>NC_047086.1:101753669-104253669 GCF_902459505.1 Geotrypetes seraphini
GGAGCAAAGTATGAACAGTGACAGTTCTAATTTGGGAATGGATTTGCTGAGAGTTATACACTGATCAAAAAGAAATATGCTCCTGAGCAGTGTGTGGTTAATGCAATAGGCTGAGAACCCGGGGAACTGGGTTCAATGCCCAGTGAAGCTCCCTGTGACCCCAGGCAAGTCACCCAACCCTCCATTGCCCCTGGTACAAAACTTAGGCCCTCTTTTACTAAGGTGCACTAACAAATTAGCATGCACTAATCGATTTAGCGCATGCTAAATGCTAACACGTGCATGTCAGTTTATGTAAACGGTTGAAAATCGGATGTGCTTATGTTATGACTAATCTGTTTTTGTTTATTTTTTAAGGTTTTGGTGTAAAAACTTAGCAATTTTCCTTGTGATAAGATTGAGAATTATTTAAAGTGAAAACAAAGACTTTTAATAATAGATATGATTGTGTGCAATTGCAGTGTACATTGAATTGTAAGTATGCATGCTACAGAAATTGAATTTTCAAGTGCATGATGCTGGTTGGCTGCACTTGTTCCAGAGGGAGAGAAATGGTCAGAGACTGGAAAGCAGATCTGTGTGAGAGAGCAGGATTATGCCAGGATTAAGCTACTGCATGCCTTGGATCGGTAGCATGGAATGTTGCTACTCTTTGGGTTTTTGCCAGGTACTAATGATCTGGATTTTCCCACTGTGATGATAGGCTATTGGGCTAGATGGACCAATGGTCTGACCCAGTAAGGCTATTCTTATGTTCTACCGTATTTTCACGCATATAACGCGCGCATTATATGTGTTTTTACAAACCGTGCATACCCTTGCGCGGTATACGGGTGAGCGCGTTGTACAAAATTTTTTTTACATAGTTCCCCCCCGACGTCCGATTCACCCCCCGCAGGACCGCTCACATGCACCCGCACCCCCACCCCGAAGGACCGCCGACTCCCCAACACGATCGGGGCAAGAGGGAGCTCAAGCCCTCTTGCCCCCCCCCCGACTCCCCGACACGATCGGGGCAAAAAGGAGCCCAAGCCCTCTTGCCCCGCCGATTTCCCAACTCCCCGACAATATCGGGCCAGGAGGGAGCCTAAGTCCTCCTGGCCCTGGCGACCCCCCCCCCCCCCTGCTAGTTTTTTGGGCCAGGAGGGAGCCCAAACCCTCCTGGCCACGGCGATCCCCTAACCCCACCCCGCACTACATTACGGGCAGGAGGGATCCCAGGCCCTCCTGCCCTCGACGCAAACCCCCCTCCCCCCAACGACTGCCCCCCCCAAGAACCTCCAACCGACCCCCAGCCGACCCGCGACCCCCCTGGCCGACCCCCACGACACCCCCACCCCCCTTCCCCGTACCTTTCTGTAGTTGGCCGGACAGACGGGAGCCAAACCTGCCTGTCCGGCAGGCAGCCAACGACGGAATGAGGCCAGATTGGCCCATCTGTCCCAAAGCTCCGCCTACTGGTGGGGCCTAAGGTGCCTGGGTCAATCAGAATAGGCCCGGGAGCCTTAGGTCCCACCTGGGGGTGGGGCCTGAGGCACATGGGCCCAACCCGACCATGTGCCCAAGGCCCCGCCCCCAGGAGGGACCTAAGGCTCCCGGGCCTATTCTGATTGGCCCAGGCACCTTAGGCCCCACCAGTAGGCGGAGCTTTGGGACGGATGGGCCAATCCGGCCTCATTCCGTCATTGGCTGCCTGCCGGACAGGCGGGTTTGGCTCCCGTCTGTCCGGCCAACTACAGAAAGGTACGGGGAAGGGGGGTGGGGGTGTCGTGGGGGTTGGCCAGGGGGGTCGCGGGTCGGCTGGGGGCAGTCGGAGGTTCTTGGGGGGGCGGTCGTTGGGGGGAGGGGGGTTTGCGTCGAGGGCAGGAGGGCCTGGGATCCCTCCTGCCCGTAATGTAGGGGGTAAGGGGTCTCCGTGGCCAGGAGGATTTGGGCTCCCTCCTGGCCCGAACAACTAGGGGGGGGGTCGCCAGGGCCAGGAGGACTTGGGCTCCCTCCTGGCCCGATATTATCGGGGAGTTGGGGAGTCGGCGGGGCAAGAGGGCTTGGGCTCCCTTTTGCCCCGATCATGTCGGGGAGTCGGGGGGGCAAGAGGGGAAGCAGCAGGACACCGGTAGGAGTTTCTACATGATGGGAGGGGTCGGGAGGCTGTGGGGGTGCGAGCGGTCCTTCAGGGTGGGGGTGCATGCGAGCGGTCCTTCGGGGTGGGGGTGCGAGCGGTCCTTCGGGGGGGGATGAATCGGGGGGGGGGGCATCAGGCTTTCAGGGTGGGGACAGGACTTCAAGGGGGAGAGGAGAGTCGGGGCGGGCGAAAGAAGAGTCGGGGTGGCCAGAGGAGAGTCGGGGCGGGCGACTGGAGAGTCGGGCAGCATGTGCGGTATACGGGTGTGCGCGGTATACAAAAATTTCTGTACATAAATTTGTGTTTTCCGCGCGCTATACCCGTGTGCGCGTTGTACACGGGTGCGCGTTATCTACGTGAAAATACGGTAATAGGGGTCTGAATGGGTGAGAAAGTGAAAAATTAAAAAAAAAAAAAAGTTAAGAGGAGGAAAGATTGGGAAATTGGCAGTGATAATTTCGAGGAAATTTTAGATAATTTCAGGAACAAAAAGAAACAGGTCTTTGCAAGAGAAAGTTCAAAATATATTTATGTAAGTCATTTTCTAGCCTGTTGTCCCCAAAGAGCTCAGAACGGGTTACAGGTTTAATATACATAATTTCTGTACAAGTTTACGATACAAGTTTTTATCTTAACTTGATACATGCTAGGGGCTAATGATAATATTGAGATTGAGTGTACTTTTAGGGATCTTACTAGGTATTTGTGACCTGGATTGGTCACTGTTGGACCTTCGGTCTGTCCCAGTATGGTCTTATGTTATGTTCTTATATTTTTTGTAAGAAAGTCACAATGTATAAGACAGAAAATAATTTGTTGATAAGTTTTGAGGATTACCCCCTCCTTTACAAAGCTGTGCTAGCGTTTTAGCACTGGCTGCTGCATTAACAGCTCTGATGCTCATAGAATTCCTATGAGCATCCAAGCTGTTACCACCGCGGCCGGTGCTAAAAACGCCAACGTGGCTTTATAAACGAAGGGGTTAGTGACAGAGAGTTTATACGAGGTCATTTCATAAATAATGCACACTATTTTTTTTTTAATTTACATGTTTTTTTTCCCCCAAGTATTTCTTTACAATCCTTCAATATAGTCTCCCTACTTTGCAAAGACTGAGTCCCAATGTCTGGGAAGCTTCATTACTCCATCCAAGATACCGTTTTTGTTCGGTTGCCGAATGGTTCGGGTACTGGTGGAAGAAAGCTCTTCCAGAGATGCAAAACTATGTCCATGTATAGGTTATTTCAACTTTGGGAAAAGGTTGAAGTCTGGTGGACTCATGTCTGGACTGTAGGGAGCATGAGGTAACACCTCCCAGCTGTATTTTCGTAGTTTTTCAATGAAGAAAGACACGGACAAGAGGTCATAGCCTGAAACTGAGCGGCAGCAGGTTCAGGACTAACATCGGAAAGTTCTGTTCTCGTACAACGAGTGGTGGGCACTTGGAATGCTCTCCCGGAAGAGGTTGTGATGGAGACTACTGTTCTGGGTTTCAAACGCAAGTTGGATGCATACCTTCTTGCTAATCATATTGAGGGTTACGGGAAAACCGGGTCTCCATAAAGGAGTACCTAAATGGGCCTCCGCGTGTGCGGATCGCCGGACTAGATGGACCTAGGTCTGATCCGGAGAAGGTATTTCTTATGTTCTTATGTTCTTAAGCTCCATCTTCCCCATGACCAAAACAATTTCGATGAGCTCAATCAAAAGACAAACAAATGATGATTTTTGCTTATGATCAATAAGACATCATCATCACAGACAAAGTTCCATGTGAAAGAAGTGTCGCAGCAGTGTATTATTGTGATTTTTTTTGCAAAAAAAATGCACAAAACCTGACCTTAGTTGCTCTTGGATGGGCCACTCATTCTTCACAACAACGTTTGCCCGCACACAAGGAATGTCATCATTGAAAAACTACACGAATACGGCTGGGAGGTATTACCTCATGCTCCCTACAGTCCAGACATGAGACCACCAGACTTTGACCTTTTTCCAAAGTTGAAACAACCTATATGTGGACATCGTTTTGCATCTCTGGAAGAGCTTTCTTCCGCCGGTACCCGAGCCATTTGGCAACTGAACAAAAACGGTGTCCTCGATGGAATAATGAAGCTTCCTGGATGTTGGGACTCGGTCATTGTAAAGCATGGAGACTATATTGAAGGATTGTAAAGAAATACAGTCAAACCTTACTTTGCGAGTAACCCGGTTTGCGAGTGTTTTGCAAGACGAGCAAAATACTCAGCAAACTTTTGACTTGCAAACCGAGTGTTGACTCGATTTGCGAGCACCCCCCCTCCGATAACCGGCATCGCTCCTCCCCCGCTCGCAAAGGCCCCCTCGCTCCAACCGGCACACCCCCCCCCGTGCGAACAGGCACCCCCGCCCGAACAACTTAAATTTACCCCCCCCTCCCTGTCTAACACAGGCACAGATCGTGTGCCTAGAAGATCTTCGGGCTTCCGGCTTCTGCCTTCCTGCCTTGAGCATGCATCTGCGCATGCTCAAGGACTTCTAATTCTCCCTCTCGCCGAGGGAACGTATCAAAGTGAGTTTCCATTATTTTCTATGGGGAAACTCGCTTTGATAAACAAGCATTTTGGATTACGAGCATGCTCCTGGAACGGATTATGCTCGTAATCCAAGGTACCACTGTACTTGAAAAAAAAAAAAATAAACATGTAAATAAAAAAAAATAGTGTACGTTATTTATGAAATGACCCTCGTAGTAAAGGATCTAGGGAAGTACTATGACAAACAAAATTAATTTGGCTAGATATGTTATACAAATGTTTAAAAAAGGGATATATGGAAGATCAGTAACAGGATTTCTTTTTTTGTTTGTTTTTATAAGTTTAATGTCTTGGGATATTTGCTGTAAGCCCAACTGTTAGATAATTTATCTGATCAATTGCAATTTACCTAACACTGAAAAATAAATATATATTCTCTCTAGAAATTTACCATTTGATTTGATAATGATAAATTTGAAAGTAAAGGGGGAATGTTATCTTTTTAAACTTCAACTGAAACTTTAGTGTTCTTGAAAATAAATAGGAGAATTTTAAAGTAAGCCTTGCTAAAAAATGGCCAGTGGTATCCCCGGGGCAGGTCTTTCCTGTATGCTGAGGCTACTTTTAGGCCATCTTTTACAAAGGTGTGCTAAGTGTTTTAGCATGGATTTAGCGCACGCTAACCACTAACGCGTCGATAGGATAACATGCAAGCGTTAGCGCACCTTTGTAAAAGAGGGGGTTAGTGTGGCGGTAAAATTGTCTCATTTTCTATTATTCCCATTAATGGCCACATGTTAATTTCCCCTTTAGTGCATGGTCATTAGCATATGAGCACTTCCCTCCCCTTCAGAATCACTCAGCTCTGGAACAACCTTACCTCCCCTCTTAGAAATCTGAGCTCCCTCCAACTCTTCCGTAAACATCTGAAAACCTGGTTATTCTCAAATATGTAACTCCTCCTCCCTCTCTGGTTAATCTAGTCCTAAATTTTCTCTTCATTTTTCCTCTTCCCTATATTGGAGTTCCTTTCTACCCTAACTCTTGTTAACCGTGTCGAGCTTTACGAATGTAGAGATGATGCGGTATACAAACCTAAGGTTTAGATTAGATTACCGCCACCTATTTTCTAGACAGTTAGGGCTTACGCACAAATCCTGTGCTAATTAGTTAGTATGAAGTGAAATAACTGCACTAACCAATTAGCATAGAACACTCTCTGCTCCCAGACAAGCTCCCAAAACTAAAAAATAAATTCTATTTTTAGCACATGGGCAGCGTGTGCCAATCCCAAAGCTACTGCAAGATGCCTTACCCCCTCTTTTACTAAGATGCGCTAACCGTTTAGCGCACGCTAATCAATTTAGCGCACGCTAAATGCTAACGTGTGCATATTTTATGGACGCATTAGAATTTAGCGTGCGCTAATTCGATAGCGTATGCTAATCGGTTAGCGCACCTTAGTAAAATAGGGGGTTAGTGTACCCTTCATTAGTGCATTTTAACTTGCAGGAAGCATGCGTTAGTACTTACCGCAACTTGGTAAAAAGGCCCCTGGGGATTGTAGTGCTGCACATGGAAAGCCTGCAAAGTGTACAAAATTCTGAGTGGTGTAGGACGGGTAAAAGTGAATTGATATTTTACTCTTTCTAAAAGTACAAAAACTAGGGGGGTCCTGAATGAAGTTACTTGGAAATATTTGCAAAACAAATAGGAAGAAATTTTTTTTTTTTTTTTTTTCCACTCAGTGAATAGTTAAGCTCTGGAATTCGTTGCCAGAGGATGTTGTAAGAGCAATTACTGTAGCTGGGTTTAAAAAAAAAAAAAGTTTGGACAAGTTCCTAAAGGAAAAGTCCGTAGTCTTATTATTAAGAAAAACATTGGGGAAGCTACTGCTTGCTCCAGGATTGGTGGTATGGAATGTTGCTACTATTTGGGTTTCTGCCAGGTACTTTTGACCTGGATTGGCACTGTTGGAAGTACAATACTGGGCTAGATGGACCATTGGACTGACCCAGTACGGTTATTTTTATGTTCGTATGCAACTGTAAACTATAGATATTTAAAAAGAATTATGGAAAAACTTGACACCTCTGTTTAAAGCAAAATTTGGGGCACTCAAGCTGAAGTATTTAGGTTATTTTGTTTGTGGGACACAGTGTACAAGTTTGTTGGCTAAATGAATATTATATTGCAGATGCTCTGCTGATTCCCGTAAAAACTAACATAAGTTAGGGGCATAACTGTATGGAGAGGAACATTGTAGGTCCTTGCACTAAGCACCTAAAACAGCAAAAACCATAGGACATATTTAGGTATCCTTCAGTAACCCCCTCTTTTACTAAGGTGCGCTATGCTTTTTAGTGTGCGCTAAACACGCACTAAATGCTAACATGTGCATTATTATCCTATGGATGCATTAGCGGTTAGCACACGCGTTGATTTAGTGCGTGGTAAATCCGCGCTAAAACGTTTAGCACGCCTTTGTAAAAGAGGGCCTAAATTTGCAATCTGTATGCGCTTACCGCATGCTAAAAAATAAAATAATTCTTATTGTTTTGAGGGGGCATGTCAACACTGTTCCCTCTAAGCCAGGGGTGTCAAAGTCCCTCCTCGAGGGCCGCAATCCAGTCGGATTTTCAGGATTTCCCCAATGAATATGCATGAAATCTATTAGCATACAATGAAAGAAGTGCATATTCATTGGGGAAATCCTGAAAACCGGAAGGGTTTCTTTGCCAAAGAATTTCTTTGCCAAAGAATTTATCTTGTCATTAAAAGTAAGGGAAGAATCCAGAATAATATCCAAGACTCTAGAGGCAAAATCAAGTTGTAATGAAATACCCGACTTCAATATGACATTAACAGGAAGAATTTCTAGTCTAGGCCCAATCCAAAGCACTTTGTTTTTTTAAGCATTCAATTTCATTTGGATGTAATTCACCCACCTCCGGAGTTTGGAGATGCAGCTATCTATGCCTGTAACCAGATCACTAAGATCGTATTTAACTTCCAATAGGATGAAAATATCATCCGCATAGGTAAATATGGTCTCTACAGACGAAAGGCAAAAATTTTAAATGAGGTCATATAGATGTTAAACAGAATAGGTGACAAAGGGGAACCCTGTGGTACCCCACATTTGGGTGTCCATGAAGATGGAGCAACATACCTTATAGGAATGTTGCGAAAAATTTGCTAAACCAATCCAGGACCACATGATTTAGACCTATGTCAGCCAACATACGAATCAAAATATCACGAAGGACCACATTGAATGCAGCAGACAGGTCGAACTGTAACACTGCATATTTGTTCTGCAGCTGTAAGGGCTCCTTTTACAAAGCTGCGTTAGGGCTTTAACGCGTGGAATAGCGCACGCGTGCTAGACCTTAACGCCAGCATTGAGCCTGGCATTAGTTCTAGCCGTGTAGTGCGCGGTAATATCCTGCATGCACTAAAAACGCTAGCGCATCTTAGTAAAAGGAGCCCTAAATTTTGAAACTTTGTAATTAATGATATCAAGAGTTTCTGTGCTGAAATTTGGTCTGAATCTGTGTTGAAATGGTAATAGGATAGAGAATTTCTCTAAATAGTTGGAAAGTTGACTAGAAATAATCGATTCCAACATTTTTGTCATTAGAGGTATATCTGCGATAGGACGATAATGAGAAGAAACCAAAGGGTCTAGATCAGCACCTTTCAACAGGGGCGTTAGGACTATATTACCCATTTTCAGTGAAAAATGACCATTACTAAGAAGGTGGTTTAAAGTTCAATTCATTTGATATACCGAAAAATATGAACAGAAGTTTAGTCTGAGAGGGGCATTTCAATAGGATGTCCAAGTCAAATTTAGACTGTGGAACAGCTTTACTGCCCATCTTCGGAGTTCGACCTCCCTCCAACGCTTCAGAAAACATTTGAAAACTTGGCTTTTCTCCAAAATGTAACTACTCCCTCCCTCTCCACTATACTAAGTCCACTCTTTCTTTCCTTTTTACCAAGCCCTTCTTCTTTCCATTGGAGTTCCTTTCTTTATTAATTCCTGTAAACCGTGTCGAGCTCCACTTCTGTGGAGATGATGCGGTATACAAACTTAAGGTTTAGTTTAGTTTAGTTTAATAGTGAAGTCAGCCAGGTATAGTCTGTGAAGGTATATTACCATAAAGATAAGAAGGAAAAGGATCCAAAGTACAGCTATACCTCTTCAATTTTTCACATAATTTTAGAACTTGAAGTTCGGATACAGGGTCAAATACATTCCAAAAATGATCCACATGGTTTAATATAAGGCCATTGGAGCCTAAAGAGAAGTCATCAAGATTGATGGCTGGAAAGGTGTCTCTAATAAGAGGAATTTTGCTGTTAAAAAATTTGGCTAACTCCTCCGCAGTTGGAATACTATTTTGCTTCGGTTTTGTATCTACTGAAGATAATGAGCACCAAAGTTTAAAAAGAGTACTACTTTGGTTGTTTGATTTAGCTATCTTAATACCGTAATAACTTTTTCTTGCAATTCTAATCTCCAGATTATATTTCTTAATATGAACTATCCAGATCCTCTTATCTGAATCTAAATTATTTTTTTTCCATTTCGGTTCCAATTTTCTGCATCCAAGTTTTAATTCCTGATGCTAAGTTGAGTACCAGGGAGCTGTACGCGTATAACTCACTGTTTTTGTTGTTGGGGGAGATAACGAAAAGTCCATCAAGCCCAGTTTCCTGTTTTTAACAGTGGCCCACCCAGGTCCCAAGTACCTAATAATAAAACAGATTTTATGCTGCTTATCCTAAGAATAAGCAGTGGATTTCCGCAAGCCATCTCAATAATGTCCTATAGATTTCCCTTTTAGGAAATTATCCAAACCTGATTTCACCACATTCTCTGTGAACAAATTCCAGAGTTTAATTACACGTTCAGTGAAGAAATATTTTCTCCGGTTTGTTTTAAATCTACTATTTAGAAGCTTCATCGCATGCCCCCTTGTCTTAGTATTTTTGGAAAGAGTGCACAAGTGATTCACATCTACCCTTTCCACTCCACTTAGTATTTTATAGACTTCTATCATATCACCCTCGAGTCTTCTCTTCGCCAAGCTGAAGTGTCTTAGCCGCCTAAAAAGGTCTTGTTTTGGGCATTTAGGACTTGGATGATTTTTTTTTTTTTTTTTGAGAATAGGGCTTAAAGGTAGACGTAGTGGCAGTCTGGGCGATTAAACGCCAGAAGGCACAGGTAAGTGTTTTTTTTCGAGAATGGACATTTCCCTGCTGCCTACTTTGAGTGATTAAAGCCTTAGGCCAAAAAGAGACTTACGGTACTCCTTCTTTTACAAAGATGCGCTAACCGATTAGTGGGCGCTAAATGCTAATGCATCCATAGACTAACATGCACGCGTTAGCATTTAGCGCATGCTAAATCGATTAGCGAGCGCTAATCGGTTAGTGCACCTTAGTAAAAGAAGGCCTTAGACTTTTGGGGGATTACGCCCCTCTATGGGTTCCTTTTACATAGCCATGGTAGAAATAGCGAGGTAAATGCTCCATTAATCAAAGGAATTCTATGTACGTCAGAGCATTTACCTCACCGACCTCTAGTAGAAACCTCTACTATGGCTTTGTAAAAGCCAACATTTGACAATATAAGTTTATGCTTTGTTGAATTTTACCTATTTAACTCTTAAGCGTATATATGCAGTCATAAGCAACATATACTGTAACTTCTATTCAAAAACTCTTCTCTGAAACAATGAGGTTTTTGTGCTCTCTGGGAGGTATGCATGACTTGAGGTTATTTTACTGTTTCCCAGGGCCAGTATACACTGTCATTGTTTTATGTGAAAGTGCGCAATGCAGGCTTACTATAACACCGCAGAAAGTTATAGAGAGAACTCTTGTGCAATAACAGATGTCACTGTATGGCTTTTTTTTTTTCTATTTTAACTACTTGCCAAAAAGTTTAAAGTTTCACTTTGAATGAAGAACATCGCACTAACATGTCTAAATGGAACCTGGAGTTTAATTTCCAAGTGTCCCTTACTAAGACAGTAGTTTCAAGGTGGATGATACATGTTCTCTGTGCGTGCTGGAAATGAAATAAATTTATTGGAAACACTTTAATGTAAACAGCTGCTAAATTCTCATAAAATAAGGGCATAATTACTGAGGATCTTAGTTAAGACCAACAAATAAAGTGAAAATAGTTTCCATTCATCTCTTTCTGATTAACACTAGAATGTAGTTAGATTGCCTTAGGGATAACTGTGAAGAATAATATAGTACATAGCAGCATAGAAGAACATTGTCGTTCCAAATTCAACATCACAATAACTTTTTTTTTTTGGGGGGGTGGGGGAAGGAAGAGAAAAATAAAGTAATTAACTTGCAAAAAATCAAACACAAATCACATCCTGCCTATACATTTATATGGAAATACATAACCACCCATGATGAAACTATGGGCGCCTTTTACGAAGGTGCGCTAGCAGTTTTAGTGCACGCTTAGCACGTGCTACAATGCCACGCGCGCTAGACGCTAATACCTCCATAGAGCTGGCGTTAGTATTTTCCATGTAGCACGGGGTTAGCACGCGTGGCATTGTAGTGCGTGCTAAAAATACTAGCACACCTTTGTAAAAGGAGCCCTATATTAGCTTCCCTATCAAATATTAATCTTTCTAACTGATCTGGTTCAAAGAGTCATATTTGACATCTAACAAGGCATTCAAACACTTGGAAGGAAATTACACACACAAAAAAATAGCTCATAAATCTATAGCCCTAGGTTTTAATTGAAGAAATTGTTATATCTTATTTGAGTTATCCTAGAAACATTAGGAAATACAGTGGTACCTCGGTTTGCAACTGCACCGGTTTGCGAGTGTTTTGCAAGACGAGCAAAACATTTGCAAAATCGGTGCCTCGGAAACCGAGTGTGCCTCGATTTACGAGCGCCCCCCCCTGCAATCCGGCACCCTCCCCCCCGGGATCCGGCACCCTCCGCTCACGTCACACCCCCTCCCCGCCGTGATCCGGCATCCCCCAGGCATCCACCTACCCACCCGATCACATTTCTTACCCCGTTTGGCACCATCACCAACACACAGGACATGCTGGTGCCGGTGCCCGAAAATCTGCCTCCTTCGTGCTGGGCCTTGAGCATCTGCACATGCTCAAGGCCTTCGGGTTCCCATTCTCTCTGAGATTCTCGAAGATCCGAGGATCTCGGAGAGAATGGCATGTCCTGTGCGTTGGTGCAGGTGCCGGTGCCAAACGGGGGTAAGAAATGTGATCGGGTGGGTGGGTGGATGCCTGGGGGATGCCGGATTGCAGCGGGGAGGGGATGCGACACGAGCAGGGGGGGCCTTCATTAGCAAGGGGAGCAATGCCGGTTCTTAGGGGGGAGCAGTGCCGCAGGCCTCGGGGGCGGGGAATGTATCAAAGCGAGTTTCCATTATTTCCTATGGGAAAACTCGCTTTGATATACGAGTATTTTGGTTTACGAGCATGCTTCTGGAACGAATTATGCTCGTATACCAAGGTACCACTGAATTCATATTTTCCCTCCACGAAACAAGAAATCTTTCTTCCTATGGTGGCGGACAAAAAAAGCAAACAAGATGCTAGGAATTATTAAAAAAGGGATGGTTTACAAGACTAAGAATAGTATAATGCCTCTGTATCACTCCATGTTGCAACCTCACCTGGAATACTCATTCAATTCTGGGCTCCTTATCTCAAGAAAGATATAGCGGCACTAGAAAAAGTTCAAAGAAGAGCGACCAAGATGATAAAGGGGATGGAACTCTTCTTATATGGGGGCTCGTCATCTGGAAAAAAGATGGCTGAGGGGAGATAAAATTGAAGTCTACAAAATCCTGAGTGGAGTAGAATGGGTACAAGTGGATTGATTTTTCACTCCGTCAAAAATTACAAAGACTAGGGGACACTCGATGAAGTTACAGGGAAATACTTTTAAAACCAATAGGAGGAAATTTTTTTCACTCAGAGAATAGTTAAGCTCTGGAATGCATTGCCAGAGGTTGTGGTAAGAGTGGATAGAGTTGTGGTAGAGTGGTTTTAAGAAGGGTTTTGACAATTTCCTGGATTAAGCCACTGCTTGCCATGAATCGGTACCATGGAATATGTTGCTACTCTTTGGGCTTTTGTCAGGTACTAGTGACCTGGATTGGCCACCGTGAGAATAGGCTACTGGGCTTGATGGACCCATTAATTTGACCCAGTAAGGCTATTCTTATGTTCATAATTAGAAGAAAATATATAATGGTACCTCAGAAAGTAATAAGTCCAAAACTGTCTCCGACAAAGTAACCTGGTCCGCTAGATTCTACTGGGGCTGTAGGCAAGCCCCTTTGGCCACATCCTTTGGTTATGCCCTGCAACCGCGCCATAGGGAGCTGCTTCTTGTTCACTCCAACACTGGTCCTGCACTGATGATGGCAATAGGGCTGGCAGATGACCCAGGATAATGCTCTTGAACAGAGAATCGGCAGCACAGGCTCTCTCACTCCCTTTATCCTTCCAACATTCAATAAATGTTGAGAGTAGCTGCAGAAATGTATTTCAGTAGATAAAAGCAAATCCTTAAAATAATAAATATTTTAAGACTTTTTTTCATTCATTGAGCGTATAGTTCAAAGTCTTTAGACCAGTTGTGGGAATACAATAGCCAGCAAATTTACAGCTATCAGACTTCTTATACAAGGTGGATGGTTTTTACACTTCTTAGCATGATTTAGATCTATGTGTAGTAGGGAATCCTTGTTATTGGAATTGACATCAACAGTTAAATCTTATTTAAGTAGGGGCAAACAGTGAATACTGCTGCAGTTTGATATTTTGGCTGCATTTGATGACATAGACCACTCTTTATTACTTCACAAATTAAGCAAACTGGGTCTACAAGGTATGGCATTAAAATGAGTTTCTGGTCAATAGAATATATGAAGTAAAGAAAGGGTAGTCTCAAGTCTCAAGTCTGCAGAGCCTTATGAGGCATGCCTAAACATCTCCATTATCTCCATCCCTATTTAATGTATACATTAAAGCTTTGGACATAATATTTTCTCCTTCACAGATTCATGTCTTCTCATATAGAGATGATATTTTCTTGCTCTGTCCAGTTAAGGAATCCATCAAGGACACCAGAAAGAATACAAGGGGAAGATTGTTGAAGATCTGAGTATATGAACACAGAGGAATTTTCTCAAACTTAAACAAATTTAAGACTAAGGTGCTTTGGTAACTACAACTCATTACCACACAAAGAATTAGTCTTGATAACAGAAGAAACTTAAGAGCCAAAGAACAACAAAGTGTTAGGGGGCTCATAATTGAAAAATGTCCAAAAACCGGCCTAAGTCAGCACTAGGAAGAACATTTCTCAAAAACGGCCAAGTACTGATGCTAAAAACAGGTTTTGGATGTATTTCTAAACGACCTAGGCCTTCATAGTGCCACTGAACGACCAGAGCTAAACGGGGCGTTTCGGGAGGAGTGTCGAGGGTGGGAGTTGGGCGGGACGTGGGCCGGCTTAGACTTAGTTGTACAGCATGTATAACCAAAAGTTATACAGCCCACAATCGACAGAACTTGGATGTTGTGACTTAGACTATGTAAAACATGGTCTAAGTCACAAAAACCCACCTAAATTCACCAGATAAGCACTGCAAACACATAAAGCAGATCCCCACACACTACTCCAGTGATCACCAACCTCCCCCATAAAAATATTAATCCCACCTTTAAAATTCAGTCTCCAGACCATCATCACCTGGCCGCTTGGCATAGGAAAGCCTAGTTGTCCAGCACAGAGGCAGCTTAAGTCATCTTGGGGGTGGGTTAGGGACTCATGGAGAGGAGGACTCGTGCCCATAAGTTCCTGTAATCACTGCATTGATACTTAAACATGTGGACTCCCTATACACCCCCAAACCCCTAACACTTTTGTTGTTCTTTGGCTCTTAAGTTTCTTCTGTTATCAAGACTAATTCTTTGTGTGGTAAACGTGTCCGATGGTAAAAAAAGAACATCAAACAAGAGGCTACATTAATCCAGAAGAATACTGGTCAGAATACGAACTTAAGACAGTAACAGAGGAAGGAGTAGATTTTTGGAACCACTGGAAGACAACCAGCACATCTATCCTAGATAAAATCGCCCCTATACATATAAGCAAAAACAATGCAAACAAATACAACAAATGGTTCGACGCCGAACTACTAAAAACGAAACAACTAGCCAGGCGACTAGAAAGAATTTGGAATAAAACAGGAGAATTGATAGACCGCAACAAATGGAGAGCCTACATAAAAACCTACAAACAACTAATAAAAGACAAACGAAAAACGTTCTACTCTACCAAAATTAACCCATCCTGCAATGGTTCACAAGGACTCAACACAAAAGAATTATTCAACATAGTCGCAAATCTATTTGACACCACCCACCATACCACACCTATACACAACACGAATTTACCCACTGCGAAAGACCTAGCCCTATATTTTGATTCCAAAAACTGCTTAAGAAATAGCGATGCAACAATCATCCCCAGCAATCACCAAATAACTAACTCACATGACAATGAAATACTAACAGACATGATCTAGAGCTCTTTTCAAGATCTAGAATGGAGCACCTACACCAAACTATACAACAAATACTCTAAATCACACTGCATCTTAGATACATGCCCCCCCCCCCCCCGAGATCATGAAATCGGCACCATCAAAATTTAAAATATCACTACTACACTACTTAACCTATAACCTAAATAATGGAACTTTCCCCACTAACAACGGACACATAATAATCACCCACATCCCAAAAAACATAAAGGAATCCTCAACACTAATAACCAACTACAGACCCATAGCATCTATCCCATTCATTGTAAAAATCATGGAGGGATTAGTTCACACCCAACTTATGGAATACCTCAATCAATTCTCTCTCCTGCATGAAACTCAATCCGGCTTCAGACCCCTATTCAGCACAGAGACAGTAATCGCCACTATCCTAGACTACCTGCGTCTATTATTTAGCAAGGGCCTCAACGCCCTGATCATGCAATTCGACATGAGCTCTGCATTCGACCTGGTAGACCATGAAAAAATGCTGCAATGCCTAGACACCATCGGTATCAGGGCTGAGGTACTGAACTGGTTCCGTGGCTTCCTCACATCCCGTTCCTACCAGGTACGCTTTAACAACGATTACTTCTATACCTGGAGCAACACATCCGGAGTGCCACAAGGGTCACCGCTTTCCCCACTGCTTTTCAATATCTACATGTCCTCATTAGGAGTCAAACTAACCCAACTGGGGATAAAACTGTTCAGCTACGCAGATGACTTTACAATCATCATCCCATTCGCCAACTCTATCACCGAAACCATTCCCAAGGCATCCGACGCCATAAATGAGATGGAACAATGGATGACAGATTTCCAGCTCAAACTTAACACAGAAAAAACAAAATTCTTCGTTGCCTCCCCTCACCCACTTGAAAATAAAACCCCACTATGCATCAACAATCTCAACTACCCTATCCAGCCCAACATAAAGATACTAGGTGTTACTCTAGACCAATGCCTAACTATGAAGGAACAAGTGGACTCCCTATTCAGAAAGGGTTTTCTTACACTCTGGAAACTCAGATCCATTAAATTATACTTCGATACATCTACCTTCAGAATCCTAGTGCAATCCCTTGTACTGAGTTAACTCGACTACTGCAATATCGCCTATCTAGCAATCTCCCAAAAGAATATGAGACGACTTCAAATAATACAAAACGCTGTAGTCAGGCTAATCTTCGGGCTGAATAAATTCAACCACGTGACACCTTACTACCGGCAGTTACACTGGCTGCCAACGGAAGCACGAGTAAGGTTTAAATTCGCTTGCATCTGCTTCAAAGTACTCTATGGACTTGCCCCCAAGTACATAACAGACCTTTTCTCATTTTCCAACAACAAACGCAAGAGAAACTCACACTCAAAATTCATTTCTCCCCCAGTTAGAGGTTGCAAACTAAAAAAACACCACGAACACCTTCTCTCTCACCAAGCAGATCTATGGGGTAAAGACCTAGATCAACTGCTTTCGCCCACTACCTACAAGGAATTTAGGAAGCACCTAAAAACATACCTATTCCTGAAATACCTAAACAATTGACCCGCCTTCCCCTCTTTCTCCCCAAGAACATTCTCCCCCTACCATACCCCTACCTTTATCCCCCCTCTCCTCTTCCCTCCACCCCCTACCTCTATCCCCCCCTCCTGAGTCCACCTGAATCTCACGTAACTGTGATACATAAACTGTAATCTATTATCCTTATAATATCGTTATTTTTCGTTGTTATTTTCTAAAACATGTGGCCTATTCCAAATAGGTCCGCTCAGACATTACCTACCAAAATGTACATCTTATACTCTTGCTAAGCAAATTGTATTTCAATATTCTTGATTTCTTACAGTCTATGCTATCTGTACTTCATATGTATATCTGCATATTGTGTTTCGTTGAATGTCCAGCTCTCTTGATTGTAAACCGCCTAGAAGTCGCAAGATTATGGCGGTATAGAAGAATAAAGTTATTATTATTATTATTATTTTGTACTAGCATATAAGTAGCTCCTGCAGCCATAAGGGCTATTGGGGTGGTAGATAGGTGGGTCTAGGGGATTTTAGAGGTGGTTTTGGGGGCTCACCATTATCTATAAGGGAGCTGTAGTGAGATGAAGACAAGGCACCCTTTTTGTGAAGTTCATAGTAGTGCCCTGTAAGGTACCCCACTATTTAGGTACCATGTCTGGGTGTTCAGTCCATCACTTTGCAGACCCCTCCCATGTCCAACAGGGAGGGCGTTTTGGACTTGGCCGTAAAGTTGGATGGAAATGTGGTATAAAGATAGACGATTTAGAAATTTGGATGATCAGATCGGCAGAACGTATAATTAGACAATTTTTGAAAGTAAAAATATCTTGGATGTATTTTTTGAAAATGTGTCCTAGGCTATTTTTTTAATTTGGACAACTTGTGAGTTGGATGTAAACGGACTTAGACATCCCTTTCGATTATGCCCCTCCACGTGTTATTATAGATTCAGACATTACTTTTGTTGAGCAGATTAAGAAGAATCAGATCAGCTAGTTTCAAGACTATACTCTTCAAGAAATTCCTGAAACAGCCATAACTTCAGAAAAGAAATAAAAACTACATTCTTCAAGAAATTCCTGAAACAGCCCTAACTTCAAACTTACCGTCCTTCCCCCTCCCTCTTCCCGCCACACAGAAACTACATAACCTATTCTTCACCTCTCTAGAAAGGACAAATGTTCTTCCATTGTAACCCTCCATTTTTTATCTCTTTTGTGATCCGCCTTGAACCGCAAGGTAATGGCGGAATAGAAGTCTCTAATGTAATGTAATGTAACAGCTGTGCAAGTGGTTTTACTTCCTTATTTGGATTACTGCAATTCTCTGTACTGTGATATAACAGAAAAAGAGTATAATAGATGGCAATTACTTCAAAATACAGCAGCCAGACTAATTTTTCAATCAAATCAATCCAAGAGGGTTAGTCCACTCCTGCCAGAGTTACACTGGCTACCCATAAAAGAGAATTCAATTTAAGATTGCATGTTTGCTCCATAAGGCAATATATGGAGAGAATTTTAATGGACTAGTCTCTAGTATCAACGCTACAAATTATTTTTATAAATCAAGATCAATACATCATTTCAAGTTGACCATTCCTTCTCTTTCACATATTCACTGGAAAAAGTTACACAAATCAACTTTTAAATTTCAATGCGGGCCACCGGGGAGTCAGAGACCAGCAGAGAGGAGAGGAGCGTGGGAGCACTGCTCCGCCCCTCCCCCGAACCAGCAGGAGACCTCTGACAGTAAAAGAACTGCTCCAGCGACAAGAAGCCAGTTCTCCAGCCCCCCGCACCGATACTTGCGGGCTGCCGGGGAGTCAGAGACCAGCAGAGAGGAGAAGAGCGTGGTAGCACTGCTCCGCCCCTCCCCCGAACCAGCAGGGGACCTCTGACAGTAAAAGAACTGCTCCAGCGACGAGAAGCCAGTTCTCCAGCCCCCCGCACCGATACTTGCGGGCCGCCGGGGAGTCAGAGACCAGCAGAGAGGAGAGGAGTGTGGGAGCACTGCTCCGCCCCTCCCCCGAACCAGCAGGGGACCTCTGACAGTAAAAGAACTGCTCCAGCGACGAGAAACTAGTTCTCCAGCCCCCTGCACCGATACTTGCGGGCCGCCGGGGAGTCAGAGACCAGCAGAGAGGAGAGGGGCATGGGAGCACTGCTCCACCCCTCCCCTGAACTAGCAGGGGACCTCCGACAGTAAAAGATCTGCTTCAGCGACGAGAAGCCAGTTCTCCAGCCCCCCGCACCAATACTTGCGGGCCGCCGGGGAGTCAGAGACCAGCAGAGAGGAGAGGGGCGTGGGAGAACTGCTCCACCCCTCCCCTGAACCAGCAGGGGACCTCCGACAGTAAAAGATCTGCTTCAGCGACAAGAAGCCAGTTCTCCAGCCCCCCGCACCAATACTTGCGGGCCGCCGGGGAGTCAGAGACCAGCAGAGAGGAGAGGGGCGTGGGAGAACTGCTCCACCCCTCCCCTGAACCTCCGACAGTAAAAGAATAGCGCCGTTCGGCACGCTGACGAAGGCACACGACAAAGGCGTGTTCACCTTAGTGTACGTTCGCCTTAGTGCGCGCCTTTGTGAAGCGACTGCTGGGAAGCAGTCCAACCACCATCGACGATTGACGGCAGATACGACCATTCTCCCCAAAAATCTTCCGAAAACCACTTCCTACTCTGAACCGACTCCATCCTACCAGCCTTCCAGGAAAGGAAGCTATCTCAACACTCCCGACGCCGGGAAACCATCCACTCCACCAAACTCAGAGGGAACACCAGCGATTTTACCCTCAAGGTGAGTGAGTCCCACTTCACTTACTCCCCCCAACCAACTGGAAGAGGAAACATTCCCAGATCAGAACTCAGAAGTGAGCATAGCAGACTCCCTAACACAACAGGATAGAGTGGAAGAAAGACGCTCTACCCTCCTCTTCCCTCCCCCAACCTTCTCTACACCGCCCAGATTCTTGCACCTCACACCAGGTACCAGGCTAAAGAAGATAACCCTCTACACACAAAAACACAATGTCTCCCGGTTTAACAACAAGTTTACTCGTCCATCTACTACTCTTCCTATTCCTAACCAACAGAAAAACAGCAGGGTACCATACATCCTCAATCCCAACCTTAACAGAATCCTACAGGCATCCTCAACCATCCAGAAAACTCGACTCTACCAGAAACCTGATAGACTGCTCCTCATTCAACCATATCAGCATACCTACCAGCTGGGGAAAAAGACCACCCCCAAAACCAAGATCTTCAGTCCACAATTCTTACCCTCAAAGTAAAAATTTCCTCCACCCAAAATACACTCCCTCTCCACACACAAACTATACCTCACTACCCTGTGCATATATGAACATCAGATCAATAAGCACAAAAGCAAAGCTTATAAAGGACTGGATAGTTAAAAAACAGTTAAGTTGCTTATTCCTAGCCGAAACCTGGCTAACCTCTGACTCGGATCCCAGCATCACAGAACTCTGCTCGAAGGGGTACAAAATAGAATTGGTCTGCAGAGGAAAAAAACGAGGAGGAGGTCTAGCCATCATACTCAAAAACAACATCAACATAAAGACCCTAGACAAACACTCCACTCCCCATCTAGATCTCCTAGCCTGCCAATTATCCAACAATACACTCATAGGAACTCTAACCTGCATTCTTTGTTACTCAACACCAGGAAAATTGAATGCTAACAAACAAGCTCTCGAAGAATTCATTTACCAGAACTCCCTATCACCACCTCATAACCTACTCCTTGGAGACATAAACCTCCACCTAGAAGACCACACCTCCAAACAAGTAGATAATATACTCTCATACCTCAAAGCACTGAACTACCAGATCCTCAACCCCCAACCCACACACGAAAAAGGCCACCAACTAGATGTCGCTGCATACATGTCCCAACACACTCACAATCCCGAAATCCACATCTCAAATGAGGCCTGGCACCCCCCCTCTAGTCAGACCACTACAAATACACCTTTAACATCAATTGAGCTCAACGCAATAACAAGCAACACCTCCCAAAACCTCCTTCAAAACACGCCAAAAAAATCGAACCCTCCACATTCTGGGACAAAGCAGACCCCGCAATCACCAATATAGCCCCCAACGAATTCATATCACAATGGCGTACTGTAAGTGAAACTATCCTGACTGAGCTAGCTCCTGAAAAATCAAAATTCAAAATTTGCAGACCGTCAGACAAATGGTTCGACACTGAACTTCTCCAACTAAAAAAGCTCTGCAGACAACTAGAAAGAGAATGGAAAAAAAGAGCCTAGAACACACAAAAACAGCATGGAGAATTCAAATCAACCAATACAAGAACAAACTCAAGGAAAAACGGAAAGCCTACTACTCCAAAATGATAGGCACGGAAACCCTAGACACAAAAAAGCTATTCAATCTAGTAAAGAATCTCACCGACACCAAACCTCACCTAGCTACACAAGGAAACCACCCACTGACAGCTATCCAACTAGCAGACCATTTCAAAAATAAGATCAAGATCAGAACCGCATTCAACAATACTCACACCCACCTTGACAAGATAACAACAAACCCTTCAACAGGAGAAGCCATCGCTGCAGACAGAAGCTGGATAGTCTTCCCCATATTACATTGGTCGGATATGAATCGACTCTACAAAAAATACAGCCAAGCTTCTTGCAACCTAAATAACTGCCCCACCTACCTGTTATCAAACTCCTCCACCACATTCAGAGCCAACCTCATGCTATGGATTCAAACCACATTAACAGAAGATCAATTCCCTCAAGACCTTGGAGAGATCATAATCACCCCAATCATGAAAGACCACAAAGGCCCAATAGATAACCCCTCCAACTACAGACCAATCGCTTCAATACCAATATACGTTAAAATAATAGAAGGTCTAGTTACACAATACCTCACCAACTACCTGGAAGACCATAACCTACTTCACCCTTCACAATCAGGATTTTGAACCAACCACAGCACGGAAACACTACTAGACACAGCTCGACAGCAAATTAGCAAAGGCAAAAAGATGATGCTAATCCAACTTGACTTCTCCGCAGCATTTGACCTGGTTGACCACTCCATACTGCTACAGATACTTGACGCCATTGGGATCTCAGGCAAGGTCTACAATTGGTTCCAAGGATTCCTCAAATCAAGAACCTACAGGGTAAAGTCCAATAATATCAAATCAGAACCATGGTCCAACCCATGCGGAGTTCCACAAGGATCACCTCTATCACCTACGCTCTTCAATACGCTCTTCAACCTCTTTATTTCCTCCCTTGGAGCCACTTTAGATAACTTAAATGTTACATCCTTCAGCTACGCAGAAGACATCACCATACTCCTCCCCTTCGACCCATCAGAGCCCACCACTACAGCAAAACTGGAAATAACCCTAGATGCAGTGGAAAAATGGATGGTAGACCACAAACTGAAACTAAACTCAGATAAAACAAAATTCCTTCTGCTCGAAAAGGCCAAAACTCCCACCATTACAGAACTGAAAATTAAAAACACCAAATACCCAATACAGCCCGAACTCAAACTCCTAGGAGTAATGATAGCCAGATGCTGCACAATGCAGTCCCAAATCAATAAAACATCCCAGAAAGCTTTTTTTAATTATGAGAAATCTACGTAAAATAAGAAAATTCTTTGACCCAGCACAATTCAGGCTAATTGTCCAATCCCTAGTCCTAGGTTTACTGGACTATTGCAATTCCCTCTATCTACCTTGTCCTGCTAACATGATAAAACAACTTCAGACTATACAAAACACTGCCCTCAGACTGATCTACTCCCTGAGAAAATATGATCATATTACAACTGCCTTCCTAGACTCTCATTGGCTACCTATGCAAGCACAAATTCAATTCAAATTCTACTGTCTATTATTCAAAGCATTAAACGGCTCCACCCCCTATCTAAACAACCACCTAAACCAGATCCTCACCTCAAGACAAAGAAAAACTCTGAACCCTTTTACCTTCCCTCCACTCAAGGGTACTCAGCGCAAAAAGATGTTTGATAACCTTCTGGCGACGCAAGCAGCAAAACTTAACCACTCCATCTCCAACCTGTTGATGGCAACGGGCGACTTCAAAACTTTTCGAAAAGAAATCAAAACTCTACTTTTCAAAAAATTTATCCAGATATCTTAACCCAACCCTTCCCCCTCCTCCTAGATAAATTCTCCCCCAAAACCTCCACTTAAATAATCTCTTCCTCCCCAAAACACCAACCAAGTATTCAGATCCCTGAAATGTAATGTAATCTTATTTGTACTCTAACTGTAATCTATTTGTTATATCACACAGTAACATACAGTCAATTTAATATCCAATTTGCAAGTTCTTCCGGAATTAATCCAGCTACCTCTCCTCCCTTGTAACCAAAAAAAAAAAAAAAAACAACCAATACTGTTGTAAATTCACTGGAAATGTCCAGTTAGCTCTTTTGTAATCCACCTTGAACTGCAAGGTATAGGCGGAATAGAAGTCCCTAATGTAATGTAATGTAATGTAATGCTTCAAAGTTTGGAATAATCTGCCACAGTGTTTATGTCAACAAGACTCACATTACCACTTTAGGAAAATGTTAAGACACATCTTCTCTCTTTAGTCCTTTAAATTGTTGCTCATATTCACTGATTATGAATCTTATTGTAAATCACATTGAATCCTTGTTGAAATTTTGTGGGGTATAAGAAACTGTATGGTATGGTATTTCTGAAAATAGGTACTTGAATGAACAAGTTTCACAATATGGGCTCCTTTAACAAAAGCGCACTAAACTTTTTAGCATGCGCTAACCACGCGCTAAATGCTAACGCATGTATGTTAGTCTGTGGACGCGTTAGCGCGTGTAGCGCATGCGTAGATTTAGTGTGCGCTAAAACGTCTAATGCACCTTTGTAAAACACAGGGTTTGTCTCATGGAAATCCACATCAGTAAGCTCTCCGCCTACTGCCATGTGATGGATGACATGCAGAACAACTTAAGTGATGAATAAGAGGAGTTTATATCAATTAAGCTCTAGCAGTACATATTGTACAATTCATTCTATTCAGTGCTGTACCAAGAATTGTACAAGGGTAATGATTGCACAAGGCATAAATCACTCCAAGTTTACCATCTCTTCTCATTGACAGTGGCAGAGCAGGTGGGGCAGAGGACACATAGGCTCAGATTCTATAAACAGCGAAGGAAGTTAGGTGCCTAGATCAGTGTTCCTAATTAATCTAGGCATCTATCAATATTTTTAGTTGGCTTAATCAGCACATGCCATTCAAAAATATTTTAAAAATAATTTGCCAATAGGCGCCTAACTTCAAGATAGATGTCTTGTGGAACAGGATCCTGGCTAGGCCTAGTTGCCCCCCTGAATCCCTGTCCCAGAGTTTGATTAAAGGCAGTAGAATATAGCTTTCAGTGCCTCCCAAAGATTGCATACAGATTCCCTGGTTGAATAAAGCAAAACTCTTTATTGGCAAACAAAAACTCAAAACACAATGGTAGGTATGGCATGAGCAAAAAGAAAAAGGCTTCTATGAATCCAGTTAATTCCTATTGGAAAAATAAATAAGTTCTAACTCAGCACAAGCAGTGCTCTAGACACAGTCCAGTCTTCAAAACAAAAGTCCAAAACTTTTCCTTCTGGCCCCACTCTTGGGCCTATCAAAACAGTGCATTAAACAAACACTTTTCCTTTGTTAAAAAAAACACACTCACTGGCTGTGGCTGTGGCCCTGTTGGGTAGAACCGAATCCCCAACAGGCTGGGAGGAGATAGACCAGTACACCACAGGTGTTGCCACCCTCCAAAAAGAGAGGCTCTGGTATTAATTCCTCACCCCAAAGCCAACTCAGAGCAGCATATAAGCTGCTTCAAAAATAAAAAATAAAAATGCAGCTACATTTCTTTGGGTGGTTGGACACACCCCACAATGTCCCCAGCATAGACATGAAGGTGGGATTAAAAAGAACACCAAAATGAAAACTCCAGTGAGAAATGAAAAATAACCGTTTGGCATAACAGCCTACTCACAGCCCATCCGTTCTTCTCTACAGTCAGGCAAAGCATAGTCCACTTGGAACTCCTTAGCATAATCCTCTGGCTGGGCTTTTGTGACTGGCTTAATCTGGCTTTCAGCAAGCTCCTCCATTTCCCAGTCAACAGGACCTGCGGGGGAACTGCTTTGTGCTGGCCTTAGTTCAGCTGGAAGGACTGGCTTCCTTCCCATCCTCCATTCAGCTGCTTGTTCCAGCTGCCCCCCCCCCCCCAATGAGGAAAGCTCAGTAAATGGAAGCCTTGGTATCTAGCCATGCCCCCTCCTAGCAGGGGCTGGCGAGATCTTAAAGGGCCCTATACTCTCAATGTCAGCCTTAGCTCTGGACACTGTTAAAGGGACGGGCTCCTTTCTAAAGCTCTGCCCAGGATCTCTAAATTGTTCAGGATATTTACTAGATCTGAAAACAGGATTTTTAAAGGGGCTTACAGGATCTTCCTCCCTGTTTCTGGTAGGGCTAGCAGGATTCCTGTCACAGTCTACACTAACCCCCTGTTTTACTAAGGTGCATTAAACTTTTTAGCACATGCTAAATTTACACATGCACTAAACGCTAACGCATCCATAGACTAACATGCATGGGTTAGTGTTTAGCGTGTGGTTAGCATGCGCTAATATTTAGCGTGTGCTAAAACGCTTAGCGCATCTTAGTAAAAAGAGCCCTAAGAAACCTACTGGCAAATAGGCATGCTTATGGGCAGATTCAGGGCAGACTCTAGGCATGGATTGACTTAGGTATCAGCAAGCGAATATCTTAGTTGCACTCTTTTAGGCCATATAAACCCTGGCCAAAATTGCAATGGTTCTGCTCTGTTGAAAAACTGTTGGAGAAATTTCAAAGTTAAGCACATCAAGAAATTATCTTCTACAGTTCAGTGCAACCAAGTCTGTTTGTACACCAAACATTCCTACCTGCTTAGTCATTAGGCGCCAGTTTGTCATTTTTCAAGCAGATAAAATATCTTGATTACAGTAGACAAATCCAAGATGATGTAGCTGAAGTTTATACAAGCTATGTGAATGAGAACAGGGTAAATAAATCTGAGAGAGAGAAAATAAAAAGTGAAGTCTCATTAGATTAACAGCATTGTCCTTTATGTAATACACATGCAGATAAAGTTTTGAAATAGACTAATAAAAAAATCATGTTTTCAATGTTAAGCCTATAATTGTATCTTATACTTTCCAAGTATCTTGTATACCACAATGACCCTTGTAGGTTTACATATTATGGGATCACCCACATTCATGGTCAGAAAAGCAAGAAAACAGAGAATATAATGCCTAATCTTCACATATCCCCTTCTGTTGAATTATCTCAGACTGTAATGGATATCTGAATTTGCACTTGTTTATTTACTGCTAAGGATCTTTATGATTAATTCATGCTTTTTTGGATTATGCATTTCTTTTCATTGACCATCACTCAGAGAATGTTCCATGCATTCAATCACATTTTGTTGAGTAAATATTTTCAGTGGGCCATCTAAGCCTATGGAACTAGTTTTGTGGCTTTCCATACTCTTTCTTTCTGTACCCTCATTCAGTCCTGAAGGAATTTTGGAGACAGTTTTCAAATTAATATATCCAAAGATCTTGAAATGCTATACAGATACAGTAGTACCAGGCAGAAAATACATCTAACTACCACATAATTATTTGTACAGTAAAGGATAAGATTAAGGGTAGCAACCAAACTTATCCATATAGAAACATAGAAACATGATGGCAGTAAAAATGACTTCCAGTGGCAGTCTCACAAGGATGCTGCGGAACCTCATGAGACCACCGCTGGATGTCTCGATGCCCATTTTTACTGTGGAGAAATAATGGGCAGGAGTGGGTGTATTTCACTCCTGCCCCAATGTGCTGCTAGACAACCAGGAAATCATGGTGATTACTTTTTCTTGGAAAGGAGGGAGTGCTAGCTGCCGGTCTGATGAGGTGATGGTGTTGATGGGGGCAGGGGGATGGGGGATGGGCACGGACATACGCTAACCATGGCAGCAAAAGTCTGGAAGTTTGGGAAGGCTGGCAGCAATGGAGGGGAAAGACTTCAATATAAACTGAGACTCCCCCATTTTTTACTCCAAAATCTCAGTTTATATTCAAGTACTGTATGGTATGTTTTGTTTAAAAAGAGAATTAAAGCAAATATCTTTAATGACTATTAAGAATTTACCCCACATACACACACAACACACCCTTTTATAAAACCGTAGTGAGTTTTTTAGTGCCACAGCAGTAATAGCTCTGATGCTCATAGGAATTTTATGAGCATCAGAGCTGTTACCGCCATGGCCGGCACTAAAATTTAAGCTACGGTTTTGTAAAAGGGGAGAATTAATGTTAGAAAGATATTGCTTTTAAACATCTTGGCCCTGATCCTGCAAAGCGCGTCTAAAGTTAGGCGCCCTTTGGACATTCAAGATAGGCACCCTTTATAGAATTGCGCTCTGCAATGCTCAGCACTGTTTAGATATCCAAATTTTTAGGTGTCCTTTAAAGAATCAGGTTTTAGGCGAGAGAGAGATGTCCAAACAATGTCTTTGATGTTATTAGAATGTTGCTGGGCATCCAACCGAGGATTTATGTTACTTTGTCTCATTGTTGCCATGTTCTTTCTCTTTTTGAGTTACTTGACCGTTTTGCACTGATTCTATTTGATTCCCTTTTGGTTGTATGTTCCTTTTACAATTGTTAATAAATATACTAAAAAAAAACAAAAAACACCAAAATGGTGATTTTATGGTGTTTTTCATTATAATTGTGATACTGAGAGTTGGATCTGCTTAATGCTTTTATTTATTTCTCTTCCATCAGAAATAGTGACTGGGATTCGAACCAGCAACATTAGGGTAGAAGGCTGTAGGCTCAACCAGTGTGCTACACAGTGAGCTAATAAGTTGCATAGCAATTGTAAAACTAGGTCCTATAGGTATTGTAAAAGAGGTCTACTTTTGAGCATAGTTTGGGCTTCAGATAGACCTGAGTTCTATGGATGGAACTTAGGCACAGTTTGGACGTCCTTAATGCGATCTGCTAAATAGCTCTCTGGGTTTTTTTTTTATTTTTGCTTTATTAAGCTCAAAATACATTTAATAAGGCATCACATAAACAGGGCACATCAAAACAGATATATTACATGCAAAACCTTCTATTATTGTGGACAAAGAGCAATGCTATTTGCTAATTAGAGGAAAAGATCCATTAACTGAAGTTGTAGTTGCCTACCAAAGAATTAATTTTAATTTAAGCCAATTTTTAAGTCAATTAAGCTTGTTAGTGGTGCTGATTAAACTTTTAAATAATTACAAGGTCCTTTTACTAAGGCGCGCTAAGTATTTTAGCATGCGCTAAATATTAGCATGCGCTAAACGCTAATGCATCCATAGGATATAATGGACGCGTTAGCGCTTAGCGCACACTAAAATGGCTAGCGTGCCTTAGTAAAAGGACCTCTACAATAGGTACCTAGATCAGCTACATGCACCTATCTAAGCACCTAACTTTAGGCGTCTTTTATAGAATCTGGACCTTTGAAAACAGACATTTAGCAGTGTTCTTATAAACAAAGATGTAAAATCCAAAAACAACAGTGTTATGTGTTTGAAGGTGGTTTGTGCATGTTTTTTATATGAACATCTCTGAAGTAAAGAAACAACAATTTTGTACATTGCAAGAAATTCAGAAAACAGGGGATGAATCAATTTATTGCTGTTTAGCAATACACTTCTCCCTCCGTATTCGCGGTTTCAGGCAATTGCGGTTTCGATTATTCACGGTTTTTAGCTTGCTGGCTCCTCCCCCCAAATTACATCAGCTTGCGTAGAGCAATCGCTGGTTCTAAGCGTTTACAGAGAAAATTGCTGATTCCCAGCACTTTCTTCATCGTGTTTTGCCTCTCCTTCAGGAACAGGCCAGGTCTCCCACCATGTTATTCGTGGTTTCACCATATTCACGATGGCTTTTAATAGAAAACAGCGAATAACGTATGAAAAAGTTATTTGCAGATTTTCTGTATTTACAGTTCTGTTAATCCCCTATCACAGCGAATACGGAGGGAGAGGTGTATATGAAATGTTAGAGCTTACAGTCACTGGTCATTTGAAAATGTTTCTTCAAGCACTTCAATTTTCATATATAGAATTAAAAGTGTGGACTGGAGAGCTAGATTTCTCTAATAGAGGTTCCAGGTTCACTTGGCTAATGCTTGACTGATCTGCTTTCTTGCAGTTTTTCAACTCTTCTCACTAGACACTAGACAGGGTGGCAGATGCCTGGAATGCGCTCCCGAGAGAGGTGGTGGAGAGGAAAACGGTGACTGAGTTCAAAGAAGCGTGGGATGAACACAGAGGATCTAGAATCAGAAAATAATACTAAATATTGAACTAAGGCCAGTGCTGGGCAGACTTGCACGGTCTGTGTCTGTATATGGCTGTTTGGGGGAGGATGGGCTGGAGAGGGCTTCAATGGCTGGGAGGGTTTAGATGGGCTGGAGTAGGTTTTGATGGAGATTTCGGCAGTGGGAACCCAAACACAGTACTGGGTAGAGCTTTGGATACTGGCCCAGAAATAGCTAAGAAGAAAAAAATTGAAATTGAATCAGGTTGGGCAGACTGGATGGATCATTCGGGTCTTTATCTGCCGTCATCTACTATGTTACTATGTTATTTATTTATTTTAATAATTTATACACTGCATTAAAAACCTAGGCAGTTCACAAGACACCATACATAACAAAAATAAACATTTTAAAACAAATCAAACATGTCACTGCAATGCCATCAAGATACTAACAGAAGTCTTACAGCATGCTAAACAGGTAGATGAAAGTTTAAAAGAATGTTGAAAACTCAGGTTTTCAACATTCTTTTAAACTTCCGTCTATTGCTACAATGACATAACAAATCAGGTAAATGATTCCATAACTGACCTGCTGCTATAGCAATTGTAGATGCTCGTGTACTATCATAATGCATTTTCACCATCTTCTCGTGAGGTAACAACATAGCATGCTCTGATCTTAGCGTTCTACCAGGGCAATAAACTTTCAACAATTGTGTAACACACAGCGGTGCAGTGACGTAGTAGGGCCGAGCGGTGTCTGGTGCAGTGGTGCCCCTCTCCCGCCCTCCTCCCTCCCCGCCGGAGTGCGCGCACACCACTTCCCTGTACCTTTTAATATTCGGTGTGCGCAGCCACAAACTGGCTGCTCGCGTCGGCTTCAGCAGTTTCTCTCACGTCACTTCCTAGGCGCAGGTTCCAGAAGCGATATCAGAGAGCGCCGAAGCCGATACGAGCAGCTAGTTCGTGGTTGCTCACGTCGAAGATATAAAAGTATGGTGGGGGGGGAAGGGGCACGCGGAAGAGGGGGTGGAGAGCAGGAGGGGTACCAGCGCCCCAAGGAACCACGCCTGAGGCAGACCGCCTCCCCTGCACCCCCTTAATACGCCACTGTGCAGGTGCATACAATACTTGCCCCCTCTTTTACTAAGGTGCGCTAACCGATTAGCGTGCACTAAATGCTAACACGTCGATAGACTAACATGCACGCGTTAGTGTTTAGCCTGCACTAATTGGTTAGCACACCTTAGTAAAAGAGGGCCTTGTTGAAGTATAGACAAAACCTTATGTTGATTCAGATACACTACTGCAGGGGTAGGGAACTCCAGTCGGGTTTTCAGGATTCCCACAATGAATATGCATGAGATCTATTTGCATGCACTGCTTTCAATGCATATTCATTGGGGAAATCCTGAAAACCCAACTGGAATATGGCTCTTGAGGACCGGAGTTCCCTACCCCTGCACTATTGGTACCTAATAAAGCTATCTTAACACAGGAGTAATATTCAATATACTGATTTCTGTAACCCTATCACCAAATAAGCAGTCAAATTTTGTATCAATTGCAATGCCTTGACCCTAGTACTAGATCAGGGGTGTCCAATGTCGGTCCTCGAGGGCCGCAATCCAGTCGGGTTTTCAGGATTTTCCCAATGAATATGCATGAGATCTATTTGCATGCACTGCTTTCATTGTATGCTAATAGATCTCATACATATTCATTAGGGAAATCCTGAAAACCCGACTGGATTGCGGCCCTCGAGGACCGACATTGAACACCCCTGTACTAGATATACCAAGACACAGTCCATTGCATTAATCAAGCCCAGATAGAACCAAGGGGCCAATATTCAGTAGCATTGCTGGAGGTAAAGTTATCAATGGAATGAACTCATGGAAAAAAGTAATATTTTATTGAATTATATAGTTTTTAGATGAGCGGTGAAAGTTTATCCTCTTTTTTTACTAAGGTGCGCTAACCGATTAGCATGCGCTAATCGATTTAGCGTGCGGTAAGTGCTAACGCGTCCATAGAATATAATGGATGCATTTAGCATGCGCTAATCGGTTAGCGCACCTTAGGCCCTCTTTTATTAAGGTGCACTGAGCATTTTAGTACACGTTTATCGCGCACTAAATCAACATGCTAGCACATCCATAGGATAACATGCGCACATTAGCATTTAGCGCGCATAGCGTACCTTAGTAAAAGAGGGGGTAACGGCTTTCCACGAATGCTTATGAGAAATTTTAAGAATAAGTTTTAAACCAATGGTCTCCAACAGAAGCAAAGCTTTGGAATCAAATTAGTGTTCCCTCGAGCCTTCTTGCCTGACATAGCATTAATTAACTACTTCAGTTTAATAACATTTTTGTTACATTTAACAATTACGAATTGCCTGATAATTTTCCTATAAATTTCTTCTTTGCAACAATATACTACTATATAATCACTCTTTTATAAACAGTACAGTATGGAAAATAGGTCAAATTACCAAACAGCAAAGGAAGTGGAGATAAAATATTTAGAAGTATTAGTCAAATGTACCTTTTTTTTAAATTCTTTTTTATTTATGCTCACTGAGCCAAATTCTCAACAATGTACAATTGTGCTAGGCCTAATTTAGAGAATACACCTCTTTAAGACTTTTTAGGATTAGTGGCTTCAGTTATTGGGATAATGCTACTATTGTCCTGAGCTTCAACTTGTTTTATCTTGGAGGAAGTTTATTCTTAGATAGTGATCTACCCAAGATATGGCCAAGAATAAAAAAAAAAAACACTGACTGCTGCTGAATATAAAGTATTGCTTTTTTTAAAATTGAAAAGACTACATAGAAAAATATGTGCAAACGGTAGCAGATCAGTCATCAAACTTTTTTTTTTTTTAAAAAGATAGAAAGACAGATATATTTTAGAGTTTAGAAATCCTCTTCTCCCTACTAAATTCAATTTTCTTTCGCTACATTATTAACTGGCAAAATTCTATAAAAGGTACCTACCAGTAGATGCCTTGATTAGGGTGCTTACTGATCCCGGCACCTAACTTACTACTCCCCCCCATCCCCCCCAATTTTACATAACCGCATAAGATGTTTTTAGCACAGGCTGGGATGCTGAATACTATACTATGCTCCAATGGTCATAGCATTCCTATGAGCATTGCAGAGCATTCAGTGTGCTGGCTGGCTCTAACATCCTTTTTTGCAGTTTTGTAAAAAAGGGGGGGGAGGTGTGTTTTTAAAAATATATATATTTCTTTATTAATTTTAAAAACAAAGACAAAGCGCAAAAGAATATACAAACATTTGGTACAATAAAACAGCACTTATATCTAATGAATAATAATATAAATACATTTCTCCCCCCTTTCCACTCTCCCCAGATGTGTGCTAAACTCCTTTAAAAATTAAAGGCTTACATTTTTTGATCATTTTTTACAAAATTTGCTAATGGGCCCCAAATCTCATTTAATTTTTTATATTGTCCCATTTGTTCCGAATTCATTCGCTCATATCGATAAAATAGGCACAGGGTTTCCCACCAAAAGATATAATTCAGTCTATCCCATTTATTCCAGTTTTTTGGAATCAACTGTATAGCAAGCCCCGTCATAACAAGAAGTAATCTGTTCTTGCTTGCATTAACTAGACTCTTGTGTTGTAATATAGTTCCAAATAAAACAATGTCATATGACATTGGGATAGAAATTTCCAAAATCCTATTGATTATATTCCATATAGACTTCCAAAAGGTCAGTATCAAGGGACAATAATACAACAGGTGATCCAGTGTCCCTATTTCAAGATGACAGTGCCAGCATCTATTAGACTTTGAACTATCTAACTTTTGCAAAGGAACAGGGGTCCAAAAATGTCTATGTAACAAAAAGAACCAAGTTTGTCTCATAGATGCTGATGCTGTACATCTCATTCTTCAAATCCATATCTGAGGCCATTGAGTAGCAGAAATCTGCTGATTTATCTCAATGCTCCAAATGTCTTTTAAGCTTGTTTTTGGTTTTTTATTTAAATATTCAGATATTAATTTGTACCACTTGGTGGCCTGATGCCCTTAGAAATCTGTCTGGAAATATAGGACCAGCAAGCTATACAGTGGCGTACCAAGGGGGGGCGGTCCACCCCGGGTGCAAGCCATTAGGGGGTGCTCCCGGCCTTGGAGTCATGACCCGGGAACTTCTCATGGCCCGACCCCAAGGCTTTCGCCTCCCTTTGCGATTCCTCTTCAAAGCAACCTGCAGAAAGGATCGCAGGTACTTCAGCGATCCTTGCAGGTTGCCATAGGCCTCCCGAGTTGTCCCTCTGACCGCGGCCCCGCCCCTCCTCTGACGTACCTGAGATCCTTTCTACAGGTTGCTTTGAAGAGGAATCGGGTAAAGGGAGGCCAGAGGGGAACACGCAGGCCTTCCCGAGGGGAGGTGGAGGGGGAGGGGGGACAATCCTTCGAGTGTAGGGGGAAGGTACAGGCCTTCAGGGGGGGACAGACCTTCAGGGGGGCAGGCCTTCGGTGGTTCAGGGGTGGACAGGCCTTCAGGGGGAGTGCAGTCCTTCGGGGGTGCAGGTCTTCAGGATGGGTGCAGGCATTCAGGGAGGACAGACCTTCGGGGGGGGGGGGTGCCGTTTTTTGGGGGGTGACAGTCCTTCGGGGGGGCAGACCTCCAGGGGAGGGGGTCCTGGTGTAGAAGTACACGGAGGGAGGGAGGGAGGGAAGGGGGGGTTCAAAGATACGTACATATGCCAGACTTTGGGGGAAGAAATAATGGGTCTAAAAACAGAGGAGTGGGTAATGGGATTTAGGGAGGGAAGGAACAGAAAGGGAGAGAAGTTGGACACAAGGGATGGTGTGGTAGGGGGATAGAGATACTGGATAGGAGGATAGTTGGGAAGAGAAAGGGAGAGATGGTGGACCCTGGGATGGGGGGGAAGGAGGGAGAGATCTTGGATGAAAGGGTAGTTGAGAAAAGGTGAATCTGTGGATGGAAACGAAAAAAAGGAAAGATGCCAGACCTCCGGGGGAGGGAAGGGAAACGGAAATGGAAGACAGAGATGGCAGATGGATGATTAGCATGGAGAAAGAAGAAAGAAGGAGACCATGGCAAGCAAGACAACCAGAGCCTGGGACCAACAAGATTTGAATATTGACCAGACAACAAAAGATAGAAAAAATAATTTTATTTTCTGTTTTGTGATTACAATATGTCAGATTTGAAAAGTGTATCCTGCCAGAGTTGGTGTTAGACCACAAACGTGAGCTAAGATTTAACAGAGAGAGGAAAAGTCCTTTTTGTTTCTTTATTTTGTTTACACCACTGGTTCACAACCTTGTCCTGGAGGACCACCAGGCCAATCGGGTTTTCAGGATAGTCCTAATGAATATGCATGAGCGATATTTGCATATAATGAAAGTGAGAGGCATGCAAATCTGCTCCATGCATATTCATTAGTCTATCCTGAAAACCTGATTGGCCTGGTGGTCCTCCAGGACAGGGTTGGGAACCACTGGTTTACACCACAGCGCCAGTGTGGTTAGGAGAAGCCAAAGGGGGTGAAAAAGCTATAAAATAAACCCACCAGGATGTTTGAAAAAAACACCCAATTGGGCAGGAAAATCGAATCAAATTGAAAAACTAATTCAATAGGCTGAATCGAATCAAAATTTTTTTTCCTGAATCGGGCAGCACCAGTTTGCGCTACTGTCTTAGACTTTAGGACCTGGGATTGGGGAGAGATGGCATCCTCAGTACTTTATAGTGCAAGTAAAATGAGGATTTGGTCAGACTTTTGAAGGGTCTGCAGAAGAAAAATATTGTAAAGGCCGGGGACATGAGACAACAGGAAATGGGAACTTTTCTTCCTTCTATTTTTGTGAATGGCAAGGCTGAGGATGTCAGAGAGTTCATTTAAAATATGTGCTTTATAAGAAAATATAATAATGTGTTTTCTAAAGTTTATAAGCATTGCTGGCCTACCCGGTGAGGTGTTCCTTATGGTGGTGGTGGTGGCAGCGTGTCAATGTGTTGAGAGGAAGAGGTGGTCTGGGAAATTCTGCTGAGCAAACTCCGGGCCCATTTCCACCCCCCAGTTAGTCCACTCCACTCAACTGGTTCACACACTGAGTGGGTCTTTGGGTGTTGTTTTGGGATCTCTACAAACAGCATCTAACTTTGATTTGCATGCAGTAAGTGCTACTTTTGTAGGTGCCTACTAAGCTGGACGCTGTTTATAGAATCTGGCCCTGAATGCCAGAGCTCTCTAATTATTTGGATTAATTTGGTTATAGGAGGTTTTTTTTCAATATGGTAACTCTTGTGAGGGGGTCGTGGGTGCCCAAGGGTCAACCACAGCGTCCACCACATGCTTCAGATCCACGCCTCTTGGAGTGCCAGTGATAGTAAGGCTCTGGGCCCCAAGGAAAGAAGGTCCCAGTCAATATTATTTCTAAAAAAAAAACCCACATCTTTTTATTCTTCTTTGAAAACAAAATAAATTCCCTCTCATTCAGAGGCAGTTCCTCTTAGGTAGCCCTTGGCTTTACTTTATACACAGTCCATACCAGGAACTTCCAAATAATCAAAAATAAACTTTCCACAATTCCACCATTCTCTGGATTCTGTACAATGGTAGTGCTTTCAGTGTCAGATCTCATTCTCTGGAGCTCATATATATTCTGCTGTCTTCCTAGCAAGGGAATAATAGGGAGTTACATTATCCTGTCTGATTCTGGTAGAAATCTCCCTTCTGTTTTTATCCCTCTGCCTTATATCACCTGGGCTTTCTCTCCTAACAGGAGTTGGGACAGCTTTATCTCTGGTAGTGGCAGAAGGGGCAGTTGCCTGTTACTCTTTATCTGGTTACCCCCCCCCCCCCCCTCCCTTTACTAAACCACAATAGAGGTTATTAGTTCAGGAAGCTGCACCAAATGCTCCGCGCTGCTCCCAAAGCTGAACTCTATGAGTATCAAGAGCAGCATGGAGCATTCAGTGCGGCTTCCTGTGCTAATAACCGCTATCGCGGTTTAGTAAAAGCGGGGATGAGTTTGCCTTCAAAACCTGAATCTTAAGTGAAAGAGGGTGGAGAATTTATGAAGGCAGTTGTCAATCTGTAAGGAGAAAGGCTTCTTAGTCATAATAGTATAGAGCAGGGGTTCTCAGCATTCAGGCAGTCAGATGTTCAGGATTCCCACAATGAATATGCATGAGATAGATTTTGCATTTGTTGCCTCAATTTTATGCAAATCTATCTCATGCATATTCATTGTGGGTATCCTGAAAACCTGATTGGCTGGATGTGTCCTGAGGACTAGTGACATCAACTGCCCAAAAGAAAACTGTTAAGACACCATGGGGCTCAAAAGTCAGCACTTGGACGGCCTAAAAGACAGCTCGTCCAAGTGCCAATAATCAACCCAACTTTCTGGATGTGAAGTGGGACTTTTTATGCCTCTCAATGCTGCTGTGCACCCAGAGATGAAAGGGGCATATCTGGAGGAGTGGCTAGGGCAGTATGTGGGCAGGATGTGGACCGACCTAGACCAATCCCCTGTTTTACTAAGGTGTGCTATGCATTTTAGCGTGCGCTAAATATACGCGTGTGCTAGCCACTAACGCATCCATAGACTAACATGCATGCATTAGCGTTTAGTGCATGCTAATATTTAGCGTGCGCTAAAACGCTTAGCGCACCTTTGTAAAAGGAGACCTTAGTCATCCTGCAGGTATAATCGAATGTTTTACTAGACATCCTGGATGAAACGTAAACGTTATGAGTTAGATGATGCAAAAACAAGTATAAGTGTCAAAAAGGTAGCCAAAGTTTCACGTTTCAAGAAGGTAAAGAATTCCAAATGAGAGGGGCTGTTACTGAGAATATTGTTGTGCAGTGAGTGTTAATAACCTTTAGTGAGGAATTAAATAATAAATGTTGGGAAGTAGATCTGAGAGCTCTTGGAAGAACATGGGGGGATGAGAAATTTGTCGATAAAGGCAGGAACCTTTGTCGTTTGAGTTTTAAAGGTTAACAAAGCAACTGTATATGCTATTCTGTGGGGGATGGGAAGGCAATGGACTTGTTTCAACAGAGGGGTGAAGTGACTGAATTTCTTGGATTTGGTAATAATTATGATAGCAATATTTTGGATCAATTGAATTTGTCTAATCTCTTTCGGCAATATCCCTTTATATAGAGAGTTGCAGTAATCAATTTTAAATATCACAAGTGAGTGTATCAATATGTTCAGAGATGATGGCGCTAGGAGGCTAGCTAAAAATCTGAACATTCATAGTTTCTGACCACAGCACTGAGTTGCATGTGGTAGTTAATTTACAGTCCATAATTACACCCAGGATTTTTTACCGAAGTGACCATGTTGATCCGGGCAATACAAATCAGAGATGTTAAATGAAGTCCATCCTTCCATGGGAAGAGAAGAGGGTTCGTTTTTGAGATACTTAAAGATAACATATTATCTCTTAGCTGATTGCAACAGTGAGATTCCCTTGCTACGATCAGCTCAGCGGCAACACGATTCTCTAAACAGCGTCTGTAACATGGACGCTGGTATCAGGCAAAACATCTGTTAAACTGGTGAGAATTTACTGGTAGCTCAACAATGCTGATGTTCTGAAGTTAGAGTAGTAATAATTCTGCAATTCAGTTAAGACATTCTTGAATATGAGCAGTCATAAACTAAATTAGGAATCATCATCTCCAAGAGTTCACCTCTTCAAGCACTTTCAAGAATACTGACTGTTGATCAAGAGAAATATGAACCAGGAAAGGTGGATAAGCCTGTATCTGGGTAGTGAAAGACTTTAGAAAAGCACTATCGGGTTTGCAATTAGGCATCTGGAAAAGAGCCAGCAAAGAGATGACTACAGGGAATTCTTGGAACTGGAAGTGTTCCAGCAAGAAGAATCCGGTTCATGATGCCTGGGGCCATGCACCGTGTTTGCTGGATTTCAAAGGTAATTTATTCTGTTAAAACCTGGATGTTTTGAGGTCAGTTCATTCTGTTACCAATAGAGGAAAAGTGACTACAGGATATGCATTTTTTTTTTTTTCAGTACATGTCAATCTTAAGGCTTGGATAACAGCTCCCCTCACAGCAAATGCTCTGTACCAGACATGGGCAACTCTGGTCCCCGAGGGCCGGAATCCAATTGGATTTTCAGGATTTCCCCAATGAATACGCATTGAAAGCAGTGCATACAAATAGATCTCATGCATATTCATTGGAGAAATCCTGAAAACCCAATTGGATTCCGGCCCTCGAGGACTGGAGTTGCCCATGTCTGCTCTGTACAGTGACTTTCTGAAAAGTAGTTCCTTATTTTTCAGAGTTGTCATAGGTAGTAAAATGAGGACGATAACACCTGATAGACATGGTTGGAACGTGACAGGTTGCAGTCAAGGAGTATTCCTAGGTTGCACACTTGCCCCCTGTTTTACATTTAGCGTGTGTTTAGCGCATGCTAAATATACACACTTGCTAACCACCAATGCATCCACTGACTAACATGCATGTGTTAGCATTTAGCATGTGGTTAGCGTGCACTAAAATGCTTAGTGCACCTTAGTAAAAGGAGCCCTTGGTCTTTTGCAGTTATAGTAGTCAATCCCCAGAGCAGCATGGGACAGGCGCGGTTGCAGCATTCTTTGCGGATTCATAGGAACTCTGTCTTGGAGACGTTTAGTTGTAATTTGTTGATGGACATCCATTTTTTGATTTCCGAGAGGAAGTTTAAGAGATTTGGAATCTGGGCATCATGGGCTTCTCCTAGTGGTAGGTACAGTTGGATGACATCTACGAAGGAGTGAATCTGTATTTGATATTTGCAGGCTATGTCTAGGACAGGTTTAACATAGAAATTGAATAATAGGGGGGATAACAGAGCCCCCTGCTGAACACTGTATTTGATTAGTTTCGGTTTCGATAGCGCGTCATTGACCAGAATGCTTTGGGATCTGTTCAGGAAAGAGGAGAACCATTGTAATGGAATGTCAGATTCTGATTTCATAGAGCCACTCAATGAGGAGTGGAGGGGTCAAAAGTATCAAACGCCATGCTGAGGTTCAGCAGCATCAGAAGGACATCATTACCCTTGTCCAATTGTTTCCAGCAGTCATTGACGATGTTGAGAAGGATGGTTTCAGTACTGTGGAAATTCCTGAATCCAGATTGGAAGGTGGAAAGAGCGCTTTGTTTGTTGAAGGAGTGTAATTGGGTTGATACTGTTTTTTTCCAGGATCTTGGAGACGAAGGGTAGGTTGGAGACAGGTCTAAAGTTGGGCATGTTAGGGTTGAGCGTGGGGTTTTTCAAGATTGGCCTGATGACCACTGACTTCCAGTTTGCAGACACTATGCCTGTTTGTAGAGAGGTGTTGATGAGAGGAAGGATGGAATCTATAAAGATGTCTTTTACCATCTCTAAAAGGCGTGGAGGACAGGGGTCCAGATTGGAGCCGGAAGGGGAAATTGTGTCTAGTATCTTGGCGATGTCGTGGTGGGAGACAGTTTTGAGGTTAGTTTGGTTCCCAGTTATGGTTTTAGTTATTTTGGCTGAGTCATGGGGGACAATGTCTGCAGCATGGTGGAGTCAAGGTGAGACCTTATTTTGTCTACTTTGTCAGTGAAGTAGTCTGAAAGTGTTTTTCTGTCAAGTTTAGTGATAAGGTACTGATTGTCTCCTTGCAATGTTGCGAGTATCTTTTTTGTTCATTTGAATAGGTTTTTTGATTTATTGGAGATCTTTAATAGTTGTTCAGAGTAGTACTTCTTTTTAGCTTCTAGGGTGACTTTTTTTTATATTCTTCATGCAGTTCCTTCCATTTGGACCTGTCACTATTAAGTCTGGATTTGTACCTTTTCCTATCCGCTTTCCTTAGTTCTCTGTTCTTAGTTCTTAAGTCATCGGTAAACTAGTGGGAGGAATATTTGTGGGTGTAGTATTTGATCTCTTTGACTGGGGCTAGCCCTTCGTATAAGGTTTTTACCTCAGTGTGCTAGTTAACGGCAGCATTGTCAACAGATTGAGAATTTGGTTTTGATGTTCCCGCTAGTTAGAAAGCACTGTGGAGAGATTTTCTAGGTTGATTGTGTCATTATTATATATTATCTTATGCTGTGGTTACTTCCTGGTTGACGGTTGCTTTTTTGTGTAGGTGTGGTTGAATGTGATCAAACGGTGATCAGTTTGGTTGTACAGGCTGGGGTTTGTGTGGTGAGCAAAGTGTCTTTTTGAATAAAGATTAGGTCTAGGATGTAGCCTGCAGAGTGAGTCGGCGATGGGACCTTGTGTTGGAAGCCTAGGTCCGATAGTGAAGTGATGAAGTCTGCCGGGGCTCTGGTATCATGTGGCTAGCTTGTGAAGTTGAAGTCTCCAAGTATGATGATTTGGTTGTATGTCATGACCAGTTTGCTAAAGATGGATAATAGGTCATCTAATATGGTCATTGGAGAGTGTGGAGCTCTGTATAGCAAGGCAAAGGTTAGGTCTCTGTTGTGATCCACCAAGAAGGTGAGGCACTCTAGCATGTCTAGTGTGATGGTATATATCAGTTTAGCAGTCTGTTTTAAGAAGGGATATATATAGAGAGAGTCATCTTGAGTTTGGTTTGATTTGAGCAGAAATTTCTTTTAAAGGCAGAGTTAGGAGAGAATTGTAGTGTGTCTTCAAGCGTGAGCTTCCAAGACACAGGTGGAGTAAATGACTGCCTTCAAAGTTAAAGCAGTCTGTTTTAGGAAGAAAGGACAGACAGAGCCATCTTGGGCTTGGTTTGATTAGAGCAGAAGTCTCTGTTAAATTAAGCAGAGACTTCTCTGCAAGACAAATCACTGTGGATCTAGAGTCATTCAGGCCTATATTCTATAAATGGTTTTTTAACTTAGGCATTGGTAGGTGCCCTAGCGGCACCAAGTTAAGTGAAAAATGCCTAAAAATTTGGTATGAGAATTACATCTACGTAGGCGCTTTATGGTACCTAACAAAACTGTAGGTGTGGCTAATACCAGAAGTGGCATTAAGAACATAAGAAGTTGCCTCCGCTGGTTCAGACCAGAGGTCCATCGTGCCCAGCAGTCCGCTCCCGCGGCGGCCCATCAGGTCCATGACCTGTAAGGTGTCTAAACCCTTTAATCCCCCTTGTCCTTCTATCTATCATAAATCACCTACATAGGATTGATTCATGTCAAAGGTAGGCACCTACCTTTGCCAGAGGTGCAATTCTCTAAACAGCGCCATTGCGTGATTGACACGTAATCGTCGGCCGCTTTTAAGGTGGCCACCATCAACAGCACCGTTTAGAGAATCAGGTTCTACATTTCCAGCAGCTAGGATCCTTGCCAGCAGTGATTCTGAAAACAGTGCTTGTCCATGATTGACATGCGGCAGGAACCCGTTTTCTAGGTTCCTGACGCCGCAGGCACCGTTTACAGAATTGACTCCAAAATGTTTATTTACAATGTCTTAGGTGTATAAAATTGTGGAAAATCATCTTTCTGCTTTGAGTAGAGATGAAAAATGCAGAGAAATTGAGGGGACAGGGTTGCAAAGTAGATTTCACTGTGGGGACAGTGCGGGAACAGGAAAAAATATTTGGTTGTGGGAAGAGAATGTGGAAAAATCTTTGTCTCCGTGTCACTCTCTATCTCTTCCTCCCACACTGTCACCCTTGATCTCTTACCCAGTTGTATCCATTGTAGTCTAGAACAGGGGTAGGCAATTCTGGTCCTCGAGAGCCACAGGCAGATCGGGATTTCAGGATATCCACAATGAATATGTATGAGATGGATTTGCAAGCACTGCCTCCTTGAGATGCAAATTTATCTCATGCATATTTATTGTGAATATCCTGAAAACATGGCCTGCCTGTGGCTCTTGAGGACTAGAATTACCTGGTCTAGAAGAATGGAGCTGAAGCAGTCTCCCTCCACTCCCAGACCTTCTTGTTCTAGAATGTGTTGCATAGTGGTTAGAGCTGTGGAGGGGCATAATCAAAAAAAGCGTCTAAATACCCTTTTGGCCGAAGTCTTAAACGTTCAAAGCAGAAGCAGGGAAAGTGTCCATAACCAAACCAAACGTCCTTGTTTTGATTATGGCCTTCCTCTGCCTAAATGCCCAATCACCACTATGTCTAAAAGTACACCCACACGACATCTACACTTTTCAGCCATAATGAAACAAAAAAACGCCTAAGCCACAAACGTCCAACAGAAGGGCTTTTAGGCGAAGGAGGAGCCAGTCCTTCGCCTAAAAGCTGGATTCTGTAACCGGTGTCTGTCAAAAACAACACCGGTTACAGAACCCCCCTCCCACACACACACACAACGATCCAGGCAGGAGGGTGCCCAAGCCCTCCTGCCATGTCGAACCATGACCCCCCCCCCCCCCCCGACAACAACGGGGCAAGAGGGAGCCCAAGATCTTTTGCCCCGCTGATTAACATCAGGCCAGGAGGGAACCCAAGCCCTCCTGGCCCTGGCGACCCCCCCCCTGCCGCTACTTGAATGGGCCAGGAGGGAGCCCAAACCCTCCTGGCCCCAGCGACCCCCCCCCTCGCCACTACTTGAATGGGCCAGGAGGGAGCCCAAACCCTCCTGCCCCCGGCGACCCCCTACCCCCCACCCCCACTACAATACGGGCAGGAGGGATCCCAGGCCCTCCTGCCCTCGATGGAACCCCCCTCCCCCCAAATGATCGCCCCCCCAGAACCCCCGATCGCCCCCCTGTTGACCCACGACCCCCACGGCTGACCCCACAACCCCCCCACCCCTAACCCCCTTCCCCGTACCTTGTATAATAATAACCCCGGACAGACGCGTGCCAAACCAGCCCGTCCTGCAGGCAGCTGACTCCAGAATGGGGCCGGATTGGCCCAGCTGTCCCAAATCCCCGCCCACAGGTGGGGCCTAAGGCACCTAGGCCAATCAGAATAGGCCCAGAAGCCTTAGGCCCCTCCTGGGGGCGGGGCCTGAGGCTGCTCCCTGCGACTCTGGGCTAGTCACTGAATCCTCCACTGTCCCAGATAGATTGTGAGCCCACTGGGAGAGATAGAGAAAAATGCCTGAAGTACCTGTATGTAAACTCTTTTGAATGTGACTGTATACTACAAAAAGACAGTATACAAATCCCAATCTCTTTCCCTTTCCTTTCAAAATGGTGGATACAACCACTAGCAATCTAACAAATTCCTTGGCAGGTTTTCTGCTTTTGATATACAGTATTTCAAAAAGTTGCAACTAATTTTTGTTTCTGTGGTTAGGTTCCTTAAAATATTTTTTTCTTAAACTCTTTGGTCTCCTTATTACTGTTGCACATCTAGCTTGCCAGTGTTTATGTTCCTTATAATCCTCAATTAGGCTTGTTTTCCATTTATTTAAAGATATTTTTACCTTATTTATCCATGCCGGCAGCCATTTGGCCTTTCTTTGTTCTGTTTTAATATGTGTAATTTATTTTTTTTCTGAGCTTAAAGAACAGTGTTTAAGCGATTTCCTGCTGTTAACCCTTGTAACTGCTCTTTAACTACATTTTTTATTTTATGTTAGACTTCTTTTAGGAAAGTTAATTTTAAAAGGCATTTATTGGGAAAGGCAGAATAGTTGCTGTGGAAATGTTTATTAATAACATTGCCCTCCTATGTGCACGCACAGAGCCTCTGTCAGGGTAATTGCATAACAGAACATCTACTAAAGGCTATGGGGCTCATGATCAAAAAAATAAAGGTCCAAAAACCATCATAAGTCAGCACTTGGACATCCTAATCACCAGAATGGCCAAGTGCCAATTTTTGAAGCCGACTTTCTGGCTGTGTAGCAAGGGGTTGTGCCCACTGTGCATCCTGAGGTCTAGGGGGTGTTTTGGGAAGCATATTATGGACATGTTATGGATGGGCTTTTAGCAAGCTTTAGGTGGGCTAGACATGGACATCTTGCAGTGATAATCAAACCTTTCCCAAGACATCCTAAATGGATGTCGGTATTCAATAAGAGGTCATTTATGCACCCAGGCGGCCATTTAGTGCATAAATGACTATAATACTGCATTTAATGTGACTTCTTGCTACCTGCAACTAGGCAGCTTCTTATAGAGGTACCCTCAAGTCCCTTCGTTCTATAACAGGACACCTAAAATTAAGCAACAACCTTACATACAAGCTACAGAATACTTGCACATAGACATGACTGTTAAAATTCTGTCAGTGGCGTAGTGAGGGAGGGAGGCACACAGAGCAGTGGCATCCAGCATCACTGTAAACAAAACTAAATTGAACTAAAACTTAGTTTAATAGACTGAGTCATCAACCAAGAGGAGCTCAACTTGGTTTATAATAATGTAAATCATAATACATAAATTTGACAAGAAAACATAGACTGAAATAGTTAATTTCCAAAATGTTTAGCAAACAAAAAAGTTTTCAGAACTTTCCGGAATGAAGCAAAAGAACCTAAACTTCTTAATGTAAGCGGTAAAGCATTCCAGAATCCGGTTAATTTAAAAGCAAAAGAATTACTAAATCTCTTAAAGTTTCTATTTTTACGACAGAGAGAAATTTAAGTTTTAATTTTTGAGAACTTCTGGCAAGATGAGATCTAAGACCATTCCAGTCTAAAGGAATCAAAGTGGAAAAAATGCCAAATAGGATCTTAAATACAATACAAATGCACTTAAACTGAATTCTGAGATATACTGGAAGCCAATGTAATTCCTTGAGCAGAGGGGTTATGTGATCAAATTTACTCTTACCGAAGATAAGTTTAGCTACAGTGTTCTGTATTAATTGAAGTCTCTGCTGACTGACCTTTGAAAGACCCAAATACACTGAATTGCAGTAATCCAGCCTTGACAAAATGATTGAACCAATACAGAGAAAGGTTGTTGGTGAAAAAGTGCTCTCACTCTTCTCAGAGCACTGTACCATGCGCCCTTCTACTCTTCCCCATCATTCGAGCCCCCCCTCCCCCCTGCCCCGTGTAGATCTTGAAATGTTCACTGGCACGAGAAGCATCTTCCTCCTCTTGGCTCCCTTCTAATGTCATATCCTAGTCCTGTGACCAGGAAGTGATATCAGAAGGGAGCCGAGGCCAACGTGAGCTGCAGATGGAAGATGCTGCTCACAGCAGTGAACATTTCAAAAGCTACATGAGAGACAGAGAGGAGGAGAGGTACCGGTGTCAGTGCGTCTGCCAAGATGGCACCCAGGGCGGTCCACATCCACTGCCCTCCCCTTTACTACACCACTGAATTATAAACATTAGTGCTTGCATGAAAATGCAATGGGGTGTTTAGAGGGGGTAGCATATGGCAGGGCATAGAAGTATCTATCATTTATGGATGTAACTACTGTAAGATTCATGCTAAAGCATTGTATTTAGGTGCATGCATCTATTCTTGCTATTGACCTAGTAACAGTAGCAAAGTAAATGTAAATAAAGATCTGCATGGTCCATTTAGACTGTCCACAAGGTGGTGCCCAAAAATAATGGCACTCAGTGCTATTGTACAATGAGCACTCAGAGATGAATGACCAGAGAGCTGGATTGAGGAAGAGTGCTAGATGTGGTTTACTTTGGTTTTAGCAAGGCGTTGACACAGTTCCGCTTAGACACTTATAAATAAACTGAGTCCCCTTGGTATATGTCCTAAAATAATTGACTGGCATAGGGACTGTTTGCCTAGATGGCTAAAAGAGGGCGGTGGAGCTCACTCTGTGAGAAGGGACATTACTAGTGGTGTGGTACAAGGATCGGTTCTTTGCCCAGTTCCTTTTGACATTTTTGTAAGCAATATTGAGGAAAGACTATCTGGTAAGGTTTGTCCTTTTGTGGATAATATCAAAATCTGCAATAGGGTAGACACCTCCGATGGTGTGGATAAAATAAGGAGAGATCTAGTACGGCTTGAAGAATGGTCCGGAATTTGGCAGCTAAGATTTAATGCAAAAATATGCAAGGTCATGCATTTGCATTTTATGGTTGTTTCTTTTGGAAAAACATTTTAGCTGCAGCATTCTGCAGGATTTGGAGCCGACCAAAAAAGCCTTCAGTGCAACCAATATGCAGAAGGTTACAATAGTCAAGAGATGAAAGAATCATTACCTAGCACTTACCACACCTTAGTCCTTATTGACGTGAACACACTAGACTGTGAGGCCACTAGGGACAGAAAAACTATAGCATATAATATTTGTAAACCTTTTTAATTGTACCACAGAAAGGTGGTTTATCAAATCCCATTACCCTTACCCTTAATTATCTTTTCTGATTTTCCTTTCAAAGTATTGTCATTTGAATATTTAAATGCAAATAAAAAATAAAGAAAAGAAATACAAAGAAATCAAAGAAAAAGTAAAATGAAAGTTAAAATGAAAGGTCTCATAGAAGCATCATATTGAGTTTGGGGAGGAATGGGGGGTTATTGTTGCCATCTTCTGTGTGGTGCTTGTGAGCATACATAGTAGATGACCCTGCGGTTTAGCATGCCACCCCTATTGCACTGGAAAAGCAGTTAAAGAAGCTGGTTTTAAAAAAGGTTTGGACAAGTTCCTGGAGGAAAAGTCCTTAGTTTGCTATTGAGACAGACATGCTCAGGTGTATTCTTATCCTATATTTAGGAAATTAAAAACTCATCTGTTTGATAATCAAGAATGTTGATCTTCAAGCTTTTTAATTATTTTATCATGCCGTGTTTATACATTTTTCTTTACAATTAGGTTGTATTTTAATTGAGATATTAATACTTGTATGTTTAAGTTGTATTTTAACCATGATTCTGCCCATAGAAATGTGTGTACGATTGTATTTATCTACTGTTGTAAACCGCCTAGAACTAATGGCAGGGCAGTATACAAGAAAAAAAATTATTATTATTATTATATTGGTAGCATGGAATGTTGCTACTATTTAGGCTTTCGCCAGCTACTTTTTACCTGGATTGGTCACCGTGAAGATGGGAAACCGGGCTAGATGGACCATTGATCTGACCCAGTAAGGTTATTTTTATATTCTTATGTTCTTATTAATATTCAGGCCTTCTTAAACCATAATGAGCTGGCCTGGTACTGATATTCAATGACACTTAGGGCTCCTTTTACTAATGTGCGCTAGCATTTATAGCGCAAGCAGGAAATTACCGCGCGCTATGTGGATAGAACTAACGCCAGCTCAATGCTGGCATTAAGGTCTAGCATGCGCGGCAATATAGCGCGTGCTATTCCGTGTGTTAAAGCCCTAACACAGCTTGGTAAAAGGAGCCCTTAATCTTGCAGTGCTGCTGATTATCAGTTCTACTGGAGAATGAAAATGAAAAGAAACTATGGAGGATGATGCTCTTGATACTTATTTATTGATGTATTACACAGAAAATCAAAGTCATAATCCACATCTGGTGAGATAGGACCCTTTTCATCTAATTTACCTTTGATGTGATCTGACCTTTGTTTTGAAGTTTCTACTAACAAAATCAGGGGTGTCCAATCTGCGGCCCCGTGAAGTATTTTGTGCGGCCCCGGTCGAGGGCGATGCAGTGTTTTCCTCTGCTGCCTCCCGGGTATTTACCATCTTGCCGGCTCCCTCCTCTGTCTTGCTGCAGCGTTTGCGCGGCCCCAGAAACATTTTTTTTGGCCAATGCGGCCCAGGGAAGCCAAAAGGTTGGACACCCCTGAACAAAATCATCATGTCCAATGAGCACTTATTGGGAATTTTGCACCATCTATCTAAAAAGTCCTGGAACATTGTCGGGCCCTTTCATAATGCGTAGACCACAAGGGATCATTTGTTTCCTACAGTATTTCAGTAAAAATATATAATGGAAGTTCAATCTAATAAACTCCTTATTGAGTGATATAATCTCCTTCCATCTCAAGAAGGGTAGGAGTAATGGAATCATATTCTTCAATAGGTGGATCATCTTGTAATAAGTTTTGAGACGATCTTCAGGGAAAGTTAAAACTTGGTCCCACACTGGAAAGGCCATATTGGGTCAGCCAAAGGAGACCAAATTGACAACAAGAGAATAGGTTGACACAGTTGCTCCACAGTAAAAAAAAAAAAAAAAGTCCAGAGAATAAAACAAAAAGAAACTATGGAAGATGATGTTCTTTAAGCTTATGTATTGATGTATTACACAGAAAATACAAGTCATAATCTACATATGCTCTGGTGAGACAGGACCCTTTCCATCTAATTTTATCCTTGATGTGATCTGACTTTTGTTTTGAAGTTTCTATTAACAAAATAATCAGGTCCAATGAGCCCTTATTGAGAATTTTGTACCATCTATCTAAAAAATCCTGATCATTGAACATCGTCGAGCCTTTCATAATGCGTAGACCACGATATTTGTTTCCTACAGTATTCCAGTAAAAAAGTATAATGGAAGTTCAGTCTAATAAACTTATTGAGAATTTTGCTGCAAAGCAAAGGTCATATCACATCAAGGGTAAATTAGATAAAAAGGGTCCTGTCTCAATGGAAACAAATCACAATCTGGGGTCTAAGCTAAAGCTATGGATTTTGATATATTTTTTAAAAAATAAAAATGGTGTATTGTTCCTAGAACTGAAACCATGCTAAAGGACAATGTATCCCAATTATGTTCCTTTATCAAGGTAGCAGCTGAGAAGTTTACTGAGTTTGACCTTGTGGTTTAAAAACAGATTAGGAATTTGAAAGCCACCAGTCAGTCTGCTATATAAAATAGCTTATTATTTCATAGTAAACTTGAAATGATAGAAAATCAAATTAGGGTGAAAATTTTACATTTCTTGAACTTTCCTATGACTCATTTATTTTCCTCAGAAGTATTATTGAGACAATATTTTTCTGATATTCTTCAATTTCCAAACGCTGAAGAAATAGTGATTTCTAGAATATATTATATTTCTTTAAAGACTAGAGTAGAAGGTATTGAAGGAACCATTAATGTTCTGAGTGGTCCTGAAACCCCTAATCTTATAGAGGGGCAAAATAAAAAAATGCGTCTAAGTCCCCTTTTGGCCTAAGTCCTTAAACATCCAACGCAGAAGCAGGGAAAGTGTCCATAACCAAAACAAACGTCCTTGTTTTGATTATGGCCTTCCTCTGCCTAAACGCCCAATCTCCACTACGTCTACAAGTACACCTACACGACGTCTACACTTTTTAGCCATAATGAAACAAAAAAACGCCTAAGCCCCAAACGTCCAACAGAAGGGCTTTTAGGCAAAGGAGGAGCCAGTCCTTCGCCTAAAAGCTGGATTCTGTAACCAGTGTCTGTCAAAAACAACACCGGTTCCAGAGCCCCCCCACAACCATCCAGGCAGGAGAGTGCCCAAGCCCTCCTGCCATGTCGATCCACGACCCCCCCTCCCGACAATATCACGGTTTAGTAAAAAGGGAGGGGGTATATTTGTTTATTTTTGTATAGTTGTTACTGAGGCGACATTGCATAAAGTCATCTGCCTTGACCTCTTTGAAAACCCACGGAATATAAATGATAGTTAACATTTTCTCTGCATACAGTGTGCTTTGTGTTTTTAAAATTTTATTGTTGGTAGATCGTTTTGACTTGGCCACGAAGGTAAGGGGGAGGGAGGTGAGCTGCTGAAAGACATCTAGCAATCCTTGCAGGCTTGACTGTGCAGGGAATTATTTTTGAAAAACCATGTTTTGTTATGTGACTGGCATTATTTATACTTTAATTTCTATGAATGAATAGAATGAAAGTGATTTAAAATTACTTGCTTGTTTTTATGTGCATGCTCTGAAGGAAAGTGGAGAGAGAGTAGGCTGAGGACGCTGAAGGGAAATGGGGAAGAGAGAGTGGGGAGAAGACGCTGAGCTGCGCTGAATGCCCCACAGGGAGCTGCGCTGAATGCCCCACGCTGCTCTCAACGCTCATAGGCTCCCTGAGCTAAAAACCGCTATTGCTGTTTAGTAAAAAGGGGGCCATAGTGGAAAATATAGACAGCATATATAAATTCTCAAAACTAAAAAATTTTGATCACTAAATTGAAAATAAAATCATTTTTCCTACCTTTGTTTGGTAATTTCATCAGTCTCTGGTTGCACGTTATTCTTCTGACTGTGCATCCAATATTTCTTCCCTTCTTTCAGCCTTCTGTATGCTTCCTCTCCTCCAGACCTCTTTCCCTTCCCCATTTCTTTCTTTCTTCCACCCTGCCCCCTTCTTTCTCTCTCCATGCCCCCTTTCTTTCTCTAGGTCTGTCTTTCTCTCTCTCTGTACCCCATTTCTTTCTTTCTTTCTTTCACCTTGCCCCCTTCTTTCTTTCTCTCTCCATGCCCCTTTCTTTCTCTATGTCTGTCTTTCTCTCCGTACCCCATTTTTTTCTTTCTTTCTTTGTTTCACTCTGCTCCCTTTCTTTCTTTCTCCCTGCCCTCCTCAATGCCACCGCCATTGGGAAACATGCTGCTGCTACCGCCACCGGGGAAAGGCTGCCATTACCGCCATTGGGAAAAGGCCGGCGCCGAGTTCTCCCTCCCTGCTTTTCGTCCCCGCGGGGCCGACCAACTCTAACATCGGAAAGGATGTTCCGGACCAGCCAGGCAGTGATTGGCTGGCCCAGAACGTCCTCTCCGACATCAGAATTGACGTCAGGTGGCGAGATTTGGTCGGCCCCGCGGTGAAGAAAAGCAGGGAGAACTCGGCGCCGGCTTGTTCCCGATGGCGGCAGTGGCAGCCTATTCCCAGGTGGGTGGCCAGCTGTGCACCCCCTTGTTCCCCCCCTTCCCCCCGTGTCCCCTCCTTGGTACGCCACTGCCAATTGTTAACTTGGCCAGGTTTTCTGTTTCGATTATGAGCCCCAGTGTATATACATAAAATGAATATATTATGGTATAAATATATAAGATTAATATAGTATTCTAAAATGTGTGTGTGTATATATATATATATATACAGTGGTGCCTCACACAACGAACTTAATTGGTTCCAGGAGCAAGTTTGTTATGTGAAACGTTCGTTATGTGAAACGCGTTTTCCCATAGGAATACATGTAAAAAAAAATAATTCGTTCTGCAGCATAAAATATGCTAAGATGACATAAAAAAGATAAATTTTTGGTTATTATTTTTATTTAGATACATCTAAAAACATAATTGTTTTTTAAAACAACACACATTTTTTAAATTTAAAGACAGACTAAGTAGAGTCTAATTTTACAGTGAGAGGGCAGAGTCTCAGCGGCAAAAACTGGGATTAACTGTTCATTTTTTTTTTTTCTACCGTGTTTCCCCGATGATAAGGCAGGGCCATCAAATAAGACAGCCCCCCCTTTTTAGAAAAAAATGTAAAATAAGGCACCCCCCGCAAATAAGCCACCCACCGATACCTGCGCTTACCCGAATCGGGTGGTACGGTGGGTGACTCCGTGTAGTCCCTGGCACCCCCGACACGATCGGGGCAAGAGGGAGCTCAAGCCCTCTTGCCCCCCCGACTCCCCGACACGATCGGGGCAAGAGGGAGCTCAAGCCCTCTTGCCCCCCCCCCCGACTCCCCGACACGATCGGGGCAAGAGGGAGCTCAAGCCCTCTTGCCCCGACTCCCCGACACGATCGGGGCAAGAGGGAGCTCAAGCCCTCTTGCCCCCCCCGACTCCCCGACACGATCGGGGCAAGAGGGAGCTCAAGCCCTCTTGCCCCCCCGACTCCCCGACACGATCGGGGCAAGAGGGAGCCCAAGCCCTCTTGCCCCGCCGATTCCCCAACTCCCCGACAATATCGGGCCAGGAGGGAGCCCAAGTCCTCCTGGCCACGGCGACCCCCTAACCCCACCCTGCACTACATTACGGGCAGGAGGGACCCCAGGCCCTCCTGCCCTCGACGCAACCCCCCCCCCCCCCCAACGACCGCCCCCCCCCAAGAACCTCCGACCGACCCCCAGCCGACCCGCGACCCCCCTGGCCGACCCCCACGACACCCCCAACCCCCTTCCCCGTACCTTTCTGTAGTTGGCCGGACAGACGGGAGCCAAACCCGCCTGTCCGGCAGGCAGCCATCGACGGAATGAGGCCGGATTGGCCCATCCGTCCCAAAGCTCTGCCTACTGGTGGGGCCTAAGGCGCCTGGGCCAATCAGAATAGGCCCGGGAGCCTTAGGTCCCTCCTGGGGGCAGGGCCTGAGGCACATGGTCGGGTTGGGCCCATGTGCCTCAGGCCCCGCCCCCAGGAGGGACCTAAGGCTCCCGGGCCTATTCTGATTGGCCCAGGCGCCTTAGGCCCCACCAGTAGGCGGAGCTTTGGGACGGATGGGCCAATCCGGCCTCATTCCGTCGATGGCTGCCTGCCGGACAGGCGGGTTTGGCTCCCGTCTGTCCGGCCAACTACAGAAAGGTACGGGGAAGGGGGTTGGGGGTGTCGTGGGGGTCGGCCAGGGGGGTCGCGGGTCGGCTGGGGGTCGGTCGGAGGTTCTTGGGGGGGGGCGGTCGTTGGGGGGAGGGGGGGTTTGCGTCGAGGGCAGGAGGGCCTGGGATCCCTCCTGCCCGTAATGTAGTGCAGGGTGGGGTTAGGGGGTCGCCGTGGCCAGGAGGACTTGGGCTCCCTCCTGGCCCGATATTGTCGGGGAGTTGGGGAATCGGCGGGGCAAGAGGGCTTGGGCTCCCTTTTGCCCCGATCGTGTCGGGGAATCGGCGGGGCAAGAGGGCTTGGGCTCCCTTTTGCCCCGATCGTGTCGGGGAGTCGGGGGGGCAAGAGGGCTTGAGCTCCCTCTTGCCCCGATCGTGTCGGGGAGTCGGGGGGGCAAGAGGGCTTGAGCTCCCTCTTGCCCCGATCGTGTCGGGGAGTCGGGGGGGCAAGAGGGCTTGAGCTCCCTCTTGCCCCGATCGTGTCGGGGAGTCGGGGGGGCAAGAGGGAACCAGGCGGAGAGAGGGCAGTTAAGCGCAGTGCCTGCGCGGAAGGATGCAGCTCGGGCGACTTCGTTGTGTGAAACGAAGTTCGTTGTACGGATCAAGACATAAAGTTCGTTGTGCGCAGCGTTCGCTGTGCGAGGCGTCCGTTATGCGAGGCACCACTGTATATATATATTGTAGCCCACTGTAGCCCAGGACAGGGCTCAATAGCACTCCCAGTGGTTACTAAAATAGCACACTGACGTGTGGCCCAAAATGGAGCCACCCTGCAGGACTGGACTCTCAACAGGAACCAAAAATCACACAGCACCACAATCAAAGTTCATGAAAAAAAGGATTTAACTTTACTCATTCCTTTCTTGAAAGTAAGTAGTTCATCATTATAACTTGTACACTTGTCAGTATTCTCCCACAGCAGCAAGAAACCAAAATATCAAAAGAAACAAGTGAAAGCAGTACAAAATAAAGTTCTAGGCTTGTTCTCAGCCTTAACTCAAACCTTGCTGCAGGTGAGGATTTAGCTCTCCCTAGAGCTAATACTGCTAGTGCCCAAGCAGGCAGTTTCAAAGGAAACACAAACACAGTTCAAGGCATTTGTTCAATAGCTCTAGTGTCCAAAAGTTCCATTAAAGCCTCTGGCCAGTTCAGCTCACTGCCAGGATAGGAGAGTGTCAGGTTTTGCAAAAGAAAGGCCTCAAATACAGGCTTTCAAAATTCCCACCCAGGATGATAGGAAAACCTCTCCCAAACAATACACACTCCCAGCTTACCAAAACAAAAATAGTCCCAAACAGTCCAGAGCAAAAAAATCACAACTCACTATTTTCAGGTAGAGACCCAGTCTACCTGCATGGCTTCAGAAACATCAGGAGCATACTCTGACAGACTTTCCTCACACTCCATGGGCTGTTCTTCTGGAAATAGCAGCTCCTCAGCTTGTCCAGCCTCTAACAGCTCCATGGGAATAGGCTGGTTGCTCCTGCTTGGCCCCGGGGACTCCCTAGGGAGAAAAGGCTTAAACCTCCTCCCTAGCTGGCTTCCCTGTCTGTTCTCAACTGCAGGTTTAAATACCTTGGGGCAACGCCCTACTCTAGTTGAGTCAGCAGAGTAGCTGGGACCTCTTGGGCTCCCCCGGTGGTGGCTCGGGAATGAATCACCCAATTCTTTATCAAATAAATCAGGCTCCCTCTGGTGGTCACAGGATAAACTATCAGTCTCAGGATTTACATGCACCTTCCTGATTCCACCTTGAGTTTTCATTTTTACTTTTTTTCCTGAACTAACAGGGACCCTGACAGGCATCGTGTCTGCCTGGTCACAATATATATATATACATATATATATTGTCACAAACCCGGCACCAGAGTTAGGTTTGTGCCAGAGAAGGGACAAAAACCCCTGACTGTTAGGAGAGCAGACCACTACAGCAGCCCTCCTACAAACAGTTCCCAGAGCTCTGTCAGTGACAAGGGTGCCCTAGAACAAGAGGTCTGGGAGGAGGGGAAACCAGAGGAGAACATAAGGTTCTCTAAACCTAGAGTTGCTCCTGTTAAAACTTCCCATAGGAGACAAGCTCCTATCCAGCCCAGCCCCCATCTGCTTAGGCTAATAGAAAGACAGCTGAAAGCTCAGAACCAGGCTGCCCAACCCCCATTCAGAGTAGGGCGTGGCTCTCTGAAGGCTGGCCAAATAGAGCAGAGCAGGCTGAGTAAAGTCAGTCTGGATTCAGCTCTGGAAGGAGACTCATGGCCAGGTGCTTCCAGGTTCCAAACTGAAACTGAAGTTGGATGAGCCGTCTCTGCTTGATGGTCTACAGACTGAAGAACCTATGGACCTTACCTGGGAGCCTGAGGAAATTCCCATGGAGAAAAGCTAAGTTTCTCTTTGTGTTTTTGGCACTGCATTTTGTTTGGGACTTGTGCTAACTGCTTGTGAGTGGGAAGCATTGTTAAAGGCTCCACTCCTGAAGAAATCTCTTCAATTAGGGAAGGACTGTGAACTGTATTTTTGAATGTGGAGATTTTGTTTTTCCTCATGTGAAAATAAGATTGTGCTATTGATTGAGGTTAATGGGAGTTGAGGGGATTGAATCCACAAAAGATCCTGGGTTGGGATTGTGGGGCCATTTTTCTGGCAAGTTTTTGTAAAGTGGATTCAGCAACTCCCCACCCCCGCCAGCTTACCTGAACTGGCAGGGGAAAGCCTGTACAATTCCAGGCTATGCTGGAAGAAGCAAATGGACTTACAATTATCAATTATGGTTTTCATGGTCTGGGACTAAGGCTAATTAAGACCAGCAGTGATATACCCTGAAGAAAGGGGCTGCTCAGACCTTGGCTGACTTATTAGCCATTTTCTTTGAGCTGTATTTTGGTTTTGTTTTGAACTTGCTATTCTTTGAATGTGGACTTTGAGAGCAGTAGCTACAGTGTTGGTTTCCACGCTACTGTCAAATAAAGCAGCTCTATTTTTCATTGAACATTCAGCTAACTGGTTTTCTTTATATATTAGCTGACATTGAATCACCAGCAGGGCTTTTCACCTGAGAAAGGCACGTCTGGATTTTGGAGTCTTGCGCACGTCCCGGTAGCCATTCTGACCAGCTTGTACCGGGTGTGCGACAATATATATAGTGAAGATAGTGTATAAATACTGTATACTCAGTAAAGGATATGAAAATGCGCCATACCCTGATGCCCAAAAGCACCAAAACCATCAAAAAACACCTTCTGATGCTCATGTATGCACTCTAACTCTGTATAATAACACCATTACTAAAGCTCATATATTGTAGCTAATTGAAACTCATGTAACTTAACACCAATATAGAAGTTCAAGTAAACCACTCTGTATTGACTACCCAGTCATTAGCAGCGGTATAGAAGTTTTCATTAAACAAACGATAAATAAATATGTTTTCTCTCATGTTTACTTAAACTCTGAAACAAATTGAATCCTGGATGTAATACAAATGCTCCTTTTCAGTGTCACTTCCCATATCACTAAATAGGAATTTGTCAACAAATCCTCCAGTTTCAAAGATTAAATACGCCATTAATCTCCTATTAGTGTAGCACTGCATTATAAAGGTCAAATTAGAATTCAGGTCTCAATTTATTCTGTGTGCCTTACTTGTTTAGCAATATTTATTTGGCACAAAAGTGAAAGGCGGCTACTTTAAAAGTCCTGCTAATTTTATTTTTACAGAAAGGATTTAAGATATGAAAAAGTTACAAAGTTGTGAACAAGGCTGGTCTTCCTGTTTATAAGTCACCATAAATATAAAAGGTGGCGGATGACATTTTTCAGCTGAGAGTCAGCACAGTGTTGTGTTGAGAGGAAACCCCCAAGCAGGGTGGTCTTATATTAACTTTGTTGACCCAGAGCAATGTCATGAAATAAATTTAAGAGAATAATAGACAGTAGTTTGAAGCAAATGTAGCTACTTTAAAAAGTAATTCCTTATATTTGAGCTTTTTAAACTGAGGAAAAATGTCTTTATGAAATTATTTTCTTAGGGGGCAATATTCAGCTGTAACACATTGGTTAACACTTCACGAACTTGTTCTCAGTACCTCAAAAAAACTGCTATTACCTGGTTTTCGGTCTCTGCCTTCAACATTTAAATATCAGATCTCATTTGTATTGCAGAAAGGTTTCCACATCCTTTATTAATAATAATAATAATAATAGCTTTATTTATATCCCGCCATACCTTGCAGTTCAGAGCAGTTCACATCAAGATAAACTGCATAGTATGCTGCGAAAATACATCGAAACACTTAACAAAAACATATTGCAAAAAAGTACACTAGTGTACTGTAGGTCGAGATAGTCAAACCGGTAAGAAATTCAAACAATTCTGTCAAATAAGTGGGTCTTCAAGGATCTTCTAAATGTTAGAAATTAAAATGAATTCAGAAATAGATCACTTAGGGCCTGTTTTGCAAAGCCGCACTAGCAGCTGCAGCGCGGTAACGGCCCTGAAGCCCATAGAGATGTAAAGGGCTTCGCGGCAGCCGCTAGTGCGGCTTTGTAAAACAGGTCTTAAGGTTTTATTCTAAACACCTGCCTGAAAAAGATAGTGTTTTATCAAGGTATCTTTTATACTGGCATCCTTTAGAAGCTGGAAATGAAAACAGTCGTTCTATGTGAGAAACGAGTTTTATCTAAAAGTACAAAATGTTTCCAGAAGTAGCTAGGTGAGATACCTAAAAGTGTTTTGTAACACAAACAACCAAATTTGAATATTATTCTGGCTTCTACTGGTAACCAATGTAATATCTTATAATATGGTGTAATATGTTCAAATTTCTTCAAACCGAAAATCAGACAAACAGCTTTTTTAAAAATAATTCTCAGTCTTTTGACATTTTTTTGTAAGATCCCAAATAAATAAGATATTACATTAGTCCAAAGTGATCAGGATGAGAGATTGTACCAGCAATCTAAAAGAGGCAAAGTCAAAATATGATTTTAGAGAACGTAGTTTCCATAGTATATGAAAACATTTTTTAACCAAGATATCAGTATGGGCATCAAAAGTCAACAATTGGTCTAAAGTGACTCCTAAAATTTTTATAGTAGAATTTATAGGAAGATTTATCCCATTCATATTAATAGAGGTTAGTATACTTTGTTACTTGTTTGATTTTAAGACATTACACGCTCTTATTGCTCTGATCATAATGAGACTAGACTATTGTAACGTTGTTTACATTGGACTTCCTCAACATCAAATTAGATGCTTTCAGCTCTTACAAAATACCGCTGCCAGATTTCTGCTTAATGCTAGAAAATATGATCATATCACTCCACTGTTCCTTAAACGTCACTGATTTCAACTGACTTTCCATTTTAAAAATAAGATTTTAACTCCAACACATCATGCCATCTATGACAAAACTCCTTCCTATCTGACTAACCTCATCTTCCCTGTCTCAGCAACTTATTCAACTCGCTCAATATTTGAACAACGTCTCTCTTTATCCACAGATAACAAAGCCAATTTAGAAACCACCTGTCAATCTGCTTTTTTTTCTTTCTTGTCCCTTCTTTATGGAACACATAATAACATAGTAAATGACAGCAGATAAAGGCCTGAATGATCCATCCAGTCTGCCCATTAGTTATTCTCATTAAAAATACATGATTAAATTAACTTGTCTCTTCTTGGATATTTCTGGGCCATAGACTAAAGTCCACCTGGTATTGTCCTAGGTTCCAACTGCTGAAGTTGTGATCTAAGCTCACTCCAGCCTATTCAACCATCCTGTTGTTTGCAGGATATCTACTGTAAAGTCTGGCCAGTAACGTCTTCATGTTCCAAGTTAGTGGAGTTCCCATTGATGCCCTCCCAAGCTCTTCCTATTTCACTACACAAAGAGAAGCCCTTTAAAAATCTCAAATTTTAACTAAAGACCTATCCTTTTGGTTGTGCTTTTCTATCCTGCCATTAGGATGGATAATCTCAGTGACCCTCGGTCCTTGCTATGAATTAATTAGTGGCACCTTTTGTCAAGATGTACTAGAGGTTTTTAGTGCAGGCCGATGTGGTAAATGTTCTAATGCTCATTGAATTCCCATGAGCGTTGGAGCTCTTACCTCACTGGTCCACACTAAAATCCTCTAGTGCAGCTTGATAAAAGGGGGAAAGGGGAGTTAGCTTGTCTCTGTTGATTGTTGTTCTATCCTATCTCTCATTATATCTCCTTTCACACTTGATTTTATTATGTAATTTTTAATATAAACCACTTTGACCTGTAACCTTCAGAACATGTGGTATAAGAAGTTTTTAAAATAAACATAAGCATAAAATATTTTTCTCTGCTAGCTGGGTTTTCTTGAATCTTTCTCAGAAAAAGGAATGAAATGGTTTAAATTCAAATGTACATGTTTATGTCAAATGCTTTCACACTGGTAAGAGCTAGAAACTGATGTTAAGGGGACCGTAGAATATTCCTGTGAAGAAATCATACTAGAATGCACAGGTTGGTGGGGAGAGTGTGGCAAAGTGGTTAAAGCTACAGCCTCAGTACCCTGGGGTTGTGGGTTCAAACCCATGCTGCTCCTTGTGACCCTGGGCAAGTCACTTAATCCCCCCATTGCCCCAGGTACATTAGATAAATTGTGAACTCACCAGGACAGACAGGGGAAAATGCTTGAGTACCTAAATAATCTCATGTAAACCGTTCTGAGCTCTCCTGGGAGAATGGTATAGAAAATTGAATAAATAAATAAATTGTCCCTCCTTTCTTCTGCTGCCAGTGGAGGCTCAGTGCTTCATTTTCCCAAATTTCCTAATGAAAGGTAATTATCAACATTGGAAAACATAAATGTTCAAGTCCTATATTGCCAATGGTAGGCTTAGAGTTAAATAGGCAACCACAGTGTTTATTTTAAGTTACTCTGCTCACTTAGCACAGGCAGTTTAGGGAATAGTTTTAAAGCATTTAAGTTCCATAGGCTAGCATTTAAAGGGACTATTTTACAGTTACAGCTATATTTCAATTGTTACCAAGCCAGGCAGTGGAAGAAACCTACAGAGTATCTAACAGTCTCAAACATGTGATTCTCGTGAAAGATAGGTGCCTTTAAAACCCTGGCCTATATTTCCGGTGCCTACCTTTCATAAAGCCGTGATTCTACAAACGGTGCCATTGCATGACTGACATATGATTGGTGGCTATTTTATAGGTGGCCACTGATCCTGGCGCCATTTATAAAATCCAGTCCTCAAAGTGTAACTAAACTCTGGAATAGAGAATGTGTTAAAAGCAACTAGCTTAGCTGATTTAACAAAAAAAGGTTTGGATAATTTCTTAAGAGTCCATAAGCCATTATTAAGATGGGCTTAGGAAAACCTACTGCTTATTTCTGGGATAAGCAGCATAAAATCTGTTTTACTCATTTAGGATCTCGCCAGGTACTTGTGACCTGGATTGATTATTGTTGGAAACAAGATACTAGGCTTGATAGACCTCCAGTCTTACAGTATGGCCTATCAGCCAGGACCACCATTGAAAGGATCTTTGGCCTACTGAAAAGCATCTTCTAGTGCCTGGACCATTCTGGGGGGAGGGCGGTGGGGGGGAACTGCTTTATAAGCCAGATATCATGTACTATATCCTGAAGGTTATTAAATTTATCACAAAACAACCACTGGTAAAAATAGAAATGCAACTGAAGGAGTTCTTTTTACTAGGGTTACAAGCCTCAGAAGGTGGAGCTGTGTAATCACTTCAGATTCTCTTGTAGAGGTGATTTTCTCACCTGCTCCTTTTTTTAACAGAACTGGCTTGAACCCACCCTACCACTCACTAAATTTATATATTTATTTTGTTATCTTTATTGAATTATATTTTAAATAAAGTTATTTTTTTAAAGATTTTTTTTCTCTTCTTTCCTTTCAAATCGTAATAACTTTATTCTACACACACAATGACCTAGCAGCTCATCTCAAAACAGACCGGCAGATGAATGCAAAATCAAAGTTAATACAATCACTGGTACTTATCTTGAGAAAGTACTCTTGTGCTTAAAAGTGCTTTAGTTGATTTTTAAAGTGCTTTTGATTTGTGTTCCATATCTATGGAGCTTAAGCTGTTTACTATTGTAAAACAAGCAACAGCTCCTGGTCTCAAAAATGCATGGACGTCAACGGGGATTATACTGAAAAAGTAGTTTAAGCCATATTTTCACTCTAATTAGAAAGTTTTTGAGCTACAATAAATTGTTATGAGTTTACAGCAAAATGACACTTTAAAAATGGCCCTCATATATAGAAGTTGGTCTAATTGAATACAGGCACCTTATTCTACTATTGGGGAATTAGCCTTGGAGAAATAACCTCTAGATTGAACAGTAACTTCTATAGGTGTACAGGTTCAATTGCACACTTCCTATTCAGGTGTGGCCGTGGGACACATCAGATGTCTTTGTCAAGTGCCTATTTCTCTGCAGCTACTATGTCTATTGCGAGAGACTCCTGCCTGGTTAGACTAGAGAGTTGCACGGGGACAGAAATCCGACCCATCCCCACCAGGATCCTCTCCGTCCCCACCCATCCCCGCAAGGAATTACCTCCATCCCCGCCCATTCCCATAAAAAGCAGCAATTACTTCTGACAGGATCATCAATTCCACAGTTTCTTTTGTGTTTGCGCTGCTATTTACCTTGCGGAATCTCTTTGGTGGAACCCTTTTTTTGTTTTCTGTTAAGGTAATTAACTTATAAACCTCCTCTTTTACTAAGGCTGATGTGTCCATTATTTTATATGGACGAACCCTGCTTCCAAAGCCTTCCATCCCCGTGGGAGTCCCGTGGGCCAGAGGGGGGTCCCGGTGGGAGTTCCATGGGTCAGAGGGGGGTCCCCATGGGAGTCCTGTGGGTTAGGGGGGATTCCCGTGGGACCCCCGCGGGACCCGCGGTATTCCCGCGATCCCCGTTCCTGTGCAGACCTCTAGGTTAGACCCCACTAGGCTGGTTATCTAGCAACATTCAGTGCCACTTCAGTGTTTGGTGCATGTAAATATCGTCTGTGCCCACCCAGGTCCTATCCAATTAGTGCTGGGGCAGTCTAGGGAAGGTACTGTATCTTAACAAGTTAACAGCAATATTCAGTCTGCTAATGGGGTAAGTGGATAAAGTTAAGACAGTAAAAAGACTGTCCTAACTTTATCCATTGAGCTAACTGGGTACTGGTTTCTGAATATCAGCAGATGCCTAGTTAAATTCCAGGTGATCACACAGCTTGGCACTTACTATCTGGGATTGATTCAGCCTACAGTTTAAAAACTACCAAATGCCGTGGGCTGAATATCTATCTGATTTTTATTCCCAACCACCCTACCCCAGCTCATAACACAAACCATTTCCCTTTTCTCTTCTATATATTCCTATAATTTTGTGGTGGGTGATGTGACCTGGTGCCTCTGCCACACAGACTAGATCAACTGCAGCAACTCCTGGGGTGACCTGGGTCTCAAGCTGTGACCGAGATAAACAGGTATCCACATTCTGGTCCTTGTCACCTTCTCTGTGGTTGGACTTTGGGTCTGCTTCGGCTAGGACCTTCGGCTATGTTCAACACTGACACATCGCTTATCAAAGCTTTTCTCAGGAGTTTTTATTCACTTTGGAAGCAACATTATTGCAATCAAAATATCAGAACTATAGTCTTTTCATTTGTCTTTCCTCATTCAAGGCTGAGGTATAGGACCAGGGCTATTTTCCTCTAAGTTAGCCAATAACTTCAATGTCTTGTAGCTGTGCTTTCTGCTTAGCTGGCACAATAATTACGATTTCTGTTTGCCTAGGTTTAATTCCAACAGGGTTAGCTTTCACACCTGACATTAGGTATAACAGAGTGCTGACTACACTTGCTTTTTAAATGCATCCTCTTGTATCTTGATATGCAATGTAATTTTTACTATGAGTTCACTTGTTTTTATTAGGCTTTCACAATGATAATGTTCTTTTAGTGCAGTTGGTTGAACAATGCAGAAGTGAAGATGAAGAATTAAAAAAAAAAAATCTTTCTAAATATCATGTATCGTCTTCAAAGAGAGAACAGAGTATATCTTTATAAGATCTCCAACATTCCGGACTGACTCAGTATTGTTTTCAGATGATCATCATGTTATCCTTGTACATTTTGCCAGTAGACTCGAAGTTGCTTGTAAAAAAACAACAACAACAAAAAAAAAACTCTTCAAAGAGCAAAATACCCACATTCCCTGAACTAACAATAAGACATGTTTTACTATTAGTGATGAAACCTTTTCTGTAAATACTCTCTACCTTACCAAGCCTCCCGTTCAGGATTGATTCATCACTGAAATATTTGTTTCGCTTGAGTTCAAGTACATGAAACCAAATCTTTCACTGCTTCAAGTTGTACTAGTGCCACCGAAAGTAGCATGCACTTTAGCAGTTAGTGAATTAAATAAGCAGGAGCATGCTAATGGTGTCTGTGAGACCTGCTCTAAGCAAGAATGATTAAAAAAAAAAAAAAACCATGAAGAATACAAATGAGAGATGGAACTGGAGACCTTTCATGGGTCATATCAATAGTGCAATCTGGGAATACATGTTGCATATTTTACTTGACCGAACACCAACAGTCTGCTGCTTTAAGGAGCCAGAACACACATAACTCACATGCCAGAAAAAAAAGTTGCTAATATTTTCCTCTCTATTACATGCATAGTTAAGTTTTATGCCTTAAAATCATGAGCATCAGAAAAACTCTGCTTCAATTAGGTTGGGAATAATAATAATAAAAATTAGACTACCACACTTACCACACTTATATATGCATATAAAGTTATTTTAAAACTACTTGTTGTCTTGGGACACTCAACACAGCATGACTATAACTTCCCTGTTGCAGATTGAAAAATAAACTTCCGTCATCCAAACCGTTAATCCAACTGTTTTCATTCAGTCTAAACTATCAAGTAAATATTTTTGAAATTATTATAAAAATGTGTAAAATAACCAAGGCATTTAGAAGCATTACATAGTCAATATTAACTTGATCCTAAACCTTTAAAACATGATGTGGCTCAATTTAAGCCAGCTTTCTTCTTTAGCCACCAAATATTTAAGAGAAATGAGGAGAATAGAGCCAATATGCTGCATGAGAAGAAAACTTAAATATGAATGGATTAAAAAAAAAAATCCAACCTACTATGCAGGCAGACTCTTCAATAAAGCAGTACTACACAAACAGAAACTGAAATGCAAGATAGAGATGTCACAAACTTTAAATCTTTAGGAGGAACCAGAGCATAAATGCACAAACAAATAGTTATAAACTCCAGTAAAAACTGAATATGGTGCACAATTATCCGAATTCCTCCACCAGACAGATGGCGTTCATGACACCCAACACAGCTTCAGACCATGTCACAGCACTGAATCACTCCTTCTCAAAGGCAAAGGGCTACCTCTTACAATTTGATATCTCTGCGGCCTTCAACGCAGTAGACCACTCGTTGCTACTCCTTTATCTGGAAGAATTAGGAATACACGGTAACGTGAAAAAAATAGCTCACAGAATTCCTGACCAAAAGAACCTATAAAGTAAGGAGAGGCCAAAAGAAATCGCAAACATGGAAGGCATCCTGTGGCATCCCTCAAGGCTCCCCTCGCTCACCATCTCTACTCAATGTCTACGTAAGTGCTTTGGGTCAACATATCACCGACCCCCAACGCTCACACCTAAAGACAGTGCCAGACACAATTCAGTACATTACTACATTAATAGAAGACTTAAATTCATGGTCTCACCAGTGCTTCCTCAAATTGAACAAACAGAAGATCAAGGTGCTCTGGTTGGGCAGCCAAAACACACCAACTCAGAACTGACCATGAGAGACCAAGTTAACTCACTGGACAAGAAGATCTTCTTTCGATTAAGACAGCTGAGAACAATCAGATCAGCCCTAAGCCCGAAAAACGTCAGGACAGTGGCCCAAGCAGTCCTCCTCCCCTACGTGGTCCCTCTTCACAAAAGTAGTTGCAGAGATGAAGCGGAAAACTACAGGCCGGTAAGCCTCACTTCAGTTATTGGAAAAATAAAGGAAACATTGCTGAAAAAAAGGATAGTGAAATTCTTAGAATCTAATGGATTACAAGATCCAAGGCAATATGGGTTTACTAAAGGTAAATCATGCCAAACAAATTTGATTGAATTTTTTTGACTGGGTGACCAGATAATTGAATCAAGCACGTAATTTACTTAGATTTCAGCAAAGCCTTTGACACAGTTCTTCATGGGTTGAAGTTAGGGCCCAATGTGGTGAACTGGATTAGAAACTGGATGACTGACAGATGCCAGAGGGTAGTGGTAAATGGAATTCGCTCAGAGGAGGGTCAGATAAGTAGTGGAGTGCCTTAAAGATTGGTGCTGGGACCGATTCTGTTCAATATGTTTGTGAGCGACATTTCTGAAGGGTTAGAAGGTAAGGTTAGCCTTTTTTCAAATGATATCAAGATTTGTAACAGAGTAGACACCCTGGAGGGAATGGAAAACATGAAAAGGGATCTGCAAAAGTTAGAATAGTCTAGCATCTGGCAACTAAAATTCAATGTGAAAAAGTGCAGAGTGATGCATTTGAGGGGTAGAAATCCAAGGGAACCGTATGTGCTGGGAGGTGAGAGGCTGATAAGCATAGATGGAGAGAGGGACCTTGGGGTGACTGTGTCTGAAGATCTAAAGGCATTTAAACAGTGTGATAAGGCTGTATAGAAAGAGGAATAACCAGCAGAAGAAGAGACAAGAACAAAATTCACTGTGCAGAATCAGCTCTGAAAATGTATAAAAGCAATTGTGAAACATTCAGGACAAATAAGGACAATATTGCAGGTTTGTCAGAAAACATTGGAGGAGATAAAATGACTTTTTAGGATGGAATATCCAACTTGTTCTAATTTTCCATAGCCTACAAAGTTACAGAAGCCAATGATTTTTTTAAGCCGTTATCATTAAACTTCCAAGTGAATGGGTCAAGAGCAGAGGGCAGTTTCACAGGCCTTCATAAGAATTTGTGGAACTAGAGAAACATTTTCCTTCATTACTTTACTTTACTTTTTCACATGTTTATTTATTCTAGAATATTAGATTTCTATTCTTATAGTTTCAGTGGCATTCTTACTGACTCAGTTTTAAGTATTGTGCTCCACTGAACATGGCAACAAAAATAAAAGGATATAAAAAATGCAATATTATACTGTAGAGCATGCAACAAAAAAGCACAATCAGCCAAAAGAACTAGTAGAAATGAGACTTTTATTATAATGAACAAGGCCCATATTTCATGCAGCAGGGGTCTAGAAAAAATAATAAAAATAAGAACACAAATATAAAACTCACATCAATGTACTTAGTCCATAAATTAACAAAAATACATATGTTAATGTTAAATAACATAAAATCACAAGGGAGTAACATATTAAAAGTTGTTAATAAGAAATACAGTCAAACCTTGGATAATGAGTAACGTGGTTTATGAGTGTTTTGCAAGACAAGCAAAACATTTTCTTAAATTTTAACTTGATAAACAAATGTTTCTTGCAGTACGAGCACATATACGTGAGTCTAACCTAATCTTCTAATCTAATCTAATCTTTAATTTTAAATACCGGGTTATTCCCAAAGGGACTCGATCCGGTTAACAAAATGCAATTTTAAGAACATTGATGTGGAGTAATAAAAGATGGAGAGTCAGTAATTATCAACATAAAATTGTCAGTTAGGGAGTTCTATCAGTTATCAGTAAGATATTTTGTAAGCAAATACTTTTTCAAGGTTTTTCTAAAACAAGTCAATGAAGGGAGAGTTCCAATAACCGAAGGAAGATCATTCCAGATTTTCACCAGAATAAATGCCAAGTTCGAATCCCTTTAATGGGAGGGAGTAATAATTTGAATTTATGTATGTTCCTCATAGACTGAAAATGATAAGAATTAAAAGAAAGTGGAAATGATGGAGAAAAAAATCTCATATAAACTCTTAAAGATCACATTCACTCACTTAAATTGAACCCTCCAATATATCAGGAGCCAGGGCAATGCCCTCAACATTGGAGTAACATGGTCATATTTATTTTTTCCATAAATTATTTTGGCAGCCGTGTTCTGAATAAGTTGTAATCTCTTCAGATTACATTTGCTTAGACCAATGTAAAGGGAATTGGCATAGTCCAGAAAGGCCAATATTATAGCCTGAACCAATATAGTGAAATGATGTTGATGGAAAAAGCAACAAACTCTCCTCAGCATCCGTAAACTAAAAAAAACTTTTTTTTAGATATGTTGTTAATTTGATTTGTCATAGAAAGAGTGGAATCCAGAACGAATCCCAAGATTCTAGATGAATATTCAATCTTTAAAGAGTCACCCAAACTTAATCTTATAGAAGAAGGTAAATTATCATACCATAACAGTTTGGTTTTAGTGGCATTTAACTTCATACGCACAGAGGAAGCCCAGTCTTGAAGCCTTGAAATGCATGAGTTAATATCTGCTTTTAAATTCGACTATGATAGATCCACTTCAAGTAGGATGAAAATATCGTCAGCGTACATAAAAATTGATTCCGAGATAGATAATTTCAACTATTTCAATGTCGTCATATATATATTAATATTATGGGTGAGCCCTGAGGTACTCCGCAAACAGGAGACCATTATACGTACAATATATGTACGGCGTATCACTGATTGCGTCTGAATGTAATATGTGCACCCGTAGTTCAAGTGTGCACAACAAACGCACATCTCATGCTGAGCGCAGCTGAACGTAATAAAAGCATCACCCCCATCACCATCACCTCGCAGAATAGTGACTGTTCGAAACGAGTGAGATCTTGCAATACAAGTATGTACAGTACTGTATTTTCTATTAAAGTTTTAGGGATGTGGAACAAATTGTCTGAGTTTCCATTATTTCCTTCAAGCCGTTCTTTCAATATATTAAGGGGAAACGACCCGCAAAGGAAGCAGTGGGGCCGTTGGATGACCATGGAATAAAGGGAGTGCTAAAGGAGGACAAAGCCATCGCTGACAAACTGAACACATTTTTTTTGTCTGTTTTTACCAAAGAGGATATACACAACATACCGGAAGCCGACAGGCTATACGCGGGAAACGAAGATGGGAAACTTACAGGGTTGATGGTCAGTCTAGAAGAGGTATGCAGGCAGACTGATAGGCTTAAAAATGATAAATCCCCGGGACCAGATGGCATCCATCCAAGGGTAATCGAGGAACTGAAAGGGGCTATAGCTGAACTGCTTCAACTAATAGCCAATCTGTCGATCAAATCGGGAAGGATTCTGGAAGACTGGAAGGTGACAAATGTTACGCCGATCTTCAAGAAAGGTTCGAGGGGTGATCCAGGAAACTACAGACTGGTGAGTCTGACCTCAGTACCAGGAAAGATGGTAGAAGTGTTGATAAAGGACCACATCATTGAATACCTTGACGAACACGGTCTGATGAGGACCAGCCAGCACAGCTTCAGGAAAGGAAGATCTTGCTTGACGAACTTGCTGCACTTCTTCAAGAGAGTAAACAGGAAGATAGACAAAGGTGACCCGGTCAACATTGTTTATCTAGATTTTCATAAGGCATTTGACAAGGTTCCACATGAACGACTACTTCGAAAAATTGCAAGCCATGGAATCGAGAGTGACATACTCACGTGGATAAAAAAACTGGCTGGCGGATAGGAAACTGAGAGTGGGATTAAATGGACAAAACTCATACTGGAAATGAGTCACCAGTGGAGTGCCGCAGGGTTTGGAGCTTGGTCCCATGCTCTTCAACATATTTATAAATGATCTGGAAATTGGTAAGACGAGTTGAGTGATTAAATTTGCAGACGATACTAAGTTATTCAGAGTAGTGAAGATGCAGGATTGTGAAGATCTGCAACGTGATATAAACACGCTCGAGAAATGGGCCACAAAATGGCAAATGAGGTTCAATGTAGATAAGTGTAAGGAGATGCATGTCGGTAACAAAAATCTTATACACGAATACAGGATGTCCGGGGTGGTACTTGGAGAGACCCCCCAGGAAAGAAACTTGGGAGTACTGGTCGACAAGTCGATGAAGCCATCCGTGCAATGCCCGGCGGTGTCAAAAAGTGCAAACAGAATGCTAAGAATGATTAAGAAAGGGATCACAAACAGATTGGAGAAGGTTATCATGCCGCTGTACTGGGCCATGGTATGCCTTCACCTGGAATACCGAATCCAGCACTGGTTGCCGTACATGAAGAAGGACACAGTACTACTCGAAAGGGTCCAGAGAAGAGTGACTAAAATGGTTAAGGGGCTGGAGGAGTTGCTGTACAGTGAGAGATTAGAGAAACTGGGCCTATTCTCCCTTGAAAAGAGGAGACTGAGAGGGGACTTGATCAAAACATTCAAGATACTGAAAAGAATAGACTTAATAGATTAAGACAGGTTGTTCACCCTCTCCAAGGTAGGGAGAACGAGAGGGCACTCTCTGAAGTTAAAAGGGGATAGATTCCATACAAACGTAAGGAAGTTCTTCTTCACCCAGAGAGTGGTGGAAAACTGGAACGCTCTTCCAGAGGATGTTATAGGGGGGAAACACCTCCAGGGATTGAAGTCAAAGTTTTTTGGGTTTTTTATTGAGGGGTTCAAGACAAAGTTAGACAAGTTCCTGCTTAACTGGAACATATGCAGGTAGGGCTGGTCTCAGTTAGGGCACTGGTCTTTGACCTAGGGGCCACTGCGGGAGCAGACTTCTGGGCACGATGGACTACTGGTCTGACCCAGCAGTGGCAATTCTTATGTTATTATGAATTAATTATGCTCACAAACAAAGGTACCACTGTATATAAATATGTATAAAAGTATACCAGCAAATCCTAAATTAAAATCATAAGAGTAAATCAACCCTTACATTAATGTCAAAGAAACACTCGCTTGACATTCAGACAATGCAATGCTTTAGGGCAGATAGACTTCCTGATTGACTTGGAAGGCAGCGACTACTTTCTGTAAAATGGATGGAACCGTGCATAAGAAAAGCCCTGCATCCATAATCTTAAGGAACGGCTCCCTACAGGACAGAGCTTGTAACTCAGAGACTCATCTCACCAATGTAAACATCATCTTGACCATAAGGGAAGCCTTCATTAAGGGCTCTTATGGAGGCCTACTGAGACCATGCAATATGATTTTAGAGCCATGCCATACTGAAGAGACATGCCATAAGCCCAAAGTGTTTCAGATTCTCTGTAGGGACCTGTCCCTGAGTGAGAAGATCCACTTGGACTGGCAGTATGAGGCTTTCATCTCTTCAGAGGTGAACTAGGTTCACATACCACAGTCTCAAGATATAATCAGGCACTACTAGGACTACCAACCTCAGTTGACTCACAATCCTGCAAATAACTAATGCGTCCAACCCAACACTTCAAGGATCTTTGGCTGTAAAAGTGGGCCAACATTGTGTTTACTGCTGAGGCCATCAGATTCAACTGTGGACACCCCCAACACTGAAATGGCGATAAATGCTTGGGGGAGGGGGGGGGGCAGTGATCATTCCCCCATGTTAAGAGTCTGCTGACTGAGAAAGTTGTCCTGTACATTTTCTACTCTCACTATGTGTGTAACCGATAGAGCCTGCAAATGAGCTTCTGCACACCAAAAGAGGAGTTGACTTTATTAGCGTAACAGGACACTATGACGCCTCCTTGGCTATTGATGTAGGCCTCCACTGTTGCATTGTCCTGTTGCATACTCTGTGTTCTGCCCCCACTTTATGTAGGCATTTGCTCAGTTTCTTCTATAAAAACAAGTTTAAGTGTTTATGCTAAGATGTATAAGCAAAGTGTGCTCTGTGGAGTTTAAATCCCCAGAAAGCTTTGCTTTTCCCAGAGAGTTAGGCTGCAACTATGGAGCTTAAGCCCACTCTTTTTCCTGAGTTTGAGAGAGAAAATTGTGAGACAACATTGCTGCATGAGAACCTGAGTCTAGCATTGTTCTCCCATCAGGTTTTCAACCTTTATTTCTAACAGTCTAACACAGCTTAGGTTCTATCAAGGCACACAGAGTGACTATTCTATTATTGTTGACATATTCTCTTTAGTCACTCAACTTTCCAATTAGGTTGAGTTATTTGCTTCTTTTCTATTTTTGACTAGGTTCTATCAAAGGCTGGAGCACAGTGTTATTTTCCACAAGGTGTGTGCAGTGTACACACTCCCAGCTTCCCTGTGAATAGAATTTGCTGGTAGAGTGAGAAGATTCTGTGAAAGTTGAACTGCCTTGAAATAGAAACATAGAAACATGAATGCAGATAAAGACCAAATGGTCCATCTAGTCTGCCCATCTGCAGTAACCATTATCTCTTCCTATCTTTAAGAGATACCATGTGTCTATTCCATGCCTTCTTGAATTCAAAGTCTCTGTCTTCTTCTGGGAGACTATTCCATGCATCTACTACCCTTTCTGTAAAAAATGTATTTCCTTAGATTACTCCTGAGCCTATCACCTCTTAACTTCATCCTGTGCCCTTTCATTCCAGAACTTCCTTTCAAATGAAAGAGACTTGACTCAAATGTATTTACACCACATAGGTATTTAAATATCTCTATCATATCTATCTGCTCCCCCACATTTCCTCTAAAGTATACAGATTGAGATCTTTAAGTCTGTCCCCATATGTCTTATGGCAAAGACCACACACCATTTTAGTAGCCTTCAACTGAACTGACTCCAGGTACAGTCTCCATAATTGTACACAATAGCCTAGACTCTCACCAGAGTCTTATTCTTTATTTTATTTATTAAGTCAATTTTCTAGCCTCTCCTCCCAGGAGACCCCAGAATGGATTACAAGTTCAAATACATAGTAGAAGGTTAGCAACAAAGTTACAATTTCACATATAGCAGAACTATAGAACAACGGATTAAGATGAACAGCAATGACAAGGTTCTGAAGGAATAGCAGCTAGAATTACAGGGCAAATACATTCAATGCAAGTTCAATTTTTCTGTGGGCATATGTTGAATGGAGACGATCTTGTGTTGTTTAGAACAGAGTGTGTGCATAGGGATTTTGTTCTAGCTACAAGTCAAGTGATAGGGCACATTCATTAATTCATTGATGGGGTAGAAGTGGTGGTAAGGGTGACTTTAAGAGGGACAGGTAAAGATGTGGGTCTTTACTGCTTTCCTGAAGTTTAGTAGACCTGTCAGTGATCTGATGATTGCTGGGACTGTGTTGTAAAGTTTGGGTAGTGTGACCGGGCATGGCTAAACTGGGCTCAGCAAATGACCTAACCCAGTGCACACAAACCTCAACCGAGCGGTTTTGCAAGGTTCTTTTGGTAGCTTCGTATTGGTATAAATAAAAAGGTCCAGCAACAATGGTGCAGTTTCTTGGTATAATTTATTGTTCATAAATCATAAGCAAAACCTTCAAGCAGGCTTTTCAGGTTTGTATCACCTTGTGTATCCTTTCAGCATTCAAAAACACAAAACAATTTTCAGTTCCAAGCCCACAATTCTCAGAGAGAAAAAAAAACCTTGTCCAAACTGCAAACTTTTCTTCTGCCAGGCACAAACTCCCCTTGGGGTTAAGCTTAGTGTCCCAAGGAAGGGATCCTCTCCTGTAGCTCCCTTAACAAAAAGGGCTGCCTGGTAGCTTGGAAGGATTCACCAAAAAAAAATAAATATCAGCATTACCTTGATCTTGTACACAATCCAATTTCTCCCATCCCTCTTTATCATGAAAAGATTAACTTATCTCCATTCCTTCCATGCTAGGCAAATCTGTTTCTTCTACCTCCATATTACAAGCAAGGTCATCGTCAGCCATTTCACTATCTTGCCCAAACACAGACTCACCCTTCTCATTAGCCTCTACCTCACCAGCCTCTGCCTGGGCTGGTTGCCATGAGGTGGACTGTGGCTTTTTGATTCTTTGTGCTTGCAATCTGTGGCTTGCAGCCTGTTGAATGGCTCTGGCTCTGGAACAGGTGTGTACTCTGAGGCTGGCCCTGGAACTCTTTCTGGATCTGGCTCCCCTGCTTTGGGAAAGCTACTTTTTCTTTCACTGCAGGGAGCTGATTAGTCCTCCCTGCAGGTGTGTTAGGGTAGCATGCTCTCAGTGGAATTTCTCACCTGGCCTAAACCAGTTTGATGTATCACACAAATTATCCCAATACCTATAGGCTGTTGCCAACTTGAAAAAGCTCTACTTTTTTTCCTTTAATTAATGCTGCTGTTTGAAACTTCAGGGGTGTTAATTAAAGGAAAAAGAATGCCGAGGAGTAACAAAAGTGAAGATTACAGCTAAACTTTGTTCCTGAAGAAGCTCTTATTAATTCAACCAGAGTGAAACGGAGTTCCTCCGTCGTAACAACAGCTCAGAGTGGCTGGTTAAGAAGCTACATTAAAGCTAAGTAATATGCTGTAGACTATGTATCATCTATGGATGTATGACATCTATTACCTTTCATGTATTTATAAATAAGAAAAAAAGTAAAAGAAAAAAGAGAATTCAAAAGAAAAATTTCATAAAATAGACAATTCCATAAAAAAGACAATTGGATCAATGATAGTCTGCAAAGCGGGTGTTCACAAAGACTAGTTCTAAAGGTGACACCAGCAGGCACTTGAGCTCAATGGTATATATATATATATATATATATATATATATATATATATATATATATAGTAGAGCTTTTTCAAGTTGGCAACAGCCTATAAGTATTGGGATAATTTGTGTGTTACACTAAACCAGTTTGAGCCTTTTTGGGTGTGGCCAGTATTCCATTCTTGCTCTTCCCTTTCACTGGCCCTATGCCTGCTGGGAGATGTAGTCTTTCCATCTGTTTTCCCATAACTGGCTTAGGTAAAGCTAAACCAGATCTGCCTGCTTTAGGCAGGGATTTAGGAGGCTTCATTGCTGGAAGGCTTGGCTTGTAAGTATTCCAAGTGGCTACTTTGGGATCTCCTTAGCAGGCTTAGGAATACTTTCAAGGATTTTAACGTCATTTACCTTTTCTGACAAGGCTTTCTCGCTAGGAACAGGGGTAGCCCTGTGACATACCTCCCCCCTTAAAACCTGGTTTAGACTTTTCCTCGATAGGAGTACCAGTTGGTCTGGCTCACCCACGCGAGAGAGGACATCTGCATTTGTATGCAAGTTCCCTGGTCTATGCACTATGGTGTACCTGTAAGCATTCGTACACTATGGTGTACCTGTATGCATTCATATTTCTCATCTGTTTCAGCCACATTAAGGGTGCTTGGTCTATCACCAACATAAACTCTTTCCCTTCCAAGTAGTATCTCAGGGTATCTATTGCCCATTTAATTGCCAAGCACTCCTCCTTGGTAGTGGTATATACTTTCTCTGGGGGAGTAAGCTTGCTACTCAAGTATGCTGCAGGATGCTCTATCCCTTTATGGATCTGAAAAAAGCACTGCCCCAGACCCTCCTGAGATGCATCTGGCTGTAATACAAAGGGAAGAGCAAAGTTAACCCCCTTGAACACTGGATCACAACACAAACACTATCTGAAATCCTCCCAGGCCTTCTGTGCTACCTCTGCTCATACAAGCTGATTAGGGCCAGTTTTCTTGAGCATATCTGTTAAGGAGGCGGCCCTAGCTGAAAATTGGGGTATGAATCTTCAGTAGTACTCTAGTAACCCCAGGAAGCGCCGTAATTGCTTCTTGGTCACCGGACGTGGAAATTTTTATATGCTTTCTACCTTGTTCAATAAAGGCCTAATTTCACCCTCACCCACTAGGTACCCTAGGAAGGCTAATTTAAACTCTCCAAAGGTACACTTCTTTGGATTAACTGTCAACCCAGCTTTCTTTAGGGCTCTAAGAACTGCCCTTACTGCCTGCAAGTATTCCTGCCAGGTCTTAGAAAAAATGATTATATCATCCATATACGCCATGGCATAGGCAACATGCCCCTCCAAGACCTTTTCAGCATGAAGCAGCAGCTCCATGTAAGCCAAATGGCATTCATTTAAATTGGTAGAAATTTGTAACCTCTTACTTCAATTGACTGCCAATAAATTTGTATTGGTAAAATATAGCAGTTTATACAATGTTATTAAATATTCAATAGATATATTTATTAGATACTTCAATTTTTGTTTGAATATGCCATCCTCCATCCAATTGATTCCTGGTTGAGACATTTCCTGGTAGATTGATCTTCAGACTTGTTTTCATAAAAGATTTTTTTGAATTGAAGTAAGTATTTCTAAAGTGCTACTAAAGTGCTTCTTTCAGTGCAATAAATAGTTTTTAAAAAACTTCAATACTTAAGAAACTTTATAAATTGTACTTAATTTTATATTTTGTACTTAGCTTTCATGCTTGCTGATTGCATGAGTTGCTATTAGTTAATCTTAAACATCGGGTAGGGACCTGTACTCTCCCTCCCAAACCCTCAAAGATATAAAAGAAACAGTATATACCTGTGCCTATAACAGTAGTACCTGGTATGGAAAATCCTAGTAGAGCAGAAAGCAAGTGTCTGGAGTAACCTGGTGAGTGGTATTTTTAACCATAGAGAGGGGGACCCTGGCCCATATGCCACCCTACCCTCTATATTTATGGTAGAAAGTATGATCCCACCAAAAACTTACTGCACTGCCATATAGGTGACACCTGTAGCCATAGGGGCTAGTGGGGTGATAGGTGGGAATAGAAGGGGTTTTTTTTTTTTTGGGGGGGGGAGGGATTTTGGAAAGCACACCATACAGTAAAAGGTAGTTCTGGTGAGATGTACTGTACACCTGGTACCCTTTATGTGAAGTTCACAGCAGTGGCTTCAAAAGGTGCCTCACTGCTCTGCTGGCATGTCTGTGGACAGTGTAGTATACAGTAAATGGTGGCCCTGCCTCCATCCACATGGCTTGGTTTTAGATGTTTTAAACTTGGATGTTTTTTCTTTTTGAAAAGGGCCAATAAAGTTGGACATTCAAAGGGCCAAAATCTCTAGATAGAGGATAAAAAAAGATAGATGTATGGTGGTTTCTAGAATGGACACTTTCACCCCCCCCCACCCCACCACCACCACCACCATTTTTTAGAAGCACTTCTCAAGATGTCCAAATCAGACTTAGATGTGCTTTCAAAAAGGGCCCTCCACATGCAGGCACTGTGGGCCGGATTCTCAACAAGTCACCGAAAGTTAGTCGCCGGAAGGTGCCTAGAATTTACCTTACGTTGACTAACTTAAGGGTTTTAATTGGTTCTAAGTGATGTGATAATTGGTTGCACCATTAAAAACCAATTAAAACCTCATTTTAAAAAAAGGTGATGCTAGGCGACCTCAGGGATCATTGCCTAGGTCCATGGCACCTAGCATCACCTAGTGACATCAAAACCCAGAAGTGGGCATGTTTAGGAGAGGCACCAGACTTCAGCATCACTAGGTGATGCTAGTTGCAATTCTGCAAGGACTGTTGGTGCCAGAAATGTAGGTCTGTAAAATGTAGGTCTGTAGGCCTTGCCTACAATTCTTAAGCCTAGGGTCCTTGCTAGGTACTGGTATCCCCGATTCTGAAAATGGCGCCAGGCCATGATTGACATGCAGCAAGCACCCATTTTCTAGGTGCTTGCCCCGGCAGGCGCTGCTTACAGAATTAGCCCCTGTCTAAACTGAGGAAGCTTCAAATTTAGGGCTCACCAATATCTAAAGAAGCAAGAGATTAAAAAGTGACAAATTGCATATAGAAATGGCAAAATAATCAGGATATATAAATTCACAAATAAGAAAATGAACAATATTTTTACCTCTTATAAAAGAAGTAAAAAAAACCCCAACAACCTAAATTGCTACTGCTGGGTCCATGAATAATCAATCAGTGTAAACCACCATTATTTCAATCAAAGGAAAAAAAAACAAAGCTACAGTCTGTCATAGCATGAAAGAGGGGTATATCAAGCTTAATCATAAAACTCTATGAAATCAGTATGCAATTCACATTTTACCATTTAGAACACTCTTGATGGTTTGACATCAGACTGTGTACTCAGAAACTCTTCATGTATGCAGTTTTAAACAAGTTTGAAGTTTGAAAAGCATGTCAACCGCTTTAAGTAAACGTCTATAAAATGAAGAGTGCCTTTTAATAAAACCAGTTCTAAGTGACTTTAGAAGCATAGACGTTAAGAGAATGCAACTGTCAAAATTATAGGGCCTATGTTAAAACATGGTATACCATGAGTGATTATTTAATTTTACATATGTGAAATATGGCATCTCTAATGGTCCTAAAACATTAAAAAATGTATCTGTGAACAAAATAGAGCAGGTGGTATAAGTTATTCTGTTGTATATAGTTGTATGAGATACTATGAGATTTATTTTTATGTTCACTAATATATTCTTCAAGTTTCTATTGAAAAGGAAATTTCAAGCTTGGGTACTGCATTCACCAAGTCCCAGTACTTGTAACATGTATCTCCAAAATAACCCTCATTCTGATTTAACCAGTAAAGTATGGAGGAACATTAACTTCCCAGCGATTCTTGTTTTCCCTCATCCAACCTGCAAAATAAGAAATGAGAGATAACATCCTGCCAGCACCCTCACCACCCCTTATCCTAAGCAGTATAGAGGGGCTGGCAACTCCAACACCTCCAACGACTGAAGATGTGACCACACCTCCTTTGCATGATAATTCACAAGCAATTTTGTTTTGAAATATTATGTGCTCTTTTAGTGTGGTTTTGTAGTTATACCTATATGTGTATTGTTGCAAAAATAAAATTGCAAATCAAATACAGTACTGCAATATATTGTTTAGCAAAACAAAAATAACCCATATAGTGTTTCTCAATGAAAATAATTTGTCCTGACCTAATCACATTGTAGATTACATTAACATGACATTTTGTTTTGGTTGAATTCTGTTTGGTTACAGTTTTATATGGTAGGAACATTTGGAACCATTTAAAAGGATAAGTATGGCCCCTTTGCTGTTTATACTAACACCATACCGTTATAAACAGAGATTAATCAGTCAGTACTATTTCTTTTAATTGTTATGTGTTGAAATGTATTTTCATGGAGTCCTAACACATGCTAGTGCAGGGAATTCTTTTTTATTATTATGAGTAGTAGTTAGTAATCCTTAAGTTAGTTATCTACTAATTACATTGCAGGCTATTAAGTTCTTTTATCAACTGAGTTTAGATCGCATCCAAATATTGTCTTGCACAGCAATAATCTGGTTTATAAATGGTTGCTACACATGGATTAAACATTATTGCTTTGAAAACTAGCTTATTGGCAAAGCAATCATGAAGGTCTCATTCATCCCATTTAAGCCTTTTCACGTCTGTTTCACGTTATTAGAAATATTAAAGAATATCTATAGTAAGGCAAAAAAGGCCATCAAACCGATGTCCCTAGTAGGGTAAAATTATAATTGGTGGTTTGTGAAGCACAATTGCATCTAAATGTTAAATATTTTCTAACAGCAGACATTCAGCAAAATTCATCTGCTATTTAAAGTGTTTTCAAACTTTTGAAAAGCTATTTAGAATGGTCTGAGACAGGATATTCACCTTGCATAGGAACTGGACTATCTTTTATAGGTCTTGTTTTTTTCCCATATTGTGGACCATGAATGACAATTCACTCGTGCATATGCATATTTTATTCATCTCCCCTCTAACCTAAATACATTTACTATTCCTCAGAGCAGTGGCGTACATAGGTTACCATGCTACCGATCCAGGGCAAGTAGATGCTTCCCCCTTGTCTTAATAACAGACTATGGACTTTTCCTCCAGCAATTTGTCCAAACCTGTCTCAAAACCAGCTACAATATCTACTTTTACCATAACTTCTGGCCACTTCATTTTTAAGCTTAGATCTTTCCTTCCAAACAGAGACCTTGCTAGACGTCAAATAAAGAACAAGGTAACTTCACACGGACCTAGCTGTGCAGGAAATGTGAATCTCCTCATACACCCACCATATAGTGCAAAAATGTGCAAAGGTATGGTTTTTTTTCTTTCGATCACTACATAGCCTAATGCCACACAAGCAGCGCTGTTACAAACATATTCTGAAGGTCAATGCTAAGGTTAATAAAGTTTCCTTCCTTGGACCACAAGGAAATACTGACAAACCACTGGAAGAGATCCCAAAACAACTACCTAGGCACAACACCCAAAGACCCACTCAGTGTGTGAACTAGTTGAGTGGAATGGACTAACTGGGGGGTGGAAATGGGCCCGGAGTTTGCTCAACAGAATTTCCCAGACCACCTCTTCCTCTCAACACATTGACACGCTGCCACCACCACCACCACTAGGAACACCTCACCGGGTAGGCCAGCAATGCTTATACTTTATAATGCTTCAAAGGGAAGTTATAGTTCAAACCTCCCTTGTACTCCTCCTATTTCTGTATGATTTTAACAGAAAGTTTCCCAGGCCCTCAGCGGTGCCACCATAGGTTCAATAAACTATCATAACCAATGGATTTATGCCCCTAATTGTCATCGGGTACCTGGTATAAATAGAAGTCTGATATTTTGTCTATGTTTGTAATATTTTTCAATTTTTCAATAAGTTAAATAATTTAATAATTTAAATGCTTTAAATAGTAGAAGTGCTTAAATGATAAATGCTATGCACTTAGCTTGGGTGGTTAGCCTAGAGGGACAGAGTTGCCAACATGTTTCACCACGTTAAGGTTTCCTCAGGGCAATATCCCTGCAATAAAAAAACAACTTTAATAATCCCAAAACTACAAAACATGCCTATGGATTATACTAATATCGTTCTCTTACCTCATAACTATACACTCAACACGACGCGGCCACCCGTACTGTGATCAAAGATGGCCGCGGCGTGTACTGTAGTTTCTTAAATATTCTCTCTCCCAGCTGAGACCGACGTCATCGGGTGAACCCGGAAGCGCAGAAATAACCGCGAAACCGGGGAAACCCGCGGGAGGAAATTCAAAGGGTTAAACTCACTCCTGCTTTACTGTCCATAGACAGGGAACTGAAACAAAACCTCACCAGAGAGATTGCCATTCTAATTCTGCATTCAACCCATAAGGGGTAACAGAGTTAAGTTGGTATATCCACTTCTGTTCCAGGAAATTAAGTTTTGCTTCCAAATTACCTTCTTGTCCCTGAAAATCAATGGCATCAATCACATGCCATCTAATCTGATCAATGGAATGATTTTTAGCCAGCCAATGGGTCACCAGGGGGGCTGTCAAAGTTTCAGTGAAAATCCTAGACTTGTGTTCGTTAAGTCTAACCTGGATGGCCCGCTTAGTACGTCCTACATAAACTAAGGGGCATGGGCAAATGATGATATATACAACCCAAGTAGACCTACAAGTGGTATGGATTCTAGCCCGAATGGTGCGTCCCGTGAGAGGGTCCCGCCATATACTGCCCTCGACGGTCTTGTCACACCATTGGCAGTGGGAACATTTAGTATGGGCTGCCTGATTATCCATAGGGCGAACTTGACGAGTGAGCATCTGACCGATCGTAGTGCCCCTGGTGTAGGCTATAAGAGGAAATTCCTGCAAGCCCCTCAAAGTCCTCAGGATGGGCCAATGTTGCCTGATAGAGCCCACCACCCCTTTAGCTGCATCCGAAAATGGAAGGACGCAAACCAATCTGGTACTTTCTGAGTCTCGAGGGGTATTGATGTCTTTCTCTTGGAGCAATAAGTCACGATGGGCATACCGGGCCCGCAAATATGCCTTGTGTATGGCTTTCTCAGGGTAACCCCTGGCCCGAAATCTGTTGGTGATGTCATTGGCAGCCATCTGAAACTGGGAATCATCAGAACAGACCCTCTTGGCCCTCAAAAATTGGCTGATGGGTAGGCTAAATTTAAGCTTGTAAGGGTGAAAGCTGGAGAAATGCAACAACGCATTCCTTGCTACTGGTTTCCTGTACAGGGTGGTAAGAAGAGTGTTGTCCTCCCTGTAGATAAGAATGTCCAAAAATTCAATTTTAGACCGGCTGTAAGTGGCAGTAAATTGAAGATTCTCGTCCGTGGTGTTGATCCAATGGATGAATTGTAGAAGTTCGTGCTCCGTACCTGTGCATAAAAAGAATATGTCATCCAAGAACCTTTTCCATATCAAAATCTTATGGAGGAAAAACGTAGAAGGGTAAATTGTTTGTTCTTCAAATTTCCCAACATACAAGGTGGCGACCGAGGGCGCAAAAGTAGCCCCCATAGCCACCCCCTGTATCTGTCTGTAAAAGTTGTCCTCATACTTAAAGTAGCTATCCTGGATGACCCATTTGGCCAGGGTCATAAGAAACTCCGTAGAAATACGCTGTGGGTCTTGTCTGGCCTCCAAAGTATCCCTAATTATTTGCAAAGCCCCCTGTTGTGGGATCTTCGTATATAAAGAGACAATGTCCAGTGTAACCAACCAAAAGGGGGTAGGGATATTATGTACAGAGGCCAATTCCCGAAGGAAATGAGACGAGTCCTTTTAAATAAGATTTTACCCCTGGAACAGCCGACTTCAAGAAAATGTCCAAAAATTTTGACAAGGGTTCCAGCAAGCTGGCCCTCATATTCACAATAGGTCTCCCCGGTGGACATTGAAGATTTTTATGTATTTTTGGAACAAACTGTATTTTAGGGGTGATAGGAAACTTTTCCAATAAAAATTTATATTCCTGCTTAGTGAGATGACCCCTTTCATAGGAGGCTGTAACGTAATTAAAGATTTCTCCTGTCAATGCCTCCCCTGGATCACAGGGGGTTAACTCATAAGCAGTGACATCCCCCATCTGTCTGATCGCTTCCTCCCTATATTTGCTGCGTTCCTGGATGACAATAGCTCCCCCCTTATCAGCTTGTTTTATGATGATATCCTGCCTGGCTGCTAACTCTTTAATGGCTTGATATTGTATACGAGACAAATTATATCTTTGATGTCTATGATTGTAATTTTTCTCAAATTGAGTAATGTCACTAATGACTAAGTCTCTAAATGTGGCAGTGGCAGGGTCCACAGGAGGAGGAGGAGTCCATGTCGATTTCACTCTACAGATAGAGGTGTCATCCTCCTTATGATCCTTTTGCTCAACTTCATTTTTCTGGAAGAAAATCTTAATTTGGATGTTTCTAATAAATTTGTGAAAAGCAATTTTCAACTTAAAAAATCGGGCTGTTCTTGCACAACAAACCCTAGTCCTAGTTGTAAAACTTGTAATTGGATAGGAGTGAGAATGGATGAGGATATGTTAACTACAAGAGACGTCATCTGGGTTTCTGCGGGGCTGCTTGCCTGTTCGTGCCTCGGCCCCTGGTCCTGGAGCGCAAGTTTTTTGAACTCTGCTGAGTCTCCCCCGATGGTTTGGGGCGAGAGCTATCCGTGGATTCTCCACTGGTGCCTTCGGATTCCTCAGAAGTGGCATCGAATGCAACCCGTCGCTTGGGAACTGGAGGTGTCGTGAGTTTCTTGTTCCAAGTGTATACCCTCCCCATCTGATAATCCCGTTCGTCTCTTTTCAGTATCTTTATTTTTGTCAATTTGATAGAATCCCTTGCCTTATTTAAGGTATCCTCTTTTCTTATCATACTCCTCAATTGGATGTTTTCCCTGTAATTCCTGTTGGATCTCTACGATCTTAACCTTGAGATCATGTTCAATCTCGGTAGTACTCTCTATCAACAAAATCATTAGGTCCCTGGAACACCGATTGAGAATCGCTGTCCATTTATCCAAAAATGGTTTGTTTGAAGACATAACTTTCACGATTCTCAATCCCCGAGGGATCATAGATTTCTTGAGATATTGGACTAAGGTACTGTTGTGCAGCTCAGCTCGAATCAACCGTTTACCGATAGCTTCCCACTCAGCCCATGAGGTTTCACTAGTAGACAGTTCCCCGTCGTCAAGGAGTGCGGGTCTGGATAAGACAGATTTAAATTGCTCATCCGAATACCCCATAAATTCAATATCTTCCTCAGAAGCCATAATGTCCCAATGAATTTATGAGTAGAAGGCTTCAAAATAATAAAGTCTTTATAGAAGGATGAATCATATACAGTGCTTCAAAGGGAAGTTATAGTTCAAACCTCCCTTGTACTCCTCCTATTTCTGTATGATTTTAACAGAAAGTTTCCCAGGCCCTCAGCGGTGCCACCATAGGTTCAATAAACTATCATAACCAATGGATTTATGCCCCTAATCGTCATCGGGTACCTGGTATATATAGAAGTCTGATATTTTGTCTATGTTTGTAATATTTTTCAATTTTTCAATAAGTTAAATAATTTAATAATTTAAATGCTTTAAATAGTAGAAGTGCTTAAATGATAAATGCTATGCACTTAGCTTGGGTGGTTAGCCTAGAGGGACAGAGTCGCCAACATGTTTCACCCCGTTAAGGTTTCCTCAGGGCAATATCAGTCCGTGGACCGGCGGTTGAGGAACACAGGGCTAAGTCGTGGGCCAGACACCGCCCATCTCTACCCAATCTCCACCTCAGACCCCGCCCCCATAATAGTACTAATTGCACCTTGCACGTCCCGTGCCTCATCTGGAAGCCTTCCCTCGGACGTTGCAACGTCAGAGAGAAGGCTTCTGGTTCAAGAGCAGGATGCCCGTAGGAGCCACTGCCCATGGCTTTGTGCATTGAATCAGTTAGGAAAAGAGAGCTGGCTCGAAGATAACGCCGCATCGATCGCACCGTGGACCTGCGGTTGAAGAACACTATTTTGGGCCTGATGCACGTGCTGGCTCTGTGGACCGGCAGGAAATTTATGTGGACCAGCTCTGGTCCATGGACCGGTGGTTGAAGAACACTGTACTAGGAGATATCTTTGAGATCCATCAGTCAGGAGTGGAGGTATTGAGTCACTGAGGCACTGGTCGTTAAGGCGCTGGGTTTGTAAAGAGAAAGGTTTCCACAGCCTTCCTGAAGTTCCATCTTGTCAACACATATTGAGCTGCACAGTTTTGCAAGAGCCATCATCAAAGACAAATCCTCAAACTCTCAAAGAAAATTCATCCATCTAATGCTGTCTTGCGTGATATAGTAATAAAAAAAATGTCAGAAATGATTCACCTGCAAATCTGGAGGTCAGTCTTCAGACAGTGTACTTTGGAACAAATGCAAGGGAATTTTACCCATGGACTTGGCACCAAGCTTGAAAGATAAACATTCTTGGGAGCAGGAATTAAGACAACAAATCTAAAAAAGTTCAGGATACTAAAATGATATAATAAATAACAAGTGCATGAGTGCAGAAATGTTATTTGCAATAAATTATATATACAAATATGTTAGATACAGCAAGTTCTGCTTCTAGAAACAGAGAAACACGATAGCAGATAAAGGCCACATGGCCCATCTAGTCTGCCCAGTCACAGCATCCACTATCTCCTCTTCACCCTAAGAGATCCCATGTGCCTGTCCCATGCTTTCTTGTATTCAGAGGCAGTCTTTGTGTCCACCACCTCTACTGGGAAATTATTCCATGCTTCTACCACCCTTTCTGTAATAAAGAATTTCCTTAGATTACTCCTGAATCGTTCACCTCTTATCTTCATCCTATACCCTCTCATTCCAGAGTTTTCCTTCATTTGAATAAGATTCACCTGCTGTACATTAATGCCACATAGATATTTAAGCATCTCATATAGCAGCATTTTCTGTTTCTTTTGTTCAATCTCCAATTTAGTTTTAGATTCTGCATTACTTTTATTTGGCATAATAATCTCAGATATTCTCTCTGAATTGATAAATTATGCACATTAACTCAGATGAGTTATTAAAAATAATTGACAATGCATTCGGTCTTCAAAGGCTAACAGTAATCTACAAAATATTTAGGAAGCATATCCTTTAAAAATTATCCAGTTCTAATTTGACTATCTAAATATTGAGATGGAAACATCTAGAAATGTATCTAGAAGAATGTATCTAGAAGAATTTTGACATTACACACCACCTGCATATTGAAGGAGAACAAAGATTTTCTTTTCTGAAAATGTCTTTGGCAATGTGCATGGAATTAACTTAGCAATTATGGTAGTCAAGTCCCAGCATAGCGAGGAATGGATGTAGTTGCAATGTTCTTTGTGGATCCAAAGGAGTTCCATTTTGGAGGCATTTCATTGTAATTTGTTGACGGACATCCAGTTTTTGATTTCCAAGAGGCAGTAAGAGTTTCGCAATCTGGGTGTCACAGGTTTCTCTTAGCAGTAGGTATAATTGGATATCATCCAGAAAGGAGTGAATCTGTATTTGATATTTGCGGGCTATGTCTAGAAAAGGTCTAATGTAGAGATTGAATAATAGGGGAGATAGCAGAGCCCCCTGCAGAACATCATATTTGATCGATTTTGGTTTTGATAGCTCATTATTGAGTAGAACGTTTTGGGATATGTTATTCAGGAAAGAGGCAAACCATTGTAGCACAATGTCTCAGCTACCAATTTCAGAGAGCCATTCAATGATGACAGGATGGTCAATACTGGTTCACAGATGACAGTGGAGTCATCATAAGTGAAGAATGCCCACCAGACTACCACATCATGCTCCAAAATAGAATAGGTAAGAGAGGAGGGGTAATAGCAGTCATACACAAATCAAACCTGGGATTCCAGCAAATGAAAATGACCCAGCCAAAAGGAGCAGAATGTATACTTCTTAGAGTAGGAAACTCAAACACAATGAGCAAAACATTGTGAACCTGATCACAGAAGTCAACCTAAAATTCTCCTCTTTCTGGATATGCGGTGACTTCAACCTTCATGTAGATGACCCAGCGTGCCAAAAAGCCCAACAGATAGTTCAACAACTCAAAGGCCTAGGACTACACCAAACAGTGAAGTAAAAAGCCCACACTAAAGGATACACTTTAGATGTACTGTTTGGCAGGGAGTAAGATATAGTGGAATGCAACTTCACAGCTATTAAAGTGTGAAACCAGAAAGTAGGAAACAACAAAAGACCACTGGAATGATAATGAGAATAGAGAGAAGCTTCATAGACACCAACAAATTCAAAAACAGACTAGAGATACACCTCAGAGATATAGAAACCAAGAACATAGATCTTACAGAACAAATGAGACTGGGATGAGGCTCTAGATCAAATTCTATAAGAGGTAGCCCCATTAAAAATACAAAAAACAAACAAAAGGAAAGATGGATTCACTCCATCAAAAGAAACCATGAAGCTAAAAAGAGAGAAAACTCAAAAGAAAATGGAGGCAATTTAATGAGGACAAGGAGCTAAGAAAAAAATCTGACTTAGAGTCAACAGAATTTACATCTGGAAGATACATAAAGAGAGGAAAGAATACCTCTCTAAAAAGATCCTTGGAGCTGGAAGCTCCACAAAAACCCTATACTAGGGATCTCAAAGTCCCTCCTTGAGGGCCGCAATCCAGTCGGGTTTACAGGATTTCCCCAATGAATATGCATTGAAAGCAATGTATGCACATAGATCTCATGCACATTCATTGGGGAAATCCTGAAAACCCGACTGGATTGCGGCCCTCAAGGAGGGACTTTGAGACCCCTGCCCTATACCTAGTGGAATATGGTTTACTAGAGAAAAAAATGAAAGAAATCACCACAAAAAGTTCCCTAACTAGCAGAGAATTCAGCGACTTTTTCACAGAGAAAATAAAGAATATACAGAAAGACAATGCTCTAAATAACAATTTATCAGTAGACAAACATATAAAGGAAACAGGAGACACAATGGAAGAGTTTGAACCAATCACAGAGATCCAGGTAAAGAAACCACTAAAAAGAGTGAAATCAGGCCCACCATCCTTTGACACATGCCCAATACACCCGGTGAGAGAACTTGAAGGCCCGGGACTCAACTACCTCACTGACCTTATTAATATATCACCACAGTCTGGAGAGGTCCCACTTAAATGGAAACTTTCAGTCAACAAGCCTATTCTGAAGAACAAAGGAAAAGACCTAGAAGATCTCTCCAACTACAAACAGTTGCCAACCAACTATGGGTATCTAAACTAATAGACAAACTGGCCTGCCAACAAATATCAGACTTCCTAGAAAACTCATCAAAGCTAGACCAGGTACAATCAGGGTTCAGTAGATACCTGAGAATAGAAACAGTACTAGTAGTGGGTGTCACAGTAGACAATACGCTGAAACCTTCCACCCAATATGAGGTGGAAGCCAAAAAAGCAAACAAGATGCTAGGAATTATTTAAAAAGGGATAGTTAACAAGACTAAAGATATCATAATGCCTCTGTATCACTCCATGGTGCGACCTCATCTGGAGTGTTACGTTCAATTCTGTTCTCCTTATCTCAAGAAAGATATAGCGGCACTAGAAAAGGTTCAAAGAAGAGTGACCAAGATGATGAAGGGGATGGAACTCCTCTCATATGAGGAAATACTAAAAAGGTTAGGGCTCTTCAGCTTGGAAAAGAGACAGCTGAGGGGAGATATGATTGAAGTTTATAAAATCCTGAGTGGAGTAGAACAGATACAAGTTGATCGATTTTTCACTCTGTCAAAAATGATAAAGACTAGGGGACACTCATTGAAGTTACAGGGAAATACTTTTAAAACCAATAGAAGGAAATATTTTTTCACTCGGAGAATAGTTAAGCTCTGGAACATAGTGCCAGATGTTGTGGTAAGAGCGGCTAGCATAGCTGGTTTTAAGAAAGGTTTGGACAATTTCCTGGAAGAAAAGTCCATAGGTTGTTATTGAAAAAGATGAGGAAGCCACTGTTTGCCCTGGATTGATAGCATGGAATATTGCTACTCTTTGGGTTTTGACCAGGTACTAGTTAAGCTCTGGAATACTTTGCCAGAGGATGTGGTAAGAGCTGTTAACATAGCTGGGTTTTAAAAAAAAATTTGGACAATTTCCTGGAGGAATAGTCCATAGTTTTATTGAGACAAACATGGGGGAAGCTACTGCTTGCCCTGGATCGATAGCATGGGATGTTGCCAGGTACTAGTGACCTGAATTGGCCACCATGAGGGTGAGCTACTGGGCTTGATGGACCATTGGACTGACCCAGTAAGGCTATTATTATGTTCTTTCTCTGAAGTTTCTCCTGGGCTGCCTTTAAATCAGATTTTAAAGCAATAATCTTGGTTTCCATTTCTTCTGAAAACCTTTGCTTCTCCTTTAGAACTTGTAAAGTCTTCTTAAATTCTTCTAGTTGACTCAATTCTCTCAACTTTTGGTCCTTTTGGAAGCTGAGGGCATCTCTTTCCTCTTTTAATTCCTCAGTGGTTTTCTTCAAATCCTTTTCCCTGGATTGGATTGCCTGCAAATCCTGTTCTATTCTCCGAAGCCTCTGGTTTAGCATATCAACCACCTTTTCCAAAGTGACTTTTGATGCTGTGGTCTTGTTCCTTTCAGACTGAAGCACCAGGCAGTCACTTTTATCTAGTAGCAACTCCTGGTGTAGTTGTTCTTTCATTTGATTAAACTGTTGGTTCAGCGTTTTGACCTGGCATCGTGCCTCCAGCAGTTGCTGAACTACCACATTCTTTCTGAGAGGTTGCCAACTTCTTCCTCCAGTTCCTTAACAGCTTCAGTCAACTCTGTGTTCCTATCTTCAGAGTCCTTGGCGGCACTCTTGTATAGGTTAGAAAGGTTGATGTGAACATTCAGATCACCTTGCTTCCAGACATGACTGCTGTTCTTTTGTCTTATTTAACTGAGCAAGCAGGTCCTTGGCCTACTTCTGTAAACTGTCATTCAATAATATCAGTCAGTTTACTTGCTCCCTCATTCGAGTGATCTCCTCTTCATGTTGCCCAGACTACACTTTAATTCACAAAGTTACTTTTGTTTTCCTATGGTCAGGGATAAAACTTCCTCTGTAATAGTTTTCAGTTCAGTATCCAACCAGGTTTTCTGATTCTGCAACCATTCTTTCTCCTGTTGCAGCTTTTCCACTTTGGCACCTGCAGCCTCAGTTTTGGCCTGGAAGTCCTCCCTGTGGACTATTAACAGGCTGACTTGGACTTGCAATTCCTGCATCCTGTAGGTTATTGCAGATGGGTAGAATGGATGGGCTATTTGGCCATCAGTCATCATGTTTCTATATTTTTCTTTTTCACAATTGGCTTTCTTTTCCACCAGTGGGTGATATTCTATCTTAAACAGCTTCCTTAAAGCACAGTTTTTCAACCAGCAGTTCCATCTGCTTGTACTGTTCACGTGCCTGGTTGACTTCAAGCAGGGCACCCTTCCTTTGCTTTTCTGAAACCTGAGTGAGCTCTTTTGCCTTCTCTCCTTCCACAATTAGCTTTGTTACCTGCATCTGTGGTGTTGCATTTGAGGACTACATATAGGTTGCCTGTTCCTGCAGCTGGGTAACCTCCTCTGCTTTCTGCTTCAGGCAGTCTTTAACATTCACCAGCTCTTGTATCTTGGCTTTCAATTGGGCTTGTAGCCAAGCATTCTGGCTCTTACCCCATTCACTCTCTTTCTCCAACTGCTCCTCTCGGTAGATGATGGCAAACAAATGGAGCTCCTCCAACCTGGCTGGTATTTCCGTTATTGCCCCCTAGGACTGGATACACTGCTCCTTTATCACCTTAGACTTTTGGTCTAAAGCTATCTGAAGTAATAATAATAATAATTATTATATACCGCAAAGCCATAAAGTTCTATGCAGTTTACAATAGTTAAAAAAAACAACAATAAAAGAAGTTGAATAGAACTAAAAAAGTTAAAAGCCAATAATTAGAGACACTAAAATGATCAAAATAGTGCATAATAAAATTTTTACGAATTAGCTGCCTAAATACTTCAAAAACAGATATGTTTTTAGATGTCTCCTAAATTCCCCATAAGTGTCAGTAAGCAAAAGCAATTGTTCTAAATCCTTACCCCATAATGCTGCTTGATATGAAAAAAGATTTTGATGATGTTTTTTAAGTTTACATCCTCTAACAGGCAGAAAAACAAAATTCAGATGTGAGTTTCTCTTATGTCTGATATTCTCTGCCTCTAAATTCTGCAATGTGCTTTTGCTTTATTTTACTTTCTCCCTCTGAGTTCTCAACTGATCTTCTATCTTTACCAGTTGCCCTTGGAGGAATTTCTTCTCCATCATTAACTGGAGTACACACTCAGCCGCTGGCCTCTGGTCTTCTGTTATATCTTTAATAAAGAGGTTAGCAGCACCTTTTATCAAGAAGCGGTAGAGCTTTTTACTGCAGGCTGGCAAGGTAAATGCTTCGAAGTTCCTAAGAATTGTATGAGCATTGGATCATTTGCCTCGCCGGTCTGCGAGTAAATGATCTACCACTGCTTGATAAAAGGAGCCCTATTTGTAGGTTCAGTAGGTATTTTGTGGGTTTTGGAGGGCTCAAACTTTCAACCACAAGTGGACAAGTTAGAGTTGGATATGGGCCTGTCACCTCTCTTCTACAGTCCACAGACCATTAGGGTGTCCATTATATCAGCAGCTGTCATAAAGCCTGGTATGTACTGTCTCTTTTAATACAATACAATAAGGGGCTCATAATCAAAAGAGAAAAACGTCCAAAACCGGCCTAAGTCGGCACTTGGACGAACATTTCTCAAAAATGTCCAAGTGTCGATAATAAAACCAGGTTTTGGCCGTATTTCTAAATGACTTGGCCTTCATAGTGCCGCTCAATGTCCAAAGCTAAATGGGGCATTTCGGGAGGCATGTCGAGGGCAGGAGTTGGGCGGGACGTGGGCCGGCTAAGACTTAGTCGCACAGCATGTATAACTGAAAGTATAGCAACAGAGCCTAGACGGAACTTGGACGTTGTGACTTAGACCATGTAAAACACCCACAAAACCCTTTTTGATTGGCATATAAGTGGCTCCTGAAGCCATAAGGACTATTGGGGTGGTAGATAAGTGGGTCTAGGGGATTCTGAAGGTGGTTTGGGGGACTCACCATCACCTATAAGGGAGCTGTAGTGAGGAGAAGCCATGTCACCCTTTTTGTGAAGTTCACAGCAGTGCCCTGTAAGGTACCCCACTATTTAAGTGGCATGTCTGGATGTGCAGTCCATCACTTTGCAGACCCCTCCCATGTCCAACTGGGCTTGTTCTTGGACGGAAAGTTGGACGGAAATATGGTATAAAGATGGACAATTTAACAGCTTGGACGATCAGATCGGCAGGATGTATAATTAGACGATTTTCGAAAGTAAAAAAAAAGTTGGACGTATCTTTCAAAAATGTGTCTTAGGCTCTTTTTAACTTTGGACGACTTGCGAGATGGACGTAAACGGACTTAGATGTCCCTTTCGATTATGCCCCTCCACATCTTTATTTGTAAACTACCAATACCTCCATGAAGTTCACAGTGGTTTACATGAGTAATTATGGTGATACAAATTAAAAATAAGTATTACAATATTTAGGAATCATGCATAACATATTCTTGAAAAAGATAGGTCTTTAGGTCTTTTTTTCAAACATTTAAAATTAGATTTCTGGTTGACATTAGGAGGGCAGAAGAGGGTCATTGACCCCTGGGGGATAAAGGAGGGAGAGTTCCCAAGTGGTCATCTGGTTGGTTTAGGCACCTTTTTGGCATTTATTTGTTATTGAAACAGGTCCAGCCTAAAGCAACCTATTTTTTGTCCTGGATATTTCTACAATATTCCATCATTGTAGAAAAAGTATGACTCCTTAGTCATGTCCAAAATATAGCTCCAGCATCTTGGGATTTGGACACACTGCATATGAACCGCGTAGAAAGCCATCTTATAAATGGGTTTTGAAAACAGTGTTTTTGATGTTTTGGTGAAAAGAAGTGTTTATCTGCCACTTTGTGCTGCATTTTGGATGTTTTTCTGTTTTGAAAATGAGTCTCTAAATCCTCAACAGGTCACCATATAAAATGTGTATATATAATTTTGTTCTTTATTTAATGGACAGGTTACTTCCCTGAGTTAAATGAACACACTCCAAAATTGAAAAATGTGATATGGAGAGCCATTTTCAATAGAATAGCTAAGTCCTACTTTGGGCGTTTCCTGAAAGACATCCAAAGGTTGGGTGAGGAAAGGTCTATTTTCTAACCTGCTTGATGTCCAAATTATTTTGGGAATATGACCTATTTGGCTGTCTTGGCCATCAGGATGTCCAGCCTTAGGACATCTGACTTTTTTTTTTGCCATATTTGACCACATGTTCAAGTTCATATTTGCCATATTTGACTACATGTTCAAGTTCAAAACATCCAAATCCAGACCATTTGGACATGGGAGGTACCAGCATTATAATGACCACACAGACATGCTATTAGAGCAATGGGGCACCTTAGAAGGCACTGCTGTGAACTTCACATAAAGGGTGCCGGAAGTACATCTCACCATAATGACCTTATGATGTATGGTGAGCCCTCCAAAACCTCAAAACCTGCTATACCCACCTGTCTACCTCCCCAATAGCTCTTATGGCTGCAGATGGCACCTATATGCAGAATAGTAGGGTTTTAGTGGGTTTTGATGACCTCAAACTTTCCACTATAAAAGTAATGGTTAAAGTGGGATATGGGCCTGGGCTCCCCTCTCTATGGTTCACTAAAAAAAATATCCAAAAGAAAAATGCATACAAACAAGCCATTGGGATGTAGGAGGGGGGCCAGCATTCTTAGTATTCTGGCCACACACACAACCATCCCATCACAGCAGAGGGGCACCTTAGGGGGCATTACTGTGAATGTCACTTAAAGGTCCCAGGTACACATCTCACCATAACCCCTTTATAATGTATGGTGAGTCCTCCAAAACCCACCCAAAATTTATCGTACCCACCTGTACACCACAATAACCCTTATGCCTGCAAATGACATCTTTATGTACATACATTAGGTTTTGAATGGGTTTTTAAGGATTTTGGAGGGCTCACATGTTTCACTACAAGAGTACTGGGTCTCCATCTCTTTAGTCTACTGTACCAGTCACTAGGCTACTCCATGAATCTGCTTGCTGCTCTAATAAGATTGGCCATAACATCTGAAGCTGCCATACAAGCTGATAGGTACTGTTTCTTTCACATCTTTGAATAGTGGGATGGAGTCGGTGACTACTGGGGCAGTACTACTACTATTAATTATTTCTATAGTGCTACCAGACACACGTAGCACTATACAAAGTCACGAAGGAGACAGTCCCCGCTCGAAGGAGCTTACAATCTAAATGGACAAGACAGACAAACAGGATGCCAGGATGGGGGCTACAGTTAGGGAGAATGGTTAATCTGCTGCCTAGATTGGTGGGCATTGGGGAGTAGGGTTACAGATTGAAGGCTATATCAAAAAGGTGGGTTTTCAGTCTGCTTTTAAACAAAGGAAGGGGCATGACAGATAAATTTAGGTAGTTTATTCCAGGCATACAGGGCAACTAGATGAAACATAGAAACATGATGGCCCATCTAGTCTTCCCATCCACAGTAACCATTATCTCTTTCTCTCTCTCTGAGAGACCCCACGTGCCTATCCCACAGTTCTTGAATTCAGGCACAGTCTCTGTCTCCACCATCTCTTCCGGGAGACTATTCCATGCATTTACCAAAGTCTAGAATTAGAAGCGGAGTTCTCAGGGAAATGTATAAGGGGAAAGATATTGAGGAGCTGCAGAATGAACAAACCTATAGGTTAGTAATAGGAGTTTGAACTGTATGTGAAGGCAGATAGGGAGCCAGTGAAGTGATTTAAGGAGAGGGGTAACATGAGTGTAGCGAGGTTGATAAAAGATGAGTCATACAGTTTTGTACAACTTGCAGGGGTGATAAATTGGATAAATGTCACATCAGCAAATGCTAGGGAGATACAGTTTCTGATTGGAAGTATCTCTTTGTTGTCATGAAACATCACCAGACACATCTGTATTGTCTGCCCTTAGATCCCCCAGATTTTTGGGCAATGCCACAGTTTGAGAATCTGGGAAGGACTAGCCTTGTATCTCTGACTACCACAATATGTTTCCTAGTGCTGAGGTAGTGAGTTAGTTACTTCTTCCATTAAAGGCCTGGTTGAAGATCCAAGCTTTCACCTGCTTCCTAAAGAAGAGAGATAACCTTTTTTTACAGTAAGTGAACCTTTCAAGGAGTGCATTCCAGAGTGTGGGGGCTACTCCAGAGAAACCTTCGCTGAGTCCTAAACTCAGAACATAAGAATAGCTAAATTGGGTCAGACCAAAGGTTCATCTAACCTAGTAGCCTGCTTCCAACAGTGGTCCATATCACATCATGCAATGTCCTTTGGAGAGGGTGTAGTTAGGGATATGCCCTGGGAGGACCTTAGTGACCTTGGGTGTGTATAGAGGGAGAACATAAGAATTGCCATTCTGGGACAGACTGAAGGTCCATCAAGCCCAGTATCCAGGTCCCAAATACCTAGCTAAATCCCAAGTAGCAAAACAGATTAAATGCTGCTTATCCTAGAAATAAGCAGTGGATCTCCCCAAGCATCTACTCGTTCCGACACAGCCTGCGTTTTGCGGGGCTATTTTTGCTCCCACTGCATCAGGGGTTCAAGGCAACTGATTGTTGTGCTTATGATGCTCGTTAAGCATACCACAGCAGCAGGAGAAAGCGTAGCCCCGCAAAACGCAGGCTGCGTCGGAACAAATAGATGCAACAAGCAACGGTGTAGAAAAGGTGGCAGAAATTGGTTAAAAGTAGCTGCTGAATGGAAAAAGATAAGTACAGCTTCCATTTACTGCTATATAAATGAAGTCGTTTTTGAAATAAGTTTTTGAGAGTGTTGCTGATTCTGTTCAAAGCAGCTTGTGAAGTTATTATACCACCTGCAGAGTTTTTGATATTATTGAGTTATGAAATTTTTTAAAAAAAATAAGTGGAGAAGTTAATAAATTAAATTAAAGTATTATATGAATTTTTTTTTATTTTTTAAATAAAGCATATCAGGTGGTAGGGTGGAATCCGAGCCAGTGACGTAAACAGGAGCAAGTGAACACTGTTCACAAAAAGAACCCGCAGTGAGTAAATTAGCTCCAGATTCTGAGGCTCCTTTTCCTTCAAAAAATTTAAATACAACTCTATTTCACATTCTTGTTTTGTCCACATGAACTTTTTATTTACATTTATATTCATATTTTGTTTATCAAAAAAGCACATTGGATATTTGGGTGATTTTTTTATATATATATTTTCTTTCTGAGTGCACCTGAAATTGATATTTTTGATTGAATATATTTTATGATTTTTATATGCATATCTGCCTCAGAGCAAGTATAATTGTGCAGGAGCTTTAGTGAAGGCACTTTTATAAAGGTACAGTATATATACCTTTGACCACCTTATCACCCTTTATAAAATGACCCTCCATGTGCAATTAATTGCAATGTCAGAAAATATTTTCCATGTTTACATAACACTGTACAACAGAGGTTTGGGGGCATGAATTGTATTGGGTGTTCTCTAGTGATTTAGAGTTGCTGAATTCAAAACTGCCCGTAATTTTTCAGTATAAATTTTTCAGTAGATTTTTAAGCTAAAGTATTAATTTTAATGATGATATAATAATGTGCTAAATAATTAAATTATTATGGTGGAGGAGGCGGAGCTGGAATATGCAGTTCTCTGTAAGCCTATTGCATAATCAGCAATGCGCTGTATTGCATCATCAACAATTTTCAAGCTTCATCAGCACAGTTGAGATTAAATCGCCAATTTTGTATCAGGGTTTTGCTTCTTAGTTAAATTGGCGCAATGCGTTACATTATGACTTCTCATGCTATAAATATTTGCGATTTGCTCAAAAACTATACGTGATAAGAGAAAACTGAGGCTATTTTCATACACAGGAGGTCAAATTCTATAAAGTAAACCTCATTTTCTTCTTGCCCTCCCCCCCAAAAAAAGTTATAATTTGCTGTGCAGTGTAATTAGACCATAAAAGCAGGGCAATCAGGTGACTTGCAGTATTTTTCTATCCCAATTCTAGCTAACAACAATGATTTTAGCACCAAACTTTTATACAATCTTTTTTTTAAATCCAGTTTATACTCTATGAGACAATTCTTTAGGTCTAATTTTAATTAACCCTAAATGAGTATCTGTACTTAATCCACTATTTATTTTCAGTAGTTTTTTTTAATTTTAAAACATTCTTACCAAGTAAGGAAAAAAGGATCTTGTCTTTCTACATTCTTTAAAAAAATAAAAAAAAAGCATAGCCAGTTTACTAAATATTTGCATCCTTAGGGAACACAGATGTGCTTTATAAAGTGTTTAATACTCTTTCTTTAAATCCTGGCAAAAGAATATTTGTAATTTAATTTGTGCAATTTTCAAGTTGTAAGGGCTCCTGAAATGAATTATTCCAACTAGTAACATGCATCAGTATTCACTGTATCCACCCATTAAAAATGTCTATAGTCTGCCAACTATCCTTTGTGTTATTTTTAAATAACAGGCAATCCACATTGTGGAGTAATTATATCTGATGTTCTTCATAAAGAAGGAAAAATGTTGGAATTACTAACAACAGAGGGATTCTGAGCTTATTTTTCCTTTCCCGGAAAACTACAGACTGGTGAGTCTGACCTTGGTACCGGGAAAGATGGTAGAGGCGCTGATAAAGGACCGCATCATTGATCACCTTGACGGACACGGTCTGATGAGGACCAGCCAGCACGGTTTCAGCAAAGGCAGATCTTGTTTGACAAACTTGCTGCACTTCTTCAAGGGAGTAAACAGGCAGATAGACAAGGGCGACCTGGTCGACATTGTATATCTGGATTTTCAGAAGGCGTTCGACAAGGTTCCACATGAACGACTACTTCGGAAAATTGCGAGCCATGGAATCGAGGGTGAAATACTCACGTGGATTAAAAACTGGCTGGAGCATAGGAAACTGGCTGGAGCAAGAATCCCCCTGCTCCTCGATTTTTTTCCCTTAATTGTTTTTCTTAATATAACAGATGTAACTTTTCCCCTCCTTTCCTTCCAATTGTTGTTTGTCTTGTCTGACTTCTAATGTTTATATATATTGTATGTTTTTTAACTTAACTTATCTTATTATTATGTACATCGCTTTGTATAAAGATATAGCGATTCATCAAATATTTAATAAACCTTGAAACCTTGAAAACCTTGAAACAGAGATTGGGGGTAAATGGGCAATACTAGGACTGGAAGAGCATCACCAGTGGGGTGCCGCAGGGCTAGGTGCTTGGACCGGTACTCTTCAACATCTTTGTATACGATCTGGACATTGGTACGATGAGTGAGGTGATTAAATTTGCGGACGTACAAAGTTATTCAGAGTAGTGAAGACACAGGGGGACTGCGAAGATCTGCAACGTGACATAATCAAGCTCGAGAAATAGGCTTCAACATGGCAAATGAGGTTCAATGTGGATAAGTGTAAAATGATGCATGTCGGTAACAAAAATCTCATGCACGAATACAGGATGTCTGGGGCGGTACGTAGGTAAGGCTAGACTCAGTTAGGGCACTGGTCTTTGACCTAAGGGCCGCCATAGGAGCGGCCTGCTGGGCACGATGGACCACTGGTCTGACCCAGCAGCGTCAATTCTTATGTTCTTATATTCTCTGCCTTAGCTGCATAAGCCTCAAACACTTATGATTTTAAAGTGTTTGAGGCTTGTGCAGATGAGGACGGAGCTTACAGAGATGAGGCAGGGACAGGAAAAGAACTCATGGGGACTGGACAGGAAAATGAGTTCCCATGTGGATGGGGAAAAATTTGTCCCCATGTCATTCTCTACTTTGAATAACACTGTTATAAAAGACAAAATGGCATGTAATAGAAGGATTGAATATTTAAAGAATTCCCACCATCCTCATCCCCCCTTTTACTAAGCCATGGTAGAGGTTTCTACAGTGGTCCGGAGTGCTAAATGCTCTAATGCTGTTCTGATTCTCATACCCACACGAAACTCCCCAACACCCACCCGACACTCCCTCACACCCCAACATCACCCTGACACCTCCTAAACTCCATATGCCTTTAGGAGATATCCAGTAAGAGGGATGCCCACTCCTTACTGCCGGCAGGTCCACCTCTTACAAAATGGTGGGCCTTCCCATTCCCGGTGCATTCTGGAATATACCGGGGAGGAGACTAAGGCTCCGATTGGCCCAGATGCCTAAGGCCCCTCCCACACATGTATTTAGATCCCTCTGGGTGGATGAGACCATCTACAGAAACAGAAATATTCATTTCATTCAATGAGTATGCAAGTTGTATGCAATGCCCCGGGGGGAAATAGTGGATGTGTATGCTCAATACCCTAGTTCTATCCATGATGCCTACATCTTACAGAATTCTGAAATCTACAGGAGAGCGACCTGAGGGGAGTTGAACTGTGGTTGGCTGCTAGGTAAGCACTATAAGGACACACCAACCCTATACCCTTAGCCTCCCTACTATCCCCCCCCCCAAACTCCCTCTCTGACAGTTCCCACCAATCTCCCCCTTCTACAGCTCCACTGGAACTGACATACCCCCCAAAAAAACCTCTTTGCTTCCCTCCAATAGATGACAGAGGCTATCCACAGCAAGCCTGGCTAATGACCCTCATCATGCACCCTCAAAAAGCTGCAGGAAATAACTATAATACCTGGCCAATCATTGAGCGCACCTTTGGTCAGATCAAGAACAGATTCAGATGACTTGACCATTTTATCAACTCGAGAAGGTGGCTCATTTATGGCTTGCTGCATGCTCCACAACTGAGCCCTCCAGATAAGACATCCCCTTCCAGAACCTCATAGCCCTATATACAGCAGCCACCATATGCAGGGGATGAGGAGCCCCCTATAGTCCCCCAGGGTGTGTTCTAAAAGGAAATGCATGCCAGAAAACAATTGATACATACAAACATCATGTGAAGGTAAGTGAACAGCTTATTTATGGTGTACACCTCTCAAACTACTATCTCACCAGCACACCCTCACACACCCCTATACCCCCTCCTTCTCCCCCATGCTACTCTACCACCCAGAATCCCACATCCCCTCCATATACCCCATACCTCTCCCCTATACACTGACATACATAACTCTTACACCCCTCCCCCATACACCCCCATATATACACCCCATACTGCCCACATCTCCTGTACCTCGCTCCCCTCTCCCCCCACATACACACACGCACACAATAAAAGCAACATCCTGGGTCCCCTGCCTACTTCTCTACCCCCTGCCTCGGTCCTTCCCTTTCCCACATCCTCTCTGAGTCTCCCTTGATCTCCCTTCCCCTAGAGCACAGGAGACAGCTTCTGAGACTCCCAGAGTCATCAGCAATATTTGCCTCACTGTTCTTATAGGCCCAGGTGCAGCCTTCGTGAAAGAGGGCCATGATTGTCTGCTCAAGGACATGACCATGTTTGGCATTCACTCACAGACTCTCTCAATCACACACTCTCACTGCACATCTGTCACTCTCTCAGTTTCTCTCACAGTCTCTCTAGCTGTCACTCTTACACTCTCTGTCTCTCTCTCAGTCTGTCACTCTCTCTCTCTCTGTTTTGTTTTGTTTTTTTTGCAATCTAACTACAACCACCTCTCCTTTCTCCTACCACAATACCTTACAAAACACACAAATAATTGTCATTCCACACGTAGGGCTATATATACAATAGACATGTAGGATACCAGTTACAATTGCGGTAACATTATGATGTTATCAGGGACATTTAGTAGGAGAAATATTCAAACATTTATATAGACATCTTACAAGTTATATAAACAAAACTCTGTTACGTCTAACTTAGATGTATTATGGGGTACAATAACCAAAAAATTCTGGATGTCCAACATACTGTTCTGCAGATGGTAACATTTCAGTAAGCTGTTCCTCCTGGACATCTTTTTATTATGGCATCTAGATATTGGACATGCCAATACGGACTTAGACATCCTATCAAAAATGACCCTCAGTATCTATTTTCTATTTTTCTGGGTCCAGCACCTCTGTAACCCCCCCCCCCTTCCAGTTTGGTCTCTCTACCTTCACTCCACTCCTTTCCCCCCCCCCTTCCTTGCAGATATGGCATCTCTCTTCCCTCCTCCCTCTTATGGATCTGGCATTTTTCTTTCCCTACCCAGAGATCTGGCATCTCTCCCTCTCCTCACACCCTACCCCTGCAATTCCATTTCAGTCCTGCCCAACTGGTGCCTTCCCTCTATTACTTCCTACCCATAAGAAGTTGCTATTTCTAAATGCAATTGGGCCTCTTCCATGCACCAGTGACAGATTTTGTAAGCTGCATATTTGTGGGGAATTCATTAAGAACCAAGCTCCAAAAATAAAATGTATGGCAATAAAGATGGGTTTCAATGTCGGAGAGGAAAAAAAAATGTTATCCTCCTCCCAGCCACATTCAGCATGGCTCTAAAATCCAGATAAAAATAATAAGCTAGAGTTAGAGTAAATGCAAATGCAGAAATTATCCACAGTATATGTGTATTGCCAATTAAAATATGGAATGCAAACAGAACCCAATATTCAGGCAGTGGAAGTCAATAAATGTAAACTACTACGGCAATTAAAAGCTGTGCTGACTGCAAATAATCTAGCAAAACTAAATCATGATTTTATTACTAGTCGGCTAGATTACTGCAGCACATTATTTTTAGGGTCAAGCATAGCCAGTCTCTCCCGCCTACAGCTAATCCAAAACACTGTGGCCAGACTTCTAACAGGTGTGCGCAGTACAGGCCACATTACGCCAGTTCTATTCGAATTACACTGGCTGCCGATAACCAAACAGATTGAATTTAAGCTGCTTTGTCTAGTCTTCAAAGCCTGGCATCTTCGTCTTCCAGAATATCTGTGCAAGAAACCGGTCAGATATTTACCTAACAGAGCTCTAAGATCATCTCAGCATGACCGATTTGAAATCCCAGGCCTGAGAGATATAAAACTACAATCAACTAGAAAGAGAGCCTTTTCATATGTTGGTCCAAATCTATGGAACTTTCATTGGAGAAATCCCCTACCTTTCCTTCCAGAATCAATTGAAATCAACTCTGTTCCACCAACACTAAGGAACCCTTTGCGATTACTCTCCATATGAACGTTTAGCATTTACAACAATGACTCTAGTTCTTATTGATCTTTGTGTCTCTGATTCTCATATCTTCATTACCCCTGCCCTCTTTCTCATCTCCTGCGCTTTCATGCCTTCTATCGACCCTTTTGCCTTTCTTCTACCCTCTGATGGTTTGTAAACATGTAACTCTTATCCCTAATGCATTTCAGCTGGTTAGTTTTTCTGTTTTTTTGTAAGCTCCAGTAGTATTGTAAACCATTTAATACTCATGTACTTGCAGTATACCAAATGTAATAAATCCAATCCACTGCTGGATGAATTTAACGTGGAAATTCAACACCAGGTCTAATCCAGATACTGGCATTGAATATCCAGGTCTGGCCACTGAAAGTTATCTGGGTCCTATCTAAGATCCATACCAGGGCCAGAATATGCGCTCTGGGGCTGGTCAGTTTTCTCTAATACCTCTAAAAATGAAAAGACCAAGACAGATGTAAACAAGTCAGCAGAGTCAAAAGAAAGAGAGATTTTAGGTTTCATTCACAGCTTTTCAATCACAGAAAGAAAGTTACATTCAGATACAGTTGGTATTTCCCTGTCCCAGGAGGGCTTATAACCAGTGGCGTACTAAGGGGGGGCGGGAGGGGCGGTCCGCCCGGGTGCCAGCCATGAGGGGGTGTTCCCGGCCTTGCCGTTCATTCCCCCCCACCCCCGAAGGACCGCTCGCCCCACTGACCTTCCTGCACCACCTGTGAAGCAGGCCGCAGCAGGATCGCGACTTCAGCGATACCTGAGCTGCTTGGGCGCTGCTTCCTGCGCCGCGGTCCCGCCCCTCCTCTGACGTCAGAGGAGGGGCGGGAACGCGGCGCAGGAAGCAGCGCCTAAGCAGCGCAGAGATCGCTGACTTCGGGATCCTGCTGCGGCTGCTTCATAGGTGGTGCAGGAAGGTCAGTGGGGCGAGCGGTCCTTCGGGGGTGGTGGGGGGGGGACTGAACGGCAAGGCCGGGAGCATAGGTAGTGCTGCTTCATAGTGGTGCGGGGAGGCCAGGGGCGAGCGGTCCTTCGGGGTGGGGCGGGCGGGCAGGCAGGCAGGCTTTCAAGGAGGAGGGGGGTGACAGACAGGCAGGAAGGCCTTCAAGGGGGGACAGGCCTTCAAGGGAGGGGGCAGGCAGGCCTTCAAGGGGGGGACAGGCCTTTGGGGGTATGTGCAGACCTTCAAGGGGGAGGGACAGGCCTTCAAGGGAGGGGGCAGGCAGGCCTTCAAGGGGGGGACAGGTCTACAAGGGGGTGGGACAAGCCTACAAGGGGGTGGGGCAGGCCTTCAAGGGGGGAACAGGCCTTGGGGGGGTGCAGGCCTTCAAGGGGGGGACAGGCCTACAAGGGGGTGGGACAGGCCTACAAGGGGGTGGGACAGGCCTTCAAGGGGGGTGCAGGCCTTCGGGGGGTTCAGGCCTTCGGGGGGGTGCAGACCTTCAAGGGGGTGCAGGCCTTCAAGGGGGGGACAGGCCTTCATGGGGGTGCAGGCCTTCAGGGGGGTGCAGACCTTCAAGGGGGGGGACAGGCCTTCAAGGGGGGGACAGGAAGGCAGGCCTACAAGGGGGGAACAGGCCTACAAGGGGGGAGGACAGGCCTTCGGGGGGGGGTGCAGGCCTTCAGGGGGGGGTGCAGACCTTCAAGGGGGGGGACAGGCCTTCAAGGGGGGGACAGGCCTACAAGGGGGGGGACAGGCCTTCAAGGAGGTGGGACAGGCCTTCAAGGGGGGTGCAGACCTTCAAGGGGGGACAGGCAGACCTTTAAGGGGGGGGGACAGGCCTTTGGGGGGACCCTGGTTTAGAAGTACACGGAGGGAAGGGGGTGTTCAAAGAGACGTGCATATGCCAAACTGGGAGGGAGGAAGAAATAATGGGTCTGAAAATAGAGGAGAGGGAGAGAGATGATGGACCATGGGATTTAGGGAGGGAAGGAACAGAAAGGGAGAGAAATTGGACACAAGGGATGGTGTGGAGGAGGGATAGAGATACTGGATAGGAGGGTAATTGGGAAAAGAAAGGGAGAGATGGTGGACTCGGGTGGTGGGGAAGGAGGGAGAGATGCCGGATGAAAGGGTAGTTAAGAAAAGGTGGATCTGTGGAGGGAGATGAAAAAAAGGAAAGATACCAGACTTCCTGGGGAGGGAAGGGAAATGGAAAGGGAGGACAGAGTTGGCAGATGGATGGTTAGCATGCAGAAAGAAGAAAGAAGGAGACCCCAAGTTATCAGAAGAAAACCAGAGCCTTGGACCAACAAGATTTGAAATATAACCAGACAACAAAAGGTAGAAAAATTAATTTTATTTTCTGTTTTGTGATTATAATATGTCAGATTTGAAATGTGTATCCTGCCAGAGCTGGTGTTGGACTGCAAACGTGAGCTAGGATTTAACAGAGAGAGGAAAAGTCCTTTTTGTTTCTTTATTTTATTTACACCACAGTGCCAGTGTGATTAGGAGAAGCCAAAGGGGGTGAAAAAGCTATAAAACCCACCAGGAGTTTTGAAAAAAATCACCCAACTGGGCAGGAAAATCGAATTGAAAAACCAATTCAATAGGCTGAATTGAATCAAAATTTTTTTTCCTGAATCTGGCAGCATTAGTTTGCGCTACTGTCTTAGACTTTAGGACCTGGGATTGGGGAGAGATGGCATCCTCAGTACTTTATGATGCAAGTGAAACGAGGATTTGGTCAGACTTTTGAAGGGTCTGCAGAAAAAAAATATTGTATAGGCCGGGGACATGAGACAGCAGGAAATGGGAACTTTTCTTCCTTCTATTTTTGTGAATGGAAAGGCTGAGGATGTCAGAGAGTTCAGTTAAAATATGTGCTTTATAAGAAAATATAATAATGTGTTTTATAAAGTTTATAGCATAGCTGGCCTACCCAGTGAGGTGTTCCTAGTGGTGGTGGTGGCAGCGTGTCAATGTGTTGAGAGGAAGAGGTGGTCTGGGAAATTCTGCTGTGCAAACTCCGGGCCCATTTCCACCCCCCAGTTAGTCCACTCCACTCAACTGGTTCACACACTGAGTGGGTCTTTGGGTGTTGTTTTGGGATCTCTTCCAGTGGTTTATCAGTATCTCCTTCTGGTCCAAGGAAGGAAACTTTGTTATCCTTAGCATTGACCTACAGAATATGTTTGTAACAGCGCTGCTTGTGTGGCATTAGGCTATGTAGTGATCGAAAGAAAAAAACAGACCTTTGCACATTTTTGCACTATATGGTGGGTGTATGAGGAGATTCACATTTCCTGCACAGCTAAGTCCATGTGAAGTTACCTTGTGCTGTATTTGACATCTAGCAAGGTCTCTGTTTGAAAGGAAAGATCTAAACTTAAAAATGAAGTGGCCAGAAGTTATGGTAAAAGCAGATAGTGTAGCTGGTTTTAAGAAAGATTTGGACAAATTCCTGGAGGAAAAGTCCATAATCTGTTATTAAGACATGGGGGAAGTGTCTGCTTGCCCTGGATCGGTAGCATGGAATGTTGCTACTCTTTGGATTTTGACCAGGTATTAGTGTCCTGGATTGGCTACCATGAGAATGGGCTACTGGGCATGATGGACCATTGGTCTGACCCAGTTAGGCTATTCTTATGTTATGTTCTCATCTGTAGGGGCCTTTGTTTTCACTTCTTATTTTAATGTATTTTTTTTCTGGGAACTTATCAGTGTTTTTTATAATGGGAACAAAAATGGAAGAGAATTAATGTGTGTGGGATGAGGGGGTAACTAATTTCTTCAGCTAAATAATTCAATCCACTTCAAACAGACATAGGAGAATTCACGCACCATTCACACACCCTCCAACCAAAAACGTCAAAAGGAAAAAAACTGTTCGACAACCTCCTAGCCATTCGAGCTGCAACACTCGACCCCCAACTCTACAACCAATTGACATCGACCACAGACTGCAAAACCTTCAAAAAGAAATAAAAACCCTTCTATTCAAAAAACACATAAAACCGAACTAACACAATCAGAACTGTCCCAAGCATCACCTGCAACTACTCCATATGTACTTCTGATGTCATGACAATTCAGACATAATTTATGTTATGTTATGTTTGGAATATAAGAAAATTTTCACTGCCTGTTTCTATTCTGACCATTTATTCCGTTTCATGGTCATTACAAAAAAATATTTTTTTACATGGGGGGGGTGTCAAAAAATGATGGGCCCCGGGTGCCACATACCCTAGGTACGACACTGCTTATAACCTATGTTCGTATTTGAAGGAAGATTATGTGACTTGCCCAAGATCACAAGTATTGTATATGGGACTTGAATGCTGACTCTCCCTGATTCTCAGTCTTCCCCACTCTAAAGACAAACATGAAAAGAAAGAGAAAAATCATAAACAGTATAAAAAGCTTTATAGATTTCTTTTTATTTCTGACTTCTGTGATGGGGCTCTTTAGTTCGCCTCTCAGACTACTGACAGTGAGTGGCTTTGGACTGGTTTTGTTATTTTCCTCTTACAAGGCAAGTTACCTTCCAGTACATTAATTTTTCTCCTGTTCAAATGGGCTCATAATCTAAGTGGCAATGGAGGGTGAAGTAACTTGTTCAAGGTCAGAAGGAGAGATGATGGAGGCCTATAAAATAACGAGTAGGGTAGAACAGATAAACAGGAAAAAGTTGATTATCCTTTGAAATAGTTCTGTGACTAGGGGCACACCATGAAAAGTGCATTTAAAACAAACTAGAATATTTTTTTTCACTGAAAGCACGATTAAGCTGTGGAATTTCTTTCTGGAGGACAAGCTCAAGGCAGCATAGCTGGATTTGAAAAGGAATTTAGGCAAGTTCCTACAGGGAAAAATCCATAAATGATTAGCAACTATGTAGAATTGAAAAAGTCTTCTGTGTTTCCTTGGGAGTGAGTACCAAGGAATGAATCTACTCTTTGGGATCTGGCTTGGTTCACCTGGATTGGCCCTTGTCAGAAACAGGATACCAGATTTGATGGGCCTTTGTTCTGATCCAGTCTAGTGCACTTTATGTTTTAATCCTTTTGGATCCCTCCCTTCTCTTATTCTTCTTATCCTAGCCCACTCCCCTATTTAAGGAGGATTGGGCTGTTGTTCTTGGCCCTGTTCTCTTCCCTCTTACCTTACAGAAGAGCAGGTGAAACATAGGTGTTTTATTTTTATTCATTGCTTAGCAGTATCAAGGTTTTTGCCAGTAATGAAACTCCATTACAGAACTAGTATATAAATTGGCCCCACAACTGCTGAGGTCATGGGCCCATGAGCATAGGAAGAAGAACAAGCATGAATACATCAAAGTTTGATGACAAACTTGGGAATGATGTCAGCTCGAGGTTCATATAAGTCATTTTCTCTGTCAAGGAGTTAATTCTTGTAGAGCAGGGGTAGGGAACTCCGGTCCTCGAGAGCCTTATTCCAGTCAGGTTTTCAGGATTTCCCCAATGACTATGCATGAGATCTATTTGCATGCACTGCTTTCAATGCATAGTCATTGGGGAAATCCTGAAAACCCGACTGGAATACGGCTCTCGAGGACCGAAGTTCCCTACCCCTGTTGTAGAGATGAGAGTTGTGCTCTTTGTGCTGCAGTAAAAAATGACCTTAGTGCAGGGGTGTCAAAGTCCTTCCTCGAGGGCCACAATCCAGTCAGGTTTTCAGGATTTCCCCAATGAATATGCATGAGATCTATTTGCATGCACTGCTTTCATTGTATGCTAATAGATCTCATGCATATTCATTGGGGAAATCCTAAAAACCCGACTGGATTGCTGCCCTCGAGGAGGGACTTTAACAACCCTGTCTTAGTGCATCTTTATAGTTTCAAGTTTCAAGTTTATTGGCATTTGATGAATCGCTTATCACAATATCTAAGCGATGTACATAGTAAAAGCCACCAGACGGTGGTTTAACATACAATTTAGACAGGTTAGACATAAAACAAACAGTTTACTAATAATATTATTAAAATTGACGAAAAAAGTCAAAGTAACTTAAATAAAGTTAAAAATTGTTAAAATCTAGACAGACATGAATTAGTAGGGAGGAGGGGGAAAAGTTACAATATCGTTATTTGTTGAAATATTACATAAAAGGGAAAAAACAATAAGGAGGGAAGGGATTTAATAAAATTTTGTCAATTTATTATATGATGTAGGAAATTTTAGTATGTCATTTCATGTATCAAATGCATCTTGAAATAGAAAAGTTTTTAACATTTTCTTAAATGAAATAAGGTCTTTTTTGCTTCTAATAAAATTTGGTAGGGAATTCCATAACGTAGGGGCCATAACGGAGAATATGTCATTTCTTCTTGTGCCGATAATTTTCAAAGAAGGGATTGATAATAAATTCGAGGAGGATGATCGTAGAGAACGTGTAGAATTATATGGAATTATCATTTTAGATATAAATTGAGGTTCATTGAAGAGTATTGTTTTATAAACCAAAAATATAATTTTAAAAGTAATTCGGTGAGAAACGGGAAGCCAGTGTGATTTGATCAATAATGGGGTGACATGATCGTATTTTCTTGCTTTATGAATTAATTTTATTGCGGTGTTTTGAATTATTTGGAGTCGTCTTTTTTCTTTCTGAGTTGTAGATTGCGATTGATTCCAAATACAGTTGTAAGGTTCATTTTTAACCTAATAAAGTCAGATCATGTTACTCCTTTTTATCGCAGGTTGCACTGGCTACCTGTTAAAGCCAGGGTCATCTTTAAATTTGGACTATTATGTTATAAGGAACTATTCGGTCTTATGGCAAATTATCTGATTGATCATTTTTTATTTGCCATTCCAAAATGCTCCCAACTATTTCAGACATTTTTTGCTTTTCATTCCTTAAAGAACTGTTGATATAAGATATTTTGACAGATTTTTCCTTTCAAACAGCAGTTAGAGACAAAGAGAGTTAATAGTTGGTGGTACCTCATATCAGCACTTTAGAAAAACTCTGAAACCATCTCTATTCGATAAATTTCTATAGGAGAAGATCAGTAGTATCATTTTATAACTTGTATCTCCTGAGTATGTTTCAGCCTCTTAGAATTGTAAACCACGGAGAACTGAAAGGTACTGTGGTATACAACTAAAGATGTTATTCCTATACACCAAGTCCATTTTTACTGCATAGGTACAATGGCTGATTATTATACACAGTCGAGTCACATTATTATCACCAGCTAATATCCAGAATAACAACCTCTAGCAGCACGGACAGCAGCCAGATGCCATGGGAGTGCCTCAGTAACATGCTGGATGGTTGCTAGAGTTATATGGAGTCATGCAGACTGTAGTGCATCCAACAATTACTGATGGGTGTTTGATGGTGGAACATGTTGATTGAGGTGGTCCCAAATGTGCTCGATTGGGTTAAGGTCTGGGGACTTCAGAGGCCAGGAAAGTAGCTGGAAGTCTTGGTCGTGCTCTGCGAACCACTCGTGAACAATTCTGATGCTATGACGTCACATTGTGCTGTTGAAAGATCCCATTGGCCTAGGGAAGACTGTCAACATGTATGGGTGTACTTGATCAGCAAGAATGGAGAGATGACTATATCAGTTGAGAGTGCCTTCCAGAGCTATCAAGGGACCCAGACCATACCAAGAAACATTCCCCAAACCATAACGCTTCCGCCACCAGCTTGTGTGCGTCCAACAGTGCTTGATGGGTGTTTATTCTAAGTGGTTTCACACCTGACAGGCCAACCTCCATCCATTTGATGGAGCTCAAAACGTGACTCATCAGAGAAGGGTACCCTCTGCCAGTTGGTGCTAGTTCAATGTTGGTACTCCTGTGCAAATTGCAGTCATTTTTTGTAATGAACCCTCATGAGTATGGGTGCAGTCACCAGCTGTCTGCTGGGTTCGTTCCACAGTCATTTTAGACAAACACCTTGAATGCTACTGGTTCGTTTGGATGGTGAGTTGCTCCACGGTAATGTGCCAATTAGCCCACCCCAACCTGCACATTCAATATTCACCTCTTGTATCAATGGCTTGTGCTGCCCCATTTTGAGTAATCAAAAATGTTCCATTCGTTCATTCACGGTACACTTTAACCACAGCAGCCCGTGAACAGTTCACAAACTCCGCTGTTTCAAAAATACTGCCGCCCTTGGCCTGGTAGCCGATGATCATGCCTTTTTCAATGTCTAATAAATCACACTTTTCCCCCCATGACAGCCAAGGTTGCTATATTGGCAACTTGTTGACATCCCATCTTATATACCCATGAAGTCGGTGCATTACACATGCATTCATTCATTGGCTGTGTATCCCTAATGTCAGAGGTAGGCGGTGGTCATAATAATGTGGCTTGACCATGTATTTCCATCATTAATGAACCATTAGTGCATGAACACTTACCTATACTTATTTTGTAAGCAGTAAGGGTTGTTGTGCTTACCACACACTATTCAGTGTGCAACAGTGTAGCTATGCTAACTGATTAGTGCAGAACATGCCTACTTTCCACTCCTAGAACTAAAATCTGAAATGTAAATTTTAGTGCATGGGAAATACATACATGCACAAATGCAAAAATTACCGTAGAACACCTGAGCACTTTTTTTTGCTGTGGTAAGCACACATTAGTGTTTACTGCAGCTTAGTAAAAGGTTCTCTTTAAGTTCAAGTTTCAAGTTTATTAGGTTTGGATAGTCCGCCTATCTAAGAAAATCTATACGGTGTACATTAAAATATCTAAAAAAAAATTCTAACAGTACAAGTGGACATATTATATGCATAGAAAGACTATTTACAGAGACAAAAGGGGATGAGAGGGAGAAATACAATCTATGGAAAGGAAAGCGGGGTAAAGGGAATAGAACAGAGTGAGGGGGAAAAAAAATCTTATCTTTTGCTCAAAAATAAGATTAGTATCCAAAATAATTCCCATAACTGAAGATTTCTCTACTTCTACTGTTAGACCAGTGAATAATGTTAAAGTTTGGGGTACTGATTTATAAAGATTAGCCAGTCATAGTAGCTTGGTCTTATCCTTGTTTACTTTCAAGAAGTGACCTGGGAGTATTGGGTTGCGGTTTTGTGGTCTGATGCTCCCTGGATGGCTATACTTTTCCAGGAATAGCATAGCTTCCAGTGTTCACCACAAGCCATGTTATTTCGATTTAAATATAAATGAGCTGTTTTGCATACATTTACATGCTTTGCATCTCATTACTATGTATCCTAGAATCTTCTGTTGTCTCAGAAGTAAATTTGGTTGATAAAGTCAAAACGGATTGATTGAGAGTTTACATGCCACCTCACAATGTCTCTAGTATTAGTTCCCTAAGTTTCTGCAGCATTGAGACCATAGTAATGGGGGTCACTATCACCCTCTCTTTCACAGATCCATCCACAGGGTGCTACAAAAGTTGTCTTGGAACGCCATTGGGTGTAGGTCAGCTCCGAAGGGTCCCTCCAGCACTGGCAGCAACAGTTGAGAATACCACCTATTGTAACTGTCTCAACACCATGAGGCTGAGAATCATTTCTGGGTTGCTTAGGTCGCGAGAGATTTGCAGAACTCAATGAGACACCACTTACACTGCCGCTGGAGATTCCCTCCAGCAAAGCTGAAAGAGGCTCAGAATTCAAGAAGGCAGAGGCTGAAAACCCCTGTAGAGTAAGTAGTCTGCTGCAGCTTCGGGGTCAAAGGGATTTGTCAAACCTTAGGGAATGGTAAAACCTTCCCTCTCTTCTCCATGTTCAAAAAGTGGGCAGGTCTGCCAAAGACATACAGCTTCTGCAAGGTAAGAGAGACACCAGCTAGAATATTCAATCAAGACAACATCTTGGTCCCTCTTTCCTGCAATACCTAATATTAATTTGTGTCACAGTAATATAATGCGAGTTATTCCTCTTTAACACAACTCAAAGGACATATAATGCAAGTTAAAGACAAAGGCCCAGATTCTACAAGAACTGCCCTACTGCTGCCTAACTTAATAGATTTAATTACTTTTAATCAATGTGATAATTGATCACATGATTTAAAAGCAATTAAATGACCTAAAAAAAAAAAAGGGCTCCTCCACAAACTGTGCCGGCGCCTAAGGGTAAAATAGGCATGGTTAATGCCGGAAGAATCCTTAGACATTGATAGGCATCTCTGTAGTCATGATTCTAGTCACTGTCAGGTGCCAGAAGCATTGAAAAGGATAGTCAGTGGAACCACTAGAACTTCCCTAAGTTCCTTCAGCACCCTCGGATGTATACCATCCAACCCCATTGCTTTGTCTACTTTTATTTTAGCTAGTTTTACACAAACACAACCCTCTGAAAATCGGTCAGGGTCTACCACTCCTCCATCCATATACATGTTTGTCTTCTGTGGTCCCGCTCCTGGCGCTTCACCCGTGAACACAGAACTGAAATATTTGTAAGCTTCTACATATTTTCCCCTTCACCTTTGAGTTTCACAATGCCACTTTTGTACTTCTTCCTATCACTAATATATCTTAAAAAAATGTCTTGGCTCCCTATTTTACTTTGTCAGCTATTTTTTCTTCCATTTGCATCTTTGCTTTCCTGACTACATGACTAGCCTCTCTTAACTTTTTCAGATATTTTTGCCTGTCTTTCTCTTTCTGTGATCTTTTGCAGTTTATGAAAACTAAACTCTTATTCCTTACCTTCTCAGCTACTACTTTTGAAAAACAAAGTGGCCTTCTTTTCCTCTTACTTTTATTTACTTGATCACAAAAAGGTTTGTCGATTTTACAATTATTCTTTTCAGTTTTACCCATTGCATTTCCACTCCTTCCAGACATTCCCATCCTGACAAGAATTCCTTGACGTAAACCCCCTCCAAACAAAGTTAGTTTTTTAAAAGTCTAGAACCTTTACTTTTGAATGACCCCTTTCTATACCTATCTTAATATTAAACCGTACCATGCCATGATCATTGGAAGCCAGATGATCACCCACTGTAACATCAGAAACACTTTCCCCATTTGTAAGCACTAAGTCCAGTATGACAACTTCCCGTGTGGGTTCCACTACCAACTACTGGAATAGTTCTCCTTGTAGAAAATCCAGGATCTCCCTACTTCTAGAAGACCCCACAATAGGGATACCCCAATCAACCTCCGGCATGTTAAAATCACCTATTAGTAAAACTTCCCCTTTTTTTGATATATTCTGAATGTCTACTATTAAATCTCTGTCCACTTCTTTCATCTATGAAGGAGGCCTGTACGTATATCACACCAATGTAAATATATTCACTATTCCCTCTTTCCAAATTGATCTGCAGTACCTCTTCCTTTCCCTGCAGACCCTGCATTTTTGTGGCTTTAATATGATCTTTAGCATATAATGCTACTCCCCCCTCCTTTTCTTTCTACCCTGTCTTTGCTGAATAGGTTATAGCCCGGTATAACTACATCCAGTCATGGTTCTCCACGAATCACATCTTCGTGATCACCATTGCATCCAACTCATCTTCTTCTATCACAGCTTCTAGATCCAGAATTCTGTTTCCCATACTTCAAGCATTAGTATATACTACTTTTATTTATCATAATAATTTTGATTCATCTTCTTTATGATACTTTCTACTTCATCCTTTCTACAGAATTTAAGAAGACCGTTTAAAGATAAATATTTCTTATGGGAAGAAGATAGTATTTCTTATTCGCTAGTTTAATCTTATTTTTCATCCATTATAGTTAATGTTTTTTTAATATGACTTTGTCTCACGCTCCCCAAATTAAAATTTTCACTCCAATAATCATTTTCATAGCATCTAATATTGGTATTCATCCAGCTGCAATGCCTCCGTATTATTGAACTCAAATTATTCTTCAATACTCTCCACGTTGTCTCTTCACACATCTTATTATAAGAATTTAGAGAAAAGTGGATAGTTTAAAAAGCGTAATTTATTTATTTATTCAATTTTCTATACCATTCTCCCAGGGTAGCTCAGAACAGTTTCCATGAATTTGTTCATGTACTTAAGCATTTTTCCCTGTCTGTCCTGACGGGCTCATAATCTATCTAATGTACTCACGCTGGTGAAGTTCCAAAATGAATCAATGTACGTCCACTCACTTTGAAAATTATCTCAGCTAATTTATACACTTTTATTTGTTCCTTTTTGTTGGCATATACTGTACAACTTTTCTGGGATAATTTACATGCAGGCACATGTATTTTCCATATAGGCCAGGTAATGTTACAAACATACAGGATATACATGCCTAACTTTTGCTGGCTTTTACAAAGATGCAGTAGAGATTTCTACCATGGGCCGGCGAGGTAAATGCTTAGATGTCCATAAAATTCCTGCTGCTTTGTTGAGCCCTTTGTGAATAACAAATGTTGCAAAGAATGGGGGGAAAACACTAAGGGCTCCTTTTACTAAGGTACGCTAAGGCTTTAACGCGCGGAATAGCGCGCGCTACATTGCCGTGCGCTCTAGACCTTAATGCCAGCATTGAGCTGGCGTTAATTCTAGAAGCGTAGCGTGCAGTAATTTCCTGCGTGCGCTAAAAATGCTAGTGCACCTTAGTAAAAGGAACCCTATACTCTTCAATACATATTAATACTCCGTTAATCAAAACGCTAGTTACACAGACCAGTGAAGGAAAAAGCCTCAGATTCACACTGAACTATCATATAACTAGCACTCTTATAGTTGATAATAGTAGGGGTTATTCCATATAATATCATAATACAGTGTTACCTCGGTTTCCGAGTGTACCGGTTTGCGAGTGTTTTGCAAGACGAGCAAAACATTCGCAAAATCGGCGCCTCGGAAACCGAGCGTCCCCCCACGATCTGGCACCCCCCGCTCGTGTCGTACTCCCCCGCCATGATCCGGCATCCCCCGGGCAACCACCCACCCACCCGATCACATTCCTTACCCATGTTTGGCACCGGCACCGGCACCAACGCACAGGACATGCGGGTGCCGGTGCCCGAAGATCTGCCTTCTTCTTTGTGCTGGGCCTTGAGCATCTGCGCATGCTCAAGGCCTTCAGGTTCCCGTTCTCTCCTAATTGTTATTTGTCCTGTTTCCTGTGTTGAACAGATTCTAAGCTCTGCCAAATGAGGATTGTCTCTTATGTTTTTATGTACAGTACTTCTTACTTCTAGTAGTGCTATAGAAATGATAAGCAGTAGTAAGAAATAGCAGTAAGGGAAAGGGACTTACAGACCACCTTTTTGTAGTTTTACAACACATTCAAAGCGGTTTACATGCAAGCACTTCAAGCATTTTTCACTATCTGTGCCGGTGGACCCACCATCTGTTTAAGGCAGTAGCAGTAGTAATACCAATCTGAGCAGGAAATGCCGTTAAACGTACGCTTTTATTTTAATCTCTCTTTTTTAATCTCTCTTTTATAACTATTCCATTTTACTCAGAAAATCATACACTGTTTGACCGGGAGGGAAAGATATTAGTATAATGCCATCTGTGAAATGCATTTTCATCTTTTCTCTTGGCGTAATCGCTAACAAATTCAAACACCTATCGGTTTATTTTTAAATGACGGCCTTCTGACTCTAAAAAGAAAATCTCTTTTTTTTTTTTGTTCCTTCTCACCAATGTGTTTTCAAAGGAAAGCTACTTCATTTACAATAGCTGATTGTCCCTTTGTTTGAACAGCTTTAGGTGGTTGAATGAATGAAAAGCCGGTATGTGCGTTTGCTTTCGCATACTGTGTGTGGGGTGGTTATGTCATTGAGCTCTTTTGACAAACAAGTGAAAGAAGGATTTACAAATCGGACATGGTAACTCAGATGTGATGAAATCTATAAGGCCTTTTACTTATCACAAAAAGGCAGTAGATAGCTCTTGTAAACACAGGCCTTTGCCACTGTTCAACAGGAAATCTAAAGACTTCACTGTTTATGCCATGCCTTGCCACTCCATTCTTAAATACATGCTGCATACAGCATTAGGGCTTCACAGTTCTTACCGGCAACATATTGATGTTTTATTCTGGGAACATTAATCTGAAACGTAATTTGCATGGGCCAGATATTCAAAACAATTTAACCAGTCAGGGATGGCCACTGACAAGTTAAATTGCAGAACGCCAGTTATCTTGAATATTCATAATAACCGGTTATTTATTTTTTTGTCATTCAATTTTCTATTCCATTCTCCCAGGGGAGCTCAGAATGGTTTACATGAATTTATTCAAGCACTCAACCATTTTTCCCTGTCTGTCCCAGTGGGCTCACATCCTATCTAATGTACCTGAATATTCGCAGTTATGTCCCCGATACTCAACGCTGACTGGGAAAGATTAGTACATAGATAGGGCCGCATAAGTAGCTGTTCTAGGTTTATGCACTAGCCGATGCCTGGTTAGTGCTGGATATTAGCTTTATGCTCTCAATTGGTTTTATATTTGCTACAGAATCGCATATGTTTTAACATCTTATGGGAGTTGGTTCATTTATCAGATTCTAGGACTCCTGAAGTAGGCTCTTTGGCCAAAACATGGCCCATGTCAAATCTTGGACTGCTCTGCTTCTTCTTTGGTTTCATTTATCAACTTAACTGGGCATGCACTAGCTGGCCAATGAAAACCTGGATATTCAATGTCGCTTACCAGAAATGACCTGGTATTGAATATCTGGGGTTAGCACTGTAGATGGGTGATCACCATTCTGCCCGCTGCTGGCTAAAAATCGCCCACCTTGTGTTTTATTTATGACTTATGATGACAGGGGTTGATCAACTTTTAGAAAGGCCAGAAGAGAAACGGATGTGGAAGTCTAACCAGTAGAGTTGGCATCTCTCACATGCCATTTTGAGTTTGGAAAGAGGATCCTCAGCAGCCTGAATAGAAGTAAACAGGCCAATAATGATGGCATAAAGAAGGATTTTCGGCATGCTCTTTAGTGTGGAATGCATTAAAAGGAAATTTTGTGAAATGCAGAAACAAGCTGTTAAAAAATTGCATGCCCTTCAGATTAATTCTTTTCTCTAATCATTTTGCATTCCTTAATGTCAGATTCACTTTTACTAGGGAAATATTTTAAGCTCTTAGGGACTCATAATTGAAAGAGAAAAACGTCCAAAAACCGGCCTAAGTCGGCACTTGGACGAACATTTCTAAAAAATGTCCAAGTGCTGAAAATAAAAACGGATTTTGGATGTATTTCTAAACAACCTAGGCCTTCATAGTGCCGCTTAACGTCCAAAGCTAAACGGGGCATTTTGGGAGGCATTTGAGAGGCGTTTGGGGGCATTTGGGAGGCGTTTTGGGTGAGACGTGGGCTAGCTTAGACTTTGTTGTACAGCATGTATAACCGAAAGTTATACAGTCCAGGATCGACGGAACTTGGACGTTGTGACTTAGACCATGTAAAACATGGTCTAAGTCATAAAAACCCACCTAAACTCACCAGATAATCACTGCATACACATAACACAGACCCCCACACACTATCTCAGTGATCACCAATCCCCCCCACCCCCATAAAAATTTTATTCACAACTTTAAATTTCAGCCTCCAGACCATCATCACCTGGCTGCCTGGCATAGGAAAGCCTAGTCGTCCAGTCCAGAGGCAGCTTAAGTCATCTTAGGGGTGGGTTAGGGACCCATAGAGAGGAGGACCCATGCTCATAAGCCCCTGTAATCACTGCATTGATACTTAAACATGTGCACTGCCCTATACACCCCCAAAACTGTTTTTTACTAGCATATAAGTGGCTCCTGCAGCCATAAGGGCTATTGGGGTTGTAGATAAGTGGGTCTAGGGGATTCTGGAAGTGGTTTGGGGGGCTCACCGTCACCTATAAGGGAGCTGTAGTGAGGAGAAGCCATGGCACCCTTTTTGTGAAGTTCACAGCAGTGCCCTATAAGGTACCCCATTTAGGTGCCATTTATGGGTGGGCAGTCCATCACTTTGCAGACCCCTCCCACGTCCAACAGGGCTTGTTCTAGGCGTTTTGGACTTGGACGGAAAGTTGGATGGAAATGTGGTATAAAGATGGACGATTTAGTGGCTTGGACGATCAGATCAGCAGGACATATAATTAGACGATTTTCGAAAGTAAAAAAAAGTTGGACGTATCTTTCTAAAATGTGTCTTAGGCTGTCTATGCCGGTTGGGTGCCTGATTTTGCTGAGTTGGTGGGACCAAGGAATGGATTAATCCAGTTTCTATTATTTTCAATGGGAAAAATTGTCTTGGAACTCAAACGTTTTGGAACTTGAACGGGGTTCTGGAACAGATTAAGTTCGGATTCCGAGGTACCACTGTACTGATATTATGGAACTATGAGGCAAAGGTTTGTGCAAACAAATGAATTTTGAGTAATGTCTTAAATTCAGAAAGGGTAGATAAATTCCTGATTTGCAGAAGGATCTCATTCCAGAGTTTTGGTCTTATGTAACAGAAGGCAGAGAGCTGAGGAGTGTTTAAGGCAAAGTTCAGTAAGAGGTAGCAGACAAAGCAAATTGCTATCAATGGAACATAGAGAACACACAGAGGCATACATAGAATAATCAGTAATAATCAGTTTACTGTGATAAGAAAATGCAGACAAAGAGTGTGATTTATAAACCAAAGTTAAAAGTTTGGAAGTGATACATGCAGAAAGGGGAAGGCAATGTTCTAATTTAAGCAAAGGGGCAGTGGCGTAGCAAGGGCGGTAGTTGCGGACCGCCCCAGGTGCCAGCCCTAGGGGGTGCACAACCGGCTGGCCGGGTCCGGAATCTCCCGTGCTGCTCTAAATGGCACCTGCACCTCAGCGCTGCTGTCGTACTTATTCCGAAGCAGAGTCGACAGCCGCGCTGAAGTGCAGGAAGGTCCCATGATGACTACTGCCTGCCGCCTCTGCTCCGGAAGATGTATGTGATATCAGAAGAGGTGTACTGGCAGTTGCAGTCATCGCTGGACCTATCTGCAACTCACTGCGTGTGCCAGCCCACCTCCTCACTTACCTCTTCTGCAGCAGAGGCAGCAGAAGCAGACATCGCGGGACCTTGTTGGTTTGGAGGGAGAGAGGAGCATAGAAGGGTGGTGGAGGGAGAGAAAGGGGGCAGATGCTGATGAAATTTGTGTGCAAAGAAAGGAGAGAGAGACATAAGGGGGAAAGATACTGGATGGAATTGAGTCGAAGGGAAAGAAAGGGGCTTGAACAAACTAGAGAAATGGGCGACGAGATGGCAGATGAAGTTCAACGTTGAGAAATGTAAAGTACTACATGTGGGAAGCAGAAACCTGAGGTACAGCTATATAATGGGAGGGATGTTATTGAAGGAGAGTACCCAAGAAAGGGACTTGGGGGTAATGGTGGACATGACAATGAAGCCGACGGCACAGTGCGGCAGCGGCCGCTAAGAGAGCGAATAGAATGCTAGGTATAATCAAGAAGGGTATTACTACCAGAACCGTTGTATCGGGCGATGGTGCGTCCGCATCTGGAGTACTGCGTCCAATATTGGTCGCCGTACCTTAAGAAGGATATGGTGTTACTCGAGAGGGTTCAGAGGAGTGCGACACGTCTGATAAAAGGTATGGAAAACCTTTCATATGCTGAGAGATTGGAGAAACCGGGACTCTTTTCCCTGGAGAAGAGGAGACTTAGATGGGATATGATAGAGACTTACAAGATCATGAAGGGCATAGAGAGTAGAGAGGGACAGATTCTTCAAACTTTTGAAAAATAAGAGAACAAGAGGGCATTCGGAAAAGTTGAAAGAGGACAGATTCAAAACGAATGCTAGGAAGTTTTTCTTTCCCCAACGTGTGGTGGACACCTGGAATGCGCTTCCAGAGGGCGTAATAGGGCAGAGTACGGTACTGGGGATCAATAAAGGATTGGACAATTTCCTGCTGGAAAAAGGGATAGAGGAGTATAGATAGAGGATTACTGTACAGGTCCAGAACCTGTTGGGCCACCGCGTGAGTGGACTGCTGGGCACGATGGACCTCAGGTCTGACCCAGCAGAGGCATTGCTTATATTCTTATGTTCTTAGATGCTGATGGAAGAGAGAAGGGAGGAGGGGAGAGGAGAGAGTGAAATACCAGACCATGGGGGTGTGGGAGAGAGAAGGGAAGAAGATGGATGCCAGACCAATGGGGGTTAAGGGAGACATGGAAGGGGGAGGCTTAAAGTTTTTGGAAGGGGAATAGAAGGAGAGAAGATGCCATATAGAAGGGGCAGAAAGAGGGTAGACAGTGGATGAAAGGAAGAGAGTGACAAGAAGAGGAAAGCAGAAACCAGAGAAAACAAGGTAGAAAAAAAATTATATTTATTTACTTTTTTGCTTTAGGGGAGATGCATCGCTGTTTCTGTGGTGTTGCATTGTATGCAGAATCCAGCTTCTTGGTGGTTCAATTTAACCTTTGTCTACGTATTTCTATTTTATCCTTCGTTTTACATAAGAACATAAGAACATAAGAAGCGCCATCTCCGGATCAGACCTTCGGTCCATCAAGTCCGGCGATCCGCACACGCGGAGGCCCTGCTAGGTATTCACCTGGCTTATTTTATAGCCAACCATATCTTTATATGCCTATCTCAAGGAGATATGCATCTAGTTTGCTTTTGAAACCTAGGACTGTCGATTCCGCAATAATCTCCCCTGGGAGAGTATTCCAGATGTCAACCACTCTCTGTGTGAAGCAGAACTTCCTGACATTAGTCCTGAACTTGCCCCCCCTTAGCTTCATTTCATGTCCTCTTGTCCGTGTCAAATTGGACATTGTAAATAATCTTCTCTGCTCTATTTTGTCAATTCCTTTCAGTATTTTGAAGGTCTCGATCATATCCCCACGCAGTCTCCTTTTCTCAAGGGAGAACAATCCCAGTGTTTTAAGTCGATCCTCATATTCCAGTTTCTCCATACCCTTCACTAGTTTAGTTGCTCGTCTCTGCACCCTCTCCAGCAGTTTTATATCCTTCTTTAGGTAGGGAGACCAATGTTGGACGCAGTATTCCAAGTGGGGTCTGACCATTGCCCTATAAAGCGGCATTATAACTTTCTCCGATCTACTCGAGATTCCTTTCTTTATCATGCCCAACATTCTATTTGCCTTATTTGCCGCTGCCACGCATTGTGCCGACGGCTTCAGGGTCCTATCTATCAGTACACCCAGATCTCTTTCTTGTTCACTTTTCCCCAGAGTTGCACCTGACATTCTGTACTCGTATTCCTTATTTTTACTGCCTAAATGCATTACCTTGCATTTCTCCACGTTGAACTTCATCTGTAGAGTGTTTTTTAGTGCCGGCCGTGGGGGTAACAGCTCTGATGCTCAGAATTCTATGAGTGAGCTGTTACCACTGTGGCTAAAAACCACACTACAGTATTATAAAAGGGGGAGGGTTAGTTTGTGATTAGATATTTCATACAAGGCAAAGGTGTTTTCTGTGTTCTGTGTGTTCAAAAGACATGGTTTTCTGTTAGGATTGACTGTACAGGATTGATCTGTACTAGTCTGGCTTGTTTAGTTTTGCAATGGGTGTATTGATGTTGTACTGCTCACTGAAGTATGTAAGATGCTGCCTTTTACTAGGTACACTCTTGTGTGATGTCTGGATTGTTACTAAAAATCATGTTTTTCATACAGATGGGGGGAGGTGTCAAAAAATGAAAGGGGTAGCATGATCAAAACATTGTGCCGAATAAAGCAATTTAACTGAGGTAGACTGAATGAGTTGTAACCTCCTTAATGAAGTAAGAGTACCGTATTTTCACGCAAATAACGCGCACCCGTGTAAAACGCGCACACGGGTATAGCGCGCAGAAACCACGATGATATGTACAAAAACTTTTGTATACCGCGCTCACGGGTATACCGCGCATGATGCCCGATGCTCCTTTCGCCCGCCCTGACTTTCCGTGCGCTGTCCCGACTCTCCGTTCACCCCCCCTGACTTCCGTGCACTGCCCTGACTTTCCGTGCGCTGTCCCGACTCTCCGTTCACCCCCCCTGACTTCCGTGCACTGCCCTGACTTTCCGTGCGCTGTCCCGACTCTCCGTTCACCCCCCCTGACTTTCCGTGCACTGTCCCCCCTTGAAGTCCTGTCCCCCCTTGAAGGTCTGTCCCCATCCTGAAAGCCTGATGCCCCCCCCGACGTCTGATACATCCCCCCCCGGCAGGACCACTCGCACCCCCACCCCGAAGGACCGCCGACTCCCCAACAATATCGGGCCAGGAGGGAGCCCAAACCCTCCTGGCCACGGCGATCCCCTAACCCCACCCCGCACTACATTACGGGCAGGAGGGATCCCAGGCCCTCCTGCCCTCGATGCAAACCCCCTCCCCCCAACGACCGCCCCCCCCCAAGAACCTCCGCCCGTCCCCCAGCCGACCCACGACCCCCCTGGCCGACCCCCACGACACCCCCACCCGCCTTCCCCGTACCTTTGTGTAGTTGGGCCAGAAGGGAGCCCAAACCCTCCTGGCCACAGCGACCCCCTAACCCCACCCCGCACTACATTACGGGCAGGAGGGATCCCAGGCCCTCCTGCCCTCGACGCAAACCCCCTCCCCCCCCAACGACCGCCCCCCCCAAGAACCTCCGACCGCCCCCCCAGCCGACCCGCGACCCCCCTGGCCGACCCCCACGACCCCCCCACCCCCCTTCCCCGTACCTTTGGTAGTTGGCCGGACAGACGGGAGCCAAACCCGCCTGTCCGGCAGGCAGCCAACGAAGGAATGAGGCCGGATTGGCCCATCCGTCCTAAAGCTCCGCCTACTGGTGGGGCCTAAGGCGCGTGGGCCAATCAGAATAGGCCCTGGAGCCTTAGGTCCCACCTGGGGGCGCGGCCTGAGGCACATGGTCGGGTTGGGCCCATGTGCCTCAGGCCGCGCCCCCAGGTGGGACCTAAGGCTCCAGGGCCTATTCTGATTGGCCCACGCGCCTTAGGCCCCACCAGTAGGCGGAGCTTTAGGACGGATGGGCCAATCCGGCCTCATTCCTTCGTTGGCTGCCTGCCGGACAGGCGGGTTTGGCTCCCGTCTGTCCGGCCAACTACCAAAGGTACAGGGAAGGGGGGTGGGGGGTCGTGGGGGTCGCCAGGGGGGGGCGGTCGGAGGTTCTTGGGGGGGCGGTCGTTGGGGGGAGGGGTGTTTGCGTCGAGGGCAGGAGGGCCTGGGATCTCTCCTGCCCGTAATGTAGTGCGGGGTGGGGTTAGGGGGTCGCCGTGGCCAGGAGGGTTTGGGCTCCCTTCTGGCCCGATATTGTCGGGAAGTCGGCGGTCCTTCGGGGTGGGGGTGCGAGTGGTCCTGCCGGGGGGGGGATGTATCGGACGTCGGGGAGTCGGCCGGGCAAGAGGGCTTGGGCTCCCTCTTGCTCCGATCGTGGATGCGGGTGCGGGTGGGAGCGCGTGCAAGCGGTCGTTCGGGGTGGGGGTGCAAGCGGTCCTGCTGGGGGGGTGAATCGGGCGTCGGGCGGGGTGGGAACTATGTTTAAAAACTTTTGTATACCGCGCTCACGCATATAACGCGCGAGGGGTATGCGCGGTAGGTAAAAACGCGTATAACGCGCGCGTTATATGCGTGAAAATACGGTAAGACCAGCATATAAAGCATACCAATAGTCCAAGTGTGATATGACTTAAAGCACGGATCAGTAGTCTTAAGAGCAGGGGGAGAGTGTGGCACAGTGGTTAGAGCAGGGCCGGATTTAGATGAAAAGAGGCCCTAGGCTATTCCACTTATGAGGCCCTTTCACCTCCCATTTTTAAGTTTGTAAATTACATGAGAGATAATAAAATACATCTTTACTGTGATATATATCAATATGTTAAATGAAACATGTTGTTATTGGTACTAACCTTTATAAAAAATATGACATGGATAATAAATAAAAAAGAGTCGAGAACACTTATTTGGACATTTATTCTCAGCACCATATATAGTACTTGTAACAATAACTAATCAAATATAACACACATTGCCCCTTCCTATGTCCATAGTGCCCCCAGTGCGTCCTTCCTCACCTCACCCCCCCTCCGATGCCTACCTGCCTCCCATCCCCCTTCCATTGAACACCCCCCCATGCCATCCTGCCTGCCTGCCTTCCATTAAACCCCACCACCCCCCCTCCGATGCCAGCCTGCCTACCTCCCATCCCCCTTCCACTGAACCCCTCCCCCATGCCAGTCTGGGCTGCCCTGTCCTGACGGATCCACATTTTGCCTCTCTCCCCGCGGGGCTGGGCTTTGCCCAGCTGTTTCCGGACTGACGTCTTTCCCTCCCCGATTCTCCTCCCAGGGCGAGAAAAAGAAAGGGAGAAGCCGAGTCGGTGCCCCGTTGCGGCTGGAGCCGGTTCCGATCCCGAAGCATAGAATTTCTCCTTATTTTCAGTTCAGTGTTTTAGTGTTCACTGTTTTTAGAATAGTGTAATTTTAATTTTGCTAACAATTTGAATGTAGGCCCCTCTTGATCTTGAGGCCCTAGGCTGAAGCCTAGTTAGCCTATAGGAAAATCCAGCCCTGGGTAAGAGCTACAGTCTCAGTACCTTGGGGTTGTGGGTTCAAACTCACACTACTCCTTGTGACCCTGGGCAAGCCACTTAATCCCCCCATTGCCCCAGGTACATTAGATAGATTGTGAGCTTGCCAGGACAGACAGGGAAAAATGCTTGAGTACCTCAATAAATTCATGTAAACCATTCTGAGCTCTCCTAGGAGAACAGTATAGAAAAATAAATGAATGAAATGAATATGGGATAAACATGGCCAGACAGATTGAATACATTGAAATGCAAAAAAAGGAAGAATGAATGAGTCAATTTGTGGTTTGAAGCTCATATGAGTGAACAGCTCCACGGCATAGAACAATTCTACATACATTTTAAAAAGAAGAAGAAAAGAAAGCTGGAATGAACTGTTAAAAATATTCACCTTGCCTGGGTCTAACCTTTTAGAAGTGTCAGAAGGCTTACTTTTTATGGATTGAGGAACTGTATTTTATTACTAACAGATGTGCGTTCAGAACAAAGCCAGTCACCACAAATGCCCAGAAGCCCTTCATCACTCCAGCATTTACTTCGCTTGCACTCGATTGGCCTGTTGGATAACTGATGAATTGTTACACGGTGAAACAGCAGCATCTCTTTAATGATGCAATTGGTATTATAGTTAGACACTACATTCTTTTTTCACCTTGACCTCTTGGTATGGATGAGATGGAAATCTCTGTCAATGACAGTGAAGAGAAATATATATTTGAAACATTGTATAGGCTATCCAAAGTTGATCTCTGGGCTTGATACTCCAAAAGTCAAAAGCTATGAATAAAATAATCTATCTTGACAACAGGTACAAACTCTGTTGCTGCTGCAGAGATATTTATCAGTATCATTCTTTATTATGTGATTTGGAGACTTGTAAAGATATGGAAAATGTGCCTAGCTAATAATGTGGCTGGTGCTACAGAATTTCTACTGCACTAATCTTTGACTGCTAGAATCCTGGTAAATTTATTGCAATAGTAAAATGAGTTCTGTGATCTCTGATTCTGTGATTATTCTGTAGAGATTTGAGGTCTATTATATATTTCAACAATTTTTTATTGATGTAAGGAGAAAGCAGGTACAAACAAAAGATATGAATCAAGCAGTATACAGCAAGAAAAGCAAAAATGACATAACTTAGTGAGTCCACAAACTCCTTCATCAACCTTATAATTAATTATGTCCTACCCTTACCCCCAACTACTAAATATCAAACCAAGAACCAACCTCCTCCCCTATAACAGTCCCCCCTCCCCCGTTCATAAGAGACAACATCAGATGATAGTTATAATACAAACCAATAAACCAAGAGAATCGAATCACACTTGTCAGCCAGTGTTCGAGGTCTATTATAAAGTGTCAGAAGCTGCAGTGACTTTTCAGGGCTGGTCTTGTGTTCAAATAACAGTCTTAAATTTATTTTTAACAATGTTATCAGGAGTGGACCTTGCTTTCATAATTAAATACATTCATCAAATGCTTATTATTTATATACAGTAACATGAATACAAGCAAACAAATAACATTCTCCTTATTTTCGATTTAGGTTGGTGTCAAGGTCAGAAGGTTGTACCCTTTCCCCAAAAAAAGTAAAACTGATTTGTTCATAAAGCCTTAGCAATGTTTAATAGTGATCATATAAAACATGAACTGGCCATTAATCAAAGCAACGTAGTTGGCCACTGAATGGTTAAATTACCACCCTTATGGCTTCTTTTCATGCACTTTTCTCTAGGATGTTTTTTTTAATGGTACCTAAAAGAAATATGTACTAAGCACAAAAACATCTGGAAATTTGCCATTTTTAAAACAAACAAACAAAAATAACGTTTTTATGGTTTGAAAATTGCTATGTTCAGGATAAGCATTTTAGACATTCTCACCAAAACGTCTAAAATTGGACGTCTAAAATTGGACTAACATCTAAAATTGGACATTAACATCATATTGAAATATCTTTCCAAACGTCTTTATAAAATACATACACCATAGGCCGTGGAACACTTTTTTTTGGAGTACGGGGGGGGGGGGGGGCAAAAGCTCCATTCTAGATCCCACCCAAGCTCTACCCCAGACTGTCTAAGCTCTGTATAAGACCCTGCCCAAGCTCTACCTCAGACCCCATCCCCAGAATAATAGTACTAACTGTAATGACATTTTTTCCATTCATTCTTCATATACATACAATATAATCTTATTAACAACGCATAATGGTAACCAATACAATACAGTGCCTTATATATCGGAGTTCTCTGCAAGGAATGTATGTGGTTTACAATAAGAATTAGATCAAGTTTTGGAAGTTACATTTTTAGAACCACATAATTAAACTACACAAAGCACACTGTATGCAGAGAAAATTTTAATTAACTATCATTTAAACTCTGTTTTTTTCAGAGAGGTTAAGGCAAATTAACAAATAGAAATAAAACAAAAGATGGAATACAAGACAATATCATTTTATTGGACTAAAACATTTTTCAATTAGCTTTCAAGCCCAAACTTCCTTCCTCAGGTCAGTACAATATACTGCAGTTATGGTATCCTGTCCTGATCTGAAAAAGGGGTTTTTGGTCTTCTAATGTTAGTCAAAAATATATTACACCTACCCCCTCTTTTACAAAGGTGTGCTATGCTTTTTAGCGCAAGCTAAAGCGTGCATGTTATCATATGGATGCGTTAGCAGTTAGAGCATACATTGATATGCTAAACGCGCACTAAAACACTTAGGCCCTGATTCTCTAAAAGTGCGTCCCGATTTTAGGCAGCTGTAGGCGTCCTACAGCTGTCTAATCAGCCAATCGGGATGCACGTTTTTTTAAAAAAAATGCTCCCCAGGCAGGCCGTCTATATTGAAGGCGAGGCCCGCAAGACACCTAGGCCCTGATTCTGTATAGGACGCCCAGGAGAGGCGTCCTATTCAGAATCGGCCTAAATTAAACCCCGATTCTGTAACCGGCGTCCATGTTACAGACGCGGGTTAGAGAATCGGGTTAGATTAGACACGGCCCGCTACACTTATCGCGGCAAGGGATCTCTCTGCCGCTATAAGTATAGCGGGCCGTGGCCCCCTGACCGATCACTGGCAGGAGGGTGCCCAAACCCTCCTGCCCAAAGACGCACCCCCCTCCCCGACACTACCGACCGCCCCCCCCGACACAACCGATCGCCCCCCCCCGACAATATCGGTCACTAGCAGGAGGGTGCCCAATTCCTCCTGCCCGAAGACGCACCCCCCCGGCGCTAACAACCCCCACTCCACCAAACCTGTTCTTACAGGTGGGTCTTGTACGTCGAGCAAGCAGGCACGCCTCGTCGAAATGAGGCGGGCCCCCCCTTTCCCGGCCCATCCCGCCGAAGCCTAAGGCCTGATTGGCCCAGGCTCTAGAAGCCTGGACCAATCAGGCCTTAGGCATAGTGGGTCCGCCCATCCCCACTTAATCTAAGGCCTGATTGGCCAATCAGACCTTAGACTTAGTAGGGATGGGCGGACCCACTATTCCTAAGGCCTGATTGGTCCAGGCTTCTAGAGCCTGGGCCAATCAGGCCTTAGGCTTCGGCGGGAAGGGGCAGGCCCGCCTCATTTCGACGAGGCGTGCCTGCTTGCTCGACGTGCAAGACCCATCTGTAAGAACAGGTTTGGTGGAGTGGGGGTTGTTAGCGCCGGGGGGGTGCGTCTTCGGGCAGGAAGGATTGGGCACCCTCCTGCCAGCGACCGATATTGTCGGGGGGGGATCGGTAGTGTCAGGGGGGCGGTCGGTAGTGTCGGGGAGGGGGGTGCGTCTTCGGGCAGGAGGGTTTGGGCACCCTCCTGCTAGCGACCGATATTGTCGGGGGGGGGGGGCGATCGGTAGTGTCGGGGGGGTGCCCAAACCCTCCTGCCCGAAGACGCACCCCCCTCCCCGACACTACCAACCGCCCCCCCCGACACTACCGATCCCCCCCCCTGACAATATCGGTCGCTGGCAGGAGGGTGCCCAATCCTTCCTGCCCGAAGACGCACCTCCCCGGCGCTAACAACCCCCACTCCACCAAACCTGTTCTTACAGATGGGTCTTGCACGTCGAGCAAGCAGGCACGCCTCGTCGAAATGAGGCGGGCCCGCCCCTTCCCGCCGAAGCCTAAGGCCTGATTGGCCCAGGCTCTAGAAGCCTGGACCAATCAGGCCTTAGGAATAGTGGGTCCGCCCATCCCTACTAAGTCTAAGGTCTGCCAGTGATCGATCAGGGGCCACGGCCCGCTATACTTATAGCGGCAGAGAGATCCCTTGCCGCGATAAGTATAGCGGCCGTGTCTACTTACAATGTAGACCAGCATTTTGCTGGCCTACATTTTTAAGCTTCTCATCTACTAGGGAGACGCGTAGGGCCGCCTAGGTTCAGCCTAAGGCCTGCCTAAGGCCCTTAGACGAGCTTAGGCATCTTGCGGGTCTCCCTAGGCTCCCGGAGGCGCCTTCAGGCCTGCTTGGGGAGCATTTTTTTTTTTTAAAAACGTGCATCCCGATTGGCTGATTAGACAGCTGTAGGACGTCTACAGCTGCCTAAAATCAGGACGCACTTTTAGAGAATCAGGGCCTTAGCGCCCTTTTGTAAAAGAGGGCCCTAGTACAATAGAAAGATAACCTTATTTCTATTTTCTATATATAAATGTTTATCAACACAGCTACAATACTATTTTATCCTAATGAAAAAAGTAAAATGTCTTTTTTTTTACCTTTATCGTCTCTGATTTCTGCTTTCCTTGTCTTCTCATCATTCTCTCTCTCCAATCCAGCATCTGTCCTCTTTCTTTGCCCCTTCCATCCACTGTTTGTCCTCTCTCCCCTTCCATATGGCATCTGCCCTCTTTCTATGCCCATTCCATAAACTGTCTACCCTTTCATCCAGCCTGCATCCCTTCTCTTTTTTACATGATTCATTGAAGCTTCATCCTTCTCCATTTTATCTCTCGTTTCTCTTCCCCTCCCCTTCCTCCCATGCTCTGGCATGTCTCTCCTCTCCTCTCCTTCCCCACCCCCAATCCACCCCTTTTTGATCTGGGATCTGTCTCATTTTCCATCTCTCCCTCCCTTCTTCCTTCCTCACCCCAATGGTTTGGCATCTCTCATCACTCCTTTCCTCTCCACAGATCTGTTATCTTAGTCTCCTTCCCTTCCTTCTCACCCACCCCACCTCATGGTCTGGCATCTCCATTTCATTCCCTTTCATCTCTTCCAACCCCCCCCCCCCACACACACACACACACACAGACACACACACACACTCACTCAGGCATTTCTCTTCTCTCTATGCTTCCCACCTCATCCATGGTCAGCATATTTCTGTACTTATTCTTCTCTTCCCTGGATCTACCCCATGATTTGACATCTCTGACTCCTACCCTTCCATCTCTCTCTCCCCTCCCCCTGTGGTCTGGAATCTCTCTCCTCTGCTCTCGTTCCCTCCCTTGTCCCATGTTCTGGCATCTCTCCCTCCCCTATCCCTTCCTTTCCCTTTCCTTTCCTTTTTTCATTCCTTCTTTCCTCCCAAATTAGTTTCCTCCTTTACCCTTCCTTCCCTCCAATCTGGTGAAACATTGCTCCCCCAGTTCCCCCAAGGAATAGGTATCTTTCCTTTCTTCTTTCATCTAGGGCAGGCTGCTGCTTCCAATCTTTGAGTCGCTGGCAGCATCAGTCAACTGAATACACTGCTTTTGATGGCCCTGGAAGCTTTCCTTCAGCATCAACTTCCTGTTAGAGAGATGTACAGGGACAGAAGTCAAACCTGTCCCTACCCATCCCCGCTAAGATCCATTCTGTCCCTGCAGGTAATCTCTTCCATCCCTGTCTGTACCCATAACCATCAGACATAGCTGTTTAGCTGCTTGATGGTGCTATTTGTGGCCGATTTATATAGAAGTCTTTGAAAAGACTTAGGGATGGATGCAAAAAAATTGTTAAATTCCCATGGGTTGCTGTGGGGGCAATTAATTGTATGATTTCAAAATGGCAATTGATGTTCAAACAATTTCATATTCAAATTAGTTTCCTGGAGTTCTGCCATAATCTCATCCAATCAGTCATCAGAGAAAGAGACTAACATGGGCAGAGCTGGCAGCTGAGCGGCAGAGGACCCTCTGAAGCAGCCTTCTGCCACTCAGCTGTTCAGGACAGGAAGAGTAGTTGGTTTGGTTTTTTTTTGTTTTTTTTAATGGGCACAGATGTGGTGTGTGTATCTTAGACGGTACACTGACAAATGCACGCAGGACAAGTGCGCGCAGGACAATTGTGGCCCGCAACTGGAAGGCCCTGATTTGGTCAGACTCCTCAGGCCCTGTTCCTTGGAAAGGAGATAGGCAGAGTTCCCACTCATTGCATGTTAATTTACAAAATACTGTAAGTTAGACTAGTATCTGTGGTACTTACATGTGCACGGACAATTGTGCGCATGCACAATTGCGACGGTGGATACTATTTTGTCTTTTTGAGGGTTACGAAGTAACTTTCTTTTTTGAGAGGGGGTAACTCCCCCCACTACACTTTATAAATATTCACTTGCTAACACAAGATAGCAAGTGAATATAAAGTGTAGTGGGGGAGTTTCCCGTTCCCCCCCTCAAAAAAGGTTACTCCTTTCCATGTTTCACCCATTGTAAATACACGCTAAGTGAATTAAAGGGGTAGTTGAAGCATAGTGCTTAAATGTCATAATAACATTTAAGTGCCTATGAACATAACGTGAAAATGCTAGTATTATAAACAATTACACATATAGGGTTTGATTCAGTAAATGGTGCCTAAAGTTAGGTGTCAGGATTCAAAGCGCTAAGTGTGAATTCTATAATGGCAGTTCCACTTTTTTAGGCATGAGTACCTATGCCAGCCAAAGGCTGTTGTAATTGCTCGCACCTAACTATTAGCATTTAGGTGCATAAATGCATAATCATGCCAAAATAATGGGCAAATAAGAACATAAGAATAGCCTCACTGGGTCAGACCAATGGTCATAGAAATATAGAAACATAGAATATGAGGCAGAAAAGGGCCTTCGGCCCAACAAGTCTGCCCACTCAAATAACCCTCCCCCCTAAGTTCTTCTTTGAAGTGAACCCACATGTTGATCCCATTTATTCTTAAAGTCAGTCACGTTATTGGCTTCAACTACCTGAAATGGAAGATCATTCCAACAGTCAACCACCCTTTCGGTGAAGAAGTACTTCCTAGTGTCACCATGAAATCTCCCGCCCCTGATTTTTAGTGGATGCCCTCTTGTCGCCCTAGGTCCTGTAAGGAAAAAGATGTCTTCTTCCACCTCAATACAGCCAGTAATGTATTTGAACGTCTCTATCATGTCACCCCTCTCTTTGCGTTCCTCAAGAGAGTATAGCTGCAACTTACCTAGACGTTCTTCATATGAGACATCCTTGAGTCCTGAGACCATCCTGATGGCAAACCGTTGAACCGATTCTATTCTCAGAACATCCTTCTGATAATGTGGCCTCCAAAATTGCACATAGTACTCCAGATGTGATCTCACCATCGACCTGTACAGTGGCATTACCACTTCGGGCTTTCGGCTGACAAAACTTTGGATGCAACCCAGCATTTGTCTAGCCTTGGATGAGGCTTTCTCCACTTTCTCCAGTAGCCCGTTCACATTGTGGCCAAGCCAGGTCACCAATACCTGGCCAAAACTCAAGGTGTAGCAATATTCCATGCTACCAGTGGTGTACCTAGCATATGTGACACCCGGGGCCCATCATTTTCTGACACCCCCCATCTATATAAAAATATGATTTTTAGTAGCAATCCACATATCGCACAAGAGTGTACCTAGGAAAAGGCAGCATCTTAAACACTGCAGTGAACACTAGAACACCAACACATTAATTGTAAAACTAAACAAGCCAGATCCTGCACAGTCAATTGATCCTGTACAATCAATGCCAACTGAAAACTATGTCCTTTTCATACACACAGAACAAAGATACACCCTCGCCCAATATGGAATAATCACAAACTAAAAATAGAAATATGTAGACAAAAGTTAAACTGAACCACCAAGAAATCAGACTCTGCATACAATGTAATACCACAACACCACAAAAACAGTGACACATGTCCCCTAATACTGTGCAAAATATAAAGACAGTAGATGTAAATTTGAAAAAACTGATACATAACAATCACCATTTTACAAATTAACAAATAAAAATAAAACAAATAAGAAATAAGAAAATACCATTTTATTGGACTAATTCATTTTTCAATTAGCTTTCAGAGGCCAAATCTTTCTTCAGAACAGTACAGTATACTGCTGATATGGTATCCTGTCCTGAGGAAAGGGGTTTAGTTCAAAAAATTGCCTTATTTCCATTTCCTATTTATAAACTTTTATCAATACAGTTACAATACTACTTGATTCTAAGTAAAGCAACAAAAAAATCTTTCTACCTTTTGTCGTTTCTGCTTTAATCATCTTCTCTTTGCTCTCTTCTTTCTATACAGTGTTTGTCTCTCCCTTCCATGCAACATCTACCCTCTCTTTGCCCCTTCCACCCAGCTTCTGCCTTCTCTCTACCCATTCCATCTACTTTCCACCTTCTCTCTCTTCCATATGGCATCTTCCCTCTTTCTATGTCCCTTCAATAAACTGTATATCTGGGGTCCCTTCTCTCCTTTGCACATGATTCATTTCAGCTTCACCCTCTCTCCATTTTTCTGTCTCCACCCCCTCCCCTATGCTTTGGCATCTCTCTCTTTCTCTTCTCCCTCCCTTCCTTCCTTCTCACTCCACACCATGGTGTAGTATCTCTATCACCTTCCCTTCCCTCATGCCTTGGCATCTTTTCCTCCCCCTCCATGGTCTGGTATCTCCTTTCCTTTTTTTCCTTTCCCTCCCTCCCATGGACTTGGCATCTCTGGTTCCTCTCCCTTGTCTTCCTTCTCCTTCCTTCCCTCTCTCTCCCCAATTGGGTGCTGCAACAGCAGTATTTCTTTTCCCTTTCCCTGTGCAGCAGCAGCATTTCTCCCCCCCTTGCCTGTACAGCATTTCTACCCTCCCCCCTTGCCTTTTCAGCATTTCTACCCTCCCCCTTTCCCTTTGCAATATTTCTACCCTCCCCCTTCCCTGTGCAGCATTTCTACCCTCCCCCCTTCCCTGCCTAGCATGTCTGGCAGGTTCCCCTGCTGAAAGCCTCGGGCGTCTACACCTCACCGATCCTCAGCTGCGTTGGAAGCCTTGTCTCTGATGTAACTGCGGATCGCGCAAGGAGCGGACGCCTGCAGCTTTCAGCAGGGGAGCCGGCCAGAAGCTGAGCAATGCCGGTGAGCATCCGTGGACACCCCTGTTTATTGTCGCTGCTGCTGGTTAAGGAAAGGAAGCAGTGGCAGAATAGGGAGGGTAGCCGACTGTGCACCCCCTTGGGGCGTGCACCCGGGGCGGACTGTCCCCCCATCCCCCCCTTGGTACGCCACTGCATGCTACCAATACAGGGCAAGCAGTGGCTTCCCCCATGTCTGTCTCAATAACAGATTATGGACTTTTGCTCCAGGAACTTGTCCAAACCTTTCTTAAAACCAGCTATGCTATCCGCTCTTACCACATCCTTTGGCAACGCGTTCCAGAGCTTAACTATTCTCTGAGTGAAAAAAAATTTTCCTCCTATTGGTTTTAAAAGTATTTCCCTGCAACTTCATCGAGTGTCCCCTAGTCTTTGTAATTTTTGATGGAGCGAAAAATCGATCCACTTGTACCCGTTCTATTCCACTCAGGATTTTGTAGACTTCAATCATATCTCCCTCACATCCTTGACCCACCCATGCCCCTCTCCTTTCCATGCAATAAAAATTAGGTGCACTGTTTATATAATAGGGAATAGATCAGTTACATGTATAACTGTTAATTTGTGCCAATTAGTGCTTGTTAAGGTCAATTATCGGTAGTTATTGCCAATTAAGCCAATTAGTTTATGCGCATAACTGACCCTACTATATAACTGCATGATTAATTGTGCACCTAACTTTGGATATAATTTATAGTGTTTGGGGAATAATGCACACATGAGTGCCAAGGTTACAAAATTACTCTACACATGTGTAAGTCCTTTGGAACACTGACCTGCCTTTGGAACGTTGACCTGATTGTAATTTTTTTTTTTCCAATGAACCTTCCAGTATGTTTTCCTAAGGCACTTATAAAACAAATGAACTAGTGATTCTCTTGGAGATTGTGGGATATATTCTTTCAATATTCATATATACTGTTCCTGCAATTGAAGGCCTTGGACAGAAATTTGATAACCCAAATGAGAAACTCCAGGTGTGTGAAATATGCATATATATTTTTTTTACATTGGCATTAGACTGATCTCAGACAGTGACTGATGAATGATGTCTGAGGGAACTATGAGTATATCAGATTCCATTGTCAAATCCAATGGTTCATACTTAAGGTGACAAAATTTGGCTTCTGTGATCTTTTCAGATTGGTTTATTAGGGCTTTTTTTTTCTATCCTCTACCTTCCACTGCACAGACTTCTCTTTTATGCATGTTTTATTCCTAATATGGAAGACTGACCTTCTTTGCAATAATTAAATACATTGAAAGGTAGTATATTGAAAAGCTATACATTGTTATCAAGAAAAACAGTATTTTTATTCATTAAAAACAGTTATTTTGTATTTTCTGTTGGTAGATTGAGTAGGACCTGGTTTTATAAGTGTGGAATGATTCTTTTTGGAAATCTTGTGTAACCTCCGTATTCTGCCAGTAGCAGTCGGCATTTTTTTTAACCACTTACCATCACTGGCTAGATTAGCCCCAAATGTTCAGTGTTGGTCATGTCCGGGCATCAGCTCTGAATATGGGGGCTAGTTTGAGGTGAGCTGGCCTCCAGAGTTTATGCAGATCTGGCCAATATTCAGCTGTGGTTTGCCTAAGTTATATAGGCCTTGACTGAATAGGACCCACCTAACTTGTATTTGGATTTTTTTTTACCGTTGATTTCCCATAAAAGTTCTCCTCTCGTCTCTTCCCACTCTCTAATCTTGCAAATCAGAAATCCCTTCCCTGGGAATAACCACTAATCCAATCACCAATATTATATACAGGATGAGAAAGAATCTATACTTCTTTACAAAATACCCTTCTCAAAAATAGTTCATAATCCAAATCATTCAGAGGTGTTATAATGCTCCTTAAGCACCGTAATCACTTTAAATATTATTAAAGGGGCAGAGCCTCAGATCCCCGTGTGTTGTAAACTTTAACAAACACACTAGAAAGGGATTAATCTCACTGGCTCCTGCTCCCTCTCCTGCCCTTTCTTTAGCAGCGCACAGCTTCTCCTGCTAAAGCTCTTTTTTTATTTCAGATTCTGGTTCATAGCCCTGATGCAGCCTGAGGGCGAAACGATAGCTAGCTCAACGTTGGCAAAAGGATTAGCAGAGACAGCAGGATTGAGTGATAACGATTCTTACTGCAAAAGTTTCAATACTCCCTGCCTGGGATTTGAAAGTTAAGTTCTAGTTGTTTTTTGAAGAACTTTAAGCAAATAACAATAGATACCAGCTAAAGAAAGGGCAGGAGAAGGAGCAGGAGCCAGTGAGGTTAATTCCCTTTCTAGTGTGTTTGTTAAAGTTTACCTATGTAAGGCTTTGAATATATGGATCTCTATAGAAGGATAGAATCTATATCATAATTGAAGGGATGGTGTAGTTTCAACCTCCCCTACATGCCTTCTTCCCTGCTATAAATATAAATAGAGGAGTGTTACTTCCACAGCAGGGTGCAACTTCAGGAACGCGGTTACCCCCGCGCTTCCGGGTTTGCCCGATGACGTCATCCACAGCTGTGTTGGAGAATATTTAATGAGCTTCACTTCATGCCACGGCCATCTTTAGATCACATATCGGGTGGCCACGTCGTGAATAGCATATAGTACTGAGGTAAGAAACCAGCATTAACTAATATTTTCTGGTGTTATATGATTTTATTGAACACTAAAGTTAGTTCCTCGTTGTAGGGATTGTGCCCTGAGGAAACCCCAGCAGGGTGAAACATGTTGGCGACTTTATCCCTCCTGGCTAACCACCCAAGTAAAGTAACATGCACTTTATAACTTATTTAACTTATTTAATTTATTGAATATTTAAAGATAATTGTTGCACACCTCTAAGTATTAAATCAGTGACCCGATGACGATAGGGGGCATAAAGCCAAAAGTTATGAAAGGCCTGAAATATCTATATTTGCATGACAAACCTATATTTGCATAGAAGGCATGTAGGGGAGGTTGAAATTACACCATCCCTTCAATTATGATGACAAAGTTTACAACACACGGGGATCTGAGCCTCTGCCCCTTAATAATACTTAAAGTGATTAAGGTGTTTAAGGAGCATGTTAGAGCAGAATAACACCTCTGAATGATTTGGATTAAGTTCATGAACTATTTTTGAGAAGGGTATTTTGTAAATAAATAACCACTAATCACCCACCCCTCTATGGTTCTGGTAGCCCCTTCCCCAGGCCTATCTTTCCCCTTCGCTCCTTTTCCTTGTGACTGCTAAAATAAAATGTGATCTCTTGTAGAAGCCTCAGGTACTACTCAAGTGCCACGAGCTGCCACAAAAGGTTGTGGCAGCAATTTTTTCTTAGCAACTGCAAGGGGCAGGAATGAGGGAGCTTTGTTCCTGTCCTCAACACCCCCTTAGAACACCATGGAGGAAAAGTAGTCACGTGGGGGGGCTACCTGGACTGCAGAAGGGTTGGGGGTCAGGGGGGCATTTCTGGAAGGAGGGGTTTCTGACTCATAGGTTGAGGGAGGGGGAAGAGAAGAAGGGGCTTTGGGGAGATCGGAGATAAAAAGTACCATATACAAGTTATGTGGAATTTGGCATATATTCAGTAGCAGGCCTTCTTAAGCTATTGAGCTGTCCTAAATGAACCCATTTAGCTATGCTGGTCCCAGGAGAAAGAATATACATTTTTACCACATACATATATAGTAGTCAGGGTACAGGTCTTGCCTATCTTGGGTAGAGGGGAAAAACATCTTATAGTGGAACTTAACTAATAAAATGAATAATTATTGGATTGTTGGTTTAACACTGCCTCAAAAATGAATGTGACTGATGGGCATACTGGATGGACCACACAGATCATCATTTACTATATTACTATGTAATTTAAATATAAGCTTACCTCAGAGGCAAAAACATACAATAACAGCTTTGTTTAGGTACATTTGAAACAAGAAGCCAGCAAGAGAATCAGTTGGACCATTAGATGTTCAAGTAAAAGGGCACTCAGAGAGCACAAAGACATAGTGGATAGACTAAATACATACTTTGCTTCAGTCTTCACAGAGGAAGATGCAGGGGTGATAACCATGAAAGAAATGGTACAAATTTAATGCTGATAAATTGGAGGAACTAAGACAATTCTCAGTTAACCTGGAAGATGTAATAGGGCACATTGACAAATTAGAACGGAAATCACCTGGACCAGAAGATATATTCCCCATAGTACTAAGAGAAAAAAACAAAAAAAATGAAATTACAGATCTATTGATGTATATACAGCACTTGGATAAAAAAACCTAGATTTGGGGGCCAAAAATATGGCGCAAAAATGGGGATCTCAGTTGATATTCAAGTCCTCTCCTTCCCAGACCCATCGCAGGCCTATCCCATGGCCTAACTTGGTAGTCCAGTAGTGAGCTAGGGCAAGAGCGATCCTCCTACGTTCCTGCCCTAGGGAGGCTTGTTACTCAAAATGGCTTACACAAGTTCCCATTGCAAGCTTGCAAGTTCAGTGTATATTCAAGTCAACCTTTTTTTCCCCCTTTTTGGGGGGTAAAAGGTTATCTCTATTTATATTCTGATGGATTTATATTCAAGTATATACAGTAATACAGTAAAACAGAAATAATGAGTGAGGTGAGTTATTCAAAGTTGTTAAATCATAACAAGATTGTGAGACATTACAAGATGATTTTACAATACTGGGAAACTAGGAATCAAAATAGCAGATGAATATTATTGAAAGAAGTGCAAAGTGATACATGTAGGAAAGAGCAATCCAAATATAGCTACATGATGCAAGATTCTGCATTAGAAGTCACCACCCAGGAAAAGGATCTAGTGTTACCACTGAGCTTATCACGGCAAAGGGATCTTCCTGCTGTGATAAGTTTAGCAACAACCCGGCCCCACCCCTTGTGAAGACTACCGGCAGGCCAGACTGAGGGAGTACCTGTCCGTTCAGTCTTTGATAAAGGTTAGAGGGGGGTCAGGGGTGGGGGAGTCTGGGTGGGGGTGGAGGGGGTTTTGGGCTGGGCGATCTATGGAGAGGGTGGGAGGGTTCCAGCAGGATGGATTGGACATTCCTCCTGCTGATGATCTACGCGAAGTGGGGGGGGGGGAGTTCTGGCAGGAGAGATTGGGCATCCCTCCTGCTGGTAGTCTTCGCGTGGGGGGACGGGACGGGTTGCCGCTATACTTATCATGACAGGCAGATCCCTTTGCCATGATAAACTCAGTGGCAACCTGATTCTTTAACCGGTGCCTGTAACATGAACGTCGGTTAGAGAATCACATTCTTTTTAGGCGGGCTTAGGCACGATTCTGTATAGGACGCCCGTTGGCTTCTGAGACTGGGTGTCCTATACAGAATCCGGCCCTAAATGCCAAATCACCTTTTCTATTGCTATGGATGGCTCGTCATTTAGCCTGCGCTACTTGGCAGTGCAGATTTGTAAAAGCTCACCATTGTCTCTAGAAGTTGGTTCATAGACAACCCCGCGAAAGACAAAGGCGCGCGCCGGCAACTGAGCGCAAGACGGAGGCGCGCGCCAAAGAAAATTACAGTTTTTATGGGATCCGACGGGGGGTTTTGTTGGGGAGCCCCCCCAGTTTACTTAATAGAGATCGCGCTGGCGTTATGGGGGTTTGGGGGGTTGAAACCATCCACATTTTACTGTAAACTTAACTTTTTCCCTAAAAACAGGGAAAAAGTGAAGTTTTCAGTAAAATGTGGGGGGTTACAATCCCCCAAACCCCCCACAACACCCCCACAATGCGGCGCGATCTCTATTAAGTAAAGTGGGGGGTCCCCCCACACACACCCCTGTCGGAGCCCTAAAAACAGTAATTTTCTGCGGCGCGCACCCTCGCACTGCGCTCAATTGTCTGGGCGTGCCTTTGTCCCGGCGCGCTTTTGACCTGACACCCTAGAAGTTACTTAGGTCAAAATTCAAAGTTACAAAGTTCCAAGTTGAACTTGGCCTAGGGTTACCAGATGTCTGGGTTTCCCTGGACATGTCCTCTTTTTGAGGGCTCCATTGGACGTCTGGGTGGCTTTTTTATTTTTCTTCTTTTGTCAAGGTGCCGCAACGGCAAGAAGAAATACATGTGGGAATGCTCTGCTGAGGCACATGATGCCAGCTGTGCTGGTCATCTGCTATTCTGTCTGTGTGAATTCCAAGCTTTATTCTGGTGCTCCAATAGCCTCTCCCAGTGGTTCCAAGCCTCACTCTAATGCTCTAATAGCCTTGTTCGGTGGTTCCAAGCCTCAGTCTGGTGTTTGCCACACACTTCTTTTTGTAGCAGTTTCAGAGTAGTTTGTGGCGATCACTCTTTGATTAGGCAATGACATTTTATTGTTCATTGTTTTGTCAACCCTGTCTCCAGTATCTGTTCTGTGTTCCCTTCCCCACATTCTCCATGCTGTCTTTCTTCCCCTCGCATACATTTCCTCTCCCCAGCTGCATGAGCTCCCAGCTTTCCTTCAGCATTTGCTTACTGTAATAAAAATCCCCTCTCTTTTCCCACCCAAAAAATTCAAACTACTCTTAATCTGATTATAAAGTAATTAAGAGAAAAAGACCTCAAATAGTTGTATCCGTGACTAAATTAAATAGGAGCTAGCATGCCAGTTATTTTACTATCCTTGCTAAACACCCCCCACCCTGTAGTATTTAAATATTTTCTTGAGGGTAGATTAAGAGCCAGAGTTAGTACAGAGTATTAGATGTTCTAAATAAATCTTCAGCTGTAAACTTGAAAAATAGAAGAGGGGGGTGGGTGGGCAGACTTACATCTGAAGATTTATTTAGGACATTCAATACTCTGCACCAGCTTTGGCTGCGAGTGTTGCCAGGGGGCCTCTGCTATTTGTTTAGTCAAGGGCTGCAGCATTATAGAAGAGTGGGAGGCAGTCTGGGATGAGGCTGTGCTGTAAGGGGAGCAGAGGACAGGCACAACAGACAGTGCACGCCTCAGCAGAGCTGCCTCGCGTCAGAAGCTGCCTAGGAGATGATGGGGCTGGGCTGGGGGACGGATGGAGTGGAGACAGGGCGGAGTCATATGTCCTCATTTTTGTTTTCACAAATATGGTAACCCTAAAGTGGCCTACCTGACTATAACAGTTACAGTTCACACTTAGGTGGTGAAGGCAAATACTTTTGGGCATTCCTGCTTCTCTATGGGCCTCTTAGCTGTGCCCCAAGCTTTTATACTTCCTGGACCATGCCCTCCTGGCTCCACCCTTCCTGTGTCACTTTCCTCCTGGGCAAGACTATGGAAGCTCTGACACTGCGAAGGAATATCATGAAAAGGAAGTGGTAGCATAGCCCCCTAATGCTGTTGCTGCGCCCCACTACTTGCTTAGTGGGTTGCAGTGGTCTTGAACTGGTATGCCTTTTGGATTATAATCAATCTGTTGTAATAGATACATATTGAAAACCAAAGTAGCTTTTTTTTTTCTTCAAATTTTAGTATTTTTAATTCTTGCAAAAGTTTCTTACCTCAACTATTCATTATTCAAAATATTTCTTTCCTTTGCATTAAAATACAACTTTCCTGTGGTCACTAAGCAAAGTGCTTTCAAGAACTTGCAAGTGAATAAAACCAGGTTCACATTAATAACTGATGGAATTACATGATTGCAGGTCTATGGTATATAAAAATCTTTAGGGGTTACCTTAGCTTAATGGTATTCTTTGCTTGCACTTACCATTAATTTCTTATTGCAAACATCTGTTGGGACATTTTTAAAATGTTTTGTGCTTGCCAGGGACCATTTTGGATCAGAGATCACTTTACTCATTTCATCTCTGGCAAATGCTTTAGTTTAATCAGGTTTTTAATTCCCCAAATATTACAACCATTCATCCCATCTGACCTGCAACCACTACACAGTGATTTCAAATTCTGTTTCTAATGAAACAGAATAATGTGACATCAACTGTTTGATTGCACTGTAGTAAATGAAATGTCTCTGCTTTCCCAAGTTGATTAGCAGTGCTTCTTCTGCTGTTTTGGCACGGTTATTTAAACCTAATCCAATCATAGCAATGAACCCTGTTACTGGTATTATTATCTCTGTTCAGCTGATAGAACATTCTATTTTATCATATATAGAAACTAAAGAATTTGTGTAAGTGGAGCATGCATGTAAATGGCTTAGTATTAGAATCATTAATTATGAAATTCATGCAAAAACCATAGGTGTTCCCTAATTCATGTAGACTAATGAAAAGTATATCTTGAATTTTACAGGTAATAGCATAAAATTCTCTAAAAAGTAATGAAGTTTGTCTGCACAAATTCAGGGATCTACTTAACAAAATAAAAGATTAATGGCCTGTTTTACAAAGTTGCGCTAGCGGTCCCAAAGTCCATAGAGATTTAAAGGGCTTCGGGGATATTGCCGTGCGGCTTTGTAAAAGAGGCAGTAAGGCTAAGACTACCATATGGATCCAGATAAAAAGATTAAACAATATAAATATAAAAATTTAAGCAATATAAATGTTGAAATGAAGAAACATAATCTGGATCAATGAAGATCTTGACTGTATGATGCAAACTTTGTTGCTTCTAACAGCATTCTGAAGATCCTTCTAAATTACAGTGGTATAGGGATCCTTTTATAAAGGTGCACTAACCGATTTAGCACATGTTAAATGCTAAGACATTCACAGGAATATAATGGATGTCTTAGCATTCAGCGCATGCTAAATCTGCTAGGGCACTTTAATTAAAGGACCCCATAATTTGTTAAGACTACAATGAAATAGGTTGACGTGGGGGCGGCATAATAATAATAAAAAATCTAAGTCCGTTTTGGGCCTAAGGCGCTAGACATCTAAAGTCAGCAGCGTCCAAAATCCATTCTCGAAAAATACATCCAAAATATTTGATGGGGGGGGGGAACTGTCTACTTCTACGTGCAGCTGTTTGATTGTCTAGACCGCTTAGTTGTCTATTTTTATACTCTATTCTTGTCCAAAAAATCATCCAAGTCCAAAACGCCTAGAAAAAGACCATTTGGACATGGGAGGGATCAGCAAAGTGATGGACTGGCAACCCAGAGATGGCAACAGAGTAGTGGGGCACTTTACAGGGTACTGCTGTGAACTTCACAAAAAGGGTTCCACATTAACATCTCACCACAACTCCCTTATAGGGCATCCTATTCCCAGGGATAGTATTCAACCTCATTAGCACTCCGCTTAAATATTAATCTGATTTCCTCCCTCAATCCCTTCCTGGAATCTCAGTTTTCCACCTTTCACTTCATAAGCAACCTGGTCTCCCACTGGTATATCCTGAAGTACTGACTTTTAAACAGCAACTCCACTCCAGGATTTCCAACGGTTCCAATTGCAACTTCTTTCTTCTACAGAGCTTGGAGTTCTTTATTCTCTTGTGTCTACTGTGCATTCAGGAGCTGGTCTAATTCCTGCTCTACTCATGAAGGTAAGAGGAGGGTGGCTTTAAAATGTGGTCCCAAGCGTATCAGCTTGTCAATATAGCGGCCAGCTTCTTTCAATTCACTAACTAGCTCTTGAATCAGGTTCTGAATAATAAAGTTTGGACAAGTTCCTGGAGGAAAAGTCCATAATCTGCTATTGAGAAAGACATGGGAGAAGCCACTTCTTACCCTGGATCGGTAGCATGGAATGTTGCTACTATTTGGGTTTTTGTCAGGTACTTGTGACCTGGATTGGCCACTGTGAAGATGGGATACTGGGTTAGCTGGACCATTGGTCTGGTTCATAACAAAATAAAACAGCTTGAATTTTCTCTAATCAATAGTTGGAACCATGTGACATTTAACTGGTTACTGAAAGAAATATTTAAATTTATTTTATTTTTACTGCTGTAATTGGCTATTGCTTATGTTTGATTTATTCTTGCTGTACACCACCTCACGAGAACTCCTTCAAAAAAGCAGTAATTATATCCTAATAAAGAAACTCTATTCTTATTCATAAGACCAGGGGAGAATATGTACAATAGACCTCATACTATGCAACCAGTAATACAGCTGGCAAAATTCTGGCAGTATACTTGAAAGGGAAAATAAACAGATACACTATTCATTCATTACATGACCCCTAGGGAAGAATTCAGGTTGAACAAGATAATATTATCTATGTTTACTATAATTAACTTATAATTAACTGTACAGAAATGGATGTCAGGTTGCAGCAGATAAGTATATATGTTTTCTCAACTCATTGTGGTTTTAAACTTCAAAATATTCAGAAAGAGACAAATTGGAAGAACTTATAACCAAGGATAAAATTAGACAAACTGTATTCTCCTCTAATCAGAGATGACTTAATGGTGGAATATTTCAAAATGTTCCAAGCAAAACTAATCCCAAATTGACTAAATTTATACCAAATCCATATCTTTAATGGTAGTATAAAAGGCACCATGACAGAAGCACTTGCAGTATGATTTATTAGATATAGAAAGGCATTTTTGAAAGGACATTCAAGTCAGAACATCCCATAAGAACGTAAGAATTTCCATACTGGGACAGACTACAGGTCCAACAAGGCCATCAGTAGCCAACCCAGGTCACAAGTACTTGGCAAGATCCTAAAGAGAAAAATATATTTTATACTGCTGATCCGAGGAACAAGTACTGGATTTCCCCACTGAAAAAACTGCCAACTGATAAAAGTGCCAAGTATACATATATATAATATCATAAAAACACAGCACTTATGGGGTCCTTTTACCAAGCTGCGGTAGGGGTTTAACGCATGTAATATCGCACATTAAACCGCCTGCTGAGCTAACCGCTAATGCCTGCATTGAGCAGGCGTTAGTTTTTTAGCCGGCTGCGGGGGTTAGTGCGTGATGAAATGTCCTATGCGCTAACCCCGCTAGCGTGGCTTGATAAAAGGACCCCTAAGTTTATTATTATTAATAATAATAATAACAACTTTATTCTTTTATACTGCCATAACCAAAAGTGGTAGGTGGTTTACACTAAAAAGAGCTGGACAATCAGTGAAATATAATAATACAGTAAAAAATACAAATATTTGTAAAATAGAATTTCAATAATAAAACTCTCATTAAGTAAAACTTATCGAACAAAGGGTTCCTTTTACTAAGCTGCGCTAGTGGTTTTAGCGTGCGCTACTATGCCACGCACTAGACGCTAACCGTTCCATAGAGCTGGCATTAGTTTTTCCACATAGCACAGGAGTTAGTGCGCGCTAATCTTCAGCAAACGCTAAAAACACTACCGCAGCTTAGTAAAAGGAGCCCAAAGTGGTCTTCCGAAAACAACAATAGGATAACATAGCTTGCTGAATACATTTACCTAACCAAGATTGTTGCCTACCAGCTTGAAATGCTAGGGTCCTTTCTAAGAAGGTCTTCTATCTACACCCATCAATTTTTGGATAAACAAATAAGTAGAAGTTTCTAGTTTCTCTTGATAGTCTATGCAACACAAAATGAGGAAAAGGTAAGATGGAGACAATCCCGATATCAGCTTAAAGCAGATACAGGAAAATTTGAATAATACTCTTGCCTCCAAAGGCAGCCAATGAAGTAAACGATAATATGGACTGATATGGTTATTCTTTTTTAAACCAAAAATCAATCGAACAACTGAATTCTGAATTATTCTTAATTTCCTTAGAATTTCTTTGGGTGCTCCTAAATAGATGATGTTACAATAGTCTAAAATAGATAAAATTAATGCCTGCACCAATAGTCTGAACGATAAAGGATCAAAATATTTTTTTATGGTTCTTAATTTCTACAATGTAAAAAAGCATTTTTGTACCACTAAGTTCATGTGTTCTGCTAGTGTTAAATGTCGGTACATAAATATATTAGAAAATCACTTAATCCCACCCCACCCCTCCCTGGATGTGTGTAGGAATCAGAAACCTTAAATAAAGAACAATCTATTGTCTAACATAAACCTCTAATGGACTCCAAATGGTTTAAAATCTTTTACTAGTCCCCATTTGCTCCGATAACATCCTTTCATACCTGTAATTTTGACAAAGGGTTTCCCACCAAAACACAGGGTTATGGATTTTTCTTTTAGGAAGTTATCCAAACCTTTTTTTAAACTCTGCTAAGCTGCTTTCACCACATTCTCCGGCAACAAATTCCAGAGTTTAATTATATATTGAGTGAAGAAATATTTTCTCCTTTTGTTTTAAATCTACTACTTCGTAGCTTCGATACATACTGCCTAGTACTAGTATTTTTGGAAAGAGTAAACAAGTGACTGACATCTACCTACTCCTCTCAATATTTTGTAGACCTTCTTCTCCAAGCTGAAGGGCCCTAGCTGTTTTAACCTTTCCTCACACTTCTCTGTAACCTTTTTAATTCCACTATATATTTCTTAAGATGTGGCGACCAGAATTCAAAGTGTTCAAAGTGTGACTGCATCATAATGTTTTCCATTCCTTTCCTGATAATTCCTTATATTCTATTTGTTTGTTTGTTTTTATTTCCGCTGCACATTGAATTGAGGGCTTCATTATATACTCAATGATGACATCTAAATCCTTTTTCTAGGTGGTGACTTCTAACGTGGAACCCTGCATCACATAGCTATAGTTTGGATTCCTCCTTCCCACATGCATCACTTTGCACTTGTTTACATTAAATGCCATCTGCCATTTTGATGTCGTCTCTCAAGATCCTCTTGCAATTTTTCACATTCCTCTTGCGATTTAATAACTTTAAACAACTTTGTGTCATCAGCAAATTTAGTTATCTCACTAGTTATTCCCCTTTCTAGATAATTGATAAACAGGTTAAAAAGCAGTGGTCCCAGCACAGACCCCTGGGAAACCCCACTATTTACCTTTCTCCATTGAGAATATTGCCCATTTAACCCTAAAATTTTTCTTTTAACCAGTTCTTAATCTTTAATCTTTATTTAGTTAGTTAGTTTTCTATCCCTTTGTCCCCAAAGAGCCCAGAACGGGTTACAGGTTTAACATACATAATTTCTGTACAAGTTTACATCCTAACTTGATACATGCTAGGGCAGGGGTGGTCAACTTCGGTCCTCGAGGGCCGGAATCCAATCGGGTGTTCAGGATTTCCCCAATGAATATGCATTGAAAGCAGTGCATGCAAATAGATCTCATGCATATTCATTGAGGAAATCCTGAACACCCGACTGGATTCTGGCCTTCGAGGACCAGAGTTGCTCACCCCTGTGCTAGGGGCTAATGATAATATACAGTACAGTTTACTGGTTACAATTTGCTATACGATGTAAGTTTTCCAGTACAAGTTATTCCTAATTCGACAGACAGAAAGTTACATGCTCTACAAAACCCTACATCCTACTTGAACACTCGCCTAACTTGGAATAACTCTTCCAGATCAAGGAGAACTCAGACACCCTTCACCCACCCCCCAATCAAAGGAATTCAGCGTAAAAAAATACATGACAGACTACTTGCCTCGTAAGCAGCAAAATTAGACAGCCACATCTCCAATTTACTGATCTAAGCGCCAAACTACAATACCTTCAGGAGGGAAATAAAAACCAGGCTATTCAAGAAATATGTCAAGACAAACTCCTGACACTCCATCACCAGACTATAAATGTTTCAACCAATAACATCCCTGTAATCTTCTGGATATGACCAGAATCTCATCCTTTTTTAATCCGTCTAGAACTGCAAGGTATTGGCGGAATAAAAGAAACTAATGTAAAGAAAAAGCCCCGACCAATTTGCAGTGTGGCCATGCTCTTAGCCACGTGCAGAGTGGGTCATGGTGGCAGACTCAAATGGTGACTAAGTAAAGTAAAAATTAAATAAATGAAAGTAAAGTATTGATAAGCAAGGATAACAGCACTGGAGAAGGGGTATATTTAAAAAAAATAACAATGGATTAATTAATGGATTGGGGGTTGTTAGATGATTGCATTTGGGGCTTCAGCTCATAGGGGCGGGATTGTAGCATATTAAACATGGTTGGTAATTTATTTAATTTCAAACAGCACATAAGATTATTTCTCCTTGCAGCTGCCCTTATGATTGATTTTTGCTTCCTGCAGCTGCCCTTATAACTTAGGACTCCTTTTACGAAGGTGCGCTAGCGTTTTTAATGCATGCACCGGATTAGCGCACACTATAGCATGCGCTAGCCAAAAAACTACCACCCGCTCAAGAGGAGGCAGTAGCGCGCACTATTCCGTGCATTAAGGCCCTAACGCACCTTTGTAAAAGGAGCCCTTAGTATGGGTTAGTGGGATTAAGGCAGAGGTGGCTGAAGACAAAAAGCAATGTAGCTTGCAGGCATGGGTAGAACGCATGGTGCTTTGAAAGTTGTGCCAGTAGCAGCATGTAGTGGCATCAGCAGTGTGGTGTGGCCAACAAGCAAGGAGAGTGAGTATTGCAGGATGGTAAGCTTTAAGGTGCCAGTTTGGCATTTCCCCGACCATCACGTGGCTAGACGTTTGTATGTGGAGCCAGGAGGTATTACAGGGCTGGCAGTTTGGGAGTCAATTCTGCCCTCAGGTTGGGCAAAACAATGTAATGATAAATATACCAGTTGGATCACACGGCCTTCAGTTCGATCTCTTTCCTAGGAGGTCTCTCCAAGTACCGCCCTGGACATCCTGTATTCATGCATGAGATTTTTGTTACTGACATGCATCACTTAATTATCATTAGATATCATTTCTGGTGTTCACTGGTGATACTTTCTCACTGGAAGTTTCTAGTGGGTTGTTTAATGTCAAGGGCAGCAGCTTCAGAACTAGAGGGAATTGTAGGGGATAGTTTGGTGTCATGTTGGCCACTCTCCTGTCTTCGGGTACCATTCTGAATTTTAAGGAATAAATTATAAATTACTAAATAGCCCTGCAAGTTCATTTTTCAATTCTATCAGTGCTCTGGGATATATGCCATCCAGTCCAGGCAATTTGCTACTCTTCCAATTTGTCAAACTGCCCCATTATACTCATCTGCATTAAATATCATTTCTGGGTCTGGTATCTCCCCCATATCTTCCTTGCTGAAACCAAAACATTGAATTAATTTAATCTCTCCACTATGTTTGAAAATACATGAGATGAAAATCCCAAATATGTCCCAAATATGAATGTTACTGTGAAGAAGAGAAGTAACCTATTGATTAGAACAGCAGACTGAGAACCAGGGAGCTCTTGTTCAAATCACTCTATGTGATTGTTGTTGTTGTTTTTTTAATTGTGAGCCCTCCAGGCTATTCAAATAGTGTACATTCAGGTACAGTAAGTATGTTTCTGTCCTTGGAGGGCTTTCAATTAAACAATTATAACAAAAAACACAGAAAGCTAAAGTGGGATTTGAACCAGGTTTGCAGCCCATTGCTCTAACTATTCAGTCAGTCCTCCACTCTACAAAGATATCTACATGGGCAGGCCCCACCCCCACCTGTGATGTTCTGGAAGTACTGCCTGGTATTCAACTTAAATAGCAGCCCAGCGCGGTGTTCGCTCCAAACCATTGGGATGTAAGAGGAACTAGCAATTTTAATACATTGGCCACACAGACATCCCAGCAAAGCAGTGGGGGACCCTAGGGGGCATTGCGGTGAACTCCACATAGAAAGTCTCAAGTACACATCTCACCATAGCCCTCTTATACTGTATGGTAAGTCCTCCAAAACCCACCCAAACCCTACTGTATCCAACTGTACAAAACAACAATAGTCCTTATGCCTGCTGGTGTCACCTTTATGTAGGTGTAGTAGATTTTGGGTGGGTTTTGGAGGGCTCACATTTTCCCCCACTGTACTAGTTGGATGGAATATGGGTCTGGATCCCCTTCTCTATAGTCCGGAACCTGCTTTCTGCTCTAATAGGACTGACTGCCCATAACATCTGAAGCTGTAATACAGGCTGGTATGTACTATTTCATTCACATTTTTGAGGTATGGGAGTGGGTCAGTTACCACACTATAGCATTCGCTAGCCAAAAAACTACCACCCGCTCAAGAGGAGGCAGTAGCGCGCACTATTCCGTGCATTAAGGCCCTAACGCATCTTTGTAAAAGGAGCCCTTAGTATGGGTTAGTGGGATTAAGGCAGAGGTGGCTGAAGACAAAAAGCAATGTAGCTTGCAGGCATGGGTAGAACGCATGGTGCTTTGAAAGTTGTGCCAGTAGCAGCATGTAGTGGCATCAGCAGTGTGGTGTGGCCAACAAGCAAGGAGAGTGAGTATTGCAGGATGGTAAGCTTTAAGGTGCCAGTTTGGCATTTCCCCGACCATCACGTGGCTAGACGTTTGTATGTGGAGCCAGGAGGTATTACAGGGCTGGCAGTTTGGGAGTCAATTCTGCCCTCAGGTTGGGCAAAACAATGTAATGATAAATATACCAGTTGGATCACACGGCCTTCAGTTCGATCTCTTTCCTAGGAGGTCTCTCCAAGTACCGCCCTGGACATCCTGTATTCATGCATGAGATTTTTGTTACTGACATGCATCACTTAATTATCATTAGATATCATTTCTGGTGTTCACTGGTGATACTTTCTCACTGGAAGTTTCTAGTGGGTTGTTTAATGTCAAGGGCAGCAGCTTCAGAACTAGAGGGAATTGTAGGGGATAGTTTGGTGTCATGTTGGCCACTCTCCTGTCTTCGGGTACCATTCTGAATTTTAAGGAATAAATTATAAATTACTAAATAGCCCTGCAAGTTCATTTTTCAATTCTATCAGTGCTCTGGGATATATGCCATCCAGTCCAGGCAATTTGCTACTCTTCCAATTTGTCAAACTGCCCCATTATACTCATCTGCATTAAATATCATTTCTGGGTCTGGTATCTCCCCCATATCTTCCTTGCTGAAACCAAAACATTGAATTAATTTAATCTCTCCACTATGTTTGAAAATACATGAGATGAAAATCCCAAATATGTCCCAAATATGAATGTTACTGTGAAGAAGAGAAGTAACCTATTGATTAGAACAGCAGACTGAGAACCAGGGAGCTCTTGTTCAAATCACTCTATGTGATTGTTGTTGTTGTTTTTTTAATTGTGAGCCCTCCAGGCTATTCAAATAGTGTACATTCAGGTACAGTAAGTATGTTTCTGTCCTTGGAGGGCTTTCAATTAAACAATTATAACAAAAAACACAGAAAGCTAAAGTGGGATTTGAACCAGGTTTGCAGCCCATTGCTCTAACTATTCAGTCAGTCCTCCACTCTACAAAGATATCTACATGGGCAGGCCCCACCCCCACCTGTGATGTTCTGGAAGTACTGCCTGGTATTCAACTTAAATAGCAGCCCAGCGCGGTGTTCGCTCCAAACCATTGGGATGTAAGAGGAACTAGCAATTTTAATACATTGGCCACACAGACATCCCAGCAAAGCAGTGGGGGACCCTAGGGGGCATTGCGGTGAACTCCACATAGAAAGTCTCAAGTACACATCTCACCATAGCCCTCTTATACTGTATGGTAAGTCCTCCAAAACCCACCCAAACCCTACTGTATCCAACTGTACAAAACAACAATAGTCCTTATGCCTGCTGGTGTCACCTTTATGTAGGTGTAGTAGATTTTGGGTGGGTTTTGGAGGGCTCACATTTTCCCCCACTGTACTAGTTGGATGGAATATGGGTCTGGATCCCCTTCTCTATAGTCCGGAACCTGCTTTCTGCTCTAATAGGACTGACTGCCCATAACATCTGAAGCTGTAATACAGGCTGGTATGTACTATTTCATTCACATTTTTGAGGTATGGGAGTGGGTCAGTTACCACTGGGGGAGTGTGGGGTTTATATCTTCATCCCTCCAGTGGTCATCTTGTCATGTTGGGCATCTCATTTGCATTTGGTAGATGTTGTAGTAAGAGCGGTTAACTTAGCTGATTTTAAGAAAGGTTTGGATTGGGTTGGATTTATTATTTGATTTACCACTATTGACATGAATATTTAGTGGTGTACAATAAAAAAAACTTATTAAAATACAATATAGTCACTTCATAAAATCTATTAAAAAAGAATAAAACAGTAGCTCAAATTAACAGAACTAAGTCAATCATCGCTAAATCCTACAGTCACAGTTCCATAATATTGCTGAAATAATTAAGTTTTTCAACAGCTTCTGAAATGACAAATAAGACAAGCCATCAAATAATTTGTCATAATGCAGGACCTATACAAGAAAAACTTCTGCTCTTTGTGAGAGGGTTGCTACTATTTGGGTTTTAGCCAAGTGCTAGTGACCTGGATTGGCCATCATGAAGATGGCTACTGGGCTAGGTGGACCATTGGTCTGATCCAGAAAGGCTATTATGTTCTTATGCAATCAACAGGTCTAGCCTCAAACGTCCACATTTTGTCCTGGATGTTTTCTAAAATGTTCCATTATTTCAGAAAAACGTCTAAATCATAAGCTCACCCTAGTGTGAGGAGGGGGATTTCTGTGTTCACTGAGTCTTTCAAAGTGCAGAAATTCAGCAAACACATAAAAGTAACAGGGAAACTGTCTGTACTGTATATTACATGGACACTTCCCACTGCCATGAGCAGAGAGCTACTATTGGCTGTTTTGAAAGATTCAGAGGGTTGGGTTTTTTTAGCCTGAGAAACAGAGTAGAGAGAGTCAAAAAGCAGTTGGTGTGAGAAGGGGAAGGGAGCAGTTTGGAATAGGGAGAAACAGCTTGTCTCTATCTGGTTAATAGTTTGGTAGAAGGTGGCAGCAAATGTATCTAAGTAGCTGGCTACCTCTATACATATAGGGCTCCTTTTACTAAGTTGCGTTAGGGCCTTAATGCGCAGAATAGCACACGCTAAATTGCCGCGAGCACTAGACCTTAACGCCAGCATTGAGCTGGCGTTTTTTCTAGAAGCTTACTGTGCAGTTTAGCATGCGGTAATTTTGTACATGAGCTAAAAACGCTAGCAGTAAAAGGAGCCCATAGCTCTGGGGATCAGTGCCCCAGAACCCTGAATATACTGGTAAAGGGGGAATTTCTATTTGTCCTATTTACCCTCTTTTTACCTGATAGTGTTCTTCTGGCTTGCCTCCTCTGAACATAACCAGCCACAGGGTACCAGACGAGGCCAGGGGTTACACAAATGGTGCTTGAACAGCAGGGATCTAGCCCAAAGAGTTTACCTTAATTTGGGTACATTTTGCTGCACTCCACTCTAGCCACTTTGGAGCACATTTGTTGCTGTATCAGTGTGCCAGAGGGGCAGGGATTTGTTTTGAAATAGAAAGTTTGGTTTGTATGCTTTTGGGTATTACTGTGAAAATGGCAATGCAAACTTTACAAAATTGGTGTACAGGAGAGGGAATTGATTCTGTAAAGGTCTTTCTCTTATACGATGTTCCTTTGGGAATTAGTTCTCAGAAAGTTCAGAGTGTAGTAGGGAGAAACACAAAAGTAAAAAGCATAAAAATCCTAGGTAGGATGAGAGATCACACAGAAAAAGTTACTAGTCTTGTGTGCATGCCCTCATGACACAGAACATAGGATACTTCCAGGGAAGATTGTGTCAGCCACTGAGGCCACACCATGAAAATTTTAGCAGTGAAAGAAGCTAGTGGCCCCTTAAGAGGTTAAGAACTTTTTCAGGCAGACTTCCTGTGCCCGGAGAAGAAGATTATTATGAAAACTGGATGGAGCAAGCTACCCAGATGATGCAGGATTGGGAGTACCCTGTCATGGAAAAAAAGGTGAATAGATGAAAGCCTAAAGGGCCCAGCTTGTCATGCCACTGGGGTTTGTATGCATCTGAGAAGCTGAAAAGTGGTGCCATCGTTAGTTAGTTCGTTTCACTACTAGACAGGTTTCAGCGGAGATGTCAGACTAACGATGTACCACCCATCTGGGCATCAGCAGATGGGCAGTGTTGGAGGTGGAGGATCACATTTGTAGGAACTGCAGCCTTGCAAAAAAAAAAAAAAAAAAAGTGCGGCTGGGCAGATGGAATTGGCCAGATAAGGTAAAGACTCATGGAAGGGAGGGAGGCACGAATTTAGGATGCAGAACAGAGGGAGGGAAGGATGACAAGGGGCGCATTAGAACATGGAAGGAAGGAGGAGGGTCACGTTGGGACAGGAAGGGAGGAAGAGGGGGCACATTGGCACAGGAAGGGATGGAGGGAGCACAAACTTTGGACAAAGGAAGGAAGAAAGGAGGGAGGGAGCATGAACTTGGGACATAGGATGGAAGAATGGAGAGAGGGAGGGAAAGAGATGCTGAGGTGGGGAGGAAATAGAAAGGAAGAATTGTTAGGCAGGGTGTCTGAGTGAGAGGGAAAGAGAGATGGTGCACATGGGGAAATGAAGAAAGAGGATAACTGTTGGGCACAGGGAGGGAAAGAGAACTATTGGACATGGTGGTGGGGTAGCATGAGGTACAGATGATTAGGGAAGAGAGAGATGAGAGGGAGAAAAGTTGGATGAAGTGGTGGAGAGGGAACAGTGGAATGGATGAAGAACGAAAGTAAGTGTAAACCTCCTATCTTTTCTTTCTATTTAAACTATTTATTTAATGTTTAATGTTCTTTAATGTTTAATGTTTTTATAGACTGTGTACTGCACAGGATCCGAGTTGCATACAAAATCAACTTAAGAATGGTTTAAAAAATAGAACTTGTTCTTAAACCTGTGACTGCCTGTGCCACCCAGGAAAAGTAAACATTGATGCTGTTGCACTATCAAGGAGAACTTACAGCAGTAATTCTTCTGATCCATAGGTGCAAGTACCAGAATATGGGGAGTGTCTGCCATCATCCTTCCTGTGGCCTAAGTGAAGATGGTTTACCTTCTTTAAATAAATATGACCTGCAGAAGGCCCATAGAAATGATATAGGTTTAGAGCCAGTTTGGAAAGCAATCCTATTGAGTCTATAATGTCAAATCACCAATAAGTACATCTACTTCATGAATGAGACTGACTGGTGATGTCAGATGATTTGTTATATCAAACCACTCAAGATGCTACCGGCTGCCCCAAAAACCAGTTGTTGCCACCACAGGAAAGTTGTGGCTCTGTATTAAGATGTTTACATGATGAGACAGGCCATATGGGTGTGGATTGTGCCACTGAGCTGATCAACGCCAGTTAGTCTGCTGATGCCGAACAGTATAAGACATGAGGGAAATGTATTATAAGAAAGACATTGCCTTCTCAAGCTTCACCTCTAATGTACATTACCAGCAATGAACCACTAGACCTAGTGTGCATTGATTTCCTGTGTCTGGAAAATGACATCTGAAAGACTGGTAATATTTTGGTGATCACTGATCATTTTACCCGGCAAGTCCAAGCCTACCCTACTTAAACCCAATGAGCAGACACAGTTGCAAAAGTATTATAGGAGAAATATTTTGTATACTATGGATTTCCCAACAGAATTTACTCTGAGCAAGGTAGAGAATTTGAAAGCCAGTTAATCAGAGAAATGTGCAAAGTTTGAGGCATCAAAAAAGTCACAAGCCACACTGTACTACCATCAGGGAGATCCACAACCCAAAAAAATTCAATAGAACTTTGTTAAACATGTTGGGTTCTTTAGACCCAAAGTAGAAACAAGTGAGTCAACATGTTAGCAGATTGGTACATGCTTAAAACTGCACAAAGAATGATGCCATGGGGTATTCCCCTTATTATCTTATGTTTGGCCAAAAAACTAGACTGACTACCTGTGGATGTATATTTTGGAGTCACACCAGATGGACACTCTTCAGGAAACCATCTCAAATACATCTAGAATCTCAAACAGCAGCTCAATGCTACATTTCAAACAGCTCAGGAGACAGCTAACAAGCAAAATACAGGCAATAAACTCTGCTATGATACCCAAGTCAAAACCAAGAGCTACAAGATGGAGATAGAGTACTGATCAGGCCTCTAAGCATCCTAGGAAAACACAAGCTATCAAACCACTGGTGCAAAGAGCCGTATGCGGTAGACTCAGTTGCCAAACCTGTCAGTATACAAGCTAACACATGAAAGTGGAAAAGATCCTGAGGAAACTTTATACAGAAATCACCTACTCCCCATAGGTCAATCAGTCCAATTGCCACAAACTGAAAATTCTACAACATCCAGACCAATAGCAAAATACAAATGAAAGTTAAGACATCAAACTTGCTCAGAGAACAACCATAAAAGCTGTGACTCAGACCACTCTGCAGAATTTTCAGTCTGAAGATTCTATATTTCAGAAGGAATACTGTGTGGACCTACAAGCATCAAAAGGCCTAGATCCAATTGAGTTAGTGAGACACTTCACAAATGGATCACTAATTAAGACAGTAACTGAAAGAAATGCTAGAAGTGCAGAGGATCTTGTGACTTATCTCACACACAACATACCCATGACATACCTCTCCTATACATAGGCCAGAAGCAATGCCAAATATATATGAATCAACCAGTGATTCTACCTGAGATCTACAGTTCCACAGTTGATAACAGTTGTTATCCAGGGACAGCAGGCAGCTATTCTCACATATGGGTGACGTCATCGATGGAGCCCAGATGCGGACGCCTCACAAGCAGACTTGCTTGAAGAAACTCGAAGTTTCGAGTCGCCCACACCGCGCTTGCGCGAGTGCCTTCCCGCCCAGCGCAGGGCGCGTCTCCTCAGTTCAAATAGCTAGCAGAGAAGCCAACCAGGGGAGGTGGATGGGTTGTAAGAATAGCTGCCTGCTGTCTCTGGATAACACCTGTTACGGTAAGTAACTGTGCTTTATCCCAGGACATGACCACTCCACAAACTTGTTACTGTGATGTTATCAGTAAAAATCAGATACCAAAATCCACAGAGAAAACCAAAAAGAAAATAAAGAAAGAAAAGAAAACAAGTGATATAGAGGACCGAAGGGGGTATCAGATAACCCGGCACACAAAGATTGAGTGCTGGGGGCAATTCCTCATTTAACCCCACGGAACCTCCACCACCTAATATTTTTTATATATATATTTTTTTAAGTGTTACTTGACTGTGTTGCTCATTTCTAGATACTAACAGCGGAAGCTGGAGCGGCCCGCTTACCCCATGCATACCATTTCAACATTAATTACCAATCCCACCCGCACACCAATGAGACACATAGACCTGAGTGGAAAAAACCTGGCCGCAGCCCTGTTTATTGAAAACATATTTAAATACAATTTACATATATTAAACCACATATATTAAACATCCTTAACTTAACATTTTCCTGATTAAACCGCCACAATGGAACCCACCATTGTGACCCCTGATCCCGAGCTACCGACATAGATGAAAATGGCCCCCGACCCTGCCATCTAAGCAAGAGTCCGAGGGGTGGCATGTCCCCACATGCCCCATTGTCCAGGGTCATCCGACCCACCGGCACTGCTCCGCCGAGCACGATGTCGAAGGTCATCAAGAAGAGGCAGCAGCTGATGCCAACGCATGCCTCGCTGACCCCACCACGAGACGTAGACTCCGCGCCGACGAAGGCCCAAGTGTTGACCGCACGGTCTGACCACCGCACGCTCCCCCGCCCAATGGACGAAGGAGTGCCCGATGATCCAAACCGACAGTAATCGCTGAACAGCATCTGCAAAGCAAAACTCAGCAGTCACGCACAGCACATGTTCCCGTAAACCCATGGGTTAGTAACAGACAGCCATGCAGTGAACCAGAGCAACCCACCCCAATGCAATCACCCCCCAACACCAATAGCTGTATACCCCATCAACTCCGGCTCCCCCGCTGTGACCCTGTCAGGCCGGAACCCGCCGGACGAATGTAACCACGATAAGCCGTGGACGACCAACGGCCAATCTGTTGAATAGCCGCAGCAGGCACTCCCGCCTCAAAAGCACTAGTAGCCGCACCGATACGGAAGGAGTGGGTGCCGTAGCGCGCCGGCTCCTCACCACACCGACTCAGAGCCCGTCGCAAGACCGCTAAAAATTGATATCGCGTGAGCCGAGCCCCATCTACATGGATCAACAAGGCCAGATCTAAAGGAGGACGAACCGCCATATAGGCATCCAGGGACAGGACGGGGCACGAAGCACAACCCGCCACACGGTGTAGAACCACCATGCGTCCCCTGCCCAGCTGGTCCGACTTAGAACGGGCGATAAAAAGGCGCACCGAACTCTGATCCATCCGAACTTGACTAAACTGGAGACCCCTTGAACCCATGGCGTCCGCTGGGTGAACTAGCAATTCCCCCACTCGCAAGGCTCCGAAAAAGGCCAAGGAAAAGGCTGCCCGGAACAAACAGGCTTCAAAGGCTGAACTCGCTACCACCGGCAATACCTCAAGAAGACGGGATAGCAAGGCATGCGTGACCGGCAGCCGAGAATCGGGCAGCCGCGGAGCCACCCTACCCCAGGCCGCCAGCATCCGGCGGGGCAGAAAACCTGACGCAGGGCATGACCAACCAAAGGCCTTACAAAAAAAAAACAAAACCCGCTAAGTGTGCAGCCGCCGCACTACGGGAATAGCCCTCCAGATGAGAACCGGCCAGGAAATCAGCTAGCAATACCTCAGATACTGGGCCTGGTACCCAACCCCGGGCGCACAGGAATCCGAACACAGTCGAGAAACCCCGATTGTACCGGGTCCACGTGGAAGGAGCTACCGACTGCTGCAACATTCGCCAGATCCGCTCACCACCAGGTCCCACAAACGCTCTGGCATCGGAGACCCTTCCGCCTTCGCTGCCGGGGCCAGCTCTCGAAACTGCAAAAATTGAAAACGAGAGAGAGCGTCAGCCAGCCTGTTCTGAACGCCTGGTACGTGACGAGCCCTAATGTACAAGTTAAGGCGTAAACAACGCAGAATAAGCTCTCGCATCACAGCATTCACCTGCAAACATCTGGCAGCCTGCCGATTCACAACTGCTACCACTCCCATGTTGTCACACCAGAAAACGACTCGCCTATTCCTCAACTTTTCCGGCCATAAGTCACACGCCACCAACAAGGGGAAAAGCTCGAGCAAGGTCACATTGCGGGTAACGCCAGCCCGCCGCCAACTCTCCGGCCACGCCGCAGCGCACCAGTCTCCTTGACAATAAAGACCGAAACCCACACCACCGGCCGCATCCGATTGCAGGTCAAGATCTAAACTGGAAACGTCTGGGAACTGGATCGGAAGAGACCCATTAAAATGAGTGAGGAACAACGACCACATCTGCAAATCCGCCCGGATCCCAGCAGTGATACGAACAAAGTGACGACGATCACGAACACCTGACGTTGCAGCCGCCAAACGACGGGAAAAAGCCCGACCCATAGGCAGGACCCGACAAGCAAAATTAAGGGACCCTAACAAAGACTGAACGACCCGCAACGTAGGCTTTCGAGTACCCCGTACCAAGTTGATCAAAGACAGCAACTGACGTACCTTGCACTGAGGAAGCCGAGTCACCATGGACAGCGAGTCGATTTCAATGCCCAAAAAGGTGAGAGATGAAATAGGCCCCTCAGATTTATCCGCAGCTAATGGGACTCCAAATTCCGCAGCTAGGCGCTCAAACGTAGTCTTAAGCAGTTCACAATCTTCCGAACCCGCCCCCCCCACGAAAAGAAAATCATCTAAGTAGTGAACTACCGACACCTTCCCCGCTCGCCGCACAGTAACCCAATGGAGGAACGAACTAAATAACTCGAAAAAGGCGCATGATATCGAGCAACCCATCGGCAGACACCTATCAAAATAGAATGCACCTTCGAACCGAAACCCCAGTAAAGGATAGGAGGACGGATGAACCGGCAGCAACCGGAATGCCGATTCAATGTCAACTTTGGCTAACAAGGCTCCACGGCCAGCAATGCGCACCAACTGTAAAGCACTATCGAAAGAAGCATATCGAACCGAACAGATGTCACGAGGAATGCCATCGTTCACTGAGTGCCCCACAGGTCTGGATAAATTATGGATCAAACGGTATTTACCAGGCTCCTTTTTAGGAATGATTGCTAACGGAGACAACACCATCACCGGGAATGGGCGCTCCCGAAAGGGACCTGCAACCCTCCCCCGGTCGAGTTCCTCACGCAACTTCCGCCTCACCACCTCCCGCAACTGAGATACAGAAGACGCGTTAGAAGCCTGCACGTTAGATTGAGGCAACGAACAAGGAATTACAAAACCCTCGCGGAATCCCTTAGCTAAAACCCCTGCCGCCCTAACATCCCTGTATTGGTCCAACCAAGGCTGCATGACATCCACCCGGACCGGAGTGGGCAACCCCTGAACCCCCGAGTCACTTGGCTGGGGCGGAAGGCGCCCCAACTCCTCTCTTGGGGCATTTGAGCGCCGAGTGCGCTTGTCCACACGAGGAACAGGCATGACGGAAGCGGCATTCCGGAAAGGAACAGGACGATTTATTAAAAAGCCAACAGACGCCTGGGCCACCCCCCGCCCCAGGACCTCCCGGGGGACGAAAGGAACGAGCTACCACAGGGAAAGGAGACCCCGGCTTACCCGAAGCACTCGGAACAGACCCACCGGGTTTCGCCATATGCGTCAACCACAAATTGATGTCTTGTGTGCCCCAAGACATGTGCCTGTTCTCCTCCATCTTATCCCGAAACGCTTCATCATAATTAAGCCACGCCCACCCACCGAACCGCTGATAAGCATCCAGAATGGAGTCCCCATAGGCCAGCAGAAGACCATAGTCCTGAGGACGCTCTCGCCCCCAGACACTGGCTAACCTCAGGAACGCACGCGTCCAGTTCAAGACATTGCGAGACACCAACCCCACCTTCGGCTTCCCTACCGCCTTCTTAGATTTCTTCTTACGTCCGCGCACCCGACCCTCTAAAAGCTGAAAAACATCAATACAAGCACGCTTCCTAATCTTACGACGCAGGGACCGCGGAACCTTTTCCCACAATTCCGATAGCGCCACGAGGGCAGGGGCCCCCCGATCGTCACCTTCCTGTGCTTGCCCCGCACCCGCAACCCGCTTCAGTGATTCCGACGAAGAAGACGACGTCGAAGAAGAAGAAGAGGAGGTTAAAGAAGACGAAGAGGACGAAGAAGAAGCCCTAGCCCTACGGCCCTTCTTACTCTTCCCCTTCCCCTTTCCCCTCCCCTTCCTCCCTTTGCCCCCGCACCCAGCCACAAGGGCCATGTTACCCGTGGTCCTGTCGCTGTCAATCCTGCGTCCGGCAACCTCCGCTCCAGGAGTGGCGCCTTCCGAAGCAACCACCATCGCCGAACTTCCACGATCTACTCGCTCCGGCTCCTCGACTCTCGGCTGATGAGCAGCAGCCTGTCCGGTGCTCGATACGGTCGCCGCAGACGTTCCGGCACTGCTCTCCCGTCCAGCGATGACCTCCTGGGGGAAAAAATCCAAAGAGGGGCCAGCAACCTGCACGGTATGAGGGTATGTTAGCCCCAGATTCCTAGCCCCCGGCTGTTGCTCACCCATCCCCTCAAAACCTCTCGGGCCACCACCTACCATAGCCCCAGCACCCCAAGGCGGAGGCATAACAGCTCCAGGAAGCGGAGGCGGACCCACTGCCCAGGGAACCGAACCCCAAGGAGCCCCCCAAGGCCCAGACAACCAAGGCGGCCACCAACCAGGGGAGCTGACCGGGAACCCCTGGCCCGTCCCCGACGTAGACGGGAGGGCCGGAGGATCAAACAACCCCCCCGTACAGATTCTCCCCCCCTTATGGAAGAAGCCGCCTCCCCCCCTTGGTCTAAACCGGATCCATCCCCGGCCATCCCGACGGCATCCAGCACAGCCACCGGCAAGCTGGATGCTGCAGGAACCCCAGCCGAAGGAGGGCCCACGACCCCCCCGAAGGCCCCTGCGGGAGTTACCCGTAACCCGGCCCCACACTGAGACGCCCCACGGCTCCTCCCCCTGACCACCGGCCTCCTGCCACCGCCCCTGCGGGTCGACCCCGCGCCAACAGTCAGAGCCGGCACCACCCCTGCAACCTCCAGCGCTATCGCCGTTCGGGCTGCCGAACGGGAGCGCCTTGGAGGCAAAGATCTACCCCTCCCAGCCGCATTACTCACCGGCTCCGGGTCCGCTTCGTCTAACGAATCTCCGGCCATAAGGGACAGCTCGCAGGGATCTAAGGAGTCGTCGATGCACTGAGCAGCCATCCCGCGAATACAAGGCACCGCACCGGTAGGGTGTTAAAACCTTAAGGCTCCTTCGGACCGGAATCGATAACGACTTTCCAGGCAGATGAGAAGAGGTAACACGCCACGTGGTAGGCCCAGACCGCCCGACACCGTCGATAACGCCAAAAGCTGCCTCGGAGGACCGGAAACCGTTACGGTCCTCCGAGCCCTCAGCTTATATACTCCCCCACCCACGCAACCCTGCGGCCCCAATTTAACCTATAGGAGGTCCCTCCCACGGTGGGAAAGACCTCCTCCCTTCTTAAAATATTTTCTGCCTACCTGCCCCTTCCTATCTATCATCCCGACGGACGGCAACGCGGGCCCCCAGCTCCGCGTTAGAGCCGCCCGTCGAGACAGGCTCTCGGGCTTTTTATTATTATCACTGTTGCGTTGCTACATTGTATAACTAGTAACCATTACTTAGCTTTAGCTTGCTGATAACAAAATAATCTTTCCCCTGAACGCCAACGCGTTTCGGTGTCCTTTCTCAAGGCGACATGGGGAGTTTTGAATTGAATATCACTGCATACCACCAACCGGCTGCAAACGCTCGGTCACAAGGGGGCATCCATTCAAACTCAGAGGAGGGAAATTCGATAGTGACATAAGGAAGTATTTCTTCACAGAAAGGGTGGTAGATCACTGGAACAAGCTTCCAGAGCAGGTGATCAAGGCCACCAGCGTTATTGACTTTAAGAATAAATGGGATGCCCTAGTAGGATCCTTACGAGGGTCAAGTTAAGGAACTAGGTCATTAGTACTCAGACTTAATGGGGTGGGTCAGTAGAGTGGGCAGACTTGATGGGCTATAGCCCTTTTCTGCCGTCATCTTTCTATGTTTCTATGTTTCTATGTTTCTAGTTATACAATGTAGCAACGCAACAGTGATAATAAGTATCTAGAAATGAGCAACACAGTCAAGTAACACTTAAAAAAATATATATATAAAAAATATTAGGTGGTGGAGGTTCCGTGGGGTTAAATGAGGAATTGCCCCCAGCACTCAATCTTTGTGTGCCGGGTTATCTGATACCCCCTTCGGTCCTCTATATCACTTGTTTTCTTTTCTTTCTTTATTTTCTTTTTGGTTTTCTCTGTGGATTTTGGTATCTGATTATCCCAGGACAAGCAGACAGGTATTCTCACATATGGGTGACCTCCAAGCTAACCAGAATGGGATGGTGGGAGTGTTGGCAATTTAGGAGAATAAATTTTGTAATACTATTTGGCCAAACGTACCCAAGACATACCTCATGTATCTCCTATATATAGGCCAGAAGCAATGCCAAATATATCTGAATCAATCATTGATTCTACCTGAGATCTACAGTTCCACAGTTGATAACAGTCCTTACAAGGGAATATTGGCAGACAATGTTCACTTTACCTTTAATTGGTGTAACTGAGGAAAATAAAGCTGATAGTGAAAGGTATGCCTGCTGTTTCAGATGACTCATCCAATCAGCATGCTGATGATATTCAAAAGCCTGTCAGAAAAACTTGTATATGATTAATTGGGTATTCTAATCAGTGTATATGAATTTTTGCAAAGACTGTCAAAGCTGGTTAACAGTTCTTGAATGCCTGAGTAAATATGCTCAACTGGCTAGTCAGGACTACTTTGTTGTATTAGGTGGCAATTGTGCTTACCACACTTACCTTATAGGTAGATGTGGGAGATCTGTACAATTGTGGCAGGGGGGGAGTGTAAGGAGGGGGATTCCTGTGTTCACTGAATCTTTCAAAGTGCAGAAATTCAGTAAACAGGTCTGTGATTTCCTAGCAACAAGGAAACTGTTTGTACATTATAGACTCCTCCTACTGCCAAGAACAGAGAGCTACTATTGGCTGTTTTGAAAGATTTAGAGTTGTTGCTTATTTATTCTGAGAAACAGTAGAGAGTCAGAAAGCAGTTGGTGTGAGAAGGAGAAGGAAGCTGTTTGGAGTAGGGAGAAACAGCTTGTCTCTATCTGGCTAATAGTTTGGCGGAAGCTGGCAGAGAATTTATCTAAATAGCTGGTTACTTCTATACATACTGGGGATCAGTATTGCAGAACCCTGAATATTATGGTAAAGGGGAAATTTATTTTTTTTAAACTTAAAATATTTATTAAATATATCACAGCCATAGAAAATATCATTATAAAGCACAACACAATTTTTTTTTAAAAAGTTCAAGTTCAAGTTTATTATTTGATAAATCGCCTATATAAAACATTCTAAGCGATGAACAATTTAAAAACAACTTATGGGGAAACAGACAATTTTAAAACAATTTTAAAACAGCATTTTAGAAAACAAATATTATTAAGACACAAGTAAAAAGTCAGGATATTTATAAGGTTTCTTTATACATGTGGTTTAGTGACAAACATTATATAAAAGGGAAAAGGAAAAAAAGTTACAATTATCTCAGTCAGAAAAACATAAAGGGGGTAAAAACACAAGGAAGGGGGAAGAAAGTAAAAAGAAAAAAAAATATTTTATAAAAGTGTACATTGGCTTGATTGATTAATTAATAAAAGCATCATTAAATAAAAATGTTTTTAAAAGTTTTTTAAAAGAGATGAGATCTTTTTCTTTTCTGATAAAGAGTGGCAGAGCGTTCCAGGTTTGAAGAGCTAAAACAGAAAACATTTCATTTCTCCTTGTACCCACAATTTTTAAAGACGGAACCGATAGTAGATCTTGAGATGACAATCGGAGAGATCGAGGTGAATGATGTGGAGTGATCATTCTAGATATGAACTGTGGTTTGTTAAATGATAGTACTTTGAATACCAAAAATGCTATTTTAAAAGTAATTTGATGGTTAATAGGCAGCCAATGGGACTTGATCAATAGCGGTGTAATGTGGTCATATTTTTTTGCTATATAAATTAAGCACACATACACTTCCCAATAAACAACCCCACCCCAAGACCAAGGATACTTCTATCTTCTCCATATCCCAACAGCCAAAAATATAATGAGTCCAAATAACATTGCAAAATGTCCCAAGATTTAACAAATTTATCTTCCATATGGTTACTCATAACAGTGAGACGTTTAATCAAAAACACATATCGCAAACGATGATGCCAAGAGGCCAATGTGGGGATTTCTTCTGATTTCTAAGATTGAACAATAGCAACCATTGCAGCCATAAAACAGTTTGCCATAACTTTTTTGATGAACAGTATTACATTCTGAAAATCCTCTTATTATCAATATTCAGAACTGATGGATCTGTTTGTATGACCACCACATAAGAAGATAAGTGCCCCGCTCTGTATTACCCCTTCAAAAGTTCTCTATATCACTCTTTGTACATTTATCAAAATGCACAGAAGTCCAATACCATCTAAATAACATGTTAAAACTACCTTCTCTTAATCGAGCTGAGATATTATATCTAGTAAGTGACAAGATGACATCCCTCCATTGTATTTCATCAAGTGTCTGATGTAAATCAGCTTCCCATTGCAATATATAATGAAATTTCTTAAAATATTATGTAGCATAGATATTAATCCTCAGGACTCCCAGGTATTTAACCAGAGATCTTCCAATTCAGAATAATCAACATACCTTATCTGTTGAAACCTTGGACCTAAGAGATTATGCCTACATTGTAAATAAAAATAAAACTCATTTAATGGTAATTGAAATTCAACTTGCATAATAGCATATGATTTAATAAAAACTTTAACAAGAAACCCATCAATATAGTGAATTCCTTTAATAGCCCACTTATTTATACATGCCCAAAGAATTTCACTAGAGGGATCAAAAAGTACCTCCAGAGGATCAAGTCTGGGAATCAAAGTATTTCCATTGTATGTTCTAAGAAAGGACCTCCACAGATGCAAAGTAAGGCCTGCAAAAGGTATTTCAGGAATAACTGACAATTTATTCTGTTTGGATTTCCAAAGTTGATCAACCAAATGAGATGTAGCAGGAAAAGCCATGTGAAGTTGCATATTACACTTCTCCCTCCGTATCCACAGGGGTTAGGGGCAGAGCCGGCCTGCGAATATTAAAAAACCGTGAATAATATTTGGGCCAGTTCTGCCCCTAACCCCTGCTTCCCCATGGCTATTTTAAGCCCTGTAAGGTCCCCTTTAAGCCTTATCTGGTGGTCTAAAGGGTTTTCAGGGCAGGAGCAATCTTCCCACGCTCCTGCTCTGTGCAGATCGCTCACAGGAAATGGCTGCCTTGAGCTCCCGTAGTCTCTCTAGACTATGACGGGAGCTCAAGGCAGCCATTTCCTATGAGCGATCTGCACAGGGCAGGAGCGTGGGAAGATTGCTCCTGCCCCGAAAACCCACTAGATCACCAGGTAAGGCTTAATGAGAGGCTTACAGCGCTTAAAAAAGTCTGAAAAATTAAAATGGTTTTTAGGATTTAAAATCGCGAATAACCGAATCCGCGGATGCTGAAACCGAATATTCGGAGGGGGACGTGTAGACTTATAACTATCAGCAGGCATCCAATCCCACACCTGTCTAATCTGCGCTGCGACATAATAACTCCACAGATTGGGAAAACTAAGGGCTCCTTTTACGAAGGTGCGCTAGTGGTTTTAGCGCACGCACAAAATTACCGCGCACTAGCAAAATTAGTACCACCTGCTTAAAAAGAGGTAGTAGCGGCTAGCGCATGTGGCAATTTAGCGCACACTATTTCATGCATTAAAGCCCTAGCACACCTTTGTAAAAGGAGCCCTAAGAGCGCCCAATTCCCTATGTGTTTAAAGAAGCTCTCTAGAAAACCTTAGCTTTTTCCCACCTCCAGTAAAATGAAAAAGCATATACTGCCAATTTTGAATAATTGATGTAGGGATTTTTATGGGTAATGCTTGAAATAAATATAACAACCTTGGTAATATATTCAACCTGCCTAAGGGAGATGTGGTAACTGTCCTCCATTCCCTCAGATTTTCCTGAATCTTAAGAATATTTCAAGTGAGAAGTAACAAACTTAAATGGAAAATTAGTACTCAGCAGCGTCCATTCAGTTACTGACACAGACACATTTAAAGCTTCCATTTTATCAAGATTTGCTTTGAAACCAGAGACTTCACCATACCACTTCATTTCCTGTATGATAGAAGGAAGAGAGATATGTGGATGAAGGAAGAGAGATACGTGGATTAAAAACCAACAGAATCACATATCCGGGTTATCTCTAATCCTTTGCGCATAAGGTTCCATAAGGTGAATAAAAGGGGAGAGACGGGACACCCCTGTCATGTTCAAGTTTATTAGGATTTTATATACCGCCTATCAAGGTTATCTAAGCGGTTTTACAATCAGGTACTCAAGTATTTTCCCTCTCTGTCCCGGTGGGCTCACAATCTAGCTAATGTACCTGGGGCTATGGAGGACTGAGTGACTTGCCCAGGGTCACAAGGAGCAGCGCGGGGTTTGAACCCACAACCCCAGGGTGCTGAGGCTGTAGATCCAACCACTGCGCCACACACTCCTCTACCTTGAGAAAAATAGTCTGTATAAAAACTATTAATTTTTATATGAGCTAATGGTTTAGTATATAAAGCAGATAATCAATTAAGATAAACTGGACCTATCCTCATTTTATCTAATACCTCAAATATAAATTGTCAATGTATCCTATCAAAAGCTTTTTTGCGTCAACCACCGGCATCGGGGAAGAGATTTGCTTATGTTGTGCCATCAAATTTGGATTATCCATACTCCTAATCTAAACTCACACACCAGCCTTTAATGAACTCATCCCCTCTCAACAGGTGAAACATCAAATATATCTTTAATGTCAAAAAATCCCTGGTCTTTCCTTCTCACAAATCCTTTCTTCTCCCACCCTCAAGCCCCAACACAGGGACAGGAGAGGTGCATGCCCTTATTTTATAAAACAAGCACATATGTGCATCAATTTGTACATGCACACATACAGTTAATTCTGCCTCAGAGCAGTAGTAAGTTTTTAGATAGACCACGTTCTTTTCAATAAAATAGTCAATAGTAATAACTAGAAATAAAACAAAACAAAAAGAAGAAAATAAGATGGTAACTTTTTTTATTGGACTAACAATACATTTTATTTATTAGCTTTTGAAGGCAACACCAGTAAAAATGAACTAACAATTTACTCATTACTAGTGAAAACAGATCAAAACACACTACATGACAATAAACGGTCACAGTACATCATATTAGTGTATTAGAACTTCAGAAAATATACTTAGGGAGCAATGATTGTTTCCCAAAACAGTACTAAACATTCTTCATTGATCCATTTTTTTTTTTTTAACTTTTCAAGGGGGTCTTTTACTAAAATGCATACAATTTTGGGCTTAGTGCAGTATAACACCAAATGTAATGCCGAGGAAGCCCCAAACAGAAGCTACATCAAAAAGGGCATCTCCCTGCAATTTTATATTGCAAGTCATGCGTTAACATTTGGATTAACACTTGCTACTTGCTCCAGTTTAACGTGGGAGCACTTGCCGCCTCTGTTTAGGTTGTGTTGGGTGCACATTTTCTGAACGTCATTCCCATAGTGTTATCACTTTTGGAAAGTTTCAAAAATCAGAAGACATTTATCATTCTTCTTGGTCAATGTGGCAGGCTCCACTCATTTTAAATAAAATTTTTAAAAGTTCAGATTGTTCAGTGAACTCTGGAGGTCAAAGCAAAAACAATGCCATTTTGTCTCTTTAAAGTGCTTGAAACACACTTGCAGTACGTTAGAACTTTGTTGTTTTTTAGCTCAGAATTTGGCAGGTGTGTAATGTGACTCCTGATAGCAGGATAGCAGATTACATTCTCCAATAAAAAACATTTCTTAGGGACTTGGCAGCAAAACTGTTATTGCACGTTCACAGGTGTTTGGTAATTGGATTAATGCAGAGCAGAAGGAATGTCTGCTGTCCCAGCACTGAGAAGTGCTGAAGAAAGACAAATTCATTTCTGAGAGTAACCTGGAATGCATGATGACAGGCCTGTTCACACACAGAGAAAGCCAGATCTAAGCCTGAAAGTTTTAAATCAACTGCTGAGAGCAATCACCCCCGAGAGAAAAGTTTATCCAAACCTAAACACAATAACAGGAGCAGAGCATGTAAAGGGTAGGCAGTTTTGGACTAGGGTTTGATCCCATTCCAAAAGCAACTTGCAGAACCTTAGCCAACATCTATAGCATGCATATTATGAGTCCATAACATTCTAGGTGCCTGATAAAAAAAAAAATGGCAATGATAAACATACCAGAAACTTACAAATATATCAAAGGGATAAGAACAAATTATAATCTTGGATCAAAGACTTCCAGGGTGATCAGATGCTCTTTTAAATGCTTTGATCATGAGCTGAACAGACTTATTGGGTATTGAAACAACAAAATGTAATCTTGTTGAGAAAAATTGTAACCAACAAATTAATTAATAAACAGTTATCTATAAATTAATAAGAAATATATCTTGTGAAAATTACCCTGAATTCTCTCTGATAAATATCATTTTTTTACATGTACTTTTAAGTACTTCCTGATGATACAAAAAATATTAGAAAATAAATTACACATGGATCAAAAATAATATTTTTAGCATAGTAACATTTTATTGCATAAATGTTTGGTTTTATGGAACATTTTTATTTTTTCTAATTTACTTAAATAGTCTTCAGTGTAGGACTTATACTCAGTACTTGTCTTCCTCATCATGGGAAGGGTTCAATCATTTCTGGAGACCATTGACAATATACGTCATTCAGTTATTTTGCTATACTTTTCTTAAGGTCATTTAATATATTGCTTTCCCTGAGCAGGAACAGAAAGCAGATCAAATCATGATGCAATTTTATGAGCTGGCTTAGTTTCCATCTGTTGGGGGGGGGGGGGGGCTATCAGTTACATACACATTGCAATTAGGCCATTTGCAGGAATGAGGGCAGCTCCCACAACTGCAAGACCAGTCACTCCCTCAATGCCTAATGCTTCCAGTATTATTGCCGATGTTGTTCATGCTTCTCAGGCTCCTATCATGATGCCTAGTTTCTGTCACTATCTAATATACATGAGAGCAGAGATATCTTTAAGATGAGAGATATTTTTAGATAACAAAACAACCCTCAAATTTTACCTTAACTCTCTTCTTTTTTCTACACAGATCCCTCTGTGACCTTTACATACTCAGTTAAGGAAGCTCTTGGCTCATCTCAACTATTAGCCTTAAACACTATTATTGGGCCACATTAACTTTTGTCTTTTTCTACCACAGTTTATAGGGGCTGTTTTCTAATTGCATGGCTTCTGATCCCCCTAGCCAACCCTTCTGGAAAGTACGTGGGTATTATAACAGCACACAGACAATAACAGTCATAGAAATGACTCTCGAGCTGTTGAAGACATGCTTCATATACCTGGACAGAGCAGGAGAGAACTTTTCTACCAATTGTCCTAAGAATGAAACATCTTTATGGACTCATGCATCTTCCATAACCATGTCTGGACATGTGAAGGGGCATAATCAAAAGACATGCCTAAGTCTGATTCAGATGTATGGCACTAGATGCCCAAAGTCAGCAGTGAGAAATTGTCTATTCTCGAAAAATATGTCTAATTTTTTTTTTTTTTAATCGTTTATCTGAGCATTCAGGCTATTGTTCGTCCAGACTTCCATATAATCTATCTTTATAGACCAAAATTGTGTCCAAGTCCCAAATGCTCAGAACAAGACCTTTTAGATGTGGGAGGAGCTGGCATTGTGATGGACTGACCACCCAGACATGGCAACAGATCAGTGGGGTACCTTACAGGGCACTGCTGTGAACTTCACAAAAAGGGTGTAACATAAATATCTCAAAGAACTCCCTTATAGGTTATGCTGAGCCTCCCCCAAGACCCACTATGCCCAACTTTCTACAACCCCAGTAGCCCTTATGGCTGCAGGTGCCACCTATATGGCAGTATTGTAGGGTTTTGCGGGGTTTTGGTGGGCACACATGTTCCATCCACATGTAGTAGTTAGAGTAGCTTATGGGCCTGGGTCCTCCTTTCTATGGTTCACTACCCTCCTCCTACACACCCCCAGGCTATTTAAAAGACCTGTGTGCAGCTCTACGAGACTTTCCTATGCTAGGTGCTGATGTTCTGGAGACAGGTATATATGTTTTATTCCGATCTTTGTGGGTGTGTGAGGGAGGGTCAGTGAACACTGGGGGAGTGTGTGTGTGTATCTTTACTTTGTCTCTGTAGTGGTTATCTGGCCACTTTGGAAACCTTTTGGGCACTTAGACCTGTTTTTACATCATCTAACTCACAATGTATAAGTTCCATCCAGGAAGTCTAGTAAAACATATGATTATCCCTGCAGGATGACTAAGTCTAGGAAAGCAAGATTACCAGACAGAAACTGACTTATTTTGGACACGTGATGAGGGAAAAATCATTAGAAAAGGAGGTACTGCTCAGAATGGTCAATGGTAAATGGGATCAGGGAAGACCAAAGACCAATTAGCTGAATACCATCAAGAATGACACGGGAATGAACATCAAGCAATTGAAAGAAGACATGGAAAACAGGAAAGCATGGCAAGGACTGGCCTACAGAGTATCCAAGGGTCAGACATGACTGAATGGATAGTAGTAGTAGTAGTAGTAGTGTATCCTCTGTCCTCTTATGGAACCCTATGGTTGGTTATGTACACAGGAGGCAGACCAAAAGAACACTATCAGGTAAAAAGAGGATAAATAGGACACACAGAAATTCTCCCTTTGAGGAGGAAGCGACTTCATCTATGGAGATGGCAGCTATGAGCTGAAGCTCTGTCAGGGATTGATACATATCTATAATAATAAAATGCTAAGTGCGCATGCGCACTCTTATCCCGTGTTCCCTGAGTCCCGATCTGTCGGGATGTGGCCACAAGAGTGCGCATGCACGTGTGTAAGGATCAGCCAGGTAACAGCTACGACTCCCCCCCCCCCCCCCCGCCGCCGACCCTAGGCACATCACTAGCACGCCGCAAATCCCCCCTTCCCCCCACCCTAGGCACAGAACTAACACGCTGCGACTCCCCCCCCCCCCCCGCCAACCCTACCCGGCACAACAGAAATCCCCGTTGACCCTCTCAGCCGATCCTGCCACCGCTAGAAGGTTGACAAACCTGGCAGCTCCAGCAGCGTCCCAGGCATACTAAACACGCTGCTTCGGGTCTTCTACTAGCCTAATTTCCTCTGCCCGTTAATGTAACGGGCTTAAAGACTAGTAATAATAATAACTTTATTCTTCTATACCGCCATAGTCGAAAGACTTCTAGACGGTTCACAATCGAAGAAGGCTGGACAATCAGTGAAATACAGGATGTAAGAAGAGAGGGTTACATAAGAAATAGGTAAAGGAACAGCAAAAACAGCGAAATTACATCGAGGTAGAGAGAGGGAGAATATATCATTTAGAGGCTTCTGTTTAGGAGATGAATTTGTCAAATAGAATGGTTTTAATTGATTTTCGGAATGCGCCATAGGTCAAATTGGCTCTGTTTATGTAGTTGTCCAGCCAGGACTGCTGTCTGCCTGCTTGGAACTTGAAAGTCCTGTCCAGAAAGGATTTGTATTTGCAGCCTGTGATTTTTGGGTAGGTAAATATGTTTCAGTTTATGAGCAGTGGTCCCTGACTAGCTCTATAACCTATCTCCACTCCTATCCCTATACTTACCTCTTCTCCTATCCCTATAGCCTACCTCTACACCTATCTATACCCCTCAATCCCTTTGTCTTCTAGGAACCTATCCAAACCTTCTTTGAAGCCCTGTAACGTGCTCCTGTCTACCACAGCCTCTGGAAGCGCGTTCCATGTATCCACCACCCTCTGGGTGAAAAAGAACTTCCTAGCGTTTGTTCTAAACCTGTCCCCTTTCAATTTCTCCGAGTGCCCCCTTGTACTTGTGGTTCCCATAATTTGAAAAATCTGTCCCTGTCTACTTTTTCTATGCCCTTCAGGATCTTGAAGGTTTCTATCATGTCTCCTCTAAGTCTCCGCTTCTCCAGGGAGAAAAGCCCTAGCTGTAGCCTAAAGGACATGGTGTCGAAGTATTTTTTTGATGGTCCGTAGTTTCCAGAGTGTACAAAAGCATTTCTTCATCACTAAGTTTGTGTGGTCTACCATGGTTAGGTGTGTGTCCAGTGTGATACCCAATATTTTTATGGTTTTGGAGATTTGGTAGTCGTGGCCGTTTAATTTTAATGATGTTCTGGTAATTTTGTCCTTGAGGCTTGCCAAGAAGATTTTTGTTTTTTCTGTGTTTAGCTTCAATTTGAAGTTAGTTGTCCATTTTTTGATTTCAGTCATTATGTGAGAAAGGTTATTTATTGTTTTGTTTGTTATGTCATTTAAGGGGATCAGGATGGATATATCATCTGCATTTATATAGTGGTTTAAACTTAACTTTTTTAATAGATGGCCTAAGGATGAGATGTAGATATTGAATAGGGTGGGTGATAGTGGGGAGCCTTGGGGAACCCCTGAGCGGTTTTTCCATGGTTTAGAGTACTTCCCTTCGCTGGCTACTTGGTATGATCTGTTGGTTAGGAATTCCTGGAACCATTTCTTTACCTTTCCCGAGAGGCCCATTGTGTCTAGGCATAGTAATATAATTTTGTGGTCTACTAGATCGAACACACTGCTAAGGTCAAGTTGCAAAATCAGGCCACTTTTACCTTTGCTGAAAAGATCGTATAGGTGGTTTAGGATGGAAGCTATAACTGTTTCCGTGCTGTGTCCTTTTCTGAATCCTGTTAAATTTGTCTAGGTAGTTCACTAGTTCCAGGTTGACCAATCCTTCCTGAAGCTTAGTGAATAGCGAGATGCTTGCTATAGGCCTGTCAGGGCTATTGAGTTTTTCTGATCTTTGGGGATAGGTGTGATCAGTATGTGACCCATGTCCTCATTCAGTATGCCGTTTGTAAGAGTAGTTGTGAGCCAAGAGAATAGTTCCTTTTTAAAGTCATGATTTTAGATGGACATTCATCCAGTAGGCAGTTGGACTTTGTGTATTTATTGAATAAAGTTAGGAATTGATGGCAGTTTGGAATCTCGAAGTGGTCCCAGAGCATGTCTGCTCTGGATTCCTGATCGTTGGGTCCAAAGTAGAAATCTGTGTGGGTATTGTTGCTCTTAGGTCGGTGATTTTATTTTAAAAGAAATTGGCTAGGGTTGGAGCAGATGGAGGGCTTTCATTGTCTTTTTTCAGGATTCGAGATGTGTCTGTTATCATTTTTACTAGTTTGAACAGTTCTTTACTATTTATTTTTCATGTACCTATTTTCTGTGCATAGTGTTTTGTGCGTTTTTCTTTGATCAGAGTTTTGTATATTTTCAGTTTTTGTTTCCAGTTTGTCTTGTCTTTTTCTTTGTTTTTTTCCAGATTCTCTCCAATTTTCTTAGTTCCTGTTTGCAGGTTAATAGTTCTGAATCGAACCATTCATTTAATACTCTTTCTTTCTTTTTGTATGTTTGGTATGGTGCCAATTGGTCTAATAGTTCCTTACTGAATTTCCCCCATCTTGTTGGGAAATCCTGTATTTCCTTGGTTGTAGGTCGTAGTTCGTAATGAGTCCAGAATTCTGTTGGGTTGATATTACTGCGACTGGTTATTGTTTTTGAGTTTAGGTTGGAGTGACTTCTTTTGCCAGTGTAGGTTAAATTTGCCAATGTAGTGGTCTGACCAAATACATTTTTCCCATGCCCTTATATTGTATTTAATTTTTGGGTCGGGGGTTTCCTTTTGAGAAAAAGTAACTATGTCTAGTTGATGCCTCTTCTCATGTGTTATCTCTGTGTCTGGCAAAGAGAAATTAAGCGATGTTAAGAAGATGTCGATTACAGTTACTTCTGGTTTTTCCTTTTGCTCTAGGTGTATGTTTATGTCGCCCAGTAGTAGGTTGTACGATCCTTTTAGGGCGTTTAACTTAAGGAATTCGAAGAATTCTTCTCTAACATTAGACCATTTTTGGGGAGGAATGTAAAATAATGTTGCAATTAGTGACTCTTCTAATTGGGCGTTTGTGATCTTGCCAGCTAGTATTTCTAGGTTATCTGAGGTTTTGAAGTCTATTATACCTCTTACTTCCCGTGTATTGAATAGAATGATTTGACTCCCAGTATTTCTGAACACATAGCTTCGCAAAGGAGAGCTGAACAAGTGTGATAAAATGATTAACAAGTGTCTGGTACCATCAAATACAATGGGCCTGATTCTGTATAAGACGCCTGGTCTCAGCAACTGGCTAAGTGACTTTTGAGAATCGCACACGGGCATCCTATATAGAATCACATCTTTTCTAATGCACAAATGCATAACCCCGCCTAACCACCCTGATTCTTTAACCAGCGTCCATTTCACAGACGCCATTTCGAGAATCATATTGCCGCTGAGCTGATCGCGGCAAGGGAATCCCCTTGCTGCGATCAGCTGAGCAACAGCCACAGGGAACCCACACATACACACTGTCTGTGGCAGGAGGCATGCCCACTTCCTCCTGCTGCAAACAGCGAAACAATCCCCGACAGTAAAGATGCCCAATCCCTCCTGCCAGCACTCCTCCACAACATCCCCGGCAGGAAGGATGCCCACTCCCTCCCGCAGCCACCCCGTACAACATCCCTGGCAGGAGGGATGCCTACTCCCTCCTTCTGGCATCCCCTGAACCCCCAACCCCTCAAAACCCCAATCCTCCCATCCCCACCCCTGATGTCCCCCCCTGTACCTTTAAAAGCAAGGCTGGCCAGATGGATGCCTACTCTCTCTGGCCGGCAGGCCCGCCTCTTCGGAATGGTGGATATTAGGGAGTTAAATATTTTGAATAAGTTTTTAAGGAGTTTCTTGATTGGTTAATCAGATTTTTGTAATATGTTTACTTAGCCTCAGTTATTGCTAACTTAAATTGCTTTATTTCTCTTCTCCAGTTGATATAGTATTCATGTTTCTGATGATTTTTCCAGATCCTTTCTAGTCTTCTTACTTCTGTTCTTAAGTCTAGTAAAGATACTGAAAACCAGGGGTTGGTTTTCTGTTTTGGATTTATATTTTTAATTGGGGCAATATCATCTAAAACTAATGTTGCAAGTTTCTGGAGATTAGGGCCTTATCTATATCTGTATTTACCGAGTCTAATTGATCCATTACTTTCTTCCAGAATGTCTCTGTGGTATTTTACTGCGTTTTTTTTACAGGCTCTTCTCTTTTAGATTTTGATTGATTTATTTTAGGCAGTTTTAGGTCAAAATCTAAAAAGCAGTGAACAGACCAGACGACTCATTCACAATTAACATGATCTATCAAGAGGAAGCTCCTATGCCTGATCTGAAGAACGTCACTGGCCGAAATCCTACACTCATGCTGACTTTGTTCACTCAAATTTCTGCTGACCTCTTTTCAATCCACCTTTTTCACTTGTGAAACAAGACTACTATACCCACTTGACTAATTTTCCTGGATCCAATCATCACTGTCTTATTGTCACACTCAACTCTCTACTCAAAGAGCTCCCGCCTCTGACCCCTGCTTTGCTTTCTCCCCAGACTATGGCTGAGTACTTCCATGACAAGGTTCACAAGATTAACATTGAGTTCTCGACCAAATTGCCTACATCTATCCCTTATTTGGTCTTTTCTGCCTAACCTCCATCAACCCCTGCTGCTTCTTCTTCCTTCTCTGAAATCACTGAAGAGGAAACTGCACAGTTTCTTTCCTCGTCCAAACTCACTACCTTTTCCTCTGATCCAATGCCCACTCGTCTACTGATCACCATCTCTCCTACTTTCATCCCCTTTATCTGCCATATTCTCAAGCTATTACTCTCTACTGCAACTGTGCCAGATACCTTAAAATATGCTGTAGTTAACACCACTCCTCAAAAAACTCTTGCTGGATCCTACCTGTCCATCCAACTATCATCCCATCTTCCTCCTCTCCTTCTTATCCAAGCTACTTGAATGCAATGTTCATCACCATTATCTTGACTTTCTTTTGTCTGAAGCTATCCCTCTTTTGCCCTCTTCATTCTATGGAAACTGCTCTTGCTAGAGTCTCCAATAGCCTATTCCTGGCCAAATCCAAAGACCTCTACTCCGTTCTCATCCTGCTTGATCTATCTACTGTTTTTGTAACTGTAGATCACACCTACTCATCGATACTCTGTCCTCTCTTGGTTTCCAGGGCTATGTTATATCATGGTTTTCTTCTTATTTTTCCCGTCGTACTTTTATTGTAAGCTCTGGAGGACCCTCCTCCACTGCCATTCCACTATCATTTAGTGTACCTCAGGGCTGTGTTCTGGGGCCTCTTCTTTTCTTGATTTATGCTCCTTCACTTGATGCTCTAATCTCTTCCCACGGCTTCCACTATTACATTTATGCTGACAATTCACAAATCTACCTCTTCTAAACCTGAAATTTCTATAGGAATCTAGGCCTGAGCCTCAGCCTGCCTGTCTGACATTGCTACCTGTACATCTTGCCACTATCTAAAATTAAACATGGCCAAGACTTATCTCCTTATCTTTCCTCTTAAACCCACATCTCCTCTTCTTCTATTCTCCATTTCAGTGGATAACACTCTCATCCACCCTGTTTTGTCAGCTCACAACCCCAGGATCATCTTTGACTCATCTCTTTCCTTCTCTTTACATATGCAACAGACCACCAAAACATATTGTTTCTTTCTCTACATCATCATTGATAAATGCAAAACCCTGGGGACTCCCACTCTGCACTTCTCCATTGAGAATATTGACCATTTAACCCTACTCTCTCTTTTCTAGCTCATGACCAGTTCCTAATCCATAATAGAACAATGCTTCCTATCCCATGACTTTCAAATTTCCTCAGGAGTCTTTCATGAGATACTTTGCCAAATGCTTTTTGAAAATCCAAAGATCAGTGCTGGGATCTATAATAGGGGGCAGGCGAGAATTCTACCACTATTGATATGCATTCTGTTCAATATGTTTATGAGCGACATCACTTAAGGGTTATAAAGTAAGGTTAACCTTTTTGTAGATGATACCAAGATTTGTAACAGAGTGGATACCCCGGAGGAAGTGGAAAACATGAAAAAGGATCTGCAAAAGTTAGAAGTATGGTCTAGCATCAGGCAACTAAAATTGAATGTAAAGAAGTGCAGAATAATGCATTTGAGGGGAAGAAATCAATGGGAACCATATGTGTTGGGAGGTGAGAGGCTGATAAGCACAGATAGAGAGAGGGATCTTGGGATGATTGTGTCTGAGGATCGAAAGGCATCTAAACAGTGTGATAAAGTGGTATCTGTAGCCAGAAGGATGATAGGCTGTATAGAAAGAGGAGTAAGCAGTAGAAGAAGGGAGTTGCTGATGCCCCTGTATAGGTCATTGGTGAGGCCGCACTTGTAGTATTGTGTTTAGTTTTGGAGGCCTTATTTGGCAAAATATATAAAAAGACATGAAGCGGTCCAGAGGAAGGTGACAAAAATGGTAAGGGGTTTGAATAAAAAGAAGTATGAGAAGAGACTGGAAGACCTAAATATGTATATGCTGGAGGAGATATGATACAGACGTTTAAATACTTGAAAGGTATTAATATAAAACCAAATATTTTCCAGAGAAAAAAATGGTAAAACTAGAGGGCGTAATTTGAGGTTACAGGGAGGAAGACTGAGGAGCAATGTTAGGAAATTCTTCTTCATGGAGAGGGTAGTAGATGCCTGTAATGCTCTCAAGTGGTAAAGAGGAAAACGGTGATGGAATTCAAAAAAGTGAGGAATAAAAATAGAGGATCTCTAATTAGAAAACAAAGGATGTAAATTAAAGAACTAAGGTCGGTATTGAACAGACCTATATGATCTGTGTTCCAGATATATGGTGATTTGTATATAGGATGGGCTGGGGTGGGCATCAATGGGAACTCTACTAATTTAGAACATGAGGATGTTACTGGCCAGAATTTATGGTAGATATTCTGCAAACAATGGTATGGTTGGATAGGCTGGAATGAGCTTGAATGGCAACTTCAGCATTTGGAACATAGAACAATACCAGGTGGACTTTACTGTCTATGGCCCATAAATATCAAAGAAGAGACAAGTTAATTTAATCATATATTTTTTTAATGGGTATAACTTATAGGCAGACTGAATGGACCATTCAGGTCTTTATCTGCCGTCATTTACTATGTTACAAATACACAATATCAACTGAGAATCTAGTTTTAAATGTCATCCTGATCTGAGATCCAATGCCTGTTACACCCCCCCAAAAAAAAAAACTCATAGAGTTTTGCTAGATATTATCAAAGACCTTGATCTAGCAGATATCTTGAGGCTGTTACATCAATCAAATTTGGATTTTGCATTCTTTTCAGCCCCTCACTTTTCCTCTATGAGGTTGGACTATTTTTTTCTTGTTCTTTATCAGTTTACTCTGCAGTTATACTACATTTTACTATACAATCTACCAAATCTGCCTTGAATATGTGGTTTAATTTGAACTTTTGGAAGATCCACATTTTAAACAACAAATATCTGGCGATATCTGAGACCTGGCTCACAGACTCCCATGGGTGGGACATGGTCATACCGGGTTACAACTTGCTTCGCCGGGACAGAGAAGGCAGATTGGGAGGAGGTGTAGCATTATATACTAAAGATGACATTAAGGTCACAAGAATCTCAGATGTCCAATACACTGGAGAATCCCTTTGGGTTAATTTGGCCAGAGGGAAGGACAAATGCTTGTATCTTGGCGTAATTTACAGACCCCCAAGACAACAGGTTGACCTGGACATGGAAATAATCGGGGATATAGAAAATATCACCTTGCGTGGGGACACAGTATTGTTAGGTGACTTCAACATGCCTGATGTGGATTGGGATACATTAACCTCCGATTCTGGCAGCAACAGGAGGCTATTAAACTCTATGAAAGGAGCTGGTCTGAAGCAACTGGTGTTAGACCCAACAAGGGATCAGGCAATACTGGACCTATTACTTACCAACGGAGAAAGTGTCACAGAGGTCTCGGTGGGCGACACATTGGCCTCCAGTGACCACAACATGGTATGGTTCAATCTTAGGAAAGGTTTCACTAAATCTAACACGCTGACCAAGGTCCTCAAATTCAAGGACACAAACTTCCAAGACATGGGTTCCTTTGTTCACCAGGCGCTACAAAGCCAAGCAAAAACCGATAGCGTGGAAGAAATGTGGTCGACTTTGAAAGCCACCATACAAGAAGCGACAAACCGCTATGTTAAATTAGTAAGTAAGCGGCGAAGAAACAACAAGCCGCAATGGTTCACTGCGGAGATCTCGGACCTCATCAAGGAAAAGAAAAAAGCTTTCATCTCTTACAAACAATCGGGGAAACAAGACTCTAGGGCAGACTACCTGACCAAGTCAAAAGCAGTCAAAACAGCAGTCAGGGAGGCTAAATTTCACATGGAGGAGTCTCTGGCAAAGAACATCCAGAAGAGAGATAAATCCTTCTTCAGGTATATCAGTGATAGAAGTAAAAACTCTGGCGGGATTGTACGTCTAAGGAAACCAAATGGAGACTATGTGGAAAAGGATTCCGAAAAAGCCCAGCTATTAAATGAATACTTCAGCTCAGTCTTCACCCGTGAAGCGCCGGGGCTTGGCCCTCAAGTACAGACAAGGGCAGACTCAGTTGACCCATTTAGTAACTTCGAATTCACGCCCAGCAGTGTCTACGATGAGCTGTCAAAACTCAAGGTTAACAAGGCAATGGGGCCTGACAACCTACACCCCAGGGTGCTTAGGGAGTTGAGTGATGTCTTGGCAGAGCCACTGTCGGCACTCTTCAACCTCTCCCTTAGTACGGGAAGCGTCCCGTTGGACTGGAGGACGGCTAACGTCATTCCACTCCACAAGAAAGGCTCAAAGATGGAGACAGCAAACTACAGATCAGTGAGTCTAACATCTATAGTGAGCAAACTTATGGAAACTCTGATCAAACGACAATTGGATAAGATCCTGGATGAGGAAAATCTACGGGACCCCCGTCAACATGGATTTACTAAGGGAAGATCATGTCAATCCAACCTGATCAGCTTCTTTGACTGGGTGACGGGGAAGCTGGATGTTGGGGAGTCCCTGGACATCGTGTACCTGGACTTTAGCAAAGCATTCGATAGCGTACCACACCGCAGGTTGCTGAACAAGATGAGTTCTATAGGATTAGGTGACACATTGACGAAATGGGTTAGGAACTGGCTTGGTGGTAGGCTTCAAAGGGTAGTGGTGAACGGCACCCCCTCAGAAATGACGGAGGTGATCAGTGGAGTGCCACAGGGTTCGGTCTTGGGACCGACCCTATTCAACATCTTTATAAGAGACTTGGCAGAAGGGCTTCGAGGTAAAATAGCATTATTCGCCGATGACGCCAAACTAAGTAATGTAGTGGGAAAATGCACAATGGACGAAGATTCAATGCCCGACAACATGATGCACGACCTACTCCTAATGGAGCGCTGGTCTAGGACCTGGCAACTCAGCTTCAATGCAAAGTCATGCACCTAGGCAACCACAATCCATACAAGACTTATACTCTTAATGGTGAGATCCTAACAAGAACGGTTGCAGAACGGGACTTGGGGGTGATCGTCAGTGAGGACATGAAGGCTGCCAGCCAGGTAGAGCAGGCCTCATCCAAGGCAAGACAGATCCTAGGTTGCATTCGCAGGGGTTTCGTCAGCCGTAAGCCGGAAGTCATTATGCCATTGTATAGATCCATGGTGAGGCCCCACCTGGAATACTGTGTGCAATTCTGGAGACCACATTATCGCAAAGATGTGCTGAGATTGGAGTCGGTTCAGAGACTGGCCACCCGGATGGTCTCGGGACTCAAAGATCTCCCGTACGAAGAGAGGTTAGACAAACTGCGGCTATACTCGCTTGAGGAGCGCAGAGAGAGGGGGGACATGATCGAGACGTTCAAGTATCTCACGGGCCGCATCGTAGCGGAAGAAGATATCTTCTTTTTCAAGGGACCCACGGCAACAAGAGGGCATCCGTGGAAAATCAGAGGCGGGAAACTACGAGGTGACACCAGGAAATTCTTTTTCACTGAAAGGGTGGTTGATCGCTGGAATAGTCTTCCACTGCAGGTGATTGAGGCCAGCAGCGTGCCTGATTTTAAGGCCAAATGGGATCGACACGTGGGCTCTATTCACTAGGCAAAGGTAGGGGAGGGTCATTAGGGTGGGCAGACTAGATGGGCCGTGGCCCTTATCTGCCGTCTATTTCTATGTTTCTATGTAAATACCCTTTTGAATAGATGAGGGTTGTTTGGTTTTTTTTTTTTTTGGTTTTTTTTTTTTGGGGGGGTTGCATTAATGAAATTGATTACTTATCCTATTATGTTATTTGGGACACTTTTAAATCATATCTCAGAGGGGAAATCATTGCCTACTTAGCTATACGTAATAGGAAATGCAACTCTGAACTCAATTCTCTATATGCTCTTATTAAACAACTTGAGCAACATCTTCATCTTTCACCTTATATTCAGAATCATCTACATAAACTCAAATTCAAACTATTAAGGAATCATACACTTTAATAACTGACCCCCAAGGCCATAGCAAATCAGTTATAAAAATTATATGAAAAATTGTATTCTTCAGGAGTGCATCCAGATCAGGCCCAACTGGATGCTTTTTTCCAAGATGTGATACCCCCAGACCTTACTCCTACACAAAGGAGTTCAAGTAGCCCACGCGGGAACACCCCCAAAGGATACACACCCTTCCATATTTGGGATAGGTACACACTGTAACTCTGGATCTGGGGAGTCCAGGTTAAGTACACGATATAGTTCTGAGTCTAGGGAGAATACAAAATATGAGCATAATGCTAATAGTGTCCAAGAAGCTCAAGCGAGAAGTAACAAAAACACATGGAGGGTTATGTACGTTAATGCACACAGTTTGGGTAACAAGATCCTGGAACTGGAAACAGAAATAAGGAATGCCGACCTGGATGTGGTGGCAATATCTGAGACCTGGTTCACGGACACCCATGGGTGGGACATGGTCATACCGGGTTACAACTTGCTTCGCCGGGACAGGGAGGGCAGAATGGGAGGAGGTGTAGCATTATATACAAAAGATGACATTAAGGTCACAAGAATCACCGACGTCCAGTACACTGGGGAATCTCTTTGGGTCAATTTGGCCAGAGGAAAGGACAAATGCCTGTATCTTGGCGTAATTTACAGACCCCCAAGACAACAGGATGACCTAGATATGGAGTTAATAGGAGATATAGAGAATATCACCTTGCGTGGGGACACAGTACTGTTAGGCGACTTCAACATGCCTGATGTGGATTGGGACACACTTACCTCTGCTTCCGGCAGCAGTAGGAGGCTATTGAACTCTTTGAGGGGAGCACGTCTCAGGCAACTGGTGCTGGACCCAACAAGGGATCAGGCAATACTGGACCTGTTACTTACCAATGGGGAAAGTGTCACAGAAGTCTCGGTGGGAGAAACACTAGCCTCCAGCGACCACAACATGATATGGTTCAATCTTAGGAAAGGCTTCACTAAACCTACCACACTGACCAAGGTCCTCAAATTCAAGGACACAAACTTCCAGAACATGAGAGAATTTGTTCACCAGGCGCTACAAAGCCAAGAAAAAACCAATAGTGTAGAAGAAATGTGGTCGACTCTGAAAGCCACCATACAGGAAGCGACAAACCGCTATGTTAAATTAGTAAGTAAACGGCGTAGGAACAATAAGCCGCAGTGGTTCACTGCGGAGATCTCAGACCTCATCAAGAAGAAGAAAAAAGCATTCATCTCTTACAAACAATCAGGGAAACAAAACTCTAGAGTAGAATACCTGGCCAAGTCTAAAGCCGTCAAAACTGCAGTCAGGGAGGCTAAATTCCACATGGAAGAGTCTCTAGCAAAGAACATCCAGAAGGGAGATAAATCATTCTTCAGGTACATCAGTGACAGAAGAAAAAACTCGGGAGGGATAGTACGTCTTAGGAAACCAGACGGAGAATATGTGGAAAAAGACTCGGAAAAGGCACAACTATTAAACGAATATTTCTGCTCAGTCTTCACCCGAGAAGCGCCGGGGCAAGGCCCCCAGCTACAGACAAGGGTTAGCTCGGCTGACCCATTTAGTAATTTCAAGTTTACACCTAGCAGTGTCTACGATGAACTGTCAAGGCTCAAGGTTAACAAGGCTATGGGGCCTGACAACCTACACCCCAGGGTGCTCAGGGAGTTGAGTGATGTCTTGGCGGAACCGCTGTCCGTGCTCTTCAACCTCTCCCTTAGTACAGGCAGCGTCCCATTGGACTGGAGGACGGCTAACGTCATTCCACTTCACAAGAAAGGCTCAAAAATTGAGGCAGCAAACTATAGACCGGTGAGTCTCACATCAGTATTGAGCAAACTAATGGAAACCTTAATCAAACACCAATTAGACACAATCCTTGATGAGAGGAACCTGCGGGATCCCCGTCAACATGGATTTACTAAGGGGAGATCCTGCCAATCCAACCTGATCGGCTTCTTTGACTGGGTGACGAGGAAGCTAGATGTTGGGGAGTCCCTGGACATCGTGTACCTGGACTTTAGCAAAGCATTCGATAGTGTACCACACCGCAGGTTGCTAAGTAAAATGAGTGCTATAGGATTGGGCGAGACATTGACAAAATGGGTTGGGAACTGGCTTGGAGGTAGGCTTCAAAGGGTAATGGTAAACGGCACCCCCTCTGAAATGACGGAGGTGATCAGTGGAGTGCCCCAAGGCTCGGTCTTGGGCCCGATCCTGTTCAATATCTTCATAAGTGACTTGACAGAAGGGCTCCGAGGTAAAATAACATTATTTGCCGATGACGCCAAGCTAAGCAATGTAGTGGGCAAAAGCACAACGGACAAAAACTCAATGCCCGACAACATGATGCACGATCTACTCCTACTGGAGCACTGGTCTAGGACCTGGCAACTCAGTTTCAATGCCAAAAAATGCAAAGTTATGCACTTGGGTAGCCAAAACCCATGCAGGACTTATACCCTTAATGGTGAGATCCTAACAAGAACTGTAGCAGAGCGGGACTTAGGGGTGATTGTCGGTGAGGACATGAAGGCTGCCAATCAAGTGGAGAAAGCTTCATCTAAGGCAAGACAAATCATGGGTTGCATACGCAGGGGTTTCGTCAGCCGTAAGCCGGAGGTCATTATGCCATTGTATAGATCCATGGTGAGGCCCCACCTGGAGTACTGTGTGCAATTCTGGAGGCCGCATTATCGCAAGGACGTGCTGAGGTTGGAGTCGGTCCAGAGAATGGCCACTCGGATGGTCTCGGGACTCAAGGATCTCCCGTACGAGGAACGGTTGGAAAAGTTGCAGCTGTACTCGCTCGAGGAGCGCAGAGAGAGGGGAGACATGATCGAGACGTTCAAATATCTCACGGGCCGCGTCAAGACAGAGGAAGATATCTTCTTTTTCAAGGGTCCCACGGCAACAAGAGGGCATCCGTGGAAAATCAGAGGCGGGATACTGCGAGGTGACACCAGGAAGTTCTTTTTTACTGAAAGGGTAGTTGATCGCTGGAATAGTCTTCCACTTCAGGTGATTAAGGCCAGCTGTGTGCCAGATTTTAAGGCCAAATGGGATCGACACGTGGGATCTATTCACAAGGTAAAGGTAGGGGAGGGTCATTAGGGTGGGCAGACTGGATGGGCCGCGGCCCTTATCTGCCGTCTATTTCTATGTTTCTATGTTTCTATGTTTCTATGTTTCTATGTAAATTAAGGGACTCATTAGGCCTCATACCACAGAAGAATTTCAGAAAGCTTTCAAGGGCTTAAAAAGGGGGAAAGATCCAGGAGGGGATGGCTATTCTGTAGAATTTTACCATTTCTTTCACATTATTCTGGTCTCCAAATTATTAAAGTTATACTCCTCCTTTGTAACATCCCATAAGAGTGTGGGCTTTTTTACTGAAGCTATTATTATAGTATTCTCAAAACTGGGCAGAGACCTCTTACTCATGGGTGGGATGGAGAGGGATATTAAATTAGGATTTGCTTATTAATTACATGTACGTTTGTATTGTTGTATGGTTTATTTGGATACATTGGAATCAGGGTGGGTGGGAGGGGGTGAAAATGGTTTCTCATGTATATATGGTTGGATCTAAGTGCTGTTTTTCAAATTACTTGTATGTATTCCTTTGAGCACTGCTTTTAGACTAAAAAATTAATAAAGATTTAAAAAATTAGGAGTCATACTTGACCGCCACTTAACCTTGGGGGAACATACTAATATGCTTGTCAAGAAATGTTTTTTTGCATTATGGAAATTGCGTTCCATTAAAAAGTATTTTGACCCTAATTATTTTAAATTTTGGTTGTTTATAAGTGGAGTTTTTTGCCATATGAAGATGAACTGAGGCTTTTTCTCCACTTTTTTTTCTTGTTTTTTGTGTGTTAAGTGAATGAGTGGGTCTTTGTATAAGTGCAGTGGGTAGTATCTAGGTAGTATCTGGTAGTGTCTAGGTAGGTCCCTCCTATGGTTTCCAATAGGGCATAATTTATTAGTTTTAGGAGTTTTGTATGTCATTCCTGACATTTTTTTTAGGTGGTTTTGACTAAGCTAGGATTCATGCAATGTATAGTCAAGCAGACTCATGCAATGGGAAATGTGCTAGACCAGGTGTTTGTTCCAACAGAGCAAATGGAAGTTCGGGCATGTCAGGTGGATTTTAAGCCGTGGACAGACCATGCATTTGTGCAAGTGGAGGTGTGGATGAGGAAAAAATGGTTGTGGTGCGGCAGCAGGAAAAGATAGTGAAATGGGTGGGGCCATTGTTTGATGAAGGGAAACTGTGGGGTGAATGGGAACTGCGATTACAGGCGATAAATTTTGACAGTGCGGTTGAGGCTGTCCAGGGTTGGCAAATGACCCTGTTGGGTGCCTTGGATGAGGTGGCCCCTGTTCGTGATATGTAGGTGAAGGATGGAGGGAAAAAGCATAAACGGTTGACGGAAGAGATTCGTAAATGGCATAGGGAGTTAAGGAAGTTGGAACAGAAGAAGAGGATAGTTGAGGAGGGAGTACTGTTTTGGGCTCTGGCCCAGGATTTTTAGTTTGTTGTACAATCTGCCAAAAAAACAGCTGTACTAACAGGGGATGGAGGGGACTGTGAATAAGCCTCATGAGCTTTTTCAAGTTGGGATGGATTTGAGTGGGGATGGAGTAAAGGGGCCGCCCCCATGTACGTTCTTGGCGGAGGAATTTAACAACTTTTTTGTAATGAAAATTGTGCTCATTGCTAATACACTACCAGTGGTGGAAGGAGCATGTAACTGAATATTTTATAAGGTTTTATTGGCTGAAAGTGAAGGATAAGATACGGTGCTTTTTATTGGAAACCATACTGTCTTTTGACCCTCCTGGGCCTCTAAAGGCATCTGTCTATGAGGCCAGATATGTTTGTTTTTAGATCTTCAACATAAATATGGTTTAACCCAGCAGCATGCCTTTTGTTTTAAGCAGCAGAATGGGGTGGGCTGCTGAGACCATGGACCTATCAGCTTTTGTCCAAACATCATCGGCAAGTAGGAAGCTTAAAGGGGCAAGGGCAGAGATTGTTTTAGTGGCCTCTCTCATAAAAAAAATGAAAAAAGCTATTTGCTGTCCTTGTGGATAATATCAGGATGTTTAATAACAAAATGTACCAGTACTAGCCACATAAATATAGGCTGAGTTAGGGCAAATTGATCCTAAAAATGATGGCTAATCAGAATGATTTAACCTGGTTAAATTGCAGTGAACTGGCCATTGTCATATTTTCAACCGCATTTAAACAGATAGTGGAGCTGAGCATCCTACAAAGATTTAATCCAACTAAGTAGCCCATTAACCCATGATTTTTGCTTTTCACCTATCTCTAAGTACATATGCAATGATGACTTTTTTTAAAGTTATGTTTCCTGTTGTTGTACCAAAGAAATCAATTCCCCAGACTGCAATTTCGCAATATAGTGGTTACTCAAAGTGGTTACTCAAGTAACAGATTTATTCAGCTCTCTTGTTTTTCCTGCCTACCTTTTCAACTTTGTATTTCAACCTTTGTGAAAATAGAACTGTTTAGCAACTGGACAGGTTAAAATTAGCTCTGCAGAGCATGAGCAGTGACAGTGTAGGCAGCAGACATTAAACAGACACCCTGCCGCACCTGACCAGTATCTGTTTCCTGTCTGTATAATTCTTACTGTTATGCTTAAGATGAAAGCAATTTCCTACTCTCAATTATAAACACTCCCGTTAAAGATAGTACTGCAAACCCTGTAGTCGAAAGGCAGGCATGCAAAGGAGAGGTGCCATTTTCACAGTTGCATTTCAGAAAAAAATATGGGGAATTCTATCCCCGAGTTAGCTAAGAAAGAAAGTCAACTATTTTTCTGGGGTTTCATCTTATGTCTACAGTAGAAATGTTTTGATATACTAAATGGGGTCTTAGTTGTTTTAAATTTCCTGCTTCAGCCTCGGATTCTTCTAGAACCATTACTGCTATCTCTCCTGGAACCTGATAAATAAAAGCTCCATTAATGAGGTGTGTCAGTGTTGAGTTCACTCAGTTTATTTTCAGGTTTTGTTGCTGACTTCATGATGACTTCTCTGGTGTTTATACTGAGAAACGTTTGAAAGGGAAAACGGATTATTTGTATATAAGCTAACTTTACCAAATGGAGGCACTGAGCTCAACTCCTATTACCCCTCCCTGGACATAATAAAGAATTTTGCTCAATGCTGAATGTTCTGAAGCATTCACTTAACCCACAGAGCTAACATCTAAGTCTTTCCAAGTGGAAAGAGCACCTTCTCTTTCTGACATTTATGGTATATTAATGTTTTGCCTGTCTTGAAGGCAAGTACTAAATAATAGTTTAATCTGTATTGTTGACTGACTATTATATTCCACTCCTGTATCACACTCACTGGGAGATCATGTAATCATCAGTTTCTTGCTCTGAAACAGCTTAATGTATTTTCTAAGCAACTGGCAATGTACAAGACTAAACTGCAAGACAGAGGGAGCCCGCTGCCCATTCAGCAACAATCTGCATCTCATCAGTTCACACTTTACACTTATGAATGTCAATCCAGAATTGAATATTTATGAACTTTCAGAGGCTTATAATTATAAGTCAGTAATACATGTTCTGCCTTGCCTGCTTTACTAACAGATAGCTTATCCTGTAAACTGTGAGAACCATGTACATCCTGATGGCTGCGCTAGTGACCCACAGTAACTCTTTCACTGCTGGACAGAAACAAAAGCATAGATTTTCAGCCTGCACAGTCATCAGATTTTAAGCCACTTACAGTCTCAGGCTGAATTAACACTGGGCTTTCAATGCTGACCAATGTTCCAGGCTCCGGTTTTGAATATCCTGGCATGTGCAGTAACCTAGAATTTAATCGGACACTGGCTTATTCAGACTGGTGCCTGGTTAGCTCGATGGAAAAAGTTATCATTTTTTGTTTATTGCTAATGACTGGGGGAGTCAATTCAGAGTCAATTCAAGGTGGTTTATATAAGCTTTGTAATAATGTTACAATACATGAGCTTTTGTAAAGGTGTTACAATACAGAGTTTGCATTTCCTGGGATGGTTTCAATACATACATTATTAAATCATAATCAATAATTATTAAACCGTATTCAATACATGTGCTTTTGTAAAGGTGTTACAATACAGAGTTAGCGTTTTCTGAGCCTTCTCAATACAGCCTTCTTAAATCATAATCAATCCTCTTTTTCTTATTTCTGCCTGTAAATTAGAATCAGTCTACCTGCTTATACATACCTACTTCTACATACCTATATAAGATATATCATATATTTATTCATATTATACACACATATAAATATATACATACATGTATATACAACCTTTTCTGCTGTCCTAATTTTCCTCCCTAGGTTTCTACTGTGGCCCAAAGTGCAATATATACCGATGCCCATAGAATTAATATGAGTGGCTGAGCATTTACATAGAAACATAGAAACATAGAAAAGACGGCAGAAAAGGGCTATAGCCCACCAAGTCTGCCCATTCCAAATACCCGGCCCCTGGTTTCACTCCCCTAGGGATCCCATGTGAATATCCCATTTTCTCTTAAAATTTGACACGCTGTTGGCCTCAATCACCTGCAGTGGGAGTCTGTTCCAATGATCCATCACTCTTTCGGTGAAGAAGTATTTTCTGGAGTCGCCATAGAACTTCCCTCCCCTGATTTTCAGCGGATGCCCCCTGGTGGTCGAGGGGCCCATGAGGTAGAAGATATCTTCTTCCGACTCGATAGGGCCCGTGATGTACTTAAATGTTTCAATCATGTCTCCCCTCTCTCTTCGTTCCTCAAGTGAGTACAGCCTCAGTTTATTCAGTCTTTCTTCATATGTGAGATCCTTTAGCCCTAAGACCATCCTAGTGGCCATGCGTTGAACCGACTTGATTCTCAGCACATCCTTCCGGTAGTGTGGTCTCCAGAATTGAACACAATATTCCAAGTGAGGCCTCGCCATGGACCTGTATAGCGGCATCATGACTTCAGGTCTCCTGCTGACAAAACCTCTACGGATACAACCCATCATTTGCCTTGCCCTGGAGGAAGCTTTTTCCACTTGTTTGGCAGCCTTCATGTCATCACTAATGATCACCCCTAGATCACGTTCCGTCGTGGTCCTGGCCAAGGTCTCACCATTTAGTACGTAAGTTCTGTGCGGGTTTTTCTTACCCAGGTGCATTACCTTACACTTTTTAGCATTGAAGCCTAGTTGCCATGTTGCTGACCACTGATCCAACAGCAGTAGATCCTGCGTCATATTATCAGGCAAACTGCTTTCACCTACTATGTTGCAAAGTTTGGCGTCGTCGGCGAATAGTGATACCTTTCCTCTAAGTCCTTGGGTCATATCTCATGAATAAGTTGAATAGAATCGGGCCCAAGACCGAGCCCTGCGGCACTCCACTGATTACGCTTGACGTTTTGGATGGGGTACCGTTTACCACCACCCTCTGAAGTCTGCCACTCAGCCAATCCTCAACCCATGTAGTTAGAGTGTCTCCTAATCCTATCGATTTCAGCTTGTTCAATAGCCTTCGGTGTGGGACGCTATCAAAAGCTTTACTGAAGTCTAAATATACTACATCCAGTGCCTCCCCGGCGTCTAGTTGTCTAGTAACCTAGTCAAAAAAACTAATCAGGTTCGATTGGCAGGATCTGCCCTGGGTGAACCCGTACTGGTGGGGGTCACGTAGGTTTTCCTCGTCTAGGATTATGTCAAGATTTTGTTTGATCAGTGTTTCCATGAGCTTGCACACTATAGACGTGAGACTCACTGGTCTGTAGTTTGCCGTCTCTGTCCTGCAGCCCTTTTTGTGGAGTGGGATAACGTTGGCGGTTTTCCAGTCCAAGGGGACTCTTCCTGTGCGTAGGGAAAGATTGAAAAGAACAGATAATGGTTCTGCCAGGACTTCTCTCAATTTCCAGAGCACTCTGGGATGTAGGTTGTCCAGTCCCATGGCTTTATTTACTTTGAGTCTTGATAGTTTGTAGTAGACGCTACTGGGCGTAAACTCGAAGTCTTGAAACAAGTCTTTCTGGCTGTCTCCCATCTGAAGCTGTGGACCAGCTCCCGGCGCTTCACAGGTGAAGACCGAGCAGAAGTATTTGTTTAGTAATTCTGCCTTGGCAGAATCTGATTCTACAAGGCTACCGTCCGATTTCTTCAGGCGTTCTATCCCATCTTTGTTTCTTTTCCTGGGACTTATATAGCTGAAGAAGGATTTATCCCCTTTCTTAATGTTCCTCCTTTTACGAAACTGCGATAGTAGTTTCTAGCGCGGGGAGCCACACTGCATGGCCTGCCCTGCTCTTGATTCTCACTGAGTTCCTATGAGCTTCGGGAGCAGCGCGAGTCATTCAGCATGGCTCCCCGTGCTAGAAACTCCTAGCGCAGTTAGTGCTCCAGGCTGTGGCAGAAAAGGGCCCTTATCTGCTTAATTAGCAGATTTGGCAATACAATAATAATGGGTGATTTATTTTACCCAAGAAATATTTTAAAAAATGGGAAAACGTAGGAAGGTACACATGCACACACCTGAATGGAAAAGATAATGTGTGAACTTTGGGCATACAACTCATCAAAGTTACGAGAAAATGTAGAGAAAAATATGTTTTTCTTCACATTTTCTGGTAACTTTGGTAAGGTGTATGCATTGCATCCATACATTATTGTTTTCAATTCTAGTAGGTGGTTTGAGATATAGATATATATTTAACTTCTATTACCCTAATATTGACTGAATACAAGGGCAGCATTTGAGAATTGTTGCTGCCAGCAACTCTTTCATTTCCCCCATGTTAGCGCAGTCAAGAGTGCAGAAGCAACTGGGTGTGCCTGAGCCTAGACTCACCTGTGGCCATGCCCCTGGTTTATATTAGCCAGTTTAGGAGAATAAGCTGCCATAGAGTCTGATATCACTTGAGAGTTTTGCTTTTAGAGGGAACTGTACCACTGGAGGATTAAATATGTAACATTGCCTAATCTGTCCAATGGAGTACTGCACAAAATGATGACCTATCTGAAGCCTAGTTGTCCCAGATAGCAGATTTAAATTTCAGTGCCACTATTTTTTACATAAATGTGTATTCCATTTCTGAAATGCGTAATGAACATTTAATTTTTGACCCACCAAAAACATGCCCAAACCATACCACTTTAACATATGCTTTTTCAGTTTTAGAAGTGTACTGTATATTTCTGCCCTGTAAAATTGGGATTTAAATGTTTATATAATAAAAATGTCTAAATGTCTGTTTATGCACCTCTATAAAGAAAAATAACACTTCTAAAATAAATACCACAGCTTATCTATTTTCAGAAAACATTTGACAAAGTCCCTCATGAAAGACTTCCAAGGAAATAAAAAGTCATAGGCTAGGAAGGAAAGCTTACTTGTGGATTAGGAAGTGGTTAAACCATAGAAAACAGAGTTAAGAACATAAGAATAACCATACTGGGTCAGACCAATAATCCATCTAGCCCAGCATCCTGTTTCCACTGAGGTCAATCCAGGTCACAAGTACCTGGCAAAACCCCAAATAATAGCAACATTACATGCTACCAAACCCAGGTCAAGCAGTGGCTTCCCCCATGTCTGTCTCAATAGCAGATTATGGACTTTTCCTCCAGGAACTTGTCCAAACTTTTATGAAAACCAGCTATAGTAACCACTCTTACCACATATTCTGGCAATGAGTTCTAGAGCTTAACTATTCTCTGAGTGAAAAAAAATTTCCTCCAATTGGTTTTAAAAGCATTTCCTTGTAACTTCATCAAGTGTCCCTTAGTCTTTGTAATTTTTAATGGAGTAAATAATTGATCCACTTGTACCCGTACTATACCACTCAGGACTTTGTAGAGTTCAATCATATTTCCCCTCATCTGTCTGTTTTCCAAGCTAAAGAGCCCAAACCTCTATAACCTTTCTTCATACAAGAGGAGTTCTATCCCCTTTATCATCTTGGTTGCTCTTATTTGAACCTTTTCTAATTCTGCTACAGTGGCGTACCAAGGGGGGGGGGGGGCCGTCCGCCCCGGGTGTAACCATAGGGGGGGTGCACAACCGGCCAGCTCCGGAAAATTATACCGGGCCGATCAGCTTGCCTCTCCCCGACATCAATTCTGCCGTCAGAGAGGAAGTTCGGGCCAGCCAATCGCTGCCTAGCTGGGCAGAACTTCCTCTCCGACGGCAGAATTGATGTCAGGGAGAGGAATGCTGGTCGGCCCTAGGCAGGGAAGGAGAGTTTGGGGCAGCAGCGGCTTTGGGGCATGTTACCCGATGGTGGCGGCAATGGCTTGGGGGAGGGCAGGGAGAAAGAAAGAAAGGGGGCAGGCAGGGAGACAGAAGGAAGGAAGAGAAACAGAAAAAAAGAAAGGGGGCATGAAGAGAGAAAGAAAGGGCAGGGAGAGAGGAAGAAAAAGTTGGGGGAGGGAATGAGGTCTGCAGGAGAGAAAGCATACAGGCTGAAAGAAGGGAAGAAAGATTGGATGCACAGTCAAAAGAAGAAAGTGCAACCAGAGACTCATGAAATCACCACACAACAAGGTATAAAAAATGATTTTATTTTAAATTTAGTGATCAAAATGTGTCTGAATTTATATCTGCTGTCTATATTTTGCACTATGGCCTCCCTTTTACTATACCACAATAACAATTTTTAGCGCAAGGAGCCTATGAGCATCGAGAGCAGTCCTGGGCATTCAGCGTAGCTCCCTGCGCTAAAAACTGCTATTATGCTTTAGTAAAAAGGGAGGGGGGGTAATTGTCTATTTTCGTATGGTTGTTACTGAGGTGACAGTGCATAGAGTCACCTGCCTTGACTTCTTTGATAAAAACCCAGAATAGGAATGATAATTAACATTTTCTCATCGTACAGTGTGCCTTGTGTTTTTTTTTTTAATTTTATTGTTGATAGATCATTTTGACTTGGTCATTTTAAAAGTAGCTCGCAAGCCCAAAAAGTGTGGGCACCCCTGAGCTAGAGCGTTGAAGCTGTATATTTCTGCCTTAAAGGTCATCTCTGACGCAACCGGAAGTTGCATCAGAGACGATCTTTATTGCAGTCATATGCAACTACAACGCTCCAGCTGCTGTAAGAAGGCAGTTTAGACATCGCTGGCCACAGGGCAGGGAGGTTTGTCGGACTGGGCCTGTTGTCCGGGCCGGGGGGGGGGAAGCACCATGAAGGTAAGGGGCAGGGAGGGAGAAAAGAAGAAAGGTTGGGTGGAGAGGAAAACAGGATAAAACAGAGGGGGGAGAAGGACGCTGAAAGCACATGAGGAAGACAGAGTGGGAAGAAGATGCTGAATGAAAATGGGAAACGGAGAGTGGGGAGAAGATGCTGAAGGGAAATGAGGAACAGAGAGTGGGGAGAAGATGCTGCAGCAAAATGGGGAAGAGAGAGTGGGGAGAAGATGCTGAAGGGAAATGGGGAAGAGAGAGTTGGGAGAAGACGCTGGCAGAGAAGAAGACAGAGATGCCAGACTATGGGAGGAGCGGAGGGAAGAAGATGGGTGCCAGACCAATTTGAATGGAGGGAGAAAGGGAGAAGCACAGTAACAGAGCAAATGAAAGATGCAGAGAGAAGAGAGACAGTGGATGGAAGGAAGAGAGTAACAAGAAGATGAAGAAAGCAGAAACCAGAGAAGACAAAGGTAGAACAAAAATTTTCTATTTATTTATTGCTTTAGGAGACATGTGTCACTGTTTCTGTGGTGTTGCATTGTATGCAGAGTCCAGCTTCTTGCTGGTTCAATTTAACCTTTGTCTATGTATTTCTATTTTATTCCCCCTTTTACAAAACTGTGGAGCATTTTTTAGCGCCAGCCGTGGTGGTAGCAGCTCTGATGTTCAGAATTCTATGAGCGTCAGAGCTGTTACCACAGTGGCTAAAATTCACACTATAGTTTTGTAAAAGGGGGAGGGGTTCATTTGTGATGACATATTCCATACTAGGCGAAGGTGTTTTCTGTGTTCTGTGTGTTCGAAAGACATGGTTTTCTGTTAGGATTGACGGTGTAGGATTGATCTGTACTAGTCTGACTTGTTTAGTTTTACAGTGGGTGTATTGATGTTGTACTGCTCACTGCAGTATGTAAGATGCTGCCTTTTCCTAGATACTCATGTGTGACATGTGGCTTGTTACTAAAAATCATGTTTTTCGTACAGATGGGGGGGTGCCAAAAAATGAAGGGCCCCAGGTGTCATATATGCTAGGTACGCCACTGTTCTGCGATATATTTTTTGAAATACGGTGACCAAATTAGAATGCAATGCTCAAGATGAGGTTGCACCATGGAGCAATAAAGAGGCATTATAAAATTCTTAGTCTTATTTATTTTTCTAATAATTTCTAGCATCTTGTTTGCTTTTTTGGTCAGCACTGTACATTGGGCGGGTTTCAGCATATAGTTCCCTATCTCGATTCATGGTTTCCCCACTCACAAATTCAGTTATTCGCAATTTTTTGTGTTGGATTTTTTTGCCTAGTTTTTAAAGGCCCCCCATACCTCCCCAGACCTTACCTGGTGATCTAGCGGTGACGAGGGGTAGGATCAATCTTCCTATGCTCCTGCCCTGTGCAGAGCCACCATCAAAATGGCTGTCATGAGTTCCCATTTTAGATTTGGGTTATTCTTCCCAATGTGCAAGTGGGGACAAACAATGTGAGCAACAGGAACTATAGCAGGGAAACACTGAAGGACCAGTTCTGTATGCTAGAAAGGAAGCTGAAGACCAGAACATCAAGGGTAGTGTTCTCGGAGATCCTGCCAGTACCCAGGGCCAACAGGAAGAAGCAGATGGAGCTGCAAGCAGTCAACGCATGGATGAGGCATTAGTGTGAGGAAGAAGGATTCCACTTTGCGCGCAACTGGACGATGTTCTGGGGGAACAGCAAGCTATACAGGAAGGATGGACTTGACCTCAGCGGAGACGGAATGAGGCTACTTGTAAGCAACATCAAGCGAGAAATTGAGAAGATTTTAAACTAGGAAAAAGGGGAAAGCCGACAGTCAATCAAGAGTCAATGGTTTTGGAAACGGTATACCCAGAGGATACCATGCAGGAAGATTGCGGGGAAGACTCACCGGATCATAGGCAAGATAGAAATCCTGGCGGATCAAAAGGGACACAAGAGGGAATGAAATGCAAGAGAGTAACAGGCCGCACACTTAAGTGTATGTACACAAACGCAAGGAGCCTAAGGAATAAGATGGGGGATTTGGAAGCTATGGCATAAAAAGATAACCTTGACATAATCGGCATCATGGAAACATGATGGAACGAGGAAAACGTGTGGGACACTATGCTACCGGGATACAGAGACAGAGTAGGACAAAAAGGTGGGGGGTATTGCCCTGTACATCAAAGAGGGAATCGAGTCTACCGGAAAGAACACGCCGGAAATGAAAAATACCGGGAACAAATGGAACGGAAACAACTACTACCATCCCCCAGGGCAGTCCGAAGAAACTGATGGAGAAATAACAGATGAGATTAAACACAACTGCAAGGGAGGCAATGCAGCTATCATGGGCGACATCAATTATCCGGGGATAGACTGGAACCTAGGTACTTCCGGCTGCAGCAGGGAGACCAAGTTCCTGGATTCTTTAGGCGATTGCTTCCTGGAACAACTTGTCAAGGAAAATATGAGAGGAAATGCAATTCTGAACTTAATTCTAAATGGACTACGAGGACCAGTGCAAGGTGTAGAAGTAGAAACAGTGATCACAATATGATCCACTTCAACCTGGACACAGGGGCAAAACATCGATCCAGAACGACGGCCATGGCACTGAACTTCCGAAAAGGGAATTACGAAGGGATGAGACTCATGGTGGGGAAGAAGATTAAGAAGAGGATAAGCACTGTAAAAACACTAGAGCAAGGGTTTTTAAGGACACAGTCACCGAGGCGCAAAATTTATATATACCACGTATCAACAAGGGATCCAAGAGGATAAAGAACAAGGAACTGGTGTGGCTCACTGTAGTGGTAAAGGAAGTGATCAGATACAAGAAGACTTCATTTAAGGAATGGAAAAGGTCGAAAATGGATGAAAGCTGGAAAAAGCACAAACAACATTAAAGCAGGTGCCATAAGGCGGTAAGAGGGGCCAAAAGAGACTACGAGGAAAAAATAGCCAAGGAGGCAAAAAACTTCAAGCCATTCTTTCGATATATTAAGGGGAGCATGGGGCCATTGGATGACCATGGAATAAAGGGAATATTAAATGAGGATAAAGCCAACACCGACAAACTGAACACATTTTTTGTGTCTGTATTTACTGAAGAGGATATATACAATATACCAGAAGCCGACAGGCTATATGCAGGAAATGAAGATGGGAAACTGATAGGGTTGACAGTCAGTCTAGAAGAAGTATGCAGGCAGATTAATAGGCTTAAATACGATAAATCCCCGGGACCGGACAGTATCCATCTGAGGGTAATCAAGGCACTGAAAGAGATTATAGCTGAATTGCTCCAACTAATAGCCAATCTGTCGATCAAATCAGGAATGATTCTGGAAGACTGGAAAGTGATGAATGTTACGTCGATTTTCAAGAAAGGTTCGAAGGTAGATCTGGGAAACTATAGACCAGTGAGTCAGACTTCGGTACCGGGAAAGATGGTAGAGGTGCTGAAAAAGGACTGCATCATTGATCACCTTGATGGACACAATCTGATGAGGACCAGCCAGCACGGCTTCAGCAAAGCACGGCTTGACGAACTTGCTGCACTTCTTCAAGGGAGTAAACAGGCAGATAGACAAGGGTGACCCGGTCGACATTGTATATCTGGAATTTCAGAAGACATTCGACAAAGTCCCGCATGAATGACTACTTTGAAAAATTGTGAGCCATGGAATCGAGGGTCTGCGAGAATCTCAGAGAGAGCGGGAACTCGAAGGCCTTGAGCATGCGCAGATGCTCAAGGCCCTGCAAAAAGAAGACGGCAGATCTTCGGGCACCGGCAACAGCATATCTTGTGCGTTGGTGTCGGTGCCAGTGCCAGATGGGGGTAAGCAATGTGTTCGGGTGGGCGGATGGGTGCGTGGGGGGTGCCAGATTGCAGCGGGGATGGGGGCGACGCGAGCGGGGGGGATGGGGGATCACGGGGGGAATGGCGGATCACGCAGGGGGAGCAATGCCTATTCTCAGGAGGGTAGAGCAGCGCCGCTGGCCTCGGGGGTGGGGGGGTGGGAACGTATCAAGCGAGTTTCCCTTAGTTCCTATGGGGAAACTCGCTTTGATATACGAGTACTTTGATTTACGAGCATGCTTCTGGAATGAATTATGCTCGTAAACCAAGGTTCCACTGTATATTTCATCTGCCATTTGGATGCTCACTTCCAATTTCCTAAGATCTTCCTGCAATTTTTCACAGTTTGCATGTGTTTTGACAACTTTAAACAGTTTGGTGTCATCTGCAAATTTAATCACCTCACTTGCCATTCTGATTTCCAGATCATTTATAAATATGTTAAATAGCACTGGTCCCAGTACAGATCCCTGTGGCACTCCACTATTTACCTTCCTCCATTGAGAAAAATGGCCATTTAATCCTACTCTCTGTTTTCTGTGTAATAACCAATTCTTAATCCACAACTGAACATTGTCTCTAATCCCATGACTCTAATTTCTCAGAAGCCTCTTATGGGGAACTTTGTCAAAACCTTTCTAAAAATCTAGATGGACTACATTAACTGGCTCACCTTTATCACCACCTATATTTACAACTTCAAAGAAGTCAAGCAAATTGGTGAGGTAAGACTTTCCTTAACTGAATCCATGCTAACTCTGTCCCATTAAATCATGTCTCACAATTTTATTTTTTATAATTGTTTCTACTATTTTGCCCAGTAGTGATACCCGATTCACGATTCAAATAGATTCATGATTCACTTCGGGTGAATCAATTTGGATCGATTTTTTTTTGTAAAAAATCAGCCTCCCAATTCGGTGACTGACCTTCCCCTCTCCCCCCCTAAAGCAGAAGTACTATCTCTTGCTGGCCAGCTGCTGCCACTCCTGCTTTATGGAGTGAGGGGGAGGGTCAGTCGGGAAGTGCTGCAGTGCCTGGCTTCCCTCCTGGTCTAATTACTGTAGAACAGCGGAGCATCCTGCAGAAAGGATAGCTAGTGCTAGCGATCCTTGCAGGCTGCCATTGGCCTCTGGAGCTGATGTTTCCTCTGCCGCGATCCTGCCCCTGACGTTAGAGGAGGGGCAGGACCTTGACAGAGGGAATGACAGCTGTGGAGGCCGATGGCAGCCTATAAGGATTGCTAGCACTGGCGATCCTCTCTGTAGGCTGCTCCACTGCTCTAATTAAGTAAAAGTAAGACTGTGAAGCCAGAGGGGTAACAGGCAGGCCTTTGGGGGGGAGGCCTTCAGGGGGGTGCAGGCTTTCAGGGGATGCAGGCCCTCAGGGGCTGCAAGCCTTCGAAGAGGGTACAGGCCTTCAGGGAGGTGCAGGCCTTTAAGGAGGAGGCAGGCCATCGGGGGAGGGGTGCAGGCCTTCAAGGGGTACAGGTCTTCAAGGGGGATGCAGGCCATCAGGGAGTGTAGGCCTTCTGGGGTGACAAGCCTTATGAGGGGTTACAGGCCTTCAGGGGGGTACAGGACTTCAAGGGGGGTACAGGCCTTCAGGGAGGGCCCTGGTGTAGGATTACACGGAGGGAGGGAGGGAAGGGGAGTTCAAAGAGACATGCATATGCCGGACTGGGGGGAAGAAATAATGGGTCTAAAAATAGAGAAGAGGAAGAGAGATGGTGAACAATAGGATTTAGGGAGGGAAGGAACAGAAAGGGAGAGAAGGTGGACATAAGGGATGGTGTGGAGGGGTTGGGGGATAGATATACTGGATAGGAGGGTATTTGGTAAGAGAAAAGGAAAACTCGTAGACCCTGGGGTAGTGGAGAAGTAGGGAGTAATGCTGGATGAAAAGGTAGTTGAGAAAAGGAGAGATGGTGGATCAAGGGATGGTGGGGTCCATCGCTGCAGCTGTGGGGATGGAAATGAAAAAAACAAAAGATGCCAGACCTCCGAGGGAGGGAAGGAAAACGGAAGGGGAGGACAGAGATGGAAGATGGATGGTTAGCACTGAGAAAGAAGAAAGAAGGAAACCATGGCAAGCGAGTTGTCAGAAGACAACCAGAGCCTGGGACCAACATGATTTGAATAATAACCAGACAACAAAAGGTAAGAAAAATAATTTTATTTTCTGTTTTGTGATTACAATATGTCAGATTTGAAACGTGTATCCTGCCAGAGCTGGTGTTAGACCGTGAACGTGAGTTAGGATTTAACAGAGAGAGGAAAAGTATTTTTTGTTTGTTTATTTTGTTTACACCACAGTGCCAGTGTGGGTAGGAAAAGGCAAAGGGGTGAAGAGGTTATAAAATAAATCCACAAGGATGCTTGAAAAAACACCCAATTGGGCAGGAAAATCTAATCTAAAAATTGATTCAATAGGCTGAATCGAATTAAATCAAATTTTTTTTCCTAAATTGGGCAGTTCTATTGCCCAGCACTGGTCTGTAATTTTCCAAATCTCCCCTGAAACCTTTATTAAAAATTGGCCAATTTTCACTATGGAGGATGGTAAATATTGGGACATCACAGGTACTTGTACTAGGACTGATTTTTTAAACATATTTCTAAAATGATCTGGAAATGGGAACAATGAAAGAAGTGATCAAATTTGCACATGATCCAAAATTCTATGTCTATTCCACAAACAGTAAAACCTTGGATTGCAAGTACTGTATTTTTCGCTCTATAAGATGCACCACATGCCCCCCAGTACCTTAAATCATCCCCCACGTAACCCCAGTACGTTTTTTAATCATCCCCATACCTTTAATCATCCCCTTTGCACCTTTTAATCATACCCCCCCCTTGTACCTTTAATCATACCCCCTTGTACCTTTTTAATCATACTCCCCCCGTACCTTTTTTTTTTTAAACCCCGTACCTTTTTAAAATTCTTTCCTCCCTCACTCGACAGCTCCTTACTATTTCCAGTCAGCAGGCTCACGATTCAGGAGCGCGGTGGTTAGGGCCAAGCTTTACACGCTCCCGCTTGGGCCCTGCCGCTTTTCTCGCAAATCCTGCGAGAACTGCAGCCAGCTATTCGGAAAGCGGCGCAGGCTCATGCGAGAGTGTGTAAAGCTTGGCCCTGACCGCTGTACTCCTGACTCGTTCACCTGCTTTCTGGAATACAGAGCTGTACGCTAGACCACCAGGCTTGGAAAAAGGTTTTTGGTGGCGAGAAAAAGGTTTGACAGCTGCAGCGACGACAGCAGCGGGGGTTTTTTTTTAAAGAAAAAGGTAGTGCGGCTGTGGCGCGGGGTTTTTTTTTGGAATTGTATGATGTTAAAAAAAAAAAGGTACTGTGGCTGCGGCACGGGAGAGTGTTTTGTAATTATACTAGGGGGGTGGCAAGCGGTGCTGAAAAGAGGTGCAGCGCGGGGGGTTGTTTTGCAATTGTATGGGGGGGCTGGCTGGCAAGGTGGTGCAGCTGGTGCACGGGGGATTCAAATTTTGCACCTTCGCTTCATAAGACGCACCGAGATTTCCAACCACTTTTGGGTGGAAAAAAAGTGTGTCTTATGGAGCAAAAAATACGGTAACCTGGTTTGCAAGTGTTTTGCAAGACAAGCAAAACATTTTATTAAATTTTAACTTGATATACAGGAAATGTCTTGCAATACAAGTATATACAGTATATACACATCACATCTGAGCCGATGGTTCTTCTCTCACTGACACTGCAGGAGTGTAGTGACTGTTCTAAACAAGCAAAGTCTTACAATACGAGTACATGCAGTATACACACGTCACATTATCACAGCTGAGCTGATTGTTCTTCTCTCTCTGACGCTATGGGAGTGTAGTGACCAGTGTTCCCGCTAAGCTGCGCTGGCGTGCGCTGGCGCACAAAATATTACATCGCAGCGCACAAGTTTCTCGTCACAGCGCACGGCGTACGGCAGATGGCAGGGCGGCGAGAGGAGAATCGGGCGAGTTGGCTCATAACTTGCTGGCGCCCGATATTTTTAGCTCACAGCGAAAAAAGTTTGCTCACAACACCCGCCCGCTTAGAGGGAGCACTGGTAGTGACTGTTCTAAATGAGTGAGGTCTTGTAATACAAGTACATATAGCATTTTGCATTAAAGTTTTGGGGTTGTGGAATGAATCGTCTGAGTTTCCATTATTTCCTATGGAGAAATTTGCTTTGATGTACGAGTGCTTTGGATTACAAACATGCGTCTAGAACGAATTATGCTCGTAAACCAAGGTTTAACTGTATATGCTTTTGATATTTCATGAATACTTTTTTGTGCAGAGAAATGTATAGTTTGTAAACTGTGTGAATCTTGCTGCATCTATTTCTAAAAAAAAAAAAAAAAAAAAAATTGTATGTGAAGTTTTTAGTGATCCCATTTACATCTGCCCATTCTGGTTTATATACCTTATATAAAATGACCCTCCAAATGTGATGGACCTGTTATCATGCCTTTGTTCCTTCTCTTTGATTATATCTTTTTTTTAAAAAATGTGAAAGCTGTACAGGCTTTGGAGTTTATGGATTTTGAGAACATCTGGGAGGTCTGGGAGGCCACCTGCTAGGACTGACAATGCAGAGCTATCATTAATATGTTCAAGTAGGGTGTTTCCTGCAATTGCACAAGAAATCATTTAGACTTTATATAAAATGTTTATAGGTAATTTCCGCTCATTCCCAGTCATCAAAATAACAGGTAATTCAAGAACACATGCCAAGAAAATACCATGCAGCAGTTTTAGAGCCATCATAAAATGTACATGGTTGCTTCTAAAAATGCACATGAATGTAGATTTATGTCAACATTCTGGACATTTGACCAGTGTACTCTCTTTTAACAGGTTTTGTTGGTGAAAGATTTTACAGTAACATGTAAGTATATAAGAAAGCTAAATCAGAATGCCAAAACCTAATCCATTTTGCATGATTTTTTTCAACTGGACAGCATCACTGAAAGTGATTTTATTACACACAGCACCAGAAACACTGACATTGAAGATTTTGAGGTCATGGAAAGTTTTGTACCAATTCAAGGCAACAAAAATAATGGTTACTTGAAACCCTGCACTTTTTAGTCAGTTTTCCATGCAAAGGTCTCAGTAAGTGGAAATATTTTCCAATTACTGCAATTAGTAGCGGAGATGGTTGTCAGTTGTGCTTTTTCTGCAAAAAAAAAAAAAAAAAGAATACGCTGTTAGGCTTGCCATGCTTAGTTTAGAAGAACACTGTAATTATTGTATTAATTGAGAACTTTAATAATTATTTTTTGAAATATGATGCAGTGACTCATTCAATTCCCAGGTTGTGCACTACTGATTTAAGCGAGCATTTGAAAATGTTGCTCATTTTCTTCTGCATGCATGCTGAATGTTACAACATAAATATCATATTGGCAGCATAAATGGCACCAACACTAGTTTGTGCTCTTAATATAATTCACGTACTTTCCTGTTAAAATTGATATTCAGCTTCATATAGTAATCCCAAAGTGGATTATAATATACATTTAAAACAATGATGAGAAATAATAAAAACAACGCTGAAAGATGTCAGTTCATTTTCATATTTATGCATCCTCTTTATTTATATCATTACAACCAAATAAATACAATCAGCAATATAAGTTATATATAAATAAAGTAGTTTTATATATAACTTGAACATTCTAAGGGCTCCATTAGGTCCCTATAAAATTACCTGAGAGTGTATATACATGTAAAAAGTAGATGCACAGAAACAGAATGTCTTTATTTACATAATATGGAGGGTGTTTTTTAGTAGCTCTGTTCACAGTATGCATGTGTAAATATGAACATTTGCACGTGCATAACAAATAAACCTAGAAAATCTGATTTTTATAAGTACAATTACAAATAAAATGGCAAAGATGCACGGTTTGACCATGGTTAGGGTAGGGCTAGATTCACTTACATCCTTTGCGTGCCCGATCCGTAGCCGATCCATGGCCAATCCGTGCAGGCCTGACCAATCCACAAAACAAAAATATTCAAATGAAGGCGATCAGACAAACAGCTCCATTAGTGTGCGATCCCAAAGCATGCGTCTAAGAGTCGCAACTTTTTTTAAAAACTTTTACCATATATACGTGGTGACAGAAGGCAGTTGGGACACATACAGCGCTGGCACCAGACCCTGAGAATGGTGCGTGTACCCCACCATATGTTTATACAGTCCGGCTGAATATTGGCTGAGACCCAGAAAAGTGCTTGCGTCTAAGCATGCCCAATTATGCCCAGATATTCATTGCTGGTGCTTGGACATGGCTGAACTCTGAATATACACTGGCTAAAAATCAGGAGAATGAATCTTTATTTTTCCTGGGGTTGTCACAAAACCTGATATTCCTTGCTAGTTTTGTTTCCAGGGGCTCCATCAACTAATGGAGAATTAAGATGGCAATTTCCACTAATCCTTTAAGGCAGGGGTAGGGAACTCCGGTCCTCGAGAGCCGTATTCCAGTCGGGTTTTCAGGATTTCCCCAATGAATATGCATTGAAAGCAATGCATGCAACTAGATCTCATGCATATTAATTAGGGAAATCCTGAAAACCCAACTGGAATACGGCTCTCGAGGACCGGAGTTCCATACCCCTGCTTTAAGGGAAGCACTTATCTGAAACCTTAACATCCTAGGTTGTGTACAGTATATAAATCCTGTTGTCACTCTTTTTTTTTTTTACATACTGTAGATGTGAATTCCCCTTCTCAAATGGAGAATGTATATTTATTTTTTAGCCTCACCCTTGTCTTTCCCAGAATATGCTCATACCCATATTTTTCAGAGTTTTAAATGTGTATATCCCAGTTTTTTAAAATTAGAATTTAGGGGTATAATTATCAAAGTGGGCTAGTGTTAAGATGCTATTTTTCCTCTATTTGCCATTTTAGCACAATTCCCTTTTTATGCAATAAGATCTCATTACTAAAATGGCAAAATAACACATAACAGAAACCCAGGTTGATAACATCCCCTCTTAAATATTTATGTGCACCTAAAGCTTGAATAGTGCTTCTAAAATAAGCACAATAAGTGTTCCCATGAGGAGAAAATAGGTAGAGAGGAGTGAGATATGTACTTATATACCATTTTTAGAAAATATGTGCTTATGCAGCCATTCTTATTGGCTAAGAATGTGCATTGCTAGCATAGTTTCAGTTCACTAGCATTAAGCAAATTATGTAGTCACTAAACTGATTTAGCAAGTGCTAACCTATAAATTAGCATGTGTTAAGTGGAGTGCATCAGGGCTCGGTTAGATTCATCTGCTCATAAACTTCACAAAGTGAAAAATGTCTGAAAATGAGGCGGAAATACCCTAAAACAAATTGATTTTCCCCCATACACATCCTTATTATCTATCAGCATTTACACACTAGAGCAGACGTGTCAAACTCTGGCCCGCGATGCCATACAATTTGGCCTGCCAGACAATTAAATATTTGTAATTAAGCTGGCCCACCAGGCAGATGAGCCAGCTGGGAGGACTAGGCGGATCTGAACGGTGACGGCAGCCAGGAGAGTGCAGGCGACCATGAGCAGCAGTAGAGAGCGTCGGGAGCATAGCATCATACAGCATGGCGGCCGTAAGAGTTGCCCGCCAGAAAGCATTAGCTGTAGAATCATGTGACAAGTTTGAGGTGCTTGAATGTACAGCTGATGCCTTCCTGTGAGCAAATCTCGCAGCCGCCACACTTTGCTCCCAACGCTCTCTACTGCCGCTCATGGTTGCCAGCACTCTCCCGGCTGCCGTCGCCGTTCAGGTCCGCCTAGTCCTTCTGGCTTCCTGCACAATTGAAGAGGTGAGTTCTGTCTTTGTCTATGATTATCACTTCAATGCACATTTGTGTTAAGCTGAGCTCATCTCAAACACATAGTTTTGCATTCCTAAATCATCTACCTGATTGGAAAGTGAACTCAAGGTGGTTTTTAGTGTCAGCAATTGACTATTGCCTCAAAGTGATATCATTGAGAAGCGTTATCGATGTCCAGAGAGTGATGGAAGTGCTAAGGGGTAAATTCTCTATATTACGTCTAACTTAGGCGTGCTTTAGACATCTGGAAAACACAAGTGTCAATCAAACGGTGCTTAGGCGTGCGGTAGACGTCTCTACAACCGCTTGGCGCAGGATAGATGCAGGTTTCTGAAACGTCATTGAGACGTCGCCAATGGACCCTCCCTAGACGCCAGATAGACGTCAGTACGATGTTTTTTTTTTTTTTTTTAGATTATACTTTTTTATACTCTTTACTGATTTATTATCAGTCATTCAGCATTGTAAGTATAGGATGATGAAAAGGATAACCAAAACACAGTATACCATTTTGTAAACTATATATTAGTTGATCTGGCAATATTAGTGAGGTAGGGAATGGCAGACAGAGAACACTGCTGTGTTGTATCTTTTTCCTCTAGGATATCAGAATTGTACAGTTTACCATTAATACAAGGAAAAAAAATATGTTATGTTTCAAAGGAGAACTAGAAGATGAAACGTACCGAGTGGGTGTTGAACTTACATTATCAGTATGGAAGGTGGGAACCGGTACATGTATGCTGCACAGAAAGCTGTACAGGAATGTCATACTCACCTCCTATTAGAAGTGGAAAGGATAGGACTTTGAACACCATATAGACTTCTTATAAACTTCGTTTAAGTTCCACAAAGACTGGCAGGAAAGGCACCCTAAGTCATCCAATAAGCTTTCTCTGGATTTCCCAGAGACATTATTTCAGAGAGGATAGTTTAGAACTGATATCTTGCTCGAAAGAACACTCTCCTGGTCTTAAAACATTGCTACAATCAGCTCATTCTTCAGAACAAAGGTAAATCCCATAACTTATACTGGCCCAACTTAGAAACAGAATCAAAACACAGATCAGACCTGAATGTGGCTTCTAGTTCACAGGAAGAGGAAGTAGCCAGCAGCACAATGCTGACCTCATTGTGACATCATCAAGGTGCACCTGGAAGGTAGATATGCCACAAGTAAAAGACAAGCCAGGAGTTGAACTCACAACCTACAGATGATCGATATAGTGTTTTTACTCACTGACCTACACCACCTTTTACACCTGTGTCTCTGGTTCCCCTGTCTTAGCATACATTAGTGATGTGCTAAAGTATACTCTACTTAGCTATCATATCACAGTCAGTGGAGGCAAAAGACTGGTAGCTCAATGGTGTAAAGCACCGTTGTCATGGATGCAACACCCATATTCCTAAGTATGGTTCAATAAATGTAATACAGAGTCAAAATTATGCTGTTTATTTTATCAAACCCAAGCTCAACTTTGTAATGTATTGTGTATAGTCTCGCTAATGTGTTTGTGATGAAAATGAGATGTGATAGTGAGCAAGGGACATCAATGCCTTTGTGAAAGCTTCAGGTTTGAAAACAATAATACATGCAAAATGACACCAGCGCAAGGTTTTTAAAATTATAACCAAGATTTATTGAATTATTGTTTCTATTTTTCCATTATTAGATCAAAAGAACAGCATCATTGCTTAACGTTGCGCTAATGGGAGATCGTCATTGTGGCCCAAAGGCTGGCCTTCTAACAACGGTCTCGTTTTCATATCTCATTTCATTCTATTATATAACTTTTGGTTTAGTGACATCATCAAGTTTGACGACCAATAACATTTCTATGGGTGGTCTTAAAGTTTAGACAAAGAAACATTCCTCCATGTTTAAAAGTTATACAAAGTTTTCAGAAAATTACTTTTGATTTCTGAATTAACATTATAACATTCAAGAGAATCTATAATTATTAACATGGTGCTGAGAAATTCTCAGCCCTTCCTAAATTGACAGTAACTTTAGTCTGGAAGAGGAAAGCTGACAGCTTCATGTTACACACAGTGATAAGCATGGGCTTCCAATGCCCCCCTCCCTTCCTATGCTGGAGACTGAAGCAACAGTCTCTGACTCTAATTACTCCCAGATGTTGCCTCAGGATTTTCCTTAGTGTTTCTTCAGGTTTAAAGTATATAAAATATGTTTTTTCAAAGCAACACAGTCATACACTTCAATCCAATCATATTTGTTTCATTCACTCTTTGCTTGGCCAAGCTTTCATTCATTCAATAAATCATAATTTTCATTCAAAACTACATCCAATTCAGTTTGAGACACGTTATCCTTCTTTACCAGTCTAAAGCAAGCCCATGTGGCCCACGAGGCTGGGAGCGGGAAAACTCAGAGAGGACAAAGAAGGCAAAAACTAGTCACTGGTAAACACAAAGAACCCAAAATGGATTCCATGTAATCCTGATTTCCACCATGATTTGGCTCAACAGCAAAGTACATACACAGATATTATTATGCTTTCCTAATCCTTAGTATATTTTTCTCTGGCCTTAGCTACATTATATTTAAATTTTTATTCACCTGTTTTTCCGTACGCTTCTATTTGGGCGTGGTCCTTAACTGACACAGAATTGTCTCTAACTAGAATTACCCAGAATCATACGAAAAACAGACTTTTGTAGAAAAAACTTCACAAAAAATACTGCACTATCATGGTCTGACATCCATTCCGTCCCATAACCAGCACTGGCCACGAGCAACTACTCAAGATAGGTGTATATCCTATATAATAAAACCCTAGCCGCGCATGCGGACTTACCTGCGTGCTTCTGTGATCTCTGTTCTGTGATCAGTAGGTCTGTGGCCAGCAGGAGTGCAGATGCAGCAGCCAGGCAACTTGTTGACACACAGCACAGCCGGCGACTCCCCCCTCCCGCCCTCACTCACCACCAAAACCACCACCGCCAAAGCCTCCTCCTTCTGCCCAGCCGGGAGGAGGGCTCCGAGTCGCTGAAAACTGTCCCAGATCAGCTTACACGGTCCCTAAAAAATTTACCTTTTCATCTGAGGCGCGAGGCTGCGGTGACCTTCCTCCCCCGGCTCACTAAGGTTCCGTCTTAAGAAATTCAAATGCATTGTTGAAAATGCAAGTGACTGTTCTCTGTCATCCTAGACACCCCTGCAACATCCCAACAACACACTCCTGCAGCATAAACCCCTCATGTTATAATCAAGGTGCTTCTGGAAGGTAGATATGCCACAAGTAAAAGACAAGCCAGGAGTTGAACTCACAACCTACGGATGATTGGTACAGCATTTTTACTCACTGAACTACTGAACTCTAGCCCTAACCCTAACCATAAAGTAGCGTCTGATGTCATAGAAGCCGTTAGAATTTTGAAATCGTTTTGGACGTTCATTGGGTGTTCTCAGATCAAATACACCTGTAGATACTTGTAATGATTGCCCCTTGTCAAAGCTTGTACCTAAAGTCATTTCTGGAGACTCCCATTCCCAAATCCCCAACATAGCTCAGTGCTTAAAAGCATTGCATGTATCTTCCAAAGGTCAGGGGTTCAAGTCCTGACTAAGGTTACCAAAGACATAATATTCTTTTTTTTTTCCACCCACCCAAACATGCATAGCTAAGCTAAAATATGTGAACCTCCTGAGATTATGCCTATTACTTCCCAATCTTCATTTAGTTCATTTATAACTTGTCATTGTGTTCTAAGCGTTCTGCTATACTTTTTTGTATAACAGCGATATCGACGTGGTTTAGGATATAATCAACAGTGTTGATGTAGCGTGGAGCGGCCGCTGCAAGCACGCCCAAGTGGCACAAAAACGTCATCGCGTTTTTTTGCGTTGTGACGTCATAGAATCGCCTGTTCTTCATACGCAGTTATTTCTCCTAAAATGGCTGCCAGGAGACAGCCAAACTTTTCCACAGCTGACACCAGACTCTTGGCCAGGCATCATTATTTTGTGATGCCTGGCCACCGCAGGTCATACCTGCAGTTCAGGAACTCCTGGACCCGCCTGACCCAGCGGTATAACAGAAGAGCCTCATGTCCCAGGGAAGTAAGTATTCCAAGTCAGGCCCTCACAAATAATCATGTAAAAAGTAATGATGATGGAAACCTGTCTCAATCAAATTGGTCATGTTATTGTGGGTAAATCTTGATTCCTTTTAAAAACTACAATTGTGCATAATAAATCTTTTACATTGAATACTGAAATTAAAGCACATCCCAAAGGAGCAGTAGTAGGATTTCAAATGACAAATTCAGCTCCTACAAGGCATCTTTCTCTATGCCTATTGGGCGCCGTTCGGGTGCGGTTGCTTGTCCCGCTTCCTAACCACGCCCATCACACCTCATTGGGTGTCCTATGGGGGTGTGTTTGAACGTGTTCTACAAGTAGCCTGAAAAGATGTCTGCACCTTGCAACATGGCTCCAAAACGGAAATCGAATTTCTTGCATGGAGAGTTGCACTTATGGAAAATGGAGGTGGGGCAGACCATGACATTATGGGCATCTGTGTGTAATCTGGCCTGGCCCCTTCTTTTCCCTAACAATTGATTCCCCTCCACACTTAACACAAAACTTAAGTCCTCAACAATCCCTCACACCAACACCCAGAAAAATCCATAAACTAAAGAAATACAGATAATGGGGGTGGGGAGGAGTGTCAAAGGCAGAAGGGAGTATAAAGGAGAACAGGCAAGTCATAGCACAAAGTTTCATCATTGAGGAAATGGAACACCACAAACACCAACTCACATGAGGGGGTCTTACATAGGAAAAATGGCTGTGCCAAAGCTTTCTATATCTAAGCATGCCTAAATAGCGGCTGACGTCATAGGAACGTTAGGATTCAAATCTAATTGGATGTGCATTGGATGTCGTTTTACCATATACAGCTGTAGTGACATTGTAGTCATTTCCTTCACATCTCTAAGCTTTGATACGAAGCTCTATGTTCTAAACAAAGTTACCTCTATAGCTCTATGCCTTAAGGCATTGCTTTTTTTTCATCTTCCATACATCAGAGGGTTCAAGTCTTGAGTAAGGTTAGCAAATAGTTTATATTCATTTCTCAGCCAGGACACCTGGTAACTCTTTAGCCTTGCCTTTACATATCAATATTTTGCTTCAGCTTTTATTATGTGCAGCCATTGTCTAATATTTAATGCAACCTGTTCTTTCTCATGCTGAACACCCTCCCCCACCAAAAACATCCCCCCCTAATTAGATCATTCTTCAACACCTGTCCAAGCCCTCTGAAGTTTGATTTAACTCATAGCTGTTGGCCAATGCCTATATTGTCTCAAAAGAAACACATTCCTACTAGAATGGCTTGTAGTTAGGAGCAAATGAAAGTATCTCATGCACCTGTGGCTGCAGAATGCTGAGGAGAAACAGCAAATTCCACCACTTCTAAGAACTGTTAGGATGCAAGGAAACAAAAGTAAAGGTGAGGATGGGATTTGAACCAGGGTGCTTGAGAAGATGGACAAGGCGTAATAGAGCACATTAACCAGGTGATCCACAAATGTCATCTTGCTGTTGGAGGAAAGGTTTCCTCTCATCACTGCTTAGGATGTCCGAGCCATGGTAAGTTGAAAATAGGTTTGCCTGGAAAGGGAAATGTGCACCTTACAAATGGCAAAGTCCACCATGTAGACCCTGTTATAAGAGCTAATAGGAAAAAACTAGGACCTTATTAAAATGAGCAAAGGTGGGAGTCGAACCAGGGAGTTTCAGAGATCAGAGGTCAGAACAGGAGCATTACCGTGTTGAGTTAGAAATGCTTTCTTGTGCTTATAGCAGTTTTGATTTGCTTATACCGCTTCTTATAGGCAGTTAATTCTGCTAGGAGACAAAACACTGCAGTTGTATATTATTGTTTCTTCATGATTTCAGAAATGTATACTTTACCATGATAAAAACTAACAAAGTATGCCATGTTTAAAAGGAGAAATATAAGATGAGTTGAACTCAAATTCTTAGCATGGAAGGGGGAAAAGTTTATTTTTCTGCTACACAGCAAAGTTGTACAGTAATGTTATATTCAACTCCTATAAGAAGTGGAAAGCATCATCAAGGTGCACCTAGAAGGTAGATATGCCACAAGTAAAATACTGGCTGGGAGTTGAACCCTCAAAGCCCGGAAGATTGGTAGAGTGCCTTTACTCACTGAGCTACAGCACCTTTTGCTCCAATGTCTCTGGCTCCCTTGTCATATCATATCTTAGTGAAGTGCTAAGGGAAAAGGAGTTTAGCTATAATCTCATAGTAGGCTGAGACAAAAGAGTGGTAGCTCAATGGTTAAAAGCGCTGCTTTCACTGAGCCCCAAACCCATATTCCCAAGTATGGTTAAATACATGTGAGGTGGAGCTCCATTTTTCTAATGTCCAACCCAGACCATGCTCACATGCTAATCTTCATTCTAAGCACTGTACTAATGGATATATGACTGTAAGTAATCTGTTCCGTTTAGGCATCATACCCGGAAAAGTGGTGTTTTTTTTGCCCTTACCGATCAGCGTCATTTGTGCTGCAATTCTTTAATACATATTTGATATTTGTTTTCTACGTGAAAACCTTCCAAATTTTTAGGCATTCCTTTGCTTAAACTTATTTGAGTTCATCCTGATATGATAGCTAATGAGCATAGGCAGCTCAGTCAAGTATGATATGAAAGGGTGGTGAGATGGACCTAAGTAGAAGCAGCTGTAGCTCTATGTGTTAGGAGCCTGTGCTCCTAACTCACATCCAGAGGTTGTGAGTTCTACACCCAGTACATCTTTTAATTGTGGCATACTACTTTGAAGGTGCAGATTGATGAGGTCACAATGAGGTCATTTTTGTGCAACTGAAGACCTCCATTTTGCAATGAGGGAAGCTGAATGTTAAGGTGTGTATCTGTTTATTCTCTTTTTAAGTGCTGATAATGTGTGCTGTTTTTTCTTTGCTTTCAAAAGAGAGCCGATTGCAGTGCTGTTTGTTGAGAAAAAAAGGGGGTTGTAAAAGCCATGTGCAAATTATAATATTGTTTGGGCAGAAATGTGGTTTGTTATCCATGCAATATAATGTGTTCCATTGATATGGTGTCATTATATTTATTAGGACAGAGAAAAGATGAAAATTACCTATTCAAACTCACTATTGGAATTATTGATGAAAAAACACAGCGGACATCTGCCTCGCGTCTAACAAAGAGCCGCAATTACGAAAGTTGAAACGGCATTGAAATCCAAGTTAGACCTGTGTTTCTTACGCCTACTTAATACACGATATTTAGACGCAGTTCGCCGTTCAGGTAGCGCCTATGTAGCGTCTCCATTTGTCACACCCATGGCACGCCCACGGAACACCCACGTCCAGATTTGGAGACGCGACTATGCTTTCTATAGACATCAGTCCGTCAACTACCTTTTAGGGACGTCTATGTGCCGTCTATTTCCCAATTAACACTAATTAAGACCCTTAACTCCGTAATTATTCACTTACTTCGGACGTCTAAAGCACGCCTAATATAAACGCAGTAATAGAGAATTTACCCCTAAGTGTACATTTGGGGACCTGGGTTGGTCACTGTTGGAAGGAGGATACAGGGCTTGATGGACTTCCGGTCTGTCCCAGTATGGCAGCTGTTATGTTCTTATATAAGGAGAGGTTGTAACCCTATACTTCTAGTAAGGCTAAGGGGTGCGTGCTAAATTGGTTAGCATACCTTAATAAATGGACCCCTAAGTATCTTAATAAAAAATTTGGCCCACGACTTAGCCTATGGTTTAGATTTTAGCCCCTTATGTGATTGTGTTTGACACCTCTGCCCTAGAGAGTGAAACAATAACAATTACTATGGTTACCACAGTAATAGGGAACAGTTTACAAAATTGCCAGGGAATACTACAGCAATGGTAGACTGTTCTATGGTAATGCTGTAGGACTAGGAACTGTTAGACCATATTCTATAAACGGTAGTGGTAAGCCATAGGGACTGTTAGGGTGGCCATAGTGCGGCAGCAGTAGGCCATAAGGACTGTTAGGCTATATTCTATAGGCCGCGGTAGGCGTCCTACCACTGTCTAACCAGCTAATCAGGATGCATGTTTTTTTAAAAAACAACCTTAGGTAGGTCACTTAAACTGTAGGCATCTGTCACAGTTGACGGAGATGCGTAGGGACACACCGGGGAAGGACCTAAGGCCCTGATTGGCCCAGGCACCTAAGGCCCCTCCCATAGGAGGTGCTTTTGGCACCTGTGCCAGAGTCTTAAGCCTCTTTCTTAGTGTATTCTGGGATGTACTAGGAATAGCCTAAGGTTCTGATTGGCCAGATCTCTAAGGCCCCTCTCAGGGTGCGGTAAGGTTCAGGGATTTCTTGCCACTGCTGCTCAGCTGAGATTCCCTTGCCGCTATCAGCTAAGCAGCAATGAGAATCGGCGTGGTTAGATGGAGTTAGGTATTTCTATATAGGATGCCTGTGTGCAATTCTCAAAAGCCGCTTAGTCAGCTGCTGAGACCAGATATCCTATACAGAATCAGGTCCTTAGTGTTCTGCCTCCACTTTCAAGAATGCAGTTTACTTATGTATGCAGTGAGAGTGTTTCTTTAAGACAAGCTCCCAGAGTTCACTGCTTTGTTCCTGGTGGGCTAATGCCTCCCTTCTTCTTGCTTGTTTTCTCTTGCATAATCTGAAAGCAGTCTCCATTTTAGCTAGCACATAGATATAGGAAAGACAATTATCTAGATTACACCTTTAAATTTTCTAGCCTAAATACAACTTAGTCTATTAAGTCTGGACCAGTGTTATCCTGCGCAGAAAGTCTGTGATACACATTCCTGGTTTTGTGCTGGTTGAGTGTAGATTGTATAGAAGAATTCCAACTGAACTGTGAGCTTATTTATTTCTTTGTTTTACAGTTATATTAAATGAGTTTGTTCAAGGAACTATGGAGTCTGGTCTGATAACATTAATTGATACAGGTTTAATGAGTTTATCTGTTTGGGACCCTCCAGGGTAAGCCAGTAACAGTTAGCATGACATTTCTGCAGTAATAGAAATAAAGGGATAATCCCCTATGAGCATTTCTGATTTTTCCTTAAAAAGCCCAAGTGATACAAATAATAAATAATCTAGTGGCTTCTTCAGAGGCAAGAAAATAACCCCACTCTTTCCTGCCCGGTAAGGTAGGGGACAAAGGGAGAGACGGGGACTCCATCTTAGAGTCAGGGGTAAGAAATCTCTTGGGTACTGAAGGAAACAGAGGAAATAGTACGGGCGATAAAGGCAAGATTGAAAGGGACAAACTATCTCAGACAGAAAGCACTCCATGTAAACAGAAAGAATGTATGCTAATGCCCGTAGCTTAGGCAACAAAATACTGGAACTGGAAATGGAAACGGAAATGAGAAACGCCGACCTTGATGTAGTGGCAATATCAGAAAAGTGGTTCTCAGAGTCCCAGAATATAACTTACTCCGTCGCGACAGAGAAGGCAAATCAGGAGGAGGGGTAGCTCTGTACATTAGAGAAGACATCAAAGTTACTAAAATTACAGACATCAAGTATAAGGGAGAATCCCTCTGGGTGAACCTTGCAAGGGGCAATAGCAAATGCCTGTATCTTGGTGTTGTATACAGACCACCAACACAAAAGGAGGACGCAGACGATGAATTAATAGAAGACATTGAAACCATCACACTGCGTGGAAATACAGTGCTGATGGGAGACTTCAATATGCCCGATGTGGACTGGAACAAACCTTCCACTACAACCAGCGGCAGCAGGAGGCTACTAGCCTCCATGCGAGGAGCAATCCTCAAGCAGTTGGTATTAGAACCCACAAGGGATCGGGCAATCCTGGACCTGTTACTCACCAATGGAGAAAGTGTCACCGAGGTATCGGTGGGAGAAACCTTAGCCTCCAGTGACCACAACATGGTGTGGTTTCACCTCAAGAAATTTTAAAGGAACAAATTTTCAAGGCATGGGAGACTATGTCTACAAAGCACTGCAAAACCAAAGCACGACGGACAAGGTAGAGGTACTATGGTCGGCGCTGAAATCTACCCTGCAAGAAGCAACCAAAATATAAATAAAAACCGTGAGCAAACGACAGAAAAAATAGACCACAGTGGTTCTCCGCAGAGATCTCAGAACTAGTAAAGCAAAAGAAAAAAACTTTCGTTACCTACAAACAATCACAATGACCGGAAGCTAAAGAAACCTACCTGGCAAAATCTAGAAAAGTTAAAATGACAGTCAGAGAGGCAAAACTCCGGATGGAAGAAAACATAGCTAGGCAGGTAAAGAAAGGGGAGAAATCCTTTTTTAAATATGTTAGCGACAGGAAGAAGAACACAAACGGTATTGGGCGCCTAAAGAAACCTGACAGTGACTTTACAGACTCAGACGCAGACAAAGCAGAACTACTCAATAATTACTTCTGCTCAGTCTTCACCTGCGAAGCGCCAGGTCCTCAGCTACAGACAGAGGGGAGCTCGGAGGATCCCTTCCGGGACATGTAATTTACCGCTAGTGACGTCTACCACGAGCTTTCCAAACTAAAAGTTAACAAAGCGATGGGCCCAGATAATCTACACCCTAGAGTACTTCGAGAATTGAGAGATGTCCTGGCAGAACCGTTAGCCGAGCTCTTCAATCTTTTCCTAAGCAAGGGAAAAGTGCCCCTGGACTGGAAAACTGCTAACGTTATCCCACTCCACTAAAAGGGATGCAGGTCAGAGGCTGAAAATTATAGACCGGTGAGTCTCACATCAATAGTGAGTAAACTCATGGAAACGTTGATTAAAAACAGATTGGACACGATTCTGGATGATGAAAGATTAAGGGATCCCCACCAGCATGGCTTTACAAAGGGAATCTGATAAGCTTCTTTGACTGGGTAACAAAAAAACTGGATGGGGGAGAGTCCCTGGACATCGTGTATTTGGACTTCAGCAAGGCTTTTGACAGTGTCCCACACCATAGGTTATTGAACATGATGAACATGTTAGGACTAGGAAAAACACTGACAGCATGGGTAAGAGACTGGCTTAGCAGTAGGCTTCAAAGGGTAATGGTAAACGGTATTCCCTCAAAAATGTCAAAAGTGACCAGTGGAGTGCCACAGGGTTAGGTCTTGGGCCCGATACTGTTTTAATATCTTTGTAAGGGATCTGACTCAGGGACTTTGAGGCAAAATTACATTATTTGCCGATGACGCTAAATTATGCAACGTTGTGGCCAGGGCAACGGAACCTGACAGCAAAACCAGACCCAACACTATGGAGCAAGACCTACTTTTACTGTAACAATGGTCCAGTACTTGGCAATTAAACTTTAATGCCAACAAATGTAAAGTAATGCATCTTGGAAACGGAAATCCATGCAGAACATACACCTTGAATGGTGAAAACTTAACAAGAACTTCTGCAGAAAGGGACTTGGGAGTACTCATCCGAGAAGACATGAAAGCTGCAAACCAGGTAGAGAAAGCTTCAGCAAAGGCTAGACAAATGCTGGGTTGCATCAGAAGGAGCTTTATCAGCTGAAAGCCTGAAGTCATACTGCCGTTGTACAGATCCATGGTGAGACCACACCTGGAGTACTGTGTCCATTTCTGGAGGCCACATTATCAGAAGGATGTGAAGAGAATGGAGTCGATCCAGAGAATGGCTACTAGGATGGTCTCAGGACTTAAAGATCTCCCATATGAAGAACATCTGACCAGACTGCGCTTATATTCTCTCGAAGAGCGCAGAGAAAGGGGAGACATGATAGAAACATTCAAATATGTCACGGGCCGCGTTGGAGTGGAGGAAGAAATCTTTTCTCTTAAGGGTCCCATGGTGACAAGAAGGCATCCGCTAAAGCTTAAAGCGGGAAGATTTCATGGAGACACCAGGAAATACTTGTTCACCGAAAGGGTGATTGATCGATGGAATGGTCTATCACGCCAGGTGGTCGAGGCCAGTAGCGTGCTCGACTTCAAGAGACGATGGGGCAAACAAGTGGGGTTGCTACAGAGTTATGCTTATAACATGGATTCTCATGGGAGGGAGGACTCTTGAGTGGGCAGACTTATTGTGGGAGGACTTTGAGAGGGAGGGTTCTTGAGTGGACAAACTTGTTTGGCCGCCGGCCCTTTTCTGCCGTCATACTCTATGTTTCTATGTTACTATGCCCGTCGTTACCACTTCCTCAAAATGATTGCCATGGTTTCCTTCTGCAGCCTTGTGAGACTTTTGAGTTAGTAGTAAAGTCTCCAATAACCTGTTCCTGTCTAGATCCAAAGGCCTATCTCATCCTTTTTGATCTTTTTGCTGCTTTTGATACTGTTGACCACAGCCTACTCATCGATATGCAGTCCTCACTTGGGTTTCATGGCTCATCCCATGGTTTTCAGAATCACCTCTATACTGATGACTAACAGATTTACATCTCTACACCTGACATTTCCACAGAAATTCAGGCTCAAGTCTCAGCCTGCTTGTCCAACATTACTGCCTGGATGTCTCATGGCCAAGATTGAGTTTCTTATCTTTCCTCATAAACCTACATCCCCTATTACCTCATTCTCTATTCCTGTGGATAATACACTTATCTTGTCTTGTCAGCTCACAATCTTGGGGTCATCTTTGACTAATCTCTCTCTTTCTCAGCACAAATCCAAGACCATTAAAGTTTGAAATTTCTTTCTCTATAATATTGCCAAAATCTGACCCTTCCTGTCTGTTCACACTACCAAAACCCTTAGCTACACACTCTTATCACCTTTCACCTAGACTACTGCAACTTGTTTCTCACAGGTCTTCCCCTGAGCTGTCTCTCTCCCCTTCCATCTGCTCTGAATTCTCCTGCATGGCTTATTTTCCATCATTGTCATTATGATTATGTTACCCCTCTCCATTCCACTGGCTCCCTATACATTTCCACATACAGTTCAAGCTCCTCTGGTTTACTTATAAGAGCATTCACTCTGCAGCTCCTCAGTATCTCTCCTCTCTCATGACCTCCTATACTCCAGGAGCTCCACTCATCATCCTTCTTTTTCTGGAGCCATATGGTAACCCTACCTATACAGACCTATCACATCAAGACAGCTTTTCATGTTGGCATGTGATGACCTCAGAGGAAGGGGTATAGTTGGGGCAAGTCTGAAACCAGGGAGGGCAAAATTAGGAGAAACAAGAAAGGCCATCTTTAATTTAATTTTTTGTTTGTGTTATTAGTGCCCTACTCAAATTCAGAGCAGTGGATATAAAACTATAAAATATATATTTTAGTGATGGAAAGAAGTTGATGGCAAATGACAGATGAAATTAAATTCATGTAACACAATGTGAATGAACCATTAGGAGAACAAAGAAAAATTGCTGTGTTTTTAAAACTTTAATGCTTTGTTAGCAAAGGACACTTATGAATAAGTTGGGTGTAACCAGGCATGTTTCCTAAATTATGTTAGAGTTGTTTAGTATTATATCACTCAAAATGGAGCACAGATAAATGTATCTCAGGTGGAACTCAAAATGCCCTCAAGCTCAATGAATCAAGAGTCAAAAGTCACTTTGCTAGGCAGCAGCACAAATCCCAAACTATATCTAGAGTTACTGAAACAGTCAGGCACAATGTTTAACCTGTTATCAAAATACAGACCCTCAGAAGGCAGTGTTGCATAGTAACTACGCAAATGTAACTAATTAATGTACTTAACTAAAAGTCTTACTTAGTTGTATCTGATGCTTGCTGTTAAAAGTAAAAGCAGAAACAAGATGTAAAGACAATTCCTCAGTATACCAAATGAAACAGCAAAGCCTGAAATAGGAATTTGCAAATGAAAGCCTCATCATGCAAACAGTGGATCATTTCAGTAACAACTTTTTCAGGCACATCAGAAGCAGAAATCCTGTGAGGAGAATCTGTAGGACCATTAGATCATAAAAGGGAGGACATGACCCTAGCAGAGAAACTGACTGAATTATTTGCTTTAGTCTTTACAGAAAAGATGTAAGATATCTACCAGAAATGGTTTTCAAGGGTGATGATGTGGAGAAACTAAAAGAAATCTCAGTGAACCTGGAAGATGTACTGAGCCAAACTGACAAGTTAAAGAGTAATAAATCACCTAGACTGGATGGTATACACCCCAAGGAACTGAAAGAATTCAAACATGAAATTGCTGATCTGCTGTTAGTGATCTGTAATGGATCATTAAAATTGTCCATTGTACCTGAATAGATAGATTGGGTTCTTAATGCTTTTTATTATTTTAACATTTCTATTCAATTTTTAAATTGCCTGTATCCTTTTATTTTGTATGTATTTCTCCCTATTGTATGGATATAACTCGTCGAATCTTAAATGAAATGCACTGTTTGTACTATCCTTAATTGTTGTGAACCACCTAGAACTTTCGGCTATGGCAGTATATAAAAATAAATTATTATTATTATTATTATTGGAAGGTAGCCAATGTAATGCCAATTATTAATAAACATTTTAGGGGTGATCCAGGAAATTGCAGATTGGTAAGCCTGACTTCAGTTCCAGGCAAGATAAAATTATGGAACATATAGACAAACATGGCTTAATGAATCAATGTCAGCATGGATTCAGCCAAGGGATGTCTTGCCTCATGAGGAGTAGTGGCTCGTGGCCAGCAGGGGGTGATGTTTATGGGACGGTAATGGAATGGATGTCAGAACATGATTGTGCAGTATTTTTTGTGGAGTTTTTCTACAAAAGTGCCTGTTTTTCGTATGATTCTGGGTAATTCTAGTTAGATAAACATCTGTGTCAGTTAGGGACATGCCCAAATAGAAGCGTACGAAAGAAAGGGTGAATAAAAATCTAAATATAATGTAGCTAAGGCCAGAGAAAAACACACTATAAATTAATATAAGGGAAAGAATGGCATTTTTATGTATTTTGCTGTTGGGTCAGATCAGAAAGGAAACCAAAGGAATTCATCTTGGTTCTCTGTCTTTGCTATATTTTCTGTCTTTTGGAATCCATCTTGGGTTCTTGGAATCCATTTTGTGTGTCCAGGTCTTTGTTCCCAGCATCGTGGGGTTAATTAATACCACATGTGCTTGCTTTAGACTGGCTAGGAAGATAACGTGTCCTAAACTAAGAGATAAAATGCATTAAGTATGAATGGCCGAGTTATGAATGAATGGGGGCCCCTGGAGTGATGTGTATGACTGTGTATTTTGAACAAAAGCATAGGGTTTGAAAAACATATTATTGTATATATCTTTGCAACCTAAAGAAATCCTACAACAACATCTGGAAGTAATTAAGTCAGAGACTCTTGCTCTTTGTGTGTAAGACTGTCAGCTTAGGAGGAGAGGGGGGAGACCAGCCCCTCCTCCTCCTCCAGACTAAGGTTTCTGTGTAATGTGAACTTGTCAATTTAGGGAGAGGTTAAGAACTTCTCAGCACCCTGTTAATAATTGTAGATTCTCTTAAATATGTTATAATGTTATAATGTTAATTCAGAAATCAAAAGTAATTTTCTAAAACTGTCTAACTTTGAAACATGGAGGGATTTTTTTTCCTTTGTCCAACTTTTAAGACCACCTCTTTGGTGAAGTGTTATTGGTTGTCAAACTTTATGATGTCACTGAGCCAAAAGTTATATAATAGAATGACCGGAGATATGAGATCGAGTTCGTTATGAGAAGGCCAGCATTTGGCCACTATAACGATCTCCCATTAGCGCAACTGTTAAGCAATTATGCTTGATTCTTTTGATCTCATAATGGAAAAATAGAAACAATAATTCAATAAATCTTAATTATAATTTTGAAAACCTTGCGCTGGTGTCATTTTGCATGTGTTATTATTTTCAAACCTAAACCAAACCTAAGGCGTCGATGTCCCTTGCTCACTCACCAACTTGCTTCATTTCTTTAAAGGTGTGAATAAACATGTGGATAAATTTGAGCCTGTTGACAAGGAGGGACATAATCAAAAGAAATGTCTAAGTCCATTTTGAACGTATGGCGCTAGATGCCCAAAGTGGCAGTAGTAAAATGTCTATTCTTGAAAAATACACCTAGAATTTTTTTTAAATCATCCATCTGGATATCCAGGCCATTGATCATCCAGACTGCCAGTATTTTTTTTTTTTATTTGTATACCGCAGTATGTCTATCTTTATACTACATTTTTTACCTAAATCCCAAATGCCCAGAACAAGACCATTTGGACATGTGAGGGGCCAGCATTGTGATGGACTGGGCACCCAGACATGGCAACAGAGCGATGGGGTACCTTACAAGTCACTTTGAATACCTTTTTGGCACTTATACCTGCTACTTATATCATCTGACTCACAAAGTATAAGCTTCATCCAGGAAGTCTTGTGAAACATTTAATTATCCCTGCAGTACGACTAAGTCTAGGTCAGCCTATATCCCACCCAAATACCACCATAACCACTCCTCCAGATACATCACTTTCTGCTCTTGGTGCACAGTGGCATTCAGAGGCCTAAAAAAAATCCATGGATACATCCATAAAGTCAGTTTGATTATCAGCACTTGAACAACCTGTCTTTTAGGTCATCCAAGTGCCAACTTGGGTGGGTTTTTAGATGTGTTTAAGTTTCGATTATGAGTCCCATTGTGTATCTAGATTTCAGAAAACTCAGGGGCGGGAAATTTCATGGTGACACCAGAAAGTATTTCTTCATCGAAAGAGTGGTTGATCATTGGAATAAGCTTCCGATACAGGTAATTGAAGCCAACAGCGTGCCAGATTTTAAGGGTAAATGGGATGCCCATGTGGGATCCCTAAGATGGTGGAGTTAAGGATGGGTCATTAGGAGCGGGATCTCCAGGAGTTCAGACTTAGGGGTGGTGGGTCTGTGGAGTGGGCAGACTTGATGGGCTATGGCCCTTATCTGCCGTCATTTTTCTATGTTTCTAAGATTTTCATGAGAGACTGCTGAGAGCATTAAAAACTCATGGAATAGGAGGCAATGTTCTGTTGTGGATTAAGAATTGGTTATTGGTCAGAAATCAGAGAGTAGTGCTAAATAACAATTTCTCTCAAAGGAGGAGGGTGAATAGTCGCAAGGGATCTGTATTAGGACCAATGCTATTAACATATTTATAAATTATCCAGGAATTGGAATGGCAAGTAAGGTGATTAAATTTGTAGATGATACTAAACTATTCAAAGTTGTTAAAATGCATGCAGACTATGAAAAATTACAGTAAGACCTTAGGAAATTGGAAGACAAAGCATTCAAATGGCAGGTGAAATTCAATGTAAACAGATGCAAAGTGATGTACTTTGGAGAAAATAATCCAAATCACATTTGCAATACAATATAAAAATGTATATTCTGCTACATTGTCAAAAGACATTAGTGTGGATTAATCCTCCCTGAATTATATACACATATAAATCAGGGAGGATTGTTTCCTTCTATATAACTTTATTGTAAACCACGTTGTCTTTTGACAATGTAGTGGAATATACAGTACATTTTTATATTGTAACTGAATGCTAGGGTCTAACTTAGAGTTCAGCACCCAAGAAAAAGATCTAGACAATATGCTGAAACCTTGCACTTAATGTGTGACAATGGCCAAAAATCAACCAGGATGCTAAGAATTATTAGGAAAGGGATGATAAATAAGACCATGACTATTTGAATGTCTCTGTATTGCTCCATGGTGCTACTTCACTTTGATTATTGTGTTCAGTTCCGGTCACCGTATCTCAAAAAGGATATAGTGGAATTAGAATAGGTAAGAGCAACCAAAATGATACAGGGGATGGAACTTTTCTTGTATGATGAAAGGCTAAAAAGGTTAGGGCTCTTCAATTTGGAAAAGAGATGGCTGAAGGGAGACATGATTAAGGTCTACAAAATCCTGAATAGTGTAGAATAGGTAAAAGTGAATTGATTTTATACTCTTTCAAAAATTAGAAAGACTAAATACCTTTAAAACATGTATGAGGAAATATTTTTTAACTCCAAGAATAGTTAAGCTCTGAAACTTGTTGCTGGAAGATGTGATAACCAATGTTCCCTCTAAGGATTGTAGAGGTGTGTGCAAAAAAAAATATGCATGAGCGACAAGTTACGCTAGCCGCGCATGCGCACTCCTTTCTGCTTGTTCTGTGAGGTGTAGGTCCGTGGCCGCAGGAGTGCGCATGCACGAGTCCCCAGCCTTACCGGTATGTTCATGCCGTTCTTTGGTCTGCCCTGCTCCTTGCCTAGCCTTAGTGTATTTTTAAGCTGAAAGACATGGCAGCAGCTCCTCTCACGATCCCCACCTGCGTCGGAAGTCCGATGCAGTCGGGGGATCTTGAGAGGAGCCGCCGCTGCATCTTTCAACTTAAAATACACTAAGGCGAGCAGGGCAGACCGAAGCTTCAAAAAACATTTCAGGTGGCTGTGCGGAGTGGCGGATGGAAAAAACAAGGCTCCGAGGAGGACACGCAGGCATGGCGTCACCCGAGGAGATCATCACAATCCCGCAAATCAGAACTGTCTACATTTTGAAATCTACTGACCTTATGCATTCCACTGACCTCATTTCCCCATACTCAGATCAATCAAGATGCGGTGCCGCGCCGGCGCTTGGCCTGAGTCGCCGCCGCCGCTTCCTCTCACCTCCAGACGCGCCCACTGCATATTTTAGTGAGCGACACGAGAAAAATTATGAGCGACGCCAATGAAAATAGTGAGCGATTGCTCATGCGCTCAGCTTAGAGGGAACATTGGTTAACAGAGGCTGATGTAGCTGGGTTTTAAAAGCGGTTGGACAAGTTCCTGGAGAAAGAGTCCATAGTCTGCTATTGAGACAGACCTTGGGAAGTCTCTATTTGCTTTGGGATTGGTAGAATGGAAGTTTGCTACCAATCTGCCAGGTATTTGTGACCTAGATTAGCCACTGTGGAAGCTATTTTTATGTGTCATGAGATCTTTACCTCTCTTTTGGAGCTTTGGGGTTCTTCATTCTATATTGGTGCTGTATTATCACTTTTCCAGTGTCTTGGTATTTTATTGCTAATATTTGTGCAGATTTGTCCCTCTGTTCCAGTTCTTTGGAGTCTTCATTCTAAAGTTGGTGTTTGCTTTGCTCTTTTCATGATAGCTGTTCCAGCACCATGGGATGTCCAGTCTACTCTGGATGCCTGTTAGTGTTGCCTCTCTGGCAGTTATCTGCTAGAAGGTTTTAGGAAAGCTTAATTAAATTAGATATAAACCCCTCTCTTATTATACAAAATTGCATGCTCCATTGACTTTAATAGACCAAAATGATTGCATTGATCTGAATAACTTGGAATAAAACAAACAACCCCCTCCCCCACCAGCAACCTGAATCAATGATTCAAAAGTGAATCAAACCAAAAATGTTTTCTATACAGATCCCTACTGATCAGCAATGCTAACACATGAAAGGGATCATAAAAAAAATACAAGAGCCCCCTAATGTTTTATGATGTATTTGCTGGAAATCATAATACGAAGGAAACTCCAAGCAATGATACCCTGGTTCATAAGAATATAAGATGTTGCATAATGAGTCAGAGCAAAGATTCATCAAATCAAACATCCATAGAATCTCAAGAAGTACAGCAGATCTGTTCTACCTATATTGGTCATACCTATATATAAATGTTGTCTTTCTCAAGCCTATAAGTTTAATATGAGAGAGATCTATAAAGAAAGTGTTAACATGTACATACCAAATGCACATGCAAATGATTGGGCCTGGTAAGTGCTGCTACCTAGTTCTGAATATTGGACCCAATATCTTTAACCAGTGTGGCTTCATTAATTTCAAGTTTTTCCACCCTAACATCATAAATTGCTATGAAATTTCATCCTAAATTGTCTCAGGGTGAAGTGGGATTTCTTTTGGAGACTGGAGATTTGAGGTTCCATGGTAAGAGTGGAGTTCAGTATGTAACCTAGGATTTTGAAGGATTCATCTATAAAGAGGGTTTTGTCCGATCGAAGAGTGATTCTTGTTGGTGCCGTCTGTTGGGCCATGTGGAAGTATATAACTTTGGTTTTAGTTGTGTTTAATTTCAGTTTGTTGGTTGTTGCCCAGTTTTAGATTCTTTCAATTTTGTGTGAGATTGTATGGGAGATGTCCAATTGATTTTTGGTTATGGGAAAAATGTCATCTGCTGTTGCCACATAATCAAACTATCGCTTAACATGGTGGCTTGACAGAAAGCACTCATTCCAACATTAACTGCATAGGGTGGAAAGGAGTGGGACATGGATTGTATTTTTTTCAGATAATGTATGCTAATCTACAGGCTCTATAGGTAGGATGAGGTGTATTCAAATTGTTGTCAATGCATATAGGGGTAATTTTTATTACAGGTCACCTAGGTTAAGAAGTTAAGAAGGCATCTATTTCCAGTCAATATTATAAGAACACCAATGGGGCTGATATTCAGATTGTGGGAGTTAGCCAGGCTGACTCCCGTAGTCGGTTGTAACCCCATAAATTCAATACCTGACCATATCGAGCATTGAATTTCCTGTCTTAGTTTTAGCCATATTTTGACATAGCCAGTGAAGCTGATATTCATTGACTAACCAGCTATGTCAAAGTGGCCAAAGATAGACCTGCTATTTAGGCGGGTCTCTCTAGCAGCTAAACTTAGTCATACTGCTAATGAATATTGGTGTTAACTGGTTCTGTCGTACGACTTAGCTGGTGACTGGACTAGCCACTGACTGTGAATATTAAGTGGCAATTGAAGAGATGAAGTGGGAAACTACAGGCCAGTAAGCCTCACTTCGGTTATTAGAAAAATAACGGAAGCGTTGCTGAAAGAAAGGATAGTGAAATTCCTAGAATAAAATGGGTTACAGGATCTGAGGCAAAATGGTTTTACTAAGAGTAAATTGTGCCAAATGAATCTGATTTAATTTCTTGACTGTGTGACCAGAGAATTGGATCAAGGGAATATGTTAGATATAATTTACTTAGATTTCAGCAAAGCCTTTGACACAGTTCCTCAAAGAAAGCTCTTGAACAAACTTGATGGGCTGAAGTTAGGACTCAAAGTGGTGAGCTGGATTAGAAACTGGTTGACGAACAGATGCCTGAGGGTGGTGGTTAATGGAATTCACTCGGAGGAGGGAAAGATGAGTAGTGGAGTCTCTCAGGGATAGGTGATGGGGCTGATCATGTTCAATATGTTTGTGAGCCACATTGCCTAAGGGTTAGAAGGAAAAGTTTACCTTTTTGCAGATGATACCAAGATTTGTAACAGAGTAGATAGCGAGGAGGGAGTGGAAAACATGAAAAAGGATCTACAAAGGTTAGAGGAATAGTCTAATATCTGGCAACTAAAATTTGATGCAAAGAAATGCAGAGTAATGCATTTGGGGATTAGAAATCAGAAGGAGCCATATGTGCTGGGAGGTGAGAAGCTGATATGCACGGATGGAACAAGGGATCTTGGGGTGATAGTGTCTGAAGATATAAAGGCAAAGAAACAGTGTGACAAGGCAGTGGCTGTTGCCAGAAGGATGCTAGGCTGTATAGAGAGAGGCATGACCAGTAGAAGAAAGAAGGTATTGATGCCCCTGTACAGATTGATGATGAGGCTTCACTTGGAGTATTGTGTTCAGTTTTGGAGACTGTATCTGGCAAAGGACATAAAAAGACTTGAAGCAGTCCAGAGGAAGGTGATGAAAACAGTAGGAAGTTTGCACCAGAAGACGTATGAGGAGAGACTGGACACCCTGAATACTAAGAGGAAAGGAGGGGCAGGGGAGATATGATTCAGACGTTCGAATACTTGAAAGGTATTAATGTAGAACAAAATCTATTCCAGAGAATGAAAAATAGTACAACCAGAGGGCATAATTTGAGGTTGAGGGGTGGTAGACTCAAGAGTAATGTTAGGAAATTCTTCTTTACAGAGAGGGTGGTTGATGTGTGGAATGCGCTCCCGATAGAGGTGGTGGAGCAGAAAATAGTGACAGAGTTCAGACAAGCATGGGATGAACATAGAGGATCTCTAATCAGAAAATAATGGGCATACATTGAAGGAACTAAGGTCAGTACTGGGCAGGCTTGCATGGTCTGCGTCCCATATATGGACATTCAGTTGAGGATGGGCTGGAGAGGGCTTCAATGGCTGGGATGGTTAAGATGGGCTAGAGTGAGCTTTGACGGAGACTCTAGTAGATAGAACCTAAGCACACTACTGGGCAAGGCTCTGGGTTTTGGCCCAGAAATATCTAAGAAAAAGGACCATTTTAATTAAGGGGTCCTTTTACTAAGGTGCACTAGCCATTTTAGCGCTTGCTAAATATTAGCATGCGCTAAACACTAATGCATCCATTATAGTCTATGGACGCATTAGCGTTTAGCACATGCTAAAATAGCTAACGCACCTTAGTAAAAGGACCTCTAAATGATTAATTTATGGATCATCTATGATTGGGCAGACTGGATGAACCATTCAGGTCTTTATCTGCCTTCATTTACTATGTTATAAATAGTGCTGAATATATGGCGGTATGTGTCTTCATAAAAAACATGGGATAAACTGACAGAAATCACAGTTCGATTTAAGCTTTCATTGTTTACTTTAGCTCCTGAAATGGTGTAAATGTACTCACACAATATATGCAACCATATATATAGTACTTCCTGGCAACTTCTATATAGTCCACCTAAAGTTAGGCACCTACATCAATGTGCCTAGCTGATGTAGACACCTAACTTAATTAGTTAATAGGTTTAATCAGCACTGATAATTTGCACTTAACATTTCATAATTCTGAGTCATTGGGCTTTATTGAAAGTTAGGTGCCTAAATCAAAATGTGCAAATCTATAAAAAGTAGGCACCTAATTTAAAGTGCCTACCTAAAAGTGAGTGTGATTATGGGCGGATCATTGATGTGTTTTCGAGTTAGGCACATCTCTTTGAATTAGGCACCTAACTTCCACCCGCCCCCAACTCCCTCCCCCACCCCCACCCCCCTATAGCATTGGTTGGCAATAAAAAAAAGCCTAACGTAGCTTTATAAAAGGAGCCCTTAGGCTCTGGTACATATTTAGGCAAAGAAAACCCTAGCATAAATATGGTGCATCTAAAGTTAGGATGCCTAGCAATGCCTAACGTCACTTATGTAGCGCTAAGCATGATTCTATATAGTGTACCTATCATGTATAGAATCATGCTTAATGCTGCACTATTCAGCGGTGATTTTTTAGGCAACCTACAGTATATAGAATTGGGTTTTGTGTGATTCTTCCCATTTGTCAGCCTCTCAAACTCCAATAAAGAGTACATCTATACATACATCACTTACATTTTATACATGTAACTCCTGGGGTAATTTTATTAATTAAAAAAAAACAAACTTTTTTTTTGCATGCAAAACTGCATTTTATGCATAATAAAGTTAAAAAATTACTTTCTGGTGTCGCTTTAATGAGTAGATGCTGAGGATGCCATTGACATTTAAACATATAGTAACTTTAAATTTTACTATCATTTTGCTAAACACAATTTTATATGACATCCAAACCAATGGAAGAGAGACTAATACTTTACCTAGAGAGCCAGTTAAGAAATTGTTCCAGCTTTTATAAGGGCTTAAAGTTGAATACATCATCTCAAGACAAGTGAGATCACTTGTGAAGTAGAATTATTCCTCAGGGAGACAGGAGTAAAGAGTTCTTGCATAACATTCTCCTCTTCTGGCATCTCCCAGAACCTTTGGGATGATTCTTCCGTCTGAGAACCAGCACCTTCTGCTGTCTCCTCTCTGATTCTCTTTACTATGACTTCTCCCTTTAGCCATGACCCCAAAGTAAACATCAGCAGCAGGCACCAATGCTACAGAATCATCAGCTAGCTGTGCTTGTAAATTGTTGTTTGCAAGGACTGCTAAGAGGGAGTTTATTCTTCTGCGATTGAGGGTGCTGATAATTCAAGTTGGAGTCTTTTATGGAAGATGAAATGGTTTAGAAGTGGGTAGTGGAATTCCACTAGAGATCTGTTTAGACCATAGCAAACTGGTTATGCTGGTGGTCTAGATTTCTCAGTCAGCAATGATTTCTAGGACTTGGAGTCTTTGTTTCAAAGATGTCTTGCCTAGGTTTGGAAGGGAAAGCTTCATCTTGGTCGGAGTCATTTTTGATGAATGAAACTTCCATGATCAAATTCCTGATGCATTACATCTAAATTTCATAATAACAATACTTAACTTAGGCACTCATCCCACGTTCCATTTCCAACTCCAGCAAACAATGAGTCAACTTGTAGTGGCAAAGCAATGGCTGCAGTTTTATAACATCAAAACCATTCAGAACATTTACTTTCAAACATGTGCAAAACTGCTCAAACTCCTTTGTGACATATTCCTTCTTCCCCCAATCCAGATAGAAGGTGTTAAACCAGCTGGTACAGTTCTCTGTAAAGTTGTGGCCCCACAGCTGGCTAGTTTATTGTGGGTGCATGACCTCACACTGCCCAACTCATTTGAGGCAGTGATGCACTCAAGTATACCAAAATAATATTTTCCCCATATAATACCCTTCAGAAAGTCCTCTCTCTTACATTCATGCAAGCTGTGACCCCACCGTATTCCCCCAAACCGATTTCCCCTCAAAACCCCCACAGACCCCTGGGGAGGAGATGGAGTGGAAGAAATGTCCCTCATCCACCTCCCTTCCATCCAAGCCTATCTTCCCATAATAACCACAGCCCACCAAAACTGTTCCATTCCTATCCTCCAAACCCCACTCTCCACCACTCCATCCCATCAATCCTAACTTTCCTAGCCTCCCTTGTTCATGCAGATTCTGCCAAGTTAATCTGCCCATGACCAAGCCCATGAGCATCCTGTATTTCTGTACTGTGAGAATGACTGAAACTAAATTAATAGAAATCCATCAAGTTGCTTTTCAACAAACTCAACTAACTAGTATAGTGTGATTTTCTCAATCGTTTTGGATAAGAAAAGAAGACAACGGTCTATAACTCAAAGAATCATACAAATCCAACATATCTTTCTTTTCTTTTTTTTAATTCTTTATTTAAATTTTTCAAAACAACAATTCACAAGTATAATCTTAAGATCATATTTAAATCTTGCTCAAAAACAAAGGATATTAGAAGTGTAGATCTTGCAGTATCTGGATTCAAGGTTTGTTCCAAAAGAGCAGTAACATTAGCAAAGTCAATCTGTTCCTCTTGTCCATTATTTTTCTCTTGTTCAACATTTTTTTCCTGAGGAAATTTTTTGTTTGGCAAATAATAAATCTTATTTAAAGGAGGAATATTTTCAGGAGAAATTCCCAATTTTTCAATCAAATATCTTTTGAAGAAATCAATAGGCGGAATACCAGGTGAAATTGGAAAATTCAATATACGAAGATTCAATCTCCTATTATAATTTTCAAATTGTTCTAATTTCCTATGTATAGAGGAATTATCTTTAATTATTGCTGTTTTAAACATTTGAAGCTGTTGTATATCCTCCTGTATCTGTTTGTTTTGGTTTGAGAAATCGAGTTTAACTGAGTCAATAGATTTAGTTAAAGTATCAATTTTAAAGTTAATATTTGTTACCTCCTCAGTATTTTTAGCCATAGAAGCCTCCATACGTTGTAGAAGCACCCAGATATCTCCCAAGGAAGCCTCCGATGGTGTTGGTGTAGATATGCTGATTGTTGGTTCTTTCAGCTTCCCTGCACTTGCTCGTTCCGGTCCAGCGCCCTCACCGGGCAGCTCCATGGTTTCCCTTCCGGGGTCATGTTTCTCCCGCTGCTGAGTCCCGGCTGTAGCAGGACACCCGGGGACGAAAGGGTCCGGAGGGGACAGAGATATTTCACTCCCCGAAATGGAGAAAAGCTCTCCACCGCCTTCTCCCAAAACCGGGTCACCACCTCCGATATCTCGGGTTGCCGTCGATTGAGTCGAAAAGAAGCGTTCCAGCGATTGCTGGATAGTTTGCTGCATGGGTGTCGAAGAGAGGGCTGGCGAGGAAACAGCCCTCAACACCCCTTTCCTTTTCGGCGGCATTGCACTCAAAAGAGAGGTAAGAGGAAAATACTCCTGCAAACGTCCAGCAAAACGTCCCGATCTTCTTACACGCTTCACTGCGACTCACTCACCGCCGCCATCTTGTCACACCACATATCTTTCTTTATGACTGGTCAGATGATTGCACGTTTCAATTACGAGATGGCAAGCATCTTGAGGACAAGGATGAATTAAACTGCACCACAGCTAGACAGAAATCCTCTTTCATGAATTTCAGAATAAATGGATTTAATATGCATCTTTTTGTGTTCATTGATCTTATATGATCAATGAACCTTTGCCTTCCTAGCAGCCAAGATGAACCCATGGCTTGCCCAAATGATACTCGAGGCCCCCACTTACCTCGGCTTCAGAAAAATACTCAAAACTTACCTATTCAACAAACAAGACCCGTAACCGCCCCCTTCCGGAATTACCTGCCCCACGTTCAACCCTCCCCCACCTTCCTAAACGCTTTCTTCCCTCTCTTCTACCCACTCCCTTCTTTATCAGCCAAGTTTGGCTAAATTGTGTTATTAATCTAATAAATTGTTGTAAATCGGCATGTCAATGCGGATCCTAATGTAATTGTTGTGAACCGCCTAGAACTCGAAAGGTATGGCGGTATATAAGAATAAAATTATTATTATTATTATTATTATATTACTTATAACAAGGTCAAATTCACTCCAATATTTGTGACTATTAATCTAAATTAAAAATTGGGAAGGATGATAATGTTTGAGGATCTGAAGGGTGTGAAACAATGTGACAAGGCGGTGACCATAATCAGGAGAGGAATCGCCAGCACAAAAATTGAAGTATTAATGCCCTTGTACAAGTGATTGGTGAGGCCCCAGTTAGAATTCTGTGTTCATTTCTGGAGAACAAATGTTGCTAAGGGTATAAGAAGACTTAAAGTGGTCCAGAGAAAGGTGATGAAAATGATTTCAGGATTTCATCAAGAGACATATGTGAAGAGACTTGAATACCTGAATATGTATACCCTACAGGAAAGAAGAGCATGGCGATATGATACAGATGTTTATATACTTGAATGGTATTGATCTACAAACAAATCTTTCCCAGAGATGGAAGGCAGTAAAACAAAAGGACATAATGTGAGATTGTGGAGTAATGGACTTTGGAGTAATGTCAGAAAATATGTTTTAATAGAGAGATTGTTGGATTCCTGAAATGATCTTCCAGTGGAGGTGGTGGAGACAAGCACATGATGGAGTTCAAAAATAAGTGGGATAAATACAAAGGATCCCTAAAAAGAGGAGTAGTTCTTCCCTGGCCCTTCTACCTTTTCACCTTACTGTATCTTTGTTTTTGTTATTATGTTAACCCCTGAATTTTATGTATTTTTTTTCTTTTTCTCCTCTCTTTTTATTGTAAACCGCTTAGTCTTATAATGAGCAGTATATCAAAACCTTAATAAACTTGAAACTTAACACATCAACATCTATAAGTTCATAATATAATGCACAGGAACGGTGCTTAAATGGCAACTCTAGCAGTGGGACAGTGAAGCCGATGCTGGACAAACATCTACGGTTTGTATGCCGTATATGGCAAAGACAGATCATGATGGGCTGGAGTAGGTTTTGATGGCAACTCCAGTAGTTGAGAATTAGGGCTAATGCAGGGCAAACTTTTTTATGGTCTAAGCCCTGAAAATGGCAAGGAGGGATCTGGAACAAGTATTTGTATTTTGTACCTCATTCATATTGTATGAGTGTTAGCTAGAGAATGGCACGGTGGCAGTTACCCGCTAAAATGGGGGGGAAGCACTTACTGCGGGCATAGGGACAAGGCCATTCACTGCCCCATGGAGCGATGAATAGCCTTGTCCCCAAAGTTAAGGGAGGGAAGGCGCGCGGTTACCAATGGTGCGCAGCCCCCTCCCACCATCCCTACCTACGGCCAAATCTATCTACATTCCTCACTCCCTCCTTACCTTTATGGCGCTTTCATAAAAAAACTAACTGAAGCCAGCAAAGCCTGCCTGCCTGCAGTCGCGCATGTGTGGGCGGAAGCTTCTCCTCTGATGCAACTTCCGGTTGTGTCAGAGGAGAAGCTTCCGCCCACACACATGCAACTGCAGGCAGGCAGGATTCGCCGGTTTCAGTAAGTTTTTTACAAAAGCGTTGTGAAGGTAAGGGGGAGGGAGGGAGATAGATTTGGCCATAGGAAGGGAGGGAGGGAGAGAGCTGCGAGCGTTTGGTGACCGCGCGCCTTCCCTCCCTTAAGTTTCAATTCTTTACTAATATGCCGCGAAGGTAAGGGGGAGGGAGGGATATTCTCAGGCCGATGAAGGGCGGTGAGGTGGCGAGAGGGAAGGGTAGATGCTGCGGGGAAGGGGTGGGGATGGGGACGGTGGGGATGGGGGATGGGGCGGTGAAGGGGACGGTGGTCTGGTGACGGGGACAGATTTTTCCCTGTGTCATTCTCTAGTGTTAGGTCCTGTATATCGGATAGGAGGAAGGGGAGGGGAAGGCTTATAGTGGTGCTTAGGAAGTAAAATGTAATAATACTACTGGGTTGTTGGTTTAATATTGCCTTGATAATGAATGTGTCGGTGATAATGGATGTAATAATGGATGTACCACATAGGTCTTTATCTTCTCTCATTTATTATGTTACTATGTAGGGGCCAAGTCTGAATAGCCTGTGCTGTTTGCAATATGTTGTATGAAGCCTAAACATTCTTTTAGAATAGTCAGGCAAGTTGTTTTACAAGGATAAATTGCAATGTACCCAAACATCTGACTTTGAAAATTTTCTTCTCAACAAATTTTCAAACACCCACAAGTGTAGCTATGAGAATCTTGAAATTCTAGCTTTTGGCATTTAAGAAGATGGGCAAATCAGATATATAGTTTTCCTTTAGACATCATTATCTATTATTTTTTATGATATTTATGCTTTTCCAGTCTAAAAAGATTAGCCAAAGCAGTTTACAATCACGCCCCCCCCCCCATATTAAACCGCGATAGTGGTTATTAGCGCAGGAAGCTGCGCTGTATGCTCCGTGCTGCTCCCGATGCTCATAGGAACTCTATGAACATCGGGAGCAGTGCGGAGCATTCAGCGCAGCTCCCTGCGCTAATAACCGCTCTTGCGGTTTAGTAAAAGGGGGGGAGGGGGAAGTTAAGCAGCATAATTTAATACATCATTAAAATATCCACAAATATAAAACACAAGATATAATTTTAAAATGTTTATTTTTAAAAAAATTTTGCATCGTTACATATATTAGAAACATAGAAACATAGAAGATGACGGCAGAAAAGGGCCACAGCCCATCAAGTCTGCCCACTCTAACAACCCCACCCCCTTGAATTTACCCCCCTAGAGATACCACAGGTGTATCCCATCTACATTTTTACCCCCCTAGAGATCCCACATGTGTATCCCATTTCCTTTTAAAATCCGGCACGCTGCTGGCCTGAATCACCTGAAGTGGAAGTTCATTCCAACGATCGACCACCCTTTCGGTGAAGAAGAACTTCCTGGTGTCGCCATGAAATTTCCCACCCCTGATTTTCAGTGGATGACCTCTTGTGGCCAAGGGACCTTTAAAAAAGAAGATATCATCCTCCACCTCAATATGGCCGATGATATATTTAAACGTCTCTATATATTTAAATGTATTTAAATGTCTCCTCTCTCTCTACGTTCTTCGAATGAGTATAGCTGCAATTTATTCAGCCTTTCCTCATACGGGAGGTCTTTGAGTCCTGAGACCATCCTGGTGGCCATTCTTTGAACCGACTCAACTCAGCACATCTTTTTGGTAATGTGGCCTCCAGAATTGTACACAATTTTCCAGATGAGGCCTCACCATGGATCTGTACAATGGCATTATATTAGCAGTTGTGATCTTGCATGAAGCATTTCTAGTCAAGGATTTTTATTTTATTGGGAGTATTTATATAATGCTTTCTTAAATTTTCTAAAAGTATTATATGCCAAATATATTTACTGTATGATTATGGGGACTCTGAAAGATGAGTGTCTATTCCTTACGGGTTTTACAAATTCTCTTATTACCTCTTCTTGAGCCACTTGATATTATAAATATTTGGGTTAATGTGCTTTCTTTTTTTTTGTAATCTAATAGTTTATGGATTCAGTTACTAATTTGTTTATAGCATCCTTGGTTCTAAACCACTTAAACCAGATCTGGGTGTATTAGAATAAGATTATGTAGAAAATGGTTTTGATCTATATTAGAATCCTCTATTTTAGCGGACTTCCCATTTCCATAGTTTTTATGACCATCCACTGATTATTTCCATATATTTGTGCTTTTCTACTCTACATTATTCTATAATTAGGACTATTTCTTCCCCATAATGTGGATCTAGGTTCTATTCATGCATGTATTATTATTGAAATCTGAGATCATTTGTTGTACTTGGGGAAAAGATGATTTGGCTCTCTATAAATTGTAGTATTTGAAAACCCTGGGAATTTTTTTAAAATCTGTCTATTGACCTAATGGTAAGAGAAAATAATTATTTTTAACATCTGGTAGCCATTTCCAGGCAGCATAACTTTGTACAATAAATAGTAGTTATTTTGTGATGCTGCTATGTTGAGAACAATGTTCAACCAAATAAAAATAACGGGAACCTGGTCTTCAGCCCTTTCTGTGGCATGAGGTACTTTTGTTCTTTTCTTCTTTCAGTGTTTATACTTTTTCAGTCTTTAAGGCCCTCTTTTACTAAGCCACAGTAGAGGTTTCTACTGCGGCCTGGGGCGCTAAATGCTCTGACGCTGCTCCGACTCTGCTCTGACACTCATAGGAATTCTATGAGCGTTGGAGCATTTAGCGCTCCTTGCCATGGTAGAAATCTCTACTGTGGCCAATAAAAGAGGGCCTATACTTGTCTGTTTTTTTAGCATATTTTATTGACATCTGCCAGCAAAATCTAAAGAAGATACCACAGCTGCTTACATCCAAACAATTATCAAAAAGCATAAAGGTGTAGCAAAAAGGTACCTTGTTATGATTGATATTGACATGATTTTTCTGGCTAACTTTAGGGTTTAACGTGAGTAATCATGGTTTAAAATGTTCCAGACTTCTCTCCATGTCAGTTATAAATGGACAAGTGCCCCAAAACCTCTCCCACTGGTTGACCATCAGTTGGGCTCTTTTACAAACTGTGGTTTTCAGTGTACATAAAATTTACCAGCATACAGATTAAAAAACAGAATGATTTTTACTTATTTATTTTGCATAAGTCTGTTAGTCTTTGTCATTCATTCTACTTGTCTAACATTTACTATTAAAACATACAATTTAAACATATATTCATAGCTTTGAATATTTTGATAACGGTATGGTTCATTGAAAATGATTTAAGCATTCTGACATCCTGACCTTTTAAACTTGTTTGCAAGAATGTGCCAGAAAATTATTTTTGCAACTCTTTTTTTTTTTTTAATCTTTATTAATTTTCAAAACTAATACAAAGTGCTACAAATTATATATACAGTAATAACAAAATAAGCACTTAAATTCTATCAATAACAATGCAAATAATAAATATCCTTCCCCTCCCATCCAACAATTTGATCAAGAAATGAACCAGAAATATATCCCCCCACCCACCCACCCCGTGCAACTCTTATTGAGAAGAATGAGTTTATTTGCTTATGTTTGGGCTTTTTAAAAAAAAAAAAAAAAAAAACCACTTTTATTGTATTTCATATATGATTTACAACACATAAAATAATTCTGAATTGAAAAAAAACAACAACTGTGGGATATAATGCAGTTTGACCCATCAAAAATTATGAATGAGTTTTTATAATTACTATAATAATTAACTGTTCTTCTGGTAATAGATGTTCCCTCCAACATGTTATGTCAAGCTATACTGATTTGAAATGATGCAACACTGATTTTTTCATTCATACAGAACTTGCTGTATAAACTTCTCACTTTGATTAACCCCTTGATGCTACTGAAACAGAATGGATCATTCTTGATGTTCAGTACCCCAACTTTCAAGATGGGCACTTGAAAATATCAAGTTGCCCTGGATCAGTAGCATGAAATGTTGCTACTATTTGGGTTTCTGCCAGGTACCGATAGATTGAGACCATGATGATACCTATGGGCTCCTTTTACAAAGGTGCACTAGCAGTTTTAGCGCACACTTGTGCGTGCACTAAAAATGCCAGTGCACCTTCGTAAAAGGAGCCCTATATCTTTTTTCCTGGGTGTTGATCCCAATATGGAGCCCACCAACATATAGCCATCATTTGGGCTATTCTTCACAAAGCTATCACATTGCACTTGCTCACTTTACAATTTCATCTGTCATTTTGATGCGCAGACTTTCAGTGTCCTAAAAACCTCTTGCAAATTTTCATAGTCTGCAAACAATTTAACTACTTTAAAGCTTTGTATCATCTGCAAATTTGATCACCTCACTAGTTGTTCTCATGTACTAACCATTTATGTTTAAAAGCACCAGATCCTTGTGGCTGTTCAATGTCTCCAGCCTTCCCAATTCTTTTCCGTTTCCTGGTAGGATTGCTGTTGTTTTGCCAGTCTTTCAATATGGCTTGCTATTTTTTGTGAATCCGAGAAATCTGGCTAGGATGAACACTGTAATGTTTTGCAATAGAGACCTGACTCTCCTGTTGGTCAAGTCTCTTTAAGACATCAACACGTTCAGCCAAAGACAATGACTTTTGTCCAGTGTGGTGGACATGTTCAGCCAGAGACAATTACTTTTGACCAGCCAAAGACAAAGGTCTCTCTCCACGAAACACCATGGTACAGTTTTGAAAGTTTGAACATCTGGCCAGGCCTAGACTGCTGATCCAAAACACGTGGCTCATCAACGTGAGAATATGCTTGCTTTTAACCGGAGTGAATATAACGTGAACGCATAGAGGTGGGACCTATAACATCAGTGTGCATAAACGCATTGTTTGTTTATCAGAATTGCAATTATTCAGAGTTTACATCCGTTGACTTTAATGTAAAAAAACGGGACCATGGTGGTAGGCTGCGGATACCGAAGCGTGCGCTTAACCGACGTGCACTTAGGTGGAGTTGACTGCAACAGGAATTTGGATATGCAGATTTCCCATAAGAGCCATAGAAACTCATGTTGTTTCTGAGCAACAATGCCAAATAAAATGTTAAGATTATTTGGTATATGTTACATTTTTACTTTATGCTTGTTTCTCACCAAACTAAAAATAAATGATGGGGGATTTTAAGGATGTTATTTTCTGATGAAAATACCCTGCTTGTAATTTTAATTGGAATATTTACTGGGGAGGTGTGTGGGATAAAAACTAGTGCGGTTGGTGGAATAAAAATAATGTAGATCTGATAAGTATTTAATTCTTATATTAAGTTTTGCTATGAGTTTCTTCTGTTGGGCAGACTGCATGGACCATTCTATGTTACTGCTCTAGGGCTTTAAGAATTAAATTTTTTTAAGAAAGGAAAATACCATTAGACTATTTAATTAAGCTAGTAACTTCTGTTTGCTTTTTTAATGAAATAAAAAAATATTTGTATCAATAAACCTACAAATTTTCTTCTGTACCATACTAATCAACAAATCTCCCAGCAAAGTAATTATAACATTTAAAGATTTTTTTTTTTTTAAATTGGGCTACAGACAAAGTTTCAAGGCTCTTGTGAAAAGAGACATTTTTAATATTGATCAACGGTTGTAATGCAATTTCATAATTTTTACCAGATTAAGGAGACAAGGTTCCTGACCACATCTTGTTGTCTAAAACTTCTCTCTCTAATAAAAAAAAGATATATACAGTAGGATGGAAATGTACAGCCATATATAGAAGGTCATTTTCAAAGTACCTATAGTACTTTGTGTGTTTAAGTGCTTTGAAAATTAGGCCCATAGCCATATTTATTCTGTCATAAAACTTCAGCTTTTCTGAAGTAACACAGTACAACTCCATGACAACCTTTTAACTGCCATGATTTCTTACATAGTACAGCATAACCATTTGCAGTTATCCCCTTTTTTTCCCAATTGCTTATGTTTCTTGTATTTCTTAAAATTAGTATCACATGCGTCAAAGTACAGATGATAAAAATAGTTTAGCAATTGTTCTTTACTTTAGAACTCCCTACAGTTTGAAACAATTATGTAATAGGCTCCCATCCATCTGGTCTTAAATATTTAAACTGACCTGTTAAACCTTAACCTGCTAATAAAGATTGCTTGAATACTTTGGTAACACATCACTATAATGCATTATATAATTGCATGTTTATGAGTTATTTGGAACTATGCTGAGTTTATAATACTAGAACAATTCAGAATGAGAAAGATAAAAAGAAAAAAGATCTGAATAAAAAAAGCCATGGGCATGTGCAGTTGCATGTGTAAATGATCCAATTAGTACCACTTACATGTCCAAATATACTACAAGCTATTCTATAAAGTAGCATGTAAGTGCTATAAATGTGAAGGAAGTGTACATGTTGGCAGAACGGGTGGGCCATAGGTATGGTGCCAACTTATGTGTATAAAATACTATGTTTCATGTACTGCATGGTGCATTTTATGCAGCTTTCTATGGTATCAGCATGCTTAAGTCCCCACGTCAGATAAATCAGAGAACAAAAAAGTGGGAAGAGTGAGATGTATCCAACTGGGATCTTTATTACAAACAAGAACTCAGTATAATATAAGCAAAGACTCAACACAGTATCTTCTTCAGGAGTCTGTAATAACTCAAATAAAAAGCATTTATTCATAGACACACATATGAAAACAAAATATTAATTTGTGTGCATTTATATTTTTTTGTAACATTTTAATATGATTTTATATTGGGTATTTAATATTAATGTGTATTTTTTTTTAATATGTATGTAATATTGTGAGCTGCCTTGGATATAGGTGGATTACAATGGTTTAAAGAAATAATAAATCAAATCTATGGATAAATGCTTTTGATTTGATTTGTTACAGACTATTGAAGAAGGTACTGCTATAGTTCTGAAACATCTGCAACATTGAGTCTGCTTATATTGTACTGAGTTCTTAAAGAACCCGGTTGGATACATCTCACTCTTCCCACTTTTTTGCTCTCTCCCACTTAGGTATGCTGCCTGTTAAATTATGATAAATCTCTTTAATGAGGATGAAAACTTTATTGACTGGCAAGATATAAATCATCTATATCAATAATGCCAGTCCTAATTCAATTTATACATATGTTATTCATAGACTTTATGCATCTGGCATGCTCTCTTATTAATTCACCACAAAAAGTATTCCAAATAATACCCACTGCTTCAGAGGCGTGAGACAAGAGATAAATATGTATTTATAAATGGAGAAAAGACCTCAGTTTCTTCCAGGGAAAATCAATTCACCCGGAGGACCTCTATGCCAGCCGTATTCAACTTCAAGCTGCATAGGAAAAAACATCCCTGGTCAAAAACTCCATTATAAAGCAATATTCATATAGTATAAAGTCCAAAAATGCTCAAAACACTTATCTCTCCAGTTCACTGTCCTCCAGGTGGAATCCGAATCCAAACAGTCCACACAGTTTTCTCCACGTTAATCTGAGGTCTTTTCTCCATTTATAAATACATATTTATCTCTTGTCTCACGCCTCTGAAGCAGTGGATATTATTTGGAATACTTTTTGTGGTGAATTATTATATTCCACTTGCTATTGTTGTTTTTTTTTTATGCTCTCTTATTATCCATTCATAACTATATACTCAATTACAATATTTAGAAGCACTCAGAAGTGGCTCTCTTACGAGATAAAGTCACCCGATAAAATTTCTCATGTGGCCGCAAGCTTCCTCATCAGCTTCAAATCAATCATAACTGTTTCATTTACTTAAGTTTACTTTTTAAAATTCTATAACTTGGAGAAATTCAAAAGAATTCACTTATCTCAAATTGCTGGTTATCGGCACACTATGCCAACATCCATGTTTCACAATCTGTGTCAGGGCTGGGTTTGTTTGGCTTTTACCATGGCTTCTTACTAATTCCTGGTATCATAAAAATGGCTCTCCTGCTAAATTATGGCAGCCGTAGACCTAAATAAATGGTTGAACCTATATGTAGGCACATCAATGCTCACTTGCAGTGGTATTCTATAATGAAATCTTGGTGCCAAGATGTCTGTGAGGGACTGAGTGGTATAACAGCAGGTGTCCCTAAGAACACTCTCATACTAGAGTTACACTTTATCCACTTTAAGGCAGGCAGCATTAGCCTGCCATGCCAGAGATTGCATCAAAGTGGTGGGGCTCGAGCTGGGAGGTAGATGCAATGGAGAAGAGTGATAAAGAAGGACCTATGGTAAGAGGTCTCCAGGAAAGAGATTACAAGTTCAGAGGGAGGTTCCAAGTAAAGGAATTCTCCCTAAAGTGTTGGCTGATTTGTAGTACCTGTAGGGGAGTCCTAAAAAAAATGAGGAGTTACTCTAGTTCAGAGGTTTTCACCCTGTAGAAACTCAAGGATTGCATGAGAAGAAATAGAAAACTGTAAAGGTAAAGGAGTGCCTTTATTTTTCTGTGAAGGCTCAGGTTCTAAATGTCTTAGTTGTAGCCAGGCCTAGATTTACGAATGAGTAATTGGAATTACCTTGCCACACCACACCATATAGTTTCTTAAACTCCACAAAATTTCAATAAGGATTAAATGTGGTTTAAAATATAAATACCCCCAAATTAGGCTCTACAAGTTTTAACAATTATTCAAAAACAATTAATGGGAAAAAAGATGTGCAATGTATCAACATTTTCCAGAAATGGTAATATGACTCAAGTCGACACAAACTTAATGGCAAACTATTCCAAACTTTGGGTCCTTCATATTCAAAAGTCAAGTCATGTAATTGTTTATGGCAAACATAAAGAAGAGAAGGAAATTTTAATTTAAAGTGCTGGATTGATCTTGAATTGTGAATGGATCTCAAAATATTAATATCAAAATTAATTCATTTGAATTTAATCCATATACATATCGCCTAATGGACTGTGTAATCCATTTTAAATTGGATTCTCTTTTTTAGCGACAACCAATGTAACTCCTTCAAAGTGGACTAGTTCTCTTAAATTGATTTAATGTAAAGATTAGTCTGGCCTCTATATGTTAGAGTAAGTGTAATCTCCTGTACTCCTTCGCTGTTAATCATCTATAAAGCGAGCTACTAAAATCCAAGTATGGAAGTAAAACTGCTTTGTACAACAATCCTAAAACTAGCCTGGCTTAAAACTGATCTTATTGTTCTTAACCGCCTTAGTCTAAAGAAAAACGTTTTGACCAGAGAGCTAATCTGATCAATAAATGTAAGATCAAAATGTACAGTATAATAACACCTAACACTTTTGATTGATAAAAGGTATGGAAAACCTCACATATGCTGAAAGATTAGAGAAACTAGGGCTCTTTTTCCTGGAAAAGCAGAGACTTAGAGGGGACATGATAGAGACTTACAAGATCATGAAGGGCATGGAGAAAGTGGAGAGGGACAGATTCTTCAAACTTTCAAAAATTACAAGAACGAGAGGGCATTCGGAAAAATTAAGAGGGGACGGATTCAGAACCAATGCTAGGAAGTTCTTCTTCACCCTAAGGGTGGTGGATACCTAGAATGCACTTCCAGAGGGTATAATAGGACACAGTACGGTATTGGGGTTCAAGAAGGGATTGGATGATTTCCTGAAGGAAAAGGGGATAGAAGGGTATAGATAGAGGGTTACTATACAGGTCCTAGACCTGATGGGCCGCCGCGTGAGCGGACTGCTGGGCATGATGGACCTCTGGTCTGACCCAGCAGAGGCACTGCTTATGTTCTTATGTTCTCTCAATCTTAACGTTTTCTCCTGTAATCAGTGCTAATTCTGTACAAGGAAGTGAATTACAATTGCCAAACCAGAGCACTTAGTTTTCAATTTTTTAAGCTTTAGGAAATTCCTCAGTGTCCACATACTCAAATCATCTACAATACTCTTTATATAATATAAGATATCATCAAAATAATCTTTTACCAAACAAAGCAGAGGAAGGGAAAATTTTATAGCCAGAGTTCTTAAGTACACATTAAACAGAAAAGGGGATAATGGAGAGCCCTGTGGCATTCCACAAAATGCTCTCCAAACTTCAGAGTTGGAATACCCTTTCTTACTTCATATGTTCTATTCTCCCAGAAACTTTGCAAACCATTTCTAAACCAACTCACTTAACTTAAGGAGAAACTTTGAAAGATACACTGCATCAAAAGCAACCAAAATATCCACCAAACTATCAAACTACAAACTACCAAACTATCAAACTACAATACTTAAATAAGATTTCACTTTTGATGCTAACTCTGTATAACTATGCATAGCTCTATACTGAAGAAGACAGAAATGTTAAGAAGTTAGGAAGTAATGTTAATGTGATTGTTGCCCAGGGTGGAAGTAAGTCTGTAACAGGAACAGACCGTCTGGCTTTGATTACTTGTTCACCAATAAAGCTTTTCCTTTAACTTTATACTGCCTTTTGCCTGTGTCTGTGAGGTCCTGCAGCCAGCTGCAAGCCACATTACCACAGTGCCTTATTAGAATTATCACTCGGGACTAGATTCACTAAGGACACCGATCATGTCCCGACCACTTTGTGATCACTTAGCGACCCCGACCCGATTCACTAACCTTACTCCCGATCCAATCCACATCCGATCCGATCCGCACATGCAAATGAGGGGGGCACGACATGCAAATATAGGCAGGCAGCAATTCACTAAAAAAAATGAGGGACACTGACTGGGCTGGCCGATCGAAAAATAAGCGACTGCTGAGGACCAGTCGCTCAGGTTCTTTCCTACTGCCCTGCTCTCTGTCGCCCTGTTCTCTGCCCTGATTCGCCACTCTTGCTGCCCTGCTCTCTGCCCCGATTCTCCTCTCTGCCCTGACTCTGCGCTCTTCTCTGCCCTGACTTTTTACTCTTCTCTGCCCCAACTTTCCGCTCTTCTCCGCCCCGACTCTCCTGCCCTTCCCCGCAGTGAAAGCCCGTGGTTTTAGCCGATGGGTTTAAAGCGGATTAATACCATGGGCTCGTGAAGAAAAAAAAAAAGTAAAATATAAAAGTAAAAAAAAGGTTCCCTTTCTGCCAGGCACGGAGGGCCAGCGCATGCGCAGACCATCTACAGGCAAAGAAGATGGTCTGCGCTTGCGTCGGGATCGCTGGAGAGTGATCCGTGCAGTCGGTTGGGGGCATGATTCCAATCGCCCTCATTTGCATGAGGACACTTTGTGAATCAGCTCCCCGGCCACGGCTCGGATCATATCCGTGGCCTTAATGAATCCAGCCCTCAGTGTGCAGCATCAAGACACATAATTTGAAGTGCCAAGTTATAGAATTGCCCCATTAGAATATTGTCTTTATAGGCTTTGAAGACAAAATGGGATGTAAGTAAATAATAGCATTTCATTAACCTCATAATTAGCTCATTTGCACTGTGTCCTCATTCACTAATGGCATGCATGGTCCTTCTTTGCTAGAAATTATAGGGGCTCAATATGTAGCAATACTTTTCCAGGTAGGAGCTGTTCCTAACCAGAACATTGCTGCTCACCGCAACTATATCTATATTTTTAAGTGGCATTGTTTAATTTGATAATGATGCTGAAAATCCTTTCTGACTATCCCTGCCCTATCTGGATAGTGCTGGAGTGGTCTGGAGGTGGCATCTAGGTGGAGTTTTTAGTTACCTGGCTCCTTGTACTAAAGTGCGCTAGCATTTTTAGCAAGCGCTGAAGGCTAGCGTGCGCTAACCCCCGCGCTATGCGGAAAATACTAATGCCAGCTCTATAGAGGCGTTAGCATGTAGCACGTGCTAAAACTGTTAGCGCAGCTTAGTAAAAGGAGCCCTTAGTCTGTTAACTGGGCAACTACCCATATAAAGTTAGGACAGCAAAAAGAATCTCATAATTTTCTGTTATTATCTGAGTACCAATTTGAATATCACCCATACCCAGATAACTGCTGGTAGCAAGTGTGTACCCAAATATTTAGCGCCAGCAAGTATACTGACATTAAACATTTGGATATTAGAAAACTGCCAGGGCTGGCATTTCAAACATAAGCCACTATCACTAAAGCTTCTGTTCATCCTGCTCAAGACAACAAATGCCTATAGTTAGAACAGAGACAGTCCTCATATTCTTAGTAGATGATCTTCATGAAAACCGAGACACTGATGACCAGTATTATACCCTGAGTCTCACAATATCCCAAGGTTCTTGACTTGTGATTTTATGGGGAGTTTATTATTCCCCAAAACAATGTTGATGTCAGGTATGTGGTCAGTTGTGTTAAGGGCCCACAGGAGTTTGGTTTTATTTGGGTTTAGAAAGTTTGTTGTGTTTAGTCCATTTTTTTATTGCTGTTAAATAGGTCGTTAATTTATTCAAGAAAGTAGAAAAATCTGGTTAAATGTGTATGTGAAAGAAGTAGCCATCAATGGAATCAATTAAGCTAATAGCTTGAGACACATGTTATATAGAACAGACAACAGTATTGATCCTTATAGTACCTACCCCCCAGGCCAATGCCCATGTGTGCCTGAACAAACTGTTGCCTATCTGATAGAATTAGAACCAGGCATTTCTGCCAGTCATGCTAAAATGATATTGTGGTTCAGAATATCAAAAGCAGCTGAGAAGTCCAGCCACATTAACATCAAGGCAAATTCCATATGCAAAAAAAATCTTTAGAAGTTGCAGCACATATACTGTTTCTATCTCCTTAGATTAAGAAGACAAGTCTTGTTGCAGTTGTTCATGCCATGGATTACTGTAATGCACTCTAAACTGATCTGACTAGAAGGGGTTTGCACCAGCTCCAATTGATTCATACAATTTCTGTAAAAGCCTAATTGGCTAGCAATATACTACTGGTCTACATTTAAAGCTATGTCTGATCTTCAAGGAAATGGGTCTCTATATATCTCCAAGGTTTCTAAAGTCCTCCCAAGGAATAATCCTAATCACATCTTCTCCAAAGTTAACACCTATATTTAGACTGGACAGAAGTATGCAATTTAACCCATCTGTGGTAGCATGGTTGGCAGCCAGGCATAGAGCTTTTACAGATACAGTCAGACAGGGTCAAATAAAATTCTTTATTATGGGCCAAAACATATCAAAGGCTTGTTATTGCCACATATCTGGTAAGCAAACATAGGCAGAATTTCAATGAAACTTAGTCTCACACAGAAAGGAACCTTACTATCTCAGGTTCCCCAAAGCCAGGATTCACTAAACTAATACTTGTTAACAAGTATGGTGACCAAGTCCTATCAGGCCCAACTTCAATACTTTCATTTGTATATTCTAGCTTTCTACCTTGCCCCATCTTCAAACACTGCAGTTATAGGCTAGGAACTCTCCTGAAAGAGTTCTTCCTCCTGCTCTGGGCCTGTCTTCAAACACTGTTGCCCCTGCTTGGAATCTCTCAGAGAACCTGTTCTCTCTTTTCTAGGCTACCCGGTTCTGTTCCCACATTAGGATTTTATCCTTATCTCTGAGCCCTGCCCTTTTAACTAAGCAGACTACTTAACATTACTTTAGGGTGATCCAAGGGAGGGTACACTCTTAAGGGGAACTGTGTTTACTCAGCTCTCTGTTTCACAACATCTTTTAAGTACATACAAAGACTAAGCTCATAATAGCTTAAAACTTGCACAAATATGTCCTGAGATTTGGAGACTGGACATCCAAATGTCAGGTGACATTTAATGTGATAAATGTTACATGTGGAAAATCAACATCAACAGTGGTTCTAAGGTTCATAAGATTATGGATTTCCAAGCATAATCTGAAAGGAAAGAGTCTGAAAAACTTGAGTGATTATACATGTAGAGTTCTTTGTTGGGGTTTACATGGTAAACTGGTTCAAATACAAATAAATATCAATTGGACACAAGATCCCAGGCATTGCCTCTTCCAACTGCAACTGTTGAAAGAACAGTGTGAAGAGGTAAGGAAAATAGTTGTGCATACAGTGAGAAGGTCCATTTAGATTAGTACAGTGATTCTTTTCTGCAAGCTATGTTGTACAGTGAAGAATGGGAGAGAAGAGATACAGTGGAAAAGATATTGAAGATCAGAGATGAAGGAGATGAGAAGATACAGCTTGGAGTCAGTAGGCAGAAACCCAGGAAAACTAAGGCAATTATACTTTTCCAAATACTTGACTGAAGCTCCAGAGTCTCTGAGCCTCCTCTTATCTGTACCCTGACAAAGCAGAGATCAAGGCATTTCTGAGAAAGCCCATGGTGGTTCCAGACTATTCTTTCACCTTCTCTCAAAAAATATAAACAACAAAGAAAGTTCTAATGAGGTACAAAAAAGCAGAGAAAGCATGGAGGAGAGGCAGAGAACGGAGGTTGACGGTCATGTGAACCATCAGAAGAGGAGGAAACATAATATTAGGGGTCAGATCAACAGGGAGCTTATGAGCTGAAACTGAAACAATGTATGGCCTCTTTGCTGGATTTTATTAAATAACATTAAATTAACTGCATAAATGATACTACTACTATTATTATTTATTATTTCTAAAGCACTGAAAGGCTTACTCAGCGCTGTATATTTTAACATACAATAGATGTTTCCTGCCCAGAAGAGCTTACAATCTAATTTAGACAGGACATTTCAGGGTTGGGGAGATTATGGTAGAGGAAATGATACAGTGGGTATAGGTATCTGACAATAGTGAGTAGGAGTTAGCAGTTGAAAACAGATTCAAAAAAGTGATATTTTAAAGACAATTCAGTGGCTATAGATGTAGTTCAGACTATTTGCACATTCAAATAAATACGTATTATTTAATTTCTACATATTTTACCTGTGATTTGGTGTAAGTAAGATTCATTCTAAGTAGTTTCTGAAGAAAGATTTAGATTCAGCATGCAAAACTGCATAATTTGGTCACTAGTATGAGTAATTTAGCTTATTTAGCAATTTCCCAAAAGAATATGCAACGTTTACAATTGATGCAAAATGCAGCAGTCAGACTGATCTTTGGGCTGAGGAAGTTTGACCACGTGACACCCTACTACCGGCAGCTACATTGGCTGCCAATGGCGGCGCGCGTAAAGTTTAAATTTGCCTGCTTCTGCTTTAAAGCACTACACGGACTTGCCCGTAAATACATAACTGACCTTTTCTTCTTCTCAGCCAACAGACACAAGAGAAGCTCACATTCCAATTTCGTTTCCCCCCCAGTTCGAGGTTGTAAACTGAAAAAACACCTTCTCTCACACCAAGCAGCATCATGGTGTAAAGCCCTAGAACAATTGCTTTCGCCCACTACTTATGGGGAATTTAGGAAACGTCTAAAAACACACTTGTTCCTAAAGCATCTAGACAACTGATCCTCTCTTCTCTCTCCCCTCTATAGCGATTAACTTGTCCTTTTGATCACTCTCTCCTCAACAATGAATTTCCTGTTCTATTAATTCTCTTTCTTCCTCCCCTCTTAAAGTCAATTCAATTTGTTACCTTTGCTTAATCTTCTGTAAACCGCATAGAACTTCACGGTATTGCGGTATATGAGCTGTTATGATTATTATTATTAATTTGTAAAATTTGAAAAAATAATAATCTACCCTTAAAATTGACACACCTTATATAAGAAAGGCTCTCTGAAGTCCCATCTGGCCACACAGATGTGTCCTGGAGCTGTACCTCTGGACGTTACCCGCAAAACGTCCAAAGTTGGAGGTGGACAAATGGCCAATTTCAAAACTGGCAACACTACAAGCCATCCATTTTTTTAAATTGCCTACTTAGACATCTTGGCTGACAGGACATCCAGTTCTTTTTGCCATTTTCAACCACAAAACCATACAAGTTCAAAATGTCCAAATCCAGACCATTTGGACATGTGAGGGGCAAGCATTGTAATGAACATACCAATAGAGCAGTCAACTTGGCAAAAAGGATGCCAGACATGCATCTCACCATAACCCCCTTATAATGTATGGTGGACTCTACAAAACTCCCTCCAAACCTACTATACCCATCTGTCTACAACCCCACTAGTCTTTATGGCTGCAGGTGATACCTATATGGCAGTACTGTATATTAGGATTTTGATGGGTTTTGGTGGGCTCACACTTTCTACCATAAAGGTAGTGGATAGAGTGGCTTATGGGCATGGGTCCTTGTGTGCTGCTCTACTAGATTTTCCCATACCAGGTGCTGCTGTTCTAGTGGCAGGTATGTACCTTTTCATTCAGATGTATGGGGAATGGAAGGGGGTCAGGAGTGTTGCAGGGTCATAACAATCCCTCCAGCAGTCATCTGGTGAGTTTGGGTACCTTAGTGGTACCTAGACACTTTTAAAACTGGTCTAGCTCAGAACATCTAAGTTAGGAAAGGCTTGATTATTATCACAAGAAGTCCAAGTCTAAGCCTGCCCAAAGCCTGTCCATAATATGCCTCCAACATACCCCCTGTAGTTCTATATGCACTGTGGGTAGAATGACTCGCAAGATGTCTAGAAAGACAGTTTCAAATTTTAGCACTAGGATGTTCCAGCAATTAGAACATCTTAGAGTTTTAATAATGCCCCTAGTTGACTGCATAGCACTAGTTGAATAGTCAGATATGATCTTAGAAACAGCAATTTAAAAACTAGAAGTTCACAAATAATGTTCTAGAGCAGCAGGTCTCAATCCAGTCCTCAGACATCTAACTAATTAGGTTTTCAGATACCCACAGAGAATGTGAATAGTAAAGAGGAACCTGAATTATAGCTAGTCAATGTGGGGTTCCATTTTAGGAATCACAATCCAGGAAAATGATCTAGGTGTTCTCGTTGAGGATATATTGAAACCATCAGCTCAGTGTACAGCGTCGGCTACGAAAGCAAATAAAATGTTAAGAATTATCAGGAAAGAAATGGAAAACAAATATGGTAATGTTTGCCCTTATATCATAGCAACATAGTAATACAGAGGAGTATTTTTGATATGACATCTAAATCCCTTGTTTGGAACTTTTGTGAAGTATGTCCAAAAATCGGGTAGAGAAAATGGTCATTTTTGAAACCGCAAAAGATCTATCGTATTTTTTAGAAAATGTCCTTTCTAGACATGTTTGTCCTTAGTGTGTATATCTTTTTTTTACCATTTCCAAAAAAAAAAAAACATCCAAATGAAAATCACACAAAACAAACCATTGAGATGTAGAAAGGGTCAGCATTTGTAGTAGACTAGCCACATAGACATTCCAACAGTGGGGCTAGTCTACTATAAAAGCGGACCCTTCCTACATCTCAATGGATTTTTGTATTTCACAAATGCCAGCTCTTTTGCCTTTATTTTCTCTACTACTTGTTTGGAAAACTATATTGGTTTCCTTTTTCTCTTGCTTTTATTTATTTTCCTCACATAAAGCCATTTTTCCTGATCCTTTCAGCTTGGACCACTGTTTTCCCGCTTTTCTTATATCCTCCCATCCTTTCAGTTCTTTTTTCAGGTACTCCCTCATTTTACTAAAGTCTGCACATTTTAAATCCAGGACTGAGTTTTGTGTGACTGTCCTCCAGTTTAGCTGTTTCAAGATTCATTTAGAATCCCTGCTAAAGAAAGTTATCTGGGCCATAAGGAAGTTTAAGGGCCAAATTCTATAAATGGCATCCTGATTGTAGGCAGCCAACTGCTGCCTAACAAGCCAATCGGGACGCATGTTTAAAAAAAAAAACAACTTCCCGAGGCAGGCCGCCTACATTGTAGGCACCTCCGGGAGCCTAAGGAGGTACAAAGGCCTGCCTAAACTCGCCTAAGGCTAGGTGTGGGCATGCCTTAGCCCGGAAGTAGCCTTAGGCGGGCCTATGTGCCTCACTAGGCCCGCGGTAGATGCCTACAATGTAGGCCAGCATAATGCTGGTCTACATTGTAAGCAAACACGTCTGCTGAGCTTATCGCGGCAAAGAATATCCAAGCAGTAATAAGTTTAACGGCCACAGCTACCCATCCCTATCAAACATTGCCGGCAGGAGGGATACCCAGTCCCTCCTGATGGAACCCCCCACCCTCAAACATCGCCAGCAACTTAGTCAGATTGGCCCAATCCCTTAGGCGAATGGGGCCTAAGATTCCAGTTGGCACAGGTGCCTAAGGCCCCTCCTGTCGTGGGGGGGGAGGGGGAGGGAGTGTTTCCAGAAGTTGCTGGCGATGTTCAGGGGGTGGGGGTTCCAGCAGGAGGGACTGGGCTCCCCTCCTGCTGGTAGTCTTTGCTGGGAGGGGGAGTATGGGTTGCAGCTAAATGTATCACAGCAGGGCGATCCCTTGCCATGATAAGTTCAGTGGCAGCCCAGTTCTCTAACCAGCACCTATGACATGGACACCGGTTACAGAATCGGGTTATTAGGTAGCTTAGGCATCTGTCCCTGAGGAGAGGAACGATTCTTTGTAGGACGCATGTGTGCAATTCTCAAAAGCCACTAAGGCGGCTTCTGAGACTGGGCGTCCTATACAGAATCTGACCCCAAGTGTCTAATATACTGTAAGTCATCACATGGCAGGAATTAGAGAGGACATAGATGCCATCAGATCTTCCCCTGTGGTCAAGTTTTCTGCTTCTACATTCCCCCGCAACTGTTGAGACCATGCTCCTGCCAAAACCACCATTCCATGGGGTACATACAAGGGACGCTTTTATAAAACCACCATCTCCACCTGCCAAATAGGGATGTGCACTGAACATTATTGTGGTTTTCCTTTTCTTTTTCTCAAGCTGCTTCTCCTTTTCTTTCTTATTAACAGTAATGCATGACAGATGTACGTTTCCATTTCTGTTACAGTAAACATATAATTTTGATTTAATACAGTGGCTTCTGTGTTTTTCTATTTATATTGTGACGTAGTTTGTAATTAGTTGTGTGGTATCTTTTTTTTTTTTTTTTTTTAACTTCTATGGCTGTAACAATAGAAGAAAGTAGTTGCTGGTGTGGTTTGTACAGTAATAAAGCAATGGTGTTGATTGCTTTTGTGAGATGCGTAGAACTCCAAAGCACTAAGGCTGTGTTTAAAATTAGAGAGGGTTACATTCAACAGACACTGAATAACACAAGTTAAAGTTAAGCCCAATCAAGCAATCTTACAAGCCAGCGGTGGGTTCACTCTATAGAGAACCATATTTAATAAATAGAGTGGAGAAAAAGCCTCAAACCTTACACAGAGACAGCAATCAAAAATATTTTTTTCTAGCTGCTCTCTTTTTATCATGAGATATCTAATTTCAAAAGCAGTATCTTTCTTTTACTCAGTATAGTATAATACAATCTATAGAATAATTCAGGCACTATACGCAATAGCTTCTTTTATACATAACCCTTGGATCTTAGCGATGCACCTCCGCCTTCATGGCTGCTAAGAAGTGAGCACATCAAATCTTCACCTATCCATTAGCTTTTTCCAAGTACTCATTTTCTCTTTTCTATTTGATATATATATATATTTTTTTGTCAATAGTAAATTCTATAAATAAAGTGCAAAACTTAGGGCTCCTTTTACAAAGGCGCGTTAGTGGGGTTAACACGAGTGACTTTTCATCACGTGCTAACCCCCGCGCTGGCCAAAAACTACCGCCTGCTCAAGAGGAGGTGGTAGTGGCTAGTGCGTCCGGCAGTTTAGCGTGCGCTATTATGCCCGTTAAACCGCTAGCGTGCCTTTGTAAAAGGAGCCCTTAGCTTTTAATTTTCAGTCGTTAAGGGGGCTCACTTCACCGACAAATCACATGTTTCACTTTCACTGTTTCAAGTTTTATTAAAATTTTGATTCAATCGCAGTATCCTAATTTCAAAGTGATTTATATATAAAAGAGGGGGTCTATCCTATTTAAAATACATTGAAGACAGAAAACATTACAAACTTGCATGTGAGGAGAGCGGGAGGAATTACAATAAATGTAGAAAAGAGAGATAAAAAAAAGGTCGGAACATAAGGAGGGTAGAAGGTTTCTTTGTTCTTTTTTAAACGCTCCTTTTACTAAGCTGCGATAGCGGTTTTAGGGCTCCTTTTATCAAGCTGCGGTAGGCGGTTAACACGCAGAATACCGCGTGTTCAATTGCCTGCTGCGCTAGTCGCTAATGCCTCCATTGATGAGGCCTTAGTTTTTTGGTGAGCCGCAGGGGTTAGCGCGTGATGAAATGTCCGACGCGCTAACCCCCATAGAGCACCTTGATAAAAGGAGCCCTTAGTGTGAGCTTAGCGCACACTAAATTGCCATGTGCGCTAGACGCTAATGCCAGCATTGAGCTGGCATTAGTTCTAGCTGCTTAGTGTGGGTTTAGCACGTGCGTCAATTCTGCGCACACTAAAAACGCTATCACAGCTTAGTAAAAGGAGCCCTAAGTATTGTCTATTTTATATTCTAAATAATCATTAGAAAAATTATATTTAAATAATCTTATTTGAATACCTTTTACATAGCGTCATCGCTATGACAACTTTGAAAATTATATTACATTACATTACATTACGGATTTCTATTGAAAATGACAGCAGCGTTTATTAGCTACAATTTAAAGCACCATTTTGGAAACAGCTAATATTTCTCCCACCAATCACAATGCTCATTTCAAAGTTGCATCATCCATTCAAGCTCTGCATACAGCCCATAGGGCATTACGGAGTTCAGTGTAAAAGATCCAGTTTTGTTCTTTATAATTAAGTTGTTTTTCTTTGTTGTCTTGCTGTTACTTTTTGTGGAGGGTCAATTTTCTTGTTGTACAGGGAAATAAAATTATATTGAGATATTAACATAAAAGAAAAAAGGGTAGGAATGGGGGTGGGGACATACAGTAGGTGATTACGCACTCAGTATAAGAATATGCATAATCCCTTGTCTCCCTTCTCTCATATCTTTGAGCAAAGAAGTATTCTCCCATGGTTCTACCCTTCTGGTAATCTATCAATGGTAGTTCACTGAAATATGGGTAAAGTTGAAGAATATTCCAATAAGTCTGTATACTGGCCACAAGATGATGAACCCCATTCACATAAAATGATATAGAAACCAACTGGTCCGAAGTAGGTTTATTTTGTTCCTTCAGGAGTAATTCCTTTTGGGCATATCAAGCTCTCAGAAATGCTTGCTTAATAGCTTTTTTTGGATATCGCCTGCTTAAGAATCTTTTTTGAAGATCCTTTCCCTTCTAAAGAAATTGTTCCAATATAGTACAGATTCTTCACAGTCTAATAAACTGGCTTATTGGCAGTTTAAACTTCAGCCAGTATGGATGATGACTAGAAAAATGAAGGAAACTATTATGTTCCACTTGTTTCATATATAGAGTCGTACAGAACCCTCTTCCATTTTTATAGAGCAGTATATAAAAAAATTCAATATGCTCACTATGGGGCTCATAATCAAAACAGAAAAATGTCTAAACTGGCCTAAATCGGCACTTGGAGAATCAGTAAAAAAAAGTCGTCCAAGTGCCGATAATCAAATAGGGTTTTAGACGTATTTTTTATTTTTTTTAATTTATTTCTTTATTAATTTTCAATTTAATTCAAGCTAACCACTTGTACAGAAAGCAATAATCATAATAACAAATAATCATAAAATAATTTAACATCCAATAAAGAAACATTATTTAACTATTTATGCTCAAGTCCTCATACTGGATCCAAGTTTTAAATTTAGCGAAAAATTAAAAATAACAGAAATTTTTTAGCAAGATGCTAAAAGCAGAAGCACTGAAAATGAGGTCTCTTAATTATATTAGGGTTCAAGATATTCCTCCATCCAGACGAGACATTGCTACAAAAGTTGTCAATTGAGATGGTTCAAAGAATACATATTTAACAGAACGGTAACACCACTATACATTTACATCGGTGTCTCAAATAAAAGGTGGCCCCCAGAGAAGTAACCCCAGGTTTCAAAAGGAGAAATTCACGGCGACGCTTCTGTGTCTCCCTTGTAAGATCAGGAAACATCTGTACTTTACAACCAAGAAAGATTTTTTATCTATTTTTAAAGTAAAGTCTTAATAACCATGTTTTGTCTAGCGGAAGCGCCACAGTAAGAATCAAGGTTGCTGGTGATGCCAAGTCTTTATCAGATGTCTCCAATAATTTTGAGAGGAGCCGGCTTCACTTCCATTGGGTTGTAAGAAGCAAGGAGACATTTGAAGATGGCATATATCCCCTGAAGTAGCCCTTTCCAGGCGAAACAGAAAGTCTTTTCTGTCGGGATTAGGAGTTGAAAGCCTCTTTTGAAGTTTTACACCTTCAGATGAGTGTATTTTTTCCTTGATTGTGATTTTGTGCTCCATGCCTCCAAAACTACTTACATAAGTGAAACTGAGCTGTAGCCCTCGCTATTAATTTAGTTAAGTTTGGGATTCTGGTCACCAGTTTTTGACACGAATAATACATGGAATTTTGTGCTCATAGCTGTCATTATAAAAAAAGCTTTTGAAAAAAATGCGATTCTGTACGAATGGAAATGAGTGATTTATCTACTTATTTATATGTATGCGGAGTTTTTTATAAACCCGTGATGATGTGCTGAGGGTTGGGCACTTGTGTAGTCCCAGCCTCCCACAATTGAGGTTTATTTTTCTCCGTTATATTATGATTTTTCATACAGTTTATGTTATGTCAGCAACTTTTGTATACGTGGCCTGAATGTTTCCCTGCTATTAACTACGTTCTACAATACGTACTTAACATACATTTATCAGCCATTACGATTGTATCCCAGAAATTTGCTAGTCCAATAATTCTGAAACATTTAAAGTTTGTTGGCCCAGTTCTTTTTGTTGATTTATAGAAACTTTCATCGGCAAATAATAGACACGTGAGAATGGTGGTAACATTTCTTCTGATACTTCTAGGATTTCCATTAAATATCTCTTAAGCATTTCTCTTGGATTTACCATTTCTAGTTTAGGAAAGTTAATTAGCCTTAAGTTATTACTACGAGAATTGTTCTCAAGCATTTCAACTTTCCTTCTCAAGTTGGTATTGTCTTTAATTAAAGTCTCTTGAAGTTGTTTAGATGTAATTATTTCCTTTTCAATTTTCTGAATAGATGCATCTGAGTCAGACAATTCTTTTCTTAAATCTTTAAGTTCTTTTGTATGTTTTGTAATTTTCCCTTCCAGGTATTGAAATTTAGGCATAGTAGACTTTACAAAACAATTAAGCCCCATAAAGAATCTAAAAGTGGCATTTTAGGAAGAATGGTGAGGGTGGGATTTGGGCGGGATGTGGACCATCCTACACTTAGTCATACTGCATGTATAACCGAAGGTTTTACAACACTGCCTAGACGGAACTTGGACGTTGTCTAAGTCCATAGAAGGTATCCAAAGTGACAAGATAACCACTGCAGACAGAAAGTACAGACCTCCACACATTCCCCCAGTGATCACTGACCCCCCCCACCCCCATACAAATCATAATAAAAACTTTACATATCTGCCTCTAGAACATCAGCACCTAGCATCCTGGCATAGGAAAGCCTAGTAGAGCGGCACAGAGGTGGCTTAAGTGGTCTTGGGGGTGGGTTAGTGAATTATGGAGAGAAGGACCCAGACCCATAAGCCACTCTATTCACTGCATTCATGGTGAACAATGTGCACCCCCTTAAAAACCTCCAAATCCTTTTGTATTGCCATATAAGTGGCTCCTGCAGCCATAAAGGCTATTGGGGTGGTAGATAGGTGGGTCTGGTGGGTTCTGGGGGTGTTTGGGGGGGCTCACTATGACCTATAAGGGAGCTGTAGTTAGATGTTTCTATGGCACGCTTTTTGTGAAGTTCACAGCAGTGCCCTGTAAGGTACTCTACTACTCTGGTGCCATGTCTAGATGTCCAGCCCATCACTTTTCTGGCCACTCCCGCACCCAAAAGGTCTTTTTCTAAGCGTTTATGACTTGGACAAATTTTTGGATGAAAATGGGGTATAAAGATGGACGACTTAGCGGTCTGGGCAATCAGACGGCTAGATGTACATTTGGACGATTTTCAGAAAAAAAACATATGCTGGACATATTTTTCAAAAGTGGACCTTTTCCTGTGTCCGACTTTGGGCGACTTGCAACTTAGGCCAAAACAGACTTAGACGTTTCTTTTGATTATGCCCCTCTATGTATCTTACAAGTGAATTTCAGATGTGGGTTCAACATGTTGAGCCATTCCACAACACAATTAAGCGAATCCTCAGACCCGGTCCAAAAAAATAGAATATCATCCAAAAATCTGCTTCCAGAATATTATAGATTTATTCACTAGAAAAAAAATACTCTTACTATTCAGCCACATATAGTGTCATTACCGAGGGGGCCAACATCATCCCTATAGCAACTCCTTGGATCTATTGATAAAATTTCTTCTCATATTGAAAGTAGTTTTCTTTAATCACTAGTTTTGAAATTCCCATTAGAAAATCTGTTCTTATTCTCTGGGGTTTGTCTGTCTTCTGAAGGGCATCATAAATTACCCTTAAGACGCCCTCTTTTTTTCTTTTTTTTAATAAATTTTTATCCATTTTTAAAAGCCAACATAAAGTGTCAAAAGTTAACAAACAATTAATACAATAAACAGCACCCATTACAATAAAATGATATAATAAGTACATAACACCACCCTCCTGTACCCTCCCACCCACCCTTCCTGAATGTGCATAACATTCATTCAGAAATCAAAGGGAAATAGTAATGATCAATTCTTACAAAATTTTGTTAATGGATCCCAAACCTCCTTGAATTTATTATAATGCCCCAATTGTATCGAATTTATACGCTCAAACTTATAAATTTGACATAGGCTTTCCCATCAAAAGTTGTAATTTAACCTGTCCCAATTTTTCCAGTTTTTCATGATTATCTGCACAGTAACTCCTGTCATGATGAGAAGCAATTTATTCTTATTTGCATTGATTGGACTCTTGGGTATTACTAATGTTCCAAACAACACCACATCATACGACAATGACAATGGAACTTCCAATATAATAGTGATTTGACCCCATATACCGCTAGGTCTCCAAAATTTAAGTATCAAGGGACAATAGAAGAATAGATGATCCAGTGTCCCTATATCAAGATGACAGTGCCAGCATCTATTAGACTTAGAACTATCTAACTTTTGCAAACAAACAGGGGTCCAAAAAACTCTATGTAACAAAAAATAAACAAGTTTGTCTCATAGATGCTGACGCTCTACATCTCATCCTTCAAGCCCAAATCCGTGGCCATTGAGTAGCAGAAATTGGCTGCTTTATCTCAATGCTCCAAATGTCTTTTAGGCTAGATTTTGATTTTTTATTCAGATTCTCAGATATTAATTTATACCACTTGGCTGCTTGGTGCTCTAGCAAATCAATCTGGAACCATAGGCCCGGCAAGCTATACTGATTTTTTAAATTCCGCCATTCAGGGAACCCCTTCTGAATGGCCTGCTTCAACTGCAACCACTTAAATGCTTGAGACTTTGAAATATGGAATGATTGTTGCAGTCGTGAAAAATCAAGCATTTTCCCATTTCATAACACATCATCTATCATGTGCATGCCTGCCTGAAGCCAATGCTTCCAGAGGATCTTAGACTCACCAATTTGAATCTTGGAGTTCAACTTTAAGGACTGACATGTGGATTGATGAATTGGAATAGGTATTAGGTTATTAATAAATTTTAATGTTTGCCATGTGGAAAATAAAATTCTATTGTCCTTATAAATCCTAGGTAACTTGATACTTAAAACATGACACAATCTCAATGGGGACAGGACTTGCCATTCTAATATTAACCAGTCCGGAAGATGCTCCAAGACTTCAGGAAGGATCCAATTCATACCCTGCGGTATAATAAAAGCTTGATGATACCTATAGAAATTTAGAAAATTTACCCCACCTGCCACAATTGGTTTTTGTAAAGATACTAAAGCAATTCTAGCATTTTTACCCAGCCAAATAAATTATGTGAGAATACCATTTAATTTTTTATAAAAGGACCCTTGAAAATAAACAGGCAACATACTCATTTGGTAACAAACTACAGGCAAAATCATCATTTTTATGGTTTGAACTCTCCCCCACCAGGAAAGATGTAGTGGGTTTCAATGCTCACACATTTCTTTGACTTTCAGCAATAAGGATTTTTCATTTACTGTCATTGTGTCTTCTAATGTTTTCTGAGTCATAATACCTAAATAGTTTATACCCTCTTCCTTCCAAAGGAAAGGAAATGGATCAAATAATCCTTTTGCACTATGCACATTTAACGGAAGAATCTCTGATTTGCTCCAATTTATTTTATATCCAGAAAATTTGCAAAATTGATCTATCCATTCCAGTAAATGCGGAATGGTATATTCAGGATTCTTCAAATGAAGCAGAATATCATCTGCATAAGCAAAGATCTTATATTCCCGACCTGCATAAGGAATCCCCTGTATCTCCTTTGCCTACTGTATAGTCAACAACAAGGATTCCAGAGCAATATCGAAAAGCAAGGGAGACAAGGGACATCCCTGTCTTAACTCCCCTCTCCAGAGAAAAACGCTCAGAATAAGTATTATTAATATATAATCTGGCAGAAGGGAAACTATACAAGATTTGAATAAATCCGGATCCTATATCAAACCAATCCATTGCTTGATACATGAAAGTCCATTCCACATGATCAAAGGCCTTCTCTGGAGCCAAAGAGACAGCCGCATCATTTATTGTTTTTGATATATAATATAATATAATATAAGGTAATATAATATAAGCACTTATCTCTTGTCAATCATACTCAGGCGCCTTTTACAGAATCGCGCCCTACTTAAAACTTAGCACCTGTAATATAGGTCAGGTTTTAAAGGCCTACTTTATAGGTGCCTAAGTCCTTTAGGGAATTGCGCCTAGTAGTGCCTTAGTCCTTCTCTACTCCTAAACACTTCCATCCTACTTTGGAGATAGGTTCAGAACAAATGCTAGGAAGTTCTTCTTCACACAGAGGGTGGTGGACACCTGGAATGCGCTTCCGGAGGAGGTGGTAGAGCAGAGTACGACTTGGGGGGGTTCAGAAGGGGATTGGACGAGTTCCTGAGGGAAAAGGGGATCCAAGGGTACAACTAGAGGATTACTATACAGTACAAAAGGCTGTAAAGTAATAGAGTAGTAGAGTAATAGATCACTACAGTTCATTGACCTGGGGGGCCGTCGCGGGAGCGGATTGCTGGGCATGAGGGACCTATGGTCTGACTCGGCAGAGGCAATGCTTATGTGCTTATGTGAGTTAAGCATCTCAAGGCGTATTGGAATAGGTGCCCATCTTTTGTAGAACTGCGCCTAAGAAGATAGGCGCCTAGCACCCAGTTCATTTTTATTTTTTTTAATTAGGTGCTAATCTTTAGGCACTTCTTACAGAATATCCCCCATAGTGCAAATTATGTGGTAGTGTCCATTCATTCAAAATAATGCACTATTAAGAGCACACAAAATACCCTGAAAATGCCATGGGTTTGTTTGGAGTTTTTTTTTTGCTTGTTTTCATTTGCCAATAAATATCACATGCAAATAAAAGGCTATTGAGATCACATTAAAAATGTAGCATACTGAGTCTCTATGTTGCATATAGTGAAAGCTTGCTACTTAAATGTTCCTTAATAGCTAGTAGGCTTAATACTAATTGACCAACATTAGTCTGTAAGTTATTACAGCAAGTTACAGTAAATAGCATGCACATGCCAAACTAAGGTAATCATGCTTTTGACAGGAGTCAGCTAACTGGGGACAAGGGGAGGAGGATGGGCTGGGGAGGGCTTCAATGGCTGGGAGGGTGTAGATGGGCTAGAGTAAGTCTTAACAGAGATTTCGGCAGTTGGAACCCAAGCACAATACAGGGTAAAGCTTTGGATTCTTGCCCAGAAATAGCTATGAAGAAAAAATTAAAAAATTTAAATTGAATCAGGTTGGGCAGACTGGATGGACCATTCGGGTCTTTATCTGCCGTCATCTACTATGTTACTATGTTACTCAAGAACAGAAGATGATGTTTTCTACTTTACCCATATTCCTTTGAGAATAAGCACATTTGACTACACTTGTCTTTGCTGAAACAAAACATATTTAACTAGGGGTATGCATTTGTGAGCACACTATCAGTTCATTTGGGCTCATGGTAGAAACCTCTACCGTAGTTTAGTAAAAGGAGCCTTGTATCATTTCAATAATGACTTGAAAATAGTCCCATCAGTGCTACCCATTTGTGAAATGTTCTTTTCTTTAACAATTGCATCACAGTCCATGATATTTGTAACAATGGTTCTGCATGATCTAAATGCTGTGAGACTTAAAGATCGCACATCCCCTGCAGATCATTCCCTGACTTTAAAAAAATCTCAGCTGTTTCAAATCAGTTCTCTTTTTTCAATATGTTAACTGCAAAATGCCTTCTTGGGACTATAAGAGAATGAACAATTCATTTGTTAGAAAGGATGTCTTCATTATTTCCCTTTAAAGTTTCCAAAAAATGGCATCTGAAATCAATAAAGAAAAGCATTTTGAAAAAAAACCCCAAAACCCAACATGTTCAGTATTAAAAAAAATTGCATTACCAAGCACAAAGATGTTTTACATTATGGGTTTGAATTCTGAGATAGTATTTGCAATCAGGTTTGATACCGTTATAATAGGGTGGACATCCCTGATGGTGTGGATAGCATGAGGAAGGATCTGACTAAGGTAGAAGAATAGTCCAGAAAATGGTGACTAAGATTTAAGGCTAAAAATAATGCTGAGTCATGGACCTGGGGTGCCGCCGCGGGAGCAGACTGCTGGGCATGATGGACCCATGGTCTGACTTGGCAGAGGCACTGCTTATGTTCTTATGTTCTTTATGTGTTGACCTGTGTCTAAATATGAACATTATGATGAACATTGCCTCTGCAATGAAACGCACAATAAAAAGATTTTGACTTAATAGTATATAGCTAACTGCATCATTTAATTTAGGATAGTAAATAGTGAGAATTTTGAATGGTAATGTGCATAGGTATTAGCAGATCAAAGTATCCGGTAACAACTAGCATCTATTTAGGTAAGAATTCATCAAGGGGCGCTGCCGTGTTAGTGAAAACTAATTGCATTACCCGCATGATAATGATTAGTGCATCCTAAATGCTAAAGATGGTCATTATATTCCTTTGGGCATTTTTAGCCTTTAGTGCACGCTAATCATTAGTCTATGGTAATCTGATTAGCACTTATTAACATGGTAGCGACCCTTTTTGATTCTCAAAACTTTAAAGCCATCGCTAAACTGTTTTTCGACGGTTTAGCCTGCACACATTTTAGCAGCAGATTATCAAAATGGATTATCTGTGTCTTTAGCGAGGTTTCTAGCAGTCTCCGACAATGGTTTGCCCTGTATCGGTAGCATGGAATATTGCTACACCTTGGGTTTTGGCCAAGGTACTAGTGACCTGGATTGGCCACCATGAGAATGGACCACTAGGCTTGATGGACTATTGGTCTGACCCAGTAAGGCTATTCTTATGTTCTTATGTGCTCTTTAACATTGAAATGAGCCCTCCGGTGTATTCTTAAAAATCGCAGAGGCATTTTTGAAGTAGTGACTGGTCCAGGGGTGCCGTTACAGTGCCAGAACTTGTGTTTTGACTTGTGGCTAATGAAAAAAAATGTGTATCTATATATTTTTAGTGGAGGGTAGTAAAATCACGCTTCTTTTGAGTTTTGGGGGGGAGAGACAGGCATGTTTTATGCGCACTTGTTAAAAGCCAACATTTCTTCTTGAGCACGTGTATGATACCCTTTGTCTTGTGTGTTTCTGGCTTTGGGTCTTGATTAAATTTTACATTAAAAACAAATTACAAGATTTACCTGAATTATAGTAGTTTTTTGGAGAGATTGAAAAAAATTGACGTCGCATCTCTCCTCATCTCCATTCCATTCGTCCAATAGTGCAGCAGGAGAGTGTGTTTTTGTTTTTATTACAGCGTTTTTCTGCCTTATGTGCCCATCATCAGTGATGGGCACATGCAAATGTAGGAAATCTTCACTGCTGTCCGACGATCTTATGTGCATGCGGGTCTTTAGATTTGGTATCAAAATGGTTGTGGTAGCAGACCATCACTTTTTAACACGGGGTTTTGAAAATCCTGTCCTTAATGAACACTTTGGAATTAGTGTGGAAGATAAGCATATCACATTATTTACAAAGTATGTAGTAACCTTTCGTTTGAATGCGAGATGCTTTCATTTATATACGTTAACTTGCAGAGAAAGGAGGATGTATTGGGACATCCAGGTTTTACTTCCATTGAAAGCAATGGAAGTAAAATTTGGATGTCTCAATTTGTCCTTTTTCTGGAGCCATATGGTAACCCTTTTTCTTAATAGGGAGCCTCGACCCTGAGGAAAGCGTGTGAAACATGGACATGTTGGTGGAGGCGCTCCCCTTTAAAAACTAGATAAAAGCTAAGTAAAAACTATTTATATCAACAATCTATGGATAAAAGAAAAAATGTGTTAAAAAATATATATGGATAAAAGATAAAAAAAAGGATATATTTGGATCCTGTGAAGATCGGGTTCTGTGAGCTTCCGCTCATTGGAACCATTGGGTAATTTGACCCTCTGAGGATCGAGTATCATAATTTCTCCTCATGAATCTGGGGATTAATATAAGACTGGAATAATTTCTTCTTGCTATGATATTATAGATTGAGTCCAGTCATCAGTATAGCCATTTATTGTGGGGTTCTACATTTAGGAAACCCTTTTTCTAGGGCAGCTTCAATGCCCTAATTAAAGGATCACTACATGCATTCATGCACATTATGTTGGCATGCACAAGAGGGTCTAGAATGCACATGAAATATTTTGCAGCATATTCAAAAACAGCTGCATGACTTTGTTTCTCATTAGGTCAATAGGTTAACCTTCCCATCCATAATTCAAGCTTCTATTGCTTACCTATAAATGCATTCACTCTGCAGCTCCTCTTATCTCTCCCTCATGAACTCTGTTCATCCTATGTCACTCTCTTCCGTTGCTAAAGCCCATTTCCACTTTTCAACTTTGTTGTATCATTCCCCTCAAACAGATTTCCTGAGTTTGCACATAGCTCCATTCTAATCCAGCCTAAATATGCACATTTAGTGAGATAGCATATACATCTCGATCACTTCTCTATAACGTGACAATCTTCTAAAAAATTTGTCATGCATGTTTGTCTTGATTAGATGATAAGTTCTACTGTATGTTATTATGTGTCTGTTCAGCACTGTACAATGTACACTTGCCTATGGCTTAGAGATGATAACTAATAATGACTCATGTGAACCGTTTAGTTCTTAAGTGATATAGAAAAATTTAAAATAAATAAATAATAGTAACGATAGTAGCAGCTTAGATCCTTATATTGAAAAAGAAAAAAAACCTTGCATTCTGATGGCCAGTTGACATTCAGGTTTAAAGTTCAAATTTGAGCTTAAGCAAATATTATGTAGCTTCTTATACTTGAAAGTAAACACAGAACAGGTTGTAAAGGGGTTAAATCACAAAAATTTCAGCAGAACCATGTGTTGTGAATTCAGTGCCCCAAGCTGAAACAGTGGAAAGTACTCAAAACCCATGACTGTCATGGTGTCCCCTTTCTAATAGTCAAATATGCATGATTCTCCAGCATGCCCCCTGTGTTTCATGCTGTTCATATCCTTCATCTATGCCCTTGCTTTTTAAGAAAACTGAAAAAGATCCCTATATTTGAGGTTCATATGTGCTAAGATGAATTGCAGTGCTTGGGAGAAGGAGAAGATTAATTAGAAATGTCTCATCCTTCCTTAGTGTTCATGCAAACCTCTTGAAATCATAACTTCTACCCATAACAACCCCACCTTAGCTATACTGGTACGACATGCCTCATAATAACTCTCCCTATACCGCACACATTAATGAACTCATTACTTGACAGGTAACATCCTTGCTCTGAGCACTTGCTTCAGCTTCTTGGCTGGCCATCAAACTGAAAACTGAATCGGAAAAAGATTATAGTAATTTCAGACATAAAGGAGACACCTTCAAGCTGTACATTGGGAGGGACATTTCATCAGAGCATTATGCTGGTTACACCATATCCAGTAATTATTTTGTAAAGGATGTCTCTTATTAAAATAATGATAGAGGTTATCAAATTATTCCGAGTCACATTTACCAGTATAAATGACTTTAGGAAAAAGATGTACAGTGAAAACTTAGCATTAAAATTAATTTCCAAAAATAGTATAATTTATGTGTTTGAGGGTGCTTGCATTTGTGTATGTGTGGTATTCTTCCATAATGGAAAAACTGCTGTATATTCCCAGGGCAGTGTTTGGTGCAGTGGTTACAGCTACATCCTTGGCTCCCTGAGGTTGTGGGTTCAAATCCCACACGTCTCCTTGTGACCCTGGGCAAGTTACTTAATCCCCTTTGCTCCAGGTACATTAGATAGAGTAGGAACCCATCAGGACAGTTAGAGAATAATGCTTGAGTACCTGAATAATTTGTAATCCACATAGAATTGTAGGATATGCAAAATATAAATTATTAATAAAACAAACATCCTGGAAAATGTTGCATTAAATATTTTACTTCTAAAAGAATAGCACACTAAAAAAAACCCACTGAAAATTGTGGAGAAAAAGACTTCACAAAAAATGCTCAAACCTCTTCCACACATGGAGGGGCATTTTTGATAGGACATCTGTCTGAGAAAGTCAAACATTTCCTTTTCAGAGGTGCTCCAGCATGGCAGATACATGGCAGCTGGTGGCTACCCCAAAGCTTTCCCTCTGCCGCAATCCACCCAGGCAGAATCAGGAAGTTATGTCAGAGGGAAAGCTTTGGGGCAGCTGCCAGCTGCTTGTGAGAGTGTCTGCCATGCTGGAGCACCTCTCAAAAGGAAAAGTTTGATCTTCAAAGGCAACCACGAAGATGAAGGGAAGGGAGGGAGCTGGATCAATGAGGGAAAGAAATGCCTGGACCACGGGTTCCCCTGGAGCTAAATTAATTTAGCTCAGGGGATGAGAGAGAGGGGAACACATGGATCACAGGTGGGGGAGGGACTAGAAGAAAAACAAATTTTGAAAGGGGGTGGGGTGAGGGAGAGAGAGAGAGAGAGTCTGAGAGATGGTGGACAATGGGATGGAGGGAAGGATTTTACAGAGGTTTAGGCAGTCTTCCAATTTAGGGAAGGGGGCCCCAGGGGTAGACTGTGTGTGGGGCAGCACATTCCTTCTCTCTCCTCCACTCCCTCTCCCACGGGTGTCCATGCATTTTTTTTTCCTCTCACACTTCATATGGTCCTGTGCCTCTCTCCTTTCCCTCCTCCACACGGTCTAGCATCTCGTTCCTCTAACTCACATGCTGCCACTTTAGTTCTACAGCATCATCTCTTTCAAGGCAGTCTGCCTCTTGCCAACCTGGAAGCTATCTCTCTGTACAATGCTGCAGAGAAAAAGCTTCTAGGTTTTTGAGGCTGCCTTGAAAGAGCTGATTCTGGAGAACTGAAGTGGCAGCGTGTGGAGGAGGGGCCACACCGTGGGGAGCAGGGAATAAAAAACAGAGAGAGACACACACAATGGGCTTCATAGTCTGTATGATGGGTAGGATGCTGGACAGTATATGTACTGCCTTTGGGGGAGCCTGAGCTAAGAATGGGAGTTGGGCCCCTGAAAGTCCATGGTGAGGGAAGAGAATAGCAGAGATATTGGACCCAGGGGAAGCAGTATTCATGGAAAGGCAGTTGGGAAGAACAAGAAATATGTTGGAGCATGGGATGGGAAGAAAAAATTTTGGATGGTGAGATGGGTGGGTGGGAATAATGCTGTATTATAGGGCAAGAGGAGGGAAGGACATTAGGAAAGAGAGTGGGAGCAATGTTGGATTGTGAGGAGGAGAGATGATGTGAGATGATGGACCATGGGTGGGAGGGATAGGAGGTAAGAGAGATGGGATAGGAAGATGGTGGAGGAAAAAGGACAAGGAGGAGATGTCAGACCATGAGAGGGAGAGGGACAGGAGATTCTGGGTTACAAGAACAGAGGAAGGGGATATACTAGAAATTGTGAAACCATAGAAGACTGAGGGGGTGGGAAGGAGATGGATGAGAGCATGATATTAAGTACAGAGGTGTAGAGGAAAGATATAAGGAAACAGGAGGTTGGTGAAAGTATGAGATGGGAAATGGGAGAGCTAGAGCATAAGAAAAGAAGATGGAAAGTTGGTAAGTACCTAAAAAGTAAAAAGAAGGGCAATGGTGAAATTTGAGTGGACAGAGAGGCAGAAAAGTAAAAAAACACAGGGCAGGAAGAGCTATAAGAACAAATCAGTATATCAAAGACAGGAGCAGTGAGGGAATGAAACAAGACAGGAAAGAGGAGAAAAGGCATAAGGACAGCAACAACTGGAAAGGGAATTATCAGAAGACACAGTTACAGCGGAAGAGACAAAATGGGACCAACATGATGGAAAAATAAAATGTCAAGACAACAAAGGTAGAAAAAAGTGTTTTATTTTAAATGTATTACCTGGAATATGTCAGCTTTGGGATATGTGCATCACAGATATTTGTATTGTGTTCAGTGGCTTACAAGACAGCTGATGGGGGAGTGGGCAGTGGCCTTGAGCCCAAAGTAGGTGGGCGTTAAATTTTCTTCCTGCCATGCCCAAATGCAAAATATAAATACCTAAGTTGGTGGTCTTCCCAAAGCTCTGCCAGCTGAAGACCAGAACTCTTAAATCTGCAACTGGTGGTAGCTCAGGGACACTACTGCTAGCTACAGAGCTTTAAATTTCTGGTGATCTTCAACTGGAAGGGTTTTGGGATCCCCACCAGCCACAGCAAAGGAGGTGGTGAATTTTTGGTGGACCTGAGACCCCTGTGTGTTCAGTACAGAAAGAAGTGCATATCTGTTTTTATTTCTCTAGTGTTGTAATACTTGGGTGTTTAATTTCTCGGGGTTCCCAGTTCAATTTCTATTTGTGATCCCTGGTTCTGTATTTGGTAAAGGTCTGTCTGTGTTTTGTGTGTAAAGAAGTCATTTAAAGTTGTTTTATCTGTGGTAGTAATGGGATGTGGAGATATTGGGGGTTGGGTGCAGAGCGGAGGGGGAATCAGGGCCCTCCTCCTTAATTTCTGCCCTGACCAGTACACCACAACAATGCCTGCAGGTGTCATCTTTATGTAGATGCAATAGGTTTTGGATGGGTTTTGGAGGGCACACCATACAATATAAGCAAGTTATAGTGACATGTGTTCCTGGGACTTTTTAGGTTGTAACAATTTTTTATTGACATGAAAAAATATAAGGCACGCATTAGTGAATACAGCAACAACAAACGCCAGCTCAGAGAAAAAGATACATCGGCTGCATACACCAAGACAATCATACCAAAGCATGTCACAAACACCAACCCAGAAAATCTCCCACCATCGCAAGGTCCCGCCTCCCCCCAAACCTACCCCCCATCAACACCCCCCGACCCCCCTAAGGGAGTGGAACACCGGACATAGAAAAGCACAAACCCAATTCCCCCCCCCCAGGGTCTGAACTCTGATGACCCTAGGGCGACAAACCCAACTAGGCATCCCCCTCCCTCTAAGCAGAGCCCCTCCAGCCCTCTACAACCCCCCTCCCCCCCCTCAAACCCCCCCCCCCAAACCCCAGAGCAGAGAGACGTCGAGATCCAGAGCTGGCCAGGAGAAAGCCGCTTCAAGTCAAGGTGTTCAGGAGCAGGCCACGCCCCCTAGGAGACAAGGAGTTGACATATGGGTCCCAGATCAGCAAAAAGCTCCGCCGACGCTTAAGGGAAACCCCCACCTCCCGGGCCTCACAAAGAACCAACTCATGGAGAAGAGCCCTCAAATGCCAAAAAGACGGAGGACTCGAGGAAGTCCACTGCTGCATGATACAACGCCGGGCCAGGAGACACACCTTACGACACAGCCATCGAGCCCCCGGAAGCAAGGAACTAAAAGCTCCCGGTAAATCCAGTACCACCTGCTCAACCGTGCCCTCTACCGACGACTCCAAAAGCGAGCTCAAATAGGAGACAACCTCAGCCCAAAAAGCCTGCGTACACCAACAAGTCCACAAAGCATGCGCAAACGTGTTCGGATCTCGACCACATTTAAAACACAGGGGAGAAGCAACACCCCCAAATTTGAATAGTTGAGCTTGGGTGATATACCCTCTATACAAAATGCGAGCATAACATTCCTGCAACACCGCTCCTTGAATTAAACGCGGCAAACCTGCCAGATTCCGGGAAACCTCCCAAGTACCAAGGTCTAAATGGAGCTCTGAGGCCCAACTATCCCGAACCCCCGGACAATGCCTAGGAGCCTCAAAAGGAAGCAAAGCCCGATATAAAGCGGACACTGAAGTCTGAAAAGGCTCCACCTGGGCATACAGATCCCTAATACGAGCCCCCAATGGGTGCTGAAGGGCAGTCCGGGAAAGCGTGAGAATATAATGTTTAACTTGACAGTAAGCGAAAGTGTCCCCCCAGCAGTGCCCCAACCGCTCCCTCAAATCCGCTAAAGTGCTCAGGTCCCCATCGACGATCAGCAGATGTTCTACCAAATAAAATCCCAACGTTTTCCAACAACGGAAATTCGAATTGTCCGAGCCCGGTACAAAATCTGGATTGCCCATCAGGGGCAACAGCGCAGTCACCCGCGGGTCCCCCCCCAGGCACCGAACCACACCCTCCCACGCCCCACGCATGGAAGCCAAAAGAATTGAGCCCCGAACCTCCCGTGGCAAGGCCCCCCCCGGCAGGTGAAGCAAGGCAAGGAGAGAATACGGGGCGTATAGAATAGTCTCAAGCGAGGTGGGGGTATATTGAGAATCCCCAAACAACCAATCCTTAAGATGCCGCAAAAGACATGCTAAATTATATAAACCAAAATTCGGAATACCAAGACCTCCCTGCTGCCACCCCCCCACCAAAAGATCATAACGCAACCGAGGTTTCCTCCCACGCCAACAAAACCTAGCCAAAACCCGTCTCAGGCTCCTCAAGTCCTTCTTGAGAAGACGCAGTGGGAGAATCCTGAGTACGTAAAGCCACTGGGGAAAAATGACCATGCGAATCACCGCCACACGCCCCAACAAAGAAAGGGGGAAATCTTTCCATCGATCCAACTGCTGCGACGTGCGATCCAAAAGCGCCCCGACATTCAAAGAATAAAGACGACCAAGTGAAGCTGTGAGCCGAACCCCTAGATAACAAAAGGAATCCGTCGCCCAACGCAGCGGAAAGGAAGCCCCCCAGTTAGTCCGCAAGATAGACGAAGTGGGCAAAGCCTCCGACTTCCCCAAGTTCAAACGAAGACCCGCAAAGTCCCCATACTCCTGAATCGTTTCCAATAACGCCGGCAACGAACGCTGCGGGTCCGTAAGATGAACAAAAAGATCATCTGCGAAAGCCGCCACCTTAAAGCAAATGGAACCAAAAGAAACCCCCTGCACCTCAGGAGTCGAATGAATCGCGCGTAGCAAAGGATCTAAAGTGAGAATAAACAAAAGCGGGGACAAAGGACAGCCCTGTCTCGTTCCACGGGAGATAGCAAACAACGAAGAACTGCAACCGTTCACCAGAAGGGCCGCTGTTGGAGAAGCATACAAGGCCCTCAGCGCCGAAACAAAACGGCCCGCAAACCCATACTTGGCCAATGTGGCAAATAAAAAATCCCAACGAACCCGGTCAAAAGCTTTTTCTGCATCAAAGCTGACCATAAGCGACGGCAGTTGGCGGCGCGCACACAACTCCAAAGAGGCTAGAATGCGTCTCAAATTCTTCTCGACCGAACGGCCCCGCACAAACCCAACCTGAGCCTCATGAAGAAGCGCAGGAAGAACACAAGCCAACCGATTGGCCATAACCTTAGCCAAGATCTTCACTTCGCAGTTGAGCAGAGAAATAGGGCGATAGGATTCCACCCTAGCGGGGTCACGTCCCGGCTTAGGCAGAACTATAACGTGAGCCAAGTTAAGGTAAGCCGGCATAGCCTCCGCATCCACCATGACATTGAACATAGCCGTAAGCGGCGCGACAATTTCTTCCCGCAACAACTTATAAAATTCTGCCCGAAAACCGTCAGGGCCCGGCGCCTTCAAGGTCGGGCTCTGACGAATAACCGAATCCACCTCCTCTTCCGACAATGGGGCATTCAGCGTTTCCAAATGGGCCGGGTCCAAACCAGGTAAATCCAAAGAATCCAAATACAGCTCCCCCGGGAGACCCTGAGTCGAAGACTCTGCATATAACTCAGCATAATAGTCCCGAAAAGCCTGACAAATGTCCGCATCCGCTGTAATAGGCCTGGAATCCGAAGAGGTAAGGGCTACTATTTTCTGTCTACTCTCCCTGTGAGAAATCAAACGAGCTAATAGGCGGCCACATTTGTTACCATAAGCATAAAGACGATATTTGTAATAGGCCAGGCTCTTAGCTGCCCGCTGGTGAAGTTTCTCATTCAGAGCGACCTGCACCTCCAACAAGGCCCGCCGGTTGACATCAGTGGGCTGACGTCCATACGCTCGACGAAGATTCCCCAACAACCGGGACAAACGAAGAATTTCCCGATCCCGAGTCTTTTTGGCTTGCGAAACATAACTAATAATATGCCCACGAAGAACCGCCTTAGCGGTTTCCCAAAAAAGAACAGGGTCCACCCGGTGCTGATCATTATGATAACAATAATCTTTCCAGCGCGCCACCAACGAATCATAGAATTTGGAATCCTGGCCGAGCCAAAGAGGATATCTCCATTGACGGGACTGCGAGGACTGCCCCGGGGGCGTCCACTCCAGCCATACCCAAGCGTGATCTGAAATCGCGTAGGGACCAATCTCCGCTCGCTCCACCTGAGAAAAAACAGCCCGCGAAAGAAGCAAGTAGTCAATACGTGACTGCGTGGAATGCGCCCGTGACATATGAGTAAAATCTTTCTCAGTCGGGTGCAAAATCCTCCAAACATCCTCCAACTCCAACATCTGACAGAAGGAGGGGAGCCCCCTGCCGTCCTGAGCCCGGCGATTAGGGACCGCAGATGATCTATCCAAAGAGGGGTCCCAAACCGAGTTAAAATCCCCTCCCAACAACATCGGCACACCCTGATGGGGCGCAAGAATCGCCTGTAAACGCCTATAAAATCTCCGATCATACGTGTTAGGAGCATAGACACTACCCAAAAGAACCACAGACCCCGCGATCTGAGCCCTACAAAAGATATATCGGCCCTCAGAGTCAGCCCCCACAGAGTCCAGACTAGCAGCAACCCCCTTACGAACCAAAATAGCCACCCCGCATTTCCGGCTGGAGCCAGCCGCCGCCTTGCACACAGCCACCCAACCCCGCCGGAGTTTAGCATGCTCCGCCGCAGTAAGGTGTGTCTCCTGTAGCAAGACAATATCAGCCTTGAGGCGTTGTAAAGCTTGAAGAATTTTAGTACGCTTCACCGGGGACGTGACCCCCCCAACATTCCAGGTCACCACTCGAACCATGGAAAAACAGAAAACAAAAACACCAAACAAAGGTGAAAAAATTCCATGGGCACTCCAGAGCACCGTCCCAGCAAGCGGGCTCCTGAGCACTGCGGTGTCCCACCAAACCAACCTCCCCCAAGCCACTCCGGATCAAAAGAAAAACCGACATCCCCCCGCTCCAAATCAAAACCCCCCCACTCCAACCCCCCACCCCAACCTCCCCCCAAACCCCCACCCCCCAAAAACCCCCCCAGTGCGATCCTCCAAAGAGGACCCATCACATGAAGACGCCAACCTACCTGGACCACCCCCACTAAAAGCCCCCATGAAGCACCCTACCCCCGATACCAAGAGCAAACCCCCCCATCCATACCCTCAAAGAGCAACAACCCAACCCCACCCGCCTCAGGGTCCCCCCCACCCATAATCTGGGAAGAGGCCACCACATGTCCAGCCCACACAAACCTTCCCCCCAAGGACCCAGCCACCCCCTCATAAACACTCAGCACTCTAACTCCCCTTGCACTCCCCACACTCCACTACCCCCCGACCCCCACAACCAAACTCCCAAAAACTCAGCCCCCCCTTGCCTCCCGAGCCCCCCAACAAAGTCCATTCATAGTCCAAAAAAGGTCCCAACCAAGAACAAAGGCGACATTCACTACCCCCTAGAATGCCCCTCTGATCTGCTGAGCTGTGTCTGTGAGGCCATCGGAAGCTGTAATATAGAATGGAATGTACCGTTTCTTTCACATCTTTGGGTGGTGGGAGGAGGGTCAGTATAAGGGGTGTCATGTCTTAATTCCCCTAGTGGTTATCTGGTCAGTTTGAGCACCTTTTTGACCCTTATTCATTTTTAAAACAGGTCTAGCCAAAAACGTCTAAATGGTGCCATGGACATTTAAGCTGTCCTAAGCTCTCCCAAAAAAATGCCCCCTTAAGATTTAGATCCTCCTGCACTTCTCTAGCCACCATCCCTTCAAGTTAAAGTTTAAACTGCCTGTTAGCCAGTATTTAAGAATTAGGAGAAACTGTTCTGAATTGACAGAATTTAAACATCAAGCCCAGATATTGAAGGACAGATTTCTAGTGAGAGGATACCCGAAACGAGCCATTAAACAAGCGTATTTGAGAGCTCGATACGCTCGTAGAGATCTGTTAATTAAAGAGAAGGAGAAAGAGTGCAATAAGGAGGAGGAAGATAAACTAATATGTATGCTTCCATTTTCGGAGGCTACTAAAAATCTTATATAATTGATGAGAAAGCATTGGCATATATTAGGATTGCACATGGTATTCCGGGAGTTTCCTGTGATTGCTTTTCATAAAGGCAGGACGATAAGCCAAAAGTTAAACTTTAAGAAGTTCCATCATTATGTAAATAATACAAAGGGTCAGCATCGATCTAAATGCCTATAGGTGATAGGCTCAGGAATAATCTAAGGAAATACTTTTGTACAGAAAGGGTGGTAGATGCGTGGAACAGTCTCCTGGAAGAGGTGGTGGAGACAGAGACTGTGTCTGAATTCAAGAAAGTGCGGGATAGGCACGTGGGATCTCTTAGATCCCTCCTTGAGGGCCGAATCCAGTCGGGTTTTCAGGATTTCCCCAATGAATATGCATTGAAAGCAGTGCATGCACATAGATCTCATGCATATTCATTTGGGAAATCCTGAAAACCTGACTGGATTCGGCCCTCAAGGAGGGACTTTGGGGACCCCTGTCTTAGAGAGAGGAAGAGCTAATGGTTACTGAGGATGGGCAGACTGGATGGGCCATTTGGCCTTTATCTGCCATCATTTTTATATGTTTCTATGTTTTTTATAGAATCTGGGCCTAATTGAATAACTCATATTACAAGAGGCAAGTATGCATGGAAATGCACTAACATGTTAACACATGTTACTAAATTTAGCTCTAGATTACTATGGGCATTTATTTCTTTTTCGCCCAAACTAAAATCCAGTTGGCATCCCTAATTTCAATCAAACTTTAAATAAAAGTTCATGTTCATACCATCATTGGATATGTCTCTGCTGCTATTTGGATGAATTCTTCCTAACATATTTGTAGCTTTAAACAACCTGGCACTGTACAGTAATAAATATAGTCCAAATCCTAAATTTTGCTGAAGTTTTCTAAGTTAAAGTACCGTATTTTCTCACATATAACACGTGCGTTATATGCGGTTTTTACATACCGCGCATACCCTGGCGTGTTATACGCGTGAGCGCGTTGTACAAAATTTTGAGGCACATGGGCCCAACCCAACCATGTGCCCAAGGCCCTGACCCCAGGAGGGACCTAAGGCTCCCGGGCCTATTCTGATTGGCCCAGGCGCCTTATGCCCCACCAGTAGGCAGAGCTTTGGGACGGATGGGCCAATCCGGCCTCATTCCGTCATTGGCTGCCTGCCGGACCGGCGGGTTTGGCTCCCGTCTGTCCGGCCAACTACACAAAGGTACTGGGAAGGGGGGTGGGGGTGTCATGGGGGTTGGCCAGAGGGGTCGCGGGTCGGCTGGGGGGGCGGTCGGAGGTTCTTGGGGGGGGGCGGTCGTTGGGGGGAGGGGGGTTTGCGTCGAGGGCAGGAGGGCCTGGGATCCCTCCTGCCCGTAATGTAGGGCGGGGTGGGGGTAGGGGGTCATCGTGGCCAGGAGGATTTGGGCTCCCTCCTGGCCCAAACAACTAGCGGGGGGGGGGTCGCCAGGGCCAGGAGGACTTGGGCTCCCTCCTGGCCCGATATTGTCAGGGAGTTGGGGAGTCGGCGGGGCAAGAGGGCTTGGGCTCCCTTTTGCCCCGATCGTGTCGGGGAGTCGGGGGGGCAAGAGGGCTTGAGCTCCCTCTTGCCCTGATCGTGTTGGGGGTGCCGCGGTTGGCTGGGGCAAGAGGGCTTGAACTCCCTCTTGCCCCGATCGTGTCGGGGAGTTGGGACCGCCAAGAGGAAGCAGCAGGACACCGGTAGGAGCTTCTACATGATGGGGGGGGGTCGGGAGGCTGTGGGGGTGCGAGCGGTCCTTCAGGGTGGGGGTGCGGGTGCGGATGGGAGAGCGTGCGAGCGGTCCTTCGGGGTGGGGGTGCGGGTGCGTGCAAGCAGTCCTTCGGGGTGGGGGTGCGAGCGGTCCTGCGGGGGGGGTGAATCGGATGTCGGGGGGGCATCAGGCTTTCAGGGTGGGGACAGGACTTCAAGGGGGAGAGGAGAGTCGGGGCGGGCGAAAGGAGAGTCGGGGTGGCCAGAGGAGAGTTGGGGCGGGCGAAAGGAGAGTCGGGCGGCGACGGGAGAGTCGGGCAGCATGCGCGGTATACAGATGTGCGCGGTATATAAAAATTTCTGTACATAAATTTGTGTTTTTCGCGCGCTGTACCCGGGTGTGCGTTTTACACGGGTGCGCGTTATCTATGTGAAAATACGGTAAATATATTGTAATCTTTTTAACAAAGATTTGCATAGCTTTTTCAAGGAGTGAGACCCAAACCTCACCATACTCATAGGGAATGCATGTAAATGTGGGCACAGGGTTACAACGGTCAACAATTTCACCATAGATCTACGTTAAATATCCCTCAGGATCTGCAAGGAAACATCTCACCAATTTCCACAGCATTTTTTTTTAGAGAGAGATACATGGATTTTGTTAAATCTGAACAAGGTTGCAATCCATCTGTTTTGAGTTTTATGTTGGAAAGATTGTGCATCCCTAGTCACTGGCATTGCTGTTAGGAAATTATCAAAAGTGACAATCACTGGCAAACTCAAAACTACCACTGCAGAAATATTCATATTTTATCACTGTCGAGAGGTTGTAAAGAGCCCATCTTAATTGATTTATGCCTGGATTCTGAGATTTGCTTTAACTACACAGTAACCATGTATAAATCAAGATCTATGTATTATTTCTAAGTATTGTACTTGCAACCAAATGATTAGGGGAACAGTCACTTGAAAGCCTTTTGAGGTCTAGTAAAATTCTGATTGGATGCACTATCAAATATATCCCTGGGAAAATAGAAAAGATATGATAGTCTGTTTGGCTTTGTCTACCTTATTTCTTTCTTCATTTCTTTCTTCATTTAGGCCCCCTTTTATCAAAAGTGTTAGGTTTTTTTTTTCCGGGTGCTGCAGTAAAATCTCCGATGCTCAGAGAATTCCTATGTGTGTCAGAGCTTTTACCGCAGCGGCCGGTGATTTTAAAAAAACTAACATGGCTTGATAAAATAGAAGATTAAAATTTAATCTCACATATCAACAAAAAAAGATAATACAAGATTTACAAAAAGATCAATCTATAATCATACATAGGGCAGATAAAGGTGGCGGAATAGTCATTCAAGATTATGTCAAATACAAACAGGAAGCGTTACACCAATTGACAGATGAGTCGTATTATAAGATATTAATACAGAATCCGACTATAGACATAAAACAAAAAATAGATAATATACTACAGGAGGCAAAGAGAGAAGATATCATCAGTTTAAAAGAATTTAGATTTTTGACTAATGAATACCCTAAAACTCCTAGAATATATTTTATTCCAAAGGTGCACAAATCCAGTACGGACCCACCCGGCAGACCAATAGTAGCCGGGATAGGATCCATTTTGGAACCCTTATCAAAATATTTAGATGGGTATTTAAAACAATATGTAACAAAAGCAAAATCATATATAAGGGATTCCATGCATTTTTTGCAAACAATAGATAATGTATTTCAACATCCCCTCCAGGAAGGCACTATTTTAGTCACAGCGGATGTGGTGGCTCTGTACACAAACGTCCCCCAATCAGGAGCCTATTCAATAGTGAAGAATCACATACCAAAATTGCAAATTTCAAATTTAAAGAAAAAAATGCTAGAAAAGCTAGCAGAAATAGTTATTTTTGATAACTATTTCCAATTTGAAGATATAGTGTACCACCAAATTAAAGGGGTAGCCATGGGGGCTACGGTAGCCCCAACCATAGCCTGTCTATACATGACAGAGTTTGAGGAGACGTTTGTGTACAGATCCAACCACTTTCGCTATGTAAGATGTTGGAGGAGATTCATAGACGATGTGTTTTTTGTGTGGACTGGGAATCAAGATACATTGAAAGAGTTTTTAGAGGAAATGAATCAAAAAAATCAGAATATTAAATTTACATATAATATAGATAAAAATCAGATGTCCTTTTTGGATATAAAAATTTTCATTCAGAACAATGAGATATCCACCAGTCTACACAAAATACCATCGGATCGTAATAATCTCCTCCAATATCAGAGTTACCATCCACGGATTTTAAAAAATAGTATACCAACAGGGCAATTTTTGCGTCTAAAAAGGATCTGTTCGAACACACAAGACTTTGACAAACAAGCAGAGATAATGTATAAAAAATTTTTGGACCGAGGATATCCCAGTAAAGTAATTAAGAGAGCATGGAAACGGGCGAAGTTTTGCCAAAGATCTTGGTTAATGCAACCAAAAACCAAAGTTAAAGAACAGCATACTGTTTGTGTATTGCCATACTCAAACAATAGTAATGCAATTAAACAGATCATATTAAAACACTGGCCTATAGTCCAATATTATCCAGCTTTAACAGAAAAACCGAAATTTGCTTTTTCAAGATCCCAGAACCTGGGGGAGATGTTGAAATACAAGAAAGGTAACAAGAAGTTCAAAAATAATTCTTTGCCTCCACATAAACCATGTGGACATTGTCGCTTATGTAAATATGTTCTGCAGCAGTCCTTTGTGATATTTCCAGCCTCCAAAGAAAAATTCGTATTATCAACAGATACAAATTGTGAGTCAAAGGGAGTAGTGTATTATATAGTGTGTCCATGTGGCCTCCCATATATTGGTCAGACCAGTCGAATGATAAAAACAAGAATAACTGAACATCTGAGTAATATAAGAAAAGAAAGAATTACTGCCCCATTAGTAGCCCATTGGCTACAAAAATCGCACTCTCTGGAGGACCTAAAATATACGGTCTTGATACATTTAGATTTTCAGGAAGGGGATATCACAAAGAGCCTGCTGCAGAAAGAACAACGACTCATCTTCAATAAAAATACCATGCATCCATATGGTCTTAATTCAGAAACAGAATGGCTAAATTTGTAATTGTAGAATAAGATCGATACGTCACATCCGGTTGGAATTTAGTTACTATAGGGGGTGGGACTAAAAAACAATATGGAGGATATATAAGGCAAGCAAAGAGTAACTCCTCAGCGTGCTCTTTTCGTAGGTCACCCAGAAGAAGTAAGCCGAATAGGTACGTTAAAATGAGTGAATTTAATAGTTAAGTCTAATAGACAAGTAAAGAGAATTTCAAACTAATATATAAAGATTTAGTACCGTGTAGATTTATAAGTTTTAATTAGGTTTTAAATAAATTTGTGTTTTTAACAGGGACCCCTCCTGACGAAGGACCCGAAACTCGAGTCGGGGGGCCGGGCTTTAGTTCAATTTTAACAAGCACGGAAGATAACAGCAAGCACTATTAGCACAAGCACTTTAAGAATTAAGCACTTTAATCTCACCGAAGCTGGATACCAAGGAGAAAGAGGCCAGCCCCAAAGAAGTAGTCATCAAGATAAGTGTACTTTGATATTATATATAAGTATACACAATAAGACCCATTGAAAGAGATATATATATATATACATGAAGGAGGCTGGCAAAGGGACATGAGAAGTGTTATGATGGTCCCAAAGTACCCCAGTTCGGTGAGACCACAGAATTCACGGGTATTGGTCTGAACACTTCACTATAATAATATAATTATATTTATTAGTATTTATTCAGAAGAGCTGTGATAATAATAAGTATTGATAAAAGGGGGTCACAAAATATTATTACTCACAATATTCCCATATATCTATGAAAAAGTGTATAACACTTATATACTAGAAAATGTGTGTGTAGGAAGAGGCCTCAGTAACGGAGCCCACGCACAGTCGTATTCACAGACTGAGATATTCGGCGTGGTTGTGCTGCTCCCTGACTCCAATCATTGGCCTTCTTCCTATTTTTATCCGTGTATTCTATCTGTATTAAATATACTAAAAATAGATATTCTTATTGATATCATGTAAATAAATACCTTATTATCGTTTTTGCTAATGTCTTTTTTTCTTATTTTCAATATGTCTACACTCTTTCATCTAGTTTCATTCAATTGAGACTGAGCTGACAGAAATTTCGAACAGATTCAGTTTAGCTATCACTCAACAGTGCTTGTGTATCGAAAAGATACCAACGTGGCCAGCGTTTCGTGGAGCTCAATTTATGTCCACTGCTTCAGGGCCATTTTTACACGTACCAAGCCACTGCAAAGAAAATATAAAATTAGTACAAGTTAATCTACTTAAAGTTCCATGTTGTAACAGATTCTTACTTTACTTTTGTATAACAAACTAACAGCAGTCTCCATAAAGCTGAAAATGGCGACAGCCTCTATTTCAAGAGTTAGGCAACGTGATGACGTCAAACCGACTGACAGATTGTATTGAAGCGTAACTAATTGCCGTATTGGCAACAAAAGTGCAAACAAACTAAAGTGACAAAACACTTTAGTTTGTTTGCACTTTTGTTGCCAATACGGCAATTAGTTACGCTTCAATACAATCTGTCAGTCGGTTTGACGTCATCACGTTGCCTAGCTCTTGAAATAGAGGCTGTCGCCATTTTCAGCTTTATGGAGACTGCTGTTAGTTTGTTATACAAAAGTAAAGTAAGAATCTGTTACAACATGGAACTTTAAGTAGATTAACTTGGTACTAATTTTATATTTTCTTTGCAGTGGCTTGGTACATGTAAAAATGGCCCTGAAGCAGTGGACATAAATTGAGCTCCACGAAACGCTGGCCACGTTGGTATCTTTTCGATACACAAGCACTGTTGAGTGATAGCTAAACTGAATCTGTTCGAAATTTCTGTCAGCTCAGTCTCAATTGAATGAAACTAGATGAAAGAGTGTAGACATATTGAAAATAAGAAAAAAAGACATTAGCAAAAACGATAATAAGGTATTTATTTACATGATATCAATAAGAATATCTATTTTTAGTATATTTAATACAGATAGAATACACGGATAAAAATAGGAAGAAGGCCAATGATTGGAGTCAGGGAGCAGCACAACCACGCCGAATATCTCAGTCTGTGAATACGACTGTGTGTGGGCTCCGTTACTGAGGCCTCTTCCTACACACACATTTTCTAGTATATAAGTGTTATACACTTTTTCATAGATATATGGGAATATTGTGAGTAATAATATTTTGTGATAACCTTTCCCATTAGGGGACTGTATTTGAGTGTAGTGAGTTTACTTGATAAAAGGGGGGCCATAGTTTGCACTAGAACTCCAATGGTGGCCCTGCAACACATCTTGTGTTTTCTAGAAATGACCAAAACTCAGAACAACATATGTAGAGAATAACCCTATGGCAAAAACAGAGTACACTTCTCCCTCTGTATTCGCTGTGATAGGGGATTAACAGAACCGCAAATACTGAAAAACTGCAAATAACTTTTTTATATGTTATTTGCTGTTTTCTATTAAAAACCATCGTGAATATGGTGAAACCGCGAATAACATGGTGGGAGACCTGGCCTGTTCCTGAAGGAGAGGCAAAACACGGTGAAGAAAGTGCTGGGAATCAGTGATTTTCTCTGTAAATGCTTGGAATCAGTGATTTCTCCTTGCAAGCTGATGTAATTTGGGGGGAGGAGCCAGCAAGCTAAAAACCGTGAATAATTGAAACTGCGAATACGGAGGGAGAAGTGTAGTTTCATTAACAGTTTACACAGAAAAATACCCCCTAAATTCCCACAAGTTATTGGAAAAAGGTTTACCAGTAAGTTCTGGAATGTGTTTTTTTTTGGGGGGGGAGAGGGAGAAGTGTTTCAGATTAGCAGTGTGGGGGACCAGGGGATTGGGGTTGAAAGAGTTACATGATAATTACACTATGTAACAATTTTTTTTTTCTGTTCCTGGGTAATAAGAGTTCTTTCTTAATAAACAATAGTTTAGAAAATGGTTATCATTCCCCTCAAACTTTGCTTTTGTGACTTGAAAGCGGCTATTAGAGCAAAAAAAAAAACCCCATCCTTTAAATAATGGAAAAAAGGATCCAAATGAGAAAATAAAAAGAGATATAAGCACTGGCAAGTTAGATGCAAAGTATTGATATAGAAAGCTAAGAAAGAATATATTTTGAAATGTACATTTTTTGCAGAACGTTCCAGATTGATTCCAAGTTGAGTAAACTTAGGAGCCTTTTTACTAAGGTATTGTTACCTGTTCCCTGCTTGGAAAAGACTCTCAGTCTATCTGTTTGTAGTCGTTTCACCGATGAATTCCCTCCACAGCAAGAGAAACAGGTGCACAAATAAAATATTAACTTAATCTAAATAAAATTTACCAGGTGAAATAGAAAGGTGACAAAATTTAAGTTTTAAAATTTCAAAAAGTTTATTTAATGTCAAGCTTTCAGCTTAGTGAAGAGCTAGATGAAAATAACAGTATTATACTTTTTGTTATTTAATAAATGGAACACTTGAATTTGATTTGACTATTGAATAACATTCAATTTACATTCAATTCACAGATGTTCTCAAGACAATTTTCAGAATCTCAACAACAGTTTTCTAATCTACCAATCAGATAAGTAAAAATGTCATTTTTGCTATCTAAACCATTATTGCAATCAATTAAACCAATATCAGTTAGAAATTAATGTCTTTAGAATGTGATGCTTTGTGTTTTATTTTTCTTACGGATATGCTTGGGAATGCTGAATTAGACCCAGAAGCAGCAGGTAAGTTTGTAGAATTCTTCACAAGTGCCTGCAAAACGCAGTTTCTTTCTCTTCTTTATTTTCAATGAGGGGATCCGTTGGGTACCAGTTTCTTCTTCTGGATTTTGATAGTTGAAATTCTTAAACTTTAAATCAATTTACTCCCTGACTCAAACTCAAAAGGAAACAAAACCCCATAAGATCCTGAAATTTGTATTTGTCCTTTTACTTTTACTGCCCCAGAGAAAAGAAAAGATAATTAAAGTTTCCTTAAGCTTTCAACCACCCAAAACTCATATGATGAAAAACAAAAGCTTAATTAACTTCAGGGACAGCAGGGACACAAAGGTGCTCTACCAAAGGTGGGACTGACCACAGCAGATTGCTTCTCCCCACATAGAACTCAATGTAAAATGTGAACCACTGGTGGAGCCCCAGAAGATGCTGATGCCACCAGGGCCGGATTTTCCTATAGGCTAACTAGGCTTCAGCCTAGGGCCTCAAGATCAAGAGGGGCCTACATTCAAATTGTTAGCAAAATTAAAATTACACTATTTTAAAAACAGTGAACACTAAAACACTGAACCAAAAATAAGGAGAAATTCTACGCTTCGGGATCGGAACCGGCTCCGGCCGCAACGGGGCGCCGAATCGGCTTCTCCCTTTCTTTTTCTCGCCCTGGGAGGAGGATCGGGGAGGGAAAGACGTCAGTCCGGAAACAGCTGGGCAAAGCCCAGCCCCGCGGGAAGAGAGGCAAAATGTGGATCCATCAGGACAGGGCGGCCCAGACTGGCATCAGGGGGGAGGGGGGTTCAGTGGAAGGGGGATGGGAGGCAGGCAGGCTGGCATCAGAGGGGAGGGGTGGGGGGTTTAATGGAAGGCAGGCAGGCAGGATGGCATGGGGGGTGTTCAATTGAAGGGGGATGGGAGGCAGGCGGGCATCAGAGGGGGGGGATGAGGTGAGGAAGGACGCACTGGGGGCACTATGGACATAGGAAGGGGCAATGTTGTGTGTTATGTTTGATTAGTTATTGTTACAAGTACTATATATGGTGCTGAGAATAAATGTCCAAATAAGTGTTCTCAACTTTTTTAAATTTATTATCCGTGTCACATTTTTTTTATAAAGGTTAGTACCAATAACAACATGTTTCATTTAACATATTGATATATATCACAGTAATGATGTATTTTATTATCTCTCATGTAATTTACAAACTTGAAAATGAGAGGTGAAAGGGCCTCATAAGTGGAATATCCTAGAGCCTCTTGTCATCTAAATCCGGCCCTGGATGCCACCACTGCACATCAAATTGGGTCTAATGAAACAATTTGTCAGAGCTCTAGACAGCCTTCAAGTACCTTCAAGACATCATCCCTGATATGTCTGAGGCAAAGGTCAAGGCTGGTGTCTTTGTTGAAGCACAGAAAAAGAAGATCCTGGAGTGCAACTAACTATGAAGGAGAAAGCAGCTTGGAACAGCTTTGGGGCTTCCTGGGCAACCATAAAATGAAAACTACATGGAGTTGATTGAGAATCTAGTAAAGAGTTACAGTAAAATGGGCTATAGGATGTCTCTCAAAGTCCATGTCCTTGTTGCTCATCTTGAGACATTCAAGAACATGAAAGCTTACTCAGAGGAGCAAGGTGAGTGCTTCCACCAGGATATACTGGATTTCAAACACCGCTACCAAGGACAATATAATGAGAACATGTTAGGAGATTACCACCAGGGGCTGATTCATGCAAGTGACTTACAATATAATCACAAATCTTGAAAAACTACTCACTTCTAAATCTTCTGTGGTCCTCTTTCTATAACTTTAATATAAATACATGTTAATTGTGATTCATGTTACTTTTGTGACTTTATAAGAATGAAAAGATGAAAATCCAGTGTTTTCAAGTTTGACTATAGTACACTTGGATTGCAGAAAGATTTCTAGAAGCTGGGGGTAGAGGCTGTGTCTTTGGTTCAAACTATAGCTTTTTCTAAAGAAATACCTACTTATGGAAAGAGAGAGGAAAAAGTACATAAAATAGAAGACCAATAAGTAGTTCAAAGCCTGGTGTAAAGAAGAAAATTTTAGATACTGTACATATATGGAAGAACAAAATGCTTTACTATAATGATGAGCTATAGATAGGGATGATAATTTGAAATAGATGCATAGGGATTCTCAAATAAAGCAGCTGATGGAATCTTTAAGTTTATAGTATGAATGTGCACAGCACAAATCATTGTCATCTTTGGTTCAATTGTCCATCTGTTTTATTTGAAAAGTCAATGGGGCAAGCAAATTTCCTCTATACTACACACAGTGTGATTTTTCCATCTACTTTTGGTGATCAGGGGTCAGGAGCTGAGCTGAGCTCAAATGGTTGTGGACATGGTATAGTGAATTTTGTGTGCAGCTGGGAAAATGGGATTAAAGGCACCTGTTAGAGACCTGCTGGTTGTTATAGATTTCAAAAGGTATGAGATAGGGTTTTAGTGAATTTGTGTGAAAAATATGTAAACATTATCTACGGTACTTAAAAATGTGTGTGTGGGGGGTGAAATCTATACATATAGTTGTGGTCTGAAATAAGCTGAAAGGTAGTTTTGTGAGAAGTGCTTGAGATTTTCTGTGGAAAAACTGTGAAAGTTCTTTATTTATAATATATGTCTATGGGAAATAAGCTGTTAAAATGTAGATTTTGACTTCCAAACTAGAACTGCCATTCATGGAAAACTGAAGATGTTCTTAGTGCATGCAATGTGATTGGCTGAGTGGCTGTGTGATGGGAATGTTGACATCATGAATGACATCTGTAGAGTCTGTCCCCTACCCTTTCTCCTAACCCTCAACTCTAAGATCCTAGAAAAAACAGTGCTTAACTAATTATACTCCTTCATTAACAAACAAGGAGCCCTATTCACCTAGCAATCAGGATTCGGAAAATTCCACAGCACTGATACTGTCCCACTCCAAAAGCATGTAGTTTAAAGAGTTCTTTGAAAAAGACACTTGTTTCCAAGCTGGAAAAATGAATTCTTGGATAAGTTCTTTGATTGCTCAAACACAATCCTATTATGCATTTAGAAAGTCGATGAAAACTTACCTGTCTGAAAGATTTGTACGCTAATTTTATAGTTATATTCTTTGATTTTGTATTTTTATCAAAATGTATTCTCTGACTCTATTTTCACTGAAATGTAACAGTTCTCTTGATGTGAACCGCCCAGAACTATTGGATGGGAAGTATATAAAAAATAAAATTATTAATATTATTATTTCAACATCATTGACAATTGCTGGAAACTCATGTATAAGAGTAATGATATCCTACCAGTGCTACTGGATCTCAGTGCTGTGTTCGACACAATTGACCATTCTCTCCTCCTTACATGACTAACTGAAATTGGCATCCATGGTTCACTTCCTTCCTGAGTATCCCAAAGCGTACTACTCAATGTGGTCATATCAAAACCAAAGCCAATTAAATATGGTGTCCCCCAATGGGCTCTACTGTCCCCTCTATTATTTAATCTCTATATTAGTCCTGTCCTAGACATGGTTTACAAACACCAAATCCATATTCAATCCTTCACTGATGATATGCAACAGTATCTACCACTGGGAGAAATCTGTGACTCCCAGATCAAGAAGCTGCCTTTTGGAAATCAAAAACTATGTCCAACAACAAATTGCAACTCAATGTCTCCAAAACGGAACTCCTTTGGATGTGCAATGAACACTGCAGCCACACCCATTCTTCTCTACTCTGGGAGTCAATTACATAACAGCAAACGACAAGCATGCAGCTTAGGAATACTTCTTGATTCCAACCTATCATTTTCTAACCACATCTCTCAAGTGATCTTGTCTACATTCTACTATCTATGACAACTCTGAAAAATAAGGAACTATTTCACAGAATCTGATTTCAGCACATTTCTCTATGCCTTCGTCTTCGCAAATGTAGGACAGCAAAGTTAGGGAATCACCTGACGATAATAGAGAATCGCCTGGAGTGCTCCTTTAAATAGTAATGACCTTATTGTAATAAATTTGCATGGCAGAGTCGGAGACTGCTTGGAATCTCAGAAAAAAACACAGTAAGCTGTTTTGATACTCCAATGCCAAAATATATGGACACTATGGGGCTCATAATTGAAGGAGAAAACATCCATAAACCGGCCTAAGTCGGCACTTGGATGAACATTGTCAAAATACATCCAAGTTCTGATAATAAAAACGAGTTTTGGATGTACAGTGGTACCTTGGAATCTGAACTTAATCCATTCTAGAACCCCATTCGAGTTTCAAAACGTTTGAGTTCCAAGACAATTTTTCCCATTGAAAGAATAGAAACTGGATTAATCCGTTCCTTGGTCCCACAAACTCTGTAAGATCGGGCCTACCTGGCAGAAACAGCAAGATCGGGATCTTCCAGCAGCAGAGGCAGCAAGATCAGGATCCCCAGCAGCAGAGGTAGCAAGATTGGGATCCCCAGCAGCAGAGGCAGCAAGATCGGGATCCCCAGTGGCAAGACAGCAAGATCGGCAATGGCAGCTGCAAGTGGTGTTCAGCCCAAAACTTCCCTCCCAGGAGGAAACAGGAAGCTGCATCAGAGGGGAAGCTTTGGGCTGAGCATTGCTTGCAATTTGGATTCCAAAGCAGCGTTCAGATTCTGGGGCAAAAATGAAGAAAAAAAAGCTCGGATTCCAAATCGTTCGAGTTCTGGGGCGTTTGGATTCCAAGGTACCACTGTATTTCTAAATGACCTAGGCCTTCATAGTGCCACTGAACGATCATAGTTAAATGGAGCATTTCAGGAGGAGTGTTGAGGGTGGGATTTGGGTGGGACGTGGGCAGGCTTAGACTTAGTCTTACTGCATGTATAACCGAAAGTTGTACAGCACAGGATCGAAGGAACTTGGACATTGTGACTTAGACCATTTAAAACATGGTCTAAGTCACAAAATTCCACTTAAAATGACCAGATAAGCACTGTAAACACATAATACAGACCCCCCACAAACTACCCCCCCCGTGATCACCGACCCCCCCCCCCCACCCCCATAAAAATATTAATCACAACTTGAAAATTGTGCCTCCATAACACCATCACCTGGCAGCCTGGCATAGGAAAGCCTAGTCGTGCTGCACTGAGGCGTCTTAAGCTGTCTTGGGGGTGGTTTAGGGACCCATGGAGAGGAGAACCCATGCCCATAAGCCCTTGTAATCACTGCATTGATATTGAAACATGTGCATTCCCCTATACACCCCAAACCCTTTTTTACTGGCATATAAGTGGCTCCTGCAGCCATAAGGGTTATTGGGGTGGTAGATAAGTGAGACTAGGGGATTCTGGAGGTGGTTTGGGGGGCTCACCATGACCTATAAGTGAGCTGTAGTGAGATGAAGACATGGCACTCTTTTTGTGAAGTTCACTGCAGTGTCCTGTAAGGTACCCCACTATTAAAGGTGCCATCTCTGGGTGTTCAGTCCATCACTTTGCAGACCCCTCCCATGTCCAACAGGGCTTGTTCTAGGCATTTTTGACTTAGACCAGGGGTGTCCAATGTCGGTCCTCGAGGGCCGCAGTCCAGTCTGGTTTTCAGGATTTCCCCAATGAATATGCATGAGATCTATTTGCATGCACTGCTTTCAATGCATATTCATTGGAGAAATCCTGAAAACCCGACTGGACTGCGGCACTTGAGGACCGACATTGGACACCCCTGACTTAGACGAAAAGTTGGACGAAAATGTGGTATAAAGATGGATGATTTAGTTTCTTGGACAATCAGATCGGCAGGACGTATACTTAGATGATTTTTGAAAAGAAAAAAAATTTGGACGTATTTTTCAAAAATGTGTCCTAAGCTGTTTTTTACTTTGGACAACTTGCGACTTAGACAAAAATGGACTTAGACGTTCCTTTCGATTATGCCCCTCCACACCAATTGGCAATCACATTAAAGTTTTGAGAATCTTCCCCTAAATCCAGCCCTAGTCTACGCCCAGCTCAGTGAACTTTAAGAATTGTGCCCCACTAAAGAAAATTTATTTTTGTGAGACCTGTTTGCAGGTTTCCCTATCAGGTGGGCTAGCCATAGCGAGGCGGGACCAGGGCTACATATGTATGGACTCCTTCTGCTATGTAATTTTGACTGTGCAGTTCTTCATTTGCTTAGTACATTCCTCTGGCGCTTCCAGCCACACCTGCAATCAGGTGAGTTGCGTAGTGAGGGATTCCAATTCTTACTGGACTGTGTTTACAGCGGCAATTTGAATGTGCGTGAGTTCCTTCAGATCTTGGTTCTCTGCAGTATCAGGCCAGCAATAGTAACTTGTTCCTTAGACATCATCTTGTCTGTTGAAAGTGGATCTATTTTATGTCTTTATAAGCTTAATAGCAAAGAAAATGGAAAATTCAACTTTACCACAACGTTTGCAGCGATCTTCTTAAAATTAGTAATTCAATCTATGCAGGTAGTCTATGCAAATTCCATGTGCTCTCCCCCCAACTCCCATATAGAAAGTCTTTTAATCCTGATGAGTAATTGAAGCAGTCCTGGGGGGGGGGGAAAGTAAACATACTCACATTTTAGGGTGCAGGGCCAGCTTTAACTTGGGGGGGGGGGGTAGCAGGTTCATACTCTCTACTTCAGCCTTGTTCCCACATAATTTTTGCCCTTCAGCTGCTCTGCAAACATTACAACAGTCTCTAGAAATTTGGTTTCATTCCCAGTCTGTGACAGTCTCCAACAGGTCAGGTTTTCAGGATATTCCTAATGAATATGTATGAGAAAGATTTGCTTGCCTACTATTTTCACTGAATGCAGATCTCTCTCAAAAAATTCATTAGAAATAGCTTGACATTCTGAATTTCGGACTCTTTAAGGGTCCTTCAGGGTTGCAAGTGAAGACAACTGCTCTAAAATATAAAGGGTCACGGATTTGATATACCACCTTTGGGTAGTACAACCAAAGCAGTTTATGCTTTATTATACCCAGGTACTTTCTCTGTCCTTTGTAAGCTCATAATCTAAGTTTAGTACCTTGGGCAATGGCGGTTTAATGCCCTCTTTTATCAAACTGTCGTGGAGGGGCATAATCGAAAGGGACGTCTAAGTCTGTTTACGTCCATCTCGCAAGTCGTCCAAAGTTAAAAAGAGCCTAAGACACATTTTTGAAAGAGACGTCCAACTTTTTTTTATTTTTGAAAATCGTCTAATTATACGTCCTGCCGATCTGATCGTCCAAGCCGCTAAATTGTCCATCTTTATACCACATTTCTGTCCAACTTTCCGTCCAAGTTCAAAACGCCTAGGACAAGCCCTGTTGGACATGGGAGAGGTCTGCAAAGTGATGGATTGAATACCCAGACATGCCACCTAAATAGTGGGGCACTTTACAGGCACTGTTGTGAACTTCACAAAAAGGGTACCATGGCTTCTTCTCCCTACAGCTCCCTTATAGGTCATGGTGAGCCCCCCCAAACCACCTCCAGAATCCCCTAGACCCACTTATCTTCCACACCAATAGCCTATATGGCTTCAGGAGCCACTTATATGCCAGTAAAAAAGGGTTTGGGGGATGTATAGGGTGTGTACATGTTTAAGTATCAATGCAGTGATTACAGGGGCTTATGGGCATGGGTCCTCTTCTCTATGGGTCCCTAACCCACCCCCAAGATGACTTAAGCTGCCTCTGGGCTGGACGACTAGGCTTTCCTATACCAGGCGGCCAGGTGATGATGGTCTGAAGGCTGAAATTTAAAGTTGTGAATACAATTTTTATGGGGGTGGGGGAGGTTGGTGATCACTGGAGTAGTGTGTGGGGGTCTGTGTCATGTGTTTGAAGTGCTTATCTGGTGAGTTTAGGTGGGTTTTTGTGACTTAGACCATGTAAAGCATGGTCTAAGTCACAACGTCCAAGTTCCGTCTAAGCTCTGTTGTAAAACTTTCGGTTTTACATGCTGTGCGACTAAGTCTAAGCCGACCCACGTCCCGCCCAACTCCCGCCCTTGACACGCCTCCCAAAACGCCCCATTTAGCTTTAGACGCTGAGCGGCAATATGAAGGCCTAGGTCGTTTAGAAATACGTCCAAAACCCGTTTTTATTATAGGCACTTGGACGTTTTTTGAGAAATGTTCGTCCAAGTGCCAACTTAGGCCGGTTTTTGGACGTTTTTCTCTTTCGATTATGAGCCCCTTAGTGTTTTTTATCACTGGCTGCTGTAGTAAAAGATCTGACGCTCATAGAATCTCTATGAGCATCAGAGCTTTTACCACAGCGGCCGGCGATAACAAAAACTCTAAGGCGGCTTGATAGAAGAGGGCCTAATTGACTTGCCCAAGATCACAAGGAGTCACAGCGAATATCAAATCAAGTACCTAAGGCTCCTTTTTCTAAGTTGTGCTAGCGGTTTTAATGTGCTCTGCATTGCCGCGCGCACTAGACGCTAATGCCAGCATTGAGCTGGTGTTAGTTTTTAGTGCATAGCATGGGGTTAGCATGCGCAGCAATGCAGCGCACGCTAAAAACACTAGCGCACCTTAGTAAAAAGAGCCCCTAGGTTTTTATCCCACTGCATTGACTGTTAGGCTACTCCTTCACCTAGACTAGCAGTGCATGTCTTTTGTTGGGAAAACAGAATAAGCAGGACTGCTATGGAGCTCTATACTACTACTACTACTACTATTAATTATTTCTATAGCGCTACCAGACGCATGCAGTGCTGCACAGAGTCAGAAAGAAGAAGAAAAAGCAAACAGTCCCTGTTTGAAAGAGCTTACAATCTAAACAACCAAGACAGGATGTCATGGATACAATTAAGGGGAACAATTAATTATCTGGCTGGGTTGGTGGGCAGAGGAGTAGGGTTAAGGATTGAAAGCTATATCAAAAAGGTAGGTTTTCAGTCTGCTTTTAAACAAGGGAAGGGGCTTGACAGACAAACTCAGGGAATTTATTCCAGGCATAGGGGGCAGCTACACAGAGACTACACCCAAATGCCTCACTTACATTAAATAGAATATAAATACAAAATAAAGAACCATAAATTAGTACAGTAATGGAAATTTGCAAAAGTTGAACTGGAAATTCTAAAAAGCTAGACCAGGCCTGTACAACTCAAAAATGATCCGGGGCCACAGCGAAGTCGGAAAATGTAGCGAGGGCCTCAGATAGTGGCCATGACTTGAGGCATCTGGAAGTGCGCGGACATTGCTGTGATGACATCATCACGTCGACATCCGGGCATGCGCAAAGGCCTTCCAGATGGGCCCTGAGATGCCAGTAGGGGGTGCAAGCAAGGAAGAGGGTGGGAGAGAATGAGAGGCACTGGCTCCGGCTGATTGCCTACAGCAGTGTTTCTCAACTACTTCAAGCTAAGTACCCCCAATCACAGCCCTCCTAAGCTCTGCCCTAAACTCACCCAAGCTCTGCCCCAGATCCTGCCTCCTTTCCTAATTATAATGCAATTTTTTCCTTTCATTTTTCATATACACACAATACACACAGCAGATATAAATTCTCAAAACTGATACATTTCAATCACTAAATTGAAACTAAAATCATTTCTTCTACTTTTGTTGTCTGGTGATTTAATTAGTTTCTGGTTGGACTTCCTTCTGACTATGCATCCAACATTTCTTTCACAATCCATCTCCATCCCCTTTGGGTCCAGGTCTCTCTCTCTCTTTTCCCTCTGCTTACACCCTCCCCAGATCCAGTGTCAGTACCTTTCGTACCTACCACCACCTTTGTTCCAGGTCTTCCTCTCTCTCCTCCCCCCATGTTATGATCTTGCATCTCTCTCTTCTTCCTCAGGGTCTCCCCCCCTCTATCTGCACCTCCCATAGTCCAGCATCTGCCTCCTGTCTTTCCCCTTTGGTCCAGGCCTCTCTCTCTCTCTCTGTCTTTCTTCTGCTTACAACCTACCCACCCCCCTCCCATGTCCAGCATTTATTCTCCTTTCATCCAGGTCTTTCTCTGCCTCTCTCTCTCTCCTTCCTTCCTCAGTCCAGAATCATTCCACCTCTCTGCAGTCTCTTTCTCTCTCTTCCTTCTAGACACCCCAAGGTCCAACATCTTCCTCCTTTCTTCTGCCTCCCCTTTGTTTCATGTCTTTCTGTCTCTCTCACTCTCTCTGTCTTTCCCCTCCCCTGGGCCTGGCATCTCTTCCTCTTTCTTCCATTCTCCCCAGTCTCCCCGTCCACGGCCCAGCTTCTCTCCCTCATTCTCAAACGCTCCATCTCCGTGTCCTATCTGTGTCTCTGAAGTTTCCAACAACACCCAAAACTTTGCTTCTCAAACATCTCACTCCCTCTGCTGCAACTTCTTTCCATGTGCCGTGTCCCGCCCTGCCGGAAACAGGAAATTGCGACAGAGTGAGTGAAATGTTGCCGCTGGAAGGCTTCGGGGCTGGTTCCTGGCAACCTATGCGAATTGCTGCCAGTGACCTCATAGACAAGTGTTAAGATAGGACACAGGGTGGAGGGAGAGAGAGAGAGAGAGTGAGAGGAAAAGATACCAGATCGAGAGGGGGAGTTGGATTTAGGTTAGGTTAGGTTGGGGAGGGGGGTGCCAGAGTGGAGGAAGGGAAGTTAGGCTTGACGGAGTGGGGGGATATGCAGAATCTGGAGGGGGTTGGTATTTACAAAGAGATGCCAGATGGAGGGGGAGGGGTGTTTGATTTGGGTTTGACAGGAAAGTGGGGCAATGCTGAGTCGGGGCGGGGTTGGAGATAAGGTTGGATTGGGTTGGGTTTTGGTTTGAGAGGAGGTGAAAGATGCCAGATAAGGGGGAAATTGGTTTAACAGAGTGGAAATTTTACATTTATTTGTTTTTTATATACTGCTCATTAGTGGACTATTTGAGCAGTTTACAGTGCTACAAAGGGAGTGTGGGAGAAACACCCTGAGGGAAGGGGACGTAGCATAAGAGAAAATGCTGGCACAGAACTTTTTTTTTTCTCACAATGTTACTCCTGAGGGAGAAGCATGTCATTGGAGGAAGACAGCTGGGCAGAGTGTCAGTGGGAGAAGCTGATGGCGCTGGCGCGGCAGCTGAACCCCCACAGGCAGGAGAGCGGAGTGAGAGCCGTATCAGGTGCGGGCTGCAGTGAGAGCCGTTTCGGGCCGCATGCAACCCATGGGTCATATGTTGTGCAGGGCTGAGCTAGACACTGCATACAGTGCAACACCAGAACAGACATGCATTTCTTCCTGTATGGTGCAAAATATAGAGATATATTTTTTTTAAAAACAACCCTCTGATGCCATTCTGAGTTTTATTGTTTATGGTGTTATTATTGTATTTGTACAGTCTTGTTTTATGTATGTTAATTATTTTGAGTGTCAATTTGTGATCCATTCATAATTTAAGATAAGCAGGCTATACAGTATATACAGAAATGATACTTCAAGCATACCTTAGTAGAGGGATGCTTACCATGGCCCTCAAGGGCCACAATCCAGTCAGGTTTTTAAGATTTCCACAATGATTATGCATAAAATCTGTTTGCATATAATGGAAGAAGTACACACAATTAATCTCATGCATATTCAATGTGAACATTTTGAAAACCTGATTGGATTGTGGCCCTTGAGGACCGTGCTTGCTCTCCCACTGCCCTAAAAGAACCTGCCAAACATTGCACTTAGATTTGTGTATGCTAGATCTTCAAATTCAAGCAGATTAATGGCACATGAGCATACAGTGAAATATACTGTAACTGGGTATTCTCAAAAGGGTTGTCCAAGTTCTAGAGCTTAAAAAGTCAGTAAGAATTTGGTTACATCAACAGAGAAATCTTCCTGCAAAGCCCACCTGCACGGTCTGTTTTATTGCACATTTAGCTTATAGACAATGTCATTTATATCTGACTAGCAGTGTCAAATGCAATCATGTATCTTGCAAAAAAAAATCTAGGGGGAAAAAAAGAATCTTAAATGTGTTGCTTTGCAGCTCAATTCATTCTGCCTGCTCTTTTTCTTATTTTGCTCCAAGTTCCAGCATCTAATCAAAAGCAGGTTACTTGGCTATTGTATAGGAAATAGATGTGAAAACAGATGCATAACTGCTACAAAAGACACTGAGCAGATTGCTGAAGGAAAAGGAGGGAACAAACGTGTTTGCAGCACTGTTTTGGATATTAATGGGAGCATTGGTTTATTTATAATACATTTTATTCTTTTTTATTGAAATTTTAAGTCATAACAGTGAAATAACATAATATTATACCATTTTAATGGGACTTGTTTGGATAACTAGAAAAGACACATTACTATGAACATAGAAATATAGAAAATAATGACAGATAAAGGCCACATGGCCTATTCAATCTGTCTGTCCATCCATGCCATCTACTATCTTTTCTCCTTAAGAAATCCTACATGCTTGTCCCTTGCTTTCATGAATTCAGATACAATATGGTCTTTATCACCATTACCTCCACAAGGAGGCTGTTTCATACATCCACCACTCTTTCTTAAAGAAGCAATTCCTTACATTACTCCTGAGTCTTTCCCCTTTAAATCCATTTTATACTCTTTCATTTCAGAGTTTCCTTTCAGTTGAAAAGGCTGGCCTCCTCTGAATTTATACCATGGGGGTGTTTATGTCTCTATATTTCCTCTTTCCTGCTTTTCTTCCTAAGTACATACAGTATATGGAAGGCTGACCTTTTTTTTATTAATCTTTATTCATTTTTTAAAGCTCACAATAAGTGTAACATATAATACAATCACTTAACATATTATCAAATTCTAACTCACATCAAATATCCCCCCCTTATACCCAACAGTGGTTCATAAGCAAAAGAAATCATTAAATATTCCCACCCCCAACCCCATCCTGGATGTGTATGAACAAAAGGGAAAAAAATTAATATTTATTCTATGCAGTAATTTCAATCTTTACAGTATCTAGTTAATGGTTCCCAAATAAGAACATAAGAAGTTGCCTCCGCTGGGTCAGACCCAAGGTCCATCGTGCCCAGCAGTCCGCACCCACGGTGGCCCATCAGGCCCATGACCTGTAATGTGATCCTTCTCTAATCCCTTTTATCCTTCTATCCATACTCTGTCTAAAACCTATATCTACCTCTATCTGTATCCTTCAATCCCCCTATCGTTCAGGAATTTATCCAATCCTTCCTTGAACCCCTATAGTATACTCTGTCCTATCACAACCTCCGGAAGCGCATTCCAGGTGTCCACCATCCTCTGTGTAAAAAAGAACTTCCTAGCATTGGTTCTAAAATTGTCCCCTTTCAGCTTCTCTGAGTGCCCCCTTGTGCTTGTGGTTCCCAATAATCTGAAGAATCTGTCCCTTTCCACCCTCTGTATGCCCTTCATGATCTTGAAAGTCTCTATCATGTCTCCTCTGAGTCTCCTCTTTTCAAGGGAGAAGAGACCCAGCCTTCCCAACCTGTCTGCGTATGAAAGGTTTTCCATACCTTTTATCATTTTCGTCGCTCTTCTCTGGACCCTTTCAAGTATCGCCATGTCCTGAATTTTTTTTTTAATTTCCCTGCTGCATGGCAATTATCCTTTCCATTTATAAAGACTGACCTTTAGTATTAGTACTGAGATTAGGATTACCAGACGTCCGGATTTACCCAGACATGTCTTCTTTTTAAAGGCGTGGCTGGAAGTTATTTTTGATTCCCTGTGGGGATTAAATCTGGAAGCTCCACAGATCTTGGCCAGAGTACTTTGTTATGAGCAGCTCTAAGACTCAGTCTGCGTTTTTTCCATTGCATCCTGACATTACTTTGCTAGTCACAGAGCATTGGGAGACCCCAGAGGACTACTTGTACAGTGACAAGAAAAAGTGTGAAGTTTTGACTGGAGGAGGGTTTATGCTTCAGGGGCTTAAGGCCCCTACCAGCTCAGGTATATGGGGTTGCAGCAGCATGGCAGAATTTTGTGCCCACTCACTTTACATGTAGACTCAGCTCCACTAAACTTAAACTCGGGCGATGTCCCTATGCCAAAGTATTCAATGGCACTTAAACAACTGAATATCAGCAACTGAATATCAGCACAGACCATCCCTGCATTGTCCAGTTTGTGACAGGGCAAATCTTGTGAGTAGCCAGGACATAAATGGATAAAGGCCATATTCAACAGCTAGTCATTCAAGTGGCTAAAATTAGGACAGCAAAAAGACTGTCCTAACTTTAGTTGCAAAGCTAACCAGGCACTGATCTGAATATTGTCCAGTGCCTAAGTATCTTCTGGGCTGTATCATCTGCCTTCCTGGTGCTTCCTTCCCCTGAAATGTCAATCTCCTCCTGTCCATTCCTTTAACAGAATGGCTGCTGCTAGAGGTCATAGTAACCATTTTCTAGAGAGTGAGTGGGTTCTGTTCCTGCCATTAAGATCCCACTAGACCACCTGGACTGGACAAGGGGAGGGAAGGGGCTCAGCCAGCCCGTCATGTTATTAGGCATAGGAAAAAGGAGTGAATCAGAGGACCAGGGGACACCTGAAACCCCTGAAATCTGGGCCAATCATCCCATCTCCCATTTTGAAAATTTACAGAAATAAATTGCTGACCATCTAGCCCAGATACGGCTTGTGTATATCTTTCTGTAAATAGTATTGCAATCACATTTGGATTTTAAAAAATACCATATAAATCCAAACTATTGTTAATTTCTAACACGATTTGCAAGCCTGCATTAGCTTATCTTGTAGAATTATTTTTGGTAAATGTAACTATTGCTTTTAGTTGATATGTACAGAATGGAAAGTAGTTGGATACTGGCACGGATTTCACAGTCTGGTACGCACACGGGGGGGGGGGGGGGGGGAATCTCAGGGATTGCTGGTCAGTCCTTTATAACTTCATTTCCCAAATGTTCATAATCAAACAATTTTTATTTAAGTAATCAGCATGAAATCCTTAGCTTTGTTTTTGCAAGCAGTATTTTGTTTATGGAGCCAAATAGTGAAAACTTTGATACTGAATACTTTGCATGTGTTAATTTTGGCAGCTCATGAAGATTCTGGAAATGCCTTGCACTGTTACCACCGCCCACTCCTCAACCCCCTGCTCATCAGCCCCTCCGAGCCTCCGAGAAGTGTTTCTTTTTTAATGCGTTCTTAACACTATTTCTCAGGAAAGTGGAAAGGAAGAGTATGTGATTTAAGCAGTTTGAAACTTGATCTCAAAGTGTCTTTAGGACCAGAAGTTTTCAAAGAAAACATTTCTTAAATTTTATGCTCACTGCTGCTTCAGCAGGCCAATTAGACTTGATGGGAATTCTAGAAAGCTGTCGCCAGGCGTTGCAGCAGGAATAGCAAACAAGGTCTTAAACAAATAAACGCCAGCTAAATTCTGGCCATCCTAAGAACCTCCTCACTGCTGACCTCCTCCTTTCTTATGGCTGAGATGACCAGGGTAAAGACTGGACTGCGGGGTTAATTCAATTTGACATTAGTTAACAGCAGCTATTACTAGAAAGCAATTAATCAGGGCAATCTCCAAACAGAAGGAGAACAAATAAACTGTCCAGGAACATTCTGATCTATTCTACCTTTTAGATAAGGACATGGCCCAGGTGTCATGCTGAGGTGGGGCCCATCTATCTTGCTCAATTTCTCTGGTGATGCCTTAGCCCCTACACATTTATCTCTCTTTCTGCAAAGCAAAACATATACATTTAAAGTGATGAAAGTCGCAGAGAATTTGCTTACTATTATCAGCAAATTCAGTGGAATGCTTTCAGGGTTTGAGGCTTCAGACAAGCAATAAGCTAAATTCGGTTTATTGTTTACCTTATAGTCTGCAAAGGAAATCATATTTTGATTTTATGTTGAATTAATATTTGAATGAGACCCACAGAACATAAAACTGTATATCCTGATTTATTTTGACAATGTTTGCTAACAAGCTACTTTAACATAGTAAGAAAGGTCAAGGGAGTTTAATTAAATTCCCAGAATTGGTACATGGCAAAAATAGTTTAATAAAAGAAAGAAACTGACGGTGGACAGAAACAATCAAGTCTTTTGGATCTCTCCATTTTCCTTAATTAATGCAATCATTGACTTGATCATTGACTGTGGGCTTGCTTTGCTATCACTGAGGATCCTCCAGACTTCTCCCATGTCTTTATGAATTTCTGTTTTATTTTCTCCCATCTCCTCAGCTGAAAGGCAGTGAGTCTACCAACCTTTGAGAAATAATTATTCCTACATTTATTCCCTTTAACATTCTATCAAGATCTTTTATTCTAAAATTTACTTTCTACTAAAAATGTTGCCTTTTAATAAATCTATAATTTAGTTGATGTTCTAATTGAACTCAGTAAAACTGTGACTGAGTTCAAAGAAGCGTGGGATGAACACTGAAGATTTAGAATCAGAAAATAATATTAAATATTGAACTAGGCCAGTTACTGGGCCGACTTGCACGGTCTGTGTCTGTGTATGGCCGTTTGGTGGAGGATGGGCAGGGGAGGGCTTCAATGGCTGGGAGGGTGTAGATGGGCTGGAGTAAGTCTTAACAGAGATTTCAGCAGTTGGAACCCAAGCACAGTACCGGGTAAAGCTTTGGATTCTTGCCCAGAAATAGCTAAGAAGAAAAATTTTTTTTAAAAAAAAATAATAAATTTAAATTGAATCAGGTTGGGCAGACTGGATGGACCATTCGGGTCTTTATCTGCCGTCATCTACTATGTTACTATGTAATTGTTATTTGCATCATTTAACAGATTCATGAAAATATTTATAGGAAGTACCATATTATGCACAAAAATAATTAGATGCCAAATTCTCATTAGAAAAATATTATGAAACATTATTTCAAATCCAAAGAGGAGTGGGGCAAGGAAATGTTGAAGTGGTGTTAATAAAAAGCCCGAGAGCCTGTCTCGACGGGCGGCTCTAACGCGGAGCTGGGGGCCCGCGTTGCCGTCCGTCGGGATGATAGATAGGAGGGGGCAGGTAGGCAGAAAAATATTTTAAGAAGGGAGGAGGTCTTTCCCACCGTGGGAGGGACCTCCTATAGGTTAAATTGGGGCCGCAGGGTTGCGTGGGTGGGGGGGTATATAAGCGGAGTGCTCGGAGGACCGTAACGGTTTCCGGTCCTCCGAGGCAGCTTTCGGGGATATCGGCGAGTCGGCGGTATAAGGCCTACCACGTGGCGTCTTCTTTTCTCGGTGCGGCGGCTGGTTTGAGGGAGATGGCTGCTCGGCGTGTCGAGGACTCTCTGGATCCTTGTGAGTTGTCCCTAATGGCCGGAGACTCGTTAGACGAGGCGGACCCGGAGCCGGTGAGTAATGCGGCTGGGAGGGGTAGATCTTTGCCTCCAAGGCGCTCCCGTTCGGCAGCCCGAACGGCGATAGCGCTGGAGGTTGTAGGGGTGGTGCCGGCTCTGACTGGTGGCGCGGGGTCGACCCGCAGGGGCGGTGGCAGGAGGCCGGTTGTCAGGGGGAGGAGCCGTGGGGTGTCTCAGGGTAGAGCCGGGTTGCGGGTAACTCCAGCGGGGGCCTCCGGGGGGGTTATGGGCCCTCCTTCTGATGGGATTCCTGCAGCTTCCAGCTTGCCGGTGGCTGTGTTGGATGCTGTCGGGATGGCCGGAGATGGGTCGGGTTTAGAACAGGGGGGGGAGGCGGCTTCTTCCATAAGGGGGGGAGAATCTATGGCGAGGGGGTTGTTGGATCCTCCGGCCCTTCCGTCTACGTCGGGGATGGGCCAGGGGTTCCCGGTCAGCTCCCCTGGTTGGTGGCCGCCTTGGTTGTCGGGTCCTTGGGGGGCTCCTTGGGGTTCTGTTCCCTGGGCAGTGGGTCCGCCTTCGCTTCCTGGAGCTGTTCTGCCTCCGCCTTGGGGCGTTGGGGCTATGGTAGGTGGTGGCCCGCGGGGTTTTGAGGGGACGGGTGAGCAACAGCTGGGGGCTAGGAATCTGGGGCTAACATACCCTCATACCGTGCAGGTTGCTGGCCCCTCTTTGGATTTTTTTCCCCCAGGATGTCATCGCTGGACGGGAGAGCAGTGCCGGAACGTCTGCGGCGAACGTATCGAGCACCGGACAGGCTGCTGCTCATCAGCCGAGAGTCGAGGAGCCGGAGCGAGTAGATCGTGGAAGTTCGGCGATGGTGGTTGCTTCGGAAGGCGCCACTCCTGGAGCGGAGGTTGCCGGACGCAGGACTGACAGCGACAGGACCACGGGTAACATGGCCCTTGTGGCTGGGTGTGGGGGCAAAGGGAGGAGGGGGAGGGGAAAGGGGAAGGGGAAGAGTAAGAAGGGCCGTAGGGCTAGGGCTTCTTCTTCGTCCTCTTCGTCTTCTTCGACGTCGTCTTCTTCGTCGGAGTCACTGAGGCGGGTTGCGGGTGCGGGGCAAGCACAGGAAGGTGACGATCGGGGGGCCCCTGCCCTCGTGGCGCTATCGGAATTGTGGGAAAAGGTTCCGCGGTCCCTGCGTCGTAAGATTAGGAAGCGTGCTTGTATTGATGTTTTTCAGCTTTTAGAGGGTCGGGTGCGCGGACGTAAGAAGAAAACTAAGAAGGCGGTAGGGAAGCCGAAGGTGGGGTTGGTGTCTCGCAATGTCTTGAACTGGACGCGGGCGTTCCTGAGGTTAGCCAGTGTCTGGGGGCGAGAGCGTCCTCAGGACTATGGTCTTCTGCTGGCCTATGGGGACTCCATTCTGGATGCTTATCAGCGGTTCGGTGGGTGGGCGTGGCTTAATTATGATGAAGCGTTTCGGGATAAGATGGAGGAGAACAGGCACATGTCTTGGGGCACGCAAGACATCAATTTGTGGTTGACGCATATGGCGAAACCCGGTGGGTCTGTTCCGAGTACTTCTGGTAAGCCGGGGTCTCCATTCCCTGTGGTAGCTCGTTCCTTTCGTCCCCCGGGAGGTCCTGGGGCGGGGGGTGGCCCAGGCGTCTGTTGGCTATTTAATAAATCGTCCTGTTCCTTTCCAGAATGCCGCTTCCGTCATGCCTGTTCCTCGTGTGGGCAAGCGCACTCGGCGCTCAAATGCCCCAAGAGAGGAGTTGGGGCGCCTTCCGCCCCAGCCAAGTGACTTGGGGGATCAGGGGTTGCCCACTCCGGTCCGGGTGGATGTCATGCAGCCTTGGTTGGACCAATACAGGGATGTTAGGGCGTCAGGGGTTTTAGCTAAAGGATTCCGCGAGGGTTTTGTAATTCCTTGTTCGATGCCTCAATCTAATGTGCAGGCTTCTAACGCGTCTTCTGTATCTCAGTTGCGGGAGGTGGTGAGGCGGAAGTTGCGTGAGGAACTCGACAGGGGGCGGGTTGCAGGTCCCTTTCGGGAGCGCCCATTCCCGGTGATGGTGTTGTCTCCGTTAGCGATCATTCCTAAAAAGGAGCCTGGTAAATACTGTTTGATCCATAATTTATCCAGACCTGTGGGGCACTCAGTGAACGATGGCATTCCTCGTGACATCTGTTCGGTTCGATATGCTTCTTTCGATAGTGCTTTACAGTTGGTGCGCATTGCTGGCCGTGGAGCCTTGTTAGCCAAAGTTGATATTGAATCGGCATTCCGGTTGCTACCGGTTCATCCGTCCTCCTATCCTTTACTGGGGTTTCGGTTCGAAGGTGCATTCTATTTTGATAGGTGTCTGCCGATGGGTTGCTCGATATCATGCGCCTTTTTTGAGTTATTTAGTTCGTTCCTCCATTGGGTTACTGTGCGGCGAGCGGGGAAGGTGTCGGTAGTTCACTACTTAGATGATTTTCTTTTCGTGGGGGGGGCGGGTTCGGAAGATTGTGAACTGCTTAAGACTACGTTTGAGCACATAGCTGCGGAATTTGGAGTCCCATTAGCTGCGGATAAATCTGAGGGGCCTATTTCATCTCTCACCTTTTTGGGCATTGAGATCGACTCGCTGTCCATGGTGACTCGGCTTCCTCAGTGCAAGGTACGTCAGTTGCTGTCTTTGATCAACTTGGTACGGGGTACTCGAAAGCCTACGTTGCGGGTCGTTCAGTCTTTGTTAGGGTCCCTTAATTTTGCTTGTCGGGTCCTGCCTATGGGTCGGGCTTTTTCCCGTCGTTTGGCGGCAGCAACGTCAGGTGTTCGTGATCGTCGTCACTTTGTTCGTATCACTGCCGGGATCAGGGCGGATTTGCAGATGTGGTCGTTGTTCCTCACTCATTTTAATGGGTCTCTCCTGATCCAGTTCCCGGACGTTTCCAGTTTAGATCTTGACCTGCAATCGGATGCGGCCGGTGGTGTGGGTTTCGGTCTTTATTGTCAAGGAGACTGGTGCGCTGCGGCGTGGCCGGAGAGTTGGCGGCGGGCTGGCGTTACCCGCAATGTGACCTTGCTCGAGCTTTTCCCCTTGTTGGTGGCGTGTGACTTATGGCCGGAAAAGTTGAGGAATAGGCGAGTAGTTTTCTGGTGTGACAACATGGGAGTGGTAGCAGTTGTGAATCGGCAGGCTGCCAGATGTTTGCAGGTGAATGCTGTGATGCGAGAGCTTATTCTGCGTTGTTTACGCCTTAACTTGTACATTAGGGCTCGTCACGTACCAGGCGTTCAGAATAGGCTTGCTGACGCTCTCTCTCGTTTTCAATTTTTGCAGTTTCGAGAGCTGGCCCCTGCAGCGAAGGCGGAAGGGTCTCCGATGCCAGAGCGTTTGTGGGACCTGGTGGTGAGCGGATCTGGCGAATGTTGCAGCAGTCGGTAGCTCCTTCCACTTGGACCCGGTACAATCGGGGTTTCTCGACTGTGTTCGGATTCCTGTGCGCCCGGGGTTGGGTACCAGGCCCAGTATCTGAGGTATTGCTAGCTGATTTCCTGGCCGGTTCTCATCTGGAGGGCTATTCCCGTAGTGCGGCGACTGCACACTTAGCGGGTTTTGCTTTCTTTTGTAAGGCCTTTGGTTGGTCATGCCCTGCGTCAGGTTTTCTGCCCCGCCGGATGCTGGCGGCCTGGGGTAGGGTGGCTCCGCGGCTGCCCGATTCTCGGCTGCCGGTCACGCATGCCTTGCTATCCCGTCTTATTGAGGTATTGCCGGTGGTAGCGAGTTCAGCCTTTGAAGCCTGTTTGTTCCGGGCAGCCTTTTCCTTGGCCTTTTTCGGAGCCTTGCGAGTGGGGGAATTGCTAGTTCACCCAGCGGACGGCATGGGTTCAAGGGGTCTCCAGTTTAGCCAAGTTCGGATGGATCAGAGTTCGGTGCGCCTCTTTATCGCCCGTTCTAAGTCGGACCAGCTGGGCAGGGGACGCATGGTGGTTCTACACCGTGTGGCGGGTTGTGCTTCGTGCCCCGTCCTGTCCCTGGATGCCTATATGGCGGTTCGTCCTCCTTTAGATCTGGCCTTGTTGATCCATGTGGATGGGGCTCGGCTCACGCGATATCAATTTTTAGCGGTCTTGTGGCGGGCTCTGAGTCGGTGTGGTGAGGAGCCGGCGCGCTACGGCACCCACTCTTTCCGCATCGGTGCGGCTACTAGTGCTTTTGAGGCGGGAGTGCCTGCTGCGGCTATTCAACAGATTGGCCGTTGGTCGTCCACGGCTTATCGTGGTTACATTCGTCCGGCGGGTTCCGGCCTGACAGGGTCACAGCGGGGGAGCCGGAGTTGATGGGTGATACAGCTATTGGTGTTGGGGGGTGATTGCATTGGGGTGGGTTGCTTTGGTTCACTGCATGGCTGTCTGTTACTAACCCATGGGTTTACGGGAACATGTGCTGTGCGTGACTGCTGAGTTTTGCTTTGCAGATGCTGTTCAGCGATTACTGTCGGTTTGGATCATTGGGCACTCCTTCGTCCATTGGGCGGGGGAGCAGGCGGTGGTCAGACTGTGCGGTCAACACTTGGGCCTTCGTCGGCGCGGAGTCTACGTCTCGTGGTGGGGTCAGCGAGGCATGCGTTGGCATCAGCTGCTGCCTCTTCTTGATGACCTTCGACATCGTGCTCGGCGTCCGGATCTGTTGCTGCTTCATCTTGGGGGCAACGATGTTGACTCTTTTAGCGGGAAATGTTTAATTGACACTGTAATCGATGATCTCGGGGTGATTCGGGGTTGGTTTCCTGCTGCTCGGATTGTTTGGTCTGACATTATACCGCGCCCCAAGCGGTTGGTGTCGCGCAGGTGGACCAGAGGGCTCATTAAGGTGAACCGTCAGATCGGTCGGTGGGTGGAATCTAGAGGGGGATTACAGATTAAGCACTCTTGGGTTGATGTCTCTTGTTCCGGGTTGTATTACAGGGATAGAGTGCATCTTTCAGACATTGGGTGGGATCTATTGTTAGACGATTTTGCTTCTTGTTGTGAACGAGTGCTCGACCTCTAACCGCAGCTCTGTTCATTGTTGGGGGGGCCTGCAACGAGTTGCAGGCCCGTGGCGGTATCCCGAGCTACTGGCGGCTGGTCTCATCATGGGATGAGTGGTAGGCCGGCTGGGAGCCTTGCCGGTGGGTCGGATGACCCTGGACAATGGGGCATGTGGGGACATGCCACCCCTCGGACTCTTGCTTAGACGGCAGGGTCGGGGGCCATTTTCATCTATGTCGGTAGCTCGGGATCAGGGGTCACAATGGTGGGTTCCATTGTGGCGGTTTAATCAGGAAAAATGTTAGTTAAGGATGTTTAATATATGTGGTTTAATATATGTAAATTGTATTTAAATATGTTTTCAATAAACAGGGCTGCGGCCAGGTTTTTCCACTCAGGTCTATGTGTCTCATTGGTGTGCGGGTGGGATTGGTAATTAATGTTGAAATGGTATGCATGGGGGAAGCGGGCCGATCCAGCTTCCGCTGTTATAAAAAGCCCGAGAGCCTGTCTCGACGGGCGGCTCTAACGCGGAGCTGGGGGCCCGCGTTGCCGTCCGTCGGGATGATAGATAGGAGGGGGCAGGTAGGCAGAAAAATATTTTAAGAAGGGAGGAGGTCTTTCCCACCGTGGGAGGGACCTCCTATAGGTTAAATTGGGGCCGCAGGGTTGCGTGGGTGGGGGGGTATATAAGCGGAGTGCTCGGAGGACCGTAACGGTTTCCGGTCCTCCGAGGCAGCTTTCCCGCCCTCCCACCCGTTAGTTCTGTGTGAGGTAGTGGGGGTTTTTATTTGGCGGTATCCCGAGCTACTGGCGGCTGGTCTCATCATGGGATGAGTGGTAGGCCGGCTGGGAGCCGTGCCGGTGGGTCGGATGACCCTGGACAATGGGGCATGTGGGGACATGCCACCCCTCGGACTCTTGCTTAGACGGCAGGGTCGGGGGCCATTTTCATCTATGTCGGTAGCTCGGGATCAGGGGTCACAATGGTGGGTTCCATTGTGGCGGTTTAATCAGGAAAAATGTTAGTTAAGGATGTTTAATATATGTGGTTTAATATATGTAAATTGTATTTAAATATGTTTTCAATAAACAGGGCTGCGGCCAGGTTTTTCCACTCAGGTCTATGTGTCTCATTGGTGTGCGGGTGGGATTGGTAATTAATGTTGAAATGGTATGCATGGGGGAAGCGGGCCGATCCAGCTTCCGCTGTTAGAAGTCAGTTATTACATAAAAACAACCCTTGAATGTTAATTAATTGAGCCAGTCCTCATATAACAGATCCCATGTCACACAGAAGATCTAGGAAATAATTAAAATATATATATTTTTAATCTCATAGGGCTCCTTTTACGAAGGCGCATTATGGCCTTAACGCACAGAATAGTGTGCAATAAAATGCCACGTGCGCTAGCCGTTACGCCTCCTCTTGAGCAGGCAGTAGTTTTTCAGCTAGCGCGCGCTAATCCGGTGCGTGTGCTAAAAACGCTAGCGCACCTTTGTAAAAGGAGCCCTTAAAGCAGGGGTGTCCAACCTTTTGGCTTCACTGGGCTGCATTGGTCGAAAAAAAATGTTTCTGGGGCCGCACAAATAAACTCTGCAGCAAGACAGAGGAGGGAGCCGGCAAGACGGTAAACACCCGGGGGCAGCAGAGAAAAATACTGCATCGTCCTCGACCGGGGCCGCAGAAAATACTTCACTGGGCCGCAGGTTGGACACCCCTGCCTTAAAGTTTTAAAAAGGATAATTTCATTTAGGTTGGGTAGTCATAGATGTGCAGCAGGAAATGGAGATGCCTAGAAGTTTGTCAACATTTCATAAACTGAGTGGTGAGAGATGCACAGTTTATAACACAATAAATCTTTCACCCAAATTATTTCTAATAAAAGTCAGATCATTAAAAGCAAATAAAATGTTCAGGTTTCACACCTGTAGCAGTCTCCAGAGTTCTTCATAAAACCAAATTCTCTAATTATTTTCAACTTATAGGAACAAAAGAATAGCCCTACTGGGTCAGAGAGCTGTTCCATGTAGCCCACTATCTTGCTTCCAGCAGTGGTCAATTCAGGTCACAAGTACCTGGCAGAAACCCAGATAGTAGCAGCATTCCATGTTACCAATCCCAGGGCAAGCATCAGCTTCCTCCATGTCTGTCTCAATAGCAAACTATGGACCTTTTCTCCAGGATTTTGTCCAAACCTTTTTTAAATGCAAATATGCTAACTGCTATCACCACATCTTCTGGCAACAAGTTCTAGGCCATAATGATTCACTGAATGCAAAAATCTTTCCTCCAGTTCTTTTTATTTGCATTTGTTTAAAACTCCTCACTCATTTCTCCAACTAGTAAGTAACTCAGAATGGACAACGCTAATCTAAAAGGTCAAATCACAAAGCTCGCATTGGGTAACATAGTAAATGACAGCAGATAATGACCCAAATGGTCTATCCAGTCTGCCCAAACATACATGCTCTATAACTTACCCCCTCTTTTACTAAGGCATGTTAGCCGATTTTAATGTGTGCTAAATGCTAATGCGTCCATTATATTCTATGGACACGTTAGCATTTAGCGTGCGCTAAATCGATTAGCGCATGCTAAATCAGTTAGTATATAAGAATACCTTAATGATTTAATTTAAATTGTTCTTTTTCTTAGATATTTCTGGGCCAGAAACCCATAGCTCTGCCCGGTACTGTGCATAGGTTCCATCTACTGGAAAGTTTTTTTTTATTATATAGACTTACGCCAAAAAGCATTACAATTCAACACATTACAAAGTCATAGCAGCAAATATCATACAAATAATACAAACATAAACTGACACTTCACTATCCCCACACTAAACCTGTACATATGAAAACTAAACAGCCCCAAACCCTGTACACAAAGTGACTAGAAACCCCCCTTCCCCCAGCAATAAATAAACATAAATACAAAAACTCAGTTAAAACAAAAACTGAAACTCACGTCAGGGAGGCCGAAGCCGCACCCCCTTCCACAGTAAACGCCACTGCTGTTCACTCCTTCTTTTTCTCTCTGCTTCTGCAATTTGGCACACTGCCTGTACCACATCCATTGCCACTGTGTCCGGTGCCAGCTGTCGCTGCCTCAGCGACATCTGGCAACATGCCATCCAAATGAAAAACTTCAGTATGGATAAAATAATAAAAAAAGGTTTCATCATACACCCTCTTCCCCCCACCCCCATAATCCCAATCCGCATAACTAAGACTTTCAAACAAACCCACCTGAAACTCCAAATCTCTGGCCACCCTCCTCCCCACCTCAACTGAAAAGGGGCAAAAACACAAAAAATGTTCCATTGTCTCTAACACCCCCTGGCACTCCCCCCTTGGACACTCCCTGTCAGCCACAGGTCTACACTTCAGATTCGCCAGGACATACATCTTGCTGTGCAGTGCGAGCCATACTGTGCAGCATCGCCACATAACGGAGTGTCTGCTGTTGATGTACCCCCGGGCAATCCTTCAGCAAAGGTTCCACTGCATAACACTGGTGCAGCACTCTTTCCGTCCATTTCTTCCTCCCCTCCACCACTTCATCCACCGTTACCCTCCAACTCCTAACTAAACGGGCCATGTCCACTTCTTCCCTATTTCCACTCCCCCAAACAGTCTTTCCAAAACACTGTACCCCACTTCTGAACACTTTCCACCCATGCCACCCTTTCCTGCCATCCCCTCACCAACCCCCACAAATGGAACTGGAGGAAGAGGGAGGAGAAAAAAAAGAACGGGGTTCACCATCCCCAAGCCCCCTTGTTCTTTTGCCAAATACGTTAACCCCCTCTTTACTGGATATAAGTGGTTGCCCCAGAGGCACTGAAAAAAAAAGACTGTACATTGTACCGTGTAACCCCTGCGGGAGCAAACATACATAACTAAGGAATATGAACAAAGGAACCAAATATAATTTCATTAGATGCACCCGTTCCAGAAATGTCAGCTTCCACTGCTTCCAGGCTTCCACCTTCTGCCGCCCTTCCTGGATTTTTCCCTTCCAATTCTCCATTTGATAAGCCTCATCCCCAATGAAGACAACCCCCAGCACCCTTACCCTCCCCTCTGGAGGCAAGAACCCACTTGTACTCTCCACCTCCCATGCTGGATCCCCGAGTTTCAACATATGACTCTTTTCCTGGTTAATGCACGCCCCTGTGGCTCCTGAATACTCTCCCAGTTTTTCCTCCATCCACCCAAACTCTCTCTTTGAAGACACAAACACAGAGATGTCATCGGCATATGCCACCACCCTGACCTTTGTGCCTTCCCCCATATCTATCCCTGTTAAACCCCCACCCTTCTCCAGCCGCTGCAGCAATGGATTGATGGCAAACACATATAGCAATGGACTTAAGGAACATCCCTGTCTCACCCAATGGAGAAACTCTCCCCCCTCCACCCATTCACCAAGGGAAAGGTTGCTGCCTCCCTATACAGTCTTCAACCCCTCCACAAACTGCACAGGAATCCCATACTTTGTAAGAATCCCCCCCCCCCCTAAATATTCATATGGCACCCTATCAAAGGCGGTTGCTTGGTCCAAACTAACTAGCACCCGCCCCCCCCCCCCCTGGGCTCTCTGACCCCTCTCAACTGCCTCTCTTACTGTTACCGCTGCTTCTATTGCCCCCCTCCCCTGCACACCACACATCGGCCTCCAATTTCCCACCCTTGATCCTTCCATCTCTGGCTTCGCAATCAAAACCAATACTGCCTCCCTCATGGACCTCAGCAGAACAGGCTGACAGCTAAGCTCCATAAACAGCCGTACCAAGAAAGGTATCATCTGCTCACAAAATGTCTTAAAAAACTCGGCTGTCAACCCATCTGGACCGGGTGATTTCCCTCTGGTCAGGCCGGCTATCACCCCTCTTACCTCCTCCACCGTCCATGGGCCATTCAGCGCTTCTGCCTCCTCCTCTGTTAACCCTCCCTCCGCCCCCGGGATCCCCTCTATATATTCCTCCCACCTCTCCCTTCCCTCTTGCCCAACTGCAAAGAGCCCCCCCAAAATGCTCTCCCACCACCCTCAAGATCTCTTCTCGAGACTCCTGCTCTATCCCCTCATTGTCCCACAAACTCTCCACCTTCCGCTGCCTGATCCTCTCTTTGCATGACCAGAAAGGGTCTGGTGAGATGAAATGCCCATAGTCCCTTTTCCACACTAATGACCTATATCTATCGTACTGTAGTGCTTCAATTTTTCCCTTGAGTTCCTGAATCCCCTTCCCCTCTCCAATTTAATTTCTTCCTCAGGGCTACCAGCCTCCCCTCCCTGTTTTGTGATGCCCTCCTACTTATTTTCTTGAAAAAACCCTTAATCCTACCCTTCACAACCTCCCACCATCCCCCCAATGACCCGTACACGCTCACAGTAGACAGCTGGTCTGTCTAGAACTCCCTAAAGGCCTCCTGTACACTCTCCTCCTGGAGCCTCCACAGACCCTTACCCATAACCGGATTCTTCCCCCCCTACCTGTATGCTCACCAAAGCGTGATCCGTAAATTCAACATGCTGCACTTGGGGAGGGTCCTGACAGTCTTCCCTCCTTACAAAAAAACCTGTCAATATGACTGTGGCATTTCCCCCTGCCAAACGTAAACCCCCCTTGCTTCCCAAAAACTGTATAAATATAAACCAGCCCTGCCCCCTCCCCCACCTGTTTCAAAAATAATTCATCATATCCTAAAGAAAATTTTCTCCCTTCCCTATCCTCCTGCCTCACCACTGCATTAAAATCCCCACCCCCACACCACCCTCCTGGCCGTGCATAAATATGGTCTGATCCGGGAGATTAGAGCTTTAAGCTACCACTTCCTCTGAGGACCGTAGATGTTAAACAACCTTACCTCCTCTCCCTCCACCCTTACATCCAATATCTGCCCCCTCCCCCACCCAATTCCACCACCCTACGCACTTCCACCGCCCTGGAGTTAAACAGAATTGCCACCGCCCCCATAAGCCTCCTGGGCTAATACCCAGTAAGATGACCCCCATTTACAGTCCCTTTTAGCTTTCCACAATAAACTTGGGTGGTCAACCCTTGTTTCTTGCAACATGATAACATCCAGTTTTGTGGAAGCCAGGAACTCATAAACCAGAAACTGTTTTCTCTCCGTCTGGAGACTAGCAACATTCAAAGTTGCAATATTCAAACCGGGACCCCCCCATATAACACTAATTTAGATTTCTTCCCCCTTCCCTCCACTCCCCTCTTCCATTCCCCTCTTCACCACCACCCCTGGTGGGACCGCCTTGCCCTCCGCCAGAATCAACTCTTCCCCAATTCCTTCCCTTTCCTTATCTTCCCCTTCCTTAATCACATCCCTCCCCACCATCAAAACGTTCCCCTATTTACTTCCATACCCTTCTTTCCACCCCCCTCTGTATTTAGAAAAGCCCCTCCCCCATCCACTTCCTCTCCTCATAACCTCTCCAGAATCACCACCGGGTATTCCTGCTGCCCTCCCTCCTGACCTTTCTCCCTTTCCTCTTCTGGGACACCCCACCTCCATCCTCTTCCTCCTGTGCCAATACACTAAACCTATTAGTATCCTCGACCCTATCCCTCTGGTGTTTCCCCGCCTTCTTACTACGTACCATTTCCCATATACCCTCATCCCCACCCTCTCTCTCCCCCCCTGCTTCCTGCATCAGCCCTTCACCCTGCCTCACCCTTTCCTGACCACCCTCCTGGTCCCGTTCTTCCTCCTGGGCCCGCTCCTGAGGCTCTTCCCCTCCCCCATCATCTTCCTCCCTCCCCCCTTCATCTTCCATCCGTCACCTGTTATGTGCAGCCCTTGGACACTTGCAGAATGGGTGCCCCAGACATCCACACAAGTTGCACTGAAGGAGGTCACACTCCTCCCCAATATGCTCCTTCCCTCCACATTTTACACACATCAGGGTAGGACACACCATACTTAGATGCCTAAACGATCCACATCGAAAACATACCTGGGCTGCCCCTTGTAAAAACATTGGATGCGCTCTCTCCCAATGTATGCCACTGGTGGAACATGTTGTATCACATTACCCACTTGACTTAGCTTCATGCTGGCCGTCCATCCACCAGCCCAGACCCTACTCGGGTCCATGATCCTCACTAATGGAGTTTGAAGCACCCCATACCGATTCAACCAGTATGTCAGGTCTGAACTGGGGATGGACTCATTTCTCACCAACACTGTCACTTGCACAGCCGAAAGCCTGAAGTCATAATGCCGTTGTACAGGACCATGGTGAGACCTCATCTGGAGTACTGTGTGCAATTCTGGAGGCCACATTACAGTAAAGATGTGCGCAGAATTGAATCGGTTCAGCGGATGGCCACCAGGATGATCTCGGGGCTCAAGGGTCTCTCGTATGAAGAGAGACTGAACAAATTGCAGCTCTACACTCTCGAGGAACGTAGGGAGAGGGGAGACATGATCGAAACATTTAAGTACCTCATGGGACGTGTCGAAGTGGAAGATGATATTTTCTCTCTCAAGGGACCCTTGGCCACAAGAGGGCACCCGCTCAAACTCAGGGGCGGAAAATTTCATGGCGACACCAGAAAGTATTTCTTCACAGAGAGAGTGGTTGATCATTGGAACAAGCTTCCAGTGCAGGTGATCGAGGCAGACAGTGTGCCAGACTTTAAGAATAAATGGGATAACCATGTGGGATCCCTACGAGGGTCAAGATAAGAAAATTGGGTCATTAGGGCATAGACAGGGGGTGGATAAGCAGAGTGGGCAGACTTGATGGGCTATAGTCCTTTTCTGCCGTCATCTTCTATGTTTCTATGTTTCTAAGTTCTGGTTTACTCACAGGTATGACTTTAAATTCTACCCACTGCTCCCTCCCCCTCACCACCTCATATTTTTCCCAAAATAACTCTAAACCCCTCTGTCTCTGGAAACTGATGTCATACTCCGGAACCATTACTGGATGAATACAGGCATACAGGTCCTCAGGGATGAAGCCCAACCCCAGAACCATTCTCAACACCCAGTCCCTTGTTGGCATATTCCCCACCCCCACCCACTTCAACTGAACCACATTTCTTCTCTTGAAAATACCACCCTCTCCCCCTCCCCTAATGCCCCACCCCCACCCCCATTACCATTCCCTCCACCATCCTCCCTCCTCCCCCCACTCTCCCCTTGTGCATTCCCCCTGCCACAATTCCTACCCCCCTGCCCAAATCCCCCAGCCACCACATCTGCAAAATACATTCCCCTTTTAACCCTTTTCCGGGCACCATGCTCACCATCACCAGATCCGCCACCCTCTCCCATCCTCTCCCTCTTCCCAACACCCCCATTCACATCCACAGGGATCTGACCTACTTCAAACTGCCCTGCATTCAGTTCTTTCAACTGCAGTTCTTTAGAACAAGGCAAAACTTGCTTTGTCCATTGCTGCCACTGTGGCAGCGCAGCTTCATCACCTGCAGCCACCTTCTGCTGTACTTCTCTCTGTAGATTCTCAGGTTCCAGCTCCTGACTCCACTCCACTCCTTCCAACACACTGGAAACACCTCTTTGCTGTACTCTGCACTTTGAGTTAGGCTGAGTTCCCTCAGCACAGCTCAGAGAAGACTCCACCCCTTTCTTAGTCACACAAACGATTTCACCCACCAGTTCTTGGGAACTCCTCCCCTGAGCTGCATTCTGGGATATTCCTTGCAGATGGAGCTCAGGTGTTTCCAATCCCTGCTGCTGCTCAATCACTTTCAAACCATATTCCTCCTCCAAGAATTATAGCAAGTTACTGGGCAAACTATTCTCAGTTACCTGCTATTCCAGTACTCCCACAGGTGCTTTTATTAAAGTTTGTGGTAGTTCAATTTCTGTTTGTGGTTTCTCAGTCCCTACTTGTACTTGCTCAAACTTTGTATGAAGTTTCTCAGTCCCTGCTTGTTCCAGGTAGTTCACTCTTTGTGTGGCTTTCTTCTTCCTGCGCTCCTTTGTCCGCCCCTCCTCCACTCTGGTTTCTGCTGTGTCTGCACTCTTTTCCCAGCTGTACCAATTCAGGCTGTCTCCCAACTTTTCTCCAGTTGCCTCTGTGGTAGCTTTTTCTTCTAAAGCAAAAAATGAAGACAGAAAGTGAGGTAAATAGGAAAACTCCACAGCAAAAATCAACCTCACTCATCAGGGTTTGATTATAGAATAGGATGGTAGCAAAACGTGCTAACTCTATATGTTGATATATTACTTTAAATTCAACTGTTAATAAAATAATAAAGGATCAACAGCGTGTAAATCTTTTTACTTATCCTTTATTGCAGTATCATTTGTTTGCCCCATCATTTGCATGCTACCATCCTATTCTATAATCAAACCCTGATGAGTGAGGTTGATTTTTGCTGTGTAGCTTTTTCTTCCACTACTGTGGAAGTTTCCTGCACCTCTTTTAACTGTCCAACTTCTACACAGTGTTCTTCTGTAGAAACTGTTGTTTGTACTTTCCCCTGGTGTCCCTGCAGCCCTGCCATTCTCTCTCTGTTCCGATACACTTCAGCCATGGGGTTAGATACATCTTTTGTGATAACAGCCATTTCTGTTATGCAGTTCTCCACCTGCCACTGAAGGTATTGCTGTTCTTTCTTATACTTTTTCTTTTGCTCCTCTGGAGCAAGCTTATACAGAGTGGACACCATACGTTGTTTCTTTTGTAAGTTCTGCAGCTTTTTCTCCAGTCCAGCCATCCCCTTAACTGTTAATATGGCTCTTGTGGCCAAATCCATGTCCTTCTCTACCTCCTCCTTCCCACTGAAAATATCCTCCTCTGACTCTTGTGAGTCCTCCATATCCTCCACCACTGTAACAGCCTGGGCTTTCTGCCTGCCCATCTCCACCTCCAACTCCCAGGCCCTGCCAGACCCCTGTTGTACCTTCATGCTCCTTGGTGTCAATTCTGGAACAGGAACCCTTCCTCTAGGAGCTCTGGGGTCTGGCTCTTCTGGCCTCCTCCAGCCTGATGGCCCAGGCTTTTCACCATCTTGTTCCCTTCTTCCTTCCATAGTAGGCCCTTCAAACCAAGACCTTCCCCGGGAAGGGACCCTAGGCTTCATTGCTCTGCCTGGGGCACAGAGCTAGGCCCAGCTCCCACCTTCCACAGGCCTCTGGTTCTCAGTTGCAGTTCTCTCTCCTGCTCCTATCACAACCAAAGTCACAAACAGACTGGTTCCATCTACTGGAGTCTCCATCAAAGCTCACTCTAGCCCATCTAAACCATCCCAGCCCATCCTCAACTGAATGGCCATATATGGGACACAGACTATACAAGTCTGCCCAGTACTGGCCTTAGTTGTCAATATATACCATTATTTTCTGATTAGAGATCATAACATTCCTTTTTGAACTCTGTCATCGCTTTCCTGTCCACCACCTCCTTCGGGAGCGCATTCCAGGAATCACACCACCAGAGGAGCCTACTGACATCTAATGCCACTTCCGGCATTAGCCACACCTACAGTGGCATTAGGAGCTGGTAGGCACTTTCTGAGGCGTGATTCTGGTGCCATTTTTTTTAGGCACCTGGAAAATCATTTTAAAATGTCTTTTAAACAGTGTTTTTCATTTAACTTAGGTCCCGTGTATAAAATATGGGTTATAGTGCCCATCTACATTACTAACATTTAGGCATGGCCATTTATGCCAATGGGCGGTACATCAAATACAAACAGACATGAAATATGATCTCTAGTATTCTTTACCACTTCATTAAGTGATCCTTTTACAAAGCCGTGATAGCAAGTCTTGGTACAAGAAATGCAATACAGCCCATAGGAACTGAATGGGTTTGCCTGGATCTTTAAGAGAGTGGTCTGTCATACGGGAAAACACCCTCCAGGGATTCAAGACAAAGTTAGACAAGTGCCTGCTGAACCGGAATGTACGCAGGTAGGGATAGTCTCAGTTAGGGTGCTGGTCTTTGACCAGAGGGCTGCCGCGTGAGCAGACTGCTGGGCATGATGGACTACTGGTCTGATCCAGCAGCGGCAATTCGGTGATGGGACAATCACGCACCAGACACCAGCGCACTGACAATCGAGCGCTGAAAATTCAATGCAAGACACAAGCATGCCGTGGGAAAACTTAGTTTTAAAGAGCTCTGACGGAGGGTGTGGGGGGAACCCCCCACTTTACTGCATATTGTTCGTGCTGCCATTGGGGGGGGGTTTAGGGGGGTGCAACCCCCCACATTATAGAGAAAATGGAACTTTCCCCCCCCAAAATTGGAAAAAGTTCCATTTTCTCTATAATGGAGGGTTCTAACCCCCCAAACCCCCCTCCCTCAACAGCAGCGCAAACACTATTCAGTAAAGTGGGGGGTTCTCCACTCACACCCGCTTCGGAGCTCTTTAAAACAAAGTTTTCCCACGGCACGCTGGTGTCTTGCACTGAATTGTCTGCCCTCCATTGTCGGCACGCTGGTGTCTCACGCGCGACTGACTATGAGCCGGCAATTCTTATGTTCTTAAGGTTATGTAAGAACAAGATATCTTTTAAGAAGCAATTGTACTTGAGTCATCAATCTCATTGACTTTTGAAGTCATAATATGTGGAACACTATTACATGTTAACCCCCCCCCCCCTATGGATTGTTATAAATGCTGACTTTTCTTAATTATGATGGGAATAGCCATCCTGATGATAACATGCAATTGGAAGAGTTATGATTGACTTAATTATTCTTTCTGGTGGGAAAACTTATGTTCTAGTTACAAATATGAAAGAATGAATGCTGAAATGTTAGGGCATAGTATTTAACTTGGTGTGGGGCCTATTGGCATCTTTTATTGCTTCTATATAGTTGTCTTTTCTCTTTTATTTTTGTCTGATTTCCTCACACATCCAGGGTGGGAGGGAGGGGTTAATAATAATAATAATAACGGTTTATATACCGCAGGACTGTGAAGTTCTATGCGGTTTATAATGATTATAAAAAATGTTACAAATTGAATAGAATTGACATAGTTAATATCCATTGTTTAGCAGTTCTAGAGATCTGGTATTGAGAAAGAGATTGTGCGAATCAGTTTCCTATGTACTTTAGGAACAGATATGTTTTCAGTTGTCTCCTAAATTCCCTATATGTATTGGCAAGCGTAAGTAGTTGTTTCAGATCATTGCCCCATAATGCTGCTTAATAAGAGAGAAGATATTGGTGATGAATTTTGAATTTACATCCTCTAACCGGGGGGAAACAAAATTCAAGTTTGAGCTTCTTTTATGTCTATTGGTTGAAAAGGAGAATAGATCAGTTATGTATTTGGGGGCTAGACTGAATAGAAGAACCTTGAAGCAAAAGCAGCCGAACTTAAACCTCACACGCGCCTCCATTGGCAACCAATGCAGGAATTGGTAGGAAGGAGTTATGTGATCGAACTTCTTCAACCCGAAGATCAGCCTGACTGCCGCATTCTGCACCAGTTGCAATCGCTGCATATTCTTCTGGGAAATTGCCAGATAGGCGATATTGCAGTAATCCAGTTGGCTCAGTATGAGGGATTGTACCAAGGATTGTAAATGATGGTGGAGGGATGTGGTAGTATTTTAAATAAGAATGGGCGATTGGAAGAATAATTGCATTTATATTATTAAGTAAAGGGGTGGGGGGGATATTACTTCCAATTATTTGTAAATTCAAAGTGTTTTTCTTGATTTGTCATATGTTCGGTTTCATATGTATTGCACTGTTAATACTTGAAATTCAATAAAGATTTATTAAAAAAAGAAAAGAAGCAATTAAAAACACATCTGTTTGTGAAAGCTTTTTACTAGATTGGGGGTCCTTTTATCAAGGTGCGGTAGGGGGGTTTAATGCGCAGAAGTATCATAAAAGACGCTTTGTTCTCAGTAAAGAGACCGCTTATAACATGGATGTTATTTCAAGTCTTCATCCTGGAAGCATGTGATGTAATCATTTACTTCAAAACCTCCTTCCTAACCTCAGTTTTAACTGGGTTTGGATAACTTGGAAGTTGACCCGCTTGTGTTGTTTGATTATGTATGTTCACATGTAATGTATGTTCTTTTTGTAAACCGCTTCGGTTTTAAGCGGTGTAGACATTTTTTAAATAAATAAATTGCATTCGCCATGTGGGAATCACTACCGCAGCTTTGTCAAAGGGGCCCTAATGCTTTCAATTTTCATTGTTACTGGGTTAGGTTAAAAGGGCTTCTCTGTTTTACTTTGTATTGATTATTGTGCTTGATTTATATGTGATGTTGTAAATGAGAAAATTACTAGGATTTTAATATTAATATACATTAATATACAGTTTACTGGTTACAATTTGCCAAAGTTATCCTTACAGTGCAAGTTTTATCCTAATTTGACACACAGTTTACATATTAGATTTGCCATAGTTACAGTGTAAGATTTTACAATATATGACACATACTGCTTCTGGTACCAATATATATTTCTTTGTAGTCCATCAGTCAAGGGCAGAGGTTTAGGAGAAGAGGCATGTTTTTATTGCTTTTCTATGAAATTCATTATCCATTTAGAATCTGTTTTCATCAGTGCAGAATATATCATCTCTTTTAACATAAGAACATAAGAATTGCCGCTGCTGGGTCAGACCCGGGGTCCATCGGGCCCAGCAGTCCGCACACGCGGCGGCCCTCTGGTCAAAGACCAGCGCCCTAACTGAGACTAGCCCTACCTGCGTACGTTCTGGTTCAGCAGGAACTTGTCTAACTTTGACTTGAATCACTGGAGGGTGTTTTACCCTATGACAGACTCCGGCAGAACGTTCCAGTTTTCTACTACTCTACGACTGTCTTATTTTGGTCGCACCATCAGAAGAGAGAGATCACTGAAAAAGGACATCATGTTTGGGAAGACTGAAGGAACCAGGCGAAGAGGGTGACCTGCAATCAGATGGTTGGACACGTTGAAAACAACCATGGGGATGATGCTGGAGGATCTTTGCAGACTAGCACAAAACCAGACAGTCACAAAGCCAGGATTGGCACATTTGGCATACCAAGGGTGATTACCTGCATAAACTGAACTTCATTTGCCATTACTTAAGGGACTATTCGGCTTAGCCCCTAAATATATAACTGACCTTTTCTCTCTCTCAACTAACAGACATAAGAGAAGCTCACACTTGAATTTTGTTTCTCCACCGGTTAGAGCAGTGGCTCTCATCCCTGTCCTGGAGGACCACCAGGACAGTCGGGTTTTCAGGATAGCCCTAATGAATGTACATGGAGCAGGTTTGCATGCCTAGCACCTCCATTATATGCAGATCTCTCTCATGCATATTTATTAGGGCTATCCTGAAAACCCGACTGGCCTGGTTGTCCTCCAGGACAGGGTTGGGAACCACTGGGTTAGAGGATGTAAATTTAAAAGACATCATCAACATCTTTTCTCACATCAAGCAGCATTATGGAGTAAAGATCTGGAACAATTGCTTATGCCTACTACTTATGGGGAATTTAGGAAACACCTAAAACATATCTGTTCCTGAAGTATTTAGGCAACTGACCTGTACAATCTTAGTCCACAACAACTGATCTCTAGAGCTTTTAACTTTGTTAATTCTACTCAATTTGTAGCATCTTTTAATCATTATAAACCGCACAGAACTTCACGGTCCTGCGGTATATAAACTGTTATTATTATTATTACTTTTTATTTCTAACTCAGCTAACCACCTTCAGATCCCCCTCATGCTACCCATCCTGCTTACCAGTCTCCCAACATCTAAACTGCAGCCAGTGCTCTGCACTGAACTAACTGCCTGGTCACCTAGTTAAATAAGTCAATGGAGTATGTTTGATGTAACTTTCAGTGAATAATTGTGTCTTATATCCCTTTCTTTGGTCTTGATTTCTACTTTTTAATTTCATCTCACATGCTTAGTTAACTAACCCATTATTGTCAGTCTCCACTCTTCTCTTACATTTGTAGGTTTCTTCAGTGTATTTCTTTGAAATTAATGTGATTGACTAAGATAAGAGGAGCTGCCAGAATCAGGGCAGGATTAACCAATAGGCCAAGTAGGCCCGTGCCTAGGGCCCGAAATGGTCAGGGGGGCCCGATGAAGGAGGGCATCAACATTGTTTTTTTCCAAACGGCGATGGGCCCCTCCAGCATCGATCGGCAATGCAGCCCCCCCTCCCCCCCCCATCGACGGAAAGTAAGTCAAGCAAGCAACGCGGGTAAGAAAGGCAACGAGAACTGTAATTGTGCAAGCGGTGCTGCTTGTCTGACGCAGCTTCCTGTTTCCGCCTGGGCGCATGGCGAGGCGGGGCAGGAGGACCAGTGTACTTGTGTGCCTAGGGGTCCTCGACAAATTAATCCTGCCCTGGCCAGAATATCTTTAATCTACAGTACCTTAGCTTTTTTGGATGTATCCCATCTAGTCACATTGCCTTGTTTGCTTTCAGCTCTGCTAGCATTGCTTAGTTTTTTGTAAGTAATACAACAAAGTCAGTAATGTATTCTCAGAAACAGCTGGCTTCACACATTGAGTCACTACGTTTTTTTGCATATAATTAGTTATTTCCCACGGCATTCTTTTATCCAACACTCAGTGTTACTCAGTGCAGCGTTTCAGACAGGAGAGCTTTTCGCCTGTTTCATTTGAATTTTTTGTATAACTATTTTTATCCATTTGGTTCCTGATACCCTATGTACTGAACATCTTGGACCCCTGAGAAAGAAGTGTTTTTCAATATACGGACAGTGTTGAGTCCAGTACACTTCATAACAAGAACCATTGATGCTTTTATACATTGAATAAATTCCTGCATCTTGTACATTTTCTGCAGTTTTGTTTTGCTTTTTGCTTTACAATTTTATTGCAATTCCTGTTGGTTTCTTTTTGCTTTGCTTCACACATTGAGTAACATAATTAGCATTGTCCCTCATAGAACTAATGGAGAAAGCTCACGCAGCAACTTCATTTGATCTAAGATCTCTGGTTATTATATGACCAGTTGCAATTTGGCTGGTTTTATTTCTATCCGGCATCAGAGAATTTTTATTTTTTACCATAGCTTGATTGTTAGCTACTGTTGAATTTCTTCTTAAAAGTTTTTCCTGGAGCCTTACCCTAACAGTTTCATAACCATCAAGGGAAACATACAAACATGATGGCAAATAAAGGCTTTATGGCCCATCCACTCTGCCCATCCGTAGCATCCACTACCTCTTCCTCTTCCTAAGAGAACCCACATGCCTGTCCCATGCTTTCTTGAATTCAGACACGGTCTTTGTCTCCATCATCTCTACCAGAACACAATTCATGCTTCTACCACCCTTTCTTTTAAAAAAAAGTATTTCCTTAGATTATTCCTGAGTCTATCACCTAAGAATATAAGAATTTCCTTACTGGATCATTCCAAAGGTCTATCATCCCAGTAACTCATTCTTACGGTGGCCAATCAAGGTCACTAGTTCCTGGGCAAAACCCAAAGCGTAGCAACATTCATGCTACCGATCCAGGGCAAGCAGTGGGTTGCCCCATGTCTTTCTCAATACACTATGGACTAGTGCTGCCCGATTCATGATTCAAATCGATTCACCAAATCATTTCGGGTGAATCGATTCAAATCGATTTATCCTTACAAAAAAATCATCCTCCCGATTCGTTGACTGACCCTCCCCACTCGCCCTCTAAAGCGGGAGCAGTAACGCTGCCTTTTGCTGGCCTGCCGCTCCTGCTTTAGAGGGCAAGTGGGGAGGTCAGTCGGGAAGTGGCTTACCCGCTGGCCTCCCGCTGCTGTGCTATCCATCTTCTCCACTGGCCTCCCGGAATCAATCTTCCTAACTTCAGCAGCCTGCAATAAGATCGCTGGCGCTAGCGATATTTGCAAGCTGCTGTACGGCTTTGGAGTGTCTTCTCTCTGCCACGGTCCCGCCCCTTCTCTGACATCAGAGGAGAGGAAGAGAGATGAGGGACAATGGGATTTAGGGAGGGAAGGAACAGAAAGGGAGAGAAGTTGGACACAAGAAATGGTGTGTGTGTGGGGGGGGGAATAGAGATACTGGATAGGAGGGTAGTTGGGAAAAGAAAGGGAGAGATGGTGGACCCTGGGATGGTGAGGAAGGAGAGAGAGATACTGGATGAAAGGGTAGTTAAGAAAAGGATGGAGACCTACAGCGGTTTACAAAACACTGAATAGTAATCAGATACTCTTAAGTATTTTCCTTCATTTATCAATTAAATTATATGCACAAATAGGGTCTGCATCTATATTTACACATAATTTTAAGCACTATATACTGTATACATAGAATGACCCCTAAGCAATGTTACCTAATACCTGTGTAATTAGCAATGCAAGAACATAAGAATTGCCATACTAGGACAGATCGAGGGTCTATTCTACAGACCCTTGACAACACCTCATATATTCTCCTCATCCTCTGCTCCCCCCTCCCATTTTACCCACACCATCATTCAATAAATATTACCAGTCGGTGACATCAGCTCAGCTAATATTATATCACACCAGATAAATTTGGTATTCTTCTTTATTTTATAGACCTCTATCATATCATCTCTGAGCCGTCTCTTCTCCAAGCTGAAGAGATCTAGCTACTTTAGCCTTTCCTCATAGGGAAGTTGTCCCATTCCTTTTATCATTTTCTTCACCTTTCTTTGCATCTTTTCTAATTGAGATATGGCAACTAGATTTGTATTAAAACAAAGTTATAAAACCAATTTCTTTTTCCACAAATCAATGAACTATATTTCCTGTATCATACAATCATTTTTAAGGAGAAATGACCCAGTGGCCTCCTCTTAAATAACTTCTGAATTCAAATAAATACTTAGTAGTTTATATTTTGCTCAGTTGCCAAAATAGTTGTGGTAGCATGCAAAGTACAGGAAAGTGTTTTTGAAGTATGCTCTGTTGCTGGGGGTGACTATAACTTTAATTATAAAATGCATTTTTCCACTTCCCCATGCCAAAATTAATTTGTCCTGAAGCTAAGTTTATTCACACAGAAAATAAAACCTGAGAAAATGATATCCCCAAAAAGCTCACTGTGGAAAAATAAGGAACAAAAAGCAATAAAATGAATTCAAGTCCATAAATATTGTAAAAAGCCTCAAGGGTTCAGTTTACTGAGGATTTTCCCATAGACACAATAGTGCTTAATTCTAAGGCTTTTCTCCAACTCATTGTTAGTGAATCAAACCCAAAATGATATTAAGTTCTCAGTAAGTAATTTCTCCATGTGAAAGAAGTGTTTATCCAGTTGGTGGAGTTCTATGTGATCTTTTAACCCCTGACACAGCCTAGAAGTGAAACATGGCCATATAGGGTCTTTTGTTCTTAACAATATTAAAATTATCATAATAAATTATTATTATTTATCACCTACATTTATGGTATTGCAATTTTTCTACTTGGCATTAAGCGTACTGCTTTTATATTAGGAATAACAGAGACAAGAGTCTGGAAAGAAGTTTTGAAATCAATGCAACACAACTAATTAAGGCCTAATAAAAGTGGGATAGAATAACAAAATTAAATCCAGTTTTAAAATTAAAAAAATCCCATGTATTTTGAAACTAATATCCTATAAAGCCTGGGCCAATCAGGCCTTAGGCTTAGCGGGGATGGGCGGGGATAGGTGGACACGATAAGCCTAGGCCAATCAGGGAAAATCAGGCCTTAGGCTTAGCAGGAAGGGGCAGGTCCGCCACATTTCGACGAGGCGGGCCTGCCAGCTGGACAGCAGCAAGATCCGTCTGGCCAGCCAACAGAGGTTAGTTGGGGGAGGTTAGAGGGGCTCATCGGGGGTGTTAGTGCGGGGAGGGGGCGTTAACATGGTGGGGTCCGGAGGGGGAGCGGCCTTCCATCAGGAGGAATTGGAAACCCTCCTGCTGGCGATCAGGATTGTTGGGGGCGGCGTTCTGGCAGGAGGGGTTGGGCACCCTCCTGCCAGCGATCGGGAGGGTCGGGGGAGGGCGGCGTTCTGGCAAGAGGGGTTGGGTACACTCCTGCCAGCGATCAGAAATGTCGGGGGATGACCTTCCAGCAGGAGGAGTTGGGCACCCTCCTGCTGGCGATCGGACAGGCGGCCGCGGCCGCTATACTTATCGCAGCAGGGAGATTCCTTGCCATGATAAGTGTAGCGGCTGGGTCTACTCTACCCCGATTCTGTAACCGGCGTCTGTAACATGGACACTGGTTACAGAATCAGGGTTACTGTAAGCCCGGTTCTCTATAGGATTCCTCTCCCTGGCGTCCTATACAGAATCCGAGCCTTTATGTATAAGTCAGCAACAAAGTTGAACATATAAGAAAGTCAGCACAACCAGACCAGTGGCAATACATGCCAACTAATCAGAATCCAGCAGATTAGAGCTGTGCCAACATCCCAGCTAATGAAAAGTATCTGGTCAACAGCAGGGCATGTGCCTAGGGCCCGAAATGGTCAGGGGGGCTCGATGAAGGAAGGCATCAACATTGTTTTTTCCAAATGGCAATGGGCCCCTCCAGCATCGATCGGCAACAAGGAGCCCCACCCATCGACAGAAAGTAAGACAAGCAAGCAAAGCGGGTAAGAAAGGCAACGGGAACTGTAATTGTGCAAGCGGTGCTGCTTGTACAAAGCTTCCCTCTGACGTAGCATTCTGTTTCCGCCTGGGCGCATGGTGGGGTGGGTGGGGCGGGGCAGGGGGCCCAGTGTACTTGTGTGCCTAGGGGCCCTTGACAAATTAATCCTGCCCTGGTCAACAGGACCAAAATTTCTTCTGAAAGTTTAGCATACATCTTCAGTTATGGAGAACTCTTTTGAGCTCATAAGAACATAAGCCGTGCCTCTGCTGGGTCAGACCAGAGGTCCATCATGCTCAGCAGTCCACTCACGCAGCAGCCCATCAGGTCCAGGACCTGTATAGTAGCCCTCTATCTATACCCTTCTATCCCCTTTTCCTTCAGAAAATTGTCCAATTCCTTCTTGAACTCCAATACCGTACTCTGCCCTATCACGCCCTCTGGAAGCATGTTCCAGGTGCCCACCACCCGTTGGGTGAAGAAGAACTTCCTAGCATTGGTTCTGAATCTGTCCCCTTTTAATTTTTCTAAATGCCCTCTCGTTTTTGTGATTGTTGAAAGTTTTAAGACTGTCCCTCTCCACTTTCTCTATGCTCTTCGTGATCTTGTCTCTATCATATCCCCTCTAAGTCTCTGCTTCTCCAGCGAAAAAAGCCCCAGTCTCTCTAATCTTTCAGCGTATGAAAGGTTTTCCATACCTTTTATCAAACGCATCGCTCTCTTCTGAACCCTCTCGAGTATCGCCATATCCTTCTTTAGGTACGGCGACCAATATTGGACACAGTACTCCAGATGCGGGCGCACCATCGCCCGATACAACGGCAGGATAACTTCTTTCATTCTGCTTGTAATACCCTTCTTGATTATTCCTAGCATTCTATTCGCTTTCTTAGTGGCCACTGCGTATTGTGCCAATGGCTTCATTGTCATAGAAACATAGATTATGACGGTAGAAAAGGGCCGGTGGCCCAACAAGTCTGCCCACTCAAGAACCCTCCCTCTCCAAGTCTGACCTCCTCAACAAGTCTGCCCACTCAAGAGTCCTCCCTCCTAAGAGAATCCATGTTATAAGCATAACTCTGTAGCAACCCCACTTGTTTGCCCCATCGTCTCTTGAAGTCGAGCACGCTACTGGCCTCGACCACCTGGCGTGATAGACCATTCCATCGATCAATCACCCTTTCGGTGAACAAGTATTTCCTGGTGTCTCCATGAAATCTTCCCGCTTTAAGCTTTAGCGGATGCCTTCTTGTCACCATGGGACCCTTAAGAAAAAAGATTTCTTCCTCCACTTCAATGCGGCCCGTGATGTATTTGAATGTTTCTATCATGTTCCCCCTTTCTCTGCGCTCTTCGAGAGAATATAAGCGCAGTCTAGTCAGACGTTCTTCATATAGGAGATCTTTAAGTCCTGAGATCATCCTAGTGGCCATTTTCTGGATCAACTCCATTCTTTTCACATCTTTTTGATAATGCGGCCTTCAGAACTGGACACAGTACTCCAGGTGTAGTCTCGCCATGGATATGTACAACGGCAGTATGACTTCAGACTTTAGGCTGATAAAGCTCCTTCTGATGCAACCCAGCATTTGTCTAGCCTTTGCTGAAGCTTTCTCCACCTGATCTGCAGCTTTCATGTCTTCTCGGATGAGTACTCCCAAGTCCCTTTCTGCAGTAGTTTTTGTTAAGTTTTCACCATTCAAGATGTATGTCCTGCATAGATTACCGCTTCCAAGATGCATTACTTTACATTTTTTAGCATTTAAGTTTAGTTGCCAAGTACTGGACCATTGTTCCAGTAAAAGTAGGTCCTGTTTCATAGTGTTGGGCCTGGTTGCATTATCAGGTTCTGTTGCCCTGGCCACAACATTGCATAGTTTAGCGTCATCGGCAAATAATGTAATTTTGCCTCTAAGTCCCTGAGTCAGGTCCCTTACAAAGATATTAAACAGCATCGGGCCCAAGACCGAGCCTTGTGGCACTCCACTGGTCACTTTCGACATTTTTGAGGGAATACCGTTTACCATTACCCTTTGTAGCCTGCCGCTAAGCCAGTCTTTTACCCATGCTGTCAGTGTTTCTTCTAGTCCTAATGTGTTCATCTTGTTCAATAACCTACGGTGTGGGACACTATCAAAAGCCTTACTGAAGTCTAAATACACGATGTCCAGGGTCTCACCCCCATCTAGTTTTTCTGTTACCCAGTCAAAGAAGCTGATCAGATTGGATTGACAAGACCTTCCCTTCGTAAAGCCATGCTGGTGGGGATCCCTTAATCTTTCATCATCCAGAATCGTGTCCAATCTGTTTTTAATCAACGTTTCCATGAGTTTACTCACTATTGATGTGAGACTCACCGGTCTATAATTTTCAGCCTCTGACCTGCATCCCTTTTTGTGGAATAGGATAACGTTGGCAGTTTTCCAGTCCAGGGGCACTTTTCCCTTGCTTAGGGAAAGATTGAAGAGCTCGGCTAACGGTTCTGCCAGGACATCTTTCAATTCTCGAAGTACTCTAGGGTGTAGATTATCCGGGCCCATAGCTTTTTTAACTTTTAGTTTTGATAGCTCGTGGTAGATGTTGCTTGTGGTAAATTTCATGTCCCGGAATGGGTCCTCCGAGCTCCCCTTTGTCAGTAGCTGAGGACCGGATCCTGGCACTTCGCAGATGAAGACTGAGCAGAAGTAATTATTATCCCTTTCTTGGGTACTCTCACTCAATAACAGCCCTCCCATCGTGTAGCTGTACCTCGGGTTTCTGTTTCCTATGTGTAGGACTTTGCATTTCTCTACATTAAACTTCATCTGCCATCTCGTCGCCCACTCCCCATAGTCCCTGAATTTGACAGAGAGAACAGTTAAGAGGTAAACAGTCTTGCCACCAGCATTGTGCCTTCAACTCATGAACCAGCTGATGAAGGACCAGGCACTCAACATCCAAGTTCCATTAGAGAGGCAGAGCTTCAGATCAACAAGAACAAATTTGGCACCACCTGGGAACCTGGACACTAAACTTCTACAGAAGACAACATGCTTCTTTAGTAGAACCTTCACTGATCCAGTGATCTACACACATCAAGGAAAAATGAGATGATGATGAGATGGATGGATGAACATGATCTGAAATTAAATGTTAACAAAACAGAGGTGATGGTGATAAAAAGCCAAAGGGATAATTTTGAGTTAGAAAGTGTTGATTTGATGGGTAAGAAACTGTTAGTCAAAATGAGATGATGGTATTGGGAGTTTGTTTGGATAGTTGTTTGACCATGGAAAAACAAATATTGAAAACTATTTGGATGGGTTATATGAAATTGCAATTGTTATAGATTAAAACCTATGTTACCAGCATATGATTTCCGTAGTGTGGTGCAAGCATTATTTCTGAGTAAAATGGACTATTGCAATTCTCTTTATTTGGAAGTTACTAAAGTGAAGAAGAGGGCACTTCAGATATTAACTAACTCTGCTTCAAGATTGATTACCGGGCTTTCAAGAATGACTTATATAACCTCAGTTTTGAAACAATTGAATTGGTTACCTATGCAGCAGAGAGTACAGTTTAAGATTCTTTCAATCATACAGCAAATTTTAAATCACGTTTCTCTAATGGTACTTAAGGTTTTTTTTTTTTAATCTATCAACCCAGAAAATGTTTAAGATCTGAAAATAGTATGAAACTGAGTTTGGAGGGTCTCTCATGTTAAGATTGGGGCAGCAATGCTGCCTGTGGCTGGCGCTATGCTCTGGAATGCGCTGCCTTGTATTCTGCGATTCTGTGATGGGAGATTGAACTTCAAGAAAATGTTGAAATTGCAATTATTTGTCAGTGCCTTCCTGTGCTAATGCTATTCTCTGTTAATGCTTTCCTGTCCTGTAAATGATTTTATGAGTTCTTGTGATTACATCTTGTAGGATGAATTTAAAGAAGATTTTGATATTGATACCGTTTGTTAATGTCTTCCTGTGTTTGTCTTGTTGAAACATGTTTAGCATTTGTTAAATATGTATGCATGTAATTTTGTAAACCGCATACCTAATATACGGTATATAATTTTTTAAATAAATAAATAAATGTAATTGACCATTGTCCATTCCAGAGACTCTCTCTTTTTTTTTTAAAATATTTTATTTATAACATTTTACAATATTACCAAGCATATACATCTTGTACAGAAAAGTGAGATCAAACTACATATTAAACTATAATTCCAAAATTAATATTTGCTACAAGGAAATACCAATCTAGCTGTTCTCACACTAGTCCTCAATATTATTGGATCCATTATTAAGAGCAGAACTTATATACTTCAAATTAATTAAGCAAGAAAAATCCTTGTCTAACTAAAGTGCGGGGAACTAATTTCTCATAGGCGTTATTACGTTGTTATTCCTTTTTCAAGACGTTTCATTGAGAGAAAACTAATCAATTGAGATGGCTCTGTAAATATATATTTCAATGATAAATATCTAACTACACATTTACATGGATATCTCAAGAAAAAACTACCCCCTATTTGAGTCACTCCAGGTTTTAAAATTAAAAATTCTTTCCTTCTTTTTTGAGTCTCTCTGGAGACATCAGGGAAAATCTGAATATGTTGCCCCAGGAAGTCTTTAGACCTATTTTTAAAGAAAAGTTTTAATATCCAATCCTTGTCTGGAGCCAAAGCCACAGACAACAAGAGAGTAGCTGGAACCGCCAACTCTCTATCTGATTGTTCCAATATTGCTGAAATGTCCAATGACCTCTCCCGGGGTTCCTCCATGTTTTCTTCTTTGAATTGGGGCTTAGCAGGTAAATAATACACTCTTGTAAGAGGAGGTAAGGAATTTTCAGGAATTTCCAAAATTTCCATAAAATATCTTTTCACCATTTCTCTGGGAGAAGTTGACAGGATCTTTGGAAAATTTATAAATCTCAAATTATTTATTCGACCATTATTCTCCTGCATTTCCAACTTCTTCCTGAGTAATATATTATCTTTTACCAACATATCTTGATTTTGTTTTAATAACATTAACTCCTTATTTGTATCTTGTGATTCTGTTTTAAATTGTAACATATCCTGCTTTAAAACTTTTATTTCTTCCTTTTGTTCTTTTAATTCTTTATCCAGACTCCAGCCGGTAACTGCTCCAAGCACTGCCACAGCAGCGGCTGCCTTTAACGATGTTGGAGACGGACCCAGTGACGTCAGGGGTCCGTCTCTGTGAATGCCTGTCTGCGCCGCCCAGCAGGAAGAGAAGCCGCCGCTGTGGAATCCAGGACCAGCCACGGGTCACCCCACAACTCTCCTCCAGCCGGTAACTGCTCCGAGACTCTCTCTTTTATGTTGTTTGTCTGTGTTGTCAGTCTCTCATTTCAGTTCCTGTGAGACTGCCAGAAATTGTATTATGTCAGAGATATCAATATATGCTGGAAGTCATTAGGCCTTCAATCTCCAGTTACTTTTGAACTTTGAATGGACTATGTGATATTTATTTATTTTATTTTTTAACCCATCCTCCCAAAGGAGCTCAAAATGAGTTACAAATCAGGTACTCAAGCATTTTTCCCTATCTTCCCCTGTGGGCTCACAGTCTATCTAATGTATCTGTGTCACATGAAGCAGCATGGTGTTTGAATCCACAACCTCAGGATACTGATGCTGTAGCTCTAATCACTATTAAGTTGAGAAGTAATAGTAGTATCTATAGATACAAGGCAGGGAGTGTTCTGTCTTCACTTTCATGAATGCAGATTAATTGTGAGAATGTTTCTTTAAGGCAAACTCCCAGAGTATATTTCTGTATCCTCGGTAGGCTGAGCACCCCTTTCTCCTGGTTACTGCTCTTGTGTGTGAAGATAACTGACTCCATTTTAGAGCTACACATGTCTATAGGAGAAAATTTTTCCCCTTCTGATTACACCTTTGAATTTTGCCAACCGAAATACAGCTTAGTGAGAAAAGTTGAAGCATAATATTACCACATCACAAAGTATGTGAAAATGTATTCCTGGCTTGCCCTTTTCATAGGAGGTGCAAGTTGAGTGTAGATTCTGTGGAAGAAGAAATCCTTGAGAACAACTGAACTATAAGTTTATTTCTTTGTTTTAAGTTTTGTATTAAAGGGGGGCGCTGGTGAGCACTGATTGGAATGGTTGTATGGTGATCGAGCTCCAGCCCTAAACTTTCATAACTCAAGAAAAAACGTCTTTAAAATAACTCAATATTGGTACTAAATCATATCCAGGTAGATTAAGATGTCTACTTTAAAACCTGGTAAACGCAAGAACGCTGAACCGGCGTCGCCGCTAAAGAGCACTGATGACAAATTAGAGGAACCGACTGCGGCCTCCTTGATGGTGGAACTACACTCGATCCATGATCTGATTCTGGACACCATACAAGATATAACAGATATTAAAGCGGATCTCACCACTCTGCGGGAGGAATTTACCAATGTGAAAATCAGAATGGACACTCTTGAGACCAAATTGCAAGCATCGGAAGACTCCATTAAATTGCTGTTCAAGCAGACAACACGCATTGCACAACTTGAATCGGCCCTTGAAGACGAGAAGAACCGAGCGAAACGCACTAGCCTACGACTGCTTGGCTTACCTGAAGGTAGGGAGGCATGCGACTTGGCTGAATTTCTCGCTGCATTACTACCGGAGCTGTTAAAAATTCCACCAGAAGTGAAATTGGAATTCGATACAGCATACCGTGTCCCGCAGCACGTGGCTCGCCAGTCTAGATTCCCTAGACCGATCGTGATCACGCTGCTACGCCAGGCTCACGTCCAACTCATTTTACAAAAAACAAAACTATATGCACCGATCACCTTTGAAGGCTCCAAACTGATCTTCCTGCCAGACTTATCGAAGGAAACTGCCAAGAAAAGGAAGCAGTTTTTGGCGTATCGACCGAAGCTGGCTGCGATGGGGGCTAAATACGGCCTACTTTATCCCGCGCGAATGCGCGTTACATTAAATAACGCCACAAAAGACTTTACTAACCCTGCTGCCTTAGCTGACTACATTGAGAGTATTCAGCCGACCAATATCGACAAAACTTAATAAGTTTACGATTGCTGCAGGGGTTCTCGACTCCTCTGTTATGTATAACGTTCCTGCTCTCTGACTCACTGTATATTACAGGGCAACATGGCGCCGAACACCGAACCGGCTGCCCTGTAGTTATCTAGTGCTTTAACTCAATGTTTGACTTTTTTCATACTTAATGTTATTTGTTTAGCTGGTGCTTGGCTCCGTCCGGGCTACTAATTACTGCTCGCCTACCCATGGTGATTTTTTTGGATCGTTGTTTTCTTCACGTTTTCCTTTTCACAGGTATTTCTCTCTATCAGCTATATGCAACAGATATCTTTTTACATATATATTGTTCTTTTTTCATATGGTTACTTGTCTCATTTGTTTTATTTTCAAGTGCTCTTTCTTCACTATACCCTTTTTCTGTTATGCATCCTATTGTCTCATTTACAGATGAATGTTATAGCATTTGTATTATAATATTGCTCTTTTCAGTTATATGGCTTCTGTTTCTCTTTTTCATTTTTTCATCTCTATGGCTCTCTACTAATTTCGCCTCATACCTTTCTCTAACCTCATTAGACTGCGCACAGGAATTATACGCTGTCTGTAACACAAAGAAGACTTTTTCTGCTCTCCTTTGTTTGTGCTACACTATGACACACGAGTACACCACTTCATACGGGCAGATGCTCTCTACTACTGTACATTTCTATCTACTGCCATTGAGTAAAATTTCTGCTAGGATGCTTCTTGACTCTAATCCTAATTATATCGCAGAATGTTGTTGGTCCTTATGGAACATGAGGAACGATGTGGCAGATCTTCCCTGTTCTTTGCATCTGCTACCTATTCATTATATGTCTACAACTGGTATGTATTTTCACTTTGTAATAGCACTGTAATATCTGCCACCTACTTTCAACCTCAACTAATATTAGGTGAAAATTACTTTAAAAGGTATTTCCTCAATACAATAGTGGTAGAGGTAATAAATGTTACTGATTGTATAATTGTTTGGTTTACTGTCAGGCACACTATGACATGCTGGTGCTCACTCTATTCAGTTGATTCTAAGTATACCCGAGCACTCCTCATATATGTTGTTTATACTCAATTACTGGAATTTGGAATGCATAATAGCTTTTGCTCACAACCTTACAGGTCTTATACTCTTGTTAACATATGTCCCATGCAAGGAGTTAAATCTCATTTATGGTATGTTACTCTGCATTATATGCTGTCTCATTTGTTTCACTGCTGGGTTCATACCCAGTCATTTATATATCATTGTGTACATTACACTAACGGTATGTCATGACTATTAACTGTTTATCCTTAAATGTAAAAGGTTTTAATAACCCTATAAAACGGTGTAAAATACTTCGATACACTGAACAGTACAATCCAGATATTGTGCTATATCAAGAAACTCATCTTTCCCAGATGGAATCAAAAAAATTTTCACCCAAATGGGCATACCCACCGATATACTCACCTGCGCTGGGTAAAAAGAATGGAGTCCTTATATTGATTAAAAGACGATCTGACATCAAAATTCTCTCACACTCTACAGATGATGCAGGGCGTTGGATTAAAGTAGACTTAGCTATTGGTCCTTCTAAATTAAATATCATAAATATCTATGCGCCCAATGTGGACGACCCCGTCTTTTTTCATACTATTACTGATTTGATAGCGGCTTCTGGTGACACACCCTGTGTGCTAGGAGGGGACTTCAATCAAATACTGGATAAAAACTGTGACAGGAAATCTAACGCCGCCTATAGACCTTCTAAAACGTGGTCTTACTGGTCATTTATTAACCAATACTAGAGACATTTGCACAGAATTCCATTCTTTCTACAAAGAGTTGTATACATCACAAAAACCTGACCCTGAATTATTCCACTCTTTCCTCTCTAATCTGCCACATCCATTACTGTAGGAGCCTGGTCAAAAGCTGCTTTCTGAGGAAATTTCTTCATTTCAGATTGAACAAGCCATGCAATCTATGGCCAAACGTAAAACTCCAGGCCCTGACGGACTACCAGTGGAATTTTACTGTGCTTTCAAAGAAGAAATTCTTCCATTTATGTCTCAGTACTTTAAGTATTTAGCTCTGATGGGAGAGGCTTCTGGTTCGTTTACTGAAGCAGTCACAATAGTATTGCCGAAACCAGGCAAAGACCCGCTCCAAGTACAAAACTATAGACCATTATCACTGATAAACGTTGATGCGAAGATATATGCCAAATTGTTGTCAAACCATTTATCTGCTGTACTGCCTGCTATCATCTCACCTGACCAGTGTGGTTTTATGAAAAACAGACTATCTAGTGATAATACCAGACTATTTGCACATATGTTAGCTCAAGCGCCCAACTCACCGAATCCATTAGTGGCTATTGCACTAGATGCAGAAAAGGCGTTTGTCCGGGTGGAATGGTCCTACATGTTTCGAGTATTACACTGGTTTGGTGTTCCTGAGGCTTTTATATGAATGGTCACTGTATTGTATTCTAATCCTAATACCAAAATTAGGATCAATGATGTTTTTTCAGAAGCCTTTCAACCATCGAGGGGCACACGGCAAGGCTGTCCTCTATCTCCGCTCCTATTTAATATGGCTCTGGAACCTTTATTAATAGCTATAAGATCTTCAACTAGCATTATTGGCCTGTGCATTCATGACTTGGATATTAAACTATCAGCATATGTGGATGACATTATGATTTACTCTACACTAGAATCCATCTCACCCATTTTACAGCTTATAAAGTCTTACTCTGACATATCTGGATATAAATTAAACTCTACAAAAACAGAGGTTATGCCATTGACTGGTGATACATGTGGTGATATTATACGACAACATGGTCTTAAATATTCTGCCTCCAAATTAAAATATCTAGGTATTTATTTTGGACCGACTATTGAAGAGACTTTGATATTCAATGAAGAGCTCTTAATATCAATCATTAAAGATATTACCTCAAAATGGTCCCCTCTGAAACTTAGCTGGTGGGGTCGATTAGACTCTATTAAAATGATCTTGACACCGAAAATTACATATATTTTATCCATGTTACCATTTCTCTTTCATGTGAGAACGTACTCTAAATTGGAAGCTCTCTTGACAGATTTTTTATGGAATCATAAACCACCTCGCATTGCGCTGAAGAAACTAAAATGTTCTAAACACCATGGTGGTGTGAATTTTCCAAGTCTGTACAAGTATCATATTGCCTTCTTGGGTCGTCAAGGTTCCAAATGGCTACTAGACCAAATGCCTACTGTAATACCTACCTGGCTCAGATTGGAACATCAACTGTATAAAAGGACTTTCTTAAGATTTTCCTCCTTTATGGTGTCTTCTCCTAATGTGAAGTTTAATCCGATTTTACATGCTACCATTACAGCGATATGAGCATTGGATTCCGTGGCACCTATTAAGTGGAACTCCTCCTCTTTTCTTCCCATTTGGCTCAATCCGCTTGTCAAGATACAGGGTCAACATATCGAATGGAAATCATGGATTAAAGCTGGAATATGGTCACTCTCTCAATTAATGGTTGATGGGAAATTATCTACATTTGCTACTATTGCTGACACATATCGACTTCCTGCATCTCAATTCTTTGCATGGTTTCAACTGCATCATTGCCTGCAAGCTCTATTGGGTCGAATAACTTTCACACAAGAACCTCCCTCAATTCTGACGTGGTGCACAGTCTTCAGCTCACAGAGAGGTGAAGCTTCACAATGGTATAAACTATTAAAGTCCTCCAAATTTCCACCTCCCTGTGTCTTGTATGATATATGGGCAAGAGACCTATCCTTACAACTCTCTTCCAAGACCTGGGAAACACTGTGGCTCATAGCTTTTGCGTCGTCAAGAGCGGCATCAGTCAAACAATTGGTGCTCTTTTTGTATCATAGAGTATATTGGACTCCTTATAAGCTATCTAAACTATCTTCTACCCCCTCTAACCTTTGTTGGTCATGTGCCTCCCAAATGGGCACTCTAGACCACATGCTCTTTAATTGCAGCTTCCTACAACCTTTCTGGTCTAGTGTATGGTCTATCATGTGTGAAATTCTTCCTATAACTGATAAAATCTCTTATGCCATTATCATTACGGGTGGTGCAGCGATGTCAAGTGCACTTGATAAGAGTGAAAATAAACTATTACAATGTATGTTACTGATTGCGCTTAAGGTCATATTATACCATTGGAAAGATTTCTCAGCACTATCTGTAAATGAGTGGTGGAACACTTTATGCTTATGTGCTAAATATGAGAAGACCTTAGCAGAAAATACTAGACCATCGCAATATTCTTTTAATTCTATGTGGTCTCCTGTTATATCTTGTTATATCTGATTATCATTTTGTTGGAACATATATTTATTACTACATTGATAGATGATTTCCATATGGATCTGGATTGCATAATATATATTACCTACTGTATACCTGTCTGTTGAAAACGTGAAGTGTTATTGTACTATTCTTTTAGCTTCTGTTTTTCTTTTGTTGAAAATCAATAAAAATTATTGAACTGAAAAAAAAGTTTTGTATTAAAGAAAGTTGTTTAAGGAATCACATAGTCCAGCCTGGTAATACTATATGCTACTGATCCAATGAGTTTAAGCTGCTTGACAATCCTCAGAGTTGAATGAAAGGTCAGGACACTAATATTGGTTCTACACTTCAAGAATATATTTTTTAAATTCATTTTATTTCTGTTGTCAATACAGCAAATTCAATAAATGTAACACCTGAGTGACACACTTAAAGAGATTGTTTGTAATTACTATATCAAGCGGGCAAGATTGAAATTAATGCATTTACATGATTTGAAGAACATTTCAGCCAACTGTTTGAGGACCGTAATGGAGAACTTCAGGGGCCACATGCGGCCTGGTTGCCACACATTTGAGCCCACTGCTGAAGAAAAAGCCACCAGTAGATCTGATCAACTCCCCCAAAACAGGCAATCATTTTATATATCTGAAATTCAGCTGGGATCTTTCTGCCTTGTTACAAGAGGTGGCTGGTTTCATAAGATAGATGAAATATATGAGAGCAATTTTCCACCTAAGAGAACCACAATAATCTTCTTTTGTAAGTTAATTACCTAGCATCTGTTTAAATTAGGCTACTGGAATCTCCTCTTCCACCTTTTTATCCAATTTGTCATTTACAAACTATTACATAGGTGTTTTCCAGAGGAATCTATGACACCATGATATAAGCATCATTAATTTATCCTTCACATGGGTTGCTGGAGGGCCTAAAGAAACATTCTTAGTTTGGTTTGCACCTGCCTAACTTAAAACTCAACGGTTGTAAGATAAAGTAAACTCATTCATTGCTAATGGCAAAACTGTATACTGAGAAAGAAAGCATTAGATATGAGGATGCTGGCTAGGTTAAATGGAAATTTCAAAGCAAACACATGCAGATGGCAATATGAATGCTCTTACAGGGGAAATCCAGAAACTAGACTTGACTGAATCTAAAAAAGTAATATTGTTCTGGATTCTGACTTTGGATTTAATTACTTGCCTCTATGAATCTGTAATGAAGATTGAAAGGTCCATATCTAAGAGCATAGGTGTCAGAATGATGGGGGGGGGGGGGGGACCACAGGGATTGTGGCCTTCACAAGAATTGCACTTACTTTTATCCCTGGTGGTCCAGAGGTGCAGCAGGCAGGATTGAGCTTTCCTTGCTCTTGCTCCTGCCCTGCTGCTAACCCAGTCGGTCACGGCTGGTTTCTTCTGCCGCTGAGCAGCAATGATCAGTTGCACACTTTGGCGCACCTGTTTGGCGTTCAGCGGCTTCTTTGACTGGCTCCCACGAATTCTCGTGAATCACAAGAATTTGCAGGAGCCATTCAAAGAAGCTACTGAGTGCCAAGCAGGAACGCCAAAGTGCGTTCCTGCTCATTGCCGCTTACGCTTAGAGGTAGAAGACACCAGCCACGATTGACCGGGTTAGCAGTGGGACAGGAGCAAGAGCAAGGAAAGCTCACTCCTGCCCCATTGCACCTCTGGACCACCAGGCCAGAGGAGGTAGGAGGATGGGGCAGGGTTCAGAGCAAGCAAGGGAGGGAAGGGGGCTGGGTGCAGAGTCTGATGGGGGAAGGGTGAGGGTGAAGAATTTGTTTGGGGAGGGGGAGGGTGCAGAGTCTGATGGGATGGCTGGGTGCAGAGTCTGACGGGGTGACTGGATGCAGAGCCTGATAGGGGGAAGGCAAAGAAGGGGGCTGGGTGCAAAGTCTGGGTGGGGGACGGAGGGAAGGGGGCTGGGTGGAGTGGGCAAAGAGTTGGGAAGGCATGGAGGACAGATGCTCAGGGGGTTGAGAAAGACAGATACTGCACGTACTAGGAGAGGGTTGTGAAAGCCAAATGCACGGGCTGGGGGGGGGGAGTTAGGGAAGGGAGAGAATGGAATGCTGCCAGTGTGGGAGGGAAAAGGAATGGAGAATTGTTGGGCATAGGTGTGTGGCGTGAGAGGGAAAGAGAGATGATGTATATGGGGGAAAGGAAGAAAGAGGGAGAATTGTTGGACATGATAGTGGTGGAGAGGAGGAAGGGAGAAATGTTACATTGGGAGGGAGGAGAGATGACCCAAAGAAGGGAGAGATGGCAGACCACTGGAATGGGAAGGAGATAGAGAGAGATGCCAGACCACAGAATGGAAGGGAAGGAGGAGAGAGAGAGATGCCAGATGGCAGAAAGGAGAGGAGAGAGATGTTAGACCTTGGGAAGAGGGAGGGAAGGAGAGAGAGATGCCAGACCATAGGAGAGGAGAGAGATTTCAGGCTATGGGAAGAAGAGGAGAAAGATGCCAGACAATATGAGAGGGGATGGGGGAAGACAGAGATGTCTGACCATGGGAGAGGGATGAGATGGTGCATAGGGATGGTGGGAAAGGGGAGACCGAAGGAGGAGATGGTGCATAGCAATGGGTAAGATGGCCTTGGATACACAATTAAGAGCACAGACAGAAGGAAGTGTAGCCAGAGATTGGGAAAGATGGTTTGAAACCAAAATCACTAGACAACAAAGGTAGGGGAAATGATTTTATTTTCAATTTAGTGATTGAATTCTGTCAGTTTTGAGAAATTACATCTGCTGTCTATATTTTGTACTGTTAAGGATGAAATGCATTTGTTTCTCTTTCTCTGGGGTTGTACGGCATGCAGAGTCTTGAATCTTAGGGTTTTGTTTATATATATATTAGTACTTTTAGTTTGTGGGGGGTTATCTGTGTTCTGGTAGCAATGAATGTTGAGAAGCGCTCTATGACGGAGCCAGGGGTAAGCCTAGCACTGGCAACCCGGCTCCCATCCCAGGCGCAAGTATTAGTGCTCTTTGGAGGACCACTCTGGAATAAGCACAGCAGAGAAAAAAAAAAAAAAACTTTCCACCAATAATTTCCAGTTCCAAGTTTTATTATCCAGCTGATGGGGCTTGGAGGAGATTTATCACAAACAAAAGTTCTCCTTACAGTTCTCCTTCTGTTTTGTATCAACAGAAAAAAGAAAAAAAACAAAACAAGTCCCTTTTAATCCGGGTTTTTTTCTCACAGTTCGACTGCCATGCTTTGCACAGTTCTGGGCAGCATTCTGGTTTCAAGAATACAAGAGCCCCTGTGGACCAGCCCGCCCTGGGCTTTAGCTCCACTCCTTTTAGGCTTGGCCCAATTATTGTATTGAGCCCACTGTTTCTTCAGGAAGTTCTCCCCACCTGAAATATAAATACCTTCACTACCTTTCTTATTTCTGGACAGGGGGCTGGGAACCATCCACCGTTTGTTTTAAGATTCCCCTCCCAAAAGTTTCCACTATCAGGGATGTGCAATGTCAGGTCACTGAATCCACTCTCGGCTTTATTTCTCCTTTTAACATTAGTTAGCATTACTCATCCCCCACTCACTATGCTTTGCTTGCATACAGGGATTCTGGTTTAATTTTTGCTTTTCGGCAATGCTCACATTCAGACATCAAACTCTCATTCATTATACAGTCCCACATAAGGACAGAAATGTTTCTTTAAGTACTTTAGACCAGTGGTCCCCAACCCTGTCCTGGTTTTCAGGATAGCCCTAATGAATATGCATGGAGCAGATTTGCATGCCTGCCACTTCCATTTTATGCAAATCTCTGTCATGCATATTCATTAGGGCTAGCCTGAAAACCCGATTGGCTTGGTAGTCCTCCAGGACAGGGTTGGGGACCACTGCTTTAGACCATTGTGACAGAACAAACTTTCATTCCCTTCCCCCACACAGTACCTTACTCACTCATGCTGCATTCAGACATATAGTCTAAGGCTTCAGGGCTGCAGTCCATTTCATCCCCCTCAGAGACATATCCTTCTACTTCCATAAGGGACTTCTCACTCTCTGAAGCTGGGTACAAGCTATCCTCTGGAACAGCATTGGGTCAGCCCTGCTCATGGAGCTTTTCCTTTCCAATTAGCCTCTGCTTGGAAAGCAAAGTTTTGTTAGTATGGAAGTGCTTTGGGACAGGGAGTTTCTTAGCAGAAGGCCATAAGATAAAGCTTCTAGCCTCCAGTTCCCTGTTCTGTGAGGAACATCTTTCCCTCCAGGTTCCTGATTGCTTCTGGGTGTTCTCAGCTGGCTTTGATTTATTCTGATATGTAACTTTCGTTCCTGCTCTAGCCACGTTCTACCTGTCAGCTCCACCCCTTTCCTTAACCCTGATCAGAGGTTTAGCTAGAGAATTAACAGATGCTTTATAAAAGGGATTATAGTGACTTGGAACAGGTATTCTGTTCTTCTCTGCCTTCCCTTCTGCCCTGCCTGTCTGATTTAGTGGCAGGGTTTAAAGCAGGTTTTAAACCAGTGACAGGGGCTTCCTTGTCACAATAAGTACAGTGTGCTTTGTGTAGTTTAATTTTGTGGTTAACCATTATTACATTACATTACATTAGGGATTTCTATTCCGCCTGTGCCTTGCGGTTCTATGTATTGTTAATAAGATTATATTGTGTGTATAAATGAAAAATGAATGGAAAAAATGGTATTACAATTAGTACTAGTATGGGGGCGGGGTCTGGGGTGGAGATTGGGCGGGGTCTGGGGCAGAGCTTGCAGGCCTCCCCAAACAAAAAAGCGTTCTGCTGCCTATGATTTGTACCATGTAAATATTTAAACATCTCTATCATATCTCCCCTCTCTCGCCTTTCCTCCAAAGTGTACATACTTAGATCTTTAAGTCTGTCCCCATACGTCTTATGACAGAGACCACCAACCATTTTAGTTGTCTTCCACTGGACAGATTCTATCCTCTTTATATCTTTTTGAAAGTGTGGTCTCCAAAATTGTACACAATATTCTAAATGAGGTCTACAGGGCAGATAAGGTGATATGTGATTAGTTATATCGCTTGAGGAGGCTTTGCCTATTATATTAGCAGTCAATGCATGGTATCAACCTCTGCATTAATTGTAACATGCAGGCCCCATCCTAACTTCCCCATTTCTAACTTCTGTTTTAGCTACTGAGCACAGAGCAGCTTTTGTATGGCAGCAGTTAATGTGGTACTACACAGTTCACTGTTTAACTTGGAAATTACTGTAATTTAATCCAGCTTAATAAACAGGGGTCTAAGGGGGTTAGTTACTAAGCTGCAATACAATATCACATTTTACAAAAGCTCAATTTACCACAAGAGTCATTAGCCTATGATTACTCCTGCAGTATACGGAACTTATGATCAATCTTACAAGCAGCATTATTCCGCTCCCTTGGTTCACTGGACTGCTAACACATGGCCTTCTTATCATTTATCTAAAATTTGATGTACTACCTGCCCTCATTGGATCACAGCAGTTTACAATAAAAGAAAAACAAAATGTCAGAAAAGGACTCCATAAATCAGGATAGAAACAACCTACCACATTCATCTCAGAAAAAGAGAGGAAGAAAAAAAAAATTGCATTGCAGTAACCATCTGCATTAAAAGAGCAGATGTATTAGCTATAGATGCATTGATCCTCTTCCCTTCCTTCTCAGATAATGTGTAGAAATAAAAAGAAATAAAATAAACAGAATCCAAGTGATACATTTTTAATGGACTAACTAGAGCATACTTAGATTAGCTTTAGAAGATAATCCTTCTTCTTCAGATCAGAGATAAGCAGGAATAAAAACCCCTCCAAACAACATCCCACCCCAAAGCGATTATGAATGCCTCCAGTCCAAGACCTCCCCCCCCCACCACCAACAAGACTCCCTTGGATTTCTCACCAATTCCTTGTGTCTAGTGATACAAAGCAGGAGAAATCCCCAGATGTTTCTACCTCATCTGGCTCTGGGTTTTGAACTAGTTTTAAACCTTCAGGTAAGTGACTTTTAAAACACAACTTGGATGCAAAGTTGGAAATTTGACAATTACTGTATACTTTGCAAAATCCTTTGGGGCTCATAATCGAAAGAGAAATACGTCCAAAAACCAGCCTAAGTCGGCACTTCGATGAACATTGTCCAAATACGTCCAAGTGCCAATACAAAAATGGGTTTTGGACGTATTTCTAAATGACCTAGGCCTTCATAGTGCCACTGAACGACCAAAGCTAAACGGGGCGTTTCAGGAGGCGTGTCAAGGGCGGTTGTTGGGCGAGACGTGGGCTGGCTTAAACTTAGTCATACAGCATCTATAACCGAAAGTTATACAGCCCAGGATCGACGGAACTTGGACGTTGTGACTTATACCATGTAAAAACATGGTCTAAGTCACAAAAACTCACCTAAAGTCACCAGATAAGCATTGCAAACTCATAAAACAGACCCACACACACTACCCCAGTGATCACCGACCCCCCCCCCCATAAAAATATTAATCACATCTTTAAAATTCAGCCTCCAGACCGTCATCACCTGGCATAGGAAAGCCTAATCGTCCAGCACAGAGGCAGTTTAAGTCATCTTTGGGGTGGGTTAGGGACCCATAGAGAGGAGGACCCATGCCCATAAGCCCCTGTAATCACTGCATTGATACTTAAACATGTGCACTCCCCTATACACCCCCAAAACCCTTTTTTACTGGCATATAAGTGGCTCCTGCAGTCATAAGGGCTATTGGGGTGGTAGATAAGTGGGTCTAGGGGATTCTGGAGGTGGTTTGGGGGGCTCACCGTAACCTATATGGGAGCTGTAGGGAAGAGAAGACATGACACCCTTTTTGTTAAGTTCACAGCAGTGCCCTGTAAGGTACCCCACTATTTAGGTGGCATGTCTGGGTGTGCAGTCCATCATTTTGCAGATCCCTCCCAAGTCCAACAGGGCTTGTTCTAGGCATTTTGGACTTTGACAAAAATTTGGACAAAAATGTGTTATAAAGATGGACGGTTTAGTGGCTTGGACGATCAGATCGGCAGGACGTATAATTAGACGATTTTTGAAACAAAAAAAATTTGGGGCGTATTTTTTGAAAATGTGTCCTAAGTTGTTTTTTACTTTGGACGACTTGCAAGTTGGACGTAAACGGACTTAGACATCCCTTCTGATTATGCCCCTCCACATGTTTAATCACAGGAAAAATAAACAAACCTAAAAGTACAAAACCCAAAATACAAACAAAATAGTAAAAAAAAAATCATTTCAAATACAAGAAGAAAACCAAAAGTTACAGAGTTAACATATAATAAACATTATCACTGAAAGGAAATATACCCAATTCCCTCCCCTTTTTCCCCATTTTAGAACTGTAATTACAGAGCGAGCTTTAAAACTATGCATGTGAGTGATCTCTTGTTATTTTGGCTCCTAATTTTGCTTCTCAGTGTGATGCATCAGAAAGTTCAGCTGTGAGAGATACCAGTGACCTAAACCCCACACTGACCAGGGAGTGAGATCTGCTGAAATGCTTTCTCCCTCACATACCACCAAACTAGCCAACCAAATCTTTTGTCAGACTGAATTTATCAGTTAATAGTCTGCATAAAATATGACTCAGATAACATGGTTTGTGAGGTCGCAAGGCAATACTGACAACAGTACCCAGAAGATGTTAACTTTGCACGGCTAATAAATAGCTAATGAAATATTGCTTGCATTCACATTTGCCTCTAGATCAAAAAGCCAAAAAGTCACAAAGCAATCTTTAGCTGTCAAGCAGTCAAATGGATCAGTTCTTACAACTTATTGATCATCAGTGATGCTTAGCATTTATGCGAAAAGCAAAATAAACACACACACTGAATGGTACTCATTTCTCCCCACCCTCAAAAAACAAGTTCCTAAAAGTTAATTTATATATTGATAAAAACTGTCAGAAAGCAATCAAAAACACAAACACATTTCACCAAAAAAGCTTTAAAAACAAACAAAAATGCCATAGGTCTAATAATGAAAGGATTTATGTTCCTATATTTTTTAATTATACTAACTTGGACTCTTTCAAAATGTACTAGGGCTGAGTGTCTAAATTTACACTCAAAGGGGACTGATATTTAGTGTGGTTTAAGCAGGCAGGAGAGGGTCATGTTCACTTAAACCAGTCTCTCTCAAACTGTCTGCCATGACACAGTAGTAATGTAATGTAATTTATTTCTTATATACCGCTACATCCGTTAGGTTCTAAGTGGTTTGAAGAAAATATACATTAAGTTTATAAATGAGAAGTAAGAAGGTACTTAAAAAATTCCCTTACTGTCCCAAAGGCTCACAATCTAACTAAAGTACCTGGAAATTAATAAAGAAGAGAAAATAAAGATGGTTGAAAAAAGAAAAATTCTATGTGAACTTATAGGATGGAAATTAAACTGACAGTGAAGAACTGTATGAAAAATACATATGGAATGCAGTTAGAGAGGGTAGGTTACAATCTATTTATGGTATTTGTTTAATTGGAAGGTGTTAAGGTGGGTAATTTGGGGGAAGGTTATCTGAAGGTAGGTGAATCTTCTGGAGGTAAAAGAGAAGGGGTTAAGATATTTGGATGAATTTTTTGAAAAGCAGGGTTTTGATTTCTTTTCTGAATAGTGTGCCCCAAAGAGATTCTAGCTGTGCCATGAGAGATTCCAGAATTTTACTTCATTTTAAAAAATTCCCTTTATAAGTATACACTAGAATAGATGACATGTATGTCATGTACACAAAAGTCTGTCAATGTTATGAGTGTCTGTGTGTGTAAGGATACAACTGCCCAGAAAAGCATAATTTTTTGACGTGATTGGTCTTCGAAAACTAACAGCAAGTAATTTTATTTTTATTTTATTATGCAGTAGTTATCCTAACTTGAGCAACAAAGCAATCAAGGCTTTGTTGCCATTGGTTCATAGACAACCCCGCGAAAGACAAAGACGCGCGCCAACTGAGCGCAAGATGGAGGCGCGCGCTGAAGAAAATTACAGTTTTTAGGGGCTCCGACGGGGGGTTTTGTTGGGGAGCCCCCCCAGTTTACTTAATAGAGATCGCGCCGGCGTTGTGGGGGGTTTGGGGGATTGTAACCCTCCACATTTTACTGTAAACTTAACTTTTTCCCTAAAAACACGGAAAAAGTGAAGTTTTCAGTAAAATGTGTGGGGGTTACAACCCCCCACAACGCCCCCACAACGCGGCGCGATCTCTATTAAGTAAAGTGGGGGGGTTTCCCCCATGCCCCCCCCCCGCCGGAGCCGTAAAAACAGTAATTTTCTGTGGCGTGCGCCTCCGCGCTGTTCTCAATTGTCTGCGCGCGCCTTTGTCCCGGCGCGCTTTTGACCTGACACCGTTGCCATTTGGATCTTCTTATCTTTGCGAACATGGATTTTCAGCTCTGACAGAAATTACATTAAAAAAATAAAAAAGAGAACTGCAGATGGTGGTTGAACTGCATGCTTGCTCGTCGACTGTCGAGTCGCATTTTGAGTTCATTTGCACTCATATGAAGCACATCCATCGCATTAATTAGCAATTCTATTCTATCTTCTTTAGTTTCACCATTGTTACAATTACCCTTACATAGCTTAAAGAACTTTACAAAAATAACTCTCAAATTTAATTTTTTGTTGGTTTTGCAATTTTAGTTCAATTATAATGTGCCACAAAAAACATTTGCTGGCGTTAAGGTCTAGTGCGCGCGGCAATGTAGCATGCGCGTTAAAGCCCTAGCGCACCTTAGTAAAAGGAGCCCTAAGTATTTTTCTGTATTTGGAAGAGGGCCTAAATTTTAAAATTATATATATACACAGTATATGACGTGGGACTTGAAGCTGGTTTCCTTGGGTCACAAGCCATCACACTAACCACTGTGCTACTCCTCCAGACTACTTGCTATTTTGTTTAAAATGGCCATAATACCTGCAGCTGACATAATGAAACTGGAAAGGAAAAACAGGCTCTTTCAGGGAAGAGGGATGAGGGCAACAACCACTGAGGGATTAAGAAGTACACTTCTCCCTCTGAATCCACGGTTTCAGTACCCACAGATTTGGTTATTCGCAATTTTTTTTTTTTTAAGAAACGCTGCATCCCAGACCTTCCCCATACTTTACCTGGTGGTCATGCGGTAAAGCAGGGCAAGATCAATCTTCCTACGCTCCTGCCCCATGCAGAGCCATCATCAAAATGGCTGCTGTGAGTTCCCGTTGTAGTTTCGAGACTCATGGCAGCCATTTTGATGACGGCTCTGCATGGGGCAGGAACGTAGGAAGATTGATCCTGCCCCACGTCGCCGCTAGACCACCAGGTAAGCTCTGGGACGCAGGAGGGAGGTGAGGTGGGTCAGAGCCAGCCCTAAAAGTTATTTGTGTTTTTTTAATATTCGCGGGCCAGTTCTGCCCCTAACCCCCGCGAATATTGAGGGGGTTAGGGGCAGAACCCCTCTAGAGAATCCCTCTAGTGGTCAACTGTTCAATTAGAACAACATTTTGCATCTTGAAAGTGACTGACACAGGTCTAGCTAAAAATGTCCTTCTTTTTAGATGTAAACTGAGTTTGAGTTTTAAAAAACATTTTTGCCTCTCCAGAGGGACTGCTGGATATCCTGGGCCTGGATCAAGGTGCTGGGCTGCTCTGGGTCTGGTCTGTGTAGGTGGTCACATGCTGCAACCCATTTATGAATCCAGGTTCATTTCAGGGCTCTGAGGAAAATGGCTTCTATGGCACTTTGGGACAGTGCTGGAGATTTGTGGGTAGATTGAGGCATGTTGACAGTGGCGTAGTAAGGGGAGGTAGGGGGGGCAGACTGCCCCGGGTGCCGTCTTGGTGGGGGCACTGGCACCTCTCCACCCCCTACTTCTTCCGACTCTTCCCCCAACAAGCGTGTGCTTTCACTCCCCCCCACACATACACACACTGTACCTCTAGCTCTTCGTTAGCATGAGAATCAGCCCCAACCTGCTGCTCACACCGGCATTCGTGATCCCCTTTGATGTTATTTCAGGGTCCCGTGACTAGGAAGTTACGTCAGAGGGAGACTCAATGCCAGCGCGGGCAGCAAATTAGAGATGTTGCTCGTGCTGGGTAAGCTAAACAGGTACAGGGGAAGGAAAGGGGTGCTTGCACGACAGGGGGCGGGGAAGAGGGTGAGGGGGTGCCACTTCCCTGTGCGCCTCCCACCCTCGCTATGCCAGTGCATGTTGGGACCCGTTTCTGGATCCATCTCTGTTCTGGGGGTCCAGGAGAGAAGATTTGGTGAAATGAGAGCCTGCGGAACTGAGAGGCTCAGGAAAGGCCAGAAATGTGACCTGCTGGGCAGTGGCTAAGCATTTGCAAGCTGCTTGCACATGCTCAGTTCATCTCCAGAGTATGAGGTAAGCCATTTTTGAAGCTGGAGCCTCAATTTTTGAGGCATCCCAGTCAGGATCCAAAGAAATAATGTTGGGATGGCATCAGCTGGGGGGTCATACCAGACTACAAGGCCTTAAACTTACAACCAACTGCATTCCCACTCCCCAAAAGAAAAAGGGAAAAAAATAAAGAAAAGAAGTGGAGAAAAAGGCCTCAGTTCAGCTTCATCTGGCCAAAAAAACTCCACTCCTACAGAAGCTGTTTATCTGTTTATATGTAAATGCTGAAAAATAGTCCAAAAACAAGGCAACTAAAGTAGCCTAAACAGCAAAAAAGGAACAATAATAGTTATTAATACAGTTTCAAAAATGGCGTTTAGAATCCAAAAGTAGAGTAAAATAACTCAGCATAGGGAAAAACCCTTTTATAAATTTTCATAGAATCAATCATTGCACCATCTTGTTAGAATAAATGATTTTTAAATAACTTCATAGATTCATAAGTAATTCTTAAATTTCCATAATGTGAAAATAAAGTCCAAAGTCCAAAGTTTTGTGAAAAGCTCATATAAGTAAACAGATTTAGTTTCAATGTCTCTGCAGCGGTGACCCAGCGGGGTTCGACGCGTTTCGCCGTCCTGGCTTCCTCAGAGAACCCGCTAATGCTGTGTGTGACCTTAAAAAATAAATCCTCCTTTAATAAGAAACAACAAGAAAGATACATAGTAACATTTTACAAAGAAAACTTTTAACCAAACACTCACAGACTTGTCAGTTGGGTACCTAATTCAAAAGGGAAAAGAAACTTCCTCGTGTTCTATGACATGAATGCTCTGCTGAGCACCCTGTACTTATGAAGTGTGAGGCTGTCTATCATCTGTGAAGAAACGCCCACCATTCTACTTCACGGTTTAACCCAGCAGGGGTGACTGTCTTCCAATGTTAAAGAATGTTTTAGAATGGTGGGCGTTTCTTCACAGATGATAGACAGCCTCACACTTCATAAGTACAGGGTGCTCAGCAGAGCATTCATGTCATAGAACACGAGGAAGTTTCTTTTCCCTTTTGAATTAGGTACCCAACTGACAAGTCTGTGAGTGTTTGGTTAAAAGTTTTCTTTGTAAAATGTTACTATGTATCTTTCTTGTTGTTTCTTATTAAAGGAGGATTTATTTTTTAAGGTCACACACAGCATTAGCGGGTTCTCTGAGGAAGCCAGGACGGCGAAACGCGTCGAACCCCGCTGGGTCACCGCTGCAGAGACATTGAAACTAAATCTGTTTACTTATATGAGCTTTTCACAAAACTTTGGACTTTGGACTTTATTTTCACATTATGGAAATTTAAGAATTACTTATGAATCTATGAAGTTATTTAAAAATCATTTATTCTAACAAGATGGTGCAATGATTGATTCTATGAAAATTTATAAAAGGGTTTTTCCCTATGCTGAGTTATTTTACTCTACTTTTGGATTCTAAACGCCATTTTTGAAACTGTATTAATAACTATTATTGTTCCTTTTTTGCTGTTTGTGCTACATTTCCTTTGGAACAATATTCAATTTATTCAATTACCCAGTTGTATTATATTGAACTAAAGTAGCCTGCCAGGTGTATCAAACAGCACGCCTAATACAGATGAAAGTCAGTGGGCGAATGTAACAAAAGGCAGTATAGTCCAGCTCATAACATCCACAGCAAAAGCAAGAAAAAATAATTTAGCTGCTAATGGCTTCCAAATCCAGGCCAGGCAGTCCTTACACCCAACGGGGAACCCTCCGTTTCACATAAAATCGCTGCGTCAGGAGTGTTCATATCATTGCTTCACATCCAGATATTCCAGACCCTCCATACTCATCAAACATCCTCACCACTTCATCAATCGAAACTGGCGCAGAGAAACTCTTCACCACGGCTCTAAAAAGGCCCAAAAGCTCCGCCCATCCACATGCAGCACCCAATCAAAAAACACTCAGGCTCAAAAGAAGGCGGACCATTCTATTCGGGCATTTAAACCCTCAGGATGGACTGATTGTAGCTGAAAGATCCATCTTTGCTCCTTTTGCCAGAGGAGCCGTCTCCAATCCCCCCGTCGAACCAGGAGTTCAATATGTTCAATCACAATACATCGCAGGGCTCCAAAATCATGATGTGCTTCCAAACAATGCTTCACCAGTGGTTCCTCCAAACACCGGGTATTCAAACATGATCTATGTTCAATCAGTCTTGTCTTGAACTGACGGTAAGTATGCTCAACATAAATTTTCAAACAGGGGCAAAGAATCACATAAATTACCCCCCTCAGTAGAGCATGAAGTGGAATACCTCAACTTATAGACAAAACCAGTCTTAGGATGTTGAAACACATCAGATTCGATCATTAAAGAACAGACAGAACAATGGCCACACATCCGATGTCCCGGTGTTATGGCTGCATATGTATCAAATGGAACTCTCAAAACATTGGGGCTTAAAACATCACCCAAATTTCGATTACGCACATAGGAAAACAAGATCTTGAGCTGTTGAAAACAAGGATGTATCTTAAAATATTAAGATGTCAGCAGATTACCCGCTGTGAACATCTAGACAACTGGTTGTAAGTAGAGACAAATGGAACCAAATCCTGAGTGGGAGCATCACCCCGATACTGTAGTAAAGCTTCCCTATGATTGTACAAAGTCCTCTTCCTAGCCTGGGCTACCACGGAGACCGGATATCCCCTATCAGTAAATTTCTCCTGTAGGGTCACAGATTGATGACGGAACTCAGCTGTAGTTTTACACATGCGCCTATACCTCAGAAACTGGGCAAAAGGGATGCTAGTTTTCATAGCATAAGGGTGCATACTACTGAACTGCAACAGGGAATTATGATCAGTGTCTTTAGTGTACACCGTGGTACACAGAACTCCAACCACTAATTCCACCAAAACATCCAAAAAAGCGATCTTAGTTTGGTGAAACTTCATTTCAAATCGCAGGGAAGGATGGCACCCATTAATATAGGCATTAAATGCCAACAGCTCTTCCAAAGATCCTCTCCATAGACAAAAAATGTTGTCTATAAAGCGGAGCCATCCCACCATCAAAGGAAAAAATCCAGAAGAGTAAACAAACTTCTCCTCAAACCAACCCATAAACAAATTTGCTATAGTCGGGACAAAAGTTGCACCCATAGCAACTCTTGACAACTGCATATAGAATTGACCCTCAAACAAAAAATAGTTCTTTTTCATAGCCAGAGCAGTCAATTCTAGCAAAAACTCTGGGGGCACCAACCACGGACGAGGCATTTGATTCAAAAAGTCTGATAATATCTCAAAAGCCTGGTCCTGGGGGATAGAGGTATATAGGGACGCCACATCCAATGTCACAAAAAACGTCACCTCAGATGTCATGGATTCCCAACTTTCCGGCAAGTTCAAAAAGTGTGTAGTGTGCTTTAATAAAGATTTAACTAAGGAGAGACAAGGTTGAAGATGAATGTCCACATACTTACAGATACGCTCTAATAAAGAATCCCTTCCAGAGACTATAGGCCTCCCCGGGGGAACCTGCAAATTTTTATGTATCTTAGGAAGTAAGTAGAAGGCTGGCACCTTGTATTATTTTATGTTATGAAATACAATCTTAATAAAAACTTATTGCACTTAAAGTATCTAAACATGAGAAAATTATATTCAGCTGTAGTAAGGAAGCCTACCTTCCTGCCAACATTCACAATTCCAACAAGTATACCAAAGATATCATCAGAAGGGTCCCTATCTAGGGGAACATAATTATTAACCTGCTGGAGTTGCAAATGAGCCTCTGCTAAATATTGTTCTCGCCCCCATACCACCACAGCACCCCCTTTATCAGCTCGGCGTATCACTACTGAAGGCTCTGTTTTCAACTTTCCCAGTGCCTCCCGCTCTTCCCGCAGCAAGTTATGATGGAAAGGCCTATCGGTCACTTTCAAAGTGGTAATATCTTTCAATATTGCTAAACGGAAGGCACAAAGGACCGGATCTAATGGGCCCGGGAGAGTCCAGCAAGATTTATTTCTAACAACAGAGCAATCTAGAGGAAAACCTGGGGTGGAGTCAAAGAACAATCTCAAATGCAACTTCCTAATAAAATTTTCAAGTTCAACCCGGAACTGAAAGGGGGAGTGTTTCTCAGTGGGTACAAAAGTTAATCCTTTAGACAACACACTTTCTTCGGCTGCAGATAAGACATAACTTGAAATATTTACCACAGCTGGTCTGCTCTGGACTGGGGCCCTGGTTTGATATTTCTTGCGACCCCTGCGGTTGCTGCCACGTCCCCTAGGTTGTATGAGCTCCCCATCCTTCTCAGTTCTTGGTTGGGGATCCTCACTACCACTGGACCCCTTTGAAGATGTTTGAAATCTAGTGGTCTTCTTCTGGTTCCCTTTATTATTACTACCATTAGTATCACATTTCATCCACGCATACACAAACCCGGACGAATAATCCCTCTGGTCACGCTGGAATTTTTTAATTTTCTGCTGACGTAATTCACTCTTAAAAGCGGTCAGCCTTATCCCGCATATCAATAAGTTTACTCTCATAGACCTCAGTATTCTTAAGGGCCTCTAAGGACTCAGTGACCACCTGCTGTTCACCCTGAATACACCCCTGAGCCGTCTGAATCAATAATAACATGAGATCTAAGGAGCAACGATTCAAAATTTTGTTCCAATGATCAACAAAATTTGAATCATCCTCAAACAACCAAGGGGCACGGGTCATCCGAAGACCCCTAGGAATGATCTCCAATTTGCAATAATCCACAAGGGAAGCACTATGTATAAGATCTTTTTGTTTGTTAAACACATCCGTCCATCCATCATCAAGCATACCTGCTGCATTCTCAATCCCTAAAGACGGAGCCGTTAGAATCTCAGCCTTCAAGGTGTCAGAGAATCCCGCTCCAGAATTCCACATTTGTGCCATATCCAAAATCCAAAAAATTAGTCCCCTAGAAATTAGTACTCAAGGATTAGGGCCCGAATATATCCCTTATTAACTCAAAACAAGCCCCACATGGACAAACGATACACACACCCAACAACACTACAAGGCCTTAAACTTACAACCAACAGCATTCACACTCCCCAAAAGAAAAAGGGAAAAGAAAAAGAAAAGAAGTGGAGAAAAAGGCCTCATTTAAGCTTCATCTGGCCAAAAAAACTCCACTCCTACAGAAGCTGTTTATCTGTTTATATGTAAATGCTGAAAAATAGTCCAAAAACAAGGCAACTAAAGTAGCCTGTCAGGTGGTATCAAACAGCACGCCTAATGGTGACAGGTCAAAAGTGCGCGACGACAAAGGCGCGCCGACAACCCAGCGCAGACAACTGAGCGCAAGGCGGAAGCACGCCGAAGTAAAACAGTATTTTAAAGGGCTCCGATGGGGGATGTGGGGGGGAAACCCCCCACCTTACTTAACAGAGATTGCGCCGGCATTGTGGGGGGTTTGAGGGGTTGTAACCCCCCACATTATACTGAAAACTTCACTTTTTCCGTAAAAAAGAGGGAAAAAGTTAAGTTTCCAGTAAATGAGGGGGGTTACAACCCTCCAAACCCCCACAACGCCGGATCGATCTCTAGTAAGTAAAGTGGGAGAGTTCCCCACCAATACCCCCCATTGGAGCCCTTTAAAATACTGTTTTTCTTCGGCGTGCTTCCGCCTTGCGCTCAGTTGTCTGTGCTGGGTTGTCGGCGCGCGCTTTTGTCTATGAACCTGCCTAATACAGATGAAAGTCAGTGGGCGAATGTAACAAAAGGCAGTATAGTCCAGCTCATAACATCCACAGTAAAAGCAAGAAAAAATAACTTAGCTGCTAATGGCTTCTAAATCCAAGCCAAGCAGTCTTTACACCCAACGGGAACCCTCCGTTTCGCATAAAATCGCTGCGTCAGGGGTGTTCATATCATTGCTTCACATCCAGATGTTCCAGACCCACCATACTCCTCAAACATCCTCACCACTTCATCAATCAAAACTGGCGCAGAGAAACTCGTCACACCCGTCTCTAAAAAGGCCCAAAAGCTCCGCTCATCCACATGCAGCACCCAATCAAAAAACACTCAGGCTCAAAAGAAGGCGGATGGGGGGGGTGCCAAAAAATGATGGGCCCCGGGTCTCACATATGCTAGGTACGCCACTGTGTCTCTCAACTGATTGTATAAATGCACTTGTCTTGTTTCTAACGTGATTGTACTCCTGCAAATCACTCCTTGACCCGTTCTTGTAACCTCCGTAAATCATGTTTATCCCCTCTAAAATTATGCATGTAAAATTGTAATCTGCAAAGAAACCAGCTGATAAGAATGGAATATACAGTAAATCCTTCAAAAATAAATAAATAAATATGGCCCTTCATGTCTACCCATTCCATTCATTATTTTATACACCTCTATCATGTCTCCCTTCAGCCATCTCTTCTCCAAGCTCAAGATTCCTAACCTCTTTAAACTTTCCTCAAAGAGGAGTCATTTCATCCTCGTTATCATTTTGGTCACCCTTTTTTGTACCTATTTTATAACCTACACACTTACATTGCAACTTTGTTCCTACTCTGTCCAAACTACACCCTTGGAAATGTCTACATGCAAATTGTAGCCACAATCTTGCGGTACCCCTACTTTTTTTTTTATGTGTATACTCACATGCAATTTTATAGGAGCCTCTTTGTAAAACCTGCTTTACCTCGGGGGGGTTGGGGAGGGGGAGTGGTTTAATATGATCTCCACAAGGTGCCATATAAATAAGTCACACATAGCATAACCGCATTAGTCAGGCACAGAATCCCAATATTGTTTACAGTGTTGCTATATCTCCACATGCGGCCAAGCTTGTAAAAGGAGCACTGAAGTACTGCAGCCTCAGATATTTGAACAAGTTACCATGCTTACATGTCAGTTTACAAGGAAAACATAAACACTGTTCCAGAAAGGCAGAATTTTCAGGGTTGTTTATCCAAGATCCCAAAGGCCCACTCAAGCCAAGCAACCACTCTGCACTACAAAGATGAGCCACGTGCATTCTAAGTACTTTCAATGGCACAACAGGCGTTTTGCTTCTTCCTGGGATATAATTTCTAAGCAAAAGGTTCAGTTTGTTTTACCTCTTCTGTGGATTTCCTGTTTGTCAGGGCCTCAAGAAGGAATGACTCATCTCGTTTGCTATTTCTTTCTCTGCTGGATAAAGGAATGAGGTTTTTGCTCCTGTGGTGACAACCACCAGGCTTTCTATTGTAGAATGATGTCATGGTGTAGCACAGTTTGTTGTATTACTCACACTGCTTCTCATTTATTACCATTGAGAAGATATTTTCCTGCTTTACATAGATAGAGAAGCAAATCTCTAAACAAAGCAGCCATTGCCTATTTAACCTGTTCATCAGTATATTATAGAACATTTAAAAGGGATCAGCGGAGAGTGTGGCTCAGTGGTCAAAGCTACAACCTCAGCACCCTGGGTAAGTCACTTAATTCCCCCCAGTACATTAGACAGATTGTGAGTCCTCCAAGACAGACAAGGAAAAATGTTCAAGTACAAGAATAAATCCAGATAAACCTTTCTGAGCACCCCTGGGAGAATGTTTTAGAAAATTAAATAAATACAAAATATTAGGCTGCCATTCATGGTCAGTGTTTTGTTTTGTTTTTAAATACTGACTACATCAGTCAAAAAAAATCCAGATATTTGCTTGTTCACTCTTTCTAAAAATACTAGGACCAGGGGACATGCAATGAAGCTACTAAGTAGTAGATTTAAAACAAACCAGAGAAAATATTTATTCACAAAACATGTAATTAAACTCAGGAATTCATTGCCAGAGAATGTGGTGAAATCAGCATAGCGGGGTTTAAAAAAAGGTTTGGCTAATTTCCTAAAAGAGAAGTCCGTAGGCCATTATTGAGATGGCTTTGGGAAAATTCACTGCTTATTCCTAGGATAAGCAGCATAATATCTGTTTTACTACTTGGGATCTAGCTAGGTACTTGGGACTGGGTTGGACACTGTTGGACACAACATACTAGGCTTGATGGATCTTCGGTCTGTCCCAGTATGGCAGCTCTTTTGTTCTTATGTGAGCTAAGTATAAGACATTCAAGCCATTGCAACATCACTGATGAATTTGACTTAGACACTGGTGAAATGTGGCATTATGACATTGCAATCTCAGCTCTGGAATGTTGCTACCCTTTGGGTTTCTGTCAGGAACTTGAGACCTGGGTTGACTACTGTTGGAAACAGGATACTGGGCTTAATGGACCTTCAGTGTCCCAATATGGCAATTCCTATGTTCTTATTCAGTACCACATTCTAGATAAGGGGTAGATTGAAGAGAGAGTGCCAGAATGAAGTATGCTAAGTATGAGTTTTATAACAGGAATTACTGTAATGCACTACTAATGTACGGTAAGTTCACATGTCAAATGCTGGCACAAGTGCTTTGTGGAGGGCGCCGTCTTTGTGGGGGTGCCAGCACCTCTCCACCTCCCATGCCACGCTCATGCCCTCCCTTCCCCAACCTCTCATACCTCTTTAAAATCTTCACCAGCGCAATCTAACCTGCTGCTTGCGCCAGCCCGGCTCCCTCTGAAATCACTTCCAAGTCGCAGGGCCACCAAGTGACATCAGAAGGAAAGCCAATGCCAGTGCGAGCAGCAGGGTGGAGAAGCTGCTCATGCTGGCGCAGATTTAAAGATGTATGGGGTGGGAAGGAAGGGCGTGAGTGTGGTGAGGGTACGTGGAAGGAGTTGGGGGACTGGTGTGGAAGGAGTGAGGGGGAGCAGAGAGGAGGGCAAAGGGGGGACACCACTTCCCCTGGTGCCTTCTACCCTCGCTATGCCACTGCTGGTGCCTATCCCAAGGCACCTAGCCAAACCTACCAAAAAAGTAGGCGTGGTTAAAGTGTGGAGTATAGGCATGGTAGAAGTTAGGCGCCGGTAAATTAGGCCAGGAAAAACCTGAGTTAGGCATTGTTAGTCACAACTCTATAAATGGCGCCTACCTTTGATTGGCATACAGTAGGTGCAGTTTCCAAAGATGCTTGCCAATGTAGGTGCCATTTATAGAATCAGGCCCTAAATGCTAAGAGACCTATAGGAATAATATGGGCTTCTTACATTTAACAGGCGCTAATCTTTAGCATGAATGAAATCCATTAGAATTATATTTATTGGTGTTTGTGTTTGCACGTGGGAAGTGTAGACTACAAAGTAGGGAGGAAAATGGAGCAGAGGGGCAGAAGTTGCTCTTGTTTTGCCGAGTTGAGAACATAGACATGAAGGAATGGATAATAGTAATTACAATTATTAGGATAGCACCATTTGATATGGAAAACATAAGAGAAGACAATTATCAGGAAGAGATGAACTTAGAGAACAATTTCTGTAATGCACACATTTCGAGACCTACATTCACACTTTTACATCTCCTCTGAAACTGGTATAAATGGGTGCACATGCTCTTCCCATTAGAGAATGCACAGGTACATCACAACTCTGCTCCTGCTCACCCAAACTACATGTGGTATTCATACAAGTGTGTGCCATCTCGTCAAACTACAGATATTTAAACTTGCTTATACCAGTGAAAAGGCCTTTTTCTTCAAAGAAATAGAAAATAAAATGAAGGGGATAGCAGATGGCATGGTTGGGCAGACTAGATAAGCCATATGTCTGATTTCAAGAAAGTCTGGGATAGTCACATGTCTCACAAACTTTTTCAAGCCAGGGTACACTAAACTTAGTGTCCCCAGCTCAAGACACCCGGAAGTGCACTGCTGTCGGCGTGATGATGTCACGCGCATGCGTGATGTCAGCGCATGTGCAAAGGCCCTTCAAATGGGCCTTGCGCTGAGAGGAGAGAAGGGCCGGCAGAGAAAAGAAGTGCTGGTGTCGGGAGATTGCTTACAGGATGTGCCTCTCTTCACGTGCCTCTCTCCTCTTTCCCAGTGTACCACGGCACACCAGAAATAGGAGGCACACTGGTGTGCCACAGCACACCGTTTGTGATACAGTGTCTTAGAAAAGAAGAGATAATGATTACTGCGGATGGGCTGACTGGAAGGGCCATTTGGCCTTTATCTGCCATCATGTTTCTATGTTTCTATAAGATAAAAGACCCTATGGCCTATCTAGTTGGCCTATCTATGCTACCTACTATCTCTTCCTTTCCCTTTATGAAATATGCCCTCAGATTTTAAGTTGCTTGAGTCTGAATACTTTTCACCAGTATATGATCCTGTGTATATCTAATAGCGATATATAAAAGCAACAATTCTAATCATTGTTAGATGTAAGCTGCCTCTGTCTGATATCTCAACTTTGAACAAAAGGAGGTTAAACAATTCATTGTCATTTACATCAATCATTGAGTATAAGAAAATCAAATACCAAATTGTAGCTTTGTTGGTTTTAAATGTCTAGTCCTTAACCGTAGAAGTATATTTTGCAAGCTCTTGTTCGTGGCATCGCTGCTCTTCTGCTTAAGATAGAATGCCCTTTTCCATGTGCTTTTAGAGACATTAAAAGCCAGCCAGATTTATCTCATACTCTTAAAAAAAAAAAAAAAAAACCCACAGGAAATTGACACTTTGCATATGAACTTCACTCCCAAAACAACCAGAAGCCTCTAACTAGTAACACATGACACCCAAAGATTCAAAAATCTAGTACTTGAGTAAATTACGAACTACTCAAAAGATTTTGCTTCCACAAACAGCTGTCAGACTTATGATGAAGAACATAACCATAACATGTTTTTCCTTTTAATTGTCCCTGTCCTGGAAGAACCTTGCACATAAGTTCCAAGCAATCTGCTATAAATTGTAGCCCAACGTATCGTGATGAAACTAGACTACAGAGGAATGTATAGTTTTTCCACTGCCATTTCCAATTGCTAAACTATCTGTTCCAATACACTAATATGCCAAAGAGAAAAAAATAATAATAAGCACTTCAATGCCCTTAAACAAAAATAAAAAAATAAAGAAAAGGAATTGAATAAGACCGAAAACCCCATGTTATAGCTATTATTCCTAGGTTTAAAGGAAATATGCATGGATGCTTTCTAAAGGTACTGTAAGTATTTGTTGGGCATTAATGTAAACCGTGTGTGCATTTATGCAATACAAATGTAGGTGTGCTATGGGGTGGAGTTTAAGTGGAGCACGGCCAGGAGTGCAATTTTATAACAAATAGCCAAAATTTAGGTGCCTACTTCTTGCATGCTGTAAGCCTATATTGTAAGAACACTTATGTGTATACAGTATGTGTTCTCATAGAATACTAGAATAAACTTGATCTTGCACCTGCATCTAGGTCATGGGTGGGCAGCCTCAGTCCTCAAGGGCTTCAGCCCAGTCAGGTTTTCAGGATTTCTTCAATAGAGTTCATGCATTTAAATAGATTTCATGCATATTCATTGGGAAAATCCTAAAAACCTGACTGGTTTGCAGCTTTTGAGGACCAAGGCAGCCCACCCACAGATCTACATGGCAAACATGTGAGCTGTGACAATTATGGTTCTGATTCTGCAAAATGCGCCTAAAGTTAGGTACAGTTTAGAAGTCCAAGATAGGTGTCCTTTGCAGAATAGCACTCAGCACTGCTTAGACATCCAATTCTTGAGACGTCCTTTAGAGAATCGGGTTTTAGGCAAGAGTTAGACATCCAAACAATGTCCTTAGAGGGGCATAATCAACAGGAACGTCTAAGTCCGTTTTCATCCAAGTCGCAAGTCGTCCAAAGTAAAAAACAGCTTAGGACACATTTTTGAAAAATACGTCCAAATTATTTTCCATTTCGAAAATCGTCTAACTATACGTCCTGCCAATCTGATCGACAAGCTGCTAAAAACAGACCTTTTGGACACGGGAGGGGTCCACAAAATGATTGACTGGACAACCAGACATGGCACCTAAATAGTGGGGTACCTTACAGGGCACTGCTGTGAACTTTACAAAAAGGGTGCCATGTCTTCATCTCACTACAGCTCCCTTATAGATAATGATGAGCCCTCCAAAATCCCCTAGACCCACCTATTTACCACCCCAATAGCCCTTATGGCTGCAGAAGCCACTTATAGGGCAGTAGAAAAGGTTTTTGTTTTTTTTTTTAGGGGATGCACATGTTTAACCAGTAATGCAGTGATTACAGTGGTTTATGGGCATGGGTCCTCCTCTCCATGGGTCCCTAACACACTCCCAGATAACTTAAGCCGCCTCTGTGTAGGTCGACTAGGCTTTCCTATGCCAGGCTGCCAGGTGATGATGATCTGGGGGCTGAATTTTAAAGGTGTGATTACAATTTTTATGGGGTTGGGGAGGGTCGTGATCACTGGGGTAGTGTGTGGTGGTTTTTAGTTTGTGTCTGCAATGCTTATCTGGTGACTTTAGGTGGGTTTTTGTGACTTAGACCATGTTTTAAATGGTCTAAGTCACAACGTCCAAGTTCTGTCTATGCTGTGCTGTATAACTTTCGGTTATACATGCAGTATGACTAAGTCTAAGCCTGCCCACGTCCCGCCCAAATCCCACCCTCGACACTCCTCCTGAAACGCCCCGTTTAGCTAAGGTCATTTAGCGGCACTGTGAAGGCCTAGGTCATTTTAAAATACGTCCAAAACCGATTTTATTATCGGCACTTGGACATTTTTGACTGACTTAGGCCAGTTTTCGGATGTTTTTCTCTTTCGATTATAAGCCCCTTAATGTTATAATATTTTATTATTATGACGTTATTAGAATGGCGATTATATGGTGTTTTTCATTATAATTGTGATACTGGGAGTTGGATCTGTTTAATGCTTTTATTTATTTCTCTTCCATCAGAGGGAGTGACTGGGATTCAAACCAGCAACATTAGTGTAGAAGCTTGTAAGTTTAACCAGTGTGCTACACAGTAAACTAGCAAGTTGCATAGCAATTGTAAAACTAGGTCTTATAGGCATTGTAAAGGAAGTCTATTTTTCAGCATAGTTTGAGCTTCAAATAGACCTGAGTTCCATGCACGGAACTTAGGCATAGTTTGGACGTCCTTAATGCGATCTGCTAAATAGCTCTCTGTGTTTTTATTTTTGCTTTACTAAACTCAAAATACATTTAATAAGGCACCACATAAACAGAGCACATCAAAACAGATATATTGCATGCAAAACCTATTTTTGTGGACAGATCAGGGTCAAATTGTGATAACACCTATCAAAAAGAATATTAAGGAATCATCAAATAATATATCTAATTTCATACCTATCACAAGTATTCCGCTGGTTACTAAGCTAATGGAGGGGATGGTAAATGCAGAACTTATTACCTATTTAGATAAGTTTAACATACTGCATAATAATCAATCAGGTTTCAGATCTGGCTTCAGTACTGAAACAGTTATGGCCTTGCTATTAAATCACTTATATTTTTTTTTTAGTCAAGGCACTAGCGCTATGATTCTGCAGTTGGATCCAAGTTGTGCCTTTGACCTGGTGGATCATACCATTCTATTTAGATTGTCTGGAATCCATGGGTATCGCAGGAAATGTTTTTAATTGTTTCCAGGATTTCCTAGGCAAAAGATCCTACCAGATGTTCAAGGATGACAACTTTATAGCTGAGACAACACTTGCGGGGTACCTCAGGGCTCCCCCCTATCCCCGACTTTGTTTAATATTTATCTTATTTCACTGGGTAATTTGCTGCAAAGTCTAAAGCTCAATTTTTACATTTACACAGATGACATCACTGTGGTTATCCCGTTAACCTGTCTGTCATCTGATTTTATTAATTTCTTAGCTAATATTTTAAATCAAATCAAGCTTTGGATGATTGTTTTTAAATTGAAATTAAATACTGAAAAAAACAATTTTTTTTTAGCAACGCCCAATGAAAGGATAAAAGAAAACACGATTCACCTGAGCGGGTGGGAATATAAAATTGAACAATCCATAAAAATATTGAGTGTAACTCTCGATAAACATTTGACCCTGGAAAAACATATTGATCTACTGTTTAAGAAATGTATTTTGGTCTTATGGAAGCTCCGCACCATTAAGAAGTTTTTTGATGAACCTTCTTTTCGTTTGCTGGTGCAGACATCCATTTTGAATATTTTGGATTATTGTAATATTATATATTTAGGGGTCTACAAAAATATACTCAAAAAATTGAGACTGATTCAGAACACTGCGGTTCACCTCATTTTTGGACTAAAAAAATGGGAGCATATTACCCCTTTCTATCAAAAACTCCACTGGCTGCCAGTGGAGTCCAGAGTTCTGTTTAAGTTTTCTTGCATTTGTTACAAAGCAGTTTTCGGGATGCTACCAGATTACCTTGCCTCTCAGTTTTCTTTGAACTACTCTAATAAGAGTACATGTAGAATAAATCTATTTAATTACCCTTCTCTACAGTCATGTCAATATAAGAAGTTTTTTTGACAGAATTTATCATTCCAGGCTGCTAAACTGAACATATGGCTTGGAAAACCTATATTTGAGGCTACTTCTTATTTTGATTTTAGAAAATCACTAAAGACATGCCTGTTTGACATGTTTACATTTTAGTTGTGATACTGTTTTAACTTCTTCTTGCTTTTTAATTGATGTATTTTTTTTTATCGACTGTGTTATTATGTACTTTATATACATTGACTGTATGTATCTTTTCTGTTGTGAACAGCTTTGAACTTTTGGTATAGCGGTATACAAAAAAATAAATTATTATTATTATTATTAATTAGAGGAAAAGATCCATTAACTGAAGCACAGCACATGAAAAACACAGCTTTATGTTTCTTTGACTAAATAGTGCTCCAATCAGCTCATTCTTGAAAACAAAGAAATCACATGAAAAAATATATAGATTGCATACATAACTTCATTTGCAAAAGCTTAAAAACTGGAAAAAAAAAACAGATACAGACCTTAGCATTGCTTCTACTTCATTGCAAATGGAGGTGTGCAGCTGCACAATGCTGACCTCATTGTGAGATCATCAAGGTGCACTTGCAAGGTAGCATGCCACATTTAAAATATGTGCTGGGATTTGAACCCATGACCTCTGAAAGATGAGCACAGGGCTTTTACCGGATGAGCCACAGTTGCTTCCTTTTAGTCATGGGGGTTCCTACCATGAGAGCTTAGTGATCCTAGCCATGTGAAGGTGAAAATACCTGACAAGATTATAGCTTAGCAGATCCCTAAGCTATCATATCAGATATGAGGAAGAAAGATATTAGAAAAGCTGTTCTGGCTCAATGGGTAAAAGCCCTGTTCCCATCTTCCTAAATCCCATTGTCCACCATTTCTCTTTCTCTCCTCTGTTTTTAGACCTATTATTTCTTCTTCCCCTCCATCCCTCCATCTCCCCCCCAGACCAGCCTATGCATGTCTCTTTGGACTCCCTCAGTGTAGTTCTACACCAGGGCCCCCTCCCCCGAAGGCCTCCTGGTCTCACCTTCAGCTAATTAGGGCAGCCTGCAGAGTATCCTTAACAGGCTGCCGTCGATCTCCATAGCACGTTCCCTCTGCCACAGTCCCACCCTTCCTCTGACAGGGGAAGGTGAGACCGTGAGGCCAGGGGGAAGCTGGAGGAGGCTACAAAGAGCTCCTATACACTTCAGCACTTCCCAACTTACCCAAGGGGCCCCCTAAAGTAGAAGCAGCAGTGGCAGTGAACAGTCAGCAAGAGGCAACGCTGCTGCTCCTGCTTTAGGAGACCTGAACGAATTGGCAAGCCTGATTTAAAAAAAACAAACGAATCGATTCAAATCGATTCACCAAAATGAATTGATGAATCAATTCAAAATCGGCGAATTGGGCAGCACTACTGAACAAACAGCTTCAGGCATGATCTCCTGTGCGCGGTAGACTTTATTTTGAAAGGCAGGGCTCTGCGATTGACTCATGTTGCCTTTGTGATCGCGATTGACTTGTTGGGCACCCCTGCTCTACACCAACCAAATTAAGAAAGAAAGCTTTTTAGCAATAAAATCTACCTTGTTGGTTATTGGAGCTACTTTTTATTTGAAATTTCCCGTAAAGGTTTGGCAGATTATAATAATGATGATTATGTTATTTGAGATCCTTACTGGAGAACTTCCTGAAGGGTAAGCCAGTCAGGGAGGCTCTACCTGCAACTGACACCATTTCTTCCTGATGTTTAATATGGAGTATATCGAAGTTTTGTTATTAGTAAAGCTAATTTAAATTTGTCTTTACCCCTGAAGATTATAGACTTTACCTAGATGTGGACTTGAAGAATTTTATTTATTGTTATCATTTGAATGTGTATTGATTACCTCTTAATATTATCAACAACAAAAAAAGAAATCATCCACATGGCATCCGCAAAACTTTTTTTTAAATAAAATCCTCTCAGCCCCCTCCTGCTTCTCCAACAATGCCCCCTCCTTCCCTCCCCCTCCTGCCAACCTACGACAATAAGAAGGCTCCTTGGAATGCCATCTGCCCTGGCAATCCAGGTAAGCCTACCCTGGGCCTACCTGTATCCCTAGTAATCCAGCAGTGATGGTTGGGCACAGGAATACTATCCCCTTGCTCCTGTCCTTTGCGGTGTCTTGCCAAAATGACTGCCACAATCTCTTGCAGCAGTTTATAATATTACATATATACCGTGAGCTGCTACGAAAGGTTGCAGCGGCAGCCATTTTAGAAAGGTGCCAAAAGGGGCAGGGATGATGCAGTTGTTCTCCTACCCCAAAGACAACCAGTGGACCACCAGGGATACAGGTAGGCCCCTGGAAAGCTGGGGAATGGGGAGCAGGGGGCTTATTGCCACAGGGTGGGGAAAGAAGAAGAGGGCATTATTGAGTGGATGGGAGGGGGGGTCAGGGGATGCCATTTAATTAAAAAATATTATGCAGGTGCTAGCCCAATATTCAGCCGGGGACGCTCAATTCTTTCTGGACTTCGGCTGAATATTGACTGGGTCTTCATAAGCTCCAGATCCCAGCTCGCCCACTTTTAGCCCCCAATATTTAGTGCCTGTGTCTAGACAGGGCCCAACATTGAATATTGGGGGTAATTTAGCAGGTGATGGTAAGAATTTTAAAAAACACTGACCATCATTGGCTGAATATCGGGGGGGGGGGAGGGGGAACTGACTTAGGTTTAATAAATGAAAAATTAAAACAGACTCCATATAGAATTATCTTTCCATGCTTTATTCCAGGTTTGCTCGAATTCTTATTTCCACCCTACATTTCTAAACCAGTTTTGGAACACTAAGACCCTCTTTTACTAAGGTGCGCTAAACGCTAATGCGTGCATGTTAGTCTACGGACGCGTTAGTGTTTAGCATGCGCTAATTTGATTAGCGCACCTTAGTAAAACAGGGGGTATGCAAAAACAGATTAAGGTACCCAGTTTCCTAGCAAAAAAGTGCTCACGTCTTGTTTACCCACCAGCGGAGGCTACTTCTTTTTGTCAGCATTTCCTTCTTTTTCTCTCCCCATCCCTGAGATCCTCTCCTTCTCCATCTTTTATACTGACCTAAGATCCTTCATCCAAAAAAGGCTACAAACAAAAATATACATATGCACAACTGAAATTTGAAAGCTATTTAGGGGCACTTGGACTTTTTGCATCCCTGCATGGTGATATAGGGGCTCATTTTCAAAACAGAAAAACATCTCAAAAGCTGTAGATGGATTTTTTTTTTTTTCCAAACATCCAAAATCGCTATTTTTGAAACCCATTTTTAAAATAGATTTCCATGCAGTTCATATGTAATGTGTATAAATCTCAAGGGAGCATGTTGGAGCCATGTTCTGGGTGGGACTAGGGTGGGTTTATGATTTAGACAATAATGGAACATTGCAATAATGGAACATTGTAAAAATGTCCAGGGCACAACATAGGATGTTTTAGGCTGGAGTGGAAAAGGTAGATGTGAATTGCTTGTTCACTCATTCCAAAAATACTAGAACCAGGGGACTTGCGATGAAGCTAGTAGATTTAAAACAAAGCAGAGAAAATATTTCTTCACAAGACATGTAATTAAACTCTGAAATTCATTGCCAGAGAATGTGGTGAAATCAGCTTAGCGGGGTTTATAAAAGGTTTGGATAATTTCCTAAAAGAGAAGTCCATGGGCCATTATTGAGATGGCTTGGGGAAATCTACTGCTTATTTCTAGGATAAGCAGCATAAAATCCATTTTACTACTTGGGATCTAGCTAGGTACTTGGGACATGGGTTGACCACTGTTGGAAACTGGGCTTGATGGACCTTTGGTCTGTCCCAATATGGCAATTCTTATGTTCTTATGATGACATTCAAAAGTGCATGCTGTTGGCAACAGATTCCAACTAAAAAGTGCTTTTCTTTATTATTCCTTAGCACTTATACAGATAAGGTTAAAATGTATAAATTGTTACAAGGCCAACATTTATCAGTCGTAAGAAACATGGGATTTGAGCCAAAATTTATATGGGTAACAAGCAATATTTTCCATTATCCATATAGCTTATGCATTCAGTTCTATTTTATTTAGGCCAAGAAAGGCCAAGTTCTGAAGACATAAAAGGCAGGAATACCTTTATTCAGATAAGTTATCCAAATAAACTTGTGCTGGCTTTTTTAACATTCACAGCTGAACATGTCGCTTGGCTGAAATTATGCGTTTTAGTTATACAGACAAATCATAATACTTTAACCCTCAGTACCCAATATCCAATATTCAGTGGTTACTAAGCCGCTTCTAGCTAGAGAATGACACAGGGACAAATTTGTCCAAGTTCACGCAGGAATCCAATTTCCCCGTCCCATTCCCGCGAGTTTTGTCACTCTCCCTGTCCCTGCCCTATTCCTGTAAGCTCTGCCTTAACTGTACAATCCTCGAACACTTATGATTTTAAAGTGTTTGATGCTTTTTCAGATGAGGGCAGAGCTTACAGGGATGGGGCAGGGACAGGAAAAGAACTCGCAGGGACAGGACGGGAAAATGAGTTCCTGCGGGGACGGAGAAAAATGTATCCCTGTGTCATTCTCTACTTCCAGCCGCAGAATGAACTAACCCTGGATATTCAATGCTAGGGTATGAGCGACTCATAGCATTAAATAGCCAGGTATGTCCACTGACCTGGAAGTTAATGGTAACCAGCCAGAATTTAGACTGGTGCCCAGTTAACTCACCCTCAAGTTCTGTATATGGTGCCTTAAATTGTGCGTGCAAATCAGTGCACGCAACCAATTTGCATGTACAACTTGATTAGTAGGCCTAATCAACACTGATAATTGGCAATTGACACCTCATAACTGATGCTGTTTTGCACTAATTAAAAGTTATGCGCACATTCTGGAAAGTGCAATTTTATAAAAAGCATACGTCAGTTGCAGTATGAATTTGAAAAGGGCGTGGTCAGAGATGAGTCATGAGAGGATCATGGGCATTCCTAAAAGCTATCGTACATTATTATAGAATACACTGATCCATGTACAGCTTAGGTACAGGCATTTAGGCCTGGTTCTAGCTAGCCTAACTGGGTTTGCCTAAAAGTTAGGTGATATTCGAAATCAGCCAATAATTCACTTTATGCTGCAATCTGTAATGACAAATATCCAAAAACGCAGCGACTTAAATCTTTATATACTTTTCAAGTTGTAAACAGACACATCAGACATGTCACCACCAGCCATATGCGATTGGAAAGGCTGTGTAGTGTACATCACTAGCGGAATATATTCATCATCTGTACTGCATTAATTTAACTTAATATATTTTTTATTTTTCATATATAATTTAATAATTTAATTCAGTTCATTTAATTTAATTCTTCTCTAAAATACTCCCATCTTGGTTAGTATACATCATTAAAATCATATATGAAGCAAAAATCACTTAGCTTGAAGTCATATCTCTAGCTAATGCTTCAATAAGTAACTCTTCTTATTGCCGGGAAGGGACTGGCTGACATGTTTCATCACTAGGCTTTCTCAAGATCAATCCCCTCTAGTTTCAAAACAAACAGACAATGTAAGAAGTTTTTTTAGTCTAAATTGATACCTGAATATCTAAAATACCCTATCTAATAAGGTTATGCTCCTATCTCATCACAATAACCACGTACCATCCCGACTGCAATGTTTTATTTCACAGATGGCCGCAGCGTCTCTCAAAGGATTTAAATACTAACTGACGTCACTACTGACAGCCAATCAGGACCTCAGATCAGAGTCATCCATTCAACTTCCATATTAAGGCCCATCGGGACAACAGTGTTTAAAGTAAAGTTAGGTGATGCACAGGTGCTTAGCATGATTCTATAAAAGGTACATGCATGCTTGTTCCAGCTCTCCACCAGTTTAGTAAAAGGGGCCCATAGTGCAAAATATAGACTGCATATATAAATTCTCAAAACGGACACATTTTGATCACTAAATTGAAAATAAAATCATTTTTCCTATCTTTGTTTGGTAATTTCATCAGTCTCTGGTTGCATTTTATTCTTCTGACTGTGCATCCAATATTTCTTCCCTTCTTTCAGCCTCCTGTATGCTTCCTCTCTTCCAGACCTCATTCCCTTCCCCAACTTTTTCTTTGTTTCATCCTGTCCCCTTCTTTCTTTCTCTCTCCATGCCCCCTTTCTTTCTGTATGTCTGTTTTTTTCTCTCTCTCCGTGCCCCATTTCTTTCTTTCTTTTACTCTGCCCCCTTCTTTCTCTCTCCATGCCCCCTTTCTTTCTCTATGTCTGTCTTTCTCTCTCTCTCTCCCCATGCCCCATTTTTTTCTTTCTTTCACCCTGCCCCCTTTCTTTCTTTCTGGCTCCCTGTCTCCACCCCCCTTTCTTTCTTTCTCCCTGCCCTCCCCCATGCCACCGCTGCCACTACCACCATGCTGCCACCACCGCCGGGGAAAGGCTGCCACTGGCCATCGGAAACAGGCAGGCGCCGAATTTGTCCTGCTTCTTTTCCCGCGGGCCGACCAACTCTGGCTGCCCGACGTCAATTCTAACGTCAGAGAGGACGTTCCGGGCTAGCCAGGCAGCTATTGGCTGGCCCAGAACGTCCTCTCCGACGTCAGAATTGACGTCGGACAGCTATAGTTGGTCGGCTCGCAGGAAAAGAAGCAGGCGAATTCGGAGGGAGGGAGAACTGGCGCCGGCTTCTTTCTGATGACCGCAATGGCAGCCTTTCCCTGATGGCAGGCCAGCTGTGCACCCCTTTGGGCCGTGCACCCGGGGCGGACTGTACCCCCCCCCGCCCGCCCCCCCTAGGTACGCCACTGACTTTTTGTTTGATGATGTTTGACGGGATGAGCAGGAAGCCTACTCAACAAATCAAATTGCATCAAGAAAAAAGTAAACAAAACAAAAAGCCCTCCCCGCACACTACTGTATTGACAACAACAAGAATTATATGAATTGCATGATATAAATATTTTAAAGAAATAAGGGACCCCTGCCTGAAGAAAGGTGCCTAGATCAGAACTCTTAGCCGATCTAGATGTCTAACTTAAATAAAAAAGCTTAATTAGAATTGATAATGATCAATATTGAGCTAATTGGTAAAAATTAAAATTAATTGGATGGTAGGCTTCTAAGTTGGTAGACGCCTACCACTTTTGGGTAAGCACCTAGTCCAAGGCGCCTTCCAGAAAGTGGGCAAAGTAAGGGGCATATTGTTTGAGGATCTTAAGCATGTTTTCCATGTAGGCGCCTAAATTGGACCTAGGCGCCGGAATTTAGGCCAAGAAAATCTGGGCTTAGGGGATGCCTAAAGTTTTGATGCCTACCAGGTGTGATTCTATAAACAGTGCCTAACTCATAAATGGCATGCACTGCATGCCTCAGTGCTTATGTTTTAGGCACTGTTTATAGAATCAGGGCCTAGGTGCTACAATCCCATTTTATACCTATGGGCCAGGTGAAATTGTGCAGAACTAATGCTGGGGAAATTTTTACAAAGATATTTTTTCCACACACATATGTATTGTATACACAAATGCATAGAAAATATATTTTTATAACTGGGTTAAATGTATGGACCTTGCAAGAAGGTGTATGCTTTGTCCCTAGGCATAGATGGGATGCGGCTGAAGTGGAGTGTGGGCGGAATTTGCAAGTACGCATGCTAATCATAAAGCTATTCTAATTAGCATGTGTACTTATGAGCAAATAGAAATGTCGGTCTATGCCTGCACTTATACTAGTATTGTATAAAGACACATTGGTGCCTATGCATTCTTATAGCGCTTAGTGTCTCTGGCTTATTTGCTCCAAAGTTTGAATGTAATGTTTTACATATATGCAGATGATATTATTATTTTGCTATCCTGTAAGGCCATTTCGAATGAACTAATTACTCAGATTTCCAATGTTTTGGAAAAGGTAGAATTGTGGATGATGCAGTTTAGGCTAAAGCTTAATTCTGAAAAAACTAAAATCTTTTAAGCTAGCCCTAATGAAAAAATTCAGGAATCAACAATCCACTTTAACTGTCAAAACTCTGAGATAGCGTAAAATCTGAAGATTTTGGGTATAACTCTTGATCGTAGTTTAACTTTCTGGAAGCATACAGACCTCTTAATCAAAAAAAGCTATGCACTATTGTGGAAACTGAGAACTATTAAGAAGTATTTTGACATGGAATCCTTTCAGTTACTGGTCCAGTTTACAGTACTGTCTACCCTGGATTATTGTAATATTGTTTATCTAGGATTACCGAAAAAAAAATCTTATTAAGACTCCGACTGGTTCAGAATACTGCGGTTCGTTTAATTTTTGTTCTTAAAAAATATGATCATGTAAGCCTTTTTTATGCTAGACTACATTGGCTGCCATTTGGGGCCAGAGTATTTTTCAAGTTTGGATGTGTTTGTTACAAGGCTCTTTTTGGACTATTACCCTCTTATCTGGTACCATATCTGAAACTGTTTAATTAAAAAAAACCCATACTAGAAATTCAGGCATGTTTATCTTCCCTACCCCAGGGGTATGTCATTATAAAACTTTCTTTGACAGGACTCTAGAATATCAGGCGGGGAAAGTGAATTCCTGGATAAGCCCGTTGATTGCTTAGGCTCATTCTTACCCTATATTTAGGAAATTATTAAAAACTTATTTAGTTGATAAACAAGAATGTTGATTTTTATTAAATCTAAGTTTGCAAAGATATTTTTATTAGGCTGTGTTTTTGTAACCTTTTTCTCCAATTAGGTTGTACTTAACTGAGATATTAATAGCTGTGTATCTGAAATTGTATTTTAACTATGGTGTATTAATTTGCTCATTAGTAGTGCGTATGTGATTGTATTTATTAATTGAAATGTTTTTAACTCTTTGCTGTGAACCGCCTAGAACTACTGGCAGGGCGGTATACAAGAAATTAATTATTATTATTATTATTATTATTATTAACAGGCACCTACTGGCCACTCTATTATATATGCACATAAAGTAATCGGAGGCTGTGCTTATTATCTGTCCTAATATAGGAGAGAAGGAAAGAAGGTACCAAGTCTCGAACAACAGCAAACCAACAACAAAAAGAGGCACTGAAGATGTCAGAACAACTTGTGGTCATAATGTCTTTAATTAATAGTTTGTACCATAACACAATGATGAGTCTGGAAAGGATAGGCCTAAAAAACTAAGACAAACAAAGTCCCAACTAGCAGGGCCGCCATCAGAAATTTCTGGGCCCCTTACTGAGCAATCCTATTGGGCCCCCCATGCACCCCTTCCCCCCCCCCCCCCCGATCCCCCCCTTCTTCCATGGGCCGAATGCACACATACTTTTCTCTGTTGCCGCACTCTTTGACCAAAAGATTTGTAAGCCTGCAACCACGTCAAGGTAGACTCTTTCAGCAGGGCCCTAACCTAACCTAAACTAAACTAAACTAATCTATACCTATCTATTCTAAACTAACATATGTCTAATACTGAACTAATAACAAACTAACAAACATCTGCATAATAAATAACTAATAAATAATAGTGCTAGTAGCTATAATTTGAATGTAAAATCTCAGTTAAGGATTTCTTTTGACCTTTGTAGGCCAGAAGTAGATCACAATTGCACAATATTTTTTGTAACAAGTATTAAATGTGTTTTTATAAATACTGTAAGCTTAATAAATATATCAGAAAAAAACTACACATCTGAGCGCATATCTGAACATACACATCTGTATGATCCCATCCTCCTCAGCTTGTCTATAGCTGCATCATGCATGTTAAAAATATACGATATGTTGATATGTGCACCTTCCTTCCTTCCCATCCATCCTCCTCAGCCTGTCCTTACACATCCACAGCTGCATGTTAATGATGATGTATATGTTATGATGATAAATAAGTGCATATGAGCACATCATTAACATGCAGCTATGGATGAATATAAAAAAGAAACAATATTCTGTACAATTGTCAATTTATAAATCAGCGTATTCTCCCCACTCTCTCTTCCCCATTTCCCTTCAGCGTCCTCAGTCCACTCTCTCTCCACTTTCCTTCAGCGCACGCACATAAAAACAAGCAAGTAATTTTATATCATTTTCATTCTATTCATTCATAGAAATTAAAGTCTAAATAATGCCAGTCACATAATAAAACATGATTTTACAAAAATAATTCCCTGCACAGTCAAGCCTGCAAGGATTACTAGATGTCTTTCAGCAGCTCTCCTCCCCCCTCCCCCTTACCTTTGTGGCCAAGTCAAAATGATCTACCAACAATAAAATTTTAAAAACACAAAGCACGCTGTACGCAGAGAAAATGTTAATTATCATTTATATTCCGCGGGTTTTCAAAGAGGTCAAGGCAGATGACTTTATGCAATGTCACCTCAGTAACAACTATACAAAAATAGACAAATATTCCCCCTCCCTTTTTACTAAAACGTGATAGTGGTTTTTAGCGCAGGGAGCTGTGCTGAATGCCCCACGCTGCTCTCAACGCTCATAGGCTCCCTGCGCTAAAAAACGCTATTGCGGTTTAGTAAAAGGGGTCATAGTGCAAAATATAGACAGCATATATAAATTCTCAAAGCAGACACATTTTGATCACTAAATTAAAAATAAAATCATTTTTCCTACCTTTGGTAATTTCATCAGTCTCTGGTTGCACTTTATTCTTCTGACTGTGCATCCAATATTTCTTCCCTTCTTTCAGCCTCCTGTATGCTTTCTCTCCTCCAGACCTCATTCCCTCTCCAAACTTTTTCTTTGTTTCACCCTGCCCCTTCTTTCTTTTTATCTCTCTCCATTTTTCTTTCTTTCTTTCATCCTGCCCCCTTTCTTTCTTTCTGGTTTCCTGTCCCCCCCTTTCTTTCTTTCTCCCTCCCTGCCCTCCCCTATGCCACCACCATTGGGAAAATGCTGCCACTGCCACTGGGGAATAGGCTGCCACTGCTGCCATCGGGAACAGGCCGGCGCTGAGTTCGCCCTGCTTCTCTTCCCTGCTGAGCCGACCAACTCTCGCCACCCGATGTCAATTCTAACGTCGGAGAGGACGTTCTAGGCCAGCCAGGCAGCGATTGGCTGGCCCAGAACGTCCTCTCCGACATCAGAATTGACGCAAGTGGCGAGAGTTGGTCGGCCCCACAGGGAAAAGCAGGGAGAACTTGGCGCCGGCCCGTTCCCGATGGCGGCGGTGGCACTCAAGTGGTTAAAGAGCCGCAGTTTGCCGGCCTAGGGAGAACACTGGAGGGTGGTCAGCTGTGCACCCTCTTGGGACGTAAACCCGGGGCGGGGTGGACCGCCCCCCCCCCACCCTCCTCCACCTTGGTATGCCACTATCTGTACCTCACTCCCTCCCTATGACCAAAAATTCTCCTTTCTTCTATTCCCCGTGTACACAACCATCTCTTTCCCTCCCTTCCTCTCTCCCAAGTCCACGCCTTCTGTGTTCAAAAACACATTCTCTCTCCCACCTCAGCATCTCTTTCCCTCACTTCCTCTCTCCCAAGTCCATGCCTTCTGTGTCCAATAACCCATTCCATCCCCCACCTCAGCATCTCTTTCCCTCCCTTCTTCTCTCCCAAGTCCATGCCTTCTGTGTCTAAAAATCCATTTCCTCCCTCACCTCAGCATCTCTTTCCCTCCCTTCCTCTCTCCCAAGTCCATGCCTTCTGTGTCCAAAAACCCATTCTCTCCCCCACCTTAGCATCTCTTTCCCTCCCTTCTTCTCTCCCAAGTCCATGCCTTCTGTATCCAAAAACCCATTCCATCCCCCACCTCAGCATCTCTTCCCCTCCCTTCCTCTCTCCCAAGTTCATGCCTTGTGTCCAAAACGCACTCCCTCCCCCCTTTTGTGTTCCGCATTTGCCTCCCAGCCCATCTTTGCAACTTTCTCAGCAAAACGGAGCTCGAGCCGAGAGGCTTGTCTCCTGTTTCCTGCCTGCCCTGCCGCGCACAAATAGCTGACCAGAAGTATTCTCCGATGTCAGCGCTGACGTCGGAGGGCAGGCTTTGCTTAAGCCCTCCCTCCGACGTCAGCGCTGACATCGGGGAATACTTCCGATCGGCTATATGTGAGCGGCAGGGCAGGTAAGAACAGAAGACGAGCCTCGCAGCTCGAGATGTATTTAACTCCATGGATCCCCCATCCAGCTCTCTCCTGTGCACCTGGGGTGGATCTACCCCCCTCCCTGCCGCCCCCTAGGTACGCCACTGGGACCGGCACCGGTCCACGGACTGGCGGTTGAAGAACTGTGGCCTAGGACCCTGGGGGAGCTTTGGCCCCCTGTCAGCTCTGGGCCCCTGAATGCAGGACTGGTAGTACTGCCCTGATGGCGGCCCTGCCAACTAGTATCCAAGTTTCTGCGACTCTGTCACCTTCCTCAGGGGACAATAGCAAACAAATTTTATAGCCAAAATGCAGGACATGAAGTTGCAGTGTCCTGCATTTTGGCTACAAAATTTGTTTGCTATTGCCCCCTGAGGAAGGCAACGGAGTCGCAGAAACTTGGCTACTAGTTGGGGCATTGTTTTGTTAGTTTTTTAGGACTCGCCATTGTGTTATGATACAAACTGTTAATTAAAGACATTGTGACCACAAGTTGGTTCTGACATCTCCAGTACCTGTCCTAATATAGGAAAGAAAAGTATGATACTGATCTTTCTTTTGTGAAGCCATAGGGCCGGATATTCAGCCAGCAGCACTCAGAAGTTTGCAGTCTATTGTAAGCAATATGCCCAGAAATTCAATGCTGGGCCAAGTCCTGACTTTGGAACTGAATTTCTGGGTTTCTAGATTCAGCTAAACCATAGCTACTTAAGTGCGATATTCAGCACTTAACCAGTTATGGCTTGAAGACTCCTTTTTGAGAGCATACACCAACTGATACTTAACAAGTATGCTCTTCCACAGCAACCTACATAGCATTTCACCCTTCCAGAAACCACAACAGCTACTACTACTACTACTACTATTAAATTATAACATAATCACACCATTCTACTTGTAACTAACTCAACTGTATTGTACTTCAAACTGATGAACTGTAATTCTAACGACAGCTCGATGTTCCCGTCTTTTGAATGATTACTACATCTCCTATCTCTGGAAACTACCTCATAATATACTGCTTACTTTATATTTCATGGCTGTAACTCCTAAACGTAATGTAAACTTTTTGACTTGTAAATTGCCTTGAACCTAAATAGGCACAGAGCAGGGGTCTCAAAGTCCCTCTTTGAGGGCCGCAATCCAGTCTGGTTTTCAGATTTCCCCAATGAATATGCATGAGATCTATGCGCATGCACTGCTTTCAGTGCATATTCATTGAAGAAATCCTGAAAACCCGACTGGATTGCGTCCCTCAAGGAGAGACTTTGAGATCCCTGGCATAGAGTGACCCAAAAATTGAAGATTAGATTAAATTATGGGCTACTGCATAAAGATAGGGCTGGTTTTTATGTGATCCTATTTCTACAACTGCCTTGGCCAGTTAAGTGCTGAATATCGGCACTTAACTAGCCAAGTGCTGACGTCACCTCTGGAACACCCCCCAAATAGGCAGTTTTTAGTTAGCGGTTAATTGCTACTGAAAATGAGGGGTTAACCCTAAACTTGCAATTTAACTGACCAGGACCCATTTCTAGCCAGTTAAAACATTTAGAATATCAGCCCGATAGTGCTTAATCCTTGTCTATGTTTATTCCAAGATTTGCTATACCACATTTTCTGGGCTCAGGTCAATGCGATTTACAATAATTTAAAATTTCAGAAATAGGAAAGGAAATACATAATAGCACAGGAAAGGGACAAAACATTCACACATACTAGTACCACACTGACTGCTATCATGTTTACTAATGCCAGAGACCCCTCAGGTCAAAATACGGAAGGGGAAAGGTTTCACATAAATCTCTGCCAGCTGTAGACAAGATTAATGGACAGCCCAAGTGGCAACCAACTCAAGACCCGTAAGAAGAAAGAAAATAGAAAGTTTTAACTGCCATTTAAATTGCCCATTTATTATATATTGACCCACTTGTGAGTACCTGATTTTTTTTTCTTATATGGATGAAAAATTTTGAGTCCCAGGTTATTCACACAAATGATTGAAAAATAACTCGATTATGTAGGTGCTCCTTAATGAATGTGAGCTCTGCATTCTTTCACTGCACTCTTGTACAATGCTTGGAAGTCTTAATTGCATTTAGTTATCTGAGCTATTTTGGCCTTTGATTTAACTGCACAAAAATGTGTTCTGTTGGCACAGCATAGCAATAACCATAGTGTTTATTATAACTGAGTTACATTTATATGTCTATGAAAATTCTTTGTAGTCCTTGTAAATGTTTAAGACACATTTCTCAAATGTTTCTCAAGGTTAAGCATCTCTTAAATCACAGCTCCCTGAAGACTCAAGTTGCCTAATGCCTAAATTTCTTCCAAGGTAGGTCCTACTGGTGTCCTGAAGCATGAGTTAATGTTGAAATGAGCTTTGCTTGCAATGATGTTCCTGTTGTGTCAATCCACATGAATAGTAGGGTTGCTTAATTCAGTTAGCCGCTGTGGATCTGGAATGAAATAAAAGGCAGCTTTGGCAGTGCTACCATAAACACTTTGCATGTTTCCTCTAGAATGCTTACAGATTAGTTATAATAATTAATCAGTTTTATGGGGCAAGAAATGAAATGAATTAGTGGACTCTGAGTTAAAAGCATGCTCCTGAATCTTTATATCCTTTGAATATTTTTCTTAATTTCATTGTTACCCTTCATGTGCTTATTGTTGGGCAAGCTATTTCATATTGCTGCAGTAACTCTTTCAACCTAATCCTCAGCACAGAAGATAAATAACCTGCCCAAAGCTATTCAGGATGTGTTAGAGAAGGGAATCTACTGTAATAATAGACCGCAATTTCAATGCTAAAGCAAGATCGTGGTCACATCATGCCCATAGATAACATAGAAATTAAGATTAGCAAACTGTATACTGGGCTAACTTATTTCTTATCAGCATTTGAAGGTTATGCTTCTTTGTTTTGCACGCCATGGCTATTGCCTTCTGTACTTCTCTGAAAAGTTCTCAGCCCAACCAACCAGCTTCGTTAAGTGCCAATTTGAAGAAATTAAATTCTATGTTTTGACATTGTTTCAGATCATTGATTGAACCATATCCACATCATTCTCTTCTTGGTTGAGATGAGAACTTTTCAGCAATCCAGGATCTCCCTATTTCTAGGAGATCCCTCAATAGGGATACCCCAATCAAAATCAGTCATATTAAAATCACCTAATAGTAGTACTTCCCCTTTTGCAGCTATATTTTGAATGTCTTCTATTAAATCTCTGTCCACTTCTTCCTTTTGTGAAGGAGGTCTGTATATCAAACCAATGTAAATACATTTTCCATTCCCAGTTTTCATTTTAACCCACAGTGCCTCTTCCTTACACTGTAGATCCTGTAACTGTGTGGCTTTGCATAATCTTTAACATACTATATAATGCCACTCCCCCTCCTTTTCTTCCTACCCTGTCTTTCCTGAACAGATTATATCCCAATATAACTATATCCCAGTTATGGGTCTCCGTGAACCATGTCTCCATGATCCCCCACTAAATCCAACTCAGCCTTTTCCACTACAGTCTATTGTGAGTTTTTGCCTCTTTGGCAAGTTTCTTTTCATATTCTTGCTTAGCTTACTTTATCAATGCTTTGCATCTAACTTGTCAAGGCTTAATTCTCTTCTTATTTTCTTCATTTGGATCCTTTTTCCATTCTTTAAATAATGTATTTTTGGGGGGCTCTAATAGCTTCTTTCACTTCACCTTTTAGCCATGCCAGCTCTCATTTTCTCTTCTTTCCACCTTTGTTAATATGTGGAATACATTTGGTCTGTGCTTCCATGATGGTATTTTTAAATATCATCCACAATTAGTTTACAGTCCTAACCTTTGCAACTGATCCTTTTAACTTCTTTTTAACCATCTTCATAATTTTATCATAGTTGCCTTATCTCTTAGGGACTACATCCACTTTGTAGTCCTGATTATCCTTTAACACCACACCTCCTTCACTAGGCAAGGAGGTTAATTATGTGACCTGCACCACCAGAGAATCTACCTTCAGATTAACAGCTGCTGGAAATCCAGAGCCATAGGGTAAAGATTGGACATAGTCTTAGTCACTTGCAAGGTCCCCTCTGGCAACTCCCAATGGTCTGTGACCAGATTTGTGATGTCCAGATGTGAGGGAAAAAATGCAGAGTCAGAGCCGCTCATAATAGAGCACTGCGACAAGGGAGCTGGAGAAACTTACAGCTTCAAGTCTCACAGCAAGGTAGAAATAATGCCCAAGAGCACAGAGAATATGAACAGCCGGCACACAGTAGGGTCTTATCCCAGTCCAGGGCCACTACTGCTTCTTGACTGTTGTTTTCATGCAAAGAACCAGACTCTGCCAGAGAAACTGCATCCTGGGACAATAATGGCATGGAATCAAACTTTCTATCCTCTCAGTTAATCTCAGACTAAACTTCCTGGTCCAACTCTGTGTCCTCATCTGGTTGGGATGCATGTTGAAGAGAGATCCCCTATGCCATGCCTCCATTGCACTTAACATAGATACTGAGGACCTACAACATTTCAAATAGACATTTCACATAAGGTTCACAAAATCCAGTGTAAAGCCTTATACTGAGGGTCTTGAGGACCCCTGCTGGTCCTTCTGGGCTCTATGGCAACCATGCAACAGCACTTAGCAAATGCATCTTCTGAGGGCTTTGTAAAGGGTCTCTTCCCTTGGGATAATTCTTCCTGTGGATCCCCAGCCCTAGAGGGCTCAGAGGGGGCTGAGCCCAGGGCTCCCACCCTCCTTGGCTGGCCATCCAGCACAAACCTGGCATGATACAGGGGTAGGAAGGTCTGAGGGGGGGTCTATCCCTATCAATTTTAAGTAAAATTGAAGGGTTTTGAGGCAGATGGAGGCTTTAGAAAAAAAAGATCAATTAAAATCCATGATGACGGATCCAAGATGGCAAAACTCACCTGATGCCTGGCAGATCTTCTCCAGGCTTTTCTTAGTTTAAGTGGTCGTGGGGCTCCTGGGAAGCTATTGACTAATGCTGAAGTGATGGGGCAGGAGTTCCGCTGGCGCCTCATGGTGCTCTGAGCCTGCAAATGTAGGCTCATTGGAGAGTTTTCTGAGAATATTACAAACCAAGACGACATCAGAGGGAGGCCTTCTGGAGATGCCGGCAAGGAGTGGAGGCATGGCAGATCTCCTTGGGCTGTACCACGCTGAGCCCCAACAGTGGAGCTCCTCCCCCTCAGCCGCAGAGTGCTAGTTCACCACAATGGGATCAGGGCACACCAGGGTCGGTGTTAGATCCTGGCCCCAGAGACTCAAGCTTTAACATCACTGGGACTGGATACTTCTTGATTGGAGGATATACCATCAAAGAACTCTGCGAGACTACCAACTTCTGAGAGGGAGTTGGATTCCAGCAGTGGTAATCGAGAGGAAATTTGGCTTAGTGAGCAGATTAAAACTTTACAAATGCAGAAATGTTCCTTGGTTAAACCCTCTGAAGTAACCTTGGTTCACTGTGGGATTTGGTAGCTAATCTGGGGAAATCTTTGTGTCCCCAAACGCAATGACTGGAGGAAAGAATAGAAAAGCAGGAAGAAGAATTGAAAGAGATGAAAGTTGAAATAGGATCTTTAAAAACACAGTTTGATAATTATGATAAAGAATTAACTCCCCCCCCCCTTTTACAAAACTGCAGAAGTGGTTTTTAGCACAGGCTGGCGTGCTGAATGCTCTGTGCTGCTCCTGACACTCATAGAGTTCCTATGAGCATTGGGAGCAGCGCAGAGCATTTAGTGCGCCATCCTGTGCTAAAAAACACTTCTGCAGTTTTGTATAAAAGGGAGTAAGTGAGATATGTCATTGTGATTAAGAAATGCTTTTTTTAATCTGCGTATGCTGAGGAAGGTCAGACATCCCTTTCATCACCCTCACTTTTCTATTTTAGTTCAGTCAATTATATTATCACAGCTTGATTATTGTAATGTCATCTACCTCAGTATTACAAAAATTTGCCTTTATAGATTACAACTGATTCAGAATCCTGCAGCGAAACTGATTTTAGGGAAGCGTAAGTTCGATCACATGACACTGTTGCTTCAGAGTCTTCATTGGCTTCCTGTTTATTCTAGAGTTCAGTTTAAATGTGCTTGATCAGAAAGGGATTTTTCACTCTCTGGAAACTCAGATCCATTAAAGCTTATTTCGATACAGCGGCATTCAGAACCCTAGTCCAATCCCTCGTACTGAGTCTACTTGACTACTGTAACATCGCCTATTTAGCAATTTCCCAAAAGAACATGCAACGTTTACAATTGATGCAAAATGCAGCGGTCAAACTGATCTTTGGGCTGAGGAAGTTTGACCAGGTGACACCCTACTACCGGCAGCTGCATTGGCTGCCAATGGAGGTGCGCGTAAAGTTTAAATTTGCCTGCTTCTGCTTCAAAGCACTACAAGGACTTACCCCTAAATATATTACTGACCTTTTCGTCTTCTCAGCCAACAGACACAAGAGAAGCTCACATTCCAACTTCGTTTACCCCCCAGTGAGAGGTTGTAAACTGATAAAACACCATGAACATCTTCTCTCGCACCAAGCAGCATCATGGCGTAAAGACCTAGAACAATTGCTTTCGCCCACTACTTATGAGGAATTTAGGAAAAGTCTGAAAACACACCTGTTCCTAAAGTATCTAGACAACTGATCCTCTCTTCTCTCTCCCCTCTATAGCGATTAACTTGTTCTATTGATCACTCTCTTCTCAAAAATGGATTTCCTGTCCTATTAACCCTCTTTATTCCTCCCCTCTTAAAGTCAATCAATTTGTACTTTTGCTTAATCTTTGTAAACCGCATAGAACTTCACGGTATTGCGGTATATAAGCTGTTATTATTATTATTTATGGTATCTTCACTCCTCTAGTTCCTTTATCCTGGAATCATTACAGATTCTCTTTTGCAAGGGGCAACCAAAAATATAAATTATCTTTCCCTTCCAGAAAAGATTAGAGGAGTTAAGATTTTTGGCCAATCTTTGATTTTTAAATTTTCTCAACTTTGGAACGATCTTCTGTTCCTTATAAGAAGCTCTGGTTCTCTTCTATTTTTTCGTAAGCTTTTGAAAACTACTTTATTCACTAAACATTTTGGAAATTAATTCTTTTCAAAATTTTTATTTTATGGTTTATATTTTTTTAAGTTAACTATTGTAAACCGGGTCGAGCTTTCTTAGAATGAAGACTTGGTATATAAAGCCAAGTATTAGATTAGATAAGATACAGGAAAGTACGATAAAAGATAATATCAACTTGAGAAGAAAGATAGAGTCATTAGAGAATAATTCATTCTTTAATAATTTATGGTTCCTGAACTTCCCTTAGGTGTTCTCAGTGACACCTAGAGAGATGTTGAAAAGATATTTTTTGGAAATACTTTTAGTTCCAGAAGAATCAATTCCTCCCTTTTCTCAAGTTTATTATCTGCCAATTAAAAAGTAACAAGATCAACAAACTCTTAATCAAAATGAAGAAGCTCCAGATATTTCAACTATTTTAGAAACCTCTGATAGAGAGGTAGCTAAATCCTCAACATTAGTTGCTTCGGTAGCACTTTTGCTGGACAAAATGTAGATTTTGAAAATGTTCTTTTAAAAAAGACATAAAGAATTTTGAGACTTTAAGATCCAGATATTCCCAGATGTTTCTCGGGACACACAAAAGCCAATGGGCGTCCTATATAGAATCGGGTCTAAGGCTGCTTAAAATAAACCCGATTCTATAATCGACATCCATGTTACAGATGCCAGTTAGACATCGAGTTATTGTAAACGTGGCTGCTATACATATTGCAGTAAGGGATCTCGCTGCCATGATAAGTATAGCGGCTGCGGCTGCAAATCCCCCCCTAATTAATGAGGCAGGAGGGATGCCCAATCCCTCCTACCTGGAATACCCCCAACGTACCCCGAATGAATGCAGTATGAGGGATGCCCAATCCCTCCTGCCCGGAAGACCCCCAACTTGCCCCAAACGAACACGGCAGGAGGGTTGCCCAACCCATCCTGCCCGGTAGACCCCCAACCTGCTCCAAAGATTGCCGGCAGGAGGGTACCCAACCCCTCCTGCCGGAAGACCTGTGATCTTTAGCTACACTTTGAACGCTAGTTTTTATTTCACTTCAATTGACACCTTTACAGCGTGTCTACCCGAGTGCATATATGCACAGTGCCATCTTCAAGCCAGACTCTTGATAAAGACACAGATGCCAAAATTCTACCAGTGTTGAGTCTATTGAGTCATTGCGGCATATTCATCAATAAAGTGGTTGTTTTGAATAATACACCCTTGTCTGATCTATTGACATCCTGCCCTCAAGACTCCCTTGTTGTGTGCTTTAGTCCCGTCATTGAGGCCTGTCCTTGGCTTCCAATTCAGTGTCTTAGATCTACCTCACCATGCCAGAAATCCAGGTCCAAGACTCAGTCTGCTTGTTTGACACTGCTATCTGAAACTGAACATGGCCAAGACTGTTTCTTATCTTTCTCTTTAAACCCGTCTCTCCTCTTCCCCATGTAATATTTCTGTGGATAACACTCTCATCCTCCCTGAATGCCATAGGATTTAGGAAAGAAAACATACACCACTGTATTTTAGCATGAGGACACAAACCAAACATTTCAGCACATTTTTAAAAATCAATTTTCATTTGCATTATTTGCTTGATAAGCATGATAGAAAGTTTCTAATTCTGTTTGTGGTTTGTTTTACAGACCTTCTAATCATCCTTATGCTATGAAAACACACCATTTTCTGTTCTGCCCACATTTTTCCAACATTAACCTAGTTCCTTCTAGAAAAATCCCCTATAGATATAACTTGGATTAACTCTCTGGCATTGCAAGCATCCAAATCTTGGCACAGGGAAGCAAACACCAAGAAGTAGAATCTATCTATGACTAAACATGCATGTGCAAAATATAGATATGGCTTTTTCCATCATGCAAAGGTAACAATGCATGTGTCATTAATCAACCCATTATTTTGTTTTAGCCACATTAGATTAGTATTATATTATACAGATGTTTTAAAAAAATAATATATTATATATGCAGGATATAATCATTCATTCATATCATAGGTTAATGTATTTTTTATCTCTGAAAAAAATGCTATTTTAACAAAATGTACTCATTGCTTTGGAATGTGAGTGGCTCATATCCTCACAGGACAAAGCATAGCACACTATATTTAATCCTCACATTTTTTTCACCAACATCCTACTTCTTCTCAACCCCTACCCTATGCTGTTCCTCAAGAACCCTGTCCTCTTAAATGTCTACTTGATATCATTTGCTTTCTTTATTCAGTCCTTAAGACTCAGTTGCCAAATTAAATTCTATTTCTGACTGGCTCACCAGTAACCGCCTTAAGCTAAACCTAGATAAAACCACTGCAGTCTTCCCAAAGCTCACTTACTCTTCCAGGTTAGCCCACTATGCATCGTTTTACCATTCACCTGCAACAGTCTGAGAAGACCATGGGGATCATTATAAACAATACCCTTTGCTTAGATATCCATGTTTTCAACCCAACTCTCTTCAGCTGCTCTTAGATACAAATAACTCTATGAATTCTGGTCCACTCACTTGTTCACTCCAGACTAATCTATTGTAGTTCCTTACTGCCAGATCTGAGATCCTCCCGTATGTGACATTTACAATAAGTGTAAAATACTGATATACAATTACTCTTTGGAAAGAAGAAATTTGACAAGGCTACCCCTTTAATTCAAACAGTAAAATGGCTTTACCATTTCATTTTAAATCCCTTTTAAGATTCGGCTGATTGCTCATTGAGTTTTTTTTTTTTTTACTGGGTATTCCTTCCTTTCTTAGCAGTGCATTAATTCCCTATGCAACTTCTGTCTATTTGCAGCCAGCCCACCATAACCTCCTAGTTGTCCCTTTCCACTTCACAGTTATATTTGATATAGTCCCTTTCATCCTGCTTTAAGGTTGTTACTCCCCTACATTCTGGAATCAACTTCTTCTAAACAACCAAATAGAAACTCTTCAAAAATATTCAAGGAAGCCCCCAAAACACATTACTTCACAAAGGCATTTCGCCCTGATTAAGTACATTTCTGCATCTAGGGGGTCAACTCAATAAAGAGTGAGCAATTTTAGGCACCTAAACTTTGGGCGCTAAGCTAATATTTTATAACAGCACAACTGTGCACCAAATCTGTTATAGAATACTTGCACAAGTAACCAGTTCCATGCCAAATTTTAGGCATGACTACTTATGCCATGTCTACGGCTGGTATAATGGTCAGGTCTAAATGTGGCAGCTGACCCACCTATGCCCTCCTAGGTGAATGACCCCTTTGCAGTTATGTGTGAGGATACTTAGGCACCCTATTACCTGCTGTTTAACTCCCTATTTTGGAGTTATCTGCTATTATCTGCTGTTTACTTCTGGCACACTTTATGGAATTACCTTGATATAAAGTTAGGGTTATACCTTAAGATCACCTGGATCGTATCTTAACTTTGTTCAACTTCTTATGGAATTATTCACGTTAATCATTTTTACTTATTGATTTTATACAATGTTGTAACCTAGGCTTCCTATTATATCCTTCCAAATTCAGTTCAAGGGTCTTGGACCCTTGTGTGATTGTATCATAGGACTGAGAGGTCACTGACTTCCACTGGCTCCTTGGTATGGCTGATTCGGAAAAAGCCATTACAGATTTGTTTTCATTTAAAATTTTCTGGCCCAGAGTTGGCTGAAGAAAATGTTGGAGGAACTGCTTAAGTTAATAAAAACAAATCTGCTTCAGAAGCCCAGGTTTTTCCTGTTCCTTAGAGGCTTCTTTTCAAGCTGACTGCAGGTTTCTGTCATGGCCGTGGCACACTAAATGCGGGGCTGAAGCTGGAGGGCATCTGGAAATGCACAATGTGCAGCAGCAGCAGCATAAAGGGCGAACAGAATGCTAGGAATGATTAAGAAGGGGGTCACAAACAGATCGGAGAAGGTCATCATGCCGCTGTACCAGTCCAAGGTGCGACCCCACCTGGAATACTGTGTCCAGCACTGGTTGCCATACTTAAAGAAGGACATGGTACTACTCGAAAGGGTCCACAGAAGAGTGACTAAAATGGTTAAAGGGCTGGAGGAGTTGTCGTACAGAGATATTAGAGAAACTGGGCCTCTTCTCCCTTGAAAAGAGGAGACTGAGAGGGGACGTGATTGAAACATTCAAGATAATGAAGGGAGTAGACTTAGTGGATAAAGACAGGTTGTTTACCCTCTCCAAGTAGGGAGAACGAGAGGGCACTCTCTAAAGTTAAAAGGGATAGATTCCGTATGAACGTAAGGAAGTTCTGCTTCACCCAGAGGCTCTTCCGGAGGCTCTTCCGGAGGCTGTTATAGGGGAAAACACCCTCCAGGGATTCAAGACAAAGTTAGACAAGTTCCTGCTGAACCAGAACGTATGCACGTAAGGCTAGTCTCAGTTAGGGTACTGGTCTTCGACATAAAGGCCGCCGCGTGAGCAGACTGCTGGGCATGATGGACCACTTGTTTGACCCAGCAGTGGCAATTCTTATGTTCTTATGAAGGTGAGCCTCCTGCTGTAGAACTTGAAGAAATCCTTCCAGTTGCTAAAATCTCTCTGGCTGCAGGTGATTGCTGTGAACTTACATCCAGAACTGCAAGACATACCCCAAATATGCCCTTGTACATGCCCCCTTTGTAGTTGTGAACTATTGCATTTAGGTACCAAGATAACAAAAAAAATCCAGTCATCATATAAGGTGGGTGCCAAGAAGGACTTGAGGATGTGTTCCAAGTTCCTGTGGTTCAATCTGTGAAAATCTTGGCTCTAGAGGAGAATTTGGAAGTTGTGCAATGCCACAATACCTCTGGAAGATGGGTGTGGTGAAGTGTGGAAGATGATGAGTTTATTGGCCCCCTCCACATGGTCATCTTATAAAGTAGGTTACAACAAAGTTGTTACCTTTTAAAAATATGTAGCTCAAGCCATAAGTCAGCCATAACTCAGGCACACTGTTGAATTTTCCTTTTTGACAAAGAGTTAGGGGGTTCTGTTCAAAGGATTTTTAGTTAAGATAATGTTTATTGGTGGGAAAGATCGATCCCTAGTGTATCAGACTCCTAACTTCTTATCAATCATAGCCTGCTAATAGCGATGTGGGGTTTTTTTGGTTTTTCTTTTTTTTTACCTAGTATTGCTTTCTCTAACTTCAAAGTACTACAAGGGAGTGCTGAAAAGTTTTCAGCCCATCCAACCAACATTCAAAATTCTGAGCGTTATTTTGCCACTGTAACTGAAAAGAATGTCATCTTATTTCATTATGTGCCAATTTGCAGAAATGAAAGTCTATGTTTTAACATTGTTTCAGATCATTGATTAATTCAGGGGTCTCCAAAGTCCCTCCTTGAGGGCCGAATCCAGTCGTGTTTTCAGGATTTCCCCAATGAATATGCATTGAAAGCAGTGCATGCACATAGATCTCATGCATATTCATTGGGGAAATCCTGAAAACCCGATTGGATTCGGCCCTCAAGGAGGGACTTTGGAGACCCCTGGATTAAACCATATCAACATCATTCTCTTCTTGGTTGGGCTGAGAACTTTTCAGCACCTTCTTGTAACTATTCCAATCAACATTTTGACTAGCTTTGGCAAATTTCATTATATAAAGAATTGGAGGTAGAGTTCAAAGATATTTCAGGGTTATATCAGAAGGAAAAAAGGAAATGATAAAAAATAATAGCATTGACAAACATGAAGGCATTGACTTTAATTCTCCTTTTCCTTTCTTCAGGGGTTCCTACCCATTTTATCACCCCCAACCATTAATTCTAAAATCAATTGCAGTTATATAAAGTTGTCTATGCATTCTCCATATGCTGTCTTATCTATTATAGATGCAATGGACCCAAAGTTCAAGATATGAATTATTAGAAAGATATACAGTATAGAACATAAATATATCCTTTCAAAAAAAAAAAAATAGACATTTTGCATTTTTAAAAATGGGCATATTAGGTATTGGATTTTTGCGTCTTCTGCAAAATGACTAAGCCTCTTTTACAAAGCCACGCTAGTGGCTGCCACGCAGCAACAGCCCCGAAGCCCTTTAAATCTCTATGGGCTTCGGGGCCGTTAGCGCAGTGCAGCCGTTAGCGCGGCTTTGTAAAAGAGGCCGTAAACTCAGATTAGATATATCAAAAATGATCCTCTATATTTATTGAAAGGTGATATAACCTCATTCTCTGATATAACTTCAAAATCCCATCTGAATCTATCTGCAGGAATAGATTCCTTCTCTAAAAGACATAAGTTCAGATCATCAAAAGGTTTATTCACAACAATCTGTTTTTGAATCTTATTAATTTTCTCCTGAAAATAATCTGATAACATTTGAGCTGATATTGTTATATGTCCATTAGTTTGTAATACGAGGGGAGTGCTGAAAGGTTTTCAGCCCAACCAAGAAGAGAATGGCATGGATATGATTCAATCAATGATCTGAAACAATGTCAAAACAGAATTTTGTTTTTGCAAATTGGCACTTAATGAAATAAGATAACATTCTTATCAGCTTCAGTGGTAAAATAACATTCAGAATTTAGGAAATAAGGACACAAGAATTGCCGCTGCTGGGTCAGACCAGTGGTCCATCCTACCCAGCAATCCGCTCATGCGGCGGCCCCCAGGTCAAAGACCAGTGCTCTAAATGAGTTCAGCCTCACCTGCGTACGTCCCAGGTTAGCAGGAACTTGTCCAGCTTAGTCTTGAAACCCTGGTTGGTTGGGCTGAAAACATTTAGCAGGAACTTGTCCAGCTTAGTCTTGAAACCCTGGTTGGTTGGGCTGAAAATATTTTAGTACCCCCTCATATATCTGAGATTAGTAAAAAAAAAAAAAAAAACTGTCTTAAAAATCTTTTTCACATTAGTCTTTTGGTTACCTAATATTTCACTATCATAAATTATTTTTTAACCTTTTATCTGCTGTTTATATATTCTATTTAAAATTTTCCATGCCTATTTTCTAAAGTTTTATGCTTCTGCCAAATTCTTTCTAGCTTCCTGCAAGATAGTTTAAGAGTTTGCAGCTCCTCATCAAACCATTGATTTTTAGGGTGATTTCTAACTAATCTACTTTTCATTGGTACAATATCTTCCAAAATGTTTTTAGAGACATCATTCCAATTTCCTATCACTGCTACAATATTATCTTCTATAGCAATTTCAAATAAGAGGGGGTGCTGAAAAATTTGCAGCCCAACCAAGAAGAGAATAACGTGGATATGGTTCAGTCAATGATCTGAAACAATGTCAAAACAGAATTTTGTTTCTGCAAATTGGCACTAAATGAAATAAGATAACATTCTTTTCAGCTACGGTGGCAAAATAACACTCAGAATTTAGGAAGTTGATTGGCTGGGCTGAGAACTTTATAAAAAACCCTCATAGTAGAATCTAAAAACTCTCTACCTCTATCTTCCCTCAAATATTAGTATAGACTTCAGGATTGATTGTACATTTGGCTTGATCTTTCCAATTTAATGTGAACCTTAATAGATAGTGACCATACCATACCAGTAGTATCCATATGTTATCAATTCATTCAAAAAATATTGAAGAATAAGTAAAAGCAAACAAATCCATATGATGTCCTTTCTCATGTGAGGAATTAAAAGGAGGAGGAGCTGAAATTAAAGAGGTCAAAAAATCCAATAATTCCTTCACAATAGAATTTGAATTATCCTTTAAATACAATGTAATATTTCCTCTCAGATAGAGATTGTTAAAAGAGATTGTGCAGAATTTTCAATTTTTTTTTGTGCAGAATTCCGAAGTAGATCATACACCACTGACAGTTTAAGCTGAGAAATGGGCAGGGACTAGAATGGTAACAGAGGATAAAGCTGAAGAAAGCTGTCTGCTTCTTACAACAGCTAGTTATCCAATTCCTGCCCCAATTAATCCTAATGAGCATAATGGGCCAATCAGCAGCCAGGGTGGATCATTTGTTGTTTTATTGTCCCTTGATACTCAATTTTTGGAAATCAATTTAGGGACAAATTATATATGATACTGGATACATCGATTCCATGGTCCTACGATGTAGTCATCTGAGGGACATTGTTGAAAACTAAACCTCCATTAGACAGACATAAAAGCAGACTCCTTATCATTATGATGGAGATTGCCATGCAAATGATTACCAAGAATTGGAAAAAACTGGGACAGGCTTAATTTTTCCTTTTGGTGGGAAACTTTATGTCTATGTTATAGATATGAAAAAATAAATTCAGAAATATTGGGTCATAATAAACTATTTAAAATAACATGGAGTCCATTGACGAATTTTGTTAACTCTGATTAGTTGTATAATGCCTTTATTTCCTTTTTGATTTGCACATCCAGGGAGGGGGGGGGAAATATATTTTGTAGTATTCTTTGATCAAATGTAAGTGCTGTTTATGATATTTATTGTATGTATAATTTAATGCACTTTGTTCTCAGATTGAAAATTAATAAAGATTTAAAAAAAAAAAAAGCAGCCAGAGTGGAAAAACAGTTTCATATCTTCAGTGACAAGGAAAAGTTATGAGGGGAAATGCAAAAGAGTATTGCGTGGAGGAGGGCAGTAAGAGAGAGAAAGGGTACAAAGAGGAGATTGCATTAGTTGGTGAGTTTCTGGGTACAGAAAGAAGAAAGTGTGAATAAAGAGAGAAAGTCTATGCAGCCCAGGTCCATTTCCTTCTCCTTATGCTCCTCTCCTTCAGTTCACCCTTTCCCATCACCACCCAAGAAAGTGTGTCACTGGATGCCAACAGTTTTGCAGTATTAACTTTGCATGGCTCTATATTCTTTTAAGAGCTGCAGTTCTGCAGCTAAAGCACTATCAGGAATGGAGAAATAAGTCAGAGACACCCTATGAACATAGGTTAGTAGAAATATTAGCCCTCCAATTTCCTATGATTCTGCAGCCATAGCAGAATCATAGGAATGTCACCCTTACCTCAGGAATGCTTAAAGTTGGCTTCCTTTCTATTCTTGCTTCAGTTGCTTCCTCTTTCTTAGCTCCTTTAGGGTGACTGTTCTCCTCTTTACTCATATCACTTCATCCACTGTTTCCCACTCTTAGCCACTGCTGGATCCATCTCTGTCACCAGCAATAACTACTGCTGTTAGTCTTCTCTTCCTGATCTGCCAAGCTCCATGTAACTCTACCTCCTATAAGCCATAAGAATTTCCAGACTGGGACAGACCAAAGGTCCATCAAGCCCAGTATCCTGTTTCCAACAGTGGCCAAACTAGGTCTCAAGTACCTAGCTAGATCCCAGATTTTATGCTGCTTATCCTAGGAATAAGCAGTGGATTTCCCCCATGGCCTATGGACTTCTATTTTAGTATATTATCCAAGACTTTTTTAAAGCCTGCTAAGTTAACTGATTTCACCACATTCTCCAGCAACAAATTTCAGAGTTTAATTACACGTTGTGTGAAGAAATATTTTCTCCAGTTTGTTTTGAATCTACTACTTAGTAGCTTCATCGCATGCCCCCTAGTCCTAGTATTTTTGGACAGGGTGAACAAGCGATTCACATCTACTCTTTCTACTCCACTCAGAATTTTATTGACCTCTATCATATCACCCCTGAGCCATTTCTTCTCCAAGATGAAGAGCCCTAGCTGCTTTTGCCTCTCCTCATAGAGCAGTTGTCCCAAACCTTTTATAATTTTTATCACCCTTCTCTGTACCTTTTTTTAAATTACACTTTATCTTTTTTGAGATACAGCGACCAGAACTGCACACCGCATTCAAGTTGCGAATGTACCATAGAGCAATACAAAGGCATTATACAAAGGCTGCTACTACTACTGGTATCAGAAAACAAAAAAATGGAAGTGACACTACTTGTTTTAAAGCAAAGGTGATTCAAAACAGCAACTCACATGCATATATCTCTTTAAGTGCTGAGAGAATTAGTTGTCAGACTGTGGAACAAGTCCGCTTGATAGGGCGTCTTGAGTAATCACCTCTAATCATTGCACATGAGACAAATTCATATTCAAAGAAATCAATGTGTAAATTCAAAATGTGGAAACTTATCTGAAAAAAGCTGGGTAGAGCTCAGAAACACGTTCTGGGTTCTGCAGCGCTCAGTTGTGAAATCTGCCACATAGAGAATGACACGGTGACAAAATTCATCACCGTTCCCGTCCCCGCGGATAACCGCGGGAAACCATCTTCATGTCATTCTTTAAGGAGAGAGGGAAGAATCAGAGTACGAATGGCCACAACCACTGACCCTCAAGTTTTGCTTTGAAGAATGCTGGTGTAGAAGGACTGAGGTTGAAATAGACACTAGAAAATGACATGGGATTATTTCCCGCGGTTATCCGTGGGGACGGGAACGGTGATGAATTTTGTCACTGTGTCACACTCATCTACAAACATCTTCAAAGTGGTTGAAATGCCACATTGATTTCTTTGAATATGAATTTGTCTCACGTGGAATGATTAGAGGTGATTACTCAAGACGCTCCATCATGCAGACATGTTCCACAGTCTGACAACTAATTCTCTGAGTACTTAAAGAGATATGCATATGAGTTGCAGTTTTGAATCACCTTTGCTTTAAAACAAGTAGTGTCACTTCCATTTTTTGTTTTCTGGTATTCGCTCCTTTTGGAAGTGAGTTGTGAGTTTTGTTTCCCCGATTCCTTTGGGTTTACTATTGCTTGTAGACATTTAAAGATCAATACTACTACTACTATTTATTATTTCTATAGTGCTGAAAGGCGTACACAGCACTGTACATTTTAACATATAATAGACAGTCCCTACTCAGAAGAGCTTACAATCTAATTTAGACAGAACATTTCAGGGGGCTTTTAGCTTGGATTTGAACACTGCTAGAGATGGAGCACAACGCATTGATTCAGGCAGCCTGTTCCAGGCACACGGCACCCCAAGAAAGAAGGGACGGAGTCTGGAGTTGGCAGTGGAAGAGAAGGGTACAGATAAGAGGGGCCTGCCCGATGAACGGAGATCATGGGGGAAACATAGGGGGAGATAAGTGAAGAGAGATATCGGGGGGGGGGCTTCAGAGTGAATGCACTTGTAAGTCAGCAAGAGGAGTTTAAACTGTATTCGGAAATGGACGGGGAGCCAATGAAGTGACTTGAGGAGAGGGGTAATTTGAGAATAGCGGCTCTCGTGGAATATGAGTTGTGCAACAGAATTTTGAACGGAATGAAGAGGCAAGAGACAGGTGCGCAAGAGGCCCGAGAGAAGTACGTTGCAGTAATCTAAGCTGAGATCAATAGTAATCAATAGCTGAGATGGGGGACATTATGCAGAGGGGAAAAGGACTAAAAGGAAAAATGAGGGATGAGAAAAAAAGTGACATCTGGACGAATTTGAACAGCAGCTTTGGTGGGAAGAGAAGAAACCAGTTAGCAGGAAGAGAATAAGGTTAACAGCTACAGTGCAAGGAGAACTTAGGTCAAGGATATAGTGAGAGGAGAGGACCGGTAGTCTAGTTTCTGGGGGTGGAGGAGGAGGCCAGTGACTTGATAGATGAAGAAAAAATAGGAAGCAAGGTGAAATAAATGAGTGTGAGAGAGAAACATGAATAAGGAAAGAAGGATCAATGGGACAGAGATGTGGAGGTAGACTGAGCAAAGAAGCATTTCCAATAGGAGAAAAGGAGAGACCATATAACCTGAAAAAAAAAAGAGAAACTGTTTTCAACAAACACAACAGAATGGAAAGATGTTTGATTAAAAGTGACATTTTAAAATTATGCCTATACCTAAAGCAAAGTTTACATAAATGTGTCAAGAATCACTATAGAATCTGAAAATCTGTGGCTCAGAATTTGTTAGCACTTGATGAAGAATTGTCTGTAAGCTGGTATGACAATAACTAGCTGCAGTTTTGCACGGGCTATTGAGCTTATCTACAAAATAAACTTTCTGTGAACTTTCATATTAGCCAGGCAGCCAGAAATGGATTGTGTAGGCAGAGGCAGATTTATTTGCCTTGGATTGCATATATACTTGTACCTCGAATCGTTTTGGCACTGGACTCAATACACTGCGTCTGATACAGTTAACAAGGAATAATATTGCAGATGAATGGCAATGTGAAGTCTGTGATCTCAAAATTATTCCTGAGAGATAGTCTCCTTTTCTTTCTTCTTTAGTACATTCAACAGTTTACAAAATAAAAAGACTTCAGCAAAAAAACAAATACAATGTGGTCTGAACATCCTTATGCACAGAATTTTTCCAGGAATATTTAGAGGTTTGTCCACTTTGTTATTTTACAATCTACACAATCCCCATTCATGATTTAGATGTTTGAATCCTGGCATATAAATCTCTAGCTATGAAAAATATATATAACCCAATTTTGAAAAAAACAGCATTTAAATTTCTAAATCACCAAGACATGGCCCAGCATTGAATATCTGGGGAATAAAGCTGGTTGCAGCAAAAAAATTGACTAATATAGAAACACGACAGCAGATAAAGACTAAATGGCCCATCCAGTCTTCTCATCCACAATATCCACTATTCTCCTCCTTTCCCTAAGAGATCCCACAAGCCTGTCCCACAGTATCTTGAATTCAGATACAGTCTTCATTTTCACCAACTCCATCGGAAACTATTCTATACATCTACCACCCTTTCTATAAAGAAGTATTTTCTTACATTACTCCTGAGCCTATCACCTCTTAACTTCATCTTATGCCCTCTCCTTCTGGAGTTTTCCTTCATTTGAAAAAGACTCAGTTCCTGTACATTAATGCCACAGATATATTTAAATGTCTCTATCAGATCCTCTCTCTCCCATCTTTCCTCCATAGTATACATATTAAGGTCTCTAAGTCTGTCCCCATATGATTTATGACAAAGACCACTAACCAATTTTGTAGCAGCCCTCTGGACCAACTCCACTAGCTGAATATTCTTGCTAGTCCAAGATGCCAAATAAAGCTTTAAGTTGCAGTTGCCTGTGTGCTGCTACAAAGAGGAACCATGAAAGTTTCAGTGGTGGAGCAATGCATGGCAAGGAAAACCTATGTACTTGGTTTCCTTTTGCACTTAACAAAAGATAATTAGCAGCAGCTATACATAGTCAAGAACCTCATGTACAGTCCCTATGCCTTTGCCCTCCAGACCGGCATTGCTCCAGCTTCAGTTCCAAGCTCCCTCCCAATAGGCCTCCAGATGCTGCAACTTGTGGCAGACAGTGGCTGGTGGGGCTTTTCCTGTGCTGCTTCATGCCCACAGGAAGTTGTATCAGAGAGCCAAGACACGGCACAGGAAAGGTCCCACCGGCTGCAGTAGTAGCTTTCAGACTCTGGTTGCCACAGGTTACAGCATGTGGAAGCTCGGCAGAAGGGAGTTGAGGAACTAGTCTAGGGCTGGGCCAGGTCCTGAATGGTGGGTGGATGGAGAGATGATGAACTGGTCAGTGGGGAGTGAAGAGAGACAGAGGGAGAGAAGTCCTATACATGAGGAAGAGCAGAGGTAGGAGAATGAGAGAGACTGAAACATGTACAGAAAGGAGGAGGAAGGGAGGTGTAGTTGCTGGAACTAGTCTGGGAAGTGGAAAAAAGATAGAGACCTGGAAGAAAGAGAGAAGAACAAAGAAGGCAGATGCTGTACTGGGGACAGAGAAAGACTGGACTAGTGAGAGAGAGAGAAAGAGAGAGATATAGACACTGGGCAAACAGAGGAAGTTAGAGAGAGATGTCATACCACAGAGAAGAGGGGGTTGGGAATAATTTGCGGGAAAGGGAAGGGAGAAGCGGGACATGGGAAAGAATAGAAGAGATAGTGGTCATGGAGAGAACAGGACATGAACACAGGGTATAACTGGACACAAAGGGAAGAACAGGACAGATAGGAATACACAGAAAAGATGAATGCAGGACATGTAGAGAGAAGAAATATCTAAGGACAGGACACACTGTAGATTAGAATATAAAGAAAAAAATAGAGAAAATCAGGAGATATCAGAACTAAAGCAATGTTCAGATAACAAAGGTAGAAAAAAAGTACATTTTTCTGAGTTTATTAATGTAATATGTCAGCTTTAGGAAATGTGCATTTACATGCCACCCCCTTCCCCCCAAAAAAACCCCCACACCAATCCCAACTACCTCGGAAGCAATGGGGTCCTTTTTTGGGTTTAGGGTCCATCTACTGGCTCTACGCATTTGCCTATTATCTTAATTACTTGTATATAGATTTGAAAATTCATAGAGGACAGCAGTCATTTTCTTCTTTAAGCCCCCTCGTCTCTCTGGGCAGCGCTTCTTCTCCTCAGTCTTAACTTCTGCAAGCAAGTTGAGAAGATGTATTTTCATTTGCTCTGTACTAGATTTTTTATTATGGGGATTTAATCCAATATTTTTTCAAGGCTTCCTTGTGCTAAGAGGTTCCCAGTAGTACTGGGACAGCTCTGCTTCAGAGAAGGACCAGACATCAGGGTCTTTAGCCAGAAGGGCCACACTTTTTAAAAGAGCACCTGTCTGGCCAGCCTCTATTAACTCTCGGGCTTGGGCTAGGTCCCTTCGGAGTGGTGCTCTCTCCTGCGAAGTCATGCACTTAAGTGCAGGCTGATTTGACCCCCATGACTGGCTGGGAGGCTTGGCAGAGGTTGACTGTGTCCATCCACCCCCCTACCCCCGAAGAATTGTGTGGGAACGTGAGGGGTCAAGGATTTCCGGTTTTTGAAACCTGAATAAAAAGCAGCCCAAAGAGACAAGCTGCTGGAGCTACCCTTACTTGTTTGAGTCAGAAATCCCTTCTTCATTTCCAGCTGCATTGAGAAACTGATGCAGGCACAGCACACGGCAGATCTTTGAGAACAGCTCATTACTGTCTATGGGAAAATCAGGGTGGGTTTGAATTCAGCAAAATTAAGGGTTTCTGATGGTGTCCCAAGGGCCCCCAACCTCTAAAATCCTATTTTCAGCAAGTTTGAACTTTGGGGTTTATTGAGACTAAAATGCTGCCACAGCAGCCATTTTGGATTTCACGATTTAATTTCAAAAGCTTCCTGCTGACTCAAATTGCCTCAATTTTGGTAAAAAAATTATCAATTATTACAGACAGCATCAATTATTAGACCCCCAGATCATGCCAAATTTGGGCTTGATGGTGGTATGAGTAGTATCTTTGTACTGTGTGCTGTGAGACACGTAAGGTGGGGTGGGACCAAGGGCTTAGCCCCCTCTTGTCACTTCATGGGTAGAAGATGCAGAAAGTTCTAGATCCAGGCCTTAAAGCCTTGTTAGAGCCTCTTAAACGTGACTCAGCATCACCAGTGAAGCGTTTTTACGTAGACATCCTTCACCCTAAGAGGAGACACCCTAAGAGGAGACACCCTAAGAGGAAACCAGCAGAGGTCCTCAGAGGTCCCAAGTCATGGCTTTGACCCTGATTTTGTGATTTTGATATATTCAACTTACCAAAAGAATAAGAGGTTTTATGTGTATTAGCCAGATAGCTCTCAGAGAAGTTTACCTCCACAAAGTGAAATCTCGCTGCAACTTGTAGAGCTGCAGGAACTGGAGGTCCAGTCAGAAAAAGGACTGGGATGCAATTCTACTGCTCTCTCACCATGCTTCTTCCTTGGAGGATTCTAGGACTGTCTGGCAGGAAGATCAGAGCAAGCAGCCAAGATCAGAGCAACTGTGCAAAGGTTGTTATAAATTGGAGACACGGAGCTGGTGCCAGACACACACAGGGGCTCAAGAAGATACTCAATATATTTTATCATGCACAAGAAAGACTCAGAAGATTGGAGACCAATCCTGGATCTCAAGTTGGTCAATGCAGTGTTAAAGATTCCCAGGTTCCGGATGGAAATAGTGAAATCAGTCATCATCTCGATAGCTCTGGGCAAATTTTTGGCCTCGCTGGATTTGACAGAAGCTTACCTGCATATATCCATTTTCCCAGATCACAGATTTCACTAGTTCCATGTGCAAGAGAACCATATTCAGTTCTCAGTTCTGCCCTCCGGTCTGGAAACGGCACCTTGCACCTTTACCAAAGTAATAGAGATGGCAGCAGTGCATCTGCGTAGATTAAACATCTACGGTAAGTTCTTCTATACTTGGATGATCAGCTGATCAGAGTGTTGTCTAAGATGAAATGTCACCGGGAAGTGTCTCAGACAGGATCTGGGGTGAATTGAAGTCTACAAAATCCTAAGTAGAATAGAACAGGTACAAGTGGATCAATTTTTCACTCTGTTAAAAATTACGAAGACTAGGGGACACTCGATGAAGTTACAGGGAAATACTTTTAAAACCAATAGGAGAAAATATTTTTTTCACTCAGAGAATAGTTAAGCTCTGGAACGCATTGCCAGAGGTTGTGGTAAGAGCGGATAGCGTAGCTGGTTTTAAGAAAGATTTGGACAATTTCCTGGAGGAAAAGTCCATTGTCTGTTATTGAGATAGACATGGGGGAAGCCACTATTTGCCCTGGATCGGTAGTATCAAATGTTGCTACTCCTTGGGTTTTGGCCAGGTACTAGTGACCTGGATTGGCCACGAGAACAGGCTACTGGGCTTGATGGAAAATTGGTCTGACCCAGTAAGGCTATTCTTATGTTCTTATGATCTGACAATCACATCAATTAAAAAAAACAAACAAACCACTTTAATCAGCATTTTATAGAATTTGTTTGTGATTATCATGATTGTTGAGTTTAAGTAGCAAAATCTTAGGTGAGGGGAAGGCTGCAGACTAGGGGTCTGAATGTTAGTTGAGGGTGGGGGGTGAAAGGCTGAAAGTCCCCCCTCAGTGCCCACCATTCTTGGACCAGCTCTGATCCTTTGATTAAATCTTTAAAATATTAACCCTATATCTCTGTGTACTCAGGAAACAGAAACAGAGGAAAATGAAGGCAAGAAACAAATGACAGACTGAGCCCCAAAACTTGATCCAAATACCTTTAATTAGCTGCAGGAGGGGTAAAATACTAATGCTGACTTAGCTAAGTTTTACCCTAATGGGCTGCTTCAGGGACTATAAAGCTGTTAAAACAAATAGACATACAGTGGTACCTTGGATTACGAGCATATTCCGTTCCAGGAGCATGCTCGTAATCCAAAATGCTCGTTTATCAAAGTGAGTTTCCCCATAGGAAATAATGGAAACTCGCTTTGATACGTTCCCCCCCCCCCCCCACGAGAATCAGTATTGCTCCCCCTGAAGGCCCCCCCCCTGCGATCTAGCACCCTCACCCCCCGCGATGCGGCACCCCCCTCCCCCGCCACAATTGGGCACCCCCCCGCCGTGATCCGGCACCCCCTAGATATGATTGAGCACCCCCCCGCCACGATTTGGCACCTCCCCCGCCGCTTCATACCGTCATCTGGGCACCGGCACGTCCTGTGCTTGGTGCCGGTGCCCGAAAATCAGCCTCTTCTTCTGCTGGGCCTTGAGCATCTGCGCATGCTCAAGGCCTGCGAGTTCACGTTCTGAATTACCACTGTAATTAGAATAATAGAAAGTATCCTTTCTTAAAACCAGCTACGTTATCTGCTCATATCACAGCTACTTTTTTTCTGCCCCCCAGAAGCCGCTGCCCTAGGTGACAGCCCAGTCGTATCTAGTGACTGAGCAAGCAATGCAGAAAGGCACTAGAGAATGTTCTTGTGACTTGTTTTTCTTCTCTCACTGCACAGACATCAGCACAAGGAGCACATGCCCAAGGTCTGATGAACTGTTCCTTCCATGCCCCACCCCTTCTCAGAGAGAAAAATTGCAGTGATAAGCTGCTGAAATCAGGAGCATGTGTTCACAGTAGAGCTGTACACAGGGAAATGATCTGGTCCCCATCCCAAGCCAGTTTGGATCCATCCCCACCACCATCCCCAGCATAAATTTGTGGTATCCTCATTCTGCTGCCTGCACTGTTCTCACTACTGCAGCCGTGGAAAAGAGAACCATTAAAAGGTCAGGTAAATAAGGAGATGAGAGAAAGGTGGGTAGAGGTGGGGACAGAAAAGGAATCTAGGAAGGGTAAGAAAAGTGGGAGGAGAGGAAGCAGAGGGAATAGAGGACTTGATTTCTGATAGAAACCATTCAACTCATTTGTTCTATTCAACTGGATTCTTGGTGCAATGCCATTGGCTTAAGTTGATCTAGGACCTAGGAAAAAGGGAATGGGGAAAAACAGGGGAAGGAGAAAGAAAGAAGTCTGAAAGAGTTAAAGGGGCAGGAGAAAATCCAGAGCTGTGGGAAAGGAAAAGAACTTGGGCCGTGATTGTGGAGCGCTATAAAACATTTCTTGATGTTGAGTTTTCACTTGAAAACTATGTATTTCATAAGAAAAGCCAACAAAGATCTGTCCAGTTGCCAGTAACAAATGCACAGGGAAATAGAAGATTGCATATGGTTTGGGGGAGTGTCAGGAGCAGCTAAAATTTCTCTGGCTGGCAGCCAAGTGAATAGCAGCACATAGCTTACCACAACAGTGTGCTTAAAGGGAGTAATTAAAAGATGGTCACTGCCGATAAGCAGTGTTAGGAATTGGGAAAGACATTTTGGGAAAAGCAAGCAACAGAAATCATAAAGTATACTTCAGCCACCCGCTCGCCTCCCTCCGGGTCAGCACTAGAGGTCTACATGAGATCATTTATGATAAACAAGGCCAGTGCAAGTCCTGAATTAATAGCAATAAGAACAAAGGAATGGAAGAAATGAAGGAAGTTCCACAGCTTTAGACAAGTTGAAAGCTTTTATTTCAAGAATCAAGGCACCCTTTCATTGAAGCATCGCACAAATAATTCCTCAATAGCTGGTCAGGAAATTTTTTTCTTGACATCTTATTCCCAGATTCTGCATAGATTTTGGAGGATCCCACACTGATCACAAGGGATACAAATGCATTTGATAGACTATACATTAAAAATCTATTGAGATCTTTTGAAAGGTCACAGAAGACTGGTGTTTTTAAGCAAATATTTTTGTCTCTGATTTTATGTTGTAGGAAAAGAAACAGATTTCCATGCAAGATGATGCACATTGAGACTCTTGGGGGAAGATACCTTTAAACAGTTACTAGCAATAGCTTTTTTGCCAGCTTTTCAAATTTCTGTAAACATTTATCTGTCTTTTTGTTCTGTCCTGGCGAACAGTAGTATAGCCCCTACCAGCAAACGCTTTTCTTTCACATATGGAATTTCTATTCATAAGGATTCCACGCTACTTGTTTCATGTAGAATGTTTATTTTGTTTGACTCAATTCCCTCTTCAACCCCCCTCCAATCTGATCTCTAGTTTTCCAATATAATTTCTGACCTAACACAGTGTCCCATGTTTGTCCTCCTTCCACCAGGTCTCTATGATGCCTATTATATCTACCTCTTCATTTAGTGTTATATACTCAAACTTTTCCATCTTATTTTTTAGACTCTTAGCATTTGTATTCAGAAACTTCAAATAATGGGGGTTTTTTTTCCTTGTATCTCTAGTACAGGCTGCTGAAAAGATGACAGGGAACATTTGAATCCTTTACTCTGCCTTCCTCTTAACACTCCAGGCTTTCTTTCACCATTATTGAAACCTCTCTGTTGGGATTCCCTAAATAACCTGTTTCAATAGTATTCTTTAGTGATACTCCACGTTATACCATGCACTCCCCCCACCCCTGCTATTTTAGTTTAAAAGCTGCTCTATCTCCTTTTAAATGTTAGGGCCAGCAGTCTGGTTCCATCCCAGTAAGGGCCTGATTCTTTATAAGATGCCCAGTCTCAGCTTTTGAGAATCGCACATGGGCATCCTATATAGAATTGTGTCTGTCCTGACAGATAGACGCCTAACCACCCCACAGGTGCCGGTTAGAGAATCGTATTGCAGCTGAGCTGATCGCGACAAGGGAATCTCCCTACCACGATCAGCTGAGCGGCCGTGACAGGAAGCCCTCAGCCATAAAATCAGCTGGCAGGAGGGATTCCCACTCCCTCCTGCCAGCACCCTCCTCCCGAAAACCACCAGCAAGAAGGATTCCCATTCTCTCCTGCCAGAAACTCCCCACCCCCTGAAGATCACCGACAGCAATATCTTTCACAAAAATGTTAAAAAGAACAGGCCCAAGAACAGAACCTTGAGGCACCTCACTGGTAACATCCCTCTCAATAGAGCGATCTCCTTTGACCACTACCCTGTTGCCTTCCACTCAACCAGTTCCTGATCCAGCCCATCACTTTGGGACCCATCCTGAGGGCACTCAGTTTATTTATTAGACATCTGTGTGGAACACTGTCAAAGGCTTTACTAAAATCTAAATATAGTACTCCCCAAAATTCATGGGGGTTCCATTCCAGGAACCCCTGCAAATTTTGAAAAACCATGAATGAGTTTTTTTGCCTGTCAAAAGGAAGGAGAGGCAGGAGAGGGCAGCTGGAGCGCCGGCTGGTAAAAGAAATCACTCGCAGTCTGTTCTGCCCACCGCTTCCTATAGTACCTCCTGATTGGTTTAGCCCGACTTTACTACAGGAAGAGGCAGTCAGAGCAGACCGCGAATGAGCGAGTCCGCTATTCGCGAACTGCGAATTCGTGAGGGAACCCTGTACACCACATCCAGCACACTCCCTCTATCCAATTCTCTGGTCACCCATGCAAAAATATTGATCAAATTTGTCTAACAATACTTACCTCTAGTGAATGTATGTTGTCTCTGGTTCTGTAATTCACTGGATTCTGGAAACCCATACTCACCTGTACCTGCTAAGATCCATTCCATCCCCATCCAACCCCACAATTATTCTCTTTTATTCCCATCCTTACCTGTAAGAGTTTATACTATTATTTATTTGCTTGCAGTCTTCTGTTTCCTCCCAACCCCAACAGCCTCTCATGGTTTTATGGATAGTATTCACTATTCAACCAATGAATATTCCAAGCCTCAGTCTGGCATTCTAGCTGCCTTTCTGGGCATTCCAAGCCTCATTTTGGCACTCCAGTTGCATCTCTCAATACATTCTGAGCTTCATGCTGGTGCTCCAATTGTGTTTCTCAGTATATTCCAAGCTTTATTCTGGAGTGACCAGAGATTTTGGCTACAGTCCCATGGGAATCTCATGGCAACTTCTTCCTGCCATACCTCCATACCTGTCATGCCTTTCTCCATACCTGCAGGAAATCTACAGTTTCTGCGGGATTCCTGCAATCCCCATTCCAATGCAGCTCTCTAAACCCTGATTATGGCTAAACAGATCTGGATAGACTGGAGTAGGCTTTGATGGCAACTCCAGTAATTGGGAAGTATGTCCAGTGCCTGGCAGACTTCTACTGTTTGTGCCCTGAAATGACAAAACAGATAAAGATGAAGAATATATGCTGAAATTGGGATCCTAGTTGTGACCTTTACAGAATAGAGTTCTTCTCTTTCTTGGACTGTTTTATGGACTAATAAATATATTGCATGTGGTTGGTTTACGACATCTCGCTAGTAAGGTACTGCAGCTTCAAGAAGTAAGCATTGCCCACAGCTCACAGTTCCTCCAGGTAATTGGCAGGTGTTGCCAGCAGAAGAATAAAGCAACTTCAGACGTTCTTACAGACGAGTCATTGCTTTTGGTTTTGCTGCTCAGGAGCTTGAAAGGGTGGAAGCCTCTGTCTTGCAGGTGAGTGTTGGGGGCACAACCCTGCTCCCTTTCCACTCCAGTATACACCACTCACCCACTTTGGCTGCTTCACAGCTCATAAGTCCAAAGTTTCCCAGGACATCTGATTTTCAGTGATATTTAAACACTCCAAGAGGAACTGTAAACTGTAGGCAATGCTGACTTAAGGATTAATAAATACATTGCATGTGGTTAGTTTAAGACATCTCGCTTGCATCTTTATGTGCTTCTTTCATCAAACAGTATGGGCTAGTGCAGCAAATGCACCAAAGCCCATATGTATTTAAAGGGCTTTGATGCATTTGCCGCAGAGCACTCACTAGTGTGGCTTTATAAAAGAGGTCCTATAGTGTCCACAGATTTGGAAGGAATAAACATGGCCAACTGTTTGGAGAAGATCACTGTTCATACCTCTACTGAAGAAAGGTGATGCCAAGGACTGTAACAACTACAGAACAATTGCATTAATTCCATATGCCAGCAAAACTCATATTGCTGAAAATAATACAACAAAGGCTACAATCATAAGTTGAGCAAGAAATACCAAAGTTCAGGCTGATTTCAGAAAAGGTTGAGGAACAAGAAACATTTTTGCCAATGTTAGATGGATATTGGAGAAGAACAAAGAATACCAAAAGTCCTTGTACTTTTGCTTCATTGGCAACAGCAAAGATTTTGACTGTGTGGATTACGATAAATTATGGAGAACTCTAGCATAAAAGAGGCCCTATATGACTTATCAAATCACAGGATATAGGTTCCTTACTTGCCACAAATCAAGGAGGAACTGATAGAGATCTTGGTGAATCTGGAAGATGTACTAAGTCAAATCAACAAGTTATAAAGTGATAAAACACCTGGACCAGATGGTCTACATCCCAGAGTACTACAAGAACTCAAACATGAAATTGCTGACCTGCTGTTAGTGATCTGTAACCTGTCGCTAAAATTGTCTATAGTACCTGAAGATTGGAGGGTGGCCGATATTACACCAAATTTTAAGAGGGTTCCAGGGGAAATCTAGGAAATTACAGACTGGTAAGCTTCACTTCAGTGTCGGGAAAAGTGTCGGGGAAAATGGTGGAAACAATTATAAAAAATAAAATTGTGGAACGCATATAAACAACAAAAAATAAAACAGGGGAAACAAAACCACAAACTCAAAAGCACAGAACCAAAGTGGAATTGTCCCAATCAGAATGGTGCGCACTAAAAAAAAGTGTCCTTTAACTCATCTGATAAATCCAAATGCCTTTATTCATCCAATGACTCAATGACCCGAAATGCGCATGTTTCGGCCTAACCAGCCTGCCTCAGGAATCTTTTGAGTCTACGACGGGAAAATGCTTGAGTATCTGATTGTAAAACCGCTTAGATAACCTTGATAGGCGGTATATAAAACCTAATAAACTTGAAACTTGAACTTGAATACAAAAATACGCGCACCTACAAAATGCGACTGATGCTGAAGCAGCTGCACAGGGACACCAAAATCAGCAGCGGCACACAAACTCTATCTTGCTACTTTCTAGTTCAATTTAATGAGACGGGGTCAGCATGAGTTCAGCTGAGGGAGATCTTGCCTCACCAATTTGCTTGACGTCTTTGAAGGTGTGAATAAACATGTGGATAAAGGTGAGCCGGTTGATATAGTATATCTAGATTTTCAGAAAGCTTTTGATAAAGTTCTTCATGAGAGGCTCCTGTGAAAATTAAAGAGTTATGGGATTGGTGGCAAAATTCAGTTGTGGATTAGGAATTGGTTATCGGATAGAAAACAGAGAGTAGGGCTAAATGGTCATTTTTCTCAGTGGAGGAGAGTAAACAGTGGAGTGCTGCAGGGGACCGGTGCTATTTAGCTTATTTATAAATGATCTGGAAATTGAAACAATGAGTGAGGTGATTAAATTTGCAGATGACACTAAGCTCTTTAAAGTTGTTAAAACGCATACGGATTGTGAAAAATTGCAAGCAGACTTTAGGAAATTATAAGACTGGGTAGCAGATGAAATTTAATGTGGACAAAATTTAATGTGGGCAAATGCAAAGTGATACACATTGGGAAGAATAACCTGAATCACAATAATCGGATGCTAGGGTCCATCTTGGGGGCTAGCTCCCAAGAAAAGGATATGGGTGTCATTGTAGACAATACGATGAAACCTTCCACCCAATGTGTGATGGCGGCCAAAAAAGCAAACAGGATGCTAGGAATTATTAAAAAAGAGATGGTTAACAAGATTAAGAATGCAATAATGCCCCTGTATCTCTCCATGGTGCAACCTCATCTGGAGTATTGCGTTCAATTCTGGTCTCCTTATCTCAAGAAAGATATAGTGGTGCTAGAAAAGGTTCAAAGAGTGACCAAGATGATAAAGGGGATGGAACTCCTCTCGTATGAGGAAAGACTAAAATGGTTAGGGCTCTTCAGCTTTGAAAAGAGACGGTTCAGGCGGGGTGGCGGCAGGAGAGATTGGGTATCTCTCCTGCCGTGGTCATTGCGGGGGGGGGGGGGGTGGGGGGTGGGGGGAATGGTTCCACGATTCTCTAACCAGCGTTGTTTATGACAGATGCTGGTTAGAGAATCATGCTTTTAAGCAAAGGAGGTCTTGTTCTAGGCATTTTGGACATGTACAAATTTTTAGATGAGAATGGGGTATAAAGATAGACGACTTAGCGGCAAACGCCTGGACATACAAGAAGAGGATTCTCAAAAAAAGGATGTCCTTTTTGAGTATGGACTTTGGACGTTTCCGACTTTGGGCAACTAACATTCTAGGCCCAAAACGGACTTAGGCGTATTTTTTTATTTTGCCCCTCCACGAATTCATAACTAAAACTACTAAAGAATACTTTCATGAAATGACATGATATAGAATTCACTTTTCTGATGTACAGCTCATTTATAAAAGCTGGTGGTGATGTGCAGAGGCAGAAGCACAAATATTGTATTCAGGAGAATCAGGCACATTGTGACGGTTCATTCTTAAAAGGGAGAACAACTAATGTGATAATGCACAGTTCATATTAAAACAGTAAGCCTAAAGTTGCTTGATTTGCTTGGCACAGATACATTAAGCTTTTCCCCAGAGAAACAGTGGAAATCCTTTTAGCACACAGGCTTTAGCACTGCTTAAAAATGAGGCTCATGTTACTGTCTTTCTAAGCCGCAGCACCAATGATAAAGCTTTGTAAATGAGTCCCAAGATTAAAAAAACACAATTGCTGAATCATAGCCATACCTTATTAATGTATCTTTCTCCTCTGAGTGACACTCTAAATTTGATGATTTCACTTGCTGACATGCTGAAAATCATGACCTCTTGAAATTCATTATGAAAGAATGTTCTGTGAAAAAAATACAATTTTAAATCACACCATGATAAAAGGGGGGGGGGGGGAGGGAACAGCTTCGCTAGAGTTGGCACAGTTTCACTTTCTGTAGACAGACAGCCGGGGAAGGGGTGGGGGTAAAGAAATATAAGATCTGACATTTTAACTTAGGCCCCCTTTTATCAAGCCGTGGTAGAGCATTTTAGCGCTGGCCAGTGAGGTAAATGCTTTGATTCTCATGAGCGTCGGAGCATATACACCATTGGCCAGCGCTAAAATACTCTACAACAGTTTGATATAAGGGGGCCTTAAGTTGTTATGAGAATTATGTCAGAATTTGTGTGGTGCACAACATAAAAATATTCAGTTCTTAAATTTATTTTTGTAATAATAGTAACAATAATAATAATAAAAAAACTGGGCTCCTTTTATCAAGCAGTGGTAGAGAATTTTACTATGGGCCAGCGAGGTAAAATGCTCCGACACTCATAGGAATCGAATGAGCATTGGAACATTTACCTCACTGGTCCGTGGTAAAAACACACTACCGCTACTTGATAAAAGGAACCCATTCTTATTATTATTACTATTATTATCTTATATGAAAACACTTTTCCTTTGATTTTTAAATTTAGATTAAATATTTTATCTTTCTAATTGACTAGTGTTTATTTCTGCTGGGAAAACAAATCCCTAAACTCCTAAATGAGGATAGTTTAAATTTGCTAAGCTGAGCTTTTATGAAAAATAAATAGCTGAAATGACTGACAAAGCCGAGGAAGGTGCAGGTGGGTAGAATAATGCAATTTTCAAAACACAGCGACAGCAATAAACCACAAGCTGCAAGTAAGCACAATGCATACAAAGATAATAAAGAACAAGGAACTCAGAAATGAAAGACTCTTTAAAAGGCACAAATGCATTTCCTGAATTTAACATTCAGCTACCGATCTAACATTAGACTGAACCTCCTGTTTAACAGAAAATAATGATAATGTGCCTCCTTTCCAAATGTTCACATAATGGGCTCCTTTTACGAAGGTGCACTAGCGTTTTTAGCGCACGCACTGGATTAGCGCACGCTATAACACGTGCTAGCCTATAAACTGCCGCCTGCTCGAGGAGGCGGTAGCGGCTAGCATGTGCGGCATTTTAGTGCGCGCTATTCCGCACGTTAAGGCCCTAACGCGCCTTCGTAAAAAGAGCCCAATGTAATCTTATGTTATTAAATAAATTATGTGTTTTCACGTATGAAAATAAAACAGAGAAAAGTTTGAACATGCAAAGAACGTGATCTTTTGGAAGAAGCAAAACTACTCTAAACAAAGTTAAGATTTAACTTAACTGCTAAAAGCCCAAGGATGGAAACAGCATCATAGACCAGCTTCCAGTCTGTGCAAATGGAAAGATATAAAATACGTATCCGTTATTACAGACAGACAGTGAGTTATTTGGGTTTGGATTTTGCTCTCTCTGGTTTTGATTCTTATTCTGCCTTTTGTTTCCCCAGTATATGAAAGTTCCATACAGCATTACACATCAACCTCTGCTATTAGATTTCATTGAATGTAAGCTTATAAAAGAGCTTTAAAATCAGGGACGATGCATAATGATGAGAGCTCTTCATGTCTCAGCAGCCAATTTGGCGGTCATATTACAGACTTGCCCACGATAGAGGGCTGTTTTATTTATTTCTTCTTTTCCCCCTTTTTTTTTATCAGGAAGAGTGAGAATCTTCTCTACGATCCTTTTTGGGACTTAGCACTGTGACAAAATGAATCATTCAGACACCACGATGACTTCCTTGCAGTAGATCAGTTTTCCTAAGTCTAGGCAAAAGAGGAGTCTCCAAAACACATTTATCACCTCATCATTTTCCAAGCACCAGATTTCAGTACTGCGTCAGCTCAAGAGAATGAGGGGTCAATGCAGTAAGTCTCATTCACCTTTGCCTGCAAATAGAAGGCGTTGTAATCAGGTATTTACTTTGCCGAATATAGTTATTGATTTGTTTGAGGCGATGGACTGATCATGTATAACACTCAGAAAACAAGACTGATAAATCTCATAATTCACCTAGATTTGAAATAGTAAATTTAGCAACCATAAATCTGCAGGTACAACACTAAAAACAGAAAGATGTACCGTAAATAAATAAAAAAAAAGACATCATTTATGCCAAATAACTATTTGATTTTATTTGTATACCACTTTGGTTGATCCTTGCATTTTGTGCCCTCATACTCCTAGAATATATCAATCTACAAGAGGCCGCTGAAAAGTTCTCAGCCCAACCAACAAAGTTGGGGGTAAGCTCCATTGAGGGCTGTACACTTAGGGCTCTTTTTACGAAGCCGCATTAGCGGTTTAACGCACGTAATAGCGCATGCTAATTTGCTGGCCGCACTAGCTGCTACTGCCTCCTCTTGAGCAGGCGGTAGTTTTTCATCTAGCGCGGGGGTTAGCGCACACTAAAAAGTTATGTGCGATAAAGCCGCTAACGCGGCTTCGTAAAAGAAGCCCTTAGGGGCAGATTCTGCATAGGACGTTGGTCTCAGCCGCCGCCTAAGAAGCGGCTAAGAATCACAGACCTGATTCTTATCCAGAATCGCATCAGCCCTAACGGACAGATGCCTAAGACCACCTAATTGCCAAGATTCTCTAACTGGTGTCTAGGTCACAGAATTATGCCTGATTCCTTGCCATCAGCAGATCATAGAAACATGATAGCAGATAAAGGACAAATGGCCCATTCAGTCTGCCCTTCTACAGTAACCATTATCTCTTCCTTTCTCTAAGAGATCCCACATGCCTATCCCATACTTCCTTGAATTCAGACACATTCTCTATCTCCACCACCTCTTCAGGGCAACTGTTCCACGCATCTACCACCCTTTCTGTAATAAAGTATTTCCTTAGATTACTCCTGAGTTTATCACCTCTTAACTTCATCCTATGCCCTCTCATTCCAGAGCTTCCTTTCAAATGAGACTTGACTCACACATTTAAATAGGTATTTAAATGTCTCTATTAAATCTCCCCTCACCCGCCTTTCCTCCAACGTATACATATTGAAAACTTTATGTCTGTCCCCATACACCTTATGATGAAGACCACGCAGCATTTTAGTAGCCTTCCTCTGGACTGACTCCATCCTTTTTATATCTTTTTGAAGGTGTGGTCCTCAGAATTGTACACAATATTCTAAATGAGGTCTCACCAGAGTCTTATACAGGGGCATCAATACCTCCTTTTTCCTACTGGCCATATCTCTCTCTATGCACCCTAGAAACCTTCCAGATTTTGCCGTCACCTTTTCAACCTGTTTGGCCACCTTAAGATCACCACATACAATCACACCCAAGTCCCACTCTTCTGTCATGTACATAAGTTCTTCACCCCCTAAACTGTACCATTCCTTTGGATTTTTGCAGCCCAAATGCATGACCTTGCATTTCTTAGCATTAAATTTTAGCTGCCAAATTTTAGACCATTCTTCAAGTTTCGCTAGATCATTCTTCATGCAATTCACACCATCTGGTATGTCTTCTCTATTGCAGATTTTGGTATTATCTGCAAAGAGGCAAATCTTACCCAACAACCCTTCAGCAATATTGCTTAGAAAAATGTTAAAAAGAACAGGCCCAAGAACCAAACTTTGAGGCACACCACTGGTAACATCCCTTTTCTCAGAGCGATATCCATTGACTACTCTCCTCTGTCACTTGATCCCTTACCATCAGCTGATCACAGCAAGGGAATCCCCCTGCCATGATCAGCTGAGCGGCTGCAGCACAGACCTCCCCCACTTATGAAGTCCCCCTGTAGGAGGAAGGCCCACTCCCTCCTGTTGGAACTTCCAACTCTCCCCCAGCAAAGTCCCATGGATTGAGGGATGCCCACTCTCTCCTACTGCCACCCCTTGGAAGTTCCCAAACCTCCCAACCAGCAAGGGACCTTAGGCATCTGAGCCAATCAGGGCCTTAGGCCCCTCTCCAATGCATCCAATAATACACCAAGAAGGGAAAGGCTTGCCATTTTGGAGTGGCGATCCTGCCGGCTGTAGAGTGTAAACATCTCTTCAGCCGGACTTTCTACTACAGAGGTATAGGGTGGGGGACATAGGTTTTGGGGAGCGTGGGGTGGTCTGAGAGGATCTGGAGAGGGGTGTCACTGGTTGGGGGAGTTTAGGAACATCTGGGGGGGGGGTGTTGTGGCAGGAGGGAGTGGGCATCCCTCCTGCTGGAGTTAGTTTACTTCTCACATTCTCCCCAGCATTAAAAAAATATCACTAATTATTGTCCACGTTGTCTATATTAAAATATTACAAATACTTCCCAACATTCATTAAAATATTTTCTAATACTTATTATTATTCTCCACTAATAATATATATCCATCTCTGGCTTAGAGCGATATATATTATAAAGAACTATTAATTTGTTGGGGGGAAAGTTAGTTCGCTTGATTAAAACAGCTCTGTAATAACAATTACTTAATCAAGACTAAGACACAGAACATATATAAGCAAACAGAAAATTTATTTGAGAGCATTCTAGCACTGGTCCTAAGGAAGATGGCAAGAGAGAGGAAAGTAAGAGAGCGGACCCCACATGATATCCATGCTATCCATGCTTTATAGATATGGGAAGGATTCCCAGGATGCATCAAAATGCAGGGGCTGTCTCTATCCCACATCCAATCATACAGTAGTGCATCACAGAGCAGGGCAGTCTTTATTCCAGTGATGTCATCTGATTAGATTGTCTTCCAGACCGTGGGCAGGCACTGTTCCATGCTTTTGTATATTCGCCTTAGCTGCCTGTCTGGCCATTGTCCTTTTATTTAACACTGTCTGTAGGCAAAATGGCTCAGTCCTTTCAGAATCCAGTTAGTCCTTCAGTTTCAGTTAGAAATAATTTTTACTTTAAGTCCATAATTTCAAGCACTTAAATGATTTACCTCCAACACTACATATAACAATTGGGAATAAAAGCACACAGTCTACTAAGGATGCAATTACTATATACAAAATACTTACTAAATCTTGAAAGAAAGGAAGAGAAAGAAAAAGAGGGGGAGGGGAGGGGAAAAGAGAGACAATTTATGTACAGAGTATGGTAGATGTTTGCAGATCACACTACACTGGGGGACTTCTCTGGGGGGGGGGGTCAGTTCTGGAAGGAGGGAATGGGCATTCCTCCTGCTGGGAGACTTTGTCGAAAGTGCGGTTCTGGCAGGAGAGAGTGGGCATCTCTCCTGCCAGGGGACTTCATGGGGAAGGTCCTTGCTGAAGCCACTCAGCTGAGCATGGCAGGAGGCATTCCCTTGCTGAGATCAGCTCAGCGGCTACGTCTATTTGAAATGTAGGCTAGCAGTTTGCTGGCCTACATTTCAGGTGTCTGTTACAGCCCCAGGGAGATGCCTAGGGCTGCTTAATGTTGTAAAAGGTCACTTCTGTGAAAACCATGCCCACATCCAGCCTTGGGCGAGCTTAAGTATCCCGATGCATCTCCCTCAACCACGACAAACGCCTACAGTATAGGCATCCTGCCTCAGGATTTTTATGTTTTTTTAATGTGCATCCCTATTGGCTGCTAGACAGCGGTAGGATGCCTACCATTGCCTACTGTTGGGATTCCTGTTTATAGAAACTGCCCCTTAGGGCCTGATTCTGTAAATGCACATCTCAATGGTAGGTGGCAGTAGGCGTCCTACTGCCGGCTCTTAGCCAATCGTGGCACACATTTTTGTTTAAAGGGGGAGGGACACCTGCATTGTAGGCATGTGTCGTGCATCTACAGAGACATGTAGGGACACTTAAGCATGCCCAAAAGTGAGGCGTGGGTGATCTCAGGAGGCAGGACCAGGTGTCCTCTTTTTTGTAATAGAGGAAACCTGACAACCCTAGTATTACCACCTAATATAACCAGTGGTTACTAATTTTTTTTTAATCTTGTTCCTGGGTTTGGGGTCCATGAGTATTGAGTACTGTTCTTGGTGGACCTGAAGCAGAAATAACACACCTGGTATTTTCCACAGCAGTCTGGGCTGCTTGGGAACAGATAAATGCTAGCTCATGGCCCAGGAAAGTCCCAGGCTGTGTTGAGACATGGGCCAGGTCAAGAAAGATTGCTGCATGAAAGCACAATGCACTGACATCATTAATCCCTTATACTGATTACTAAGAATCACAACTGGACATTCGATCTAAATATCAACTCCACTAAGCCAGATTCTGATCTTCAAGTTGACCTCATTTCACGAATTGGACCAATATCACAGCTGACATCATTCAAACAGGAAGCGGCTAAAATGACACTGATCTAACGTTGGAACGCTGAGTAGCCATGTTGCAGACAAGATTATAGGAGAAAGTAATGTTTATAAATACAAAAATGCTTGGAATGGAAGGTAATTTTGACTTTTATCATGATTAGACACCTTTTGAAGTTCATATTTTTATTTATCTATGTATTTAGAATACCATGCCCTGAAGCAGTGGATAGTAGGCGAAACACGCATATCTGCGATGGTTAAACTGAAAGAAGATCAACTATAAGATAAGCAGCATTTAGTCACAATTTTATTTAAAGTTTATGCAATGTGAATTGTAAAGATATACATTATGAATTATGAAGTATATAAATTTGAGCCGAAGAGGAAGCTTAGCAGTGTATTCTCAAACGGAGAAATCTTTATGTTTGAGTGCCGCTTCTGAAGGCTCTAACATTTATATATATATATATATATATATATATATATATATATATATATATATATATATATATATATATATATAAATGTATTTATAACAAATTTAGTAAAACTTTAAGACTGAAGTAGTGATGTTCTTAAATGGAGATATCAATAGACATGGTCCAATTCATGAAATAAGGTCAATTTGAAGATTAGAATCTGGCTTAGTGGAGTTGATATTCAGAGTCACCTCATTAATGGCATCTTGCATGCATGTGCAAAAGAAAGGAAAGGCCTAAGGGCTCTGGGAAGTTCCCAGAGCTGAAACAGCCCTGAACCCCTAGTTTTAAAATGTGGTTTGACTGGTTGGGATGGCAGCAAGTTGGCTTTGTTGGGGCTGCAGATGAGTCGCAATTCATGCTCTTGCATAATCAATCATACACAGGAAAGTCCATGTTTTGCCACAAAAACAAGCCCCAGAGACTGTAGACAATTATGGGGAGTGGGGTGGGGGGTTGAGAATAGATCAAAAACTATGATTTTTTACACATTCTCAGTGCTCACAAAGGTGGCTGGCACTGAGACCTGTTAATTAAATAAAGTATTATAATATTACTTTTATGGTTCCCAAAAGTTTTGAATAACTAGGCAAGGTTCTGGAAGGTTGCTGGTGTGTGCTGTTTTAGTACAAGTGTACAGATCTTTAGAGTTTAAAGTAAAATTTACAAAAGTTAAAAAAATGGAAATGTGTGGATAAAAGTCAAGCACAATGATAGCACACTTGAATTCTTAAAAGTTTAATTCAAAGATAAAGAAGAACACCAGATTCATCTGGTGTGATATAACATTAGCTGAGCTGATGTCACCGGCTGGTAATATTTATTGAATGATGGTGTGGGTAAAATGGGAGGGGGGACAGATAGTGAGGGGAATATATGAGGTGTTATCAAGGGTCTGTAGAATAAGGATTGACAATTTTATAAGAGGAGGTAAGAAAGGGTTAATAGATAGAGCTTGTAAGAAAGAAAAATGATTAGGGAGGTTGCTAAGGTGATGGGGTGGAGCAGTCACGTGATTGGTTGGATGTTGTGGCACTCTGGAGTGAATTCTGTGAGGAAAGGGGAACAGTAGAGTAGTCTCTTCAGGAAAAGATTATTCTCTTCAGAGTATATTAATTCTTACTAAAAATATTCTTTTTCATTGTGATTTTAATGTTAGGAAGTTTGGTTTATTTTGAGTAAGATAATTTTTTGCCTTGTTAACTTTCTCTGTGTCTGTGTTTTAGTCAGAGCAGGCTATTTTGTCTGCCAGGTGCTGGATTTGTTGCCTGAGGAAGCAGAGACTGCAATGGAGAGGGGAAGTTTGGGCTCTTCTGTGGAGGTTTAACAGCCTGGCAGCACAACAGTCCCCTGTGTGGAGCAGCAGTTAGCGTTGGGCTGCCATTTGGTGAGTTGTCTGCACGACCGTGGGCACAGTGGGTTGGCTGTGAGGGAGATGGGATGTGAAAGGTGTTTGCTCTCTAATGTACAGTGTGTCAGAGAGGGACTTACCTGTTGGGGTTATTTCGTGTGACACAGAGAGGTCTTTCTGTTGAGGTGTAATTTTGCCAGGTTGTTTCTTAGTAGGCTAGTTTGGAGGAACTGGCAGGTGGTTGGTCTTTAGTTCACGAGGGTAGTGACTGGCTGGTCTGTGTGCCACATGGTAGGGCACTTCTAGATAGGTTTGAGGCTTTGACTCTAAATTCTGGTGTTAGAAGGAGGGAGTTGGGAAGTGCCAATGCTGCATTCAGGTGTTTGTTTTTACAGCTAGGCAGAGTTGTGGATTTGCGGCCTTCGCGGATTTGGTGTTCCCGTGTCTGGGAGCTTAGGAGCACTGGCAGCTGCCATTGCAATAGTTATGTGCTCAGCGGCTGCATGACTGTATGGCATCAGCATTCACAGTATTGTGATTTAAAAATTTTGTTTGGAGTGTCAATAGGGGCCATCTTCCTAATTTTCCTTTTGTGCTATGGCCTTTCTGGGTCTCTTGGATCTTCCTGTGTCTGCCATTCTTTCTGTGGTGATTCAGCATGGTGTCAGCTGTCCTGATTTGTTAGCTCAGCTGGAGATGACCTGTTCTTGGTGTTTAAGGTACATTCATATTATGTACTTGTGGTGTTTTTCTGGGTGTGTGGTGTGTGTGTTAGGGGGAAATAGATTTCTTGGTGTCTATCTCTGTGGAAAGGGAGAGGGTTCATTGTAGTAAAGTTGAGGGTTTGGTTTATTTGTGCTGGAGAAATTAAAGGGTAAAAGTTTTTATGGTGTTAGTGGGGAATCATCTAGGTAAGTGGTGAGCAAACCTAAACAAAGTTATTGTAAGGGTAACAACCTATTGTGTATGTCATGTATAGGAAATACTGAGTGGAGTGCAGTGAAAAGGGCTGATGTGAATCGCTGGTTCACTCTTTCCAAAAATACTAGGTCTAGGGGGTGTGCAATGAATCTATTAAGTAGTAGATTTATAACAAACCAGATAAATATGTCTTCACACAACATGTGATTAATCTATGGAATTCATTGCTGGAGAATGAGGTGAAATCACTTAGCTTAGCGGGGTTTAAAAAAAGTTTGGGTACTTTCCTAACCGAGAAGGCCTTATTGAGATGGCTTGGGGAAATCCTCTGCTTATTCCTATGATAGGCAGCATAATTTCTGTTTTATTACTAGGGCATAGAATTTGGATTATAGGATCTCACTAGGTTCTTGGGTCCTGGGTTGGCCACTGTTGGAAACAGGATACTGTTCTTGATGGACTTTTGGTCTGTCCCAGTATCACAATTCTTCTGTTCTTCTGTTCTTATAAGGTGCAAGGCATCAGAAGCACTATTGGATAGAGTTAAGGGGGGGAAGGGGTTGGTCGAGTAGTCTGGAAAGTAAAGATAGAGATGGAAGGATAAATAGCTGCCACGATAATGATGGGGGACAAGACATTTTTGGATTTATTAGGGATAGGAAGACATGCAAAAGTGGCATTGTGGAACCCAAGGGTACAAGAGGCCAATAAGTAGCAGATGGTAAAGAGATAGATGACTTCTTCACTAATATTTTCTGTTCTGGGTTCACAGCTGAAGTGTTTGGGGGGGAGGGTGTACAAACACCTCATGTGACTGGGGCAGGAGGTGTAAAAAACCCTGATTGATTTTCAGTGGCTTGGGTTTGTGAGGGTTCGTTAGAACTACGGGTGGATACCACAAGGGGAATGGCTGGTACATCCAAGGGTACTGCAAGAATTTGGGGGTAGTTCTGGTGACTCTGCTGACTACCTTCTCACTGCTTCTGTAGAGTAGGGAGTGGGTAATGCATGAATAGAGCAGGGAGAATATGGTTTCCCTCCACAACAAATGGAGAAAAGGCAGCACTAGGGATATACAGACCGGTAAGTTTGACTTATTGGTGAGTATCTCAATAGAAACACTTTTACAACAGAGCTTGGGGATTCACTAGAGATAGATTTGGATCGACAAATCTGCTTACTTTCTTTGGGTGATCTTGGCATTAGATAAGGGGAGTGTGGTGAATATGGTGTATTTTGATTTTAGTCATTTTACCATTTTCATAGGCATATCGTATTCAGTGTTCTCGGTATGGAGGGCTCCACTGGTGGTCTGGGGCAGGAACTAGTTGGTCAGTAAGGTGTCAGTGGGTTGTGGTCCCAGGAGATGGTTATGCCAAGGGAGGATCTTATCGGTAGTGTGTTTGAAGGTTTGTTATTGGGCTTGTTCTTTTCACAATTATGTAAGTGGGATTGTTGTAGGAGGCCAAAGCAGTAATGGACCAGACAGTCCTGATGGTGTGCCTAACGAGGATGGGCTTAAGTTGTAGAATGGCTTCATATTGTGCAGCTCAGATTTCATGTTTAGAAATGCCAGGTCATATATTTGCATTGCTAAACCACAAGGGAATGGTGCGATTAAAGGGTGAAGACCTTGGTGTACGAATGAGGAGTGCGGGTTTGGTGTGCTTGTATGTGATGAGCTTCAGGAGGCAACCAGGTTGTAACAGTGCTAGCAAAAGCTAGACAGATGTTTGGATGCATGGGAATCAGTATGGCCAGCAGGACAATGGAAGTTTGCTGCCCCTCTACAAATTTTGGTGAGACCTCCTTGTGAATTTTGTGTACATTTAAGTTCAGTTCAAAGGAAGGCTACTACAAGGGTTGATGGTCTATGTCCTATAGGCATATGGGAACTGAGTTCATGATCTCCATCTGTATACTTTGAGGAGGAGCATGAGAAGGGAGATAATAGTGATGTTTAAATACCTATGTGGCCTAACTATACATGAGATGACTCCCCTTTTATTTGACAGCAAATCCAAAGTAAGAGGGCAGGGGATGCAGTGCAGCAGTGCTGGGCTCTGCAGTACGGTATGGCGCTACATTGTTACAGAAGATGAGGTAGATGCATGAAATAGTTTTGGAATTCCAGTAGGTGTAGGAGTAGTAGATGCATGAAATAGTTTCTGAATTCAGGACGGCTTTGGATAGGCACATGGACTCTCTGGGAGAGAGGAGTTAATTGTTACTGTGGAGGGGTATACTGGCTGGGCATTTTGGTCTTTATCTGTCCTTATGTTTTTTCTAAGTGGCTTTGTTTGTGTCCTCAGACTGGAGGAACTGCAAGGCGCTGGATAGGTGCTGAGAGCCAAACTGCTTTGTTTGACTCATTTTCTGCAATTTTGGGTGCCAGAGGTGCATTTCTCCTTTCTCATATGGAGCAGCCGCATGTTCTATTAGTACTGTATTGTTTGTTTGTAGGATGATTTTAGAAGATGGTTCACTTGACATTTGCTGGTGTGGGGATTTTATGGAAGTTATGAAATTGGTTGTGGGTGCGTGTGATCTGGTGTCCATGTGCAGGGTTTATTTGTTTGTTTGTTTTTTGTATGAGGGTTTAGTGACATTTGTTTGCAGTATTGCCTAATGTGTGCACTTCATGATTTGTAGTGGTGCTCTGGCGATTAGCCTTTTTGCAGCACTAGGCAGATTATCGAGTGGGTAAACTGGCACCTTCTCGACCTGCTATTGTGTTCATGGGGTAGCTGTCTGGAGATGTTGGGTTGACTGCAGGTTAAATGCAATTGCCTATTCCCCGGTCACCTTCTTGGAAAGATCAGGAATTTGGATTCTTTTATACGTGTGTGTGTGGAGTAACGGGAATGTGCAATATCTTGTTTACCATTCTATTGGGCTGGTGAGGATTTTCTTAGCTGTTTCTGAGTCCAGTGGGGCATGGACTATAGATTTTATGGTTAGGTATATGGAGCATTTGTTGGGAGTGACCCTTGCTAATCCTTTTCCAGCAAAGACAGTTTCCTAATCTTCTATTCTGCTTCCCTTATGATTCTTTTGATGGGTTGTGACATTTGTTCAGCAAAGGGAGAGGATTTCATACTGCCCCTGAGGCAGGATCTGTTGTCTGCTGTCTGTGTTTTCCCTAATGCCCCCACCCCCTTTTTGTTTTGCTTGGTCCTCTATTGAGTGTGTAAGGAGGATTGGGACATGGTTGCTATTGAGTGGGTTTAATACTAAGCTTTTGGAGTTATGGATAGCATGTGGGGGTTTAGAGTGGTTTCTCATGAGTTTGTTGCAGCTATTTTCCATGGACATTATTGTCCTGATGCTGTCAACCTTTCAGGCATAGGTTTGGCCTATTTTATTGGAGACTTGTTTTAAAGCTGTTGGCCGCAGCTTATGTGGTGGGGGGAGCGGTGACAAGCTCGAGGCTGTCACCGCTTGTGGCGGAAAATGGGGTTTGGCCCAGTTGGATCTGGGAGATGAGCAGTTAATAAATAAATAAATGTGACACTCGTATGCGATACCGCTGCGAGGGGAAGCATGACCTTGCGTCACCGTGGATCATGTTTGGGGGGAGGGGAAGCATGACCTTGCGTCACCGTGGGTCATGTTTGGGGGGGGGGGGAGGGGAAGCATGGCCTTGCGTCACCGTGGGCCGTTTGGGGGAATGTTATAAATTTAAAGACTTAACTGGAGCTAGTTTCGACACCGAATAGCTCCCTTGGGGTGTGTGAAATATGCATTGGGGGTTTGTTGGTTTTTGGACACAGATTGCATTGTAAGTGAAGATAATATTCAGATAGATAATAAAGCTGCGGCCAAATATTTATTCCAATAAAACTGAGTTGTGTGATTATTGATTGATGGTGATTAGCTTTCAGTTGCAGGTGACGGGAATGCGAATGCTAATGTTAAGCCATTTTAATATTGCTTAGTGTAATAGAATGTGAAGTAGTGTCTGAGCATATGAAAGCTTATTTCTGATTGGCTGCGCTGCCATAGAAAGGGACCTGACTGAAGCAAACCTTGGACAGATTAACCGATGAACTTGAAGAGAGAGGAAGTGCTGCAGGGGTGTGTGTGAGACAGTGTTTGAGGAAAAATTGTTTGAAGTGAAAGTTGAGAAGTTTGAAAGAAATAAAGTCAGAGTGACTGTTTATGCTGAATAAGTAATAAAAGAAAAACCTGTAGAAATTTAACTGATTTCAGGAGAATGTTCTATCAATAAATGGATATTAAAATTAAAGGACACACTAATTTCATTTTGATAAGAAAGTAACCCCCTCTTTTACTAAGGTGCGCTAACCGATTAGCGTGTGCTAAACGCTAACATGTCCATAGACTAACCTACACGTGTTAGCATTTAGCACACGCTAAATCGATTAGCGTGCACTAATCTGTTAGTGCACCTTAGTAAAAGAGGACCTAAGTTTATATTCTAAGCTTTTTCATTCAGAATTTCAGTCAGCTCTAAAGATGAATATTTTTTATTTGACAATTACAAAATTTTGAAGGAACTATTTTGTTTGTTTTCTATTTATGCTTGGTTTTACTAAACCACGGAAGAGCTTCTTTTTTTTTTTTATTTAATATTTATTGAATTTTTCAATATATGCAAGCATACAACTTGTACAGAAAGGAAATTTAGCAAGAAATTAATACAAATGAAAACATATATCAAGGAATATCAAATATGAGCATAAATTTCTACTCAAGTCCACAAACAGATCCAAGAAGGGAAATAGGCGAATCAAAGACATTATTTAAACCAGAGCTTCTTACCATGAGCTGGTGAGGTAAATGTTCCAACGTTCATAAAAATAGAATGATCATTAGAGCATTTATCTCGCTGGCCTATGGTAAGGAGCTGTTCCGCAGTTTAGTAAAAGGATCCCTTAGTAAAAGAGAATTTATTTACCCCCCTTTTACAAAACTGCAATAGTGGTTTTTAGTGCAGGCTGACACGCTGAATGCTTTGCGCTGCTCCTGATACTCGTAGAGTTCTTATGAGCGTCAGGAGCAGCGCAGAGCATTCAGCACGCTGGCCTGCACTAAAAACTGCTATCGTGGTTTTGTAAAAGGGGGGTTATTTATTTATTGGGATTTATTAACTGCTTTTATGAAGAAATTCACCCAAGGCTGTATATAGCAGCTATAATTCAACATAAAACTTACAATTTTGTTAACAGCATAACAGCAGTAAAAATACCACATACATAAATACATTGAATGAGGTAAAGAAAAAAAAATCTGTAAATTGAAACTCTCATATATTCAAAACTATACTTTTTAACAACACTGAAATTCAAATGAAAGAGATAATACATGCTAAAAAGGAGACATAATACTTATGCAGCATCTAATAAGAACAAAGCAAAACATTGAAATAACATAGTTATAATAATAATAATAATAATTTTATTCTTATATACTGCCAAAGCCATGGAAGTTCAAGGCGGTTTACAGCACAAAGCGCTGGACAATCAGCAAAGAGGTTATAATCAAAGTCAACAGTACAATCTTACATAATGAAAGAATTGGAATGCTATTTAGATCTTAGCAGAGCTGTATAGATTCTTAGTTTACAAATCAATTGAACAAACTCGTTTTTACTAATTTTCTAAAATTGAAGTAGGATGAGGAGAGCGTGATAAAGTTACTAAGCCAATCGTTCCATTTGCCTATGACACTAATGCTTTTCTATAATAGCTATTTTTTCCACGATAATCTTGGTAATGTTGATGATGCGCACAGGGAAAGGTTTCACCAGGACATTGCTACAATGGAGAAACGATATCAGGGCAGATGAAATTCATCAATGCTGGCTTTTGTTGGAAATTAATTAGAGATGCTCCTAATCTCGTTTCTAAACATACTTCAACAGCATAACGATTCTAGAAGATAATATTTATAGGAACTCTTAAATCGGCACAATGCGTTATATTATGACTTCTCATGCTATAAATATTTGCGATTTGCTCAAAAACTATATGTGATAAGAAAAACAGGCTATTTTCATACACAGGAGGTCAAATTCTATAAAGTAAACATCATTTTCTTTTTGCCTCAGAAAAAAAAGTTAAAATTTGTTGCATATGACAAGTAGATTCTAGATTGCATACAGAAGAAAGAGCATATCCCCTTCCCAATATGTTGACCTTTTATGTTCTCTCTTTCCTATTATAAATTGTACTTCCCTCTCACTCCAATTTGTATCTTGTAAGTCAGTAAAGTCTTGTTATTTGATGTCTTCCCCCTGATTTTAATAGTCTTAACATTGTACACCGCTTTGACAATTTATTTAAAGCGGTATATCAAATTTTAAATACAACTTGAAAAATTTGAAACTATAGCTGAGGGGTCATATGCAGATATTAGATGGGGACAAGATGGGTGGTACAGAATTCACTGGGATAAACAGATGGGAGGCTAAACTCAAGGCAAGTTATTTATATAGTTAAACAAGGTATAAGGAACTGATTTAGTTAGTGTGTGTGGCAAGCTAGTCTGGTGCAGAATGAGTGTATAGTCAATCACCTATGTATTAAAGGCTTGGGTAAAGAGCCTACTTCCTGAAGTAGAGGTAGTCTGGAGTTAGACGTAGCCCTCTGGGAGTATCACATCATACATCTTTTGATGAGGGGACAGATAGATGCTCCTTGACAAGAATTGTCAAATGTCTCAACAGTGTATAAAGGGCTAGCTTGTTCTTTAAGTATTCTGGCCCGTGTTGTCTGAGGACATTGAAAATCAAAGAGATTTAAATTTAGCCCTCTAAGATACTGGTAGCCAGTTTAGTTTGTGCAGGAAGGGAGTGATGTGGTCACACCTCTTGCAGCCTTCTATCCTGCTGCAACATTCTGAATTAGTTTTGGTTAAACCAGTATACAGGGCATGGACCACTATGGTCAGACTTGTCTTTTCAATATGGAGAGAGATTTCATAGCTGCAGAAGATAATAGAGGCAGTTTTTAAAGGTTATTAGAATTTGTGGGATCAGAGTGAGAGACATGTCTAGCAGTATTCCAACATTCCTGGCCTGTGATTTCATACTTCCCAAAACATAGTAACATAGTAACATAGTAGATGACGGCAGATAAAGACCCGAATGGTCCATCCAGTCTGCCCAACTTGATTCAATTTAAATTTTTTAATTTTTTTTTCTTAGCTATTTCTGGGCAAGAATCCAAAGCTCTATCCAGTACTGTGCTTGGGTTCCTACTGCCAAAATCTCCGTTAAAACCTACTCCAGATCATCTACACCCTCCCAGCCATTGAAGCCCTCCCCAGCCCATCCTCCACCAAATGGCCATATACAGACACAGACCATGCAAGTCTGCCCAGTACTGGCCTTAGTTCAATTTTTATTATTATTTTCTGATTCCATATCTTCTGTGTTCATCCCATGCTTCTTTGAACTCAGTCACAGTTTTACTCTCCACCACCTCTCTCGGGAGCGCATTCCAGGCATCCACCACCCTCTCCGTAAAGTAGAATTTCCTAACATTGCCTTTGAATCTACCACCCCTCAACCTCAAATTATGTCCTCTGGTTTTACCATTTTCCTTTCTCTTGAAAAGATTATGTTTTACGTTAATACCCTTCAAGTATTTAAACATCTGAATCATATCTCCCCTGTCTCTCCTTTCCTCTAGGGTATACATGTTCAGGGCTTCCAGTCTCTCCTCATACATCTTCTGGCGCAAGCCTCCTATCATTTTCGTCGCCCTCCTCTGGACCGCTTCAAGTCTTCTTACGTCCTTCGCCAGATACGGTCTCCAAAACTGAACACAATACTCCAAGTGGGGCCTCACCAATGACCTGTACAGGGGCATCAACACCTTCTTCCTTCTACTGGCTACGTCTCTCTTTATACAGCCCAGCATCCTTCTGGCAGCAGCCACTGCCTTGTCACACTGTTTTTTCACCTTTAGATCTTCAGACACCATCACCCCAAGGTCCCTCTCCCCGTCCGTGCATATCAGCTTCTCTCCTCCCAGCATATACGGTTCATTCTGATTATTAATCCCCAAATGCATTACTCTGCATTTCTTTGAAGTCAGATATTTATCCACTTACTCCTGAAGCAGATATAAAAAGAGCCTGAACTGATTTAAATAAGTTCTTGGTATTAAAATCTGCTAGTCCCATAAATATTTAGGGCCCCTTTTACATAGCTGCAATAGAGACTCCCATGTGGCAAATGCAACACAGCCCATTCAATTCCTATGGGCTGTGTCGCATTTGCTGCACCGGGATTTGCTACTGCAGCTTTGTAAAAGGGGCCCTTAGTTTCCTGGCTACATTTAGTAAAGAACATCAGATTTTTTTTTTAATCTTAACAAATTTTACTCAGAATTCTGAGTGAGTAAAATTGAGTAAGTCTGTGTGTGTGTGCTTGCAGTGCTGCAAATGAAAATCCTTCAGAAAACAAGATTCCCTAATTAGTGTAGGAATAATACATAAATTAGCATGGAAAGCATTGTTCCAGCCCAAAGAGCCTTAATATCACTAATAATTGCTACAGAAGACCCTTTTGGGGAGGGTCACTGCTCCCTCGTGGCCCGGGGGCCACATTCGGCCCACCAGGTACTATTTTGAGGCCCTCGGTATGTTTATCATAATCACAAAAGTAAAATAAAACAGTTTCTTGATCACATGTCTCTTTAGCTACAAATTACAATACTATTATTAAGACAGCCAAAAGGAAAGATTTATAAACTATAAAGAGTTTTACCTCATGTAAAACTGTCATTTTTAAAAAAATGACATTAACTATTTTTTTTTCTGAGGCCCTCCAATTACCTACAAATCCAAAATGTGGCTCTGCAAATGGTTTGAGTTTGAGACCACTGCTCTAAGCTAAGCAGGAGTTATCTACCTACAGTCCTATCGGTTGGGTGTTTGTGTGTGGGGGGAGGGGTGCCGTTTCACTATCATATTTTTAATTGTGAGGCACAGGCAAACTCTGCAGGGCTCCAGGGAACCTGCCTGACCCTAGCAATTAATAACACAAAACTGAAACATTTGCCCCCCCCCCCCCCCCCCCACTTGTAGTAATGCATCTGGAGGCTTCCCTTTCAGCTTAGAGGGAATTTGGGGGTCTATAAGCATTGGAGCATTTACCACACCGGCTCGTGCTAAAAACCTCTAGTGCAGCTTGATAAAAGTGTGCATAGGGGGAAGTAATGTTTCACTGCTTATCAAAGTGATTTGTTTATGCATGGTTAATTCTGTCACCTATCAATCCAGTCTACAGAATTGCACATAATATTTTTCTAGCTATAATCCTGTGAGTACCTTTTTATTGCATATACCACCCAATTTTATGTGTATAGATCAGGGGTCTCAAAGTCCCTCCTTGGGGGCCGCAATCCAGTCGGGTTTTCAGGATTTCCCCAATGAATATGCATGAGATCTATGTGCATGCACTGCTTTCAATGCATATTCATTGGGGAAATCCTGAAAACCCGACTGGATAGCGGCCCTCAAGGAGGGACTTTGAGACCCCTGGTATAGATAATAATTTTGATTATTTTTATTATCATTGCTTGTTATGATTTTTATTATTTGGATTTCATGTATTTATCCCTTCACAAAGCCATTCAGGCGAAACTTGGCCACATCAGGTGGTATGTTACAATAAACCGCATTCCTCGTCATTTTGATCTGCTTGGAGTGTTTCATCTTAAACTTTGTGCTGACACTGAGTCTGACTAAAACTGAAATGTTTCATTGCCCATCCCTGCACGAGAAATCCTTTCTACCAGCAGCAGCAGCATGCAAACATATCTTTACAGGTCTTTAAATTTCCAGACCTAGTGTTCGTGTTAGGATATTCTGAGATCTGTGATATCTTGAATCAAGCAAAAAGAAGTTTGAATACACAGTTGTTGTTGCTGTATGCAAGATTTATATGCCTCAGAAATCCTACCTTCAGATTTCTGAAGACAAGAATGGAGAGGCTTGGAAAGCTCATGCATAGTCGCAATTGTACACACATTTTTTTTTGTTGCTCTAATAAAAGACATTGCAACCACTAAAGTATCCAGTTCTGTTTACCAAAAACTGAAACATAATCCCAACTTTACATACAACTGTGCTGCCATGGCTTGCTGGAACTGGACAGCTTTATATTCAAGAACTTGGTTTTCACTTTATTTAATTCTCTTCTGCTTCAGAAGCACTTACTTATGTAGCTGTTTCATCTAGGTCAGTGTCTCACAAACTTTTCCACTAAACTCGGAGCCATGGCTGTAGGGTCTACGCACATGTGACGTCCGTGCATGCGTGGAGGCCCTCCAGATGGGCTTGCTAACCCTGAAATGACTACGCCAGTGAAGTGCAGAGAGCTGGAGAGGTGCTTGCAAGGAGGAGAGGCACCAGCAAGAAGGAGAGATGCTGGCGCCAGCTGACTCGCCTATACGATACCTAGAATCTCACCATGGCACACAGTTTGTGATACACTGATCTAGGTAGATGGGTTTAGATTTAAATCCTGGGGTTTAATTTAAGGATTCATTTATTTACAACTTATTTTCATTTCCTATGTATTTTTGGGTGGGGGAGGGGAGTCAGTTTCCTCCTCCAGTTCATTTGCTACAGGCATTTATTGGGCTTGAACATTAATTCATAATTTCCTGGATTTTTTTTCTCCGATTTGTATTTCTCCTTCCAGCTCCATCCAAGCATTAGCTCCCTCTTGAATTCTTGATATTGCACGGTCGAGTCACATTGTTATGACCACCACCTACCTCTGACATCAGGGACACACAGCCAATGAACAAATGCATGAGTCACACACAGACTTCGTGGGTATATAAGGTGGGATGTCAGCAAGTTGCCAATATAGCAATATATTGTGGCTGTCATGGTTTATCAGACATTGAAAAGGCAGCATTTTGAAAATGACAGACTTTGTGAACTGTTCACAGGCTTCTGTAGTTAAAGTGTACCACGAGTGGATGAATGGAACCTTTGATGACCTCATGTGGTAGCTGTGAGGTAGCACGAGCCATCGATGAGAAATGTGAATGTCAACTGCAGGAGCTGGTATAGGCCAATAGCATGCTAGGCTGATTGGCATGCTACCATGGAGCAACTTGCCATCTAAATGAACCAAGGGGCTTCCAAATATGTGTCCAAAATGACTGTGCAATGAACCCTGTTGTGAATGGGGCTGCAGAGTAGACGGCTGGTGACTTGCCCCCATACTCACAAAAGTTCATCAGAAAAAATGGCTGAAATTTGCACAGGAGTACTGGCATTGGATTTGCACCAACTGGCAGAGGGCTGCATTCTCCAATGAGTCATGTTTTGAGCTCCATCAAACAGATAGACATTGGCCTGTCAGACGTGAAACCACTGAGAACAAACACCCAGTAACCATTATTGGATGTACACAAGCTGGTGGCTGTAACATTATGGTGTGGGAAATGTTTTCTTGGTATGATCTGGATCCCTTGATATATCTGGAAGGCACTCTTAAACTAATATGGGTATCTCTCCATCCTTGCCAATCAAGTACATCTGTACATGTTGACGGTCTTCCCTATGGCTCGTGGGATCTTTCAACAGGACAATATGACATGTCATACCACCAGAATTGTTTGCGAGTGGTTCGCAGAGCATGACCAAGACTTCCAGTTACTTTTTTGGCCTCCAAATTCCCCAGATCTTAACCCAATTGAGCATATTTGGGACCACCTCGATCGACATGTTCAACAACTGGATCCACCAGAACGCACCCATCAACAACTGTCACACGCACTGCAGTCTTCATGGCTCAAGACAGCTGATGAAGTGGAATGTTACCAATAGAAATGAATAGAAAAGAAAGGAAAGGAAATGAAATGACAGAGAATTTAAACAAAATGAAATGCAATGGAAGGATATATTTAATTTTGAATGAAAACATTACATTACATTACATTACATTAGTGATTTCTATTCCGCTTGTGCCTTGCGGTTCAGATGAATTGAAAATTATAAGCACGTACATAGCACTTTAAATCATAAGTGCAGTTATTCTTTATACTTCAGTCCCGTTGTTGGTTTCGAGTATCAGAAATGGCATGATGATTCTCTAGAGCATATTTGTATCCCATACCATAAAAGTGAGAGTTTTTCATATATTTATATCATTAAAATAGCAAATGAGGTTTTAAATTATTTAAATAGTAGAAATAAAATTTGTAAGTATTTAAACAATAAGATTTATGCAGTTTAGAAAGTGTAAGATGACTAAAGATTAATTAATTAATTTGGTAGGGAGGTGGAGACTAAGCTGGTGATAGAAGCCAAGAGAGAGATACGTTTGGCGAAGGCACAGGCGGAAGAACAAATGGCTAAAAATGTAAAAAAGGGAGATAAAATTTTTTTTCAGATATATTAGTGAAAGGAGGATAAAAAATGGAATTGCTAGGCTAAAAGATGCTGGGAACAAATATGTGGAGAGTGATGAGGAGAAAGCAAATGTGCTAAACAAATACTTCTGTTCTGTGTTCACAGAAGAAAATCCTGGAGAAGGACCGAGATTGTCTGGCAAAGTTACACGAGAAAATGGAGTAGATTCTGCGCCGTTCACGGAGGAGGGTGTTTATGAGCAACTTGAAAAACTGACGGTGGACAAAGCGATGGGACCAGACGGGATCCATCCCAGGATACTAAGGGAGCTCAGAGAGGTTCTGGCGAGTCCTATTAAAGACTTGTTCAACAAATCTCTGGAGACGGGAGTGATTCCTGGGGATTGGAGGAGAGCGGATGTGGTCCCTATTCATAAAAGTGGTCACAGGGATGAAGCAGGAAACTACAGGCCGGTGAGCCTCACTTCAGTTGTTGGAAAAATAATGGAAGTGTTGCTGAAAGAAAGGATAGTGTACTTCCTTGAATCTAATGGGTTACAGGATCCGAGGCAACATGGCTTTACAAAAGGTAAATCGTGCCAAACGAACCTGATTGAATTTTTTGATTGGGTGACCAGAGAGCTGGATCGAGGACATATGCTAGATGTAATTTACTTGGATTTCAGCAAAGCCTTTGATACAGTTCCTCATAGGAGGCTGTTGAACAAACTTGAAGGGCTGAAGTTAGGACCCAAAGTGGTGAACTGGGTCAGAAACTGGTTGTCGGACAGACGCCAGAGGGTGGTGGTTAATGGAAGTCGCTCGAAGGAAGGAAAAGGTGACTAGTGGAGTCCCTCAGGGTTCGGTGCTGGGGCCAATCCTGTTCAATATGTATGTAAGTGACATTGCTGAAGGGTTAGAAGGAAAAGTGTGCCTTTTTGCAGATGATACCAAGATTTGTAACAGAGTAGACACCGAAGAGGGAGTGGAAAATATGAAAAAGGATCTGCAAAAGTTAGAGGAATGGTCTAATGCCTGGCAACTAAAATTCAATGCAAAGAAATGCAGAGTAATGCATTTGGGGATTAATAATAGGAAGGAACCGTATATGCTGGGAGGAGGAGAAGCTGATATGCACGGAAGGGGAGAGGGACCTTGGGGTGATAGTGTCCGAAGATCTAAAGGCGAAAAAACAGTGTGACAAGGCAGTGGCTGCTGCCAGAAGGATTCTGGGCTGTATAAAGAGAGGCGTAGTCAGTAGAAGGAAGAAGGTGTTGATGCCCCTGTACAAGTCATTGGTGATGGCCCCACTTGGAGTATTGTGTTCAGTTTTGGAGACTGTATCTGGCGAAAGACGTAAGAAGACTTGAGGCGGTCCAGAGGAGGGCGACAAAATTGATAGGAGGCTTGCGCCAGGAAGACGTATGAGGAGAGACTGGAAGCCCTGAATATGTATACCCTAGAGGAAAGAGGAGAGACAGGGGGAGATATGATTCAGACGTTCAAATACTTGAAGGGTATTAACGTAGAACAAAATCTTTCCAGAGAAAGGAAAATGGTAAAACCAGAGGACATAATTTGAGGTTGAGGGGTGGTAGATTCAGGGGCAATGTTAGGAAATTCTACTTTACGGAGAGGGTAGTGGATGCCTGGAATGCGCTCCCGAGAGAGGTGGAGTGGAGAGTAAAACTGTGACTGAGTTCAAAGAAGCGTGGGATGAACACAGAAGATTTAGAATTCAGAAAATAATATTAAATATTGAACTAGGCCAGTTACTGGGCAGACTTGCACGGTCTGTGTTCTGTGTATGGGCCGTTTGGGTGGAGGATGGGCAGGGGAGGGCTTCAATGGCTGGGAGGGTGTAGATGGGTTGGGAGTAAGTCTATAACAGAGATTTCGGCAGTTGGGAACCCAAGCATAGTACCGGGTAAAGCTTTGGATTCTCGCCCAGAAAGAGCTAAGAAGAAAAAAATAAAATAAAATAAAAAATTTAAAATTGAATCAGGTTGGGCAGACTGGATGGACCATTCGGTTCTTTATCTGACCGTCATCTACTATGTTACTATGTTATATTATAAGGAAGCAAGAGATAAAGGCGCTTTCCTCCTGAAGAAATCCCAGTATGGGAAGAATGTACTCAGAAGTCTGAGGCTTGTCCCTGCAAAATTTAAAATTTAAATTTAAATATGTATTAATGATTGAATGAGTATAATTTAGAGTCCATGTTCATTTTTGATTTTCTAATGGTTTCCAATATATATATATTTCAACACTAGATTACCATTTGATTTTTTTGTTGTTTTGTTGTATCAAGAAACCTCTAGCAACATTCAGCATCTTATTGAGTCACCTCCACGGCATCTGGCTACCAGAAGAGGATATTCTGGATATTAGCAGGTGGAACACTCATTAATTGTCATGTCTACCTCTATTCTTTATTATCTGGATCACCACAAATCTGTTCTCTTAATTTCTCTTGATCTCTCGTCTGCTTTCGATACAGTAGACCACAACCTTCTCTTGGAAAGATTAGAGGCTATAGGTATCACTGATCAGGTTCTTTTGTGGTTTCGGTCCTACTTCACTAACCGATCTTCGACATTTTCATTCAACAATTCTACCACTGAAAACTCAGCAACTTATGGTATTCCATTCTTTCACCTCTCTTATTCAATATCTTTCTAGCAACCTTGATGACCCTCTGCCAATCCATCGGTTTTAAAGCATTTGCTTATGCCAATGACATTCAGCTTTTACACCCTTTAGACCAGGGGTAGGGAACTCCGGTCATTGAGAGCCGTATTCCAGTCGGGTTTTCAGGATTTCCCTAATGAATATGCATGAGATCTATTTGCATGCACTGCTTTCAATGCATATTCATTGGGGAAATCCTGAAAACCCGACTGTAATACGGCTCTCGAGGACTGGAGTTCCCTACCCCTGCTTGCCTTAGCAATTAACATAAAACTTGAACAAATCCACCAATGGCTCGATATTAACAAATTGGCTCTCAATATTACCAAATCGAACGGAATGCTTTTTCCCTGGAAAGACAACCTCAAATTCGACCTTCCTATCACTCTCAAGGGCAACACACTCCAGGTGGTCACCTCTATCAAGATCTTAGGGGTTATTTTTGACCAGAAGCTATCAGTAGTATAGTCAAAGCTACTTTCTACAGACTATGTCAAATTTGTTCTGTTTCAAAATTCTTAGAATCCAAATCACTTAACATACTGATTTGCTCTCTGGTAATTTCTAAAATCGATTATTGTAATGCCTTATTTAAGGGAATCGCCCATAAGGAAATAAGACGATTACAAATCATCCAAAATGCCTTTACCATGAAAGCTAAGAAATTTGATCACATCTTGCCCCTCCTTAAAAAAGCTCATTGGCTTCCAGTGTTTCATCGTATAACCTATAAAATATGCCTATTAACTCTCAAGTCTCTCCTTTATAAAGTCTCAGCCTTCATCGATAGACTCGTGATTCTGTATGCCCCAGCCAGAAACACTTAGATCCAACAATCAACAATCAATGACTGTCCCCTCTCATAAAATCATCAACACACGTCGACAATTCAATTTCTCTATCACAGCGCCTCAAATGTGTAACTCCTTTCCTATTCAATTGAGGGAAGAGCGTCTTCTAGACAAATTTAAGAGCAAGTTAAAATGCTTTGGGGCTCATAATCGAAAGAGAAAAACATCCAAAAACTGGCCTAAGTCGGCACTTGGATGAACAATGTCATAATACGTCCAAGTGCCGATAATGAAAACAGGTTTTGGATGTATTTCTAAACAACCTAGGCCTTCATAGTGCCGCTGAACGACCAAAGCTAAATGGGGTGTTTCAGGAGGAGTGGTCGAGGGGCGGGAGTTGGATGGGACGTGGGCCGGCTTAGACTTAGTCATACAGCATGTATATCTGAAAGTTATACAGCCCAGCATAGACGAAACTTGGATGTTGTGACTTAGACCATTTAAAACATGGTCTGTCACAAAAACCCACCTAAAGTTACCAGATAAGCACTACAAATACATAATACAGACTCCCACACACTACCCCAGTGATCACTGACCCCCCAACCCCATAAAAATTGTAATCACACCTTTAAAATTCAGCCTCCAGACCATCATCACCTGGCAGGCTAGCATAGGAAAGCCTAGTCGTCCAGCACAGAGGCGGCTTAAGCTGTCTTGGGGGTGGGTTAAGGACCCATGGAGAGGAGGATCCATGCCCATAAGCCCCTGTAATCACTGCATTGATACTTAAACATGTGCAGTCCCTTATACAACCCCAAAACCCTTTTGTACTGCCATATAAGTGGCTCCTGCAGCCATAAGTGCTATTGGGGTGGTAAATAAGTGGGTCTAGGGGAATCTGGAGGTGGTTTTGGTGGCTCACCATGACCTATAAGGGAGTTGTAATGAGATGATGACATGGCACCCTTTTTGTAAAGTTCACAGCAGTGCCCTGTAAGGTACCCCACTATTTAGGTGCCATGTCTGGGTGTTCAAGTCCTTCACTTTGCAGACCTCTCCCACGTCCAACAGGGCTTGTTCTAGGCATTTTTGACTTGGACGAAAAGTTTGAAACGAAAATGTGGTATAAAGATGGACGATTTAGCAACTTGGACGATCAGATCGGCAGAGAACGTAATGTTTTTTCCCATGGAAAAAGGATCTAAAAAAAATTTTCATCTCAGATACTCCTAAATAACATCCCTCTCCAAATAGTAACTACAACAAAAATATTGGGAGTAACATTGAACCAGGAACTCTCGTATCATATTAGTTCAGTAGTTAAAAATTGCTTTTACAAATTACGTCTCATCAGATCATTATCAAAAGTTCTAAAACCTGAAGCTCTCAATACTCTTATTCATTCATTAATCATTTCCAAGTTAGATTATTGCAATACTTTATACCATGGCATAACCAATAAAGAAATAAGAAGGTTACAGATAATACAAAATACAGCAATAAAAATTATTACAAGTTCAAAAAAAATATGACCACGTTACACCACTTTTACAAGCTGCACATTGGCTACCAATTAACACACAGAATAACTTTTAAAATCATATTGCTCACCTTTAAAATTCAACAATCACACGCACCAATATTTTTGGATCGACTTTTGATACTGTACTCTCCATTTAGGCTCTCAGATCAATACAACAAAATTTACTAACTATTCCTTCTCTAAAAATAATAGGGACCAGGAGATCTACCATTTTCTCAGTCAATAGCTTCTCAACTTACCACTGTACCTACGTAATGAACCATCCTTAGAAAAATTCAAGCACTCCTTAAAAAGCTTTCTGTATAAGGATGCATTCAATACATAGACAGCTTAACTTTCCAAATATAAAATCTTCAGATCCTAATGGATTTTATGTGATCCCATCCTATAGGTTCCTCCCTAAATGTTTCTTTTTTTTAATTAAAGACTGTAGTCCATCCTATTAACCCTTTTTGTATCAGTTTGTATTAGAACATATATGATTCGTATGTAATGTCATATTTTGTCCACCCTTTTTTTATTTTTTATGCATTGGAAAATTGTTACACGCATTGAAATATATGATACTGCATAGATAACAAATCTTATTAAACTTGAAATCTTGAATGTATAGTTAGACGATTATCGAAACAAAAAAAATTTGGAGGTATTCTTTTGAAAATGTGTCCTAGGCTGTTTTTTTTACTTTGGACCACTTGCGACTTAGACGAAAACGGACATACCGTATTTCATGTGTATAACGTGCACGCCGTGTAAAACGTGCACCACGGTTTAGCTTGCGGGAAAAAGAAATTTAATGTAAAATAAATTAATATATAGCACGCACACGCATATACCGGCGCATGCTGCTCATTGAATTAAAACCTCCTTCTTCCCCCCTTGAAGTCCTGTCCCCCCTTAAAGGTCTGCCTGTCCCCCCTTGAAGTCCTGTCCCCCCTTAAAGGTCTGCCTGTCCCTCCTTGAAGTCCTGGTCCCCACCCTGAAAGCCTGATGCCCCACCCGAAGAACCGCTGGCCCCCCACCCTAAAGGACTGCTCGCACCCCCACCCTGAAGGACCGCTCGCACCCCCCCGACGTCCGATTCATCCCCCAGGCCCCCCCCCGCCACTGTTTGCAGTGGAGAAGCAGCCTACCATTGGGTTCGCGATGCCAGTGAGTCCTGCTGCTTCCTCTGCCGGCGGTCCCGCCCCTTCTCTGAGCCCTGCGCTGCTTCCTCTGCCACGGTCCCGCCCTTTCTCTGATGTCAAGGAAGGGGCGGGGACCGCGGCAGAGGAAACAGCGCAGGGCTCAGAGAAGGGGCTGGACCGCAGCAGAGGAAGGAGCAGGACTCACTGACATCGCGAACCCACGGTAGGCTGCTTCTCCACCGCAAACGGTGCGGGGGGGGGGCTTGGGGATGAATCGGACGTCGGGGGTGTGTGCAAGCGGTCCTTCAGGGTGGGGGGGCCAGCAGTCCTTCGGGGTGGGGCATCAGGCTTTCAGGGCTGAATCGGACGTCGGGGGAGGGAACCAGCAATGTAAAAAAAAATTTGTAAAACGCGCTCACGCATATAACGCTCATGGTTATGCTTGGTTTGTAAAATCGTGTATAACGCGCGCGTTATATGCGTGAAAATACGGTAGACATTCCTTTCGTTTATGCCCCTCTGTCTTTTTAAAGATGCTTTTGAATGCTAGCATGCTGGATTAGGATCACTTAACAAACTCTGACCTCTGTTCCATCTTAACCTTTCTATCAACTATTGTATTTCTTTCCCTTTTTTTTTCCTCTCAAAGCGAATGTCTGTGCATCTAGTCTAAATTGTGTGTATAGGTCCCCCATAAGTTGTAATTTTATATTGCACATTGCTTAGAATTTTGATTAAGCGATTAATAAAATTTTTAATAAACTTGAACTTGTAATAAAGCTGCAGCCATGTTCATGCTGCCATAATTTAGTCTTGGAATTGATATAGTGGAATAGGAAGTGAGAGGGATGGTGGACGAGTGTGTATGAGTGCCTAAGTTAGATACTCTTCAGATCTGAGGTCTTTGGGAAGAATGGGATAGAAAATGAATTAAATCAAGAAATAAAATAATGTAAGGTCTAGACGAGAGAGCAAACGGGAGACCTGGCAAACCCAAATCTTCCCCATAGAAGTGCATATTTACAATCAAGCAGCCTAGGAAACTTTTCTAAAAGGATTCCACTTAGAAATACAATTGATACTTTCAGGTCGTAAGGAGTGTAAAAATTCCTCTGCCTGTTGTTTTGTGCAATATAGCTTAGATTTCTCCCCTTCTCTTTGCAGGAAGCATCTTGAGAAAGTCAAAGATTTGCAGTTAAACTTTGGTTTACTCTTGAAATGTTGAAAGCTATACACATTATTGCATCAATAACACGGGAAGTAAAAATGATATATTTTCCCCTATGCCCTTTTGTAGCAGTTCTTGATTAAGGGAGTCTAATTTGGTATACATAATTACAGATTTGAGACATTTTCTTTAACGATGATCTAATAATGAACTGTGTCTGTCTGATGACTTCAAAATGTAAAGAAGTCGGGATTCTTGTGTCAGGGGAGCAATAATAATCATGATTAGTCTGATCCATGAAAAAAAACATTATTTTAACAGTGGGAAGAAGGACACGGGTAACTACTCGAAAGGGTCCAGAGAAGAGCGATTAAAATGGTTAAAGGGCTGGAGGAGCTGCCGTACAGTGAGAGATTAGAGAAACTGGCCTCTTCTCCCTTGAAAAGTGGAGACTGAGAGGGAACATGATTGAAACATTCAATGATAATGAAGGGAATAGATTTATTGATAGAGACAGGTTGTTCACCTTCTCCAAGAGTAGGGAGAACAAGAGGGCAGTCGGCTAAAGTTAAAAGGGGATAGATTCCATACAAACGAAAGGAAGTTCTTCTTCACCCAGAGGGTGGTGGAAAACTGGAATGCTCTTCCGGAGGCTGTTATTAGGGGAAAACACCCTCCAAGGATTCAAGATAAAGTTAGACAAGTTCCTGCTGAACCAGAAAGTACGCAGGTAAAGCTAGGCTCGGTTAGGTGCACTGGGTCTTTAAACCAAGGCTTGCCGCATGTGCGGACTACTGGGCACGATAGACCACTGGTCTGACCCTGTAGCGGCGATTCTTATGTTCTTATTTTTGTTCTTTTTTTAGGGGGGGTGGAGGTAAGAGCAGCTACCTAAAAATTTATAAGCATGTCATGGGACTTTATTTTCCAGTTATAGAGAATCTCCTTGCCCAATCATACTTTTCTGACATTCCATATTACTACTACTTATTATTTCTACAGCGCTGCCAGATGTATGCAGCACTGTACATCAGACTTGTAAGAGACAATCCATGCTCAATAGAGCTTACAATCTAATCAAAACAAACAGGGCAAATAGGAGTTAGGGAATTTCACAGAGGGAATGATAAAACAAACATTAAGCAACTCATTTAGCAATGTGCTAACATAAATGTCTCATTTATCTAAAAGTGTTGGCTCGCTCCCACTGTCCCTTCAGTTTTCTACAGGCTAAGCAAGATAAGATATATTTCCCTTAGGATGTGACTTCCATAGAACAATTAGCTTGTGCAGAGCAGAAGGGTAATTAAAAACTTACTGACTTACCTCCTCATAAACCCCTTCCTTTTACAAAACCGCAAAAGCAGGGTTTTTTTTTTTTTTAAGCTCAGGCCAGCGCACTGTATCCTCTGCGCTGCTCCCAATACTCATAGGAACTCTATGAGTACTGGGAGCAATGCAGAAACCTTCAGCACGCCGGCCCTGCACTATAAACCGCTTTCACGGTTTTTGTAAAAGGGGGGGGGGGGAGTTAGTTTTAGTCTACACCAAGGCATATTGCTACTTAAAAGACTATTAGACTTTCTCTCTCCAGTGAATAATTATTGAAATTAGTTGCATCTGTTTTGGGTGATAAGAGGGGAAATCCTGTATTCACCCTTCCAGATAAAATGGCAATATACTGGAAACTCCAGAGATCGGAGGCAGAGCAAAAGGAAACATTATTTTTTTCTTTTGATACCTTTTCCTTTCCTTTTTTTTAACTTCATTAAAGCATTAGGGGCAAGAGTACATGCTGAGAGCCCTTTAGCCACAGTTTAGATGTGGAGGTTAGGTTTGCTATAAGACTGGTCAAATGGCTTTTTAAAAAAATGCTTAGAGAAGAAGATGACGAACAAAACTCCACAAACTATAATCAACAGATAAACACCAAAGTAGAGCGACAAAAAAATCTTACCTCCCTCTTTTACGAAACTGTGATAGCAGTTTCTAGTGCGGGGAGCCACGCTGAATGGCCCGCGGTATTCCCAACACTCATAGGAACTCGATGAGCAGCGCAGGCCATTTGGCGTGGCTCCCCGCACTAGAAACTGCTATCACAGTTTCATAAAAGGAGGCCTTAATCTTCAATAATTATATCAAAAATATTCATTGTATCTATTATGCTGTATATGCTGGATGTAAATTCCAATGCATAAAGAGGGGGGAAAGAGCTCAGACTCCTTTCAAATCATTTCAGACAACCAATGTTGGTCAATTGAATGGAATATCTCTTTAATCATTGGTCTTAAATAAACTCCTATGGATTCTATTTTATTTTTTTAATCAAATGCCTCATAAAATCAAGACACAGAAAAAGGACTTAGCTTTTTTGGGAGAAATCTTCATCTCAATGGGACTCGTTTCACACTAGGCTTCTTCAGGAGATCAGTAAAAATAGCTAAACATGGGAACTGCTATTGGAACCCGTTCATCCTTTTTCAAACCTTGTCCTGCAACAAACATAACAAGCAATCAGCCAACAACCTCTTATGACAAACATAACAGACAATCAACATACAAATTCAACCTATTATACATAATATAGAAATCTAATCCTAAAAAAGGCTAACAAGCCCTGAAGGAAAGACCTCAAATGAGAAACATAGAAACATGATGGCAGATAAAGGCCAAATGGCCCATCCAGTCTGCCCATCTGCAGAAACAATTATCTCTTCCTCTCTCTAAGAGATCCCACGTGCATATATCAGTACTTTCTTGAATTCAGACACAGTCTCTATCTCCACCACCTGTTCCGGAAGACTGATCCATGCATCTACCACCCTTTCTGTAAAAAAAGTATTTCCTTAGCTTACTCCTGAGCCTCTTAACTTCATCCTATGCCCTCTCATTCCAGAGCTTCTTTTCAAATGAAAGAGACTCAACTCATGCACATTTACATCACTTAGGTATTTAAACATCTCTATCATATCTCCCCTCTCCCGCCTTTCCTCCAAAGTATACAGATTGAGATCTTTAAGTCTGTCTCGATGTGTCTAATGACAAAGATCATGCACCATTTTAATAGCCTTCCTCTGGACCGACTCCATCCTTTTTTATATCTTTTGAAGGTACAGCTTCCAGAATTGTACACAATATTCTAAATGAGGTCTCACCAAAGTCTTATACAGGGGGCATCAGTACCTCCATTTTCCTACTGGCCATACCTCTCCCTTTGAACCCTAGCATCCTTCCAGCTCTCGCAGTCACCTTTTCAACCTGTTTGGCCACCTTAAGATCTTCACATACAATCATAACCAATTCTCGCTCTTCTGTCGTGCATATAAGTTCTTCATTCCCCCTATAACTGTATCATTTCTTTGGGTTTTTGCAGCCCAAATAAATGACCATTTTAAATTTTAGCTGCCTAATTTCAGACCATTTCTCAAGCTTCACTAAGGGCTCCTTTTACGAAGGTGCGCTAGCGTTTTTTAGCGTGCGCTACAATTCCATATATGCTAACCCCATGCTACATGGAAAATACTAATGCCAGCTCTATGGAGGCGTTAATGTCTAGCACGCGCAGCATTGTAGCACGCACTAAGCGCACGCTAAAACCACTAGCGCACCTTCAGTAAAAGGAGCCCTAACTGTCTTTCTTCATGTTAGTCACACCATCCATGGATGTCTACTCTATTTCAGATTTTGGTATCATCCGTAAAGAAGGTAAATCTTACCCGACAGCCCTTCAGACAATATCGCTTATAAAAATGTTAAAAGATAACAGGCCCTAGAACAGAATCTAGAGGCACAGTACCGGTAACATCCCTTTCCTCAGAGCGATCTCCATTGACCACTACCCTCTGTCATCCTCCACTGAACCAGTTATCTGACCCAGTCGGTCACTTTGCGGCCCATCCCAAGGGCACTCAGTTTATTTTATTAGACGTCTATGTGGAACACTGTCAAAAGCTTTGCTAAAATCTAAATACACCACATCTAGCACACTCCCTCTATCCAATTCTATGGTCATCCAGTCAAAGAAATTGATCAGATTTGTCTGACAAGACCTACCTCTCGTGAATCCATATTGTGTCCAGTCCTGTAATCCACTGGATTCCAGAAACTTACCATTCTCTGTTTTAAAAGTGATTTCCATTAATTTGCCTTACCACAGAATCAGACTTACCGGCCTGTATTCCTATTTCTTCTTTACTTCCACTTTTGTGGAGAGTGACCACATTCACTCTTCTCTTAGTCCTCTGGTACCGCTTCCAACTCTAAAGAAGCATAGAAAAAGTCAGTCAGTAGAGCCACCAGAACTTCCCTAAGTTCTTCAGCACCTTTGGATTGTACACCGGCCCCGTCGCTTTGTCTACCTTTAATTTAGCTAGCCAGGTTACTGTCTATTTGTCCCAGTTAACACCAATTATAGCCAATAATTGATTGAGGTAAATTATCACTAATTAATTCATTAAGTGTACACTTGCAACTGAACTTATTGTATAGGTTGTGCATGCAAATTGCTGCAGTAGTTGATAATTTGGGCCTGCACCTTCCTAGAATTAGGAGGTCTTTGTGTACTGTCGAATCATGAGTTTAATTTCTGGTACGTGAGTGCACATGTACAGCAAATTCACCAGGGGCCTTAGTGCTACTTAAAAATGTGAGGCTCAACACTATCTTCCTAAGCCCCAACATCAGCATTAAAGATTTGTAAATGAGCCTCCTGGATTAAAAATTAAAGTATTTTTGAATCTTAGCCCTACATTTCTAATGTATCTTTATTCTCTGATTGACACTCTGAAACTGATGTTTTCACTTGCTGACATGTAGACTTAAAAATCATGACCTCCTGAAATTCATTATGACAGAATGTACTGTGAAAAAATGCAATTTTAAATAACATCATTAGAAGAAAGCAAACAAATAGGCTTCTTTTATTGTCTCAGTTTAACTTTCTTTAGGCAATGAGGTGGGAAAGAGAAATACAATCAGACATTTTACTTAGGCCCTCTTTTACTAAGCCGTGGTAGAGGGTTTCTACCATGGCCCGAAATGCTAAATGCTTCCTGGCACTACATAGGAATTCTATAGAAACATAGACATAGAAACATAGAAATCGACGGCAGATGAGGGCCACGGCCCATCCAGTTCTGCCCACCCTAATGACCACTCCCCTGAAAACACACAACGCTCTGGACCATGGGCAGAAAACCTCTACCACAGCTTAATTGTTTTTGTACAAAATGTATGTAAAATGAATACATTTTTGTGATACACAATTGAAAAAAAATTAAATTCTTAAAATTGTTTTTCATAGTAATAATAACAATCATCCTCTTTTATGAAGCCACGTTAAGCTTTATTATCACTGGCTAATGGCGGTAAAAACTCCAATGCTCATAGAATTCCACTACAGCCGTCAAAAAAAAAAAAAAGCCTAACGCGGCTTCATAAAAAGGGGGTCAATATCTCTTAAGAAAATTTTTTTTTTCTAAAAATAAAAAATTGGGGGTTAAATATTGTATCTTAATACTTCTTTAATTATTTCTGCTGGAAAAAAAAACACAAATCCCTAAACTCCTATATAACGATGTTTACATTTGCAAAGCTGAGATTTAGGGCTCCTTTCATTAAGCTGTGATAGCGTTTTTAGCGCATGCAGAATTTTAGCGCATACTAAACCCGTTCTACGTGGCTAGAACTAACGCCAGCTCTAATGCTGGCATTAGTGTCTAGCGCACACAGGTAAATTCTGCGCACGTTAAGCGTGCGCTAAACCACTATTACAGCTTGGTAAATAGGAGCCCTTAGTGAAAAATAAACCATTGGGGAGACTGTGAAAATGGAGGGAAGGTGCAGAGATGCAATTCTCATAATGCACAGACAGCAAGAAACCACAGGCTGAGCCGAGGCAATGTGTTTCTATCTGTCTCTCATTCTGAATTACAAAGATAATAGAGAACAAGGAACTCAAATGAAAAGAATGTTTAAAATACATTGATGCTTTTCTTGAATTACTTTAATTTCAGCTACCAATCTAACATTAGACTGAGCTTCCTGTTTAACGGCAATAATGGCAATGGGCCTCCTTCCCCAAATATTTTGCAAATTTCCTTTAAAAAAATGCCATCATGTAATCTTATGCTATTTTATAAATTAGGCATTTTCAGCTGTGAAAATAAAACACAGTACGGATTGAACATGCACAGAACCTTTAAAAGGCATATCCCAAACAGGAAAACTTGGAACATCCCTCCTCCTCAGGATCACCGAGCTGTGGAACAGCTTTACTGCCCCTCTTCGGAGTTCGTCCTCCCTCCAACACTTCAGAAAACATCTGAAAACTTGGCTTTTCTCCAAAATGTAACTCCCTCCCTCTCCATTATTTTAAATCCCCCATTTCCTTTCTGTTTACCAATTCTCTTTCCATTGTAGTTCCCTTCTTGTTTTAATTCCTGTAAACCGTGTCGAGCTCCACTCCTGTGGAGATGACGCGGTATATAAACTTAAGGTTTAGTTTAGTTTACTTCAGTTTAGAACCTGGCAGTCCCAACCAGAGAAAAACCCTATGTAAAAGGAGGTCCAAAGAGAAAGAAAGTAGGATTTGTGAATTTTCCAATGTCTAACCCTACTTTCTTTCTGTTTTGAACATGCAAAGAACATAATCTTTTGAGAAAAGCAAAACTGCAGTGCTCTAAACCCACCTTTTACACAAGCTTAGCACAGTTTTTTAGCATCAGCTGCAACATGACCAGCACCAAAAACCATGCTATGCTTTTGTAGAAGGTAGGGTAAACAAAGTTAAGAAGTAACTTACCCCCCCCCCTCCCTTATTCAAAACTGCAAAACGATTTTCAGCACAGGCCAGTGTGCTAAATGCTCTGCACTGCTTCCGACGCTCATAGGAACTCTATGAGCGTCAGGAGCAGCGCAGAGCATTCAGCGCACCAGTAGGTGTTAAAAATGCTTTTGCAGTTTTGTAAAAGATGGGGGGAGGGGGGGTTAAACTACTAAGATCCCAAAGATGGAAAACATCAACAAGGACCAAAAGCTTCCAGTCTGTACAAAGCAATAGTTTATTATATTACAAAAAAAAAAAAATCATATCCATTCATTTTATGAGACTTCCTTTACCAAACTTTTTACAGATTTAGGTTTGAATTTAGCCGTCTCTGGATTTGATTCTTCTTCAGCAAAAAGACAAAGTGGAATTGTCCCAATCAGAATGGTGAGCACTAAAAAAGTGTCCTTCAACTCATCTGATGAATGCAAATGCCTTTATTGGTTCAAAATCTTGTGTATATATCCAAAGACTCAACGACCAGACATGCACATGTTTCGGCCCAACTGGCCTGCCTCAGGAGTCTTATGAGCCTTTAACAGTTGTATGAGAAAATCATGTGAGATACAAGTTTGCACACACCCTCTACGGGCAAGTATCTCTAGGACGTGGACAACTGGCGATCACAATGGACGTACTGCATTTTTTCCAGATCCATACAGCATTGCATAAAGATGTACCCCCTCTTTTACTAAGGTGTGCTAACCTAATTATCTTAGACCGCCCATCCAAACCCACACGCAGAATCCATCTGTTTAGCCATCCAACTCTAAAGAAATGCCGTTACAAAAGATACCTGAATAGAACTCTCACCTTCCAAGCAGGTCAGCTTAATAATTGGCTGGCCAACATTATCTCGAGCTTATCATCCTACCTAAACTTCAGGAAACTACTAAAAGCTAACCTATTTAACCGATTTATAACCTAAGACCTCTATGCCCAAACTATGGCCCCCTTTTATTGCTCCTGTATCCTGCTTACCCATTTAAACTGTATCTTCATTTGCTGATTGTACTTATTTTCGCTGACTATCCAACTCCCTCTATATTCACTGATTGAACCTTTATGCAGACTGTCCTGCCCTTCCTTGCTGTATCTATTTTCTCTGACTGTACCTATATTCGCGGATTGTCTAGTCCTTCTTTGTTGTAAACCGCCTCAAACTACTACGGCTTTGGCGGTATATAAGAAATAAATTATTATTATTATTATTATTATTATTAATTAGTGCATGATCAACGTTAATGCGTTAGCGTTTAGCGCGTACTAATTGTTTAGCACACCTTAGTAAAGAGGGCCTAAATAAACTTGAAACTTGTACATCAACCTTTGCTATTACCGTATTTTCGCGGATATAACGCGCGCGTTATACGTGATTTTACGTACCGCGCATACCCCTCGCGCGTTATATGCCTGAGCGCGGTATACAAAAATTTTTAAACATAGTTCCCACCCCGCCCGACGCCCGATTCACCCCCCCAGCAGGACCGCTCGCACCCCCACCCCGAACGACCGCTCGCACGCGCTCCCACCCGCACCCGCATCCACGATCGGAGCAAGAGGGAGCCAAGCCCTCTTGCCCGGCCGACTCCCCAACGTCCGATAATTCCCCCCCGGCAGGACCCACTCGCACCCTCACCCCGAAGGACCGCCGACTCCCCAACAATATCGGGCCAGGAGGGAGCCCAAACCCTCCTGGCCACGGCGACCCCCCAACCCCACCCCGCACTACATTACGGGCAGGAGGGATCCCAGGCCCTCCTGCCCTCGACGCAAACCCCCCTCCCCCCACCGCCCGCCCCCCCCCCCAAGAACCTCCGCCCGTCCCCCAGCCGACCCGCGACCCCCCTGGCCGACCCCCACGACACCCCCACCCGCCTTCCCCGTACTTTGTGTAGTTGGGCCAGAAGGGAGCCCAAACCCTCCTGGCCACGGCGACCCCTAACCCACCCCGCACTACATTACGGGCAGGAGGGATCCCAGGCCCTCCCTGCCCTCGACGCAAACCCCCCTCCCCCCCAGCCGACCCGCGACCCCCCCTGGCCGACCCCCACGACCCCCCCCCCCCCCCCCCTTCCCCGTCCCTTTGGAAGTTGGCCGGACAGACGGGAGCCAAACCCGCCTGTCCGGCAGGCAGCCAACGAAGGAATGAGGCCAGATTGGCCCATCCGTCCTAAAGCTCCGCCTACTGGTGGGGCCTAAGGCGCGTGGGCCAATCAGAATAGGCCCTGGAGCCTTAGGTCCCACCTGGGGGGCGTGGCCTGAGGCACATGGGCCAAACATGTGTCTCAGGCCGCGCCCCCAGGTGGGACCTAAGGCTCCAGGGCCTATTCTGATTGGCCCACGCGCCTTAGGCCCCACCAGTAGGCGGAGCTTTAGGACGGATGGGCCAATCCGGCCTCATTCCTTCGTTGGCTGCCTGCCGGACAGGCGGGTTTGGCTCCCGTCTGTCCGGCCAACTTCCAAAGGTACGGGGAAGGGGGGTGGGGGGGTCGTGGGGGTCGGCCAGGGGGGTCGCGGGTCGGCTGGGGGGGAGGGGGTTTGCGTCGAGGGCAGGAGGGCCTGGGATCCCTCCTGCCCGTAATGTAGTGCGGGGTGGGGTTAGGGGGTCGCCGTGGCCAGGAGGATTTGGGCTCCCTCCTGGCCCAATATTGTCGGGGAGTCGGCGGTCCTTCGGGGTGGGGGTGCGAGTGGTCCTGCCGAGGGGGGAGAAGAATCGGACGTCGAGGGGGGGCATCAGGCTTTTCAGGATGGGGACAGGACTTCAAGGGGGGACAGGCAGATCTTCAAGGGGGACAGGCAGACCTTCAAGGGGGACAGGACTTCAAGGGGGGACAGGCAGACCTTCAAGGGGGGACAGGCAGACCTTCAAGGGGGGACAGGACTTCAAGGGGGACAGGCACGGAGAGGCGGGGCAGTGCACCGAAAGTCAGGGCGGGTGAACGGTGAGTCGGGGCAACCAGAGGAGAGTCGGGGCAGTGCACCGAAAGTCAGGGTGAGTCGGGGCAACCAGAGGAGAGTCGGGGCAGTGCACCGAAAGTCAGGGTGAGTCGGGGCAACCAGATGAGAGTCGGGGAGGGCGAAAGGAGAGTCGGGGTGGCCAGAGGAGAGTCGGGAGAGAGCGAAAGGAGAGTCGGGGTGGCCAGAGGAGAGTCGGGCAGCATGCGCGTTATATGCCTGAGCGCGGTATAGAAAAGTTTTTGTACATATCATCGTGATTTCTGCGCGCTATACCCCTGTGCGCGTTTTACAATGGTGTGCGTTATATCCGCGAAAATACGGTAGATTTCATTCAATTTAAGGTTATAAAAGAGCATTAAAACCTGAGAAGATGAATAATGATGAGATCTCTTCATGTCTCAGCAGCCAGTTTGGTGGTCATGTTATGGACTTGCATATGATAGAGGGCTGTTTCCCTTTTTTTTTTTCCCCCCCCCCCTTTTTTTTATCTGGAAAATTGAGAATCTTCCCTGCGATCATCTTTGAGACTTGGCACCCTTTCAAAATGAATCCTCAGACACCACAACATCCCTGGCAGCATGTCAGTTTTCCTAAGTCTAGGCAAAAGTGGAGTCTCCAAAACAGATTTGTCACCCAGTGGTGTAGAGAGGGTAGGAGGCAACCAGAGAGGTGGTGCCCCCATGCCCTCCTCTCCGCCCTCCCCTGCTCCTTCTGTGCCCCCACGCCACACTTGCACCCTCATTTCCCACCCTCATACCTCTTTAAATCTTTGCCAACGTGAGCAGCTTCTCTGGCCTGCTGCTCATGATGGCATTGGCTTTCCCTCTGACATCGCTTCCTGGCCCCATGACTCAAAAGTGATATCAGAGGGAACCAGGCCGGCACAAGCAGCAGGCTAAAGTAGTTGTTTGCGCTGGCAAAGATTTTAAAGAGGTACGGGGGCAGGGAAGGGAGGGCACGAGTATGGGGGGGGGGGCAGGTGTCAGTGCCCCTACCAAGTTGGTGTCTGGGGTGCTCCGCCCCCTGTCTCTCTTACTATCGTACACTATTGTTATCACCTGATCAGTATTTTCAGAGCACTAGATTTCAGTACTGTCTTAGCTCTAGAGAATGAAGGGTCAGTATAGCGACTCTTATTGTTCTTTACCTACTGAATATAATTATTGATTTCTTTGAGGCAATGGGCTGACCATCTATAACACACAGAAAAGATGGAAGAATTTCATAAGATACTTAGATTTGAAATAGTTAATTTAACAACCATTCATTAAAAGGTGTAATACTAAAAACAGAAAAATGTGCATAAAAATGACAGAATGTGTTTCATTTTACTTGTATTGCACTTTAGTTGATCCTTGCATTCTGAGAAGGTAGTTTATAAAAATGTGAAATATCTATGTACCCCTAAAGCTCCTGTTATTTGTGGATCTATCAGTTTAATTTTCCTGATGCTTTTTAAAAAATGGACTTGATGGTAGCATTTTTCTAAAACAAAAGTGGAGCAACAAAAAAAATCATAATCTTTAATAATGCTGAAGGGCTGTCAGGTAAGATTTGGCTCTCTGCGGATTATACCAAAATCTGCAATTGAGTAGACACCCAGGATGATGCAAATAACATGAAGAAAGACCTGGCAAAGCCTGAAGAATGGTCTGAAATTTGGCAGCTAAAATTTAGGGCTCCTTTTACAAAGCCGCGCTAGTGGTTTTATCGCATGGATTAGCGCGCGCTAGCTGGAAATCTACCGCCTGCTCAAAAGAAGGTGGTAGAGGCTATTGCGTGCGGCAAGTTAGTGCACGCTGTTCCGCGCATTAAGGCCCTTAATGCTAAGAAATGTAAGGTCATGCATTAGGGTTGCAAAGACTCAAAGGAACGGTACAGTTTAGGGGGTGAAGAACTTATGTGCACAACAGAAAAGCGAGACTTGGGTGTGATTATATGGGATGATCTTAAGTTGACCAAGCAGGTTGAAAAGGGAGAAGTATGGCCAATAGGAAAAAGGAGGTACTGATGCCCCTGTATAAGACTTTGGTGAGACTTCATTTAGAATATTGTGAGGATGTTGGGGTGTGAGGGAGTGTTGAGGTGTTGAGGAATGTCAGGTGGATGTTGGGGAGTGTTGGGGAATGCTGGGTGGGTGTTGGGGTGTGTCGGAGGCCTTAATTCATATATTCTTAGAACTCCACTTCTCATCAACCAGAATATCCAATACTTCCCAGATGATTCTCCCCTCACCTAAAGGAATCAAATACAAACATATATTCAACTCACTCTTCACCTACATTGCTATCAAAACCTGGAATTGTCTATCAGTAGACACAAGAAAAGAATCCTGCTACCTATAATTAGGAAGAAAACTGAGAAGATTTCAATTCTGCAAACCACCAGGATCATAGAAACATAGAAATAGACGTCAGATAAGGGCCACGGCCCATCTAGTCTGCCCACCCCAATGACCCTCCCCTACCTTTCTGTGAATAGATCCCACGTGTCTATCCTATTTGGCCTTAAAATCAGGCACACTGCTGGCCTCAATAACCTGAAGTGGAAGACTATTCCAGCGATCAACCACCCTTTCAGTGAAAAATAATTTCCTGGTGTCCCCGTGCAGTTTCCCGCCCCTGATTTTCCACGGATGTCCCCTTGTTGCCGCGAGACCCTTGAAAAAGAAGATATCTTCTTCCACCTCGATGCGGCCCGTGAGATACTTGAATGTCTCGATCATGTCACCCCTCTCTCTGCGTTCCTCGAGTGAGTACAGCTGCAACTTATCCAGCCGTTCCTCGTACGGGAGATCCTTGAGTCCCGAGACCATCCGGGTGGCCATTCTCTGGACCGACTCCAGTCTCAGCACATCCTTACGGTAATGCGGCCTCCAGAATTGCACACAGTATTCCAGGTGAGGCCTCACCATGGATCTATACAATGGCATAATGACCACACAACAGCAATCCTCTTAAACCCCCTTACACCACACAATACTCCCACACTTCTCTAATGTCTAACAAACTTCAGGCAGCTACTACTACATATGCTTACTTGTATTACTTAACTGACTCCATTGTATAACTGATTGTTTTGTATTGTATAACTTTTATTCTATTAAAATCATTCTGTAAGTTCCCCATGTTCTGCCTGGACTCTTTGCATTGTAAATCACCTTGAATCTAATATACCCCCCTTTTACAAAAGCGTAATGCAGTTTTACATACCAGCCCTGGCAGTAACAGCTCGGATGCTCATAGAATTCCTGTGAGCGTCTGAGCTGTTACCGCCACTGCTGGACCTAAAAACCGCGCTACGCTTTTGTAGAAGGAGGGGATAAGCATAGTGTAATCAATTTGATTAGATTAGAAATTAGAGATGTTCTTTCATTTGAAATGACAGTGAGAATGGCAGTTATATTTCTTATGTCATGTCATATCAGGGTTTTTTTGCCTGAAATGATGGGAAAAATGAAATTTTGAGTTTGCTCCTGAATTGTAAATAATGCACCCTCTTTCTGAAGGGTGCCCACTTTTTACAATATTGTCACCGAAACAAAATAAATATTTTTTGGCTTCACACGCCTAACAGATATAGGAGGGGCATTCAATAATTTATCTACCTTACTATAAAAGAGTTTTTAAAAGATGTTTGTTTTATTTTTCAGTACAAACTTTTATAAACCCTGCTGCACCAATGTCTTTTACTACATCCTCTGGCAACAAATTTCACAGCTTAATTATGTGTCGAGTGAAGAAATATTTCCTCCGATTTGTTTTTAAATATGCTAGGGGTGTTCAATAATTTATCCACCTCAGCAGGAAAGAAGAGTTTTCAAAATAATTTTCTCCATTTTGGACTTAGGATCTCTATAATAGACCCATATGATATGATAGACATAATTGTTTTTCTATGACAGAGAGAAACTCCTATACCTCAAGGTGGTGAAGAACTTGTAAAATTAAAGAATCAAGGAGTCTGCATGGTCACTTGGTCCATGTCAACTATTAGGTCCACAGCAAAAATACACTACTGTACATGACTTGTTTTGCCCTTACAAATCACAAGCCTATTAGCTGGGCTTCAAAAGAAGAGAATGGTCACATTTTTAATTGACCTAATTTTAGGCATCTTTTCTGTTGTTAAATGAATTCCCATCCCTAGGCCCTATTAACTTAAGAGTTGTCAGGGTTAGATTTACTACAGTGTGTTAGTAAGTACTTATACAACAGCACTTTAGTCAGTCTCAACTCAGTCACCTTAGTTATCTGGACAAGAGTCTTAGGTCCCTCCCAGTGCATCCCAGGATGCATCAGGAAGGGGAAGGCCTGCCATTTTGAAGAGGCGGATCTGCCAGCTGGGGGGTGTAAGCATTCCTCCTGCTGTCTTCTGAATAAGGTATGGGATGTGGGTTGAGAGTGTATGGGTGGATCCAGGTGGCTGAGGCAGGAAGAAGTGGGTATCCCTTCCTTGCCAATCTTCACGGGGGGCTATAGGGGGGATTCTAGTGGCTGCCAAGGCAGGAGGGAGTGGGCATCCCTCCTGCTGATCTCAATGAGGGGGTCAGGGGTCCAGTGTGTCTGGGGGTCTGGCAGGTAGCTGAGGCAAGATGAGTGTACATAAAATGTGCCTTTAACACATGCGTATATGGCCCTTTTCCTTGATGGTAACACGCTTACCGGCATCTCCAGACCTGATGGTAATTTTGGGTCATTAGAAGTACTGCTCGAAAGGGTCCAAAGAAGAGCGACAAAAATGGTTAAGGGACTGGAGGAGTTGTCGTACAATGAGAGGATAGAGAAACTAGGCCTCTTCTCCCTTGAAAAGAGAAGACTGAGAGGGGACATGATCAAAACATTCAAGATATTGAAGGTAATTGACTTAGTAGAGAAAGAGAGATTGTTCAACTCTCCAAGGTGAAGAGAACGAGAGGGCACTCACTAAAGTTAAAAGGGAATAGATTCCGTACAAAAGTAAGGAAGTTCTTCACCCAGAGAGTGGTAGAAATCTGGAACGCTCTTCCAGAGGCTGTTATAAGGGAAAGCACCCTTCAGGGATTCAAGAAAAGGTTGGATAAATTCCTGCTGGACCAGAACATATGCAGGTAAGGCTAGATTCAAATAGGTCTTTGTCCTAAGGGCCGCTGCGTGAGTGAACTGCTGGGCATAATGGACCACTGGTCTGACCCAGCAGCGGCAAATCTTATGTTCTTATGTACTTATTACTACATTTTGTGCATCACAAAGTGATATTAGAGCATCGGTCAGAGTGCTCGTTTTAATATTTAGGACCTTGTTTTAATACTAATGGTCTCATTACACTATATTTGCATAGCAGAGTCGGAGGAAAAGCCCAGCTGCATCAGATGGTAAATTACTTTGATGCTAAACCGGTTTAAACCGGTTTAGTGTTGATCATTACAGGCAAGGTGACCAGATACATAGCATCTGGTCCTTAGGCTCTCTTCTACTAAGGTGTGCTAAGCATTTTAGTGCATGTGTAGCGTGCGCTAACTGCTAACGCATCCATAGGATAACATAAACGCGTTAGCGTTTAGCACATGATTAGCGCGCACTAATATTTAACGTGCATTAAAAAGCATAGCACACCTTAGTAAAAGAGGGGGTTAGTGGCCAAAGTTGCTTCCTCAGCACCCTGAGGTTGCAAGTTCAGTCCCAGCTTGCTCCTTGTGACTCTGGGCAAGTCACCTAATACTCCATTGACCTAGGTACCACAGTTATTTATGCATTATTTATTATATTTTTAGTATTCATACACCACTTATAGCCTAAGCTGTATACATTCAGGTACTCAAATATTTCTCCCTATCTGTCCTGGTGGGCTCACAATCTGACTAATGTACCTGGAGCAATAGAGCGTTAAGTGACTTGCCCAGGGTCATAAGGAGCAGCGCTGAGCTTGAACCTGCAACCTCAGGGTGTTAAGGCTTGCCTAGCTTGCCGAGACAGATAGGGAAAATATCTAAGTGTACCTGATTACTATTCAATGAATTGTGTAGCATTTTAGGTGAATATCTTCATGAAAAAGTGGTTAATAAATCTAAATTAATAAATAATAATAAATAAATAAATTTTTCTTCTAAGGAATGGCCTAGTATGTGCAAATTATTTTTCATATTTATTTATTTAAAAATGTATATACCACCTAGGGCTCCTTTCACAAAGCTGCACTAGCTGGCATTAGTTCTAGCCACGTAGCCGGGTTTAGCGCGTGCTAAAATTCTGCGTGCACTAAAAACACTATTGCAGCTTTGTAAAAGGAGCCCCTAGAGTCTCGGCGGTTTCCAAGATATGAGGAAGACGTTTTTAAAAAACAACAAATTTTGATCTCAGTATTAGCAACCATTTAACCAAATGGCATAAAAATTGCATTTGGCAAAGAGTGCAAGATATTTCCTAGAGCACAGAGATATCTTGAACAGAGAGTTGAAGCAAGTTTAGGCCCCCTTTTATGAAGCAGTAGGCTTTTTTTATCGCCAGCTGCAACGGTATTAGCTCCGGTGCTCATAGGAATTTTTTGAGCATCGGAGCTTTTACCACTGTGGCTGGCGATAAAAAAATCCTTAACGCAGCTTCATAAAAGGGGGGATTAACCTTGTAAATCCCAGTAATCTAAAGAAAGATGTCAATAGAAAGCAGCCTGGTAAGGAGCAAGAGGAGAATAAGGCGAGACTCAAAAGAGAGCTACACTGAACAATTCAGAATGCAGTTTTGGTTTTGAGCTTGAAACAGGCAGAGAAACTACAACAGGAAAGATAAATTGTGCCCTGTATTTCTATCTTTGAAAACATTAATAAAAATGATTAAAAAAAAAAAAAAAAGTAGGAAATCAGTTTACCAATGGCACAAATTTCTAGCTGTCACCAGCAGATGGCGAATTTTCTTCAGGATTGCATGCAGAGTCCTTTCGCTGTGTGCCATTGATATAGTTTGAGATGCAGTGGTAAATCTTAATTAGTCTAAGAACCGTGATGACCAGTTTTTGTCTAAAGGATGTCCTATGTTGAGAAATTATTTAAACACTGAAATACTACTTCTAATAAACAAGAAGTGAATCAAAGCCATATTTGTTAAATTCCAGCAAGAGAAATTAAAAGGAATAATATTTTAGTTTTACTAGTGTCTGTAAATCAGGGGTGTCCAACCTTTTGGCTTCCCTGGGCCGCATTGGCCGAAAATGCTGCAGCAAGACAGAGGAGGGAGCCGGCAAGACGGTAAACACCCATGGGCATCAGAAGAAAACACTGCATCGCCCTTGACTGGGGCCGCACAAAATACTTCACGGGGCCGCATGCTGCCCTTGGGCCACAGGTTGGACACCCCTGCTATAAATTAAGCTATATACCAGCCTGTCTAGCCTGTCTCTCTATCTCTCCTATACCTCCTTCCCAAATCTCTTATATATGAAGAGTAACCAATTTACTTCTAAATTTTCTTTCTGAATTCCAGATCTCTATCATTTAACTGGTAGTTCATAAATACATGGCTATAACCTCAATATTGCATATCCAGTGAATATTTTGTACAACCAATTAATTTAAAGTTTAAGAAGAAATTAGAGTCAATGAATATTTAAATACTGTATTCAAATTTTATAAGAACCATTTGCTTCAGAGAGCTTGCAAAATATTTTCATTCTGTTTGTACGGTATCTGCAGACATCAGAGTTCTAGAAGAAACTGGGCTTCTCTAGTATCTAAGCTGGTTTGTTTCATTTACCTCCATATCTGAATATTAAACTTTAAACTGCAAAATATGAAAAGACTGACAACCAACTATGCAGTTGTATTGGATATATTTCTTATTTTATGTGGTTCAACAAAAGAACTCCTGGTTTTATGGGTTTTAATTGAATGAGTATCTTTTGTTGACTGACAGTTCCCTAATGCAAAGTGGCACTTGTGCTTGAGTTTGAACATTTTGTAGGGGGGGGGGTCATAAATACAGCTGCCACATTTTTCTTGTTAAGGGGATAGAAGGGTATAGATAGAGGATTACTATACAGGTCCTGGACCTGTCCGCATGAGCGGACTGCTGGGCAAGATGGACCTCTGCTTATATTCTTATGTTTTATCCTGTTCCCAGTGTGGAAAATCTAACTTCATATAAGTGTACGTTCCTATATTAAAACATGATTCAGCAATAACACTTTCTTAACTATCAAGACAATCAACTTCATTTATCCATCAGTGAATGCTCTACCTACTGCTTCTTTGTGGGAGATAAAGGAAAATTGGACTTGACACATCTTGCTTAAAGATGTGCCCACTTCAGCTTTAAAGTTGCAGTATTAAATGGAATTAGCAAATGGATGGTCTAGTAACATTTAGCTGTTTCTATCAAACAAATCTTTAAGTTGCTTTATGAAATATATAAGTACTAATGACACCTCCCTATAGAACAGGGATCTCAAAGTCCCTCCTTGAGGGCCGCAATCCAGTTGGGTTTTCAGGATTTCCCCAATGAATATGCATTGGAAGCAGTGCATGCGTATAGATTTCATGCATATTCATTGGGGAAATCCTGAAAACCCGACTGGATTGCGGCCCTCGAGGAGGGACTTTGAGACCCCTGCTATAGAAAGACCTATTACAGGACTTTTTATGCAAATTATATACATATATAATTTTTGTTTAATTTCACAAAATTTAATTTAATTTCACAAAATGTCTGTTCCACTTTGCTGAAAAAATTTTGTTACATCAACTCCCTCTTTTTCCTAAGGTGCGCTATGCTTTTTAGCATGTGATAAATATTATCACGCGCTAAACGCTAATACGTGCGTGTTATCCTATGGACACATTAGTGGTTAGCGCACACATTGATTTAGCCCGTGCTAAACACTCGCTAAAACGTTTAGCACACCTTTATAAAAGAGGGCCCAAGCTATTGCATTATATGATTATGAGAAAATATTAATTAATCTCCTATGAATGGGTGCTGAGAAGTCCTCAGACCAGCCAAGAATGATGTGGATAAGGTTCAATCAATGATCTGAAACAATGTCAAAGCATAGAATTTCGTTTCTGCAAATTGGCACTTAACAAAGTGGGGAAGTTGGTTGGTTGGGTTGAGAACTTTTCAGCACACCTTGTATTTGCATTTTGTCCGTTTCTTTGCCCACCCTTTCCCCTGAATGTATGTTCACTGCTTTCCAAAGCAGAGTTGTTTGGGGACTCGTAAGCATTCAACTTTGTGAATGCCTGTAAAGCTCTCCGAGAGCTGATGAATTTGCTGGCATCTGATTTCTCATTTGGGGGCTTATTTTTTTTGCTTCCAACAGCTCTACTCTGTTATCAGAAGCAGTTTCAGAGTCAAAATGCTGCTGGGGGAGAGATATTCATCGGATCCCTATGCTTACCCTTCAAGAGGTTGTAGATTCATATTTAATCAGTTATATTACAGATTGTTGTATGTTTCATAATGCTATTAAATGACAATGTAAATTATACTAACATAAGTATTGGAATGTCTTATTATTTTTTTTATTTATTTATTTATTCAATTTTCTATACCATTCTCCCAGGGGAGCTCAGAACGGTTTACATGCATTTATTCAGGTACTCAAGCAGTTTTCCCTCTTATATAGAAATATGCTACCTTCTGGCTTGAGTTCACTCTAACTTAGCTCACGAGCTTCTCGTCCAAATATACACCCCTCTCCCATTTTACAAAATCGTACTGTGGATTTTAGCGCCAGCCACGGCGGTAACAAGAATTCTATGAGCATTGGAGCGGTTACTGCAGCAGCTGGCGCTAAAAAAACGCACTACCGACAGCTGCAGATTTAAAATTAAAACAAGCTTTAGAAAGAAAAATCATACACAATAGAAAGAAATAGAAAAATAATCCATTAAAAATATTCTGTACAGCATGAAAGAAAATAGTAAACAGTGAGTAACCCATTCAATTGCAACTTATGGGCTACTCAGCAGGGGTAGGGAACTCCGGTCCTCGAGAGCCGTATTCCAGTCGGGTTTTCAGGATTTCCCCAATGAACATGCATTGAAAGCAGTGCATGCAAATAGATCTCATGCATATTCATTGGGGAAATCCTGAAAACCCGACTGGAATACTGCTCTCGAGGACCGGAGTTCTCTACCCCTGGGCTACTGTAATGGAATTCCTACTTGCTGTTCAAAAATCTTGACTTTTTTCCTTCTCTTCTTTGGCAGGAGGAGGTAATTGTCCACTGCTGGTATTCTTCAGCTCTTGAGCGTTAAAATTGTGCTCAGCTCTCGTGTACTGATGTGTAAAATGCCAGTATGTTTGAATCAGAGGTTTGCACCAGTTGTTGCAGTGGCTGTCACTGGATGCCCCTCAGAGGGCTCCTTTTACTAAGGTGCGCTAGCGTTTTTAGCGCACGTACAAAATTACCATGCGCTAAACCGTGCGGTACACTTCTAGAATAATGCCAGCTCAATGCTGGCGTTGTCTAGCGGGCACGGCAATTTAGCGCACGCTATTCCGCGTGTTAAGGTCCTAACGCACCTTTGTAAAAGGAGCCAAGAGCGTTCTCCTACCTGCCCTATTTATTTAATGAGTCGTCTCCTTTCCTGAGTCCACCTGTGAGAGATGCTAAACCACAACACAGTGCATCACACAACTCAATATTTCATTTCCCTCTGTCCAACTGAGTGTATCAGCCTCAAGAGAGAGAGAGAAAACAAGTCTCAGGTATTTTTGATGATAGTTTGACAAAGGTGGACAATTTGCTCTTATTTGAGAACATAGGAGTAGAGCATCTTAATCTATCTTGATTTTTTTTTCTTCCAGTGAAACTAGCACTAAGCTTAGTTGAGCATCGCCTCTGGTCCATTTGAGGGGAGAAGATCTGCATCCAAAGATGAAGAATCATGGAACAGCTAATGTCAGACTACCTGAATGACCACAATGTTATCATACGACCGATGGGCAGAGATATGCAGGATCATACTTACTCCAAATAGGGCAGACTCAGGAATCATGGCAAAGGGATGATAGTTTTGCTTTTTTTTTTTTAACAGAATCTATGGGGTCCTTTTACTAAGGCGTGCTAGTGTGTCTTAGCGCATGCTAATTATTAGCATGCGCTAAATGTTAATGAATGCTAACGCATCCATTATATCCTAAGGACGCATTGCCACACGTTAGCATTTAACACACGGTAAGATGTACTAGTGAGCCTTAGTAAAAAGCCCCCCTCTATAATGCAAAATAATTTATAGGTTTGCATTCTTAATGCTTTGAAATAACAGATAAAAAGGGGTTAAACATGATATCAGAAAAAAAAGACCCATCTAGTCTGCCCATCCATAGCAGTTTTAGCTCTTTGATCCCTTTTTTCCCCTCAGTCCTGTGTACTTTTCCACAAGCATTTTTCAATTCACATATTTATTTATTTGTTTGGATTTGTATCCCATCCTCCCAGAAGAGCTCAGAACGGGTTACAAGTTTACTTACATAATAAAGCATAACAGGGTATACATAATAAAGAAGAACGGGTTATAGTAATGTTGAGCATGACAGTACATTTTAGGTCATGACATGATACGACAATACATAGGAGAGCATTATGTTAGTCAAAAAGCATGGCCATACTTAATAGGATATGACAGGACAAGACCTCATACAGCATGGGGTGATGTTATTTGGTTTGACATTGCGGTAACTAATAGAGCTTGACAGTACATTATAGGGCCTGACAGTATGAAGCGTGGTAAGGCAGTACATAATCGATCATGGCAGTGCATTAGGATGCATGACAGTGCATGGCATGGCAGACAATACAAACAGAAGCATGGAAGGAATATGATAGTGCATGGCATGGCAAGATAATACATAGCTGTGAATGATAATATATGCTAGGTGTGATATAGCATGGAATGTCTGGCAAAGTGGGGAAGTATTGGCAATGAAATTTTCTATTATTTTGCCTTTTCAGCATGGGTTCCGCCCAAATGTTAGTACCAAAACTCTTCTAGTTTCACTTCTTTTTAAGATTCAACAGCTACGGTCTAGTAAGAAGCACACTATCTTACTTCAGTTTGATCTCTCTGCAGCTTTTGATGTAGTTAATCACAATATTCTGCATTACCTGCTTTCAGAAATTGGCCTTGATCAAATTGTTCTAGACTGGTTTGACAAATTTCCTACTTTCCGCTCTAATTCAGTCAATATGAAAGGTTCCAATTCAAAATTGTGGAGAGCCCTCTGTGGTGTCCCCCAGGACTTTCCATTGTCTCCAATCTTATTTAATATCTACATGAATTAATTGAAACATTACGATTTGAATTCCTGAGAAACTTTATCAACATACGCTGATGATATCTTCATATTACTTGAGGTTGATCCACATCTCGATAATTTGATACCCAATATTAATCACTGTATTACCAAACTTCAGTCCTGGGTGACGATGGTCCAGATGAAATTAAGTGCTGCCAAGACTAAGCTTTGATGGCTTGGCCCAAAGTTAGATTCTCTCCCTTCTGCTGTGATCTTAGACTCAGGAGAATCTTTGAAAATTGAGTTTTCCTCGATAATACTGGGTATTGTTATTAAAAAGTGTTTTTTCAGCCTTCATACTCTGAGAAGAGTGAGATCACTCTTTCACCAACAACCCTTCTCTCTATTGGTTCAATCAATCATTTTGTCAAGGCTGGATTACTGCAATTCAGTGTATTTGGGTCTTTCAAAGATCAGTCTGCAGAGACTTCAATTAATAAAGAACACTACAGCTAAACTTATTTTGGTAAGAGTAAATTCATTCACGTAACCCCTCTACTCAAGGAATTACATTGGCTTCCAGTGAATCTTAGAATTCAATTTAAGTGCATTTGTATTGCATTTAAGATCCTATTCGGCATTTTTGATACTTTGATTCCTTTAGACTGGAATGCTCATAGATCTCATCTTGCCAGAAGTTCTCAAAAATTAAAACTTATATTTCCCTCTCTCAGTAGTAAAAACAGAACCTTTAAGAGATTTAGTCATTCTTTTGCTTTTAAATTAAGCGGATTCTGGAATGCTTTACCACTTACATTATGAAATTTGGGTTCTTTTGCTTTATTCCAGAAAGTTCTGAAAATTTTTTTGTTTGCTAAACATTTTGGAAACTAACTATTTCAGTCTACTTTTCCTTGTCAAGTTTATGTATTATGTATTACATTATGTTAACCGAGTCGAGCTCCTCTTGGTTGATGACTTGATCTATAAAACTAAGAGCAACTTTTACAAAGGCATGCTAGCGGTTTTAGCGCGTGCGCTAGCCATTACTGCCTCCTTTTAAGCAGGTGGTAATTTTTCAGCTAGCACGCGCTTTAGCACGCGCTAATCTTGTGCATGCGCTAAAAACGCTAGCGCACCTTAAGTTTTAGTTTACTTTAGTTTAGTTCTTATCTCCGCTACCTCTGCTGGGAGGCTGTTTATTATCTACTACCCAAACTGTAACAGATTTCATGGGGAGGGCCTGAGAGGATATGGAATTGTCTGATTACTTATTGTCTAAGCAATTAATTGAGTTCTTATTAAGAACAGAAGAATTGCCACTGTTGGGTCAGACCAGTGGTCCATCATGCCCAGCAGTCCACTCACGTGGTGGCCCTCAGGTCAAAGACCAGCGCCCTAACTGAGACTAGCCCTACCTGCATACGTTCTGGTTCATCAGGAACTTGTCTAACTTTGTCTTGAATTCCTGGAGGGTGTTTTCCCCTACGACTCCGGAAGAGCGTTCCAGTTTTCTACCATTCTCTGAGTGATATAGTAACATAGTAGATGACGGCAGAAAAAGACCCGAATGGTCCATCCAGTCTGCCCAACCTGATTCAATTAAAAATTTTTTTTTATTTTTTCTTCTTAGCTATTTCTGGGTAAGAATCCAAAGCTTTACCCGGTACTGTGCTTGGGTTCCAACTGCCGAAATCTCTGTTAAGACTTACTCCAGCCCATCTACACCCTCCCAGCCATTGAAGCCCTCCCCTGCCCCATCTTCCACCAAACGGCCATACACAGACACAGACCGTGCAAGTCTGCCCAGTAACTGACCTAGTTCAATATTTAATATTATTTTCTGATTCTAAATCTTCTGTGTTCATCCCACGCTTCTTTGAACTCAGTCACAGTTTTACTCTCCACCACCTCTCTCGGGAGAGCATTCCAGGCATCCACTACCCTCTCCGTAAAGTAGAATTTCCTAACATTGCCCCTGAATCTATGTTTGTAAGGAATCTATCCCCTTTAAATTTTAGAGAGTGCCCTCTCGTTCTCCCTACCTTGGAGAGGGTGAACAACCTGTCCTTATCTAATAAATCTATTCCCTTCAGTACCTTGAATGTTTCAATCATGTCCCCTCTCAATCTCCTCTGTTCAAGGGAGAAGAGGCCCAGTTTCTCTAATCTTTCACTGTACAGCAACTCCTCCAGCCCCTTAACCATCTTAGTTGCTCTTCTCTGTACCCTTTCAAGTAGTACCGTGTTCTTCTTCATGTATGGCGACCAGTGCTGGACGCAGTACTCCAGGTGAGGGTGCACCATGGCTCAGTACAGCGGCATGATAACCTTCTCCGATCTGTTCAGGATCCCCTTCTTTATCATTCCTAGTATTCTGTTCATCATTTTTGCCGTCGCCACACATTGCGTGGATGGCTTCATAGACTTGTCGATCATAACTCCCAAGTCTCTTTCCTGGGAGATCTCTCCAAGTACCGCCCCGGACATCCTGTATTTGTGCATGAGATTTTTGTTACCTACATGCATTACTTTACACTTTTCCACGTTGTATCTCATCAGCCATGTTGATGCCCATTTCTCGAGCCTGATTATGCCACGTTGCAGATCTTCGCAATCCCCCTGTGTCTTCACTACTCTGAATAACTTTGTATCATCCGCAAATTTAATCACCTCACTCGTCGTACCAATGTCTAGATCATTTATAAAGATGTTGAATAGCACGGGTCCAAGCACCGAGCCCTGCGGCACCCCACTGATGACGCTCTTTCAGTCTGAGTATTGTCCATTTACCCCACTCTCTGCTTCCTATGATCCAGCCAGTTTTTAATCCATGTGAGTATTTCACCCTCGATTCCATGGCTCGCAATTTTCTGAAATAGTTGTTCAAGCGGAACCTTGTCAAACACCTTCTGAAAATCCAGATATACAATGTCAACCAGGTCACCTTTGTCTATCTGCCTGTTTACTCCCTTGAAGAAGTGCAGCAAGTTTGTCAAACAAGATCTGCCTTTCCTGAAGCCATGCTGGCTGGTCCTCATCAGACCATGTCCGTCAAGGTGATCAACGATGCAGTCCTTTTACCATCTTTCCCGGTACCAAGGTCTGACTCACTGGTCTGTAGTTTCCCGGATCTCCCCTCAAACCTTTTTTGAAGATCGGCGTAACATTCACCACCTTCCAGGCTTCCGGAATCTTTCCCGATTTGATCGACAGATAGGCTATTAGTTGAAGCAGTTCAGCTATAGTCCCTTTCAGTTCCTTGATGACCCTCGGATGGATGCTATCCGGTCCCGGTGATTTATCGCTCTTAATCCTATCAATCTACCTGCATACTTCTTCTAGACTGACCGTCAACCCTATCAGTTTCCCGTCTTCGTTCTAGCATATAGTCTGATGGGTTCTGGTATGCTGTGTATATCCTCTTCAGTAAATACAGACGCAAAAAATGTGTTCAGTTTGTCAGCGATTGCTTTGTCCTCCTTTAGCACTCCCTTTATTCCATGGTCATCCAACGGTCCCACCACTTCCTTCGCGGGTCATTTCCCCTTAATATATTGAAAGAATGGCTTGAAGTTTTCGCCTCCTTGGCTATTTTTTCCTTGTAATCTCTTTTGGACCCTTTTACTGCCTTATGGCACCTGCGTTGATGTTGTTTGTGCTTATTCCAGTTTTCTTCAGTTTTTGACCTTTTCCATTCCTTAAATGAAGTTTTCTTGTCTCTGATCGCTTCCTTCACCTCTCCAGTGAGCCATGCCGGTTCCTTGTTCTTTTTCCTCTTGGATCCCTTGTTGATACGCGGTATATATAGATTTTGCACCTTGGTGACTGCTTGTATGATATTTTAAAAGTATGAAATTAAAGGAAGCTAGTTTTGCCACTGAATAGCTCTCTGGGATTCAGTGAAGGCACTTTGGAGTAGCTGATGTTTTATTTGAATTATGAGTTAAAGATGATGTGAATAGTTAATAAAGCTGCAGACAAATACTTGTTCTACAAATTAGTGTGTGTGTTTATTGATTGTTTGTTGATTATGTTATATAGACTGTATGCAGGTAACAGAATGCAAATGCTGTTTTGAGGTTTAACAGCAATGAAAATTCAGACCAAACCTAATTTTGCACAATGTGACATGCAATGAATATTGGAGAGAGTGTCCAATCAATGTTATGGTAAATTCATGACAAGTTTTACTTTGTCTTGGAATATCATCTCCAGTCTCAAACCAGCTTCCATGGCCCTCCTTCTCCGTCCACCATCTTACCAAGAAACTCGTTTCTCCTTTGGGAGATTCACATGAAGTATTTGTGTAGGTTAACCATCCAAGTTATTCCTCAAGTCCAGCTGCGTAAAGCTTCTGCTGATCCCCAGCTGTTTCATGGGAGGGTTGGCTCTGAGGGACTGGTGTGCATGCGTGCTGACAGACTGCTTGAAAAAGGAGGCGGGTATAGGAAAGAGTTCAGTGCAATTTGAGATCTTGTTCTTTGCACAGCTCGAGAGCAGGGACAGGAGCTAGAAGGGAAGCCAGATCTACCCCCCACCCTCCTCCCTGCACTGCTGCCAGGGCTTGGAGCATGCCAGCTCCCGCTCTGTCCCTGGCACTCCCTCCTGCAGGAATTATACCGGAGCTCCCTACCCCTATCACCGGGGATCCACGGCTCTTACACTTAGCCCCAAGCATCAGCAGTAGGTAAATACTAAAAGGATTTCTTCTCTTCTCATTGGACTTCAGCCTTCTAAGATAGAGGATTCCGCTTTAGAGAGCTGATCTTGGAACTTTGGGGGTGTGGAAAAGACTTTGGTAGGCATTGCATGAAGGTGATTACTTAAATAATGACATTTTTGCTCCTGTATCTATTTTCTTTATATTTAGAAGGTATTCAGTAACTATAGTTACATACTGTACATGCCGAATGCAAACCTAATTAGTCTGTGAATTTATCTAGGTGTAAGAATACATTACATCTAGTTTAGATTTGCTTTTTTTTTTTTTTTTTTAAACAAGTAGCTCCAGGTCTCTGGGTCTTTTGAATATATTTTATTTGCAACCAGATGAGAAACCTGTTTTGAAATGAATTTACAGTGGGCAGGTCTGGCTGCAGGATACAGTATCTGGAGAACACTATTTACTTTATGATCTGTTGAAAGTTGTAAATTTTGATATTAATCCTAGTGCAGTTTTTCCCTGTTATTTTGTCCATCATAAACTGATGTAATCAAAGGTATTTAATAGCTAAAAATACGAGAGGGGATTGAAGTTATTTAAAGCATGTGTTTTTAATGTGCATTAAGGAACAAATTTAGAAAGGACCACAAAATTAAAAAAAAAAAATAGAAATGTTTTCAGGGTACTATCACAATGGTAGTTTCCAGCTGTGAGCATGTACATAAAAGTTGAGTTTAGTAATTTCATATAGTGATTTCATACCAGATTCTCAGATTAACCCCCTACCCCTTTCACAAAGCTGCACTAGTGACTGCTGTAGTGATTTAAAGGACTTTGGGGTTTTTTGTGCAGCAGCCGCTAGTGTGACTTTGTAAAAGAGGAGGTAAATTAAATGAACAAATCAGGCAGCAAACAGGTGTATGAACACCAAAAAGTGTGAGAAATGAAAAAAAAAAAAAAGAAAGAAAGAAAATTAGCTAAAACAGGCTGAAATAATGATCAATTTTTAATATACTTATAAAGTAGATATAAGGAGAATTTTAGGATAACCTCGATGAGCGTGAATTATTTACGGATTATTTATTCCAATTAAGTTATGCTAGAGCAGCATCGATTTTGTTTTTCTATGGTTACAGGCCTTCTATCCAGATGACCTCTATATAATTTAGTAACCTTGCTCTAGAATATCTTCAGCAATAGAAGGCTCATCTCTTAACCATTTTCTGTTTCCTAATGCTGGCAAGTAGAGAAAGTTTGTCCTTAATAACCCATTAGCACTGTCTATCTGCAACAAAGGAAGATGAGAAAGAATAGGAAATTGGGCTAGAACTGTTGACAATATATATATTTTAATTTCCGTGGCTGGGTACGAGTACAGTGTGGCATGAACCAAACACTAACATTCTGAAAGAGGTACAAGTGTAATATTTGTTTCCAAAACATAATTTGTCTCTGGAAGAGAAGAATATAAAGTGCATGTGCTAATTAAATGGGACCTGCAAGCTAACAGATAAGTTTGCCGAGTCTCTTTATGAGTTATTAGACGTTCACAACTAAAAATTTTTTACATGATATAATATGTTGTCTACTCTTTATATGCGATGATTGGGCAGTGAGGTGGTTGGTTCTGGGGTGATCCCCAGCACCCCCCCCTCCATGATTCTGAGCATAATAATAATTCGTGTAGACTCATCTATATCATCTGCACAGCTTCCTTATAAGCACAACAATAGAGTGATTTTTGCATTTCAACAAAATTAAATTTGACTGAGCAGTATCCAGGATCTCATGCAGAAAATAAGTCAGTAGGGGGGAAAAAAAAAAAAAAGTAGTAGCCATAAATGTATACCTAGAATGACCAATGATTCTAATAATCAACACAAAATCCTCAGACCTTGTAATCCATTTTGTTTCGGAAATCTATAATTAATCAGTATTACTGCTGGTGGTCTTTTAGCATGTCACTACTGATTTCCTGATAAAATGGGAATGATGACTTTATAGAGCTTTAGCAAAGGAGAGTGTGGTGTAGTGGTTAGAGCTACTGTCTCAGCAGCCTGAGGTTGTGGGTTTAAACCCTGCACTGTTCCTTGTGACCCTGGTCAAGTCACTTTAATCCTGCACTGCCCCAGGTACATGAAACAGATTGTGAGCCCACCGGGGAAATGCTTACCTGTATGTAAACTGCTTTGAGTGCGATTGTACAACTACAAAAAGGCAGTATACATGTCCCAATCTCCTTCCCTAAAGATATCTGAGGCACATGTTGGCTGACTTCGTGCCGTTTCCATTAATACGAGCAATTGTCTCTTTTGTGTTCTCTTAAACCCTAGTGAACTTCTCACTTGCTCTACAGTCTGTAGCTAAGTTTCTAGCAAACTTGAAATGGCCCAGATCAAGACCTGTTGAGGCTGTTGAATTACTTATCCAAAATGAATAATATAAGCCCATCAGACTACTATGTATCATTTCTACAGCACTGCCAGATGCAACCAGCATTGCATGTTGTATTGGACGTGCAACAAACTTTCAAGGAATATGATGCATGCTGGTGAAACGTCCCCTCCCTCACCCCACCAGCTCTGATACAGTCGCAATAAACTGGCGACAAGTATAATTTTTGTATAAAACATGGCCATTAGATTCAAACACGTCTCAATCACGTTTTGGAAGAGGATCCTAGAAATTTGGATTTTTAAAAATTAGTTATACACAAGCAATGTCCATTCTCCCTTCAACCAGTCATATTTGTTTAGCAGGCTATCTAACATTAAGCATATTACAAATTCCAGAAACAGCTCCTTTCTGGGACCAATGCTCAGCTTAACCAATATCTAGGCAGGCAACATATAAGAAACAGATCATTCAAAGTGACAAATACAAATGGAGAGAAAGGAGCAAGCAAGAAATTACACTTTCCAGCAACAACTCCAGTTCATACAATATCAGAATATGAGAGAACTAAAATTAAGGCTGCCATGGTTTCACACAATGGTACAAAATGATTTCTAGCACCTAGTGTGCATTGTAGTACAAAGAACAAGATAGCCGGGCACAGATGTGGTCTTTCAAGTTTATGGTCCTAGTTTGCAGGGTAAATTTATCTTGGCAGAAAAGGGGTTTGTTTCAGTCTTATGTCAGTGTACTAGCGGTCTGCTCTAAATTGCTCAGCAACCAGGACTTGTGTTTAAAAATGGCACTGTTTTATTGCCATTGGGTACAGATAACTCACCCAGACTCTTCTGTAAAATGTTAGATAAGGATCTGTTTACATGATGCAGAATTAAAGGTAGAGGTGACCAAGCACTGAAGAAATTAAAGAATGTTGTTCTCTTCTTTGGTGAGCTGTGGGGAAGTGAACAGGCATTAAACTTCAGAATGGAAACATGCATTAAATAGGTCTTACCTCCCTCTTTCTCTTAAAGATACAGATAGAGATCATAAACCAGATACAGAAAAAAAAATCAATCATGACATGATTATAAATTCTAATTTCATTATTTTCGTTCTATGCTGCTAAACTGTATTCCATTCTCTTCAATGATGCCACAGAACTGTGTGTGTGTATACGCGTGCAAGAGGTATATATTATGAAAAATTTATACTACCTTTCAGGAAAAAGAAAATAATTATCTCCCACTTCTTACATAGGAAAATTGAGTCAGAAAGCAAGCATGAACATTTTCAATTTTCCAGGAAAGGGAGAGGATCCAAAAGTGTAACATCCCTTTTTCTCTCTTATTCATATAAAGGATATCAGGAATTTCTAATCACCTACAGGTGAATCCAGTTCTTTCCCATTTTCAGAGCTGGAAGCAACATTGTGGAGAGAAATGAGTATTACAAACAGGCCTAAGTAATTATGAGTTTGTCAGTTTCAGTATAAAATTCTGTATCTTTAATGTTTTATTTTATATTTACCATTTTTGGAAAATAATCAATGGCTGAGAGCTCTTGTGACAAAGCTTACAGTTAAAAACCTGTCTTTAAAATACGGCAATTTGCAATCTCCTTCTTTTGAAGTGGTTAAAAGTGGAAATAGCTTTTTATCAGTCACAATTAGTGATATAGACAATTAGCCCACAATCTTGACAAAATTGACATTTTAATTTTTGTTAACCGCATAGAACCGCAAGGTAGCTGCAGTATATAAGAAATTTTGTTATGTTATTATTTTATTCTGGGTCATTGTTGTGGAATGCCACAAATTTTTTATGGTGTTGATTTCATGTGGACTGGAGGGAAAGGTATTTTGGGGTTGTGGTTTTTTTTTTTTTTAAATCTTTGGAGCTAACCATGCTTTCCTAACTTTTACCTAAAATAATCTACTTGGCTTTCTTTCCCTTTTAAATCCCTTTTCTATTCTAGGTCTGAAGCATTTCCACCCTTGCTTACAAACACACTAAAAAGGCATGAAAGCAGTAACCCTTACTGTTCCAAAGACATTCAGTCCTTATTTTCATGTATGTCAGACGTTTTATATTGTGAAATTTTATATCATCAATTAAATATAATTTACCAAATTCTTTAAAAGTGGAAACACAATTTAACTATTCATTCTCAGCAGAAATGCCTTTCTTACTCAAGACATGGTTCCCAAAAGTTCATTTCATTTACCTTATAAATCTAAGGGTGATGCGGACCTGTTCAAACTTCATAATGAATTAAGCACAACTAATTGTTAAAAATCATAAGTAAACAAGTAAAATAATTTCTGTAGGAGAGAGAATTATGAATTAACTCATTCTCCCTCCTTTCTTTCCTCCCCTGTGCTCCTCCTCCCCTGCGCTCTCCTCCTCCCCCCTCCAGACAAAAACAGTTTCTTGAAAACACCTAGGGAGCCAATTGAAGCACACAAATTTGAGATAATTAGAGTTAATTCTGCTGGTAAACAAAAGAGAGATTTTAGTGCTGGGCGTATTTACCTTTCAGTTTCCAGGGCAGGTCCTTTTCCTTGAATGACTGAGGCTGGGGTAACCCGTCTCTGTACGTGCGGCTGCTGAAAAGTTCTCAGCTAAGAAGAGAATGATGTGGAGCCATGGAACTTGCAAGTTATCCCACGCTTTTCTTGACACTTTTTGTTTTAATGATATGAAATTAAAAAGTGTCAAGACAAGTGTGGAATAACTTGTAAGTTTCATGGCTCCACATCATTTTCTTCTTGGCAGGGCTGAGAATTTTTCAGTGGTCCCCTCGTATAGCTGTACCTTTCACCTGCCTTTTGTCACTCTGCCAGGCTGGGCTCTGTGTAGACCAACTGAGATTTCACTGATTTAAGCACTGCGTGAACATTTTCCACTTTTTCCTAGGTGGCGTCCAACGATAAAGGCAGTTTGATCGCTTTCTCACTTGTTTCCTGACGTCTGGTACAGCGGTGTCCTTTGCTTTAGGTAAGGCTTAGATTCTAATGCAAATAAGACAGATGAGAGACAAACACAACTATAACTATAATATGGTAATCTTAAAGCAAATAACCATAAGAGCTGAAATTTAGGGCTCCTTTTACGAAGGTGCACTAATGTTTTTAGTGCACGTACCGGATTAGCGCGCACTAGCTGAAAAACTACCGCCTTCTCAGGAGGAGGCGGCAGCGGATAGCGCGCGGGCGGCATTTTAGCGGGCGCTATTCCGCGTGTTAAGGCCCTAACACGCCTTCATAAAAGGAGCCCTTAGTGTCTGCCTTCCTTGTCTTTTCTTTCTCTAAAGACATTTTAATGCAGACTGGAAGGCAGAAAAAAGATACCTGCTCTGAAAAGTGATTTATAAGTCTATTAAGCGAAAGTGTCTGGAAAGAAATAGTTTGCAGATGATGCAGTTCTACCTGTAAGATTTTGGCCTAAACTTGCTTAATTTGAACATAAAATAAATGTAAGGTTGAAATGCATTTTGCTAGCAAATCCAGTTCATTTACAGGAAAATAGACACTTTTGACCAGGAAAAAAATTGTATATAGTCTGCTTATTCAGTCAACAGAAATCTGACTCTCTACAATAAGACCTTGCCAAAATATCATTGGAAATTTTTAGAAAGCATGTTCCAGGATACATTTTCTTTTAGGAAATATAAAATAACTAAAACTGTTGTCACTCGGAATTCTAATGATTATTTTGTGGATGTTTGGTACAAATATTTGAAGACAACAAGCTCAAGGTAGTCACCTGTCCAAGGGCTGCCCACAGGTATAGCTACTTTCACTTATGTTTTGCAGCAAAACATTGCTACTATTACTACTAGTCTTGCTACTGCTAGTAAAGTAGTATAGTAGTGGAAATAGTAGCATTATTAGTTGTAATAGTAGAAGTAGTAGTAGTAATAGTAATGTTATTGTTTTGTTATTTTTTTTTAAGGAAGTTTTGGAGGGAGACTGAAAAGCCTCATCAAGTTGACTCTACAGCCAACCATTATGGGCAGCAAGACTCTTCCAGCTCCAGTGCCAATTCACCCTTCTCTACAGCTTACTAACTATTCCTTCCTGCAAGCTTTTAATGGGCTACCGGTGCCAACAGACCATTTGCCCAATCTTTACGGCTTCAGTGCCTTACATGCTGTTCATCTCCACCAATGGACTCTGGGCTATCCCGCTATGCATTTACCACGTTCCTCTTTCTCCAAAATTCCTGGGGTTTCAAATTTGATGGATGCTAGGTTTCACATACCTGCGTTCCCTCTGTTGCCCCATACTATCCACCCTAAAAAAGAATCCACAAATATGCCACTTAAGATCAAACCCCGTTTTGATTTTGCCAATCTGGCTGTGGCAGCCACTCAAGAGGATCATTCAAAAATGGCTCACCTAGATAGCCAAGGCTCTCCTGTTTTGAGTTCCCTTCTTGATGTTACGAAACTATCACCAGAGAAGAAACCAACCAGAGGCAGATTACCATCTAAAACCAAGAAAGAATTTGTGTGTAAATTCTGCGGCAGGCACTTCACCAAGTCCTATAATCTTTTGATCCATGAAAGAACCCACACTGATGAAAGACCGTATACTTGTGACATATGCCATAAAGCTTTCAGAAGACAAGACCATCTTAGGGATCACAGGTAATCAATTCTTTAACATGTAAAGAAGATTAGAAATGCCATTACTAGAAACCGTTTTATCATGTAAAATCCACATTACTTCTACATACATTTCAGTCTTATTTTCATAGTTCTGTTGTCAGAAGATTTCACGTGTTTTTCATATTGTCTATTCACATTTCTTGAGGATGCTTGAAAAAAAGCCTCAATTCCATTTATATTTATTTCATCAGTATTTTGGTATTCTTATATTGATAACTGTGCACAGGTAAAATGTTATTGTAATTTTTTATATGCCTACTTCTTAAGGTAAAAAAAAAAAAAAGTATAGTTAAGATTTAATAGATCATGTATTACCATGATCGTAAATTACTACATTTTTATAATGTTGTTATCATACCAGAGGAATTTACATTAATTTCATGATGTATTGATAAAATGCATGTTCCTTTGTCCATTGTCTTAAAACATCAAGCTTTTAAACATTTTAAAAATAATTAACACATAAACATAGCAAATAATTAAAATTCAATCTAATGTGAAATGCACTATATAGGAGGGGGTGCTGAAAATTTCTCAGCCCAACCAAGAAAAAAATGTCGATGTCGATATGGTTCAATTAATGATCCGAAGCAATGTCAAAACATAGAATTTTGTTTCTTTAAATTGGCACTTAACACTCTTTTCAGCTACAGTGGCAAAATAATGCTCAGAATTTAGGAAGTTGGTTGGTTGGGCTGAAAACTTTTCAGCACCCTCTCATAGTGAAACTGAGTAGAAACATTTATCTTATATATATATATATGTGTATTTATTTATTTTTTCATTTTTCCCTAGATATATTCATTCAAAAGAAAAACCATTCAAGTGTCAGGATTGTGGGAAAGGATTTTGCCAGTCCAGGACACTCGCTGTTCACAAGACACTGCACACACAAGTAAAAGAGCTTAAACCTTCAAAAATAAAATGATGAACTATCAATTTTATTCATCAGACATTATTTTAAAGAACTGTTACATCATTTTATTATACCAAACGAGGAGCTCAGTCAAATTAATAAAGCACTAAACCTTATGACAAAATGCCCTTCCATATACATTTTGTTTAAACAAAAAAGCTGATCTGGAGAGCTGGAAAGGATCCGTAGGACTGTGATAAATTTTATGCCAAAAGGTGGCGCTCATGAGTTGGACAGTCATCTCAAGAAACTTTAGATTATGAAAAATATTAACTCCTTTTTTTCACACCTCTAAGATTTGAGGGTAGGGGTAGGAAGTTTTGTGAATAAAATATAACATAATGCACTCAGATATAAAATGCTGATCCTTCCTGTGAAGAATGACAGTTTGAAATAGGGTTAAAGAAAATTTCTTCCCTGGAACTTACCACATCATTTAGGCTCTTCATGGCTAATGCTCGAGTGTAGACCTGGAAAAGCAAAGCACCTGAACTCTGGACATAAAAAATTGCTAACTTTCTCTATGTGTTAAAGTTTTTATCTGGTGCCTTGGGCAATTAGGTGTGGTTAATTGTTTGGTGAATTGATTTGGTTTTGTGGCACATCAAAGGACAAGGAAAGACAATTAATAAACAAACTAAACTAACCTTTTACAAAGCTGTGGTTGTGATTCCCATGCACAAATTCCCACCCATTCAATTCCTATTGACTGTGTCACATTTGCCATTCTAGGATTCACTACTTTGTCTATGTAAAAGGGGCCCTAAATTAACCATAAAATTGTACCGGGTGTACTTTAAGGTACTTTAAAGTACACCCAGTACACAGGGAGTTTTAAAACTGACAATTATGATCTTGTGAGCCTGGGTTTCTTTGTTTTGTTTGGGGTTTTGTTTTAACCAGTGAAGAAAAGACATTCCAACATTTTGTAAGAAAAGAAAATGTATGTTTATGTGGCACTTTATGCTGATTTTTGCTAATTAACATTTATCACAGGATTTTTAAAAGTATTACAATAAATGGTCATTTTACAGGCATATTTAGCAAATTTAAATTCACTCTTTAAAAATAACCCAGTTTAAAAAATATGCATGCTGATATCTGCAATTACTTCTGTGTCTAACTGAGCAAATGTCACCCACAGTTTCTGTGGGAAAAAAAGTTTTAAATGAGCGATGGTATGATTATGACTTGTAAAAGGCCATTGACAGCATTTTGCTCCTTCAGGTGTGGTCAAATTCATCAACTGGTATTCAGAGCTTTAGGTTTTAGTAGGTATGAGTTTAATATAACAAATTATCCCCTCCCCCCCTTTTTTTTTTTTTTTTTTTTACTAAGCCATGCTAGTAACTGTTGCTGTGGTAACTGTCCCGAAGCCCAGAAAGATTTAAAGGACTTCAGTGCTTTTACTATGCAGCAGCTGTAAGCGAAGGTTTGTAAAATGGAAGGGGAGGGGGTTAAATCATTAATAAAAAACATTTTCTCTTTGTCTTTAGGGCAGGCCTGCACAATTTCGGCCCTCGCCAGGCCAGGTTTTCAGGATTTCCCAAATGAATATGTATGAGATCAATATGCATACAATGGAAGCAGTGCAGGCAAATAGATCTCATGCAAATTCACTGGAGAAATGCTGAAAACCTGACTGGATTCGGCCCTCGAGGACCGGAGTTGTGCAGGCCTGCTTCAGGGGAAAGTGAGTGCAGGCACCGATAATTCCCTGCTGGTAGCATTTTATTCTGATCAGTTGCGGTTCATTAGTCAGTCTTAGATTTCAGTTAGCTGTTTTAAATCAGAAATGTTTATTCCATGGAAGAAAAGTTTGAATTGAAACGTGGAAAGGGCTCCATGCCCAGACCACTAGTTAAGCATTTGAAGTGTGCACTGCCTGTTCTGGATTTCCTAAATACCACCTACCTCCAACTGGAGCAAACAGCTCTGTAGGGGGGAAAGTTTGGCATCACCATCTCCTTCTTAAAAAGTAATCTGAAATGTCTTCCAAAACAGAGTCTGAACTATTAGTTCACTCTATTTTGAAAATAATTGTTTTTAGAAAAAAAAAAAAAACCAACCCACACTTTTCAAAATGATGTCCTCAGATTTCAGTTATAACATATGAAAACCTAATGCAAACAAAAAAATATAGTCGTGCTAAACACACAAACATTGAGCTGATTAAATCCCTTTGGCAATGTTTATTCCAAGTATTGGCAATGTTTCCGACGCTGGGCCAGCAAACGTACCCCTCCCCCTTTCATTAACACGCTCTTGCTCATAACCAAAGTTCTGTGCCCTTAAGTAATTCTGGTACAGAACTTGTTAGATCTAAATCTTTCATTAACAGATGTGATGGTATTAACCCGTTTCCTTCCCCAGGACCCATTAGATGTCAGCCCACACATGCAATACTTGAAAAGAGGAAAATAGGGAACTACTTTGCCACCACTGCCCCTAATTATAACACCTTCAAAAAGCAGCATTTATTATACATTTGCTCATTTATTTTCTATTCAATTTAGAAATTTAGAGCTAAGTAATGCACTTTTTTCACATTTATGTTTTTCTTCCCTGTATTTGTTTACCTAAAATATTGGCAATTGTGCCTTCTAGAATATTAACTTGGCAAAAAAAGTGTTTCTCTTGATCACTGGAGATAACACTGTTTTATTTTTGGAGGTGGGTAGGGAAGGATGGGAAAGACAGAACCTTGCCAAGTAAAAGCTTGCACGAACCGAGCTACTCTTTTCCTAAAGAACAGACACATTTTTGTCTGACTGTGCATCCCTGCCTGTCTTTGCATTTTCATTTATATGTTGAGTACAAGGACATGTTGCAACACTGTTCTATCAATCTAAAAAGAATAAAACTGAAAATATAAACTAAATAAAGTATAAGTAATGAATTTCCAAAGTTATGAGGGTCTGATGAAAAGTTCTCAGCTGTCACAACCCGGGGTCTCTGATGAGCGCAGCAGACCACTTGGGTTGCGACAAAATACTGGCCCGACGTGTCCCCTTTAGTTTGAGGTACCCTTCTGGCCTGGCAACAGCTATGCTGTGGTTAACCCCAGTATTTTGGGTAAAGATTTCCCTTTCCAGCAAACAGAAGGAAACTTACGCCAAAGGTTCAAGTTCTTATAAAGATTTATTATTCTTGGCCACTGGACAGTCTCTGTGTTTGCCAGCACTATGCTACGTAAAAACACTGGATACAGAGAGGTACAGTACAGCAATACTTTCAGGCAGGTTCTTAAGGTAGCTAGTAGCAAGGTTTAACTTTATCAAGATACCTTGCCCCTGGTAGCAAAGTCTTAAGTTTATCAAGGTATCTTGCATGCATATAGCTTTTGGCCCAAAGAATTCTTAAATCACTTTCTCTGGTTATAAGTGAAGCAAAAGAGTCAAATGCAAGCTTTACCTCCTTTACAATCCACAAACTAGCAGTCATAAAAAGGACAGTTTTTATACAGGCTGGCTCAGCGTTCAGAACGGCTTCTAGGCACAGCTGCTGCACTGCACTGTCCTGCTGCTAATTAGCTGCCTCTGTTCAAACTGTACCTTAATGCCAAAACCTCAGCAAAACAAAAATAGGAAAAAACAAACGTTTTCTGTGAGCTAGTTTTGAAAAGACAAAAACCCCAATAGCTCAGAAATGTTATAGTTCATAAGCAGCAAAAACTTCTGCCAGCACAAGACACTTTCTTCTAGGCAAAATATTCCAAACAAAAAACATAGCTCAAAGTAATGTCCTCCTCAGAGAGTTAATGGCACAGTCCCCACACTCACTTTTATAGCAGTTGATTCTCTCCAGTTAAACACTAGGTTCTGGTACACTCTCTGTTGTTTCAAAATCCATAACTTCCAAAGTATTCACCTGTATCAGTCCTCCAGCCTCTCACAGTCTGGCTAGGAAAGCAAACGTCCTCTTCTGCTGGGTACTTCCCAGCTCCTACTTCCTCTCCTCTTCTCTCACTGGCTTCCATTTTAGGGAGCTCAAAATCACACCCCCTCTGCCTGGCTGAGGGGGGGAGGTGAATAAGTTCTCAAGAGCAGTGTTCTTCAACCACGGGTTCATGGACCAGTGCCGGTCCACAGAAATTTCCTGCCGGTCCACAGGGCTAACATGTACATTAGGCCCAAAACATTGTTCTTCAACTGCCGGTCCACAGTGCAATCGATGCGGTGTTATCTTTGAGCCAGCTCCCTCTTCCTAACTGATTCAGTGAACAAAGCCATGGGAACTGGAAGCTTTCTCTCTGACGTTGCAACGTCAGAGAGAAGGCTTCCAGATGAGGCACGGGACGTGCAAGGTGCAATTAGTACTATAATGGGGGGGCGGGGTCTGGGGTGGAGATTGGGTAGAGATGGGCGGGGTCTGGCCCACGACTTAGCCCAGTGTTCTTCAACCGCCAGTCCACGGACCGATACCGTTCCACAGAATAATTCTTTTATTTCTGCAGGTCCATAGGTGTAAAAAGGTTGAAAAACACTGCTCTAGAGAACTGCTATATCTGCCAGGAGTCACATTTCCCTGCTCCTTTTTTAAAGGAACAGCAAAGCATTTCAGGAACAAGTCTCCTGCCAGGATTTCAAGGCTCTATACAAAAGTACATGCTTTCCTGCCAAACTTTCCCTGTCTCATACTGGCTATTCCAGAAATAGTCATCGCCTGCAAGTTCCAGGGCACTGACCTGGTCAGCTATTCTGCACTGGGGCCAAACTTTACACATTTCATAGGAACAAAACCACTGTAGGCAGTGGGTTACACAGCCCAACCAACAAAGTTGGGGCAGTCTCTATCAAGGGTTATACTTTTAGTTCAGTGATTTTTCTACTTTTTTCATTCCGTATTTTTCTGGTGGAATAAAAAAAGTGGAAAATCACTGGACTAAGAGCAAAATTCTATAAAAGGTGCCTAAAGATAGGTACCAAAGAGGAGCCTAAATAAATAGGCACCTAACTTAATTAGTATATTGGCTTCAATTATGAACTTTAATAAACGCATAATTTAAAAGAAAAAAAAATTAATTGGGTGATGGGTGCCTATCTTTTTAGGCATGATTCCACATAAGATAAGTGCCCATCTTATGGTGCCTACCTCCAAAGTAGGGATGTTTAGGGGTAGAGAAGGACTTAAGCACTATTAGGCACGATTCTCTAAAGTACTTGGGCGCCTATAATGTAGGCTTTTAAAACCCTGGTCTACATTGTAGGTACCTAAGTTTTAGTTAGGCACAATTCTATAAAGGGTACCTAAGTGTGATTGACATGCATTAGGCACCTACCTTTAAGCACCTATATTTTTTAGGTGCCAATTACAGAATCTGGCCCTTAGTCTACTGATTTTCCACTCTTATCATTCCATCAGAAAAATACAGAATGAAAAAAAGTGTAAAATCACTGGACTAAGCGCCGGATTCTGTAACCGGTGCCCAAGTCAGTGGCCGCTTTAGGAGCGGCCACCAATTGCTTGTCAATCATTTAAGGGCGCCGGTTACAGAATTGCGCCTTTTTCTGTCAAGATAGGTAGCTGAAATGTAGGCCTGGAAAACCCTGGCCTACATTTCAGCCGCTTATCTTTGCCACTAGACTGCAGCAGCCGATTGCAGCAGGGGTATTCCCCCTTCCCCATCAGCTGAACAGCAATTCTGTAACCGGCTGCCAAGTTGGATTGCCTGTCAATCATTCTAGGGCGGTGGTTTCAGAATTGAGGCTTTGGGAAGTCCCTCCTGTTCAGCTGATGAGAGGAATTATCCTGCCATACTAACATGCTCGGCAGGAGGGATACTCAATCCCTCCTGCCGGCACCCTCCCCCCCAAACCCTGACAGACCATTTTTTGGAAGGCCAGCCAGAGGGAGGCCTTCCTTTCCCAGTGCATCCTGGGATGCACTGGGCAGGGGCCAAAGGCCCAGATTGACCCAGGTACCTATAGGAGGGGCTTTTTTCACCTGGGCCAACTAGAGTCTTAGGCCTCATTCCGAAGACTTAGGCCTCATTCCCAGTGCACTCTGACTGGCCAGATCTCTAAAGCATCCCTCCTGCCGGCTGAGTTGTGGTGGGGTTTGGGGGTTCCCTTCTGCAGCCGCTCAGCTGATCGCAGCAGGGGAATTTCTCCCCCTCCCACATCAGATGAGCAGCAGGGACTTCCCAGAGCTGCAATTCTGTAACTGGTGCCCTAGAATGATTGAAAGGCAATCCAACTTGAATGCCAGTTATAGAATTGCGGTTTTGGGGAGTCCCTGTCACTCAGCTTATGGGGGAGGGGGGTACATTCCCCTACCACGATTGGCTGCTGTGGTCTAGTGGCAAAGATAGGTGGCTGAAATATAGGCCAGGGTTTTCCAGGCCTACATTTCAGCCGCCTGTCTTGGAGTGATTCGTAGCCTGGTAGCCGCTTTAGCCCGTCTAACACCACTTCCGGCATTGGCCACACCTACTTTGGCATTCCATGGCCTACAGTGGCTACCTAACCGCAATTCCAGCGGCCATTTCAGCCCACTTTTATTTAGGCATTGATAGGTGTTTCAACACTGCTGTTTCTGACTGCATTTTTCAATTACTTAGGCAGCCCAGTTTCAGATGTTTAGTTTCTATATGCAAATACTACTTGACTTGACAACCATGTGTAGTGAAACTAAACACTTTTCAATATATTGCACAGAAAGTTTGGTGTTCCATCTTTAATGCATTAAGTAGCTTAAGGTTAAAACTTTCCTTTTGAGAGTGCAGCTTTATATATAGCCAATACTATTGCTGCCTGATTCACTTCGGGTGAATCGATTTGAATTGATTTAAAAACAAAAAAAATCGGCCTCCAGATTCAGTGACTGACCCTCCCCCCCTTGCCCCCTAAACCAGGTGCGGCAGCGCTGCCTCTTGCTAGCTGGCCGCTGCCGCTCCTGCTTTAGAGGGGGAGGGGGGAGGAGCAGTCGGGAAGTGCTGCAGTGTCCGGCTTCCTTCCTGGCCTCCTGTGCATCCATTTAACTAATTCCAACAGCGGAGAACCTGCAGAGAGGATTTCTGGTGATAGCAATCTTTGCAAGCTGCCATCGGCCTCTGGAGCTGTTGTATCCTCTGCCACAATCCTGCCTCTGACGTCAGGGAGGGGTGGGACCGTGGCAGAGGGAAGACAGCACCGGAGGCCAATGGTAGTCTGCAAAGATCACTAGCACCGGCGATCCTCTCTGCAGGCTGTTCCGCTGCAGGAATTAGATAAATGGAAGAGTGGGAGGCCATGGGGGGTGCAGGTCTTCAGGGAGGACAGGCCTTCAGGGGGGACTGTGCAGGCCTTAAGGGGGATCAGGCATTAAGGGGGATCAGGCCTTCAGGGGGTGCAGGCCTTCGGGGGAGGGGGCCCTGGTGTAGAAGTGCACGGTCGGAGGAAGGGAAGGTGAGTTCAAAGAGATGTGCATATTACGGACTGGGGGGAAGAAATAATGGGTCTAAAAACAGATGAGAGGGAGAAAGATAGTGGACAATGGGATTTAGGGAGGGAATGAACAGAAAGGGAGAGAAGTTGGACATAAGGGATGGTTTGGAGGGGGGATAGAGATACTGGATAGGAGGGTAGTTGGGAAGAGAAAGGGAGAGATTGTGGACCCTGGGGCAATGGGGAAGGAGGGAGAGATTCTGGATGAAAGGGTAGTTGAGAAAAGATGGATTTGGGGATAGAGACGAAAAAAGGAAAGATGCCAGACCTCCGGGGGAGGGAAAGGAAACGGAAAGGTAGGACAGAGATGGAAGATGGATGGTTAGCACCGAGAAAGAAGAAAACAACAAATGGGCAGGAAACCTTGGCAAGCGAGTTATCAGAAGACAACCAGAGCCTGGGACCACAATGATTTGAATAATGACCAGACAACAAAAGGTAGAAAAAATAATTTTATTTTCTATTTTATGATTACAATATGTCAGATTTGAAATGTGTATCCTGCCAGAGGTTGTGTTAGACCGCAAACGTGAGCTAGGATTTAACAGAGAGAGATCTTTTTTGTTTGTTTATTTTGTTTACACCACAGCACCAGTGTGGGTAGGAGAGGGCAAAGGGGGTGAAGAGGCTATAAAATAAACCCATCAGGATTTTTGAAAAAAACACCCAATTGGGCAGGAAAATTGAATCAAATTAAAAATCGATTCAATAGGCTGAATCAAATTGAATCAAATTATTTTTTTTACTGAATCGGGCAGCACTAACCAATACACAGGCACTGCTGTGAATTAAAAAAAAAAAAAAAATCCAGGCAAATCTAAAGCATTCAAGTGCATGAAGCAAATGATTCATTTCAAAATAAAGATTTATAACAACTTGAAAAATATCCCTTCCCATCCTTATTTTCATTTAACTCATCAAATTCTTTCAAATAAAATTGGCTTTGTTTACCCCTGAGAAAGTAGCTATATGTACCTTTGTAGCTTAGAAATGAACTGTATTGTGACTATGTTTTCTGTAAATGTATAGTTCTTTCCAGTGGCGTACCTAGCATATGTGACACCAGGGGCCCATCATTTTTTGACACCCCCACCCCATCTGTACGAAAAACTTGATTTTTAGTAACATGTCACACATGAGTACCTAGGAAAAGGCAGCATCTTACATACTGCAGTGAGAAGTACAACAGCAATACACCCATTGTAAAACTAAACAAGCCAGACTAGTACAGATCAATCCTACAGTCAATCCTAACAGAAAACCATGTCTTTCGAACACACAGAACACAGAAAACACCTTCGCCTAATATGGAATATGTAGTGTGGATTTTAGCCACGGTGGTAAGAGCTCTGATGCACATAGAATTCTGAGCATCAGAGCTGCTACCACCACGGCTGGCGCTAAAAAACGCTCCACAGTTTTGTAAAAGGGGGATAAAATAGAAATACATAGACAAAGGTTAAATTGAACCAGCAAGAAGCTGGACTCTGCATACAATGCAACACCACAGAAACAGTGACACATGTCTCCTAAAGCAATAAATAAATAGAAATTTTTTTTCTACCCTTGTCTTCTGTGGTTTCTGCTTTCCTCATCTTCTTGTAACTCTCTTCCTTCCATCCACTGTCTGCCGTCTCTCTTCCCTTATATGGCATCTTCTCTCCTTCTATGCCCCTTCCAGAAACTGTATGCCTCCCCCTTCCATCTCTCCTTTCACCCCCATTGGTCTGGCATCTCTCTCCTCTCCTTCCCTCTCCCACACCTCTCCTCTGCAATCCCTTTCCCTTTTTTCCCTCATTTTCTTTTTCAATTTATTTTCTGCATCTATCTAGATTACGTTCTTATACCCTCTCATCAATGTCCTTTTTTACTGTCTACCTAAAGCTTGCCACCTCTTTCCCTCACATCTCCAGTGTTTCCCTAACTCAATCCTTTTCTCCCCATCATGTGCCCTCCTTTTATTTATCCCCTCCTTCCATCATGTACCCTCTTTCTCCAACCCTTTCATCTAGTACCTTCTCTCTCTGTCCACTTCCATCCAGCGTCTGCTCCCCTCTTTCTCTCCTCCCATTTTCTTCCTGCATTTGCTCCCTTATCTCTCCCATCTGCACTTCCATTCAGCATAGGCACCCCACTACCATCCAATGTCTGCCCTTTCTCTTGCCATCCACCCCTCTTCAATCAGCATCTGCCCCCTTTCTCTCCCTCCAATATCCTTCCCCCTTATGTCTCTCCCCTTTCTCTGTACATCAATTCTATCAGCACCACCCTTCCATACCACCCTGCTCCCTTTCTTTCCCTCCACCACTCTTCCATTCCAGCAATCCTGGTCCTTTCTCTCCCTTCATGCAGCAAGGTCCCAGAATGAATGTAGCTGCCGGCTCCCAGTCCACCCCACTCCGACGTACTTGCTTTGGAGCGGACTCAGCATTCGCATGCTGGAAGGTCCCGTGATTATTTGTCTGCTGATTATGCTCCAGAAAAAGTAAGTTATGTCGGAGGGGGTGGACCCGGCAGATGCAGGGAGTTGTGGCAAAGTCCCGCAATGACTGCATCTGCCAGGTCCACCCCCTCCGACGTAACTTACTTCTTCCGGAGCAGAGTCGGCAGACGAGTCAGCGCAGGACCTTCCTGCAGAGAAAGTAAGTCAGAGGTAACGTGACCAATTATTTTTTTCATCAAAAGGGGACATCTATTAATTGACTGGGTATCCTTTCTTTCATTTCTTTCTTTCTGCACTTAGGCCCAACAATTGTCCCTTTCTATTCCCTCCCTCCTTCCTTCCCATGTCCTTAGTGCCCCCAGTGCCTCTGTCCTGTGTCCATAGTGCCCCCAGTGCCCCCGTCCTATGTCCTTAGTGCCCCCAGTGTCTCCGTCCTGTGTGCTTAGTGCTCCCAGTGCCTCCATCCCTTGTCCATAGTGCCCCCAGTGCCTCCTTCCCGTGTCCATAGTGCCCCCAGTGCTTCCTTCCTGTCTCCTTAGTGCCCCCAGTGCCTCCGTCTTGTGTCTATAGTGCCCCCAATGCCCCTATCCTGTGTCCTTAGTGCCCCAAGTGCCTCCATCCTTTGATCATAGTGCCCCCAGTGCCTCCTTCCCATGTCCTTAGTGCCCCCAGTGCCTCCTTCTTAAGTCCCCCCACTACCTTCCAGATTTTGGCCATCCCAAAGCCTGCCTGCCTGTCCACCTATCTCCCTCTCTCCCTGCCGCGCTAAAGCCAGCCAGCTTGCCTGCCTACATCCTGCCCTCCCTGCCGCGGAAAAAAAAAACAAAGCGCGTCTCCCCTTCTTTCCCCCGGTCCGTGCCTGCAATCTTACCTCCCCACGCCAACAAGAAATCTTTCCGACGTCAATTCTGACGTCGGAGAGGACGTTCTGGGCCAGCCAATCACTGCCTGGCTGACCCTGAACGTCCTCTCCGACGTCAGAATTGACGTCGGAAAGACTTCTTGTCGGCGGGGGGAGGTAGGATTGTAGTGGCGCGGCCAGGGGAAAGGAAGGGCAGGAGGCCAGCTGTGCACCCCCCCAAGCCGTGCACCCGGGGCGGACCTCCCCCCAACCCCAACCCCCCCCCCCCCTTGGTACGCCACTGGTTCTTTCCATCTCATCTCAGGATAGGTTCTTTCAGCTAAAAGATTCCTGTAGTTTGCATCCTGCTTATTGATCAATTAGAGGGGCATTTACAACCTATTAGTTGCTTGTCTGTTTAGCTAATGAAGCATCTCTGGGTGCAATTTCAAATGAGTCCCTTGAAAGCAGAAAATTTTCCTCAGGACATGTTTAACAAACAACCCAGAAACTGCTAAGAAAGGGAAATCTATTCCTGAAGCATATCAGCCTAAGTGAGTCATCTTTGGGCCTAGCAGTCCTCATCATGTGTTTATTTGCCTACCAACAATTCTATGTAAATATCAGAAGGAAAACAAATGTGCCTACATTGGCTCCACGCAGAGTCTCGAGGTGGACGGGCAGAGGACAGAATAAACAGTTTCTTCCGATAGGTCAGGGAGAGAATTATCTTTATCTCGGTAATAAATACAAAAGCAGTTTTCAGTTTCGAATCTTGGGAACAATTAATCAGAGGAAGCTGTTATCTGTCAGGGCTATCTGCTGGTAAGATCTCTGAGGGATGGTAGGGAAAGGGGGGTTTATTGAAGCCCCAGACCTGGAGTGCATGGTTTGATCTATGACCCCTCTATTGGTAGGGAGGGGAGAAACCGCCCTGGTGAATCTAACATCCTTTCAAAGAGTCCTTTACATAGAGGTGCTAATAAACACAATTGCTAGATAATGTCTCCAGGCCCAAAGAAATAGCCATAAAATGAAATAGAAATGAGTGATTGACATCTACATTTCTGTCCGTCCCTGCTAAGGGATGTGTAACAATAAAATATTTGTTTTGTGGGCTAAATAATTTCAGTACAAAATAGGATAAAATCAAGAGGTAGAGGAACATTCATTAAGTAGTTAGTATGCATTTATTTTTCTCCTAAGGGAGCTCAGAACAGTATACATTAATTTATTTAAGTACTCAAGCATTTTCCCCTATCTGTCCTGATGGACTCACAATCTAATGTACATGGAGCAATTGGGGGTTAAGTGGCTTGCCCAGGATCACAAGGAGCAGTGTGGGTTTGTATCCACAACCTCAGGGTGGTGAGACTGTAGCTTTAACCACTGCAAAATCAATCAAGGAGTTGACCCATGAGAGATCCACGGATGAAACAGAAATCCAAGGCAAAAAAAACTGTGAAAGCTGATGTAGACTTTATTAGTATAGAAGAATCAATAAAAACATCCACAATTTGGGGTAATGAAGAGGACCCAATACGGTCCGTGTTTCGACCTGATGGCCTTCCTCAGGGGTTCCAGTGTGGGCTCTTCTGGAGTATGTGGATATAGGAAACTACGCCCAAGCACGGTCTATGCTCAGGCGTAGTTTCCTATATCCACATACTCCGGAAAAGACCACACCGGGACCTCTGAGGAAGACCATCAGGTCAAAACATGGACCGTGTTGGGTCCTCTTCATTACCCCAAATTGTGAATGTTCTTATTGACTCTTCTATACTAATAAAGTCTACATCAGCAACTTCAGCTTCCACAGTTTTTTTTTTTTTGCTTTTCCTTTAACCACTGCAGCACACTCTCCCTGTATTACTCATCTATTCACATTTATAGTTTTATGGGCACTTTACCAAACTGGTAAAAATAAAAAAGTGACTTTAATCCTTCCTTACATGGGTCATTCCCACCTGTTAAGGCCAGTTTTGCCACAGGAATAAAATGACTGAATTTTCTATTTTCTCTATTAATGGTCAAGTGCCAATTTTCTCATTAGCATGTGGCCATTACAGCATGATCCCCTACCACTGCTTATTTGGTAGGTGGTAAGGGCATACACGCTAACCACATGCTAATCAGTTAGAATGCAGCAATGTAGCTGAGCTAACCAATTAGCGTAGAACTTGCCTACTCTCTGACTCCAGATCCACCCCAGTGCTAAAAAAATTAATTCTAGTTTTTAGCATGTGCTGATCTCACAACTACCACAGGATGCCTGAGCATGCCTCAGGGTAGAGCGTTATTAGCTGTGGTAAGCACACGTAAGTGCTTATCACAGGTTAGTAAAAGGGCCCCTTAACCTGACAATTTGCTTTGGCGTGTTGTTGTTTTTTTTCCCTTCCTCCTATCATGCACTATGAGAATTGAAAAATGTACTGTAGATGTTGTGCAATGTTTTCAATATTTAGAACAAAAGAAAACCTACTTCTAGCCAGATGCTGACGTCCTAGTTCAGAATATGTACCAAACCTGCATTTTACAATGCAGTCACAAAACATTAGTTCATGTTACATTAAGGCCTTCTTTTACTAAGGTGCGCTAACCAATTAGCGCGCACTAAATAACACATGCATATTAGGCCCTCTTTTACAAAGAAGCGCTAAGTGTTTTAGCATGGATTTAGCGTGTGTTAAGGCGTTCATAGGATAACATGCACGCATTAGCATTTAGCGCGTGCTTAGCATGCACTAATATTTAGCGTGCACTAAAAAGCTTAGTGCACCTTTGTAGAAGAGGGGGTTAGTCTATGGACACGTTAGCATTCAGTGTGTGCTAATTCAATTAGCAAGCGCTAATTCAATTAGCGCAACTTAGTAAAAGAGGGGGCAAATGCTGGATTTTCGCTAATGCTTAGGAAGATAAACTTCAGATTTATAGGTCTTATCGTTTAGTGGGTTACCTTTCTTTATTTCTCTTCCTCACCTTGTCTTCCTCTCTTTTTGTGTCTTCTCATAATATAATATTTTTGTTTTTGCACCATTACCCAGGTCTTTGTATAAATTTCTCTTTCTCTAGCCCATCATTGTATTTCTGCTGCGTGTCAGGTCTTTGCTTGCATGAGGTTATAACAGGGATAAATGGTTTGGCCTTGATTTACTCAAATTTCTAGTGCTAGGGTTGGCGAAGTGCAATGAGAATGATGAGATTTCCAAACAATTATATATGTATCTATATCTATATTTTAATTTTTTTTTTTTTTTGGGGGGGGGGGGTAGAAAACTGAATTATTTATAAATCGTTATATTACGAGGGGCTGCTGAAAAGTTCTCAGCCCAACCAACACTGTTGAGGCCGTCTCCATCTAGGGCTATACACTTACCCCCCTCTTCTATTAAACTGCGCTAGCAGTTTTTAGCGCAGAGACACACACAGAATGGCCCGCGCTGCTCCTGACGGCTCTTTGCTATCACAGTTTTGTAAAAGAGGGGGTTAGTCCAGTGATTTTCCACTTTTTTTGTTTCCATTGGAAAAATGCAGAACAAAAATAGTAGAAAATTGCTGGACTAACCCCCTCTTTTACAAAACTGTGCATGGGGAGCTGCGTTGAATGGCCCACGCTGCTCCTGACTCTCATAGGAACTCAAAGAGCGTCAGCAGCTGCGCAGGCCATTCAGCGCGGCTCCCCACATTAGAAACTGCTATCGCAGTTTCATAAAAGGAGGCCTAAGTGTATAGCCCTCAATGGAGACTGCCCCAGCTTTGTTGGTTGGGCTGAGAACTTTACAGCGGCCCCTCGTAATATGTTCTTTGAGCTATTAGTTCATGGGATCTGTTTGAAGAGAACAATGCCTGTCTGTTTGAGTGCAGCAAAGCTGGTGGGAGAACCTGGAGATGAAACTGGCTGCCAGCCAGTGAACTGGATCCAGTAAAAATGATCTGTTTCAAAAATATTAAAGTATCAGTACAATTAGTTGAAAAGAAACCAAGGAAGTCATTGAGTAGAAATGATACCTTTGTAAAGACAATGCATATTTAAACATACAAGATTTGGGAACCTCTTTTAAAAGAAATACTCTTGATCAAATTTTATTAAGAATATAAATAATTGCATTTCTGCAAATTTTCCATATAACATAATAATGTGCTCTTTGATATATTTTCTTTCTCAAAACAGAAACATTTTTAAATGTTATTTTTTGCTAACATAAACCAGTAATTTTAAACCTACATTTTGTCTACTTACTAAGGGGGTTATTTTTAAAAAAAAAACCCAAAAAAAACCCCACAATCTTTCCTGCTCTATGAACCTTTTTTTATTTTTTGGTTAACCCCATAATGACCTGGAAATTTACAAGAATATTTCTTCATATGATGAATGTAAGATTAGCCTTGCCAATTTTTGTGAGTTTACTCTGCAGAAATATTCCTAATAAAAGATAATATGCAATAAGTGAATGATTAAACAGGTAATGATAAACTTTTAAGGGTAATTTACTGGCAGCGGTAGGGTTCAGTCAAGCACTTAATATACTAGTATACTGTATTTTTTAAGATTTTGATCATTAAAGTAAAGGTAAGCATGCCTCCTCTTCCCTGGATTTCAGTTCTGTAGATTTACCCCCTTTTCTAGGAAACCGCGCTAGCGTTTTTTTAGCACAGAGAGCCTTGCTGAATGACCAGCACTGCTCCTGACGCTCATAGAAGCTTAGTGAGCGTCACGAGCAGCGCAGACCATTCAGCATGGCTTTCTGCGCTAAAAAACCCTAGAACAGTTTCATAGAAGAGGAGATTAGTGATCTTTGTGTTGGGAAGATTCAAAGTTTCTAGCATTATTTATTTAAATCAATTTTCTATACCGTTCTCCCAAGGGAGCTCAGAATGGTTTACATGAATTTATTCAGGTATTCAAACATTTTTCCCCGTCTGTCCTGGTGAACTCACAATCTATCTTACATACCTGGAGCAATGGGGGGATTGAGTGACTTGTTCAGGGTCACAAGAAGCAGTGTGGGTTTGAACCCACAACCCCAGGGTGCTGTAGCTTTAACTACTGTGCCACACACTCCCCCTTATTAGCTGTACGAGGAAGCTACAGTCTAGCACTGAATAGGAGCTGGTGCCTTACAGAGCTAGTTTAACATTAGTTTCCTCACTATCAAACCTCAGGATTATTCCCAAGAATAGTTCCTCTTTCCTTTTACAGATTCATCATTATTTTAGTAATCCAAAAAGAAAATGTGAATTTTAAGTCTGTTGGACAAGCGATTCTTTGACAAGCAATCCTGTTTCCTAAGCCTGCTATAATGCTGACCCATATCAGAATAACTGGCCATAATATCAAGACCTGTAAAATATACCTGAACTTAGCATGAGGAGCTGAACCTCATGGGAGGAAGATTCTTTTTTGCGATGACTGTTTGCATTGAGTGAGCCCAATCTTGCTGCTACTCTACATTTTTTGTGACTTTTTTTATTTTCCTTTTTTACCATGGACCCCTGACGAAGGTTTGTCCGAAACACGGACCATGTCGGGTCCCTTGATTGGTAAAAGGGTTTGCATATAAATTATTTTGTCACAATAAATTTTGCCTACGTCTTGTACAAATCTGCAGTTTTGTTTTGTTTGCTCTTGGTAGGGTGTAAACATATTTTAATCTTCCTAAGAGAAACATTAATAAAATAATATTTAAAAAATTAATGTTGCTTTAAAATTATAAAAAATAATGTAAGATAAAACAATCTAGAAAGGCTATGACCTGAAATGCTTCACTTCCAAGCAAGACGAACAGCAAGCTTTTAAAAAATTATGAGAATAGGTGGAGCAAACTCCCACAATAATGAAATGCTTCAATAACTTGCAGAACTAACAGCAGCTTTTAAAAAAGTATGAGAATAGGTGGAGCAAGCTCCCACACCAATGAAATGCTTCAATAACTAGCAAAACTAACAGCAAAACTGTACCCAGCCGAGTAGTTCTATGGAGTGGGCAACATAATAATTGTACAATTTGAAAATAAACAACAAAACATTAGGATCAAAAATAAATCTTTTTTATTCAGTTCCAATTCCAGGGACATGCAAGAAAAACAAACACTGGATGTTATCACCTCACATCCAGCCAGTTCAAGTTCATGAAATCAAAGTTACAAAATAGAATTCACTTATCAGTTTCCGCTGTTGCAAAACACAGTTCCAAAATACAGCTTCACAAATATCAGTTCTTTCCTGGATTCTTTTTAAGCAATTCCAATAATTCTGGATTCTTTATGGAGTCTTTAAGCACACTTTAGCCAGTGGGAGTTCCCTTCCCCCACAGTAGTCTCTAAGGCTTGAAGTGAAATGTTTGGCAAATGCCCTAGCTTCGCTTATCAGCAGTTTTAAAGCAGGGTTCTTCTTATTGACATTAGATTACAGACTCCTCTTCCCACTGCATTTGTTCAGTATCTGACAAGCATGTTAAATCAGATTCCTCATCCCTCATATACACATCCCCATATGGATGATTAACACTTTCCCCAGTTACAGAAACAAGGTCTACATCTTCTCCTTCTGTAGGAATAGGCTTCTGGTAACCTGGGTGTGGAGAGTTTTGCAGCCAGCTTTCCAGGTTCAGCTCTCTTCAAGCTGGCAGCTTGAACTGTTGAGGACACAGGGCTTTTGCTCCCAGGCTTCAGTGCTAAGATAAGAATCACCCTCTGCTTTCAAGTGGAGCCTGTTCTGCTCTTAGTTGTCTCTGCCCTTGCTGTCCCTCTTCTCTCTGGGTTCAGGGCTCTCATTTACCTACACCTGCAGGTCTAGCTAGGGCTCTGGCTGAGCCTTGATCAGCCTGTTTGCCATTGCTAATGTTTTCCCTGTGGCATATGATAAGCAATCACTAATTTTTCAGTTGGGGCTGTTTCAAGTCAAAAAAAGCAAAAGGACAGCCGATAAATATTTTCCTACTTTGGGCCTCAACACCAACCAAAGTTTCTGGACTTCTACCCCCATCAGAGCACCTGGCCTCAGTCACACATGCAGAAAACAGAAAAAAAAAACCAATCCCTTTTCAAATACAAACCCACAAACTAAAAGTACTACTGTACATAAATGAAACCCTAATATGCTAAACACTGTTCACAGTACACCACAACAGAAATAGAAAGAAATGCATTTTTTCCTGAACAGTCCAAAATATAAAAACAACAGATATACATTTTCAAAACTGACATACTATATATTCAATCAATAAATTGAAAATAAAAACATTTTTCCTATCTTTGTTATCTGGTGATTTTATTTTTCTTGTCATCTTGTTCCATCTGTGCTCTTAACTCTGTTTCCAATCCAAGGCCTCCTTATGCATTTGCTGTTTTTTCCCTTTCCTTTACTTTTTGCACTACATCCTTCTTTGGAACTGATTTTCATATTCAATTTTCTTCCATTTTTCTTCCTCTATCTCACCATCTCTTCCCCTTCCCTCCGTGCATATGCACCATCTCTTCCCTCTCTTCCCCTTCTCTGCCCATGTGCATCATCTCTTCCCTCTATTTCTACTTCCTTTCATCCTTATGCCCCATCTCTTCCCCTGTCCTCCATCCATGTGCCCTCATTCCTCTTCTCTTTGCTCCTCCCATTCAGCATCTCTCCTTTTTTAAAATTTCTTCCTCCCTCCTTCCCCACCTCCCATGGTTCCACCAAATGTTCTTCCACCCGGTTCTGAAGCCCCCTCACCACAAAAGTTACAAAGAGGATGCTGGCATGGGAGCGATTCTCTTGCACTGCCTGCTTGCCTCCTCTGTACCGTTCCTTTGCTGTGGTCCACCCAAACGGAAACAGGAAGTACAGAGGCCGCCAGCAGTGTTAGAGAATTGAAGAACAGTGGCTTGAGCATCCTATCCTCCACTAGCTGCTCCCCCTTGCCCCTGATCTAGGGTTACCAGATGTCCAGATTTCCCAGGACATGTCTTCCTTTTCAAAGGCACTTTGTCCAGGTTATGAAAAGCCTCCTCTAAATCGCATCGGGCAGAAGGAAATCTGCACATGCACGGATTTCCTCCTGCCCAACAAGGGCAGGCAGCGGGGGCAGGGCTGGGGCAGGGCTAGGGTGGGATTGGAGGCGGGACTGGGGCATAACAGGTTAGGGAAGGGTGGAATAGGGTGGGCCTAGTAGTGGGTTTAGTAAAATCTGGCAACCCTACCCAGACCGACATTGTACTTACAGGTCTGATGCTCTGGAAACCATTGCTGATGCTCTGTGCTGGTGAGGTGAAGGTACTCAAGGCTTGTTGGACTCCGAGAATCCCTGAGAGGGCAGGAGCCAGCAGGCCTTGAGCAGCTTTCAAGCACCACACTTCCTTAAACATTAAATTGTGTTTGTTGGAAAATTCAGGCCCTTCATATTCAAAGATAGAAAATGTATATCTCCCATTAGATCCTAGAAGTAGGTAATTTTGCCATTGCTCCTACAAATATCTGCTTTTGCCCACCTGCATATCCATTCCAGCTTTACTGATAGGCCCATAAACTTTATTCATAGTAAACTTTTGGAGACTTCCTAATAAATACCAGATGGGTAAACCAAATAGATTAATTCTATGAGTTACCAGAAGGGGATTCCCCTTAACTATTACACCACACTTCCCTACCCTCCCAAAACTGAATAATTGGTATGGCATAAGTAGTATTGCCATACCAATAATTAAAGGGAGAGGTCCGGTCCCATAATCAAAAATATCTTGTGCAATGCACAATATCCTCTCTTATATACAAATGATGTATCTAATGCAAAGGACACAAGATTGGAAGAGATAAATTATAAAACAGCCATATTCAAACACATCTGGCAAACTAAACAGCATAACACATTACCAGTCTCTCAAATTTCAGAACAATCTTCAGGTCTTCCTTTACCCTGAATTTACCAGGATGGAAGCAGCTAGTCCCTTAGAGCAGAGGTTCTCAACATGCAGTACACATGCCTCAGGGGGTATGCGTACCCGTGTCAGGAGGTATGCGGTACCATCATCTCTTGCCCTCCTGCTGCTGCCGCTACCACCGCTACCACATCCTCCTGCCCTTCTGCCAATGCTGTTGTAGCTGTCAATTTGGCTCCTGTACTCCTCCCAGACTAGCAGCCTCAGCAGCGTCTCCTTCTTCCTGCCCTCCAACCACACGCACCCCTTCACAAAGTTGCATGTAGGCTCCTAGCAAGCTACCGAAGCTGACCTGGAAGCCTTCCCTCCTACTTCAGAACTAACATCAGAGGGAAGGCTTCCAGGTCAGCCACATGCAGGAGTCACTGCCCACGGCCCTGCAAAGAAGCAAATGAGACATGAAGAAGGCCCACCTGGATGGCCCTGAAGGGAACGAGCGAGTGTGTTGGGATAAGTAAAGGAGAAAGGGGACATAACGTGAGAGAAAGGAATAAAAGAGAGAGGGGGAAGGGATGTATTTGGACATGGGAGGGGCACGATCTTGGGACAAAGGCTGGAAGGAAGGAGGGAGGGGGTACGAACTCAGGATACAGAAGAGAGGGAGTGTGTTTGGTCACAGAAGGGAGGCGGCATGAACTTGGGACACAGAAGGGAGGGAGGAAGGAGGCACAAACCTGTGATATAGGAGAGAGGGAAAGATATGCTAAGATAGGGGAGGGAATAGAAAGGGAGAATTGTTGGACATTAGTGTGTGAGTGAGAGGGAAAGAGATGGTGCAAAAGGGGAAAGGAAGAGGAAAATTTGGGGGCATAAGGAGGAAGAGGAGTGAGGTAGAGATGCATAGAGAAGAGAAGGGTGAAAGGGTGAAATGTTGAATATGGTGGTGGAGAGGGAACAGTTGGACAGATTGAAAGGGATGCAAGAGGGAGGAATGTTGGACATAGTGGTGGAGGTAATGGAGGGCAAGATGTGGCATAGTGCAAAGGGAGATGTGGCATAGTGCAAAGGGAGTGGGGAAAGAGAGAGGGATCCAAGGTTCATCTCTCCCACCCCCTCTACTGCCACATCCAATCTTTTTCCCTCTCTTATCTCTTGGACCATTTGCAGCATCTTTCACTCCTGCCCAACCAGCCCCATGCCCACTATTTCTCCTATCACCCCTCTCCAGAGAAGGATGAAAGGGCTGGTGGTGGAGAGGGAACAGATTGAAAGGGATGCAAAAGGGAGGAATGTTGGACATAGTGGTGGAGGTAATGGAGGGCGAGATGTGGCATAGTGCAAAGGGAGATTTGGCATAGTACAAAGGGAGTGGGGAAAGGGATCCAAGGTGCATCTCTCCCACCCCCTCTACTGCCACATCTAATATTTTTCCCTCTCTCATCTCCCGAACCATTTGCAGCTATTGTGAAAATTCAATAAAAGTTGTTAAAAAAAAGGAAAGAAAGAAAGAAAGAGGAGGGGGCAGGGAGAGAGGAAGAAAAGTTGGACTCATGGAGGGACAGAGAGAGATGGTTGGGGAATGGAGTGAGGTCTGGAGGAGAGGAAGCATGCAGGAGGCAGAAAGAAAGGCAGAAAGAAAGAAATATTGGATTTATAGTCAGAAGAAGGAAGTGCAACCAGAGACTCATGAAATCACCAGACAGCAAACGTAGGAAAAATCATTTTATTTTAAATTTAGTGATCAAAATGTGTCCGAATTTATATCTGCTGTCTATATTTTGCACTATGGCCCCCCTTTTACTAAACCGCGATTGTAGTTTTTAGCAAAGGAAGCCTATGAGCGTCAGGAGCAACGCGGGGCATTCAGTGTAGCTCCCTGTGCTAAAAACCACTTTCGCGGTTTAGTAAAAGGGGAGGGGGTATATTTGTGTATCTTTGTATAGTTGTTACTGAGGTGACATTGTATATTTTAAAGTCATGTGCCTTGACCTCTTTGAAAAAAAACCCAAATATAAATGATAATTAACATTATCTCTGCATACAATATGCTTTGTGTTTTTTTTAAATTTTATTGTTGGTAGATCATTTAGACTTGGTCATTTTAAAAGTAGCTTGCAAGCCCAAAAAGTGTGTACAGCATAACTTTCCCTCATGCGCAATTATTTTACTGAAAGCCTTAGAAAATCACCTTTGGTGCTGTGTTTCTTTTATTCCCAACATTGATAAATAGTATCAGCCTCTTTGTTGTGTTAGCGTTGTCACTACAGGACAAACTGGCTATCTATATTTCAACTGGCCAGGTTTAGGTCTTAAAATCCTGAAAATGAATATGGATCATATTCATTTATTTAGAATTATTAACTGCCTTTATGAAGAGATTCACCCAAGGTGGCGTATAGCAAGCTTGTGATGCTTTTTATTTTTTTAAATATAAGCCTTAATACTCTCATTTTGGTCAGATCCAAAGCAATTATGTGTTCCTAGTGAGTCTGGATTGTTTAACTCTCCCCCCCCCCCCTCCCCAACACACACACACACATACACACTCATGCACACTTCTTGTGCTATAAATGGATAATGTCTGGTGAAAGGCCAAGAGGGGATTGTCTTCAGCTTGTGACTCAGACCTTGTGCTAGATCTTAGCAAACATAAAAAAGGCTATTTTCTAATCCAATTGCATATTTAGACACTCTTTTAACAAAAAGTGATATAAAGTAGCTCTAACATGGCCTTGCACAGGCCTTTCTCGCACACTTAGGACAGTTTTACTGCGGGGGTAAAATGGCAGAATATTTTTTTTTTTGTACTAATGGCCATGTCCTAACTTTCCTATTTTGTAGGTAGTAAGGGCTAGATTCTATAAATGGTGCTGCAGTCAAGGATATCTAGGGATGCCTAACTAAATTCCACGCAAAACCCAAATTGTTTCAATTAGCTTAAGTGGTGTGGTAATTGACTGTGCCTTTGAAGTTAATTGATAAATTAAAAAAATAACCAATTAAAAGTCAACCCTCCCTTTTACAAAACCGTAGCGTATTTTTTTTTAGCGCCGGCCACAGCGATAACAGCTCTGACGCTCATAGAATTCCTATGAGTATCAGAGCTGTTACTGCCACAGCCAGCGCTAAGCTATGGTTTAGTAAAAAAGGGGGAAGGGGGGGTGGTAAGTGCGGAATTCCATGCAGCACCTAATGACACCTAAGTTGAGACACCCTACGATGCCTAATGGCACCTACCTGAAAATAAGCATGGTTAAGGATAGAAATAGGTGTGGTAGACTTAGGTGTTGGCCTAATATACCGGCGCCTACCTCTAGGACAGCTTATAACACCTAAGTCTACTTGGGCACCACTAGGCATGATTCTACAAGCGACACCTAGCAGTTGATTGACAACCGCGTGGACTGGCGCAGTTAGGTGCCATTTATAGAATCTGGTCCTAAGGGTTTATGCGCTAAACCTGCACTAATCTGTTAGTGCGCAGTAATGTCCCACATGATAACATATTATGCACACTGTCCATCCCCAGACATATCCCCTGCAACAAAAAATAAAAATATTTTTTTCATGCATGAGCACATGTTCAAAATACTGTGGGATGCCTCAATGCATCACATATGCCATTTTAAGCTACGGTAAACACGTGTTAGTGCTTACCGCAGCTTGTTTTCAACAGCTCAGTTCAATACAGTTTGAATCCATGACAGCTTTCCTTTCGAAACTTCTACTCTGCAGAGAGTAAAGACCCTAAGGCACTTTGTTTTTTCGCAAGAGTTGAGATGTTACCTATAGTATCATGGCTGAATTCCAAAACTGTTTATACAGTCTGCATTGATGAAATTCACCCTGTAGAAATAATTTAATGAGGCTTAAAAAGCCTCAGCTCCTTTCTAATATGTGGTTTTCTTTACTAGAGCTCAGCATGTTGATGAAAAGTGGTCTAGACATGAACGAATTGCCATACTGGGACAGATCGAAGTTCCATCAAGCCCAGTATCCTGTTTCCAACAGTGGCCAACCCAGGTCCCAAGTACCTAGCATGATCCCAAGTAGTAAAGCAGATTTTATGCTGCTTATCCTATCCAAGTCATTTCAATAATGGCCTATGGACTTCTCATCTAGGAAATTAGCCAAACCTTTTTTAAACCCTGCAAAGCTAACTGATTTCACCACATTCTCTGGCAATGAATTCTAGAGTTTAATTAAATGTTGTGTGAAGAAATATTTTCTACGGCTTGTTTTAAATCTACTACTTAGTAGCTTCATCGCATGTCCCCTAGTCCTAGTATTTTTTGAAAGAGTGAACAAGCGATTCAATATCTATCCTTTCCACTCCAAGCTGAAGAGCTCTAGCTGCTTAGCCTTTCCTCATAGGGAAGTCATCCTATAACACAAAGAGAGGAGAGGAATGTGTGTGTCTAAATATCTATATCTATTTTTATTTATTTATATAAATATTAAATAGATGTTAATTTTGGGGAATGCACTATTTGCTTATAACTTGGATCTGTGTAATATCCAAGAATAGATACTTGAGGTCTGATTCTAAAAATGGCGTCTCAATTGTAGTTGAAGGTAGGCGTCCTACCATTATCTGACGATGATACCTAGATCCTTTTTCTTTATGTTAAAAATTTTACCTTTTGTGTAATGTATTTCTTTCCTTTTCAGGACCTCAAGGTTCATGTGGAGAACTCTGAAGGTAAGTACTACATGTTAGTGTCTTTATCTCAGTCTAAAAATCTTAAAAACTCTTTTTCTCTTTCATTTTTTCTATCTCTCTTGGTTCTCTAATACATCTATCTTTGGTCTTCTTTTTGATCTTTCTGTTAAATACAACTTTAAATAAAAATAAAGGGAAGCAATCTGCCACCCTGTGTCTGCATATAAATGTAATGTTCCTACTTGACAAGATACCTGAAACACTGTGCTTAACTGAATACAAATCAGAAGATAATATTTAGGGGTCCTTTTACTAAGGTGCGCCAGTGCGTCTTAGCGCGTGCTAAAAATTAGAATGTGCTAAATGCTAACGTGTGCTAACGCGTCTATAGGATATAATGGACGGCTTATCATGTGTCAGCATTTAGCACACACAAAGACACACTAGCATGTCTTAGTAAAAGGACCCCTTAGTCTTTAACTATACTGTAAGTCCTTCCTACACTATCCTTACACTACTACTAGCTAATAAGGAAATCTTTTTGTCTTCTGAAGGTTCTTCAGCTGCATCACAGCATACATAGAAACATACTAACTTTTACTCAGAATTCTGAAGAAAATTTGTCGAGATGAAATAAAAAAATCTGGTTTCCTTCACAAAATGTAGCCAGGAAACTAAAGGGTCCTTATACTAGAGCTGCAGCAAAAATGGCCATAGCGCACCTCTTACACATGACTTTTCTGCGCACTAAGGCCACTTTTGCCATGACCGAAACATGGCTGACATTTCTATTTACCCAATTAATGACCATACATTAATCTTGACATTGGCACATGACCATTAAACAAAGCTGCTGCACGAGCTCTTACTGACACCTATTTTATAAGCTAACACCGTGTTAATCCATTAGCGCGTGGCAATGCCTCATGTGCTACCATAACTGATTAGTGCTGTCACACCCACGTTCCACCCCTGAAGATGTCCCCTTAGAGAAAATTAGGAGAAATTGTTTTAGTGTGCGGTGTACATGGCATGTTCAGATAGGCAAATTTGCCATGAGATGGCAGCGCACATCCTGTGGTAAGCCTATTTAACACGCTGTTAGCGCAAGGAAGTGCTGACTGCATTTTAGTAAAAGGACCTCTAAATGTTTGTGGTACTGGCAGCTTTTATTCTGTCAAATAAAAGCTATTCTTCTTAAGAGCTAAGAGAAATTCTGTTTAAAATAGCTTAAAAGGAGAAACTAATAAAATCAAATTGATGTTCCTTTAACTTCAGTATCTGCTTTTTGACAGGATTTTCTCCTGAAATCAGTTAAATTTCTACAGAATGTTTCCTTTCTCACTTTTGCAGTATTGATAGTCACTCTGACTTCATTTTTGTTTCAAACTTCTCAACTTTCACTTGATTTTTGTTTTTCCTCCTCAAATACTGTCTCACACCCCCCCCCCCCTACAACTTCTGTCTTCAAATTCATCTGCTGATCCCTCCCACTGCTGCTTCAGTCAGGTTCCATTCTATGGCAGCACAGCCAATCAGAAATCAGCCTTCATTTGCTCTGACAACACTTCACATTCAATCCATCAACAGAATACTGTAGCTCAAACTACTACTATCTGTGACCTGCATTCTTCCAGTCTTCAGGCCTAGATTTTGACTGGATCACTTTCTTCTTGTCAGGTGCTCCATTGTTGCTCCATTGTGTTCATGATCTGTGTCCTGGGCAATGGTGAATCCTCCTCAGCGTGAGGTCTACAGCAGGCTGAAACAAGTTTTCCTTCAGGATAATAACTATACTGTACTCTGCAGTATTACTGGTTCCTCCTTTGGCAATATCTAATTAGCACACAGGAGAAGTACAAAATGGGGGACAGGTGTGGCCAAGTGATATAGTTTAAACAAAAGGAAGCATGTGTCAAAGACCATGAAAAACGAGTGGTCTATGACATACCGGGAAATAAAAAATGTGTGAGAGAGTAATGCATAAATAGATGAGGAAGGGGTGGGGGTGGGGGGGGTGTTTGTAATTAATATGAAAAATACAATAAGAATAAAATAAGGAATGTCTTCTAGCTCAAGAGTGCTGCCAATTTTCTAGATAATCAGGTTTGCATAATTGATAGTAAAAAAAAAAAAAAAGACATTTCGACCAATATATCCACTTTGTAATCTTGTTTTCAGTGTCACTGTGTTATCAAGGTAAAGAAGCTTTTGCAATATTGTATCTTACTGTGGAGAATGAGGATGGGGAGGTGTAAGAAACAGTAAGGCATACCAGTATTGACAACCCTCCACTTTTAGTTCAGTCTTCACAAGCCCCCCCACGCCATTCCGACTGCTGGAATGCTCAGCCCCACAGCATAATGTTCCTACTGCCCTACTCTGTTATAGTGATGGTGTTAACATTGTGATTTACTGTGTTTCTTTTATACAACACATATTGAAGGTAATTTCATAAGCAGGTCACCTATATGTGAAAGCCGATTAAGCACCTATTTCTAGCCTATTTTATAAAGCTATATAGGCACCTATATGCCTTAAAATTAATACTAGGGGCAACATTACAAAAATTGTGCCTATATCAAAACAACAGACTTTTGCACCGGGAAACTTCCATATCCCCTGGGATAGTTATAACAGTCCATTAATGCACGTGAAAGGCCTTTATGTATGAAAATTCCTTTGTAAAATTGCTCTCATAGTTCACCCCTCCCCTCTTTGTAAACACTCTGCAACATATCATAGCATATTAATTTTCTTTAGCCATTGTTTCTTTCATGCCATCCTCTCACACAGGCCATGTTTGTGGATTATCAATAAACATTCAACATTTTCCCCAGTCTCAGCCAGGTATGTAACACCTGGGGCTAATAATTTTTTATCACCTCTCATGTAAAAAGGGATCAGAGGAACACCCCCTAGGAGCAACACCTGTGGCGAACCACTACTCCTGTCCACTCCCTCCCCCCTCCCTTGATACGCCACTGCCTGAGGAAGGGAAGTTTGGTCTCCAAAAGTAAATACAGAATGAATTAAAATTAGTCCAATAAAAAGATTTTCTATCACTAATAATAAAACCCTAAGCGTGCATGCGCACTTCAAACTTCGTGTTCCCTGCATCCGTGATCTGTAACTCCGTGCGGAGTTTGGCGACCATGGACGCGGAGAACACGCTGGCAACTCCCCCCTCCCGCCCTCACTCACTCACACCCGCCCGCCAGACAACAAACTGCTGCCGCCTCTGCTGCTCTTCGTTGCGCCTGCCCTCTTCTTTAAAGCAGCCTGCTGAGGATCGCCGTCCGGCTGTAGCGAACCTCGCAGGCTGCTCTCCACCTCGGTAGCACGTTCCCTCTGATACGATCTCGTATGTCAGAGGAGGGGCGGGATTGCATCAGAGGGAACATGCTACCGAGGTGGAGAGCGGCCTGTGCTCCCCCTTCCCTTCCCCTATTCTAGTTGTTCACTGCTGTGAGGAAAGACTAAAAAGATTAGGGCTCTTCAGCTTGGAAAAGAGACAACTGAGGGGAGATATGATTGAAGTCTACAAAATCCTGAGTGGAGTAGAATGAGTACAAGTGGATCGATTTTTCAGTCCGTCAAAAATTACAAAGACTAGGGGGACACTTGATGAAGTTACAGGGAAATACTTTTAAAACCAATTGGAGGCAATTTTTTTTCACTCATATTTAAGCTCTGAAACGTGTTGCCAGAGGTTGTGGTAGGAGCAGATAGCAAAGATGGTTTTAAGAAAGGTTTGAATAATTTCCTGGAAGAAAAGTCCATAGTCTGTTATTGAGAAAGTCACAGGGGAAGCCACTGCTTGCCCTTGATCGGTAGCATGGAATGTTGCTACTCTTTGGGTTTTGGCCAGGTACTAGTGACCTGAATTGGCCACCGTGAGAACGGGCTACTGGGCTTGATGGACCATTGGTCTGACCCAGTAAGGCTATTCTTATGTTCTTATGTGAGCAACAACTTCAACGTGCTCCTCGTGACCATGTCGTCTCTTCCACTGATGTCATTTCTGGGTGCCGAGTATAGAAAGTGATGTCAGAGGGAGAGCCGACAGGGTCATGAGGAGCACATTGAAGTTTTTCTTGCTCGGGGCAGAGAACAACTAGAGATATGGGGGAAGGGAAGGGGGATGCATGCAACAGGGGGGATTGGGGAATTAGTGGGGGGGCGGAGACGAGTGTGGGGAAGGGCGCCACTGTCCCGGACGCCTCTCACCCTCGCTATGCCATTGTCTAAGGGCAAAAGTTTTCCTATAAGGTATTATCCCTGCATAGTGAAATTCATTGAAAAATGAGCAGGCACAAAGGGCCAGATTCTATAAATGGTGCCTAAGTGTGTCTACATTGTATGCGCTGCTATATACAGCTGTCGATCAACTGCTAGGCGCCACTTATAGAATCATGCCTAGTGGGCCTAAGCAGTCTTAGGAATCACTAGGCACCGTTGAGCCACAATCTACAATGCAAAAAAATTTGACCATGTTACCCCTCTGCTGATAGACTCCCATTGGCTTCCAATTGCACATCGAATTTCGTTCAAAATATTACTACTAGTTTTTAAATCTATGACCTATAATGAACCCCAGTTCATTACTAGAATGCTCATCCCATACAACTTTTCACGGACCCTCCGTTCAGCTTCAAGCAATCTATTAACAGTTCCATCTTTGAAAATAATTGGAACTAGAAGACAAGACATGTTTTCAATTATCGCCCCTATGTTGTGGAACTCTATGCCCCAGTACATTAGAGACATAAAGGACCTCTTTTCTTTTAAAAAAGCTTTAAAAACTTATCTTTTCAAGGATGCTTTTAATATATGACCCCCAGACTTAGATTTTTTTTTTCTTTGTCCATGGCTTGACATCCTACACCTTTTTTTTCTTCTTTTTTTCCTCCCTCCCCTGAGTTACTTTCCTTTTAATGTATTTCTTCCTCTACAAACATATTGTAACTTTCCCCCTTAATCCTCACGGTTCATGTATGTTAACCCAGTATGTTTTTATTTAAAGTCAGTGTACTTGTATTTCTATTTTACTTGAATTGTACATCGCTTAGATATTCAATAAGCGATTTATCAAGCACTAATAAAACTTGAAACTTGAACTTGAGGCAGGAGTCAGTACATTAGGCCAGGTTTTATCCGGCCTAATTTACCAGTGCCTATCTTGCATGCCTAGCGACACCTAAGTTTATCACACCTATTCTCCACCCCTTACCATGCCTACTTTTCAGGTAGATATTGTAAGCACCTCACCTTAGGTGTCACTAGGCATCCTAAGAGTTCCGCCTGGCGCTCTTAACTGATAATTTTTTCTTTTATTGGCTGAAAATTGGCATGCTCAATTACCACGTCAATTAAACCAATTTTTTTTTTTTTTTAAAGTGTGCGCATTCTGAAGTTAGGCGTCGCAAGGTGTCCTTTATTTAGGGCTCCTAGTGGTGCCCAATGTAAGTGTCCTATACAGAATCTAGCCCAGATAGTCTTTGGAACAAATTTATAAGCCATCACACTGTTAAAAATGTATATTTTAAATTAAAGGGGCAAATATTTATTTTGCCAAGCCTGCAAATGTTCAGTATACAGTATATGTGTCAAATTTTCAGTTTCATATCAATACTATTATAAATATTTGCTCATGTCTAGACCACTTTTCAGCAAAGTGCTGCGCAGAATTTTATTAAAGAAACCACATATTAGACAAAGGGGCTGAGGCTTTTAAAAAGACTCATTAGATTATTTCTACAGGGTGAATTTCATCAATCCAGATTGTGTAAACAGTTTTGGAATTCAGCCACGATACTAGAGGTAACATCCCAACTCTTGCAAAAAAGTGCCTTAGGATCTTTATTCTCTGCAGAATAGAAGTTTGGAGAGGAAAGCTGCCATGGACTCAAACTAATGAATTGAGCTGTTGAAGACAAGCTGCAGTAAGCACTATCACTTACCTACCTCAGCTCAAAACGGCATATATTACACACTGAGGCATCTCACAGTATGCATACCACCCACACAATAAAACTTTTTTTTTCATGCAGGAAACACGTCTGGGGCAGAGAGTGGGTGTTTCTACATTAATCCATTAGCACATGGAGCATTGCCGTAAGCCAGACATGTCAAACTCTGGCCCACGGGGTGTTCAACATTGGCCCGCCACACATTTTAAACTTTATAGTAAATCTGGCCCGCCGGCACAAATCGCTGCCGCTGCTGCTGCTCTTCATTCATGTCCACGTTCCCTCTGAAGCGATCCCTTATGTCAGAGGAGGTGCGGGATCACGTCAGAGGGAACGTGCTACCGAGGTGGAGAGCGGCCTGCGAGGTTCGCTACAGCCAGCCGCTAATCCTCCACAGGCTGCTTTGAAAAGGAGACCAGGTGAAGGCAGATGCGAATGAAGAGCTGCGGCGGCGGCAGCGGTTCGTGCCGGTGGACCAGAGAGACCAGGAAGCCAGTGGACCAGAGAGACCAGGAAGGGATGGAGGGAGGGTCGGAACGGCGGGCCTATTCTGAAGGTGAGACCGGGAAGAAGAAGAGGGGGGGGGGAGAATATACAGTCTTTCAGGACAGTGACGGGCTCTGGTGTAGAAGTACCTGGAGGGAGAGAAGAAGGGGTCTAGATGTGCATATGCTGGACTGAGTGGAAGAAACAAAACAGAGGAGTGGAAGAAACAAAACAGAGGAGAGGGAGAGAGGGAAGGAACAGAAAGAGAAAGAAGTTGGACACAAGGGATGGTATGGAGGGGGGATAGAGATACTGGATAGGAGGGTAGCTGGGAAGAGAAATGGAGAGATGGTGGACCCTGGGGGGGTGGGGAAAGAGGGAGAGATGCTGGATGAAAGGGTAGTTGAGAAAAGGACAGATGGTGGATCTGGGGATGGTGGGGGTTCATTGCTGCAGCAGCAGATATGGACATGAAAAAAACGAAATATGCCAGACCTCCTTGGGAGGGAAGGGAAACGGAAGGAGAGGACAGAGATGGAAGATGGATGGTTAGAATGGAGTAAGAAGAAAATGACAAATAGGCAGGAGACCCTGGCAAGGAGTTATCAGAAGACAACCAGAGCCTGGCATCAACAAAATGTAGAAAAAATAATTTTATTATCTGTTTTGTGATTACAATATTTATTCTGTTTACACCACAGAGCTGGTGTTGGGTTGGAGACGTTGTAACCCTATATTTCTACTAAGACTAAGCCTTAGTCACTTGGGGGCCCTTTTATTAAGGTGCGCATTTAGCGTGCGCTAAATCGGTTCGCGTACCTTAATTAAATGACCCCTAATTATCTTAATAAAAAATTTGGCCCGCGGCTTAGCCTTTTTTTTCAGATTTTGGCCCCTTATGTGATTGAGTTTGACACACCTGCCATATGCTAAGGCCCTGATTCTCATAGGGATGCCGAACGTTAGACAGCGGTAAACGTTGACGGAACACATGACCGCGATTCTGCAACCATTGCTGCTACATGATTGACTCATGACCGGCACTGGTTTTGAAGACACCGGCGGTTACCGGCCCCAGTTGAAGAATCTTCCCTAAGTAATTAGCGCAGGATTAGTGTGGAAGTCCTTACCACTTAGAAAACAGGTGGTAGTAAAGGCTCATGTGCTAATGTTTGTTCATGGCTATTCACTCATAGGAAAAATTAGCATGTAGCCACTAATAAAAACAATTAGGAATTTCAGCCATTTTTCTGTAGTGGTAAAAATGGCCTCAGTATGCAGGAAAAGCCTACATAAAGCAGCGCTAAGACCACCTTTTACCAGTGTTTGTTAAAAGGGCACCTAATGATGCAATCAGATTAGAAAATAGTCTTTTTGTCTAAGATCAAACACAAGGTCTGTCACAAATTGAGGACAGCCAACTCTTACCCTTTCACCAGAAATTATCCATTTGCAACATAAGAGATATGTGAGTGGAGGGGGGTAAGGGAGGGGGAAGTTACAGTTAAACCATCCAAACTCACTAGGAACACATAATTGTTTTGAATCTGACCAAAATGGGAGGGTTAAAGCTTATATTAAAAATGTATTACAATTTTATCCATATTCATTCTCAGGATTTTAAGTCCTAAACTGCCCCGTTCAAATGCCATTGCCGTTTCAATCTATTTGGCCACCTTAGGATCATCACATACTGTCACACCCAAGTCTTGCTCTTCTTTCATGCGCAAAAGTTATTCATCCACTCAACTGTACCGTTCCTCAGGTTCTTGCAGCTCTAATGCCTGACTTTGCATTTCTTAGCATTAAATCTTAGCTGCCAAATTCACGACCATTTTTCAAGCTTCGCTAGGTCCTTCCTCATGTTCTCCACCTGTCAGGGGTGTCTACCCTAAGGCAGATTTTGGTATCATCTGCAAAGAAAATGTTAAAAAGAACAGGCCAAAGAACCAAACCTTGTGGCACAACACTGGTAGCATCCCTTTCCTCAGAAGGGGGGGGGTCCCATACTCTGAGCACTCAATTTATTTATTAGAAGCCTGCATAGAATTTACTTATCATAGAAGTCAGACTTGCAGGTTTGTAATTCCCCACCTCTCACTTACTTCCACTTTTACTACTATTACTACTACTACTAATCATTTCTATAGCGTTACTAGACATACACAGTGCTGTACATCAAAACACAGAAGATACAGTCCCTGCTCAAAAGATCTTAGAAAGAGAGCAGTCGAGTAAAGTCTCTGTTTATTGTTTAATTCGCTTAAGTACAGCTTAAAAAAAATAGTAGCCCTGCAGAACACTTTTTTTATTGCAAAGGTCTCTTCAGTTAGGCATTTAGAAAGTGCTCTTTTGTTTATTTACGTTTCAGTTAAACAATAGTGCCTAATTAAAGGGAAAGGTTAAAATGGCATGATCAGTGCAGGGGGACTCAACCAGTAGGACACATCCTGCTGGGACAAATAGGGAAAATGCTTGAAGTACCTGTTTGTAAACCACTTTGAGTGTGGTTGTAAAACTACAAAAAAGGCATTATACAAGTCCCAATCCCTTTCCCCAGACCCTTTCCCACTTGGCACCTTACTATAAATATATCCTCGTAATGAAGATCACTACACTGACAGCAAAAACAACTGAAATCTCTAAGCTTCCACTAAGATACCAGCATCAATTTACAGTATATACTCGAATATAAACCAAGCCAAATATAAACTGAGGTAACCTTTTTTCTCCTAACAAAGGAGGAAAAAAGGTTGACTTACATATAAACTAGGGTTTAATATTCAAGTGCAGTGCTTTGCCTTTCCCTGCCCTGCCAGGCTCTGCATCTCGTTCCCCCTTCCTTGCTGCTCTGCCAAGCTCTACATCCAACCCCCTCACTCCCCTGCCCTGTCAGGCTCTGTATCCAGCCCCACTCCCTCCCTGCCAGGCTCTGTACCCTGTCCCCCCTTTTGCAGGTCTCCACTGGACATGACGTGAGACCTGGTGGTCCAGCAATGGCTGGGACAGCAGGGATCCCTCCCGTCTCCTGTCCCAGCCGATTCTAAGAATTTTTACCTCACTCCTGCCTCCCCTGCATACCTTTAGTATCCCTGCTGGTACAGCGGTGAATCACGGCAGGAGCGATCTTCACTCCTGCCCGCACAGAGCTGCTAGCTGATTGGCTGACATGAGTTCTCGTGGGAGCCAATCAGCTAGCGGCTCTGCATGGGCAGGAGTGAAGGAAGATCACTCCTGCTCATGCAGAGCTGCTAGCTGGTTGCCATGAGTTCTCATGGTTCCACAAGAACTCACCACAGCCAATCAGCTAGCAGCTCCACACAGGCAGGAGCGAAGGTAGATTACTCCTGTCTTGGTTCACTGCTGGACCACCAAGGATACTAAAGGTATGCAGGGGAGGTGGGAGGGAGGTAAAAATTCTTAGAATCGGCTGGGACAGGAAGTGGGAGGGATTCCACTTGTCCCGGCCACCACTGAACCACCAGGTCTCATAGCAGGCCGTGCAGAGGCCTGTTATAGGTTGAGGGGGGGGGGGGTGTCAGTGCTGACCCAAATATAAACTGAGAACCCCATTTTTGAGCCATTGTTTTGGCTCCAAAATCTCGGTTTAAATTCAAATATAGATGCTATCAGTATTAATATCTACAGGACTAACCTAGCTCCAAAAAATAATTTTTAAGTAGGAGGCTCATCCTTCGTCAGAAGAACTTATTCTTATGTCATAGATCAAAACTAATATTTTAACATCATATAACCAATGTCTGTATAATAAATACAAGTTTAAAAAAAACTTATCTTTAGATGGATAAACCACTTGACACTCAGCACATAGCAAGGATAGCAGGTAGCTACATTTCCAAATGCTTAGACGATGTTTCCAATTCTTTGCAAATGTTTTTTTTTTTTTTTTCACTAGTGATAGGATACTGCTTGCCATTATTGTGCCTGGTAACTCCAAAACCAAAACAAAGTGGAACTGTAGTTTCTGGATGTCACAGAGGAAGCAGATAAAGGGATGCAAAGTTTATCTGCTTCCTCTGTGAGATCCTCAAGCTACCGTTCTACTTTGTTTTGGTTTACAGTTTCCCATTTTGTGTGTGGAACACAGGTTTCTGCTTTTTCTGGTGTTTATTGCACGGTGCCAGATGCGGCACCCTTTATAGAACTGCCTTCCATGTGTTGGGCAACAATTTGATGATAGCCAAAAAGATGATGTGCAGCATGAAGAATATCTCAGGGATCTATTGGACACACACCTCTTAATTCAATAAATGGTGCACAGTTGCATGTGAAAGTGTGTGCTCTTTGTAGAATATCTCACTTACATAAGTAACTTACCTCCTCTTTTAAGAACGCTTAGTGTTAGTTATAGCGCCAGTAGCGGCGATAACTGCTCTGATGCTCATAGGAATTCTATGAGCATCAGAGCAGTGACCGCCGCTACCGGCGCTAAAACTCATGTTATGTATTCGTAAACAGGGCAGGATTAACCAATAGGCACTTGCCTAGGGCTCTAAATGGTCAGGCGGCCCAATGAAGGAGGACATCAACATTGTTTTTTTCTGAACAGCGATGGGCCCCTCCAGTATCGATTGGCAACGCGGGCCCCCCGATCAGCAACGTGCCCCCCCTCCCCCCATCGTCAGAAAGTAAGAGAAGCAAGCAAAGCGGGTAAGAAAAGCAACGGGAACTGTAATTTTGCAAGCGGTATTGCTTGCCCAAAGCTTCCCTTTGATGCAGCTTTCTGTTTCCGCCTGGGTGCATGGTGGGGTGGGGCAGGGCAGGGGGCCCAGTGTACTTGTGTGCCTAGGGGCCCTCGATGAATTAATCCTACCCTGTTCGTAAAAGAGGGGGTTAATTATTTGATTGGATCTAAATTGGCACCTGAGTGTCACTAATTGCCAATAATTGGTGCTAACTAGAACTAATTGGCACTAATTAGCAGTTTCTCATGTTAGTGCCCAATTTTATGTTTATTTAAAAAAAAAACGCAACTCTTCAACGATATACTGTGACTCTTCAACGGATCTAGGTGGTTGGGGCGGGTCATGGGTTCAGGGGAGGCCTGAAGTCAGGAGGGAGTGGGCATCCCACCTGCCTATCATGTTTGGGGGTGCTTTTGTAGTTCCAGCAGGAGGGAGTAGGCATCCCTTCTGCCATGGGACTTAGAAGTTGGTTCGGGGGTTCCAGCAGGAGGGAGTGGGCATCCCTCCTGCCACGGGACTTCGAAGGGGGTTTGGGGGTTCCGGCAGGAGGGAGTGGGCATTCTTCCTGCCACGGGACTTCGAAGGGGGTTCGGGGGTTCCGGCAGGAGGGATTGGGCATCCCACCTGCCTATCGTGTTTGGGGGGGTGCTTTTGTAGTTCCGTCAGGAGGGAGTGGGCATTCCTCCTGCCACAGGACTTCGAAGGGGGTTCAGGGGTTCTGGCATGAGGGAGTGGGCAGCCCTCCTGCCACGGGGCTTTGAAGGGGGTTCGTGGGTTCCAGCAGGAGGGAGTGGGCATCCCACCTGCTGATGTCGGGTGGTCACCAGCCGTAGACGCTCAGCTTATCACGGCAGTGGTATTTTCCCCCAATCAGCTAAACCGGTAGGACTCCCTGAAGCTGCAGCTTCATGGGAACACTGCTGGCTCAGCCTGTCAGGGATAACTTCTCTTGCCGTGATCAGCTTATGGCCAGGGCAGGATTAATTCATCGAGGGCCCCTAGGCACTCAAGTACACTGGGCCCACCTGCCCCACCCCACCCCACCCCACCATGCGGAAATAGGAAGCTGTGTCAGAGGGAAGCTTTGGGCAAGCAGCACCGCTTCCAAAATTACAGTTCCTGTTGCCTTTCTTACCCGCGTTGCTTGTCTTCTTTCCATCGATTGGGGGGGGGGGGCACGTTGCTGATCGGGGGGACCCGCATTGCTGATCGATGCTGAAGGGGCCCATCGCCGTTAGGAAAAAATGTTAATGCTCTCCTTCATCGGGCTCCCCTGACCATTTCGGGCCCTAGGCACGTGCCTACTTGGCCTATTGGTTAATCCTGCCCTGCTTATGGCCACTGCAGCCATTGAAATGGATCTGGGTTCTGGGTTCATCTAGGCAACCCCAACCAACAGGGCGTAGGTTGCTACATCCGTAAAATCCTAGGAGAGAGTAATCGGGACCCCTGAAGAAGACCATATTTGGTCGAAACACGGACAGTGTTGGATCTTTTATTCACTTAAGTTGTGGATGAACTTTATTGTTTTAAAGATTGTGGATTATCTTCTTGTTTTGATAAAACCTGCATCAGTAAAATCAGACTCCACAGTTTTCTTTGTCTTGGGCTTTCACTCTTCTGTGGATTCATAGGGGTCAATTATTTGGCACCTAAGTTTTAGTCAGATATGATTCTGTAATGGGTGCCTAAGTGTGCTTGACATGAAGTAGGTGCCTAACTGTAGGTACCTGTCTTTTTAGGCACCCAATTACAGAATCTGGCCCCTTATTTTCTCAAGAGATCCCAAACCCTGTTCCCATTATTAACAAATATACAATCTATACTTCTATGTCTGTAAAGGCTCTAGAAGGCATGCTGGTCTAGATTTTGATGGCTTTGTTAAATAAATAAAGCAAAAAAACCCAAAATACAAAATATCCTTAAAAGACACCAAAATATAAGTTGGGCGTGCCCAAGAGCATTACAGGAAAGTTAACTCCCTAGACTCCACCAAAATTATATAAACCTCAAATCTAAGTTTTTAAGATAAGGAGTATCCTCAGAGTGAGTTTGAAAGCTGGTCACATGAAGCGTGCAGGGCCCAGTTCTGCTGCACGAGCCACGATCTGTGGCTCAGAGCTGAGTGGGGATCGGTGGATGCCGAGGGCTGCTGAGCCGAAGCTGCAAAAACCCAGTGAGGAGCTTCGACCCGGGATCTTGGACTGCAGCAAGTGAGGATGAAACTGCTCTGCCGCTACTAGAATGATCCAGCTTTCTGAAGCCCCGTGAGCTTTGATGGTCTGCCCTGTCTACCAAAACTTGCCATTTCTTTCCCTCACTCTGGCTCTCTTATTCCACTTCTTCTTATTTCCTAATATGTCACTAATTCTATCATCTTTTTCTCCCATCATTCAGCATTTCACTCTCTCTCTCTGCTCCCCTTCTATCCAGCATTTGTCCTTTCTCTCTCTTTTCTCTCCAGCATCTTCGCTCTCCTCCATTTCCATCCAGCATCTGCCCTCTCTCTCCTGCTTCTGCCCAGAATCTGATCTGTCTCCTCTTTTCCTCCTTTCTGCCCCCTGTCACCCCATCCATCATCCACCCTTCTCTCTCCCCCTTCCATCCAGCATCTGCCCATCTTTCTCTACCCCCTTTCAGCCCAGCATCTGCTTCATTTCTCTTTCTCTCCCTTCTATTTAGTGTCTTCCCCATCTTTTTCTTTCCTCCCTTCCATCTGCATCCTCCCCCTATCATCCCTTCCATTCAATGTCTTCCTCCCCTCTTCTTTTCTTTACATCCATCATCTGTCTTTTTCTCTCTCCCCAGTCATTCCAGCTTGTCTGTTATCTTTCCCCTTTCATCCAGTGTGCCTGATCCCTCCCCCTTCCTATCTACAATCTGTCTCCTCTCACCTCCTACATCCAGTATCTACCCCCTCCCACCTGACACCTCAGCCGCCTCCAGACTGATACAAAGCCTTCCCTCTGACGTCAGCTCTTTCTTCGGGGGAAGACTTCCAGGTCGGCTACATATGGCATGCTGCAGGCTGCCTCCAACCCCTGCTGTTATCTGGACTCGAATGAAGGGGTGGGAAGGAGTATATTTTTTGACACAGAAGGCATGAACTTGGCAGAGAGGATGGAAGAAGGGAGGGAAAGAGATGCTGAAGTGGGGGAGGGAATTTGTTTTTGGACACAGAAGACATGAACTGGGGAGAGAGGAAGGGAGGGAAAGAGATGCTTTGGTGGGGGAGGGAATAGAAAGGGAGAATTGGGCATGGGTGTGTCAGTGAGCGGGAAAGAGATGGTTGTGTACACAAGGGGAATGGAAGAAAGAGGAGAATTTTGGGTCATAGGGAGGGAGTGAGGTACAGATGATAGGGAAAAGAAAGATGAGAGTGAGAAATGTGGTGGAAAGGGAACAATGGGACAGATTGAAAGGGATGCAAGAGGGAGGAATGTTGTGGTGAAGGTAATGGAGGGAGAGATGTGGCATGGTGCTGGAGAAGGGTGTTAGAACAGAAGGAGAAATGTTGAGCATGGGGCTGGTGGGCAGGCATAAATACTGGACCACAGTAAGAGCAACCAATGGACAGCAACAGAAGAATTTACAGAAGATGGGAAAGCGGAAAAAAGAAACTGGGACCAACTTGATGGAAAAATAAATTTCCAAACAACAAAGGTAAAAAACGGAATTTATTGACTAAAATATGTTAGCTTTGGGAAATGTACATAGAAGATGTCTTTGTATTGTGTTCAAAAGAAAAGGAAATGCATTTCTTGTTTTATTTCTACAGATACTGACCCTTGCTGTGGCTGGTGGAGATCCCCAAGCACTGCCACCAGAGGACCTCCTCTAGAGATGGCCAGAACTCCCCTCCTTCAAGTGCAGCAGTCGCTGGCAGCATCCATGAACCACTGAGGTGCCAGCATCTGTGACTGAGGGACGCTACTGCTGCCTGCCAAGCTTGGCAAAAGGGACCCCCGGCCAACTGCAGAGGAAGTCCTCAGCTGACAGCTTGGGGGGCCCTCATCAGCTGAGTATTTCTATTTTATATTTACATTAGAGGCTCTGGTAGAAACCCATTTTCAATGTATGCTTCCCAATTAATATTTCCAAATTAATAAAGTGTCTTTGCTTATTTGTAAATGGGTCTCTACCAGAGCTTTTAATTCAGTAGCATAATTAAATAAAATAACTATTTCTGAAATTTATAGGGATGGGCAGGGACGGGGGGGATTCTTTGCGGAGAAGGGCGGGGACGGAGAGATTCCTCGCAGGGACGGGTGGGATTTTGGCGGGGACGGGTGGGGACGGGTTGGATTTCTGCCCCCGTGCAACTCTCTAGTTCCATCCCTTTTATCATCTTGGTTGCTCTTCTTTGAACCTTTTCTAGTATCGCTATATCTTTTTTGAGATAAGGAGACTGGAACTGAACGCAATACTCAAAGTGAGGTCACACTATCTGTTTACCATCCCTTTTTTAATAATTCCTACCATCTTGTTTGCTTTTTTGGCCAGCACCGCATTTTAAGTGGAAGGTTTCAGCACTTTGTCTACGATGACACCCAGATCTTTTTCTTGAGCGCTGACCCACTAAGGTGGACCCTAGCATCTGGTAAATATGATTTGTATTATTCTTCCCACTTTGCATTTGTCCAAATTAAATTTCATCTGCCATTTGGACACCCAGTCTTCCAATTTCCTAAGATCTTCCCGCAGTTTTTCACAGTCCACATGCGTTTTAACGGTTCATAGTCTTAAGCGTGCAAGACAAACGTGCGCCAACAATTCAGCACAAGACTTCAGCGTGCCGCAGGAAAACCTTCTTTTAAAGGGCTCCGATGGGAGGTGTTGGTGGGGAACCCCCCACTTTACTTAATAGGGATCACGCTGGTGGGGGGGTTTGGGGGGTTGTAACCCCACATTATACTGGAAACAACTTTTTCCCTATTTTTTAGGGAAAAAGTTAAGTTTTCAGTATAATGTGGGGGGTTACACCCCCCCACACACCCCAACACACAGCACGAAGCAGCACGATCCCTATTAAGTAGAGTGGGTGGGGGGGTTTTCCCCACACACCCCGTCGGAGCCCTTTAAAAGAAGGTTTTCCTGCAGCGTGCTGAAGTCTTGCACTGAATTGTCGGCGCTCGTTTGTCGGTATGCGTTTGTCTCGTGTGCTTTTGTCCCGTCACTGATTTAACAACTTTGAACAGTTTAGTGTCATCTGCAAATTTAATCAACTCACTTATCGTTGCAATTTCCAGATCATTTATAAATAAGTTAAATAGCATTGGTCCCAGTTCAGATCCCTGTGGCACATCACTATGTACCCTCCTCCACTGAGAAAAATGGCCATTTAATCCTACCCTCTGTTTTCTGTCCAATCACCAATTCTTAATTCACAATTGAACATTACCTCCTATCCCATGACTCATTAATTTTCGCAGGAGCCTGTCATGAGGAACTTTGTTAAAAGCTTTCTAGAAAACTAGATACACTGCATCAACTGGCTTGCCTTTATCCACATGTTGATTTACACCTTCAAAGAAGTCAAGCAAATTGGTGAGGCAAGACCTCTCTAGGCTGAACCCAAGCTGACTGTGTCTCATTAATTCATGTTTGTCTACATGTTCCACAATTTTAATTTTTTATAATTGCTTCCATTATTTTGCCTGGCACTAAGGGCAGACTTACTTGTCTGTAATTCCCTGGATCTCCCCCTGAAACCCTTTTTAAAAATCTGCATAACATTGTCCACCTTTCAGTCTTGATGTATTACAGATGATTTTAGTGACAGGTTGCAAATCACTAAAAGCAAGTCAGCAATTTCATGTTTGTGTTCTATCAGTACCCTGGGATGTATACTGTACCATCCAGTCCAGGTGATTTATCATTCTTTAACTAGTCAATTTGGTTTAGTACATCTTCCAGGTTCACCAAGATTTCTTTCAATTCCTCTGCCTCATCACGTTTGAAAACCATTTCTGGTTCAGGTAAATCTCTTACACAGTTTGGGGAAATACAGACAGGGCATGAAGGAAATTGCATACTTATAGAGAAAACTAGGAAACTAATTAATGATACAATACTAAAAGCAGAAATATATGGAATGAATTATAAATAGTCACGCTTCTGTTCCCATACTCTTTCCATATAAATGTATTTAACTATTTTTGTGTATGGTTTTAGATTATCTAATCTAATCTTCCATATATGAATCGCACATACCTATACAGGCTCAAGGGGACAGATCAAAGAGAAGGGAAAGTAGATGGGGAAGGAGGTAAGGAGAAGCTAGAGGAGTGAACATTGAAGTAGGGGGAGCTATACAGAAACTAAGACAGTTAATTGTCAAAGAGGTGAGTCTTCAGGTTTTTTCTGAATGTGATACTCTACTTCTAGAGACTTCCACAATAAGATGGATTTCAATCTCACAGGCCCTTATTTCTTACATCTGCAATATGTATCCTTGGCTCAAATACACTAACTAAGTAAATACCCACACCCACACCCATACCTACACACTATGTTATAGACATTGTTGATCATTGCCTACCTTGTGACAATGATGCTTCTGGATAAGATTCTGCAGTAATTACTTTCTGCAGCCTTCAGCAGCTGATCAACCTCCATATTCTGCGCACTTTCCCAAATCTGACATTGATCACACATGCCCAGGATCATGCAGTCAGGAAAATTAGTTAATTGAACTAAGAAGGTGGGCCAACCCATTTGTTCATATGGCAAAGTACAATACTTGGAGGAAGGTCTTCCCTTTAAGTTCTATTCACTGATTTGCTAGGGTTAGGATAATGTGTGGTCAATGATTAAGAGTGACACCTAGTGGCCAGATTGTGGGGTCAGTATTGCCAAGTTCCAGAAGAAACTGCCTGAGAGCTGTCATTGCAATAACCAGACTAGGATACAAAATAAGGAGGAAGATAAGCAGTACCGCTTGGCAATTGAAAAGCAGGTTATAGTTGTAGATTCTTTTTGTTTTTGTTTTGTCTTTTAATTTTAAATGTGATTTTATGATTATGTATACAAAGTTTGGTACCTGCTTAGGTAATTACCGTATTTTTCGCTCCATAAGATGCACCTGACTATAAGACGCACCCTAAATTTAGAGGAGGAAACCAAGAAAAAAAACATTCTAAACCAAATTCTCCCTGCCAGGCTCTGCACCCAACCCCACACTCCTGCCAGGCTCTGCACTCTGTACCCCTTCCCTGCCAGGCTCTGTACCCTGTCCCCCCTCTGGTGGTCTAGTGGTGGGCAGGGACAGAGCATAAGGCAGGCAGGGACATGGCACAGATATCAAGGCAGATGACTTTTTTAAAACATGCAATGTCACCTCAGTAACAACTATAGAAAAATAGAGAAATATAGTTCAAAATATAGACAGCAGATATAAATTCTCAAAACTGACACATTTTAATCATTAAATTGAAAATAACATCATTTTTCCTCTTTTTATTGTTTGGTGATTTCTTTCTTTATTTCCTTCCTTCCTGAGGCCCAACAATTGTCCCTTCCTCCCTCCTATGTCCCTTCCAATGCCTTCCAGCCTTTGTCCTCTTCCTCCACCCGTTGTATGGTGATTTATTTCTTGCTTTCCTTTCTCAGGCACAACAATTGTCCCTTCCTCCCTCCCTCCTTCCAGCCTTATCCTTTTCCCCCCTCCCCCACAACTCAAGGCCCAACAATTGTCCATTCCTCCCTCCCTCCCTCCAGTTGCCCTCACTGCCTTCCAGCCTCTGTCCTCTTCCACTGTCCCCCCCCCCAAAGCTTGCCTATCCACCCAATTTAATTACCTCAAGCTGCTCCTGCTGTGAGGACACGTCCAGGAGCAGCAGCAGCGGGGAGAGGGGAGGGACTCCTGGCTCAGCGCGGCACCCGGAACAGAAGATCTTGTTGGAAGGGCCAGGTGGGTGTAGTGATTGCATGCCGGTCCAGAAGCCTTACTCCCGATGCCAATGGCTGGCCAAGGCCTTCTCGCCGATGTCAGAATTGACGTTGGGGGTAAGGCTGGCGGCATGCAATCGCTGCATCCGCATGGCCTTTCCCTTCCTCTACCTTCCGCGGCAGTGAGGAAATAGCAGCAGCAGCAACATGCGAAGGGCAAGCAACGGTGGAAATCTAAATAAGGTAATGGGAGGATTTGGGTATTTGCTTCATAGGACGCACCCCTTTTTCCACCCACTTTTTTGGGGGGGTAAAAGTTCGTTTTATGGAGTGAAAAATACGGTAGGTGAAATATAAATAAATTAAACTATTGCCAGCGAGAACCTATGCCTTTATCTAGTGAGTCTTCTTAATAAAAAGTTTCCCCTTTTCCATGCCCTTCCTCATAGATGGAACATTGGAATTAATTTTGCTGGCTGACTCTACTGAGAATAATGAAAGATCCCTTTAATGTCCCTTGAAAATGGATAGATTAAATCTCACCATCTGACTAACCAAGCCTTCCTGTGTAATGAACTCAAAAAAGCCCGGAGAACTGGGTTGAGGACATATGCTAGATGTAATTTACTTAAATTTCAGCATTGCCTTTGACACGGTTCCTCTTAGGAGGCTCTTGAACAAACTTGAAGGGCTGAAGTTAGGACCCGAAGTGGAGAACTGGATTAGAAACTGGTTGACGGACAGATGTCAGTGGGTGGTGGTTAATGGAAGTCGCTCGGAAGAAGGAAAGGTGAGTAGTGGAGTCCCTCAGGGTTCGGTGCTGGGGCCGATCCTGTTCAATATGTTTGTAAGTGACATTGCTGAAGGGTTAGAAGGAAAAGTTTGCCTTTTTGCGGATGATACCAAGATGGGTAACAGAGTAGACATCGAGGAGGGAGTGGAAAATATGAAAAAGGAGCTACAAAAGTTAGAGGAATGGTCTAAAATCTGGCAACTAATATTCAATGCAAAGAAATGCAGAGTAATGCATTTGGGGATTAATAATCAGAAGGAGCCGTATATGCTGGGAGGGGAGAGGCTGATATGCACGGATGGGGAGAGGGACCTTGGGGTGATAGTGTCCAAAGATCTAAAAGCGAAAAAACAGTGCGACAAGGCAGTGCTGCCAGGATGTTGGGCTGTATAAAGAGAGGTGTAACCAGTAGAAGAACGAAGGTGTTGATGCCCCTGTACAGGTTGTTGGTGAGGCCCCACTTGGAGTTATTGTGTTCAGTTTTGGAGACTGTATCTGGCAAAGGACACAAAAAGGCTTGAAGCGGTCCAGAGGAGAGCGATGAAAATGATAGGAGGTTTGCACCAAAAGACGTGCGGAGAGAATGGAACCCCTGAATATGTATACCTTAGAGGAAAGGAGGGACAGGGGAGATATGATTTAGACGTCCAAATACTTGAAAGGTATTAATGTAGAACAAAATATTTTCCAGAGAAAGGAAAATGGTAAAACCAGAGGACATAATTTGAGATTGAGGGGTGGGAGACTCAAGAGCAATGTAAGGAAATTCTTATTTACGGAGAGGGTGGTGGATGCCTGGAATGCGCTCCCGAGAGAGGTGGTGGAGAGGAAAACGGTGACAGAGTTCAAAAAAGCTTGGGATGAACACAAAGGATCTAGAATCAGAAAATAATAGTAAATATTGAAGAACTAAGGCCAGTACTGGGCAGACTTGCACAGTCTGCTGTATCTGTATATGGCTATTTGATGGAGGATGGGCTGGGGAGGGCTTCAGTGGCTGAGAGGATGTAAATGGACTGGAGTGAGCTTTGACGGAGACTTCAATATTTGGAACCTAAGAACAATACCGGGCAGAGCTTTAGATTCTTGCCCAGAAATAGCTAAGAAAAAGAAGAAGAAGAAAAAAAAAACAACCCAACAAACTTTAGATTGACTGAGGTTGGGCAGACTAGATGGACCATTCGGTTCTTTATCTGCCATCATCTACTATGTTACTATATATTGGCAGGGCCTAGTGATTAGAGCTGCTGCCTCAACACCCTGAGGTTGCAAGCTCAATCCCAGCCTGCTCCTTCTGAATCTGGCCAAGTCACTTAACTCACCATTGCCCCAGGTACAGTTAGATTGTGAGCTTGCCAGGACAGATAGGGAAAAATGCCTGATTATTCTTCTGTAATTCACTTAGAAATGGACTGACTATAAATAAATGTAAATATAAAGGGGGAGTGGAGAGATACTATTGAGATCTGGATACCTAAAGCAGAAAGAGTCATTTACCTTTAAAAGCAAATAGTACCTGTTGGAGTCTGCAGAGTATCACTTGCCTGTCTCGTACCTCCTTAAGCATTGTTCTCTCGTAGATCCAAAATATGGAAGTCTTAATCATTTTGAATTGATGCTAATCAGAGTGCAAGAGCAAAAGTAGTTTTGACAACCTAACAATCAGGGTTTCCTAACCTGTGGGTCCATAGACCCACAAGGGCAGGGGTGTCCAAGTCCCTCCTCGAGGGCTGCAATCCAGTCGGGTTTTCAGGATTTCCCCCATGAATATGCATGAGATCTATTAGCATACCATGAAAGCAGTGCATGCAAATAGATCACATGCATATTCATTGGGGAAATCCTGAAAACCCGACTGGATTGCAGCCCTCGAGGAGGGACTTGGACACCCCTGCCCTAGGGGGGGGGGGGGTCTATGGATAGATTTGAAGGGGTTTGTGAGGTTCAGATAAAAAACCATTTATATTCACTATACTGCCCAGTACTGTTGATTTTTCTCACAGCTAATGAGATAATAGATATAGTAGTAGTAGTAGTAATGGTAGTAGAAAACGTAGTAGTAGTAGATCTGTTTAAACAATTACAAACAATTCAAAATATAGCTCTGAGACTTGTTTACTCATTGAGGAAACATGACCACATTACAGAGGCATACTTCAACTCCCACTGGCTTCCAATTCAGGAAAGAATACTATTTAACCCTTTCAGGACCAAGGGACATATTTGTCCCATAACTTTAAAATCCTATAAATTTTGATTGGGATAGTCTACAGTTCTAAATTTGATATGTACGGATTCCATATGATACTGCCTTTATGTAAACAAACTGGTTCCGACATTCATTCATTAGCGTCGTTGCCAGATTGACGAGAAGATTCACTTGCCACACTGTCCACAAGCCAGAAGTGTGATTTAAAAAAAAAAAAAAAAATGATATTTCACAAAAAAAATCAATTTTTTGGCATCTGCAAGCCCTTTTTACCATAAAAATGTCGTCAAAACCACAAAAATTGGCCTACAATCCTTATGGTCCTGAAAGGGTTAAGTTCTACTGCATACTATCTAAAACTATAAATGGCAAAGGCCCAACCTACCTGAACAACCGCCTCATCCAATCTACCTTAACCAGACATAGAAAAACACACACTCCATTCACTCATCCTCCAATCAAAGAAGTTAAACGGATAAAACTATACGATGGCCTCCTGGCCACTCAAGCGGTAAAACTAAATAACCAAATCTCCAATCTATTAATAACTACCCCAGACTACAAGATGTTCAGAAAAGAAATAAAGACTACACTCTTCAAGAAATCCATGAAAAAGTCTTAACACCACGAATACCTTCCTCTTCCCACCTTCTTCCCGACTTACCGATACTACTTGATCTATTCTTTACCGTTACTAGATATGACGAATGTTCTTCTTTTGTAACCCACCTTCTTTAACTCTTTTGTAATCTGCCTTAAACTACAAGGCAATGGCGGAATAGAAATCTCTAATGTAATAATGAATGGCCATTACCTTTTGCATAAAAAAAGAAGTGTTTTTGTTAGATTGTTTGCTTTAAAGTGTAATACTTTGTGTATGTCATATATCTATGAGATAATCAAATCTCAATAAATAAAGTAGATTATATTTATTGCATGCAAAGTTATGTTTATGTGAATATTTCTGGGAAGGGGGTCCATAGCATTCATCTAAGAACATAAGAACATAAGAAATGCCTCTGCTGGGTCAGACCCGAGGTCCATCGTGCCCAGCAGTCTGCTCACGCAGTGGCCCAGCAGGTCCAGGACCTGTGCAGTAATCTTCTATCTATACCCCTCTATCCTCTTTTCCAGTCCAATTCTGGAAATTCTGATTCTTAAAGGGGTCCATGATTCAAAAAAGGTTAAGAATCACTGCTATAAATATTTCTTCAGGACTCTCTCTTCCAAATGAAGGGCCACAAAGTGATGGACTGGGTTAGGAACTGGTTGAGTGGAAGGCAACAGAGGATAGTGATAAATGGAGCTCACTCTGAGGAAAGGGCTATTACCAGTGGGGGGCTGCAAGGTTTGGTTCTTGGGCCTGTTCTTTTTAATAGTTTTGTAAGTGATATTGCTGAACAGCTGACTGGTAAGGTTTGGCTTCTTTGTGGATGATACTAAACCAGGGGTCTCAAAGTCCCTCCTTGAGGGCCGCAATCCAGTCGGGTTTTCAGGATTTCCCCAATGAATATGCATGTGATCGATGTGCATGCATTGCTTTCAATGCATATTCATTGGGGAAATCCTGAAAACCCGACTGGATTGCGGCCCTCAAGGAGGGACTTTGAGATCCCTGTACTAAACTCTGCAATAGGATAGATACCCCTGATGATGAGAATAACATGAAGAAAGACCTAGTAAAGCTTGAAGAATGGTCCAGAATTTGACAGCTAAGATTTAGGGCTCCTTTTACAAAGGCGCGCTAGGGCCTGAACGCGCAGAATAGCGCGTGCTAAATTGCCACGTGCGCTAGCCACTACCGCCTCCTCATGAGCAGGCGGTAGATTTTCAGCTAGCGCGCGCTATAGCACGCGCTAATCCGGTGCATGCGTTAAAAACGCATGCACACCTTTGTAAAAGGAGCCCTTAATGTTAAGAAATGCAGGGTCATGCAATCAAGCTACGAAAACCTGAGGGAACAGTACAGTTTAAGGGGTGAAGAACTTTTGTGCACAAAAGAGGTGCTGGACTTGGGTGTGATAGAATGTGATGATCTTAAGGTGGTCAAACCGGTAGAAAAAGTGACAGTGAAAGCTATAAGGAATAAAGAGATGAATGGCCAATCGGAAAAAGGAGCTATTGTTGTCCCTGATTAAGACTCTAGTGCAGGGGTGTCAAATGTCGGTCCTCGAGGGCCACAATCCAGTCAGGTTTTCAGGATTTCACCAATGAATATGCATGAGATCTATTTGCATGCACTGCTTTCATTGTATGCTAATAGATCGCATGCATATTCATTGGGGAAAACCTGACTGGATTGCAGCCCTCGAGGACTGACATTTGACACCCCTGCTCTAGTGAGACCTCATTTAGAATATTCTCCCCCTTTTGCAAAACCACGGAAGCGGTTTTTAGCACAGGCCGGGGTGCTGAATGCTCTGTGCTGCTCCTGATGCTCACAGGAACCCTATGAGTGTCGGGAGCAGCGCAGAGCATTCAGCGCACCAGCCTATGCTAAAAACCACTTTTGTGGTTTTCGAAAAGGGGGGAGATTGTGTACAATTCTGGAAATTCTGCCTTCAAAAAGATATAACCAGGATAGAGTCGGTCCAGAGGACGACTGCTAAAATGTTTTAGTAGTCTTCATCAGTAAGCGTATGGGGACAGACTTAAAAATCTCAATATGTATACTTTGGAGGAAAGGTGAGAGAGGGAAGATATGATATAGATGTTTAAATCAAAAATCTAGAACAAATGTTATTCGCCAAGTGATGGAAGGTCCCTCAGAAAACCATTTCCTCAAAAGTGGAGAAAAGGCCTCAACTATCAATAACATGCAGATGGCAGCCCAATGAGTTTTTAAGCCGTTCTTATTCTGTATCACAGGCAAAAAACTCCACTAATTTCAAAATGTTATTTTCAAAAACCAGGAAACATCCCATCACTGTGCACAGGGAAAAGGAAAAATAAACAAGAGACTAAAAATCACACTTATCTTCAAAGTTGTTACACGACTCCATCCAGTGACATGATGTTCTTTATAAAGTCACCTACAAACTTCCAGCGAAGATAAATGACTGTACTTCCAACAAGGCTCTTCTTTCGCCAAACTATGGCTGCATCAGGGAAAATTCCACGACAAGCTCTCGTTCATTCCTGCTCCGTCCACTATTGGCATCAAAATGGCTCATGAATTAAAGCTCCGAGTTACATGACGTCACTTCAGCAGGAAACTAAACAAAAACAAAAAATAAAAATCAGACTATCATCAATAAAACACACACCATTCTATTTTCTGATTAAGGCCCTTAGGCCAGATGGTATCCAAAAAGAAGATCGATCTCTGTTCGCTCTGGTAAAGTTTCATCTTCACGTCACCCCTCCATGACGTCATTGGTATATGTTCCAGCACATAACATCTAAACTCCTCAAAAGAATGTTGTTTTTCCACATAATGACGAGTTAGTACATCCACTTGCCGTTTATGGGCTATGTTAGAACGATGTTCAAACAATCTGGTTTTCAAACTACGTGCTGTGTGGCCTATGTTTAAATACCAATGTGGCTTAAATGAACATGAAGCAAGTCTCTCAATTGAAAGGTAACTCTAGAACAGGGGTGTCTAACCTTTTGGCTTCCCTGGACCGCAATGGCCGAAAAAAAATGTTTCTGGGGCCGCACAAATGCGCAAACACTGCAGCAAGACAGAGGAGGGAGCCTGAAAGACAGTAAACACCTAGGGGCAGCAGAGGAAAACACTGCATCACCCTCGACCGGGACCGCAGGTTGGACACCCCTGCTCTAGAATGAGAGAGCATAGGATGAAGTTGAAAGAGGATAGACTCAGAAGTAATCTCAGAAAATAGTTTTTAGGTATTTCAGTTATGAAAGCAGTTATGTACTAGCTAGATCTGCCAAAGATACCAATTTGCTTATTTCCAGATGTTTTTATATGTAAATTCAAGATTTTGGATCTGTTAATATATATTGTCCAGCTTTCTGTACCGTTCCAGGTGAAGAGTTTACATCTTTTGATATAGTCACTCCATTTATTTTTAGAAATAGTCTTCCTCCCACACCAGGCTCAGCTCCTCATGCTATGCTCAGGTGCACTTTACAGGTCTTAATAATTTGCCAGTTATTCTGAAATGGGTCAGCATTATAGCAGGTTTAGGAAATCAGATATTTAACCATCAGGAATTACTTTCAAAGAATTGCTTGTCCAACAGATTTAAAATTCACATTTTCTTTATAAATTACTAAAATAATGATGAATCTGTAAATGAAAGAGGAACTGTTCTTGGAAATAATCCTGAGGTTTGATAGTGAGGAAACTAGTATTAGATTGGCTCTGTCAGGTCCAGCTTGTCTTCAGTGCAAGACTGTAGCTTCTTCCTACCTATTGCTAGAAACTTAGCTTTGCTATCAATGATCATAGTATACTATCAATGAGCAAAGTATACTAAAAGGGGCATTTTTGAAAGAACTTCCAAGTCAGAATTGTAACCTCAGGTTCACGAAATCCCCCCCCCCCCAAAAAAAAAAAAAAAAGTCCATTCCACAGTCATTTTCAAACAAGAAAAGCCTTGGAATTTTCTGTTCAAAAATATATGAGAAGGGAGTTATTGTACTGAAAACATCCAAAATGAACAGCCGTGGTTCAAAATGAAATGTTCAAACACCATAAAGAGCAGGCACAAATGGCCACACAGATGTCCCTGCAGAACAGAGGGGTAATGTAGTGGGTAGTGCAGTAGACTTTAAACAATGGGCTCCAGATTCAAATTCCACCTTCATTCTTTCATATGGTAGTGTGAGCCCTTGTGAACAGATAAAATCCTACTGTACCGGTACCCAAAGGTACACCACTACAATTAGCCATCATGCTTGCTGGGGTCTTACTCATACAATTTCTGGTGCAGTAGGTATTTTTGTGTTCTAGGCAAGCTCACAGAAACAAAAGAGGTAAAGAGGGAGTTGCACCTAGATCCCATTGTTCATAGTCCACTCCAATGACCACCAGGGTACTCCTTACATTTTCTTGCTGCTCTATTAGGAATGGCCAGAACTACCTGAAGCTGTCATTAAGCCTGGTTTCCGCTGTCACTTTCACTTCTTAGGGGGATAGGAGAGGGTCAGTAAGCACTGGGAGTTGCAGGACAGGTCTTGCCTTCATCCCTCCAGTGGTCAGCTGCTCATTTAGGGTAACATTTTGTACACTGGATATGACTGAAACAGTCCTAAAAACATCCTTCTTTTTCACTTTGAACATTTCTGTGGAGAGTGTGTGGCACAGTTGTTAGAGCTACGTCTTCAGTGCCCTGAGGTTGTGGGTTCAAATCCCATGCTGCTCCTTGTGACCCTGGGCAAGTCATATACCGGTAATCCCCCATTGCCCCAGATACATTAGATAGAGTATGAGCCTGCTGGGACAGATACAGAAAAATGCTGGAGTACCTGAATGTAAACCACTTAGACTATAAGTGGTATATAAATAATTGACTATAATTCATAACTTCTCACTCTATTATTGCTGAAGGATGTCCAGATTTGGGTCTGCCCTGGACCTACCCAAAACAGGCTTTTTAGATAAACTGCAGCATATAATGTCCAACTTCTTCTGCCTTTTGACAATCACAATTTGGATGTTTTCCACGGATGTCTGGTTTTCTATTTTGGCCATTTTCAGATATTCATCTGCTTCAAAAATGAATGCCTATGTGTATGACTGAACCCTAAAGCTACCAGTAATTTACCCTTACTAGGTTATTATTATCTGTTCAGTTGTTCAAATTTTATATATTATATTATCTTTAATTGGGAATATTTCTAACAGAGTAAATTCACAATAAGTTGGTAATGCTAATCTCATATTCATCATTTTTAAAAATCTTGTAAATTTCAAGGTCATTTTAGAATTATATCCCCCCTCCCTCCCTCCAAAAAAGGTTTCATAGAGCAGGAAAAATTGTATATTTATATCCCTTCAGATAGTAGCCAAAATGTAAGTTTAAAATAACCATATTACAAAGAAACACATTAGCAAAAAAAAGCCAGCCTTTACTAGAGAATAAATTTAAAAATGTTTCTCTACTTTTGCAAAAGAAAAATGATAAAAGAGCACATATTTATAGTGTCACATGGAAAATTTGCAGAAATGCCATTATTTGTATTCTTAACAGCATTGGCTCAAGGATAGTTCTATTGAAAGAGGAATCTTTGTGCTCCCCAAATCTTTTGTGTTGAAATATGTATCATTTCTACTCAAACACTTCCTTGGTTTCCTTACAACTAATTCTACTGATATTTAAATACTCTTGATACAGATCATTTTTACTGACTCCAGTTCACTGGCTGGCTGCCAGTTTCATCTCCAGGTTCACCCACCAGCTTTGTTGCACTCAAAGAGACAGTCTTTGTTCTCTTCAAATAGCTCCCACAGGCTCCTGGCTTACAGGAATAATATTATGGTATACAGATAATTCAGTCTGCTACCAAAAAAAGAGATATATAGATATAATTGTTTGAAAGTTTCATTGATCTTATTGCACTTTGTCAATACTAGTACTAGGAATTTAAGTAAATCAAGGCCCAGGTTGTTGATCCTTGTTATAACCCCATGCAGGCAAAGACCTGGGGTTCCTTTTCCTAAGCTGCGCTAGCATTTTTAGTGCATGCAGGAACTGTGCGCTCCACTGCGCATTATGCTTCTAGAACAGGGGTAGGGAACTCCGGTCCTCGAGAGCCGTATTCCAGTCAGGTTTTCAGGATTTCCCCAATGAATATGCATTGAAAGCAGTGCACGCAAATAGATCTCATGCATATTCATTGGGGAAATCCTGAAAACCCGACTGGAATATGGCTCTCGGGGACCGGAATTCCCTACCCCTGTTCTAGAAGAACGCCAGCTCAATGCTGGCGTTAAGGTCTAGCGCGCGCGGCAATGTAGCGCGCGCTATTCTGCACATTAAAGTCCTAGCGCACCTTAGTAAAAGGAGCCCCTGGAATCTATAAAGGAGGAATACAATGGATGGCTAGAGAAACAGAAAGTTAAAAACTGGATAATTGGTGCAAGACCAAAAATACTTATGGACCCCTTTTATGAAGCTGCGTTAGTGGTTTTTAGTTTATATCACTGGCCATGGTGGTAAAAGTTCCGACACTCATCGGAATTCTGTGGGCTTGGAACTTTTACCACTATGGCCGACGATAAAAAAAACCCATCAACCACTAACTTGGCTTATTAGGTAAATTAGGACAAGACAGAAAGAGAGAGGGAGACAAGCTGAGGGAGGGAAAAAGAAAGTGAAAAGAAGTAAACAGCAGAATCTAAACGTTGATCGTCCTAAGCATTAGAGATAATCCATCTCTTAGGGCTCCTTTGATGAAGCCGCCTTAGCGGCTTTATCGCACACACATTTTTAGCGGTAGCGGCTAGCGCGGCCGGCAAATTAGCGTGTGCTATTACGCGCGTTAAACCGCTAACGCAGCTTCGTAAAAGGAGCCCTTAAATGTAAAGTGAACTAATGTTTTGTGACTGCATTCTAAAGTACAGGTTTAGTATATATTCTAATGCAGGGCATCAGCATGTTTCATCTGGCTAGAAGTAGATTTTCTTGCATTGCACACGTACATTTTAAATTCTCATAGTGCACAGTAGGAGAAAAAGAAAATCCATGCTTAAGCAAATTGTCAGGTTAAAACTATAAAAGTGAATATAGGAGTGATACATTATCTTGTTTTCAGCTACTTAATATTCCTCTGCCTCTTGATTTTATTCTACCTTGTACTAAAATGATTTAACCAAATTATTTTCTACTGTGCCTATGCAAAACGGAATTCTTAATAATTAATTGCAGATCAGTCAAAAGCAATTTAAAAATGTTGAATGCGTTGTGCTCCTTTTAATTGTGTGTATATGTGTGTGTGTGTGTAAAGTGGTATCTCCAAAGCTGAATGTTAAAACAAATATTTTATTGCTACAGATCTGTGATCCCTTAGCAGGAGTAGGCAGAAATGTAGATGTCAATCAGGTTAAAAGTGTTCTTTTCTATTTAATTTCACAGCTATTTCTTTGGGCCTGGAGACATTATCTAGCAATTGTGTTTATTAGCACCTCTATGTAAAGGACTCTTTGAAAGGATGTTAGATTCACCAGGGCGGTTTCTCCCCTCCCTACCAATAGAGGGGTCATAGATCAAACCATGCACTCCAGGTCCGGGGCTTCAATAAACCCCCCTTTCCCTACCATCCCTCAGAGATCTTACCAGCAGATAGCCCTGACAGATAACAGCTTCCTCTGATTAATTGTTCCCAAGATTCGAAACTGAAAACTGCTTTTGTATTTATTACCGAGATAAAGATAATTCTCTCCCTGACCTATCGGAAGAAACTGTTTATTCTGTCCTCTGCCCCTCCACCTCGAGACTCTGCGTGGAGCCGATGTAGGCACATTTGTTTTCTTCCTTTTTATTTACGCGGAATTGGTGGCGGACAAATAAACACACGACGGGGACAGCCAGGCCCAAGGAGGTCCCTTAGGTTTCCCTTTCTTGGCTGTTTCTGGGTTGTTTGTTGAATCTTTCATGGGACTCTCTCGTAATTGCCTGGAGATGCTTCATTAGCTAACCAGGCGAGCCACTAATAGGCTATAAATGCCCCTCTAATTGATCAACAATCAGGATGGAAACTGCAGGGATCCTTCTGCTGAAAGAACTCATCCTGAGATGAGATGGAGAGAACTGTACAGAAAATCTTTATCTTATATATCCCTTACATACATTTTTAATAATTGGAGCCTTTGCTCCTATACAGTTAAACATAGATTTATATATTTTATATACAGAAAGCTTTATTTTGTTTCTATGTACTTTAAATGATTCTTGTATCCTTTAAAATACTTAATAAAAATTATTGAACTTGAAAAAAAAAAAAAAAAAAAAAAGAAAATGCATGTAATCGTAGTCACGATAAAGTTCAGTTTCTAAGCTCCAAAGTTACCTACAGCCACTTTTTCGTGGGCAAGCAAGGCCAATTTTATTTAAAAGAACTTTAAGAGTTAAATGAAAACCAAGATGGGAAGGGATGTTTTTTTCAAGTTGTTATACGCTCTGTATTTTGAAATGGATGCCTTGTTTCAGACACTTAAAAATGCTTTTGATTCATCTGGACCTTTTTGTGGTTCCTAACATGCTGTATTGGCTTTTCTGCTCTACAGAAACCAGCACTCTCCACTCCAGCATTTGAACTGTCAATCACTCACACGCTGCCGTTTAAGACTGCGTTTAGTATTACACCATAAACTATATAGGGCGAAGCACAACGCAAGTTTACGCATGCGCTCGTTTTAAAATCTGCAGTTTATACAGTTGTAACATTGTTTCCTTTTTAGCCCTGGAGTTTTTCCTTATCCGGGGACTATTGTGACGTCAGAGGTATGGCGCTCCTGCTCTTTTAGACCTCTCATCCATGTGCAGCGTTTCTCGCTACCTAGCAAGACAGACTGACCAACTTGATGTTTATACGTTTCACTATATGCTGGTCTATTCGTTGTTGCAGAATTGTTATTTTTTTCCCTAGTAGTTCATTATAATTTTGATGAATTCACAGTGTAAGTGTTTAACACAAATATGCTCCTTTGTATTTGCTTGTAATTAGTTTACAGTTAATTCACTATTTTGGGGCTCATTTCTTGGTATTTTAGTACTCGTACTACTTTTTAAAGGATTTCTCATGGCAGTCTAGAAAGCCTGACCTTTATTCTTAAAAAGAATATCCAGGGCAGGGGGGGGGGGGGGGAGAGAGGGATTCTTTATCTCATAAATTGATTTTTAAATATTTATAATTGGGATGGGTGTGAAGATATCATTATTCAGAATAGATAGGATATTTATGATAATATATGTTTGTGTTATACGGAATGATAATTGTTTGGGTGGATGGGGGGAGGGGCAAGGATGATTATGAACATGAGAAAGATGAATGTACTTTTATTGTATTACTATGAGTTGCATTGGTTGTATTGCACTGTTGTAGTTTTGAAAATTAATAAAGAATTAAAAAATAATAATAATAATAGCATCTGCTGTTGTACTCTTTGTTAATGTGATTATTTTAGATTTCTCCACTGACCAACTCCAGACATTGTCCCCTCCCCCCAAGGAAAAGACATTTAGGGAAATTCAAAACATACTGTTCATTATGTAAATGACTGAAGTTGTCAATTGGGTTCCTTTTAAACCTATGTATAACAGCTCAGACAAAGAATTAAGCACCGGTCAGAATTGACAATGACTAGTTTTAAGCTCTATTGATATATACAGCGTTTTTGCTGTTTTAATATCTACCCAGTTGTTTCTTAAATGTTCTAAGTTCAACCAAGAAGAGGATGACATGGATATGGTTCAATCATTGATCTGAAGCAATGTTTAAAAAAAAAAACACATAGAATTTATTTTCTGCAGATTGTCACTTAACGAAATAAGATCAAACTCTTTTCAGCTACAGTGGCAAAATAATACTCAGAATTTAGGAAGTTGGTTGGTTGGTTGGGATGAGAACTATAATATAATTTCCAGCACCATTTCCTTTATAAATCCTAGTGAATAATTTGTGTTTATTCTTTGTCGTCAATTGAAGTTGTTTTATAATATTAGGGACATACCACTCTTGCCTTTATCTGGCAACTTTTTTTTTACTGCCTTTTAACATGTGTTTTTACTGCATGTTTAGAATTTTTGAAACTGGAAAAACTGATCATTCACTTGATGCTTGCAATCTTCATTTCAATTTATTACATGCTTAACCATTGTATGTTGCCATCAGTTTATTTCTTCCTAAAATAGTTTTCATATTTCAACTCTTGATCTCACCTTAAATTATAAAGTACTATTTTTAGAATTACTAAGATGCTTTTAAGGATTGATGGTCCACTCTCCCAATTAATAATGTACACTCAATAATTTCCCCAATTTTTTGCTAATCTTTTATAATTCCATGTATTGTTGTCAAGACTCTGACAAGCATTTTCTATTCAGTTGTGCTGTCTAGCTACAAGAGTAAAGTTCTATTCTAAGCTTATATTAAAGCAGTCTCGTTTTCACTAAATAGTATCATATTCATGAGCACATTCTACTGGCATTCACACTTAAGCACTCACACTAGTATTTGTTCACTCCTTTTTGGTCCTGTCTCATTCATCTCTTTAAAGCAGTAAGCAGTTATGACCAATCATAGGGCTCCTTTTACTAAGGTACGCTAGCGTTTTTAGCGCACGCAGGAAATTACCGCGTGCTACGCTTCTAGAACTAACGCCAGCTCAATGCTGGCATTAAGGTCTAGCGCGCGGGGCAATTCAGAGCGCGCTATTCCATGCGTTAAAGCCCTAACGCACCTTTGTAAAAGGAGCCCATAGAAATGATAAATAATAATATTTTTTCTAAAGAGAATATGAGGTATGTATTCTTTAAACAAATTTGTAATTTTGTTATGTGTTCTTCAGTTTAAATCTTTGTATATGTTGGTTTTACCCACTTAGGTCTCCTTTTACAATGCAACAGTAGCAATTCCTGCTTGGCAAATGCAGCGTAGTCCATTCAGTTCCTATGGGCTGCATTGCATTTGCTGCACTGGGCCTCGCTACTGTGGCTTTATAGAAAGGACCCTTAGACTGATGGCAATTCATTTTATTACTTTAAAGTTTTCAAATTCTTTATGTCTGCTAATTATCGGCTTGGTTCATTTTTTTTTTCCCAAACTCTCATTATATCATATTTACACTTGTATGTCACATTTTATGCTAATTATCATTTTAAATGTATGTGTACATAAGTTTTATAAGGTTGACTATGCAAAAACGTTTTAGTTTTATTTTTACTAGACCCCTGATGCAGACACACAGCCCGTGTCGGGCCCTTCTGTAAACTTTGGATGCCAACTCATTCCTAAAAGTCCTTTGAGTTTAAGTTTCTGACTTTCCCATCCTTCCCCACCCACCTCTAAAAATGAAACAATGATGAAGAGGCACACTTTTCCTTGCCAAGGTAATATTCTGGAAGACACAATTGCTAATATTTTAGGTAAACAAATACAGGGAAGATAAACTCAGATGTGGAAAAAAGCATATTACTTGGCTCCAAATTTCTAAACTGCACAGAAAGTAAAATAGCATATATGTAATAAATGCTGCTTTATGAAGGTGTTATTATTGGGGGTGGCAAAGTAGTTCCATATTTTCCTCTTTGCAAGTATTGCATGTGTGGGCTGGCATCTAATGGGTCCTGGGGAAAGAAACAGGTTAATACCATCACATCTGTTAATGAAAGATTTAGTTCTCACAAGCCCTGTACCAGAATTACTTAAGGGCACAGAACTTTGGTTATGAGCAAGGGCGTGTTAATGAAAGGGGGCGGGGTACGTTTGCTGGCCCAGCGTCGGAAACATTGCCAATACTTGGAATAAACATTGCCAAAGGGATTTAATCAGATCAATGTTTGTGTGTTTAGCACGACTATATTTTTTTGTTTGCGTTAGGTTTTCATATGTTGTAACTGAAATCTGAGGACATCATTTTGAAAGTGGTGGTGTTTTTTTTCTAAAAACAATTCTTTTCAAAATAGAGTGAATTCTTCTAATAGTTCAGACTCTGTTTTGGAATACATTTCAGATTACTTTTTAAGAAGGAGATGGTGATGCCAAACTTTCCCCCCTACAGAGCTGTTTGCTCCAGTTGGAGGTAGGTGGTATTTAGGAAATCCAGAACAGGCAGTGCACACTTCAAATGCTTAACTAGTGGTCTGGGCATGGAGCCCTTTCCACGTTTCAATTCAAACTTTTCTTCCAGGGAATAAACATTTCTGATTTAAAACAGCTAACTGAAATCTAAGACCGACTAATGAACTGCAAAAGATCAGAATAAAATGCTACCAGCAGGGAATTATCAGTGCCTGCACTCACTTCCTCCTAAAGACAAAGGGTTTGCTATTAATGATTTAATTTGTTACATTAAAATCGTACCTACTAATATCTAAAGCTCTGAATACTAGATGCTGAATTTGACCTCACCTGAAGGAGCAAAATGCTTTCATTAGCCTTTTACAAGTCCTAATCACATAATCACTCATTTCTGAGCTAACTGGAAAAGCCTATTTTTTTTCAGTGGTTATCAATTCTCTTGTACCCCATTTTAAAATATTTTCAACAGAAATTGTGTGTGACACTTGCTCAGTTAGATGCAGAATTAATTAAACATAATTTTTAAAACTGGGTTATTGTTAAGGGTAAATTTCAGTTTGCTAAATATGCCTGTAAAATAACCATTTATTTTAATACTTTTAAAAATCCAGTGATAAATGTTAATTAACAAGAATCAGCATAAAGTGCCACATAAACATACTTTTTTTTCCCCCTTACAAAATGTTGGAATGTCTTTTCTTCACTGGTTAAAACAAAACCCAAAACAAAACAAAAAAAAAGGTCATGAATGATTGTCAGCTGCCTTAAAGTACACCCGGTACAATTTCATGGCTATTAGTTTGGATTGTTTATTAAATTGTCTTTCCTTGTGCTTTGACGTGCCCCCAAACCAAAGTAATCCACCAAACAACCACACCTAATTGCCCAAGGCACCAGATTAAAACGTTAACACATACAGAAAGTTAGGAATTTTTATGTCCAGAGTTCAGGTACTTTGCTTTTCCAGGTCCACACTAGAGCATTAGCCATGAAGAGTCTAAATGGTGTGGTATGTTTCAGGAAAGAACCATTCTTTAACCCTATTTCAAACCATCATTCTTCACAGGAAGGATCAGTGAACATCAGCATTTAATATTTGTGTATTATAATACATTTTATTCTCAGAACTTCCCACCCCTACTCCATGAATCTTAGATGTGTGTAAAAAAAGAGGGGATTAATACTTTTCAAAATCTAAGGTTTGATCAAGATGTCTCTTCAACTCTTGAGCTCCACCTTTTGGCACAAAGTTTATTATAGTCCTAGGGACCCTTTTCAGCTCTCCAGAGCAGCTTCTCTGTTTAAACAAAGCACATTTGGAAGGGCATTTTGTCATAAAGTTTAGTGCTTTATTCTTTGGACTGAGTTCCACTTCTGGCATAATAAAATGATGTAATAGTTCTTTAAAATAAAATCAATAGCTCAGCATTTTATTTTTGAAGGTTTAAGCTCCTTTACTTGTGTGTGCAGTGTCTTGTGAACAGCGAGTGTTCTGGACTGGCAAAATCCTTTTCCACATTCCTGACACTTGAAAGGCTTTTCTTTAGAATGAATATATCTAGGAGAAAATGAAAAAAATATATATAAGTAATTGTTTCTACTCAATTTTATCAATAGTGCATTATGATGTTAGCTTAAATTTTTTGCTGTCTGCATCTTAATTATTTTTAAAATATTTAATGCCTTAAGATAATCAACAATGGAACATGAATTTTATCAAGACATTATGAAATTAATTCATCTGGTATGAATCAACATTGAAAAGTATGGATAAATCAAGATTATATATGTTAAATTTTGACTACACTTAATTATTTTTTAATTGTACAAAATATCTTAAGATCTAGGCATATAAAATATCACAATAATAACTGTGTGCATTCCTTGATATAAAAATAACAAAGTATAGGGGAAATAGATATAAATGGAATGGAGACATTTTTTTCAAACACCCCCTGGAAATGAGAATAGACAATAACAATCACACTTAAGTGAAATTTTCCACTAGAACTGTGAAAATTAGACTGAAATATATGTTGAAGCAATGTAGTTTTACATGATAAAACTATTTCTAGTAATAGCATTCCTAATCTTCTTTACACGTTAAAGAATTGATTACCTGTGATCCCTAAGATGGTCTTGTCTTCTGAAAGCTTTATGGCATATGTCACAAGTATACGGTCTTTCATCAGTGTGGGTTCTTTCATGGATCAAAAGATTATAGGACTTGGTGAAGTGCCTGCCGCAGAATTTACACACAAATTCTTTCTTGGTTTTAGATGGTAATCTGCCTCTGGTTGGTTTCTTCTCTGGTGATAGTTTCGTAACATCAAGAAGGGAACTCAAAACAGGAGAGCCTTGGCTATCTAGGTGAGCCATTTTTGAATGATCCTCTTGAGTGGCTGCCACAGCCAGATTGGCAAAATCAAAACGGGGTTTGATCTTAAGTGGCATATTTGTGGATTCTTCTTTAGGGTGGATAGTATGGGGCAACAGAGGGAACGCAGGTATGTGAAACCTAGCATCCATCAAATTTGAAACCCCAGGAATTTTGGAGAAAGAGGAACGTGGTAAATGCATAGCGGGATAGCCCAGAGTCCATTGGTGGAGATGAACAGCATGTAAGGCACTGAAGCCGTAAAGATTGGGCAAATGGTCTGTTGGCACCGGTAGCCCATTAAAAGCTTGCAGGAAGGAATAGTTAGTAAGCTGTAGAGAAGGGTGAATTGGCACTGGAGCTGGAAGAGTCTTGCTGCCCATAATGGTTGGCTGTAGAGTCAACTTGATGAGGCTTTTCAGTCTCCCTCCAAAACTTCCTTAAAAAAAAATAACAAAACAATAACATTACTATTACTACTACTTCTACTATTACAACTAATAATGCTACTATTTCCACTACTATACTACTTTACTAGCAGTAGCAAGACTAGTAGTAATAGTAGCAATGTTTTGCTGCAAAACATAAGTGAAAGTAGCTATACCTGTGGGCAGCCCTTGGACAGGTGACTACCTTGAGCTTGTTGTCTTCAAATATTTGTACCAAACATCCACAAAATAATCATTAGAATTCTGAGTGACATCAGTTTTAGTTATTTTATATTTCCTAAAAGAAAATGTATCCTGGAACATGCTTTCTAAAAATTTCCAGGTGTACCAGTACTCTAAAGGGAAATTCAAGCCAAATACTACTATGAAAATCCTGTTGTGCATATTGGCACAGATAATGATTTAAGGACTTCCATATATTTTACATTTTAACTCTAAAATAATAATTTAACTTTTGATTAATTCCCAATCATTTTGAGAAACTCATTCAATGATATTTTGGCAAGGTCTTATTGTAGAGTCGGATTTCTGTTGACTGAATAAGCAGACTATATATAATTTTTTTTCCTGGTCCAAAGTGTCTGTTTTCCTGATAAAATGAACTGGATTTGCTAGCAAAATGCATTTCAACCTTGCATTTATTTTATGTTCAAATTAAGCATTACTTATTCTCAGATTTAGGCCAAAATCTCAGAGGTAGAAATGCATCCTCTGAAAACTGGTATATTGTATATTTCCAGACAGTATTTAATTTAGTTTCACTTAATAGATGTAGACAAGGGGCCGCTGAAAAGTTCTCAGCGCAGCCAAGAAGAGAATGAGGTGGAGTCATGAAACTTACAAGTGATTCCTCTCTTTTCTAAACAGATCTTGTTTCAATGATATGAAATGAAACGAAAAGTGTCAAGAGAAGTGTGGAATATCTTGTAAGTTTCATGTTTCCACCTCATTCTCTTCTTGACTGGGCTGAGAACTTTTCAGCGGCCCCTTGTAAATCACTTTTTGGAGCAGGTATCCTTCTTCTGCCTTCCAGCCTGCATTAAAATATCTTTAGAGAAAAAAAGATAAGGAAGGCAGACACTAAATTTCAGCTCTTATAGTTATTTGCTTCAAAATTACCATATTATAGTTATAATTGTGTTTGTCTCTCATCTATCTTATTTGCATTAGAATCTAAGCTTACCTAAAGCAAAGGAAACCGCTGTACCAGAAGTCAGGAAACAAGTGAGAAAGCGATCAAACTGCCTTTATCGTTGGACGCCACCTAGGAAAAAGTGGAAAATGTTCATGTAGTGCTTAAATCAGTGAAATCTCAGATCCTAGCCTGGAAGAGTCGGACAGCTCGGTGAAAGGTACAGCTATACAGAGACGGGTTACCCCAGTCCCAGTCATACAAGGAAAAGGACCTGCCCTGGAAACTGAAAGGTAAATACGCCCAGCACTAAAATCTCTCGTTTGTTTACCAGCAGAATTAACTCTAATTATCTCAAATTTGTGTGCTTCAATTGGCTCCCTAGGTATTTTCAAGAAGCTGTTCTTGTCTGAAGGGGGAGGAGAGCAGCGCAGGGGAGGGAAGAAAGGAGGGAGAATGAGTTCATTAGTAATTCATACTTTATTAGGATGGCCTTTCTGTCCTATGGAAATTATTTCTTTGCTTACTTATGATGTTTAACAGTTAGTTATGCTCAATTTATAACAAAGGTTGAACAGGTCAGTATCACCCTTGGACATGTAAGTTATAGAAATGCTGAACTTTTGGGATTCATTTCTTGAATAAGAAATGCATGACTATGGAGAATGAATGGTTAGGTCGTGTTTCTACCTTTCCATAATTTGGTACATTATATTTATTTGATGGTACCAAATGTCACAATACAAAATGTCTGAGAACTGTAAGGGTTGTTGCTCCCATGCCTATTTAGTGTGTTTGTAAGCAGAGGTGTGAATGTTGCAGACCTGGAGAAAGGGTTTGAAAAGGAAAAGGAAGCAAAGTAGATTATTTTGGACAAAAATTAGGAAAGCATGGTGAGAAGACTTTAGCTGTAATCAGCTCCAAAGGGAAAAAAAATGACCTTTCACAACAGTCAATATGAATCTGCACCAGGAGGGGGGGAAGATTTTGTGGCATTTCATAGCAATGACCCAGACTAAAACATGATATTTTGCCAAGATTGTGGGCTAATTGGCTATATTATGAATTTGACTGATAGAAAGCTATTTCCACTTTTAACCACTTGAAATGGAAACTGATGTATGAGGGGCCACTGAAAAAAAGTTCTCAGCCCAACCAGCAAAGTTGGGGGCAGTCTGCATCGAGGGCTATACTCTTAATCCAGCGATTTTCCACTTTTTTCGCTCCATATTTTTCCGATGAAACGAAAAATGTGGAAAATTACTGGACTAAGCCCCTCTTTTACTAAGGGCTCCTTTTACTAAGCTGCGAGAGCGTTTTTAGCGCACGCAAAACCCGCGCTACATGACAGTTCAGCGCTGGTGTTAAGGTCTAGCATGAGCAGGAATTCAGCGCACGCTTAAAACCGCTATTGCAGCTTAGTAAAAGGAGCCCTAAGGTGCGCTAACCGATTAACACGCGTTAAACGCTAACATGTCCATAGACTAGCATTTAGTGCACGTTAAATCTATTAGTGCGCACTAATCAGTTAGCACACCTTAGTAAAAGAGGGCCTAAGTGTATAGCCCTGGATGGAGACTGTTCCAGCTTTGTTGGTTGGGCTGAGAACTTTTCTGCAGCCCCTCATATGACCCCTAAAGTAAATCCTGCAAAATGCTATATTTTAAAGATACTTTTAACTGTAAGCATTGTCACAAAGATTCTCGGTTCTTCACTATTTTCCAAATACAGTAAATGTAATATTAAGTTGATCATTACAATTATAGAATTTTATACTGAAACAGACAAACTCATGTATTTGCCTGTATGCAATATTAAATTTCTGTCCATAATCTTGATTCCAGCTCTGAAAAGAGGAACGAATTGGATTTACCTGCAGATGATTAGAAATTCATGATGTCCTTATATGAATAAAAGTAAGAGAAAAAGGGAGAAGCTACACTTTTGGATCCCTTCCCTTTCCTGTAAGATCTAAAATAAACATGCTTTCTGACCCAATTTTCTTAAGTAAGCCATGGAAGATAATTCTTTTCTTTTGGTAAAAATTACTTATAACATACACCACTTTTGATAATTGTGTTTGTTCGGAGCAGTTATGTTAAAAAAAAGTACACACATACTTCTTTGGCAGCACTGATGAGACAGAAAGACAATTTAGCATGCATAAAACTCGTACAGAGAGGAAGAAATTAGAATTTGCAATCACCTTCTGATTGTTTTATTTTCTGTATCTGATTTATGATCTCTATCTGTAACTATATGAGAAAGAAAGAGGAGAGACCTATTTAATTCAAGTTTCCATTCTGCAGTGGCGTGATTGTCCACTTCCCTACTGCTCACCGCCAAAATGGAGTAATATTCTTTAATTTCTTCATCACTTCACCACCTCTACCTTTAATTGTGCATCATGTAAACAGAACCTTATCTATTTTACAGAAGAGTCTGGGTGCCCCATAGCAATAAAATAGTGCCATTTTTAAGCACAAGTCCTGGTTGCTGAGTAATTTAGAACAGACCGCTAGTACGCTGACTTACGACTGAAACAAAATCTTCTCTGCCAAGATAAATTCACCCTGCAAACTAGGACCATAAACTTGAAAGACTGCATCTGTCCCAGGCTTTCTTGCTCTTTGTACTAAAGTGCACACTAGGTGCTAGAAACTGTTCTTTCCCATTATATAAAATTATCTTCTAGATAGCAGCCTAAAATTTTTAATTAACTCACATTCTGATATTGTATGAACTGGAGTTGCTGGAAAGTGTGTTTCTTGCTTGCTCCTTTCTTTCCATTTGTATTTGTCACTTTGAATTATCCGTGTCTTATATCTTGCCTGCCTAGATATTGGTTAGACTGAGCATTGGTCTGAGAAAGAAGCTGTATCTGGAATTTTTTAATATGCTAAATAAGAGAATAATGCAATTCTTTAGTCTACTAAAAAAAATATGACTGGTTGGAGGCAGTATGCACGTTGTTTGAATGTGATAACATTAATTTATAAAATCCAGTTTTCTAGGATCCTCTTCCAAAACATGATTGAGACATGCTTGAATCTATTGTCCACACTTTTATACAAAAATGATATTTGTCAGCATTTTATTGCAACTTCCTCAGACCTGGTGGGGTGAGGTAGGAGAAATTTTACCAGCATGCTTCATATTCTTTGAAAGTTCCTTGTACATTCAATACAAACGGAGACATGATAGGGTTTATTTCATTCATTTTGGATGTAATTCAGCAGCCTCAACTGGTCTTGAGCTTTGCTATTTCAAGTTTGCTAGAAATATAACTAAAGACCGTAGAACATGTGAGCAGTTCACACGGGTTTAAGGGAACACAGAAGAGATAATTGCTCACATTAATGGAAACGGCAAGAAGTCAGCCAACATGCGCCTTGGATATCTTCACTAAACTAAAATCACCATTCACATTTTATCAGGAAATCAGTAGTGACAAGCTAAAAGACCACCAACAGCAATGCTGATTAATAGAGAATTCTGAAACAAAACGGTTTACGAGGTCCTAGGGTATTGTGCTGATTATTAGAATTCTAGGTATACAGTTATGCCTACTTGATTAGAGCAAACTATTTTTTTTCCTGCTGACTTGTCTTCTGCATGCGTCTGTATCTACTGCTCAGTCTAATTTAATTAGCACATGCACTTTATATTCATCTGTTTCCAAAGAAGCAAATTACCGTATGTTTTGGAAACAGTTATTACATTTTTACTTCTTTCAGAATGTTAGTGTTTGGTTCTTGCCATGCTGTACCCAGCCATGGAATTAAAAAAAAAAAAAAAAAAAATGAACGTCAGCAGTTTTCTGGCACAATTTTCTATTCTGTTCTAATCTTCAATTGTTTCATATGGAAGGTGCTAATGGGTCACTGAAAATAAACCTCCATATACCAGTTTTGGGAAGCAGGAAATGCTTAAGAGACAAGCCTCACATTTGTGAACATTTTCTTGCCATAGACCACCAAATTATAAAGAGTCCATCTGGGTAGAAAGCATTTATACCATAGAAAAAAAATCAATGCAATTCTAGTATAATATGATTGTAACAAATCATCCTTGAGGAATTCACTTTAATCAAGTTTATCCTAATATTTTTTTTATAGCAACTTGGTAAGTATGTTGAAAATTGATAATTATTTCAGCCTGTTTTAGCTTAAACCTTTTTTTACTTTTCCTATACTTTTAGATGTTTATACACCTGTTTGCTGCTTGGTTTGTTCACATAATCTAATCTGATAATCTTATATGAAATCACTAAACTCAACTTCTATTTACATGCTTACAGCTGGAAACTACTATTGTGATATTACCCTTAAAGCATTTTTTTTTTTTTTTTTTAGATTTTGAGGCCCATTCTAAAATTGTTCCTTAATGCACATTAAAAACATATGTGCATTTAAATAACTTCAATCCCCTCTGGTAATTTTGGTAAGTTAAGTGCCTTTGATTACATCAGTTTATGATGGCCGCAAAAGCAGACATAACCGCACTAGATTCACATAAAAATTTACCGATTTGAAATACTAAAGCAACTCCCAAAAGGTCATTAAGAAAATAATGCTCTCCAGATATTACGTCCTGTAGCCAGACCTGACAAGTGGAAATTCATTTAGAAATAAGTCTCCTATCTGACTGGAAATAAAATGTTCAATAGAGCCAGAGAAATGTACCTACCTGTTCAAAGAAAATCAATTATATACTAGATGTAATGTATCCTGATATCTAGATAAATTTACAGGCTAATCAGGTTTGATTACATTTGGAAAGTTACCCAGCATGCATGCAACTGTCGCTATTGAATACTTAGGGCTCTTTTTACTAAGGTGCGCTAGCGTTTTTAGCGTGTGCTCAAGATTAGCACGCGCAAACCACACGCTAAATGAAAAATACTAATGCAAGCTCTATGGAGGCGTTAGCGTTTAGCGCGCTCGGCATTGTAGCGCACGTTAAAACTGCTAGCACACCTTAGTATAAGGAGCTCTTAGATTAGAGCTTGATAAAAAATTAGTACTTTTCTAATAAGGTATATATAATATTAAATATAATGAAAAGTGATATGGTAGCAAAAGCTGTCCCTATTAGTCTCAAAGTGATCACCTCCGTGCAGTGCCTAGAAAAGTCTCTCTCCCTTCTCCCTCCCCCAAAGCACCCGGATCACCTTTCTATGGCCAAAATTTCTGTTTTAGAAGGCTGCGTCCAGTCCGGTGAGAAGATGAGCAGAAGCCCTTTTAGTATTTACCTACTGCCGGTGCCTGATGCCTGGGGCTGAGTGGAAGAGCCGTGGATCCTTGGCAATGAGGTAGAAAGCTCCGATGGAATTTCTGCAGGAAGGAGTGCCAGGGATAGAGCGGGAGCAGGCATGCTCTGAGCTGTGGCAGCAGCACAGGGTTGAGGAGGGGGGATTAGATCTGTCTGCCCCTTTAGCTCCTGTCCCTGCTCTCGGGCTGTGCAAAGAACAAGAACTCAGATCACACTGAACTCTTTCCTCTACCCGCCTCCTTTTTCAATCAGTCTGTCAGCACGCATGCACACCAGCCCCTCAGAGCCAGCCCTCCCATGCAACAGCTGGGGAGCAGCAGAAGCTTTAAGCAGCTGGGCTTGGGGAAGAAAGACGTCCAGTGGAACTTGGATGGTTCAGCTATGTGAATACTTCATGAGAATCTCCCAAAGGAGAAAAGAGTTTCTCGGTAAGCTGGATGACGGAGAAGGAGGACCATGGAAGCTGGTTTGAGACTGGAGATGATATTCAGAGAAAAAGTAAAACTTGCCATAACATTGATTGCACACTTTCTTTAATATTCATTGCATGTTGGTTTGAATTATTATTATTGTTAAACCTCATTATTAAATTGATTTAATTCAATAGCCTAATAAAAAAATTATCAATAGAGGACTGCTTATGATTTTAGAGAAAAAATGTTAGCTGTACTATAACTTAGGTATGCCAGATGTAACATTCTCCATCTGTTCTGGGCATCTAATACCTATAGATATTGTTGCTCATATTGTACAGCTGTGTGTTAACACTTCAGAATGAGACAAATCATGCACCATCAGGAATCTGAGTGCTTAAGCTGCTTTGCTTATTTTTATAGCCCTCCAGTTCTGGTTGAAGCCTGTGATTGGTGAAAAGCCCAAGTAAACTTAAATCCAAAGACAAAACAATAAAGACCTGAACTCATCATTACTATAAGGTTAAAGTACATCATGAGACATGACCTGTAAGAATAGCACTACATAGATTTTGTAAGAAAATTATTATCACTTTTCTGCCATGATTCCTGAGTCTGCCTTCTCTGAAGTAAATATGAGCGAATAGAGTTTTGGTTTGGTTTTTTGCCAAGAAAGTTCCCCCCCCCCCCCATTAATGCTTGTTAGTGTACCAAGTCCTGGAGTCGCTTAGATAGGTTTTAGTTTTCAATACGAACAGTTCCCTATCCACAATTTTGCATGACCTTATACATTCTTTTTGTGTGGGGTGTAGGAGGGGAGGCATTTAGCTTTAGCCTTTCCACTGACAGCTTTATAAGCTGTCAAAAGAGCAAACCTTGAAGAGGAGGCAAGCTGAAGTTGTAACCTGGTTTGGTGATGCACTGAGCCTCTGACACAGCCCTTGCGTGGGTGAATCACGGCCTGTGTCGGGTCTTTTTATGTGCTGTGTATCACTGTAACAATAAAGTTACATGCATACTTCACCTGCTGTTTCGATCACTGCCTTGGATTTTGCAGACCGCCTGCCTTGTTTTCTGTAAATAAGAGCCTACGTGTCTCTGCCTGTCTGTCATATGGCAATACTGTGGGCATGCAGGTACTCCAAGATCATTGGTTGTCCCGTGATTCTTGACCTGTTGAAAAATCACAGGAAATTAAGAGAAAATCAAGATGTTCTTCTGCTAACATGTACTCAACTAAGAGAAATTGTTCACCCTAGTCAAACTATCATTAAAAATATCTTTTCTTTTTTTTTTTTCCTTTGATATTCAAGCCAATACACTCAATTAGTCAGAGGGAAATGAAACATTGAGTTGTGTGACGCACTATGTTGTATTTTTGCATCTCTCACAGGTGGAATCAGGAGAGGAGCCGACTCATCAAAGAAATGGGGCAGATAGGAGACCAGTCTGAGAGGCAGCCACTGACAGTCACTGCAACAACTGAGGCAAACCTTTGATTCAAACAGCCTGGCATTTTTGCCATCAGTATAAGAGCTGAAGAAAACCAGCAGTGGATAATTACCTCGCTGAGTCAAAGAAAAGAAAAAGCCCAGGTTTTCAAACAGCAAGGAGAATTCCATCTGTAGTTGACACATACGAGGGGCTGCTGAAAAGTTCTCAGCCCAACCAAGAAGAAAATGATGTGGACCCATGAAACCTACAAGTTATTCCACACTTTCTTGACCCTTTTCATTTCTATGATATGAAACAAAATGAAAAGGGTCAAGAAAAGTGCAGAATAACATAGGTTTCATGGCAACCACATCATTCTCTTCTTGGTTGGGCTGAGAACTTTTCAGCAGCTCCTCGTAAGCTGTACTTGAATAGGTTACTCATAGTTAACTATTTTCCTTCATGCTGTAAAGAATATTTTTAATTATTTTTTTTCTGATTTCTTTATATCCTGTATGATTTTTGTACTAAAGCTTGTTTTAATTTTACAATTTGCAGCTGTCCAGCAAACTATATTTGGATGAGAAGCTTCTTAGCTAAGTTAGAGTGAATATGAGCCAGAAGGCAGCATATTTCCATGTAAGACATTCCAACACTTATGTTAATGTAATTTACATTATGTCATTTTGCAGCGCTATGAAACACAGAACCACCTGTAATATATCTAATTAAATATGAATCTACAACCTCACGAAGGGTAAGTGTTGGGATCTGGCAGATATCTCATCCCCCAGCAGCATCAGCAGTTTGGCTATGAAGCTGCTTCTGATACAGATTAGAGAAGCTGGAAGCAAAAAACAAGCCCCCCAAAATGAGAAATCAGATGCCAGCAAATTCATCAGCTCTTGGAGAGCTTTGCAAATGTTCACAAAGTTGAATGTTTACAAGTCCCTAAACAACTCTGGTTTGGAAAGCAGCGATCATACATTCCGGGGAAGGGGTGGGCAAAGAAACGGACAAAATGCAAATAAGAGATCAATTAATTATTTTCTCATGATCATATGATGGAATAGCTCGATTTAATGAAATTTCTTTAGCAAAGTGGAACAGACATTTTGTGAAATTAAAATAAATGTATATATTATTAGCATTAAAAAGTCCTCTATAGGGAGATGTCATTAGTAGAAATCTTGGAATTTTTTATGTGAAACTGTGTGTATGTAATGTTATTGAAATTAAGGATGTGTATTATAAACCGCTTGGAACTGACTAGTCGTTATGGGCTCCTTTTACAGAGCCACGATAGAGGTTTCTGCTATGGGACGGCGAAGTAAATGCTCCGATGCTCATAGGAATTCTATGAGCATTGGAGCATTTACCTCACCAGCGTGTGATAGAAACCTTGTAAAATCCAGCTTATAAATGTTATAGAAATTTTTAATAAAAATAAAGATATATTTCATAAAGCGATTAAAGATTTATTCCCTAGAAACAGCTAAATGTTACTAGACCATCCATTTGCTAATTCCATTTAATGCTGCCACTCTAAAGCAGGAGTGGTCATATCTTGAGCAAGATCTGTCAAGCCCAGTTTTCCTTTGTCCCCCACAAAAAAGCAGTAGTTCGATAATTCACTGACAAATAAATGGTGGTTCCTTGTTTGGAAAGCATTACTGCTGAATTGTGTTTTAATATGGGAACATACAGTTGTGTGAAGTTAGATTTTTCCATACTGAGTGAGGGGATGGATTAGCAAGAAAGAAGTGGCATGTGTATTCCTAGACCAAAATCCTGACCCCCCCCCTTACAGAGTGTTCAAACATAAGCACATGTGCCACTTTGCATTTGGGAACAGTCAGTCAATGAAAGACACTCGCTCAGTTAAACCCCATAAAATCAGGTGCTCTTTTGCCGAACTGCATAACACAAGAATAGATTTGGCACAGGTGCATGTTGGGTAGTCAGTCTTCATTTCAAAGTTTGCAGTTTAATATTCAAGTGGGGAGGTAAACAAAACAAACCATTTCAGAAACTGGAGAATCCAATTTTGTTTAAGACCTTTGGATATAAACCGCCTAGAAGTATGATTGGGCGGTATAACAAATCTTTTAATAAACATAAAGATGAACCTCCATTTTTCATAAATACTGTGCAAATGGAAGGAAAACATTTTGCAAGTTCTCTGAAGCAAATGGTTCATATTGAATAAAGTGGTTATATTATACAGTATACACAATTGCCTCTAATTTCTCTTAACTTTAAATTCACTGGGTTTACAATACTGTATTGCAGACAGGTACAGTGGTACCTTGGATTACGAGCATAATCCGTTCCAGGAGCATGCTCGTAATCCAAAATGCTCATTTATCAAAGCGAGTTTCCCCATAGGAAATAATGGAAACTCGCTTTGATGCGTTCCCTCCCCACCCCCACGAGAATTATCATTTCAATATAAGAAGATAAATATCCTGTATGCATTAAAATATTTAGAAGCAAAAATGACTTGGTTTCTCTTCCCAAACTCATATATAAGAGATTAGAAGAAGGAGTAGTGAGAGAGACAGCCAGCTAGACAGTAATATAGATTTATCTGCTGATAAAAATATGATTCCTTTTTATATATATTCTTGCTAGAATTCAACAAGTGTGGTTTTGATTCACCTCTTGCTTTTAGTAAGAAGCAAGTGGTCCAGTGTTCTCAATAAAGTACATTCTTTATACAAGCATTAGTAATTAGTGGTTCTTAGAAAAACTAAGATTTGCCACTGCTTGTCTAAACTATATCAAGGGCACACAGAAGCGAAAGGGATCGGCAGTGCTCAATTCTGAAGAAAACTTGCCATCTGCTGGTGACAGGCAGTAATACATACAGCTGGTAAACTGATTTCCTGTTTATTTAACTTTTCTATTCTAGTTTCTCTGTCCATTTCAATTTCAAAAACCAAAATTATATTCTGAATATATAATATTTTTAGTTCTCCTTACTCTTCTCTTCATCTTTATTGAGCTGCTTTCTATAGGTGTCTCCTTAGACTTATAAAGTCAAATACCCTCCAACTGTTTGTTCAAAATACCTCTGCACTCTGGAAAGTATCTTGCACTTTTTGCCATCTTTAATTACATTACATTACATTACATTAGGGATTTCTATTCCGCCATTACCTTGTGGTTCAAGGCGAATTACAAATGGTTTGTCCGGAGACTAGAGGTATTTAGGGAGTAGTTTGTACATTTCTTAGAGTTGTTAAGGATTACAACTGAGTTGACATGATATTAGAAGTTCATATGTAGTAGTTGCAGGTGAAGTAGGTGTTAGTTCGGTTTTATGTGTTTTATGAATAGAAGGGTTTTTATTTCTTTTTTTGAAGGTTTTGTAGTCTGTGGTCGTGATCAATGGGTTGTAGAGTTGTGGGTCGAGTTTTGCAGCTTGAGTGGCGTTGTTGTTGTATGAGGGAGCCACTGAAAAGTTCTCAGCCCAACCCAAAAAGTTGAGGCAGTCTAATGAGAGCTACACACTTAGGGCTAGATTCTCAAAAATTTGTGTTAAAAACCGACAGGCCGCTGACACAGCCGTTATAGTAGCGATTTAAAAAAAGCAAGTCATTCTCCAAAAAATGCTCATGCAAATAAGGTTGGCGGAGAGTAGCGAAGATTCAATAAATCTGCATGTGCCCATCACTGGTGATAGCGATGGGCACATGTTCATAAATAAACACAAAAAAACCCCAACAACAACAAATCAAGCAACCCTCCACCCGACAGCGGGAGAGATGCCCACTTTCTCCTGCCGCTAGGCAACAACCCCCCCCCCCCAACACCCCTTAGGCAGTGAGAGAGATGCCAACTCCCAGGAAAGCCCACCATTTTAAAGAGGCAGGCCTTCTGGCTGGAGGTAGTAGGCATTCCTACGGCCAGCCATCCAGTAAGGTAAGGGTGAGTTGGAGACACGGGGGGGGGGGGCGGGGAGGGGGTTGCTTGGTGGCTGGAATTGGCATCTCTCCCGCTGCTGGGGGGGTGTCACTTGGCGGCAGGAGGGAGTGAGCGAGGGAGTGAGCATCTTTTTCGCCGGGGTGTGTGGGGGAGCGGTGTTGATAGGTGGTAGGAGGGAGAGAAGGGAGTGGACATCTCGCCCTCTGCCAGGGGGGGGGCATTGCTTGGCAGCAGAGAGTGGGCATCTCTCCTGCTGATCTTCCACTTTTGTTTTTTTTTAATTATTATTTTAATTTGTGTGTGTGTGTGGGGGGAGGGGGGGATTGAGCTGTCAAACCTCACTTTTCTGTCAATGCCTGTGCCAATCAGCTCTCAGGCATTGATCAGTAAATAAGGCAACGACAGCTCAGACCTTTCGGTAAATTTTGGCTGCAAATGTGGCACAACGAGGTTAGAAAATTGGCGATTATAGAGAATCGCTCGAAGTGATCATTTTAATATTAATGATCCCGTTGTATTACATTTGCATGGCAGTATCAGAGACTGCTAGCAAACTTGGAAAAGACCTCAGTAAGCTGTTTTAATAATCCGCTGCTAAAATACTTGCATTTAGTTTTGAGAGTCTGCCCCTTAGTCCAGTGATTTCCCATTTTTTTCATTCTGTCGGAAAAGTATGAAACAAAAAAAGATGGAGATCACTGGACTTAGTGTATAGCCCTCTATGGAGACTGCCCCAACTTTGTCGGTTGGGCTGAGAACTTTTCAGCGGTCCCTCATACATATGCTTATCACACAAATACAAATAATGAAGGTGATTTTCAAAAGTAATTTACCCAAGTAAATGGGTATTTGAAAATTGCCCACCCTTCCTGTAGGTAAATTATATGTCAGTTGTTGAATTTGTGTGACTAACAGGATCTGGTTTGCTTTGTCTGCAGTGGCTGTTTGCTGCTTCTCAAAAGCTGCTGCCCTAGGCAAGCACGGCACCTACTCGTGCCTCAAGGTTGGTGGGACCTACCCGGAACTCATCTCAAGGGTTCTTTGATGCTAAAGATAGGGCTGCAAGGATAGCTTAGTATTGTGGTTAGCCAAAAAAGGGAACAAAGATGAGACCACAACTCTCCTCCTACTTTGGTCTCCATGCTACATTGATTGGTGTACTGGAGGGCAGTAGTAAGCTCAGCTTTATGCTAATAAGGGTTCCATATCAAATGGTCTCACCTCCCCATTTGTATCAATGGCAGGCTTTAAACAGGATTCTAAAACCGTTTAGTTTTAAACGGTATAGAAATTTTTAAAATAAATAAAATAAACCATACTGTATTAAGAAAATAAAATTAAGAGTTGGGCAACCTTATTTTTAGATGAGGCTTCTCCTGCACTGTGCTCGCCTGTACTCTATGGGGCTCATAATCAAACAATAAATACGCCTAAAAACCCGCCTAAATCGGTACTTGGACGATCAAAAAGACAGGTCGTCCAAGTGCCGATAATCGAAATGGGTTTTATACGTATCTAGCTTAGGCCTTTTCAGTGCTGCTGTACGCCCAGAGTGAAAAGGGGCGTTTTTGATTAAGTAGTTACGGCAGGGAGGTAGGCGGGATGTGGGCCAACCTAGACTTAGTCATACTGCAAGTATAACCAAAAGTTTAACGAGACTGACTAGACGGAACTTATACGTAGTGACTTAGGCGATTTAAAAACAGGTCTAAATGCCCAGAAGGTATCCAAAGTGATCAGATAACCACGGCAGAGACAATCTAAAGACCCACACACACTCCCTCAGTGATCAAGAATCCCCCCACACACTGTCATAGAATTCAGAATTAAAACGTACATACCCACCTGCAGAACATCAGCACTTGGCATAGGAAAGCCTAGTAGAGTTGCACAGAGGTGGCTTAAGTAGTGTGGGGGGTGGGCTAGTGAACCATAGAGAGGAGGACCTAGGCCCATAAGCCACTATAACCACTGCATTCATGGTGAAATGTGCACCCAAAAAAAACCTCAAACCCTATTGTACTGCCATATAGGTGGCACCTGCAGCCATAAGGGCTTTTGGGGTGGTAGACAGGTGGGTCTAGTAGTTTTGGGAGGTGATTTGGGGGGCTCACCATGACCCATAAGGGAGTTGTAGTGAGATGTTTATGTGGCACCCTTTTTGTGAAGTTCACAGCAGTGCCCTGTAAGGTGCCCCACTACCGTATTTTCACGTAGATAACGCGCACCCGTGTAAAATGCGCCCACGGGTATAGCGCGCGGAAAACACAAATTTATGTACAGAAATTTTTATATACCGTGCACACCCGTATACCGCGCATGCTGCCCGACTCTCCCGTCGCCGCCCGACTCTCCTTTCGCCCGCCCTGACTCTCCTCTGGCCACCCCAACTCTCCTTTCGCCCGCCCCGACTCTCCTCTCCCCCTTGAAGTCCTGTCCCCACCCTGAAAACCTGATGCCCCCCCCCGACATCCGATTCACCCCAACTCAAGACCGCTCGCACCCCCACCCCGAAGGACCACTCGCACGCACTCCCACCCGCACACGCACCCCACCCTGAAGGAACGCTCGCACCCCCACAGCTCCTGACCCCCCCCCCATCATGTAGAAGCTCCTACCGGTGTCCTGCTGCTTTCTCTTGGCGGTCCCGGCCCTTCCGTGAGCCCTGCGCCTGCGCTGCTTCCTCTTCCAGCGGTTCGCCCTTTCTCTAACGTCAAGCCCTCTTGCCCCGCCGACTCCCCGACTCCCCGACACGATCGGGGCAAAAGGGAGCCCAAGCCCTCTTGCCCCGCCGACTCCCCAACTCCCTGACAATATGGGGCCAGGAGGAAGCCCAAACCCAACTGGCCACGGCGACCCCCTACCCCCACCCCGCACTACATTACGGGCAGGAGGGATCCCAGGCCCTCCTGCCCTCGACGCAAACCCCCCTCCCCCCAACGACCGCCCCCCCCAAGAACCTCCGACCGCCCCCCCAGCCGACCCGTGACCCCCCTGGCTGACCCCCACGACACCCCCACCCCCCTTCCCCGTACCTTTGTGTAGTTGGCCGGACAGACGGGAGCCAAACCCGCCTGTCCGGCAGGCAGCCAACGATGGAATGAGGCCGGATTGGCCCATCCGTCCCAAAGCTCCGCCTACTGGTGGGGCCTAAGGCGCCTGGGCCAATCAGAATAGGCCCGGGAGCCTTAGGTCCCTCCTGGGGGCGGGGCCTGAGGCACATGGGCCCAACCCGACCATGTGCTCAAGGCCCCGCCCCCAGGAGGGACCTAAGGCTCCCGGGCCTATTCTGATTGGCCCAGGCGCCTTAGGCCCCACCAGTAGGCGGAGCTTTGGGACGGATGGGCCAATTCGGCCTCATTCCGTCGTTGGCTGCCTGCCGGACAGGCGGGTTTGGCTCCCGTCTGTCCGGCCAACTACACAAAGGTACGGGGAAGGGGGGTGGGGGTGTCGTGGGGGTCGGCCAGGGGGGTCGAGGGTCGGCTGGGGGGGGCGGATGGAGGTTCTTGGGGGGGGCGGTCGTTGGGGGGAGGGTGTTTGCGTCGAGGGCAGGAGGGCCTGGGATCCCTCCTGCCCGTAATGTAGTGCGGGGTGGGGGTAGGGGGTCGCCGTGGCCAGGAGGGTTTGGGCTCCCTCCTGGCCCGATATTGTCGGGGAGTTGGGGAGTCGGCGGGGCAAGAGGGCTTGGGCTCCCTTTTGCCCCGATCGTGTCGGGGGGGGCAAGAGGGTTTGAGCTCCCTGTTGCCCCGATCGTGTCGGGGGTGCCGCGGTTGGCTGGGGCAAGAGGGCTTGAGCTCCCTCTTGCCCCGATCATGTCGGGGGTGCCGCGGTTGGCTGGGGCAAGAGGGCAGGAGTGCGTGCGAGCTGTCCTTCATGGTGGGGATGCAGGTGCTTGTGGGAGCGCGTGCGAGCGGTCCTTCGGGGTGGGGGTGCGGGTGCGGGTGCATGCGAGCGGTCCTTTGGGGTGGGGGTGCAAGCGGTCCTGCGGGGGGGGGGGGGTGAATCGGACGTCGGGGGGGGAACTATATTAAAAAATTTTTGTACAACACGCTCACACGTATACCGCGCAAGGTTATGCACGGTTTGTAAAAACACATATAACGCGCGCGTTATATGCGTGAAAATACAGTACTCTATTGCCATGTCTGGGTATCCAGTCCATCACGTTGCTAGCCACTCCCATGTCCAAAAGGTCTTGTTCTAGATGCTTTTGACTTGGACAAATTTTTGGACAAGAATGGGGTATAAAGATAGATGACTTAGCAGTCTGGACGATCAAAAAATTTGGGACATATTTTCGAAAATGGACTTTGGACATTTCCGACTTTGGGCAACTAGCAACTTAGGCCCAAAACAGACTTTTTTATTATGCTACTGCACACATTTTTCTTGAACTTGTTGTCCAGCTAAATTTCATTATATTTATATTTATGTTTCTTACAATTTTTATAGACAGCCTTTCAACAAATATCAAGGTAGTTTATAAATTATAAATATTGAAAGGAAATTCATTAAAAGAATTGCAGGGCAGCATACTCAGCCATCCCAACCAAACGCTTGAGTAAAAATAAAAGTTTTAAGGAGGACATGGAATTTAGGGTAAGAAAATTCTGAACAAAGGTCAGAGGGAAGGGAGTTCCAGAGTGACAGAACTTAAGGGATTTAGAGCAGCTACATTGTCCCTAGAATAAGAAATGGTTCTTTAGATCATGGAACATTCCTTAGGACTGGACATGAAACAGATGCTTAGATGAGTGGTTTAAAAAAGAATTACAGCATGCAAAGTAACAGTTTTACAGGTTCTTAAACACTTGCAGGTACAAAGTGGGATGTGTCAGATATAGTATCTTTTTATGACAGCTATGTTTCTTAAGAGTGTTAGAGTTGGATCAATATAGCCCAACATCTTGAGTTTTGCAGTGACCAATCCAGAAAACAAGAAGAAAATTGATGACTTTATTCTGTTTTCTATACCATTCTCCCAGGGGAGCCCAGAATGGTTTACATACGTTTATCCAGGTACTCAAGCATTACTCTCTTAAAAAAATTCCTGAATGCCAAAGCATTTTGATTGGAATTCAGAGCATTTTCCGCTGGTCTACAATCAAGTTTTTAAAAGATATTTCAAAGGCTTGTCTTCTCTTGGTTAGACAATAAGGTCTGGAGAACAGGGGTACTGTTACGAAGGCAGAAGTGACAGATGAAAGTAATCAAAATTCTTTGAAAATCAGGGGGTGGGGGGGTTCCATTTTCTGAATGCATTGGCTAAAGCAACATGATGGGTCAAAATCTCCTACAGCTGGGACTTAAACCAGGATTGACTATATTCTAGGGGCTTTGCATGAGTTGAAAAGATATGAGTTTGAACTTTTTTTTTCTAGTACAGAGTCATATCTGTAATGGTCTAGTCTGGTAATCTTAAGCTTGTTTAGTAAAATATCTGTACAAACATTTCCCTATTTTTCTTCCCAGCATGTCTCCTTTTGAAAAGAATGGAATTTCTTATTAATAAACTGGGTATGATTTTTTGCACAGGAACCCAACTGAAATAAACTTTTAATATGTAAACGAACCCACGAGATTTTAGCATTTAAGCAATACTATCGTTCAAGAAACTAAACCTATCAGATCCTGAAAACTAAATGGCATCAGCTGCATATAATGCTTGACATAAGACTATGGGCTCCTTTTACTAAGCTGCACTAGTGTTTTTAGCGCGCGCTAACCCCGCGCTGCGCACCAAAAACTAACACCAGCTCAATGGAGGCGTTAGCGTCTAGCACGTGGTAATATAGCGTAAGCTAAGCGCGCGCTAAAACCACTTGCGCTGCTTAGTAAAAGGAGCCCTATCTTTCAAGAGCAAGTACTGTGAGCTAAAGAAGAAAATGTCAAGTTAATGCAAAGAAAAGCTGAAGTCATGTGATAGACTGCAATCACGGTACATAGTCAGTGGTGCGCGAGACACCAGCGCGCCAACAATCCAGCGCTGAAAATTTGGCGCAAGAAAGAAGCACACCACGGGAAACTTATTTTTAAAGAGCTCCGATAGGGGGTGTTTGGGGGGATACCCGCCCCACTTTACAGCATAGTGTTCACGCTGCTGTTGCCCCCCAATGGCAGCGCGAACACTATGCAGTAAAGTGGGGCGGTTCCCCCCAAACACCCCCCATCAGAACTCTTAAAAAATAAGTTTTCCCGCGGCGCGCTTCTTTCTTGCACCGAATTGTCAGCGCTGGATTGTCAGTGCGCTGGTGTCTGGCGCGCGATTATCCCATCACCACAATCACTACTAGGGGGTGCTCAAAAGTTCTCAGCCCAACCAACCAACTCCCTAAATTCTGAGCTTTATTCTGCCACTGTAGCTGAAAAGAGTATTAGGCATCTTATTTTGTTAAATTCAAAGACTTCAGCGGATTCAGAATACCAGGGCCAAGCTAATCTTCGCAAAAAGTAAATTTGACCATGTCTCCCCGCTCCTGCCCAAACTTCACTGCCTTCCAGTAATCTCCAGGGTTCACTTTAAATGCGCCTGCCTAACTTTTAAGATCCTACACGGCATCCTTCCTCCCCTTATTCCACTATCTTGGAATTCCTTGAATCCTGATACCACCAGATCCACCTAAAAATTCAAACTATCCTTCCCCTCATTAAAAGGCGTATCCCATGCAGGAAAACTAGGGACATCCCTCTCCTTCAGAATCACAGAGCTCTGGAATAACCTTACTATCCCACTTTGGAATCTGGGCTCCCTCCAACTATTCCGAAAACATCTGAAAACTTGGCTATTCTCAAAAATATAATACTTCCTCCCTCTATGGCACACTAAGTCCCTCTAAACCAGTGGTCTCAAACTCAAACCCTTTGCAGGGCCACATTTTGAATTTGTAGGTACATGGAGGGCCGCAAAAAAAAAATAGTTAATGTCTTATTAAAGAAATAACAATTTTGCATGAGGTAAAACTCTTTATAGTTTATAAATCTTTCCTTTTGGCTAAGTCTTAATAATAATATTGTCATTTGTAGCTAAAGAGACATATGATCAAGAAACTTTTATTTTACTTTTGTGATTAAGATAAACATACCGAGGGCCTCAAAATAGTACCTGGGGGGCCGCGAGTTTGAGACCACTGCTCTAAACATTCTTTATACTAAGTTCCTGTAACCCTTCATTGGAGTTCATTCTTTATACCAGTTCCTGTAAACCGTGCCGAGCTCTACGATTGTGGAGAGGATGCGGTATACAAACTTAAGGTTTAGTTTAGTTTAAATGCCAATTTGCAGAAACAAATCTATATTTTGACATTGATTCAGATCATTGATTGAACCATGTCTATGTCATTCTATTCTTGGTAGGACTGAGAACATTTCAGCACCCCTCATATAGTATGGCACTTGCTTCCAACATGACAATTCAGAAACCTTGTTTTCATAAGAACATAAGAAGTTGCCTCTGCTGAGTCAGACCAGAGATCCATCGCGCCCAGCAGTCCGCTCCCGCGGCGGCCCATCAAGTCCATGACCTGTAAGATGATCCTTTGTCTAAAACCCCTCAATCCCCTTTGTCCATCTATCTATACCCTTTCATAATCCTATCTCTACCTATATCCCTCAATCCCTGTATCCTTCAGGAATTTATCCAATCCTTTTTTGAAACCCTTTAATGTACTTTGTCCTATCACAACCTCCGGAAGCGCATTCCAGGTGCCCACCACCCTCTGAGTGAAAAAGAATTTCCTAGCATTGGTTCTAAACCTGTCCCCTTTCAATTTCTCCAAGTGTCCCCTTATTCTTGTGGTTCCCAATAGGCTAAAGAATCTGTCCCTCTCCACCTTCTCTATGCCCTTCATGATCTTGTAAGTCTCTATCATGTCTCCTCTGAGTCTCCGCTTCTCCAGGGAAAAGAGCCCCAGCTTTTCTAACCTGTCTGCGTATAGAAGGTTTTCCATACCTTTTATCATTTTTGTCGCTCTTCTCTGAACCCTCTCAAGTATCGCCATGTCCTTTTTAAGGTACGGTGACCAATATTGGACACAGTACTTCAAATGCGGGCGCACCATCGCACGATACAGCGGCATGATGACTTCCTTCGTTCTGGTTGTAATACCCTTCTTAATAATACTCAACATTCTGTTTGCTTTCTTTGAGGCTGCTTTCAATTCCATTTCTGCTATTATTACCATGTAACCTTTAAAATTCCTTTTTAGGTCACTGACATTGGAATGGAAATGCCTGGGTTCAGATGAGCTTAGTTCCCCTTTGTTTTACAAAAACTTTTGCTGAATATGAAGCCTTTTGTAAATTCTACACTTCCCCCTTCCTATTCACGGTTTCGGCATTCACGGTTTAGAGTATTCGCAATTTTTTCCCCAGCACCCCCCCCCTAGAGAATCGTTCAGAGGCAGCCTGCTTCGACCTGAACCGGCCCCGAGACTTGAATCGGGATGAAGAGGGGAATGACTGGAGGACGAGAAGGCGATCGGAGAAGGAAGGGGGCGATTGGAGGAGGAGGTAGCAATCGGAGGCGAGCAGCTGCCCCAGGAGCACGGACCTTACCTCGTGGTCTAGCAGTGACGAAAGACAGGAGCGATCTTCCTACATTCCTGCCCTATGCAGTGCACCTGTGCTGTGAGTTCCCATGGCCTCACGAGACTACAATGGGAACTCCCGTTGTAGTCTCGTGAGACCACAGGAACTCACAGCACGGCTCTGCATGTAGGAAGATCGCTCCTGCTCCACGTCACCGCTAGACCACCAGGTAAGATCTAGGGGTGGGTCAGAGTCAGCCCAAAAGTTATTTGCAAATTTTCCTTAATCGCGGGCTGGCTCTGCCCCTAACCCCCACGAATACGGAGGGGGTAGTGTTTATAAGTACACCTGTATTTCTTGGCTTCCATAATGAAAGCTTTCATTTTGCACATATACAAATGCACAAAATGAATGTCATCAGCTCAGCTGTTTACAAAAAACCAAAGTGGCAGAAGTTAACATGGAAAAAGCATAATTTACACCTTCTGGGGCAAATTCTATAAACGGTGTCCCAATTATGTTTATGTTTATTAAAAACTTTATATACTGCATAACGGCCTAAAAGGATCCAAGCGGTTTACAATTCATAAATCACATTCATCATGAAAAGAACTCCATTAAAAATAGAAAAGGAAAGATTAAGAACAAAAGTTTTTTTTAAAAACCTTTTTTTTTCTTCATAAATATTATAACAAACTACATCCCCATAAAACCATTCTAATGACAAAACAGTAAAACATTCAAATCTCAATGAACCATAATTTATATAGACAGCTAAAAATTCTCCATTAAAAAATCAACCATTGTATAAACACAGTCCCTAACTCTGTTCTAATTTGGGAAAGCCAATTGAAAAAAATGTGCTTTTAAACGTCTTTTAAAATGTATAAAGGATTCTTCTTTTCTCAAGACTATAGGCAGGTTATTCCATAACCGTGGAACTAAATAAAAGAATAGTGATAGGCGTCCTACCGCTGTCTAACCAGCCAATCAGGATGCATGTATTTAAAAAAACATCCCAAGGTAGGCTGCCTACATTTGAAACACCTCTAGGAGCCTAGGCTGCATTGCTGATTATTTTATCAGTGATGTGGCAGAGGAACGGCCCAGGCCGCGAAGCAGCCTGTCTAGATTTCTGACGACGCTGCCAGTTTGTTATAAGATATTTATTTCTGTCTCGCGGTTCAGATGGGCGGGAGAGATGGGTCAGTGTGGGGAGGGGCGAGGGGGGTGTGCTGCGGCAGCAGGGGGGATAGAAAGATGCTATACGGGGGGATGGGAGGAAGGGAGGGATAGAAGCTGCAAGCCAAGGGATGGAAGGGAGGGATAGAAGCTGCAAGGGTTTTGCTGCACAAGGGATGAGAGGGAGGGATAGAAAGATACTGCACAAGGGGATGGGTGAGAGGGGAGGAAAGATGCTGCACATGTTGGGGAGAGAAAGGAAATAGGAAGAATTGGGGTAGAGGAGAGGAAGGGAGAGATGATCATTGTACATGAAAAAAAATAAGACATCTCCGAAAATAAGACCTAGTGCCTTTTTTGGACCAAAAATTAATATGACAATGTCTTATTTTCGGGGAAACACAGTATATACTTTATATCCCAATACTACTTGTATATCGCACAGTGTTATATCTTTTTTGATCTGCTCCTGTGGTCTTCTGTCTGTGGGATAAACGTCCCACCATCTTAAGACTCGCATAATAGAGCACAAACTGTGTTTTTGTGAAGAAAACCATGGAGTTTTTAGTAGAACACTGCCTTGCTGAGAATCATGGCTTTTCTTCATTTCAATGTTTGGTACTTGAACAACTACATGCTAATATTTCTTGTGGCAACATCTGCCGCTGTCAGAGGGAGCAACGTTGGATATTCAAATTGCAATTGGTTAATCTTGTTGGCCTTAATTATTCTATTGAATGGAAGGCATTTTTATGAATTGCAAGTTTCCCCACGTGCCAGGTTGTTATTGGCAAGAAATGATGATGTCGGGGTGCCAGAAACTTTCCCTTAAGTAGCCGTCTGAATGTGCTGTGAAGTGTTCCTCCTTTGACGACGCTTTGATGAAACAAAATCTCCCATTGGGATTTACAAGCTTGGAACTATCAGCGGTTGAATGTTACAACAGATAAGTGAACTTTTCTGATTTTATATATTATGGAGATGGTTTGATATTGTTGTGAGACTGCTGTGCTGTTTCCATTTTTTAGTGGATGTTCACAACAATATTATTTACCTGTTAAGGAAGAAGTTTGTCTGGCTTATATGTAGTGGAGTGTTGTTTTTTTACCTGTGGTGACAGATAGCTTATTCTGATGCAACTTTGTGCTGTTTTGTAATGCTCATGTACTGCTTGGCGGTCTTTTTTCTCCATTTTTATGATATAAATGGGCCAGTCTATCTCCTTCCTTTGACAGAAGAGAGTTGCCTTTTGTTTTTTCTTTGTGATTTTAACTATCCCAATATTGGTAAAATCAAGGCATGTTGGGGGAGATAAGGACTGCTTTAGGAAGAAGCTGGTTCAGGAACCAACAAGAGGTGAAGCAATTCTAAATCTAGCTCTTTATGAAGCACATGAATTGGTGCAGAAGGTAATGATGCTGGGGCCGATTAATAACAGTGACCATAATATGATCAGATTTAATATAATCCCTGGAATAAGTTTGCATATGAAATCCAATACAACAGCACTCAAATTTAAAAAAGAGGCTATTAAAACATGAGGAGAATGGTAAAAAAAGAAATTTAGTGGTGCAGCTGCAAAGGTCAAAAATATACATCAGGTGTGGATGTTATTCAGAAACATCATCCTGAAAGCCCAGACTAGATATATTTATTTTATTAAAAAAGTAGGAAGGAAGACCAAACGACAGCCAGTGTGGTTAACGAGTGAGGTGAAGGAAGAAGTGGAAGAAGGATCCAACTGAAAATAATTAAAAACAACATAAGGAATGTCAAGTCAAATGCAAGGCGCTAATAAGGAGGGTGAAGAGAGACCTTGAAAAGAAGATTATGCTGGAAGCAAAAACAGACAATAAAAACCTTTTTTAGGTATATTAAAAGCACGAAGCCGGGAAGAAAATCAGTTGGACTGCTAGATGACCGAGGGATAAAATGAGTTCTCAGAGAAGAGAGATTTACCCCCTCTTTTACAAAGGTGCGCTACATATTAGCGTGTTCTAAACACACGCTAAATGCTAATGATTCAGCGCGCATTAAATCCACGCTAAAATGCTTAGCACGCCTTTGTAAAAGAGGGCCTAAATGAATTATTTGCCTCAGTCTTCAGTGAGGAAGATATAGGGGAGCTACTGGTGCCAGAAATGGAATTTAATTCTGATGAATTGGAGAAGCTCAAACAATCTCTGAAACACTGGATGATGTAATGGATCAGATTGACAAACTGAACAGTAGCAAATTGCCTGGAAGAATGGGCATTCAAGTGACAGATGAAATTTAATGTGGACAAATGCAAAGTGATGCACATAGGGAAGAATAACCCAAATCACAGTTACCAGATGCTAGGGTCTACCTTGGGTGGTAGTGCCCAAGAAAAGGATCTGGGTGTCATCGTCAACAATATGATGAAACCTTTTGCCCAATGTGCAGTGGCAGCCAAAAAAGCAAATAGGATGCTAGAAATTATTTAAAAAGATTAAGAATGTTATGCTCCTGTATCGCTCCATGGTGCGACCGCGCCTAAAGTATTGCGTTCACCCTTATCACAAGAAAGATATAACGGCACTAAAAAAGGTTCAAAGAAGAGCGACCAAGATGATAAAGGGGATGGAACTCCTCTCGTATGAGGAAAGACTAAAAGGTTATGGCTCGTTAGCTTGGAAAAGAGACGGCTGAGGGAAAATATGATTGAACTCTACAAAATCCTGAGTAGGGTAGAACAGTTACAAGTGGATCGATATTTTTACTCCATCAAAGACTAAGGGACACTCGATGAAGTTACAGGGAAATACTTTTTAAACCATAAGAGGAAATTTTTTCACTCAGAGAATAGTTAAGTTCTGGAACACATTGCCAGAAGTTGTGGTATGAGCGGATAACGTAGCTAGTTTTAAGAAAGGTTTGGACAATTTCCTGGAGGAAAAGTCCATAGTCTGTTATTGAGAAAGACATGGGGAAGCCACTGCTTGCTCTGGATCGGTAGCATAGAATGTTGCTACTCCTTAGGTTTTGGCCAGGTACTAGGGACCTGGTTCGGCCACTGTGTGAACGGGCTACTGGGCTTGATTGACCATTGGTCTGACCCAGTAAGGCTGTCTTCCTTACTTCCATTGCTTTCAATGGAAGTAAAATCCGGATGTCTCAATGTTATATGTGCATGAAAATAACTGTAAAAATAGGTCCTTTCACGACAGTGTTAACAATGACAAGATATTCACAACTCAGCGCTAGAGCTTTTAACACTGATGTACAAGCCACTGCTTTAGTGCCTTTAAATCTATTCTTATTGCACAAATAGGCAATGTTTTCCATAACAGCTAAAATAGTCAGTCTTAATAAGTGCGCTGTTTCCAGGAAGCATCATTCAAAATATGCTAAAGCTAGCCAGAAGTGCTCACTGTATGTATGAGCTCTACTAAGTTGTTATTCATGTTGTTCTGGGGAATTTTAATGCAATTTTACCTCTTCTAGAGCAGCAGCTTTCTCTGACCAGATTCATATGGAATTAGGTCAAATATGGGATCATTCTCTTCTTGTGAAGCCCAGCTAACAGGCTCATGATTTGTAAGGGCAGAACAGGTCAAGTGCAGCAGTGTCCTTTTTATGTGGACCAGGTGCAGAATAGAAATATTACTTCCTCCATATTCCAGCTTGGAGTAGTTGAAGTGGCATATTTTAGTCCATAACCTATTACTGTTGTTTTCTAGGCAAAGAGAAAAGAGCATTATGAACTTCTGATCTGAGAAAGAAGGGGTTACCTTCAAAAGCTAATCATAAACTACATTAACCCCCTCTTTTACAAACGCAGAGCGTGGGTTTTAGCGCCGGCAGTGGCGGTAACTGCTCGGATGCTCATAGGAATTCTTTGAGCGTCGGAGCAGTTACCGCCACTGCCGGCGCTAAAACCCACGCTATGTGTTCGAAAAAGTGGGGGTAAGTTAGTCCAATAAAAAAAGGTATTATTGTTTTCCTTTGTTTTTGTTTTATTTCTACATATTAACTCAAACTATAAAACTGGATGTAGGTAGAAAATTAAGAATACCTGATTACCAGTCAATGTATTGTAGACCGCTTTGGGTGAATCTCTTCATGAAGAGGCAATTAATAAATCCCAACAAATTAGTACATTTTTGTTCATCTTTCATACCAGATATCTAAGCCACTGCTTGCCCTGTATTGGTAGCATGGAATATTGCTACACCTTGGGTTTTGGCCAGGTACTAGTGACCTGGACTGGCCACCGTGAGAACGAGCTACTGGGCTTGATGGACCATGGGTTTGACCCAGTAAGGCTATTCTTATGTTCTTATCTATAATCTATTAGGAGTATGTAGCCAAAAAAATTTGCATTTGTTTAGTTTCCAATGTTGTTTCCAAGAATTTTCATGTTGTTATTTGTATTTCTTTGTTTCAGGTAAAATATCATAAAAGAATGTGCTTTATTGACAACTCAAGAGCAAACTCAAAATTTCATTTCAGGCAAAAAAACTGACATGGGATATTTTGCTGCCATTCTTCCTGTCATTAAAATGAATACACGTTCCTTATTTAATATATATATATCTAAGAGAGACTAACACCACAGCAATGAATATGCTTACAAGAAATCCTTAAGATATTTAAAAGTGAAATTTTGTGTCGTAGGTCATAAAAATCACACTTGAAGTTCCATCTTATATGTGAGATCTCAGTACTACTACTATTAATTATTTCTATAGCGCTACTAGACATAATAAGCGCTGTTCAGAGTCACAAAGAAGACAGTCCCTGCTCGAAAAAGCTTACAATCTACACTTCCCCCTCCCTATTCGCAGTTTCCACACTCGCGGTTTCACAAATTTGTGATTTTTTTTTTTTTGGGGGGGGGATAAACCATATTTTATCATGTTCCTGCCTCTCTCCCACCTTCCTCCCGGCATCCCGGCCTTACCTGGTGGTCTAGCAGGCTTTCGGGGCAGGAGCGATCTTCCTACGCTCCTTCTCCGTGTAGATCGCCAATAGGAAATGGCTGCTGTGAGCTCCCGCCATAGTCCGAAAGTTTGCTAGACCACCAGGTGAGGCCGGGATGCCGGGGGGGGAGGCAGGAGGGAGGCGGGGGTTGGTCAGAGCCGGACGAGAAGATATTCACGTTTTTTCTCCATTCGCGGTTCGGCTCTTCCCCTATCCCCCGTGAATACCGAGGGAGAAGTGTAAACAGACAAACAGGATGTCATGGATACAGTTAATGGGAATGGTTAATCTGTTGGCTGGGTTGGAGGGCAGTGTGGAGTAGGGTTATAGATTGAAGGCAGTAGGGTGCTGGTCTTTGGTGCTGTCTTATGTAAGAGGGGAGTGGTGTCTCAGAGCACTATACTGGCACCCTTAGCACTGCGCCTACTAGTTAAAATGCTAAAAACTAGAGAAATGCTGGGTCTAACCCTACTGCTAATTCTCAACATGAGCTTGGGAAAATTACTTTTAGCTGATATTGAAAGTTTAAATTCACTAGTGGTTGATGAGTTTATTTAAAAAAAAAATTATGCTGAGATTATTGGGCCGAAACTAAGGGCTCCTTTTACTAAGCCGCGTTAGGGCTTTAACGCGCGGAATAGCACGCGCTACAATGCCGTGCGCGCTAAAAGCTAACGCCAGCATTGAGCTGGCATTAGTTCTAGCCTTGTAGCACGGGGTTAGCATGCGCTAAAAATGCTAACGCACCTTAGTAAAAGGAGCCCTAAGACTGAACTGCCTGTATAATGAGTATGGGTGTGGATGGAGTTAGCGCAGGCTTTAAAGTTATCTGGATAACAGTGATATTCAGCTGCTATCGAGGTAAAAACTGTTTAATTTAGACCTGTTATTCAGGTCATATCACAGAGTGAATTGCTGGGAAATGAAAAGGTTATCCCAACAATGGTGATTGCTGCCAACCAATAAGTGGCTTTTCTGGATGTGATGCACACAAAACAGTCCTCTAACCCTTGGGATTTCAAAGGTTCCTAGAACAAAGTGGACATACCATCCAGGAACTGGGTATATCATCCAAGAAGTAGACATATCAAGCAGGAAGTGGACATGCTATCCAGGAAACAGCATTCAAAGATGAAGAGCTGAAAAGAGAGAAACTCCAGCAGTTAAGAATAATGTCAAACTTCTGCAATCTGGGTCCTGAATATGGATGAGCTAGACCAGTCTTCAATGTAACTCCAGTAGTAAAGATAAATTAGGATCAAATATGTATATTTTATATTACATTCATTTTATATGCAATGAGTGCAAGTGCTGTGTACCAGAGTGGGATAGGCCAGGGGTAGGTAATTCTGGTCCTCGAGAGCCGGAGCCAGGTCAAATTTTCAAGATATCCACAAAAAATATGCATGAGCTAGATTTGAATCTCAAGGAAGCAGTGCATGCAAATCCATCTCATACATATTCATTTTGGATATCCTGAAAACCTGACCTGGCTCCGGCTCTTGAGGACCGGAATTGCCTAACCCTGGGATAGGCAAAGACGCCTTAAGGTTGAAATTAGCAAATAAAAGGTTGATAGTAACATTGTTGGATTGTTGGTTTAATAATGAATTGACAATGAAGGTGACTCCTATAGACAACCAATAAAATTAAACAGTATTTCCATTTTCCAAATTAAAACCTGCTATAAATTCAAAAACATATTTTTAGTTGTTTCCATTGGCCAGGTGGAAAGTAGAATAAAACAGCGCCAAGATTGTAAGCTCTATTGCCACTTTCACCCTTTTCTCACTCCTTAGCACTTCTTCTTTTCAACCTAATTCTCTTCTGAGAAACCTCTATCAGCCCTTCTGTTTGAATTCCACCCAGTTCCTCTATCCTCATCTGTTTGTTTCTTCAGCCGATCCCTCAGCTACTTATCTTTGTATCAATGTGCATGCCTTCCCCAGCTTTCATTTAGTTCTGCTCTGTTCTCTCTTTTTCATTCCATATGTGTTCCCTCAGCCTCTCTTCCCCTCGCAACTCCTTAACAACAGTACAGTTCTTCTGTGTTGTGTGCTGTTAGTCCATTGCTCAGAGATTCCTTAGCCAGTCAATAAGTTGCAGAGGAGATAGGACCAATTGCTTATGAGACATCAACCTTGACTAAGGTTCTTTAGGAATAATTAACCAATGAGCTGCAGGGGGAGGCAGTACCTTAGCAACTTTGAGTCTTGTTTTGTTTCTGCAGCCTATTGGCTGGCTAAGCTTCCTTAGCAACGTCTGACCAATGTGCTGCAGTTATCATTGTATCCATTTTAATTTCAGCTGTGTTCTCCCTTTTATCTCTTCCCTCTGGCTCTGTTTCCTTCAGAACCCCTTTGCTACAGAGAGAGTACCTTAGGAAATGGAATTCTTCAAGCAGTCACCACTTTGTGTTCCTTCTGCCCTGATGGCTCTAGGATGTTGGGCCTGTCAGTCAGGAAACCTCTTGACTGCAGCACAGTTCTAGTCAGTTGCTCCAACAGTCTTTCTCAATGCATTCCAAACCTCACTCTGGTGCTCCAACAGTCTTTCTCAATGCATTCCAAACCTCACTCTGGTGCTCCAACAGTCTTTCTCAGTGTGTTTCAAGCCTCATTCTGGTGCTCTAATAAATTTTCTCTGTGCATTCCAAGCCCCGGATGACCCTCAAAATTATTTTTCCTGTACTCCAGACGTAGCTAAATCAAACCCGAAAACCATACATTCACCCCATTTTATCAAAATCCTTAGGACCGTTTTCAAGATCAAATTCAGAGTTCTGAGACAAACATACAAACATTCAATTATTGTTCTCTTTATATAATACGTCTAGCAGCACTATAGAATTGATAATAGTAGTAGTAGATCACTCTGCAACAAGTCATCTTGAATTGTGCAAGCAAAAATCTCTAATGATGGAGATATAAAATGAGAGTGCACCTGAACTTTTTAAAGATGATTTTTATATTAATGCTATTTCTTCTCCTCTTTTTTATTTCTTGAAAAATGGCAAAACTTGTAAACAGCTGGGCATAAATCTCCAATAACTGGGTCATCCTTAAATTGATGCCAGGTTTCAGTTATAAATACCAGGCTAGGCTGTTATTCAACAAGCCAGTCATTAACAACATCCACTTTATTGACAACTGATCTGGAATTTATATTTAAAATTGGTATTGGGGGAAGAATGGTTGGAACAAGATGGCTGACATGGATTTCTGAGTATGAGAGCTTTTTCTTCATTCATATTCCTCTTATCTTTAGGCCTTGTATTGGGAGGGGAGAAGGAAGGGCAGTAGTTATTTTTAGATGCAACTGTAGCTCCACATTCAGGCCCAATAGATTAACACATTTTATGCTCAGCTCTGACTGTTCAAAGGCCCATGAGCACAGCAATGGGACTGTTTGGTTGATGGAAGAAGTGTCTGAAAAGGCATCAGAGATATCTTTAAGCCTGGATGAATTACATGCTCCTCCTAATCCAGCTGCCAGAAGATCCAACCCAGTTAGGGAAATGCAGCAGTCGATGGAAGAAACATAGTAGGGGAAGTTGCCCCCAAAGACACTTGGAACATAGGGTGACTAGGCTGTTGATGGTGAGCAACCTCCAAGCTTTGTATTTTTACTTCAGCAACCAAAATCAGTTTCATTGGATTCCATTTGGCAATCATTTGGTAAGACTTATATCTTCAGCTTTCCTCTACAGGAATGACATACAAGAATTAAAACTGGGAGAGCTTAAGACTCAAATAGTGCAGGTTGAACAAGTGGTTGAATCTGCCTACCAAAATAAAGGTGCATTAATGAAGGATGTTAATTTATTTCATAATAAAATAGAGATTCTAGAAAATATCTCAAAGAAAATAAATTTTTGTTTTATCAAATTGCCAAAGTTAAAAATATATCACCTGAAGATATTCATTGAATATATGGTAGAGATGTTAAATATTCCAGTCACTACTTGCACCTGTACTGAATATCTATTATCTTCCTGGTATCCCTAAAGGCTCATATTCTATAAATGGCGCCTTAAGTTCGGCACCAATAGGCACTCTACTGGCACCTAACTTAAGTTGCAAACGCTGTTAAAGCATTTTACAATGGAAAATGTAGGCGCCTTCATCCCTGTAGGTGTGGCTAATGCCGGAAGTGGCATTAGGTGTCGTGAAATGCCTCCATAGGCATGATTCGTGTAAAAGGTAGGCGCCAGAAATGTAGGTCTTGAAAACCCTGGCCTACATTTCCGGTGCCTACCTTTTCCAAAGCCACGATTCTTTAAACGGTGCCGTCAATTGATTGACACGTAATCAGCAGCCACTTTTAAGGTGGCCACTGACAATGGTGTCATTTATAGAATCCAGGCCTAATAGTCTTTGCAACCAGAAATGTTGGAAGATTCATTGTAACCTAGACAACAGGATTATAATACTGATTTAAGAACATTTCTTGACACTTCTATAGAGAAGCAAGCTGTTCCAATTACTTTAATAGCGACTTTGGTATCTGAGGTTGATAAAGATAAAATAGTGAGATTGTTTTTTCCACACAGAGATCTACCCTTATGTGGTTTAAAAATACAAATTATTCCAGATGTTGCATGCTTAACATGAAAGATGAGGCAAGAATTCCTTCTATTGTGGCCAAAAGTACTTCAACTACTGTAGGAGCTACTTTCCTACTGAAGTACTCATGTAAATGTGTGATTAAATATAAAGAAGTGAAGTATATGTTTTTGACTCCTCCCAAAAGCTAGAAGATACTTTGTGCTTCTAGGCTTCTTGTCCAATATGAAGGATTGTAGACACATTGTCAGTTCTTTCTTTCTTATTTTCCTATACTTTTGTATTCTTTCTGCCTTTATATGTAACCTCCACCCCCATTTATTTGAGTGCTGCAAGATGAGTAACATAAGAACATAAGAATTGCCGCTGATGGGTCAGACCAGTGGTCCATCGCGTCCAACAGTACGCTCACACGGCGGCCCCCAGGTCAAAGACCAGTGCCATAACCGAGACCAGCCTCACCTGCGTACATTCCGGTTCAGCAGAAACTTATCTAGCCTTGTCTTGAATCCCTGAAGGGTGTTTTCCCCTATAACAGACTCCAGAAGAGCGTTCCAGTTCTCCACCAGTCTCTGGGTGAAGAAGAACTTCCTTACGTTTGTACGGAATCTATCCCCTTTTAACTTTAGAGAGTGCCCTCTCGTTCTCCCCACCTTGGAGAGGGTGAACAACCTATCTTTATCTACTAAGTCTTTCCCTTCATTATATTGAATGTTTCAATCATGTTCCCTCTCAGCCTCCTCTTTTCAAAGGAGAAGAGGCCCAGTTTCTCTAATCTCTCATTGTATGGCAACTCCTCCAGCCCCTTAATCATTTTAGTCGCTCTTCTCTGGACCCTTTCGAGTAGTACTGTGTCTTTCTTCATGTACGGCGACCAGTGCTGGATGCAGTATTCCAGGTGAGGGCGTACCATGGCCCGGTACAGCGGCATGATAACCTTCTCCGATCTGTTCATGATCCAATTCTTAATCATTCCTAGCATTCTGTTCGCCCTTTTCGCCGCTGCCGTGCATTGTGCAGACGGCTTCATTGACTTGTCGTCTAGTACTCCCAAGTCTTTTTCCTGAGGGGTCTCTCCAAGTGTCGCCCCGGACATCTTGTATTTGTGTGTGAGATTTTTGTTACCGACATGCATCACCTTACACTTATCCACGTTGAACCTCATTTTCCATGTCGCTGCCCATTTCTTGAGTGTGGTTATGCCACGTTGCAGATCTTCACAATCCCCCTGCATCTTCACTACTCTGAATAACTTCGTATTAGGACAAACAAAATCTTATTATCCTAAGAACAATCGATTGCTGTTTTTGCTTATATTGCAGCTTATTAGATTTATAACTTTCTCTGTTCCCTGATTCCTGAAAATTGATTAACTCAATACAATTTATTCATATATAATTCATATTGAATTAGGTATTAATATCTTGATCCGGCACCCTGGCAAATTTTCGATCATAACGATCAAAATTCATAACTGAAATTTTATTAACTCCCCATTTCCAACAACATATTTCCCCAATATTAAAAATAAAAGGTTATTCTAGCCAATGTTTAACATAAGTAAGTCCTCTCCAATTTTAAAACAAACCCCATAAAACTCCCAAAAATCTTGCCTGAAGCTCTCATATCCCACCTGGAACCTTGAAAGCACATAAAATTATCAAAACACTCTCCTTCAAACCACAGACAGCAATTATGCACAAAGATTCTCACAAACTTTCTAAGTCTGACCGAAGTCAAACAATTACCCTGTATTACAAAAAGAAAAACAACAAAAATACAACAGTTGCAAAAAAACAATCTTTGAACCAACTAAACTTAACTGCCCTTGATGGATAGACTGGAAGGACTATGCAGGTTTGTGTCTGCCATCGTTTATTATGTAGCTCTGAAACAGCAATAAAGTTAATAAACCCAAGTTCATTAGACAGGTAAAAAAATACCATAGATTTTTCAATGGTTTCATTGAATCAGATTCCAATTATCTTCTAAAGGCACTGTTACACCCCTACTTCAAAACTCCTTTATATTATTTTAGGTTACTGTGAAGATTTCATTTAAAAAGACCTCACACAATGAACCACCTGCATTATTAATACATAATATGTCTATATAGTTATGTTTATAGAGACACCCACAGAGAAACACTCCTTTTGAAGTGTTCAACTTGTATATACTTTTAGTACTATACCTCTTTCCAGACACCCTGCTGGCTACACCATCAGTATACAAATGTTCCTAGTTCTGTAAGGAAAACTGAAGGGATAGAGGAAGAAATTGATTTCTTTACTATCCCTAATAAAGGTAATCTGACTGACCCCTTGCAGTCTTATTTTGGAGAAGTTGACCAGTAGGATTACTTTGTTTTATTTGGGCTTCATAATGCTAGGATCCTCTTCTTATCTTGATTTTAGAAAACTATTGAAGACTCAACTGTTTGAAAAATTTGTATCCTAACTGGTTGTTTCGTTTAATAATGTCTATGCTTCTGTCTTGCAATGTATCTTCTTTTAAATTGTATTTTTACTGTATGGTCAGTTCTTATTTGTTGTAATTCGATAAGAACCATTCTTTTAAATTGCATTTTTCTTTTAAATCATATTTTCAACTGTAGGACCAATTCTTATTTATTGTATTTTGTTTTGAATTGTTTTTTCCTTTTAAATTGTACTCTCCACTGTATGACTTGTGCTTTTTTGTTGTAAACCGCCTAGAACCATTTTTGGTATATAAAAATAAAATTATTATTATTATTTTATCTATCAAATTATTAATTGCCAGCTTGAATAATAGGCCCAAGGATGATATCTACAACATAAATCACAAACTACAGAAGACAAGCATAAGGCTCCTTTTACGAAGCTGCGTTAACGGCTTAACATTAGCATTCGCATTCCCGTCACCTGCAACTGAAAGCTAATCACCATCAATCAATAATCACACAACTCAGTTTTATTGGAATAAATATTTGGCCGCAGCTTTATTATCTATCTGAATATTATCTTCACTTACAATGCAATCTGTGTCCAAAAACCAACAAACCCCCAATGCATATTTCACACACCCCAAGGGAGCTATTCGGTGTCGAAACTAGCTCCAGTTAAGTCTTTAAATTTATAACATTCCCCCAAACGGCCCACGGTGACGCAAGGCCATGCTTCCCCTCCCCTCCCCCCCAAACATGACCCACGGTGACGCAAGGTCATGCTTCCCCTCCCCCCAAACATGATCCACGGTGACGCAAGGTCATGCTTCCCCTCGCAGCGGTATCGCATACGAGTGTCACATTTATTTATTTATTAACTGCTCATCTCCCAGATCCAACTGGGCCAAACCCCATTTTCCGCCCCACCCAAAGCTGCGACCACCTCCCCCCCAACCCCATAAGCTCCACCAAACCCACTCAAGTTGACATATAACATGTAAACCCCCCACCCCACCCCACAACACTGACACAAAACATAACATCAGCACAAATGGGAGGGAGGGAGGGATAATCTTTTCCTGAAGAGACTACTCTACTGTTCCCCTTTCCTCACAGAATTCACTCCAGAGTGCCACAACATCCAACCAATCACATGACTGCTCCACCCCATCACCTTAGCAACCTCCCTAATCATTTTTCTTTCTTACAAGCTCTATCTATTAACCCTTTCTTACCTCCTCTTATAAAATTGTCAATCCTTATTCTACAGACCCTTGATAACACCTCATATATTCCCCTCACTATCTGTCCCCCCTCCCATTTTACCCACACCATCATTCAATAAATATTACCAGCCGGTGACATCAACTCAGCTAATGTTATATCACACCAGATGAATCTGGTGTTCTTCTTAACATTAGCATTCGCATTCCCGTCACCTGCAACTGAAAGCTAATCACCATCAATCAATAATCACACAACTCAGTTTTATTGGAATAAATATTTGGCCGCAGCTTTATTATCTATCTGAATATTATCTTCACTTACAATGCAATCTGTGTCCAAAAACCAACAAACCCCCAATGCATATTTCACACACCCCAAGGGAGCTATTCGGTGTCGAAACTAGCTCCAGTTAAGTCTTTAAATTTATAACATTCCCCCAAACGGCCCACGGTGACGCAAGGCCATGCTTCCCCTCCCCTCCCCCCAAACATGACCCACGGTGACGCAAGGTCATGCTTCCCCTCCCCCCAAACATGATCCACGGTGACGCAAGGTCATGCTTCCCCTCGCAGCGGTATCGCATACGAGTGTCACATTTATTTATTTATTAACTGCTCATCTCCCAGATCCAACTGGGCCAAACCCCATTTTCCGCCCCACCCAAAGCTGCGACCACCTCCCCCCCAACCCCATAAGCTCCACCAAACCCACTCAAGTTGACATATAACATGTAAACCCCCCACCCCACCCCACAACACTGACACAAAACATAACATCAGCACAAATGGGAGGGAGGGAGGGATAATCTTTTCCTGAAGAGACTACTCTACTGTTCCCCTTTCCTCACAGAATTCACTCCAGAGTGCCACAACATCCAACCAATCACATGACTGCTCCACCCCATCACCTTAGCAACCTCCCTAATCATTTTTCTTTCTTACAAGCTCTATCTATTAACCCTTTCTTACCTCCTCTTATAAAATTGTCAATCCTTATTCTACAGACCCTTGATAACACCTCATATATTCCCCTCACTATCTGTCCCCCCTCCCATTTTACCCACACCATCATTCAATAAATATTACCAGCTGGTGACATCAGCTCAGCTAATGTTATATCACACCAGATGAATCTGGTGTTCTTCTTTAGCGCATGTGACTTTTAGTCACGTGCTACCCCCGCGCAAGCTGAAAAACTATTGCTTGCTCAAGAGGAGGCGGTAGCGGTTAGTGCGTCCGGCGGTTTAGTGCACGCTATTACGCGTTAAACCGCTAAGGCGGCTTCGTAAAAGGAGCCCATAACAAGATAAAAACATCTGTTGCTATACTTTGAAGCACTGATTACTGAAACGCAAAGGTATCCCAACAAACTCACTAATTATGTGTGTATTGTTCAGCATTCAGATTTTTTCCTCACATTAATTCTCACATGCCTACATTGGCTGCACTTGCTGTTCATGTGGATTCACACACCAGCACTGAAACTCATGTTTCAATAGAATACACAGACTTCCTTATTCTAGAAAAGTGTGCAAATTTATGGGCTCCTTTTATCAAGCCGCGCTAGCGGTTTAACACGCGTTAAACCGCTGGCTGCGCTAGCCGCTAACGCCTGCCTTGAGCAGGCAGTAGTGTTTTGGCCAGGGCGGGGGTTAGTGCATGATTAAAAGTCACACGCTCTATCCCCGCTAGCGCGGCTTGATAAAAGGAGCCCTATGTGTACAGCCTATAGAATAAGTTTGGTTGCATGTGTAACTTAATGACTTAATTAGCTGCAAATTGGTTTTGATCAGTTATTGGTTATAATTGGCACAAATAGGCAGTAATTTGCATTTAGGGCCTTGTTCTATTCATGGTGTCCAAAAAATCAACACCAACTAGAATGATGCTTAGTGTTATTCTACAAGGTGCGCATACCTTTTATAAAATCATGCTTAGGACCGGATTCTCTGTAGGGCGCCAATATCAGTGGCTGCCTAAAAAGTGGCCTTTTATCATGTGTCAATCACACAATGGCGTCATATAGAGAATCACGCCTCCGAGAAAGATAGGTACTAGAAATGTAGGCCAAGGTTTTCCAGGCCTACATTTCTGGTGCCTCTCTTGCCTTGAATTGTGCCTACGTATGTGCTTTATGGTACCTAATACCAGTTCTGATGTTAGCCAGGCCCACTGTGGATTTAGGCACCATAAAGCACGATACAGACGCCTTTTATTTAGGCACTGGTAGATACTTTAACATTGTGGGTTTTTGCCATTTTAAATGGTGTTTTTTAATTAATTAACAGTGCCAATATGTATTATATAAGTTAGGCGCACCCATTTAAACCAGCTAAAACCAGGCCTAAGTGCCTATGCCTATGTTGTACATGAATCGGGCATGTTCTATAACAATGTACCTAACTTTTAGGAATGCCATGATCCTCCCCTGACCATGGACCCTTTTCAAATTTGTGTACTGGAACTGACAGATACTCTTTATAGAATTGCACTTTCTGAGTTGTGCATGCAACTTTTAATTAATGCCAATTAGTATCAATTATAAGGTGTTAGTTACCAATTTTCAGCACCGATTAAGTTAATAAATTAATTTGTATGCGAACATCAGCTACATGTGACGATATGCATATACAGTACAACCTTAGGCGTCATATACAGAATTTGGGGGTTACTGCATAACTACCTAGGGACGGTATTCTATAAATTGTGTGCTCTAATTCCAGAGTATGCAACTTCAAGGAAGTTTTGGACCTAGAAGAGGCCTATCAGAGAGTTACATTCATGGGTTCTCAAAGTCTAGCATTTAACACCTAACTACTTACAGTTAGATGCAAGCATTTGAACCAGCCGTTGAGCTAGTGTATGTGCTCATACCTAAAGTTAGGCTAACATCTTATAATGCATTTGTGCGCAGAACTGCCATTATAGAATTTGAGCTTAATTCTAATCATCCTGGTGGCTGACTTTAGGCAATGTAAAGATATTTTCCCCTAGAATCAGGGACAGCCCTATAATAAGGCCAACAGCAGACTAGTGGCCAGCATTTCGGTCTCACACACCTTCCTCAATTCAAGGACTATGCAGCGATTTAAGATACCGTTTCCATCCTAAACTAAACTAAACCTTAAGTTTGTATACCGTGCCATCTCCACAAGCGTAGAGCTCGGCACAGTTTACAGGGTTAGGTTGAAAAGGAGCTACAATGAAGGGTTATAGGAAAGGAGCTAGGAAGATAAAGAGGGACAGGGAACCAAAAAGCAGGAAGTGTTAGATTTTTGAAAAGAGCCAAGTTTTCAGGTGTTTGCGGAAGGATTGGAGGGAACTTGAAACTCTGAGCGGGGATGTGAGGTTATTCCAGAGTTCTGTGGTTCTAAAGGGGAGGGATGTTCCTAGTTTTCCTATGTGGGATATACCTTTTGTAGAGGGGAATGATAGTTTCAGTTTTGGGGAGGATCTAGTGGAATTAGGGTTAGAGGAATTCCAGAAGAGTGGGATAACGGGAGGGAGGATGCCATGTAGGATCTTGAAGGCTAAACAGGCACATTTAAAGAGGACTCTGGAGTGAACTGGGAGCCAGTGAAGTTTGGACAGGAGTGGGGAGACGTGGTCGAACGTGCCTTTTGCGAAAATAAGCTTGGCCGCAGCGTTCTGGATTAGCTGAAGTCTATGGAGTTTTTTTTTAGTTAGGCTTAAATAGATGGAGTTGCAATAATCCAGTCTAGAGAGGATGGTGGATTGAACAAGGAGAATGAAGTGAGAATGATGAAAGTACGATCTCACTTTCCTCAGCATATGAAGACTAAAGAAGCATTTTTTTACCAAGAAGTTGAGGTGGTCATTGAAGGAGAGAGAGGAGTCTATGATGATGCCAAGGACTTTGCTTGTACTGTACATCAGAAGAGGATGTTTAACTCCACCTTCGAGTTCCTAGGACCACATATCTGGAATAGTCTACCTGCCTATCTGCGACAACTCCCCACACACTGCCTTTTCAGGGAAAGATTAAAGACGTATCTCTTCCCCCGAGTAGTCTCAACTCATCCCAGTCCTCTTTATCCCACAGACTGCCACCCTAAAACTAACGTAACAATGTTAAATTCATTTATCTCTAACACTATATCACAAATGTAACTCATCTTGCTGCAAGCCGCAATGATTCCCTGTTGAAAACTGCAGGATATAAGAAGTTGTATTGTATTGTATTTATTGAGGGAGCGGTAACTTGCTGCTGGCCAGCCCACCTACTGGACAGCTCTCTCTGCCACTCCCCGTCCCGGCATCTAATCTTTTCCCCCTCTCTCCCCCCTATTGGCATTTTTATCTCTCCGCTCCTCCCCCCTGTCGGTGGCGGCAGTGATTTACAGAGCAACCCTGCCGCGAAACATGGTTCTTGAGTTTGTCTGGCAAGATTTATTGTTTTGCTTTAAACATGGGTGACCTGGGCCTAAAAGGAGTGGTGTGCGAGGCTCTGCTGTCATTTACTGTGTTACTGAAGCTACTACCCTCTAAGAAACTACTACTGTAAGCAGCTGGCCAGTCTTGCCTAATAGTTGAGGCAGCCCTTGCCTCATCCCTATTTTGGATGCTCTGGGGGAGCACCAGGTAATCCCTTGCCTCAGGCAGCAGATTGCCTTGAGCCATCTCTGCCTAGAATGCACAACTTATATATATATATATATATATATAAAGAAAAGTACAATATTTTTTTTAAAAAAAGCTAAACCCAACTTTCCATTCACTTCCTGAGGATGGTGGCTGTGTCACAGTGGGAAAGGCAGCAATGCATTATGTAAGTCAAATGCCTTCCATCAAGGAACATATTTTACATTCTCTGAGTTCTCCTTAAAGGATGAGTAAGGTAGAAAGAAAGAGAAAAGAACATAAGAATATAAGAACGGCCATACTGGGTCAAACCAGTGGTCCATCTAGCCAAGTTTTCTGTTTCCAATAGTAGCCAATCCAGGTCAAGTACCTAAAGTAACCCAAATAGTAGCATCATTCCATGCTATCGATCCAGGGCAAGCAGCGGCTTCTCTAACAAGGCCACTCCTCAATAACAGACTATGGACTTTTTCTTCAGGAACTACAATCGTCTGTACTATCTGAAGACTGGAGGGTGGCCAATGTTACACCGATTTTTTAAAAGGGGTTCCAGGGGAGATCCGAAGAATTACAGTCCGGTAAGCCTGACCTCAGTGGCGGGCAAAATAGTGGAAACAATTATAAAAAATAAAATTGTGGAACATGTAGACAAACATGGCTTAATGATACAGAGTCAGCATGGGTTCAGCAGAGACAGGTGTTTCCTCACCAATTTGCGTGACTTCTTTGCTCACTCATACCGCCATCACAAATCCTTTATTCAGTCTCTCCAGTCTTCTCCCAGCCTCTCGTGTCCCTCTCCAGCCTTCCCTAACTTCGAAGGTGTAAATAAACATGTGGATAAAGGTGAGCTGGTGGATGTAGTTTAGATATCCAGAAAGGTTTTGACAAAGTTCCTCATGAGAGGCTCCTGAGAAAATTAAAGAGTCATGGGATAGGAGACAATGTTCAATTGTGGATTAAAAATTGGTTATTGGACAAAAAACAAAGGGTAGGGTTAAATGGCCATTTTTCTCAATGGAGGAGGGTACATAATGATATGATGCAGGAATCTGTACTGGGACCGGTGCTATTTAACTTATTTATAAATGATCTGAAAATTGGATGATTAAATTTGTACATGACACTAAACTGTTCAAAGTTGTCAAAATACATACGGACTGTGAAAAACTGCAGGAAGACCTTAGGAAATTGGAAAATTGGGCATCCAAATGCAGATGAAATTTAATGAGGACAAATGCAAAGTGATCCACTTTAGGAAGAATAATCCAAATCATAGTTACTGGATGCTAGGGTCCACCTCACCGGCCTGTGGTAAAAGGCTCTACCGCAGCTTGATAAAAGGAGCCCTAAGTCCCAAGGAGCTGCAATGGGAAATGAACTCACAACCTCAGGGAACTGCTCTAACAGTTAGGCTACTCCTCCACTCCAGCTAGAGCAATTCCAAAGAAAATTAAATCTTTTTAAGCCTTCCAAACAACAATTTAAGCTGTTAAATTTAATTTAATTTCAAATTCATATTACTTTAATTACATCAAGATGAGATTGTATGCATTACATTGCTTTTTACTATTTATTTCAAATACCAGAGTTAACACAGTAAAAACTTAAGACTTTAGCTGCTCTTACTCATTTCAAGAGGAAGCAGTCCACAAATTTCTATTAAATTGGATGGATAGTCTATTGGACTGGCCCAACAAGCTAGATTTGAGTTCTTTGGCTGCCAGGATGCTTTTTTTTTTGTTTGATTTTACTGCAGTTGCCGTTTGCTTCTACCTCCAGAAGCAATAAGCCAGTCCTATATGCTAAAGTGTTCATTGCCGTAAAAGTTTTGAATTTGTCAGTTTTCACACTGAGCATAAGTGTTTTGCGGAGGTCATGGGTTGCAAAAAAATAAGTTTTCAAAAATTCATAAGAAAAAGTCAAATAAAGAAGTTCAAAGACATATGCCTCTCTAAACAACCAGTGGGATTCAAAAGTATAGACCGTTTGGGCCAAATTCTGTAAGAGGAGCCTAAATTGGTGCTTACATTAATGAACCCCCTCCCCCCCCTTTTTTTATGAAGCTGCATTAGGGTTTGTTATTGCAGGCCATGGCAGTAAAAGCTCTGATGTTCATGGGAATTCTATAAGCGTCAGAGATTTTACAGCCATATCCTGCGATTAAAAAGCCGTAACGTGGCTTCATAAAAGGGGTGGGGAGGGTAAATGAGGTTTAACAATCTTTAACAGCTCATTCACTCTTTAGTCATGTCACATATCGACTACTGTAACTCACTGTACCAAGGTATAATGAGAAAGAAATTTGATGACTCCAAATATTCCTTCGTGATGCGCATTGGTTATCCATAATATACCGTATCACCTTTAAACAAACCTTACTTACAAAACCAAACACACAATACCTGCATTCATTGATAAACATCTGATTCCTTATTCTTCCACCAGAACACTACGATCCAATAACCAGAATTCATTAGAAATTCCCTGTACCCGCGAACTATTCTATGATACCACCCGAAAGGCAATCTTCTCGGTTACTGCTCCCTCGCTTTGAAACGCATTACCACTAGATATCAAGCTAGAACCTTCTCTGGCAAAATTCCGTTCCAGAATCAAAACCTTTTTCTTCAAGGATTCCTACAACACCAGAGATCTCTCCTCTTCTCCAAACATGGATAAATACATTAGCAGAGAACAACAAACGCTTCCTAAGAAACAACCCCCTTCCTCTCGTGCTTTTCCATCCCCCCTCATCACTTTTGTTTTAGTTACTGTATAACTTTATATAATTTTACTCCCCAGTGTTCTTTCCCTCTGCCAATGTCTGTTCTTGTTCATTTTTAGTCCCCTGTTTTATTTGATCTTACATGATCTTATTTTTAATTGTCTTTGTCATTTTTGTTTTACCATATTTACTTTAATAATTCTTGTTGGAAACCATTTAGCTATTTTCCTGATAGATGGTATATAAAATGATAAATAAACTTGGAAACTTGAATAATTTGGAAAAAAAATAATTGGCTGATGGGCACCTAACCGATTTTTAGCGGCGCTTAACACTTAATGGGTATGTTTGGGGGCAGAGATAGAGATAGGCGCCTGCAATATAGGTCAGTAAAACCCTGCCTTACATTACTGGCACCTAATTTTTGTGATAGGCGCTGTTAGGTTGCGATTCTAAGTGTGATTGATATGCGGCCAGTGCCTTTTTTCAAGGCGCCCGCTGATTTGGGTGCCATTTACAGAATTCAGTCCTTCATGTCTATGAATCCTGAAAATAATTCAAATTAGTTAATTTGGATCAGTATCAGTCATTTATGGCAGTACATGCGGAGTTTTCATAGCCCACAGTATCTTACAAAGAACTAATGTAGTTTATTATTTTTGATTTCTAGGAAACTGCAAGAAAAAGTTTTTGGGTGTTTTGCTCTTGTTATTCAACAAGAAGTAATTTTTTCCCCAATATTTATGTTTCCTGCTTGTTTTAGTTTTTTTGCAGTATTTTACATGTGCAAATGCATTTTACATATAAGGCTCAATATTCAACTGTAGCACTCGGCATTTTGTTGATTGACACTGGTGCTGTGCCCAAAAATTCATCCGTCCAGAACTGTAGATGGAACGGGCTATAAATATTTTAAATAAATAACTGACAGGCCATATTTAAGCTTCAGTACTGAATTTCCAAGTATGTGGATCCAAGTAAAGCATAGCTGGTTAAGTGCAATATTCAGCACTTAACTTGCTAAGGCGCATCGCATAAAAATAGGACTGACTTTTTGGCAATCCAATTTATATGGTTACCTTGGCCAGTTAGATGCTAAGGGCTCCTTTTATCAAGGTGCGCTATGGGAGTTAGCACGTCGGACATTTCATCACACGCTAACCCCCACGGCAAGCCAAAATACTAACGCCTCATCAATGGAGGTGTTAGCGACTAGCGCGGAAGGCGGTTTAACATGTGGTATTCCACGCGTTAAACCCCTACCGCGCCTTGATAAAAGAACCCCTAAATAATGGCACTTAACTGGCTAAGTGTTGACTCAGTCCCCCCCCTCTGGAATGCCCCCCAAATAGTTGGTTTAGAAATAGGACATTTTCTGCAGTACTAACCAGTTAAGTTCCACTGAAAACAACCAGTTAGACCACAACCAGTGATTTAACTAGCCATGAAATTCCAAAAGAATAGTGATATGTAAATACAATAGAGTCCCAATGGCAAGGAATTATTTCCTAAACTTTTTATTGACTTGACCTGACATGGACTGTATTTTGGCTCAGAGAGTCTACCTCAGGGGTACATTTTGTGTCAGTTGAGGCATAGTCTCATGAGCTGGAAGGAAATCACTGCCTCAAGGGCAACAAAAGTGCTTGTTCTTGTACACGGCATGGTTGACTTCACTTTGATTAGTGACCCGGTCATTTTTATGTACACAAACATTTCTATAAGCATGGAAAATAAATGAATATGTAAGATTACACTCCCTAGTGATTTCTCTGTTTACAGGGGTAAAATGTGATATCTTCTATACCGTAGTGTTCTGCAGTGGCAGTTATTTTAGTCCAGGAAAAAATAAATAAATAAATAACCCTTGCATTGTTATTAGGGTTCACTACTTTTTAAAAGACCAAGATAAAATAAAATAACATATGGCAAAAGATACTGCCTGTTTCTAAACCCTGACAGATGTACAACATTTTTCATCTTGCTATTCAGAGGGATCCATGTCATCCACATAAGGATTTCAGTAGCTGTGTTTAACGAGTGCAGTTCAAAGCCACTGGACATGAACAAGAATTGTGGCTTTGAACTTGGGGGAACTAATTTGTAAAGCAGAAGGTTAACAAGATGAAGTTGGCCATATCAGGGACCATGGCATAACTAGAAACTCAGGGACAAGAAAAGTAGGCTCATACTGATGACATGATATGATGGCATCTGACTGTTGGATATGAACAGGTTAAGACAAATGGACTGAATCATATTAATGATGTTGTTTTTAAGTGCCGTTGTATCGATGTCAATGCTTCATGACTCTGTGAATAGTTGTCTTAAACCAAGGCTCTCTTTTACAAAGGTGCGCTAAGTGTTTTAGTGCAGATTTAGCACGCGCTACATCAGTGGTCTCAAACTCGCGGCCCGCCAGGTACTATTTTGAAGCCCTCGGTATGTTTATCATAATCACAAAAGTAAAATAAAACAGTTTCTTGATCATGTGTCTCTATAGCTATAAATTACAACATTATTATTAAGACTTAGACAAAAGGAAAGATTTATAAACTATTAAAGAGTTTAACCTCATGCAAAATTGTCATTTATTTAATAAGATGTTAACTATTTTTTCTGCGGCCCTTCAAGTACCTACAAATCCAACATGTGGCCCTGCAAAGGGTTTGAGTTTCAGACCACTGCGCTACATCAACGTGTGCGCTAACCGCTAATGTGTCCATAGGATAACATACACGTGTTAGTGTTTACAACGTGTTTATCGTGCGCTAATATTTGGCGCGCTAAAAAGCTTAGCGCACCTTTGTAAAAAAGGGGGCAAGTTCTCTGTTAACCTTTGACTTTGATTAAAGCACATTTAAGGGGAAATTCTATATCCGGCGCTGAAACTGGCCCACATTTCTAGTGTCTGGAGGTGCGATTCCGTATTTGGTGCTGTCACATGATTGACACGTGATCAGCTTTTTAGGTGGCCCCCGATAGTGGTGCTGTATACAGAATCCAGTCGTTAATGCCTATTTTATAAAATCAGGTGCGTGCTACTTTTTATAAAAAGAAAGTAACATAAGTGGCAGGCACAGATATTTACACCAGCCCTAGGGCCAATATTTTTCAAGTATGTACATAAATTATACTATTTTATAATCTTCAGACATACATGTGCACTTCTCCCTTGCTTCATCCAAATTCCACTCCTATGCACATCCACCAGCAAAGAATGTGCCATCACGTCAAAACATATACTTTTGTGACAGCTGGTATTTTACATGAAGTCATGCATGTGCATATTGTGGTTATATGCACCCATTATGGCTAAAATACTACCAAAATGTCACATCTAGGGAGGGGGCCTAATGCTCTGATTGGTCCAGACACCTAAGGCCTTAAGCAACCTGGGCCAATCGGAGCCTTAGGCCCCACCCTAGTACATCCCAGCATGTACTGGGAAGGGGAAGGCCCACCATTTTGTAAAAGGCGGGTATGCCATCCAGAGCAGGGTAGGTGTCCCTCTGGCTGAACTTCCTGAATAAAGTAGGGAGGGGTGGGGGATTGTCAGAGACATGGGGGAAGTTGTTGGGGGGATTGTGCAACGGTAGAAGGGAGTGGGCATCCCTTCTTCTGCATGGGGGGAATAGAATCAGGGGATTATGTGAGTTCAGCGGGAGAGAGTGGGCATCTATCCCACTTCCAGGGGTTGGTGTCCAGAGGTTGTGCGGGTGTGACAGGAGAGAGTGGGCATATCTCCTGCCAATCTTTGATTTGGGTTTTTTTTTTAATTTTAATTTTCATGGAGCCCCCCCCCATGGGTCTGAGCTGTCGAACCTTACTTTCCTGTCAGTGCCTGAGTCAATCAGCACTCAGGCACTCATGAGAAAGTAAGGCTATGGCAGCTTTGACCTGCTGGCAAATTTTGGCCGTAAATGTGGCACAATGAGGTTAGGGAATCATTTGGTGATTATAGAGACTCGCTCGGAGTGCTCATTTTAATATTAATGACCTCATTATACTACATTTGCATGACAGTATCAGAGACTGCTAAAAAACTTAGAAAAGGCCATGGTAAGCCATTTTGATAATTCACCACTAAAATATATGCACGCTAAACTGGCTGGAACCGGTTTACCAAGCACGTTAAAGACACAGTTTAGTTTTGAGAATCTTCCCCTAAGAGAAGACAAAGCTCCACAGACTATAGTATAGGCCAAACAGGAACAGAAATGACCACAAACCGAGATAAAACTCCCAAAAAAGAAATCCTTTATTGACTGACTTGACACAGCTGTGTTTCGGCACTATGCCTTTATCAGGAGTCATAAAAAGAAAAACACACACATACAGCCACTCTAAAATATATGCGACATTAGACCACCAACTCTCTACTTTGCTGTTAACGACCCCAGACTACAGAGCATTTAGAAAAGAAATAAAAAAATACTATTTTAAAAAAACCTGATACCCAACAATCGAAACCAACCTAAAGCCTCTCTACTCTCTAAAACAACCTAACGCCACAAGAACCACCTCATCTCTACGAACCAATCTATCTATTCTATAATTCCTCTGGAAATGTCCAGATAGATCCTTTATGTAATCCGCCTTGACCTGCAAGGTAACAGCGGAATAAAAATCACTAATGTAATATATAAATATATATAGCTATATATGTGTATGCAAACATTACATTATATTAGGGATTTCTATTCCGCCATTACCTTGCAATTGGATTACAAAAGAATTATCAAGGATGTATTACAACTAGAACTTACCAAAAAAAAAAGAGAAATTTGGTCATTTTCAAAGAGAGTAAGAAATGAGAATTGTTATTTGTTTGGGGTAATTGGCTTTAGTGAGAGGTGGTGTTTGAAACTAGCGGTGTTATTTCTTTTTTCAGGGCTTTCTTGAAGAGTATGGTCTTTATTTCTTTTCTAAAAGTCTTGTAGTCGAGGGATGCCATCAGTAGATTGGCGATTTGGTTGTCTAGTTTGGCTGCTTGAGTGGCCTTAAAAATGTATTATAGATACAGTATGTATTAAGAATATTACAGATATGTTATAAAGGGGCCCTTTTATTAAACTGCACTAAGAACTGGACTACACTATTTTTAGCAGTTTGATTTCCAGTGATCTCTTAAAAAAAAACCTGGAGAGTTCACATGTAGATTTTAGGCGCATGTATACTATAGCACACTTAAACAGCATGAGTTTTATCACAACTAGCATGCACTCATTAATACAAGTGTGCTAAAACTTCAGCCCCCACTGTTTAGTGTGGAATAAGGCAGAGGCTGGGCTTGACCTGCAGTGGGTAGCTTGCACTAAATGGCAAATGTGCAGTTAATGTTGCTTCACTTAAAACCACTTCAATAAATGGCTTTAAATGTATCTTCTTTCATAGCACCTGAATGTCAAGTACATTAGGAAACGTCCTTGCAGAAACCACAGTGGGAATGCTGGACACGCCCCTAACAGTTACTGAAGGGCTGATGCATTTAACTCAGGTTAATTACGGCTGTTAACCCATGTTAAGTGCAAAAGCATAATGCACGTTGGTAAGCGTGCCCCTTAGAAGGGCTTAATTTGTAGATAAAAAGGAAGGAGAGCTCTGGAACTCTGGAGCCAGGAGAGGCTTGGGTGGGCCAGGAGCAACAGGAGAAGAAGGTCTGGATTAGTAACTGTTCTTTGCACTGCTCCAGGATCACCACCTCCCCTCCCCTTTCCTGCACGCTGCTTTGAATGGAAGGGATAAAGCAGAATGCCCCTGCTGGACCAGAGTCCGAAAATAAGTGGTAGAACTTGTTTCAGACTGTTCCCCCCCCCCCCCCACAAATTAAGCCCCGCCCATTAGTCTCAATGATGTCATGCCCAAACCACACCCCATGAAACTCTATATGGTGTTGATATTCACAAGTAATCAGTGGCATTCTGAAACTGGTATGTGCATGTGTGACATACATGTCTGAACACCATTATGTACTGTACATCAGTTTAATGTTTCCAAACTAATGGCCATACTGTCCTTCGGTGACTGCAATTCATCATGTGTTCTCAATTACTGACATTTTCCTTTGAGGGAAATAATAATTTTCAGTGCATGCATTGCTGTTTCTTTCCTGCACATCAGTTAGTATGGAGACAGGTCACATACGTGTGAATGAAGCAATGAACTGATTAAAGCTGGATAAAAGATTTTGATTTCTTGTCCTTAGATTACACTGACATCACACTGTAACTTTGTTCCATGGTTCTCCACCCAACCCCAGATGCTTCTGATATTAAGAGGCCAATTTTTTTAATGACTGAAAAAGGATAAGGTATCTCATACATTTCAGACCTGAATCCCTTCATAGGACTTGATTTTATAACAGGATGTCTATAACAGAAGACCAAAGCAGCACCTATTTTAAGCCTATCCATTAAAGACAGCAAAAGGTTATCTGACCCAGCCCCAACAGTGCAAATATGTCAGTGCACAAATTTAAGAACATAAGAATTACCACACTGGGACAGACCAAAGGTCCATCAAGCCCAGTATCCTGCTTCCAATAGTGGCCAACCCAGATCCCAAGTACCTAGCTAAATCCTAAGTAGTAAAACAGATTTTATGCTGCTTATCCTAGGAATAAGCAGTGGATTTCCCCCCAGCCATCTCAATAATGAAGAGTGACTAAAATGGTTAAGGGACTGGAGGAGTTGCCATACATTGAGAGATTAGAGCAGGGGTAGGGAACTCCGGTCCTCGAGAGCCGTATTCCAGTCGGGTTTTCAGGATTTCCCCAATGAATATGCATGAGATCTATTTGCATGCACTGCTTTCAATGCATATTCATTGGGGAAATCCTGAAAACCTGACTGGAATACGGCTCTCGAGGTCCGGAGTTCCCTACCCCTGGATTAGAGAAACTGGGCTTCTTCTCCCTTGAAAAGAGGGGACCTGATCGAAACATTCAAGATAATGATGGGGATAGACCTAGTAGATAAGGACAGGTTGTTCACCCTCTCCAAGGTAGAGAGAACGAGAGGGCACTCTCTAAAGTTAAAAGGGGATCGATTTCGTACAAACGTAAGGAAGTTCTTCTTCACCCAGAGAGTGGCTGTTATAGGGGAAAACACCCTCCAGGGATTCAAGACAAAGTTAGATAAGTTCCTGCTAAACTGGGACATACACAGGTAAGGCTGGACTCATTTAGAGCACTGGTCTTTGACTTAAGGACCGCCGCGGGAGCGGACTGCTGGGCACGATGGACCACTGGTCTGACCCAGCAGCGGCAATTCTTATGTAATCTTAAATGAACTTCTCTTTTAGGAAATTATCCAAGCCTTTTTTAAACCCTGCTAATCTAACTGATTTCAGCACATTCTCAGGCAACGAGTTCCAGAGTTTAATTAAACATTGTGTGAAGAAATATTTTCTCTGGTTTGTTTTAAGTCTACTACTTAATAGTTTCATCGCATGCCCCCTAGTCCTAGCATTTTTGGAAAGAATGAACAAGCAATTCACATCTACCCTTTCCATTCAGTATTTTATAGACCTCTTATCATATCACCCCTGAGCCATCTCTTCCCCAAGATAAAGAGCCCTAGCTGCTTTAGCCTCTCATAAGGAGGTCATCCAAAATATTTTATCATTTTCATCTATGTATTCTATAGGCTGGATTCAGTAAATGGTGCCGAAAAATAGGCACTGGGAAAAATTAGTGCTCACTGTTATTCTGTAAAGGGTATTTGTGCTCTGGGTTGAGTGCCCCATAATGCCTAGCAGGGATTTGTTGCTTTGTTCAGTTTGGGTTAGTGTGGAGTGTACGTAAATCAGCTACATTGTTCTTCAGGGACATTGATTAAGGAGATCTTCATTTGCAAGTTTTAATAGAGAAGATGACTCTGAAGGGGGGTAACTCACTTGAGGGTATTAGGGTTGATTCTGTAAAATGAAGGAATAGTATGTTTATGTTATGTTAAACATACTTGGAACTATGTGTGCACAGATAAAGTGCACACATGGTTCCAAGGATTCTTAAAGACCAGATCCTACAGAGTAAAATCAAGCAATGAAAAGTCAGAACCCTAGTCCAACCCCTGTGGTGTACCTCAGGGATCCCCTTTATCCCCCACACTATTCAACCTCTACATCGTGTCCCTCGGCACCTGTCTAGATAAATCAAACATAATCTCCTACAGCTACGCAGTTGACATCACCATTCTTCTCCCTTTTGATCAACTAAAACCCTCCATGACAGACACTATACATAAAACATTAGAAACAATAACATCATGGATGAAAGACCACAAACTGAAACTAAACTCAGAAAAAAACAAAATTCATTCTCCTAGAAAATGATAGGACACCATCCATTACAAACCTAGAAATCAACTCAACCACATTCCCCATGCAAACCACTCTAAAACTACTGGGAGTGACGATCGACAGGTGCTGTACCATGCAACCACAAATCAATAAAATAATACAGAAATCCTTTGCAATCATGAGAAACCTAAGACAAGTGCAAAAATTCATCGACAAAACTCAATTCCGGATCCTAGTTCAAGCCCTAATGCTGGGTCTACTAGACCACAGTTCTTCAATCGCCGATCCGCGGACCGATGTCGGTCCGCAGAAAATTCCTGCTGCTCCATGCAGGACCGGCGAGATCAACATCTTCAATTTCTTGCCGGTCCGCGCAGGACCGGCAAGATCGAGGAGCTGTAGTTGCGCAGGGCCGGAGAGATAATGGGGAGCCTCAGACTGTGCTTTCTCCCCTCCCAGCGGCTCTCCTTACAAGCGCAGCGATTCAGGAAGGAAGCCTTGGAGCTTTTGCTGAGTCGGGCCGCCTCTGATGATGCAATTTCCGCTTTCCTCAGAGGCGGTGCGACCCAACAAAGGACCCGAGGCTGCCTTACTGAATCGCAGCACTGGCAAGTAAGGATAGTTGCTGGGAGGGAAGAAAGCTGCTGGGCATGGTGAAGAAAAAGGGACAGCTGTTACTGGAACTGGAGAGGGAGGAGAGATGCTGCTGGGAGGGGAGGAGGGAAAGGAGTCTGGGAAGCTGCTGGGCAAGTGGAAAAAGGTACAGCTGCTACTGGACCTGGAGAGGGAGAAGGAGAGATGCTGCTGGGAGGGGAGGAAGGAAAGGAGTCTGGGAAGCTGCTGGGCATGGTGAAAATAAAAAGGGACAGCTGCTACTGGACCTGGAGAGGGAGAAGGAGAGATGCTGCTGGGAGGGGAGGAGGGAAAGGAAAGGGAAGAGAGTTACTGCTGGACAGGGGGAGGATGGAAGGGAGAAGAAAAAAGGAAGGAAACGGCTTGCAGGGAGATTAGAGGAGGGAAGGGGAGAGACAGGAATGAGATGGGAAGGGGAGTCAGCAGAGAAATTGAGAGGGACAAAGATGCTAGATCTGGTGTAGGAGAGATAAAAATGAAGAGAGCAGTGAAGCTGGAATGAATTGTGTAAAAAGGAGAGAGGGGCATAGGCTGGATGGAAAGGGGAGGGGGGCATAGAAAGAAGAGAAATACCATATGGAAGGGGGAGAGGTCAGACAGTAGATGGAAGGGGCAGATGCTGGATTGAAGAGACAGAGAGGGCAGACGCTGGAAGGAAGAGAGTGAAAAGAAGATGAAAGCAGAAACCAGAGACAACAAAAGGTAGAAACAAATAATTTTATTTCTATTTTGTGATTAGAATATATCAGATTTGAAATATATATCCTGCTAGAGCTGGTGTTAGACATAACTGGGGACTGCAAAGTCCAGGCAGTGGCTTAGGGATCTCTCTGACCAGGGGGGCAGTTGCCCTAGTTGCACTCCCCTATCCCTATTCCTGCTATGTGTGACTGCGGTATTCTGTTAGCATGATATTTCTGTATAGCATTGTGTAATAATTTGGCTTATTCAGTTTTCTTGATAGTAGAGGGGATATATGTGAAGGGGAGGGGAGCAGGGGTTTTGTTGATCCTTGCTCCGTATTATTTGTATTTATAAAATGACAATTGTACAGAATATTGTTTCTTTTTATACTTTAATAAAATACATTCAGTATAAAATCATAACTGAGGCTTGTGCGGATGGGATCAGATGGTTTGCGAGGACCGAGCTTGCGGAGACGGGGCGGAAACGGGGTTTTTAAATTTCAGTCCTAGTAGTTTGCCGGTCCACAAAATAATTTTCTTTTCCCCGCCGGTCCATAGGTGTAAAAAGGTTAAAGAACACTGTACTAGACTATTGTAACATTCTCTATCTACCCTGCGCCGCGACCATGATTAAACAACTGCAAACAATCGAAAACACAGCCCTGAGACTCATCTACTCTCTGAGAAAACATGGCCACATCACCGTGTACACATCACAGTGTACCTCCACTCACACTGGCTTCCAATTCAAGCAAGAATACAATTCAAGTTCTACTGTCTTCTATTTAAAACCATGAACGGAAACAGCCCAATATATCTAAACAACCGTCTAATCCGAACCACCTCAACCAGACAAAGGAGAACCCACGCTCCATTCACATACCCCACAATCAGAGAAGTCAAACGGAAAAAACGGTATAATGGCCTCCTGGCCACACAAGCAGCGAGATTAGACCGCCAACTCTCTACTTTGCTGATAACGACCACTGATTACAGAGCATTTAGAAAAGAAATAAAAACCATACTATTAAAAAAATCCCTGATACCCAACAATCGAAACCAACCTAACGCCTCCCCACTCTCTAAAACAACCTAACGCCACAAGAACCACCTCATCTCTAAGAACCAAGTTGACTGATCCCTAACTATTCTATAATTCCTCTGGAAATGGCCAGATAGATCCTTTTTGTAATCCGCCTTGAACCGCAAGGTAAAGGCAGAATAGAAATCACTAAGGTAATGTAATGTAATGTTTTCTATTCCACCTTTACCTATTCAGTTCAAGGTTGGATTATATTATAAGAGGTTAGGTCAGTTACCCAGGAAGTTACAATGTACAGTTTGACACAGACATTCAACAGAGTTGCTAGCACAGGCAGATCACATCAAATTTTGCAAATTTATTTTAAGATTCAGCTTATTAGAAAATTGAGACCTTTTCTGGATAAGGGTCTATCTAGAACAGTTTGCTTTTTATATACAGTAGGTCTATGTGAAATTTATTGCAAAAATTTCAGACCTTTTCTGGATAAGGGTCTATCTGGAACAGTTTGCTTTTTATATACAGTAGGTCTATAGTGAAATTTATTGCAAAAATTGCAGGTTCCCCAGAATACAGTAGCTAGATTTCTTACAAAGAGAACAAATGGTTCACAACGAATATAAGAACATAAGAATATCCTTACTTGGTCATCTAGCCCAGTATCCTGTCTTCAAGGTGGCCAATCCAAAAACCCAAATAGTAGCAACATTCCATGCTATCAATCCAAGGCAAGCAGTGGCTTCCCCATGTCTGTCTCAAAAGCAGACTATGGACTTTTCTTCCAGGAACTTGTCCAAACCTTTTTTAAAACCATCTATGTTAACCACTCTTACCACATCCACTGAGAATAAATTCCAGATCTTAACTATTCTCTGACTGAAAAAATATTTCCTCCTATTGGTTTTAAAAGAATTTCACTGTAATTTCTTCAAGTGCTCCCTAGTCTTGGTAATTTTTGATGGATAAAAAAATCGATCTACTTGAACCCATTCTACACTACTCAGGATTTTGTACACTTCAATCATATCTCCCCCTCAGCAGTCTCTTTTCAAGCTAAAAAGCCCTAACCTCTTTAGTCTTTCCTCATACGAGAGAAGTTCCATCACCTTTATCATCTTGGTTGTTCTTCTTTGAACCTTTTCTAGTTCCGCAATATCTTTTTTGGGATAATACCAGAATTGAACGCAATACTCAAAGTGAGATCATACCATGGAGTGATTCAGAGGAATTATAACATTCTTATCCCCTCTTGTACTAAGGTGCGCTAATTAAATTAGCACACACTAAACGCTAACATGTCCATAGACTAACATGCACGTGTTAGCGTTTAGCGCGCACTAAATTGATTAGTGCGCGCTAATCAGTTAGCACACCTTAGTAAAAGAGGGCCTTAGTCTTGTTTACCATCATTTTTTAAATAATTCCTAGCATCTGGTTTGCTTTTTTGCCCACCACACACATTGAGTGAATGGTTTCAGCATATTGTCTACCATATTATCTAAATCTTTTTCTTGGGTGCTGACCCCCAGGGTGGACCCTAGCATCTGGTAACTTATGAGTTGGGTTGTTCTTTCCAATATGCATCAACTTGCATTTGTCCACATTAAGGCCCTCTTTTACTAAGGTGCGCTAAGCGTTTTAGCGTGTACTAAATCAATGCGTGCGCTAACTGCTAACGCATCCATAGTATAATGCACACGTTTGCATATAGTGCGTGTTTAGTGCGCACTAATATTTAGCACGCTAAAAACATAGTGCACCTTAGTAGAAGAGGGGGTAAATTTCATCTTCCATTTGGATGGCCAGTCTTCCAATTTCCTAAGGTCTGCCTGCAATTTTTCACAGTCCACATGCATTTTAACAACTTTGAACAGTTTAGTATCATTTGCAAATTTAGTCACCTCACTCATAGTTCCAATTTCCAGATCATTTATAAATAAGTTAAACAACATTGGTCCCAGAACAGATCCCTGTGGCACTCCACTATTTACCCTCCTCCACTGAGAAAAATTGCCATTTAAACCTACTCTCTGTTTTCTGTCTGATAATCAATTCCTAATCTACAACTGAACATTTGCCTCCTATCCAATGACTCTAATTTTCTCTGGAGCCTCTCATGAAGAACTTTGTCAAAAGCTTTCTGAAAATCTAGATACACCACATCAACCAGCTTGCATTGGTTGCCCATGCATAAATGTAGCATGTTTAAGGTCTTATTGCTTACTTGACAAAAATGGAAAAAAATAATGTACCTCCTGTAATATCAGGCTCATAATCAAAAAGTATAGATGTCCAAAAAGCATTCTAGAATGGCACTTGTGCGTCCTAATTGCCAGGACGTCCAAGTGCCGATAATCAAAACCATCTTTCTGTACATCTAGCAAGGTTTTCCAGCCTCTGTACGTCCTGAGCCCGAGGTGGGTGTGGTGGAGGCATGATATGGGCAGGCTTTGGACAATCTCAAGGGTGGGTTAGACATGGACGTCTTACAGTGATAATCAAACATATTTCAAGACATCCTGGACAGAACTTATGCATATGAAACTAGACCTATTTTAGAAGTGTGTAAGTGCTACAAAGGTGCTCAAACTGACCAGATGACCACTGCATTTATCAAGGGCTTATTTGTGGAGGTATGCCGTGTCCAGCCTCTAGTTCTTGCAAAGGCTGGGAGTATATTTGAGAAATTTGTAAAAAAGTGATAGTGTTTTAGATGTAGCTCACACCATTTTCAGTGGTACAAGGTACACTAGGCATTTTCCTGTCCCTGGAGGGCTTATAGTCTGAGGACCCAAAGCAGAAAGATAGACTGTATAAAAGTTTCTCAGTGCACAATGCAGAAATGAGTCTTGTGCAGAAGTTACATTGGACAAGAGTGCACTGCATGCTAAAATGAATAATGAGGCTACAGGCTATTTATCTCCAGTGCAGAGAAATTTGGCGAAGACATGAACACTAGATCTGAGGAGTTGCAGAAGGGTTAGCTCATTTTTCTGCAGTACGATCTATGAACATTTTGTGCCAGTTTCTTCCTTTTCTTATGAATATAACTATACCCAGAACTGCTAAGACAGAATGGAAAGACACGGCATGTAGGTTTGAGCAGAAAAAATATTGTATGTTTTTTGGAATGTTATTCTGTACATAAATATTAGCATCACAAAAATGCTATGTGAAATAAATGTTTGTTAATACTGATATTTGTTTCCTGACTAGCATTCCAGCACACGTGGAGATGTGTCCTGACACTTGTAGCTCAGACATGTGCACAATACTAGCTGCCCTCGGCGTAGAATCTTGTGTGTATACATCTGATATGCTTTTCCTGATGAGCGCACAAGTTCTGTGTGCTTCAAAGTAGCATAGGATTAGCCAACTGCAACAGTTTTTCTAGTTTATTTAATTATTTTTAATCTTATTCATTGTTTTTGCCATTTGTTTTTTTGTCTTGTTCTACTTCTACTATTTAAATCTCTCCAAATTTCCTTGTTCAACAGTTCCTCCATATGCATCTATATCTTTCTCTCCTCTCTTCTGCATTCCAAAATACTTAATTCAATACAATCTTATTAGAATGTTTAATTTCTTATTCTTTCATCTATCTGTACTTTGTACTTCTCTATTACTCTTTAGGTACTTTAGTTAGATTGTGAGCCTTCGGGACAGTGAGGGAATTTTTCTAAGTACCTTCCTTACTTATAATTTAATGTATATTTTCTGTAACCGCTTAGAACCTAACGGATGTAGCGGTATATAAGAAATAAATTACATTACATTACAGTTGTGCTCTAAAGCTGTTGAGGAATGACTAATTCATAGCATTCTGCCTTGGCCCCTAGGTTTGCACTTGAGGCAAAGAAGGGGTAAAGGGTAAAGGGTAAAGGGTAAAGGGGATGGGACTTGGTATACCACTTTTTCTGTGTGATTACAATCAAAGTGGTTTACATTTTTTAGAAAGGCACTTAGGCCCTCTTTTACTAAGGTGCGCTAATCGATTTAGCGCACGCTAAACGCTAACACGTGCATGTTAGTCTATGGATACATTAGCATTTAGCGCGTGCTAATCGATTAGCGTACCTTAGTAAAAGAGGGGGTTAATTTTTTTGTACCTGGGGCAATGAAGTGTTAAGTAACTTGCCCAATGTCACAAGGAGCTGTAGTAGGAATTTAACTCACAACCTCAGGGTGCTGAGGCAGCTGTTCTAACCGCTAGGCTTATCCAAGGTCACAAGAAGCAGCTATGAGACTTGAACCCTGGTTTCACCGCCCACTGTTTAAGGCTATTCCTCTACTATTAATTCAGACCGTAAGCAGAACCAATATTTGGCTTACTTTCCCTTGTCAGCCTCCAAATAAACTGGAAATATATGCTCTCGCAAGGACTGTTTGATATATTTGGACATGCATATGTTGAACAGATTTTTGGCTTTTTTCTTTTGATATGTCAGTCACCTGGTTAACAGTAGAAAATAGGAAAAGCCTGCTGTTTTAAACTTGTCTTTTATTATTATTCTGTACGTGAGCCCTAGTGGGCCAACTATAAATCATCAAAGACAATCACATAAAGATACAAAAATAGATTCTGTTGACACACAAAAAGAAATGGACACGAAAGGGAGGCCTCAGTCAGTACAGCATGTTATCAATTTTGTACAACATACTTTCAGAGCCCACATGTGAAGTAAATGTGGTACATTTTAATACTATGGGGTTTTTTTTTTTTGGGGGGGGGGGGTTGGGGGGAGTGATTCAGAAAATATATTAGAAATCCTCGTTTGTTTGAATTGATGGTTTGATGTTCCACTACCTCAAGACCTCCCAACACATTTATTTTTCTCTGCTTGCTTCCTGTTTGCAAGCTTATGCATATTGTAGTCTTCTGCTCATGTCACCTGCTCCTCTCTCAAGTCCTGTCTGCTGAGATCTTTCTGTTATTCCTCTGATATTCTATACCTGATGATCAGATGGAATTCACTATGCAGATGCAACTGCATGGTAAATCCTGATAGTTCTATCGGAGATTCTATAACTTCCTAACAGGTCTGTCTATTTCTTTTTTTTTAATCTTTATTAATTTTCAAATATTAACAGTGCAACACACAGGTATAAGAACATATAACAAGTCAATAAAAGCATATTCAACTTACAGATATTCAAAATCAATCATTTTATCCCACCCACCCAACGATTAATCAATAACACAAATGTATATACTCTTTCAATAACCTACACTATTTAAAATAGTACAATCTCTTCCACCCTGGATGTGTAAGGAAAAAGCACAGAAATTAAAGACAAAAACAACTACAGAGAAGTAATAAAAGATGTCAATGGGCCCCAAACCAAATAGGTCTGTCTATTTCTGATGGAGGAAAGTCACATATTACATTTTACAGTTTGGCATTGTATTTAAAGTAGATATGGGTTTTAAGCATTTCCCTACATTCTAATAATCATCCCCTCCCCATTACAAAACCATGATAGTGATTGCTGAATGCTCTGCGCTGCTCCCGACACATAAACATCTCACCATAACTCCCTTGTAGGTCATGGTGAGCCCTCCCAAAACACCCCAAAACCTACTAGACCCACCTGTCTACTATCCCAATCGTCCTCACGGCTGCAGGTGGCACCTATATGGCAATACAGTAGGTTTGGGGGGGTTTGGGGGGATACACATGTTCCACTAGAAATAAATACTCAAGGATTAGGGCCCGAATATATCCCTTATTCACTCAAAAACAAGCCCCACACGGACAAACGATGCACACACCCAGCAACACTACAAGGCCTTACTTACAACCCACAACATTCACACTCCCCAAAGAGAAAGGGAAAAAGAAAAGAAGTGGAGAAAAAGGCCTCAGTTCAGCTTCATCTGGCCAAAAAAACTCCACTCCTACAGAAGCTGTTTATCTGTTTATATGTAAATGCTGAAAAATAGTCCAAGAAAACAAGGCAACTAAAGTAGCCTGCCAGGTGATATCAAACGGCACGCCTAATACAGATGAAAGTCAATGGGCGAATGTAACAAAAGGCAGTAAGTATAGTCCAGCTCATAACATCCACAGCAAAAGCAAGAAAAAATAACTTAGCTGCTAATGGCCTCCAAATCCAGGCCAGGCAGTCCTTACACCCAACAGGGAACTCTCCGTTTCACATCAAATCGCTGCGTCAGGGGTATCATTGCTTCACATCCAGATATTCCAGACCCACCATACTCCTCAAACATCCTCACCACTTCATCGATCAAAACTGGCGCTTTTGTTACATTCACCCACTGACTTTCATCTGTATTAGGCGTGCCGTTTGATACCACCTGACAGGCTACTTTAGTTGCCTTGTTTTCTTGGCCTATTTTTCAGCATTTACACATAAACAGCTTTTGTAGGAGTGGAATTTTTTTTGCCAGATGAAGCTGAACTGAGGCCTTTTTCTCCACTTCTTTTCTTTTTCCCTTTCTCTTTGGGGAGTGTGAATGTTGTGGGTTGTAAGTAAGGCCTTGTAGTGTTGCTGGGCGTGTGTATCGTTTGTCCGTGTGGAGCTTGTTTTTGAGTGAATAAGGGATACACATGGTCCCCATAAATGCAGTGGTTAGAGTAGCTTGTGGGCCTGGGTCCTCCTCTCTATGGTTCACTAGCCCCCCCCCCCCACACACACACACACACATACTACTTAAGCCACCTATGTGCTGCTCTACTAGGCTTTGCTATGCCAGGTGCTGATGTTCTGGAGGCAGGTATGTACGTTTTATTCTGATTTTTATGGTGCTGTGGGTGGGGGGAGGGGTCAGTGATCACTGGGGCAGTGTGTGTGGGGTCTGTACTTTGTGTCTGCAGTACTTATCTGATCACTTTGGATACCTTTTTGGCACTTAGACCAGCTGTTACGTGGCCTACGTCACAATGTACAAGTTCTGTCCAGGCAGCCTCGTTAAACTTTCTATTATTCTTGCAGTACAACCAAGTTTAGATCAGCCCATGTCTCGCCCTCACCACTCCTCCTAAAATGCCCCTTTTAGCTCTGGTCGTACAGCAGCACTGAAAAGGCCTAAGTCGTTTTTAGATATGTCTGAAACCCGGTTTGATTATCGGCACTTGGACAACTTGTCTGACTGATCGTCCAAGTGCCGATTTAGGCCTGTTTTTAGACCGTATAACGCATTGGTTAATTTATGAACGGTATTAACACAAAAAGGAAATATGGTCATTAGAATGTAAGGAAATGCACAGAAACCCATGGAAATTGGCTGGGCTTCAGTGCAATTAGGGGGTCCTTGTACTAAGGCGCGCTAACTGATGTAGCATGTGCTAAAGATTAGCACGCGCTAAATGCTAAGATGCCCTTATATTCTATAGGCACCTTAGTATTTAGTGCACGCTAAATTGATAACGCATGTTACATCAGTTAGCACAAGCTAAATTGGTTAACATGCCTTAGTAAAAGGACTTCTTACTACAGCAGCATCACTTCCAGGGGTTCGTATTCTCTATCTTTTCTTAACCGCATAGAACTTAGCAGTATTTGCGGTATAGAAGTGAGTTTATATGGCTTTAAGTTACCCCTGTGTGCTTGGCTTAACTATACTGGCAATTTTATGGGCAGAACTGATATGGACCGACAGGACACAGAAATTATACCTTATATTTGTACCACCTTACTATCGTTTCATATCTAGTCTGGAAGGGCTGTGGCTCATTGGTTGGGCTACAGCCTTTGCACCCAGAGGTTGTGAGATCAAATTCTAGTGCTGCCAAGTGACTTAATCCTCCAGTGCCCACTGCTTTGAAATGCCAAAGCAACAAGCCCCTTTCCTCACTAATTTAGTTATATTGTAAACCACTTAAACATACCACTCGATAGGCAAGATAAAACTTGGAAACTTTAATTACATTTATGAAACAATTTTAATTGCTGTCAAGTACATATGTACTGTAATTATATGGTGAGGAATGGCCTAGTGGTAGAGCTGCTGCCTCTGCACCCAGAAGTTGTGTGATCAAATCCCAGGGCTGCTCTTTGTGACTCTGGGCAAGTCACTTAATCTTCCACTGCCCCAGGTTCAAAACTGCTTTATAGAAACATAGAAACATAGAAGATGACGGCAGATAAGGGCATAGCCCATCAGGTCTTCCCACTCTACTGACCCACCCCCAAGTCTACTATCCTAGGGATCCTACTCCTGGTGACAGGTTCCCTTGGCTTAACCCTCTAAGGCTTTGAGTGCAGTAGCGTAGTAAGTAGAGGGGGGGAGGGGGGTCTGCCCCCTAGTGCTGTCTTGGTGAGGACGAAGGCAAACATCCTCCTCTCTGCCCCCCCCCGCTACTTCCCCACCCTCCACTGCCATGCATGTTCACTGCTTCCCTTCCCTGTACTCCCAAGGAAATGACCTCAAAGGAAGAGCCAATGCTGACATAACAACAGTTTGGGGGTTGCTACTCATGCCAGGAATATTACAGAGGTATGGGGGAAGGGAAGCAGTACGTATGTGGCAGGGAAAGAACAGGTAGGGGGGGCAGAGAAGAGAGCAGGGGAGGGGCGCCTCTCACCCTCTCCCTCACTATACTACTGTTTGAATGTAGTTGTATAACTGCAAAAAGGTGGTATACAAGTCCCAATCCCATTCTTTCCCTTAAATCCACCTAGATTGGGGTATTAAAAAATACTAGCAAACATATTCTGCAACTTTGACAATTAAAAGTAAGAGCTTCTGTGTTAAAAAAAAAAATGTCACCTAGAGAACATGCATGGCATGGCTCAAAAGAACTATTAGCCACATTTACAAAGCTTTTCTCTAATCAACTTCATTTCAGTATTTATAAGAATATAAGACATGCCATCAAGTCTTGCATCTTGTCTCCAACAGTAAACAGTCTAGAATACTAGGAAGTATCTAGCAGAGCCCAAAAAGTAGGTTGCATTCCCTACAACTCACTAAAAGAGATAAATGGTAACCTCCTCAGAGGTGCTTGGTTAATAATTGCATACAGACTTTTCCTCTAGGGATTTCTCCATAGCCTTTTAAAGCAAGTTATGATAAATGTCTTTGACCACATTCTCTAGCAAAAGACTCCAAGCTTGTTTTATCACTGAATGAAAGAAAATGCTCTCATCCAATTTGTTTTGAATCTGGTACCCATAAGATTCATGCTGTGTTTCTAGTCTTACTACTGTTTCAACGAGTGCATAAACATTCTTTATTCACTTGCTCTGCTCCTCCAAAAGCTTCATGAGACCTGGTCTCTAGAGGTTAAGGGCAGGAACAATCTCCAGGCCAGGTTCAACATGGTGCTGAATGACCTCTAATAGAAGTTTTGCAGTACTAACATTAGGAGTCAAGTTGCCAAACAAAATCTTTTTGTCATTATTTGGAGTTTGATTCTTAGAAATAGTTCTGAGAAACTACCACTAGGGGTCAACTGATGCCATAGAAACAGAGAAAAATGAAGGCAGATAAAGACCACATGGCCTATCTAGTCTGCCTATCCATGTTATCTTCTGTCCCTTCCTCACCCTAGAGAGCCAACGAACTTGTCCAAAGCTTTCTTGAATTCAGATACATTTTTTGCCTACACCGGAAGGCTGTTCCATGCATTCACTACATCTGAGCCTATCCCCTTTCACCTTCATCCTATACTTCAATCCATAATTTCCTTTCAGTTGAAAGAGACTCACCTCATGTGCATTTATGCTACATAGGTATTTAAACATCTCTATCATATATCCGCTCCTGCCTTTCCTCTAAAGTATAGAGACTGAAATATTGAAGTGTTTTCCAATATGTTTTATGAACACCACTGACCATTTTAGTAGTCATTCTCTGGACTGACTCCATCTTGTATATATCTTTTTCAAAGTGCAATCCCCAGAATTATACACAATATTCTAAATGAGCTTTCACCAAAGTCTTATACAGGGACATCATTATTTCCATTTTCCTACTAGCTATTCCTTTCCATATGCACCCAAGCATCCTCTAGCTTTTTCTGTCATCTTTTTTTTACTTGTATGGCTACCTTAAGATCATTGCATAGGTTTACACCCAAGTCCCATTCCTCTTTTGTGCACAAAATATTATTCACCCCTAAACTGTACTGTTCCCTTGAGTTTGTGCATGACCCTGCATTTCTTAGCATTAAATCTTAGCTGCCAAATTTCAGACCATTCTTCAAGCTTCTCTAGGTCCTTCATTATGTTATCCACAGCCTTCAGGGGTATCTACCTTAATGGAGATTTTGGTGTCATCCGCAAAGAGAAATGACACCAAAATCTACATTACCAGACAGCCCTTCTGCAATATTACTTACACCACTGATAACATCCCTTTCCCTAGAGTGAGCTCCATTTACCACTACTCTTTCACCTTCCACTCAAGCAGTTCCTAACCCAGTACATCATTTTGGGGCCCATACAGAGAGCACTCAGTTTATTTATTAGATACCTGTGTGGAATAGTATCAAAGGCTTTGCTAAAAATCTAAATACATTATATCTAATGTTGTCCTTCTATCCAACTCTCTGGTTACCCAAAGAAATTGATCAGGTTTGTCTGACAAAGCCTGCTTCTACTGAAACCATGTTGCCTTGGCACCTGTAATTCATTGGATTCCAGAAATAGCACTATTCTCTGTTTTAAAAGTGTTTCCATAAATTTACTTACCAGAGAAGTGAAAATGAAATTACGAAGGGATGAGACTCATGGTGGGGAAGAAGATTAAGAAGAGGATAAGCAGTGTAAAGACGCATGGTCCCTTTTTAAGGACACAGTCACCGAGGCACAAAATCTATATATACTGCGTATCAACAAGGTATCCAAGAGGAAAAAGAACAAGGAACTGGCATAGTTCACTGTAGCGATGAAGGAAGTGATCAGAGACAAGAAGACTTCGTTTAAGGAATGGAAAAGTTCAAAAACGGACGAAAACTGGAAAAAACACAAACAGCATCAAAGCAGGTGCCATAAGGCAGTTAGAGGGCCAAAAAAGACTAAGAGGAAAAAAAAAGCCGAGGAGGCAAAAAATTTTAAGCCGTTCTTTCAATATATTAAGGGGAAACGACCCGCGAAGGAAGCGGTGAGGCCGTTGGATGACCATGGAATAAAGGGAGTGCTAAAGGAGGACAAAGCCATCACCGACAAACTGAACACATTTTTTTGTCTGTATTTACCGAAGAGGATATACACAACATACCGGAAGCCGACAGGCTATACGTGGGAAATGAAGATGGGAAACTGACAGGATTGACGGTCAGTCTAGAAGAGGTATGCAGGCAGATTGATAGGCTTAAAAATGATAAATCCCTGGGAACAGATGGCATTGATCCGAGGGTAATCAAGGAACTGAAAGGGGCTATAGCTGAACTGCTTAAACTGATAGCCAATCTATCGATCAAATAGGGAAGGATTCCGGAAGACTAGAAGGTGGCGAATGTTACGCCGATCTTCAACTAAACAAATACATAAAAAGATAAACATTTAGATAAATACATATTATTAACAATAAATGCTTTTATACATTTAAAAATGTGTGTATAATTGATGAAAGGAGTCTGTCATAGGGGAAAACACCCTCCAGGGATTCAAGACAAAGTTAGACAAGTTCCTACTGAACCAGAATGTACGCAGATAGGGCTAGTCTCAGTTAGGGCACTGGTCTTTGACCAGAGGGCCGCCGCGTGAGCGGACTTCTGGGCACGATGGACCACTGGTCTGATCCAGCAGCGGCAATTCTTATGCTCTTATGTTCTTAAAGGTTCAAGGGGTGAGCCGGGAAACTACAGACTGGTGAGTCTGACCTCGATACCGGGAAAGATGGTAGAGGCACTGATAAAGGACCGCATCATTGAGCACCTTGATGGACACGATCTGATGAGGACCAACCAGCATGTCTTCAGCAAAGGAAGATCTTGCTTGATGAATTTGCTGTACTTCTTCGAGGGAGTAAACAGGCGGATAGACAAGGATGACCCAGTCAACATTGTATATCTGGATTTTCAGAAGGCATTCGACAAGATTCCGAATGAGTGACTACTTTGAAAAATTGCGAGCCATGGAATCAAGGGTGAAATACTCACGTGGATTAAAAACTGGTTGGCAGATAGGAAACAGAGAGTGGGGGTAAATGGAAAATACTCAGACTGGAAAAGCGTCACAAGTGGAGTGCCGCAGGATTTAGTGCTTGGACCCGTGCTCTTCAACATATTTATAAATAATCTGGAAATTGGTACGACAAGTGAGGTGATTAAATTTTCAGACGATACGAAGTTATTCAGAGTAGTGAAGATGCAGGAGGATTGCGAAGACCTGCAATGTGACAAAAACACACTCGAGAAATAGGCCACGAAATGGCAAATGAGGTTCAACGTGGATAAGTGTAAAGTGATGCATGTTGGTAACAAAGATCTTATATATGAATACTGGATGTCCGGGGAGGTTCTTGGAGAGACCCCCTAGGAAAGAGACTTGGGAGTACTAATCAACAAGTTGATGAAGCCGTCCGTGCAATGTGCGGCGGCGGCAAAAAGGGCGAACAGAATGCTAGGAATGATTAAGAAGGGGATCAGGAACAGATCGGAGAAGGTTATCATGCCGCTGTACCAGGCCATGGTACACCCTCACCTGGAATACTGTGTCCAGTACTGTTCACCGTACATGAAGAAGGACATGGTACTACTCTATAGGGTCCAGAGAAGAGCGACTAAAATGGCTAAGGGGCTGGAGGAGTTGCCATACAGCAAGAGATTAGAGAAACTGGGCCTCTTCTCCCTTGAAAAGAGGAGACTTAGAGGAGACATGATAGAAACATTCAAGATACTGAAGGGAATAGACTTAGTAGATAAAGACAAGTTGTTCACCCTCTCCAAGGTAGAGAGAACGAGAGGGCACTCTCTAAAGTTAAAAGGGGATAGATTCTGTACAAAGGTAAGGAAGTTCTTCACCCAGAGAGTGATGGAAAACTGGAACGCTCTTCCGGAGGTTGTTATAGGGGAAAACACCCTCCAGGGATTCAAGACAAAATTAGACAAGTTCCTGCTGAACCGGAACGTACACAGGTAAGGCTGGTCTTAGTTAGGGCAGTGGTCTTTGACCTAGGGGCTGCCGCAGGAGTGGACTGCCAGACACGATGAACCACTGGGCTGACCCAGCAGCGGCAATTCTTAGGTTCTTATGACTTACCACCCTGGAGTTGCTTACCTCTTTTTTATTTCTGCTTTTGTGGAGAAGGATCACATCCGCCCTTTTCCAGTCATCCGGTACCACTCCCGACTCTACAGAAGCATTGAAAAAGGTCAGCCAGTGGAGCTGCCAGAATTTTAATTTCCTTCAGTACCCTCAGATGTATACCATCCTGGCACATCACTTTGTCCACCTTTACTTTAGCTAGCTCCTCCTGAACACAGTTCTCTAAAATTCATTCAGGGTCTACCACACCTCCATGTCTATTTGTGTTTGTCTTCTGCAGCCCTGCTCTTGGCCCTTCAGCTGTGACTATTGTTTTTTCCAGCTGCATCTTTGCTTTCCTGACTACCAGATTCTTTTAACTTTTCCAGACATGTTTCCATGTCTTCCTCTTTCTGCGATCTTTTGTAATTTATGAAAGCTAACCTCTTTTTCCTTACCTGTTCAATTACTACTTTTGAAAACCAAAGCAGCCTTCTTTTTGCTTACTTTCCAAACAAAATGGTTTGTTGCCCTTACAATAGTTTTTTGTTTTTTTTTTCAGTTTTGCTCACTGCTTTCCTATTTCTTCCAGATGTTCCCATCTAGACAATAACTCTTTGACATAATACCCTATCTGAACAAAGTCATTTTTATTGTAAGTCTAGAACCTTCACTTTTAAACAAACCCTCTCTGCACCTATCTTAATATTAAACCACACCATCTGGTCTGGTGATCACTGGATGCCAGATGATCACCCACTATAACATCTGAAACACCCCCAATCATAACCACTAAGTCCAGTATGGCCCAATCCTGTGTGGATTCCATTACCAACTGCTGGATCAGAGAATTCAGGATATCTCTTCTGTAAAAGGGATACGTCAATCAACATCTGGCTTATTAAAATCACCTATTAGCAATACTTCCCCTTTTACAGCTATATTTTAAATGCCTTCGGTTAAATCTCTGTTCACTTCTTCTGTCTGTGAAGGAGCCCTATATACCATACCAATGGAAATACATTTTCTGTTCCATCTTACCAGAGTGACCCAGAGTGCCTCTTCTTTACCCTGAAGGTCCTGTAATTGTATGGATTTAATACGATCTTTAACATATACCACCTTCACTCCTTTTCTTCACACCCAGATTATATAGCCTGTTATATCCCCGTCATGGTTCTCCCTGAACCACATCTCTGTAATAGCCACTAAATCCAAATCAGCCTCTTCCATCCCAGCCTCTAGATCCAAAACCTTTTTTGCCATACAACAAGAAATAGTATATACTGCTTTCCAAACATTGACCCTTTTCCCCATATGTGTAGAGGTATAAACATGACTGCAGATAAAGGCCAAATGGCCCATCCAGTCTGCCCATCTACAGCATCCACTATCTCCTCCTCTACCTAAGAGATCCCATGATTTTTTTGAATTCAGACACAGTTTTTTGTCTCCACCACCTCTACCAGGAGACTATTTCATGCATCTACTACCCTTTCTGGGGGAAAAAAATCTTTACAGTACTCTTGAGCCTATCATCTCTTAACTTCATCCTACTTAATGATTTACTAACTAAGGGTTTATACTGACCAGGAGGCTTTGATTACCCAACCATTCTGACTGATGATCATTCCTGCCCCTTAACCTCTAGACATGCTCAGGAGGGCCTTGGAGGTTTGTGTGTGTGTGTGGAGGGGGTGGGGTGGGGGGTGTAAGGATGGGTGACTGAGGGTAGAATGTGCCTGCAGAGACAGAGATTTGACAGGAGGAAGAGTCCAGTTTAAATTTGGCTGTATTTGCTTTAAAGCTATATTTGGTCTGACTCCAGCTTATCTCTCTTCTCACTTTGAATTTTGTAAGTCTAATAAGAATATGCGAAAAGCTTATTGGATCACATTTCCAACATCAAAATCATGTCGCTATAAGAGATTCTTAGGAAAAACTTTTGCATTTCAGGCTAGTATAATGAATATTTGGTGGAGTACACTTCCCCCTCCCGATTCGTGGTTTTAGGACTCACAATTTTGATTATTTGCGATTTCCTAAAACTGGAATTACCCCCACCTCCTTCTCCAGACCTTACGGGTCTAGCGGTCTTTCGGGGCAGGAACAATCTTCCTACGCTCCTGCTCCGTGCAGATCACTCAGCCAAAATGGAGTTCCCGTCGTGAGATTCAGCAAAAATTGTATTATTCTATTTATATAATATTGAAATTCTTATACATGGGGCTCCTGAACTGTGAGGTATAGACTCAGGGTTCAAGGACCCAGGGGTATTGAGTCTCAAATTCTTCACCAGGAAGCCTCTATTTTGTAAATTAATGGTCAGAGGTGAGAATTAATCTTACCTTCCACCTTTAACCCACTGAAGTTAAAATAGTGGTAAGTTTACCTAACTATGGTTTTATTTATTCATTCAATTTTCTATACTGTTTTCTCCAGGGAGCTCAAAACAATTTACATGAATTTATTCAAGTACTCAAGCATTTTTCCCTGTCTTTCCCGGTGGGCTCATAATCTGTCTAATGTACCTGGGGCAATGCTTGGATTAAGTGACTTGCCCAGGGTCACAAGGAACAGTGTGGGTTTGAATCCACAACTTCAGGGTACTGAGGCGGTAGCTTTTTAACCACTGTGCCACATATTTTAACTGTACGAATTGTTATTTTTATGCACTTTTCCTTTTTAATACATTATCATGCATATAATTAACTTATTACATTGTGCGCTAATTTTTTTTTTTTTCTGTATGCCAATACTTTTTTTTGTATTGCTTAGGTCATGAACTAATTAATCAGATCAGCGTTGCATGTATGTTTTAATAAAGGTACTGGTCTGCAGGCTGTTGTTTGGATGGATTTTTGTTATTTGGTTACAGTTTGCTGGACAATATTGTAGCAACTGGTATGAACCTATTCCCTAGCAAAACATTTTGTGACATGTTTGTGTGTGATTTATACCACTACTCATTGGATGACCTAGAATGAACCATCTGTGCTTGAACACTATATTGGTCAACTATTTCACATAGAAACAGAGAAAATGACAGCAGATCAAAAACATGGTTATCCATATCAACTACTAGTTTCTTCTATTCCTTCTCCTCCTTAGTGATCCTCTGCACTTGTCCATAAGAACATAAGAATTGCCGCTGCTGGATCAGACCAGTGGTCCATCGTGCCCAGCAGTCCGCTCACACGGCGGCCCTCTGGTCAAAGACCAGCGCCGTAACTGAGACTAGCCCTACCTATGTATGATCCGGTTCGGCAGGAACTTATTTAACTTTGTCTTGAATTCCTGGAGGGTGTTTTCTCGTACGACAGACTCCGGAAGAGCGTTCCAGTTTTCCACCACTCCATTGGAAGGTTGTTCCATGCATCTATCACCCTTTCCATAAAGAACCAGGTGACTTGTATAAAACTAAGAACACCAGTAGCTCCCTATAAACAGTATTATCACAACTACTCTGTAAATTCTAACTGCAAACTTGTCAGATTTCAGTTTGCTAAAGGTTGACTTGCACATAATTTAATGCTGATGAAGTTCACTTATGAGCTTTGGTGCCTGAGCAACCGTAAAGTTTAGGCAGTTCTATAATGAAATTCACATGGAATTCTGCAACCTGCGCCAGTTTTGTGTCAGACTCTTTAACGTGTTCCAGTTGCATGAAATACTAATTAAAGGCACTCACTGTTAACTGATATAAATAGTCCCCACTTAGCCTATTTTAGGTATGGGCTGTAAAACAAACAATTACGTGACAGATGATACATGTTAGCACACACACACACACACAAAAATTCTGTAATGACATTTCTGTAATGTTTTAACCTCTTCAACCAGCATGTGTTCTGAATTAAAAGCTATAGGGGGTGCCGATTGCAAAGGTGACAGGCACACTAACTTGTGATGCTTTTTCCCAGAAATAGAAAAACCTTAGAATACCTCTGCCATTTGCATTAGAAATTTAATGTAGGCAATAACATTATTAATAGGAGCATGTCTTTGATTTGTGTACAAACGTGAAGAAGGACACAGAACTACTCGAAAGGGTCTAGAGAAGAGCGACTAAAATGGTTAAGGGGCTGGAGGAGTTGCCGTACAGTGAGAAATTGGAGAAGCTGGGCCTCTTCTCCCTTGAAAAGAGGAGATTGAGAGGGGACATGATCAACATATTCAAGATAATGAAGGGAATAGACTTAGTAGATAAAGACAGGTTGTTCACCCTCTCCAAGGTAGAGAAAACGAGAGGACACTCTCTCAAGTTAAAAGGGGATAGATTTCGTATAAACGTAAGGAAGTTCTTCTTCACCCAGAGAATTGTAGAAAACTGGAACGCTCTTCTGGAGTCTGTTATAGGGGAAAACACTCTCCAGGGTTTCAAGACAAAGTTGGACAAGTTCATGCTAAACTGGTGAGACTGGACTCATTTGGAGCACTGGTGTTGACCTAGGGGCCGCCGCATGAGCGGATAGCTAGGCAGGATGGACTATTGGTCTGACACAGCAGCGGCAATTCTTATGTTCTTATGCCAAATTGCAGAAATGACTTAATTAAATACTTAGCAAATTATCTATTGCATACAAAATAAAGTATTCCTGTCTTCCAAACTTAATTTCTAGAGGGTCAATATTCAAAGTAAGTTTGCCAGCCAAAAATGGCTCCTGGCTTATTAAATTGCCTGCGCAGGGCTAGCTACTAATTTTCAGTGGCACTTAATAGGTATGTGCCAGTGAAAATGCCGGTTAGCACCAATCTGAAAACTGGCTATTTTGGGTGTGCAGGTTAGCCTCATAAATAGGAGCACAAAAAAAGTCAGTCCTATTTTTATGTTGTAACCTATAGACGATTAAAGGCTGAATATCACACTTAACTGAGTATGGGTTAGTCTTCTCCGCATACCTGGAATTTCAATGCCAGTGCCTGAGTAAAGCCTGACACTGAATTTCCAGGATTAGCACTGGCCGGAATCCAGTCTGGTTTTCAGGAATTCCCCCCAGTGAATATGCATTGAAAACAGTGCATGCAAATAGATCTCATGCATATTCATTGAGGAAATCCTGAAAACCCGACTGGATTCAGGCCCTCGAGGACCGGAGTTGCCCACCCCTGAGCTAGGTGCATTTTATAGAATCAGGGACTTTGAAAATGAAGGAGACGAAACAGGACACAAATATTGACATGTGTATATGTTCTACAGAATGTGTCATATACAGTACACCCCCGCAAATTCGCGGTCAGCGATTCACGGACTCAGTCATTCGCAGTATTTTCTAACCGCCTCTTCCGGTAAAAATATAACGTGAATGATAGACCAATGGAAAAGCTCTCTGTTTTTCCGGGCCACGCGCCTCCTTTGCACCCTCCCACAATACAGTGAGAGGGGGAAAGCAGATCAACAAATTCCCTCCTCCCACCACCAACATGGTGGTCGCATCACTCCCGACGTCAGCCTCTTCTCACGGAAACCTGTAGCGAGCTTCCCGTGCGGGGCTCTGCAGGAGGAGGAGGTTGAGTGAGCAGGAACCAGCAATGGGGAAGCTGATACGCCGCCGACTAAGGCGACCAGGTAAGCGGCACAGCTCGGACCGGAGCAAGAGAAGAGGAGGAGGGGGAGTGCTGATTACAGTACTCTTCTGATAGTTGTGGTTTTTCAACTTTCACAGTCAGTTTGCGAATGTAACTCCCGCGAATTTCGGGGGAGTACTGTAAAAATCAGCTTCATTACCTAATAGGAAAAGTAGTCCATTCTGTGTAACTCCTCACATGGCTAGGCGATTTAAGAATTAGGTCAATCATACCTTATAGTGGACCTCAGGTGGCAAGAACCCATCAAACGCATCCTCCTTATTTAGAAGCATTATCTCAGTCCTGCTGAATTTTGCAAAGCAGGTACAGTGTTGTGTTTTGGATTTACTACACATTTCAATAATATTTCAAGGCAGTGGCGGAGTAATGAGGGGGCGGGGAGAGTCTGCCCTGAGCGCCATCTTGGTGAGGGTGCAGGCACCTGCCCTCCTCTCCACCCTCCCCCACTCCTTCCCCTCCCCTGCCGTGTGTGCATGCTGCTTCCCTTCCCCATACCTCTGTAACATTCCTGGCGCAAGCAACAACTTCCAACCTGCTGTTGCGCCAGCATCAGCTCTTCCTCTGATGTCACTTTCTGTATCCGCGCCTAGGAAGTAACATCAGAGGAAGAGCTGATGCTGGTGTGACAGCAGGTTGGGGGTTGCTGCTCGTGCCAGGAACGTTGCAGAGACATGGGGGGGGGTGGAAGGGAAGTGATGCACCTGCGGCAGGAGTGGAAGGGGAAGAAACATGTAGAGGTGGGGCGGGGGCAGAGAGGGGCACCACCACCCCGTTCGCCTCTCAGCCTCACTATGCCACTGTCTCAAGGTGAATTACATTTAGAAGATTTACAATCTCTTGTAGTTTTTACATGATGCAATACAGAACAATCCTCTCAAGATCTGAGACAGACTTAAATGATCTTTCCATAGGGTTCATGTTTCAAGTGAGGACAGCATAGAGTTACCATATGTCTCCAGAAAAAGGGGAACGGATTGAGACATCTAGATTTTACTTGCATTGGAAGTAAGGAGGACAGATTGAGATATCTGGGATTTGCTTCCATTGAAAGAAATGGAGGTAAAACCCGGATGTCTCAATCCGTCCTCCTTTTTCTGGAGCCATAGAGTAACCCTAGGATAGCACTGTTTGAATGACTGCTTTTTAAATCATGCCATTTTATCAGGCCTTTTCTTATTTCAAAATGAAAACAGAGGCAAGCCTTTTCTCCCTCTACATCTGCAGGATTCTCCTTCCACTGCTTCTTTCTCTGAACTGCAAGCATAGACAGGGATTTCTTTAAAACGGAACTTGGCGCCTTACTATTATCTAAACAGAGAGTTACAGAAAGAAATCAAAACATTAAGGGAAGGGAGCAAATTTTAGATTAAGCTCAGACCTTTTTCAGTTGTAGCTCAAGGCTGGTTACATTCAGGCAGAATATTTTCCTGTCCCCAGAGGTCTAAAAAACAGAAAAGGTTGTTGTTGGGTTTTTTGTGCTAGCGGCAGGGCTGGATTAAAGGGTAGGCCCAGTAGGCACGAGCCTCGGGCCCAAAAACATTATGGGGACCCACCGGTGTTAAGGGAAGGCAAACATGCAGTCCGGGCATCTCTTCCCGTTCCAGGGCTGGCGTTAGGGGGCTGCAAACAGGGCAGAGGGCCCCTGATTGTATGGTGAGGTGATGTAAGCTTCCCTCCCTTCGACTCCTCCCTGCCCTCTCTCCCGCTGCTGCCGCAGCCTGTAATCAAATTGAACCCATGCCACGGGGCTGCTCTAATACTGTGCATGCCTATTTCCTCATAACAACTTCCTGTTTCAGAGGAGAAGGGAAGTAGGACACCCTCCTGCCGGTGAGCTTCAATGGGATGGGGGGGGTGTTTGAAGATATTGGGAACAGTTGCAGTGGATAGTGATAGGATGAGGATGTGACAGATAGGAGGGATGACAGCGGGAGAGATAGCACTGAGTAGGTGGATGGGAATCAGATCAGAGGAGCAGGATGTGGGTTTGGAAGATGAGAGAAAAATGTGCAGTTTCCTCTTCAGTGATTTCAGAAAAGGAGGAAAAAGTGGCAGGTGTAAGGGGAGGTTGGCAGAAGGGACAGATGGAAAGGGGTGGGGGGGGGAGGTGACCTGGTTGAGAACTCAAGGTGAATCTTCTGAACCTTGTTGTAGAAGAACTCATCCATAGTCTGAGGAGAAGGCAAAGGGGTATTAGAGGGCACTTTGAGTAGAGAGTTTTGTGTGGCAAAGAGATGGCGAGGGTTAGAGCTAAGAGAGTTAGTTAAATGGGCGTAGTATTCTTGTTTACCAAGTGAGAGGGCACACTGAAAGGATGTCAGCAGGAATTGGAAGTGTATGTGCACACGCCATTAAGTGTCTCAGCACATATCATTTTTCAAAGGAACTGTGCCACATACTCTCTCCCCTATACTGCCATTGCCACTTCTAGTTAAAACAACATTCAGCTGTGCTATGAGAGCTTTTGGAGATATGTGTGTGTGTGTGTGTGTGAATTTGCACACATGAGGAAGAGTGTGTTAGCAGGATGTAAATGCGGAGTATGACGAAGTGAAGATATGTGTCTGGAGTATGTGGATGAGAACGTTCATATGTGTAAGTGTGAATAGGAAGGTGTATTTGTGGTATTTATTCCAGGAAGGTGGTCACTGCTATGGGAGACTAGCAGTGTTCATCTGCAGAGGTGTGCATCAATCTTACTTGTGTAGCAGTAAGTAGTACTCACAGGATAATGATCAAGAAGAAAAATATTGTTTACGTCAACCTGATCCTTAGAGAGAACTATCCTGGCAAGGCTTTGCTGTAACAGGAGTTTGATTTCCGTAGGTCTTATTTGCAGAATTTCACCTTGACCTCTTCTTCAGATGTAAGAGGGCTTATTAAACTCTCTCCCTACAGACTGCATGTCCGTTGGTTGACCTCTCTAAATCTATATCCTTAAGTAGATCTCTGCTGCTAAAGGAGAGGCTGAATCCTGATCCAGTCCATTCTGTAAGTTGTTGTGTACTTCTGAGCTTTTATTTCCTTGAAACTAGTCCAAAGAGAACAGAAAGCTTTATCCTGCTCCCAATCCAGCGATGCTCTGTTTCCTCTTTTGGCATGCTGCATTCTATGCCAGGTTATCCAAAGTAACTGATTCACAATTAAATCCAGCAGCAATAAACCTCTTACTCTCATCATGCTTTCTAGATTAAAGGTTTTCTGAAGAGAACAAGAAAAGGTAAGGCACAAAAGAGTCCTTTTGGACAGTAAGCTAAGAAGAACATTGTAGTCTTTTGCGGAAGTTGAAACCTTTTTTTTTTTAATGTCCTGGTGATTTTAGATCAGTCTCTCAGGCAACAATTTCACTAAAATTGGACTATTGTAATTTTTTACTTTTAAGGTTACTAAGTCACTCATTACAGGCATTACAACTCAGGCTGATGCTATTCTTTATTGGCTAGAATTTCTCATTACAGTCTTTTGCTATATTCACACCAGCTACCTACGGTATATTGTGAAGGGTCAGATTTAACGTACTGACATTAATTCATCATGCATTGTATTATGAAGTTTAAAGTACCTTATACTTTAGTAAGGTTCTAAAAATATATTAGCCCAAATGCTCCTTGAGGTCTAAGGCTACACCTTCTGTCACAGGTTCTACAATATAGAATTGATTGTCAAAGGAATTTTGGAGAATTTTCTTGACCATTATTTCCTAATAAGGAAGTCCAACATTTTTTATTTATAGTTAGGAATATTTTTCCTTATTTTCACTTGTTCATAATGTATTTCTTTCATCCTCAGTTTGTTAGATTCTCCTGCAATTCCTCACCATTCACTTTTTTTTAAAAAAAAACTTTAGATGTTAGCATTTTGAGTTCAATGTTTTTATTGGTATATAAACAAAGAAACATACAACAATGTAAGAACAGCTTTGTTTTACTACTGCTGATTGTAGTGTGTTTCCAGCTGAATTTTACTTGTTATAAGAAGATGTTAGCATTTTGAACTACTGTAACCTACTTGATGTAGTACTTACGTTTAGTTCTTTCAATGTTTGCAGATGGTCCAGAATAGAACATAGAAACAGATGGCAGATAAGGGCCACGGCCCATCTAGTCTGCCCACCCTAATAACCCTCCCCTACCTTTCTCTGTGAAGAGATCCCACGTGACGATCCCATTTTGTCTTAAAATCAGGCATGCTGCTGGCCTCAATTACCTGTAGTGGAAGACTATTCCAGCGATCAACCACCCTTTCAGTGAAGAAGTATTTCCTGGTGTCACCGTGTAGTTTCCCGCCCCTGATTTTCCATGGATGCCCTCTTGTTGCCGTGGGACCTTTGAAAAAGAAGATATCCTCTTCCATCTCGATATAACCCGTGAGATATTTGAATGTCTCGATCATGTCTCCCCTCTCTCTGCGTTCCTCAAGTGAGTATAGCTGCAATTTATCCAGATGTTCCTCATACGGGAGATCCTTGAGTCCCGAGACCATCCGGGTGGCCATTTGCTGGACCGACTCAAGTCTCAGCACATCTTTGCAGTAATGCGGCCTCCAGAATTGTACCCAGTATTCCAGTATTGACCTGGGATGAAGGAAAAGCACATAGCCTGGGTTAGGTGGGTTTCATTGCTTGTTTACAGGTACAGTCCAAGATGATGGTGTTGGTGCTAGAAAGCCCTTGAATGTTGAAGGGGTAGAATAGGGTGGTATGAGCCCCCTGGTTGACTAAATTTAAGTTGGGACATTGCATTGCAAATTCCTATCAAATATTGAGTTCAGTAATTGTGCCGATAATGTAGAAAGTCTAGTCATATTTTGAAGATTGAGGCAATTTTTTTTCCATTGGAAATTAAGGACTTCTTTTACAAAGCCGCGGTAGTGATTTGGTTCCTATGGGTTTCAGTGCATTTGCCATGAAAGAATCATTACCATGGCTTTGTAAAAAGTGCCCTAAAAGCTGTCCTATTTTCAGTGTTAAAATGGGAATTATGGGTTTTTTTTTTGTCAAGTTACATGGTAGGTGCAGGGAGGTTCTAGAGCTTTTTTGTTTTTTGTTCTTATTTATATATTTATTTGTTGGGATTTATTAAACACCATTATGAAGAGATTCACCCAAGGTGGTGTACAGTTTATATTCTAAGTGGTTTATATTGAATAGCAATTGAGTATTCTAAGTATCTAGTAGAGAACACATCTTTACAGTGATAGACCATGAATGGTTCTATGTTATCTGATTTTAATGGCATTCCTTTTTTATTTTTGTTTTTATTTGATATATTTTATTGTAAACCACCTTGAATTGTGCTGCAACTAAGGCGGTATATCAAGTTTAATAGACGATCGGTATTTTCCCTATTTGTCCTGGTGGATTCACAATCTAACTATGGTACCTGTGGCAATGGAGGGTTAGATGTTTGGGAAGGGCAAACGTGAATCACTTGTTCATTCTTTCCAAAAATACTAGGATTAGGGGACATGCGATGAAGCTACTAAGTAGTAGATTTAAAACAAACCGAAGAAAATATTTCTTCACACAACGTGTAATTAAACTCCTGAACTCGTTGCTGGATATTGCTGGATAATGTGGTGAAATCAGTTAGCTTAGCGGAGTTTAAAAAAGGTTTGGATAATTTCCTAAAAGAGAAGTCCATAGGCCATTCTTGAGATGGCTTGGGGAAATCCACTGCTTATTCCTAGTGTAAGCATCATAGAATCTGTTTTACTATTTGGGATCTAGCTAGGTACTTGGGACCTGGATTTGCCACTATTGGAAACAGGATACTGGGCTTGATGGACCTTCAGTCTGTCCCAATATGGGAATTCTTATGTTCATTTATGTTAACATCTTCAGCAGTAGGTGATTCTTGCTTTTTATATACAGTACATTTCTTTGTAGTCTATTGGTCAAGGGCAGGGGTTTAGGTGACGAAGTATGTTTTTATTGCTTTTCTAAAGCTGATGAGTCCTTCAAGGGATCTGATCTGAGGGGGACAGTCAATTCCAGTGGCTCAGTATGAAGTGGGAGTAGGACTTTTGCTTTGCAGTTTGCAGTTGAAGGGCATGACCAGGGGGCTTTTTGAAGTGTGTTTCATCCTGGGAGTGGAGGGACCAGTTTAGCACGTATGGAAGAAGCATAGTTGTCACATAGTTCGGCGCCATGTCGTGCAAGGATTTGAACACTAGCATCAGGCCCTTAAAGATACAACATTTGGCTACGTGTAGCCAGTGGTCCAAAGCTAGAGCCTGGGAAACAGGGTCGCGGGCATGGAGGTTTTTCATAAGCTCGATCGCCACGTTTTGAACACACTGGAGACATTGTACAATGATTTGAGGTTTGTGCCGCAAGATGTATGAGGAGCTATTTGATGTCCTGTAGATGACAGTAGTGGTTAAAGGCCAGATGGCTATTAAAAGGAAGCTGGAGGCTTTAGATAATCAGTCTAGAATAGTGGTTCTCAAACATGTCCTTGAGGAACCTCAGCCAGTTAGTTTTTCAAGATACCTGCAATGAATATTCATGAGTTAGCTATGCATGCAATGGATGCACTGTATGGAGATTGTATTCATGAATATTCATTGTAAATATGTTGAGATTGAGCCAGTAAATTTGCATAAGTACTTCTTGGATATTTTGACTATTTCTGAAGATAATATTTCTCTCATTGTACATAATTATTACTGCCCAGTGGGACTGGTTTGGAAGGAACAGGAGCTTCAGCTGAAAGTGTAGATATATTGAACATATGAACATAAAAATTGCCACTGTTGAGTCAGACCAGTGGTCCATCATGCCCAGCAGTGCGCTCACGTGGCGGCCCTCTGGTCTAAGATCAGCACCATAACTGAGACTAGCCCTACCAGCGCACGTTCTTATTCAGCAGAAACTTGTCTAACTTTGTCTTGAATCCTTGGAGGGTGTTTTCCTCTATAACAGCCTCTGGAAGAGCGTTCCAGCTCTCTACCACTCTCTAGGTGAAGAAGAACTTCCTTACGTTTGTACGGAATCTATCCCCTTTCAACTTTAGAGAGTGCCGTCTTGTTCTCCCTATCTTGGAGAGGGTGAACTACCTGTCCTTAACTACTAAGTCTATCCCCTCTCAATCTCCTCTGTTCGAGAGAGAAGAGGCCCAGTTTCTCTAATCTTTCGCTGTACGGCAGCTCCTCCAGCCCCTTACCCATCTTAGTCGCTCTTCTCTGGACCCTTTTGAGTAGTACCGTGTCCTTCTTCATGTACGGCGACCAGTGCTGGACGCAGTACTCCAGGTGAGGGCGTACCATGGCCCGGTACAGCGGCATGATAACCTTCTCTGATCTGTTCATGATCCCCTTCTTTATCATTCCTAGCAATCTGTTTGCCCTTTTTGCTGCCGCCGCACATTGTGTGGATTGTTTCATCGACTTGTCGATCAGAACTCCCAAGTCCCTTTTCTGGGAGGTCAGTGTTTTTAAGGATATTCCTGAACTATTAACTACTTGATCTTTGCTAGTGACAGAAGCTAGATCTTGAAAATGTATTTCCAATTTAGGGCTCCTTTTACTAAGCTGCGTTAGCGTTTTTAGCGCACGCATCATTTTAGCATGCACTAAACCCGTGCTACGCAGCTAGAACTAATGCCAGCTCAATGCTGGCGTTAGCATCTAGGACGTGCGGCAATTTAGCGTGCGCTATTCCATGCATTAATGCCCTAACGTAGCTTAGTAAAAGGAGCCCTTAATCGTATTCTTTTTTTTTTGGGGGGGGGACTATTTTTGGAGTATTTCCTGATTTTTGTATATGTTAGTAGAGAGGTAAAATGTTTATGACACTGAAAGGCAAATCAAATGACTTGGCTATTCATTTCCTATTGAGATTTCCATGTATATGTGTTCTCAACTATCAGATATATTCATACAAATGTTTTGACCCTGATCATTTTAAGCAGCTTTTTTCAGGCTAAGTCTCATCATGATAGCTTAATTGTCTATATGAGTCCAGGCCAAAGATAGGAAGTTTGACTTTTTTTAGTTATATGGTTTCTCTCACTCAGCACTATGACCCATATTCTGTAAATGGTGCTTTAAGTTAAGAGCCAATAGGTGCCCTACCAGTTCCATTTAAAAATGAGTTAAAAATAATTTATAAACAAAAATGTTGGCACCTAAATCACGTTTATGGGGGCACCTTAGATTGCCTAATGTTGAAGTAGGTGTGGCTAATGCTGGAAACAACCTTAGCCATCAAACGTAAGCGCTGGAAATGTAGGCCTCAAAAATGGTAGCCTACATTTCTGTTGCCTATGTTTGAGGCAGCCACGATTTTACAAATGGCACCATTTCATGATCTAGTCTAATCTAATCTAATCTGGGATTTATGATTTGCGCTATGCCTAAAAAGATTCAAGGCGACTTATAGTACAATTTATGGAGTTAGTGCAGTGGAAAAATGCAATAGAGATACATTATAAAGCCTTTGAGATTCTGTTTTACTCTTTGGGATCTATCTAGGTACAGTGGTGCCTCGCATAACAGACGCCTCGCACAGCGAACGCTGCGCATAACGAACTTTTTGTCTTGCTCCCTATAACGAACTTCGTTTCACACAACGAAGTCACCCGAGGGGCCCGGGGGGGGGGCGGAACTACTCTCGCCGCTTCCTAATGTGAGCCGGGAACAGCAGCACCCTCCTGTCTGAATGCAGTGTTCCATCATCTCCCTCCACCTTACCTTAGATGCCGAGTTTTCCGGCTTTCTTTTTCGGCCAGCCACACACTTTCAAAGAGCAGCATGCTCTGTTGTTCAATCTTCTCCTCTGACGCAACCGGAAACCGGAAGTTGCAGGAGAGGAGAACATTGATCAACTTCAGCAGCTGCGCGTGCACAGCTTTTTGAAAGCGTGCGGCTGGGTGAAAAAGAAAGCTGGCAAACTCTGCATATAAGGTGAGGTGGAGGGAGGGAAATGTAGGGCTGCAGAACGAATTATTTTCTTTTACATGTATTCTTATGGGAAAACAGGGCTGCAGAACGAATTATTTTGTTTTACATGTATTCTTATGGGAAAACGCGTTTCACACAACGAACGTTTCACATAACAAACTTGCTCCTGGAACGGATTAAGTTCGTTGTGTGAGGCACCACTGTACTTGGGACCTGGGTTGGCCACTGTTAGAAACAGGATACTGAGCTTGATGGACCTTCGGTCTGTTCCAGTATGGCAGTTCTTATGTTCATTTATGTTAACATCTTCAGCAGTGGGTGATTCTTGCTTTTTATTAAACATGATTGCTTATTAATGTATAACCACATTGTTTTCTACAGAGTGATGATGTTAGAGGCCTTTTTTTTCAAACTGGAGGCCCCCATCAAGTATTGCCTAAAAGTTAAAAAATTACTTGTTAAATGATTAATTCTGTGCTGTTTGATATAGAATACTGTACATGTGATAAATAAAAATATTTTACAGAGTAGTTCTAGTGCGCTAATGTTGAGATACTCTATATCCTTTAATAACAGAGATAAAGCAATCTCTTCTTATTCTCATTAGAAAATGTTAATGCAGTAGCAACACATTTATTATTATAGATGACTATGTCTGCACTTGTAAAATAGAATGTGAGTGAGCTTATTTGCAAAGGAAATTGTTTCCTTCCCCTGTATAAATAGCTGTCTAACAGTTAGCTGGACCTTACCTGTTTAGAGATGAAAGACATTTGGCTAACTGTTTCTGATTTGCCCAGTACATAGTTTTTAGAAGCTGAACTCTGAAGTACAGTAATTGTGTCCTCGGTTAAAAAAATACCTCATGTTTGATGTAGTTAAAAAAGGAAGTTGTGCATAAAAAAGGTCTGTTTTTCTGAACTGTGGTATGAATAGGTGTAGAGTAACCAGCTGGTAATTAGCCACAAAAAGTTGAAAGTTCAATGGCCATCTGCATTAGATTTTTCCCTTCCTTGCCAATGTGGAACTTGTAATAAAGGTAGGTTCTCTTCATATTTCTGTGAGGCATACAAATGGAAGGGAGTTTGCCCATAAGAGACTTCCTACTTCTGCAAGGTAGCCAACTAGCAGTCATTTGACTTTTGACCAGTAGAAGTTGAAAGGCCAGCGGCCAACTGTGTTAAACTTGTCTCTCCCTGTAAATTCTTAATTTAAAATAAGTTTTTTTCCCCCGCAGCAGAAATGAAAAGAAGTTTGCCTGTGAAGCTGGCTTCCTCCTCCATTATGAATAATGAACCGACAGAAAGTTGATCATTGGCCATTCAGAACCGGAAGACCAAAAACAAATGTGTTCCAGATATGTCCCCAGCTGTGTTAAAATTCAGAAGCTGGACATTATAGAAATGCTATTCTTGGTCAACAGATATTTCATTGCTCAGGTCAACAACAGAAATAGAAGGACATTGCATGACAGGAAACCTGATTTCTGGTGTGTAGCAATAGCCAACTGGCAGCCAAGTACTCATCACCCATTCAGAGCTGAAAGGCCAATGGCCAATTGAGTCAGGTTTCCTGAGGTAGCTCAGATGACATGGGAAGATGTTTTTAATTAGTGTGTTTGCTGGATATATATTGGAAATGGAAAAGTGTTATATATGTACACGTGATTGTTTTGTTCTGTTCTCTTGAACTTTCCATTTAAAAAGCGAATAGACAATTTTTTGGCTGTTTTTTTCTTGATGGACTGATGCCCAACATCTTTATTGATCCAGAAATAGTGGACTAATGAAACATTTCTAACTATGCAATCAATCAACTATACTAAAAAGAAAATCAGGCCACTGTGCAGCCTGGTTGGCTGACTGCCTGAACAATGGCTTGGGGATGTGACAGCTGTATAATTCTGCTATCTGCTGCTGGTGCTGCTTCCAGATAAAAGGACAATGCTTTTTTGTGTATGGATAAAGAAATATTCTTCTATTTTCTAAATGAAGCAATTCTTTACAGTGGTGAAATAAAACAATACTGATTTTACTTTGCAGTAAATTGCATACTCTTATTTCTTAATAACATAAAAATAGCCATACATGGGGCAGACCAATGGCCTATCTAGCCTAGAATTCTACTTCCAAGAGTGACCAATCCAGATCACAAGGACCTGGCAGTATCCTAAAGAATAGCAAGATTCCAGAATCACAAAGAGTAACAAGATTCTGGAATCCTAGCGGCATTGACCAACAAAAGAAGTATTATAACCTTTTCAGGAAAACAAACAATGGACTGATCATATATTCAGAAAATAGAACTGCATCAGTCCATACTGTATCGCATCAAGTTATGAAGGAGAGCTGCTACTATTACTACTACTAAGGAGGAGTGGTTAATGCTGGAAATGACCTTAGGCATTTTTGGCACCTCCATAGATATGATTCACATCAAACATAGGTACCGTAAATATAGGCCTTCAAAACCCTGGCCTACATTTCTGGTGCTTATATTTGAGGTAGCCATGATTCTACAAATGGTGCTGTTGCATGATTGACACACGATCAGCGGCCATTTTTTAGGCAGCTGCTGATGTTGGCACCATTTGTAGAACCGGTCCCTAAGTGCCATGTGACCAATAGGTATAAAATAGAATTTAACGCACACTAATGTCTGTCAGCGTGTGCTAAGCTTTAGGAAAAGGGCCCCATAATGTTTAATAGATGCCGATGAGATGAATGTAACAGGTTTGAGAAAAGGTTTGTCTTCCAAAATGACTGGACAAGTTAATATCAAAACTTTAGGAAGAAAGATATTCTGGGATAACTGATAAATTCTGTGTTTACTTGAAAAGAAAACAAGCAGAACAGATACAAATAAACTGAAGTACTAGTAAAGGGAAAAGCTTTCTGTGCTTGATTTATAGCAGGGGCATCCAACCTCAGCTCTCGCCAGGTCAGAATTTCCCAAATGAATATTCATTAGATCTATTTGCATACAGTGGAAGCAATGCAGGTGAATAGATCTCATGCAAGTTTATTGGGGAAATCCTGAAAACCCAACTCTCAAGGACCGACATTAGACAACCCTGAAGAGAGGGGGAGGGGGGAAATTTTTCAAAACAGAATGTAATTAGGGATTTTATCAGCAAGTGAGAAACTCCTAGCAACAGATACATTTTACTATATCTCTTTGTGGCACAAAATATACGTAAAAAAAAGGTGAGAGATGCAATATTAGTTCTCACCAATACTAAGATGAAGACAGCAATCCAGCTGCAAGATATGAACTCTCCAGTCCTCTGCACCAAGTGTCACAGTGCAAAGGTTTCGTAACTCTCAGAGAATGAGTTCATTCTCTGGAACCTAAGGTAACAGACTTTGAAAAGCTGAAGCAAATAGAAAAAAAGCACACAAATGACCTTCAACGTGGTAGACCTGTTCCATCTCTAATCTGGTAACCTCTATGCTTTCTAGAGAGGACAAAGGTCACTCGGAAGGAGACCATCACCTTGGTGCAGCAAGATTGATCCTATAGCCTCTGGGTGATTGCATATCCCTTTGCACTAAGAATGTGTCACCAAGGGCATCTGTCTAGGAGGAAAGGATTAAGATTAGGAAAGTACATATCTGGGTGGCTGATGTGCATAAGGATCATTTGGTACAAAGATGACAGACCTCATGAATCTCTTCAATAATATTTAAACTGTTGGTTATTTTTGGTATAGATAGATGCCAACAACATAAGAAACTGGGAAGTGTTACATTGTAACTTGGTAGTGGTGCAGTACTTTTTACCCTTTTAGCAAAGATCGTGCATCAAAGTTTATTTGATGACTAAGAATTATCTTCATCGGTGCAACATCTTATGACCCTTGATGCAGCCTATTAGTTGAAATGGGTTGGATGTTTGCAGTGGCATACCAAGGGCGGGGTGGGGGGAGGGGAGGACTGCTCTGGGTGCATGCCTTAGGAGGGGTGCACAGCCGGCCGGGTCCATATATAACACTCGTATATGGATTAAAATTAAATCAAAAGTAAACAGAAATATAAAGCTCCAAGAAGTACATGATTCATATCTATTGTACTTTACATTAATATGAAGTCCACTCAAGACGTCACCTCCCACAAGCCAACTGCTGCTTTGACTTGCAACTTCCGCTTCCGATTAAGGCGGGACGCCTACAAGGGGTGCTCGGCTTATGAGAGTAGCAGAATCCACAATAAATATGCATGAGATAGATTTGCATCTCAAGGAGGCAGTGCATGCAAATCCATCTCATATATATTCATTGTGGATATCCTGAAAACCTGACCTGGCTCAGGCTCTCGAGGACTGGAATTGCCTACCCCTGCACTAAGATAAGTACATCATTTGAAGCAGCTTTGCTGGTTTAATTTCATTAGTAAAGTAAAGTTCTTAATATTGATCTATTAGTTGATTAGCAGACAGGTTGGTTTGTTATTAAGGAACAAAGTATGTACTATGACGGTTCCCTTCATTATCAGAGCTCTATTATCCTCGGATATGGCCGTGAATAAGGGAAACTGAGCACATCACTTCACTTAATAATATTTAAGGGCTCCTTTTACGAAGCCGTGTCAGCGGCTTTAGCGCGTGCGACTTTTCATCACGTGCTAACCTCTGCGCTAGCCAAAAAAACTACCGCCTGCTCAAGAGGTAGCAGCTAGCACGGCCGGCGGTTTAGCGCGTGCTATTATGTGCGTTAAACCGCTAATGCGCCTTCGTTAAAGGAGCCCTAAGTATTAGCGCATCTAAAAAAAATCTAAAACATTTTTTTTTCTAATATATTGAAATGATTTGAAGCAAATAATAGGGCATTAAAAGGGTTAAAAAAAAAAAAAAGAATAGGTATCAAGGTGAAGCAGCCATCAGTGTGCTGGGTTTGCTAACATAATAGCAGAGCACTTTTCTGTTTACCCCTTTCATTCCTCGTTGCAATATGTAGCATATTCGTTTTTTCCCCATTTTTCTATTCTCATTTATATGATTACAGTGATGCCTCAAAATACGAATGTCCCAGAACTCGAACGACTTGGAATCTAAACTTTTTTTGTAGTAAATTTTGTCTTGGAATCCAAACTCTGCCCCAGAATCTGAATGCTGCTTTGGAATATTTGTTAATATTTTACCTTAAAATCCAGTGTATTTCCTGTTAAAATTTGAGTTTGTGGGACCCAGAAACAGATTAATCCAGTTTCTATTATTTTCAATGGCAAAAAATGTCTTGGAACTCGAACGCTTTGGAACTCGAACTGGGTTCTGGAACGGATTAAGTTCGGATTCCAAGGTATCACTGTATTTGTAGTGTAAACCCTAATGGCTCATCTGGAGGGTGGTAAATCAAATTAAAACCAAACTTGATGGTGCTAGTGTGATATTGTGATCCACAGTTGTTTATTTGTGTTATTAATGTCAAAAAGCAGTTGAGAAACCAAGTAGCACTACTAGGGTGAATCCCCTGTTTTGGTTTCTGTGATGATCACCTTGAAGGGATACGAGGACCATCTCTGGCCAAAACCAGGTCTGAATCCAGACTGGCATGGATTTAGGTGAATATATGTGGACAGCACTTACCACAGCGCTTAGCCAAGTTAAGCGGTTTAAGTTAGGGCAACAATTTTTCTAGTCTTACAAATGGGGCAATTCTATAAGCTAGGAGTAAGAGGTATATGCCACTTATGCACATGAAAGGTGCCATTAATTGACAGGCAGCTATGTGCACTAGGTACTGTTCTATAAGGTAGGACCTTACAGAACCTACTGCAAAGGGACATACAGTACATTTGAGTTTAGGCCATAAAGGTATACCCCAGTTATATTTATGTTTTCATACAATTGTAGTCTATTATAAATTGCATGCATCATTTGGTATTCCTAAGCATGCCGCAGCTGACTTATCCTAGCATTCTATAAAAGAATCTTGACACTATGATGCTATAATAGAACAGGTGCTAAGCGCATGGCATTGGGAAACCTAGACTGAGGTGCCAGTTTATAGAATTGCCCTCCTAGATTTCTGGTTAGAGATTGAATATTAAAAGCAAAAGAAGGAGTACTGTAGGGTAGATATTTCCGATGCAGGCATTTATTTGAAACTGACATATACAGTAATCCTCACCGGATTTCAAAAGTTCAGGCTCAAACATCTGATGAGGATTACTGTATACGTTAGTTTCAAATAAACACCAAGGAACATCTATCCCACAGTACTCCTTCTTTTGCTTTTGCTTTCTCCTTTTGCAGTGAAATAAGTGGGCTTCTTTTGGATTCTAGAGAATGAATATTACCAGTACCTGTCTAGTTGGTTGAAACATCCTTCATCCACCTTAAAACATAAATAAAAATATGGCTGTTTGGAGCCTATTCTATAATGAATAGGAAGTGCCCGGTTTCCTTTATAGCAGGGGTTCTCAGCGCAGTCCTTGGGGCATACCCAGCCAGTCCGGATTTCAGGATATTTACAATGAGATAAATTTGCATGCACAATCTGCATTGTATGCAGATCCATCTCATGCATTTTCATTGTGGGTGTCCTGAAAACCTGACTGCCTGGGTTTATCCAGAGGATTGGATTGAGAGTCTCTGCTTTGTACAATAGCTGTGTAGCAGGGCAAATATATGCTGTCACTAAGTCCAAACTTAACAGAGCTCTCCATCCTGCTCACCACTCTCCTCCAGCAGGGAATTATTTTAAATGCCGTATTTCATGCATGTGTACTTGCATATACTGTACAGTATAAGGCGTATAAGCAAAAAAACTTTCATGATAGTGGATAGTGAAGGAGCGGTCAGTAAGTTTGACCGGCAACAAGGCTGTTCTATATGACATAGTTTAGCTCCATGAATAGAGAGAGACAGGGGGAGCTCCCGTGGTTCCTAACCCTGTCCTGGAGGACCACCAGGCCAATCGGGTTTTCAGGTTAGCCCTAATGAATATGCAAGGAGCAGATTTGCATGCCTATCACTTCTATTATATGCAAATCTCTCTCATGCATATTCATTAGGGCTAGCCTGAAAACCCGATTGGCCTGGTGGTCCTCCAGGACAGGTTTGGGAACCACTGTTGTATACTGTAAGTGAGGCTCCTGTATGAGGTGTGGGCATTGAATTCTACAAAAGCTCAAATCTGTTCTAAATTCACCTGCATATCTTATGCAGGCCCTGGCTGAATACTGGGTCAGGGCCCGTATAAGTATTTTTCTTTTCTTTTTTTTAATAAAGAAAATATGGAGCCCTCCAATCCCCTGATCCTCCTCCCCACACACACACATACACACCCTCAAGGATGCCCTCTCCTCCACCAAGCCAGGCTGCCCACTCACCCTTATGCCTCTGGTAGGCTCCTCCAGGATTATCTAAATATCTGGTGATCCAGTAGGACAGTGTATCGCAAACTGTGTGCCGCGTCGCACCAGTGTGCCTCCTGAGATTTAAGTGGTGCCCCGGTATACTAGGGAAGAGGAGAGGTGCCGGTGCCGGCTGACTGTCTACAGGATGTGCCTCTCGCGAAGATAGGCACATCCTGTAAGCAATCTCCCTCCTCTCTGTTGGCCCTTCTCTCCAGCGCAGGTCCTTTGCTCAGCTCAAGGCCTGACGCCAGTGCACTTCTGGGTGTCTCGAGCCAGGGACACTAGGTTTAGTGTGCCCCGGCTTGAAAAAGTTTGGGAGACACTGCAGTAGGGGAAAGTGGGTGGGCAGGAGCACAGCACCTTCAATCCTGCCCTTTTGCTGGAGGCTTCAAAATGATTGCCATGACCTCTTGCGGCAACTTGCGGTACTACACAATATTCACTACTTTAACCTGTTACTTTTCTTAGCCTCTGGGCCTTTCATATGGCAATGTACACTGTGAAAAGAAAAAAAAAAAACACACTAAAATGTTTTTTGTCATATCTTTCACAGAACTCGACCGATTCTTATAAAATTTAGTGTGTCATGTCCTGAAGTTGATGTAAAATGTTGTAAATATTTCCCACCACAGCACTACTTTGTGAAAATGAATTGTGAACTGAATAAAATAGCACATCAAAAAGTTTTATGGCGTATCTTGCTGAAAAATGTAAAGTCAAAAAGTAATGTTTCAGTTAAGCCGATGTTTGATGTGCCCTCCCTTTGCACAAAGGCACTCCCTTAGTCTTGGCCATCACTGATCTATAGATTTGTCAACGATGCTCTGCTTCAGCTCAGCTCAAACAAAAATGAGGCACTGTTTAAGTTGTTTGACATCAGATATCGCTGCCTGATAGATGTGTTCCTGTATCAGCCCCCAGATCAAGTAGGCAACTGGGTTTGGTGAATTCATCTGGGTCTGGTGAATTCATAGGCCAGATGTCTGGACCAATGAAGTCTGAGGTCTCCAATAGTATCCTTTGCCTGATGTGCTGGGGCATTGTCCTGCTGAAAGATAAAATAGTTTCTTGACATGCGACAGATCACTGGCAACAGCTTCTACATCAAGAGGATGTCCTGGTAGTATGCACCATTGATCTTAACCCCAGGATCGATGAAGAATAGATCTGTGAATCTGAGTTTTAAGATTTCGACTGAGACCGTGACTGATTGGCTGAAGGTCAGGCGGGTCCGTAGTAGGCATTTGGCATTAACCTCATGTTTCAGTATTGTTGAAAGCATGTACTGTATCGGTGATCATTCTGTGAGCTACTGTAAATATCTTTCCATTTGTAAACCAGATGAAGCTGATGCTGTGTTCTGGGTACTTAGTCTAAAGCAGCTTGCACTGAATCAGGCATGTGTCTTTGTTGTGTAAAGTTAACTCTTGGACATGACCCTTTTTAAGACCCTTTAATTTCAGATCGTCATGAATTAGCCTGATCACAGTTGTCCGGCTTATTCCTGCATCTCTTGCTATTTGGCGAGTTGTTCAGTGTGTTTGTGGTGCGTCTTCCTGGCTCAGTCCAAGATCGCATACAACATCAATGTTCTCTGGTGTACGAATCGGTCATGGTTGTCCGCTGCCTGGCTTACGATCCACGGTGCCCATTGCTCGAATTTTGCGTAGCAAGAGATCAAGCCCGTTTTTGTTCCAACCCTTCTGTGAAAACTCTTGCAACAATCGATGACTGCTTTTAGCAGTACCAAGTTCTTTATCAGAATTCAGTCTTCTGCAGTGAAAACCATTTTGATACAGAGACTGCCTACAAACTATCAACTTCTTCTGTGCGTATCCCATATCAACTATTCATTTTCACAAGACAGTGTTGTAGTGCAGTGGGAAATATTTACAACATTTTACATCAATTTCAATCAGGACACGACATACTAAGGGTTCCTTTTACCAAGGTGCACTAGCGTTTTTAGCGCACGCACAAGATGAGCGTGCGCTAGCCAAAAAACTACCGCCTGCTTAAAAATAGGTGGTAGTGGCTTGCGCGTGGGGCATTTTAGCGTGCGCTAAGCACGTGATAAAATTGCTAGCACGCCTTTGTAAAAGGAGTCCTAAATTTCATAAGAATTGGCCGAGTTCTGTGGACGATATGACAAAATACATTTTGGTGTGGGTTTTTTTTTTCAGTTCACAGTGTTCACAGTTGGCAGCACGTCATTGCTCACCTTTTCGAGAATGTTTACATGAAGCACTTTGGGTCATACAAGCGCAACTTGATGATTCTGCTAAATTCTAAATCAGATCTAAACTAAAATAAAAGACTGTGTAGGAAAAGAGAACATTAACATTCTGTCCATAAGAAGGTGTAACTATTTTGAATGTGGTGCTGGGAATGTTGACTCCTGTTAGTCTATGTCAAAAGCATACTATTCCATCAGTACCAGGAGGCAGGCATAGTGACAGATGGTTGATCGGTATCTATTCTTTCTTTTTTTTTAACTGTCTAGTCTGTCTCTTTTAAGCATGCACAGTGTTAGCAGTCACTTTATTTAATAACTACTTGGGACCTTAAAGTGACATTCTGCAGTGTTTGAAAGCTGAATATCATATTTAAGTGCTTTTTTTTTCTTCTCAGATGGAACAGATGTGCATGCTGCTTTAATATTAGCTGTAAATTGTATAAGAATGATATCAGAATAGATTATGACTAACAGCTTAGTTCATAACTTGGCAAAAATGAAAGCAATAGTACTAACTTGTATTTCAAAATTTCTCAGCTACCATTAGTTAATAAGCAAAAAGGCCCAGATTCTATAAAAGTTGCCTGAAGATAAGCACCTAAAATGGCACGCATAGCCAATCTAGGTGCCTAACTTATTTAAAAAGTGTAATTGGTGCCAATAATAAACTTAATTGGCTTAAATTAAAATTAATTGGTAAATAGGTGCCTAACTCGGTAGACACCTACAACTTTCAGATTGGCACATAGTCCAAGGCACCTACCAGAAAGTGGGAATGGTTATGGGCAGATTGGGGGGCGGTCTTCTATGGGGGACCTAAATTAGACTTAGGTGCCATTATTTAGACAAAGAAAACCATGGCATAAATAGGGAACACCTAAGATTTTGATGCCTACTGACACTTAAGTCTAATTTAGGTGCCTACCCAGAAAACATGCCTAAGATCCGCCCATGATCCACTTATAACCACGACCACTTTGTCTTTCTTTAGAATGTTTGCAATCAAGAAGTAGAATTTGACTTCTGTCTCAACTAGAGCACATGTGAAAGCAGTAGTTAAAGAGGCTTATTTTAGAACAGTGTTTTTCAACCTTTTTTGGGCAAAGGCACACTTGTTTCATGAAAAAAATCACGAGGCACACCACCATTAGAAAATGTTAAAAAATTTAACTCTCAGCCTATATTGATTATATATAAAGTAATTCTCTTGAATAGGAATCAAATAAACACAAAGAAAGTATTTTATAATTACTTTATTACGAAATAAAAATTATAAAATACTTTATTCAGTGCGAAACCTGGGCCTGTTTGGCTGAACACAAAGCTGATATTCTGGCTGGAATCGAAGAAAGACACACACGTAGCTCTTCGTCAACAGCTCTCAGTCTCTCTCTGTATTTGGTTTTTATAGCATACAAAAATAGACAAATATACCCTCCATCCTTTTTATTAAACCACAATAGCAGTTTTTAGCGCAGGGAGTTGCGCTGAATGTCCAGCGCTGCTCTTGACGCTCATAGGCTCCCTGCGCTAAAAACCACTATTGCGGTTTAGTAAAAGGGGACCATATTGTAAAATATAGACAGCAGATATAAATTCAGAACTGTGCATAGTAAGTGAAGGGAAGTTTCATCTCTGGGAATTTACCCAGTTAACTATTAAGTTATTTGGGCAAATTCCTTTGAAAACTGTGGTAATACTGCCTCCACTTTGCTAAATTTAAAATAAAATCATTTTTCCTACCTTGTCTGGTGATTTCTGGTTGCACTTTCTTCTTCTGACTGTGCATCCAATCTTTCTTCCCTTCTATCAGCCTGTATGCTTTCTCTCCTCCACACCTCATTCCCTCCCCCAACTTTTTCTTCCTCTCTCCCTGACCTTTCTTTCTTTTTTTTTCTTCTTCTTTCCTTCTGTTTCCCTGCCTGCCCCCTTTCTTTCTTTCTCCCTGCCGTTCCCCAAGCCACTGCCACTACCATCGGGGAACAGGACCCACCAATGGATAACAGGCCCCAAAGCCGACGCATGCTCTCCCTGCTTCGGGCCGATCAGTCTTCCTCTCCCCGACGTCAATTCTGCAATCGGAGAGGAAGTTCCGCCCAGCCAGGCAGCGATTGGCTGGCCCGAACTTCCTCTCCGACTGCAGAATGGACGTCGGGGAGAAGAAGACTTATCGGCTCGATAGATTAGATCGCCAAGACAAAGTGAGTCCTGGGTGATCGACTCACTTTGCCTTGGCGAGCTACTGGCGCCCCTGCCTCGGGCCCCCTGTCAGCTCCGGGCCCGGCGGCCCTGCGGCACACCAGGCAACATCTCGCGGCACACTAGTGTGCCGCGGAACAGCGGTTGAAAAACACTGTTTTAGAAGAGCTATTTGGATTTCAGATGTGCATAACCCAGCATTTAGATGTGCATATTGCGTAAATGTCAAAATCTCAATTTTATAAAGCCAGGTATACAGATCTAAAACTCAAAAAAATGTGCATCTGGCTAAAGGGTGTGGATAGGGTGTGTTTTAAGAGGGCCAAAAGAATAAACTTGCATTTCCTATTTCAGAAGGTGAATGCCCATCTATGTCCAAACAGATCCAAATCTCAAGTTATAAGCTTCAGCCGTTGCACCGGAAAAAAAATGTTTATCCCACCTGATGATTTTAGAATGGTGATTCAATTCCTTTTGTTTTCAGCCACTGATTGATGTAATGGGATATCAATTGAACTATAAAAGTCCCTACAAATGAAAGCTGTGTGCAGCAGCTTGACTGATCATGTTGATCTCATGCTTTATACACATGTAACCACCCTGTCTCATAGATGTTTCTACATGAGGAAGAAGATTAGGAAGAGGATAAGCATTGTAAACACCCAAGAGCAAGCATGGTCCCTTTTTAAGGACACAGTCACCGAGGCGCAAAATCTATATATATCGCGTATCAACAAGGGATCCAAGAGGAAAAAGAACAAGGAACCGGCGTGGCTCACTGTAGCAGTGAAGGAAGCGATCAGAGACAAGAAGACTTTGTTTAAGGAATAGAAAAGGACAAAAATGGACAAAAACTGGAAAAAGCACAAACAACATCAAAGCAAGTGCCATAAGGTGGTAAGAGGGCCATAAGGGACTACGAGGAAAAAATAGCCAAGGAGGCAAAAAATTTTAAGCCGTTCTTTCGATATAGTAAGGGGAAACGGTGTCAGGTCAAAAGCGTGTGGGGACAAAGGCGCGCGCAGACAATTGAGCGCAGCGTGGAGGCGTGCGCCAAAGAAAATTACTGTTTTTAGGGGCTCCGACAGGGGGCGTGGGGGGGAACCCCCCCACTTTACTTAATACAGATCACGCTGCATTGTGGGGGCATTGTAGGGGGTTTGGGGGGTTGTAACCCCTCCACTTTTTACTGAAAACTTTACTTTTTTCCTGTTTTTAGGGAAAAGTTAAGTTTCCAGTAAAATGTGGGGGGTTACAACCCCCCAAACCCCCCACAATGCTGCCATGATCTGTATTAAGTAAAGTAGGGGGGCTCCACAATAAAAAACCCCGTCAGAGCCCCTAAAAACAGTAATTTTCTTTGGCACGCGCCTCCGTCTTGCGCTCAGTTGTCGGCGCGTGCCTTTGTCTTCTGCGATTATGTCTATGAACCAGGGGAAACAACCCACAAAGGAAGCAGTGGGGCCATTAGAAGACCAGGGAATAAAGGGAGTACTAAAGGAGGACAAAGCCATCACCGACAAACTGAACACATTTTATGCATCTGTATTTACCGAAGAGGATATATCCAATATACCAGAAGCCAACAGGATATACACAGGAAGTGAAGATGGGAAACTGACAGGGTCAACAGTCAGTCTAGAAGAGGTATGCAGACAGATTGATAGGCTTAAAAACGATAAATCCCCGGGACCAGACGGCATCCACCCGAGGGTAATTAAGGAACTGAAAGGGGTTATAGCTGAACTGCTTCAACTAATAGCCAATCTGTCGATCAAATCAGAAAAGATTCCGGAACACTGGAAAGTGGTGAATGTTACGCCGATCTTCAAGAAAGGTTCGAGGGGGGATTCAGGAAACTACAGACCAGTGAGCTTGACTTCGGTACCAGGAAAGATGGTAGAGTTGCTGATAAAGGACCACATCATCGATCACCTTGACGGACACAAACTGATGAGGACCAACCAGCATGGCTCCAGCAAAGGAAGATCTTGCTTGACAAACTTACTGCACTTCTTTGAGGGAGTAAATAGGCAGATAGACAAGGTGACCCAGTCAACATCGTATATCTAGATTTTCAGAAGGTGTTTGACAAGGTCCCACATGAACGTCTACTTTGAAAAATTGTGAGCCATGGAATATACTCATGTGGATTAAAAACTGGTTGGTGGATAGGAAACAGAGAGTGGGGATAAATGGACAATCCCTGGACTGGAAAAGCATCATGAGTGGAGTGTTGCAGGGTTCGATACTTGGGCCTGTGCTCTTCAACATATTTATAAATGACATAGAAATTGGCTCGACAAGTGAGGTGATTAAATTTGCGGATGATACAAAGTTATTCAGAGTAGTGAGGACACAGAAGGATTGCGAAGACCAACAATGAGACATAAACACACTCGAGGAATGGGCCATAAAATGGCAAATGAGGTTCAACGTGGATAAGTGCAAGGTGATGCATGTTGATAACAAATATCATGTGCACGAATACAGGATGTTCAGTGCTATATTCAGAGAGAGCACCCAGGAAAGAGACTTGGGAGTACTGGTAGACAAGTCAATGAAACCATCCGCGCAATGCGTGGCAGCGGCGAAAAGGGCAAACAGAATGCTAGGAATGATTAAGAAGTGGATCACAAACAGATCTGAAAAGGTTATCATGCTGTTTTACTGGCCATGGTATGCCACCACCTGGAATACTGCGTCCAACACTGGTCGCCGTACATGAAAAAGGATATAGTATTACTCGAAAGGGTCCAGAGAAGAGCAACAAAAATGGTTAAAGGACTGGAGGAGTTGCCGTACAATGAGAGGCTAGAGAAACTGGGCCTCTTCTCCCTTGAAAAGAGGAGACTGAGAGGGAACATGATCGAAATATTCAAGATATTGAAGGGAATTGACTTAGTAGAGAAAGAGAGATTGTTCATTCTCTCTGAGGTGAAGAGAACCAGAGGGCACTCGCAAAATTAAAAGGGAATAGATTCTGTACAAACGTAAGGAAGTTCTCCTTCACCCAGAGAGTGTTAGAAATATGGAACGCACTTCCAGAGGCTGCTATAGGGGAAAGCACCCTTCAGGGATTCAAGACAAGGTTGGATAAGTTCCTGCTGGAACAGAACATACACAGGTAATGCTAGATCCAAATAGGGCACTGGTCTTTGACCTAAGAGCCGCCGCATGAGCTGACTGCTGCGCAAGATGGACTACTGGCCTGACCCAGCAGCAGCAAATCTTATGTTCTTATGTCTAAGAGGTATGTATAAAAACTTTATTTTCTCCTGTTCTGACTCTACTTGACAACATGTAGTCTCTCCTCCAAGGATTAATTCTTCAATGGGAGGAAAGGATCTTAATTCAAGTCCCAAGGTTTCTCACCTAGATTACTATCTTAATAACTCACATAGGGAGAAATTCTATAAAATTAGTTTTAACATTTATGCATGCATTACACATGCAAATGTTTAAAATTAGGGCTGCAAGTTTCTCACAGTTAACTTTGCAATGAATGCATTAATCATTAATTGTGATTTTTTTTTTTTTTAATTGCAATTATAGAAAATTTAATCATATTACAGCATCTTCTGCCTCCTGCAAACATCTTTTCAGCTCTCTTACACTCCCAACTCCTGTCCTTGGCATGACACAGACTTTCCCCAGTCACAATTCAACATCATCAGCTCCTTGTGCCAATCTACCTTAAAGATGGTCCTCTGTTGCTCCATGGCGGATGCAGCATTGCACATTAGCTGCCTGTAGCTTGGTCTGAAGCTTTTCCTCTGACTGGTCCTGTTCTTGCAAAAGCAGGAAGTGATGTCAGAGGAGATGGGATAGACCAGAGGGAAAGCTTTGGGGCAGGCCACAAGTAGACCAGCAAAAGAGGGGGGGGGGGGGAGGGAAGAGAAGCCAAATTGTAGTTAGAGAAAGGGGAGTGAGCTGTAGACCTAAAAGCAGAACTGGAGGGGCCAATAGAATCTATGACCAAGGGGGTGATCTGGGGGTGGGAGCGAAGGAGATTATCAATTCCTTATGGAAGGAAAGGAAGATGGGATTTTATATATTGCCTTTCTGTGGCTACAGTCATAGCTATTTATATATTATATAGAAGTGCTTAGTTTGTATCTGGGGCAATAGAGGGTTAAGTGACTTGGCCAGAGTCACAAGGAACTGTAGTGGGAATTAAATAAATAAATACATTTACTTGAGTGATTATTTATGATTAAAATTCTTAATCAAAATGCAGCTCTATTTAAAATATGTGCCATGTAAACACTATTCTGCAAATGTCCACTTAACTTACATACCCCATTAAATAATGATCTGCTAAGCACTTCAATACTGCTTAAAGGCAAAAGAAAAAGCCTCAGATTACTGGTGAGGATATCGTTCTACCAATCCAACATCACAGGCATTAAAAACTTTCACCAGAGGAATTATGTGTATATAGCAAGGATATAACAGTAGCTATGTTGATCTTGTGGCCCTGAAGAAGTGGTGCTAGCCATAAAACGATCGTCAGCTGCACAAAGCATATCCAATGAGATTGACTAGCACATGTACATTAGATTGTTATATCCTCGCTATATACACATAATTCCTCTGGTGAAAGTTTTTTATGTTTGTAATGTTGGATTGGTAGAGCGATATCTTATCCTCACCAGTAATCTGAGGCTTTTTCTTTCGCATTTAAGCAGTATTGAGGCTTAGCAGATCATTATTTAATGGGGAGTTTTTTCAATTTTGTCGCTTTATAACTTTTCATCCATTCCTCTTTTTTGGGTTTTGCTTAACTTACAGAGCACGTATTTCCAAGGGGTGGGGGTAAACAGAGGTGGAGCTTAGGTAGGATCCAAACTTACATGTCTAATTTATAGAAAACTGTAAATTATGGCTTGATTATATAAACAGCTCCCCAATAATGATGTAAAAACATTTTTTTAAAGTACTTAATTCTAATTGCCAGTAGGAGTACCAGTCACAATATCAAATTCCCGAATGAAGAATGTAATAAATGTTTTTAGATTGTTACAGAAAGCCTCAGCCCCACCACCCCATGCAAGTTTATTCTTTTGGCCCTCTATAGTCTGCGGTTTCTTTGAGCTGTTCCTAAGTTTCTTTCTTACCATTACTCTCATCGCTTCGTAGTTTCCTTTCTTGAAGTTAAAAGTCGTCACTGTGGTTCTCTTCCCTTTCGATATTCCTACTTCAACTTTGAACTTCCACTTCCTTTGCAGGTCCTCTTAGCCCAGGGGTGTCCAACCTTTTGGCTTCCCCGGGTCGCATTGACCGAAAAAAATGTTTCTGGGGCCGCACAAATGCGCAAACGCTGCAGCAAGACAGAGGAGGGATCCGGCAAGAAGGTAAACACCCGGGGGCAGCAGAGGAAAACACTGCATTGCCCTTGACCGGGGCCGAACAAAATACTTCACTGGGCCGCATGCTGCCCTTGGGCGGCAGGTTGGACACCCCCTGTCTTAGCCCATTGAGGATTAGGTCCAGAGTGGCATTCCTCTCGTCAGTTCTCTGACAAGCTGCTCCATGAAGCAGTCCTGTATAACCTCCAGGAATCCGATCTCCCTAGCACATTTTGAGTTTCCAAGACTCCAGTCTATCCCGGGATAGTTGAAGTCCCCCATGACAATTGTGTTACCGCTTTTGCATTCTCGCCTCATCTCGGCTTTCATTTCTTCGTCGCTTGCTTCGGTTTGCCCAGATAGACGATAGTACAGGCCCATCTTTATCTCGGGGCCATTCCTTCCTGGTATTTTAACCCATAGTCGCCGCTGTGTCCATTCTGGTCGAGTGTATGTTATCCTTTATGTATAGGGCTATTCCTCCTCCTTTCTGACCTGACCTGTCTTCGCGATAGAGTTTGTACCCCGGCAGTACTATGTCCCCAATGATGTCTAGGTTCTCTTTTTTGGCCATGACTTCTAATTCTCCCATTTTGTTCCTTAGGCTCCTTGCATTAGTATACATGCAATTTAAGTCCTGGTGTTTTTTTGTCTTCATTTTCATTTCCTGTGCTACGTTCTTCTTATCATCCTCATCTTGAACTGTCAGCTCTTGTTTTTTGCCCATTGTGTCTTACCCCTGTGCAGTAGCGTACCTAGGGGGGGCGGGGGGGAGATCCGCCCCGGGTGCACGCCCTAAGGGGTGCACAGGAGAGAGCTGAGTGTTCTCCCTAGGCAGGAGTGCCCAAATCGACGGGTAGCTCGCCAAGGCAAAGTGAGTCGATCACCCAGGACTCACTTTGCCTTGGCAATCTATCAGGCCGATCAGTCTTCCTCTCCCCGATGTCAATTCTGCCATCGGAGAGGAAGTTCGGGCCAGTCAATCGCTGCCTGGCTGGGCGGAACTTCCTCTCCGACGGTAGAATTGACATCGGGGAGAGGAATGCTGGTCAGCCCGAAGCAGGGAGAGCATGGGAAGGCGTCGGCGTCGGCTATGGGGCCTGTTATCCATTGGTGGCGGTTTGGGTCCTGTTCCCCAATGGCAGCGGCAGTGGCAGTGGCTTGGGGAAGGGCAGGGAGAAAGAAAGAAAGGGGGCAGGCAGGGACACAGAAGGAAAGAAGAGAAACAGAAAAAAAGAAAGGGGGCATGAAGAGAGAAAGAAAGAAAGGTCAGGGAGAGAGGAAGAAAAAGTTGGGGGAGGGAATGAGGTGTGGAGAAGAGGAAGCATATAGGCTGAAAGAAAGATTGGTTGTACAGTCAGAAGAAGAAAATGCAACCAGAGACTCATGAAATCACCAGACAAGGTAGGAAAAATGATTTTATTTTAAATTTAGTGATCAAAATGTGTCTGAATTTATATCTGCTGTCTATATTTTACAATATGGTCCCCTTTTACTACACCGCAATAGTGGTTTTTAGCGCAGGGAGCTTATGAGTGTCCAGAGCAGCGCTGGGCATTCAGCGCAGCTCCCTGCGCTAAAAACTGCTATTGTGGTTTAGTAAAAAGGGAGGGGGGTGGGCTTTTGTCTATTTTTGTATGGTTGTTTCTGAGGTGAAAGTGCATAGAGTCATCTGCTTTGACCTCTTTGAAAAAAACCCTGAATAGGAATGATAATTAACAATTCTATGCGTACAGTGTGCGTTGTGTTTTTTTTAATTTTATTGTTGGTAGATCATTTTGACTTGGCCACAAAGGTAAGGGGGAGGGAGAGAGGGGAGCTGCTGAAAGACATCTAGTAATCCTTGCAGGCTTGACTGTGCAGGGAATTATTTTTGTAAAATCATGTTTTGTTATGTGACTGGCATTATTTAGACTTTAATTTCTATGAATGAATAGAATGAAATTGCTTGTTTTTATGTGCGTGCGCTGAAGGAAAGTGGAGAGAGAGTGTGCTGAGGACGCTGAAGGGAAATGGGGAAGAGAGAGTGGGGAAGAGAGAGTTTGGAGAAGACACTGATTTATAAATTGACAATTGTACAGAATATTGTTTCTTTTTATACTTTAATATAAACAATTCAAAGCTTGTGTGGATGGAATCAGGTGGTTTGCGGGGATGGGGACCGAGCTTACAGAGATTAGTCCAATAAAATGGTATTTTTTTATTTCTCATTATTTGTTTTATTTTTATTTGTTAATTTATAAAGTGGTGATTGTTATGTATCAGTTTTTTCAAATTTACATCTACTGTCTTTATATTTTGCACTGTATTAGAGGACATGTGTTACTGTTTTTGTGGTGTTGCACTGTATCCAGGGTCTGGTTTCTTGGCGGTTCAGTTTAACTTTTGTCTACATATTTCTATTTTTAGTTTGTGATTATTCCATATTGGGCGAGGGTGTATCTCTGTTCTGTGTGTATGAAAAGAACATAGTTTTCAGTTGGCATTGACTACAGGATCAATTGACTGTGCGGGATCTGGCTTGTTTAGTTTTACAATGTATGTGTTGGTGTTCTAGTGCTCACTGCAGTGTTTAAGATGCTGCCTTTTCCTAGGTACACTCTTGTTGTGCGATATGTGGATTGTTACTAAAAGTCATATTTTTCATATAGATGGGGGGGTGTAAAAAAATGATGGGCCCCGGGTGCCACATACCCCAGGTACGCCACTGCCCCTGTGCTATATTCTTCTTTTCATCCTCTTGATTTGTCAACTCTTTGCACTACCCTCAGGCGCTGCACTGCAGCTTGAGTTCTCAAGCAAGGTCCTTGGCATCATTATCGATTCTTCTCTCTCCCTCAGTGCCACCTCAACTCCTTGACTAAATCATGCTTTCTCAGCCTCCACATGCTGAGGAAAGTCAGATCCTATTTTCACCAACAATATTTCGCTGTCCTTGTCCAATCCATCATCCTCTCCAAACTAGACTACTGCAATGCCATCTACTTAAGCCTATAAAAAAAAAAGTCTTCAAAGACTCCAGCTAATCCAGAATACTGCAGCCAAGTTGATATTTGCAAAATGCAAGTCTGACCATGTCTCCCCACTCCTAGCCAAACTTCACTGGCTCCCAGTGATTTCCAGAATCCATTTCAAATGCTCCTGCCTGGCTTTTAAGATCATTCATGGCATACTTCCTCCCTTAATCCCACTATCTTATAACTCCTCGAGTCCTGATTCTACCATACCCGCCCAAAGGTATAAACTATCCTTCCCCTCTCTACACAGTATTCGCTATGCAGGCAAACTGGGAAAATCCCTTCTCTTCAGAATCACAGGTCTTTGGAACGACCTTACTACCCCGCTGTGGAACCTGGGCTCCCTCCAATTATTCCGCAAGCAACTGAAAACCTGGCTTTTCACTAAAATGTAATTTTATCCCCCCTAACTCTTCTCTTCTATATATAAGTTCATGTAAACCTTTTTTTCCTTCTCTTTCTATATTTTAAGTTCTTGTAAACCGTGCCGAGTTTCACATCCGTGGAGATGATGCGGTATATAAACTTAAGGTTTAGTTTAGTTTAGTTGTGTCTTCCCAGCATTTTTCCCTCTTAGTATCTTCTCGGGAAACCTTTTTCTGAATCGTCAGTTCAAAGAAGCATGGGATGAACAGAGAGGATCTAGTATCAGAAAATAATAGTAAATATTGAAGAACTAAGGCCAGTACTGGGCAGACTTGATGATATGTGTCTGTATATGGCCTTTTGGTTGAGGATTGGCTGGGGAGGGCTTCAGTGACTGGGAGGGTGTAGATGGGCTGGAGTGAGCTTTGACAGAGACTTCAGCAGTTGGAACTCAAGCACAGTACCAGGTAGAGCTTTGGATTGTTGCCCAGAAATAGCTAAGAAGAAAAAAAAAAAAAAATGAAATTGAATCAGGTTGGGCAGACTAGATGGACCATTTGGGTCTTTATCTGCCGTCATCTACTATGTTACTATGCATAAATCCTAAGGATTACCAATCAACATTAATAATTAATTGTTGACATCAATTTATGATAGTTACTGGCTCGCTAACTAATTAGTTTATGTGAGCTTCGTGGATCCACTCCCAAATTTGGGTGACCTTTATAGAATCCGGAGGATGATGTGCACTCTTTGGGATACAATGAAAAACACATTTTAAAACATTTTTTAAAAATATATAAAAAATAAATTCCTGCAAACAACATTTGCGGGAGGGGGGCTGGATGCCCCTAGTATTCTCAAATGAAATATACATGGGCACATTGGGGCTAATATTCAGCATTATTAAGGGCTCCTTTTACTAAGCTGTGATAGTGTTTTTAGTGCAGGCAGGATTTTAGCGCACGCTAAACCCACGCTACGTGGCTAGAACTCTAGCACACATAGCAATTCAAAGTGCGCTAAGCGTGCCCTAAAACCGCTATCGCAGCTTAGTAAAAGGAGCCCTAAGTCTGCCAGTAACAGTGGATTGGCTGGAGACCAGCTATGTCACACAACATAGCTGCTCACCACCAATAAGCAGTGAGGCTAAGTTCAGAGACCAACTAAAAAGCAGGCCTATCTTTAGCCACTAGGACATAGCCAGACAGCCAATTAATATTGGTTTAGCCAGCTATGACTTGGCCATCCACTTTTTTTGAAACTGCTTTCAAGGTTGGACAAGTTCCTGCTGAACCAGAACAAACGCAGGTAGGGCTGGTCTCGGTTAGGGCACAGGCCTTTGACCTGGGGTGCCGCCACGTGAGCCCTTCCCCTCTTATCCACACGTTCATGTTAGTCAAATTATGTTTTAATGTTCACTCACTATATTTTATATTTAAACTTTTATAAATCTTATTGTAAACCGGCCAGATACTTTGTGATGGTCGGTATATTAAAAAGTCAATAAACTTGAAACTTGAAACTTGTCTGACCCAGCAGCTGCGATTCTTATGTTCTTAATTCCCACTCAATGCTTCCAGATACCTATCCCCACTGAATCATTTCCTCTACCATAATCTTCAGAACCCTGAGACTAACTAGATCAGGGGTGTCCAATGTCGGTCCTCGAGGGCCGCAGTCCAGTCGGGTTTTCTGGATTTCCCCAATGAATATGCATGAGATCTATTTGCATGCACTGCTTTCAATGCATATTCATTGAGGAAATCCTGAAAACCCGACTGGATTGCGGCCCTCAAGGACCGACATTGGACAACCCTGAACTAGATTATTAGCTCTTCTGAGCAGGGACTGTCTATTGTATGTTAAATGTACAGTGCTTTGTACACCTTTCAGCGCTATAGGAATGATAAATAGTAGTAGTCGTAAATTCAGTGCTGATGGTTGGATATGACAGCAGCATTGGATTTCCGGTTTTGCCATGGACACAGCCGGCTATCTCCCATGGTTTGAATATCGGGCGGATTTTGTTTGCAAACCACCTTGTTTTCTGCAACATTTTAAGCATGCTCATAACTTTACAGTTAGATGCCTTATTAAATCTTAACGCCCTTAGTCCGAGCTGCAATTGTTTCACTATTTGAACTCTACTCGTCCCATGCAACCTGAAAAGTTGGCCTTTGTCAATAGAAGAGTCTCATTTATGAACCCGACAGTTATCCCAGAAAGCAAAACCTGATTGTTCCTGTTCACATTTTCTTCAACCTGCCCTTGGACAGAAATGAGTTAATATCCCTCTATTATTTTTCTACTTTTCCGATACATACTTGCTCTAGTAAGTAATCACACAGCATGCAGAAACATTTGAGACTCTGAGGATATTGGTATGATGACTGATTGTCTGAAGTATGCAGTGAAACATTTTGGGCTTCAAAACCCTTATGCCCAGAAGAATATCATGAGGAATGACTACATTCCACATCAAGAACAGTGTTTGGAAGCGTTTTCTCAATTCTGCCTGCACACAATGATGATAAATTGTTAAGTGTTTTAAGTGTTCAGTTTGAATGCAGGTGTGTCAGTTTGGTTTCATTTACACTGAAATGTCTTTCACTTATTTCACTCCGACCGCTGTAGTTAGATTTTCCAGAGTGTGCTGTTTCTAAGGTATCAGACATACCATTAAATAACAGTAGAAATTCTCTCCGCTGAATATTCTTTATGAATGCAATAGATTTCTATTTCTGGCCACATCCATTCTTTTCCCTGAGCAGTATCGGAGTATTACACATCATAACTATCCAGATTCCACTTATGAACACAAGCTGTATTAATAAGAATAAAAAAAACTGCACTCATAAAAACCTGTTGTCTGGGTCTGAAACATGTTGTTTTGCATCTGTTTTGGAGACAATGAGTAAAAGTGACAGGAATTCTGATGGGATGAAGGAGAAGCGGAAAGGAAACGAACATCACCATTAAAAAGGTACAGTACCCAGCAAAGGAAACTCCTCAAGGGCTGCTTCAGCTAAATAGTCAAAGGGCATTAAGTTCATTTCCTGATATCCCAGATGGAAGCATGAAACGGCTTTGCATTGTATTCAGTCAGCAAACAGCCACTGAAAAGCACACTTGGATTTCTCCCATGCACGTGTCTGTGAAAAAAAAAAAAAAAGTCACAAAACAGTTGTGTAACAATAGAGCGGACTGTCAGAGGAAGATATATGATTTGATAAGGACACAAGGAAAGAAGATGGCCAATAAATTGGTTCTTAATAGGGAACTCCTACATGAGCAAAAATATAGCAATATAGTAAATGACGGCAGATAAAGGCCCGAGTGGTCCATCCAGTCTGCCCAACCATACATGCTCCATAAATTAATTATTTCGTTTAAATGGTACTTTTTCTTAGATATTTCTGGGCCAGAAACCCAGAGCCCTGCCCCGTAGTGTTCTTAGGTTCTATCTACTGGAGTCTCCATCAAAGCTCACTCCAGCCCATCTTTACCATCGGAGCCCTCCCCCAGCTCGTCCTCAACTGAATGTCCATATACGGGACACAGGTCGTGCAAGCCTGCCCAGTACTAGCTTTAATTCCTTCAATATACTGTATACCCATTATTTTCTGATTGGAAATCCTCTGTGTTCATCCCACGCTTGTTTGAACTCTGTCACTGTTTTCCTCTCCACCACCTCCCTCGGGAGCGCATTCCACGTATCAATCACCCTCTCCGTAAAGAATAATTTCCTAACATTACTCTTGAATCTACCACCTCTCAACCTCAAATTATGCCCTCTGGTTTTATCATTTTCAGTTCTCTGGATTAGATTTTGTTCTACGTTAATACCTTTCAAGTATTTGAACGTCTGAATCATATCTCCCCCTGTCCCTCCTTTCCTCTAGGATATACATATTCAGGGCTTCCAGTCTCTCATCGTACGTCTTCTGGCGCAAACCTCCTACCATTTTCATCGCCTTCCTCTGGACCGCTTCAAGCCTTTTTGTGTCCTTCAAGGAAGCTGTACTTCTTTATCTCCCTACTCTTTGTAACTTGTGATTCAGAATTTGGTCTCTACTCAGTGGCGTGGTAAGGGGGGGGAGCGGTCTGCCCCGGGCGCCATCTTCATAGGAGCACAGCACCCGTCCTCTTATCCGTCCCTCCATTCCTTCCCTGCCCCCCTCCCCCCACTGCCGCACACACACACACTGCTTCCCTTCCCCCGTACCTCTGTAACGTTCCTGGCGGGAGCATCAACCCCCAACCTGCTGTCACACATGCATCAGCTCTTCTTCTGATGTCACTTCCTGGACCCGTGCCTAGAAACTGATGTCAGAGGGAGAGCCCACGCAGACGTGAAAGCAGATTGGGGTTGCGGCTTGCACCAGGAACGTTACAGAGGTATGGGAGAAGGGAAGTGTCATATGTGTGACAGCGGGGTGGTGGGGCAGGGAGGGAGCACGGAGGGGTAGGGGGCAGAAAAGAGGGCAGGGGATGGATGCTACTGCCCAGGGCGCCTCTCACACTCGCTACTCCACTGTATCTACTGAACCATTTCATGAGAGGTTAAGGTAAAAAAAAGAGATGCAGAATCTACCATCAGCTGCATAATGGAAACAACTCAATAACTGTCAAAGATAGAAATCTAGCAGCTAAAGATAAGATAAAGGAACTACTATGAATATTATTTTTCCATATCCTGTACTGTATATTTCAGTGTGACTAAAGCAGGAAGCCGGAAGTAGCAGTGCTATCAGTCAACAAATATTCACATGGACGTGATTTATCCCCTCAGAACAGTTTCTACAGATTTGAGCTGGCAGAGGGGAGGGAAGAACAAAGTGGGGTAAAGGCGGGCTTCAGGTGGGGCAGATTTGGGCTAAACTATACTATAGTGTAGATTGTTATTTCTCAAGAGTTTGTTGCAGCTTTTAGATTTATGCCTAAAGATGGATACCCCAGGGAGGAGGGTTCGTATTATTTAAGTTGGTAGGCTTGAGGGAGGGAGGGATCTGGAGTGGGCAGACTTGTTGGGCCGCCGGCCCATTTCTGCCGTCATACTCTATGTTTCTATGTTTAGTTTATTTTCCATAAGGAAAAATGCTTATGAGGGTGTGTGTGTGTGTGTGCGTGCAAGCGCGCTCCTGTTTATCAGCAGTAAAAAATTTTTGTAAACACCAGGGGATACATGAGAATTGTTAAGGGTGGAGTTATTATGATACTGTCTTGCAATTTATCATAATCCTCTTGCAATTTTTGTTCGCTTGCCATTACAACTCCCTCCTGGACTAATCCTATCACAAGTAAAATGATATATCAACTTAAACACAACACCTCTTGTGTTACTGATTTTGCAATTTATCCTGTCAATGGATTTATGTTGGCAGGACTTCTCGTACTACGAAAAACAGATTGATTGAGCATTGCAGCCATTTAAATACACAGACTGTGACAGCACCTGTGATTGCTTGTTGCATGCAATTCCAATATACTTTTCACCAACTGTGATGGGCTAATAATTGATTGCATACTGTTTTCTATTTGCAGGGGTGGAGGCAGGCTGGCACTATTCACTTTTCATGAACAATGCAGGAATTTTGAATTAAAAGCAGTAAAACCAAGGGGCTTATATGACTCCATTGGATGGTCTACCAGAATTTAAAATGTTACTTATCACTCTAGCATTGTCTTGCATAAACTGCATAAAATTATTATGTTCAAGTTGGGCTGTTTTATTACAAGGTTTTATATGGTGCAGCACCTATTTATCTGGCTAATAATTTTTCCATAGCTAAGCACAAATGCAGTAGAAAAACTCATGCTCTGTTCAATTTCCCTTCTGTAAAAGGTTGTAAAAGCAAGAAATTCCTAAATCACTCTTTAGCATCTCAGGCAGCTTCTCATGAAAAGAATTTCAATCATTGTTGCTCACATCTGTTTCTTAAAGACATTTTAGAAAACAGCTAAAAACCTATCTTTTCTCCAAATACCTGACTAGCTGACTCATTCAAATATACAATTATGTGTAATGTTTATAATCTTTTGTAAACCGTGTAGAATGTTTTGATAACGCGGACTAGCTCCCACTTACCTGCTACCACACTTCGTACTTTACAGCCCTATAAGACAAACTAGAAACTGCAAACTATTTGCTTATCCAAGCATTATGGGCTGTAAGTACAAAACCTTTCTGGATAGAACTTTTATGTACCAAGCAAACACACAACAACACTAGTTAGACGACTACATAAATGGAGCTAAACTGACCTATAACGCTTTTAGAAAAGCCATAAAATTGCCTTATTCGAGAGACATATCGCCTAAATAATAACTATTTCAATCTCTAAATCAATCTCTTTTCTTTTTAATATGTCCTCCCCTGCGCATACTTTTGAAATTCTAACAATCTGTATATTGTAATTCGCTACATCTTATGATTCTGTATACTGAAATTCAATGACTATCTGCATATTGTAATTCACTGACTGTCCTGCTCTCTTTCAATGTAAACCGCCTAGAAGTCTTAAGATTGTTGGCGGTATAGAAAAATAAAGTTATTATTATTATTATTATAATAAATATAATGTTATGTATGAATATGACAATCCACATAATACAAAGGCAATATGTTATAACGTCTGTTGAACAGACAGCTAAGCAAGAACAGTGTTCTCCCTAATTCTAGAAATTTGTGTGCCCAAATTTGCAAGTTCTATGCAAATTTCTACATGCTTGTTATAGAAGGTCAGTTGTTCGCATAACTTAATAATGAGCCAATCAGTATTAAAGGACAATATTAAGTATAATTAGCCATAATTGATGCTAATTGGCAGCAATTAGCAGTTAGATGTGAAACTACCTTTAGTTGGTGTCGTATAAGTTCCATGATCAAATTCCAGAGTGTTCAACTTCTAGGGGGCTATGGACCTGTGATGGTTATGGGTTGAGTGGGAACATATGTATATGGGTTATAGAATAATAGCATTTATTTACCTGTCCACAGTTGGGTACAGTATATAAAAATTATTCTTTCAAAATGAGCTCACTTAAGAGATATTATTCATTGGTGACCACACTATCAATTTCTATGACTAAAGTAAATTGTGAAAAAGTGAAGGTCCTCAGTATTCACTCTAGCATTGTCTTGCATAAACTGCATAAAATAATTATGAATGTAATGATATAATCCACATAATACAAAGACATCTACCACCCACCAAGAGTAGTGCGGCCTGGCGCTGGATTGTTCTATCTCTGTGCATCTTCTGCCTGGAAGCGATAAGTCAGGGCTGCAGCAGCTGGAAAACTCGAGCTGATATCTGTCCCATCTGGACTTTTGCCATTGGGATTATTTAAAATATTCTGAGGCAACAGAGCTGCTTCAGGAAATTGGACTTCTATCAGACTTATTTGATTTTTTTTTCCCCCCCAGTTTATGAATTATTTTAAATTTTATTCCATTGTTTTTACCCCTATTCTTTTTATTTTATTAATTGAATTTATCTGAATTCTATTGTTTAACGGTTCCTCCCTTCTATTCCTTTTTACATATTCCTTTAATTCATTTAGATATCATTTACATAGATGGTGCTCCTATCTGTAAGGTTAGGAATTTCTATGAAATATTCTACATGCTTCTCTCCTCTCCACTCCTTCCTGCCCTCCATTGTCCCCACTACCCTCTTCTAACCCCTTCCTCTGTAATGTCACCTAGAACTTGTATAGGTATGTGTGACGCACAAATGGAAGAAATAAAATAAATAAATATTCACAGCTCATATGCTGGAACTTCCGGCTCCAAGAATTGTTAGTTTTATATTATACCCAAAAGGGTCATTAAGCATGAAACATCCTTGGACCTTTTAATGTGTGTTTCATAAACCAAAAATAACATGAAAAATCAACGCTTATAAAGTCTCTTAAAGTGTGCTCTTTCTTATAATGATTATTCATAAATTAGAGTCCAATCTCCTGATGATATCCCCACAGTTAGGTACAAACATTTACACCATCCATAGCAGTAATTATCTATAGAGCCATAACATATTAAAAGAAGCTATTCAATATACTCAACTATTCATAAATTCTTATTTGGAATCTTGGGATGGATGCATTTAGGCCTAAGTTTACACATTTTATTTGATTACTGCAATTCACTATTACAGTAGTTGGTTTGTCTAAGAAAGAGCTAAGAACACTACAGTTGAACAAAATGCAGGTGCAAGACTTATTTTAGGATGGCCTCATTATGGACACATTATACCGATTCTTTAAAAATTACATTGGTTGTAATTAATGCATCTCAATGGCCACGAATTTGGTCTTGGAGGATGAGATGTACGGTGTCGGCATCTATGAGACAAACTTGGTTTTTTCTGTTGCATAGAGCGTTATGGACCCCTGTTAGGTTACAAAAATTGGATAGTTCTTTGTCTAATAGATGTTGGCACTGCCATCTAGAAGCAGGAACTTTAGATCATTTATTGTTTCATTGCCCATTTATTATGAATTTTTGGAAATCAATTTGGGACCAAATTAATAATTTATTAGATAACCCAGTGGCATTATCCTATGATACTGTGATATTTGGTATGGAAATGAGAGCAAAAATTTCTGCGAAAAGATTTCTGCGAACAACAATAAGTTATTACTTATAATGACTGGTGTTGCCATTCAGCAAATTACATATAATTGGAAGGATTGGAGGAGATTAAATTATAACTTTTAGTGGAATTCTTTATGCCATATCTATAAAATGGAAAGGTTTATTGCTTTACAACGTGGATATTTTAAAAAATTTCAGGATGTGTGAAAACTATTAACAAAGTATTGTAAGGATTAATTGAAATTGTTTCCCTTATATTTTATCAATTTAAGGTGTAGGGAGGGGGGGAATATTATTATTATATGTTTTATATGAGAATGGAATATATGGGTGGGAGGGATGGAAAAGGGGAAGGGATAAAAATCTATGTAATGTATCAGTGATTGTTTGTAAGTGATGCATTTATTGTTAATGTGAATGAATATTTTTAACACTTAATGTAATCTTGAAAATGAATAAAGAATATTAAAAAAAAAAAATTACATTGGTTGCCTATTCCTTGGCATATACAGTTTAAGATCTTGACATTAATTTTTAAGATTCTACATGATCAACAACCTTTTTGCCTTGCTGTTACCTTGAAAGTTGATGTACCAGGATGTCCTTTGCATTCAGGTAATCAGGTTTTTCTAGATGTCCCGGAATTTAAGCAAATAAGACTTGAAATGTATACAGAGTCAATTTTTATGGTGGTGGGACCACAATTATGGCATGCACATCCAAAAAGTATAGTTTGGAGAGTGTGTACGACAATGGTTAGAGCCATAACCTCAGCACCCTGAGGTTGAGGGTTCAAATCCCACACTGCTCCTTGTGACACTTAATCCCTCAATGCCCCAGGTACATTATTAGATGAAGTGCGAGCCCACCTTGATAGATAGGGAAAAATACTTGATTACCTGACTGTAAACCACTTAGGCTATAGGTGGTACAGTATATAAATAAATAAATAGAAAATTGTTGAAAACATGTTTGTTTTCTCAGCCATTTCCATAAGATAAATTGTTTTTGATCTGATTTGTGTGCATTATTGATACTGTATCTGTATGTCTTATGAAATTTGCATATGAAGCTATATATTTTATGTATGTATTTTGTAAATCACTGAGAAAAAGTAGATTGGCAGTATATAATTATTTTTAAATTAAAAAATTAAATTAGAACTCAGTGAGAACATTTGCTTATTCTGTTCTTAGGAATATCATTGGTGTGAAGAATTTGATAGATCTTTGATGATTGAAATCCTTAGGAATAACATTGAAGGATTCAATGGATCTTTGTGGACTGAAAGCAGTGACTGTTCCATGAAGGAAGAGAGACTGAGGAATTCATTCTTGAATATTTTAATGATATGTTGTGATAGTATTTGATATCATAATCATATATTAAGATAATTATCTGTTCTATTCTGTGATATTTTAACATCATATGGCTTGTGTTATGTGAACAATAAATTAGGATTTATGAACTTGAGTATATTGAATAGCTTCTGTTAATATGGTTTGATTGAGAAGAAGCCTGGAATTAAATTATCCCTATATTAATTCTCTATAGATCACCTAAAGTTAGGTACTGGGAGAATATAGAATAGGCATATATGGAACCAGGAACCAGATATCTGTGATATTTTGTTCCTATAAAATCAACTAAAGAAAAGACTCATGCAGAAATAATTGCTGATAATTTGGTTGCATGACTGATGGAAAGAGGAGTAGACAAACTCTTCAAGCTATTGGAGGTGATTCTTGTATATAACCACTGATTAGGAGGGAGGAGTTATGCATTATGTTGAAGAAAAGCTGCTAGAGAATGATGCGGGGAAAGATTTGTCCCCATCCCGCAAAATCTGTCTCCATCTGTGTTTATTTTTCACCCAGCTGCAGCGATGAACAATGTATGAGTATATGGGAGAATATATCCTTTGGAACTAATGGGTACTGGTGAATATATGCCTTCCCCCTCTCTCAGTCCTTCCCATGTCATCTCATTGTTTGAGGTCCTGGGAGTAGCAGGTGCAGAGAAGAGATGGATGCATTGCATATGGGACATGATGGGGGAAAGGGAGGTTGTAGGGTTAATGTGTAGGGGTACTTACGTTGAGCTCTGAGGCACTGTCTCATGTACTGGAGGAGGGCCAGGTTCTCCCTGCGGACTCGCCTATAGTGGCGCCTCAATGATACCAAGTCCCTGTGTATCCCGAATCTCCTACAACATGCAAGTTGGTGGAAAATAGGGTCAGGTGATGGGCCTTCTTGGCTTCACATACATGATTGTTACTTGTGAAATACTGTACAATGTGCTACACATGGCCTTATACAAATAGCGACAGGTTGCTTGCAAGGAGGGTTGGGGAGGGCTAGTGGGGGCTGACATAATAAGAGGCCATAGGTGTTATGTGGGCCCTCTGATAGCTCCTGAGGCCCTAAGGAGCACAAGCTTCCTGTGCCTAGAGCTTAGATAGTGGATGCCACTGGCTGACACTCACCTCTGGATAGAATTACCAAATGTCCGGATTTCCATGGTTCTGAAGGGAATAGACTTAGTAGATAAGAACAGGTGTTCACCCTCTCCAAGGTAGGGAGAACGAGAGGGCACTTTCTAAAATTGAAAGGGAATAGATCCGTATGAACATAAGGAAGTTCTTCTTCACCCAGAGAGTGGTAGAAAACTGGAACGCTCTTCCAGAGTCTGTCATAGGGGAAAACACCCTCCAGGGATTCAAGACAAAGTTAGACAAGTTTCTGCTGAACCGGAACGTATATAGGTAGGGCTAGTCTCAGTTAGGGTGCTGGTCTTTGACCAGAGGGCCGCTGCGTGAGCAGACTGCTGGGTGCGATGGACCACTGGTCTGAGCCAGCAGTGGCAATTCTTATGTTCTTATGAGGACATGTCTGGGGACCGGATGGCTTTTCAAAACCCGACAATTTGTTCGGGTTTTGAAAAGCCTCCTCAAATCGCATTGGGCAGAGAGGAATTCTGCGCATGGGTGGACTTCCTCCCTGTCTGACGAGATTTGCAGACAAGAACAGGCAGCGGTGAGCAGGGGGGGGTCTCCATTCATGATGTCACACGCATGCACAGATGCCCTCCCGACAAGTGAACAGATTGAAGGGGACGAGGTGGGGGCAGGGCTGGGGGCAGAACAGGGCGGAACTCGGGCAGAATAGGGCGGAACTAGGCAGGCCTGGAGGCGGGGCCATGGATCTGGATTTTCGTTCCAGAGAATCTAGTAACCCTACCTACAGCAGGAACTCTACCTAAACCCTACCCAAGCAGTCTCTCACCTTCTCTCTCCCTCTTGCCCTGAACAGTTTCTCTCATGCTCCCAGCTACTCTAACCTAAGTAGTTTCTCTTACTCTCTAAATCGCTCTATCTCCAACAATCTTTCCTTCCGTAGAAATTTATTTCACTTTGTCTACTCTCTTTCTTTCTTAATTCTCTATCCTCAACATACTTTCTCTCTCAATTCCCTGGGCAGCAGGCTGAGAACCAGGGAAGCCAGGGTTTAAATCCAACTGCCACCCCTTGAGATCTTGGACAAGCCGCTTAACCTTCATTGCTTCAGATACAAACTTTGATTGTAAGTCTTCCGGGGAAAGGAAAATAACCTAATATGTGCAAATATGATGCAATAACACACACATGCATGCATGTGACGTCACTGCATTACATCCGCACATGCCTAGATGCCCTCCCAACACGGCCCTCCCAACACACCCGGAAAAAGTGCCGGGTTTTGAAAAGTCATCTGGATGCCCGGACAGTTCTCCAAAAAGAGGACATGTCTGGATAAATCCGTACGTCTGGTAGCTCTAATTATGTGTGAATGTAACGTACAGTTGAGAATGGTGTAAGTTAAATCCAAATCCAAAACTCAGTATTAGGCATATTGTGAAGTAAACAGCTGGGGGGAGGGGGAAATGTGAATGGACATTCATCCCTAGACACTTTATCATTGAGACACTTTATTTCTGAGACGCTTCATCGCCTGACACTTCATCATCTTGGACATTTCATCACACAACCCTTCATCACATATTCAAGATACATTTATTCAAATAATTTGTGTAGCTAGCCGGGAGCTTTTCCAAACTCGGACAAAGTGCTGGGTTTTGAAAAGCCCAGACATGTCCTCGAAAAGGAGAACATGTCCAGGAAAATCTGGACACCTGGTAACCCTAGGTTTAGGGATATGTCTTACTGGGGAAGTGGTTCAGGGCTCAATGGTTCATAGACAACGCCGCGAAAGACAAAGGCGCGCGCCGACAACTGAGCGCAAGACGGAGGCGAGCGCCAAAGAAAATTACAGTTTTTAGGGGCTCCGACGGGGAGTTTTGTTGGGGAGCCCCCCCAGTTTACTTAATAGAGATTGCGCCGGCGTTATGGGGGGTTTGGGGGGTTGTAACCCTCCACATTTTACTGTAAACTTAACTTTTTCCCTAAAAACAGGGAAAAAGTGAAGTTTTCAGTAAAATGTGGGGGGTTACAACCCCCCAAACCCCCCACAACGCCCCCACAATGCGGCGCGATGTCTATTAAGTAAAGTGGGGGTTTCCCCCCCATGCCCCCCCGTCGGAGCCCTAAAAACAGTAATTTTGTGCGGCGCGCGCCTCCGTGCTGCGCTCAATTGTCTGGGCGCGCCTTTGTCCCGGCGCGCTTTTGACCTGACACCGGGCTCAATGGGTGAGGAGAGAGAATTACTAAGTGGAGAACTGACCATGTGGTACCAGCAATCTTTCCCCCCTAGTGCCCTCTTTATTTCTGTTCCTTTTGCCTCAGTATTTTCAGACAGTTATTATTATTTGTGAAGCTTTTGAGCACCATCTATCGGGTATGTTTTTGTATTACAACATCATATTTTTGATAGATCTGTTCAGTTTGCAAATATATCTTTGAGATCTTAGGGCTCCTTTTTCGAAGCCGCGGTAGCAGCTTTAACGTGCGCGACTTTTCATCACGCATTAACCCCCACGCTAGCCGAAAAACTACCGCCTGCTCAAGAGGAGGCGGTAGCGTCTAGCGCGGCCGGCAGTTTAGCACGTGCTATTACGCGCGTTAAACCACTACCGTAAAAGGAGCCGTTAGTGTCATTTTCATTTTGCATGTTCGCTTCTAATGTATTGTGTTTTTAGGTATGTTTTATATACATGTAATTTTTTTTTATTCTGTAACGTGGAGGTTTGCTTCTTATGTTAGCACAATATTTATTTATTTATTAGGTTCTTTTATTTGGTACTTTTGTTTATATTTAAATTACCAGATTTATATGCGTCTTATTTTAGTAATATTTATATTCATTCTTAATGTATTTGTATTTCTTTATTTATACCCCGCCTTTCCCAAGGCGGGTCACAGTAAAGTACATACACAAACGGTTTGTTAGTCAGTCTTTTATTGCTTCTCTCTTGTTTTATCATTATGCTCATTTATTGTTCGATTATCATGCTTGCTGACTATCATTTATTGTCCTCACTCACACCATAATTTATTACTGTATTAATATTTGCTAGTCATTTCATGATGTCACTGTGCTTGCTGATTATTTATTGTCCTTATTTATAATGATTTTAATAATTTAGTACTGTACCAAGGTTTATTAGTCAATTGATGATGTCATTGTTCTTTTTAATGTTTTCAATAATATGTTTTATTATGATTTTAATATGTTTTTGATTACTATTATTGTGGTATTTTTTTAGATCATCATCTGTATCCCTGAGGCAGGCTTTTTTATAAAGCCGAAACATGAACCATGTCAGGTTTGCATCGGTTTTGTTATACCGTCCTATGGAAATAGAGCATGTTTTTGCTTCATAAGTGTTTGTATTAAATACAATCTTCTTTATCCCAGGTTGATGTGAACGAGTTCCTTCCCCACTTTTCCTCTTTAATGCATTCACTGCTTCACCTACCTTATATGCCACTGCATAACCCTAACAAATCTGGTCTTTTAAACAGCTGACTGACACACCAACTGTACCTCCTTAGCTCAGAAGCACACACATGCAAGCAATCTACAATGTATAATTTTTTCACTACATTGTCATGTCAGCAGGGACCCAAAAATTGCTTGCAGTCTCTTTCAGATCACTGAACAGAAAAGTTTTCCAATTGACTACTGAATTCCAGTCAAGTTATATCCCGCTCTGTCAGTCACAGGGAATGACTGGCTATTCTTAACCCTTTGGGTCTGATTTGTCAAGATCTTTTCCTAAACACACAAAATGAAAGAAATACTTTATATATATATATATATATATATAAAACAGTTAACAGGCCTTTTCTGGAATATATATAGGGTTAACACATTCTAACTGGCACATCAGAAATGTTTTTTCTCAATAAATTAAACAACTGCACTCGTTTCTAGACAGCCTCCAAACTTTAGGTTTAGCACTCCAGAACTCCTATATTAGGTTTCACTCATTCTACATGGAGTCAACTCCTTTTTTACACCAACAAACTTAACAGTGATGCATGGCAAGTATCCAGTTCTTTCAGTCAAGGCTAATTCTGCAAGGATACGACATATGGATGCTCTATCTGATGGCATAAATTCTGTAATCCAGAACAGCGATATCATGCCCTGTAAACAATATATGAAACACTCCAATCTGTTGATAGAAAGGCAACAGTCCTTGAGATAAAGCATGCCTCTGTTTTGGAATGCTTTCACTTGCGAAGCTTAAGAAGTTTGTCAGACATCAGGATGTGTTTTATGTAAAAGCGTAAGAAAATAAATAAGTGGGAAAAGTGTTGCTTTCCATGCTAGTCATGCAGTGTTTGCCTTTGAAAAAGCATTGCTTTTTTTTTTTTTCCCCTAGCTGAGAAAATCACTTTCAGATTTTGACCTTTCTATACAAAGGGGCGCTGAAAAGTTATTAGCCCAATCATCCAGATTCCTAAATTCTGAGCGTTAATTTGCCACTGTAGCGGAAAAGAGTATTATCTTATTTTGTTAAATGCCAATTCGCAGAAATGTTTTGACGTTGTTTTCAGATCATTTATTTATTTATTCAATTTTCTAGAACGTACTCAAGAATGCTTCCCTTTCAGATCATTGATTGAACCATATCCATGTCATTCTCTTCTTTGTTGGGCTGGGAACTTTTCAGCACCTCCGTTTCAATAAAGATATACAGTCAAACCTCGGTTTACGAGTGCCGCGGTTTGCGACTGTTTTGCAAGGCGAGCAAAACATTCTCGCATATCGTGACTCGCAAACCAAGCATTGACTCAATTTGTGAGTCCCCCTGCCCACGAACTGGCATTGCCTCCCCACCCGCAAATGCTGCCCCCCTCAAACCAGCATCACCCCCCTCGGGAACACTCCCCCCCCCGTGTGAACCGGCATCCCCCGCCCACCCAAACTGAATGCTTACCCCCACTGTGGCACTGGCACACAGCACCAACCCACAGGAGGTGCCGGTGTCCGAAGATCGTGCCTCTCCCCCCGACTGGGCCTTGAGCATCTGCACATGCTCAAGGCCTTCTGGCTCCCGCCTCTCTCTGAGATGCCAACTCCCACCCCCAAGAAATCCCTCCTGCCAGAACCCTCTACTCCCCTCCCCCCGATCATAGGCAGGATAGATGCCTAGTCCCTCCTGCTGGACCTCCCCCCCCCCCCTTACATAGAATTACTATGAGCATCAAAGCATTTACCTTGCTGGCCTACGGTAGAAACCTCTACCACGGCTTTGCAAAGGGAGTCCTTAACCAGTGATTTAGATAAGGTTTGAGAATGAGAATCCCAGGAAGCAGGATCAGGGGATGGTGGATAGTAGAATAGCAAATAAATAGTGGGCTCAGTATCAATTCTGATAAGAAAGGTTTCTAAATATGGAAGGGAATCTAATATCAGCTCCCTAACAGGGACATAATCTGCTGAAATAATAGCTACTTTTCTACCTCATATGAAAGAGGAAGAGTAGCCAATGTGAATACATCAAGAGAGAACAGTGTCCAACCCATCAGAGAACAAGGTTTCCTTTAAACATAGAAAAATAGTATCCAAGATAGCGGAAGCAGTGACTCAATTTTCTGATTTCTTAGTGGTAGATGACTAATGTACTTGTTGATGCTCCTTCCCATTTGCATTCTTCATTTTTTTCCTCTTTTTTAAGTGGTATTGGTCTTCTACAATTGGTTCACTTTCCTACCCATTCTGCTCATTCAAGATAAGTTTAATCATGAAGTTTCAAACATATATACTTTTCCCCTTCCATGGACTTATCATTATCTTGTTACTGCTTCTTTGATGGTTCCCTATCTTTTTCAGTTTTTGGTAACACTCAGTCCAAAGATCAGCATTTTCAGCACCTTGATCCTTCAGTTTATCCAGAATTAGTCACATTCTTTCACCCCAATTACTTTAATCTTAATTTTGATGATGCAGCTAATTCCTAGAATAGCATTCTATCTGATCATTTCAATCCCCTAGCCTCTCGTCACCCTATTTCCAGAATCCAATGCAAATATAAGAACAAAAGACTAGCCTTACTGGGTCAGACCAATGGTCCATCAAGCCCAGTAGCCTGTTCTCATGGTGGCCAATCCAGGTCCCTAGTATCTAGCCAAAACCCAAGGAGTAGCAACATTCCATGCTACTGCTCCAGGGCAAGCAGTGGCTTCCCCCGTGTCTTTCTCAATAACAGACTATGGACTTTTCCTCCAGGAAATTGTCCAAAGTTTCAAGTTTATTGATTTTTAATATACCAACCATCAACGGGTATCTAGCCGGTTTACAATAAAAGATAAAATAGAAGTAAAATTATACTAATAGATAGTAAAATTAATAAAAGAGCAAAGGGGAAGTGAACATTAAGGACATTTGACGATGACAAACATGAAAGTGAGGTTGACAAGAGAAGGAGGGGGAAAGTTACATTATTAGTGGTGAAAAGAGAGTAAAAGAGAAAAGAAGAAAAAAAAAAAAGGCTTGAATGTGAAAGGGAGGGAAAGGGGAGGAACAGAAGGGAATGAGGTCGCTTCATAAAAGCGGTTGGGTGAATTGGTGATGGAAGGTTCACGAGCAATAAAATGCGTCTTGAAACAAGAAGGTTTTCAGATTAGTCTTAAATTTATCAATAAGTTGTTCCTGGTAATACATTCCAGAGCTTAAATATTCTCTAAGTGAAAAATATTTCCTCCTATTGGTTTTAAAAGAATTTCCCTGTAATTTCATTGAGTGTCCCCTAGTCTTTGTAATTTTTGACAGAGTGAAAAATCGATCTACTTGTACCCATTCTACTTCACTCAGGATTTTGTAGACTTCAATCATATCTCCCCTCAGCCTTCTCATTTCAAAGCTGAAGAGCCCTAACCTTTTAAATCTTTCCTCATATGAGAGGAGTTCCATCCCCTTTATCATCTAAGTCACTCTCCTTTGAACATTTTCTAGTGCCGCTCTATCTTTCTTGAGATAAGGAGACCAGAATTGAAAGCAACACTTCAAGAGGTCGCACCATGGAGTGATACAGGGGCATTATAACACTCTTAGTCTTTTTAACCATCCCTTTTTAAAATAATTCCTAGTATTCTGTTTACTTATTTGGTTACCGCCGCACATCGGGCATAAGGTTTCATTTTATTGTCTACGATGACACCCAGATCCTTTTCTTGAGCTATAACCCCGAAGGTGGACCCTAGCATCCGGTAACTGTGATTTGGGTTATTCTTACCAATGTGCATCACTTTGCATTTGTCCACATTAAATTTCATCTGCTACTTGGAAGCCCAGTCTTCCAATTTCCTAAGGTCTGCCTGCAATTTTTCACAATCCGCATTCGTTTTAACAACTTTGAACAGTTTAGTGTCATCTGCATATTTAATCACCTCACTCATCGTTCCAATTTCCAGGACTGTTTCTTCTTCACTGTTAAACATGTAGAGCTGAACATAGATAATGTCACATGTTACAAGCAGATAGCTACATTCTATTAAAAAACAAACATAAAAGCCAAGAGGAAGTGTTTCACAAACTTATTGGCTAGTTCAGATAATAGATCCAAAACTATGTTTTCAATCTTGTCTAGTCTTTCCTCTGGTAATTCTCCTGAAGATTTGCTATCCTCTGCAGAATCATTTGCATAATTTTTTAAAACAAAAGTTCTACATTTAAGAAACTCTACCCCCATTGACTCTGTCCTGATAAGTGTTTCCTTTAGCTTATAATTTATCAGGAACAGCTACTTGATCCTCTTTTACAATTCCATCCATGACCGAGCTGTCGAACATTTCTTCACAGATACATTTAACTACATCTCTTCCTGATCCCCTTCCCTCAAGTTGGCTGAGGATTCCTAGGCATAGGATTTCATTGTCCTACACCTCATCAACCTTAGCCTTTCAACAGCCTGGAAAACTGCAGATGTTTCTCCTATTCCCAAAAACCCTACAGGTGCTTGACATTTATTGGAAAACGTTCAACTGCTATTTCCAATCTTTGCAACCTCTCAAAGATTACTGAAAAAGTGGTCTTTGATCAATTACCCAACTATGGGGCTCATAATGTAAAAAAACCACCCAAATTGGCACTAGGATGACCTGAAAGACAGGTCATTCAAGTGCCTATAATCGAAAAGTGTTTTTAGACATATCTGGAGACTTTTTAGGCCTCTGAATCCCGCTGTGTGCTCAGAGCTGAAGGGATGTTTTTGAAGGAGTAGTTAGGGCAGGATGTGGGCCTACCTAGACTTAGTTATCCTACAGGGATAATCAGAAGTTTTACGAGGCTGCCTGGACGGAACTTATATGTTGTGACTTAGACAATCTAAAAACAGGCCTAAGTGGCCATAAGATATCCAAAATGACCAGATAGCCACTGCAGATACAAAGTACAGACTCCCACACACTCCCCCAGTGATCACTGCCCCCCCCCCCACACACACAACCATAAAAATCGGAATAAAAACATACATTCCTGCCTTCAGAACATCAACACCTTGCATAGGAAAGCCTAGTAGAGTTCCACAGAGGTGGCTTAATTAGTCTGGGAGGTGGGCTAGTGAACCATAGAGAGGAGGACCCAGGCCCATAAGCCACTCTAACCACTGCATTCATGATGGAAAATGTGAGTCCACCAATCCCCTCCCAAAAAAACCCTTCTGTATTGCCATAATGGTTTTAGGGTTGTAGACAGGTATGTATAGTAGATTTTGGGGGTGTTTTAGGGGGCTCACTATGACCTGCAAGGGAGTTGTGGTGAGATGTTTATGTGGCACCCTTTCTGTAAAGTTCACAGCAGTGCCCTGTAAGGTACCCCACTACTCTGTTGCCATGTCTGGATGGCCAGCCCATCAGTTTGATGGTCCCTCCCAAATCCAAAAGGTCTGGTTCTATGCGTTTGGGATTTGGACGAGAATGTAGTATAAAGATAGACATACTAGTGGTCTAGATGATGAAACGGCTAGATGATAAAGTAGATGATTTTAAAACAATAATTTTTGGACGTATTTTTCGTGAAATGACTTTGGATGCTGCTGACTTTGGGTAACTATCACCCTAGGCCCAAAATAGACTTAGACATTTGTTTTGATTATGCCCCTCCAAATTAATAAACTTTTAGTGTGACATCCCCATCAAACAGGTTTTTGTATACATCACAGTACACAGACTACAGGGGAAGTATTAAACAGTTAACTCCACTCATTTTTGGATGCAAGTAAAATAGTTCTCTTTGTATTATTAGATCTCTTTGTTGCCATTGACCTGGTAGATCATGCACTACTAATTTCACAATTAAAACAATAGGTATTACCTGAACTGTTCTGGCCTTTTCTTTCAAATAGAAATTGGAAAGCTGCAATTTCTTCATCTTCCTTTGTCCTGCTAATTCCTTTGACTTGTGGAGTTTCAACATTTTCCTCAATCCCCTTGCAACTCTTACTCATGAACATAACATTAAAATATTCATTTATGCAGATGATATTCTGTTGATCTTTCCAGTATCCCCATCCAACCTCGATTTAACTCCTCTTCAGATATGTGCAGATTCAGTCGCAGGACGGTTCTCTTATCATGGAATGGTCCTCAATCTCTCTAAAACCACCGTTTCCCGGATTATAGGATTAATAGCTGTTCTGTCACAATTAGATTATTCCAAACTGATCTGACTTCTGTTAATTATTTCTGATACCTTTAATTATTTTTGATTCTGCGTTATTCTTTGACCTTCAAGTCTCTCAAATACTTAGGAAAGGATTTTTTTTGGTTAAGGCTTATTAGATCGGTTAGTTCTGTATTAGATTTTAATCACTTCAAACATTTCTTAATGCATTTATTATTGTAATTCTATTTTTGTGGCATTTCTTTATCTAATTTATGTTGCCTACAAACTTTTCAGAATTCTGCAGTAAAGCTACTTTGTAAGACTAAACGTTACAATCATATCACTCTTTACTAATTCAATTACATTGGTTACAAGTCCATTTTAGATGCCAATATAAGATTATATGTCTGACATTCAAGGCCTTACATACCAGTCAGCCTACATATTTGGCCAATGTCACAATTCCTTAAACTCTAACACGATCACTATGCGCTCTTGACGCACAGAGACTGGTTCTTCCCTCCCCAAAAACCAACTTATTATGAATTCACATGGTTAGAAGCATATTTTTTTCCCTTACTTTTGGAATAGTCTTCCACCATACATATGTGCTGAATTATCTTTCCCAAAATGTAAGTCAATGTTGAAGACTTATTTCTTGAAAAATGCATTTAACATTTCTTCAGAATAGTTGGTTTTTGTTTTTGTTTTACTTCCCCTGGAACACTTGATATAACCAGTAAGCACTGTATAAGAACATAACATAACATAAGAACGTAAGCAGTGCCTCTGCTGGGTCAGACCAGAGGTCCATCGTGCCCAGCAGTCCGCTCACGCGGCAGCCCATTAGGTCCAGGACATGTATAGTATTCCTCTATCTATATCCTTCTATCCCCTTTTCCTTCAGGAAGTTATCTAATCCCTTCTTGAACCCCAATATCATACTCTGTCCTATGACACCCTAGCATTGGTTCTGAATCTGTCCCCTCTTAATTTTTCCAAATGCCCTCTCGTTCTTGTATTTATCGAAAGTTTGAAGAATCTGTCCCTCTCCACTTTCTCTATGCCCTTCATGATCTTGTAAGTCTCTATCATGTCCCCTCTAAGTCTCCTCTTTTCTAGGGAAAAGAGCCCCAGTTTCTCTAATCTTTCAGCATATGAAAGGTTTTCCATACCTTTTATCAAACGTGTCACTCTTTTCTGAACCCTCTCGAGTATCGCCATATCCTTCTTAAGGTACGGCGACCAATATTGGACGCAGTACTTCAGATGCGGGCGCACCATTGCCCGATACAACGGCAAAATAACTTCTTATGTTCTGGTTGTAATACCTTTCTTGATAGTACCTAGCATCCTATTCGCTTTCTTAGAGGCCGCTGCGCACTGTGCCGACGGCTTCATTGTCTTGTCCACTATTATCCCCAAGTCCTTTTCTTGGGTACTTTAACCCATTACCAGCGCTCCCATCGTATAGCAGTACTTCGGGTTTCTGCTTCCTATATGCAAGACTTTACATTTCTCTACATTAAACTTCATCTGCCATCTCGTCGCCCACTCTCCTAGTTTGTTCAGGTCCCTTTGTAAGTCTTCGCAGCCCTCTATATTCCTAACTCCACTAAATAGTTTGGTGTCATCTGCAAATTTTATTACTTCGCACTTCGTCCCTGTTTCTAGATCATTTTTAAATACGTTGAACAGCAATGGTCCGAGTACCGACCCCTGCGGAACACCACTCGTGGCCATTCTCCAGTCCGAGTAGTGGCCCTTCACTCCTACCCTTTGCTTCCTACCCGCCAACCAATTTTTGATCCATCTATATATGTCTCCTTCCACCCCATGGTTCTTCAGTTTCCAAAGTAGGCGTTCATGGGGTACCTTGTCAAAAGCTTTTGGAAATCTAAGTATACGATGTCTATGGGGTCCCCTTTGTCCATCCATTTGTTTATTCCTTCGAAGGGGTTTTGTTTTTTGTTTTTATTATTTTTTAATGTAGTATTTAATGTTTGCATGAATGGAATCTGGTCTGAGTGTGTCTCTCGTGTTTTAAAATGGTGTTTCTTTTAATCAATTGTTTTCTAAGTGGCTTTGACATTTTAGATTAAGCAGGATATCAAGCTTGGAGTAAACATAAACATTTTCAATGTGATGTCTAAATTTGATATTGGACATTTTATGAAAAACATTCAAAAATCCAGCAGAGGAAATGGCAATTTTCAAACTAGAAAAAGTCTATTTTTTTGTTTCAAAAATGACCATTTCCTAGATGTATTTGTTCTCAGTGCATCTATCTTTTTCTACCATTTTTGGAAAAAAATAAAATTAAAAATCCAAATTAAAAATGGACAAAAACCAGCCATTGGAACATAGGAAGGGCCAGCATTCTTAGCAGATTAGCTACTCAGACATCCCAGCAGAGCAATGGGGCATTCTAGGGGGCATTGCAGTGAACATCACATAAAAAGTCCCAGGGACTGTCTCTTGTGCATCTAATAGCACTATAGAAATAATAGCTAGCAGTAGTAGGTAGCCATCTCACCATAACTCCCTTTCATTGTATTGTGAGCTCTCCAAAACTCACCCCAAACTGTACACCACAACAATAGGTATTATGCCTGCAGATTTCACCTATATGTTGGTACAGTGGGTTTGGGGTGGGTTTTGGAGGGTTCACAGTTTCTACCACAAGGGTACTATGAGAGGGGGGTTCATAGTCTAAAGCGCGGGAGGACAAAGGCGCGCCGACAACCGAGTGCGGACAACTGAGCACAGGACTTCATCACGCCGAAGAAAAACCATATTTTAAAGGGCTACGACGGGGGGTGTTGGTAGGGAAACCCCCCCACACTTTACTTAATAGAGATCGCGCTGGCGTTGTGGGGAGTTATGTGGAAACTTAACTTTTTCCCTGTTTTTTTAGGGAAAAAGTTATGTTTTCAGTATAATGTGGGGGGTTACACCCCCCACACACCCCCAACTTGGTAGCGTGAGGCAGCGCGATCCCTATTAAGTAGAGTGGGGGGGTTCCCCCCCCCACTCCCTGTCAGAGCCCTTTAAAATACAAGTTTTCTTCGGCGCGATTAAGCCCTGCGCTCAGTTGGCCGTGCTCGGTTGTCGGCGCGCCTTTGTCCTTGCGCGCTTTTGACCCGTCACCATGAGAGGGTGCTGAAACTATATAACTTCATTGGCTGCCGATAACCACAAGGACCAAGTTTAAATTGGGCATCACAGCCTTTAAAATCCTAAGATGGAATGCTCCTGACTACCTAACAGAGTTGGCCTACAGTAAAATAGCATTGCTTGGTTAGCAAATGTTAACATTTTAAAATAGCGGTTGTGACATACATATATTTTAAAATGTTAACATTTGCTAACCAAGCAATATTACTTTACTGTAACTCGGAATCAAAGGGGTCCAGAGAAGAGCGACGAAAATGGTAAGAGGTATGGAAAACCTTTCGTATGCCGACAGGCTAGAACAGCTGGGGCTGTTCTCCCTGGAAAAGAGGAGACTTAGAGGAGACATGATACAAACTTTCAAGATCCTGAAAGGCATAGATAAGGTAGACAGGGACAGATTCTTCAGACTGTGGGGAACAACAAGTACAAGGGGGCACTCGGAGAAACTGAAAGGGGATAGGTTTAGAACCAATGCCAGGAAGTTCTTCTTCACCCAGAGAGTGGTGGACACATGGAACGCACTCCCGGAGGTTGTGGTGGGGCAGAAGACACTACAGGGATTCAAAGAAGGTTTGGATAAATTCCTGAAGGAAAAGGGGATTGAGGGATACAGATAGAAGTAAGGATAGGTTTTTTAGGGCAGGGAACACTTGACAGGTCATGGACCTGATGGGCCGCCGCGGGTGCGGACCGCTGGGTGCGATGGACCTCTGGTCTGATCCCGGTGGAGGCAACTTCTTATGTTCTTATGTTCTTATGTTTGGGTGTCTCATACATATTGGTTATTCCCCCCACCCCCCTTATATCTTGCTTAATACAATTAGCAGGCAGGCATTAGCTGTGGCATTAGCTGTTTGGTGAACAAAACAAAGGCATGTCTATGAATGAAGATGGCTTAAGAATAAGAGTAAAAAGCATTTTACTCTTGAAGACTGCTTGAGATAAGTTCTCTTTTGTCAATTTTTTTCAATATAACGAATAAGTACACATTAGAAAATTGATGAATTGATATAGACACAGAAGAAAATACTGCTAAGTAATGAAAAGAAAATCCTGAAAAAAATATATAATAAACTGATTAAAAAAGTAAATAAATGAATATTATTAATCCTTGTGGCCGATGACTGGAACAAGGAGCAGTAATACTACGCTGATTATTCCAGTTTGTGACTTTGCAACTGTACGTAGGCTCCAATTCTGAGGCCAATAGTGGAAGAATAACGGCTGTAAGACACCTATTGCACTTTTTAGAATAAGTGGTATATTATATATTGTGTGATTTTTAATACAATTAGCGTCATCAACCTCAGGATCAAAAAACTTCTAACAACATTTCTGTAGCATGACAGGGACTCAATCCTGAAATAACTGAAACAGTAATTGTAAAAGCACCTTCCTGAACTGTCTAATGCAACTCCCGGGACAAAACAATGACCAACTTGTACTTGTAACTATATAGCTGAAACTATGACCTAACTGTATTAACAGCTGTACTGATCTACCTGAACTAGCAACCCTATAGAATGTCCGCGTCAATCTGTCCATTGTAACTGCCTGGGTAACTGACCCAACCTCTTGTAATGTAATCCGACCTTGAACTGAATAGGTAAAGGCAGAATAGAAAACCTGATTAAACAAAACATAACAAAGTTCTCAGCCCAAACAACCGACTGCCTAAATTCTGAGCATTATTTTGCCACTATAGCTGAAAAGAGTGTTATCTTATTTCCTTAAGTGTCAATCTACAGAAACAAAATTCTAGGTTTTGATATTGTTTCAGATCATCGATTGAACCACATTCACGTCATTCTCTTCTTAGGAAGGCTGAGAACTTTTTAGCACCCCCTCGTAGTTAGAGTGCAGTATTGGCATGGTGCCCCTTCTCTGCGGTCCACTGCACCGACTACTAGGGCTATTCCAGAGACCTCCTTGCTGCTCGAATAGGACTGGCCTTAACATCTTAAGTTGTCATACAAGCTGTTACATACTATTTCATTCACATCTTTGGTGTTTGGGAGAGGATCAGTGACCACTGGGGAGGTAACGGGGGCCATGCCTACATGCCTCCAGTGGCCATCTGATCAGTTTGGTCACCTTTTTGGCACTTATTTGCTATTAAAACAGGTCTAACCTATACTATATGTTATGTTATATTATGTTATTATAATATGTAGAATAACTGAAAATCTTGAATGATATATATGTTACCTGTACAGATATTAGTGTAATGTATATAATACCTACTGTTTGTTCATTTGTATGACACTGTTTTAGATTAAAAATCAATAAAGATAAAAAAAAACCAAAACAGATCTAACCTCAAACATCCAAGTTTTGCCCTGGATGTTTCCTGCAAAGTTCGATTATTGCAGAAAAAACATCCACATCATTAGCCCACCCTAAGTCCACCCAAAACATACCCCTTTGAGATTTAGATGCACTGCAGACAAACAACATAGAAACCGTTTTAAAATGTGTATCAAACAATTTGGATGAAACAAAACATCCAAATGCCACTTTATGCCACTTTTGGGATGTTTTTCTCATTTGAAAATAAGCCCCCAATGTCACATGATTAAATGTCCACAGTGATGAAGTGTTTCAGTGATGAAGTATCTGGTGATGAAATGGCATCAATCCCAGAAAATTAAAAAAAACACACAAAAACCCACCAATCAGGTGCTAAGGAAAACAGTGAAGCAAAGGGATTGAACAGCAGCAGATAGGAAACTGGCTCTCTCTTTCCATTTCAGCTCATGACTTACATACTTACCTAGAATGTGGTCAGTGACACTTCCCTCAGTACAAATGCTAAATACTAGCAGAGAAAATGTTCAGAAACTAACCACGTTCAACAAGTCTGAGACAAATTGAAGGAAAGGTATACTAATTTGAGGCAAAAGGGCTAAGGACTAGATTCACTAAACAAACCGATCGTGTACTGATCGGTTTGCGACCCCTTTGCGACCCGATTGCTCCCCGACCCGATTCACTAACCCTCCACCCGACCCGATCAACACCTGATATGATCAGCGCATGCAAATGAGGGAAATGGCATGCAAATTTTGTAAGGCAGCGATTCACTAAACAATTTATATAAAACCGATTGGTCTTGCCGATCAGAAAAGAAGCGACTGCTGAAGACCAGTCGCTTTTATCCTGGCCGACTCTCCTGCCCTTTAAAATTACGGGCTTGCAATGCTTTTAGCAGAATAGATAAAAAATGAATTTTTCATTTTTTTATATATTCAGCAAAATGCATTGCAAGCCCGTGCTTTTAACCCAACAGTGTCCCCCCTCTCCGAACCAAAAAAAACCCTGTCCCCCTGCACTGATGCCTGCCATTGCCACTGCCCACCACCCCAAAGCGAAAGAATATGACAGAAGTGATCCCAATTCCCTCCTGCCATCACAAACACGGCTGGGCCACCCCCTCCCCATACCTTTAAAACTGTTGAAAGTAGGAGGGTTGCCCAGTCCTTCCTGCTCCTCAGGTCTCCCATGATTTTCGGGAGCAGGAGGAAGCACAAAGTCCTCCTGCTCCTGCAGCTCTGCCGGCCGCGACGCAATACCGGCCTTAAGCCATGCCCCAGTGAATCATGTGATGCACGGGGAAGGGCCTAAGGCCATGATTGGCTGAGGCGCCTCGGGCTCCAGCCTGGGGTGCCTCAGGCAATCAGGGACTTCTTTAGGGAGGAGTCTAAGGAAGTCTATGATTGACCACTAGCAACTGCCATGCAGCAAAAGCCCCAAAGCCCTTTAAATCCTCTATGGGCTTTGGGGCAATTACCACAGCAGCCCATGCTATCGGGCTTTGTGTAAAAGAGGGGGTTAATTACCTGGAGGTCCTAATGGATTTAGTGCATGATAACAATTAGCACATACTACATATTAAGAAGCCAATTTTATGGGCTTCTTAGCATTTAACACATGCAAAATGTTAGATCGCTATATTCATTAGTGTACCTTAGTAAAAGGAACCTTTGATTTTTATAAGGACTGATTCTTTGTTGTCTGTGTTCTTTTTTAATACATTTAAAAAAAACCCAGAACCTCAGATTGTACTCAGGTAAATATGTTTCCTTTCTCCTTTATGTCTGCCTTTTTCTTTATGCTATCATCAGTCTATGCCATCTGGAAAAGAAGGAGGTGGTGAGCTACAGTCATTGCAGGCTGATAGAACTGCTACTTTTTCTTACTAGTTCTATCCATGTAGGACAGTGATAAAGAAATGGTATCTTAAATCAAAACTACATTACTCCCTGGCATTTACTGATAGATTATTCATTCCCTATACTACCTCAGATCATTACGGTGTTACGGTCCTCTCAGCAAAATCTTCTCTCAATCCCTTCCATCCGCCAAATTGTTTATGATATCTCACGTAAAACCATTTTTTCGGTTACTGTGCCAACATTATGGAATTCATTACCTAACTATCTTTATCAAGAATACTGCACACTCCAGATTCAAATCAGAACTTAAAATGTTTATGCTCAAAAACGCCTTTGAAGCATAAGTTTCTCTCTTTTTGGTGGCTCTCCCAAAACAGCCGTTTTTACCCTTTCCCTTTGTGCCCTTCACAAAATTGCGTCGGGAAGAGGCATCCGGCTGCGCAGATGCAACACGGTGAAGTCATTTTGTAGCGTCCGTGCATGTGCGGATGCCTCCTGGGGGCGGGGCTGGGAGGCAGAACAGGGCATAGCAGAGGCGGAACTGGGCAGTCCTGGGGGTGTGGCCAAGGGTCCAGATTTTCACGAAGGAAAATCTGATATCCCTAGATTGACAGCTTCTAATATCCTGATCTGGAAGCTTAACTTCACTATTTCAGTATCCTAGTTTGCAATCATTAGCATCCCTATAGATGACTGGTGACCAATTTGTTGAGGAACCATGGTGTGTGAATGTCTACATGTTTGGACAGATTTGGGGAATTGAATTTCCTGTGGCTGTGCCTAAAAGTTTGAGAACTCTTGCTGTTCCTATAAACTATGCTCTAATATCCAGGAGAGTTTCTGAGGAACCATAAAACTGAGCAGCTGGTTTCAAGTTGAAGCAAACTTGCTTTAAATTGACTGATAGCTGTTCAGGGAAAACCTTGCAACAAAAGTGAGCCAAACTGAAACCTGGGCCTGAATCACTTTTCTTCCTCAATTTAGTCTATGGAACAGGTGGGCAATATTGGAGCAGCTGCAAAATATATAGCCAGATCAGTTCTGCAGACAAGTAAGTGGACACATAGCTTTAAGACATTAAACTACTTTCTCTCATCCATTACTTTTCATCATAGATTTCTTTCTTCACAATCTGCCTGAAATAAGTTGGGACTTATCAAGGTGAGCTGATGCTACACTTTGATTTACCATGAGAGTCATCAACCTATAGTATCTCTGTATCATAGGTTGCTGACTCCCTGGTAAAGGACTAACACTGCCTGCAAGCCACCTTGCACACAGTGTTAATCCCTCGGCCTGGGAACATTGGGTCACCAGTTCTCTGATCAAACCCCCCTTAAAATATGGCCCCTCCCCCAGCAGTATCACCACAAGATTACCACTAGGAGCGCTATTTTGAGTGATGGCCCCAGAAAGGGCAGGAGTGACTGGGCATAGCTCTTCCCCCTATAAATCAGTACATTACCAGGTAAGAGCCAGTAAGTTCCATAGAAGTTTTCTTTTTTATTTGGGGGTGGGGTGGGGTTCTTTGAGAGTCGGGCTACTGGGCTAGATGGACCATTGGTTTGACCCAGTAAGGCTATTGTTTAAGGCTTAGTGGGTTGAAATGGGAACAATTTCCAGTTGCTCCTGACTTTGCTGGTGCCCAGATCAAAATGGCACCGCACCACTGAACAATAGTTGCATTATTTCTGCTAAAGTTTATGTTTCCATTTTTGTTTTTTAATAAGGGCTGCTTTGTTATAGAACTTACTGTACATACTACAGTTATGAGGTGTTTCGAATGCATTTGCATGCTTTGCATCACATTATTATAAACTACAGAGCAAACCAAATTACACTGGGTTAGGGCACTGCACCTGTGCTAGAGTCTTTTAACATACATTCAGGGTAACATAAAGTAACTTAGTCCTTTAGTCATTGGAGAAAGACATCATGTTTGGGAAGATTCAAGGAGCCAGGTGAAGAGGGCGAACTGCAATCAGATGGCTGGACATGTTGAAAACAACCATGGAATGATGCTGGAGGGCCTTACCAGACTAGCACAAGAATAATCTCTTTTTAGATCTGTAATTCATCATATCGCTAGGACTTGAACTCAAGTTGATGGCACCTAACTAGTCCTCTAACACAACTTGATAACTACCTCTCCCTAATGGGTCATAATAAAACAGTAGGGATAAAGTGGCAGAAATCATGCTTAGATTGAAGCCACAAACATTTACAATTGAACACACATTTATAACATATGAGTATTAGTCACAACTCCTCCTGTGGTTTGGGTTTGTTTTTCCCTGTCATCTTCTGTACATTTATGTGCGATAACCTCTGGAGTAGTTTTACATAATCATTTTAAATGCATAAAAAGGACTTTACACCCAAAAAAATCTATTTGTTGGGAACCCCCCCCCCCCTCCTCCCAAACATGCCTAGCAGTAAAGATCTGGAACTTTTCAGAAAGGCCAAAGCAAATAAGTGAATCTTAAGCCCTTTTTTTAAAGAGCATTGTTCATTCTAATCCTAAATATTGAGGAAGGCCATTCCACAAAGTGGGTGTCAAAAAGAAAAGTTCTTTATCTTTTCTATAAGGGAACCTCCTTTTAGGCACCTGATGCCTCAAAGTTTACACTATTCTGTAACAGCATCTGGGCACCTGGATTCCATTCTAGAAAATAAGACACTGTCATATTAATTTTGGGTACAAAACTAGGATTTATTTTGGAGATGTCTTATTTTTGTTTGTGTGTAATGATCATCTCTCACTCATCCCCTTGTGCAGCATCTTTCTATCCCTCCTCCCTCCCTCCCATCCCCTTGTGCAGCAGAACCCCTGATGATCCCGCCAACCCATCCCCCTGTGCAGCATCTTTCCATCTCTCCCTTCCTTCCCCCTGTGCAGCAGAACTCCGACGACCCTCTCTCCGTGAAGCCAACATATCTCCATTCCAGACAGTGGCAGCAGCAGATACATAAGAACATAAGAAATGCCTTCACCGGATCAGACCTAGGTCCATCTAGTCCGGCGATCCGCACACGCGGAGGCCCAGTTAGGTGCTCCCTGTTGGAGACCCGGATTTCCCGTATCCCCCGATATGATTTGCAAGGTGTGCATCCAACTTGCGCTTGAAACTCTGTACACTAGTCTCTGTCACAAGCTCCTCTGGGAGAGCATTCCAAGCGCTCACCACTCGCTGTGTGAAACAGAACTTCCTGACATTTGTCTTGAACCTACTGCCACACAGTTTCAGGCTATGACCTCTTATCCGTGTCACATCTGAAAATGTCAGTAATGCTTCCTCCTGGTCTATTATGTCAAATCCTTTTAATATTTTAAAAGTCTCTATCAAATCCCCTCTCAATCTTCTCTTTTCGAGGGTGAACAGTCCCAATTTTCTGAGGCGTTCTTTGTAGCTCAAATTCTCCATACCTTTGACTAGTTTCGTGGCTCTCCTCTGCACCCTCTCCAGCAGAGTGATATCCTTCTTGAGGTATGGAGACTAGTGTTGGACACAGTATTCTAAGTATGGTCTGACCATTGCTCTGTAAAGTGGCATTATGACGTCCTCCAACCCACTCGTGATCCCCTTTTTAATCATGCCCAACATCCTGTTTGCTTTCTTTGCTGCCGCCGCGCATTGAGCCGATGGTTTTAGGGTTCTGTCTATCAGGACCCCCAAGTCCCTTTCTTGTTCGCATTTGGCCAATGTCACACCCAATATTCTATATTCATGTTCTTTGTTTTTCTTTCCCAGATGCATCACCTTGCATTTGTCTATATTGAAATTCATTTGCCACTTTATCGCCCATTTTCCCAGCTGGTTCAGATCCTTCTGAAGATCCTCGCAGTCCCTTGGAAAGCCAACCCCCCGACATAATTTTGTATCATCTGCAAACTTGATTATATTACATGTCGTTTCCTCTTCAAGGTCATTTATAAAAATATTGAACAAGATGGGCCCAAGAACCGAGCCCTGGGGCACACCGCTAGTCACCTTCTCCCAATCCGAGAATTTCCCATTTATGATTACCCTCTGTTTTCTGTGTTCCGACATCATGCAGCAGAGAGAAGGCCCTAGTGGGGAAGGCTGCAAAGCGGTGGGAGGGTCATTGGGGTTCTGCTGCACGAGATGGGAAGGAGGGATGAAAAGATGCTGCACAAGGGGATGGATGAGAGGGGAGGAAAGATGATGCACATGAGTAGGGGGGGAGAAAGCACTGCCATTGGCGAATCGGGGAGTGTTGTGGACATTTGGGAGGGGCTTCAGTGGTTAATCCAACTAGGGCTTATTGTCAGGGTAGGGCTTATACTAGGATCTACCCTGAAAATCATGCTAGGAGTAGGTCTTATTTTTGGAGAAACATGGTAGTACCTAAAATGTAAGTACCCACTGTTACTTGAGCCATAGTCCTGACATAACTCCGAGTGTCTAGATGTGGCAATGGTGTATGCAATTTATAGCATTCTGTAAGTATTGTACTTAAGTGGACACACTGATCTTGCCCCTCCTAAGCTCTGCCCATGTAAATGTCCCTTGGATTTATATACAATTGGGGCTCATTTTCAAAAAATTCAGACATCTAAGAAACAAAATAAATTACAATGTACCACTCCACTGTCCTGACAAGCTGTCAGTGTCTGATGAAAGAAAAAGCCTCAGGTTGCTGGTGAGCATATACAGGCTCTACCTCCGCTGTCCACATCATCGGCATAAAAAACTTTTGTCAGGAGTAAACATGGTCAAGTTTTAGTGAGAAAATGTTTGAAACAGGATTGTAATCCAACCAAAAAACTTTTAAACCACCTCTTACTGCAAAAAGGTTTTTTACTCTCAGTCCATTCACATAAGCCAACGTTTCACGGTATAAAGACCGCTTCTTCAGGGCATAACGGACTTTACCATTCCATAAGCAGCACTATGAAACACCAGAAATCTGTGTCTTGGTGAACATTTTTTATGCCGCTGATGTGGACAGCAGAGGTAGAGCCTGTATATGCTCACCAGCGAGGCTTTTTCTTTCATCAGACACTGACAGCTTGGCAGGACTGTGGAGAGGTACATTATAATGTATTTTGTGTTTTTCCTCCACTCCTCTTTATTCTATTTTGTTTGACATCTAAAAAACAGCATAAACTAGCCCTTGGACGTTTTAATCACCAAACTGTCCAAGTGCTGATTTTTAAAACTAAAAATGTTTAGACTTCTTGCAGGGCATTCACCCTCCAGGATGTCTAAATGTTAAGGGGTCATATTAGAGGCCTGTTTTGGGTGGGATTTGGGCAGGCTTAGAACTTGGACATCGTGCAGGGATAATGAAACCTTTTTCAAGATGCCAGGGTATCATTTAGGGTGTGGATTAAGATCTGTCTTCAAAATGCCAAAAAGGTACCTAAACTGGGATCCAATTACACCAAAACACAAATGACCTCATAACTGGAGTGAACTTTGACGGCAGCTTCAGAGGTTGGGATACAGGTCTATAAAATACTGAATGGAGTGGAACAGGTAGATGTGAATTGCTTGATTATTCTTTCCAAAAATATTAGGATTACAAGGGGCTGCTGAAAAGTTCTCAGCCCACCCAACAAAGTTGGGGCAGTCTCTATCAAGGGCTATACATTTAGTCCAGTGTTTTTCCACTTTTTTTTGTTCTGTCAGAAAAATATGGAATGAAAAAAGTAGAAAATCGCTGGACTAAGGGTCTCATAATAAAAAAAAAAAAGTCAAGTCTAAAAACTGGCCTAAATGGGTACTTGGATGATCAAAACGCCTGATCATCCAAGTACCCATAATCAAAGCTGGTTTAGACGTATCTAAAACCAGCTTAGGCCTTTCCCCTGCCTCTAAACGCATAGAGCAAAAAGAGGCATTTTTAGAGGAGGGGAAAGGGCGGGAGGTGGACCGACCTAGACATAGGCATACACAGGTATAACCAAAAGTTTAAGCAGGTTGTCTAGTCGGCACTTATACGTTTTGACTTAAACCAAGTCAAAACAGTTAGAAGTGCTGAAAAAGTGGCCGCTGAGCTGATCACTGCAACTCAGCGGCCCCAGCAACCTGCCTACAGCCTACTGCAACTATCGCTGCAGGAGAGATGGCTCATCTCTCCTGCTCACCCCTCCGAACCATGGCACTTCGGGGTGAGCATCGTGGCAAGGCATCTCCCCTGCTGGCGATCCTCACCCCGAAGTGCCGCGGTTTGGAACTAAGTTTTAGTTTTTATTTTTTGGTTTGGCTTGCAGGTTAGTGAACTGTGACTGACCAAGTCATTTGACATTAGCATTGCTCTTAATTGACTCAGGGGTGCCCCTGTGAGAGATGTTGTTGAGGAATGCCACTTTTATATACTAGTACTATAACAGGATTAAGATTGAAGGAAAAGCTCAAATGGGAGATGGATGCAGTATCTACTTCCGCTTATAGACAATTCTTGTCTCATTTCGTAAACTGGGCAAATGTTAGGAAGTTTACAATAAACACTGGAAACATGTCACATCAAAATTCAAGCCTTTGTGAGCCAGGCAAATATCCCTTGAGGCATCATGAAGCTTTTTTACAGCAACAGAAACATAAATGCAGGCAAATTTGCATCAGACACCAAAATCACATCTCTATGTCCTCTAGTGTGCAAAATCCAGAAATGCACAAAGAAATACATATAGGAGAAATCTCGGTAGGGTAGAGCTGAATATCCCTTGAGGCATCTTGAAGCTTTTTTACAGCAGCAGAAAAAAAATGCAGTCAAATATCTCCAGATGTTCAGCAATCTATGCAACTTAGCAATTTGACAGAAAAGTGACCCATGTGAGCAAGGGTGCAGCTGGTTGTGAAGCCAGGCAAAATTCTAAGACAAACCACGTCAAACTGACATGGGCCACTACTGGTTTATTCATTCCTAGCTGTCAAATAAAAGAGAATGGGGAAAGGAAAAGAATACTGAGAGAAAAAAGAGACTATAGGGGGGGAAAAAAGGAAAGAAATTCACCACATAATACATGTGTGTTTTTCATTGAAGATTCTATGTTTGTTGCACTAAGCAGATATGGGTTTGATTAAAAAATACAAATCACTCCAGCAAAAGGGGAAATGAAAACAAATGATCCAGAAAGGATTTGGAAGGCGTGGATCGCTGGAAATATAAACAGCAAAGTTCAGTTTGTTTCTGATTCTGAATCGTTAATGGAAAACATGGAAATGTCAGCGTTTGCAATGTGTTGGTCTCTAATTCCTCTGAAGGTCCTCTGGCCAATCTCCGCCCTCATTTCAGGGCAGCTTTTGTTAGGGAAGCTTAGTCAGGGTGGTTGTCTGCATGATGGGGAAAGAGCAGATCCAAGTTTTTTGATCTGTGCCTTCATTTCTTTTGCTTACAGGGCCTAAAGTTTTATTGTCACTTTGATTATATGAGTTTAGTTAAGTCACCTCCCAAAGGTGCTGACATTGTTATCCGTTATAAATAAAAACATATCTGACATAAGGTGAAGTGGTATGCGAATAGACTCCCAATTTTAATCACCTATTAAGTTAACAAGCCTCTTCCATTTTCTCACTTTTCATAATAAGTTGGCCATGAAACCCCCCCCCACCCCAAACAGGCATGTGAATTTCACCCTCATGCTTAAAAGCTACTTTTCTTATGTGAACTTCTAATTCAAATACATTTTTTTCTATTCGCATTGACTCACCACATGAGAGGAGAAAGAGACTTCAGACGTCACAATTAGAAAAGGGCAATTTTTCATAATACTTTCCATTTTGTAGTTAACAATAGCCATACAGTGTACACAGTCACACTATCTTTTCTAACAATAACATGATTTCTTTATTTTACTCTTTTGTACCATAGCTCCATTTAAAAAAAAACAAAAACCAAAAAACGTTTTCCCCTTCAGTTAGGGTTCCTTTTACACAGCCACAGTAGCAATGCTGCTGTGGTAAATGCATTGAAGCTCATTTGATTCCTATGGGCTTTGGTTCATTTACTCCCCCCTCCCCCTTTACAAAACTACGGAAGCAGTTTTTAGCGCAGGCCGGCATGCTGAATACTCTGCGCTACTCCCGACGCTCATAGGAACTCTATGAACGTTGGGAATAGCTCAGAGCATTCAGCACACCAGCCTGTGGTTAAAAAATACTTCCTCAGTTTTGTCAAGGGGGGGGATTAGAGCGATAGCATCACTACAGTGGTTTTTTTTTTTATATATGCTTTTGAATACATTTATAATATCCAATAATTCAAGGAAAAAAAGAAAAATCTCTCAAAACAATTCATAATCATTCATTCATACAAATCATTCATTCTTTTTAAGCCCACATTATGGGGAAACATGTTACAATTTCTAAACAAACAAGTTTAAAGGAAAAGATTAAGGACAAAAATTCTCAGTTCGTCCTAGCGAACCTTGAATCATTCCTTACTAATAGGGATTCTAATTTCTCCTCTTATTCTCTACAGATGAAACAAAATCATTTCTGTTCTCTCGCTACTAAAAATTGCTGTAATTGTATGGGGTCCCAAAAAACATACTCAATATCTTGCAACTTAACCAAACATTTACAAGGAAATTTCAGGTAAAAGGATGCCTCTAGAGCCAAAACTCTAGCTTTTAACTTCAAAAATTCTACTACAGTGGTTTTATAAAAGGGGCCCTTAGTGTCCCTTGGAAACACTGGCACAGTGTCTCTGTTCTGGATTAATCCTGAAAAAACGACAAGTCTCCCCTGATCCGAAAACAGGGTGAAGAGCAGAGGCAGCCGAACCAAAACAACCTACTGCTAATTATTGGTGTAAATGGGAAACCCTCAGTCTCAAAGCTTGCAATGGGAACAAGTCCCTAAAGCACCAGCTGTCACAATCGTACACCCAAAAAGCACAGTTACTTACCATACCAGGTGTTATCCAGGGACAGCAGGCAGCTATTCTCACATATAGGTGACGTCATCGACGGAGCCCGGATGCGGAAGCCTCACAAGCAGACTTGCTTGAAGAAACTCGAAGTTTCGAGTCGCCCGCACCGCGCATACGCGAGTGCCTTCCCACCCAGCGTAGTGCGCGTCTCCTCAGTTCAGATAGCTAGCAGGGAAGCCAACCAAGGGAGGTGGGTGGGTTGTGAGAATAGCTGCCTGCTGTCCCTGGATAACACTTGTTACGGTAAGTAACTGTGCTTTATCCCAGGACAAGCAGGCAGGTATTCTCACATATGGGTGACCTCCAAGCTAACCAGAATGGGATGGTGGGAGTGTTGGCAATTTAGGAGAATAAATTTTGTAATACTGAGGAGACACACCCTATGCTGGGCGGGAAGGCACTCACGCATGCGTGGTGCAGGCGACTCAAAACTTTGAGTTTCTTCAAGCAAGTCTGCTTGTAAAGTTTCCGCATCCGGGCTCCGTCGATGACATCACCCATATGTGAGAATACCTGCCTGCTTGTCCTGGGATAAGGGTATTACCTGTGAAACATCCCTGGGTTCCCGATATAGATTGAACTAGTTTAGAACTACAGACCAGTGAGTCTTACGTCTATAGTGTGTAAACTCATGGAAACACTGATCAAACAAAATCTTGACACAATCCTAGACGAAGAAAAACTGTGTGATCCACACCAACACGGGTTCACCCAGGGTAGATCCTGCCAATCTAATCTGATTAGCTTTTTTGACTGGGTTACTAGACAACTGGACGCCGGAGAGTCACTGGACGTGGTATATTTGGACTTCAGTAAACCATTTGATAGCATCCCTCATCGAAGATTACTGAACAAGTTGAAATCGATAGGATTAGGAGACACTCTAACTACATGGGTTGGGGATTGGCTGAGCGGTAGACTTCAGAAGGTGGTGGTGAACGGTACCCCATCCGAAGCATCGGACGTGATCAGTGGAGTGCCGCAGGGCTCGGTCCTGGGCCCGATTCTATTTAACTTATTCATAAGAGATATGACGCAAGGACTTAGAGGAAGGGTATCACTGTTCGCCGACGACGGCAAACTTTGCAACATAGTAGGCAAAAGCTTATTACCTGATAATATGACACACGACCTATTGTTGCTGGAACAATGGTCAACTACTTGGCAGCTAGGCTTCAATGCTAAAAAATGCAAGATAATGCACCTGGGTAAGAGAAACCCACGTAGAACTTATGTACTAAATGGTGAGACCTTGGTTAGGACCACGGCAGAACGTGACCTAGGGGTGATCATTAGTGAGGACATGAAGGTTGCCAATCAAGTGGAGAAGGCTTCCTCCAGGGCAAGACAAATAATGGGGTGTATCCGCAGAGGTTTCATCAGCAGGAGACCTGAAGTTATGATGCCGTTGTACAGAGCCATGGTGAGGCCTCACTTGGAGTACTGTGTTCAGTTTTGGAGACCACACTACCGAAAGGACGTGCTGAGGATCGAGTCGGTTCAGCGAACGGCCACCAGGATGGTCTTGGGGCTCAAGGATCTCACATATGAAGAAAGATTAAAAAAATTGCGGCTGTACTCACTTGAGGAAAGAAGAGAACGGGGAGATATGATTGAAACGTATAAGTACATCACGGGACGCATCGAGTCAGAAGATGATATCTTCTGGCTCATGGGACCCTCGACCACCAGAGGGCATCCGCTGAAAATCAGGGGAGGGAAGTTTCATGGCGACTCCAGGAAGTACTTCTTCACCGAAAGAGTAGTGGATCATTGGAACAGACTCCCACTCCAGGTGATAAAGGCCAGCAGCGTGACGGATTTTAAGAGAAAATGGGATACTCACGTGGGATCTTTAAGGGAGTAAATTCAGGGGAGGGGATACTTGGAATGGGCAGACTTGGTGGGCTTTAGCCCTTTTCTGCTGCTTGTTTCTATGTTTCTATGTTTCTATGATACTACTGCTTGGACGTCAAGTTTCCATATATGGGCAAAACACGGCTGTGAAAAAACATGTTAAAAAATGGAAGAATCTTAGCCCATTGCTGAGTGAATTATATTGCTTCTGATTATGTTCTGAATTTTATTTAAATTACTGACTTTTAGTCATAAATTACTTTGGAGCGGTTATATAATCTTATAAACTCTGTTCATTTATATCATAACTAGTGTTTAAGCCCGTTACATTAACGGGTGCTAGAATATATGGCTGTCTGTCTTTCTTTCTTTATGTCTCTCTCCCTGCTCCTGTCTCTTTCTTCCTTTCTTTCTGTCTCTCTCCCTCCTGCTATTTTTCTCTCTCTCTTCCTGGCACTCTTTGTCTGTCTGTCTGTCTCTCTGGTCCCCTGTGTCTTTATTTCTGTCTGTCTCTCTCCCTGGCCTCCTTTGTCTGTCTGTATTTCTTTCTGTTTCTCCTCCCCCCCCCCCCACTTTCCTTTGCAGAAGCAGCAGCAGTATTTCCCTTCCCCTCCAGGTCCCTGTGAAGTAGAAGCAGCATTTCCCCCCCCCACTCCCTTCTCCCCCCTCTTTCCTTTGCAGAAGCAGCAGCGGTATTTCCCTTCCCCTCCAGGTCCCTGTGAAGCAATTCCCTTCTCTCACCGTAAGCTGTCCTGCTCCGTTCGGTCCCTCCTTTCTCTTAATGCGATCTGGCCTGCTCCGTTCGGCCCCTCCCCCTTCCCTTCCCATGGGCTGGCCTGCTGCGGCCGAAGGTTTTTGTTTCAAGTTTTAAAAGTGCCGGCGGCGGCTCCTCTCACGCTGCTGATCCTCCAGGTTTTTTTCGGCGACTCCTCCTGTTAAAACTCCCCCCCCCCTCCTCCCGCAACCGCTCCTGTTCAAAGCGGCCTGCTGAGGTTCGCGGCCGCTGTAACGAACCTCGCAGGCCGCTCTCCAACTCGGTAGCATGTTCCCTCTGACGCGATTGCGTCAGAGGGAACGTGCTACCATGTGGAGAGCGGCCTGCGAGGTTCGTTACAGCGGCCGCGAACCTCAGCAGGCCGCTTTGAACAGGAGCGGTAGCGGCTGTTGCAGGAGGATTGGGGGGGGGGAATTCGTGAGCGGCGGCAGGACCATGAGGCGGGATTGAGTTTTTCGGCTTCCCCTATCTGGGGAAACCGCCGTGCCGAACTGAGCTGCGCGTGGGGCCGTAGTAAGCGCGGGGCATGCTGCAGTCTTGTCGGCCACGGACATACGGATCATGGAAGCACGCTGATAAGACTGCGCATGCGCCGCCTACGGTTTTATTATATAGATTTGAACATGAGGTTCAATAAAAGACTTCCAGAAAATTTAATCTAATCTTCATTTTATATACCGAATCTACTCCCTAAGGAGCTCGACTCGGTTTACAGTTAGTTAAAAAATGAAACATAACAAGTAAAAACTGTGGGATAAAAACAGAAATTGGTTAGATTAGATGGATGGAAAAGTTAGAAAAAGTATGTTTAATTGCTTAAAATGGACCTATGATAAGCATCAGAGGCTGAGTACTGAAGGATAGGGACTATAAAGAATCAAATAAAATTGCCAAAAGAACTGAGAAACGAAAGATATCACAATATTTTTAGGAAAACAACCTGAGAAATTAGGGGTCAGTATTCACTAACTGGATCCATTCCCAGATTTACGACTGCATCATCCAGATAATATCAGTGAATATCCAACCACACTGCTTTGAGACTAGCTGGGTTATTATGCCAGGATAGTGTGGGGGCGGAGCTAGGACAGGGCCAAGAGTTATATGGATAGTGGCAATATTCAGTATACTAACTAGGCAACTATCTGCATAGAGCTGTTCTAACTTTATTCAGATAGTTACCTTGGAACTTGTTAGAACTGCTTTAATTGGACAGAACTGTGTTGCTCCACTTAATTCATCATCTGTTGAGCAGCATGTTCTATCAGATCACCTTAAGACCTTTCAACATCTGACCAATGATCTCTTGGAGACCAGAAAATACATGGTTCAGCCAGCATTTGATGCCTTTGACATCAACTCCTGCATTTCAACAATCTCTATTGCAATGCGCAGGAAGACTTGGCTCCGGATTTTGGACTTTGACACCAATGTCCAAGACCGTCTCTCAAATATGCCATGTATAGAAGATGATCTGTTTTGAGATCTAACTCCTACTCACCGTAAAATTACCTATGTCCATCCTATCATTCTCTGCAAGAAAATCACCAACCCTCCTATATGTCCTCTCTGGCTGTCCAAATTACATTGTAAGCTCTTCAGAGCAGAGACCATCTGTTTCATGTTGAATGTACAATGCTGCATATACTTTTCAGCGCTATAGAAATGATAAACAGTAATAGTAGCAGTAGGTACCTGGATAAGTGCTGTTGGCCTGCTTTATATTCAGCATTGGTATTTGGCTATGGCCCAGCACTGATATATATCTGGGTATAACAAATATTAACCACTATAGTATCCCAATGGGTTTTTTCTTTTATTAGAAACTAAAAATGACAACAGATCTGGTTGTTGATAATTGAAGGTCTGAAATATTTAGGAGTTAACTTTTAGAAGAGTGAAGGTTCATGCTCTATTGACTTCCTGATTATTCTCAGATGTAGCTAGATATTTATGTTAGTTTGGCATTTTATTTTATTTGCTCTGATTTGCAATCTGCCTCAAATTCTCTGGAATGATGCAGACTATAAATGTCATTTCATATTAAGTATAAATAGGAGTGGCGTTTTAGAAAGGATGTACAAAGAAGAACAAAGATGTCCACACTGAGACATTGAAGTTGCAGTATTTTAAAAAAAGGATCTGCCAATGTGCAGCTACTCTAAAATACATGGTGAAATAGAAATCTTTGGGGTCCTTTTATCAAGCTGCGGTAGGGGTTTAGCGTGTGTAATACCGCGTGTTTAAACCGCCTGCCGCTCTAGCCGCTAACACCTGCATTGAGCAGGCATTAGTTTTTTAGCCGGCTGCAGGGGTTAGCGTGTGATGAAATGTCTGACGCGCTAACCCCGCTAGCGCGCCTTGATAAAAGGACCCCTTTGTGGTGACTGGAATGTGCAATTTTAGGGAGAAAAAAATAATTCAAAATTTGGATAGGGCAAAAGCAGCCATTTAGAAACATAGAAACATGATGGCAGATAAAGGCCAAATAAAGGCCACAGTAACCATTATCTCTTCCTCTCTTTATGTTGTGAAATACCAACAAACTGCAGATGTTCATATGCTTAGCTCAAGCTATCACTGAGCCAGGGGTGATACTAGCACTCGGAACATAAGCAGAAGGGGGAGAGTGTGGCACAGTGGTTAAGGCTACAGCCTCAGCACCCTGGGATTGTGGGTTCAAACCCACACTGCTCCTTGTGACCCTGGGCAAGTCACTTAATCCCCTCATTGCCCCAGGTACATTAGATAGATTGTGAGCACACCAAAACAGACAGGGAAAAATGCTTGAGTACCCAAATAAATTCATGTAAACTGTTCTGAGCTCTCCTGGGAGAACAGTACAGAAAAATAAATAAATAAGCATTATCAGCAGTTTCTAGGGCAATTGAACATATCAGCACCTTCAGTGGATCCTTTTCCAATGTCAAAAACTTTACCAGAATCACCCACACACACCTTCACCCTACCCCCCTCAAAAGCAGGTTCACCTTCAACCCCCCCATCCCCTCCTTTGATGTCAGCATCTTCACTGAGAGCTCAGATCTTGTAACCTACATGGGCTCTTCAGTGGTCCCATAGCGCAGCAGTCTAGCACTAGGATTCAGTGTTGCATTTCTCCCCCGTAGTGGTATTTTTGTGATAGTACTGCTAGAGGAGACAGAGGCCTAGGACCACTGAACAACTAATGACCCCAGACATATCTCATGCGGTGGAGTTAGGAGTGTGGGGAAGGTAGAGATCTGGGGCCATGACAAATATATCTGGGGCAGGTTTTGGAGCCAGGTGAAGGTGCAACAAGAGGGGGGGGGGGTATTTGTGTTAAAGTGTTCACATTGGTGGTGGCAGATACAGGTAGAAATGCTTACACTGAGGGGTTAGGTGAAGGTGTTGACCGCTCAGGGGAGAGAAGTTTCAGACGCAGGTAATGACAGGTAACGTTTAAAAATGCATTATATTTAACTTTCAATTTTTAAAATTACTTTTTATCTAATTTTTACACTCCCTTTCCGCATGTTTTTTCCTGCCCCCTCTTCTTCCTTTTTTTAGATTATGAAAAAGATTAAATATTGTAACTATTCCCTCCCATTTTTTTTCCTCCTTATGTATCATGTTACTCTGTTTTGTCTGTTTGTATCTGAACCCAACTTATTGTAGTACTTTGAAAATTCTATTTATTTTAAATAAATTGTTCATCGCTTAGCTTGTAATAAGCGATCAATCAAATGCTAATAAACTTGGAAACTTGGACATCTAGGGATAGGGGTAGTGTGAGGGAAGATATGTGATTCTGGGGATGTCACCTCAGCCTGTTTTTATATTGATTTTGTGTATAGAGTGGGTGCAGTAAATTCCCTGTGTGTTACATACAGGAGAAATGCTGGACACGCTCCCTGCATGTACCGCACAGGCTTTACACTTAACCTGTGTTATGTTTTGCAGTTAACATTGAGAATGGGGAAACACATTCTCTGTGCCTTAGGTTGCCTGAACAAATCCCACCATGCCCAGCCCACATCCCCTCCATAGGGAGGAACTTCAGTTTTAGACATTCATATACTGGATGTGTAAAACTGGCATGTAGATGTTCATGCATTTAAACATTTAAAACCTGAATAATGCTTCTAAAATAAGCACCTTAATTTAATGTACAGTAGTTATTTATGTGTTTGGATTAAACTCACACTATTTTTTAGTAGCAGCTTAATATAAAATAATGTAGGCTTTACATGTACTTATTGTACATTAAAATGATTGCATTGTAATTGTACTGTGTGAAGATATTTTCATAAGGAGCTGCCTAGTTTTAGGCATGAAGAGACCATGTAAAGTCAATATTCTAGTAATTTACACGAGGTTTGAGTGGTTTCAAGTTTCAAATTTATTTAACATTTCTTATACCGCCCAATCAACCTTCTAGGCGGTGTACAAAGTCATAAAAACATACTTTTAAGTTCAAAAAATTTTATTGAGTTTGGTATATTAAGTACAATAAATGTTAACAAGGCAAGAAGCATGCACACTGCACCAATGCAATGAGTCACAAGAAATTATCTACATAATGTGATACAGCAAATGCGGAAACATGACTGTCAGCATTTTAATCTGGCTCTTACCTTATAAAAACATACTTTGACTAAAATACATATTTAAGATGACAAAACATCATTAAAAAATAACGATAATTTTTTAAAACATTTAAAACAAAGACAAACGGGAACAAAAGGTAAAAGGGCAAGAACTACAATAATCAAGTAGAAAGAAAACATATAGGGAACAAAACAAAAGGAAGGGTAGCTAAGGGCTCCTTTTATCAAGCCGCGCTAGCGGGGTTAACGCGTGTAACTTTTCACCCTGCGCTGAACAAAATCTACCGCCTGCTCAAGAAGAGGCGTTAGCGGCTAACACGGTCAGCGGTTTAGTGTGCGCTATTAAACCATTAGCGCGGCTTGATAAAAGGAGCCCTAAATATAGAATCAAGCTATGTTGCCCTGAATAGGACATTTAGGTCTCAAAGGCAAAAAGAAAGAGGCAAGCACTATTTTGTAAGCATGCTCCTAGGCAGTGGCATAGCGAGGGGGAGTGGCACCCCTCCCCCACCTTCATTTCTGTCCCTCCCCCTCCCCCTTCCCTGATTTCCCTGCCGCTCATGCGCCCCTCTTCCCTTCCCCCGTATCTCTAGTTGTTCATCGCCACAAGCAACATGAACTTCAACATGCTCCTCGTGACCCCGTCAGCTCTCCCTCTTATGTCATTTCCTATGTGTGGCATCCGGAAGTGACATCAGCGGGAGAGATGATGCGGCTGCGAGGAGCACGTTGAAGTTGTTGCTCATGGTGGTTTACAACTAGAGGTACGGGGGAAGGGAAGGGGGAGCACAGGCGTGGCGAGGGGAGGAATGGGAAGAGGCAGGGCAGAGAGGAGGAAGGGTGCCGGCGCCCCCACAAACATGGCACCCGTGGACCTCTTACCAACATGGCACCCAGAGGTGAGCCCCCCCCTTATTACACTACTGCTCCTAGGTGCGATGGTGTGTCTTTCTGCATTGGCATTGTCACACAGCTAGCCCCTGCCTAGACCTGCAGGCGGACTTAGCAATGTTTCTTCTGACCTGTTGGCGTGGCTTCCTCAGGAAAGAGGAAGGCCTTTCAGGTAAAATAGTCCCAGGCCCCTACCTAGTCTGCCCAGGCCACACCGAGATAAATTCACCAAGAATGGGAGACATAGTCCAGGTATTGTTAAACTCACAATTCTGGGCTTTATTTGGTAAGTGGGCTGAGTCCCAGTCATGAAATTCATAATTCAGGCAAAAATAAAAATGGTTCACACAGTTGTCAGTAATGCCCCATAATTCAAGTATGGCATGCAATATAATTCCCCTGGACTTTATCTGGTCAAAGACAGTCCTCTTCACCAGGGTTCAGGTAAGCAGAAATGCCATTAAAAAAAATTCATACATGAAAAGAAAATTGCAAAACATGGAAGGCAAGCACAGTAGCAAAACATAGGCAATAAAGTCCCCAGCTTAACTTGTGAGGTATAGTGTCCAGCTTTCATCCCTTGCTCCGTTCAGAGCTCCTGTGGTTAACAGGGCTTATCAGCAACAGCTGAGCTTTTTGTGGACTTAGCACAGCAGAGTGCTTCAGGCAAGATACTGTAATTTGCAGAGGCTTTATCATAGAAACTTCACAGGTTTAAATTTACAGCTTCTCAGCACACAAAACAGCAGAGAGGCTTTTTCTTCTCTGTTTAAACAAGGTCACCTGACCCGTGCTTGCAGAAAGTTACCAAACACACAGAAAAAAAACCTCAGTCTTGATATTTGAAAGGCAAGTTCTATCCTTTCCTTAGCTTAGGAACTAACCTCCATTATATCCTGGTCAAAGCTGGCATCTAAAGGTAAGTCAAAAATATCCATTGCCTCTTCTCCTGCCAAGCTCTCAGCAGGGGATCTCTGGTTAGGCAAGTCCTCTGACATTTCTATGTCCTCAATGCTGTGAGGTTGAGGAGAGAGACCCCTCCCCTCCCCTTCTTGGTCATGCTCCTGTTGGTGCCTCTGCCTTGTTTCCCCTGCCTCTCCTTTACTGTGGTTCAGGGCTCTGTTTTAAAGCATGTCACAGTCCCACCCCTCTCTCCTAGGAGAGGGGTTGGGCTGAAAGGAGAGGAGAGGGGAGGGGCTGAAAATCCCTAGAGAGAGAAACCTGGTTTCTCCTAGGCTGACGATACTGTGAATAACTTGCAGGACCAGGATTCCACTTCATAGTAAAAGTCCTAGCAGGCTTTTTATCATATTTAAACTGGTATGGTGTTTTCTGCGGATTATTAGGCTCATACCTTTCTTTCTCTACCTCACTGTCTGAGGGGTAGTCAGCCATTTCTATATCCCTACTCCTCACCTGGTCAGCTCTCCTGATCAGGGACCGTGATCTGTTTTTATTAACCACAGGGACAAAGCTGGCCATGGATGGAGTTTGGGTACAGTTTATATACTGGGCACATACACACATTAAAATCTTGTAACTTATGTGCAGTCTTTCGCAGGTATTTATACCAACTCTATGGTTGGTATAAGTGTTTGTGCCTTAAATATAGGCATAAATCTAAATTAGTTATACTTCACTTTTAACAATTATTCACCTTTGTTTTCTCTTCGTATCAGTTTTCTTTCAAATGCATTTTACAAAGGTTCAATATAAATATCTAAATAAAACCTCGGGTACGAGAACAACTCATATGCATAAGCTCTTTTTTCTCTCATTAAGAGGAATCAAGTCCATTAGTAAAATTTTACACTCCTTTCCATACTTACTAACTGCGATATGGAATGGACTACCTCCTCAAATTAGATCGTGTTTATCTCTTCAGATCTTTCACGAAACCTTAAAAACCACTATGTTTCATCGCTTTTTAGGCTATAGCTCCAATGAATATTAATGGATCTTTCTTTCTGATCTAATTCTGCAAACTAAATCAAGCTCCTATTTTTAGGAGATGATTCGGTATATAAGACTAAGAATTAGATTAGATTAGATTAGAAGTCTTCAGTGGCTGCACTCAAATATATTGTTTCATTTTAGTTCAAGTAGCAAGCCTCCTCATTGGTCTATCCAAAATTCTTCATACTTTATTTTATAGCTACTTATCTTAATTTGCATGCTGTTCAGGGCTCCGACATGAATTCATGTTTCGCGACTAGCTGTCTCAAGGAACATCCCCATTCAGAAAGATCCACTGCCAGCTCAGTTTCATTCTAAAATATAGACATGTCAATAGTCATTAATGAAGAAATTGTGTGTTTTAATATGATTTATTTTGTATTATTTTAAACTACTATATCAAATCCTGTTTTACTTCTGTGAACCACTTTAAAAGCATTGTACTAAGCGGTATATTAATGATCCCTTTTATCAAGCTTTTAGTGCAAGCTGGTACACCAAAATTTCCAACGCTCAAAGAATTCCTATGAGCGTCAGGGCACTTAACTCGTCAGCCCGTGCTATAAACCTCTAGCACAGCTTATAAAAAGGGGAGGGAGGAGTTATTAAATCAAAACAAATTGGTGCTTTCCTAGTGCTTAAGTCTAGGTGCTCCCTGACAGAATTACCCTCCACATACTAAACTAATTTATGCAAAAATCACAATCAATAAAGTTTAGCTACTTATCACAAGGAGAGAAGTGTTAAGTGAAGTAAGGAGTATGATAAATGCATTCCTATCACCTCTGCCTCTGAGCAGTTTTATCAAGAACCTGATAGCAAGGAAAAGAGAGCGAGGGGGGATTCTTTATAAACATGCCTGTCATATTCTGGTCAGTGTATGCAAATATTTCCCGGAACAGAATGACCATTGTATCAAACAAGTTTTATTTAAAATTTGATATACTTGCATTGTCAAATATTTCAAAGTGATTACAATTCTAAAATGGGGGACAGTAATATATATAGAGAGAAATTTCATATAGACATACTAGTTTAGGATGGAAGAAGGGAGGAACTACAAAAAATTATAGCACAGAAAGAACATGTAAAGTTAACACAACTAGGAGGGGAAAAAGGTAAACATAGAAATGCATAGAAAGGAAATCTGAGAGTACAGTATACACATTAAATGAAAATTTAAATGATAAGAAAATCTTAGTCTTTGAGTCTAAATTTCAAAGGCATCCTTATACAGGAAACTTTTGAGGGATCCTTTGAATCTGTCAAATGCTGATTCATTTTGCAAGTAACCTGGTACGGTGTTCCAGAGCTGTGGGGCTATAACCCAAAAAAATAGCAGCGCGCCTTGTGCTAATAATTTTTAAGGAAGGAATGGAGAGACGATGATGTTCAGTTGATCTTAATGTCCTGGATGAAGTGTAAGGTATGCACATAAGGTCGCCCACAAGTTGCTGTAATTACCTTTGGAAAAGAAACTGAAGGAACCTAACCAGTATTTGGTTAAAGGTGTATTCGGAATGCCCATAACTATATGATTTTGCCAGTCGTTTCTCATGCAAAAATCAGGATTTTCTTATGCTTTTGTTGTTCATTGCAAGAGCGGCATTGCAGAAAAGGGAAAAAGAGGATTCTGTGAAGAGAAGCCAATACATTAGCATTAATCCATACTCTCCAGAAGTGAAATCTTTAAGATTGCACATCAAAGCATTATACCTATTTACAGTCGGAATAATCTGCTATAAGTCTACATCATTAAACTATATCCAGACATCTGAATATACTTGTTAGCTGCCTAGATGTTTGCCCATGACAGATAAAATGGATAAATGTGCCTGATTATACCTATGAGCTGCAGGAATGCTTGGAAAAGCAATAGGTGGATACCATCACCCTGTGTCATCTGGGAGGAGACGCACAAGGATTGACTAGATTATATTGTGTAGCCTGTAGGACCAGTTCATAAAAATATCCATCAATCCATAAAATATATATATATATCACTCAGTTCTATTTCATTTACATATTAGACATATGTATTAATACAGTTTTTCTGAGGCTGGCATTAATACATATCATGTTCTATAACACAGTGCAAGGCACTCATGGTAGCATTTTAAAAATGCAGATACATGATGTATAAGTGAGGGATCTAGGGTGATAGTGCTAGATGCTGGTTTCCATAAGGAAAGTGAGATCCTGTTTCCATCAAAAACACTTTGCCGTCCTTGTACAATCCATCATCCTCTCCAGATTAGACTATTGCAACTCTATCTACTTACGCCTAACTAAGAAAAGCCCCCATAGACTCCAACAGATTCAGAATGCCTCGGCTAAGCTTATTTTCGCAAAAAGTAAATTTGACCACGTCTTACCATTTCTGTCCAAGCTTCACTGGCTTCCAGTATTCTCCAGGGTCCATTTCAAATGTGCCTGCCTAACTTTCAAGATCCTACATGGCATTCTTCCTCCCGTTATTCCACTATCTTGGAATTCCTCTAATCCTAATTCCACCAGATCCTCCCAAAAATTAAAACTATACTTCCCTTCTATAAAAGGTATATCCCATTCTGGAAAACTAGGGACATCCCTCTCCTTTGGAATCACTGAGCTCTGGAACAACCTTACATCCCCACTCCGAAATTCGAGCTCCCTCCAACTCTTCCATAAACATCTGAAAACTTGGCTTTTCTCAAAAATGTAACACTTCCCCCCTCTCTGGCACCCTAAAACCCTCTATATCTTCTTTACACTTAATCCTATAACCCTCCTCTGGAGTTCCTTTCTATCTAAGCCCTGTAAACCGTACTGAGCTCTACGATTGCGGAGAAGATGCGGTATACAAACCTAAGGTTTAGTTTAGAAATGGACAAATCACTGGTAGACCGACTGAATGGACGATTTTAGTCTGTCTGTCTTCGCTAATATGTTATTAGGAAAATGACCAGGCAATATTTAACTATAAGAACTTAAGAATAGCCTTACTGGGTCAGGCCAATGGTCCATCAAGCCTAGTAGCCTGTTGGAGTAACCCTAGTACCTGGCCAAAACCCAGGGACTATCAGTCATCTAAGCACTTACATACACTCCTCAAAGGGCTGTAAGGAGGAATATGCCATAAGATACACTAATGATGGCGGGACCCAGCGAATCTAGCCAAAATATTCAGAATTATTTTTTCATGCATATGTCACACGTGGAGAGGCATTTTCAAAAGATACTTCTAAGTTCATTTTGGACGTATGGTGCTAGACATCCAAAGTCAGCAGTAAGAAAATGCTTAATTTTAAAAGACAAATCACCATAAGTCTAGAAATCAGTGGCATACCTAGCATATGTGGCACCCAGGACCCATCGTTTTTTGACCCCCCCCCCATTTGTATGAAAAACATGATTTTTAGTAACAATCCAAATGTCACATAAGAGTATACCTAGGAAAAGGCAGCATCTTACATACTGCAGTGAGCAGTACATCAATACATCCATTGTAAAACTAAACAAGCCAGACTAGTACACATCAATCCTGCAGTCAATCCTAACAGAAAACCATATCTTTTGAAAACACAGAACACAGAAGACACCTTCGTCTAGTATGGAATATGTAATCACAAACTAACCTCTCCCCCTTGTACAAAACTGTAGTGTGGTTTTTAGCATCTGCTCCCCTCTTTCTCTCCTCCCATTTCCTTCCTGCATTTGCTCCCTTATCTCTCCCATCCGCACTTCCATCTAGCATAGGCTCCCCCTCTACCCTCCCCATTACTATCCAATGCCTCCCCTTTATCTCTCCATCCACCCCTCTTCAATTAGCATCTACCCTCTTTCTTTCCCTCCAATCCAATTCCATCCAGTATCCTTTCCCCTTATGCCTATCTTCCCTTTCCCTGCACACCAATTCCATCAGTACCACCCTTCCCCCTTTCTCTCTCTCCACCACTCTTGAAGTCCTGCTCCCTTCATGCAGCAAGGTCCCGCGATGAGTACGTCTGCCGGCTTTGCTCCGGAAGAAGTAAGTTACATTGGAGGGGGTGGAACCGGCAGATGCAATCATCGCAACTCCCTGCATCGCAACCCCCTCCGATGTAACTTACTTCTTCCGGAGCAGAGCTGGCAGACGTATTTATCGCGGGACCTTCCTGCATCTCAGCGCGGCTGCTGACTCTGCTCCAAAGCAAGTATATTGGAGGGGGTGCACCGGCAGCTGTGCTGAGGTGCAGGTCTTTCTCAACAGTAGGGCAGGCGTGCACCCGGGGTGGACCGCCCCCCCCTAGGTATGCCACTGCTAGAAATATAGAGAAGGAAGACCAGAGAAGAAAAGTAAAAGGAAGAGAGAGGAGAGAGATGCTAAAGAAAGGGGAAGAAGACAGAGATATCAGATCTGAGTAGAGGAAATGAGAAGAGAGATGCTAAAAACCATAGGAGGAGTGAAGTAGAGATGGAAGGAGAAAGATTCCAGACCATGAAGGGAACAGGGGGGGGGGGGAGGGGGCAGGAGGAGAGATGGCAGAGGAAGGCAGACAGTGGATGGATTGAAGAGAATGACAAGAAGATGAGGAAAGCAGAAACCACATGACAAAGGTGGAAAAAAATTATATTTTTTTTGCTTTAGGATAAAGTAGTATTATAACTGTGTTGATAAATGTTTAGAAATAAAAATGGTGATCCTTTTATTGGACTAATTTTAGTACATTTTTGACTAACTTTCAGAGACCAAATTCTCCTTCCTCAGGTCAGGACAGGATACTGTAACAGCAGTATACTTTACTGACCTAAGGAAAGAGGGTTTGACCTCTGAAAGCTAATTAAAAAATGTATTAGTCCATTAAAATGGTATTATCTTATTTTCCAATTTTTATTTTATTTTTATTTGTTAATTTGTAAAGTGATTTGTTATTTCTCTTTTTTCAAATTTACATCTGCTATCTTTATATTTTGTTCAGTATTGGGGGATATGCACCACTGTTTCTTCACCCCCTAAACTGTACTGTTCCTTCGTTTTGTAGCACAAGCCAGCATGCTGAATGCTCTGCACTGCTCCGATGGTCACAGAATTCCTAGGATCGTCAGAACAGCACAGAACATTCAGCCCACGAGCCAGTGCTAAAAACCTCTTCCGTGCTTTTGTGAAAAAGGGGGGTGGGGGGAGTTAGTTTGTGATGCTGATAGCATTGACCAGCCTTGTTTGGCAAAATGCAACAGGCATGGTTGCTGGGGGCACCTCGAAAAATAAACTTGATTTGAATCTCCTTATTGTTTGCCGATCTTCTTTTGTTCCACGTTGGATTCTTTGGTGGACCACTTGCCTTGTTGTTTTGTTACAAATTAACATACATGGAGTGGAACGTACCAAAGGAGTTACAGATTTGGTTGTTTATAGATACATATGGGTTAAAGTTGGACGACATAGGCAGTTGAGAGGAGTTGCAAACTTTGTTATTAATATAGACTTATGTTTTGGATAGTATTACTGCTTTACAATGCATTTGAACACTTTTATATACATTTGGAAAGGGATCTGAGTTAAAGTCCTGGGCAATAGGTGGGAAGGAAATGAAGGGGGGATTTGTTCAGAGATGTTTGGGGCTTGCATAGAACTAAAACTGTACACTGGCACTGGTATGGTAATCTTTGTTGTTTGTTTTGAATTTTATAATAAAAGAAAGAAAGAAATACAAGTGGAAATAAAGAAGTAAATAAGAAAAAAGGTAAATAAATGGGGCAGGGCAGGGGAGGGGCGGGGTATGGGGGGGAGGCTTGGGCAGGGCACGGCTAGGGGGCCCAGTGTATGTGTGTGCCTAGGGGCCCTCAAAGAATTAATCCTGCCCTGCCCAGGCCTAATCTGACACAAAAGGTCCCAACATAAGTACCATTAACATTGTTCTCTCAAGGTGTTCGCAGCTGGCATTGTGCTTGTTGCAGGTTTTCGGGTCTCGCTGTGTCTTTGGCAATGTGGCACGGTATCTTTCTCTCTCTGCCCCACACTCCAGTGTCAAATATGGCTTTACCCTGTCCCCCACCTACCTCCTCCGCTGTAATTCAATCTTTGGGCCGCTGGTAGAGTCAGCAAGGTGAGCCTGTAGCCTTCGAACTACTAATGGACCTTCTTTCTGTTTTTTCTTTCTCTCCTTCCAACCTCTCCTCCTCCCTCAGGAGTTCTTCCTTTTCACTCTCCCTCCATCCCCCCTCTCCTGTGGGTGTCTCTCTCCCTCTCTCTCTATCTCCTTCCAACCCTCTTCCTCCCCTGATGGTACTTCTTTTTTTCTCTCTCTTACTCTCCCTCCAACCTTCCCTCCCTTGCAAGTACTTCTCTCTCTTTCCAATTCCCCCTCTCCCACAATGTTTCTTTGTTTCTTTCTTACAATCCCCCCTCTCCTGTGAGTGCTTTCTCAACATACACACACCCCCTCCAGCAGGATCCGGGGGTGTGGCTTCTTTCTCTCTCTTTCTTTTTCCCCAGCTTCCAACCCTGGAGCTAGATATGGCTATCCCCTGTCTCCCACCTACTTCCTCCGCTGTAATTCAATGTTTGGGCCACCAGCAGAGTCAGCGAGGTGAGCCTGCTGTCTTCAGCCTGCCCAGAACGTCTTCTTTCTGTAGCGTCCTGCCTATGCGGGAATAGGAAGTCTTGCAGAGAGAAGGCTAATGTGATTCATCATCCTCCTTTCCAACTACACTGCTGCTCTTGCCCATTCTTATACTTCCTCTCTCCCCTCCCCCTCTCCGGTATATATATGTGTGTACTGTATGTGTGTTGCCTCTGGTTTTCTCTGGAACAGTAGGTCAAAGGATAACGATAGGTTGAATGCAGTGGTTCTCAAATATTCTGTTTGGTTCTAAAGAGAAATGAAACCAAATATGATAATATATCTAACCAGCAAATGCCATTATCAACAGATTTCAAAGGATGCATTTTTTATTTTATCTATGGGGTGCCACTTTTCTTGTACAATAAATATTGCCATGTATCTCTATGAGTAGGAACCAGTAGTAAACTCTACAATTCAATCAGTAATTATACATAGCAACTATTATGAAAGTTATATATATATATATATATATATGAATCACTAAAAGCCAGCCCAGAGGGGAGACAGGGTATAGTAGCAGGGTGACAGGGGAGTGGACACTATTAAAATAGAGATTGTATCTGTGTTTGTTTTTATGTGTGTGAGCCACACTTTTCTTGGTAGGAACCACTTCTATCCATATATGAGGGGCTGCTGAAAAGTTCTCAGCGTAACCAAGAAGAGAATGATGTGAAGCCATGAACACATTAATCCACATTTCAACTGTAAGTTTCATGGCTCCACATCATTCTCTTTTTGGCTGGGCTGGGAATTTTTCGGCAGCCCCTCGTAACTCCTATTGAATATTTACTGCTTAACTTCTTTTGAAAATCAGCACCTGGGTTTTTTTGTTTCACCATTTTAGTTCTGAAGCTGCTCTACCAAAGAAATGCATTGAGTCTTTTGTGTGTGTGTGTGGGGGGGGGGGGGGGAGGCAGTCTTATTTCTCCAAAACCTCAAGTTTGATCAGGATCATTTTTTTAATTTGATGTGGGTTTTTTTTTTTTTTTTTTTTTTTACCGTGTTTCTTCTTCTGCCAAAATTTGCTTCCCTTCCAATCAGTTTTGATAAAGCTCACTACTCCCAGACTATTGCCCACTTATGTAAAATTTCTTTCTGTTACATTACATTGGACAGACAGGTAAAAGTGCGCAGTGGTTAGAGCGGAGTAACACAGGAGAACCAAATCCACAATCACAATATGTAGACACAAAAGGAGTGGAGGAGTTCAAATAAAGACTGGTGAGCTCCAGATGTTTTGCAAATAACCTTCCTTTATTTCTTAATATCACAACACAGACTCGATATGTACATGTTTCGGCCTTACGGCCTGCATCAGGAGTCTGCAATTATAGACACATATATTAATATTCATAAGTGCATTATAATAAAACCAAATCAAAAACAAATAAGAAGAATTGACCAGAAGAAAACTTCATAGTACCAACAAAGAGGAAAAAGAAAACATACATTTAATTAAAAAGTATAAGAAATAATTCATATCAAAATACATCTTATTAAAACATCATCAAAACACATAAAAAAAATAAAAAGATAAAAAGAAGAGAAAGAAACACCATCACATGTATAAAGAATTTAATACAAAACATCATATTAAAATATAAAAACAATAAAAATAATTCACAAACCAACCATAGTATTAAGAATTTCATAGCAATGCAACATATCAGCACATAAAACCACAGTAAAATGGCATCTGAGGAAGCCTTAATCAAATATATATACAAAACATGCATCAAAAGATATATATATTATAATATAAGGGTAAATAGTAATCTCTCCTCTAAAAAAATATAAATCAAGTAAAAAAAATATATATGTGTGTATTACAAAAGGTATATTGGAATAAATATTAAAATAATTATAAATAGAAAGTTTTGCCTTAATAATTATATTGGTCAAAAGCAAATTCATATAAGCTGAATATAGCACATCACCAATAGCTAACAAACTCAACATACCTCGAAGTGTGATGTAAAAGTAAACAGATTAACATCCGATGTTTACTTCAAAAGTTGATAAAAACGGAATACAAAACTAAATAGGTGAAACATGGAAAAGCAGAGTCAAAACATAACCAAAATATATCCAGTCAGCACTGTGCTGAAAAATCTATTAATGATACTATAGCCGAACTCCCCAAGTGCGTAAACCGCCATAGCCAAACCACCTGCGATTGTGAGTACAAACAGGCAAATATAAAAAAAAGGAATGTGAAAAAGGAATTCAAACCTTTGCCTAAAACCGAAGGGTGGACGCCACTACTATGTATACACCCCAAAATCTACCAAAGGCAAGTAAAAGAGAGATGAGACTCTACTTACGGAAAATCGCTGTGAAAAACGCCTCCAATAGCAATCTGCATACGGCGAAAACCAGCTGCTAGAGACTGCCGATTAAAATACCTGACGTTAAACGTGATGACGTGTCAAAGAAAATCACACGATGGTGCCTAAAACCATGATACTACCAATGAATGAAAGACAAAAATCAAAAATAAGAATAAAACTAAGGGGAAGGTATATAAAACGAAACAGAAATACAATGAGGACAAAAAAAAAAAAATAAATGAAAACACAAAAGAGGAAATATTACAACATCTAAAAAAACGGAAATAGAGCGATAAAAAACGTCATGAGGTTGCGGGTTCAAATCCCACACTGCTACTTGTGACCCTGGGCAAATCACTTAATCCCCCATTGCACCAGGTACATTAGATAGAGTGTTTAGCCTGCCGGGACAGATAGAGAAAAATGCTTGATTACCTGAATGTACACCACTTAGGTTATAAGTGGTATATAAATGCTAAAAATAAAAACACACTCTCACAAGAACTCATACTATGCAATCCAAATGTAAACAATTCAAAAGAGCAGCTTGTGAAAACTTAAGACAAACGCTTTCAGAGCTTGTAAGAACTCCAACACCAATAAACATCCACACCCTTTAGAATTTTTTGGCTCACTCTACCTCCCAAATGGTACTATGTTTGTTTTAAAATTGGGTGGTTTTATGATCTGCTATATTCCTGTAATATTTTACAAGTTACAAGTCTTCAGATACCATGGCAATAAATATAGTAATGTTTACTTTGCTTTAACACGTGGATGGGCATAATCAAAAGAAACATCTAAGGCCGATTTGGATGTAGGGCACTAGTCACCCAAAGTTTGCAGTGGCAAAATGTCTATTCTCGAAAAGTACATCCAATATATATATATATATATATATTTTTTTTCAAAAATTGTCGCTCTACGTCCAGGCTTTTGATTTAGACCAGTGGTCGGCATTGGTCGCATGCAGATTTTTAGCCACTTGAGTGCGACTGTGCTAGAGAATGACACGTCACCAATCGGGCATCTCCTTCCCTCCCCCTTACCTTAACATCACGATTTTCTTTTTTTTTTTTGTCTTCCAGCTGTCCGAGCAGGCTTTTATCAAGTCGCATGTGGCTGCCGAAACTTCTCCTCTGACGCAACCGAAAACAGGAAGTTGCATCAGAGGAGAAGTTTCAGCAGCCACAGGTAACTTGATTAAAGTTGGCTTGGGCAGCTGGAAGACAAAAAAAAATTGCCATTGTAAGGTAAGGGGGAGGGAGAGAGGGTAGCTGCTGAAAGACATCTAATAATCCTTGCAGGCTTGACTGTGCAGGGAATTATTTTTGTAAAATCATGTTTTGTTATGTGACTGGCATTATTTAGACTTTAATTTCTATGAATGAATAGAATGAAAATGATATAAAATTTCTTGCTTGCTTTTATGCATGTGCGCTGAAGGCAAGTGGGGAGAGAGTGGGCTGAGGACGCTGAAGGGAAATGGGGAAGAGAAGTGGAGAATGGGGAGAAAGCGCTGAAGGGAAATGGGGAAGAGAGAGTGGGGAGAAAACGCTGATTTATAAATTGACAATTGTATAGAATATTGTTTCTTTTTATACTTTAATATAATAAGTTCAGTATAAAACTATTTGATGCTTGTGTGGATGGGATCAGATGGTTTGTGGGGATGGGGACCGAGCTCACGGGGCAGAGGCGGGGACAAATATTTTCCCCGTGTCATTCTCTAGGCTCTGCCACGAATCAATTTTGACTATGTGCAGGTGAGCGGGGTGTCAGTTGGGTTGACGTGGACGTCGTAGCGCAAGCGGGCGTGGGGTATAGCTCGCAAAAGAAATCTTAATCGTTTTATTGCTGATCTTTGGCTCTTTTGACTAATGAGTTTGCCTACCACTGGTCTAGACCACCACTATGTCTATCTTTATACCACATTCTTGACCAAAAATATGTGCAAGTCTCAAACACCCACAATAAGACCTTTTGGAAGTGGGAGGGGCCAGAATTGTGAAGGACTAGACATCCAGACATAGCAACAGAGCAGTGGAGCACCTTATAGAGCACTGCTGTGAGCTTCACAAAAAGGGTGACATATAAACATCTCACTAGAACTCCCTTATAGGTTATGGTGAGCCCCCCCAAAAACCCACTATACCCACCTGTCTATAACCCCACTAGCCCTTATGGCTGCAGGTGGCACCTATATGGCAGCAGAGTAGGGTTTGGGGGCAGTAGAGTGGCTTATGGGCCTGGGTCCTTTTCTCTATGGTTCACTAGCCCACCCCCAGACTACTTAAGCCACCTCTGTGCAGTTCTACTAGGCTTTCCTATAGCAGGTGCTGATGTTCAGGAGACAGGTATGTACGTTTTTATTCTGAACTTTGTGGGGGTGCAAATGGACCAATGAACATGGGGAGAATGTATGGGGGTCTTTACTTTGTCCCTGCAATGGTTATCTGGTCATTTCGAATACCTTTTTGGCACATATACCTGTCTATGCATTGTCTAACTCAGAACTTATAAGTTTTGCCTAGCAAGTCTTGTTAAATATTCGATTATCCCTGCAGGACAACTAAGTCTAAGCTGGCCCACATCCCACCCTTGCCACTCCTTCAGAAATGCCCCTTTCAGCTTTGGGTGCACAGCGGGATTTAGAGGCCTAAAAAGTCCCTGAATATGTCCAAAAAGCTGTTTTGGGAAGGTTTTTAGACATGTTTAAGTTTCAATTATGAGCCCTATAGAATCTTATTCATTGAACTGCACCTTGTTGTTGCATTGAAAAAGTACATTAGAGGCAAAATGTAACATATGTTAGGTGCATGGTTGAGGATATTTGCAACGTTTTTGGAAAGGCATCATATTAGCTGTCATATTTACTGCAAGAACATAAGAATAGCTGGGTCAGACCAATGGTCCATCTAGCCCAATATTCTGTTTTCAATAATGGCCAATCCCGGTCACAAGTACCTGGCAGAAACCATCCATGTTACTGATCCCAGAGCAAGCAGTGGCTTCTCCCTTGTTTGTCTCAGTAGCAGACTAAGGACTTTTTCCTCCAGAAACATGTCCAAACCTCAGTTACCACCCAAAATAGTATTTGCTGTGTTGGTTGTTTAATGTATGAAATCCCCCTGAGTCTGGGGATGGAGGAACAGATTTTTCTTCACCTGAAACAAACTTTCAAGTACACAAGGGCAGGATTTACTAACCCCAGAAATATAATGCTATGGATCTGTAATCAGCAGGGCCAGATTAAAGGGTAGGCCCATTAGGCACATGCCTAGGGTCCAAAATGGTCAAAGGGACCACAGAAGGAGACCACAGAATTTTTTTTTCATATGGGGACGGGCCCCACCCAGCATCGATCGGCAACACCCCCAATCGGCAACAGGGCAACTGCTCTCTCTCTCCCGCCACTTCCGAAGCCTGTAAATAAATTTAACACATGCCGCGAGGCTCTAACAGTGCACGTGACGCTGCCAGATTCCCTCCTCCTCCTCCTCCATCAACGAAATGGGAAGTTACGTCATGAGGGGGAAGGAAGGAGGAGGGAAGCCATCAGTGGCATGTGCACTGTTAGAGCCCCACAGTGTTACATTTGTTCACAAGCTTCAGCAGCGGAGGGAGAGGGCGAGAGCAGTAAATGAGTCAAAGTTGGCAGGCCTGGGGAGGGGAAGATGCTAGATAGAAGGGCAGTCGGGAAGAACAAGAAATACAGTATGTTGGAGCAGGGGATGAGAGGGAGGGAGAAAAGGAGAAATCTTGGACAAGGGCGGGAGAGGAGCTGGATCATAGGGTGACAGGGGAGAGAACAGCAGGAAAGAGAGCGGAAACAATCTTGAACCCTGAGGGGGAGGGAAGAGAGAGGTGGTGAGATGATTGATTATGGGGGAGGGAAGAGAGATGGAATAGGAAGATAGTGAAGGACAAAGGACAGGAAGATGTCAGGCCATGAGAAATGGAGAGGAGATGCTGGACTACAAGAATGGAGGGTGGGTATATGCTGGGTGGGGGGAAGAAGACAGAGTTAGTGAGATAGTAGAGGGGTAAAGGAAAAGGGTGGAAAGTTGTGAGTAGACAGTGAAAAGAGGGAAACAGGACTGAATAGTAAGAAAGAATTTAATTTAGACGGAGGCAGAAAATAGAGAAGGAAGACCAGAGAAGAAGAGGGAAGAGAGAGGAGAATTGCCAGAAAACAGGAAAGGAGACAGAGATATCAGATCTGAGTGGAGGAAATGAGAAGAGACAGATGCTAAAAACCACAGGGGGGGGGAGAGAGAAGGAAAGATGGAAGGAGAGAGGTGCCAGACTATGAGGGGAACAGAGGGAAGATGATGGATGCCAGACCAAGGGGGGAGGGGAGCAGGAGGAGAGATGGCAGAGGGAGGTAGATATTTTCTGGAAGGGGCAGACACTGGATGGAAGAGAATGAGAAGAAGATGAGGAAAGCAGAAACCACATGACAAAGGTAGAAAAAAATTCTGTTTTTAAATTTTTACATAGTAGATGTAAAGAAGAAGAAAAAAAAAAAAAAATAAAAAATAAAAAAAAAAATTTAAATTGAATCAGGTTGGGCAGACTGGATGGACCATTCAGGTCTTTATCTGCCGTCATCTACTATGTTACTATGTTACTATGTTACTATGACCTAAGGAAAGAGGGTTTGACCTCTGAAAGCTAATATAAAAATGTATTAGTCTAATAAAATGGTATTATCTTATTTTCCATTTTTGTTTTATTTTTATTTGTTAATTTGTAAAGTGATTTGTTATGTCTCTTTTTTCAAATTTACATCTACTATCTTTATATTTTGTTCAGTATTGGGGGATATGCTTCACTGTTTCTTCACCCCCTAAATTGTACCGTTCCTTCGGTTTGTAACACAAGCCAGCATGCTGAATGCTCTGCACTGCTCCGATGGTCACAGAATTCCTATGATCGTCAGAACAGAGCAGAACATTCAGCCCACTAGCCAGTGCTAAAAACCTCTTCCGTGCTTATGTAAAAAGGGGAGGGGGGTTAGTTTGTGAGGGTGGTTCAGTGTCCTGTGTGTATGAAAGACATGGTTTTCTGTTAGAATTGACCAGCCTTGTTTGGCGAAATGCATCAGGCATGGTTGCCGGGAGCACCACGAATAAACCTGATTTGAATCTTTTTATTGTCTGTTGATCTTTTGTTCCACGTTGGATTCTTTGGTGGACCGCTTGCCTTGTTGATTTGATACAAATTAACATACATGGAGTGGAACACACCAGAGGAGATACAGATTTGGTTGTTTATACATATATATGGGTTAAAGTTGGACGACATTGAGTGAGGCAGTTGAGAGGAGTTGCAAACTTTGTTATTAATACAGACTTATGTTTTGGATAGTATTACTGCTGTACAATGCATTTGAACACTTTTATATACATATGGAAAGGATTCAGAGTTAAAGTCCTGGGCAATAGGTGGGAAGGAAAGGAAGGGGGGATTTGTTCAGAGATGTTTGAAGCTTGCATAGAACTAAAACTGTACACTGGCACTGATAAGGTAATCTTTGTTATTTGTTTTGAATTTTATAATAAAGGAAATAAAGAAATACAAGTGGAAATAAAGAAGTAAATAAGAAAATAGGTAAATAAATGGGGGGTGGGGCATGGGTGGGACAGAGCTAGGGGGCCCAGTGAACTTGTGTGCCTAGGGGCCCTCGAAAAATTAATCCTGCCCTGGTGATCAGGCAGCTGCATGAATCCTGGTAATCCCAAGTTAGAATGTTCTACATAAGAGAGGTTTCAAATAACTAACACTCTAATAGGTGACAATAGTGGGGGGTTATTCAATACAATATAGTATTTAAGGGATAGTCTCTTATAATATCCCTTGGAGTATAACACCCTTCAAAGATTTCCACGATCCTCAGAAACACCACTTTGTGTTCAATAAATTTTCATTACACAAAAGCTTTATGTGTTGCGTTGTTTGTGTTTTTGTCTTAAGATATAAATAATATTTCCACATTCAACAAATATCAATCATCAATAATAATAGAACACTAAGCGTGCATGCGCACTTCTACCTCCGTGATCTGTAGCTCCATGGCAGTGTTCGATGCGTTCAGCGGTTTGTGTGCGGCAGACCCTTTTCCTTTTGGTTTAGTTTTGGCGTGCGACAGCGGCAGAGGACCCGGGGGGAGGGTGTTTGAAGAGGCGGTAGGCCAGACAGTAGGTAACATCAGCAGAGGCCGGTACATGGGGGGAGCAGGCTTCGGCTTTGGCACTGGAGGGAGGCAGGCCGGCTGGCTTTAGCGTGGCATATAGGGAGGGAGGGAGGCTGACTAGCTTTGTGGGACGGGGGTGACACAAAGGCTGGAAGGCAGTGAAGGGGGACATAGGAAATGAGCACTGGGGGCACTAAGGACATGAGAAGGGGCACTGGGGACACTAAGGAAATGGGAAGGGGCACTAAGGACATAGGAAGGAGGCACTGGGGGCACTAAGGACATAGGGAGGGGCACTAAGGACATAGGAAGCAGGCACTGGGGTACTAAGGACATGGGAAGGAGGCACTGGGGGCACTAAGGACATAGGAAGAAGGCACTGGGGGCACTAAGGAAATGGGAAGGGGCACTAAGGACATAGGAATGAGGCACTGGGGGCACTAAGGACATTGGAAGGAATAGGGAGGGAATAGAAAGGGACAATTGTTGGGCCTGAGTGTAGAAAGCAGACAAGGAGAGAGAGAGACAGAAGAAAAGAAAGACAGACAGTGGAAAAGGAGAGAGAGAAAGAGAAAGAAAGAAAGACAGACAGACACATCTACTCTAGCACCCGTTAATGTAACGAGCTTAAACACTTGTATTATAATAATAATTAGCTATTACTTTTTGTGGTCTAGGTCAGGGACACTAATTCACCGACATGTTTCGCATAAATGCTTTCTCAAGGTGGAGTCCCTCATAAGCTGGTCGCCTTCCTCATAGATCACTATATCCTAGATTATCCTTCAACTGTTTAAATAAATCATTGGTACTATCGGTAGTTCTATAAGGCAATAAAACCTGTAAATAGTATCAGCCAGATTTGTTCATGGTCATGTCTTTTATTTTGGTAAAGGGAGGGAAATCTTATCTGTCAACATTTCATCATCAACTGGAAGCACTAGGATCACTAAAGTCTACCCAAGGGGGAATCCTGCAAAGTTAGTCTCAGATCCAGGGATGCCCCCGTAAAGTGATTATGCATCGGAGCACTACACATGACAACTGCTGTGCACTAAGAGTTAACATTCTGTGTTAACTGTTAACATGAAACTACACTACAGTAAGCAGTTATTAAGATGCAATAAAAGTTGAGTTTTTACCAAACCTTTATTTCCCATGGAAGCGCTAACCTGAAGTATATCAGTGCTGCATATGAATAATTCAGCTTGTGATCAAATTTAAAACAAACCAGAGAAAATATTTCTTCACTCAATGTGTATTTAAACTCTGGAATTCATTGCCAGAGAGTGTGGTGAAAGCAGTTAGCATAGCAGGGTTTAAAAAAGGTTTTAATTTTCTAAAAGAAAAGTCCATAAGTCATTATTAAGATATATTTGGGAAAATCCACTGCTTATTTCTAGGACAAGCAGCATAAAATCTGTTTTACTTTTTGGGGGTCTTGCCGGATACTTGTGACCTGGATTGGCTGGGCTTCATGGACCTTTAGTCTGGCCCAGCATGGCAATGCTTATGTTCTTATTTTCTAACTTGACAATTTGCACTGTTGATAGTGCCCAGAAGCATCAGGCACTAAGCCCTGGCTTAGTGCTCCAAAGTTACGTCTTAAAAGGGTTAGGCATTAATTTGTCCCCTTACCCCCAGTATGGACTCCCATGGCACACCCCCTGCTAATGACCCCTATCATACAAGTCCCTCCAAATGCCCTCCTTCCTTGGATTCAAATCCCCCTTATATTGCAGTAGGCTCCCTGGGCCTCCCTTATGAAAATCCTTGGGCTCTGGTGGGGTCAAGGCTGGAGTGATCAACTGTCACTTCGGTCTTTTCTAGCACTGAGTTCAAAAGATCACCTATGATCCCTAGCGTCAGTTTCACTGTTGTGACCCAGACTCCAGCAGGGGCCTGGGGCCCTGTTTGGTTGCCTCTGATCTCCCTGATCACTTTGGATCACTCTAGTCGTGTTGGGTCACTTCAGGTCACTCTGGCCAGTGTGGGTCACTTTGGGTCACTCTGCTCACTTCAGCTCCTTGGCCATGCTCTGGCCACACAAGGTAAGAACTGTTCCAGCAGTTGGTAATGGAACCCACATAGAATGGACCATACTGGACTTAATGCTTGCAAAAGGGGAAAGTATTTCTGACATTATAGTGGGTGATCACCGCATGGTGTGGTTTAATATTTACATCCAAACTAGTAGGTTCTGGATAAATAATATTTTATGTGTCTCAAGGAAGCCTCAGCCCCACCACTCCTCCGCTGTATAATCTCGCAACCGCGGGAAGCATTACGTGGTGCCTCATCATTGGCCGTCCCTGTTGTTGTGCTTAGAATATTTTTTATCTGATTTATGATTTTCAATAAATAAAGGAATAAATATCCAATATCAAAATGTGTAAATATAAAATGCTTAGTACTTAGCTTTAAGTTAGCTTTAAATTAGCTTTATTGTCAGCCAAACCTGGGAGTCAGACCCGACATGTTTCGCTCAAAGAGCTGTATCAAGGGATTCCCGAGGTTGCTACTGTCATCCGACTCAAATTTCAATATGTGAGAAACAATTTGAGGCTGGATAAAAGAGACTATTTAATATATTGCTACAGTTGGTGGTGGTTTAATATTTAGACAGGTATAGAGAGGGCTCATTTTACAAGGGGGTGCTGAAAATTTATCAGCCCAACCAAGAAGAGAATGAAGTGAATATGGTTCTACCAAAGATCTGATACAATGTCAAAACACAGAATTTTGTTTCAGCAAATTGGCACGTAATGAAATAAGATGACACTCTTTGCAGCTACAATGGCAAAATAACGCTCAAAATTTAGGAAGTTGGTTGTTTGGGCTGAGAACTTTTCAGCACCTCCCTTGTAAACTTAAAAAAATAATAACTTTGTTTAAATTATGGGGAATTATGTCATAGAATTGTCTGGATGAGAACATCTGGAAGAAGTAGGAAAGCAGTAGGCAAAAATGAAAGGAGCTATTGTAAGTGGAAGGAAAACAAGGCCATTTTGGTTCTCAAAGGCAGTAGCCCAGAAGAAGAAGGCAGGCAAAAATATCTGGAAAAGTTAAGAGGCTGGTCAAGTAGTCAGGAAAGCAAAGATGCAAATGGAAGGGGGAAAAAAGCAGACAGAGGTACAAGACATTTTTTTTAGATATATTAGGAGAAAGTGCAAAATTTAAAACAAACCAGAGAAAATATTTTTTCACTCAATGTGTATTTAAACTCTGAATTTGTTGCCAGAGAGTGTGGTGGAAGCAGTTAGCATGGCAGGGTTTACCTGGAAAAGTGTAGAGGCTGGTCAAGTAGGCAGGAAAGCAAAGATGCAAATGAAAGAAAAGAAAAGCAGACTCAGTAAAACTGGGGAACAAGACATTTTTTTAAGATATATTAGTGATAGGAAAAAGGTGAAGGGGAGGAATAGTAGAAGCTGATACCAAAAAAATGTCTGAATTGCTTAACAAATATTTTTATTCTGTGTTCACCGCTAAAGCACTTGGAGTGGGACCACAGAAAATAAAAGCAAATAAGTCTGAAGGTGTGGTAGATCCTGAATGATTTTCAGATGATTGTGTTCGTGAAGAGCTCATTAAACTATACGTGGATAAAGCTATGGAGCCAGATGGCATACACCCAAGGATGCTGAAGGAACATAGGGAAGTTCTGATGGCTCCGCTGACTGACCTTTTCAGTGCTTTCTAGAGTCAAGAGTGGTATCAGAGGATTGGAGAAGGGTGGATGTGGTTCCTCTCCACAAAAGTGGAAGTAAGGAAGAAGTAGGGAACTACAGAATGGTAAGCCTGACTTCTGTGAAAAGTAAATTAATGAAAATGCTTTTAAAACAGAAAATAGTGCTGTTTCTGGAATGTAGTGGATTACAGGACCAGAAGCAACATGGACGCACTAGAGATAGGTCTTGTTAGACAAATATGATCAATTTGTTTGACTGGGTGACCAGAGAATTAGAGAGGGAGAGCGCTAGATGTAGTATATTTAAATTTTAACAAAACCTATGTCAGTATTCCCTCTATATGGACCCTAAAGTGATGGACTGGGTCCCAAAGTGATGGACTGGGTTGAGTAGATGGCAACAGAGGGTAGTGGTCAATGGTGATTGTTCTGAGGAAAGGGATGTTACCATTGGTGTGCCTCACGGTTCGGTTCTTGGGACTGTTCTTTTTAACATTTTTGTAAGCAATATTTCTGAAGGGCTGACTGATAAGATTGGTTATTTGCAGATGATTCCAAAATCTGGAATAGAGCAGACACCCATGATGGTGTGGAAAACATGAGGAAAGACCTAGTGAAGCTCGAGGAATGATCTGAAATTTGACAGCTAAGATTTAATGCTAAGAAATGCAAGGTGATGCTTTTGGGCAGCAGAAACCCGAGGGAATGGTGAAGAACTTTTGTGCACGAAAGAGGAGCGGGTCTTGGGTGTGATAGTAAGTGGTGATCTTTAGGTGACCAACAGGTGACAGCGAAATCTAGAAGGATGTTTGGTTGTATAGGGAGAGAAATGGCCAGTAGGAAAAAGGAGGTACTGATGCCCCTGTATAGAGAGACCTCATTTAGAATATTGTGTACAATTCTGGAGACTGCACTTTCAAAAAGAAATAAAAAGAATGGAGTTGGTCCAGAGGAAGGCTACTAAAATGGTTGATGGTCTACATCGTAAGGCTCACAGGGACAGAATTAAAGATCTCAATATGTATACATTGGAGGAAAGGGAGGAGAGGCGAGATAGGTATTTAAACATCTCTAGCATATGTGGCATAAATACACATTAGTTTCCTTATGAGAATCAGGGATGTTGATTATCAAAAGAGGAAGTCAGAAAGACATTTGATATATAATAAAGAAAAAGCTGACTTCACGCGAAGAGTGACCAATTAGTTGACAGCGTCCTTCTGGCAGTTGGAACTCTTAGAACTCTCAGATCCAGCAGTGATATGTATCGTTACAATGCGTTTCTCCTCTATTGGTTTTGCCTAAATTGAATGATTATAAATTTTGCAGGTGTGAGTATGGATTTTTACTCACACTCAATATAAATTCTTCTGTTTCACAGAAAAGATTGTACATCACGAAGCTTATAGAATCATTACAGCACTAAGTTCTTCAGAATATTCAGTATCGGGTCTCCTGAAGCAGAGATCGAAAAGGGGCCACGTTGGGACCCCTCAAATAATTTTTATCAGCTAAGTGAGCATTATTTCATCTAGTCATGCAGCGATGGCTGTTTAACGATTTGAGTAGAGAAGATATTACTCTCAAATCTGATGTACCAAACCACTTTTGAAATCCATATAAACTGTTCACCGCGTCTTGAAGCGTGATCATTAAGTTATGAAGTTGCTATGACTGGAAGGTGAACTCTTATCATAGGGGGGTTTGTTAGCCTTCCCTTCAGAGTTTCATGTCTCTGAGCATTTTACAAAATTAATTGATCACTCTTCATAGACAGTTTTTCGTGTGAAGTGTGCTTTTTCTTTGTTATAAATACACATTAGGCTAGTCTCTTTGAATTGAAACTCCAGAGTGAGAGAGCATAGAATGAGATTAAACCGTGATAGGCTCAGGGGTACTCTATGGAAATACTTTTTTATCTAAAGGATGGTAGATGCGTGGAATAGTCTCCCAGTAATAATAATAATAATTTTATTCTTATATACCGCCATGTCATAGTAGTTTGAGGCTGTTTATAATAAGAAGAACTGGACAATCAGCGAAATAATCACAATGAAAGTCGTTGAATACATGTAGGTAGGTTATCGAGGAAATCAGAGAAAGGGAGAAAGTCAGAGTAATAGTCACAATGTAGGGTCATCGAGTACATGTAAGTAGAATACAGAGATACGGCTTTAAGAGTTCTTGGTTACAAATCGGTTAAACAAGTTTGTTTTAACTAGTTTTCTAAAGCTAAGATAGGATGAGGAGTGCTTAATAATGTTGCCCAGCCAATCGTTCTGTTGACCTGCTTGGAAAGCAAGAGTTCTGTCCAGGTATCTTTTGTATCAGCAGGCTTTTATTGTTGGGTGGCTAAACATATGTACTCTGCGTGTAGGCCTGATGGAACAATCCAAGTTAAAATGGGAAACCAGTAGAGGTGATGGAGACAGAGACTGTGTCTGAATTCAAGAAAGTGTGGGACAGACATGTGGGATCTCTTAGGTAAAGAAGAGGGCAATGGCTGCTGTGGATAGGCAGACTTAATGGGTCAGTGGGCCTTTATCTGCCATCATATTTCTATGCTATGGCAGTTTAACACACACAGTTGTCCTTTAGCACATGTTAAGGAATGCCTGGTAGAAATTGCAATTCCAGATTTGGCATTTAATTTTCTAATTCTGAAACTTCATTGTACAGAGATGTGTGCTCGGTGAATGAGGTAATGTTTTGCTTAATTAGAATAAATGCCATCTGTAATGCTTTGTAATGTGAGAAATAAGTTGTTCCCCCCTCAGGGTGTTCTTGCTATGGTAATACAGCAATAGAGAAACAAATGCAATAATATGTCAGATACTCTGATGTACCCAATTTGAATAGTTTGTGAAGGACTTAAAGATGTTAAATGTGGCAGGAGGCCAAAGAATTGGCCTGGTGAATGGCTGACAAGCTCTTAATTTGCATACAAGTTTAATGAGCAATTGCTGGCGTACTAGGAACTTTAAAACAACCCAGCAAATAGCCTAAGAGAATATAATTTCCTGAATATAATTAAATTGAGAGAAGGAAATGGTCAGAGTTCTGAACATTTGGAGTGTAATTAACCCATTTTCAGAACTCTAAAAATTTCCAGTAGAGATACCATTTTTTCTACTGTTCCTCTGTACTGCCTGACTTGGCATGCTGTTTTGCCTCAAAGAGGTCACAGCAGCTATTCTGGAAATACAGCCATTAGGGACAGAAGCAAGTGAGCTTCACTCATGTCGTCACAGCCCCCATTGGAACACCGAGGATCCTGCATGTTGGAAGGGTGGAACGATCCCACGTGCCTATCTCATTTCTTCTTGAATTCAGACACAGTATCTATATCCATAATGTGACCATTTATTTTTTTTCATCAAAACGGGACATGTATTAATTTTCAGTCCTGTCCCCAATCCTGCCCTAGCCCCGCTCTAGCCCTGCCCCCCAATCCTGTCCCTAATTTCTTCCATTCATTTTTTCATGTATACATAATATCTTATTAATTCATAATGGTAACCCTAAAATTAAAAAAAAAAAAAAAAAAAACACCCCACAAAGCACACTATACGCAGAGAAAATGTTAATTTTCATTTACATTGGGGGAGTTTCAAAGCTGTCAAAGCAGATGACTTTAAAATATGCAATGTCACCTTAGTAAAATTAGACATATAAAATGCAAAATTCTCAAAACTGACACATTTTGATCACTAAATTGAAAATAAAATCATTTTTCTTACCTTTGTTGTCTGGTGATTTCATGGAAGTTGAAAGGGAAAAGATGGGAGAAGGGGGCTGGGAAGGGGGTAAAAATGGGTTTGGAGCTGGGGTTGAAAATAGGGGACATGTGAAGGAAGGAGGCTTTACTAGCACCCGTTAATGTAACGGGCTTAGACACTAGTAAGCCAATAAATGGGATGAAATCAACGGCCTAGTTCAAAACGTTTGATTTTTCCTGAACAATCTTGTTGATAGAGCTGGTTCAAGGACTTATGGTCATATTTATTTAGTGCTTCTGCATATTTACCTTCAGCCCTAAATAAACGGATTTCTTGTTTATGTGGGGCTCAAGGATGGGCTAAAAACAAACTTTTTCTGAACCCAAGTAAAACTGAGCTCCTATAGTCCCAAACACACGTGACATCAAAATCTCTTTTGGAATCTATAAACTTTTTAAATCATAAAATATTAGCCTTTCCCTCCAATCCCCCTTGCTGATGAGTTCTATAGGCCCTTCCCATGTACCTAGCAGAAACCCAAAGAGTTGCAAACATCCCCATTCAGTTGAGGATGGGCTGGGGAGGGCTTCGATGGCTAGGATGGTTTAGATGGGCTTGAGTGAGTTTTGACATAAACTCCAGTAGATAGAACCTAAACACACTACTAAAAACAGACAAAGTTTTATTTTATTTTTCTTTCCAGCTTATGATTTATCTTTAATCTTATCTATTGTTTTGCCTTTTGTCTTTGTTTTGTTCTATTTCTATCATTTAAATTTCTCCAGAATTCTACTGTTCAACGGCTCCCCCTTCTGCTTCTATTCCTTTCTCTCCTCTCTTCTACCTTCCAAAGTATTTAGATCAATGCTGTCTTGTTAAAATGTTTATTTTATTTTTATTTTTCCTCTAACTCTACTTTTCACTTCTCTATTACCCTCCAGGTACTTTAGTTAGATTGTGAGCCTTCGGGACAGTAAGGGAATTTTTCAAGTACCTTTCTTATTTCTAATCTTAATGTATATTTTCTGTAAACCGCTTAGAACCTAACGGATGTAGCGGTATATAAGAAATAAATTACATTACATTACATTACATTACTACTGGGCAGAGCTCTGGGTTTCTGTCTCAGAAATATCTAAGAAAAAGGACCATTTAAATTAAATGATTACTATATAGAGCGTGTATGGTTGGGCAGACTGGATGGACCATTCGGGTCTTTATCTGTCGCCATGTACTATGTATGTTATTATGTATCAAGTGGTATCGTGTCCATATGGGGTTCTGATTTAGAGGTAAAATAATTGGAGTTTAACTGACCCTTTTCCTGAGAGTATATGTGTTTGTAAAACAGCCCACCACCCACTCCACAGTTTAATAACTTCACTGTGGCCTCCCACCACAAATTTCCCAGTCTACATGACCATTCTAAAATATGGCTGCCCATATAATTATCTATTGAAATATATACAAGGACCTATGTAGAAGTGATATAGTCAAAATACTTTCTTTTTGGTCTACAAAACTCATGTATTTTGCTTACATTCCAATGCTAGAGTTAAGGCTCCTTTTATCACGCCGCGCTAGCGGTTTAACACGCGTAATAGTGGCCACACTAGACGCTACCGCCTCCTCTTGAGCAGGCGGTAGTTTTTGGCCAGCGCAGGGGTTAGCGCGTGATTGATAAAAGGAGTCCTTAGATTTTACCTTTGTGGAGAGGAAACATCGCTTCTGCCCTGGACTGATCAAACTCAATTTATATTTCATCATATGTTTCATCATACGTTTCATATTTCTCTCACTTGACACACATATATTTCATTGTCCTGATATTATAAAAACCCAAAGGAAACTAAGCCTAATAATAATCATAATCCTCTTTCTTCATGTTGGTGGGCTTGATTGGTTTTGATTCATTGAATGAAAAGGACTCTACCATTTCTTCTGAAATACTTGCCTCTATGCTAATACAGACAGCTGCAGCTCCCTTTTACATCTCACTGGGATTTAAAAACCACTCAAGAGGAATTCTCCAGAAGAACCTGCAAGTGCAGCTGTGGATATTTTCCTTTCTATACTTCCTTCTTGCAATTCAGCACATTCATACTCCATGTGGTGTACTTACATTTCCCTTAGCAGACCAAATCCAGATGCTAAAAATAAAATATAAGAAAAAATAATTCCTGGGATTCTGTTTTGCTTCTTTTCTTTGTGCACTATACTTAGAACAATACAAAATGCTTACAACTATTTTGCCTTCTGGTGATAGAGTCATGACTTTGTTGAGGGGAGGAAATCAAGTTGATCTTAAATTACTTTTGTGACTTGTAGATTTTAAAAGGGCAATTCTATAATTAGGCACCAGCATTTATATATCCCTTATATATTGCAGCACTGTTCAGTTAGTTCCGGGGTGGTCCTGGATGAAGCTTGGGTGGAACCAGCACTTAACCAGTTAGTGATGAATTCAGTCTGCCATTAGGTTCAGTAGCGGAGAAAGTTAGAACAGAAATATGGTTGTTCCAACTTTATCCATTGAGCTAACTAGGCATTGGTCAACTTTTCGGGTGACTACACTTGCCTGGATATTCTGTGCAAGAGATTGGATGTATCCTGGCATTGAATATCCAGACTCAATTCAGCCTGTGGTTGTCAGTAGCTTAAAAACTGTAGTGAGATGAATCTTGGCTCCATTATTTCTGTTTATAATTATATTTATAATTAAATGCTTTGCAAGAACAAATAAATATATGGATGAATCTCTTTGATTTGACTTGATTCTAATGAGAATAACTAATGGACAGACTGGATGAACTGTTCAGGACATTTACTATGTTACTAACTAGTATTTGGATTGAATTTACTCCAGTGTTAATAACATTCTTTCCAACCTAAAATCAAGACTTTTTCTCTGAAAAGTTTACCTTTTCTAAAGTTGAACAGGAGAGAGGGAGTCCAAACCACAAGAAACCAAGCCAAATGAAAAAAAGCATAGTGGGCGTTCAAGGATGAGTTGGCATTTAAAGTTTATTTAAGGACCTCTTGCTCAGTAGGATAGAAGAACGGTCTGGTAGACCCCCTAACATGTTGGGTCCTTTAATAAACTTTAGATGACAACCCATCCTTGGAGGCTCACTGTGCTTTATTCGTTTCATTATTTTTACACTAATATTTGAGGATCTAAAATGTCCTGATTAAACAAAATCTCCTAAAGCCACAAATATAATTTCAAATCTATGACCTGAGAAAGATTTGCAATTGCAGTTTGCTTAGTTGTATGTATGTTTTTTTTGCTGTTGGTGTTGGTGTTTCATGGTGTTTTTTTTTTTTGCATTTTCAAATATGTTTACATATTTTTTAAAGCCCATTTCTGTGGGTAATTCATGCGGATTGTCTTGACCTTCTTCCCTGTACCATTTATTACCCTGATTGTACCTATCCTCACTGATTGTACCATTCTTCGCCGATTGTATCACCGTTCGCTGATTGTTCTATTTTTCTCTGTTTGTACCATTTTTCTCTGCCACCTATTTTCTCTGTTTGTACCATTGTACCAATTTCGCTGATTGTCCAGCCCTTCTTCATTGTAAACCGCCTCGAACTACTATGGCTTTGGCGGTATATAATAAAAAAAATTATTATTATTATTATTATTATATGAAGAAATTGCCTTTAATATTGCCTTCAGAGGAGGATTATGCTTGTAGTCTATTCTTCAAAGAAAATCAGGCATCTAATTTTCTTTGTAGAATACCAGAGTAACATGCCAGGAATAGGCCTGTATCTAAGGCACAATCACTTACACCTGAAATCAAGCTGGTGTAAATGATTGCACCTAGATTTTTAACTTATGCACACAGAGGCCAATATTCAGAGCAATTTAAGCCAGCTTAAATTGCTGTCTGCCTTCTGAAAAGCAGTCCTAAATCAGGCTATGCGGGTGCTGGCACAGAATATCAAGCTGGCACCTGCATCTATATCTATATTATAGAAACATAGAAACATGATGGCAGTCTGCCTATCCACAGTAATCATTATCTCTTCCTCTCTCTAAGCGATCCCATGTGCCTATCCCACACTCTTTTGAATTCGGACACAGTCTCTGTCTCTACCACCTTTTCCAGGAGACTGCTCCACACATCTACCACCCTTTCTGTAAAAAAGTATTTCCTCAGATTGCTCCGGAGCCTATCACCTCTTAACTTCATCCTATGCCCTCTCATTCCAGAGCTTCCTTTCAAATGAAAGAGACTCAACTTATGCACATTTACACCACATAGGTTTTTACACATCTTTATCATATCTCCTCTCTCCCTCCTTTCCTCCAAAGTATACATATTAAGATCTTTAAGTGTCCCCATATACCTTATGATGAAGACCACACACCATTTTAGTAGCCTTCCTCTGGATCTACTCCATCCTTTTTATATCTTTTTTAAGGTCCAGTCTCCAAAGTTGTACCCAATATTTTAAATAAGGTCTCACCAGATTCTTATACAGGAGCATCAATACCTCTTTTATCCTACTGGCTATACCTCTCCCTATGCACCCTAATATCCTTCTAGCTTTCACCATCACCTTTTCAACCTGTTTGGCCACCTTCAGATCATCACATACAATCACACCGAGTTCTTCTCTTCTGTCATGCACATAAGTTCTTCACCCTTAAACTGTACCATTCCCTCGGGTTTTTGCTGCCCAAATGCATGAACTTGCATTTCTTAGCATTAAATTTTAGCTGCCAAATTTCAGACCATTCTTCATGCTTCATTAGGTCTTTCTTCATGTTATTCACACCATCCAGGGTGTCTACTCTATTGCAGATTTTGGTATCATTTGCAAAGAGGCAAATCTTACCCGATAGCCCTTTAGCAATATCATTTATAGAAATGTTAAAAAGAACAGGCCCAAGAACAGAACATTGAAGCACATCACTGGTAATATCTCTTTCCTCAGAGCAATTTCCATTAACCACTACCCTCTGTCACCTTCTACTCAACCAATTCCTCATCCAACCCTTCACTTTGGGACCCATCCCAAGGGACATACTTATCTATTCATCTATCTAGTATTAAATATATATCTATCTCTTGGTGACAAAAATATCTATATCTATCTATATAGTATTAAATATATATATTTAGCAAGAAGAGCCCCAGAGGCCTGATCCCCTTCCTAATTCCCTTACTCTGATCAGGACTCTTCTATCCCTCCTCCTCTCCCTCACTTTTGGAAAAATGCATCCTTCCCTCTCCCCCCTGGAAGGCCTTCTCCAAAGCCCCCGATCTTTCTTCTAACCCCTCCCTTGATGGATCCTCTTCCCCTTTCCTGCCCTTGGCAAAATCTATTCAGCCCTCCTTTTCTTCCTCCCCTCCCCTGCCTACCTGCATCAATGCTGGTCCAGAAGCTTCGATAGGGGCAGGAGTAAATCACCCTTGCTCCTGCCCTTTGTGGCATCTTTGGAAAATGGCTGCTGTGATTTCCTATTTTTGGAGATAGGGACAAAAAATATATGGGGATTAAACGGCAATCTCTCCTAATCTCTATAGTGGAGTTCTGCATAATATGAGCAACTTTATAAAACCTACACATCTCTGGGAAGAGATGTTTATTCTGTCTTTGATCTCAGGGGACATTAACATCCATTCCCTTTCTGAAATGGAGAATATATCTGTATATTTCCTCCCCGTCCTAGTCCCATCCAAAACACAACTGGACTATGTCCTCTTGCCATATACACATATTCATAATTTGGACACATGTAACCCATATTTCTAAAACCAGAATTTAGACATGTATGTTCTAGTCACATCTAAATGTCAGTTTATGCATGTCCAGATTATGAATTGGGCTCCTACAATAACCACCTTAATGTACATTATATCGACAGCATGATTCAATTGGGCAGTTAGTGCATGCTAATTCAGTTGAGTGTTCTTTAAAAATTCCCTATTAAAATTAACTTCTGAAACTAATTAAAAAAAAACCCTGAACAATAGGGAAAAAATTGAACCAAAATGTTCATGCGTGTGCCTAACTTTAGGTTTTCCTGTTTGTTGAGGTGGATAAAGAACTGATCTTCCAACATTCGCATTTTCTGACAAATCTGTTACTGGCTGCTAAAATATAGATTTCTTGCTTAGCTCTTTATTAAGTTCTGTTCAAAATTTAATAGAACTCTACTTACAATGAAAACATTGACAAATCAGTCAGGTACCATTGACTTAAAGACATTTATTTCCATAGATAAAATGCAAGAATATGGCAGATGTTCAAGAAAGGCAAACCAGGTGCTTGGCAATCTTTTACAATTATTGCAATCAATGAACTAATAATGGTGGTAATGATGTCAAGTTATTACCTACTACCTTTAATCATTGACAGCAGTTAATTGTATGTTATTAGAGAAATCATTGCAAATAACTTTTAGCAGATGGTAAAAATCTGACTTTCCAATGTAAAAAGTATACGTCATAAACTAATGTTGGCTTAAAAATATATACAGAAGTTTATTTATTATTGCAAGGGGTAAAATGGTGGCATGAAACCTTTATGTTCTATACTGATGTAGTTATTTAGAATATCAAAAAAATAGCTTCTCCAAACAGATGAAATAGCATTTCATACTTTGTATAATAGATGTGAAATGAATACAATGCTACACACTTTAGAGGCCGTTTTTTAACAGTCTACAGAGATCTGAACATATGCCAAAGTGAACATAAGCATGCACCTTGCATTTTGGAAATTATCCCATATAAATTATCCCCATAAGTGAAAACCAATCTTCAGCGCTGTTCCCAGGAATGCTTCTGGTAGCTGCAGTAGAAAGTTTGCACAAAATGACATTAGGGTGTGTGAGGGAAATTACTAGGTCCCCTTAATGGTACTCCCACAAAGTTACAAAATTACTGTAAAATTGACACTCCCACCCGGAGGGGGTAGGGGGGGAAACATGAAAGGTGAAACTGGAAGGCTGTGGCCCAGGGAGTATAAAAGCTTAGGGAATAGCTGGATTGCGGAAGCCCAGATGGAAGAAGCATAACCCAATTGGTTATGGCGCAGTAGTTATCTACAATCTCAGCAACCCTGAGGTAGTGGGTTCAAACTCACACTGCTCCTTATGACCTTGGGCAAATCACTTACCCCCTCTTTTACAAAGGTAAACACTAAAACATGCATGTTATCCTATGGATGCATTAGCTGTTAGCGCATGCATTAATTTAGCGTGCGCTAAATCTGCGCTAAAATGCTTAGCGCGCCTTTGTAAAAGAGGGCCTTAATCTCCCCCTTTCCCCAGGTACCTTAGATAGATTGTGAACCTGCAGAGACAGTCAGGGAAAAATGCTTGAGTACCTGAATAAATTCTTGTAAACCATTCTGAGCTCCCCTGGGAGAACAGTATAGAAAAATTGAATAAAATAAATTTGTCTCCACCATGAATGTGTGACTCCCAGATGCTCATAGACACCACTTTCAGGTACGCCAAGTTCATCTTTGAATCTTGCAGAATTTTTGTATGGTAGCCCATGCAGAAGCCAGCATGGATGTTGTCTTGTGGCCAGTCAAGCTGAATACACTCTTCCCTTCATATTTGTAGGAGTTAGGGCCACAGCTAGCCTGTGAATAAGAAAAATTTACAAATAACTTTAGGGCCAATTCTGACCCACCCCTGCCTCCCCTCTTACCTCTCAGACCCTTCCACAACTTACTTTTTAAAGCCTGGTGGTCTAGAAGTGAAGCGGGGTAAGAGCAATCTTCCTACGCTCCTGCCCCATGCAGAGCCATAAACATAAATGGCTACAATGAGTTCCCGTTAGTCTCACGGGAACTTATGGCAGCCATTTATATTTGTGGCTCTGCATAGGGCAGGAGCTTAGGAAGATTGCTCCTGCCCTGCTTTACCACTAGACCACCAGGCTTTATAAAGTAAGTTGTGGAGGGCTTCGGGAGGTGGGGGTAGGTGAGAGTCGGCCCTAATTAAGTTGTGGAGGCTTTAAAAAGTAAATTGTAGTGAGGTTCGATAGGAGGATTAAATAATCAGTTGCGTATGCCAAACCTGAAATAGGGGGGAGTGTATATTGTTTTTCCCATGATACACTAGTGCATTTTGCAGTCCTGCAGGAGCAGACCAGAGGAGAAAGCCATGAGTCTAAAAACTTTTGTTCATTCTTCCTTAACTGTGAAATAAACATTATACCCTCACTTGGCACATTAATACATTATTTTAGGTTTATCTTTGACATGATGTACATGGATTCCAGCCTGCGCATGCTCAGTTTTCACAGGGAATAATTCTATAAGTGGGCATCTCCTTTTACTTGTAGGTGCCCTTATGCCATTTTCTCACTTTAGTATAAGTAGTTTGTTTGCTTGCTTTTCTGTTTACTATGTCACTGTTCCCTTGCAGTTCTTCTGCTGATTTTGCACAGCCAATTCTCCTTCCTGTTCCACTGCTAAAGTAAACTGACCTGTAATAACTCTGTCATAATTGATTATTTAAGCACACTACTGGCGGCATTTCACACCTTGTCGGAGCATGCTTAAGGAGCAGGTCATGCTTCTTGGGCGAGCTCCTTGGGGCAAACTACAGGGTGACTTAATTTACCATTGGTAAATAGTTTCTATTTTCTTATCTTTTTGCAATTACTGCTCCCGTTGATTATGTCAGCCTCAGTTAGTTTACCAATCCCTGTATTGTGCTTGTTGCAGGTTTCCGGGTCTCATTGCGTCTTTGTCAAGTAGAAACCAATGTTTCAGCCACCATGTTGTGGCTATCTTCAGGGTATGCTCTGAAGTCTGCAGTGTGACTTTGGAAATAGTGGGTTCTATGGACTTTCACAACAAAATTCAACTGACTTTCCTGCCAACATTCAAATTGGTGGACTGCCCTGTTCCCAATCAAGTCAGTGAACTCACTATTTCCAAAGTCACACTGCAGACTTCAGACCCTGAAGAAAGCCACAGCATGGTGGCTAAAATGTCGGTTTCTACCTGACAAAGACTCACCTGAGAGAAAATCCCTGTATTGTTAACACCTCATCCTTATTTTAATCATTGTTTATTTTTCATAATTCTAACTTGCAAATGTTACAGTCAATTTCATTAATAATAATAATAATAATAATAACAGTTTATATACCGCAATACAGTGAAGTTCTATGTGGTTTATAAAAGATTAAGAGAAGATACAAAATAATTGAACATAAGAGAGGTGAACGAGAGAGGGCAAAAGGTCTAGAAAACCGATATTGAGGAGAGGAACAGGTATGTTTTTAGGCGCTTCCTGAATTCCATGTAAGTAGTGGGCGAGAGCAATTGTTCTAGGTCTTTACCCCATAATGCTGCTTGGTGTGAGAGAAGATGTTCATGGTGTTTTTTTCAGTTTACAACCTCTAACTAGGGGAGAAACGAAGTTCGAATGTGAGCTTCTCTTGTGTCTGTTGCTGGAGAAGGAAAAAAGGTCCGTTAAGTATTTGGGGGCTAGTCCGTACAGTACTTTAAAGCAGACCATAAGAATAGCCTTCATTTGTACTTTAAAGGTCCTTGGATCACTTTTCTACTCTTAACTTAGGACTTTTGAACAGTAGATCAATAAAAAAGGTCAATAAAAATAAAGTCCCATTGGTAATTGATGTTGCTACTATTTGAATTTTTGCTGGGTACTATTGACCTCCATTGGCCACAATGAGGATGGGCTACTGGGCTAGATGGACCATTGGTCTGACCCAGTAAGGCTCTTCTTATGTTCTCTTCCTATCGCCTGAATATTCTCAGTTTGACCGAAACCTGGCTCAGAAAAGGGGAAGAATCATATCTATATCAATCCATTCCCCCTACGCATACAGCTTATCATACTGCATGCTTCATAAAGAAAGGTGCCGGGGTAGCTATTATTCTCCCAACTACCTACGTTTCTACAGAGATACCATGCTCTGAATTTTCATATGAAGAACTGTTGTTCATTCATATTCTATCACCGATCAATTTAACCATTGCTTGCTGCTATTTTCCACCACATTCATCATAAGCAGTCTGGGACTCTTTATTCCAAGCTCTAACATAGATTGCAACCAGATTTCAAGATCTTATAGTGCTAGATGATTTTAATATTTATATTGATGATCCGGCACAATCACGTTCTTCAATCTTTCTCTTTTTTTTTTAAACCCACACCAATAATGGGAATGTTGTTTGTGAAATTGGCTAGATACAAACTATCAATAGAAAGTACTCACTATCTGGACTCTCAATCATTGCACATGTTGAGGCCTTTCAGAATGATCGTATCTAGGTGTAGATCCATTGTTGTTCTTTTCGTCATAGCATTTCGCCAGATTGCCACTCTGAGGTAAATGAGGAGCTTATAAAACAGTTTACAAAAGATCATCTGGGGTATGTCCCTTATCTTGCCAATGAGCAGTGAGCGGAGCCCTGACGTCTCCCCTCTGGATCTTGCTGAGATGTTCAACTATCCGCGTTTTGATACTCTTGACAGTGTGTACATGCAAGGCTCTTTTATAAGCCTTCTTGATGACTTTGTCCGGATAACCTCTCTCCACAAATCTCTAATGCACGTCCAACCCACATTTCTGCTATTCCTTGACTGTAGTGCATAGTCTCCGTAGGCGTAAAAATTGGCCTACAGGTAAATTGTCATTGAGATGTTGTGGGTGGAAGCTATCATACTGAAGTAAATTGTTATGGTCAGTAGCCTTACGATAGATGGTTGTAGAGAAAGTAGAACCACTCAAAGTAATTTGAATATCTAGAAACTATATCACTGTAGTACTTGTGGTAGGAGTGAATTGTAGATTGGTATCGCATTGATTCAACCATTGTGCAAAGTCTAAAATATCTTCAGCAGAGTGTAACCAGACCAAAAAAATATCATTGATAAAACGTTTCCATAAATACACTTTTACAAAGTGACTTGAATGATACAAAAATCTTTCTTTAAAAGCTGAAACATATAGACAGGCAATGGTGGAGCCATTGTCACCCCCATTGCTGTACCTTTTGTTTGCATAAAAATCCGGTTATCAACCATGAAATAATTTTTCCACAAAACTATCCTGGCAATAGACAGCAGGAACTCAATGTGCCCAGCGGGCAAATGCAATCCAATTAAATGTTCCCAAATAACTTCAAAAGCTTGATGTTGAGGTACATTTGTATACAGTACAGTAATATCTAGCATCACCATCATAGCTCCAGGAGGAACATCTGTGCAAGATTCCAAAATGTTCAACATGCTAGTGGTGTCCTTAATATAAGAATATGCTTTCGGAACTTCTGATTTTAAATGATAGTAACATAGTAAATGACAGCAGATAACAACCTTAATGGTCTATCCAGTCTGCCCAAACATGTATTCTCTATAATTTAATGATTTAATTTAAATTGTTCTTTTTCTTAGATATTTCTAGGCCAGAAACCCAGAGCTGTGCCCGGTACTGTGCATAGGTTTCATCTACTGGAATCTCTGTCAAAGCTCACTCCAGCTTATCTAAACCATTCCAGCCTATCCTCAACTGAATGTTCCATCTGCTCCAAAATGGATGGAGCCAATGCCAAACACAATCAGACATCCAGGAGGATCTCGCAGATCCTTGTGGATTTTAGGCAGAAAATAAATCACAGGTATAATAGGATAATTTTGTTTCAAAAACTTAAATTTCTTATCTGTGATTTCACCTGCCTCCAAGGCCTGAACCAAAACTGTATTAATATACTCGCTCAACTGACTGATGAAATCCTCTGTAAGCTCAGAATAGTATTTGGTGTCTGTTAACTGTCGATTTGCCTCTGCCTCATACTTCATAGAGTCCAAAATAACTGTGCCGCTCCCCTTATCGGCAGGGCGAATTACAATGGAATCATCCTGCGCTAAAGTCCACATTGCTTTGTACAGGCTCTTGGTCATGTTCTGATGAAACCTGTATGGACTGGATTCTATATTGGTAATCTCCCCTTCTATCAACCTTTGAAGAACTTGTAAATGGGGGGTTCTTAGGGCCAGGCAGTTTCCATGCAGAGGGTCGATGCAAGTGCTCATGTGTAGTTATTGCAGGTTCATCCTTGAAAAATAAAGTCAAGTTACATTTCCGAATAAATTTATATAGACTGACTCTCATGCTAAAGGGGTCATATTTGCTCTGAGTCACAAATGATAGTCCCTTAGTATGGTCCAAAGTCCGTCATGATAAGTTGAAGATATTTGTGGAGTCTGCTACCTGTCATGTCCCCTTCTACTTGCCGCCTCCTCCCTTGGCTGATGCTGTGACTGGAAAATTTAGAGTTTGAACCCTCGATGCTTCAGATCCTTGGCTCAACACTGTTGATCCAGAGGACTCATCCAAGCTCCTTGCTCTATCCATGGACTCCCCATACAATTGTGCATATGTTTTTTTGGTGCTCATGAGGCTCTTCCATGATCGATCCATCCATGGGTAAAGTCCATAGGTATGAATGGAACAGTTTTTGAAAGACATAGGTTTCTCTCAATTAGTGGAGGCTCCTACCCATGTCGCTGGAAATACTTTAGATTTGATTTTAACTCAAGATAATGTTACTATGGAGGTTACACAAATAAGTACAATTCTGCTGCCGTGTTGTTAAGGCTTTACTAAAAAGTCCATTTTGTTCTAGATCTATGTCAGCTAAAGCTCAATGTAAAGTCAGGCAGTTTCAATACCATGACCCGGTAGCATATCCTCCTTTGGTATCTTTTTTTTCCATCTAACTACTTTGAACTTGTATTCTGAGCATTTCAGCATTTATTCTTCCCATAAACAAGCCTCTAAAATGTCTAGGAAAAATCCTTGGTTTTATTGAGGTCAATTCTTACTTCAACAACAAATGCATCAAGCAAAAGAAAATGGAAAAAAAACTCATTAATCTATAAACAAACTACTAAATTGCAAAAGCAAAGAAAGAGTTTTCTGCAAAATTACTATCCAATTTTAACAATAAGAAACCCTAACACTCAATTACCTTCAGCTGATATTTTTGCTTCTTTTTTTTTAGACAAAGATTACAGATTTTTTATAATGCTTCATTAAAAGATTTTCTTTCAGTTCCAAATTCTTCTATAAGGGCTAGATGGTCCTCTTTCTCAATTCCATCTCTTCAGCAGCTTAGTAACCTTATTCCAAAAATTCATCTAGCAACATCTTTGCTAGATCCATTTCCCTCTAGCTGGCTAAAGATTCCAAGGCATGGACTATTGTCAATGTTTCTATATCTTATTAACCTTAGCCTAAGAGATGGCATAGTTCCCCCTGCATGGAAGATTGTCAATGTTTCTCCAACCCTGAAGCGTCTATTTGCTGATAAGTCTCTGCCAAATAATTTTTGTCCAATTTCAGACCTTTGCATTGTCTCAAAAATTGTTGAGAAAGTGGTCTTTGACTAGCTTTCAAACTATGTTAATAAACTCTTGATTTTGCAACCCCAGCAAATCAGTTTCCGAACGCACCATAGCACAGAAACTACAATAACATCACTAAATAGTGAACTTCATTCTTCACTTGATGCTGGTAAAATAATTATTTTGGTCTCCTTGGACCTCTCATCATCTTTTGACTTAGTTATTCATTCTTTATTGGTCTCACCTCCGAAGTCCATAGGTATGGATGGAACAGCTCTAGTGTGGTTCACCTCATTTCTTACTAACAGACAATTTCAAGGATCAACTTCATCCTCATCGTTATCTCCATTAATTTCTTTAGACTGTGGTGTTCCGCAAAGTTCTATTTTGTCACCACTTTTGTTTAATATTTTTCTTAATCCATTAGTCACTCTGATACAAGACCTTTTATGAAGGTGCACTAGCGTTTTTAGTGCGCGCTACAATGCCGCACACACTAACCCCGCACTACACGGAAAATACAAACGCCAGCTCTATGGAGCGTTAGCGTGTAGCGCGTACTAAAACTGCTAGCGCACCTTCATAAAAGGAGCCCTATAACATTAAGGCTTTTATTTATGCAGATGATATTTTACTGAACAAAATCAAAATATAAACTGATGAAGCTCTGGCGGTACATACAACTGTAAGACACAATAAACCACACTCTAGTACTGGAGTGCAGTTTATTGTGTCTTACAGATGATAGTTTATTTTCATTTCCGGTTTCTCTATTCATCATAGATTTAACAGTTCTTCATCTTCAATAGCAAAATAGCTTTCATCAAATGACAATGGCAAAAGAGCAATATTCCATAACACAAACTACCGCGGAGATCACCTATCGACAAATATAAATTCCATACTGCTGAGGCAAAAAAAAATCAAACAAATCCCACTGCACTCTTGAAATTGAGAGCAATAACTTTGACATCAAAAAGTTATTCCGCCTAATGCATACCACAACTTCACCCTTTGTTTTAGATCAATCAGACATCGACTCCCAATCTAATGTGCAGATCTTAGCAGACTTCCTTCAAAACAAGATTTTAAAAGTACAATCAGAAATCAATAAAACTACCATCACTGCCTCTATATCTCTCCAATCAAATCATACACACAGCAAACCAAATCTAGAGCCAGTTGCATAGTAAGGGAAGACAAGGGGGTGGACCGCTCCAGACATCATCTTTGCGGGAGGCACCTGTGTTGGCGCTTCTCCTCCTCTCCACTCCTCCTCCCACATACTTCTTTAAATGTTCTCCAGCTTGAACAGCATCTTTTACTTGCTGATCATGCCAGCATTGTCTCCCTTCTGTTGAGCGGTAGTTGGAAGATGCTGCTTGCACCAACAAACATTTCTAGAGGTAGGGGAGTGGGGGTGCCCAAATGGTGGGGAAGAGTTGGAGAGAATCCAAGTATCAGGGAAGAGTGGGGGTGGGAGCATAGCATGGTGATGCCATGCGCCACTGCTCTGTGTGCCAACTTTGCTCACTATGCCACTGCTTGGTGTACTTTCCTACCTCTGTACCAAACAGCCACTATACTCTCATAAAAAAAACTGTCCACTTGCAATGGCATACATGACCAGAGCCCCAATCATTTGCTTGCAGAAGCCCCTGCAAATAAAATCATAGAATGGCTAACAAAACTCTTAAACAATCTTATTTAAACAATAAACAATCTTCTTCATCAAGGCCAACTACTATCCCAAATGGGGCAAATTGCCTTCACATTGATCCCCAAAGCTCAGAACATTGACCTTTCAAACCCCTCAAATTACAGCTGGACAATACTAACCAAACTTCTCAAAATGCATGTTAGCAAACAACTCTCGGCTCACATTGAAGAACACTCTTGCCTCCATCCCACTCAATTTGGATTCCACTCAAATTATAGCACAGAGGACCTTTTATTGGCCTTATACCAAAATCAAGCAATACTTGAGCATTGGCCACTACGGGGTCCTTTTACTAAGGTGCGCTAGCCGATTTAGAGCATGCTAAATATTAGCACACTCTAAATTCTAATGCGCCCATTATATTCTATGGACGCATTAGCATTTAGCATGCACTATTTAGTGTGTGCTAAATCAGCTAACATGCCTTAGTAAAACACCCCTCCTCCAATTTGACTTGGCTGACCACCAACTATTACTAGCCAAACTCAATGAAATAGGCATCGTAGGAAACATCCTGAACTGGTTCAAAGACTTCCTACAAAACAGACAACATCTTGTCTACCAATACAAAGCATTTTCAAAAAACTGGCAATCATTCTGCGGCATTCCGCAAGGATCACCATTATCCCTGATCCATTATAATCTTTTCATAAGCTCACTAGGCCATATCAAATTTGACAACAATGAATGCATATTCCCATACACAGATGACATTCTTCTACTCATCCCAATTAATTGTGACTCTAACAATACAATGCTTATAATATCAAATGAATTAGACAAAATGCAGATCTGGGCTTCATCCAACAAACTCAAACTAAATGCGGACAAAACCAAAGTACATGTGGTTCCTTCAACAGTAACTCTAACCTCAGGATCCACATTGAATATCAACAAGACGGAGTCATACTCGAGTCCACCTTATCATACGAATCTCAAGTATCCAAGTTAAGGAAGAAAACCTTCTATAATATGAGACTAACGGCCTCTTCTATCAAACTACACTAGCAGTTTGTAACGCGGTGAACCGTGCTGAATGGCTTGCGCTGCTCCCGATGCTCATAGAGTTCCTATGAGTGTTGGGAGAGTGCGGGCCATTCATTGCAGCTCTCTGCGCAAAAAACTGCTAGCGCAGTTTGATAGAAGAGGCCCTAAACTTATCCAACCCTTTTTCAAGAGTACTACTTTGCTGTACAAATGCTTATACTGTCCCAGCTGGATTACTGTAATGCTCTCTATGTGGGTCTAAACTCTACTCTCCTGAACAAAATACAGATGATATAAAGCACGGTGATCAGACTAATATTTGAACTAAAATAATTTGATTCTGTCTCACCTTATTATAAGAACTTGCACTGGCTTCCCATCAAAACTCGTGTCACCTTCAAACTATCATGTATAATGTTCTAAATTCTATATGCAAAAACCACAGTCACTCATAAACTTATTTGTTCATTCCTGGTCAACATAAACCAGAAAACTGGAATCGCTTCAACTACTCCTTTCATTTCCCAAAGGAGTTAAATACAAACACACATTCAACTTGTTCTTCACTTAGTTTGGCACCAAGACCTGGAACAACCTCACAAATGACATTAGGATGGAAACATTCTACAGCATATTCAGAAAAAAAATTAAAAACTCTCTCCTTTGAAAGCACTAAAGACAACTAACTCAAAATACTTAATATCACTAAATCCCATACTCAACTCAAGTGTTATACTAGTATAATTATGAAACCTCAATCTTCTCTTCCCCATTACTCCATTCATAACTTGGTCCTCCTCAAACTGCTATAATATAATATAGTACATACATCTATATTTCCTTATATTATAAATTGTCTTGAACCTATTCAGGCATAGTGCAACTCAAATACTGGATTGGATTAGATTAGATTATGTATAATATTTGTGGTTATTCACCTGTGTGCTTTTTTGACTGCCACTGCCTATTGGGTGGAAGGTTTTTCAGCATATTGTCTATGATTACACCTAGATCTTTTTTTTTTCAATATTGACCCCCTAGCACCCAATAACTGTGATTTGAATTATTCCACCCAATGTGCATCATCTTGCATTTGTCCACATTAAATTCTATCTGCTAATTGGATGCCCAGCCTTCCAGTTTCCTAATGTCATCCTACAAGTTTCACAGTCCACATGTGCTTTAACAACTTTGAATAGTTTAGTGTCATCTGCAAATGTAATCACTTCACTTATTGCAATTTCCAGAACATTGTATAAATGTTAAATAGCACCATTCTTAGTACAAATCCATGTTGCACTCCACTATTTATCATCCTCCATTGAGAAAAATAGCCATTTAACCCTACTTTCTGTTTTCTGTCCAATAGCCAATTCCTAATCCACAACAGAACATTGCCTCCTATCCCATGACTCTTTACTTTTCTTAGGAGACTCTTATAAGGAATTTTGTTAAAAGCTTTCTGAAAGTCTAGATACACTACTTTAAAGAAATGAAACAAATTGGTTAAGTGAAACTTCCCTTGGCTGAACCCCTGTTAACTCTGACCCAAGCACAGTACCGGGTAGAGCTTTGGATTCTTGCCCAGAAATAACTAAGAAGAAAAAAAATATAAAAAATTTAAATTGAATCAGGTTGGGCAGACTGGATGGACCATTCGGGTCTTTATCTGCCGTCATCTACTATATTACTATGTTACCATTAAACCACATTTTCCTATCTATTCCTCAAGTCAGGCTTACTGGTCTGTAATTTCCTGAATCACCCCTGGAACCCATTTAAAAAATCGGTTGCATTGACCACCCTCCAATCTGGACAATTTTAATGACAGGTTACATATAACTAACAGCAGATCAGCAATTTCATATTTAAGAAGGATATGGCGATACTCGAGAGGGTTCAAAGAAGAGCAACAAAAATGATAAAAGGCATGGAAAACCTTTCATATGCGGAGAGGCTGGGGCTTTTTTCCTTGGAAAAGCAGAGACTTAGAGGGGACATGATAGAAACTTACAAGATCATGCAGGGTATAGACAAGGTAGAGAGGGACAGATTCTTCAGACTTGCAGGGGTAACGATAACAAGAGGGCACTCGAGGAAATTGAAGGGAGACAGATTCAGAACAAATGCTAGGAAGTTCTTCTTCACTCAGAGGGTGGTGGACACCTGGAACGCGCTTCCAGAGGAGGTGGTAGAGCAGAGTACGATTTTGGGATTCAAAAAGGGATTGGATGAATTCCTGAAGGAAAGGGGAATTGAGGGGTATGGTTAGAGGGATACTATACAAGGCAAAATGTTGTATGTAAAAGATCACTAACAGGTCTTTGACCTGGAGGGCCGCCGCGGGAGCGGGCTGCTGGGCACGATGGACCTATGGTCTGACTCAGCAGAGGCGATGCTTATGTTCTTATGTGTATGCCATCTGGATCAGGTGATTATCACTCTTTAACTTTTCAATTTGTCTCAGTACATCTTTCAGGTTCACTGAGATCTCTTTCAGTTTCTCCGCATCGTCACCCTTGAAACCATTTCTGGTTCAGGTAGATCTCTTACATCTTCTTCTGTAAAGACTGAAGCAAATAATTTATTCAGTCTCTCCACTATGGTCTTGTCCTCCCTCAATGCTTAATACTCTGAAAATTAATCAGAGTCTACCACACCTCCATCCCTATTTGTTTTTGTTGTCTGCAATCCTGCTCCCATGCTTCAGCTGTGAACCCAGAACATAAATATATGATAAGCATTTTAGCCTTATCTTTATCAGTTTCTACATACTGCATTCTTCCCCTTCACCTGTGAGTTTCTTCCTATCACTAATAGATCTAAAAAAGTCTTGTACCCCCCTCCATTTTACCATGTCAGCTATTTTTTTCTTCCATTTGAATCTTTGCTTTCCTGACTACTTAACCAACCTTTTTGACTGTCTTCCTCTTTCTGTGATCTTTTATAATATATGAAAGCTAACCTCCTTACCTTCTCAGCTACTACTTTTGAGAACGAAAGCGACTTTCATTTCATTTTCCTTATTTTTCATATAAAATGGTATATTGCCCTTACAATAGCTCCTTTCAATTTTTCCCATAGTTTTTTCTCCTTCTTCCAAATGTTCCCATCTAGACAACAATTCTTTAACATAATTAAAAAAAAAGTTTAGAAACTTTGCTTCCGAATGAGCTCTCTCTATACCTGTCTTAATATTAAACCACACCATGCAGTGATCACTGGATGCCAAATGATTACCCACTATAATATCAGAAACACTTTCCCTGTTTGTAAGCACTAAGTCCAGTATGGCCCCATCCCGCATGATAGTATGTTTCTCCTGAGCGACCTGTTCTATGACTACCACTTCCTTTCAAGGACCATGTTGTTTGAGGTCATTACCTCCTTTGCCAAAGCTTGGACTTTTACTGCACTATCAAGTACCTTCATGGTACCAGACCTTATTACTTTCCTGCTAATCCTCAGAGCCTGATTCCCTGCTGAGATTCTACTATTTCTCTGCTATATTCTTGCTGCAGTCTATTCTGGTCTCTGAAGCAGCCCTACTGTTTTGAGTGCATTTAGCTGTATCTTTCTTCATGTTAATGTTTTTCCTATGTCTGATATTCAACCCCAGGCGCCAATCTTATCTAGGTAGGGTCTGATAGCTACCAGCACCTGAGGACTCAGTCTCAGGTAAAGATGGCTGCTTCAGGCTGAACTTCATGTCCTCCTCGTTCCACTACCGAGGGTGCCTATTCTAAAGTTGTTCTTGCCTTGTTCTTAGACTTCAGGCAACTCCCCATTCCTATCCTATCAACACGAATCATCATATATTACCATAGAAACATAAAATATGAAGACTCATATGCTCTGCCCATATCTCCCATCTGGTTTATACCTCAGACTCTACTTGAACTGCAGTTTTAAATTCACTGCCCAACATCTGTTATAATCTAATGCTCTCTTAAATTCTGATATTGTTTATATCTCCACCAGTTATCTTGGAAGGCTTTTCAAGGCATCTGTATTTCCTTGTTTATTCCTGAATTTCTCCTCTTTCAGTCTTAGTGTGACCTTTTGCCATAGAACTTCCTTTTCCCTGAAAACTGTTTTGCTCTTGCAACACTGAGGCAGAGTGAAAAATAATAAAGCTCGTATACTGAATCCACAAATGTTAAAGAGGAATTAATTATGAGAATGGGTGTTTCTGCATATTCTCGTAAAGCTATTCCATTGGTTCTTTAACCTGTCCTGGGGGACCCTCAGCCAGTCGGGTTTTCAAGATATCCCTAATGAATATGCATGAGAGAGATTTGTCTATAAAGTAGGTAGTATTTCAGTAGTAGGTAGTACTTCGGTTGCTACAAGACACTATTCGGCACCTCGCCCACCTACCTCATGAAACACTTCATTCTACAGGACAACCCCCACCTCTCCCGCAAAACACTTCCATTTTCATTCTCCACTCCCAATGGATGCCGATACAAAAGATTCCTTGACTGGACACTATCCTTTCAGGCAGGCATCTGGAACAGCACCCTAAGCGGCCTTCTCCTGAATTCTACATCATACCAATCTTTCAGAAAACCTTTGAAAACCCACTTATTTGACAAGTTTACCTGAACCTTCAAACTCCCACCCAGTCTGAAACTCCAAACTCCCATTCAGTCAAACTATAATCCCAATACGCCCCTCCTCCTCCCTTCTCATCCCACCCTACTACCTACCCTTTCCCACTAAACCAATGCTGTAATCTCCCTGTTCTCTATATTTGTATCGATACCTGCCCTTATGGTATCCACATTGTACTTCTACGTCACTGTATACCATCTTGAACTGAAAAGGTATGATGGGATATAAATAAAGCTATTAGTAGTAGCAGTAGTAGTAGTCAATGTCCACAATAACACAAAAACTATGTGGTTAATCCGTAGTCTAAACTAAATAACAAGAAAACCACACTCTTAAGAGAAAATACTGAATGGCCATCAAGCCAATTTATATTGTGGTGGTGTACCTCAGATAATGGAGCATTTTACCCAATTCAAGGTTTTCTCATGTGTAATTACTTACATGCTCCTATTTACCTCATAGGTTGCCAACCATCTACCTATACTCACTAATTAAAATTATTTTCTTTTAATTATAATTAAGTGCTTAAAAGTCTGTATTTGAATGACAACAAATGCCAAACCATTCTACTAAACAGTATCTATCTTAATGCCAAACAGGCTTTTCTCAAAGGAATTCGGCAGAGCCAGTTTTACTTTCTTTAAAGACTCATAGACTTTAATGAAAAATATATTTTAAAAAGCAGTACTTATCTTGTAAACTCTGCCTGCCTGCCTGTCTGGAGCCGTTGCTGAAATATAATTAAATCAAGTTGATGTGGCCTGCGTTTTGCGGGACTCACAAGTAACCCGCTGCGTAAGGGCTTCAAATGCCATTTAACAACTTTAACTTCTGATTATTGAGAGAAAAAATATTGCCTCTCAATTATCCAGCCATTCCGTTGTGCTGCCAAGCCACTCCTCAGAGTGTGGTTTTCTTGTTATTATTACTAGTAGGCATGCAAATTTCTCTCTTACATCAAGGAGATCCTAGCTTTGTTGCTGCCGTGCACGAGATTGAGAGTGGAGATTTGGTATGTTAATATTTCAAATATTTGATATTGATGGATATTGTGTTGATAAGAAATATATATCTTATGTTTGTAATTTTTATGTTTTAGTAAGAAGGAAAGTGAAGCCCTTTTAGTCGATGCTCCTGACGATGCTTATTAGCGAAACATTGACCTGTCTCGGGCTTGACTAATAGTGGTGAAAGAACTACCGGCTGAACGTTTGAGATCACCAGCATGTACATATCTTTTATCAAAGGATAATTTCATCTTTGAAAGCTGAAAGCTGAAGAACTTGAACTGAATGGTTCATTATCCTTTGGAGTCAAAGATAGACAGTGATTATATATTGTTTGAAGTTTTTATGGTCACTAGAAGGGTTCTGGAGTATGAATGGAGAGTGAATGATTGGGGGTATTGATATGAAGTATTACATTGATTGATAAAGTTGAAAATATAATAAAGTGTGCTATTTATAGTTTATATTTGTGGTAATAGCATATTCTATTTATAGTTAGGGATATGTTGAAAACCCAACTGGCTGGGGGTCCCCCAGGACAGGTTTAAGAATCTCTGTGTTCTTCTATAATGTGCCCAAACTTGCTAAAAATGTCTAATTCACTATTTTTTTTTTTTTTTAATCCATATTTTAGATGGTTTTCTAGGCTTTTGGGGCTCCTTTTATCAAGCAGCAGAGGAGCCTTATACAGTGGGCTGGCGAGGTACATGCTCCAACGCTCATAGGAATTGAATGAGCATCAGACCATTCATCCCTCCAGCTCTCAGTAAAAGACTCTACCGCTGCTTGATAACAGGAACCCCTTGTCTCTTTTTTGTCTAAATTCCAAGAGGGCTTGTTGAAGGCGTGTTTTGGGTGGGCTTAGGACTTTGACATTTTGCAGTAATAATCGAACATTTAACAAAACATCTAAAGCACCATTTAGATCTTTAAGGCTAGACTTGTTTTAAAAAAGAATAAGGGCCAAAACGGAGCCCAAGCTGACCAGATGACCACGGGAGGAATTAAGCCATTACCCCTCCTTACTCCCCCAGTGATCGCCAACCCCTCTCCCACCATCCACATATGCATCTAAGCAGAGTAGAAGAGCATTCTCACCATAACCTGCTTATATTGTACTGTATGGTGAGCCCTCCAAAACCCACCCAAAATCTAATGTACCTACATAAAGATGACACCTGCAGGCATAAGTGCTATTGTTGTGGGTACAGTAAGTTTTGGGTGGGTTTTGGAGGGCTCATCATACAATATAAGTTGATTATGGTAAGATGTGTACTTGGGACTTTTTATGTGATGTTCACTGCAGTACCCGCTAGGATGCCCCTCTGCTCTGCTTAGATGTGTGTGGCTAGTTTGCTAAAAATGCTGGCTGCTTCTATATCCTAATGGCTTGACTGTGTTCTTTTTTTGTAGGGGTTGTTGTTGTTTGAAAATGGTCCTTAAAGATAGAAGCATTAAGCTTATAAGCATCTAGAAAATGGTTATTTTTTGAAACAAAAAGTTAGACGTTTTTCTGATTTTAAAATGGTCATTTTCTCTACTGGATTTTTGGACAATTTTCCCAAAACATCCAAACTCAGACTTTAGATGTCATATTGAAAATGCCCCTCCATATCTCCTTCAGGGCTACTTTCCATCCTCAAAAACCATAACCATAACCATAACTCTCCTTTTACTATCACCCAGCCTAGAAAGATAAAGCCTGCCACTATAGGTATTACATAAGGTTCTGCATTCAGAAAGTCCTTTGGTAAAATACTGCCAGAATTGAGCACTTCCTGACCTGGATGTCTGAATTCTGATTTCAATTTTCAGTGTAATAAATAGAAAGAAAACCAAAAATAAGAAAGAAAAGAAAATGAAAAAATACCATATTAATTGATAGCTTGTGATTTCCTGCAGTATGCATGTGACTTGTCTATCCAGTCCTTCGGAGCATGCCTAAAGCCTGGATAAGTCAAGCCTCCTCACATAGGGTTGCCAGATTTCCTCTATGAAAAAAGAGGCCAACTGGCCCTTCCCTGTTCTGCCCCAGTCCCTCCCATTCTGCCTCCAGCTCCACCTTCTTCCTCCCCTAGCTCTGCCCCCACCCAAACTTCCCCAAGCTCGAAGGTCACATTTGGAAGCCTTCACACATGCATGGATGTTGACGCAGTGACTTCACACACATGTGTGCATGCATATGATGTCATCACAGTGATGGCTGCGCATGCGCAAAGGCTTCCAGACGCGGTCGCCGAGCTCACGACTTCAAAAACCCAGACAAACTACCTGGTTTTGTAAATCACTCCAGGCGCTTGAACAGTCCTCTAAAAAGAGGACATATCCGGGTATTCCCAGATGTCTGGTAACCCTTCCCTCACAAGGAGTATAATAACAATCTTCACACTCACTCCTTCTCATCTGTCTGGTCCAGTTAAGCAGTACATCTGTAAGACCAACTTTAATATTGTCTGGTTTTACTTTCTACTGGCAGCTGGCCTAGCCCTAGAAAACTAGTTAGAATGATTGAAAATTAGTTGGTTAACAACACTAGATACGTAGTTCCCATTTCATAGTGTAGTGTTACCTGACAACAAAATCCCTTACATCACAAGATTCAAGTGGGGCAGCTCACAGAGCCTAGCGTAACAGTCAGAGGCAGCAGATGGTCCTAAAAACCTTGAATTATACCAATTATATAAGAGGGCTGTTCAAAAAGTATCAGACCTTAATTTTTCTTGTGCAAACAAATAAAACTAGGGAGGCGTGGTTTGGTGCATGTATGTAGGCGACCCTAATGTGAATGCTTGAATTATTTTCCTGCCTACACAAGCTGTCAGTCGTTGGCAGACCGCCGATGAGTGAGGAAGTGTAAGTGAGCGCCATTCGATTTTCATTTTGGACAAAATGACAGAAAAAGTTGAACAACGGTACTGCATTAAATTTTGTGTAAAGCTTGGTAATTCCCAAGTGGAAATGATCCACAAGATTCAACAGGCCTTCGGAGATGAGGCAATGGGCACCACACAGATAAAGAAGTGGCTACATATCAGTGGAGATGGCCGCACATCAGTAGAGAGTGAAGCATGTTCTGGTAGGCCCTCAACATCCAGATATGAGATCGTCATTGACTAAGTGAGGACCCTGGTGATGCAGAATCATCAAATCATGATCAGAGAACTTGCAGACAAGGCGAGCATCAGCATTGGATCCGTCCATTCCATTTTGACTGAGGATTTGGGCTTTGGGAGAATTTTAGCGAAGTTCGTGCCAAAGCTGCTTACAAACCTGCCCATTCTTCACATTTGATACGGAGTTTCCTGGCCAAACACAACACACCTGTGATTCCTCAGGCTCCCTACTCTCCCAACATGGCTCCATGTGACTTCTGGCTTTTCCTCAAGTTGAAAATGCCCCTGAAAGGGACCAGATTTCAGTCAAGAAAACATATCATGCAGAATGTGACGGACCAGTTGCGAATAATCTCATAAGAGGCGTTCCAGCATTGCTTCTGACAGTGTCAAAACCATTGGAAGAAATGTGTGGCAGCTCAAGGGAACTATTTTGAAGGAGATTAGTATAAGCTTGTTGTATCTGAATACGAGTATTTTTTTATGAATAAAGGTCTTATACTTTTTGAACAGCCCTCGTATTAAAAATGCTTCAGAATGTCATTTATTTTAGCTGCTGCCTGATAATATCCTTGCTGTCCCTTACCTTCTATTTCTGGTGTCTCTGGCCAACTTCCCTCAGGAGGAGATTGTCTTTGAATCAGGGCCAACCTGAAGAGCATGCAGCATGCAAAAATAATTTTATATGACTTAGAAGGGTGGTAGAGCAGAGTTCCTCTAGATCTATCCAGACATCTGAACTGAGTTTTCAAAAAGCCAAAGGTCATTTATTACAGCCCTTGTGTGCCTTTGAGACACATTGCAGTGATTTACAGCTGCAATGAAAGAAGCAGAGATGGGTCACATAAGCCATGTTTTCTAGTCACAGCATCTATCATTTATTCAGAAGAACAGACAAAAAAAAAAGTCAGTAAGAGGGGATATGGTATGCTGATAAGCAATCAATTAAGCTGCAAAATGAATGAGAGACTTATATGTATAATAAAGTAGAGGGTGTGTGTCAGAGCTCCTTCCTTAATAGAAGCCATCCTCTGGTGATTTGGTCACTGTCAAAGTATTTGTTTATGTCAGACTATGACAGAACATAGGCATTGTGACAATAGCCCAGGAAGCATGGGAAAAACATTAGTGATGAGATCTGTGGCACTGCAGACCATCTGCATGTGGAGGGAATGAAAGGTCTTATGATTTCTATAACTGGCCCCACTCCCTGCAGGTGGTCTGACTGCAATTATGTTAGTGTAATCGCTTGCTCACAAAAATGATCAAAGAGTGAGCAGTGTCATAAAATTCTGTCATGTTTTTCTGTCAGTACTATGTACGTTCCTGAAAAAAATATATATTGATTGGTTCTCCAGAAACTACAAATAGGAATTTATTTTTAAAATGTCTTACCCGCTTATTACCTAAGCAGGTTACAGTAGAAAACATACACATTCAAAACATACTCAAACATATTATAGAAGTTCACATCCTATCCTATTGTTCCAGACATATTCACTAAAACTAGCATAATGCTAATAAAAAGTTTGCACTATATGAACTATAAAAATACATTTCTCTTTGAAACTAATAAAAAGCTTTACCGAATAAATAAGTTTGAGGTTTATCATTAGTTTATCATTGCTGTAGCTGCCAGAATGGTATGAAAACTTCCAGAGATCAAAAAGGTAAAGAGTTTGGTGACTTTCAATTGCAGTGACATGATATATCCTTTAGAAGTGGAAGGTCACACTTTGTATCTCCTGTCATAGGTGGAGAATCTTTATGACAGCCAAACCTATGTAGGCACAGATCCTGTGTAAAGGTCAAGATCTAAATTCTGCACCTGTATGTCCTCTGCAAGAGGAGGTTTAATATAAAGTCTTTAAAGTCCCTGTAGAGATAGAGGTTGATCCAAGAGAAAAAAAAGTATAGACAGTTTCTATGATCCTCTTGCAATAGTCCAAGAAAATAGACTAATAGAACTTCCAGGTGTGGCTTTGAAATCAAGAGAGACTTCTGTCCTGTGCTAAGAGTCCCATTTTAATTTTGAACATACTTCGTGATGTGCAGTTGTTGGAAGGAGACAAGACACATTGGTGACATCACTATCTCAGGTCTAGAAGAAGATGTTGACTCTAGACACCAGAAGGGCATGCCAAAGGGACAAGCTCCACCCCTCTAGAAGTCCCTTTTTTGAGCAAAAAAAATCATGTTTTAATATTCTCATTTTATATTTACATATATGGAATAATTTAGATTTTAATAGACCCAAATGTTATTCTTTCTTATGAAAACATAAAGTGATTTCTTTTTGATCTACTGTTGACCTGAAGTCTATAGGTAAGAAAATTAAATAGCTATTTTCTATATTCTAATTTGAATCCTACCTTAGATCATGGTGCCAGACAGGTTATTTTACTCAACCCAATTTTATTAATTGCCAATTATTAGAATGTTCTCAGATCATGCCCAGAGTTATTGAAGAAGTAACTGGGCATTAAACAGTTGCATACCTAAGTTCCACTACTTGAGCCTAGACGTCAAAAGCTTGGAATTGGGCTTGGTGAAACCAAGAATCTCTGATCATGTCATTGAGGTCTTTTTGGCTTGGATAGTATAAGTTTCTCTCATCAGCTGCACCACTGATATTGTAAACTGGATCTACAACTCTCTTACTTGTTGCTCTCTTCTGAAGACAGCTTCTCTCTTTCTGGGGGAGTGGGTATGGGAAACCCAGGGCAATATGGCACCGGGACGATGGATGTCTGAATATTTGATTGCAGATACATGCTTGCCAGTTCAACATTTGGAAGGGCAGTAACACCTGGCATCACCATGCCTTGCGCCTTCCACACTCTTCGCTGCCCTCCCCCCCTTATACCTCTTCAAAATCTTCCCTGACAGCAAGCAGCATCTCCTAGTTGTTTCACACACCAGCCTCCATTCTCCCTCTGACATCACTTCCTGGTCCTGGATAGCTGTGAACTGTGGCCCTGTGACAAGTCCAAGCATTCCCCCACCCCCCTACTGTCTGGAGAAGGGAGTGCTCCGCCCTAGATAGCTGCCAAGTCAGATATGCCAATGAATGAAATCCTGTGCTAAAATAGTATGAACTGTGTCAAAATAATCCTTCTTAATATTAGCCGAGATTGATTCTCCCACCTCTATTCTTATTTATCCGCTTTATTAGTTTTTCCTGTATGAAACAGATTAGGAGCCAATTAGTGATTACCTTTTCAGCAACAGTGAGTATAATATACAAGTATGTTTTCTCACCATTTTTATTATTCCAAGCAGCACAAATTTGGTTTCTTCTTCCCCAGGAAGTCAAATTAAAGACACAATATATTGCTGTTTATAAAAAAATAAAAACTGAAAATTTAAAAAAAATTGGAGAATTGATGTTATTTTAACAATCTGTCACATGTAACAATATATGCTAGTAATTGTAATATCCCAGTGATTGACTGGCTTCTTTATGCTGTAATCCTTATTAAACCTTGGATCAAGGGAATGTCAGAATATAAAAATGCTATTGCATTGTGTTCCTGCTCTTCTGTTGTCTTTCTGTCCTCTGAGACAAAGCCTAGACAAACTACTAATTCAGTGCACTCATGTTAGCTATACTACCCATGATCATCACCACCAAAAGCACCAGAGCCACCAGCAATACCATCAGTTCCACCACCAACATACTCAGGCTCACCATCAGTAGCAGAGTCACATGCATACCCAATATCAAACCGATGTATATTCACAGATATACATTGCAAGAGCAGATAAGCTTAAGACACAAACAGCAGACACACAGAGCAGGTAGACAGAGAATGATAATAATTTATTTATATATACTGCAATACCTCACGGTTCGATACGGTTTACAATAAGAAATGAAAACTGTACAACACGCAGTGAATTTACATCACAAATTCAAAACATTCTGTGTACTTTAAAAGATGTAACATTAAGAATTTTATCTAAGTTATACATATTTATTAAATAGAAGGTAGAGATCACTGGAGAAGGACATCATGTTTGGGAAGATCGAAGGAACCAGGCGAAGAGCGTGACCTGCAATCAAATGGATGGACACGGTGAAAACAACCATGGGGATGACGTTGGAGGACATTTCCGGACTAGCACTAAACCGATTTCTTTTTAGATTCGCAATTCATCAAGTCGCTAGGACTCAAGCACAGGTCAATGTCACCTAACAACATCAGATAGGTTTTTAACGATCTTCTAAAAGCCTGATAGGAAGAAGAATTTAAAATCAAACTACTAAAACTTTTGTTCCATATACCTGCCTGGAAAGAACATAAGAATTGCCGCTGCTGGGTCAGACCAGTGGTTCATCGTGCCCAGCAGTCCGCTCCCACGGTGGCCCTTAGGTCAAAGACCAGTGCCCTAACTGAGTCTAGCCTTACCTGCTTATGTTCTGGTTGAGCAGGAACTTGTCTAACTTTGTCTTGAATCCCTGGAGGGTGTTTTCCCCTATAACAGCCTCCGGAAGAGCGTTCCAGATTTCTACCACTCTCTGGGTGAAGAAGAACTTCCTTACGTTTGTACGGAATCTATCCCCTTTTAACTTTAGAGAGTGTCCTCTCGTTCGCTCTACTTTGGAGAGGGTGAACAACCTGTCTTTATCTACTAAGTCTACAAATCGTGCACTCAGCACTTGTTGCTTTACCCCCCGAGATCTGTCCTGAAAACAAAGACGATACACAAGCGTTTTCAACTAGTATGGAATTTTATTTGGCCGCAGCCATAACAGCACTATTACATCACAACTATCATCAACTGAGCCGAATAACCAATCATGAAATGTGATCAACTGTACGTCGAAACTGAACATCTGAAGATGACATAACACTCCATGTATAACACTTATTAGGTATAACCGTCACATGATCAGGTGCACAGCATATGCCTCTCCATCCTCTCTCAACGTGGGGTGCCATACCAGCTTCCCCTACTCGCTGGACCTATCCCGTTCAAGGATGTGTCCTCTCATCAGCAGTACGTTGCTGTGAAGATCATGGCCTGGCCTCCCTGCCGTCCAAGCAAGGTAACATGCCCCATTTCATAAGCAATGTAAAGGTGTACGTCGTTGACTCATATGCTGTGCTTACCCTCCACTACCCGGGATAGCGAAACCTCGCTTATCGCGGATTCTGCGTCCGCCTCCCGCTCGATCAGGTGTGTCTCCGGGAGGAGAGTGCACGCCACTTCAAGACCTGAATCCCCGACGCTCGGAAGACAAATGCAGTGCCTCAAGGCACAGAGCCAGAGAGGGAACCTCCTACCGCAATCGCACCGCTGAGGCTGCAGATGACCGGCCGCTCTGCTCCCCGACGGCCGAAGGTGAGGAAAAGTTTATTCAGTCGCGGTCGAGGGTGAGCGGGAGGGAAGACGCGTCCGCCTCGTGTGATGCCGGATCGAGAGGGGCGACCTCCCCTCCGCTCACCCCTAATCTATCCTGCCCCCCTCCCCCCTTTACTCCTAGCCGATTGGCCCCAAGGCTTCAGCCGATTTGTCTTCGCTCCTCCCTATGTGGCTCAGAGCTTGTTTTTTCCCTTCCTTATCTTGAATGTTTCGATCATGTCCCCTCTCAGTCTCCTCTTTTCAAGGGAGAAGAGGACCAGTTTCTCTAATCTCTCACGGTACGGCAACTCCTCCATCCCCTTAACCATTTTAGTTGCTCTTCTCTGGACCCTTTGAGTAGTACTGTGTCTTTCTTCAAGTACGGTGACCAGTGCTGGACACAGTATTTCAGGTGGGGATGTACCATGGCCCGGGACAACTTTCTCTGATCTGTTTGTGATCCCCCTTCTTAATCATCCCTATCATTCTGTTCACCCTTTTCGCCGCCGCCACACATTGCGTGGACGGCTTCATCGACTTGTCGACCAGTACTCCCAAGTCTCTTTCCTGGGGGGGTCTCTCCGAGTATTACACCGGACATCCTGTATTCGTGTATAAGGTTTTTGTTACCGACATGCATCACCTTACACTTATCCATGTTAAACCTCATTAAAGATAAGGTTCTATTAAAAAAAATCTTTTATATATACAGCCTTTTATTGAAGGGAGAGAAAATAGAGTTATATTGCGTGGGTAATATCTATTTTCAACTAATTCAAAGTGATCTAAAACAGTGTTTTTCAACTTTTTTACACCCGTGGACCGGCAGACATAAAATAATTATTTTGTGGCCCGGTAAACTACTAAGACTGAAATAAAAAAAAACACAATTCCGCCCCATCTCCACAAGCTCGGTCCCCGCAAACCATCTGATCCCATTCACACAAGCCTCAGTTATGATTTTATATTGAACATATTCCAGTACCTCCCCTCTTTTCCCCATCTTAATCCAGCAGATACCTTCCATCACCTTACTTTCTCCTTATTCAGCATCTTCTCCTGGTCTCCCTATTCCCCCTTCACCATGTCCAGCATATCCCCTCTGTCTCCATACTCCTTCTACCCATGTCCAACATCTTACTTCTGTCTTCATACTCCACCCTCCTATTCAGCATTTTCCATGTCTCTCTAACCCCTACAAGGTCCAGCATCGAGCATCTGTCTTTGTGTCCCTATTCTTCCAACTCCCACCTAGTTCCAATAACTATCCTCCCCCAAGGGGATTCACCATCTCCCTTCTGTCACACCAATCCCCCCTCCTGGGTCTACCATCCCCTTCCCACAACACCTATATCACATTTTTCCCTCTCCTCATAATTCAGCATCTCTTATTTCCTCCCTTGGCTGCTGGCCCCAATCCACTCTTCCAGCACTCGATCACTATCAGCCCTGCCTTCAACCCTGGTCCTGCTAAACTTGGCAGCAATAACAAAGACAAAACCTACCCTACCTTCAACTGTGGTCCCGTTAAATCAGACGGCTAAAATGAAGACAGAAGATGCGGGACCTTTCTTTTTGCTAGCATTGTTATTCGCTACAAGTTCTGCCGGGCTCAATCCTGCTCCTCAAAAACAGGAAGTCACATCAGAGGGGGGGTGGGATCAAGATCGGCAGAGCCTATAGCGATGCAGGCAAGAGGAAAAGTCCCATGGCTTCTGTCTTTCTTTTTGCCGTCTGTTTGTAGCAGTACCGCAGCCGATCCTAACGCCGGCCCTGGATGTGAAAGGAGAACAGATGCCCGACTGAAAATTTAATTTGTAGATCTTGCCGGCCCTGCGCGGACCGGCAGAAATTTTCTGCGGACCGACACCGGTCCGCGGACCAGCGGTTGAAGAACAGTGATCTAAAAGATAACTAGGTATAAGACCATGTAATGTTTAATAACAAACAGAGATTGGCAGGTAAATAATTAGCATTGGTACAATGACAGAAAGGAGAGAAAAGGACAAGGACTGAGAAGCAATTGCCACCAATCTGCAAGCCATTTGCCAGCAAAAACTACAAATCCAGTTATTAGGTACCAGTAGACACAATGGGTTAGGGATACCAGATGTCCAGATTTACCCAGACATGTCCTCTTTTTAGCATCCGGACGGCTTTTCAAAGCCTGGAACTTTGTCCGGGTTTTGAAAAGTTTCCACCTTGGGACTGTGCAAATGCAACATGGTGATGTCACCTGCATGCACGCATGTGTGCGATGTCATCATGTTGTATCTATGCATGCGGAGATGCCCTCCTGACGCGGTCCCGAGGTCGAGGATAAGTTGAGGGGTTGGGGCTGGGGGCGAGGCTGGGGTGGAATGGGGCATGACTTGAGCATAATGGGGCGGGGCAGAGTAGAATTGGGCGGGCCTGGGGCAGGGCTATGGGTCCAGATTTTACAGGAGTAAAATCTGATAACCCTACATTGGGATAACCCTACAGCGAGTGAAATTCTATAAATTAGACAGTATAAAAAAAAAGTCCATCAAGAAATTAGTCCACGGAAACAACAAGAGTCAGCACAGGAGTGGGATGAGACAAGTCCCTATCCAAATGAATAGTCAAGAGGATCAATAAAACCATAAATTTATTGTATCCATCCACAAAGGTACAGACCCAACATAACACTGTGTTTCGGCGTATCGCAAGCCTGCCTCAGGAGGTCACACAAGCACCAAGCAGGTATAAACTTGCGTAAAACTCAAAGACAAATGCTCCGTCACCATCCTTTAGCTCTGCCGTGGATTTCTGGAGCTTACTGTGTGAGGCTGATGAATGCCGCTGAAAAGAAGTTTATTCAATACCGGCAGATTTCTCTCAGTAGCGTTCTCTGGTGACAGAGCTAAGTGTTTTCTGCTTCTGCTTTTTTCAGCTTTTTTGTAATTTGAAGCTTTATAACTTATAAACTATTTACAAAAACTATTTAAAAAGTATAAAAACTATTTAAAATTTAAAAACTATTACTGTGCACAGTAATGGGTTTTTCTCCTTTAGATCTCTTAATATTGTTTTGCGGGTGTGAGTTTTTTGCCAATGACAATAAGAACGCCAGCTGAAAATCATCAGATTGCTGCGTGATAAAAGTTTTGGAGGCTTTCTCTCCACCTGTTTTAGATCTTAATGTTAGATCTTAGAGTGGTTGCCCACTGCTGGTGAGTGACATTGTTTGAATTTTTTGGTTTAATTGTCACTACGATAGTGTTCTTGAGAGACATTTAAATACCTACATAAGGGAAATGCGCATGAGTCGATTCTCTTTAATTTGAAAGGAAACTCTGCAATGGGAGGGCATAGGATGAAGTTAAGAGGTGATAGGCTCTGGAGTAATCTAAGGAAATACTTTTTTACAAAAAGGTTAGTAGATGCATGGAACAGTCTCCCAAAAGAGGTGGTGTAGACAGAGACTGTGTCTGAATTCAAAAGGGTCTGTGGGATCTCTCAGAGAGAGAGAAAGAGATAATGGTTACTGTGGATGGGCAGACTAGATGGGTCATTTGGCCTTTATCTGCCATTATGTTTCTATGTTTCTATCCTTTTGTCTACTCTTCAGTTGGAAAGGCAGTTGTCCCATCCCAGTGTTTTTTGTTTTGGATTTTTCTCCCTTCTGTGGATTCATTGGGTCAACCTCCAGGAGCCATTACAGAAGCCACTCAGCACTGATCAGCAGCGCAAAATCGCACACCTGCTCGTGCTTCTCAGCAGCCTAAGATGCTCACAGGCAGCCAGTTAACAGCGGGGCAGGAACTTGGAAAGTTCGCTCTGCCCGCTGCACCTCCACTGACGATCATAAGTAGAGGTATGAGCCTGAGGCTAGGACAGGGAGGGCGGCAGGCTGCAGAACCTGGAAGGTAGGGAGGGTGAAGAATCAGACGGGGAGGGAAGGAAGGGGGCTGGGTGCAATGCCTGACAGGGGAGGGAGGGAAGAGTGCTGGGTGCAGTGCTTGGCAGAAAGGAAGCTGTGTGCAGAGCTTGACAGGGCAGGGACTTTAATATTAAGCCATCCGACTTATATTCGAGTCAACCATTTTTTTCCTCCTGTTTTGGGGGGGGAAAGGGGGTCTCGACTTGTATTCAGATCGACTTATATTTGAGTATATACAGTAATTACTTTGTGTGCGGATCTGGGATCCACACCTAATTTAGGGCTCCCAAATGTTATAAATGGTGCCTAAAGAATTGGACCTGACTAGAATGGCACTTACCCCCTCTTTTACAAAGGCGCGCTATGCTTTTTAGTGCACGCTAAATATGATTACGTGCTAAACACACGCTAAATGCTAACGTATGCATGTTATCCTATGGAGGTGTTAGCGGTTAGCGCACATGTTGACTCAGCAAGCGCTAAATCCACACTAAAACGCTTAGCGTGCCTTTGTAAAAGAGGGCCTTAGTGTGATTCTATAAAATGCACTTGCCATCTATAGAATTGCACTTAATGGCTGTACATGTCACTAACATATAAGTGCATCTTTTTAGGCCAATCAAAACCGGGCCTAAATACCTGCATCTAAGATGTGTACAAATCGGACATATGCTATAACAGTGCGCCTAACTTTTGGGAATGCCCATGATCTACCTATGCTCCGTCCCTGGCCATTCCCCCTTTTGGAGATTTGAGCACTTTATAGAATGTGTTTAGAAAGTTGTGTGCTAACTTCTAATTAGTGCCAATTAGCATTGATTATTAGACAATAATTGCCAATTATCAGTGTCAATTGGCTTGATAAATAATTAACCCGCCCCCCCTTTTTACAAAGCCGCACCAGCAGCTGCTACTGCAGTAATTGCCCCAAAGCTAATAGAGATTTAAAGGGCTTCGAGGCTTTTGCCGCACCATAGCCGCTAGCGTGGCTTTGTAAAAAGGGGGGAGGGGATAAGTTGAATGCGCAAATCAGCTATGTACATCAATTGTATGTGGAACTTAAGATGCCATATTCAGAATCTGGACCTCACTCAATTACAATCCATGTATAGTAATGCACAGACTTCAGTGTACGCCTGCATTTTCTTTTAAAATTCTTTGTGTTCTCAACCCTTCTTGTATTGCATACCTCCCACTTTTAAATGACTCTGCCTCCTTTGTAGAGAAATTCTCTTAGCCTTAATTGTGAACAATTACGGTAATGACTTAGCTGTAACAATGCTTAAGGCTAGGAGAAGCTCCCAAGCCACGCCATCCAACGGCATAAGAAAATTTATGAAACACTAAAATTCTATTTGCAGTGCATAGCCAGCAGGCACAGTTGATTAAATGGTTGGCACTGGCTAGGGTCAAAGAAATCTTGGAATAATAATAATATAGCCAAACTTCAGCGGTAATGTAGCTGTGGGAACAAAATAAGAGACCCTAAGGGGAAAAAAAATGCAGATGAAAATAGATTGGAGAATGGGTTAATTAAATATTAAATATGAAATAATAATAGCAAAATGATTTATAAATGAAGCTTTTTTATCTTTTCTGGCTGGGTTTGTACATTGGGAACGTGGAAAGAGGTTGACTAATATATTATATAACCTAGGCTATATAAATAAACTGGTGGTGAAAAGTAAAGTGTCACAGACCCTGGTGAAATGCTGCCTCGAACAGAAAATTATATGGTATTTTGATAGACCAGATATTCATAATCTGACAGTAGCAAAATGTGGAATGTTCATATCATTGTTCAGTTACAGAGGTTGCTTATGTATTTATTTAAAACATTTATGTAATGCAAATCACAGTTACTTCTTAGTGGCTCAAAATATTAAAGAAACAATAACAAGAAATTACATAAACACATTAAGGGGGGAATTAATTAACAGGCACAAACTGCATTAGCATGCGCTAAAGATGCCCATTATATTTCTATGGGTGTCTTTAGTGTTTTGTGCACGCTAATGTGATTAGCGTGCGTTAGTGCTGTAGTGCCCATTGATGAATTCACCCCTAAGACCCTCATTTTAGAAGCTCTATTGAATGGACACCCAAATCCCAATTGTATAAAGCCAGCATATGGACGTCCAAAAATGCAGTATGTCCATATGCTGAGAGGGTGAGGTCTGAGCATATTTTGGGAGGGGCCAAAGTATGGACATCAGATTCATTTCAGAAGGGTAAAGGACGCTCATGTCCAAAAAGGTGAATGTTTTGGCATGTCCAGGCTACAGAAAGGTGTTCTGATTGCGTAATTGTCCATTGGAGGGATTAAAGCAAGTTATCTTCTTAATCCCTCAGTGGTTGCCATCTACCCACCCACAAATGTGAAACTAGCAAGGGATATCTGGCTTCAGGAGCTATGGGCATTCATGGTACTAATATATATTTTTTTAAAGTTAACTTCTTAAGAGAGCTCTCTGCAAAATTGAGGAGTAGCCTATTGGTGAGTGCAATGGGTTAAGAACCATGAGACCCAGGTTCAGATCCCACATCAGCTATTCCAGATTTTTTTTAAAAATTTGAGCTCTTCATAGATAGAAAAATACGTGATGTACAAGAAACATGCAAGCCTGAATGCCACATTCAGGTACAGTAGACATTGTTCTGCCCCATAGAGGGCTCAAAATATAAAACCAAATTATAACAAAAAGATGAAGTGAGATTTGAATCTGGGTCCTCTGGTTCTTAGCCTAATGCTCTAATCATTAAGTTACCCATCTGCTTCTCATGGATATCTATGTGGCCATTTTGTAACATGGATGTTCCTATGTTGACATAAGATGTCCATATCCCTTCTTTTGCCCCTTTCAAAATTTAGACATTTCAGTTTATAAAATGAATGCCATTACTGGATGTCACCAGTACATGGATGCCTATTTCTCATGTTTTCTCATTTTTTAAGACAGGCAGATCTTGTTCTAAAATACATGAGAAATGGGTGTCCATATAGAGATTTTGATGTTCATAGTCCGAATTAGATGTCCGTACTAAAATTATACTCTATGTCAAATTCCTAAGAACATATGGTAGGGCATTAAAAAAAAAAAAAAAAAAATGTCCAGCTCATAACATCCCAAAAAAGTCCATCTCACAGCTATAATCAAATAAGAAACAAATTTAGATTCCTATTCGATCACGAGGGGCCGCTGAAAAGTTCTCAGCCCAGTCAAGAAGAGAATGTTGCAGAGCCTTGAAACTTACAAGTTTTCCACACTTTTACTGATACTTTTCATTTCAATGAAATGAAACGAAATGAACAGTGTCAAGAAAAATGTAGAAAAACTTATTTCGGTTTCCATAAAATTGAACATTCATAATTGCATCTCAATGACTTAAAACTAACAGTTATTTCACTCACACCCAGCAAACTATCTGTTCACCACATAGATGTTCATAGACTGTCTACTTATAGACTTCACCAATGCAGAAGGTCACAATTTCATAAGGATCAAGCATAACCTAAACTGTATAGCCTCTGCAAATAGACATCAACGAACAACTTAGTTTTTAACAGTTTCTTGAAACTGAAGCAGTCAGTACATAATCTTAAGTGTCCCGACAACGTATTCCAAAGAGACATAACAGCAACTGGGAACATTCTCGATTTCGTGGCAACACACCTCACTCCTTTTCCCATTCTCGCTATTAATTTCATGGCTCTTCATCATTCTCTTTTTTGGCTAGGCTGAGAACTTTTCAGTAGCCTCTCATATGAATGTAAGATGGTCATTTTTATACTAAAAACATCCAAAATGATAGCCATTTTCCAACATGAAGCATCCATTGTTTGAATAACAAAATAGCCAGGGACATGAACATCTGTTTGGCATCATTTTCAAAACTATTGCCACATAGCTATCCCCCCAGAACAGAGTAATAGTCTAATGGTTAGTTCTGTGGCCTGTAAACTACGGGGCACATGGTCAAACCCCCCTATAGTTTTTTTGGGTGTGTGTGTGATTCCTTCAGAACCTGAAAAATACCTACTGTATCTGAATGTACACCACTTCAATAAGGAGGAAAAGACTTCAGAGAATGTATGCAAATAAGCCCCAAAAAAATTATAGTAGATGAATTTCCATCATAAGTCAGAAAAACAACTTCTGCAAAAAATTATTTCAAAATTATTTGCCCCCTCCTTTACAAAGCCATGATAGCATTTTTAGCGCTGTCTGCAGTGGTAAGAACTCCGATTTCTTTGAGCGTCAAAGTTCCTACCACCATGGCCGGCGCTAAAAATGCTTTGTAAAGAAGGGGGTTGGTGTTTCTCCAATAGTCATTAATCTAGTACAATTAAAAAGGTGTTCAACAACTGCACTAGCAGAAAATAGATTGTTCAGACTGGTAAAAAGTTCCTTCAGGCCAGAGTGCGATATTATTTGTATTGTCTTCTGAATGAGTCTGCAGGTTTTGATCAATGGAACTTCTGTCAGAAAAACTTGGCTTTCTAATAGTAATGAATGCTTTATCATTATCATGGCTGCAAATGTGGCACGAGGATAGAGAATCACTCAGAGTGATCATTTTAATATTAATGATCTTGTACTACATTTGCATGGCAGTATCGGAGACTGCTAGAAAACTTGGAAAAGACCTCGGTAAACTGTTTTGATAATCCACCCCTAAAATACTTGCACGCTGACCAGTTTAGCAAGCATGTTAAAGGCAGGTTTTAGTTTTGAGAATCTGCCCCTTAGCGTGCAAATCAATACCAGGGATCTGTGCCTAAATTATGTACCAGGAAATATGCCAGGTTTCAGTTGGTGTATATGCATTATTCTATGATACCATTTATAGAATAGTGCTCCATATGGATTTTTTGGCACAGTTTTTTGAGCACAATTTACTAAATCTATTCCGAAGGGGGAAATTCTATAACTAGTAACAACATATTCTATAATACAACATAGGCACCTTCTTTCCTTTATAGAATACTCGTGTAACTGTGAATAAATAGCAACAAATAATTAATCTCTGGAACTCAATGCTAGAGGATGCGGTAATAGTGGCTAGTGCTGTTGAGACAGAAAGGGGGGAAGCCACTGCTTGTCCTGGATAGGTAGCATGGAATGTTGCTACTATATGGGATACTGCCAGATGCTTGTGACCTGGAATGTCCACTGTTGGAAGTAGGATACTGGACTAGATGGACCATTGGCCTGAGCCAATATGGCTATTCTTAAGTTATTATGCTTCAAATTCCATGTGTCGGTTGGTGTCATAATAGTAAACATTATATCATGCCAGCAATGTACTTTTAAATTTGAGTTTTAATATTTTTGCCTTACTACTAGTTTGGACTTTATTATACACGTACATATTAATACAACTCTACTTTCACTTTTGATTCGTGATTTTGTGGATTTCACTTTTTCTTTTTTTGCAACATCTACTCGTGAGCAAGATTATAATCTTATTACTTAATGGTTTCATGGTGTAGTTGATGTATTAGTCCACTTTTCAAGGTAATATGTAGAAATAAAACAAAAACATAAAGGAAAAGAATAATATCTTATTTTGGTTCACTAACTTACCCCCTCCTTTATGCAGGTTTTAGTACCGGCAGCGGCGGTAACTGCTCCAATGCTCATAGAATTCCTATGAGAATCGGAGCAGTTACCACCGCTGCCGGCGCTAAAACCCGCTCTACATGTTAATAAAGGAGGGGGTTAATGTAGTTTATGATTAGCCTTCAAAGGTAACCCCTTCCTTTCTGAAAGGAGGAAGAAGGGGTTACCTTTGAAAGCTAATCATAAACTATGGGGTCCTTTTATCAAGCTGCGGTAGGGGTTTAACGCGTGTAATACCGCACGTTAAACTGCCTGCCGCGCTAGCCGCTAATGCCTGCATTGAGCAGGGCTTAGTTTTTTAGCCGGCCGCAGGGGTTAGCACGTGATGAAATGTCCAAAGCTCTAACCCCGCTAGCGTGGCTTCATAAAAGGACCCCCATATTGTTAATCCAACAAAAAAAGTATTATTTTTTCCATTATGTTTTTGTTTGATTTATACATATTACCTTAATGGTTTCAGTAATTGGCTTAGTAGTTTGCCTTTACTCTAATCTGATCATTATTTGCTTTGTTTTCATTTTCAGTTATCTTCTATAAAGTATTCTTTCAATCAGCAATTACACTCATTTATATCACATTTACCCCCCCCCTTTTTTTTACAAAACCACAATAGTGGTTTTAGCACAGTGCGGCACGTTGAATGCTCTGCGCTGCTCCTGACACTCATAGAGTTCCTATGAGCGTTGGGAGCAGCAAAGAGCATTCAGCATGACGGCCTGTGCTAAAAACCGCTATTGCGGTTTTTTAAAAGGGAGGGGAAGGGTTAATGAATTCTTAGCTGTTCATCTCAGTGGCCTGTTGAGGGTGGGACTCCAGCATCAATGGATATTTCTTCATTAGCTGATCTCTGGGACACTACATTGGATAAACTGATAGACCCTGCCACAACTATGTCTGGATCTAAAAATATAAAAAGATCTCATATTGCACCTAGTTACTCATGATTTGTTTAAGAAAAAATGTTTTCTGCTACATGATGTAAGAATAGGACACACTCTGCAGCAGACAGATAAATTTATAGTTCAGTGATGTTGGAAAACAAAATTTGAGTTGAAACCACTAAGAAAGAAAAAGCTCCACAAGCAGACGTTCTTTGTTATTTTTCCCTTTGTTAAAAGGTTGTACATCAAAAAGGTTTCTAGAAAAAACACTTTCATTTCAGGCAGGGAAATGGAATAAATACTTTGGTGATTTGTTAACAATTTCTTCATCTTATCAGACTTTTAGAAAACTATTAAAAATTTATCTTTTTGACAAAGCTGTATAATTGTATTTTTCATACACTTTTAATGTATGATACTCTGATGTAATATCGCTGTGCACTTTGCAGTTTTTTTTCTTATTGTAAACTGCACTGAACCATGAGGTATTGCGGTATAAGAATAAAGCTATTATTATTATTATTATTATTATCAGTTGGCCCCAAGCCTTCCTCAAAAACATTTTTAGATTGTTCAATAGTGTTGTTTGCCTCCAGCTCTTTTACCTGACCTGGAGGGGCATTTTCAAAACATACATCTAAGTTTGATTTGTACATATGGCACTAGACATCCAAATTTGGTAATAAGAAAATGCCTATATCTAAAAAATTTAAATCCTCTATCTGGATGTCCAGGCCATTGGGACACCCAGACCGCCAGGACATCTATCTTTATACCACATTTTTGACCAAAATTTCATCTAAGTCCCAAATGCCCAGAACAAGACCATTTGGATGTGGGAGGGAATAGTTCTGTAATGAACTGGCCACCCAGACATGGCAACAGAGGGAACTGCTGTGAACTTCACATAAGAGATGCCGGATGAACATCTCACCAGAATTCCTTATAAGTTATGGTGAGCCTCCCCCCCAAAACCTACTAGACTCACCTGTCTACAACCCCAATTGTCCTTACGGCTGTAGGTGGTACTTATATGGCAGTAGAATAAGGTTTTGTGGGCTTTTGGTAAGCTCACATTTTCTACCATAAATGTAGTGGTTAGAGTTGCTTAAATAAAAATAAATTATCCCTTAACATAAAGAAAACTAAAGCTGTATTATTTACTTGGAAAAACGATATAACTTTGTCAAATCAATTTATTCTTAATAACTCCACACTCAATCTAGTTCCCTCAGTTAAAATTCTTGGCGTTCTAATTGACGAAAAATTCACTTATCATGAACATATCTCTCTAACAGTTAGAAATTGCTTTTTTAAATTACGTCGTATTAGATCAATATCCAAATTTCTGACTCCAAAATCTGTTACAATACTGATCCATTCTTTAGTAATATCTAAACTTGATTATTGCAACGCTCTATTCCTTAACATATCATCAAAAGAAAAAAGAAGATTACAACTGATTCAAAACACCGCAATAAAGTTAATATATAATGCAAAAAAGTACGATCATGTTTCTCCGTTGTTGATAGATTCTCACTGGCTGCCTATTAGCCATAGAATCACATTTAAAATAATGTTACTCATCTTCAAAACTTTAGCTTGTGAAGAACCCCAATTTATATCCAGGCTCTTGATACCCTATAATACTCAGCGTTCACTTCGTTCCTCTAACCAAAACCTTCTCTCAGTTCCTTCCTTGAAGATTATTGGTACTAGAAGGGCAGATATTTTTTCAGTGACAGGTCCCCTATGGTGGAATGCCCTTCCCCAATATATTCGTGATGAAAAAGATGTCTTAATATTTAAAAAATCTTTAAAATCTTATCTATTTAGAGATGCCTTCAATGTTTAAAGCAGATTATGTTTTTTATTTTTTTAATAGCTGAGATTTTTTATGTACCCTTACCTATCGTTTTTTCCCAATTTTCTATTTTAAACGAAATATGTAACTTTTAATTTTTCCATCCCAACTACTTGTTTGTTTTAGTCAAATGTTTATTGTTAATTTGTGAAACTCTTTTACCTTATTATATATTGTAATGTACATCGCTTAGTGATTTCAATAGGCGATAAATCAAATTCTGTTAATAAACTTGATAAACTTGATATAGGACTTGCTACTCCTCTCTATGGTTCACTAGCCATCCATCAGGCTAATACATATGAGTTTAATGCATGTATATCCTGGCTTTATAAAATGAGGACTTAGACATTTGTACAAGATAAATGTTTAAGTGTCTCTTTATGCACATTTCAAACATGAATAGTGCTTACAAAATGAGGGCCAAAGGTTTGCTAGATGGTTCACGTACACATACAAATCGGCAGTGCAGTTTTGGTTGCTGAAAATTATAGTGACTCAAAAAGTCTCCAAATAGTCACACCTTAGAATATAAAGTGACTTAAAACTTATCTTTTGTTTGTAAGCTCAGTCGGAACACCAACGATGGCCAGCGTTTCACATAATGCTGCTTCTGGGTGCAGCCTCCGATCGTGAGCTTTCAAAAACAAATATGCTGAATCATGTCTCAATGCACAAAAGATGGAGTCAAATGGAGCTCCACATATCTTAAAGATCATTGGGCCCAATATTGAAACTGAAGGAAAGAATCATGGTTAGTCACTGATTTTAGAAGGGTCTATCTGGCTATCTCCCACTGAATATAATAACAATAACTTTAGTTATTTTAATACTGCAATACCTCGCAATTCAGTGCAGTTCACAGCAAGAAAAACTGTGGAAACACAGTGATAATACTTTAAGATCCATGACTGATAAAATCACAATTACAAATTTATCAAACAGATACATTTTCAGTGATATTCTAAAAGCCTGATAAGAAGAAGTCATAATCAAGTAGCTTAGATTCTTATTTGATAAAGTCCCTTCCAGAATTCTTTTATATATACATGTACAACCATTAATGAGATGGAAAAGAAAACAGGGAAACACCACGAGTATGATTAATTTCAGATAAATCAAAATGATTTTAAAAATAACTTGGGGCAAGACCAAACAATGTTTTATAATATAGACAGGCAAATTTGAAAATTAGTCTTGCCTCTACTGGAAGCCAATGCAGCTTTTGATAATAAGATGTTGCATGTTCAGATTTTTTTTGAAAATTAAACGCACTGCTGTGGATAGTCAGCCAATAGGGACTTACCCCCTCTTTTATAAAGCCGCGCTAGTGGCTGCCGGGTGGCAATAGCCCCGAAGCCCTTTAAATCTCTATGGGCTATTGGGCCATTACCGTGCGGCTTTGTAAAAGAGGGGGTTAGTCAGCTGGAAGTGGGGGGATTATGTTCTGAAGCTCTTAGTCTAAATCAATCAGTCAAAAAAACCTCCACAATAATTTGATATAAGATTTGATCTCAAAGAAGGAATTAATTTCAGAAACCCCTCCCTCTTTGGCAGAGATGATGTTTAATGTGATCAAGTGCAAAGTGATGCATGTGGAAAAGAGGAGCATGAACTATAGCTACATGATGCTGAGTTCTATGCTAGGAGTCTCTGCCCAGGAAAAGGATCTAGGTGTCATTGTTGAGGATACGTTGAAACCCTCGGCTCAATGTGCGGCGGTGGCTTAGAAAGCAAATAAAAAGTTAGGAATTATCAGGAAAGGAATGGAAAACAAAGATGAAAATGTTATAATGTCCTTGTATTGCTCTATGATACAGCTGCACTTCAAATACTGTTAGCAGTTCTGGTCACCGTATCTCAAAAAAGATATAGCAGAATTAGAAAAGGTACAGAGAAAGGTGACAAAATGATAAAAGGTATGGGACGACTTCCCTATGAAGAAAGGCTAAAGTAGCTAGGTCTCTTCAGCTTGGAAAAGAAACAGCTCAGGGGGAATATGATAAAGGTCTATAAAATACTGAGGGCAGTGGAAAGAGTAGATGTGAAACGCTTGTTTACTCTTCTATAAAATACTAAGGGCTTTTACTAAGGTGCGCTGGCGTTTTTAGCGCGTGCTGAAGATTAGCGCGTGCTATCCCCTGTGCTACATGGAAAATCCTAATGCAAGCTTTATGGAGGCATAAGCGTGTAGCATATGTGGTAGTGTAGCGTACGCTAAAACCGCTAGCGCAGCTTAGTAAAAGGAGCCCTAAGACTAGGGAACATGCAATGAAGCTATAAAGAATTAAAACAAACCAGAGAAAATATTTCTTCACATAACGTGTAATTAAATTCTGGAATTTGTCTGGTGTATGGTGAAAGCAGTTAGCTTAGCAGGGTTTAAAAAAGGTTTGGCTAATTTCCTAAAAGAGGCCATTATTGAAATGGCTTGGGGAAATCCACTATTTATTCCTAAGATAAACAGCATAAAATTGGTTTTACTTCTTGGGATCTAACTAGGTATTTGGGACCTGGGTTAGCCACTGTTGGAAACAGGCTTGATGGACCTTCGGTCTGTCCCAGTATGGCAATTCTTGTGTTCTTAAACTGAAATCAGTACCGTGGCACATCAGTGAATGAGCTTCTTCATTAAAATGTTCACCAAAAAGTCTTGTACCCCATTCATTGAATCTGACAAAGGAGGTAAACCTTGAATTTTTAGATGTTACGTATTATGGTAAGAAAGTGTATTGCTTTTCCAGCAGATGATTCTCTTAACCAATGAAAGGAAAATTTACAACTCATTGCATACCATGGAAATTTCTCATGCTGGATATGAGTAATAATTTTTGGCACTAAACAAGTGCACTGAAAGGAGAACCAAGGCGGCTGACAATAGCTGTGATTATCACTCAGAGAGAAAAGGCAAAAAGAAAGTATGGGAAAAATATTCCATAACTCAATGCTTAGTACTATTTTTAACACAGAAAACAGAAAACACACATCACATGGAATGTTGCTGGGCTGAGAACGGCAAAGTCATTAATTTTTTGAAAATACTGTATTTTAATAATCAGCAGAAATGGTACAAAAAATTACATTCCACAACCACAATTTAGATCGTTACTCGCAAGCAGCACTTCTAGAACCAAGATCATAGATCAAATTTATAAGAAAAATTGGGAAAATGTTCCAGTCCCACATCTTTGAATAATGAAGTGATATAATTTTATTATTTCTACTGCTACCACTACTTATCATTTCTAACGTGCTGACAGGCATAAATGCAGCACTGTTCAGAAACATTTAAAGAGAGAGGCCCACTAGGTAGTAGAGCTTACAATCTGGTCAAGGCAATATCCATGAAAATAAAGAACATAAGAATAGCCTTACTGGATCAGACCAATGGTCCATCAAGCCCAGTAGCCCGTTCTCACGGTGACCAATCCAGAACACTAGTACCTGGCTAAAACCCAAAGAGTAGCAACATTCCATGCTACTGATCCAGGGCAAGCAGTCTTTCTCAATAACAGACTATGGACGCTATCCGCTCTTACCACAACCTCTGGCAACTTGTTCCAGAGCTTAATTATTCTCTGAGTGAAAAATAAAATATTCCTCCTATTGGTTTTAAATGTATTTCCCTGTTACTTCATTGAGTGTCCTCTAGTCTTTGTAATTTTTGATAGGATGGAAAATCGATCCACTTGTACCCGTTCTACTCCACTCAGGATTTTATAAACTTCTATCTCCCCTGAACCATCACTTCTTCAGGCTGAAGTACTCTAGTTGCTTTAATCTTAACCTTAAAGGGAAGTCATCCCGCCCCTTTTATCATTTTCATCGCCCTTCTTTCTACCTTTTCTAATTCCACTATATAGGAACATAAGAACATATGAATTGCCTTACTGGGTCAAACTCAATAGCCGGTGTTCTCATGGTGGCCAATTCAGGTCCTAGTACCTGGCCAAAACCCAAGAAGTAGCAACATTCTATGCTACCGATCCAGGGCAAGCAGAGGCTTACTCCATGTTTTTCTCAATAACAGACACTGGACTTTTCCTCCAGAAAATTGTCCAAACCTTTCTTAAAACCTGCTACTCTCTCCGCTCTTACCACAACCTCTGGCAATGTGTTCCAGAGCTTAATTATTCCTTTAACTTCATTGAGTGTCCCCTAGTCTTTGTAATTTTTGACGGAGTGAAAAATCGATCCACTTGTACCCATTCTACTCCACTCAGGATTTTGTAGACTTCAATCATATTTCCCCTCAGCCATTGCTTTTCCAACCTGAAGAGACCTAACCATTTTAGTCTTTCCTCATATGAGAGGAGTTCCATCCCCTTTACCATCTTGGTCGCTCTTCTTTGAACCTTTTCTAGCACCGCTATATCTTTCTTGAGATAAGGAGACCAGAATAAATGCAATACTTCAGATGAAGTTGTACCATGGAGTGATACAGGCAGGGCATGATTAATTCTTCTAGGGCCCCTAGGTACACAAGTACACTGGGCTCCCTAGCCCCACCCCACCCATGTCCCACCCCCATTTATTTACTTGTTTTCTTATTTACTTCGGGCCACATGCCTACTAGGCCTACCCTTTAATTTGGCCCTAGCTACTTAGACATAGAGGCATTATAACATTCTTAGTCTTGTTAACCATCCCTTTTTTAATAATTCCTAGCATCCTGTTTGCATTCTACTTTATAAGGAAACACTGGGGTGTGAAGAATGTCAGTGAGCATGGTAAATAAGGACACAGTCCTCCAGCATTTTTTCTATGGCCATATTGCCATTCTGTCAGAACTGCAGTGGCCCTTACCACTTCCTCTTGAAGTGACTGTATGTTCAGTTGTGCTTTTGGCAGTTGTGACAGCTAGTTCATGGTATAGATCCACGCACTAGTTGTTACAGCTGGCTACTCCTCTGTCTGTCTATGACACACTAGGGCAGTGATGGCTAACCTTTTTGAGCCCGAGTGCCCAAACTGCCGCACAAAACCAAAGAATTTCCTCAAAGTGCCAGCACGTCAATTAAACCTTAATAACAAGATTTTAGTATCTAAAAACTCTTTATAAAGTTGCCTGAACTATGTAACATCATTTTTAAAGGTTGGAATCTTTGTATTGTCAGAGAATCAATTTGATTCACAATCCTTTGGTTTTCATTTCAATTTATTGGCAATTTATAATGTTTTAATGATTTCATTCAATTTAATGAATTTAGGAAGAATTTGATTCAGTTACACAATATATTTTAAATGTATTATTCACATAACATGTCAAATGTATCCTGAGTAAAAAAAAAGATAAACTTCTTAAAACTGTTAACTGTGTCAAGACTCGGTGTGTATTCCCAAAGAGTCTATACATGTTTATTTGTAAAATTTACAATCAAATTAGAAAATAGTTAAATCATTACATTTCTAATAATATGATGTAAAGAAAACAAAAGAGCTTTCAATTAAACCAACCGTTTTTATTGGAAATTCCAGATTGGAATACAACAGGGCCATGTAAAGTCCCTTTTTTAAATAACATCTTTAAATAATGTTTAAATAACTTAGAAAGTGTCTTAACTGCAAACTGAAAACACTGCTTCATGTAAACATATGCATTGGGCATGCTCTGAAAAAAATTAATGTGATTTTTGTTGTTGCATGCATGCTGATAACTTGTCAATCCTTGGCTCATAGTGCGTTAATTTCAGAGCAACACATGCAGCACTCATGTCATCCATTAATCTGTTTCTAGCATCAGATTTTATATGATTCAAAGCCGAAAACAGCTGCTCACAAGCATAGGATGACCCAAACAAAGTAAGAAGAGCAATCCCAAGTGCTTTCATGGACTTAAAATTGTCTGGCAGAGAATTCCACGCTTTTAGGATTTCATTTTCAGAACTGCTAGCAGTGATTTCATTTGTCACCCTTTCACACTCAATACGTTCAAGAGCCGCACGCAGGTCATTGAATTTACTTTTCCAGATAGAGCTTTCTTGAAATTCCAGTAGCTCCATTTCCAAATTTTGAATATCCAACCACTGTAAGCAGGAAAGATCAAGATCTTCAAATGTGGACTTTTCTGGGGAAGTTATAAATGAAAGGGTTGTCTCCATCTTACGGAACTGAGAAAATCTTTTACTAAAATTCTCCTTTGCTTCGGCTACAATGGTGGAATATGCTTTGTGGATTTCCTGGTGTTTTTTATGACTGTCCACAAATGTTGTAGAATTATCCAAATGTATTTTTAGGTTGGGAAAATATTTTAGCTGTCCACTCTCAAGGTCTTTTTCAAAAACATGCAATTTTCTCTCAAAAGCTTTGATGTCACTAAACATGCTTTCTGCTGTTTTTCCCATACCTTGTAATTTTTTGTTTAGTACATTAAAGGTTAGTAAAATCTGTAAAGAACATGAGGTTGTGTGGTTTTGCAGCATTTACAGACTTGGAGCAATGTTTCACTTTTGACCATTTGCCATTTAAAGACTACTTGCTACCCAAAGACTTCTAAGACTCCTGATGCAGGCCGGATGGCCGAAACGTGATCATTGAGTTGCTTTGGATGTACGATTTTGTTTTGGATTAATAAAGACCATTGGATTTATCAGATGAGTTGAAAGACACTGTTTTTGTGCACCATCTTGATTGGACATTTCCACTTTGCTCTTGCTTCTACAGCACTTTTTGGGCTTGCGAGCTACTTTTAAAATGACCAAGTCAAAATGATCTACCAACAATAAAATTAAAAAAAAAAAAAACACAAAGCACACTGTATGCAGAGAAAATGTTAATTATCATTTATATTCCGTGGGTTTTCAAAGAGGTCAAGTCAGATGATTCTATGCAATGTCACTTCAGGAACAACTATACAAAAATAGACAAATATACCCCCTCCCTTTTTACTAAATCGCAATAGCAGTTTTTAGAGCAGGGAGATGCACTGAATGCCCTGTGCTGCTCTCGATGCTCATAGGCTCCCTGCGTTAAAAAACGCTATTGCAGATATAAATTCTCTAAACAGACACATTTTGATCACTAAACTGAAAATAAAATCATTTTTCCTATCTTTTTGTCTGGTGATTTCATGAGTCTCTGTTTGCACTTCCTTCTTCTGTCTATAAATCCAATATTTTTTCTTTCTGCCCCTCCCCTTTTCTTTCTGTCTCTCTTTCTTTCTCTCTCCCCCCGCCCCCCCAAGCCATCGCGCCAATTTCTCCACTTCCCCGATTCTTTCCCTAACCCCTAAGCCACCATGCCGATTTCTCCCTGCTTCCATGAGCCAGGCCAGGAATGTACAAGCGCCGGACTCACAAGACTTCACCTCTGATGTCAATTCTAATGACGGAGAGGAAGTTCCAAGCCAGCCAGGCAGCGATTGGCTGGCCCAGAACTTCCTCTCTGACGTCAGAATTGACGTCGGAAGTGAAGTCTTGTGAGTCCGGCGCTTCTACGCGCCTGGCCTGGCTCAGGGAGGCAGGAAGAAAAAAATTGCCAAGGCAACGCGATCGACTCACATTGCCTTTGCGATCTACTGGTCGATCGCACTCGACCATTTGGGCACCCCTGCTGTTATGGTATCCTGTCCTGACCTGAGGAAAGGGGTTTAGTCCCCAAAAAACTGCCTTATTTCTATTTCATATTTATAAACTTTAATCAATAGATACAATACTACTTGATTCTACGTAAAGCAACAAAACAATTTTTTCTACCTTTTGTCGTTTTTGCTTTAATCATCTTGTCTTCACTCTTCTTTCTAGCCAGCATCTGTCCACTCTGTCTTCCATACAGCATCAGCCCCTTCCATCCACCTGGGCAAACCGTCCGTTCTACCGTCCACCTGGGCAAACTGAAGCCGAAGATACAGAAATGGTAGCCGAGCTGAGAAGGGAATGCAAAAACCCAAACACCATAGTTATGGGAGATATCAACTACCCTGGGATAGACTGGTGTCTTGGAAATTCAAAATGTGCAAGGGAAACGGAGTTCCTGGAAGCTGTTCAGGACAGCTTCATGGAACAACTTGTCGAGGCACCAACGAGAGGATCAGCGATTCTGGATCTGATCCTCAATGGGCTGAAAGGACCCGCAAAGGGAGTGGAGGTCGTGGGACCACTAGGAACCAGTGACCACAACATGATTCAGTTCAAAGTGCAAATAAGATTACCTAAGGGAAAGAGAACCAAGGCAACAACGTTTAACTTCAAGAAAGGGAACTATGATGCCATGAGACAAATGGTGAGAAAGAAGCTCAGAAACAGCTCCAAGGAAACGTGGACTGTGGAGCAAGCCTGGTCCCTATTCAAGGACACAGTAAACAAGGCGCAAAACCTATATATACCAAGATTTAGGAAAGGATCCAAAAAGAATCAGACGAAGGACCCTGCATGGATAACCAGTGAAGTAAAGAAAGTGATAGGAGACAAGAAAAAATCATTTCGGAAGTGGAAAAAAGACAAAACCGAAGGAAATTGGAGAGAGCACAGGCAGTATCAAAAAACAATGTCACCGAGTAGTCAGGAAAGCCAAGAAAGAGTATGAGGAGAGACTGGCCAACGAAGCAAAAAATTTCAAACCATTTTTCCGATATGTGAAAGGGAAACAGCCAGCGAGGGAGGAGGTGGGACCCCTGGATGAGGGTGACCGGAAGGGAGTGGTGAAAGAGGAAAAAGAGGTGGCCAGTAGGCTAAACGAGTTCTTCTCGTCGGTCTTTACAATAGAAGACACATCCAGTGTGCCAGAACCAGAAAAAATATTCAGGGGAGATCAAGAGGGGAAATTATCATGCATGGAGGTAAGCCTCGAAGACGTTCTCAGGCAGATAGATAAATTAAAAACTGACAAAGCTCCGGGCCCAGACGGGATCCACCCGAGAATACTGAAAGAGCTTAGAGATGAAACAGCAGAGTTACTGCGGCATATTTGCAACCTGTCCTTGAGAACAGGGGTAATCCCGGAGGACTGGAAGATAGCGAATGTTACACCGATCTTCAAGAAAGGATCAAGAGGCAACCCGGGAAACTACAGACCGGTGAGCTTAACCTCTGTTTCGGGGAAGATGGCCGAATCACTGATCAGGGAAGGTATCAATGAGCATATAGAAAAAAATAATCTGATGAGATCAAGCCAGCATGGTTTCTGTAAAGGCCGATCATGCCAGACGAATCTACTGCATTTCTTTGAGGGGATAAGTAAACAATTGGACCAAGGTGACCCCGTAGACATCGTATATCTAGATTTCCAAAAAGCCTTCAACAAGGTGCCCCATGAACGCCTACTGAAGAAACTGTGGAGTCACGGGGTGGAAGGGGACGTGCACAGATGGATCAAAAATTGGCTGGCGGACAGGAAGCAGAGGGTAGGAGTAAAGGGGCACTACTCTGACTGGATAGGGGTCACAAGTGGTGTTCCGCAGGGGTCAGTGCTGGGACCACTGTTGTTCAATATATTTATTAATGATCTAGAAACGGGGACAAAGTGCGAAGTTATCAAGTTCGCGGATGACACAAAACTCTCCAGAACGGTCAGAACTGTTGAGGAATGCAAAGACCTGCAGAGCGACCTGAACAAACTGAGTGAGTGGGCAAAAAAATGGCAGATGAGCTTCAATGTGGAGAAATGTAAGGTCTTGCACATAGGGAAGGGGAACTCCAGGTACAGCTATACGATGGGAGGGAGGGTACTCGGGGAAGGCAGCCAAGAAAAAGATCTGGGGGTATTGGTGGATAACACAATGAAGCCGGAGGCGCAATGTGCAGCGGCCTCAAAAAAAGCGAGCAGAATGCTGGGCATTATCAAAAAGGGTATCACTACCAGAACGAAGGAAGTTATCCTGCCACTGTATCGAGCAATGGTGCGCCCACATCTGGAATACTGCGTCCAATACTGGTCGCCATACCTCAAGAAGGACATGGCAATACTCGAGAGGGTCCAAAGGAGAGCAACGAGGATGATAAAGGGTATGGAGAACCTCTCATATGCCGAACGGTTAGACAGGCTGGGGCTCTTTACCCTGGAAAAGCGGAGACTGAGAGGGGACATGATACAGACTTACAAAATCATGAAAGGCATAGAGAAGGTGGAGAGGGACAGATTCTTTAAACTAGCAGGGGCAACTAAAACAAGAGGTCACTCAGAAAAACTGAGAGGAGACAGATTCAAAACGAATGCAAGAAAGTTCTTCTTCACTCAACGGGTGGTAGACACCTGGAACGCGCTTCCCGGAGAGGTGATAAGCCAGAGTACAATTCTGGGGTTCAAAAAGGGACTGAATGACTTCCTGGAAGCGAAGGGAATAACGGGGTACAGATAGAGGTTTACCTCACAGGACACTGAGCAAATAGGGTATGGACTTTTTAGGTTAGGTAGGGAACATTTTCAGGTCATGGACCTGGAGGGCCTCCGCGGGAGCGGACTGCCGGGCGCGATGGACCCCTGGTCTGACCCGGCAGAGGCAATGCTTATGTTCTTATGTTCTTATCCACTGTCTGCCCTCTCCCCGTTCCATATGGCATCTTCCCTCTTTTTATGCTCCTTCAATAAACTGTCTATCCTGTGCCCCTTCTCTTCTCCTTTGTACATGATTGATTTCAGCTCTGCCACCTCTCCATTTTTCTCTCTCTGTCACCATCCCGTCCCCTATGCTCTGGCATCTCTCTCTTCTCCTTTCTTTCCTTCGCACCCCATAGTCTGGTATCTTCCCTTCCCTGATTCTCTAGCATCTCACTCCTTTCCTTGTCTTCCATCGCCCCCTCCCCCTCCATGCTCTGTCTTCTCCTCCTTCCTTTCCCCCTTCCTTTTCCCTTGGTCTGGCATACTTTCCTCCTTCCCTCCATGCCCTGGCATCTCATTCCATTCCCTCCCTCATCTTCTTTCTCCCTCCAGTTGGGTGCAGCAAGTCTCTCCCCCTCTGCTCCCTTTCCTCCTTCTGTCACCCATGACCTGGCGTCATGAACTTCTTCAGGCAGCAGCATTCACAATTTGCTGCTGTTGCCAGCTTCGGGCCTTCTTCTCTGTCGGGTCCTGCCTTCATGGAAACAGAAGTAGGCAGGACCTGGCGGAGAGGAAGGTCTGAAGCTGGCAACAGCAGTGAATTGTAAATGCTGATGCTAGCCGAAGAAGTTCATGACGCCAGGTCGAACACCCGGGGCAGACTGCTACTCTCCCCCCCACGACCCTCCTAACTCTCCCTCCCTCCCATCACGAGACTCTAAACAGCACTGCTCTACTCTAAGCAGGCTGCTTCAGGACTTTCTCCTGCCGTGATTCCTTCTGGCACATCACTGATGAGGGAAGGAGGGAGAGATAGGAGGGTCGGATCGGGTTGGGGTTCGCCCGGGATGATGATGAGGCTGCTGCTGCTGCCAGCGAATCCAGCAAGGGTGAGGCCCCAAAGCACAGCACTGGCAGGCCCCCCTGACTATTCGGGCCCTAGGCCTGTGCCTACAGGGCCTATCCTTTAATCTGGCCCTGCTTCCCCCCCCCCATATGCCCTGACATCTCTCTCTTCCACTCCGTGGTATGGTATCTCCTTTCCCTCCGTCCCATGGTCTTTGCATTTCTTTCCTCCTTTTCCTGATCTTCCTTCTCCCTCCTTCCCTCTCTCTCCCCAATTGGGTACAGCAGTATTTCTCTTCCCCCTCCCCCCACTGAGTACAGCAGTATCATCAGCATTTCTCTTTCCCCCCCAATTGGGTACAGCAGAAGCAGCATTTCTCTTCCCCCTCCCCCTTAATTGGGTGCAGCAGCATTACTCCTCCCATTCCCCCCCCCCCCCCGTCTCACACACCCGGCAGATTCGCTACAGACAAAGGCAAGTTGCAAGTTTCCCTTGGTCGCTGACCTATCTCCCAAAGGGCAGCGACAGAGGGAAGTTTACAACTTGCTGCTCTTGCTTACTTCGGGCCTTTCTCGTTGCCGGGTCCTGCCTACTTTCTGTTTCCGTGAAGGCAGGACCCGGCAGCGAGAAAGGCCCGAAGTAAGCAAGAGCAAGTAAGCTTCCCTCCGTGGCTGGCCTATCTCCCGCATGCTCCGGGGCTCTAATGGTCTGTGCCGGCTTCTCTTCTCTACCCCCCCCCCCGACGTAACTTCCGGTTTCGGAGGAAAGCTGGGTTTGAGTCGCTTGCTGGGGTTTTTTTTTTTGTTTAAAGTCCGGCGGGTTTTTCGGCGGCTCTTCAGGCTGCGCATTAAGCAATGGCGGCAGCAGGATTCGGCAGATGACAGCCGGCGGGCATCTAAATTTGCTGGGCGTTGCGCCCGACTGAAAAGCGCTGGGGAGAACACTGGGGAGCCCGGGCCCCCTGTCAGCTCCGGGCTCCTGAATGCAGGACTGGTAGTACTGCCCTGATGGCGGCCCTGTCGGTCGGGTTAGCGCCACAAAAGTAAGGGGACCTGGCCGGCTGTGCTGCACACGGGGCGGGGCGGACCGCCCCCCTCCCTTGGTAGCCGCGAGTCTACTCCTCCTTACCTACAGTACAGAGCCGAACGGAAGTCTTCCCGACGTCAGCCCTCCCTCCCTCCGACGTCAGCGCTGACGTCGGGAAGACTTCAGTTCGGCTCTGTGCTGCAAGCACAGCAGGTAGGGAGAAAAGCCACGCGACTTAGTACATCCAGCCCCGTTCCCGTGCAGCTCTCTATTGCGGACCTTCCCGCGTGCCAGCTGCAAGGCCTTCGCGTGCCACAGCTGGCACGCGTGCCATAGGTTCGCCATCGCTGCACTAGGGCATGTCAATTTTGGAGATGTCATAATTTTAAAAAGCACTAGTGAAAAAATGGTACATGTTGAAAATCAACAACTAACTTTAAATTTTGTGTAATACGAGTATTTACCTACCTATAATTTCTAGGAAATTATGCAATCCAGAGACAATAAAGGCTGGCTTAACAAAAAGTAATGGCACTTTCCCAAATCAAGTTAAGTCTTTCAACACATAAAATACCTAAATTATAGGCGCAATAGCTTCTCCTATAGGGCCTCTTCGATAGCAGTTTTTAGTGTCAGGAGCCAAGTTGAATAGCCCACACTGCTTCCGACACTCATTGAGTTCCTATGAGCGTCGGGAGCAGCGTGGGCCATTCAGCATGGCTTCCCGCGCTAAAAACTGCAATCACAGTTTGATAGACGAGGTCCATAGTGTAACAATGTAACAATAGGCTGTCGAACTTGTTCTTCATTGCCTTCCTTTGGGTAATTTTCTAATAATTTCCTCTTGATTTTCTTTCTTTTTTTATCATAAAAATTATGAACTAAATAATTAATTCTTATTTTCTAAATGTTATACTACTGGTACCACATAAGTGTGGGAACTTGGGGGTCTTTTTACTATGGCGCGCTAGCTATTTTAGTGCGTTAGCATTTTGCGTGCGCTAATATTTAGCGTGCACTAAAACAGTTAGTGCGCCTTAGTAAAAGGACCCCTTGATTTCCAAATCTCTATTCAAGTAATATTTGCTTGTCTTTAATTTTGAAAATTGAAAATAAATAATTTTTTTTAAAACACCTAAATGAAAGGCTTTTAAAACTATGTTGAAAACTTTTTTTTTTTTTTCAATAGGTGTTTGGAGAAGATTCTGTGACAGAAGAAATAATTCATAACAGTATACTGAATTTTGGAAATAGGCTCTTTCTTAATTGGGATTTTGTAAAATATTGACAAGAGAAAACTTTTTTTTTTTTTTTTTAGAATGAATGAGTGACTGTTTTGGTACTTTTTTTTAATTAGGTCTGTCCTAAAACTAAAACTAAAGGGAAGAAAAGATTTCAGATGGTGTCACCAACACGGGTTGTATAGATAAACTCACCATGGGTATAGAAAGCACCCACCTTCATAACTCAGAAAGAAACCCTTAATTTTCTCTTATTTGAGATGACAAAAAAAATGTTGGTGCACAAAACAGTGAACACTTAACTTATATACTTGTTTAGAACTTCTAATTGATGGCAATACACACATATCCCCTCTTCTATGAAACTGCGATAGCAGTTTCTAGCAAAGAGTGCTGCGCTGAATGGCCCGCGCTGCTCCCGACGCTCATAAGAACTCTATGAGTGTCGGGAGCAACGCAGGTCATTCAGTGTGGCTCCCCAAGCTAGAAACTGCTATTGCAGTTTTGTAGAAGAGGGGGATAGACATCTCCAGCTCAGTACAGGCTTAAACTTCTTACATTCACACTCAACAGAGCACCAATTTCACCATTAGCTACATCAGGAACTAGGGAAGCATACTTTATACAACTCGCCACACATGAAAATTATGCAAAAATACACAAATTACTGAAATATATTTATGTGCTCTAATAGTTTTTATGTGTTTGCATTGCATATTAATGCCTTTTGTGCCTCAATTATAAATTTATCTTACTTATTTAACTGTTAATCTTTTTAGGAAGGACAAAGATGGTCAAAAAGGTGGAGGAGTAGCTCTCTATGTAAAGATCAATATCCAAGTGACCGAAATGCAAGGGACCTGGGGAGAGGAAGAAGCGATATGGATCACTCTGAAAAGAGAAGATGGAACTTCTGTCTATGTGGGTGTAGCAGCAAATTGATAAAGATCTGATTGTGGATATCCAAAAGTTTGGAAGGAAAGAGGAGGTGCTGCTGTTGGGAGATTTCAACCTACCGGATGTGGACTGGAATGTTCCGGCTGCAGAATCGGAAAGAAGTAGGGAGATTATGGATGCCTTTCAAGAGGCTCTGCTCAGACAAATGGTGATGGAACCCATGAGGGAAAAAGCGATATTGGATCTGGTCCTCACAAATGGGGAAAGTATCTCTAATATTTGAGTGGGTGCTCACCTGGGAAGTAGCGATCATCAAACAGTTTGGTTTGCTATAACGGTTACAGTTGAGAGCGGCCGCACGATACTTAAAGTCCTACGGACTTTAATGAAATGGGAGAGTACCTGAAGAAAGAGCTGTTAGGATGGGAGGACATAAGAGAAGTGGAAAGATAGTGGTCTAAGCTGAAAGGAGCGATAAAAATGTCTACGGACCTTTATGTGAAGAAAATAAATAAAATCAAGAGGAAAAGGAAGCCAATATGGTTCTCCAAACTAGTGGCAGAGAAAATAAAGGTGAAAGAGTTCATGAAATATAAAAACCCCAAGAAGAGGAGTGCAGAAAGGACTACAGGGTAAAACTAAAAGAAGCCAAAAGAGAGATAGGTCTGGTTAAAGCACAGCCGGAAGAACAAATGGCTAAAAATGTAAAAAAGGGAGACAAAATTTTTTTCAGATATATTAGTGAAAGGAGGAAGATGAAAAATGGAATTGCTAAACTAAAAGATGCTGGAAATCGATATGTGGAGAGTGATGAGGAAAAAGCAAATGTGCTAAACAAATACTTCTGTTCTGTGTTCACAGAAAAAAATCCTGGAGAAGGACCAAGATTGTCTGGCAAAGTTACACGAGAAAATGGAGTAGATTCTGTGCTGTTCACGGAAGAGAGTGTTTATGAGCAACGTGAAAAACTGAAGGTGGACAAAGCGATGGGACCAGACGGGATCCATCCCAGGATACTGAGGGAGCTCAGAGAGGTTCTGGTGGGTCCTATTAAAGACTTATTCAACAAATCTCTGGAGACGGGAGTGGTTCCCGGGGATTGGAGGAGAGCGGATGTGGTCCCTATTCACAAAAGTGGTCACAGGGATGAAGCGGGAATTCACAAGCCGGTGAACCTCACTTCAGTTGTTGGAAAAATAATGGAAGTGTTGCTGAAAGAAAGGATAGTGTACTTCCTTGAGTCTAATGGATTACAGGATCTGAGGCAACATGGCTTTACAAAAGGTAAATCGTGCCATACGAACCTAATTGAATTTTTTGAATGGGTGACCAGAGAGCTGGATCGAGGACATATGCTAGATGTAATTTACTTAGATTTCAGCAAAGCCTTTGATACAATTCCTCATAGGAGACTGTTGAACAAACTTGAAGGACTGAAGTTAGGACCCAAAGTGGGTTAGAAACTGGATGTCGGACAGACGCCAGAGGGTGGTGGTTAATGGAAGTCGCTTGGAGGAAGGGAAGGTGAGTAGTGGAGTCCCTCAGGGTTCGGTGCTGGGGCCGATCCTGTTCAATATGTTTGTGAGTGAAATTGCTGAAGGGTTAGAAGGAAAAGTGTACCTTTTTGCAGATGATACCAAGATTTATAACAGAGTAGACACCGAAGAGGGAGTGGAAAATATGAAAAAGGATCTGCAAAAGTTAGAGAAATGATCTAATGCCTGGCAACTAAAATTCAATGCAAAGAAATGCTGAGTAATGCATTAGGGGAATCGGAAGGAACCATATATGCTGGAAGGTGAGAAACTGATATGCACAGACGGGGAGAGGGACCTTGGGGTGATAGTGTCTGAAGATCTAAAAGCGAAAAAACAGTGTGACAAGGTGGTGGCTGCTCCCAGGAGGATGTTGGGCTGTATAAAGAGAGGTGTAGCCAGTAGAAGGAAGAAAGTATTGATGCCCCTGTACAGGTCATTGGTGAGGCCCCACTTGGAGTATTGTGTTCAGTTCTGGAAACCGTATCTGGCGAAGGACATAAGAAGACTTGAAGCAGTCCAGAGGAGGATGATAAAAATGATTGGAGGCTTGCGCCAGAAGACGTATGAGGAGAGACTGGAAGCCCTGAATATGCCCTAGAGGAAAGGAGAGACAGGGAAGATATGATTCAGACGTTCAAATACTTGAAGGGTATTAACGTAGAACAAAATATTTTCTAGAGAAAGGAAAATGGTAAAACCAGAGGATATAATATGAGTTTGAGGGGTGGGAGACTCAAGAGCAATGTAAGATAATTCTTCTTTACGGAGAGGGTGGTGGATGCCTGGAATGCACTCCTGAGAGAGGTGGTGGAGAGGAAAACGGTAACGGAGTTCAAAAAGCGTGGGATGAACACAGAGGATGTAGAATTAAGGCCAGTACTGGGCAGACTTGCATGGTCTGTGTCTGTATATGGCCGTTTGGGGAAGGATGGGCTGGAGTGGGCTTCAATAGCTGGGAGGGTATAGATGGGCTGGAGTAGGTTTTGATGGAGATTTCGGCAGTTGGAACCCAAGCACAGTACCGGATAGAGCTTTTGGATTCTTATCCAGAAATAGCTAAGAAGAAAAAATTACTAAAATTTAAATTGAATCAGGTTGGGCAGACTGGATGGACCATTCGGGTCTTTATCTGCCGTCATCTACTATGTTACTATGTATTGACACTAACACATTAGTTTCATTTTCTTATTCACAGATTTTCACCATTGCATCATCATACAGATGATCTAATATTGAAAATGTCCGAAAGAAAACCAGATAAACTTGTCCTGCTGTTCAGGGAACCTGTACTAGCCAGAGTGCCTAAAGGGAAAGTCCAAGGAAAATAGATAGGTTTTCAAAACAGTACAGAATTTGGATAGGAAGGTTCAGCGTGAAGTTGAAGTAGGAAAGAGTTCCAAAAGGGTGAGTGCTCAGCAGGAAAAAAGCGGAGTGTCTGGTAGCCTCAAGACGAGAAGAGAAAACAGGGGGAAAGAGTGAGACAATGGGCAGTGGCAGATTGGAGGGCGCAGGAAGGGGTAGAGGGGGTGATTGATGAGAAGAGGTATGCAGGGAGAGCAAGATACAGGATCTTGTGAAACCAAAGTCAAAATTTTATGCTTAATGCGAAATGAAATAGGAAGTCAATGATATTAGGCAAGAAGAAGGGTAACGCAATCGTGGTAATGGGCACGAGAGAGAATCTGGATAGCCGTATTTTGAACGGTTTGAAGAAATTTCATAGAACTGATAAGGAGACCAGTGTTGCAGTTGTCAAGGCAGGTTGCAACAAGAGAACAGAGTCGATGCATGCAGGCAGAGTCCTCAATGTAGCTGTGAAGGGAATGAATCAGACGCATTGAATGTAAACAGGATTTCACAACAGATGAGATATGGGAATTGGATGTCAGCTGTGAATCTAGGACACTCCAATTTAGCACTTGGATTATCAGGTATAAGAACGTCAGAATAGCCATACTGGGTCAGATCAATGGCCCATCTAGCCCAGTATCCATAGTGGCCAATTCAGGTCACAAGTACCTGGCAGAAACCCAAACTGTAGCAATATTCTATGCTACCAGTCCTAGGGAAAGCAGTGGCTTCCCCCATGTCTGTCTCAATAGCACACTAGGGACTTTACCTCCAGGAATTTTTCCAATCTTATTTTAAACCCAGCTATGTTAACCACTGTGGCCATATCTTCTGGCAATGAAATGTCAACCCTAAATCCAAAGTTAGTTTAGTAATATAACAGCAACATAACAAAAATCTAAATGACTTGCAAATGTATTTTGGATTCTTTTATTGGGCTGTCATAAGAATTATCTAACCCCCCCCCCTTTTTTTTTACAAAACTGTAGCATGGTTTTTAGCTCTGGCCACGACTGTGACAGCTCTTACCGGACTCTTACTGCCCCGGCGCTAAAAACCAAACTACGGTTTTGTAAAAGGGGGGTAAGTTTGTTTTCTACATGAGATTTTGAGGTTTCTGCTTCACCATCTTTGAATAGCACCAGATGTTAAAATTGCTGCTACACCTGAAGGAACACATTGTTCAATAGAAGGTAAATATCACTGATCCCCAAATCTCATTTAAAAAAACAAACACAAAAATAAAGCAAAAATAAATGTATAAGGTCTGTACTGTGCTGACCAACCAAGAGATCTGAAGAACTGATATGTTAGTCATAGAGGAACAAAATGTTTTGCTGTGTGTGCCAACTGTATACCAGTCCAAGTTGTTTCATACTTATTTATGGAATATGAAGTAGAAGCCAAGTCAGTTGAGAAATAAGAGCAAGTTCTCAAGTCATAGTAATTCCACCAGAGGAAGAAATCAAACTGTAGCTTTTTCCATGTGTTCATGGTCACTGTGGATCAGTAAAGTTCAGTTTGTACCATTGCTACTTTAAATACAGTATCAATTGAATTTTATTTTATTTGATCTCAGGCTGTGAAACCTTCTGACAACTGGCCTGAAAAACTTTACAACTGTATGTTCCCATTGAAAATAAATTGAAGATGTCTTTGCATAAATTAGAACCTTTCAGGTTTGGAATGGTTTTGTTGTAAGTTTCATTAAAGAGATTGCTACCAGAAATTTCTGATAGCAATCTATTTAATGGCACTTAAAATGGAACTCGTTCATTTAAGAAAGGGGATGAGTTTGATATATTATTGCCATTCTGTGATTACAATCAAGCACTCAAACCAATCTGTGATTACAATCAAACCATGCCACAGCACTTCCAAGGTAAAAATCTTAAGCCTTACAAAGAACGATACTGCCAAAGAACAAGGAACTCCCAGAGATGAAACTGGAGCCACAGCTTGTCTAACAGGGAGACCCAGAACTCTCTGAGGACAATTCAGCCTCCACCCAACCTGTTTTTTTAATTCCTACACCATCTCTGAGAGCAGGACTTAGGGGAAGGGGAGGAGGTGTCTGATTCAGAGCCTGCCCAGTCTCCAAGATGCTGTATTCCATTTGGGTTCCTTGTGGTCTCATCAAAGTCATTCATTGCTCCAGACTCATCATGACATCAAGTTCAGAGAAGCATGAGTGCAGTATCGAGTACAGTGAACTGATAGAGGGATAGAAGGTGCCCTGATTCTGCATTGAAAGCTCCATCTTCCCTATTCCAAATCTTTCACAGAAGTGTTTGCGAAATGGAATCTAATACCTCTTCTTTTTATTTCATTTTGATGCTTAACCTTACAAGTTGTATTTTCCCATATACACTAATAGCAAATTTAAAAAACACATTAAATAAAAGTTTTGTTGACTTATTTTTTTGAAAATGAACTGAAATTGATAGCCTGTACCATTTCAATTTCAAATCAATCCACACTTCAAGGCTTTCACAAGGAAATCCTCACAGGTACTTTCTCTTTGGCAAATCTGTTTCATTCATATTTATTACAGCAACCCTGAAAATATGACTGACTAGGTATGCCTCCAGGAGAGTTTTGTGAATTATTGCCCTCTACTAAGCACCTTCGTTGCCCTGAAAGCAATTCCTGGTGGTACATGAAAGGAAGATAAAATTCCGGGGCCCTCTTCCACCCACCCATTTTGCACTCATAGATATTCTAAAACAGTGGTTCCCAAACCTGTCCTGGAGGACCACCGGGCCAGTCGGGTTTTCAGGATAGCCCTAATGAATATGCATAAGAGAGATTTATTTATTTTATTTATTTATTTCCTCAATTCTTTAGCCCGTCCTCCCAATTTGCATATAATGGAGGTGCCAGGCATGCAAAACTTCTCCATGCATGCCTGGCACCTCCGTTATATGAAGATCTGTCTCATGCATATTCATTAGGGCTATCCTGAAAACCCGACTGGCCTGGTGGTCCTCCAGGACAGGGTTGGGAACCACTGTTCTAAAATGTTCATTGGTTGAGGATGGCTACTATAGCTACTCCCTGCTGCCTGCTCAACTAATCAAATTGCATGACCTTGTGAGACTGAGAGACTGGGCATCCAAATAGCAGATGAGATTTAATACAAGCAAGTGATGCATGTGGCATGTAGTACGTAACTCAAAGAAGGAGCAACAGCTAAAAAATGATGCAGCAATTTATGTGAATCCTTGATAAAGCCATTATTTTGAGTTCCTTTGGGCTTTGGCTGCCTGCAACATTGAAGATAAGTAATGTTGATGATATTTGGGATATTGTTCCAATTTTAAATAAAGATTGAACAAAGAAAGTTTTAAGAAGAGTGAATTAAGAATAATAAAGAATAAAAAAAATTTTAAAATAGAAAATAGGAAGGGGGAGGTTTTTCTAGGATCAATGAATGAAATGTGGAACCTTGTCAGACTTGGCTGAGGTTTATTCCATATCACCAAGCAGGTCTCTGAGATTCTTTTTCTCCCCTTTTTATACCTCATTCGTAGAGCAGTGGGATCTTGTTGTTTGTTTGGTATACGTTGAAACCCTCAGTGGCAGATAGAATGCTAGAAATTATCAGGAAAATAATGGAAAACAAAGATGAAAATGTTATAATACTCTTATATCATGCCATGATATGGCAATTCTCTGTGTAATTCTGATCACCATATTTCAAAAAAGATGTTGTGGAATTAGAAAAGGTACAAAGAAGGGCAACAAAAATGATAAAAGGGATAGGACAACTTACCTATAAGGAAAGGTTAAAGTGGCTAGGGCTATTCAGCATGGACAAGAGAAGGCTCAGGTGTGATATGATAGAAGTCTGTAAAATACTGAGTGGAGTAGAAAGGGTAGATGGGAATCGCTTAGGGGGAGTGTGATGAAACTAATAAGTAGAAGATTGAAAACAAACCAGAAAAAAATATTTCTTCACACAACATGTAATTAAACTATGGAATTCATTGCCAGAGAATGTGTTGAAATTAGTTAGCTTAGCAGGGTTTTAAAAAGGTTTGGATTATTTCCTAAAAGAAAAGTTCATAGGCTATTATTGAAATGGTGGGAGACTGTGGTTATGAGCGGGAGAGGGAGCCTTGATAAAGCCCTGTGAAGTACACGGGCGAAACATGTTGGATGATTGATGTTTCTACCCTCCCGACTAGCGTCTAATACAAAGCTAAGTACTTTTAGCATATTTATACTTAAATTAATGAAGTTAAAATTAATATTCATGAAAAACGCATATAAAATCTATGGGTCCAGTGACGAATGGGTGCATAAAGCCCCGCACAATGAGATGATTTGAGTGCGTGGTGGCCCGCTGAGGACCTAAAAATAACATTAAACTGTACTGAATGAAGTTTGGCAAAGCAGTGAGGTAACGTCTTGCTGAAACTGACTGGTATATGAGAATATTCTTCATTCAAATTAGGTCGAGTTAGTGCCTTGGTTTTCATTATATTGGGAAAATCCACTGCATATTCCTAGGATAAGCAGCATAAAATCTGTTTTACTACTTGGGATCTAGATAGGTACCTGGGACCTGGGTTGGCCACTGTTGGAAACAGGATACTGAGCTTGATGGACCTTTGGTCTGTGCCAGTATGGCAATTCTTATGTCAGGAGATTCTCTAAATTCTCCAAATCCACTTAAGATGTCAAAGGCACTGCTCTGTCTGCGCATCAGTAGTCATTGCAGGAAACTGATGCATGCCGGGAGGGGGGGGGGTGCTCACTCCCCAAAATGACTTGCTGGCTCCCAACCAAAATATGGCGTTTAAAAAATGTCAGACTTTTATTTAGGCATTCATTTGGGGTTTTTAATGGATGTGTTTGCCTCATGTTTGCACCTGATGCCCCGGAACTACAGTCTAGGTATGTGCTCATTTTTTAATGAAAAAAAGGGCCGAGTCAGCTTTTCCAGAATCAAGAACTCTTTCCTAATGCATAAAAATCAAGTGCCAAACTTCAGCCCCAGATTACCATATTTCTACCAAGTGCACAGTCATCACCCACTCAGACCCCACCTTTGGGACAGCCTCAGCTAGAGGCACAGAATGAGCTCAAACCTGTGACTGAAGCTCAGTGCCAGGAGGCAGTGAGACTTTTGGGTCTTCCCAGAGCAAACGTAGGGACTGAATTCCATTACCACCCCATTCAGTTCACTCAACAGAAGATAAGGCACAAAGATATTGCCCTGCTGTGGTTTTTTCCTTGACTTTTTGTTTGTTTGTTTTTTTTGGGGGGGGGTTATCAGGATGAATATAGTACTGGAGTTCTTTGTGGTCACTTTCCAGGTGCTGTGGGCTTTCGTGATGGCTGTGGCCAGATGGCTGGTGCCGCTGCAGGAGAGAGCTTGGCCAGACAAATGTCACAAGCAGCGGCCTCAGTCACCTCTTCACCATGGAGCTGGCTCAACATCCTCTGAGATATCAACAGGCAGAGCAATGAGGAGAAGGCCAACTTTAAGAGGCTCATTTACTGAGGCCTGGAGGCAGCCAATGTCCAATGAGTAGACTATGATGATGTAGAGAAGGAAGATGAATTATCACGTTGTACCCTACAGGTTCACACTTACACCTTACACTTATAGTTCCAAATCCACCATCTATACATGAGAAACCTCCCAAAACCCTGCACCTTCAAAGGAAGAACTAATTAAACTAATTGAGGCTTTTGTGACAGACAACTTAAGCAACAGAAATGCAAATGATGCTGTCAACAGTGTGAGAGAAATGAGACCTTCAAAACATTTTATTCCAGGGATGCTAAGTAAAATAATCCTATATTCATTAGACCGATCAGATGAAGATGAAGAAAACTGGAAATGATGTCCACTAGTGATGCAATAATTAGTACTTTCAGGGACCTTTTCCAACATTGTTATCAACTTTGGATCACTTTTAAGAACATAAGAATAGTCATACTGGGTCAGACCAGTGGTCCATCAAGTCTAGTGTTCTGATTCTACAGTGGCCAATCCAGGTCACAAGTACTTGGCAATAACCCTAATAGTAGCAACATTCCATGCTACCTATCCAAGGCAAGCAGTGTTTCCCCCCAGATCTCTCAAAAGCAAACTATGGACTTTTCCTCCAGGAATTTATCCAAACCTTTTTTAAAACCAGCTATGTTAACCGCTTGTGCCACATACTCTAGAAACACATTCAAGAGCTTAACTATTCTCTGAGTGAAAATAATATTTCCTTCTATTGGTTTTAAAAGTATTTCCCTGTAACTTTATCGAGTGTCCCCTAGTCATTGTAATCTTTGATGGAGTAAAAAATTGATTCACTTGTACGCGTTCTATACTACTCAGGATTTTGTAGTCTTCGATCATATCTCCCATCAACTGTCTATTTTCCAAGCTGAAGAGACCTCATTTCTTTAGCCTTTCTTCATACAAGAGGAGTTCCATCCCCTTTATCTTCTTGGTCGCTTTTCTTTGAACCTTTTGTAATTCCACTATATATTTTTTAAGATTCGGCAACCAGAAATGGACACAGTACTCAAAGTGAGGTCACACCATGGAGCGATACAGAGGCATTATAATATTCTTAGTCTTTATTTACCATCCTTTTTTGGCCACCGTCACATATTGCTTTCTTTCAAACTGAGTCAAGCTCCGATGAGAGATGAACTAGATTAGATTAGATTAGATATTGGGCAGAATGTATCAGTGTATTGTCTACAATGACACCCAGGTGGTCTCGGGACTCAAGGATCTTCCATACGAAGAACTGCTTGACAAATTACAGCTATACTCGCTCGAGGAACGCAGAGAGAGGGGAGACATGATCGAGACGTTCAAGTATCTTACGGGCCGCATCGAGGCGGAGGAAGATATCTTCTTTTTCAAGGGTCCCACGACAACAAGAGGGCATCCGTTGAAAATCAGGGGCGGGAAACTACGAGGTGACACCAGGAAATTCTTTTTCACTGAAAGAGTGGTTGATCGCTGGAATAGTCTTCCACTACAGGTGATTGAGGCCAGCAGCGTGCCTGATTTTAAGGCCAAATGGGATCGGCACATGGGATCTATTCACAGGGCAAAGGTAGGGGAGGGACATTAGGGTGGGCAGACTAGATGGGCCGTGGCCCTTATCTGCCGTCTATTTCTATGTTTCTATGATCTTTTTCTTGGGCATCTGGTAACTATGATTTGGGTTATTCTTTCCAATATGCATCACTTTAATTTTGTCCACTTTAAATTTGGATACCCAGTCTTCCAATTTCCCAGGGTCTTCCTGCAATTTTTTACAGTCTGCATGTGTCTTAACAACTTTGGACAGTTTAGTGTCAGTTGTGAAGTTAATTACCTTACTCATTCCAATTTCCAGATCATTTATAAATATGTTAAATAGCAACAGTTCCATTACAGATCCCTGTGGCACTCCACTATTTAGCTTCCTTCATTGAGAAAAATGCCCATTTAACCCTACCCTGTCTGATAACCTGTCTGATTGGTTTTCTGTCTAATAACCAATTCCTAATCCATAACTGAGCATTGCGTCCTATCCCATGACTCTAATTTTCTCAAGAGCCTCTCATAAGGAAGTCTGTCACAAGCTTTCTGAAAATCAGATACACTACATCATCTGGCTCACCTTTATCCACATGTTTATTCATACCTTCAAAGAAATCAAGCAAATTGGTGAGGCAAGACCTCCTAGGCTTAACCTATACTGATTCTGTTCCATTAAATCAGGTTTGTCTACTTGTTCTACAATTTTATTTTTTTATTATTATTTTCACTATTTTGTCTGGCCCTAAAGTCAAGCTTACTGATTTGTAATTTTCTGGATCTCCCCTGGAACCCTTTTTAAAAATCAACATAACATATAGATTAGATTGTAAGCTCTTCTGTGAAGGGACCATCTGTTGCATATTGAATATAGTGCTGCATACACTTTTCAACACTATAGAAATGATAATAGTAGTAGTAGTAATCTTTTTCTGTAAAGACCAAAGTAAATATTTTATATTTAAGTATTTATGTCTAAAAACCCACCCAAATTGGTCCTTGGACAACCCAAAAGACAGGTCATCCAAGTGCCGATAATCGAAATGGGTTTTTAGACCTATCCAGAGACATTTTAGGCCTCTGAATCCCACTGTGCACCCAGAGTTGAAAAGGGTGTTTTTGAAGGAGTGGTTAGGGCCGACCTAGACTTAGGGCTCCTTTTACTAAGGTGCGTTAGGGCTTTAATGAGTGGAATAGCGCACGCTAAATTGCCGCGCAAGCTAGACCTTAACGCTAGCTTTGAGCCGGCGTTATTTTAGAAGCATACCGTGCGGTTTAACGTGCAATAATTTTGTGCGTGTGCTAAAAACGCTATTGCACCTTAGTAAAAGGAGCCCTTAGTTGTACTGCAGGGATAATCAAAAGTTTTACGAGGCTGCCTATATGGAACATATATGTTGTGGCTTAAGCGATCTAAAAGCAAGTATAAGTGCCCAGAAGGTATCCAAAGTGACCAGATAACTACTGCAGACACAAAGTACAGACCCCCACACACTCTCCCAGTGATCACTGACTCATCCACATCACATCAGAATAAAAACATACATACCTGCCTCTAAAACATCAGCACCTGGCAAAGGAAAGCTTAGTAGAGCTGCACAAAAGTAGTCTGGGGGGTGTGCTAGTGAACCACAGAGAGAAGGATCCAGGCCCATAAGCTACTCTAACCACTGCATTCATAGTGGAAAATTTGAATCCACCAAAAAAACCACCCAAATCCTACTCTTCTGCCACATAGGTGGCATCTGCAGCCATAAGGGCTATTGGGGGTTGTAAACAGATGGGTATAGTAGGTTTTGGGGGCCTCACCATGACCTACAAGGGAGTTGTGGTGAAATGTTTATGTGGCACCCTTTTTGTGAAGTGCCCTGTAAGGTGCCCCACTACTCTGTTGCCATGTCTGGGTGTCCAGTCCATCACTTTGCTGGCCCCTCCCACATCCAAAAGGTCTTGTTCTTGGCATTTGGGACTTGGACGATTTTTTGGACGAGAATGTAGTATAAAGATAGACGTACTAGTGATCTGGACGATCTGGACGTAGAAGTAGATGATTTTTGGAAAAAAAAAAGTTTGATGTTTTTTTTGAGAATGGACTTTGGGTGCTGCTGACTAGCGCCCTAGAACCAAAATGGACTTAGATGTTTGCTTATGCCCCTCTAAGTTTACATTCAGGTACTCAAGCATTTTTCTTTATCTGTCCTGATGGGCTCACACTCTACCTAATAAACCTGGGGTAATGGGGGATTAAGTGACTTTCCCAGGGTCACAAGGAGCAGCACAGGATTTGAACCCACAACCTCAGGGTGCTAAGGCTGTAGTTCTAACCACTGCGCCACACACTCTCTCCGCTATGGTCTTATCCTCCCTGAGCTCCCCTTTTCTCCTTGAGGTTTTCTGCTTCTGATATACCTAAAAAAAAGTTGTACCCAATTTTTCAATTGCCCTTGTTTGTATTCCGCATCAAAGCACCTTCTCAGATCAGCTTGCCACTTTGTAAGTTTGGAAGACATGAGAAAGAATACCAGCAATGCAGAAAAGAAGCTATAATTTGCAATACTGAAGATACAGCCAACCATTAATCCTCTTAATGCTCCACTATGTTCTTGGCTCTTGCTCCGAAAGACTTGCTATGTAATAACTAGTGGAACTACCACTGAGAAAAGCCAACACCAAGGAGTAATGGATCATATGCTTGCAATAATAGACACAATCCAGAAAAATAAGGACACAGAGAATCATGCACATGATGACAATATTTGTTATTTTCAGGTGGTTAAAGCTACAGCACCCTGATGTTGTGGGTTCAAACCCTCGCTGTTCCTTGTAACCCTGGGCAGATCACTTGATCCCCCCCCCCCCCATTGCTCCAAATGTATTAAATAGATTGTGAGCCCACCAGGACAGACAGGGGAAAATGCTTGAGTACCTGAATAAATGCAAGTAAACCATTCTGAGCTCCTCTGGGAGAACGGCATAGAAAATTGAATTTATGAATTTATACATAAATAAATATATTTCGGGGGGGGCGCTAGTGAGCTCTAGCACACATGGCAGCCTAGGAAAAGAGCTCCTGAGGAAAATAAGCTACAACTCGAAAATCATCGTGTTTTTCCTTCATATTTGTTTATTATTTCTATCAAATCTTGATTGTTACTATGGCTACATCGAAGCCGGGCAAACGCAAAAGTGTGGAGCCGGTTTCTCCTACTAAAAATAATCCTGGCAAACCTGAGGATGAGCAGGCCTCCATTTTGGAGGAGCTTCGGGGCATTAAAGATTTGCTAACTGACACTAATCGGGATATTGCTGAAATGAAAACTGACATAGCAAATCTAAATGGCGAATTCGCTAAAGCACTTACTAGAATTGAAGTGCTGGAAAACAAAGCTTCTGCCACAGATGAATCCCTCAAGCTCTTGCGCCGCCAGGCCTCACGCACTGCACATCTTGAACGCGCGCTGGAAGACGCGAACAACAGGGCGAGACGCAACGGATTTCGTCTCCTTGGCCTTACGGAAGGCCGTGAATCGTGTGACCTGAGTGAATTTTTGGGTGCTCTCCTGCCGCAAATTCTGAAGCTGCCTGAATCAACCAAGCTGGATTTTGACAACGTGTTCCGGGTACCGCACCAACGCAGCCACTCCTCCCGCTACCCGCGCCCGATTGTGGCCTCCATGGTTCGTCATGCTCAGACCATGCTGATAATGCAGCATGCCAAGTTACACGGCCCAATCGTATTTGAAGGCAGTAAGCTGCTTTTTGTACCGGATCTATCACCTGAAACTGCAAAAAGAAGAAAACAACTTTTAGCATACAGACCTGCATTGAAAGATCTGGGAGCCAAGTTCGGTATCCTGTTTCCGGCGCGCATGAGAGTCACTCTAAAGAACAAAACAACAGATTTTGCCAATCCAGCAGAGCTGGCAGAATTTATTGAATCTGAAAAGCCATCTGCCATTGATAAGACCTGATCTTGGTATTGTGTGATGTTTTGATATTCCATGCTATCTGTTCTATTCACTTGTTCTTTTGTTCCTCAAGCCTCACTGCCTTTATACTGTGTTGTTACATGACAAGAATTTCTGTTATATTCTGGCTTGTCTAACATATCACCTTGATGATTTTTATTATCACTGTGTGTTTTTTCCTCTGTGGTTCTCTTGTTCTGGGCTGTTAGTGCAGTCCATTACCCCCATAGGGCTTTGTTAGCTGTTGCTAACAAGATGTTCATTACAGTCTGTACTTTTCTTGCTCTCATTCACAAACAGAATGTTGCTATTGCACTATTTGCTTCAATCAATGTAATAGGGGTCATTATTTCATGCTCTGATATGCCTAATCTTTATTCTTTTGCATCATGTCTATAACATGTCTTTCTCTTAATGTCAAGGGGCTCAACAACCAGGTGAAAAAGACCAAAATATTACGTTATGTTGAAAAATTTACTCCTGATGTCATTCTACTACAGGAAACTCACCTGTCCTCGTTGGAATCCTCCAAACTCACACTGAAATGGTGCTATCCTGTCTTATACTCGGCTGCAGTCCACAAAAAGGGTGGAGTAGCTACCTTTATTCGTCGAAGACCAGATCTTGCCATCTTATCTCACGCTGCTGATATAGAAGGTAGGATACTCAGAGTCCATCTTAAACTCAATGGAGATTCCATTTCCATATTCAACATCTATGCACCTAATGTAGACAGCCCTGCCTTCTTCGATGCTTTGGCTGCTGAGATCACATCAGTTGGAGATTCCCGTGTTATCATAGGCGGTGACTTCAATTTAATACTGAATCCGCTTATAGACCGAAAATCTACTGTGCCATACCGAAAATCTAGATCGTGGTTTAAACTTCAAGACATACAGACTCAGTTTAAGCTAGGAGATCCATGGAGGACCTTGCATCAGACCGATACGGACTACACTTTTTTCTCTGCACCTCATGCATCTTATTCTAGAATAGATTTCTTTTTGATCAGCTATGTTTTAATGTCGAAAGTCACTACAGCAACGATAGGTGAGATAGCAGTATCGGATCATGCACCCATACTCCTTACTCTTCAAGATCTGGGCACTCACATCAACAAAGGAGCATGGAGATTCAACTCTACCCTGGTGACCGACGACACTTTTTTGCTTGAAACTCGAAGTCACATCTCAAATTTCTTTGAATTAAATAAACCTGAGGATACCTCTTGGGTAACTACCTGGGACTGTTTCAAAGCCTTCATACGAGGTATGATCATCTCCTACACAGCACGTCGGAAAAAGCTTATCACTGATAAAGAAGCTACTCTACAAAAAAAACTGAAACAGGCGGAACAATATCACATGCTTCATCTACGGGATCCAGACTCCTTGTCAGCTCTTAGGAAATTACGTTTTGAGTATAACTTACTACTCAGCTCGGCTGCGGCCAAGGAGGTATTCATGAGGACGGCTCATTACTATTCAACGGCTAATAAATGTGGACATCAACTTGCTGAGTATGTGAAGGTCAGATCGGAGCGGACCACGATTCCGGCTATTAAAGATGATATGGGTAATCTCTGGACTAATACTGATGACATCTGCTCTCAGTTCAGGAACTTTTATACTGATTTGTATGCTTCCGATGTGCCTGACCCTCTCTTGTTTGAGCCCTTTCTAGCTAATCTACCACACTCTACTATTACATCTAGTGACAATGAAATGCTGTCGGCACCTGTACATGAATCACAGATAAGAGAAGCCCTACTTTCAATGGCTAAAAAGAAAGCTCCTGGGCCTGATGGCCTCACAGTAGAGTTTTACCTCGCATTTCAAGATCTGTTGATTCCGACCTTATTGAAATTTTTTGATTACCTTATTGCCACTGGAGATATCAGAGGTACATTTACCGAAGCCACAATAATAGTTCTGCTGAAGACAGACAAGGACCCTTTGGATGTAAAGAGCTATAGACCTTTATCACTGATTAACTTAGACGCGAAGATTTTTGCTAAAATCCTGGCGATGCGCTTGCAAGCGGTACTACCCACAGTGATACACTCTGACCAATGTGGCTTCATGTCAGGTCGCCTTTCCTCGGATAATACCAGACTCTTCTCTCATATTATCAATCAAGCTCAGCACTCTACGAACCCCCTGGTGGCTATGGCTTTGGACGCGGAAAAAGCCTTTGACCGTGCGGAATGGTCCTTTTTATTCCACGTGCTGCGATGGTTTGGATTCCACTTGGATTTTATAAAAATGGTTAGGATTCTCTATGCCAATCCATCAACCAACCTAAGGATCAATAACTCTTTATCGAGGGCTTTCCGTCCGTCTCGAGGGACCAGACAAGGCTGCCCTCTTTCACCTTTATTGTTTAACCTAATTTTGGAACCACTGCTTATTGCCATCAGATCAAATGCTCACATCATAGGTTTTCATTGCGGGACCTTTCAGGTGAAACTCTCTGCGTACGCAGATGATATCTTGCTATACTCGGAGCCGGAATCTCTCAGCAGCATTTTTATTACCATTGAGTCATATGCTAGGGTTTCTGGATACAAGCTTAATATTTCAAAAACAGAACTCATGCCTCTTAACAGTGCTGTATGTCATGACTCCTTGAAACGTCATGGGGTTAAACTAACATCCCAAAAATTGAAATACCTGGGATTGTTTTTTGGCCCAACTTTGGAGGATACAAGTAGCCTCAATGAAGATCTATTGCTTCACACTGCCAAATCATTGACGGAGCGTTGGTCTCCACTAAAATTATCCTGGTGGGGTAGATTGGACACCATCAAAATGATTTTGACCCCCAAGATAAACTATATTCTATCGATGATACCGTTTTTATTCTCATTGAGTGTTTATACACGTCTGGAATCAATATTGGTCAAATTTCTTTGGAACCAAAAAACACCTCGCATCGCTCTAAAGAAACTGAAAATGTCCAAGGAACATGGAGGTGTGAACTTTCCAAGTTATTACGACTACCATTTGGCGTTTCTATCCAGACAAGGCTCTAAATGGATAGAGGAGTGTCCAATATTGCGCCCTCCTGCATGGCTTCTCTTCGAAAGAGCTTTTCTTCCTGAGCATCATCTGCGCCTCTTACCCTTTACAAACCCTTCTGCTAAAATCAAGCAGGATGTCATCATCTCTTCCACAAGGAAAGCGATCCAGATCTTGGATGAATCAGCTGACATTGGATGGAACTCGACGACTCACTCATCTATATGGAACAATCCACATATAAAGATTCAGGGACAATACATTGAATGGCAATCATGGATCAAACTGGGCGTATGTCAGGTTCATCAACTAATGGAAGATTCCAAACTGTTGTCTTTCACTGCCCTTCAAGTTAAATACGACATACCTGCAAATCATTTCTTCCGCTGGATGCAACTACATCACTGTATCTCTTCTAGCCATTTACTTAACACTCTGACACATGTTGTTCCTACACTGTGTCTTTGGTGTTCAACGTACAGCGGTGAAAAGAAAGAGGCCTCTGCATGGTATCGTATTCTACGGAATCATAAATTCTCATCTTGTAGGTCTTTACATGATGTTTGGAGTCATGACATTAATATTATGTTCACCCCCGTTACTTGGGAACATATATGGTTATCCGCCAGGAAGTCTCTCAAATCCTCATCAATAGCACAAATGATGTTCTTCATCCTACACAGGGCGTATTGGACACCACATAGACTGTCAAAAATTGATAGTAAACACTCGAATAAATGCTGGTCTTGTTCCATTAATGTGGGCACCCTTGATCACATGCTATATCACTGTCCCAATGTCAGGTCTTACTGGTCGCAAGTGTGGTCGATTATTTGTGATATCTTACCTATCTCATCTGCACTTTCTTTTCCAATTGTTATATTTGGCTCAAATGTGTTATCAGATGATCTTGATGTATACCAATCCAGGTTATTGTCTTGTCTGCTACAATTAGCGATTAAACCTGTTCTAGCCAACTGGAAAGACTCTTCCACCTTGGACTCTAATATCTGGTGGAATACAGTATGTTTATTTGTCAAATTTGAAAAAGTTGCCGCTGAAAAATCGAACTCCATACCTACTTTTAACAAAATTTGGGGCCCTCTCCTGATAGAGACATGATTACCGTACTCTTGGGCATATATACTTTCCCTTTTGTAACATATATCTACTTGATTTGACAATATGTTTGTGATCAAGCATCTTAGTTGTGATACAGCTCTGTAATGTTAGCTTTTCTTTCTTTTCTTTTCTCATTACCCATGTTATATGCTTGAAATAATAAAAGAAATTGAACTTAAAAAAAAAAATAAATAAATATATTTCTTTATTATTCACTCCTTATATATTGTCCCTCCTGCTTTGAAAATCATTTGCGGTGTTTGTCTATATTTATGCATTTTCTTACACCTGTAGGGATTTGATGCAAATCTGTTCTTTACTAATCCTGTATGATGGAGATCTGTTTTTCAGCTATCTGTGCTATTAATAATAATTAACCCCCTCCTTTACTAGCATTTTTAGCGCCCTCTATGGCATTAACAGCTCGGATGCTCATAGAAATTCCATGAGCGTAGGGGCTGTTACCATTCTAGCCGGTGCAATAAACGCTAGTGTGGCTTTATAAAGGAGGGGGTATATTATTTGTATAGGATTCTGTTTCTTTTCTGCACATCACTAGCCAAATTTATTTACATTCATGGGTTGCAGGACTTTGACAAAGGAAATATTTTCAAAACTTTATTAGTGCTCAATGGTTTCCAAATAGTATGTTTAATATTCATTTCTTGGGTTATATGAAGTTAAGGTAGGGTGGCTGTTGTACTGTAATATCATCTATCTGGGGTCCCTCAAGAAAACCTTACATAGACTCCGAATCATACAAAATTCTGCAGTGCAACTGATCTTCAGTATAAAAAAATGGGACCACATAACCCCCTACTACCAAAAACTCCACTGGCTACCACTAGAACAGGGATCTCAAAGTCCCTCCTTGAGGGCCGCAATCCAGTCGGGTTTTCAGGATTTCCCCAATGAATATGCATTGAAAGCAGTGCATGCACATAGATCTCATGCATATTCATTGGGGAAATCCTGAAAACCCGACTGGATTGCGGCCCTGAAGGAGGGACTTTGAGACCCCTGCACTAGAAGCATGAGTGCTATTCATATTTGCCTGCCTTTGTTTCAAATCTGTCCTTGGCATGGCCCCGCTATACCTGGCCTCCCACTTTAAATTCGATTGTTCCACCAGACCCACACGTAGAATACGTCTGTTCAGCCACCCTTCAATAAAAACCTGCCAATACAAAAGATTCCTAAACACAACGCGAGCCTTCCAAGCAAGTCAACAAAACAGCTGGCTAGGCAACTTCATCAAACTCTCCTCATCCTACCTTAACTTCAGAAAACTAATTAAAACAAACCTGTTCAACCGATTTGTAACCAAGAACCCTTAAACCCTCTACTGCACTCCTTTTCACATCTTGTTTCCCCACATTGTGACTTTATGTAACCAAAATCCTCACTGTTATTTTTTTCTTCTTCGCTGTATCCAAATTCTCCATTGTTATTTTCCTTCGTTGACTGTCCAGCTCTTCTTGTTGTAAACCACCTCGAACTACTATGGCTTTGGCGGTATATAAAAATAAAATTATTATTATTAATAATCCAGGGGCTGATTCTATAAACGGGCGTCCCAAATGTAAGCAGCAGAAGATGTCCTACCACTGTCAGGCTGTCAATCAGAATGCATGTTTTTGGAAAAAAAAAAGCTTCCTGAGGCAGGCCGCCTGCACTGTAGGCATTTGTCACAGGTCTAGAGAAACAAGTAGGGACACATAAGCTTGGCCAAGGCTGGGTGTGGGAGTGGTTTCACCCAGAAGTGGCCTTGGGTGAGTTTATGCATCCGTACGCGTCTCCCTGGAGCCGCAACAGACGTTTGAAATGGAGGCCAGCAAAATGATGGCCTACATTTCAAAACCTAAAAGTAGACGAAGCCAGCTCAGCTGATCGCAACAAGGGAATCCCTGATCAGCTGAGCTAGCATGCATAGATTCCAGCGCTGTTCTTTGTAATTCAATAGCGACTCAATATCGCCACCCCTGGATTTTTTAATTAAAGACATTAGAATCCAATGGACTAAATGCTGAACTATGTAGATTGGATGTCTCTGACAAAAAGTAACCTATGAGTTATTGCCAAGTGTTTGTGATGTCAACATTGAGTGATATCATCAGTATAGTAGGGGCTTTATTAAGACTATAGATGCTGAAGTGCTATTTTGCCCAGTCTATGCATGCAAATGAATATGCTAAAAATGTTTCAAGTTTCAAGTTTATTTAAATTTTGATGTACCGTTCATCAAATGTCAGAGCAGTTTACTTTAAAAATAAGTAAATAGATTAAAAATTTAAATACAAGGATTGATTAGTCTGTAAGTCTGTTGGTCTAACCCATTATTTTAAATTTTAAACGATATGTTTAAATATATGCCTTCTTTTTTTTATTATTATTAATGTATCTCGCTTAGTAAAACTAAATAAGTGATTCATCAAACTAAACTAATACTTGAAACTTGATATCCAAATAGACAATCAACAAGATACATAAGGGATATGAGGAAGAAATACAATATATTATTAGTAAAGAATATAAAGGTTGAACACAGAAGGGGGAGGGGAATGAAAAAAAAAAGATTTAAAATTATCTAGTCTTTGTCAGATTTTGGTTAAAATAATACTTTTCTTATAATGATGGTACAAAACTGTTTGTTGGCAAAGGAAGCCTTTCATATCATATGCGTCCTTGAACAAAAAGGTTCTAAGATTAGATTTAAAACCTATCCAAAGAAAGTTCATGTCGAAGATGAGAAGGCATAGCATTCCATAAAGTAAGATAAGGAGAATGATTTGTGAGTTTTGAAAAAAAAAAAAAAAAAATTCAATTTAGGGCTCCTTTTACTAAGGTGCACTAGCGTTTTTAGCGCACGCACGAAATTACCGCATGCTAAACTGCGTGGTATGCTTCTTTGAATAACACCAGCTTAATGCTGGCATTAAGATCTAGCACGCACGGCAATTTAGTGTGCGCTATTCCATGCGTTAAGGCCCTAACGCACCTTAGGAAAAGGAGCCCTTAATTGTGTAAATGCAAGATTTATTAATTTCAGTGTTTTGTGATTTTTTTTTTTAGATAAACCCTGCCCTGACACAGCCATTAGTGAAATATGCATGTCAAAAGTGGGTTTATGAAAATCACTTCAAGATAAGTGTTTTTGTGACATTACAACTTTTGAAATTGTCAAAAGTGAAGTGGATGAATATTTTATTTTATTTTTTAAACTTTATTCATTTTATATCTGAAATCAAGTACAATAAATATAGAAATCAATTTAACTTTCAAATACACTTGATATCTTATAATTAAACCTTATAAAATACAATAATATTCCCCTTCCTTATATAATCATGAAAAATAATATATTTTAATTAATCCACCCCCCTCCCCCCCTTACTGTCTTAAACTTTTTAATTCAGGGAAGAATAATTTTTAATCTTTACAAAAATTCATCAGTGGCCTCCACACATCTTTAAATTTGTTATAATTCCCTTTTTGGACCGCTAACGCCCTTTCCATTATATATATATATATAAGTGGATGACTATTAATTTGCAAGTTATGAACAAATTGCAAAGTAGAGATTAAAACCGTGGTGCTGATGAGGAGGCTTGCAGCTAAATGTTTTTCCTTGGCGGGTGAACTATTTTCCCACTTCAGTGTCACTTCAGAACTTCACGGTATTGCGGTATATAAGCTGTTATTATTATTATTATTCTGATGGCTCTCTAACTCAGTTGAAATGTTGTTGAAGCAAGTATTCTAAGTGAATGCAACAAAATAAGCATAAATTTAGAACTGTAATTTATTTGGACTTTAAGTTATAGTGACTGGGCATCTATGTGTGATGAATGTGAGTATTTTGGCTTGTCCACATTTAAGTGATAACCCCCCTCTTTTACTAAGGCGCACTAGCCGTATTAGCGCACGCTAAATGCAAACGCGGCCATAAAATATAATGGACATGTTAGCGTTTAGCGAGCGCTAATATTTAGCATGCGCTAAAACGGATAGTGCGCCTTAGTAAAAGGATCCCAAATTCTGTACCGGCATTTATACCAGATTTCCAGTGGCATAAATTCTGGTGCACAACTTTAGGTCTGGGATTTGGTTACTCTATAAAGCATGCTCATTTTTCAGCACCCTCTAAAGAATAGCGCCAATTTTTGTCAGCGACTTCTGCGGGCCATTTATTGAATCTAGCCCTATTTGTCCAGTAGCCTGGGCTTATTAAGTGTACGATAAGGTATACCTCTTTTTTAATAAATTTCTTTCTGTCTCAAAGAGCCCCAGCTTGATTCACCCAAATTCCAAATGTAGAAAAAAATTTCCAGTAGAAAGACATGCACGAAATATTAAGGAATTAAAAATATCATCATATGTTTAAACAGTGACTCAGAGACAGCATCTGTGTCTCGAAGATATTATGTAAACCCCCACTGCACTGCTTTTTAGGTTGACCTTAGCTCTGAGCTGCACAATATATTATCATCCCTATTCCAGTGTGGAAAGCCTCATTCCTTTTCCAGTATGTGTCCCTCAGGATGGCATCATGCACATCTGGAATTGTGGCAGAGGAACCGCAGTAAGTATGCTCACAATCTGATATCAGCACTGAGGATGAGCACGAATCCAGGAATAAGTACCCACACTCCAACGTACCTTTTTGGACAAATTTTGAAACTTTTTCCAGCTGTGCAACTCCATAATAGAAAATGCAGGTTCACTCACTGGTAAAATATTCCTCTCTGATAATGGCTTACATAAGTGGAAATGAGTCCGTTATACATGGAGAGAGGAAGGGAAAAATGAACAGCTTCTGCTGAGAGCATCCCAGTAGAAAGCATCCCATATGAAAGTAATAATTAACTATATAAGCAAATCTTCAAATATAATAATCAATTTTCAAAATATAAAATACTCTAGGAGAATAATTTAACAGGTCTAATTTGGGCCAAAGAATGTGAACTGTCCTTGATTTGTTTGGTAAAGTATATTCTTTTCATTTTTGTTGGTTACCCCCTTGAAACCCCCCTACACTTTGTTTTATAATTTTTTATGAACCAGCTTTGGGAGGAATGATTATGAAATTTAGCTTCAAGAGAATAGTGGGATGTTAGTGGTGGCCCATTCTCCTTAAGAGGCAGGGATAGTTTTGAAGTCTTGTTTAATATGAAGAGATTGCCAGGGTACCTGATATAAGGGCTCATTTTACTAAACAGCGCTATAGGTTTTTAGCGCAGGCTGGTGAGGTAAATGCCCCGACGCTCATTGAATTCCTATGAGCCTTGGAACATTTACCTCGCCGGCCACCTCTAAAAACCTCTTGCACTGTTTAGTAAAACCCAGCTTAAATGTTGTGTTGCATTGTCCTGAAGCAGCAAGAGAGACAATGCAGTGGCCGTTGGCAGATTTTCATCTTTTGTGGCGTCTGAAAATTGCATCATCAAAGCCCCTGACAGCATAAAGGCAATTCTATAAAGTAGTTAGTAAACAAATATTTTTGAAACAATAGTTTTCAAAAATCTTCCAAAAAATCCATATAAATCTACCTTGTTTCTTTTTTTAAAATAAATCTTTATTGGTTTTCAAAGCTAATACAAAGTGCCATGAATGATACAGACATTAATAACAAAATAAGCACTTAAATTCCATTAAATAATAGTACAGAAGATAAATATCCCTCCCCTCCCATCCAACAATTGAATCAAGAAATAAACCAAAAAGATACCCCACCCCCACCCCACCCCCCGTCCTGGATATGAATAAAAGCAAAAAATTTAAACAAAGACAATTATGTTGAATTAACAAAGGATGTCAACGGGCCCCAAACCAAATTAAATAATATGCTACGCCCCAACATATCTGCATTCATCTTTTCGTATTTGTACCCTAAACATAAAACTGGCCCACCAAAATGGAAAGTTAAGGCAATCGCAATTCTTCCAATTGCAGGTTATCATTTGCATACCTATCCTCGTCATAATCAAGAAGAACCTGCCTTTGTAACGATCCATGGGAGGCTTAATATGCAGCAATGTTCCACATATAATTGCCTCACACGTCAAGGGGATTGTTGATTCCAGTATGAGGTTAATCTGTCCCCATGTGGACAAATGGACAATAGAACAACAGATACCAAAAAGGGAGGTTCTCCTTCAAGACAGCTGCATTCCTATTGGTGGGATTTTAACCTTGTTTCTAATGTTATGCACTGGTATCCCTAAATGTTTTATAAAGCGTAGACTGGTTATCTCCTTCCCTTTCAGTTCAAGATGTACTATACAGTATATATTAGGAGGAGGGTTACCAGATTTCCTCTTTGAAAAAAGAGGATGCCTGGACCCAGCCCATTCTACCTCCAGTCCCATCCTGTTCTGCCTGCAGCTCTGCCCCATTCCTCCCCCCAGCCCCGCCCCCACACAAACCTCCCTGAGTTCAAAGGCCACATTTGGATGGTCTCAATGTAAATATGTATGTAGTTTTAGGTGGCTGAAAATCCATTTTAGAACATTTTATATACTGTACATACAGGATTACGTGCGCAATTGTCTTCGCGTTTTTGTCTTGCGCACATTTGACTTGCTACCATACATATATAACTGTTTCCCCTTCTTTTACGAAGGTGTGCTAACCGACTAGTGTGCGTTAATCGAATTAGCACAAGCTAAATGCTAATGCGTCCATAGCCTAAACACAGGTGTCAAAGTCGGTCCTCGAGGGCCGGAATCCAGTCGGGTTTTCAGGATTTCCCCAATGAATATGCATGAGATCTATGTGCATGCACTGCTTTCAATGCATATTCATTGGGGAAATCCTGAAAACCCGACTGGATTACGGCCCTCGATGAGGGACTTTGACACCCCTGGCTAACATGCACGTGTTAGCGTTTAGCGTGCTCTAATTCGATTAGCATGCACTAATCGGTTACCGCACCTTAATAAAAGAGGGCCTTTATGTTATGCAGATAGAAGGAAATCACTATTTAAAAATCAGCAAAATAAAATAAATCCATGCTTAGTGCCCTTCTGTAAACTGCATCTGGAGTTAGGCACAGTTTATAGCATATGTGTAGTGCCCGTCTGCATATTTTCACAACCCGCTTAGGTTTAAGCAGGCTATAAGACTTTTAAAGAAATAAACTTTAGGCATGGCCATTTACGCCAATAAAACCTGACAAATGCCTGCACCTAAATTGTGCATAGATAGGGCAAATTCTATGACAGTGTGCCTAACTTTAAGGAATGCCCTTGATCCGCTCATGCCCCTTCCCTGCCCTTGTTCCCATTTTGAGATCTACACATCAGAATTTACCTGTACCACTTTATACAATACACTTAGAAAGTTGTGCGTGCAAATTCTAACCAGTGCCAATACTTGGTTGTTAATTGGCAATTATTGGCAAGGATTGGCTTATTAACTAATTAAGTTGCACAGGCAAATCATAATGCGCACAGATTTGTGCACGCAACTTTAGTTGCAATATATAGAATCTGAAGGACAATGACATAGTAAGGGGGATTGGATATGGTCCATCCCGGTTTCCATCTTGGTGGGGGCGCTTGCACCCGTCCTCATCTCTGCTCCCCGCCCCGCTCTTTCTCACTTCTCCCCCTGCCACATACGTGCCTTCAACTTCACCCCCCCACCCCCGCCGTACCTCTAGCTCTTCATCGGCATGAGCAGCAACTTCAACTTGCTGCTCATGCTAGCGTCAGCTCTCCCTCTGACATTACTTCTGGGTCCTGCACCTAGGAAGTGACATCAGAGTGAGAGCCAACACCGTATGCAGGCAGCAAGTTTGCGATGCTGCTTATGCCGGGAAAGTTAAAGAGGTATGGGGGAAGGGGCACGTGTGTGCAGGTGGCAGGAGGCGGGGAAGGAGCGGGTGAAAGAGAAGAGGGCAGGGGAGGGGGTACCACTGCTGGAGGATACCACTGCTCTCACCCTCGCTATACCACTGCTGGAGGATACAGCAAGGCTTGTTGAAATTTAGCACAGAATTACATGGTTTAATGAAAATTCAGCTCTCTTAAAGTTTCAAGTTTATTATTTATTTGATATACTGCCTATCATTATGTCTAGGCAGTTTACAATAAATTTAATAAAACCATAACTGATAAAACAGGGGATTAAAAGATAACATTATTACTGGGACATAAAGATAATTTTCCAACTCTCGCTCTCATTCTGATAAATTCCACCCAACACCATCTACATTGGAGGATGGGGCTTTTCCCCTCATCGCATGACATATGGGGGCGAATGTCAATCTGAAACCAGCACAATGACTTTTTGCTGTGCAGGGGTAAAACTGTGGAACTCACTAGTAGGACACTATCGGAAATGTGGTAATAGAGGTTCATTTAGGAAAGTACTTAAAACACAATTGTTTATAAATGCCTTTTTTAGGCATTGATTTTTCCTGATTGCTGATTTTCTGAAGATCTGATTATGTATGTTTATTTGTCTTTTATTTTGTTTTAAAACCTATGTATGTAATATTTTGTGAACTGTTTAGGCTTTAGACGGTCTAGAAAATTTTAAAATAAATAAATAATGTTATCAGCTTCCAATTAATTTTTGGATTAGTAACTGAACTCAAAGCTGCCTTTTTATGTCAGTCAACAGCATACATGATATTGTACCTTGGAAGACTGTTTTTTAATATAAAGTTTCTCTTTCTCTCTCCGTTACTAGCCTCTTTTAATGTTTGGGATTTCCTGGACTTTTCTGCAGCATCCCTTTGAAGATAAATCATTTTTCCCCTGTGGATCAGGCTAGCTGGTTTTATGCACGGCTGACAGTGAGATTTGAGAAACACATTTCTACAAAGTATGGTTTGAAAAGATGTGCTAATACTGCGTATGAATACAGATACAAAAATACCCAGGGGCAGCAGCTTGGCTCAGCAGAGTTCAAGGAACTTGGCTGCAAAAAGAGGGGCCTGAGAAATAGAACATGATCAAAGTCTTGGGAATCCTTGCAAATGACAGTTTGGGCTTGGAAAGTACACTTGCATACGATGGACACATGAATTTTGAATGTTTATGAAAAATGTGCAAATTGGCACTGAGGATTAGGGCAAATGTTCACAAGTTATAAGCTTCTGTAGAATGTAACCTTTATCTCCCCTGTTTTTCAAGCACATGTAACTTTGGAAACTTTTGCAAGGTTCAGACAGGATACCTTACAGTTAGCGATAGATGTGAACTGGTAATTTGAAATTAAAAGTGATATTTTTTATAAATATACAATTAGGATCTCCATCCTATCCCTTGGTTATTCTTGGATTTCTGTCAATATGAGATTGATCAACAGTTTAGAGGTGATCAGTGGAGTGCCGCAGGGCTCGGTTTTGGGCCCGATCCTATTCAACATCTTTATAGGAGACTTGGCAGAGGGGCTCCGAGGCAAAATAACATTATTCGCCGATGACGCCAAACAATGTAGTGGGCAAAAGCACAACAGACAAAAACTCAATACCCGACAACATGATGCACAACCTAATCCTACTGGAGCGCTGGTCTAGGACCTGGCAACTCAGCTTCAATGCCAAAAAATGCAAAGTCATGCACCTGGGCAGCCAAAATCCATGCACGACTTACACCTTTAATGGCGAGATCCTAACAAGAACGGTAGCAGAACGAGACTTAGGGGTGATCGTCAGCGAGGACATGAAGACTGCCAATCAAGTGGAGCAAGCTTCATCCAAGGCTAGACAAATCATAGGTTGCATACGCAGGAGTTTCGTCAGCCATAAGCCGTAAGTCATTATGCCATTGTATAGATTCATGGTGAGACCCCCATCTAGAATACTGTGTACAATTCTGGAGGCCACATTACCGCAAAGATGTGCTGAGACTGGAATCGGTCCAGAGAATGGCCACCCGGATGGTCTCGGGACTCAAGGATCTCCCGTACGAGGAACGGCTGGATAAATTGCAGCTGTACTCACTCGAGGAACGCAGAGAGAGGGGGTGACATGATCGAGACATTCAAGTATCTCAGGGGCCACATCGAGGTGGAAGAAGATATCTTCTTTTTCAAGGGTCCCGCGGCAACAAGATGGCATCCGTGGAAACTCAGGGGCGGGAAACTGCACAGTGACACCAGGAAATTCTTTTTTACTGAAAGGGTGGTTGATCTCTGGAAGAGCTTTCCACTTCAGGTGATTGAGACCAGCAGCGTGCCTGATTTTAAGGCCAAATGGGATCGTCACGTGGGCTCTATTCATAGAGAAAGGTAGGGGAGGGACATTAGGGTGGGCAGACTAGTTGGGCCGTGGCCCTTATCTGCCGCCTATTTCTATGTTTCTATGTTCCAGTTGCCAGCAAATTCACTAACTCCAGCAAACTTTATTAATAGACAGGTTATATTGCATGAAATGGAAACTGTGGTAAAATAACTCATCAAGTGCCCCTTTTACAAAGCTCTGGTAGAGATTCTCCTGTGGTATATACACCAAAGCCCATAGAAAATGAATGAGCTTCGGTGCTTTAGTAAGTGCTATCACTGCATCCCATGTCAGTGACTCTATTCTAGCTGATGTTGTTTATCTAGTGGTGAGACATATTTTATATAATGATTAAGAACTTGATTCATTCAAATATAGCTCTAAAAAAAAATTGCATCTGAAGGGCATTTTCGATATGACGTCCAAATCTGAGTTTGGATTTTTTGGGAAACATGCACAAAAATCCAATGGCGAACGTGACCATTTTTGAAACAGAAAAAAAGTCTATCATTTTGTTTCAAAAAGGGTCATTTCTCAGATGTGCTTATTCTGGGTGCATCTATCTTTTAGAACCAATTTAAAAAAAAGTGCAAAAGAAAAATTCATAAAACAATCCATTGGGATGTAGGAGGGGCCAGCATTTTTGTAGACTGGCCACATGGACATCCCAGTAGAGCAGTGGGGCACCCCAGGGGACACTGCAGTGAACCTCACATTAAAAGGTCCAGGTACTCATCTCACCATAACTCCTGTCTAGTGTATGGCAAGCAGTCCAAACCCACCCCAAGCCTTCTGGACCCACTATATACCAAACCAATAGCCTTTATGCCTGCAGGTATCACCTATATTTAGGTACAATGGGATGTGGGTGGGTTTTAGAAGGCTCACATGATCCACCATAGAGTGGGATATGGGCCTGGGTCCCCATCTCTATAGTTCACTACACCACCCAATAGGCTACTTCAGGGAGCTGTTTGCTGCTCTACTAGGACAGGCTATAACATCTGAAAATATCATACAGGCAGGTATATACTGTTACATTCACATCTCTGGGGGGTGGAAGGGGGTCAGTGAACACTGGGGAAGTGCGGTGGGGGGGATCATGCTTTCATCCCTCCAGTGGTTATCTGGTCATTTTAGGCACCTTTTTGGCACTTATTAGTTATTGAAACAGGTCTAACCCCAAATGTTCAAATTGTGCCCTGGGCGTTTTCTAAAATGTTCGATTGTTGCAGAAAAACTTCCAAATCATAAGCTCTCCCTAGTCCCGCCCAAACCACACCTCTAACACGCCCCCCTTCAGATTTAGACACACTGCAGACAACCACCACAGAAATCCATCTACAAAATACATTTTGAAAATGGTGAATTTGGAAAGCTTGGTGAGATAAATGTCCATCTCCTCCTCTATGCCACTTTTTGGATGGTTTTCTTTTTGAAAATCAGCCCCTTAGTGAATTCCATGAATAAAAATAACAGCACATGTTATAACGATGATCAAGGGACCTATAAACACAGTTCTTACCTAGATGATGAAATTCATTATTAGCTTGATTATACAGTAATACGAGTATCTGACCCTTATTATTCTGTTTTATAGCAGATTTCTGGCAGCGTGGTTTCACCAAATTAACACTGCATCACACAAACCTGGGGAAAAAAAATTTTTTGACAGGGTGACCAGATGTAGATTGAGACACACACTGGACATAGCAAACTTATTTCAATAATATCACTGAGACATCCCCAAAAAGCAGCTCTTAAATAAACTGAGCAAACTAAAGCTTGATCTTAAGGTGGTAAACTAGCCCCCTCTTTTACAAAGGTGCACTAAGCGTTTTAGCGCATGCTAATCAATTTAGCGTACGCTAAATGCTAATATGACCATTTTAGGCCCTGTTTTACTACGGTGTGCTAACCGATTAGCGTGCGCTAAACGCTGATGCGTGCATGTTAGTCTATGAACGTGTTAGCGCTTAGCTCGCGCTAAATCAGCTACTGCACCTTAGTAAAAGGACCTCTAGGTGATAAACTGGCTACATAATAAGCAACAGAGGGTAATAATAAATTCCAATGTAAACCAAAGAAAAGAGGTTTACTTTTTGTTTGTTTGGATTTGGCTCACTCAGTGCAAAACCTCTAAGATTCTCTTCATAGGTGTATACAGTGTTCCCCCGGTCATTCGTGGTCCTGGTCATTCACGGTATTTTTCAACCGCGAACCGTTGACAAGGAGAGGGCAACTGGAAAGGCAGTAGAGAGCAGCCGGAGCGCCGGCGAGTGTAGGAAATCACTCGCTGTATGCTCCGACCGCCTCTTCCTGCACTAAAGTCGGGCCTTATCCAATCAGGAGCTGCTTTGACACGGAGCTCCTGATTGGTTAAGGCCCGACTTAGTGCAGGAAGAGGCGGTCATAGCATACAGCGAGTGATTTCCTGCACTCAACGGCGCTCTGGCTGCTCTCTCCTGCCTCTCCCGCTGCCCTCTCCAGTCTCCGCATGAAAAACCATATTTGTGGTTTTTTAAGATTTGCGGGGGTTCCTGGAATGGAACCCCCGCGAATATCGGGGCAGTACTGTATACTGTTTTATTTTTCTACAAGTGAATTAAAGCTAGTATACTTTATAGTAAATAAAATGGTTCAACACAGCATATCATAACACACACAAATTAATATAGACAACCTCTATACCCCCTCCCCTCACACTTTCTGTATGGAATGGAGGGAGGGCATAGCACTGCACTACAAAATAAAACTTCCTCTCCAATTTTATTGCAGTCAAGGAGTTGTGCAGCTGGCACACTGGGACTTCTCTTTTTACTCTGCCACTGCCGCTTTCCTGAACTAGCAGCAGCAGCTGCAAACTTTAAATCCAGCCATTGTGGGACCTTTTTGCACCTCCCTGCGGCTGCCAGTCCACCCCTGCCGACATTACTTCCTTGTTTTGAAGCAGAGCCGACAGCTGCGGGGAGTGCAAAAAGATCCTGAGATGGCTGCATTTAAGTTTACAGCTGTTGCTGCTGATTTTGGAAAGCAGCAGCAGTAGTGGAGAAGTGAGGGGCAGGATATTAGATGGAATTGGGGTAGAGGGAGAGAGAGAGGGCAATTGTTGATGGAAGTAGGGTGAAGGGAGAGAAAGGGGGGCCAATGCTGATGGAAATGGGGTGGATGAAGTGAAAGAAGAGGGCAGACAATGGATATTAGTAGGGAGGGGAGAAAGGGAGAAGGGGAGAAGATGCTGGACAGAAGTGGGGAGGGAGGGGATAGAGAGAGGGGAGCAGACTCTGGATGGAAGTGGGGAGGAGAGAGAGAGGGGGAGCAGATGCTGGATAGAACTGGAGAATAGAAAGAGAGGGAAGTAGACACTGGATGGAAGTGGGGCGAGAGAGGGGGCAGACAGATGGAAGTGAAGAAGAGAGAAAGGAGAGTATATACTGAATGGAAGGAGAGGGATAAAGAAAGAAAGGGCACATGTTGGATGAGGGAAGAGGAGAGTTAGTAAGATACTAGAGGTAAATCATGCAAAATTAACCTGATTGAATTCCGTGACTGGGCGACCAGAGAATTCTTTATGTTTATGTTTATTAAAAACTTTATATACCGCATACAGCCTAAAAAAGGATCCAAGCAGTTTACAATGTATAGTTCACATTCATTAAGTAAAGAACTCCATTTAAAAATAGGAAAGGAAAGAATAAAAGCAAAAGTTTTTTTTTTCAATAAAATACTATAACAATCACCATCTCAGTAATAACAATTCTAATAATAAAAATTCTAATAGCAAAAAAGTAAAACAATCAAATCTCAATAAACCATAACTAATAGACAGAACTAAAAATTTGCATAACAGAAATTAATAATTAAATAAATACAGATTACAGTCCCAGACTCAGTTCTTTAATTGAGAAAGCCAATTGAAAAAAATGTGCTTTTAAATGTCTTTTAAAATTTATATATGATTCTTCTTTTCTCAAGTCTATGGGCAAGTTATTCCATAGCCTCGTAACTAAATAAAAGAATGCATAATCTCTAGTTGATACAAGATATGCCTTCGAGATATGAGGAATGACTACCCTATTGTCATTCAAAGATCGTAATAAACACATTGGAGCATAAAATAACACCAAGTTAGAAAGATATGAAGGCTGCAGCTGAAATAATGCTCTATGTGTCAACATCAGGATCTTAAATTTGATCCTAAATTCCATTGGTAACCAATGGAATTTTAAATACAAAGGTGTCACATGATCACAAATATATGACGAACCTAAAAATCTAATTGCAGCATTTTGCACTATTTGTAAGAACTTCAGCTGTCCTGCCCCAATACCTGCATATACTAAATTGGATCAAGGATATGTGCTAGATGTAATTTACTTAGGGCCTCTTTTACAAAGCCGCACAGCAACAGCCTCGAAGCCCTTTAAATCTCTGTTGCAAAGCCTTTGACACACTTCCTCTTAGGAATCTCTTGAACAAGCTTGACTGGATGACGTTAGGACCCAAAGTGATGAACTGGATTAAAAACTGTTTGACGAACAGACATCAGAGGGTAATGGTTAATGGAATTCGCTCGGAGGAAGGAAAGGTGAGAAGTGGAGTGCCTCAAGGATTGGTGCTGGAGCCAATTCTATTCAACATGTTGTTTCAGATCTTTTAACCCATTAGATTCTAGGAAATTCACTATCCTTTCCTTCAACAATGCTTCCATTATTTTTTTCAATAACTGAAGTGAGGCTTACTGGTCTGTAGTTTCTGCTTCATCTCTGTGACCACTTTTGTGAAGAGGGACAACATCCACTCTTCTCCAATCCCATGGACTCTCTCCCGTTTCCAGGGATTTACAGAACAAATCTTTAAGTGTACCTGCCAGAATCTCTCTGAGCTCCCTCAATATCCTGGGATGGATCCTGTGTGGTGCCATGGTATTGTCCACCTTCGATATTTCAAGTTGTTCATCCACAGTTTCTTCCGTGAACAGTGTGGTGACCACTCCATTCTCATATGTAACTTTGCCAGCCAATTGCGGTCCTTCTCCAGGATTTTCTTCCATGAACACAGAATGGAAGTATTTGTTTATTAAGGTTGCTTTTTCTTCATCATTCTCCACATAGTGGTTTAAAGTTTCTTTCAGTCCTACAATTCCATTTTTCAATTGATTCCATTGATTACTGTATGAATTGAGAAAATTTGATATAAGTAAATTGCTGGGTTCTTGTGAAATAATGTTGATGCGAGATATTCATCTGTCTTTACTATTGATTAACGATATGTGAGGGGGACTTGTGTAACTAATGGACAGACTGGATGGACTGTTCAGGTTTTTATCTGCTGTCATTTGCTATGTTACTATGCTATGTTATATTACATAAAAATGACTGGACCCCTGTAAAATTAACTAAAAGTAACCTAGATCAAGAGAATCAATCTATGACATGCAAGGCTTCATTTGGTACCTTATCACATGTCTTTATATGAGTATACAAGGGGAGGCTGAAAAGTTCTTAGCCCAAGTAACCAACTTCCTAAATTCTGAGTGTTATTTTGCCACTATAGCTGAAAAGAGTATTATCTTATTTGGTATGTGCCAATTTGCAGAAACAAAATTCTCTGTTTTTTGACATTATTTAAGATCATTGATTGAACCATATCCACTTCATTTTGTTCTTGGCTGGGCTGATACCTTTTCAGCACCCCCTCATAAGTCTTTGAAAGACTATTGGAATGGGATTTGGTCATGCATTTCTGCAATTTTTAATATTCAGGAATCATATTCCTATATGATTGTAATCTGGAAATCCCTGGATTTGAATAATCTCCTACTTTTAACAGCGAGATATTTATTTGATATACTTTTAATAGTGACTGTGAAACTCGTTCTTTTATATTGGAAATATAAATCTTTATGCAGAAGTGGTGGAATGCCATATGATTGTATCATAGATATGAGGAGGGTCATTATGGAAAACACCATATATTTTGTCTCTTAAATAACTCAGATCTATGTTCAAACAATCATAGCAGACGACACCAAACTATTTAGTGGGCTAGGACTAAAGAGGACTGCAAAGATTTACAAAGGGACCTAAACAAACTAGGAGAATGGGTGACGAGATAGCAGATGAAGTTCAATGTAGAGAAATGTAAAGTCTTGCATGTAGGAAACAGAAACCCGAAGTACAACTATATGATGGGAGGGCTGTTATTAGGTGAGAGTAACCAAGAAAGGGGCTTGGGGGTAATAGTGGACAAGACAATGAAGCCGTCGGCACAGTGCGCAGCGGCCGCTAAGAAGGCAAATAGAATGCTAGGTACTATCAAGAAAGGTACTACAACTAGAACAAAAGAAGTTATCCTGCTGTTGTATTGGGCGATGGTGCGCCCACATCTGAAGTACTGCATCCAATATTGGTCGCTGTACCTTAAGAAGGATATGGCGATACTCGAGAGGGTTCAGAAGAGAGCGACACGTTTGATAAAAGGTATGGAAAACCTGTCATACGCTGAAAGATTGGAGAAACTGGGGCTCTTTTCCCTGGAGAAGCGGAGACTTAGAGGGGACATGATAGAGACTTACAAGATCATGAAGGGCATTCAGAAAGTGGAGAGACAGATTTTTCAAACTTTCAAAAACTTCATGAACAAGAGGGAAATCAGGAAAAATTAAGAAGGGACAGATTCAGAACCAGTGCTAGAAAGTTCTTCTTCACCTAAAGGGTGGTGGACACCTGGAATGTGCTCCCAGAAGGCATGATAGGACATAGTACAGAATTGGGGTTCAAGAAGGGATTGGACAATTTCCTGAAGGAAAAGGGAATAGAAGGGTATGGATAGAGGCTTACTATATAGGTCCTGGACCTGATGGGCCACTGCGTGAGCAGACTACTGGGCATGATGGACCTCTGGTCTGACCCAGCAGAGGCACTGCTTATGTTCTTATGTTAAGTATTTCAATTATTGTGGAAGTTAAGACGAATTTCAATTCATAGTCCATATAGAAATAAATCAAAAGGAATAAAGGTGATACCTTTTTCATTGGACTAAGTGCATTGTTTGATTAGTTTTTGAAGGTAACCCTTCTTCTTCAGATTAGAAATAAGGAAATGTTGACAATATACTAAACTAAACTAAACCTTAAGGGGCTCAAAATTGAAAGAGAAAAACATCCAAAAACCAGCCTTAGTCAGCACTTGGATGAACATTGTCAAAATACGTCCAAGTGCCGATAATAAAAACGGGTTTTAGACATATTTCTAAACGGCGTAGGCCTTCATAGTGCCGCTGAATGACCATAGTTAAACGGGGCATTTCAGGAGGAGTGTCGAGGGCGGGATTTGGGCGAGACTTGGGCAGGCTTAGACTTAGTTGTACTGCATGTATAACCGAAAGTTATACCGCACAGGATCGATGGAACTTGGACGTTTGTGACTTAGACCAGCGTCTGCTCCCCTCTTTCTCTCCTCCCATTTCCTTCCTGCATTTGCTCCCTTATCTCTCCCATCTGCACTTCTATCCAGCATAGGATCCCCACTACCATCCAATGTCTACCCTTTCTCTCGACATCCACCCCTCTTCAATCAGCATCTGCCCCCTTTCTTTCCCTCCAATATCCTTCCCCCTTATGTCTCTCCCCTTTCTCTGCACATCAATTCTATCAGCACCACCCTTCCATACCACCCTGCCCCCTTTCTTTCCCTCCACCACTTTTTCATTCCAACATTCCTGCTCCTTTCTCTCCCTTCATGCAGCAAGGTCCCACGATGACCGTAGCTGCTGGCTGCCAGTCCACCCCACTCTGACGTACTTGCTCTGGAGCAGACTCAGCAGCTGCATGCTGGAAGGTCCCGCGATGACTCGTCTGCTGGCTCTGCTCCGGCAGACACAGGGAGTTGTGGCAAAGTCTCGCAATGACTACGTCTGCCGGGTCCACCCCCTCCGATGTAACTTACTTCTTCCGGAGCAGAGCCAGCAGACGAGTCATCGCGGGACCTTACTGTACCTCAGCGCGGCTGCCGACTCTGCTGCAGAGAAAGTAAGTCAGAGGTAATGTGACCATTTATTTTTTTCATCAAAAGGGGACATCTATTAATTGACTGTGTATCCTTTCTTTCATTTCTTTCTTTCTGCACTCAGGCCCAACAATTGTCCCTTTCTATTCCCTCCCTCCTTCCTTCCCATGTACTTAGTGCCCCCTGTGCCTCCTTCCCGTATCCATGGTACCCCCAGTGCCTCCTTCACGTGTCCTTGGGGCCCCCAGTGCCTCCTTCCCATGTCCTTGGTGCCCCCAGTGCCTCCTTCCCGTGTCCTTGGTGCGACCAGTGCCTCCTTCCGTGTCCTTGGTGCCCCCAGTGCCTCCTTCTCGTGTCCATGGTGCCCCCAGTGCCTCCTTCCCGTGTCCATGGTGCCCCCAATGCTTCCTTCCCGTGTCCTTGGTGCCCCCAGTGTCTCCTTCCCGTGTCCATGGTGCCCCCAGTGCCTCCTTCCTGTGTACATAGTGCCCCCAGTGCCTCCTTCCCGTGTCCTTAGTGCCCCCAGTGCCTCCTTCCCATGTCCCATGTCCATGGTGCCCCCAGTGCCTCCTTCCTGTGTCCATGGTGCCCCCAGTGCCTCCTTCCCGTGTCCTTAGTGTCCCCTGTGCCTCCTTATGTTCCCCCCCCCACTGCCTTCCAGATGTTGTTCACCCCCATAGCCAGCCTGCCTGGCTGCCTACTTATCTCCCTCCCTCCCTGCTGCGCTAAAGCCAGCCAGCTTGCCTGCCTACATCCTGCCCTCCCTGCCACGGAAAAAAGAAAAAAAAAGCGCCTCTCCCCTTCCTTTCCCCCAATCCGAGCCTGCAATCTTACCTCCCCCAGCCGACAAGAAGTCTTTCCGACGTCAATTCTGATGTCTTAGAGGATGTTCCAGGCCAGCCAATTACTGCCTGGCTGGCCCGGAACGTCCTCTCTGACGTCAGAATTGACGTCGGAAAGACTTCTTGTCGGCGGTGGGAGGTAAGATTGCAGGCACGGGCCAGGGGATAAGAAGGGCAGGAGGACCCGGACCTGGCCGGCTGTGCACCCCCCCAAGCCATGCACCAGGGGCTGACCTACCCCCCCCCCACCCCCTAGGTACGCCACTGGTAGAGAGATTTCCCTAATTTTCCAATATAGATAATGCCTGCTAACAAGGGGAAAGATAATTTAAGCTTTTGAATAGATCTGGTAATATCAGGTCTCACAGAGTTCCAGGATAGAGGAATTAAAGGGGGAAGAGTGCCATGCAAGATATTAAATGTTAGGCAGGCACATTTAAAGTACACCCTAGAGATTACTGGGAGCCAGTGACGTTTTAACAAAAGCAGGGAAACATGATCATATTTGCTTTTTGCAAAGATCAACCTAGCTGCAGTATTTTGGATCTTTGAGGACTTTTCTTGGTTAGACATAGATAGACCAATATCAATATATATGTGAAACATAAAAGCATTCCAATGACAGTCTCACAGGAGGAAGGATAGGTGGGTAAGGTGAAAAACAGAGGGACATGGATAGGTGATAAGAAGGTGACTAAGCGGTAAAATGTCATGGTTTGTCATGCCATAGAAAACCATGGTCTTTGTTAAATCCTGTCTGTTGGGGTCAAAATATTTTATCATTTTGCTTTCAGAAGGCGAGGAGGCATACCTTTCTTATGCCTGTCCCCAGGGATTCTCTTTTGTCTATAATCATCGTAGTAATAAAAGAGGAGGAGGGCTGGCAATAATCTTCCGAGAACTCCTTACCAAGCTCCTCTATAGAATTCTTACAAGTCACTATGTTAACTAAACCTAAAACTGACATACTTTTACTTTACCTACCCCCACCAATTTCCTCTGACAGTATTATACAACTTCAATCGTTGCTTTTTGATTTTGGCAGTTCCACCTTAAATCCTGTAATCTTGGGTGACTTCAATATTCATTTTGATGACATCAACAACAACTACACAAAAACCATTATTTCTTACATAAATCAACTAGATTTACATCCACTAATAACCCTTCCAACACACCAGGCAGGCCATACACTTGATATGGCCCTAATACCAACAACTACAAAGAAAAACCTATTACTAAATAACTGCTTACCAGTTCCCTGGTCCGATCATTCCTTAATTTCTTTATCTTATATTATTTCACATAATCTAAATTATAATAAACAACAAGTAAAAAATTTCAGAAACTACAACAACCTTTCTTCAGATTTAATTCTTTCCTCCTTCAACTTAGACTTTACTAACTCTGATACTAATTCCTTGGATGAACTAACTAACCTCTGGAATACAGCCGTAAAATCACTCATAGACAAACTTGCGCCGATACATACTAAAATAATTTCCGCCCGTAAAATTCAGAATCCCTGGTTCACAACTGAACTCCACCATCTAAAAAGACAAACCCGATCTCTAGAACGTAAATGGAGGAAAGATAAATCTCAAACCAACTTACAAATATTTAATGAGCAAAGCAAATTTTATAAAACAAAAATCAACCAAGCAAAAATGAAATTCTATTCAGATAAAATATTTAAAGCCAAAAACTCATCCGCACTTTATTCAATATTAAATACAATAACAATTTCAAATTACAAACAACAGTCCATAACTAATGGTTCTTCTCCTTCCGCTCAGGAACTTGCCGATTATTTTATGGAAAAAATTAATAACATTAGAAAAACTTTTTTAACAAACCAATACGTTACAAATGATGATCAACAAACCAATATAGGATCATTAATCTCAAGATGTTCTAAATTTAAGATACCCAGTTTACAGAAATTGAGTCCACTCTTAAATCTATCAATTTGAAGGGTTCTACTGCTGATCTAATTCCGCCATTTATCTTAAAGCGTTATTTTCATATCTTTGGACCTTTTATCCATACTTTAATTACTGAGAGCTTGAATCAAAGTATGGTACCAGCAACATGGAAAAAATCAATTATTCGACCTATTATCAAATATAAGAATGTCAGTAATGAAGACCTATCTAATTTCAGACCTATAGCTAATTTACCATTTTTGGCAAAAATGACAGAGAAGGTAGTTTTCAATCAAATTTCAGATTTTGTAGAAAAAAACAACGCCCTGCATCCTAACCAATCTGGCTTTAGACATCATCACAATACTGAACTCTCATTAATTGGTATGACCACCTCTATTCAATATTTCTTAGACCACCATCAATCAACACTATTAATCTCTATTGATCTTTCTGCCGCCTTTGATACAATTGACCATCAACTCCTTCTTGACAGACTCCAATCTATTGGTATCTCAGACCAAGTCTTTTCTTGGTTTGCATCCTATTTAACTGACCGCACATTTACCATTTTCTTTAAAGACTCACTATCAAAATCTTCATCAACTACTTATGGGGTTCCCCAAGGGTCTATTCTTTCTCCATTATTATTTAATATCTTTCTTGCCCCTCTAGTCACTTTATGTCAATCCGTGGGTTTTCAAGTTTTTGCATATGCAAATGATATCCAACTGCTGCATCCTATAGATACTAATAAAAAATCGGATATTCAAGAGATCGATGAAAAGTTAGATTTAATACATCATTGGTTAAAAACAAATAAACTTGCACTTAACATCAAAAAAACCAATGTGATGTTTTTTCCTTGGAAAGAAAATCTTGAACTCGTTGCTCCTATTACTATAAAAAATGTCCCTCTTCAAATAGTTAAAAATACAAAAATTTTAGGAGTTACTTTCGATAATAAACTAAATTTTCACGATCACATCAGTAATATTGTTAAATCTACTTTTTATAGATTACGTAGGATTCAATCTATTTCAAAATTCTTATGCCCAAAATCACTAAATATTCTTATCCATTCTTTGGTGATTTCAAAAATAGATTATTGTAATTCTTTCTTTAAAGGAATATCATTAAATGAAATTAAACGTCTCCAAATTATCCAAAATATCTCCATTAAACTCATAACCAAATCGAGAAAATTTGAGCACGTTACACCACTTTTGAAAAATGCGCATTGGCTCCCAGTTATTCACTGGATAGCATACAAACTCTGCTTACTTACCTTTAAAACTCTTTTGAACAAAACCCCAGCATTTATATATAAATCTTTAATTCCGTATCATCCATCTAGAACATTAAGATCCAATGAACAACATCTTTTAACCATTCCCTCGCTTAAGATCATTAATACTAGACGGCAGTTCATCTTTTCTGTGACCGCCCCACAGACTTGGAATTCCCTCCCAATTTATTTACGAATGGAGCAGGACCTAGGAAAATTTAAAAGTAACTTAAAAACCTTTCTTTTTAAAGATGCTTTTAGTAACCCTTAGGCCATAGATTACATATTATTAAACTATGTTTTAATTTGTCTTCCTATTGTACTTTTCCTTTGTATTGCTTTACTATTCCTAGTTGTATTTCGCAATCCCTTCCTTCCCTATGTTCCCTAAATGATGTCTTAGTTTTTAACCCAATGTTATTATTTAAAGTATGTACTGTATTGTTCATTCTGTATTTTTTAATGAATGTATTTTAAATTGTTCATCGCTTTGAAATTTGACTAAGCAATCAATCAAGAGATCTATTAAACTTGAAAACTTGAAACTTGATCTTACTTTCCTTTCATATCAAAATAATAAAATATTTTGACACTCACCCTTTATAGAATAGCGTTTGGCATGGATCCCATGCCTAACTTTGGGTGCTGTACTTTCCCTGCTAAAAGCAGATATAAATGCCAATGCCTAACTTAGACGCACTTTGCCAACCTGTCAATTAGAACTGGACAGATACCGGATGATTGGAAGATAGCGAACATCACGCCAATTTTCAAAAAAGAATCAAGAGGAGAACCGGGCAACTACAGACCTGTGAGTCTTACGTCTGTCCCTGGAAAGATGGTTGAAGCACTGATTAAACACGACCTGATGAGAGCCAGTCAACATGGCTTCAGGAAAGGGAAATCATGTTTGACAAATTTACTTCAATTTTTTGAGACTGTGAACAAACAAATTGATAGTGGAGAACCGGTGGACATAATATACTTGGACTTCCAGAAAGCGTTCGACAAGGTTCCACATGAAATACTTCTCAGGAAACTACAAAGCCATGGAATAGAGGGAGATATACTAAGATGGATAGGCAAATAGCTGGAGAACAGAAAGCAGAGAGTGGGCATAAATGGGAAGTTCTCAGACTGGGAGAAAGTGACTAGCGGTGTGCCCCAGGGCTCGGTACTTGGGCCCATCTTATTTAATATTTTCATCAATGACCTAGAAGAAGGAGCATCCAGTGAGATCATCAAGTTTGCAGACGACACAAAGCTATGCTGGGCAATCAGATCGCAGAAGGATAGCGAGGAACTCCAGAGTAACTTGTGTCAGTTAGAGAAATGGGTGGAGAAATGGCAGATGAAGTTTAATGTGGAAAAGTGCAAAGTAATGCATTTAGGCAGAAAGAACAAGGAACACGAGTATAGAATGCCAGGTGCAACTCTGGGTAAGAGCGAACAAGAAAAGGACCTGGGTGTACTGATAGATAGGACCCTGAAACCATCGGCACAATGCGCGGCAGCGGCAAAGAAAGCAAATAGAATGTTAGGCATGATAAAGAAAGGAATCACGAGTAGATCGGAGAAAGCTATAATGCCGCTTTATAGAGCAATGGTCAGACCACACTTGGAATACTGTGTCCAACATTGGTCTCCCAACCTAAAGAAGGATATAAAACTACTGGAGAGGGTGCAGAGATGAGCAACGAAGCTAATAAAAGGTATGGAGAACTTGGAATACGAGGAACGACTTAAGAGGCTGGGATTGTTCTCCCTTGAGAAAAGGAGACTGCGAGGGGATATGATCGAGACTTTCAAAATACTGAAAGGAATCGACAAAATAGAGCAGGAAGAAAATATTATTTACAATATCCAATGTGACACGGATAAGAGGACATGGACTGAAGCTAAGGGGGGACAAATATCAGGAAGTTCTGCTTCACGCAACAAGTGGTGGACACCTGGAATGCTCTCCCAGAGGAGGTTATTGCGGAATCCACAGATCTAGGATTAAAAAGCAAACTAGATACACATCTCCTTACAAGAGGCATAGAGGGATATGGCTGACTAAAATTACGCCAGGTGTACGCCTGGCTGGGCCTCCGCGTGTGCGGATCGCCGGACTGAAGGTCTGATCTGGAGATGGCAGTTCTTATGTTTTGTAAATCTGTGCACAACTTTTTGGAATATCCCTGACATGTCTCTGGCCATGCTCCCTTTGCAGATATAAGCAATTGAAGCTAGGTGCCATGCTTCTCTGACACGCACACATAAATGGGCAAGGAAATTTGAGTATGATATATAGAATCCAGGGGACAATATATACGATACTATTATATTAAACAGATCTACAGACAGCACCGATGACAGAGCTGGAAATAGTACTGAAGATTTTACAAAGATGGAAAAGTAATCAAGAAAAGAGTTGAGAGGTTAGAGGCTGAAAAAAAAATGAAGAAGGACCCTAGTGACGATAGTCAATTTATAAAACTGAAACCTTATGAGTTGTCTACATACAGGTGTTCTTTGATATGCAAATATGTGTGGAAGGTACTTTCAGTCTTTGCCTGTCTAGATCATTACATGTAAGTACAATTTTTCAGTCCAGGCTTAGGCCCTGGGATTTCCCATAGAAATTAAGAACTCATGTCCTGATTAATCACCTTGTCATAGAGCATACAACTTTCCCTGTGTTCATTAAATTGATTCCTATAGAATTACCATGTCTCAGAGAAAGAAATTATGCAAAAAGTTAATATATTCTATAGTAGAAAAGAAATGATTTACTGAACCATTGAAACTAACCCCCTCTTTTACAAAGGCGTGCTAAGCGTCTTAGCGCTCGCTAACTGATTTAGTGCACGCTAAACACTAACACGCCCATAATAATCTATGGACATGTTAGCGTTTAGCATGTGCTAAATCAGCACGCGCTAAGACGCTTACCGCGGCTTTGTAAAAGGACCCCTAAGTGCACAGAATGTATAGGGAAGCTTTATAGACAAAGGGAGTGTAATTCTGTATAGTGTGTGCCTAGGTATGTACATAGATGCCCAAGTGAAAGCATCTAAAAATAAGCTAGTATTTTATAATAGCTCCTGCTGAGGGAGCAGAGTATATACACTATGCTTGTCTCCATCTCAAATGAGTCTATAATAAACAAAGTATATACATAACTTACAGTATATGCTCATGAAACATATGCACACATACCTAGATTACCGACTCTGAGCAGACAAAATGGCTCTGCTGATCAAGGAAGCTCAACCTTGTCTTAGAGATGTAGAACTCCTTGCAGAATTCCCCAACCTATTTCATTTAGGTTCGCTTCTCCTTCTAAGCTGAGCCAGAGTCCTCCAACTGTATTGCTGCCATTGAGGGGTGGTATTTCAATACTGTGTTTTTAATTGATAAGGACAGACAGGTTTCCTGGAGTCCTGCAGAGCTTTCCTGCCCCTCATTTTTGAAAATGTAATAGTGAAATAGTGCCCCCCACTGGCAGGACTATAGGTGGAGGACTATGGCTCAGTTTAGGGAACAGTGGTTAGGATTAGGCATGTACATATGTCCTGGACCTGATGCGGCCATCTCAGAAAGTTTGTTCATTGTCCTTCTACTACAGAGAGGTATAAGCATTTCAGGTGCAGGTCAGGGCTTAAAGATTCATCCAGGTGTGTTTTTGTAAATGTAAGATGATCATCGATGTTACTCTTGGATATCAGCAGTTTTCGTTAATCTCACAAAACGTTTTAGAAGTTATGCATATTGCCTATAAGAATCGCAGATTCTCTTATACTCAGGGAAATTGTGAAACTGCTCAGATTACATTTTGATAAGAAACATGTTGACTTTCCTTGAAAGACCCAAAGTAAAAGAACCTTCCGCTTGGTCCCTTCCAGGGCCAATGGACCCTATTTTGTTTGCATTTAATCAAAGAAAATAGAGAAGGCGACCAGGTGGTACTCAATGGGGCTCATGATTTAAAAAAAAAAAAAAAAAAAAACGTCTAAAAAGTGGCCTAAATGGGTACTTGGATGATTAAAAAGCCTGATCGTCCAAGTACCCATAATCAAAGCTGGTTTTAGATGTATCTAAAACCAGCTTAGGCCTTTCCCCTGCCTCTAAATGCATAGAGTGAAAAGAGGCATTTTTAAAGGAGGGAAAGGGCGGGTTGGGCCCATATGCCCACAAGAGGGGCCTAAGGCTACTGGGCTTATTCCGGTTGGCCCAGGCGCCTCAGGCCCCACCTGTGGGAGGGAACACGCGCGGTCACCTATCGTGTTCCCTCCGTCCTTACTGCCGCCACTGAGTTTAAACAGCTCCCTAATTCCTCCCTGCCTCTTACCTTCATGGCTGCGATTTCTAAACTGTGTGTGGCTGCCGTAAAGGTCATCTCTGATGCAACCGGAAGTTGCATCAGAGACGACCTTTATGGCAGCCATATGCAACTACAACGCTCCGGCTGCTGTAAGAAGGCAGTTTAGACATCGCCGGCCACAGGTCAGGGGCAGAGATGTTTGTTGCACCGGGCCTGTTGTCCGGGGGGGAGGGGGGTGAAAGCGCCACGAAGGTAAGGGGCAGGGAGGAGGAAATGTGGGGTGGAGAGGAAAAGACGCTGAAGGGAAATGGGTAAAACAGAGTGGGGTAAGGACGCTGAAAGGACATGGAGAACACAAAGGGGGGAGAAGGACGTTGAAAGGACATGGGGAAGACCGAGGGGGAGAAGGATGCTGAAAGGACATGAGGAAGACAGAGGGGGGAGATGGACGCTGAAAGCACATGGGGAAGACAGAGTGGGGAGAAGATGCTGAATGGAAATGGGGAAGAGAGAGTGGGGAGAAGATGCTGCAGGGAAATGGAGAAGAGAGAGTGGGGAGAAGACGCTGAAGGGAAATGGGGAAGAGAGAGTGGGGAGAAGATGCTGAAGGGAAATGGGAAAGAGAGAGTGGGGATAAGGACGCTAAAAGAACATGGGGAAGACAGGGGGGAGAAAGACGCTGAAAGGACATGGGAAGACAGAGTGGGAAGAAGGACGCTGAAAGGACATGGGGAAGACAGAGTGGGAGAAGACGCTGAAGGGAAATGAGGAAGAGAGAGTGGGGAGAAAATGCTGGCAGGGAAGAAGACAGAGATGCCAGACTATGGGGGGAGTGGAGGGAAGAAGGGTGCCAGACCAATTTGGAAGGGGGGAGAAAGAGAGAGGCACAGTAACAGAAATGGAAGATGCAGAGAGAAGAGAGACAGTGGACGGAAGGAATTAAATGAGAAGATGAGGAAACCAGAAACCAGACAACAAAGGTAGAAAAAATAATTCTATTTCTTTTTCGTTTTTTTGCTTCAGGATAAAGTAGTATATTAGTTGTGTTGATAAAAATTTATAAACAAAGCCCTGCCAGCTGAGCATCTCTTTCTTCAGTTCAGCAGCCAAAACTTTGATTTATAAGGAAGGAATAAGCTAAATATTGCAATACTGAGGTTTGTATGGATGCTGCGGGGATGGTGACAGGGCAGTGAATGGGATGGCAGTGACAGGGCGGTGAATGGGATGGTGGTGACGGTGTTGGGGCGGTGAAGGGGATGGTGGGCCAGGAATGGTGCAATGACGGGGACAGAATTTTTCCCCGTGTCATTCTCTATCCAGAACCTCCCGTGCTGCTCCAAACAGCACCTCAGCGTGGCTGCCATACTTATAACAGAGCAGAGTCGACAGCCGTGCTGAAGTGAATGAAGGTCCCGCGATGACTGCACCATCTACCACCTCTGTTCCGGAAGAGGTAAGTGACGTCAGAAGGGGGGGTGGCCGGCAGCCGCAGTCATCGCGGGATCTTGCCGCAATTCCCTGCGTCTGCCGGCCCAGTTCCCCTCCGACGTCACTTACCTCTTCCATTCAGAGCAGAAGCAGTCATCGCGGGACCATGCTGATTTGGGATGGAGAAAGAAAGGAGCATAGTAGGGTGGTGAAGGGAGAGAAAGGAGGTCAGGGTGTTATGGAAGGGTATGGAGGGTGAGAAAGGGGGGTCAGGGTGGTATGGGATCATGGTGAAGGATGAGAAAGGTGGTCAGGGTGGTATGGAAACATGGTGAAGGGTGAGAAAGGGGATCAGGGTGGTATGGAATCATGGTGAAGGGTGAGAAAGGGGGATCAGGGTGGTATGGAAGGGTGTGGAGGGTGAGAAAGGGGGTCAGGGTGGTATGGAATCATGGTGAAGGGTGAGAAAGGGGGTCAGGGTGGTTTGGAAGCGTGGTGGAGGGAGAGAAAGGGGCAGATGCTGATGGAATTGCGGGGAAAGAGACATAAGGGGGAAGGATACTGCATGGAATTGGGTTGGAGGGAGAGAAAGGGGTCAGATGCTGATGGAAGGGTGGAATAGGAGAGGAGAGAGTGAAATGCCAGACCATGGGGGTGTGGGAGAGGAAAGAAGAGGAGAGGAGAGAGATGCCAGACCACTGGAGGAGGGAAGGGAAGAAGATGGATGCCAGACCAATGGGGGTGATGGGAGAGATGGAAAGGGAGGCATAAAGTTTCTGGAAGGGGAATAGAAAAAAAGAAGATGCCATATAGAAGGGGCAGAGAGAGGGTAGACAGTGACAAAAGGATGAGGAAAGCAGAAACCAGAGAAGACAAGGTAGAAAAAAATTATATTTATTTATTTATTTTTTTGCTTTAGGTGAGATGCATCGCTATTTCTGTGATGTTACATTTTATGCAGAGTCCAACTTCTTGGTGCTACAGTTTAACCTTTGTCTACGTATTTTTATTCTATCTCCCCATTTACAAAACTGTAGAGCGTTTTTTAGCGTTGGCATCTGAGTTGTTATCACTGTAGCAAAAAAACACACTACAGTTTTGTAAAAGGGGGAGGGGTTAGTTTGTGATTACATATTCCATAGTAGGCAAAGGTGTTTTCTGTGTTCTGTGTGTTCAAAAAGACAAGTTTTTCTGTTAGGATTGATATGTACTAGTCTGGCTTGTTTAGTTTTACAATGGGTTTATTGATGTACTGCTCACTGCAGTATGTAAGATGCTGCCTTTTCCTAGGTATTCGTGTGTGACGTGTGGATTGTTACTAAAAATCATGTTTTTCATACAGATGGGGGGTGTGTAAAAAAATGATGGGCTCCGGGTGTCATATATGCTAGGTAAGCCATTGCCCCAGCACACCCCGTCCCCCCAAAGCAGCTCCCTTTCCCTCTCCCCCTCCAGTTCCTCCCTGACTGTCTCTGAGTGGCCCTCTACTGTCTCCCCTGAGCAAAGCTCTCTGCCCCCCCCCCGCACACCCCTCCCCCCAAAGCAGCCCCCTTTCCCTCTCCTTTGAGAATTTTTACCAGCTATTGTAGTGAAACGACACCCTTCTGTCAGCTCTCAGTGAAATTGCCACCACCTGCATGCTCTTCAAGTCGCTGCGTGCTGCCAGCCGGCGCACGCTCTTCAAGCCGCTGCATGCCACCAGTCAGTGCACGCTCTTCAAGCCGCTGCAAACCACCAGCCGGCGCACGCTCTTCAAGCCACCGTGCGCCACTAGCCAGAATCCAGCCACGGATGGACACAGCATATGTCAGGTAGCACAGCCTCCTAAGTGCGCATGCGCACTTAGAGGATTATTATAGTTGATACATATAAGTTCAAAGACTGTAGTTGGGTCATTTGAAGATGTAGGTTTTCACTGCTTTCCTGAAGTTCATTAGGCTTTCCAATGATCTAATGTGCTGGGGTAATAGGTTCCATAGTTTTGGAAGGAAATGGGTGAAGGATCATTTACATGCTGTGTCGAGGTGGAGGGATCATCCTGAGGTATTTTAAATCATTTCTCATTCTTTAGTCACCTGGGTGTATAGGGAATTAGCCTATCAGATATATACCTGGACACCATGAAGAATTTTTAGGCCAGTATTAGGCCCTTGAAAATACAGCATTTATTGATGGGTAGCCAGTGAGATGAGAGTAGTGCTAGAGAGATTGGGTCACAAATATGGAGGACTTTTAGGAGCCATATTGCAGCATTTTGCACTTGCTGTAGACCAGTGTTTTTCAACCGCTGTTCCGCGGCACACTAGTGTGCCGCGAGATGTTGCCTGGTGTGCCGTACGGTCAGGGCCGCCATCAGGGCAGTACCACCAGTCTAGGGAGAGGGGCGGTCCGCCCCACGTGGACAGGAGAGAGCTGGACGGGGGACCCGCGGAGTTCAATACATCTCGAGCCGCGAGGCTCGTCTTCTGTTCCTGCCTGCCCTGCAGCTAACATATAGCCGATCGCAAGCGTTCCCCGATGTCAGCGCTGACGTCGGAGGGAGGGCTTAAGCAAAGCCTGCCCTCCGACGTCAGCGCTGACGTCGGAGAATACTTCCGTTCGGCTATTTGTGCGCGGCAGGGCAGGCAGGAAGCAGAAGACAATCCTCGCGGCTTGAGCTTCGTTTTGCTGAGAAAGTTGCAAAGATGGGCTGGGAGGCAAACACGGAACACAAAAGGGGGGAGGGAGTGCGTTTTGGACACAAGGCATGAACTTGGGAGAGAGGAAGGGAGGGAAAGAGATGCTGAGGTGGGGGAGGGAATGGGTTTTTGGACACAGAAGGCATGGACTTGGGAGAGAGGAAGGGAGGGAAAGAGATGCTGAGATGGGGGAGGGAATGCGTTTTTGGACACAGAAGAAATGGACTTGGGAGAGAGGAAGGGAGGGAAAGAGATGCTGAGGTGGGGGAGGGAATGCGTTTTTGGACACAGAAGAAATGGACTTGGGAGAGAGGAAGGGAGGGAAAGAGATGCTGAGGTGGGGGAGGGAATGAGTGTTTGGACACAGAAGGCATGGACTTTGGAGAGAGGAAGGGAGGGAAAGAGATGGTTGTGTACACGGGGAATAGAAGAAAGGAGAATTTTTGGTCATAGGGAGGGAGTGAGGTACAGATAGTGGCATACCAGGGTGGGGGGGGCGGTCTGCCCCACCCCGGGTTTACGTCCCAAGGGGGTGCACAGCTGGCCACCCTCCAGTGTTGTCCCTAGGCCGGCAAACTGCGGCTCTTTAGCCACTTGAGTGCCACCACCGCCAACGGTGTTGTTGGCGGTGGCAGCATTATAAAATACTTTCTTTGTGTTTATTTGATTCCTATTCAAGAGAATTACTTTATATATAGTCAATATAGGCACAGAGTTAAATTTTTTAACATTTTCTAATGGTGGTGTGCCTCGTGATTTTTTTCATGAAACAAGTGTGCCTTTGCCCAAAAAAGGTTGAAAAACACTGCTGTAGACGATGTTGATTTTTTGCTGTCAGACCATTAAATAATATGTCACAGCTGGAATTCCGCCTTCTATATTATTATTTGACTCATCTAATTCAATGCAATCTTCTAACATATGTGTAAATGTCCTTCTCACTATCTTAATCTTGTTTTGAAAATAGCATGCCAAACTATCTGTATCTGGTTGTTGTATGGTAGAGTCAACAAAAACCTCTTTAGTAGACATTATTTATTTAATTTTATATACAATTCTTCTTCCAGGTGAGCTCTGAACGGTTCACACAAACTTATTCAGGTACTCAAACATGAAATTGCTGAGCTACTGTTAGTGATCTGTAACCTATCACTAAAATTGTATGCAGTACCTGAAGATTGGAGGGTGGCTAATGTTACGCCAATTTTTAAAAAGGGTTCCAGGGGTGATCCAAGAAATAGACCAACAAGCCTGACTTCAGTGCCAGGAAAAATAAAAACTATTATAAAAAATAAAATTACAAAATACGTAGACAAACATGATTTATTTATTTATTTATTCATTGATTTATTTAGCCCATCCTCTCAAAGGAGCCCAGAACGGGTTACAAGAGTACATTCACAGTATAAACAGGACAAACTTTGGTGAAAAAACAAACTTGGTGTATATAGAGTTATAAATTTCAGCTTTTACAGTATAGTCATAGCATACAGGTTTGGAAATATAGACTTATTGGACATAGGGTGTTTTAAAATTGCAGTATTTTCCAAAAAGCCATAGCCTATGGTGGTTTAAAATACATCAATTTCCATATGGACATAGCCTAACATAAGGTAAAATAGCTTTGTAGGTTTGTGCGTCATTGAAGTATGGTGGGTTTTTGATCCGGGAGTCGGCATGGCTTCAGCCGAGAGAGTTCTTGCCTCACCAATTTGCCGCATTTCTTTCTAGGCATGAATAAACATGTAGATAAAGGTGACATTGTTGACGTAGTGTATCTAGATTTTCAGAAAGCTTTTGACAAAGTTCCTTATGAGAAGCTCCTAAGAAAATTAAAGAGTCATGGGATAGGAGGCAATGTTTTGTAGTGGATTAGGAATTAGTTATTGGACAGAAAATTAAGGGTAGGGTTAAATAACTATTTTTCTCAATGAAGGAGGCTAAATAGTGGATGTTAAAGGGATCTGTATTGGGACTGGTGCTATTTATCATATTTATAAGTGATCTGGAAACTGGAACAATGAAAGAGGTGCTTAAATTTGCAGATGACCCTAAATTAAAATGCATCCAAATGAAATTTAATATGAAAAAATGCAAAGTGATACACATTGGAAAGAAAAACCCAAATAATAGTTACTGGATGCTAGGGTCCACTTCAGGGGCTAGCACCCAAGAAAAAGATCTAGGTTTCACCGTAGCAATATACTGACACCTTCCACCTAAATGTGCAGTGGCGGCAAAAAAAAAAAGCAAACAAGATGCTAGGAATTATTAGAAAACGGATGGTAAATAAGACTAAAATGTTATAATGCCTTTGTATCACACCATAGTTTGACCTCACCTTGAGTATTGAGTTCAATTCTAGTTGCTGTATCTCAAAAAAAGATATAGAGTAAAAGTTCAAAAAAGAGCGACCAAGAGGATAAAGAGACAACTGAGGGGCAGATATGATTGAAACCAAGAAAATCAATTTTATACTCCATCAAAAATTACAAAGAGTAGGGAACACTCGATAAAGTTATAGAGAAATACTTTCAAAATCAATAGGAGGAAATATTTTTTCATTCAGAGAATAAGCTCTGGAAAGTGTTGCCAGAGGATGTGGTAACAGTGGTTAACATAGCTGGTTTTCAAAAAGGATTGGACAACTTCCTGGAGGAAAAGTCCATTGTCTGCTATTGAGAGACATGGGGAAATCTACTGCTTGCCCTGGGATTGGTAGCATGGAATGTTGCTACTAATGGGTTTCTGCCAGTTACTGGCATCTGAATTGGCCACTGTAGAGACAAGATACTGGACTAGATGGACCATTGGTCTGACCCAGAATTGCAATTCTTATGTTCTTATGCCATGGGGGAATCGCTATCGCAGCTTTGTAAAAGGGACCCTTAATGGCAATTTCTGTAAGTGGTGCCTGATATGGCAGGCACCTAGAAAACTGGTGTCTGCCAAATGTCAAGTGTTCATCAAAATTCATTATCTCAGTGACTTTTTGCATCTCGTATACTGTCATTAGGAGAGAAGTTTTTTTCTAGTTCTAAATGGATCAACATGTCTTTAGCATCTAGTTTCAGAGAGTGTTCAATATTACAAGAAGTTGCAATGACTGGAAGGTGAACTCCTTGTGCAGGGTAACTCTCATCAGTTTATCCTGTGAAGTTCCATATCTCTGAGCACTTATAATATTTTTGATCACTCTCTGTAGGCAGTATTTCTAACAAGAAGTCAGTTTCTGGTGTTTTTGTGAAATGTCAATCGCAGACAGGAAGCGCTTAAAGAAATCACAGCTAGCAAGGACCCTAGGTGCCAGAAATGGAGGCCAGAGTTTTTACAGGTCTACATTTATGGTGTCTAGGGTCCTTGTAGAATCGCAGTCAACGGCGCTTAGTGACGCCAAAATCCAGTACCACCCCTAAACATACCCACTTCCAGACTTCGGCATCACTAGGCACTGCGAAGCACCATGTCCTCAGGTGCCAGTCCTAGAGGATGCTTAGCGGTGCCTAATTTTAAAAAAAAATAAATCTGTTTTTAATGGCACAATCAATTATTGCACCATTTAAAAACAATTAGAACACTTAAGTTAGGTGCTGGCAGGTACGTTCTAGGTATCTACCGGTGACTAACTTTCAATGGCGTTTTTGAGAATCATAGATGTCAGTAAGTGCTACTACAGTTTATGGTTGCATACTAATAGCAATATTAGCACATGTCAATGCTTTCAGATATACTGTTGAAATAAAGTACTACCAGTGTGAGCAAGTGTCTATCTTCACTGTAAAAAAATGTACAAAAAAATAGGGTGGAGAAAAAAGCCTCAAAATAAAATGTCAGTAGTAAACATCAAATGCAATGATGCCATTCACACAGTCAATACGCATTTAAAAAAATCTCCAACCTACTACAATATTAACTCCCCCTCCCCCCTTTTACAAAACTGTAGTGTGGTTTTTAGCGCCGGCCATGGTGGTAACAGCTCCGATGCTCATAGAATTCCTATGAGCACTGGCGCTGTTACTGTCGTAGCCAGCCGGGGGGGGGGGGGGGGTTAAATCTTGTGGTGAAGAAGGAACTCTCACTAGTTGTAGCAAAGGTGCACAAAGGTAATACTTATCTGATGCATCGCTGTTAATGGAGACTTCATTAAGATATATTTCTGCAAAAGCTGAACCAAAGCAACTCATTCAAACTACCACCTGTACTCCACCTTTCTTCACTAACGCTAACTTTTCTTGCAGCTTGGTAGAAGGCCCTCTGGATAAGTTAAGTGGGTATTTATAGAATAGTGCTTAGGTGGAAATTTGGCAGTTACACACTCATGTGCATACTATACGCATACATGTAAATGCTATTATATTAAACATTTATGAGTCATCTGCTGGAAAGAAGGAGAGCTCGTAAACAAACTGAGCATTGGAAAAGAACATAAGAATAGCCTTACTGGGTCAGACCAATGGTCCATCAGGCCCAGTAGCCTGTTCTCACAGTGGCCAATCCAGGTCCCTAGTACCTGGCCAAAACCCAAGGAGTAGAAACATTCCATGCTAACAATCCAGGGCAAGCAGTGGCTTCCCCATGTCTTTCTCAATAACAGACTATGGACTTTTCCTCCAGGAAATTGTCCAAACCTTTCTTAAAACTAGAAAAAGAAACAGCAAAAAAGAGGAAAGAAATGAGGATATAGGAGAGCAGAAAGAGGGGGGAAGAAACTTGAAAGATGTTACTTTGTATATTGTGACAGGGAAGCTCCTGTCACTGGTTTAAAACCTGGTTTAAACGCTGCCATTCAAACAACTGTGCCTATCCCTAAGCCCAGGAAGCTGCCCATTAACTCTGGTTCCAGTACTAAGAGCAGACAGGCAGGGCAGAACAGAGAAGGAATACCTGTTCCAGGGCACTATAATCCCTTTTATAACTCATTGGGTAATTCTCTAGCTCAGTGTTTTTCAACCTTTTTTGGGCAAAGGCACACTTGTTTCATGAAAAAAATCACGAGGCACACCACCATTAGAAAATGTTAAAAAATTTAACTCTGCGCCAATATTGACTATATATAAAGTAATTCACTTGAGTGCCACCGCCGCCATCAGGAACAGCGATTGGCTGGCCCAGAACGTCCTCTCCGACGTCAGAATTGACGCAAGTGGCGAGAGTTGGCCGGCCCCACAGGGAAAAGCAGGGAGAACTTGGCGCCGGCCTGTTCCCGATGGCGGCCGTGGCACTCAAGTGGCTAAAGAGCCGCAGTTTGCCGGCCTAGGGACAACACTGGAGGGTGGCCAGCTGTGCAAACCCTTGGGACGTAAACCCGGGGTGGGGCAGACCGTCCCCCCCCACCCTGGTATGCCACTATCTGTACCTCACTCCCTCCCTATGACCAAAAATTCTCCTTTCTTTTATTCCCCGTGTACACAACCATCTCTTTCCCTCCCTTCCTCTCTCCAAAGTCCATGCCTTCTGTGTCCAAACACTCATTCCCTCCCCCACCTCAGCATCTCTTTCCCTCCTTTCCTCTCTCCCAAGTCCATTTCTTCTGTGTCCAAAAACGCATTCCCTCCCCCACCTCAGCATCTCTTTCCCACCCTTCCTCTCTCCCAAGTCCATGCCTTCTGTGTCCAAAAACCCATTCCCTCCCCCACCTCAGCAACTCTTTCCCTCCCTTCCTCTCTCCCAAGTTCATGCCTTGTGTCCAAAACGCACTCCCTCCCCCCTTTTGTGTTCCGTGTTTGCCTCCCAGCCTATCTTTGCAACTTTCTCAGCAAAACGAAGCTCAAGCCGCGAGGCTTGTCTTCTGCTTCCTGCCTGCCCTGCCGCGCACAAATAGCCGAACGGAAGTATTCTCCGACGTCAGCGCTGACGTCGGAGGGCAGGCTTTGCTTAAGCCCTCTCTCCGACGTCAGCGCTGACATCGGGGAACGCTTGCGATCGGCTATATGTTAGCTGCAGGGCAGGCAGGAACAGAAGACGAGCCTCGCGGCTCGAGATGTATTGAACTCCGCAGGTCCCCCGTCCAGCTCTCTCCTGTCCACGTGGGGCGGACCGCTCCTCTCCCTAGACTGTGGCCTAGGACCCTGGGGGAGCCCGGGCCCCCTGTCAGCTCCGGGCCCCTGAATGCAGGACTGGTGGTACTGCCCTGATGGCGGCCCTGACCGTACGGCACACCAGGCAACATCTCGCGGCACACTAGTGTGCCGCGGAACAGCGGTTGAAAAACACTGCTCTAGCTAAACCTCTGGTGAGGATAGCTGTCCCAGTAAGGGTTAAGGAAAGGGGTGGAGCTGACAGGCAGAACGGACCTAGAGCAAGAGTGAAAGCCAGCCTGCAGCATAAAACAAACACAGCTGAGAGCACTCGGGGAGCACTCAGGAACTGGGAGAGAGGGGCATGCCTTACAGAGCAGAGAGGAAAAGGCTAGCAGCTCTCTCTTACTGCCCAGGGCTAAGGAATTCCCTGCCCCACAGCTCTTCCACCCTAACAAACCGTGGCTTCTTAGAGAGAGGCTCCTTGGAAAAGAGAAGCTTTCAAAGCAGGTTTGGCCAGCGGCTGCCTCAGACCAGAATCTGTACCCAGCTTCAGAGAGCAGGGAATCCCTGATGGAAATAGAGAGAGAGATCTCTGAGGGAAATGAGATGGATTGCAGTCCTGAAGCCTGGGACCTTCTGTCATATTATAGCATGAGTCAGTGAGGTACTGAGTGGGAGAAGGGAATTAAAGTTTTTTTAGAAAAGCTAACGTACTTCACAGCCACAATTCTGTCCTTAGGTAGGACTGTATAAGGTATGAGTGTGAGGCGTGAGTAAAGGCCCAAAGTAAAGTAAAACCCTGGTATGCAAACCTCGCATAAAGAGTGGAGGAGGGGTGAATGCTGATTAGTTTTGTTTGATAGGGAAAAGGAAAGCCTGTAAGGAATTCAGTGACCTGACGTTGCACAGCCCTGATAAGGGGAACTTTGGGTGGGGACTTTAAGACCATTGAACAAAGGGTGGATGGTTCCCAGTAGAGAATGACACGGTGAATTTGGTCACCGTGTCATTCTCAAGTTCCCAGCCCCTACCCTGTAATCAAAAGGGTAGTGGGGGCATTTATACTTCAGGTGAGTCAAGTGGGGAGAACTTCCTGAAGAGACCACAGGCACAAGATAGCAAGTTTTAAAGGGGAAAAGTTTTGGTTTATTTTTTATTTTCCTGAATGCAGCGTGGACTTGCTTTGACGGAGAGTTATTGTTTATATAAAAGTGTTGCCAAGCCCAATCAGCCGATGTGGCGGCCTGAGACCCAGTGCCATTGAACTGGGTAATAAAGGGAAAAGAAAACTTGAACTATTCCTTAGTAGTGGAGTTTGTTTTGCTGTGGATTCCCAGCGTGGCCTCCAGGGAGCGCTCAGACTTGCGCCTGGGGCGGGAGCCGGGCTGCCATTGCTAGGCTTATCCCTGGCCCCGTCACAATATGTACCATTTTTATCTTGACCCTTAGAATTTTTTTTTTTTTAAGATTCTGCAGACTTTACTGCTCCATTTGAAGTTTTCAAATGAACCTACGTATGTTTCTCTTGAAATAATCAAACTTATTTATGTTCATTGTAGATATCCTGAAATCTTGATTTGCTGTGGAGTTATCGGGAGAAGTCTGGAAGCTCTGTTTTATTAGGAATAGTTTCATGGCCACTATTTTGATGTCATTGACAAAATACTTTGAAATCGGTGTCCCGTGTAATTATATTTGAAGTAACAAAAAAAAAGTAGTTAAGAAAGGCTAAGGAATGCTTATACCAACATTTTTTTTTCTCCAACCTGTGAGGATTGACCATAAACTCAAAAGTTCTGGTTAACATCATCACGGTTAGTATGTTCTAAGCTTCATCCCCTACCTACTGTGGCTGTAATAAAATATATAATAATAATTTCCTGAGACAGGATAATGTACAACGAATGTCAAACCAGGCTGTAGCCATATTTGCTTTTGCTCTGTTTTATTAAGGTGAAACTTATTTTAAGGCATGTGGTGTGCTGAACAATCTGAATGATTCATGCATTCATAAACCCATTGCTACACTCACAGTAAATCAATAAAGAATTTTGAACTTCAGTATTCAAGTTTCATGATAAAGATGAATCAGAGTGAGGCTGATTTGAACATATTATGGAATCTGCTTGAGGAAAATCAGTATTAATTAGTGTAAACATTTTAATAGCTTTACAATTCAGTTATGTTTCCAGTTTTATGTTTCCCTAAATTCCTTAATTTACTAAAAGGCACTATCATATTGATATGAATTATTTACCACAGTTCTCATTTTATGCAGTGGGATCTATTTACTAATAACCAATGCCAATAGTGTTACTGTATGCTAACACTGTCATGCACTTTGATAAATCTATAGTTATGGGAGTACACTGTTGAGTTATATAAGCCTCTTCCTTTGGTAAAATACTCCTAAATGTGTGGAAATGGATTATTTGATTATAGTCTACCCTAGATGTAAGCTTGTATGTCAATAATATGAGTGCTTTTATTTTGTTAGGTTAGATAAGGCAACTACATGAGAAATTTGGAATTGTCAAAGCTATGATGTTTTATCTTAAAAGGTAAATGGTCATGGATTTGGTAGACTGGCTTTCTGTGGTACAGCAAAGTGGTTTACATTTATTATATGCAAGAACGTATCTGTACAAAACACAGGTACAATCTTGAGCTGGTACTTTTGAGAAACTGTAATAATGAAAGAACTACCTGTGTCATTTAATTGTAAGTAACAATGGCATTCACACAATTCTTGTGTTCTCTAACAACACATTAAATTAGTAGCAAAACATGGGCCACAGCTTTATTTGAAACTAATAATTTTGTACAAATTCAAACTAAATTGTACATCTCAGTGTAGCTTCACAATTCATCAGTCTCTGGAGCTATTTGATGTCAAACTAGCCCTGCTCACTACAAGTCCCCATGTCCCAAATTCCCCTTTCCAGCAGGATATGTGATGTTGCAGGGTCCTATCTCCACACATGACAGTTTTGTACACGAGCAGACCATAACAACTTTTGTAGATCAGCAGACTATAAGAACAGCCCAGAACTGCAACCAACCTCCCAAAAATCCCAAACCCAAAATCACCACTCAGAAGACTCTAAAAAAGTCACAATGGGTGGGCAGGGTGAGAAAATTATTTCCACATTACCTCTCTCACTAACACACTCCCTCCCACCACAAAATGACTTCCTACCTACCAAAATTCTCCTCATAACATCCTCTAATACAATTCTCTCATCCATAAGTACTTCCCCCTCAACCACCACCATCCAATCAACTGTCCCACTTGCCAAAGAACTCTTCCATCCAGCCAATCATCTCACACACCCCCAACCTCAACACTATACCTTCTTACCTATTTCCCCAGCACTCCCCCTCCCTCATCATAATTCCCTAATTGCACTTGGCTTCAGCCACTGTTATGTGATCACAGTATAAGACTGTAAGCACTCTAATATACAAACTCCACATGCAAAAACTATCTTCTAGGTTTACCACATGATAGCTACTGATTCTTCTGGAACTTTCAGATTTTGTATAGCATATATGTGGTAGATTCTAGTGGTTAGTTATCAACTTTTACCTTCGGTATAAAGACCTGAAGACCTATTTGTCTTCAAGACATCTCATTCATACTAACAGATGATTTTGTAAAGGTTTTGAAAACCTATTTCTCTGAAAAATATCCCTTTCTCTTGCACTCGAACAAATGAAAAGATTTACTATGTTTTTATGTTTTCATTTTAATGCTAGATTTTAATGTTTTGATTTTTAATGTAAGATTGTAATTCCTGGAGATGGCCAGCTTCTTATTAACTTGAAAATCAAATTGAACTCCTGTTGGGGTATATTAGCAATTCACAAATATTTATGTAATGTAATTTAATGTAATGTAATAAGTTCACTTTTCATATCCACTTAGTGTAGTGTTGTTGCCATGTTATTCCACTTGAATGAGGAAAAATAAAGGTTAGCAAAACCAAAACAAAACCAAATGAGAATGAGTCACTGAAGAATTATTCCCTGCTTTGCCAGTAGTGGCCTTCCAACAATGACTTAATCTGAAACACAAAATTAGTAAAGAACAAGATTCTAGCACAAACTCAGAAAAAAAAGGAAAAGTCCTTGTAATCTATTATACTGCAGAATGTTCCCACAAACATTACAGGACCCTATAGCCACCTATATTGGAAAAATAGTAAAGGGATCCTACTCATTTCCTCCTCTAATGTCTCATATATTGTTCAGTTCAGAAAATGCTGAAGGTATAACAGACCAGTTAAAAATAAGAATCAACTCATAGAAATAAAATCACAGGCCATAGAGCAGACCATGATGATGACCCCCTGCACTGATTATTCAGTATTAATCAGTCCATAGTGGTTGACTATCTTTAAAGCACTGAATCGGAAGCCAAGAACAGGCCTCAACGACGAGAGGCAAATACACAATGATGGATAAGATGTCACGTGATCAGACAGGGGTGTATAGTTCAAAGGTCACTTTATTGATAAATATGCCACAAAAGCTAGTTTTTCCACTGCTTTCTCTGACATCTTATCAGCGCTTTACCCAGAGTGTCCTTATGTATTGTGTCATACATTGAAGACAGACTCTTGATAAAGGCACAGACACCGAAACACTGCCAGTGTCGAGTCTATGAGCTTTTGTGGCATATTTATCAATAAAGTGACCGTTGAACTATACACCCCAAGCTGATCACTTGACATCTTATCCTCACAACTACATCGTTGTGTGACGACCTTTAAAAGCACTGACCGCTGCAGGCTGAATATTGGGTAGTTAATATTTTACAAACTTGTTTATGGTTATCACAATGATGTGGCTTGCTTTTATGCATGGCATTTGGGGTGAAAAATATGCCCACAAAAATATTGTTAAAATGAGCATGAACCAAATTTTCTGTAGCTGTGTACAACCATAGATCGTAAGAATGTGCTGATGTGTAAATAGCAGAACATTATTGTGGACAATTACAAAGTGATGCATATAGGGAAAATAATCCTAATACAGGCAGGGATAGGCAGCCAAAACACTCTACTGTTTTTTTCCATTTTCTAAATTCTATAACTGGGTGCTAGAAATTAAGGGCTAGATTCTGTAATTGGCGCCTACAAAAGATAGGCTTTTAAAGTTAGGTGTCTATTGTATGTCAATCACATTTAGGCACCTATTACAAAATCATGCTTAGTGGTGCCTAACTTAAAACCTGTAATACAGTCCAGGCTTTTAAATGCCTATATTATAGGCACCTAAGGGCTCCTTTTATCAAGCCGCGCTAACGATGTTAATCCCTGCACTGGCCTAAAAACTACTGCCTGTTCAAGAGGAGGCGGTAGCGGCTAGCGCGGCCGGCGGTTTAGTGTGCGGTATTACGTGCGTTAAACCGCCAACGCGCCTTTGTATAAGGAGCCCTAAGTTCTTTAGAGAATCGCGCCTAGTGGCGCCTGTCTTTCTCCACCCCTAAAAATGCCTACTTTGGTGTTAGACGTCATGTGACAGGCACCTATTTTTTAATAGAATTACACCTAAGAGGATAGGCGCCTATCTCCCAACTTTTTGTTCCCAATTATGAGCTTATTAAAGCTCTTAATTGAAGCCAAGCTGCACTAGAGATTTTTAGTGCTGACTAGCATGGTAAATGCTCTAACGATCCTAAAATTCCTTTGAGCATCAGAGCACTCACCTCGCCGGCCCATGCTAAAAACCTCTAGCACAGCTTCATAAAAGAGGGGATAAGTTAGGTGTCTACTTATATACATTCAGGAAAAACTTCTATAAGAGGTACCTAAAGTTTGGTGCCTATCTTAATTAGTAAATTGGCCTAAATTATGAGCTTTAACAAGCTCATAATTGAAAAAATAAAAGTTAATTGGGAGATAGGCGCCTATTACCAAAGTAGGTGTGTTTAGGGGTAGAGAAAGACTTAGGTGCCACTAGGAAGGATTCATCTACCCTTTCCACTCCACTCACTATCATATCACCTCTGAGCCATCTATTCTCCAAGCTGAAGAGCCCTAGCCACTTTAGCCTCTCCTCATAGGGAAGTCATCCCAAACCTTTTAACATTTTCATCACCCTTCTCTGTACCTTTTCTAATTCCGCTATTTCTTTTTTGAGATATGGCGACTAGAACTGCACACAGTATTCAAGTTGTGGCCATACCATAGATCAGTGGTTCCCAAACCTGTCCTGGGGGACCCCCAGCCAGTCAGGTTTTCAAGATATCCCTAATGAATATGCATGAGAAAGATTTGCATACCTGTCACTTCCTCTCTCATGCATATTCATTAGGGATATCTTGAAAACCTGACTGGCTGGGGGTCCCCCAGGACAGGTTTGGGAACCACTGCCAAAGAGCGATACAAGGGCATTCTAACATTTTCATCTTTGTTTTCCATTCCTTTCCTAATAATTCCTGACATTCTATTTGCATTCTTAGCACCCGCCGCACATTGAATCAAGAGTTTCAACGTATCCTCATCAATGACACCAAGATCCTTTTCCTGGAGAGTGACTCCTAACAAAGAACCCGGCATCACGTAGCTATAGTTTGGGTTCCTCTTTCCCACATGCATCATTTTGCACTTGCTCACATTACACGTCATCTGCCATTTTGACGCCCAGTCTTCCAGTCTCACAAAGGTCCTCTTGTAATTTTTCACAATCCTCTTGCTATCTCTTGTAGTTTATGAATGCTAACATTTTTTCCTTAACTTTTTCAACTGCAATTTTGAGAACCAAAATGGTCTTCCTCTTACTTTTATTTACTGTCCTAATAAAAACATTTGTTGATTTCAACATAGCTCCCTTCAATTTTGCCCACTGCTTTTCTACTTTTTCCAGATGTTCCCATACAGTTAACAACTCCTTGAGGTGTTCCCTCATCTTGACAGCAAGAACACAGCATGAAAATTAATGTAGTATCCTTGATTCTTTACACACCGGCAGAATGGCAAAATTGCAGGGTCAGAGCGCAGAGTGCTTTGCCGTAAAATCCACATGGGTTTGGTTCTAGCATCATAGGCACACAAAAAGGTTGCTCAGGCTGTAGCCCTTCATTTACTCCCCTTCCCCCCACCAAAGTGAGAAGAGCTTCAAGGGGACACATCACATCGTAAGCAAAACCATCAATATAACTTTACAAGGACCAAATGATGCAATTATTAAGACTAAGGCCTCCTTTTACTAAGCTGCGATGGCGGTTTTAATTCACGCTTAGCGCGCACAGAATTTCCGCATACACTAGACGCTAATGCCAGCATTGAGCTGGCATTATTTCTAGCCGCATAGCGCAGGTTTAGCGTGTGCTAAATTCTGCTTGCGCTAAAAACGCTATCGCAGCTTAGTAAAAGGAGCCCTAAGTATTTATACTGTGCATTCATATCCCAAAATTGGTACCAGTCCAAGATGTACACTCAACTAAATTGTCTCACGAGTCAATTAATGCCCAATAATTGGTTGCTAATTGGCAGTGATTTGAATTTGCATTTGCTATTCTATAACACAGTGTCTCCCAAACTGTGTGCTACGGCACGGTGGTGTGCCCCAAAGATTTTCTGGGTGTGCCACAAGAGATTCCTGAATTTTACTTTATTTTTAAAAATTCCTTTCATAAGTATACACTAGAATAGGTGATATGTACATTGCGTATTCAAAAGTCTGTCAATGTTATGAGCGTCTGTGTGCAAAGGATACAATCGCCCAGACAAGCATCATCATGCATTCTGTAATTCGCTGATTGTCCGGCCTTCTTTCAATGTGAACTGCCTAGAAGTCATTTGACTATGGCGGTATAGAAAAATAAAGTTATTATTATTATTCTTATTCTTTGATGTGATTGGTCCTTGAAAAACTAACAGCAAGTAATTTTATTTGCATTTTTTATGCAGTAGTTATCCTAACTTGAGCAACAAAGCAATCAAGGCTTTGTTGCCATTTGGATCTTCTTATCTTTGTGAACTTGGATTTTCAGCTCTGACAGAAATTAAGAGCTCCTTTTACGAAGGTGTGCTAGCGGTTTTAGCGTGCGCTTAGCGCGTGCAATAGACACTAACGCCTCCATAGAGCTGGCGTTAATATTTTCCATTAAGCACAGGGTTAGCGTGCGTGGCAATGTAGCGCACACTAAAAACGCTAGTGCACCTTCGTAAAAGGAGCCCTAAATTTTTAAAAAAGAGAATGACTACAGATGGTGGATAATGAAATGCAAATTCAAGTTCAAGCTCAATTTATTTAATATACCACAAATATAAAACCAGAAGGCAAATCTAAGTGGTTTACAATTAAAAATAAAAAAATGCAGAAAAGGTAAGTTTATCAGCAATGTCAAAAATAGAGCAGATAGTTTTCCAGGTGAACGCAGGAAAAAAGGAGATGCTTTAAAGTACCATCCGCTTGCTGACACGTCCAGCATTTAGGGTATGTGGAGGGATCAGTCTTATTTGAAAGTAAAGGTGTCCAATTAGCTCTATGTAATAAAAAGTCTGTGTAATGCATATTTGTTGTAGTATTTTCTTGTTATTGTACTTCTCTAAATATTAATAAAATTTTTTGAACAAAAAAAAAATTAAAAATGCTTGTTTGCTTGTTGACTTTCGACTCAATTTGCACTCAAAAACAAGCACACCAATTGCATCGATTAAACAATTCTATTCTATCTACTTTAGTTTCACTGTTGTTACAATTACCCACACATAGCTTAAAAAACTTTAAATAAATAACTCTCAAATTTAATTTTTTGTTGGTTTTGCAATTTTATAATTTCAATTATAATGTGCCTCAAAAAAAACATACATTTGCTCCATTTAGTGTGCCGGAGCTAAAAAGGTTTGAGAGACAATGCTATAGATTCATAATCAAAACCTAAACACGTCTTAAAACCCTCCCAAGTCAGCACTTGTGAATTAGAAAATGTAAAGACAGTATTGAAAGTGACCAGATAACCACTGCAGAGACAAAATAAAGACCCCCACACACTCACCCTGTGTTCACCGACCCTGCGTTCCCCCAGAAAGTTCAGAATCAAAACGTATATACCTGTCTCCAGAACATCAGATGACAGTCTAGCAACATGAGAACCAGTAGCCTTATATTGATCAAATAAAACTTTCCCCAAATTGTCATCAGCTAACCAAAGGAGATGAAGAAGAGAGGACTACCGTATTTTCACGCATATAACGCGCGCGTTATACGCGTTTTTACCTACCGCGCATACCCCTCGCGCGTTATACGCGTGAGCGCGGTATACAAAAGTTTTTCTACATAGTTCCCACCCCGCCCGACGCCCGATTCACCCCCCCCAGCAGGACCACTCGCACCCCCACCCCGAACGACCGCTCGCACGCGCTCCCACCCGCACCCGCGATCGGAGCAAGAGGGAGCCCAAGCCCTCTTGCCCGGCCGACTCCCCGACAATATCGGGCCAGGAGGGAGCCCAAACCCTCCTGGCCACGGCGACCCCCTACCCCCTACCCCCACCCCGCACTACATTACGGGCAGGAGGGATCCCAGGCCCTCCTGCCCTCGACGCAAACCCCCCACCCTCCAACGACCGCCCCCCCCCAAGAACCTCCGACCGCCCCCCCAGCCGACCCGCGATTCCCCTGGCCGACCCCCACGACACCCCCACCCCCCCTCCCCGTCCCTTTGGTAGTTGGCCGGACAGACGGGAGCCAAACCCGCCTGTCCGGCAGGCAGCCAACGACGGAATGAGGCCGGATTGGCCCATCCGTCCCAAAGCTCCGCCTACTGGTGGGGCCTAAGGCGCGTGGGCCAATCAGAATAGGCCCTGGAGCCTTAGGTCCCACCTGGCGGCGCGGCCTGAGGCACATGGGCCCAACCCGACCATGTGCCTCAGGCCGCGCCCCCAGGTGGGACCTAAGGCTCCAGGGCCTATTCTGATTGGCCCACGCGCCTTAGGCCCCACCAGTAGGCGGAGCTTTGGGACGGATGGGCCAATCCGGCCTCATTCCGTCGTTGGCTGCCTGCCGGACAGGCGGGTTTGGCTCCCGTCTGTCCGGCCAACTACCAAAGGTACGGGGAAGGGGGGTGGGGGTGTCGTGGGGGTCGGCCAGGGGGGTCGCGGGTCGGCTGGGGGGGGGCGGTCAGAGGTTCTTGGGGGGGGCGGTCGTTGGAGGGAGGGGGGTTTGCGTCGAGGGCAAGAGGGCCTGGGATCCCTCCTGCCCGTAATGTAGTGCGGGGTGGGGGTAGGGGGTCGCCGTGGCCAGGAGGGTTTGGGCTCCCTTCTGGCCCGATATTGTCGGGGAGTCGGCGGTCCTTCGGGGTGGGGGTGTGAGTGGTCCTGCCGGGGGGGGCAGGGCAGGTGGGGGGGCAGGGCAGGGCGGGTAAACGGAGAGTCGGGACAGCGCACGGAGAGTCGGGGAGGGCGAAAGGAGAGTCGGGGTGGCCAGAGGAGAGTCGGGGCGGGCGAAAGGACAGTCGGGCAGCATGCGCGTTATACCCGTGAGCGCGGTATACAAAAGTTTTTATACATAATATCGTGGTTTCTGCGCGCTATACCCGTGTGCGCGTTTTATACGGGTGCGCGTTATTTGCGTGAAAATACGGTAGTTCCCTCAGAAGGACAGCACACACAAAGAAGCAGTGATGACCTAGGTGAGAAGAAAAACATTATAGAGTCTATCATAGTCTATCATAGAGTCTATCAAATCGTTATGACCCAACTTGGCCGTGTTTCAGCAACGTCCACCTGCATCAGGGGATTTGTGTATGCACCAAATTCTGTAAAATCAATCCTCTAAGTGTCAGAAAAAGCCCAATAGCTTAGTTGCTGCTTCACATCGAGTATGGGATACAGCGGCTGCCAGTCAGATGTTTAATCAGTGGTACTAGTTAAAAAGATAATGTCACTGAATATATGATGAAAGTTAAGTACTGACTAGTTTATACACTAGCTGAGTCTGCTAGATATCAGATTGTGACAGGGTATATATCTATCATGTGCACCTGAGTGCTGGATGGATTCTGTATCAGAGGACAACTCGGGTTTAAAGGTGGGAGCCTAGGTTTTGACCAGATGATTTTCCCCATTGTGAATGGGGAAAGAACAAATAGAAACCACAGCAATTTGCATTGACTGAACTAATTTGCATGCTTATTTGTATAAGAAGGGAATTATAACTGAATTGCAGTTTTGGAGGACTTTTCTTATCCTATTGGGGAGGTTGGACTGATAAATCAACAGAAAGAACGTTCTGGACATAAAAAGAGCCCATGAGTTGCTTGTTATTAATGAATGATATCTCACCTTGGGTATATAGAGGGTCAAGGAAGAAGACTTTTGGCTAGTGTTGACCCATGTTTGAGACTTGTCTCTGAGCTTTTCCTTAGAGATTCCTGATCGCCTACAGGTGACCCTTGGATGAAAAAGTGCAGGTCCTGTCCTAAGTGACTGGAATGACCAGAGCGGACCGACAACCTAGATCACACAGACCTAATAAAACTAATAGGCATTGCTGAAGTCACATCATTCTTTCACATTCCTGCTTTAAATCACTAATACATCACTTTCCAAACAGCCTTTGATTTATTAATGTTTTTATAGTGAGATGTGATTTGTGCAACTTATTTTTATTGGTTGTAAACATAGATTTTCTTTGAATTCCATGTACTCTGCATTTTAACCACAAGGCTGTGTTGTCCAAATTTCTTGGCTTTGATGAAAATTTGCTTGATTGCTTCCATCACACTAAACAAACGTTCCAGTAAACCGAAAAGAACATCATCCTCCTAAATATACATTTTTCAATTGAGCATGACAGTTACAAATACCAGGAAAAACTGGAATAATAATCCATAAGGGCATGACCAACATCTGGTTTTCACTTAATCCAGAAACAAGGAACATTAATCAGTTCTCATCTTGAACTACTGTAATCAAATGTCTTTCAAAAAAAACATTTTATATTTGTCAGAGAATTTATAAAATTGATTTTATAGGCACGCCACATAATATGGCAATTGCTATTTCCAAAAGAAATAAAACCAGCTTAATCATTTTTAAAAAATTATGTTGAGTTTGACCCATTTATAATAATAAAACACAAAATAATTTTCTTTCACTTTACAATTTGTTCTGCCCACAGGGCCTGGTGCCAGATATGAGCAAAGAAAGAGGGGAAAAAAATGACAGTAGAATCAAACTCTTGCACAAGATGTTTCCTCAATTTTGAAAGTGGAACCCTTAGACCAGTGATTCCCAACCCTGTCCTGGAGGAACACCAGGCCAATCGGGTTTTCAGGCTAGCCCTAATGAATATGCATGAGAGAGATTTGCATATGATGGAAGTGATAGGCATGCAAATTTGCTTCATGCATATTCATTAGGGCTAGCCTGGAAACCCAATTGGCCTGGTGTTCCTCCAGGACAGGGTTGGGAACCACTGCCTTAGACAAATAAAAAAGAAAGATAATATATACAGCAAAACAACAGTGGGGCATGCTCGCTAAAGTACACTAAGCAGTTAGAGGGCAATTTTACAATAGTGGTACTCATTCTAAAAGCAGATCATGTGAAGAAAAATCAACAAAGCCATTTATTCACAACAAATAGCCCACACGACTCTGTTTCAGCCACTAGTACTACTACTACTATTTATTATTTCTAAAGCACTGAAAGGCGTACGCGGCACTGTACATTTTAACATGCAATAGACGTTCCCTGATCAGAAGAGCTTACAATCTAATTTAGACAGGACATTTTGGGATTGGGGAGATTATGGTAGAGGATATGATACAGTGAGTATAGGTATCTGGCAGCAGTGAGTGGGAGTTAGGCGTTGAAAACATAAGAACATAAGAAATGCCTTCACCGGATCAGACCGAAGTCCATCTTGTCCGGCGATCCGCGCACGCGGTGGCCCATTTAAGTACACCTTTTGGGAAACCCGGATTTCCCGTATCCCTCAATATGGTTTTCAAGAAGATATGCATCCAACTTGCGCTTGAAACCCAGAACAGTAGTCTCCGCCACAACCTCCTCCGGGAGAGCATTCCAAGCTCCAACCACTCGCTGTGAGAAACAGAACTTCCTGACGTTTGTCCTGAACCTGCTGCCACTCAGCTTCAGGCTGTGACCCCGTGTCCGTGTGACTTCCGAAAATGTTAACAATGCTTCTTCCTGGTCTATTTTATCAAATCCTTTTAATATTTTAAAAGTCTCTATCAAATCCCCTCGCAGTCTTCTCTTCTCTAGGGTGAACAGACCCAGTTTTCTGAGACGTTCCTCGTAGCTCAAATTCTCCATACCTTTGACTAGTTTCGTGGCTCGTCTCTGCACCCTCTCCAGCAGAGTTATATCCTTCTTGAGGTATGGAGACCAGTGTTGGACACAGTATTCCAAGTGAGGTCTGATCATTGCTCTGTAAAGTGGCATTATGACCTCCTCCGATCTACTCGTGATCCCCTTCTTAATCATGCCCAACATCCTATTTGCTTTCTTCGCCGCCGCCGCACATTGAGCTGAAGGCTTTAGGATTCTGTCTATCAGTACCCCCAAATCCCTTTCTTGTTCGCATTTGGCTAATGTCACCCCCAACATCTTAAACTCATGTTCTTTGTTTTTCTTTCCTAGATGCATCACCTTGCATTTGTCTATGTTAAATCTCATCTGCCACTTTTTCACCCAAGTTTCTAGCTGGTTTAGATCCTTCTGGAGCTCCTCGCAGTCCCCTAGAGAGCCAACCATCCGACATAGTTTTGTATCATCTGCAAACTTCGTTATATTGCATGTTGTTTCCTCTTCAAGGTCATTTATAAAAATATTAAACAAAATAGGCCCAAGAACCGAACCCTGGGGCACGCCGCTAATCACTCTCTCCCAATCCGAGAATTGCCCATTTATGCTCACCCTTTGCCTTCTTTTCTCTAGCCATTTGCCAATCCATCTATGCACTTAAGAACATAAGAACATAAGCATTGCCTCTGCTGGGTCAGACCAGGGGTCCATCGTGCCCGGCAGTCCGCTCCCGCGGCGGCCCCCCAGGTCCATGACCTGGAAGTGTTCCCTACCTAACCTAAAATATCCATACCCCATTCGCTCAATGTCCTGTAAGGTAACTCTATCTGTACCCTGTAATCCCCTTCGCTTCCAGGAAGTCATCCAGTCCCTTTTTGAACCCCAGAATTGTACTCTGTCTTATCACCTCTCCGGGAAGCGCGTTCCAGGTGTCCACCACCCTCTGAGTGAAGAAGAACCTCCTTGCATTCGTTATGAATCTGTCTCCTCTCAGTTTTTCTGAATGACCTCTTGTTTTAGTTGCCCCTGCTAGTCTAAAGAATCTGTCCCTCTCCACCTTCTCTATGCCTTTCATGATTTTATAAGTTTCTATCATGTCCCCTCTCAGTCTCCGCTTCTCCAGGGTAAAGAGCCCCAGCCTGTCCAACCGTTCGGCATATGAAAGGTTCTCCATACCCTTTATCATCCTCGTTGCCCTCCTCTGGACCCTCTCGAGTATTGCCATGTCCTTCTTGAGGTATGGCGACCAGTATTGGACGCAGTATTCCAGATGTGGGCGCACCATTGCTCGATACAGTGGCAGGATAACTTCCTTCGTTCTGGTAGTGATACCTTTCTTGATAATGCCCAACATTCTGTTCGCTTTTTTTGAGGCCGCTGCACATTGTGCCGCCGGCTTCATTGTGTTATCTACCAATACCCCCAGATCTTTTTCTTGGCTGCCTTTCCCGAGTACCCTCCCTCCCATCGTGTAGCTGTACATGGAGTTTCCTTTCCCTATGTGCAAGACCTTACATTTCTCCACATTGAAGCTCATCTGCCATTTTTTTGCCCACTCACTCAGTTTGTTCAGGTCGCTCTGCAGTTCTTTGCATTCCTCAACAGTTCTGACCCTGCTGGAGAGTTTTGTGTCATCCGCGAACTTGATAACTTCACACTTTGTCCCCATTTCTAGATCATTAATAAATATATTGAACAGCAGCGGTCCCAGCACTGACCCTTGCGGAACACCACTTGTGACCCCTATCCAGTCAGAGTAGTGCCCCTTTACTCCTACCCTCTGTTTCCTGTCCGCCAGCCAATTTTTGATCCATCTGTGCACGTCCCCTTCCACCCCGTGGTTCCACAGTTTCTTCAGTAAGCGTTCATGGGGCACCTTGTCGAAGGCTTTTTGGAAATCTAGATATATAATGTCTACTGGGTCACCTTGGTCCAATTGCTTATTTATCCCCTCAAAGAACTGCAGTAGATTTGTCTGGCATGATCGGCCTTTACAGAAACCATGCTGGCTCGATCTCATCAGATTATTTTTTTCTATATGCTCATTGATACCTTCCCTGATCAGTGATTCGGCCATCTTCCCCGGAACAGAAGTTAAGCTCACCGGTCTGTAGTTTCCCGGGTCGCTTCTCGATCCTTTTTTGAAGATCGGTGTAACATTCGCTATCTTCCAGTCCTCCGGGATTACCCCTGTTCTCAAGGACAGGTTGCAAATATGCTGCAGTAGCTCTGCTGTTTCATCTCTGAGCTCTTTCAGTATTCTCAGGTGGATCCCATCTGGGCCCGGAGCTTTGTCCGTTCTTAATCTATCTATCTGTCTGAGAACGTCTTCGAGGCTTACCTCCATGCATGATAATTTCCCCTCTTGATCTCCCCTGAAGATTTTTTCCGGTTCTGGCACACTGGTTGTGTCCTCTATTGTAAAGACCGACGAGAAGAACTTGTTTAGCCTACCAGCCACTTCTTTTTCCTCTTTCACCACTCCCTTCCGGTCACCCTCATCCAGGGGCCCCACCTCCTCCCTCGCTGGTTGTTTCCCTTTCACATATCACTTCTCCTCCTATTCCATGGCTCAGAAGTTTTCTCATAAGTCTTTCATGCGGAACCATGTCGAACGCTTTCTGGAAATCCAAGTAAACTATGTCCACTGGATTTCCACTATCCAATTGTTTGTTCACCTTCTCGAAGAATTGAAGCAAATTTGTCAGACATGACTTCCCTTTCCTAAAGCCATGTTGACTAGCCCTTATTAAATTGTGATCTTCCAAGTGTTGTACAATGTTGTCTTTAATTAGTGCTTCAATTATCTTCCCAGGAACTGATGTGAGGCTCACAGGTCTGTAATTTCCGGGTTCACCTCTTGATCCTTTTTTGAATATTGGTATGACGTTCGCTATCCTCCAGTCCTCTGGTATTTGCCCGGTTCTAATTGACATGTTAGCTAAGGATTGCAATAGTTCGCCAATTTCTACCTTAAGTTCCTTTAATACTCTCGGGTGAATTCCATCTGGTCCAGCGGATTTGTCACTTTTTAGTTTATCAATCTGAAAGTATATCATGTCCAACTCCACATTTACTGTTGTGAGGTTTTCCTCTATGTCTCCGGTGAATATCTTCCCTATGTCTGGCATTGTTGTTGTGTCCTCCTTTGTGAAGACAGAGGCAAAGAATGCATTTAACTTATCGGCAACTTGTTTGTCTTCTTTGATTGACCCTTTCCTTCCTTGGTCATCGAGAGGACCCACTGCCTCTCTTGTTGATTTCTTTCCTTTTATGTATCTAAAAAAGGGCTTGAAGTTTTTGGCTTCTTGCGCTATCTTTTCTTCATAGACTTTTTTGGCATCTCTTACCACTTTATGACACTTTTTCTGATCGATTTTGTGACAGTTCCAGGCCTCCTCCGTTTTTTCCCGTTTCCATTTTTTAAACGAGTTCCTCTTTTCCCTTACTGCATCTTTAACCTCTTTGGATAACCAAGCTGGTTCTCCTTTTTTCTTCTTTCGCCTTCCTTTGGCTATCTTTGGTATGTGGATATTCTGTGCTTCTGTGATGGTGTTTTTCAGTAGAGACCATGCTTGCTCAACTGTTTGGATTTCTGCTTTGCCCTTCTTGAGCCGTTTTCTAACCATGGTTCTCATACTGTCGTAATTCCCTTTTCTGAAGTTAAAGGTCGTGGCTTTAGTCTTGATTGGTTTCTCCCTTCCAGTTCCAATGGTAAATCGGATCATATTGTGATCACTTGTCCCCAGCGGGGCCGTAACTTCTACATCTGCTGTCCTCCCAGTAATGCCATTTATGACCAAGTCTAGGATTGCGTTTCCTCTTGTCGGTTCTCTTACCATTTGTTCAATGAAGCAATCTCCTATCAATTCTAGGAATTTTATCTCCCTGCCGCAGCTTGACGTTCCTAATTTCCAGTTTATCCCCGGAAAGTTGAAGTCTCCCATGATCGTTACATTTCCTGATCTACATCTACGGTTAATTTCCTCCATCAATTCTTTGTCTGTTTCCTCTATTTGTCCCGGGGGTCGATAATAGAGGCCAATTCGTATGTCCGCTTCTTTTTGTCCAGGAATCTTTATCCAGAGGGACTCTAGTTTATCATTAGCTTCTGTTTCTCCATCCTGAACAGACTCAATTTCCTCATGGACATACAGGGCAATACCTCCCCCTTTTTGCCCAATCCTATCTCTTCTGTATAGTTTATAACCTTGCAATGCTGTGTCCCATACATTTTCTTCGTTCCACCATGTTTCTGTTATTCCTATGATATCCAGTTGATTTCTTTTTGCTAATTCTTCCAGTTCGTCCATTTTGTTTCCTAAGCTTCTAGCATTCGCATACATACATTTAAGTTCTGTTCTAATTTGTGCTAATTTCTTGGATTTAGTGGTCCTCACATCCTTTTTCGTAACCATTTGATCAGTTTCATTGCCACATGTAGTATCGTCGTGTTCTTGCCCTATAACTACCCGGTTGGTTGAAGTGTCCTCCTCGGGATATCCTGGTGTCCGGGCCACGATTCAAAAAAGTGGGCTGCATCAGGGCCATACAAACAACTGGTAATACAGTAAATGCAAGTAAAAACACGTTAATAAAAAATCATAAATACTGAATTAAAAACATAAAACCAATATTTTATTACAGAAACAAAAAAAAGAGTGAACACGTGAAACACATCACGACGATTATTAAAACATGTTGATAAAATATCTGTGTGAAAACAAGTTTTAAAAATCCTTATGGCTATTTTAAATGCATATTAAAAAAATACTCAAAAAAATCTCACCCAAAGTGGCTCAAAGGAGACAACCTATTATAAATGCATAAATATACCTCTTTATAGGGACAGTACATCCACTGACATCATTTTTTATAATGTCATATAAGAAATAGACTCAGGAAAAGGCCTCAGAATCGGAGCCTACGCACAGTCCTGATCACAGACTGAGATTGTCAGCGTATTTTAAATGCATATACCACAACTTTCGGTAATATACTGCAAATCGCATTAGGGCCAAAAAAATTGCAATAAAGGCCATACAGGCTCCACTGGCTCAACACCCCCCCACCTGGCTGAGTCTCCTACCCACCCATCCCTCATGATATGCAAGATCCCAACTCCCACCCATCATATGGCACCATATTACATTACATTAGAGATTTCTATTCCGCCATTGCCTTGCGGTTCAAGGCGCGTTACAAAAGAATTACAAAAAAACATATTACATGAAGAACATATCTGGTAATTTCTAGAGGAGATAGAGAGTAGATGAGGTTGCTTTGTGGAATCGGGAAGGTATTGGGAAGTGGTATTAGAAAGTGAGAAGGAGCTAGCGGTATTAAGTCGTTTGCAGGAATTTCTTGAAAAATAGAGTCTTTATTTCTTTTCTGAATGTTTTATAGTCTGGGTTCATAATTAGTAGATTGGAGATTTGATTGTTGAGTTTTGCTGCTTGTGTAGCTAGGAGGCCATCATATAGTTTTTTCCGTTTGACTTCTTTGATTGGGGGATGCATGAATGGAGTATAGGTTTTCCTATGTCTAGTTGATGAGTTTGGATGAGGCGGTTGTTCAGGTAGGTTGGGCTGTCGTCGTTTATGGTTTTAAATAGTAGACAGTAGAATTTGAATAGTATTCTTGCCGGTATTGGGAGCCAGTATGAGTTGAGGCATGCCTCTGTGATGTGGTCATGTTTCCTTAATGAAAAGATAAGTCTCAGGAGCTACCTGTTGAAACATCAATAGTCCCTGAGGTCTTCGGGCAGCAGCAATGCCCAGTCTGGAGCCTTTTGTGCAACTATCACTAGGTGCCATGTTTCTGTATAAAGACAGCATGCATATTGTGGGGTGGGGGATTACGTCAAGGAATTGTCTGGATGGGAACATCTAAGAAGAGCAGAAATGCAGTGGACAAAACTGAAAGGAGTTATTGTAAAGGCAGTGGCATAGTAAGGGGGTGCAGTGGGTGTGGTCCATGCTGGGCGCAGTCGTTCTGGTACCCCTCCTCCTCTTTGCCCCCTTCCCACTCCTCCCCCTGCCATGTGTATGTCCTCTCCCTCGTACCTTTTTAATTTCAGCATGAGCAGCCTTGAATTTACTGCCTGCGTTGGCTTTGGTACTCTGTTTGATGTCACTTCTGGGACCCGCGCCTAGGAAGTGACATCACCAAAGCTGATGCGGGCAGCAAGTTTGTGGCTGTTTGCGCCAAAGTTAAAAAGATGTGGGGAAGAGGCGCGTGTACATGACAGAGGGTGTGGAGAAAAGGGCGGGAGAAGGGTGCTGTTCACCCTTGCTATGTCACTGTGTAAGGGCAACAAACGTTTTTGTGAGGCAAGTAAGTAAAAGTAAGAGGAAAAGAAGGCCGCTTTGGTTCTCAAAAATAGTAGCTGAGAAGGTAAGGAAGAAGAAGTCAGCTTTCATAAACTACAAAAGATTGCAGAAAGAGGTAGACATGCTATGCCACATAGGCATTAAAACTTCTCTTTCATAACTCCCCTGTCCTACCTTTCCTCCAAAATATACATATTGAGATTTTTAAGACTGTTCCCATATGCCTTATGATAAAGACTACGCTCCATTTTAGTAGCCTTCATCTGGACTGACTAATAATAATAATAAGCCTAACAAATACCAACCGAGTACTCCTGCCCAAGATCCGTCCCAGATCCACCCAAGCTGTGCCCCTGACTACACCCCATTTTTTCTCTCTGCCCTCTCCTTTCTTTCCTCCTCATCTATCTCTTATTCTCTCTCTGTCTCCATGAGTCCAATACTTTCATCCTTCACACTTCCTCTCCTTTGGACCTCATTCCCTTCTCCAACCAGCATCTCTCCCTGTCCCTCCATGAGTCCAACTTTTCTTCCTTTCTCCTCCACCCCTATTGGCAACAAGTCTTCCTCTCTCTCTCATTGTTCATCTGTCTTGAGATATCCAGGCATCTCTCCCATCCCTCTACTGCCACATCCAACATTTCTCCCTCGCTCATCTCCCACATCATGTGCAGCATTTTTCAACACTACCCACCAGCCCCATGCCCATTTCTCCTTCTATCGCCCCTCTTCAACATCATGCCACATCTTTCCCTCCATCACCATGCCCAACATTCATCCCCTTTGCATCCCCTTCAATCTGTCCCTCTGCTCCCTCTGCACCACCATATCCAACATTTTTACCTTTCATCCTTCTATTCCCCATGCATCTCTACCTCACTCCTCTCTCTGTCCATGCCCAATTTTCCCTTCTTTCTTTTCCCATGTGTACTACCTCTCACTCACACTCATGACCAATAATTCTCTCTTCTATTCTCTCCCACCCTCTGTCTCAAGTTAGTGCCCCCTTCCTCTCTCCATTCTGTGTCCCATGTTCATGCCCCCTTTCTTTCTGTGTTGAGTTTGTACCCCCTCCCTCTCACTGCCTTCCAGTCTTTGTCCTGAAATTAAGTTGCACTGCCGTGAATCCCTGCCTGTCCCGCACACACACACCCTCCCTCCCCAAAGCCAACCCATCCACAGAAGCTGCTGGGAATCACTGCCTGCCCCGCACACCCCCCTCCCCCAAAACCGACCTATCCACAGAAGCCACCTGGAATCCCTGCCCGACTGCCTGTCTGTCTGCCCACCCACCACACAGCCATCCCTGTTACTTTGTCAGAGCCTGACTCGCTCCATCCTCTTACATCAGCAACTCCATGCAGGGATGGTGCATGCAGCCATTCACATGCTGCACGTGGCTGGCCCACAATCCTTCCCTCTGACGTCAATATTGACGTCGGACAGAAGGTTGCGAGTTGTTCTTCACCCAGAGAGTGGTAGAAAACTGGAACGCTCTTCTGGAGTCTGTCATAGGGGAAAACACACTCTAGGGATTCAAGTCAAAGTTAGACAAGTTCCTGCTGAACCAGAACGTACGCAGGTAGGACTAGTCACAGGGCACTGGTCTTTGCCCAGAGGGCCGTCGCGTGAGCGGACTGCTGGGCATGATGAACTGGGGGTCTGACCCAGCAGCGGCAATTCTTATGTTCTTAGCTACAGAATGCGTCAGTCACTGCCTATGTCGCCGCATGGAGTTGCTGCTGGAAGAAGATGGAGCGAGTCCGACTCTGACAAAGTAACAGGGGCGGCTTTGAGGGTGGGGGGTGATTCAGCGGGTGTTCAGACTGGCAGGGAGGGATATCCGGCAGCAGCTTCAGAAGTCAGCAGGCAGGAGGGCAGGGAAGGATACCCGACAGTGACAGCCACACCACGTACCCCCAACAAGTGGCCCGCATACCCCCAAGGGCTAAGGCAATGGATATACTTATATCTGCTTCTTATATGAAAGACGAGAGAGAATATTATGTCATTTTCTGGGAAGTTGAGCATTGAATATTTCTGTAGCTGCAATATAGTTCCATGCAATCCCTGAAGTGCTACAAAACTATTATTTGGAAATGGGATTAAAAAATAACTCTAAAAACAAAAAAATAACTCTAAAAACTATAAAAAGTAAATAAAGAACAGTAAGATAATAATGAGCATAATATAAATAGTTGTTATACTGTGGTAACAGCAGTGTCACATCAACACCACCTAACCTCTGAGACACCAGTGGTGTAACAGATGTTAATAGCTGCACCTAATCCTAGGTCTGCTCCTCTTGAGACCAATCAATGATGCTGTTGAAACATTTAAGGATTTTTTTTAAAAAATGTAGTTACTATTGCTACTATTTTGAGAAAATATTATTTGGATCCCACAGAGTGCTAAAAATGTCTGACAGCACAAATTACTCATCTGTTGGAAAGAGTGAGGATGCTGGGAATATGGAAACTCATCGCCAACATCACAACGTGAATTGCTTTATATTTGTTACTAGTCTTTAAGCACGTTACATTAACGGGTGCTAGAATAGATGTGTGTGTCTGTCTTTCTTTCTCTCTCTCTCTCCTTGGCCGCTGTCTGTCTTTCTTTCTTTCTGTCTCTCTTTCCTCGGCTGTCCACCACCACATTGACAGCTTGGTGTAAGAAGCCAGGTACCAGGTCTCTTTCTGGGAACTTGGAATCGTGGACCTGGAATCTGGCTATTAGCTATTGTCCATACACAAAGACTGTGACTTCCGTGTCCCTAGCACTTCAAGCCTTCTCATAACCCATGAAGCAAAATTTCAACTAGGAATCAGTCTGGGGCCACTGAGCTATTGCAGTCATAAAGTATGTCTATTTAAACTTTTTTATTGTTAGACACATCCAATAGAATTATTAAGGGAGGGGGGAAATTTATCAAGCATTATTAGGGCTTAACATTCCTTTAACCAACTTTAAGGGACATTCTAAAGTCAATTTTATACCTTTAGCATTTAATGTGCTAATTCCCTTAAGATGTGTTAAACCATAACACTGCTTGATGAATTTCTCCCTTAGTGGCTCCATTCTTTTTTTTCCTCAGGTTGTTCCATCCCCAGTTTTATTCTAGTAATAATAACAACTTTATTCTTTTATACCGCCATAACCAAAAGTTCTAGGCGGTTTATACTAAAAAGAGCTGGACAATCAGTGAAATACAATAATACAGTAAAAAAGACAAATATTTGTAAAACAGAATTTCAATAATATAACTCACTAAATAATAAACTTATCGAACAAAGTGGTCTTAATTAATTTCTGAAAACTGCAATAGGATAATATAGCTTGCTGAATACATTTACCTAACCAAGATTGTTACCTACCAGCTTGAAATGCTAGGGTCCTATCTAAGAAGGTCTTATATCTACACCCATTAATGGATAAGCAAATAAGTATATTTCTAGTTTCTCTTGATGGTCTATGCAACACAAAATGAGGAAAAAGATAAGTTGGAGACAATCCCGATATCAGCTTAAAGCAGATACAGGAAAATTTAAATAATACTCTTGCCTCCAAAGGAAGCCAATGAAGTAAACAATAATATGGACTAATATGGTCGTTCTTTTTTAAACCAAAAATCAATCGAACAACTGAATTCTGAATTATTCTTAATTTCCTTAGAATTTTTTGAGTGCTCCTAAATAGATGATGTTACAATAGTCTAAAATAGATAAACTAATGCCTGCACCAATAGTCTGAACGATAAAGGATCAAAATATTTTTTATGGTTCTTAATTTCCACAATACACAGACTTGATGAGGGTAAGTTTCAAAGCGATTTAGGTGTGCTGAGAAAATGGTTGAAGTCAGAGGAAGGACTCTAGGTACATATTTTTGATTTTAAAAAATTATTGAGTGGCATTTTAGAAAGGATGCATAAGCCTGCCTAGAGACATCTAAGTCAGGACATCAGTACTTAGGCACATATTTTAGAAAATGGTTTGCCAGTGTAGATCCTCTTTTAAATTACATGACTGCATGGTTGTCCCAATGGCAGGATGTCCAGCAGGGGCACCCATTTTGAAAATGAAGACAGCAAAATTAAAAATGCTGATTTCCTTCACAGAAATATCTGTCAAGTTTGGCACTGCCACATCTATGTAATGATTTTCACCATAGAAGCAAGCACTATACATCCATGTCCACAAGCTCCCCCTACAGAGAACACAAACCCCCCCACCCAAAAAAACCCCATTATTAGTTCTTCCCACACAGAGCTCAAATCCATAGGCACCAGCTCTGAGGGTACTGTAAGTGCCTAAGCACACCCAAGATTTTTATGATGCGCGTTATTAAATTTGAAGCAGAAATCTTCATGCTGAAGGTCAGCAAAGGAAGGAAGGAAGGGTTTCTGTATCCCAGTTACTGTTCCCACCAAACCCTGTAGCCTGTTGGCTGAAATATCAAGGAATATCAGTGAGATTTGAGTCCTTGCTTGCTTGGTTCTCGGCTTGCTGCTCTAAACATTAGGTACAGTACACTAATGCAGATGGGGCTTGATTCTGGAAACGGCGCCTGCCATGGTAGGCACATGCAAAATGGGTGCCTACCAGATGTCAATGACCAATAGACACTGTGTCCACAATCACGTCTATTTTCTTCTACATATGCCTTATATGTAGGCCAGCATTTTACAGGCCTAGATTTAAGGCATCTGACTTGCACCTACGAGAAGCACCTAGGCACGCCCATGAACACCTAAGGCACTTATAGCATAAACCACACCTACGCCAACATTAGGCATCTAAAGGCATGCTTAGACATCTCTGTATGCATACAAACAATATGTGTCCCAATTGGTCCATTAGATGGTGGTAGGACGCCTACCGCTGCCTACAATCGGGATGCCATTTTTAGAATCAAGCCTATAATGCCTAATGTTTGGTAACCCAACAACAAGTTAAAGGCTAGCAGAGCTAAAGCCTTGTGGCCATTTGACAACCTGCCTAAAACATTGATAGCTAAATTATTTTATGGTTGCCAGTAACTTCAGAATTTCAGTTACAGTACTGCTGAAAATTGCTGTTCACATGGCCAACAGGAAGGTGCTAGACTGGGGAACTAGGGCTGACTGAGAGTCAGATGTTAAGGTATCTGCATATATTTCCAGAATATTGTAAATACTATCCTGTTCGGTATGTTGTAACATTTTCCCATACATTATTTTGAGTTTTTGGTATGTAATTCCCTGGAGAGCATACAGTGTAAATAATATTGTCAGTAACAGAAGTATTGGAGAAGGCAGCTGGTAGTCAGTGAAGGGGTTCTTCCCTGCAAGTGCCCCTACTTTCCCCCCCCCCTTTTATTTTTAAAGAGTGGTGCTCATACAGGGGGAGCAGTGTTCCCACTTAAACTGTGTAAAATTAAGAGTACAGGTGAACAAGTAGGGAACCATGCAGAGCATGGCTCATTTCAATCTCCCTGTGAGGCAACATGGATTCACTAGAGGTAGGTCTTGTCAGAAAAATCTGATCAATTTCTTTGACTGAGTGACTGGAGAATTGGATAGAGGGAATTTAGATTTTAGCATTTAGATTTTAGCAAAATCCTTGACAGTGTTCCACACAGGCATCTAATAAATAAACTGAGTACCCTCAGGGTGGGCCCCAAAGTGACAAACTGGGTCAGGAACTGGTTGAGAGGTTAATGGTCAGTGGAGATCTCTCTGGAGAAAGGGATGTTAGCAGTAGTGGTTCCTGGCCCAATTCTTTTAAACATTTTTATAAGCAATATTGCTGAAGGGCTGTCAGGTAAGATGGATGATACAAAAATCTGCAATAGAGTAGACACCCCTGATAGTGTGAATAACATGAGAAAGGATCTATTGAAACTTAAAGAATGGTCTGAAATTTGGCAGCCAAGATTTTATGCTAAGAAATATAAGGTCATGCATTTGGGCTGCAAAACCCAGAGGGAATGGTACAGTTTAGAGGTGAAGAACTTTTGTGCATGAAAGAGGAGCGAGACATGGGAGTGATAATATGTGATAATCTTAAGGTGGTCAAACAAGTCGAAAAGGTGACGGTGAAAGCTAGAAGGATGCTAGGTTGCATAGGGAGAGGTATGGCCAGTAGGAAAAAGGAGATATTGATGCCTCTGTATAAGACTCTGGGGAGACATAATTTAGAATATTGTGTACAATTCTGGAGAGCGCACCTTCAAAAAGATATAAACAAGATGGAGCCAGTCCAGAGCAAGACTGCTAAAATAATCAGTGGTGTTCATCATAAGGCGTATGGGGACAGACTTAAAGATCTCAATATGCATACTTTGGAGGAAATGTGGGTGTGTGTGGCGCAGTGGTTGGAGCTGCAGCCTTAGAACCCTGAGGTTGTGGGTTCAAATACCTAACTGCTCCTTGTGACCCTGGGCAAGTCACTTAATCCCCTCATTGCCCCAGGTATACTAGATAGAGTTTGAGCCCGCCAGGACAGATAGGGAAATAAAATACCTGAATGTAAATCTCTTAGGATATAAGTGGTATATAAATAAATGAATATGATAAAGATGTTTAAATACCTACTTGGCATACATGCACATGAGTGAGTCTCTTTCATTTCATTGGGTAAGTCTCCCTTGTTTGTACCCTTCTCCTCTACTGCCAACTCACGACTCCATCCCTTCTAATTTGCTGCACTTTATGTCTATCTCAGTATGTCAGGCTCCGTCTCTGGCACTACTCAAATCCATGCTAAAAGCCAACTTTTTTTAAGGCTGCATTTAAGACCTAATCCACTTGTAAAGCACCTATATCTGTTTGTCATTCCCCATGTAGTCCTTCACCTCATCATTCTCATTGCAATTCTCTACCTAAGCAGCATATATACATTCACACTTTTTTTATCCTGTTTGTCTGTCATTAGATTGTTTTGAGCAGGGACTCTCTTGCGTGTTTAATGTATAGTGTTGTGTGTATCTGGTAGTGTGATAGAAATAGTAGTAGTAGTAAGATAAGATCCCTTGAAGGTCTCCTAAACTTTCATAAGCATCATAATGGGAGGAACCACAGGTGCCATAGTACTCCCAAAATTTGCCACACCCTCATCCCCACCCCCGGTCTCTAGCACCTTTCCTTTTCCTCTCACACGTAGTATTGATTCCTTATCTCTTTCCCCCAAACGACCAAGGGCTAGATTCACTAAGCAAACCGATCGTGTACCGCTCGGTTTGCGCTCACTTTCCGACTCCGGCTCGATTCATTAACCTTCCTCCTGACCCCATCTGCACCCCATCCGATCTGCGCATGCAAATGAGTAAAAAGACATGTAAATTTCTTTAACGTATGGGTTCATGAAACCATTTCATCCAAACCGACTGGCCTTTCCTGTCCAAAAAGTTACGACTGCTGAGGACCAGTCGTTTACATCTTCGCCGGCTATTTCTGCCTAGCAACTGACGCGTGCATGTTAAGAACGCCATTAAAAATGTTAATTCCCCTACAAAAATCCTAAATATATTTAAACTTTTAAATATATGTTAACTTTCATGTACATAAGCGTTAGAAATATATTTTTATTTTTTTGAAATGTGCATAGCGAGCGCGGGAGTGAATCTCGTTTTTTAATGCGCATGGCGAGAAAATCATGGATTAACCCCTTGCTCTCCTTGCGCATTGTACATTTCAAATATCAATGCCAAATAACAAAAAAAATCCTAAACCAAATATAACTTGTAAGGGCCAGCTATCCCACCCCCAGCTAGGTTGTCGCGTGCATATGTGTCGCTTCTTGCTTCACGGCAGATATAGCTAATGAAGTCCACGATTAAACCACGCCCCATTTCTATGCAATAAAGTCTGAAAGAGCTAGCACATGCGTTATGAGCTTCAAAACCAACAAGGATACAGTGCACACCCGCGTCGATCGATGTTTCAGTGCTAATAGCGGCGTGTTTACGATTGGATCATTTGCATGGACAAGCTTTACTGAATCGATCGGCTACAATGACTTGGAAACGGATAGGACACGAATAGGATAGATTTCGAGACTTTAGTGAATCCTGCCCCAAGGGCACTCCTAGCCAATGCTTGACAATCCAGCTTCTGTGTTCATTTATGCATATCCAAAATGGCTGTACAATTTTCCCAACAAAGATTAAACCACATGGGCAAACAAGCCCATGAAGCCTAGTGAATCTAAAACAAGACCTTAGCAGGATCCCAATCAAGCAAGATCAAAGGATTATCTAACATAATTTTCGGACATAATAAACACCACTTACATGGTTGGAATCCCAGTGAATCAGTTATCTTGGCATGAAGAGTGTACTAAAATATCACACAATGTTGGCCTCTTTTTTAAGAAAAGACAGGCAGTCATGAAAAAATATGATGTGCCTGGAACACACGCCACTATTTCTGAATAATATGTTGAAGCTTAAAAACAAGTTCTGAGAATGGTAATACAAACGTTAAGGAATTCGTGCACGAGTTTTCTCATGAATCTGTAGCAACAGTGATTTGTTAGAAAACCATGCTTTCTGGAAAGACTTTCTCATACATTCATAAGTAAATCCCATTGAAAAAAGTGATATACCATCTGTTGGGCCTGAGCTTTAAATTCCACATCCATGAAGCAGCTATGGTGCAAATGAAAAAAATCACAAAAAAACAAATACTACTACTTATTGAAACTTCAAACAACAAGCAAGTATTATATAAACTCTATTCAGAACACTGAGTCATAAACTTTTCATTAGAGCTACTTCAGAATGAACATAAGAACATAAGAACTGCCATCTCCGGATCAGACCTTTGGTCCATCAAGTCCGGCGATCCGCGCACGCGGAGGCCCTGCCAGGTGTACCCTGGCGTAATTTATAGTCCATCATATCTTTATATGCCTCTCTTAAGGAGATATGCATCTAGTTTGCTCTTGAAGCCTAGGACGGTCGATTCCGCAATAATCTCCTCTGGGAGGGCATTCCAGGTGTCAACCACTCTCTGAGTGAAGCAGAACTTCCTGACATTAGTCCTGAACCTGTCCCCCCTTAGCTTCATTACATGTCCTCTAGTCCGTGTCAAATTGGACAATGTAAATAATCTTCTCTGCTCTATTTTGTCGATTCCTTTCAGTATTTTGAAGGTCTCGATCATATCCCCACGCAGTCTCCTTTTCTCTAGGGAGAACAATCCTAGTGTTATAAGTCTATCCTCGTATTCCAGTTTCTCCATACCCTTCACCAGTTTTGTTGCTTGTCTCTGCACCCTCTCCAGCAGTTTTATATCCTTCTTTAGGTAGGGAGACCAATGTTGGACGCAGTATTCTAAGTGTGGTCTGACCATTGCCCTATAAAGCGGCATTATAACTTTCTCCGATCTACTCGAGATTCCTTTCTTTATCATGCCCAACATTCTATTTGCCTTCTTTGCCGCTGCCGCGCATTGTGCCGACGGCTTCAGGGTCCTATCTATCAGTACACCCAGGTCCTTTTCTTGTTCACTCTTCCCCAGAGTTGCACCTGACATTGTATACTCGTATTCCTTATTCTTATTGCCTAAATGCATTACCTTGCATTTCTCCACATTGAACTTCATCTGCCATTTCTCCGCCCATGTTTCTAACCGACACAAGTCGCTCTGGAGTTCCTCTCTATCCTCCTGCGATCTGATTGCCCGGCATAGTTTTGTATCATCTGCAAACTTGATGATCTCACTGGTTGTTCCTTCCTCCAGGTCATTGATATAAATATTAAAAAGGATCGGCCCAAGTACCGAGCCCTGGGGTACACCACTAGTCACTTTCTCCCAGTCGGAGAACTTCCCATTTATGCCCACTCTCTGCTTTCGGTTTTCCAGCCATTTGCCTATCCACCTTTGTATATCCCCCTCTATGCCATGGCTTTGTAGTTTCCTGAGAAGTCTTTCATGTGGAACTTTGTCGAACGCTTTCTGGAAGTCCAAGTATATTATGTCCACCGGCTTCCCACTATCAATTTGCTCGTTCACAGTCTCAAAAAATTGGAGTAAATTGACAGACAGAGGAGGAAAAAGCTTCAGAACCCCACCTATCTATTTGTATAAATTAAATGATAGTTTGTTTGTTTTTTGGGGGGAGGGGTAAAGGGAACTTCACTGGCATAAAAAACTTCCTCACTGTCTACAATTATGAATCTGAAGATAATGAACATTCAAATAGTTATCTGAAAATAGGAACCTGCCACATCGACAATGGCCAACGTTTTGCCATTTAAGCTGCTTCAGGATGTGGACTTAAACATCAGATTCCTACACAACAATAATAAATGCAAAAAACTTTTCAAAACATTTTCCACATGATTGTTGTGATGTATTTCTATGTGTGCTCGTGTTTTGCGCTCTACATTGGTGTCTTCACAGATACATGGCTATAGATTGCTGTGCTTGCTTTTATGTGTTCTATATTAAGCAATAAGAAGTAGTGTTTGGTTTTTTTAAATTTTATTTATTTATCATTTCAAGTAATTACACAATTATACAGGACATACTGAATACATCTCTTCAATTCATCAAATGATAAATGAATATGAAACATAAAAAGAAGAAAAATCTTTAACATAGTCCACTTGAGGAGGGAGAAAAAGCATCAAGAAACCACCTTGTGGGAATCAAGGATTTAACTAAATATAATAAAGAGGAAAAATTACTTGAGCATGCATCATTCCTAATATTCCATGATCACATTATACTGTTTCGCTCTGGATCACGATAGGAACCCCTTTACCTTCCAAAAAAAACCCAATTGGGCAGGTTCAAAGAAAATATACTTATTCCCTTGATAGGAAACAAAACAGTTGCAAGGAAATCTTAATTGAAAACTTGCCCCTAAAGAAATCACTCTTGTACGGTATATAAGAAATTATTTCCTGCGAGATTGAGTCCATTTAGATACATCTGGAAATATATTCACCTAAATTGGAGACCTGTTTCATTTTCAAGTATAGCTTCAACAACATTTCTTTATCTTGTAGAAACACAAGCATAACAAACAATGTAGCATGGCCTAGCACCTCTGTCTCAGAAGATTCCAAAAGTGCAGACATCTAACTCAGTTTGCTCTCCTTGAGTATCATCTGAAATCTTTTTTAAGTAGTAAAGTTTTTGTATAGGGGTAAGTTAGAGTCTGGAACTTTCAACGCTGTTACCAATAATTTTTTAAAGAGGTCTAGAGGAGACATATATTTAGCAATTGGAAAATTTAAAAGTCTTAAATTTAAATTTCTTTGTTGATTCTCCAAGTTTTCTAGTAGTGTTTGTTTTTTTATGATATTTCCAGTTTTTCTGCTATCTTGAGTGCTAGATATTAAGATAATTAGCAAATGAAAAAAATGTCACTCTTAGCAGAGACAAAAGGAGAAGGGGTAGAATTACAATGGTTTCAGAGAAAGGTGACATTTAGGGTTAACACGATAGGTTGGGGAAGAAAAAATCAGTAGATAATTTTTTAAAAAATAAAATAATGAATAAATATTCCAGTGGTAAGATTATCTCAGTATGAGGCCAGTACTGGGCAAACTTGCACGGTCTGTGTCTGTATATGGCCATTTGGGGGAGGATGCGCTGGAGAGGGCTTCATTGGCTGGGAGGGTTTAGATGGGATGAAGTAGGTTTTAACTGAGATTTCGGCAGTTGGAACCCAAGCATAGTTGGGCAGACTGGATGGACCATTTGGGTCGTTATCTGCTGTCATCTACTATGTTACTAAGATGGTTTTAATTTTCAAAAGCATCTTTACAAAAAAAAGTTTTCAAAGAACTTTTAAACTTATCTAATATAGATTCTTCTCTAATATGGCAAGGAAGTGAGCTCCATAACTGTGGAGCGATGACAGAAAAGATCTCACTATGTCTGGTGCCAATGATCTTTAAAGAGGGTACAGCGTGGAGCCCTATTTGAGCACTTGGTTCAAGTTTTATTAAAACAAAAATTGAGAGATCACATGATGCCACAAGAAGGAGCGGAGGCTGACTTGCTAACTCCTCCTTCTCACTACCTAAGATATCGCACATTTTGCTCGTTCTTACCTGTGGAGCAGATTATACTTTATCATTTGGAAGCAGTGCAGCTATTCACTGTGTTATTGAGCTATTTGTGCTGAGATGGCAGCCAAAACAGTGAAAAAGGTCAAGGATAAGAAAGCAGTAACACATGTTTATTTAATAAGATTTCCATCTTATGTGTCTTTCTGTATAAAACAGACATAAATTAAGTGCTTTATGGACTTCTCATGCAGCCATATTGTTGTAAAAGAATCCCAATAGAAAGTAATCTTATAATGAGTAGATGCTTATTTTAAGCCTATTTAATAAAGCACAATGGGCTAGATCCACTAAAGTCAGCAATCATCACTAAACCAGTTTTTACGGCTTTAGGGACGATTGCTTTTACCGACCCAATGCACAAAATGGTTCACTGCGTGTTTTTCCCTCGATCGCCCATGTTACGATCCGGCCATGCAAATTAGCTAAAACCCCATGCAAAGAAGCCAAGCGATTGATGCACTAACATTGCTTGCCTATGCAAAAAAAAAAACCCAACAAAAAAACAGGGGTTTTAGCTATCGGAAAAAAAACAACTGGTCTAGACCTGTCGGTAACTGTGCTACCGACAGGTCTGCCTGTTTGTTTTCATTTTTTTTCAGTGGCACAGATATTTTGTGTGTATTACACATGCAAAATATCTGTCCCATAAAAAAAGTCCCCCACTGCTAATTAAGGCCCTCCCTAATGATGCCCCCATGAACCGGCACCACGACCCATGGCAGAAAAAATGGCAGGAGGATGCCTTCTCCCTCCTGCCTGGCCAAATACCCCCATGCCATGCCCCCACCCGGTTCTGGACCCCCTGCACCATCTCCCCTCTTCCTCCCCCCAAAAAAGGCAGGAGGGATGCCCTCTCCTTCCTGCCACCGCATGCTCCCCCAAACTCCACCCCCCAATCCCCAAACTCCCCTTACATTTGGTAGATGTTGAAAGCTAGAGGGAAGCACGATCTCACTTATCATGAACATATTAGTTCGGTGATCAAGTCTTGCCATTAAAGACCTGCAAAGGAAGTGGAAGTAGTGGGACCGTTGGGAAACAGTGATCATAATATGATCAAGTTCAAGGTTGAAGTAGGCATACCGAACGGAAAGAGAACCATAGCGACATCTTTCAACTTCAGGAAAGGAAACTATGAAGCAATGAGGGAAATGGTAAGGAAGAAACTTAGGAACACTTCCAAAAAATGGCAAACAGTAGAACATGCCTGGTCTTTTTTCAAAGACACAGTGAGCGAGGCACAAAATCTGCACATCCCCAGATTCAGAAAGGGGTGCAAAAAGGGTCAAACAAAAGACCCAGTATGGATGACTAAAATAGTGAAGGAAGCGATAGGCAATAAGAAAAATTCATTCAGGGAATGGAAAAAGGACAAAACTGAAGGGAACCAGAAGGAGCACAGGAAGTATCAAAAAGAATGTCACCGTGTGGTTCGAAAAGCCAAAAGAGAGTATGAAGAGAGGCTAGCCAGGGAGGCACGAAATTTCAAACCGTTCTTCAGATATGTTAAAGGGAAACAGCCAGCTAGGGAGGAGGTAGGACCGCTGGACGAAGGAGACAGGAAGGGAGCGGTGAAGGAGGAGAAAGAAGTCGCAGAAAGACTCAACATGTTCTTCTCGTCTGTATTTACAAACGAAGACACAACCAACATACCGGAACCTGAACAAATATTCAATGGAAATCAAGCAGAAAAATTAACATCCATGGAAGTGAGCCTTGATGATGTACACAGGCAGATAGAAAAACTTAAAACTGACAAATCCCCGGGTCCGGACGGAATCCATCCCAGGGTTCTGAAGGAATTAAAGGAGGAGATAGCGGAACTACTGCAGCAAATTTGCAACCTATCCTTGAAAACAGGCATGATCCCGGAGGATTGGAAGATAGCCAATGTCACGCCCATCTTTAAAAAGGGATCAAGAGGTGACCCGGGAAACTACAGACCAGTGAGTTTGACTTCGGTTCCGGGGAAACTGACGGAAGCACTGATTAAAGAACACATCGATGAACATCTGGAAAGAAACGAACTTTTGAAAACAACCCAACATGGTTTCTGCAGGGGGAGATCGTGCCTAACGAACTTATTGCACTTCTTCGAAGGAATTAACAAACGGATGGACAGAGGAGACCCCATAGACATCATATACCTTCAAATCGTGCACTCAGCACTTGGTGCTCTACCCCTTGGTCCGGAAAACAAAGACACTACACAAGCGTTTTCAACTAGTGTGGAATTTATTAGGCCGCAGCCATAACAGCACTATTACATCACAACTGTCATCCATTGAGCAGAATAACCAATCAGGTATGACCACCACATGATCAGGTGCACAGCATATGCCTCTTCATCCTCTCCGAATCTGAGTTGCCGTAACAGCTTCCCCTGCTCGCTGGACCTATCCCGTTCAAGGATGTGTCCTCTCATCAGCAGTACGTTGCTGTGAAGATCAGGGCCTGGCCTCCCTGCCGTCCAAGCAAGGTGACATGCCCAATTTCCTAAGCAATGTAAAGGTGTATGTCGTTGACTCATATGCTGTGCTTCCCCTCCTTTCCAGTCTGGCTGCGACAGAAGTAGGGGGGTGGGCGGGAGGGAAGCCGCGTCCGCCTCATGTGAAGCCGGATCGAAAGGGGCGACCTCCCCTCCGCTCACCCTAATCTATCCTACCCCCCTTCCCCCCCCCCCTGCGCCTAGCCGATTGGCCCCCAAGGCTTCGGCCGATTTGTCATCGCTCCTCCCTAGGTGGTTCGGAGCTTGTTCTCAAATCGTGCACTCAGCACTTGGTGCTCTACCCCTTGGTCCGGAAAACAAAGACACTACACAAGCGTTTTCAACTAGTGTGGAATTTATTAGGCCGCAGCCATAACAGCACTATTACATCACAACTGTCATCCATTGAGCAGAATAACCAATCAGGTATGACCACCACATGATCAGGTGCACAGCATATGCCTCTTCATCCTCTCCGAATCTGAGTTGCCGTAACAGCTTCCCCTGCTCGCTGGACCTATCCCGTTCAAGGATGTGTCCTCTCATCAGCAGTACGTTGCTGTGAAGATCAGGGCCTGGCCTCCCTGCCGTCCAAGCAAGGTGACATGCCCAATTTCCTAAGCAATGTAAAGGTGTATGTCGTTGACTCATATGCTGTGCTTACCCTCCACTACCCGGGATAGCGAAACCTCGCTTATCGCGGGTTCCCCCCAAGTGCTGTAGCTGCGGCCTATATGCTACCCACTGCATGGGTATGCAAAGGTACTGATAACTTTTCGTACTGAATCGCCTCAGTGTAATGAAATATACTCAACCCACTGCACGGGTTTCATCAACTGATATTTGCAAAACTTCATCAACTGATATAACTTCATTGTCTCCGCTTACTCAAGTTATGTATGCAACCCACCATATATATATGGCCCTGTACTGATGAGCCTAGCCAATGTAGGAGCCTAGCAAATGTACCGAGGAGGACATGCTATGTACTGATAAGCCTAGCCAATGTAGAGCACATGCGATGTGCTGATAAGCGTTGCCAATGTACCGAGGAGCACATGCAATGTGCTGATAAGCATTGCCAATGTACCGAGGAGCACATGCAATGTGCTGATAAGCGTTGCCAATGTACCGGTGGCCGTGGAAGCCCCTGCTGTTAGAGCCGCTGATGTTGTATATTGCTGATATTGTGCTGCCGTAGAAGCTGCCGCTGCAGTTGAGGCCGTGGAAGCCTCTGCTGTAATAAGCCAATGTAGAGCATTTGCGATATGCTGATAAGCGTTGATAAGCGTTGCCACTGTACAGCGGAGCACATGCAATGTGCTGATGTACCGAGCATGCAATGTGCTGATAAGCGTTGCTGATGTACCAAGGAGCACATGCAATGTGCTGATAAGCGTTGCCAATGTACCGGTGGCCGTGGAAGCCCCTGCTGTTAGAGCCGCTGATGTTGTATTGCTGATATTGTGCTGCCGTAGAAGCTGGCGCTGCAGTTGCTGATATTGTGCTGCCGTAGAAGCTGCCGCTGCAGTTGAGGCCGTGGAAGCCTCTGCTGTAATAAGCCAATGTAGAGCATTTGCGATATGCTGATAAGCGTTGATAAGCGTTGCCACTGTACAGCGGAGCACATGCAATGTGCTGATGTACCGAGCATGCAATGTGCTGATAAGCGTTGCTGATGTACCAAGGAGCACATGCAATGTGCTGATAAGCGTTGCCAATGTACCGGTGGCCGTGGAAGCCCCTGCTGTTAGAGCCGCTGATGTTGTATTGCTGATATTGTGCTGCCGTAGAAGCTGGCGCTGCAGTTGAGGCCGTGGAAGCCTCTGCTGTTGTATATTGCTGATATTGTGCTGCCGTAGAAGCTGCCGCTGCAGTTGAGGCCGTGGAAGCCTCTGCTGTTGTATATTGCTGATATTGTGCTGCCGTAGAAGCTGCCGCTGCAGTTGAGGCCGTGGAAGCCTCTGCTGTTGTATATTGCTGATATTGTGCGTAGAAGCTGCCGCTGCAGTTGAGGCCGTGGAAGCCTCTGCTGTTGTATATTGCTGATATTGTGCTGCCGTAGAAGCTGCCGCTGCAGTTGAGGCCGTGGAAGCCTCTGCTGTAATAAGCCAATGTAGAGCATTTGCGATGTGCTGATAAGCGTTGCCAATGTACCGAGGAGCCCATGCCATGTGCTGATAAGCGTTGCCACTGTACAGCGGAGCACATGCAATGTGCTGATGTACCGAGGAGCACGTGCAATGTGCTGATAAGCGTTGCCAATGTACCAAGGAGCACATGCCATGTGCTGATAAGCATTGCTACTGTACAGAGGAGCACATGCAATGTGCTGATGTACCGAGGAGCACATGCAATGTGCTGATAAGCGTTGCCGATGTACCGCGGAGCACATGCAATGTGCTGATAAGCGTTGCCAATGTACCGAGGAGCACATGCCATGTGCTGATAAATGTGCTGATGTACCGAGGAGCACATGCAATGTGCTGATAAGCGTTGCCAATGTACCGAGGAGCACATGCAATGTGCTGATAAGCCTATCCAATGTACCGAGGAGCACATGCAATGTGCTGATAAGCCTAGCCAATGTACAGAGGAGCGTATCCAATGCACAGAGGAGCCTATTCGATGTACTGATAAGCCTAGCACATGCAATGCGCTGATAAGCCTAGCCAATGTACAGAGGAGCGTATCCAATGTACTGATAAGCCTAGCCAATGTACAGAGGAGTATATCTAGTGTACCGATACAGAGGAGCACATCCCATGTACTGATAAGCTTAGCCAATGTACAGAGGAGCACCTGCAATGCGCTGATAAGCCTAGGCAATGTACAGAGGAGCATATCCAATGTACCGATACAGAGGAGCACCTCCAATGTACTGATAAGCTTAGCCAATGTACAGAGGAGCATATCCAATGTACTGATAGAGGAGCATATACCGAGGAGTATATCCAATGTACTGATACCGAGGAGCACATGCAATGTGGCCTAGCCAATGTACAGAGGAGGATATCCAATGTACTGATAGAGGAGCATATCCAATGTACTGATAAGCCTAGCCAATGTACGGGGGAGCGTATCCAATGTGCTGCCTACCTAATGTACAGGGGAGCCTAGCAAATGTACAGAGGAGTATATCTAATGTACTGATGAGCCTAGCGATGTACAGAGGATCCAGAGTACAATGTACTGATAAGCCTAGCCAATGTACCGAGGAGCATATCCCCTGTACTGATAAGCCTAGCCAATGTACCGAGGAGCATATCCCATGTACTGATGAGCCTAGCCAATGTACAGAGGAGCATACCCGATGTCCTGATACAGAGGAGCATATCCAATGTACTGACGAACCTAGCCAATGTACAGAGGAGCATATCCAATGTACTGATGAACCTAGAGGAGCATATCCCATATACTGATGAACTTAGACGATGTATAGAGGAGCATTCAATGTACGGATAAGTCTAGCAGCCTATCCAATGTACTGATAAGCCTAGGCAATGTACCGATGAGCATGTACTGATATCCCCTGTACTGATAAGCTTCGCCAATGCACAAGGGAGCATAACCAATGTACTGATGAGCCTAGCGATGTACAGGGGAGCATATCAGAGGAGCATATCCAATGTACTGATGAGCCTAGCTATGCACAGAGAATTACCGAGGAGCGTATCCAATGTACTGATGAGCCTAGCAATGCACAGAGGCTCCAATGTAAAATATCTGGATCAGTGTGTAGATATCAAACTATGCTGTTGAGGTAACGTAAACCTTCTTAATGAAGGTCTTATGTAAGTCGTTAAATGGATAAAGCGATAGTAGGCCCTTTAAGGTAAATTAAAATGATTTGTGAATTTATATTAATTTATTGTTGTGTTGTACACCCCAATGTAAGGGCCGATAAAGCCATGTCCCTTCATGTATCGGACTTACCTCCCAGATGCTGATTATCGCATTGCCGCTGCTTGTACAGGATTCCAGAGGTCAGCTGATGTGGTCTCTGTGCTCTCGAATGAAGCCAGTGTTGTACAGTAGTATACATCGGATCCATGAATCGAAGTCTAAGGGCAGGACCTGTGAATCGAAGTTCCCGCCGAGTGGATGCTGCCCCAATCTCGGGAGATCCTATCCTAGGCTAAGCAATTGGACTATCTCATTTGCCCTCTAGCTTAGTGGGGTTAAAATTGCGGGCGGTGCTGAGCTCCAGCTGAGATGTGCGGCCGTAGAAGCCGCGGTGGTAGCGCCTCTTTGGTGCTGGTGGCTTCTTCGGCACGGCGGCATGGATCGTGACTTGTGCTGTCGAGAAATACTTATAGAATGATACAGTAAGTACCGGCATAAGGAGAGTGGAACATGATTGTATATCAGCATGTCATGTCAAAGGAAAACAGAGCGGCCTCCAACTAGTGTCTTCCTTGTTTTATGAGGTAAAGTTATATAGCAGAAATTAATAAGGAAAAACAGTACATTTGTAGGTTGTCGGCAGTCAAATCCAGTTGCCACAGCTATTCCCTATTGCAAGTTCTAGTTAAATTCTCGGAAATAAGAAATTTATCACTAAAGATAATTCCCGGAAATAAGAAATTTATAGTTAAAGAAAATTCATTGAATGAAGAAATGTGATGAGTCCAGTGTCATCGCTGTCTCATTAATTGGAATAACTGGAAAGATAAATGCTTTTAATATTTCTCATCCCAAGGATAAGAATTATCGGATCATTAAAATTAGCTGATTGGATAGATGGGAAGACTCGAAATAACCCGTGAAGCATAACTTCCTCATCTAGCACAGCCCTGAAGGCAAGGTCTTATATTTTGCCCAGCACATTGCAGCCGAGAAGTAGACTCAGGTAGCAATAAGGAAAGCACAGAATGCAGAGAATTACACTCAGATAGCAATAGGGGAATCCGAATGCAGGGAATTGTCAAGATAATTAAATTTGTCGATCCCTCCCTGCAGAAACCGCAGCGATGGCCGTGCCGAGACATGTGGCCGTGGCTGGCAGCCTCCCGGGTGCCCGGAGCGGTCACCCGCCATCTGCCTCGTCGGACCCAGGTAGAAATGCAAATGCACTTTTCTATAGTTAAAAGAAAATTAGGACAAGTTCCTGGAGGAACAGCTCATGGCTGCCACTGAGACCCTGGGCGGGTGCCCAAAGCGGTCAACCGTCATCTGCCTCGTCGGACACAGGTAGATTCCTGGTGTTACGTCCAGACTGAGTCAATATCCAATGGTGCATTTCCACAGGTTTTACTCCCTCTGTCCAAAGAAAAGCGCACTACTGTACGCTGTTCTTCGATGGTGTAATCTTGCAAAGGAGCGCCTATGTTTCTGACCTCGCGGCTGCCACATGACTAAACTCCGAGTGCTACACCGAGCGTGGATAAACAATCCGACAGGCAACGTGCGAGTACATATGTTCCGGTTCTTGCGTAATTTAACAATTGCCTTTAATTTTTGATTCGCCTTCGTATTAGTTTGTAGGAAGTAATCAGGGTAAGGATGAACTGAAATTAGTTCAATTGAAGCTCTGTCCCTTTCTGAGGAAGTTTCAAGCCACACGGTGGCTGTAACAGTTTCAGTTTAATAACATTAGTCATGTTTGGGTTAATTAGCATTTTTGTTAAATCTGATTAATGATTAGATTATACGTTCTTTATTTGGGGTAATTAAGACACTGGAGCTCTGTTAAGAAGTATGATTCCTGCATAGTTTATACTGAAGAAGAGAACACAGAAAGAGAAATGAAGAAAATTAAACATTTGAACATAGAAACATTATTTTTCTCCTAATTCTGTTCAGTTCATCATGGAGAAAATTTTTTTTTTTTTGAAAATGGTACTATGCTATAATCAGCACGAGTAACTAAGAAATACTGATGCACCAAATAAAAGGACCCCTCTTCCAATTGCTTTTAAGCTCCGAACCACACCCGATCCGCAATGGGCCCCCGTCGGGCCATACCGCCGCGTACAACGCCCCAGCCATGGGCCCAGGGCACGGACAGCAACCGTTAGCGGCCGGCCGTAGTCGGGATGCCACGCGGCCCAGTGCGGCCGCAGGCTGCCATGATGCCTGGTTCGGGGTGGGAGCATGGCAGCTGGGAGGCAGCGACCCCAATCCCCTTCCCCCACCGCCGGAGTGCTTAGGGAGGGGAAGGACGCTGCTGCAATGGGCCCCGCGTGGCAGGAGACCCCTATCCCCCCTTTCCCCACCGCCGGATTGTTCAGGGAGGGGAAGGAAGATAGCCACGCATCGCGGGAGGGATGGCGCCAGGGACCGCCGCCTCGCCGCAGCAGGAGATGGGCCGCGCAGCTAAAACCGGCCGCGTCGGGACGAGCAGTTGGCTGCCGCTCCCGGCGCCCCCGGCAACAGAGGCAAATCCCCCCCTCGCGGCACAGACGGGCCCGCAACGCTGCCCGTGCAGCAGCCCCCAGCGCTCACACCCGCAGGTCCCCTCACAGCGCCCGGGCCGCTGGGACCCCGAAGCCGCGGCCGTCCCCCCGCCCACCGCAAGGCACAGAGCCAGAGAGGGCAACAAACGAGGTGAGGAACCCAATGCCTTATTTTTTTTTTTTTTTTTTTTTTTGTTTTTTTTTTTTTTTTTTTTTTTTTTTTGAGAGTGAGCGGGAAGGAAGTCGCGTCCGCCCCGTGCGCGCACCCGGACGGAGAGAGCGCACGCAGCAAGAGAGGACACTCGGCGAAAAGGAGCCGCAGACGGGAGCTCCCGGCCACGCGCCCAGGCCGCCCGTGCAGCGGCCCATCCCCGCCGAGGCCCCCAGCGCCCCCACCCGCCGGTCCACTGGCAACGCCTGGGCCGTCGGGGCCACCAAGACACGGCCGCACTCCGCCCACTCCAATGCACAGAGCCAGAGAGAGAACCTCCCTCCGTGGCGACCAGCCACCCAAATCCCTGCAAGCGAAGACGACGGCAAAGCCCGTTGCTGCCGGCCTGTGCAGTCGAGGGTGAGCGGGAGGGAAGCCGCGTCCGCCTCATGTGAAGCCGGATCGAAAGGGGCGACCTCCCCTCCGCTCACCCTAATCTATCCTACCCCCCCTCCCCCCCCCCCCTGCGCCTAGCCGATTGGCCCCCAAGGCTTCGGCCGATTTGTCATCGCTCCTCCCTAGGTGGTTCGGAGCTTGTTCTGATTTCCAAAAAGCCTTTGACAAGGTGCCTCACGAACGTCTACTCCGGAAACTGAAGAACCATGGAGTGGACGGAGACGTACATAGATGGATCAGAAACTGGTTGGCGGGTAGGAAACAGAGGGTAGGGGTGAAGGGCCACTACTCGGACTGGATGGGGGTCACGAGTGGTGTTCCGCAGGGCTCAGTGCTCGGGCCGCTGCTATTTAATATATTCATAAATGATCTAGAAACAGGCACGAAGTGTGAGATAATAAAATTTGCGGACGATACAAAACTATTTAGTGGAGCTGGGACTAAAGAGGAATGCGAAGAATTGCAAAGGGACTTGAACAAATTGGGGGAATGGGCGGCGAGATGGCAGATGAAGTTCAACGTTGAGAAATGTAAAGTATTGCATGTTGGAAACAGAAACCCGAGGTACAACTATACGATGGGAGGGATATTATTGAATGAGAGCAACCAAGAAAGGGACTTGGGGGTAATGGTGGACATGACAATGAAGCCGACGGCACAGTGCGCAACAGCCGCTAAGAAAGCAAATAGAATGCTAGGCATAATCAAGAAGGGTATTACAACAAGGACAAAAGAAGTTATCCTGCCATTGTATCGGGCGATGGTGCGCCCGCATCTGGAATACTGCGTCCAATATTGGTCTCCGTACCTTAGGAAGGATATGGCGTTACTCGAGAGGGTTCAGAGGAGAGCGACACGCTTGATAAAAGGGATGGAAAACCTCTCATACGCTGAGAGATTGGAGAAACTGGGTCTCTTTTCCCTGGAGAAGAGGAGACTTAGAGGGGATATGATAGAGACTTATAAGATCATGAAGGGCATAGAGAGAGTAGAGAAGGACAGATTCTTCAAACTTTCGAAAAATAAAAGAACAAGAGGACACTTGGAAAAGTTGAAAGGGGACAGATTTAAAACGAATGCTAGGAAGTTCTTCTTTACCCAACGAGTGGTGGACACCTGGAATGCGCTTCCAGAGGGAGTAATAGGGCAGAGTACAGTACAGGGGTTTAAGAAAGGATTGGACAATTTCCTGCTGGAAAAGGGGATAGAGGGGTATAAATAGAGGATTACTGCACAGGTCCTGGACCTGTTGGGCCGCCGCGTGAGCGGACTGCTGGGCATGATGGACCTCAGGTCTGACCCAGCAGAGGCATTGCTTATGTTCTTATGTTCTTATGGTCGGTCTCTAAATTCCTAGAACCCAAATCTAATGATCTGAAAACTAGACTATTGCAATTCACTGTTTAAAGGTATTACGCAAAAGGAGATTAGACATCTACAGATTATTCAAAACACTGCTATCAAACTCATCTCTAAAGCACATACATGCAATCACGTAACTCCTCTTTTGGCTCATTGGCTGCCAATCAGTTACAGAATCTATATATATATAAAATCGGAGGTATGTATGTGTGTCTGTATGTGTGTATGTGCCGCGATCACGCAAAAACGGCTTGACCGATTTGAACGAAACTTGGTATGCAGATCCCTCACTACCTGGGATGATATGTTCTGGGGGTATCGTGGCCCACCTGCACACGTGGGCGGAGCTACAAACATAAAATCAGATTTCACCCATTCATGTCAATGGAAAAAATGTACAAAGCTGCCATTCTCACAGTAATTCAAAAACGGCTTGACCGATTTGAACGAAACTTGGTATGCAGATCCCTCACTACCTGGGGTGATATGTTCTGGGGGTCTCTCGGCCCACCTGCACACATGGGCGGAGCTACAAACAGAAAATCTGATATCACCCATTCATGTCAATGGAAAAAATGTAAAAAGCTACCATTCTCACAGTAATTCCAACTACCTGGGGTGATATGTTCTGGGGGTCTCTCGGCCCACCTGCACACGTGGCCGGAGCTACATACAAAACATCAGATTTCTCCCATTCATGTCAATGGAAAAAAAGTAAAAAGCTGCCATTCTCACAGTACTTCAAAAACGGCTTGACCGATTTGAACGAAACTTGGTATGCAGATCCCTCATTACCTGGGGTGATATGTTCTGGGGGTCTCTTCACCCAAGAATTTATATGTTCTTGCTCCTGGAGGTGAAACTAAAAATGTTGTTTATAATCAAGTTTTGTGTTTGTTGTATTGTATTCATTTTGTCAAATATTTCACATTATAATTTTAATATTGTACTTTTTATAAAGCTGTAAAAATATAATTTCATTCACCACTATAAAGTATCTTTATTTGAATCCATTTACTGTGTTATTGCTATAATTAAATACCCGTGCAACGCCGGGTCATCAGCTAGTTACTTATAAAATTGCCCTCCTGTCATTTAAAATTCTAAAAACTAATGTACCAATTTTCTTAGATAAATTGTTAACTCCCTATGCACCTGCTTGACCATTTAGATCAACTGATTAATCATTACTTTCCATTCCATCTTTGAAGATCATTAGTACTAAACGCCCTGACATCTTTTCCAATTACAGCACCCCAAATATGGAATGCATTACCTGCCTATATTAGAGAGGAAAAAATTGATTCAAAAGTAAACTAAAATGCTACTTATTTAAAGTTGCCTTCAATATAGACAGATTTGCTTGCTTTTCCTTCAAATTATTCATTTCTATTCCTATCCGTATTGTATTTTTCCTTGTGTCTTCCTATCATCAGAACTAAAAAATAAAACATAAGCAAAATGTATAATAAGAAATATTAAATTAAAACATATCATAAATAAAAAACATTACAACACCAAGAAGATAAAATATCAATGCATTAAGAAAAGAACAAAACACATAGGGCTCCTTTTACAAAACCGTGCTAGCGGGGTTAACGCGTGCGACTTTTCATCATGCGTTAACCCCCGCGCTGACCAAAAACTACCACCTGCTCAAGAGGAGGCGGTAGCGGCTACCGCGTCCGGTGGTTTAGCACGCGCTATTGCACACATTAAACCGCTACCGCACCTTTGTAAAAGAAGCCCATAGGGCTCTTTTTACTAAGCCGCGTTAGGGCTTTAACGAGCAGAATTGCATGCGCTAAATCGCCACCTGCGCTAGACCTTAATGCCAGCATTGAGCTAGCGTTAGTTCTAGCTGCATAGCGTGGGTTTAGCGTGTGCTAAAATGCTGCGTGCGCTAAAAACGCTAACGCGGCCTAGTTAAAGGAGCCCATAGTCCATACAAGAATTAAAATCACAGTTTGAACTAAACAGTGAATACATTTTATAAAACAAACTAACAACCCAGTAAAAATGTAAAGACGCATGGCTTTACATATGAAATGTGTGTTCTGATGTTGTTTTAATGCATATTGATATGTTGATTAAAATGTATTTATTCAATTATGTTTTTTAATGTTTCCAGCAATGCTTGTTACATGTGCTTTTTAATCTTGGTTGACATAAAGATGCATGTATATTTTTGTTGATTATCTTTGTGTGTCTATGGTTTGTAGACCCCTAATGCAGGCCAGTCTGGCCAAAACATGTACATGTTGGGTCAGTGAGTGAATAAAGCAGAATTGTGAAATGCATCAGCTCACCTGGGTTCTTTGGACATCTCCGCTGTTTGTCCATTTATAAATGCAAACATTAGAGTCTAAATATAGATTAACATAAATTTAAACAAGAATGCAAGACACACCACTCTGCTTTATTCTGGTAAGGGGTCAAAGAGTTATAGATTTGATATAAGAGGAGCCGCTGAAAGTTCTCAGCACAACCAAAAAGAGAATGATGTGGAGCCATGAAACTTACAAGTTATTCCATGCATTGTATAGTGTATTAACTGAACAACTGCACCAGAAATGGAGAATACCTCACTGGCTCCTCTCCCCCTCCTGCCTAATACAATCCGTTCAATATTGACTCACACTTCAGTGTGTTATACTTCTTCAAAACTTTTCAATTCAAAAAGAGTGAAGATAATGAGAAAAACAGCTTAAGCAGGGTTTCAACCTCACTATTTACCCTTCTCCATTCAGAATATTGACCATTTAAACCAGGGATGTCCAACCTTTTGGCTTCCCTGGACCGCATTGGCCGAAATAAATTTTTCTGGAGCCACTCAAATGCACAAACGCTGCAGCAAGACAGAGGAGGGAGCTGGCAAGACGGTAAAAACCCGGGGGCAGCAGAGGAAAACACTGCATCGTCCTTGACTGGGGCCGCACAAAATACTTCACGGGGCCGCAGGTTGGACACCCCTGATTTAAACCTATTCTCTGTTTTCTGTCTTTCAACCAATTCTTAATCCATAATAAGACATTACCTCCTATCAGGGCCGCCATCAGGGCAGTACTACCAGTCCTGCATTCAGGGGCCCGGAGCTGACAGAGGGCCCGGGCTCCCCCAGGGTCCTAGGCAGTGTTCTAAGGCAGGGGCGCCAGTAGCTCGCCAAGGCAAAGTGAGTCGATCACCCAGGACTCACTTTGTCTTGGCGATCTAATCTATCGGGCCGATCAGTCTTCCTCTCCCCGACGTCAATTCTGCAGTCGGAGAGGAAGTTCGGGCCAGCCAATCGCTGCCTGCCTGGGCGGAACTTCCTCTCCGACGGCAGAATTGACGTCGGGGAGAGGAAGACTGACCGGCCCGAAGCAGGGAGAGCATGCGTCGGCGTCGGCTTTGGGGCCTGTTATCCATTGGTGGGTCCTGTTCCCCGATGGCAGCGGCAGTGGCAGTGGCTTGGGGAACGGCAGGGAGAAAGAAAGAAAGGGGGCAGGCAGGGAAACAGAAGGAAAGAAGAGAAACAGAAAGAAAGGTCAGGGAGAGAGGAAGAAAAAGTTGGGGGAGGGAATGAGATGTGGAGGAGAGAAAGCATACAGGCTGATAGAAGGGAAGAAAGATTGGATGCACAGTCAGAAGAAGAAAGTGCAACCAGAGACTCATGAAATCACCAGACAAGGTAGGAAAAATGATTTTATTTTAAATTTAGCAAAGTGGAGGCAGTATTACCACAGTTTTCAAAGGAATTTGCCCAAATAACTTAATAGTTAACTGGGTAAATTCCCAGAGATGAAAACTTCCCTTCACTTACTATGCACAGTTCTGAATTTATATCTGCTGTCTATATTTTACAATATGGTCCCCTTTTACTAAACCGCAATAGTGGTTTTTAGCACAGGGAGCCTATGAGCGTCAAGAGCAGCGCTGGGCATTCAGCGCAGCTCCCTGCGCTAAAAACTGCTATTGTGGTTTAATAAAAAGGATGGAGGGTATATTTGTCTATTTTTGTATGGTTGTTACTGAGGTGACAATGCATAGAGTCATCTGCCTTGACCTCTTTGAAAAAAACCCAGAATAGGAATGATAATTAACATTTTCTCAGCGTATAGTGTGCTTTGTGTTTTTTAATTTTATTGTTGGTAGATCATTTTGACTTGGTCATTTTAAAGTAGTTCACAAGCTCAAAACGTTTGGGCACCTCTGAGCTAGAGCATTGAAACTGTGTATTTCTATTTTATCCCCCCTTTTACAAAACTGTGGAGCGTTTTTTAGCGCCAGCCGTGGTGGTAGCAGCTCTGATGCTCAGAATTCTATGAGCGTCAGGGCTGTTACCACTGTGGCTAAAATCCACACTATAGTTTTGTAAAAGAGTGAGGGGTTAGTTTGTGATGACATATTCCATACTAGGCGAAGGTGTTTTCTGTGTTCTGTGTGTTCGAAAGACATGGTTTTCTGTTAGGATTGATGGTGTAGGATTGATCTGTGCTGGTCTGGCTTGTTTAGCTTTACAATGGCTGTATTGATGTACTGCTCACTGCAATATGTAAGATGCTGCCTTTTCCTAGGTACTCATGTGTGACGTGTGGTTTGTTACTAAAAATCATGTTTTTCTTACAGATGGGGGGGGGTGCCAAAAAATGATGGGCCCCGGGTGTTACATAAAAACATAAGAACATAAGCAGTGCCTCCACCGGGTCAGACCATAGGTCCATCCTGCCCGGCAGTCCGCTCCCGCGGCGGCCCAAACAGGTCACAAACCTGTCTGAATCACCAGAAGGAGCTCCCTTGCCACCTTGGTTTCTCATTGAAGTCCTATCTTCCCATCGAAGTCCTAACCCTCCGGTCTTGCACATGCACGACCTGGTTGGGTTTCTATACTTATTACCTGGTTAGCTTTCTATACTTGTGTTACATCCCAGCTCCTCCCTCAGTATTCCACGATCCCTTTATCCCTCAGGAATCCGTCCAATCCCTGCTTGAATCCCTGTACCGTACTCTGCCTGATCACTTCCTCCGGTAGCGCATTCCAAGTGTTCACGACCCTTTGGGTGAAAAAAAACTTCCTTGCATTTGTTTTGAACCTATCTCCCTTCAGTTTCTCCGAATGCCCCCTCGTACTTGTTGTCCCCTTCAGTCTGAAGAATCTGTCCCTATCCACCCTCTCTATGCCCCTCATGATCTTGAAGGTCTCTATTATATCTCCCCTGAGCCTCCTTTTTTCTAGAGAGAAGAGCCCCAGCCTATCCAACCTCTCAGCGTATGGGCAGTGTTCCAGCCCTTTTACCAGTTTCGTTGCTCTCCTTTGGACTCTCTCAAGTACCGCCATGTCCTTCTTGAGGTGTGGCGACCAATACTGAACGCAGTATTCCAGATGTGGACGCACCATCGCTCGATACAATGGCATGATGACTTCCCGCATCCTGGTTGTTATGCCCCTCTTTATGATGCCCAGCATCCTGTTGGCTTTTTTCGAGGCTGCTGTGCACTGTGCAGATGGCTTCAGTGATGCATCCACCAGCACACCCAAGTCTCTCTCAAATCTGCTGTCTCCCAACAATGCCCCCCCCCCAATTTGAAACATAGAAACATAGAAACATAGAAATTGACGGCAGAAAAGGGCCATAGCCCATCGAGTCTGCCCATACCAATGACCCACTCCCTGACTTTTACTCCCCTATAGAACCCACGTGAATATCCCATTTTCTCTTAAAATCTGACACGCTGTTGGCCCCAATCACCTGCTGAGGCAGCTCGTTCCAGTGATCGGTGAAAAAGTACTTCCTAGCATCACCTTGAAATTTCTCTCCCCTGATTTTCAGCGAGTGTCCTCTGGTTACCGAGGGCCCTGTAAGACTAAAGATATCATCTTTCACCTCTATACGCCCCGTGATATACTTAAAGGTCTCAATCATGTCCCCCCTCTCTCTTCGCTCCTCCAGTGAGTACATCCGCAGTTTTTTTAGCCTTTCTTCATACGTGAGATCCCTGAGCCCCAAGACCATCCTGGTAGCCATTCGCTGAACTGACTCAATTCTCAACACATCTTTCCGATAGTGTGGTCTCCAGAATTGAACACAATACTTGAGATGAGGTCTCACCATGGATCTGCATAGTGGCATTATGACTTCAGGTTTTCTGCTGACAAAACCCCTACGGATGCAGCCCATCATTTGTCTTGCCCTGGACGAAGCCTTCTCCACCTGATTGGCAGCCTTCATATCATCGCTAATGATCACTCCTAAATCACGTTCCACCGTGGTCCTGGACAAGGTTTCACCATTTAGTGTGTAAGTTCTGTGTGGATTTTTTTTGCCTAGGTGCATTACTTTACATTTTTTAGCATTGAAGCCTAGCTGCCAAGTTGATGACCACTGTTCCAGCTGCCGTAGGTCCTGCGTCATAAAGTCCGGAACACTGCTTTTGCCTACTATGTTGCATAGTTTGGCGGCGTCGGCAAACAGTGATACTTTTCCTCTAAGCCCTTGGGTCAAATCTCCTATGAATAAATTGAATAGAATCGGCCCTAAGACGGAGCCCTGAGGTAATTGAACAATGGGTTCTTGTTCCCTATTTGCATGACCTTGCATTTTTCCACGTTAAAGCGCATTTGCCATTTGTTTGCCCAGTCTTCCAGCTTGTCCAGGTCCCTTTGCAGGTCCTCACACTCCTCCCTGGACCTAACTCAACCGCATAGTTTGGTATCGTATGCAAATTTTATAACCTCGCACTTTGCCTCCTTTTCCAGGTCATTGATAAATATGTTGAAGAATAACGGTCCCAGCACCGATCCCTGTGGCACACCGCTTGTGACTCCCCGCCAGTCAGAATATTGGCCCTTCACTCCAACCCTCTGCAGTCTACCCGACAACCAGTGCTTGATCCATCTGTGCACATCCCCTCCCACCCCGTGGTTCCACAGCTTCCTAAGCAGCCTTTCATGTGGCACTTTGTCGAAAGCCTTTTGAAAATCGAGGTAAATGATGTCTATGGGTTCCCCATTGTCCACCCAACTGCTTATTCCCTCAAAGAAGTACAGAAGGTTCGTTAGGCACGACCTTCCCTTACAGAATCCGTGCTGGCTTGTTCTCAGTAGGCCATTCCTCTCGATGTGCTCGCAAATGCCGTCCTTGATCATAGCTTCCACCATCTTCCCTATAATTGAAGTCAGGCTCACCGGCCTGTAGTTCCCGGGGTCAGCCCTCGATCCCTTCTTGAAGATAGGTGTGACATTCGCCAATTTCCAGTCCTCTGGTACCTCACCAGTTTTCAAGGATAGGTTGCAAACATGCTGGATTGTGCCCGCTATTTCTTGTCTTAGTTCCTTCAGAACCCTTGGGTGGATCCCGTCCGGTCCCGGTGATTTAACGCATTTTAACCTGTCTATCTGTTTGAGGACATCCTCCTTACTTACTTCTATGTGCTCCAATTTTTCGGCCTGTTCCCCACTCATGAGCTCCTCTGAGTCCGGTATATTAGATGTGTCTTCGCTCGTGAAAACCGACGAGAAGAACGTGTTCAACCTCTCAGCTACCTCTTTATCCTCCTTAATCACTCCCTTCCTATCCCCATCGTCCAACGGCCCCACCTCCTCTCTCGCTGGTCGCTTCCCCTTTACGTAACTGAAGAATGCCTTGAAGTTTTTCGCCTCCCTGGCCAGCCCCTCTTCGTATTCCCCTTTCGCTTTTCTAACCTCTCGGTGGCATTCCTTTTGGCATTTCCTGTGCGCCTGGTGATTTTCCTCCATTGGGTCCTTTTTCCATCTCCGGAAGGATACTTTTTTGTCATTTATTGCCCTCTTTACTTCAGTTGACATCCAAACCGGGTCCTTTGATCGCTTGTTCTTGCAGCCTTTCCTGAAACTGGGGACGTACATTCTTTGTGCTTCCTGCAGGGTGTCCCTGAATAGGGTCCAGGCGCTTCCCACAGTCTCCATCCTAAAGATGTTTCTGAGCTTCCTCCCCACCATTTCCCTCATAGCAACATAGTTCCCTTTCTTGAAGTTGAGCGCAGTTGTTGCGATCCTCCTTACTATGGGTGTCCCCCTTTCTAATGTGAATCTGATCGCGTTGTGATCACTATTGCCTAGTGGTCCTCCCACATATGCTACGTACGCCACTGTATGTAAAGATACCAGAAAGCTGGCGTAGCAAAAACTTTAAGTAAATTGTTATTCTTCTAAGTTTTGAGTATTTAACCCTCCCACAATCTCACGGGCACTCGTTTCAAGTTTCAAGTTTATTGAGATTTTGATTTAAATGCAATATCAAATATTTTCAATGCGTATAACAAAAATAAATTTGGGGAAATAAATAAAACCATTTGAACAATAAACATACAAACATATCCATAGATGATTAAAATTACATAAGGAGTACAAGGATAAACTACATTTGTTTAACAATGCGTTCTCCGCGCCTGCTTATAAATTTGTTGACTGGAAGGATCCAGCAATGTGGCCAGATGCCATTCAGGACAAAGACAGAGAAAGAATTGTGCAATTTGGATTAATGATGGAAGATGATTTAAAGCAAATGGCACAGTCTATGAGTAAAGATCTTGACGGACGTTCTTTTTATGAATATCTCCTCTATGCCAAATCACCCAATGGACGTGAGAAGATTTTACGCGACTGGCTTAGGTGGAGCAGAAAAGTATGTTTGTATTCGGCCCATGGAAGAAGGGGGGGGTGTCGGGGGGGGGGGGGAAGGGGTGCGTGGGGGGCCCAATAGGATTGCTCAGTAAGGGGCCCAGAAATTTCTGATGGTGGCCCTGCCTCCTATCCCATGACTTTCTAATTTCCTCAGAAGTCTTTCGTGAAGTACTTTATCAAATGCCTTTTGAAAATCCAAATACACAATATCAACTGGCTCACCTTTATCCACATGTTCATTCACCCCTTCAAAGAAGTGCAGTAGATTGGTGAGGTAAGATTTCCCTTGACTAAATCCATGTTGGCTTTCTCTCATTAATCTATGCTTATATATATGTTCTGTCATTTTGCTCTTTATAATAGTCTCTACCATTTTGCCCGGCACTGACGTCAAACTCACTGGTCTATAATTTTCCGGATTACATCTGGAATCCTTTTTAAAAATTGGCGTCACATTGGCCACCCTTCAGTCTTCTGGTACTGTGCTGGATTTTAAAGAATAATAATATATTACCAACAATAGCTCTACAAGTTCATTTTTCAAGTACTCTGGGATGTATACCATCCAGTCCAGGCAATTTATTACTGTTCAGTTTGTCAAACTGACCCATTATATCATCCAGTGTTACAGAGATATGTTTGAGTTTCTCTGATTCATCAAAATTGAATACCATTCCTGGCACCGGTATCTCTCACACATTTTCATCAGTGAAGACCAAGGCAAAGAATTCATTTATTCTCTCCACCATTGCCTTGTCTTTCCTGAGAGCCCCTTTTATTCCTTGGTCATCTAGTGACCCAACTAAGTCTCTTTCCGGCTTCTTGCTTTTAATATACCTAAAAAAGCTTTTATAGTGTGTTTTTGCTTCCAGCGTAATCTTCTTTTCAAGGTCTCTCTTCAACTTCCTTATTAGCACCTTGCATTTGACTTCCTTGTGTTGTGTACAATTATTTTCAGTCAGATCCTTCTTCCCCTTTCTGAAGGATTCTCTTTTAGCTCTAATAGCTTCCTTCACTTCACTCATTAACCACGCAGGCTGCTGTTTTGTCTTCCTTCCTCCAATGCATATATCTAGTCTGGGCTTCCAATATGGTATTTTTGAATAACATCCATGCCTGATGTATATTTTTTCCTTTGAAGCTGCAGCTCTAAGTTTCTTTTTTACCATTTTCCTCATGTTATCATAGTTTCCTTTTTTAAAGTTAAGTGCTGTTGCACTGGAATTCCTGTGCAAACTTATTCCATTATTATTATATAAAATCTGATCATGTTGTGATAACTGTTATCAAACGGTCCCAACACCATTACCAATTCATGTGCTTCACTAAGAACTAGGGGGCTCATAAAAAAAAGTCTAAAAAGTGGCCTGTGGGTGGGGTTTGAGCCACCTGGGCCAATCAGCTGGCCTGCCGGCCGGACGGGCTTAGCACCCGTCCATCTGGCCAACGATTATAAGGTACGGGGAGGGGGATTGGGGGTGGGGGGTCAAGGGGTCGGCGGGGGGGGTCTCATGGGTTGGCGGGGGGGGGTTGATCGGGGATACGGGGGCGTTTGTGGGAGGAGGGTGCGTCGAGGGCAGGAGGGCCAGGGATCCCTTCTGCCCATATCTTAGTGGGGATAGGGGGTATGGGGTTCAGCTGGGCAGGAGGGCCTGGGCTTCCTCCTGCCCAATCCTAATCGGCGTGGATGGGGTTCGGGATGCGGCGGGCCAAGAGGGCTTGGGCTCCCTCTTGCCCCGATCGTAGTCAGGAGTTCGGGGTGCGGCGGGGCAGGATGGCTTGGGCTCTCTCCTGTCTGAATTGTTGTAGGGGGGATGGATTCTGTAACCGGTGTTCTTTTTGACAGACACCAGTTACAGAATCCAGATTTTAGGCGAAGGACTGGCTCCTCCTTCGCCTAAAGGCCCTTGTTTTGGGCGTTTGGGACTTAGGCTTTTTTTTAGGTTGATTATATGGTGTAAGTTTATATGTAGTGATGGTCTGGGCGTTTAAACAGCTGAATGTAGAGGCAGGCCATTATCAAAAAAACCTCCTTTTGAACGTTTTTTAATGATAATGGACATTTTCTCTGCTTCTACTTTCAATGTTTAAGGCCTTAGGCCAAAAGGGGACTTAGACTTTTTTTTTTATTATGCCCCTCCACGTCTATAATTGGTTCGCCTCTTGTCAGTTTCTGAACCAGCTGCTCCATAAAGCAGTCCTTGATTTCATCAAGGAATTTAATCTCCCTAGCATGCCCTAATGTTACATTTACCCAGTCAATATCGGGGTAGTTGAAATCACCCATTATTATTGTCTTACCCAGTTTGTTAGTCTCTCTAATTTCTGATAACATTTCAGCTTCTGTCTTGTGGATGGTAATACACTCCTATCATTACCATGTTCCCTTTGCACATTGTTACAGGAAGGGTAGCACAGAGAAGCCTAGAACCTCAGTATGCCATGATAACACCTGTACCTCAAGCCAAAAGAGGGGGTTAAAATTAAAGGTTTTCTAAATGGCAGGAGGGAGTTTGTTTCCCAGTCTCAGCCCTTGGCCAGAGTTTCCTGGGGGAGTAGAAAAAAAGCAACACCTCTGTCTTCAGAACTGAGCAGTAGTTCACAGCACATATCTCTAAGGAGAGGGAAACCTTGCTAGCAAGTTCCACTATACACCCTAGAAAGAGAACATAAAAGCAGGCATAAAGGTTTCCAATAGGAAGACTTTGAGAGGAGAACTAGACTCACTGAAAGTTCAGACATGGAGATATTAGAGGCTCCTGAAGGTGACATTGAGTCCTCACCTGAGGCAATTTTTCCCATGGAGACCGCAATTGAATGGAAAAGCATTGCTCAGAAACAAGAAGAAGGAGAAATGCCCATGGAGGTTCTTTGGGGCTTTGAAACAGTAATGCCTTTTAAACCACTAAGTAAGAGGGGGGGGGGGCAGGTCAGCAAAATGAGAACTACTGAAGCCATTCAGTTTGGGAGGGAGGGAATTCAACTCAGGTTTATTATTCACCCTTCTTCTCTTACCTAGGTGTTGTTAAAGCCTGCAACAGTCTGGCATTGGAAAAGACTCAGAGATAAGAAGGAGAATACAAGCTGATAAGCATGGAAGGAGTATACAGCTCAGAAGTGAGAAGCCAATGTGGGTTTTCTTTTGGATTGATCTTTATTAATTGCAAATATAATTTTCCCTGCTGGGGGAAAACCTGGAGTGGAATAGGGAACCGAAGTTCCTCTGAGCATTTATACAGTGAAGCAGTAGGAGCACAGAAGAATGCTATGGCATGACAGTGAAGTTGAACTTTGTTTATTTGAAACTGCTTTGTTCGGGAAAGTTTTTTCCTTCTGGTTTTCTTTTTTTTTGTTTTGTAGACTGAAAACTATTTAGACTCAAGTATCGTGCTGGTAACCACTTGTTTCGCCTAGGGTCATTTTGTTTTCCTTTGTGCAAGGAATAAAAGGAACTGTTTGAAACTTATGCCAAGACCATTCCAACTACTGTTTTCTATTTTTCCAGATTATTTTGAACTATTGGTTTTTAATTTTGGAAGTAATTACATCTATGACCAACCATCCTGAAGCCCAAGCGACAACTAGTGGCACAACTTGGAATTTCTACCCATAGGGATTCCAAGGTGTGTTTTTGCTCCTATAGAATTTTCTGTCCATTTGATTCAAAGCCCTTTTTAACATATAATGCTAGGCCTCCACAGATTCGATCCACTTTATCACTACAATATAGCTTGTGGTATGACAATTTCTCATTGGTTATATTCCTTCCATCAGGTCTTAGAGATGCCTATTATATCTATCTTTGCATCTAGTGCAATATACTCTAACTCTCTCAACTTGTTTCTTAGGCTTTTGGCATTTGCATACAGACATTTCAAACAATATTTCTCTTATCTATTTATGATTTGTTTAGCAGTTGGCATGGATAATTTTCAATCTTTAAAATCAGCCTGCTCTGTATTTAAGAAAACCTGGTCCACTGTGACCTGTATTGCAATCTCACTGTCAGGATGCTCTGTCTTACATTTTATGATAATATCTTTTAAAGATACCTTGTCCCGAACCATACTCTTCTGAGTGACTATTGGTCTTTCCCCAGTTTCTAGTTTAAAAGCTGCTCTATCTCCTTTTTATATGTTGATGCCAGCAGCCTTGCTCCACCATGGTTAAGGTAGAGTCCATCTTTGTGGAATAGGCTCCCCCTTCCCCAATATGGAACAGGGAACATTTTTGAAAATGCTACCCTGGAGGTTCTAGATTTTAACTTCTTACCTAAGAGCCTAAATTTGGCTTCCAGAACCTCCCTACTGCATTTCCCTATATCATTGTTACCCACATGTACCAAGACAGCAGGCTCCTCCCCAGCACTGTTTAAAATCTTGTCTAGGTGATGCGTGAGGTCCACCACATTCACAGCAGTCAGGCAAGTGACTAAGCAATCCTCACATCCACCAGCCACTCAGCTATCTACATGCCTAATGATCAAATCTCCCATTAAAAAGGCCGTCCTAACCCTTCCCTCCTGGACAGAAGCCCCTGAAGACACATCCTCTGTGTGAGAGGACATTGCATCGCCTGGTGGGCAGGTCTTGGCTACAGGATTGCCTCCTACTTCATCATATCTCTTCTTGTTTGGGCTGAGAACTTTTCAGTGGTCCCTTATATTGCTTTTCTGTGCTACAACCAAAGTAGCTTACATTTATATATACATATACTTTCTTTGTCCCTTGTGGGCTCATAATCTAACCTCCCCTCCCTTTTACTACATTGCAGTAGAGGTTTGTACCATGGCCCGGAGCACTAAATGCTCTGATGCTGCTTCACTGCATTGGGGGGCCAACTATACTTAATATGTGAGCCCCAAACTGCCTTATAAATGCTAGCATAGGCTGGAATTGTACAAGGAGGCTAGAGACTAGATATACCATGAAGCTACATATACAGATCTTTTTCTTTCTAGCTGTGCCTTCACTTTTCCCTCAGGAATAGAGCCTTTCAACAGTATTCCTCCCACTGAAGGACATAGATTGGACTCAGCTGCATTCCCCATTTAAGCACGTATTAAAGCAGGGAGGTAAACTTTATCTTTAGGTAAAGAAATTTTTGTAAACTGGGAGAAATTGTACAAATATAGAAATCGGAAGAGGCAACCAAAGTTCAGATTCCTGCATGGGAGTGGACAGGTTGTGTTTCTGCATGAGCCCTTTTATTTTAAATATTTTAACTGATGATAATCATTTTACTTATTTAAAAAAAGTATAGCTTTGAGGATTAAAAAACAAACCAAGACTGGTAGAGGCATGGCCTAGTGGTTAGAGGTGCTACCTCTGCATCCTGAGGTTGTTGTGAATTCAATCCCACCACCATTTAGGCCTCTTTTACTAAGGTGCGTTAACCGATTAGCGTGCACTAATCAATTTAGCATGCGCTAAATGCTAATGCATGCATGTTAGTCTGTGTTGGCGTTTAGCATGCGCTAATTCAATTATTGTGCACTAATTGTTTAGCGCATCTTAGTAAAATAGGGGGTTAATCCCTCCATTACCCCAGGTACCATAGTTAGATTGTGAGCCCTCCATGACTAGGGTTGCCAGATTTTACATTTGTAAAATCTAGACCCCCCCCCCCTAGACCTGCCCCCCAGGCACGCCCATCCCTACCCTGTTATGCCCCAGTCCTGCCCCTAATCCCGCCCTAGCCCCACCCCCACTGCTTGCTCTGGTTGGGCAGGAGGGCATACGCACATGCACAGATGCGACACGATGACATCACATGCACGAACATGTACGCATGACATCATCATGTGGTATCCACGCATGAGCGGATGTCCTCTTGCTCAATCCAATTTGGGGGGAAGCTTTTCAAAACCCAAAGTGCCGGGTTTTGAAAAGTCATCCAGATCCCCGGACACGTCCTCAAAAGGAGGACATATCTGGGGAAATCCAGAAGTCTGGTAACCCTATCCATGACAGATAGGGTACCTGATTATTATTCAACTAGTATTTTAGCCCGTTACATTAACGGGTGCTAGAATATATGTCTGTCTATCTTTATTTCTGTCTCTCTCTGTCCCGCTTTCTTTCTTTCTGTCTGTCTCTCTCCCTGGCCCCCTTTGTCTGTCTGTCTGTCTTTCTGTGTCTCTCCCTTTCCCTGTGTTTTTCTTCTTTTCTTTCTGTCTCCCTTCCTCCTGCTGGTGGTAGAATATATGTCTGTCTTTCTTTCTGTTTCTCTCCCTAACCCTGTCATTTTTTTTCTGTCTCTCTTCCTCCCGCTGTCTTTCTTTCTGTCTCCCACCCTGGCCCCTTTTGTCTATCTGTCTTTCTGTCTCTCTCCCTACCCCTGTCCCTGTGTCTTTCTTCCTATCTCCTTCCCTACTTCCCTGTCCAGCAGCCGCAGCATTCCCTCTCCCTCCATTTACCGCAAGAGGAGCCTGCACAGACCGAACAGCCCAAGCCCCAACCAGTGTAACTTCCCGGCGGTTCCTCTCACAATCGCCGCCTTCTCCGACGCAGGAGCAGCTCGTGAGAGGAGCCGCTGCAGCGTCTTTGAAGTTAAAAAAGAAACTTCGGCTCGGCCTGTAGGTCAGGGGTTTCTCGGGCTGACCGCCACCCATTGCTTGTGGCTCCGTGCTCGGCCGCCGAGGCCTGTAGCCGCCGAAAGCTGCCACGGCCTGCAGCCGCTGACAGCCACCACGACCTACAGCTGCTGTGGCCTGCAGCCGCCGACAGCCGCCGCGGCCAACATCCGCCTCGGGGGAAGAGAGAAAGAGAGAGAGATTCATGCGCATGCGCACTCCTACCTGCGGTGCCCTACAGCGCACGGAAAATGGGAGCACACAGGTGGGAGTGCGCATGCGTGGCTTAGGGTTTTATTATATTAGATGGATAGGCAAATGGCTAGAGAATAGATTGCAAAGGGTAAGCATAAATGGGAAATTCTCGGACTGGGAGAAGGTGACTAGCCCCAGAGCTCGGTTCTTGGGCCCATCTTATTCAATATCTTCATAAATGACCTTGAAGAGGAAACAAAAAGTATTATAATCAAGTTTGCAGATGACACAAAACTATGTCGGGCAGTTGGGTCACAAAAAGAAAGTGAAGATCTCCAGAAGGATCTAAACCAGCTGGAGGAATGGGCGGAAAAGTGGCAGATGAGGTTTAACATAGACAAATGCAAGGTGATGCACCTGGGCAAGAAAAATAAGGAACATGAATATAAAATGTTAGGTGTAACATTGGCCAAATCTGATCAAGAAAGGGACCTGGGGGTACTGATAGACAGGAACCTGAAGCCGTCGGCTCAATGTGCGGCGGCGGCAAAGAAAGCAAACAGAATGTTAGGTATGATAAAGAAGGGGATCACGAGTAGATCGGCGGCCGTTATAATGCCGCTTTACGGAGCAATGGTCAGACCACACTTGGAATACTGTGTCCAACACTAGTCTCCATACCTAAAAAAGGATATAACCCTGCTGGAAAGGGTACAGAGGCGAGCCACGAAGCTAGTAAAAGGTATGGAAAATTTGAGCTACAAAGAACGCCTCGAAGGACTGGGACTGTTCACCCTCGAGAGGAGGAGACTGCGAGGAGATATGATTGAGACTTTTAAAATACTGAATGGATTCGATAAAATTGAGCAAGAAACATCGTTGTTCACATTGTCAAAAGTGACACAGACAAGAGGTCATGGACTGAGGCTGAGGGGCAGCAGGCTCAGGACAAATGTCAGGAAGTTCTTTTTCACACAGCGAGTGGTGGACGCTTGGAATGCTCTCCCAGAGGAGGTGGTGACGGAGACTACCATTCTGGGTTTCAAGTGTAAGTTGGATGCACACCTCCTTGCAAATCACATTGAGGGATATGGGTAATCAGGGTCTCCATCTGGGAGCACCTGGCTTGGCCTCCACTTGTGCGGGTCGCCGGAATAGATGGACCTAAAGTCTGATCCGGTGAAGGCGTTTCTAGTACAGTATTGGGGTTCAAGAAGGGATTGGGCAATTTTCTGAAGAAAAGGGGATAGAAGAGTACGGATAGAGGACTATTACACAGATCCTGGACCTGATGGGCCTCCGGGTGTGCGGACTGCTGAGCATGATGGACCTCTGGTCTAACCCAGCAGAGGCACTGCTTATGTGCTTATAGATATACTGTAAACTGCTATGGGTGAATCTCTTCATGAAAAGGCAGTTAATAAATCCCAATAAATTTGCAATTAATGAAGTTAGTATGTCAATTAGGTACATAAGAACATAAGATTTGCCGCTGCTGGGTCAGACCAGTGGTCCATTGTGCCCAGCAGTCCGCTCACGCTGCAGCCCTTAGGTCAAAGACCAGTGCCCTATTTTAGTTTAGCCTTACTTGCATATGTTCTGTTCCAATGGGAACTTATCCAAACTTCTCTTGAATCCCTGAAGGGTGCTTTTCCTATAACAGCCTCCGAGAGAGCATTCCAGACCTCCACCACACTCTGGGTGAAGAAGAACTTCCTTACATTTGTACAGAATCTTTTCCATTCTAATTTTAGCGCGGGCCCTCTGGTTCTCTTCACCTTGGAGAGGGTAAACAATCTCTCTGTCTCTACTAAGTCAATTCCCTTCAATATCTTGAATGTTTCAATCATGTCCCCTCTGAGTCTTCTCTTTTAAAGGTAGATTTTAGGTCAGAAAATACTGTATTTATACCAGTATTATTCGGAGTAGGGGACATTAAAACTTTAAACCTTCGCAGCTATGCCAGTTTCCTAAAGGAATTTTTGAATTTTATCTCACCAAAATAATCTGCACAATTACTCCTGCTATTTACTGTGCACAAAGTTATCAGAAAAAAAGTTAATGTACATATTTGTGAAAATCCTGAAGTCAGACATGTACACGTAACATGTTCAGAAGTCACCTTGACTCTTCCACCAGGTCCATTTCTGCTCATTGTATGCAAATGTTTTTGTGAAATGGCAATACGCATGTAAATTTGTCTGTATGTAGGCCAGCCAGTTTTAAAACATACTATTTCCATGTATTCTTGGCTTTTAAACTAATATAGTTTTTAGCTGATTGCTTTATATGGGCTGCATAGCATACTTCAAAGGACAAGGGCTCGTACTGACTTGTTATTCATTTTTGTAATCATGACTGTGATGAAACTTTCTTTGTTATTTTCTTTTCACATCTGCATTTACAATTATTCTGTCAATCTGTGAAAATAGCAGGGAAAACAAACGGCAAAGATCAATAAACGAGAGCGTTGCAATCTGGCCCACCTTCTCAATCAGTGTTGAGCACTTTTGCCAGGTCACATGAAAAACTTCTTTCAGTTTAATTTGCCCATCCTGAAGTAGTTTTCCTTGTAATGCCAAATGCCATAATGGTGGCTGTCAGGGATTTGAAATGATTGTATGAGCAACATATCGGGTACACTATTGTTAATGAAATGCACACTGGATGATGAACAACTTCCTTTCCTGCCGGAGCCCAGCTGCAACCAGGCCCTGTATCCTTGATGCAGTAAATCAGGGCTTTGTACTCCAGGAGGATTCAATCAGCCACAGGTGTAGGCCTGCCAAGGCCCGCCTGGGATTAGGTAGTAGCATTTGATATGAGATCCTGAGCAGCACCGGCAATCGACACACCACATGCAGCCAGTCTTTGGAGAAAGCAAAGGGAAAACGCTGATGAAATGTGGCATAGAACCATGGAATGCAATTTTGAAGCTTTCACATCTGCAGGAAAGCACAAAAAAAAGTACCTAATTTTACAATGACGATGTCATCGAGCATATGTGACAGTGAAAATAATGTGCCAGGGTTTTCTCAATATTTAACTACTTAAGCTTATATATAAACTCTGTAGTGCTTTAATACCATGTATCTATGCAATTTTCTATAGCATATGTTAGTTTGCTAATGCACGGGAATTTTTCAGCCCATATATATGCAGTCAGTTTTTCAAAAGGAAGCAATGCACATTCTTCCCCTTTGAAAATTAGCTGCATTTGGAAATATCAAATATTTGCCTCTCTTCAGCTCAACACATCTCCAGGAATGTCTGCTCTTTACTGGGCTAAAAGCATACGCATTATGGAAGACATTAGACAGAGGATGGACATTTTCATCCAAGCCTTTATATCCGAATAAACCGTCTATCTGAAAATTGACCCTGCCCCATCTAAATAACCTTGAGGAATTTTATAATAATAATAATATTCTTCTATACCGCCATAGTCTTGAGACTTCTAGGCGGTTCACATTGAAAAGAGCTGGACAGTCAGCGAGTTACAATATGCAGAAGTCAGAGAATTACAGCATACAGAATCTTAATAAGGTAATTGAAATACAATATATATATATATATATACAGCATACAGAAGCTTAAAAGATTCTAATTTCATAGCGCAGGAAGGAAGCTATGTTTACCTGTTCTATTCTATTAATTTACATATCACCCTATACCAGTGTATCTCAAACTGTGTGCCGAGGCACACTGGTGTGCCTCCTGAGATTCCAAGTGTGCCATGGCACACTGAGGAGGAAGAGAGGCGCCTGCCAGCTGACTTCCCTACATGGTACAGTGCCAGCGCTGCCCGATTCACCGAAAGCCTACATGTTTCCCCCCCTTCTCTCTAGGGTCCTCTGGCTTCCCTCCTGGCCTCTTGGTCTCACCTTTAAAGCTAACTACAGCAGCCTGCAGAGGATCGCCGGTAGGTAAAATGATTTTATTTTCAATATAGTGATTGAAATGTGCCAGTTTAGAGAATTTATATCTGCTGTGTATATTGTGTGTATGTGAAAAATGAATGGAAAAAATTTCATTACAATTAGCAAAGGGTATGGGATCTGGGGTAGAGCTTGGGTAGGCCTTGGGAGATCTGTGGTTGGAGTACTCAGTTGATATTTATTAGACTTAGGGGGTACTTAGCTTGAAGTAGTTGAGAAACACTGTTGTAGGCAATCAGCTGGCGCCAGTGCCCTTCTCTCCAGCCCTCTTCCCTGCTGGCACTCCCTACTGGCGTCTCAGGGCCCATCCGGAGGTCCTCTGCACATGCGCGGATTTCAATGTGATGATGTCATACATATGCGTAATGTCATCACAGTGACATCCATGCACTTCTGGGTGCCTCAAACAGGGCAGGATTAATTTGTCGAGGCACATAGGTACATCCATCATCTGCCCTGCTGCCTTCAGTCTCCCTTCTCCCCACTTCCATCATCTGTCCTGCCTTGCCCCTTTCTTCCTACATCCATCATCTGCCCTGCTCCCTTCGGTCTCCCTTCTCCCCACATCCATAATCTGCTCTGCTCTGCCTTGCTCCCTTCTCTCTCTCCTTCCACCCCAGGCCTATCTCACCACTCACCTTTCACTCCTATTTTTTTTATTTTAGAACAGCGACACCCCCCCCCCCCAAGCATCGTTCGGCAATGCGGCCCCCCTGATCGCCAACCCGGGCCCCCTCCCGATCGGCAACGTGGACCCCCCCCCCATCGATGGAAAGTAATACAAACGAGCAACGTGGGTAAGAAAGGCAAGGGGAACTGTAATTTTGCAAGCGGTGCTGCTTGCCCAAAGCTTCCCTCTGACGCGCCCAGGCAGTGTTTCTACTGGCAGTGCTTGAGGCATGTTAAGAGAACAGACTGCAAGGAGAGATAATAAAAGGGGATAAACAGACACTGGATCTATGGGTGGGGGAGTGAAATACAGGGAGTGGTGCTGCTGGTCCTGGGGGCGGTGGTAGAAGGGAAATGCTGTCCATATGTTTTGCTATATAGTTTGAATATTTGCAGGGCTTTGTGTTACTTCACAGTATCTGGTAGTAGAGGGATTTTGTGTTGCTGTCACCGAGGTGACACTAGAATTTGAAAATATATTTATTTGTGGGTAAGGGGAGGAGCCAAGATAGCTGCTGCCAAAGTAGGACTCTAAAGCTTCAGTGTATAGTCTGCAGAGTGCTGTTAGCGCTGCTTGTGCTTGTAACTGGAACATCATGATTAAATGGAAGAGGAAAATCTGAGCTTATCTGTTGAAGACTAGGATGACCCCCCCTATCCTCAAGTAGCAGACAATTTTGGGCTTTGTGACTCCTGCAGCCAGCGTTTCTTCTACAGGTGCGGCATTTCTTCTTCAGGGGCTGTGAGAACCCAACCAAACCATCTGGAGGGAATGCACTGCTGACTCCAAATCAGACTTCGGATACCAAAATGGTTGTCACGGTTCGAGTTCCAGGTGGGGAAGCGGCAAACCCTAAATTCGTGGAGGAACAGCCTATTGGTGGATCTTTAGGAGGTGAAGATTTTGAATCCTTTCAGTCCAGAACCGTGGGAGTAGAGAAACATAGAAACATAGAAGATGACGGCAGAAAAGGGCTACAGCCCATCAAGTCTGCCCACTCTGCTTACCCACCCCCTGTCTATGCCCTAATGACCCAATTTCCTTATCTTGACCCTCGTAGGGATCCCACATGGGTATCCCATTTATTCTTAAAGTCTGGCAAGCTGTCTGCCTCGATCACCTGCACTGGAAGCTTGTTCCAATGATCAACCACTCTCTCTGTGAAGAAATACTTTCTGGTGTCGCCATGAAATTTTCCACCCCTGAGTTTGAGCGGGTGCCCTCTGGTGGCCGAGGGTCCCTTGAGAAAGAAAACATCATCTTCCACTTCGACACGTCCCGTGAGGTACTTAAATGTTTCGATCATGTCTCCCCTCTCCCTACGTTCCTCGAGAGTGTAGAGCTGCAATTTGTTCAGTCTCTCTTCGTACGAGAGACCCTTGAGCCCCGAGATCATCCTGGTGGCCGTCCGCTGAACCGATTCAAATCTGCGCACATCTTTACTGTAATGTGACCTCCAGAATTGCACACAGTACTCCAGATGAGGTCTCACCATGGCCCTGTACAACGGCATTATGACTTCAGCTTTCGGCTGACGAAACTTCTATTGATACAACCTAATATCTGCCTTGCCTTAGATGAAGCCTTCTCCACTTGATTGGCAGTTTTCATGTCTGCACTGATGATTACTCCTAAATCTCGTTCTGCTGAAGTCCTAGTAAAAGTTTCTCCGTTCAAGAAGTACGTCCTGGGAAAGTAACTTGAGAAGTAGTTTGGGACACTATTGACAAATTGGAGGACTAAGATTTGACAGGTTTTCCTCAGATCAAGACACGTTACAGGCCACAGTGGCATAGCAAGGGGTGGCTTTGAAACAACAAGAAACTGTTGTGAAGGATATTGACAAAAAATCTGAAATCTTTACAGGAGAGACAAGCTTTATTATATAAACTGGTGACTCATCAAAGACTAGAAACTTTAGAAAACTATGAGAGACATCTTAATTTAATATGTCTAAAGTTCTCTAAGTCTCCAGTTTTAATATCATTGGAAGGATACAAGTTTCTTGATTTGATATAATATATAGAATTAAAATAAATAAAACAAAAAGAATAAAGGTAATACCTATTTTATATGGACTAACTTAGGACTCTTTTTACAAAGTCGTGCTAGAGGTTTCTACCACAGGCCAGTAGAGGTTTCTACCGCAGGCCAGTGAGGTAAATGCTCCAGGGCTTATAGGAACCTCTACCGCAGCTTTGTACAAGCCAGCATTAGTGCATGGAGGGTGGTTTGAAAAGTTCAGTAAAAAAACAAGTTAACTTTATAAAAATTTGACAAAGCCTATTTATCTGATGGGATGGAAAAACTTGACACTCACTGGACTATGTATACAGGCTGCAATGGAGAATATCAAGCTCATAATCAAAAAACACAGACGTCCAAAAAGCATCTTAAATCAGCACTTAATCACCAGGACATCCAAGTACTGATAATCAAAACCATCTTTCTGTATATCTAGTGAGGTGTTCCAGCCTCTGTACGTTCAGAGCATGAGAAGGGCGTGGTGAAGGCATGTTATGGGTGGGCCTTGGGAAGTCTCAAGGGCGGGATAGACATGGACATTTTGCTGCGATAATCAAACATTTTGCAAGACATCCTGGAGAGAACATATGCATTTGGAACTGGACCTGTTTTAGAAAGGTCTAAGTGCCTAAAGGTGCCCAAATTGACCTGATGACCACTACATGCATCAAGGTAAGACACTCCCCCACTGCTCACTGACCCCTTTCCACCGCACAAAAATGAGAACAAAAAGGTACATACCTGTCTCTAAAACAGCAGCATCTAGTATGGGGAAGCCTAGTAGAGTTGCACACAGGCATCTTAAGTAGCCTGGTGGGTGGGCTAATAAACCAGAGAAAAAATGACCCAGGCCCATAAGCTACTTTAGCCACTACATTTATGTTAGAACGTGTGAATCTACCCAAACCCTACTATACTGCCATAAAGGTTCCACCTGCAGCCATAAGTGCTATTGGGGTGGTACACATGAGGGTATAGCAGTTGGGAGCTCACCCTAAATTATAAGGGGGTTATGGTAAGATATACAGCTGGCACCCTTTATGTGAAGTTCATAGACGTGCTCTATAAGGTATTCCATTGCCAGTCCCCACCTAGAAACATAGAAACATAGAAACATAGAAATAGACGGCAGATAAGGGCCCACGGCCCATCTAGTCTGCCCACCTTAATGTCCCTCCCTTACCTTTGCCCTGTGAATAGATCCCATGTGCCGATCCCATTTGGCCTTAAAATCAGGCACGCTGCTGGCCTCAATCACCTGTACTGGAAGACTATTCCAGCGATCAACCACTCTTTCGGTGAAAAAGAATTTCCTGGTGTCACCTCGTAGTTTCCCGCCCCTGATTTTCAACGGATGCCCTCTTGTTGTCGTGGGACCCTTGAAAAAGAAGATATCTTCCTCCGCCTCGATGCGGCCCGTTAGATACTTGAACGTCTCTATCATGTCCCCCCTCTCTCTGCGCTCCTCGAGCGAGTATAGCTGTAATTTGTCAAGCCGTTTTTCGTATGGTAGATCCTTGAGTCCCGAGACCATCCGGGTGGCCATTCTTTGCACCGACTCCAGTCTCAGCACATCCTTGCGATAATGCGGCCTCCAGAATTGCACACAGTATTCCAGGTGGGGCCTCACCATGGATCTATACAATGGCATAATGACTTCCGCCTTACGACTGACGAAACCCCTTCGTATGCAGCCCATGATTTGTCTTGCCTTGGACGAAGCCTGCTCCACTTGATTGGCAGACTTCATGTCCTCACTGACGATTACCCCCAAGTCTCGTTCGGCTACCGTTTTTGCTAGGATCTCGCCATTAAGGGTATAAGACTTGCATGGATTCTGGCTGCCCAGGTGCATAACTTTGCATTTTTTGGCATTGAAGTTGAGTTGCCATGTCCTAGACCATCGCTCCAGTAGGAGTAGGTCGTGCATCATGTTGTCGGGCACTGAATCTTCGTCTGTTGTGCATTTGCCCACTACATTACCTACGTCCAAATGGTCAGGATTAGGACGTTTTCAACTTGGATGTTTTTCTGATCGAACATGGAGTATAAAGTTAGACATTCTAGCAGTCTAGATGTCCCGGTGGCCAAGACATCTAAGTATAAGATTTTAAAAAAACAAAACTTATATTTGGACATCTAACAGTTTGCCATTCCAAAACAGCCATTTTTGTGCTTCTAACTTTGGATGTTCAGCTGGAAACATCCAAGTTGGACTTATACGTTTTTTCAAAAATGCTCCTCCATGTTGAGAAATATAACTGTTTTTTGAAAAAAATATTTAATTTGTGTTTTTTTAATGAACTTTTCAAACCACCCTCATGCTACCTTTATTCTTTTTGTTTAGTTTTATTTCTGGAGAAAGTAGCCTTGGGAGTTCCAAATGCTTGTATCATTCTGTGTTTGTTGGTTTTTGGAATTTACATGACAATCCTTTACAACTTATTAAAAATTCTGTATCATAGACTGCCCTGGAAGTGTAACAGTTACTAATCTCTTCTGCCAGGCAGGAGCCTGGGCTTCATGTTGATCTCAGGCTCTTAGTTCTCATGACGATCACACTGAAATAGCATTAATTTTGCCTGGGATAGGACTAAGCCAAAAAAGTGGACCGCAGCCAGGTCCTTTTCCACCTGAAAGATCAAGACATGTTTTGAAAGAATAGCTTTGAAAGCTCTTAAACTACCACGGGTTCTCCAGCACTTTAATTATATCTATGTGAACACTGCAAAAGGAGGAAATAAAAATGTAGTTGAGCCTTATATAATACAGTCAAACCTCGGTTTGCAAGCATAATTCGTTCCAGAAGCATGCTTGTAATCCAAAGCACTCATATATCAAAGCAAATTTCCCCATAGGAAATAATGGAAACTCAGACGATTCGTTCACCAATCCAAAAGCTTTAATGCAAAATACTATACGTACTTGTATTGCAAGACCTCGCTTGTTTAGAACAATCACTACACTCCCACAGCATCAGAGAGAGAAGAACCATCGACTCAGTTGTGATGCTGTGAAGAGTGTATACTCTAAGTACTCGTTTTGCAAGACTTTGCTTGTTTAGAACAGTCACTACACTCTTGAAGTGTCAGAGAAAGAACCATCGGCTCAGTTGTGATGTGTGTATACTGTATGTACTTGTATTGCAAGACATCGCTTGTATATCAAGTTAAAATTTAATAAAATGTTTTGCTTGTCTTGCAAAACACTTGCAAACCAAGTTACTTGCAAACCAAGGTTTTACTGAACATCCCTGAAAACCGAGACGTAGATAAGAAAGCAAAATATAAGAAACCTAGAGGTCTAAATAATTATACACATATATATGTATTTAGACCCCTAGGATTAAATTGGAAGCCAGATAGAATGTCTATTTTACATCTGCTCTTGTAAGAAAGCATTCGAAGAGTGTTCTTTACCTTTGAAATGATTTATTGAAATTGATAGGCTAAAATTATACCTAAAATCAAGTGTCTGCATGCACCTGTTTAAGTTAGCTTCTTGTTTTCTCAGGTATTTAGGTACTGATTTTTTTTTCCAATTAGATGAGTGATTGGCATTGTCGTCCTTGCAATAACATATGAGTATAACTTTGAAAACGGCAAAAACACAAAATGGAAACCAGATGTTGAATGGAATTCAACTCTTGATTTCATGGTGAAGTAGATGAACTTGTAAAGTACCTGCAATTATTATTCAGATGGATTGTACACAAATTAGTGATACAATATCTAAATCACCAGCGGGCGAAAAAAGATTAATGCAAGGTTAGATGAATAAGCAAATGAAAAACAGGGATGTCAAAATAGTCTTTTCTATGTATTTTATGTTTGTAGCAATAAAAAAAAATTGAATAGTTTGTAACATTTCTTGAATATTAACTTTCATAAACAAATGTTAAAGAAGCAAAGTCCCAGAAGCACAGAGTACAGTGAGCAAAGAGACCAATTGCTGATGCTCTTTCATACTTGGCCTAAATATGCACAGTTTGGGCCTGGTTCTAAAAATGGCACCTGAATCGTTAGATGCCTAGGTAAACAGCACCTACCCCATGTCATTCAAAGTTAGGCCCCATTTATAGAATCGCGCCTAGCAGCACCTAAATTGATTTCCTACTTTTTTTTGTTTTGTTAGAAATATATGGAATGAAAAAAGTAGAAAATTGCTGGTCTTAAGTATATAGCCCTCGATGGAGACTGCCCCAAGTTTGTTGGTTTTGCTGAGAACTTTTCAGCTGTCCCTCATATAAATCCTTGAGGAAGCAAACATAAAGTTGTGTGAAATGGTAGCAGTACCCCTTGGGAATTTTATATTTAAGTGCCCTTTTCTATAAATGATTTTTTGCTCTCTTTGAATAGTGATTGCATAATTTGTCAGCAGTGATACTGACAAATAAGTTTAAGAATAAATTCATTGGGACATTGAAGATTCAAAAAGGGACATTTTCAATAGAATGTCTAGGTCTGAATTTGGACCTAGACTGGATGCTGGTGAGATCGTGTGAGCAAACATACAAACTGTGTGAAGATAGTGGGGAGTCTAAAAGCCCTGAAGAAATGGTTCAATACCGTGAAATGTTGGCTATAAATAAGGACACCACTTAAATCCTATAACACAGTTATCAGTTTTGCTATTCAACATCTCAGTTCCTCAGTGCCATAGCATAGTGGCAATTGGTTATTCTACACGGAGGTTTTTCTAGCCGATGATGTGGGTGGAGGCGGTTTTGAGCATTTATGCTCTGCCAGAACAAACCTGAGGCTTTTTCTTCCGTTCGAATAATACTCTCAGCCTAATAAGTGGAGTAATCTTATTATTTGTTATTTATTTACCCACTTCCACCAATTTATAATTTATTAGTAGATCTGAATTTGGACATTTCCTGCTAAATGTCCAAATTCAGGAGTGGAGAAATGTGCCTTTTTTGAACATGACATCCAACTATATATATATATTTTTTTTTTTAATTATTATTACCTATTTGGAAGTCTTGGCTGCCAAAACATCTAGACCACAAGGATGTCTAAAATTATTCAACATTTTTGACCATAAAAACATCCGTTAGAAATGTCCAAATCAGCATCATCTAGATGTGGGAGGGGTCAGAATTGTAATGGACAGACCAACATAGCTGTGGGGCACTTTAGAGGGCACTACTGTGAACTTCACATAAAGGGTGTCAAATGTAAATCTCACCACAACTGCCCTATAATTTATGTTGAGCCCTCCAAAACTCCCCCCAAACCTACTATATCCACCTATCTACCACTCTAATAGCCTTTATGGCTGCAGGTGACACCCATATGGCAGTTTAGTAGGATTTTGATGGGCTCACACTTTCTACCATAAATGTGATGGATAGAGTGGCTTATGGGCCTGGGTCCTCCTCTCTATGGCTCTACTGGGTTTTCCCATATCAGGTGCTGCTGTTCTAGAGACAGGTATGTACTGTTTAATTCAGATTTTTGAGGGGTGGTCATTGACCACTGGGGGAGTGTGGAGGTCATATGGTCAGTTTGGGTACCTTTTTGGCACTTAGACACTTTTAAAACAGCTCTAGTATTCGCCATCTAAGTTACTTCCAGGATGTCCACGATGGATCACTGGTATGACCCAGCAGCAGTGGCGTACCAAGGGGGAGGCGGGGGACGGTCCACCCCTGGTGCACGCTTCAAGTGGGGTCCTGAACCTCCCGCGCTGCTCAAAACGGCACTTCAGCGTGGCTGCCATACATATTTCAGACAGTCGGCAGCCGCGCTGAAGTGCGGCAAGGTCCCGCGATGACTACTGCTGCCTCTGCTCCGGAAGAGGTAAGTGATGTCGGAGAGGGTGGACCGGCATCCGCAGTCATCACGGGACCTTGCCGCAACTCCTGCGTCTGCTAGTCCAGCCCTCCTCCAACATCACTTACCTCTTCCGAAGCAGAGGCAGCAGAAGTAGTCATCGTGGGACCTTGCTGATTTGGATGGAAAGGAGAATAGCAAGGTGGTAGAAGGAGAAAAAGGGGGTCATGGTGGTATGGAAGAGTGGTGAAGGGAGAGAAAGGGGGTCAGGGTGGTAAGGAAGGGTGTGGAGGGTGAGAAAGGGGGTCAGGGTGATAAGGAAGGGTGTTAGGGTGGTAAGGAAGGGTGTGGAGGGTGAGAAAGGGGGTCATGGTGGTATGGAAGGGTGGTGAAGGGAGAGAAAGGGGGTTAGGGTGGTAAGGAAGGGTGTGGAGGGTGAGAAAGGGGGTCATGGTGGTATGGAAGGGTGGTGAAGGGAGAGAAAGGGGGTCAGGGTGGTAAGGAAGGGTGGTGAAGGGATAGAAAGGGGGTCAGGGTGGTATGGAAAGGTGTTAAGGGTGAGAAAGGGGGTCAGGGTGGTATGGCAGTGTGATGAAGGGTGAGAAATGGGGTTAGGGTGGTATGGCAGCATGGTGGAGGGAGAGAAAGGGGAAGATGCTGATGGAATTGCAGGGAAAGGGGAAAGAGACCTAAGGGGGAAAGATACTGCATGGAATTAGGTTGGAGGGAGAAAAAGGGGGCAGATGCTGATGGATTTGCAGGGAAAGGGGAAAGAGACATAAGGGGGAAGGATACTGCATGGAATTGGGTTGCTGGGAGAGAAAGGGGGCAGATGCTTCCTATTGTTTTTAACCTTACTTGTCTTTCTTTCTATTAATTAGATTGTATTTCTTTTCCCAGTCTTTCCTCATGTTTTATTATGTTTTTAAAAATAGTCTTTATTATGTTTTGTAAGATTTATTTTTTTGTTAGTTATGTTTGTCCCCCAATTTTGTAATTTTATTGATTTGTTCATCGCTTAGAATTTGGAATAAGCGATTAATCAAATTTTATAATAAACTTGAAACTTGAAGTGGGGGGAAGGGAAGGAGAGAGTGAAATGCAAGACCATGGGGGTGTGGGAGAGAGAAGGGGAGGAGAGGAGAGAGATGCCAAACCATTGGAGGAGGGAAGGGAAGAAGATGGATGCCAGACCAATGGAGGTGAAGGGAGAGATGGAAGGGGAAAGCATAAAGTTTCTGGAAGAGGAATAGAAGGAGAGAAGATGCCATATAGAAGGGGCAAAGAGAGGGTAGGCAGTGAATGAAAGGAAGAGAGTGACAAGAAGATGAGAAAAGCAGAAACTAGAGAAGACAAGGTAGAAAAAAATTATATTTATTTTTTGCTTTAGGGGAGATGCATTTCTGTTTCTGTGGTGTTGCATTGTATGCAGAGTCCAGCTTCTTAGTGTTTCAGTTTAACCTTTGTCTACATTACATTACATTACATTAGGGACTTCTATTCAGCCTACGTATTTCTATTCTATCTCCCCATTTACAAAACTGTAGAGCGTTTTTTAGTGTTGGCATCTGAGCTGTTACCACCATGGCTAAAAACTACACTACAGATTTGTAAAAGGGGGAGGGGTTAGTTTGTGATTACATACTAGGCGAAGGTGTTTTTCTCTGTTCTGTGTGTTCGAAAAGACATGGTTTTCTGTTACGATTGACTGTAGGATTGATCTGTACTAGTCTGGCTTGTTTAGTTTTACAATGGGTGTATTGATGTACTGCTCACTGCAATATGTAAGATGTTTCCTTTTCCTAGGTACTCATGTGTGACGTGTGGCTTTTTACTAAAAATCATGTTTTTCATACAGATGGGGGGGTGTCAAAAAATGATGGGCCCTGGGTGTCACATATGCTAGGTACGCCACTGACCAGCAGCAGCGATTCTTATGTTCTTATGTCTTGGGCAACATTTATCACCACAAGACGTCCAAGTCGAAGCATGCCCAGAACACGTCTCCAACATACACCCTTTTAATCTTGGACACACAGCAGATCAGATGCCTTGCAAGACATCCAAAAAGATGGTTTTGAAAATCGGTGATTAGGATTCAAGTGCCATTTTGTACCATTATTTGGACATTTTAGCTTTTTGAAAATGCTCTAATTGTCAGCTGCCAACTCAAAATTACTGTACAGTGGTGTGCAAAAGTCTAGACCTACATGTGAATTTTGTATCCTTTCAACTTTCTTACATTTTATTTAAATTTTTTTTTGACCCAAGAGATTTGTCTGTGTACCACATTATAAGGGATACATTTAGCTATTAGAATCAACGTTTATTCTAGCTTGGTCTTAAATCTCTGAGTTTGATTGATAAAGTTGCCATGTTAATCGTTTTTTCTGTTTGCAGCTTCACAGACCAAATAAACTGCTGATGAACTGGCACTGATATGACAGTCATCTGACCACTCACTCAATCACTGAGGTGAGGTCAACTTACGATTAGTCAATGAAATGTGTCAAAGTGTACAGTCTTGGCGTGATGTTGATGCACATGGATGACTGGACCAAGGCTTGTCTACTGCTGAACTCATTTTTTCTTCTTCTATACAATTTTTATTACCATGCTATGACTGCAGCCTACATTGCTGGCGATCTGGCGGCACAAAAATCCTTCCTTGCTTATCAGTGACACACAAGCATGCTCCTCCAACATCGGGTTCCGAGTCTTGTTCATGTTTGATGCAGAAAGTGTATGAAACCCAAAAAGCCTGCACTTTTCATAGCTGCCCTATCACCTAGATGTCTGGACTGTGATTGGCTGATGATAGCAGCCTCCTGATTGGACGGAAATAATTCATGCTGATTGGACAGTCTCAATCCACGTTTCAAGCATGAGCTGTAGAAGTTATAGAAGCTATGTTCCAGTATTAAAAAGTTGGTTCTAATAGCAAAATGTATCCCTTATAATGTGCTACACAGAAAAAAATCTGTTGAGTCAACAAAGAAATTTAAAATATAAGGTCAGAAAGTTTAAAGAATGCAAAATTCACAGGTGGTTCCAGAATTTGCACACCACTGTTTATATTTATTGGCTGATACTCAGTGCCAGTACTCCCATAGATAAGTAGGCAAAGATAAGACTGCCTTTTCTGCGAGCTTACCTATGCAGGCATCAACAGTGAATATACTAGTACCCACAAAAATGCTGGCTTCTCTCTGATCTTGTCCACAGACTGCCCCAGCAGCAACCGGCAGTACCATTGCATTTAGAGCCAATATTCTGTGGCACTACCTAATTAAAGTGCCACTGAATGTCAGCTACCAGGATGCGATCCTAAACTTATACTCAAAATTTCACTAAACTTCTAAATTTAAGAGCATTAAGAGTGAGTAGCAACAAGGGTGAATTTTGACAGGGAAAAATGTGAGCTTAGAACTGATTTTAAATCCTGGTAAATGAATTGTAGGTCTAAATTTATATCCACTGTAGTTCCCCAGAACCTTGAAAAGCTAATCATATCTAAGGCCCTCTTTTACTAAACTGTGGTAGAGGTTTCTACCGTGGCCTGGAACACTAAATGCTCTGATGCTCATATGAATTCTATGAATGTTGGAGCAGCATTGGAGCATTTAGCACTCTGGGCCATGGTAGAACCTCTATCATGGATTAATAAAAAAGGGGGGGTACATTTTTTTGGACCATCAAAGGGTATACCCACCATATAACAGATTTAAATAAGGATATAATAGTACCCTATGTTGTCATAAGTCCCATTTTCTTTATACGTTATCAAGTAGTATGGATTTTCTAGATACACGTATACTGTATTCAAATCATAATGATACATCTATTGAGAGAACCTAAGAGACAGCTAACATGACCATGTTTTGTGAGCTGCATCAGGGAAATCTCCATAAGCAATACTTAATCCTTCATATTCTATCTAGTCCAGGGGTGTCAAACTCAATCACATCCAAAACACAGGCTAAGTGGCGGGCCACCCAATCTCTGCCCCAAACCCCGCCCCCATAATAATACTAATTATAACACCATTTTTTCCATTCATTTTTCATATATACATACACAATATAATCTTATTAACACATAATGGTAATGGTTAAACACAAAATGAAACCACACAAAACACACTGTATGCTTCTCAACATTCATTCCTACCAGAACACAGATAACCCCTATGCAAATACGGGACCAAAAACTAAAAGTACTAATATATTTTAAAAAACATCCTTAGATTATGCATGCAGTACACCCCAGAGAAAAAGAAACAAATGTATTTCTTCCTGAGCAGTGCAAAAGATAGACAGCAGATTAAAATGCTCAAAATTGACACAATTCAAACACTAATTTGAAAATAAAACCATTCCCTCTACCTTTGTTGTCTCCCTCCCTCCATGCTGTGCCTCCCTCCAGCGGATGTCTAACCTTCTGGCCAGCTCCAACCTCGCCGTTTTATGCGGCCCACAGTCCAATGTCTTCCGGTGTCATCTTGTGGCTGGCTCCATCCTCCTCACAGCCGTAGTGTGCATGGAGCTGTGTGCAGCGGCTCCTCATGTGTTCTGCACCTGAACTGGAAACCTTCTCTCTGACGTCGCAACATCAGAGGGAATGTTTCTGGATGAGGTGTGGGACGCGTGAGAAGGAGGGAGCCGGCCATAATGTAAAACGTGGAGCATTGGACCGTGAGCTGCATAAAACGACCAGGCGGGCCAGATTTGGCCCGCAGGCCTTGCGTTTGGCACCAGTGATCTAGTCTATCCAGGTCTAAATTTATAAGCATAACCTTAAGCTCCTACATAATTAATTTTCTGTGAAAATTTAGATTTCTAAGTGTGGCTGGACTTAAGGTGCACTTTTAAGAACCTAACCTAGGAGCTTAAATTTTGGAGTTCAGCCTTTTTTGTATATTGGACCCTGGGTTCTCATCATTTTATTGAGTCATAGCCCTTCAGGTAGTTCAGACTGAAACATAAAATGATTCCATGTGGAGGCTCCATTATGTTTAGTTGATCTGAATTGAGTTTAAGCATATTATGATTTATGATGTCTGTTTTATTAATTATATATGTTTTACATGTAACCCACCCAGACTGTAACAGTGCAGGCTTTATATTTTTAAGTTAAAATGGATAACCACCCAAAATCCTGAACCAATTAGAAAAGGGTGCTTAAAATAGCCATTCTACAGCATAGCAGATCATAAGTAAGTCATACTGAGTCAGATAAATGGTCCAACTAGCCCACTATCCTCTTTCCATCAGTGGCTAATCCAGGTCACAAGTACCTGGCAGAAACCCAAATAGTAGCAACATTACATGCTACTGATCCCACAGCAAGCAGTGGCTTCCCCCATGTCTGTCTCAATAACAAGTATGGGCTTTTCCTCCAGGAACTTGTCCAAGCTGTTTTTAAGCCCAGACACACTAACCACTATTACCATATCCTCTGGTAAAGAGTTACAGAGTATAAATATTCTTTAAGTGAAAAAAAAAAAAATTCCTCCTATTTGTTTTAAAAGTGTTTAATGCAATTTCACTCAGTGTCCGCTGGTCTTTGTACTTCTTGAAAAAGTGAAAATTTGATTTATTTTCACCCTTTCTACACCACTCAGAATTTTGTAAACTTTAATCATATCCCCCCTCTCCCCCAGCCATCTCTTTCCCAAGCTTTAGCCTTTCCTCATATGAGAGGAGCTCCATCCTCTTTATCATTTTGACTGATCTTCGTCAAACCTTTTCTATTTTTGCTATCATCTTTTTTAGATATTTTTATTTATTTATTTTATTATATATATATATATATACAATATATATATATATATATATATATATATATATATATATATATATATATATATATATATATATATATATATATATATATATATATATATATATATATACCACCTATTAAGGTTATCTAAGCGATTTTCAGGTACTCAAGCACTCTCCTTCTCATCCTGGTGGCTCACAATCTATTTAACATACCTGGGGCAATGGAAGATTGAATGACTTGGGGTTTGAATCCAAAACTTCAGGGTGCTGAGGCTGTTGTTCTAACCACTAAGTTATTCCTTCCGCCAGAAAACATATGGGACCAGAACTGAACACAATACTCAAGGTGAGGTTGCACCATGGAGAAATACAGAGGCATTATAATATTCTTGATCTTATTTACTATCCCTGTGCATATAATTCCTAACATACTATTTGCTTCCTTTTTTTTTTTTTGTCACCGCCATACGCAAGGCAGGAGATTTCAGCATAGTGCCTACAATGATACCCAGATCTTTTGCTTGGGTGCTGATTCCTAAAGTGGACCATAGCAACAGAATGTAGTTCTTAAGAATCCTCTTCATCCAACCTAATTGAAGAACACTTTTAAAAAACTCAGTCCACTTTTTTGTCAATTTTGAACTATTTCGAAGCTCCTAACTATAGGTGATTGGAGCTAAAAAAGTGTGAGGAAGAAAGTAGGACAAGAGAAGACAGTGAGGACCCCCTGAAGAACCCCACACATGAACATAGAACGTTATGGAATATCTCCATTCAAAAATAGTGCATCCTAAAATACAGCAACAATGGCAGCTGGTAAATTGTTGTGTACCCCTGAAGGAGAGAGAATCTTTTTTTTCTCCTCAGGTCTTATGAATACATTCCCATGGTGACTCTGTTATATGGTACAAAACCTACACCAACTCTCAGTAAGTCAAAACTACAATTGAATCATGGTAGAAAAGAAAAAAACCCCAATAATGTATATTGGCAGCATGTTGCCCAGGATAAAAAGGTGCCCTTCCATCACTTGCACACTAGGAGGGGCATTTTCATTAGGATGACTAAGTCTGTGTTTGGATGTTTTGGGAAAGACATCCAGAAATCCAGCAGAGAAAATGTTCATTTTCAAAACTGCAAGATGTCTTTTTTTTTTTTTTTTAATAAATAACTTATCTAGATGTTTTGGCCCTTAGTATGTCTATTTTTTTAGCCATTCTCTAATATAAAGATGGCCACATGAAAAATGCAGAAAAGCAAGCTTTCCCAACGTCCAGGCAGCTTGCATTATTAGCAAATTGTTCAGACAGCTGAGCATAACTGAGGGGCACTTCTAAAAAGTACTGTAGTGAATGCCACATTAAAAGTCCCAGGTACAGATGTCCCTATAACTTGCTTATATTGCATGGTGAGCCCTCCAAATCCCACCCAAAACTGATATTCAAGACCTCAGCAGTGCTACTGTTTGAGAAGTAACTTTTTCAAACAGACTCATACACCAGCCTCTTCATCGGTCTTCCAAGTATTCAATCAATTTCTCAATAAATTATTAAACTTATTCTTGTATAACTTTTATCAAAGATTATCCTCATAAATATTAAAGAGTAATCCTCATCTTTAAAAGACTAACGGCAGGGGCAGATTCTCCGACATAGAATCTATGGGCTCCTTTTACAAAGGTGTGTTAGGGCCTTAACGCGTGGAATAGCGTGCGCTAAATTGCCACGCACGCTAGACCTTAATGCCAGCATTGAGTTGGCATTACTCTAGAAGCGTACCGCACAGTTTAGCGGGTGGTAATTTTATGCATGCGCTAAAAACACTAGCGCACCTTAGTAAAAGGAGCCCTATATTTTGCTACTACTGTCTCAAGGAAACCCTCTTCTTAGCCATCATACCACCCATGCCTGTAATTTTCAGCAAAGATCTTTGGCAGGAGAAGCTGCTTGTGCTGGTGACGATTTAAAGAGGTATGGGGTGAGAAGGGAGGGCACGAGTGTGTTGTGGGGACGAGGAAGGAGTGTGGGGTTTGGTGTGTAAGGAACGGGGACAGTGAGGAGGGCATGGGGGTTGGTGTGGAAGGAACAGGGCAGTGAGGGGCATGGGGTTGGCGCCAATCGAGCGGGGGCAGTGAGGAGGGCATCAGGGTTGGTATGGAAGGAATGGGGGTAGTGAGGAAGGCATGGAGTTGGCACTGAAGGAGCGGGGGCAGTGATGAGGGCATGGGGGTTGGCATGGAAGGAACGGGGGCAGTGAGGAGGGCATGGGGGTTGGTGTGGAAGGAACAGGGCAGTGAGGAGAGAATGGGGTTGGTGCCAAAGTAGTGGGGGCAGTGAGGAGGGCATGGGTGTTGGCGTGGAAGGAATGGGGGTAGTGAGGAAGGCATGGGGTAGGCGCCGAAGGAGTGGGGGCAGTGAGGAGGGCATGGGGGTTTTCGCAGAAGGAACAGGGGCAGTGAGGAGGGCATGGGGTTGGCACAGAAGGAGCAGGGGCAGTAAGGATGGCATGGGGGTTGGTGCAGAAAGAACGGAGGCAGTCAGGAGGGCCTGGGGTTGGCGCTGAAGGAGTGGGGGCAGTGAGGAGGGCATGGGGGTTGGTGCAGAAGGAACAGGGCAGTGAGGAGGGCATGGGGGATGGCGTAGAAGGAACAGGGCAAAGAGGAGGGTACGGGGGCGCTACTACCTTAGGCACCTCCTACCCTCGCTATGTCAAAGAAAGAACAGTTCATTTTCAGAATTTTCAAAAAATTTTCTATTTTTGTGTGTTTATTCATTTTGTTTCATACATTTGGGGCTCCTTTTACAAAGGTGCATTAGGGCCTTAATGTGCGGAAGAGCGCGCACTACAATGCTGAACGTGCTAGCCACTACGCCTCCTCATGAGCAGGCAGTAGTTTTTCAGGTAGCGTGTGTTATCGTGTTAGCAGCTTTATCGCACACACATTTTTAGCGCGTGCTAACCCCTGCGCTAGCCGATAAACTACCGCCTGCTCAAGAGGAGGCAGTAGCGGCTAGCACGGCCGGCAAATTAGCGTGCGCTATTACACGCGTTAAACCGCTAACGCAGCTTCGTAAAAGGAGCCCTTAAAGAACATTAATTCATAAGTTATCCAATGTTTAATTGATTTCACATGCACTTGCATTTTTAAGGTACATGAACTAACAAAATGTGTGCTAATAAATGCATGTTCCTAATAATTACAGCATTTATAAGAGATAAAGAATGTTAATAAAAGTGTGAACTCTCTTTGGAGATGGGCTACTAACATAAAAGTCACTATCGGAATGGGTGGGTGGGAGGAGAGGGGAGATATGCCTTTAATTTATTATTTGATCGCACTTTTATTTGTCTTGATCATTGGTGTTACTCTTGATTGTCTTTATGCTGTATGAAAGGGTGGTGGGGTGGGGGGAAGGGATATGTATTTATCATATCATTAAATCATTTGATGGAATTAACTGCTGTTTATTTGTACATTGTTTTATAATATGTTGCACTTGATGTTAGTTTTTAAAATGAATAAAGATTTTTTTTTTTAAGAAAATTATTCATTAAACACTTATCTTTTCATCATTCCAGAAATGTGCTTGGCTCTTTGTGCTTACGATATCTTGAAATAACATTTGCAAGTATTTTGGTCCTGCAGCTGCAATTACTTTCAAGACAACATCAAAGTCTATTGAAACAAGACTGCAAGAAAATAAAAGAGGAAACTATTATTAGAGAAGGACATCGGAAGTGGCCCCGTAGTCACTTTTCAATAGTTTGCAAGGTGTATCAGTAATTTGTGATGTTTCAGTGGTGGCCTTGTTAAGTGATGACTCGCCCTTTGTGACATTTTCTGTCAGTAGTTAGCGTGGGTAGTGACAGCTCTAGTTCAACCAAACAGGAAGAACAGTGTGTCTTGGTTAGGCAGATAACTGGCTGCCAGTTAAGCATTAGTACCATGATTTTAGATACTGAACACACTTTTATGGCTTTGAAGCTTTTAAAAACAAAACAAAAAAAAATCTTCATTATAAATTTTAGATGTCAGTTAACACAAGCATATTTTGTCAAGGATGAGTACAACTGGTACTTGACAGACGAAAATATGTACTATGTAAAATAAATCTTATATTTACTAGTGTAGTGTGGATTGGTACTGAAGGAACTTAGGAAAGTTCTGGTGACCCTGATGACTGACCTCAATGCTCTAAAATCAAGAGTGGTACCAGAGGACTGGAGAAAGGCAGATATGGTCCCTCTTCACAAAAGTGGAAATAAGGAAGAAGTTGGGAACTGACAAGTAAATTAATAGAAACACTTTTAAAATGGAGAATAGTGACGTTTCTGGAATTCTGTGGCTTATAGGACCCAAGGTAACATGGGTTCACTAGAGGCAGGTCTTGTCAGACAAATCCGATCAATTTCTTTGACTGGGTAATCAGAGAATTGGATTGAGAGAGTGCACAAGATGTAGTGTATTTAGATTTTAGCAAAGCCTTTGACATTGTTCCACACAATCATCTAATAAACTGAGTGCCTTCAGCATGGGCCCCAAAGTGACAGACTGGGTCAGGAACTGGTTGAGTGGAAGGTGGCAGAGGGTAGTGGTCAATGGTGATTGCTCTGAGGAAAGGGATGTTACCAGTGGTGTGCCTCAAGGTTCGGTTCTTGGGCCTGTGTGAAGGCTTCCAAATGTGGCCTTCGAGTTCGGGGAGGTTTGTATGGGGGCAGAGCTGGGGGAGGAACAGGGCGGAGCCGGAGTTAGAACAGGGTGGGGCTGGGGGCAGAATGGGCCGGGGCCAGGCATCCTCTTTTTTCAATGCCTACATTAGCATGCACTGACACAGTAGTGCACTTTAGTAACTTTAGTCCATAAATATCAATGGAAAAAAGAGGATAAAAGGCATGAGTAGAGTTGCTAGTATTAGAATTATGTGCTTTTCTACCCAAAATGTAGAGAACTGGAGGCATATCAGCTCATTTTATCTGCTATTATAAGAACATAACAGTTGCCATACTGGAGCAGACCGAAGGACCATCAAACCGTGGGAAAGCAAGTTATACATGCGTGGAGATAGTGGTGTGACAGAAGTTAAACATGATTCCAGCAGTGACCAATCCAAGTACCTGGCAAGATCCCAGAGAGCAAACCAAAAACAGTTATAAACACCCACAGTGGGAATTAAACCCACAACCTGCATTCACCTACCACAGCCCTAACCCTTACGCCAAACACACATCATGTACTAATATTAATGTGTTAAAATGTGGAACTGCTGAATTTTTCCATTTCTGCTATTTCTGAAACAATTCAAATAAAATCTCTGGGAAATTTTTTTGTTAATATTGCAAATTGTGTACTAAACATTTGCAAATATGTACTTAAAATGAAATTTTGACTTTGCAGCATGTTCATCCTTACACATATCAGAATATCAACTTGGAAAAGAGACAGCTAAGAGGAGATATGATTGAAGTCTACAAAGTCACGAGTGGTGTAGAACAGATACAAGTTCATCAATTTTTTACTCCATCAAAAATTACAAAGACTAGGGGACACTCGATGAAATTACAGGGAGATACTTTTAAAACCAATAGGAGGAAATATTTTTTCACACAGAGAATAGTTAAGGTCTGGAATGCATTGCCAGAGGAGGTGGTAAAATGGTTAACATAGCTGGTTTTAATAAAGGTTTAAAGTTCCTGGAGGAAAAGTCCATAGTCTGCTATTAAGACAGATCTGGGGGAAGCCATTGCTTGCCTAGATTGGTAGCAAGGAATGTTGCTACTCTTTGGGGTTTTTGCCAGTTACTTGTGACTTGGATTGGCCACTGTGAAGACGGGATACTGGGCTAGATGGACCATTGGTCTGACCCAGTAAGGCTATTCTTATATGTTTAGATGTCAAGACAAAATTTGCAGCAATAAGGGCAAAACAAAATGACAAACCAACCCTGTGGATCACATGGAAAACGCTGTTAATGAGTATATCATACATACAGAAAAAAAAAAATATATATATATATATATAAGAAATGAGCCACATAGGAGATTTTGGAACCAAATGGAACTGCTGTGAACATTTACCCATTGGGATCATCTATGTCAGACCTATAAAACAAGAAACATAAATTATTTTATAGTTTTATGAGCTGCGTGATTTTTCTTTTGCTGCATATCTCATTGGGCCAAAACCCATGAGTTGGGCTCTGAAACTGTGTTTTTCCATGAGATGTGATTTCAATTTTATGCCATAATCTGGCATGACTGTGTTCTCTTAAGGTTGTTTTGTAATGATCTCCTAGGTTTTTCAATGTTGTTCTATTATTCACTCGATTTCTGTGTTTATGCATACTGATCTGCAAGAATATGATACATCAATTGGTAATTATGTTCAACATGACTCACAATCTTCTTTTTTTTTAATTTGGTTTATATACAATAGTTATTTTTGTGAGAAAAGGGCATGTTTCTAAAGTGTACATCATAGTAAGAGCTCCTTTTACTAAGCTGCACGAAAAATGGCTTTAGCACGCCCTTATGCAAGTCTTTCCCTCGTGTTAAGGCCATTTTTGGCGCAACCGGAAAATAACTGATTTTCCATTTGCTGAATTAATGGCTATGCACAAAACCCCTCCCCTTATACAAAACTGTAGCACAGATATTAGTACCGGTTGTGGTGGTAATAGCACTGACGCTCATAGAATTCCTATGATCATTGGAGCTGTTACCGCCGTGGGTGGCACGAAAAACCATGCTACGGTTTTGTAAAAAGGGGGTGGGGGATAGTGTTAAAAAAAAATATCACCTTAGTGTAAACACCTCCAGTAGAAAAACATTTGTATCTCAGTTCTCTCAAAATACACATTGTAATAATTACACATTATAAAAAATGATGAAATATGTGCTCAGAAACTCAGAGACAGAGGTTTAGGGCTCCTTTTACAAAGCTGCGCTAGCGGTTTTAGCACACGCTAAATTGCCATGCGTGCTAGACACTAACACCAGTTCTAGCCGTGTAGCACAGTTTTAGCGCACACTAAAATTCTACGTGCGCTAAAAACGCTATCGCAGCTTTGTGAAAGAAGCCCTTAGATTTAGATTTTCTACCGTCTCAGGCATAAGAACATAAGAACATAAGCAGTGCCTCTGCCGGGTCAGACCAGAGGTCCATCCCGCCCAGCAGTCCGCCCCCGCGGCGGCCCAACAGGTCATGACCTACCTTAATCACCAGAAGGGGCCCCCTTGCCCCCTAGATTTCTCATCGAAGTCCTATCTTCCCATCAATGCCTTGCACCTGCACGACCTGGTGAGATGATGTAATCATTGCACATGTAAAACTTTCTTTTGTTATGTGTGTGTCCCGGGTGTGAGAGTCTGTTCTGCCCCCCCCCCCCCACACACACACATACACACACCTGCTGCTGCTCCACCACCCTCCAGCTGACTTCAAACTAATTGACCCTTCTTTTTATATCAGTGTGAGAGCAGCTCCATCCTGTTCTGCTTGCTGGTGCCTTTTTATCCTCTTTTTATCTGCAGTGTTGTTTTTATTGTGTCTGAACTGATTAATTCAGTTTTATTATTATTTTTTAAAATAATTTTATTACTTATTAGTTTATAGATTGGCCTTTGTGGCTCTTGTTAATTTTCAAATAAGATTGAAGAAAATAGAAACTTGTTCAAAACAAAAAACTAATATGAACCAGAGAACAAATTCTTATCAAGTTTATATTGAATTACCAGACCTCAAATACCCAAGGAACTATTTAAAGAATTTTTCATGCCCTTACTGGGGTGGTAAATTCATCATTGGTCTTGGTAAAGTGACTTGTGCTGTAAATATTTTTAATATCAATTTCAAAAAATATAAAGTGCTTTAGGTGCATAAGGTGCTAGAGAAAGGAAAGCACTTATCTTTTGTGCCCAAGATAAGTGCTTTCCTTCCTCTAACACCTTACGCAACCTAAGCACTTTATATTTATTGAAATTGATATTAAAAATATTTACAGCACAAGTCACTTTACCAAGACCAATGATGAATTTACCACCCCAGTAAGGGCATGAAAAATTCTTTAAATAGTGCCTTGGGTATTTGAGGTCTGGTAATTCAATATATACTTGATATGAATTTGTTCTCTGATTCTTATTAATCTTCACCATGAAGCCACCTTTCTGGCTTCTTTCTTTTTTATTTCTTTTCTTTGTATTTCTTTCTAATTAAACATTAAACTTTACAAGAATACATCTTGCTTCATTAAACACAGGGAGGAAAATCAAATCAAGCATTAAAAATCAATCCAACATAATCCCTTTCTTCTACCACAATATTGGGGAGAATGGTCAAACTATACAAGAGGTGAGAAAAAGGAAATTACTTAAATTTAAAAAAGGGCTTAGTGTATCTAAACAACTGCTTTACTTTCCAAAACCCCTCTTTCATCATTCTTTGATGATCTTCTTAACATCTAAAAACTCCTTCAGATGATTTGGAGAAAAAAAAGTATATTTGACTCCTAAGTACCTAACCAAACACTTGCAGGGATATGCTAAAAGAAACATAGCTCCTAACTTAATAGTTTCTTTCCTCTGTTCTTGAGTGGTCTTAGCGACATCAGGATATATCCATATTTTCTGTTCCCCAAATAGTTTTTGAGAATTTTTGACGTACAATTTCAAAATTATGTTAACATCCTGCTCAAATACAAATGATACTAAGAATGTAGCTCTATCAGTGTCAACTGTTATTGTTTGTTCAAGAAGAGCAGTCACATTAGCAAAATCAATCTCATTGTTCTTTTTCCCTTTTTCTTCTCTTCCAGGACAAACCGGAGATATTGATGAAGAAATGGAAGCCAAAATGAAGCGAGAATGCAAAGGCGGTAACACGGTTATTATGGGAGACTTCAACTACCCTGGGATAGACTGGAGTCTTGGAAGCTCAAGATGCACTAGGGAGACAGAATTTCTGGAGGCTGTACAAGATTGCTTCATGGAACAGCTTGTTAGAGAACCGACAAGAGGAAATGCCACTCTGGATCTAATCCTAAATGGGCTAAGGGGACCTGCAAAGGAAGTGGAAGTAGTGGGACCGTTGGGAAACAGCGATCATAATATGATCAAGTTCAAGATGGAAGTAGGAATACTGAAAGGAAAGAGAACCATAGCGACAACTTTTAACTTCAGGAAGGGAAACTACGAAGCAATGAGGGGAATGGTAAAGAAGAAACTTAGGAACACTTCCCAAAAATGGCAGACGGTAGAACATGCCTGGTCCTTTCTCAAGGACACGGTGAGCGAGGCACAAAATCTATATATCCCCAGATTCAGAAAAGGGTGCAACAAGAGTCAAATAAAAGACCCGGCGTGGTTAACTAAAATAGTGAAGGAAGCGATAGGCAATAAGAAAAATTCATTCAGAAAATGGAAAAGGGACAAAACTGAGGTAAACTGGAGAGAGCACAGGAAGTATCAAAAAGAATGTCACCGTGTGGTTCGAAAAGCCAAAAGAGAGTATGAAGAGAGACTAGCCAGGGAAGCACGAAATTTCAAACCATTCTTTAGATATGTTAAAGGGAAACAGCCGGCTAGGGAGGAGGTGGGACCGCTGGACGACGGAGACAGGAAGGGAGCGGTGAAGGAAGAGAAAGAGGTCGCAGAAAGACTTAACATGTTCTTTTCGTCTGTATTTACAAGTGAAGACACAACCAACATACCGGAACCTGAACAAATCTTCAATGGCAATCAAGCACAAAAGTTAACATCCATAGAAGTGAGCCTTGATGATGTGCGCAGACAGATAGAAAAACTAAAAACTGACAAATCCCCGGGTCCGGATGGAATCCATCCAAGGGTGCTGAAGGAACTAAAGGAGGAAATAGCGGAACTACTACAGCAAATTTGCAACCTATCTCTGAAAACAGGTGTGATTCCGGAGGATTGGAAGATAGCCAACGTTACGCCCATCTTTAAAAAGGGATCAAGAGGAGACCCGGGAAACTACAGACTGGTGAGTCTGACCTCTGTTCCGGGGAAAATGGCGGAAACACTGATAAAAGAAAAAAATCGATGAACATTTTGAAAAACACGAACTTCTGATAACCAGCCAACATGGTTTCTGCAGGGGGAGATCGTGCCTGACCAACTTATTGCACTTCTTTGAGGGAATTAACAAACAGATGGACAGAGGAGACCCCATAGACATCATATACCTAGATTTCCAGAAAGCCTTTGACAAGGTGCCTCATGAACGTCTACTCCGGAAACTGAAGAACCATGGGGTGGACAGAGACGTGCATAGATGGATCAGAAACTGGTTAGCGGGTAGGAAACAGAGGGTAGGGGTGAAGGGACACTACTTAGACTGGAGGAAGGTCACGAATGGTGTTCCGCGGGGCTCAGTGCTCGGGCTGCTGCTATTTAATATATTCATAAATGATCTAGAAACAGGAACAAAGAGTGAGATAATAAAATTTGCGGATGACACCAAACTATTTAGTGGAGCTCGGACAAAGGAGTACTGCGAAAAATTGCAAAGGGACTTGGACAAATTAGGGGAATGGGCAGAGAGATGGCAGATGAAGTTCAATGTTGAGAAGTGTAAAGTATTGCATGTGGGAATCAGAAACCCGAGGCACAGCTATACGATGGGAGGGATGTTATTGAATGAGAGTACCCAAGAAAGGGACTTGGGGGTAATGGTGGACATGACAATGAAGCCGACGGCACAGTGCGCAGCGGCTGCTAAGAAAGCAAATAGAATGCTAGGTATAATCAAGAAGGGTATTACAACAAGAACGAAAGAAGTTATCCTGCCGCTGTACCGGGCAATGGTGCGTCCGCATCTTGAGTACTGCGTCCAGTATTGGTCACCATACCTTAAGAAGGATATGGCGTTACTCGAGAGAGTTCAGAGGAGAGCGACACGACTGATTAAGGGGATGGAAAGCCTTTCATACGCTGAGAGATTGGAGAAACTGGGTCTCTTTTCCATGGAGAAGAGAAGACTTAGAGGGGATATGATAGAGACTTACAAGATTATGAAGGGCATAGAGATAGTAGAGAGGGACAGATTCTTCAAACTTTCAGAAAATAAAAAAACAAGAGGGCATTCGGAAAAGTTGAAAGGGGACAGATTCAAAACGAATGCTAGGAAGTTCTTCTTTACCCAACGTGTGGTGGACACCTGGAATGCACTTCCAGAGGACGTTATAGGGCAGCGAACGGTACTGGGGTTTAAGAAAGGATTGGACAATTTCCTGCTGGAAAAGGGGATAGAGGGGTATAGATAAAAGATTATTGCACAGGTCCTGGACCTGATGGGCCGCCGCGTGAGCGGACTGCTGGGCACAATGGACCTCAGGTCTGACCCAGCGGAGGCATTTCTTATGTTCTTAATAAATCTTATTTATTGGAGGAATACAATTTGAGGAAATTCTTAAATTTTCAATCAAGTACCTTTTTAGAAAATCCAGGGGTAGCACACCTGGAATTTGTGGAAAATTTAGGATACAAAGATTTAAACGCCTATTAAAATTCTCAAATTGTTCCAATTTCCTATATATTGAGGTATTGTCTTTAATTGATGCTATCTTAAACTGCTGCAATTGATGAATTTCCTCCTGCATTTACTTGGTTTGGCCTGTAAAGTTCGATTTCATTAATTCAACAGTTTTTGTTAGAGTCAAATTTATCAGTTATTTTCGTTACCTCTTCCATTGAGTTAGACATTTTGCTCTCCACTTGCTGAAGGAGAAGCCAAATGTTATTCAAGAATGCCTCCGTGGGAGAAGATGAAAACTCCTCTCTCTTGCGATTTCTTTTATTTTTCAATACCATGCATTTTGCGAAATCTTTTTTGCCCAATGTATCTGGTTTGAACAATAACAGTTAGATCTGTTCTGATCTTAGAATCCCTATACTGGTGCGTACTAGAAATTACCCTTTTAAAAAGTCCCCTCAGTATGTTAATTATGAATCTTTAAAGCCTATACTAATCACCAACTTTTCCAGTCCTGTCTCTGACTCTTTGACTCCAGTACCAATATTTTATTGCAATGCCAGATCAGCATGCAACAAGATCCAAATTTTAAATGACCTGCTAGGTGATTTTGATCCTGGTTTCTTGTGCATTACTGAATCCTGGATTGCAAAAGATGATTTATATACACAAAATCAGCTCTGCTCTCATGGTTACCAAGGTCTTTTCTCCTCCAGAAGTTGCCGTAAAGGAGGGGGATTGGCACTTCTCTATAAATCATTTTTTGATGTACAGCTTTTTGAAAAAGACAGTGATCCATCATTAGAATATATGCTAGCTACTGTCGATGAACTTTCATGTCACTCACTAGGTATTCCAATTCCTTGGAACAAATCTTCTGAACTTTCATAACAAGGGCTTTTTTAAAATTCCAAAGATTATTGATCATTGGTGATATTAATCTCCATCTTGATGATAATGCTAGTATGGATGCAATTGAATTCAGCAGTTTTCTTAACTGATTGGGCTTCCCTCCTCTGAAGACTGCTCCAACCCACGAAAAAGGACATTCTCTTGATATTATTAATTTTCTTGATCTTTAGTTGAGGATGTTCGTTGGGAACTTTAGTGGAGGATGCTCATTGGGAACAAGTCCCATGGTCTGATCACTTTCTGTGTATTTTTTTGTCTCCCTGTTTTCCTGTCTCATCTTGGTGATCAACCTTGTGCCTTAAAATCTATTACTTTTCATAAGAAAATTACGAGTGAGCAATTCTGGACCCAATTTCTTATTCAGTTTACTTCCTGTTTTAAGCTTGATGCTCCAGAAGCCAACTGGCATAATTGGGTAAATCTCTCTGAGACAACTTACTGTGCTCTTGCTCCTCTATCTACTAAGACTGTTTCTTACTCCCGCAAGGCTCCCTGGCACCTTCCTTATCATAGAGAATTGAAGCAGAAATGCCGGGTATTAGAGCGTAAGTGGAAGAAATCAAAATCTCCTGTTGATACAGTCATGGAGGGATAGTATCAGGTTCTATAATGCAGTGCTAAAAACAGCTAGGTAAAATTTCTATGGTGACAAAATTATTAGATCTAACAACCAAAGCAGTACTCTAGTTAATATTTGGTGCTCTTTAACTTCTAACGATGACTTCTTAATCCACTTTTCTCCCCTAACAGCGGATGACTTAGCGAAATTTTTTAATGAAAAGATCGCAGCTATAAGAGACCCTGCCAATTCGGATTTAGCCCTAATTTTAGTACAGAATCTTCACTAGTCTCACTAATTTCAAAGGTCCAGCAATTTCATTCATGCAACAAGTTTGCAATTTTGCTTCAATTTGATCTATCTGCAGCCTTTAACATTGTTCACCATGATATTTTAATTTACCAACTTTCTGAGATAGGTATTGATTCCATAGTCCTAGACTGGTTCTTGAAATTCTTACAATCTCACTCATACACTGTCAATATGAATAGCTCTATGTCATCTTCTTGGAAGCCATTATCCGGAGTTCAGCAGAGATCACCTTTGTCTACTATTCTTTTCAACATTTACATGACCACTCTGAAGCTTTCTAAGGGATCAATGGAAAAATAGCTTGTTCAACTAATCATGCCACATGTAACTTGATATGAACAAACTGTTTAGCAGCTAATAAATATGTTTACCAAGACCTCAAACATCCAAGACACTACTAGAACTGATTTTGTGTTCTTACTGGGGTGACGTGTTCATCATCTGTCTTGTTTGATTTTTTAATGCAGACAATGATGCCATATCTATATGGTGCTGTATATAATAATAAATAATTTAGAAGAGCATTTAGCTTGTGGCCCGACGGCTACCCAGCCGTTTCACTGGTATGTTTCCTCAGGAGCAAAAGCTCTTTTTATCAGTGTTATTCTGCATTAAAACACACAAACTGCATAAGTAATTAAATATTAAGTAAAAATCCTACCTAAAACTATTTATAATTAAAGTACCAATAATTCATTTAATAGCTATTTTTACCTGAATTATAAATAACTTTTCTGAAACCGTTCATAATAGTTATTACAATTTAATACTGATGTAACTTTTATCTAATTATTGTTAAATAAATTGATTACTATTATAATAAATACCTTATAATATTAATTACCAAAGATCCATATATGAACTATGTATGAAAATGCTAATATATAACTAATATGATTGTACATATTAAAAAAAACATTTATAATCTAATTGATTTCATGTGTTAATTTAACTCCATTCATGTCATTAATGAATTATTTGATTGACTCTTTATATTTAACATTACTATATAATGCTAATAAAATATAAATTTCTAGTATTGATTTAAAAAGATAATTAAATAGTAAGCATTATTTTCATCTTCTAAACTGGAACTAAGGGCTCCTTTTACAAAGGTGCGCTAGGGCCTTAATGTGCGCAATAGCACACGTTAAATTCCCGAGCGCGCTAGCCACTACTGCCTCCTTTTTAGGAGGCGGTAGATTTTTGGCTACTGCGCGCTATAGCACGTGGTAATTTTGTGCGTGCACTAAAAACCCCAGCGCACCTTCGTAAATGAAGCCCTAAATTGCTTAATTGTAATTAATTTTATTCAAAGCTCTATTGCAGGGGTGTCCAACCCGCGGCCCGCGTGCCACATGCGGCCCCAAGAAGTATTTTGTGCGGCCCAGCTCACGCTCAAGGGTGATGCGGTGTTTTCTGTCTTGCCGGCGCCCTCCTCCATCTTCCTGCATCATTCGCTGAAAGCCGCAGGCAGCAGATCCTATGTGCTTCTTGCGGCTGACCCAGAAGTGTTCCTCTGATGTCACGACATCAGAGGGAACGCTTCCAGATCAGCCTCAGGAGGCGCATGGAAGCCGCTGCCATGGCTTTCAGCGAACGCTGAAGGAAGATGGAGGAGGGCGCCAGCAAGACAGAAAACACCGCATCACCGAGGCACCCGGCAAGACGGTAAACACATTTGAGCATTATTGGGGGTGATGCCTGGGGGGGTGGAGGACACGCAGGACAGGTTGGCCCGTTTGGCCTTCACGGCTGCCTGGATGGTGATAGCCCTTCATTGGAAGAGCTCAACGGTGCCTATCCTGCTTTACTAACTCGGCACTGGCAGCAATTTGAGGAGGTGTGGGGTCGATTTCTCTCAGTGGAGGGAATGGATTGTGCTAGAACTGAGGAGTGATGGGGGAGGGGCAGTGATTGGATTCCTGGATGGTTGGGCTGTGGCTTGGATATAGGGAGTTGGGGGCTCCACTTGGTCTTCTAGGTGGTTGGGAAAGGTACCGGGGAGGGGGTCATTGAGCTGTCTCTCGGGGGGTGGGGGTGAGGAAGGGGGGTTCTGTTTTGTTCTCTTAAAAATGTTTAACACAGTTCTTGTGCTTGGTGGGACATTGTTGTTTGGTTGTTACTTTTCAGGAGATTGGGATCCTTGTGTTTTTCTTGTTTCCTATCTGTGTTTAAATAAAGAATGATAAAAAAAAAAAAAAAAACATCAACGGTCTAAGGAACTGGGAGTTACAGACACCAGCAGAAGCATCCCTTCAGGAGAAGGCAGAGAGGGCTGGGGGCAGTAGTGAAGGAGACAGAATGAAGGGAAAGATAGAGGGGAGCATGAGCCATAAGATGGAAGAATGGAGGGAGTGAAGGAAAGAGAGGTAGAGGTGAGGGAGATAATAGAAAGGGAGAATTGGGTGTCAGAGAGGGAAAGAGATGGTGCACTTGGGGAGAGAGAAGGGGAAAAACATACTGGGCCGGGGAAGCCTCCTGGACTTTTTTTTAAGTATAGAGGGGGAGGGTATTAAAAGAAGTCCTAGATTGGATGTGGGGAGAGAGCTTATAGGGCCAGAAACAGATGACAGAGATGATGGGCAGAAACAGGCCAGAGAGATGGTGGGCAATAGTCTGAAGAGAGAAAAGTTGGACCTGGGGTGGTGTGGAGGAAGAGGGAAAGAGATACTTGAAGAGAAAGGGAGAAATGGTGGACCTGGGGAAGGCAGGCAGGGATGGGGGGCAGGAGAGATGGGATGGGGGCAGTTGGAAAGAGAAAGGGAGAGAAGTTGGATTTGGGGATGGAAGGGAGGGAGGGAGAAATATTAGGCCAAAATTAGATCATTCTTCTAAATGTTGCAGATCCCTTTTCACATTATCCACTCCCTCCATTTGTCTGATCTTTTACAAATCTTAGTATCATTTACAAAAAGACAAATCTTATCTTCCAGCCCTTTGGCAATGTTGCTCTGATCCTTAGGACATTCCATTTCTCACCTTTCCTTCCTTCATGTGAATTCCATTAACCACCACCCTCTGGCATCTGTCTGTCAAACCAGTTGCTAATCCAGTTCACCACTTTGGGTCCTCACTTCAGTCTGTTGAGTTTATTGAAGAGCCTCCTATGAGGAACCTTGTCAAAGGCTTTACTGAAATTCAAGTAGATTGCATCTAGTGCATTTCCTTGATCCAGTTCTCTATTTATGCAGTCAAAAAAATTCAATCAGATTTGTTTGGCACATCTGGTAAAACCTTGGTAAAACCATGTTCCCTCAGATCTTATAACATATCGGATTCTAGGAAATTCACTATCCTTTCCTTCAGTAGTGCTTCCATTATTTTTCCAATGACCAAAGTGAGGCTTACCATTCTTTAGTTTCTCACTTCTCTGTCACCACTTTTGTGAAGAGGGACCACATCTAATCTTGTGGAACTTCTCCCTTCTCCAAAGGTTTATTAAACAAATCTTTAAGAGGACCTCCAGAACATCTTTGAGCTCCCTCAATATCCTGAGATGGATCCCATCTGGTCCCATGTCTTTGTCCTCCTTGCTTTTCAAGTTGTTCATATATACTTTCGTCCATGAATGGTTCAAATATCTATTCCATTCTCATACCGTTTGTGCTTTTGTCAGTCGACCATGGTCCTTCTTAAGGAATTTCTTCCGTGAGCATAGTTATTTGAGTGCCAGCCAAAATTTAGCTATAGCCTACATAACTGTCTTATGCAGGCCCTGGCTGAATATTGACTTGGACCCACAGAAGCCCCATCAGCCAGCATTGGCCAGATTAGCTCCTAATATTCCGTTCAGGTGCCCGGATATGGGCATTTTAAGAAAATGTGACTATTGCCGACTGAATATCAGCCGATGAATCCCTGAGATTGTTTACTTCACTAATCTTTTCCTGGGGATGACTACCTGAAATGTCCTGCTTCTATAAGCCTGCTTAAATTGCCCAGGCTGCCCAATTGCCAATATTCGGTGTCACTTAACCGAGCAGTGGTGCTGAATATCAGCTCTGACCTGCCCTAAAATATGTAGGCACATCAGAGGCAGTGCTGGGGAGGAATCAGCAGTTATGTGGCATAGCTAAGTGGCCAAAATTAGGATAGCTTAAAAACTGTCCTAATATTAGCTATTTGGGCCCTAGCACTGAATATTGGCTGGGACCCACATAATTAAAAGATATATAGAGCCCTGAGAGCCCTCTCCTAGCCCCCTCCTTATTTACTAAATTTTCTATACTGTTCTCCCAAGGGAGCTCAGAATGGTTTGCATGCATTTATTCAGGTACTCAAGCACTTTTCCCTGTATGTCCTGTTGGGCTCGTGATCTAGCTAATGTACCTGGAGCAATGGGGGATTGGTGACTTCCCCAGGTTCACAAGGAGCTGTAACTTTAACTACTGCACCAAGCACTCCCCTCCTCCCTGCCCATACCATTCAGTAACTCCCTCACCCTCTCTGGAATATTTCCCCAACCTCCAACACCCCCTTCTGGTTTGGTTAGCCCCCCCCCCCCCCAGATCTACCTTAGTTCTTCAATGGTCCAGTGGGGACTATGATTGCAGGAGCAAAGCCCATTCACTGCTTCCAGAAGAAAATGGCTGCTATGACTTGCAGTACTTGTGTAGTTCCACAAGGCTTCCACAAGAATAAGGTAGATCCTGAGGGACATACTCAGACCAGGAGAGTTAAGAGTTGGGGGATGTTTTGAGGGGTAGTGAGAAGAGAAGGAGGTGGACTTTTTCAGGGGCCAGGATTCCATATATCTTTTAAATAATTATACATCTAGGTGATGATTGGAGGTAGGACTTTTGATAGAGGCTGGGGATGTTGATTGATGAGTCAAGCTTCTGATTAGGGAATAGGAATGTTGATGGGGGGCGGAGTTAGGTTTCTGATCACACAGGTTAGGATGTTAATCAGGGGAATCGAGCTTCTAATCAGGAGGATCAGACTCCTGATTGGGGAGGGGGCAATTTTGATGATTTGGGGGTAAGGCTTTTGCTTGGCAAAAGTGAAACATACAAACATAGGAAAATGAAGGTAGATAATGACCATATGGCCTATATAGTCTGCCTATCCATGCTATTTACTACCCCTTCCTCTGCCCTAGATATCCAACGTACCTTTCCCAAGCTATCTTGAAGTGGGTATGTTGATCAGGTGGGTTGGACTTCTGAAAGTGGGCTAAGTTCAGGTCTCTGATGGGAGGTGGGGATGTTGATCGAGAAGATAAACCTTTTGATTGAGGAAATGGAGATGATATTTGAGGGAAGGTCAGACTTCTGATTGGGGAGTGAGGATGTTGATTTAGGGGGTTGAGGTGTGCATCAGTTGCCTGATAACACTGTAGTCCTTTAAAGTGTAGCCCAGAAACATCGGGCCATGGCTTTGGGCCAACAGAATAACACTGCAAGGTGGCTCACAGTGTTATTAATTTACCACAGGACTCAGCAACCTGTTTTATATAAGAATAGCCATACTGGATCAGACCACTAGTCCATCTAGCCCAGTATCCTGTTTCTAACAGTGGGCAATCCAGGTCACAAGTACCTGACAAAAACCCAAATAGTGGCAACATTCTATGCTATCAATGAGGGCAAGCAGTGGCTTCCCCCCTGTCTGTCTCAATCGGACACTGTGCACTTTTCCTCTAGGAACTTGTCCAAACCCTTTTTAAACCTAGCTACGCTAACCACTGTTGCAACATCCTCTGTCAACAAGTTACAGAGCTTCACATGTTTAGTGAAAAAATATTTCATCCTATAGTTTGGTGTCCCCTGTGGTAAATCAAGGTGCACTAAAAGTTCACCATTTACTGCAGCTTGATATTAACCCCCCCCCCCCCCTTTAGCCCTACTTATTGCTTTCTATTCTTTAATAACCAATTATTATCCACAACTGGACATCAACACCTATTTTATGACTTTTTAATTTCTTCATGAGCCTCTCATAAAGCACTTTAACAAATGCTTTCTGAAAATCCAGATACACTCTATAGACTGGCTTATTTACATTTTAAAATAATTTCAATAGACTAGAAAGCATATCCTCTCTGCTAAATCTGTGCTGACTCTTTCCCATTAATCTGTGTGTCCAGTAATCCTATTTTAGCAATAACTTCCTGGCATCAACATTAGGTACACCTGCCTGTGGTTTCCAGGAATACACCCAGATCACTTATTAAAAACTGGTGTTACATCAAATACATAGATATACTAATATAATGTAGATATAGATATAATATTAATAAAAATAAATTCTATCACCTCATATTCCCCCCTTTTGCAAAATCGTTGCATGGTTTTTAGCGCCGGTTGTGGCGGTAACAGTTCCGAAGTTCATAGGATTTCTATGAGGATCAGAGCTGTTACCGCCATAGCCAGCGCTAAAAACCGCACTACGGTTTTGTAAAAAAAGGTATGTGGGGGGGGGAGGTATCATACATTTTGGAAGGTAATGGAGAAGCTTGTTATTCACTATTTCTGTTTTTAGTTTCCAGTGAGAGATTTTCAGAGTTCGAGTAGATGACTAAACTGATAGATTATTGTTGTTTTTCTGCTCACTGTGTGAAAATGGCAATATTATTGCACAAAATAGCCTATAGGGACAAATGCATTCTTCCCCAACAGTGAGCAGATGGCAAACAGATTTTATGCATCATTTATAAATTATTTCCAAATCTAGTTGTCTATTCCAGTGAGATTACTGGAATCTGCATCTGCCCCTCAACATAACTGTTTCCATGTCACATGAGCAAACCATGGATTTCATAAAAAATGCTGTATGTATATAATAAGAAAATAAAATATTTCTAATCTTAAAATTTCAACTAGTATTCTGAATAAATTGCAGTATGTAAAACTCGTATATTTTACAGGATGAAAACATTAATGTATTCTTTGAGTAAACCAAAATAAAGTACTTTTCTGTTGCTGACATAAAAATGCATGTCAGCTTTATGGGAACCATCCTCAGTAATCCAGTTATTTCAGCTGCAGAAAGCAGTATCTTTGTTATAACTAAAGTTCACATATCAATAGATTTCCACTATGATTTAACCAAGTAGGAGGGTTCCAACCCATTGAAATCACATTCCCTATCTGATATTCAAGCACTTTACCGGGTAATTGCTACTGAATATCAAAGTTGATCAACATGGCACAATATGGTTAGTGCCAAGCAATTCAAAAGCTGAACAGAGACAGAACTGGAAGCGATTTGGTCACAACCAATATTCATTGCTGATGCCCAGCTAAACTACTGGGATAAGTAGGCCCCCATAAGAATAGTGTGGCGTTGTAACCCTTCTTCCATAACTCTTTTTGTAATCCGCTTTGAACCGAAAGGTAATGGCGGAATAGAAATCTGTAATGTAATGTAATGTACTGGTTAAAAATATAACCTCAGGACCCTGACATTGTGAGTTCAAATCCCATACTGCTCCTTGTGACTCTGGACAAGTTACTTAATTCTCTACTACCCCAGGTACATTAGATAGATTATGAGCCCACCAGGACATATAAGGAAAATGCATGAGTACCTGATTTGTAACCTGTTCTGAGCTCCTTTGGGAGGATGGGCTAAAGAGTTGAATATATAAAATAAATAGCAGTCCTGACTAGTTCTGGGACTGCCAATCACTGCCTGGCTGGCCCGGAACTTCCTCTCCAACATCAGAATTGACGTCGGAGTGGGAAGCTGGTTGGACCAGTGCTTCTGCGTTCTGTTTACTGCGTCGGGAAGCAGGGAGAGCTCAGAACTCGGTAGCAGTGGCTTGCGGGCCTGTTCCCCGATGGCTGCGGTGGTAGTGGCTTGGGGGAGGGCAGGGAGAAAGAAAAACAAAGAAAGAAAGGGGGCAGGCATGGAGACAGAAAGAAAGGAGGGGCAGGGAGACAGAAAGAAAGAAAGGAGGCATGGAGAGAGCAAGACAGACAGAAAGAAAGGGAGGCAGGGAGACAGAAAGAAGGGAAACAGAAAAAAAGGGGGGACAGAAAGATAGAAAGAAAGAAAGGGGGCATGGAGAGAGAAAGACAGACAGGAAGAAAGAAAGGGGGCAGGGAGAGAGGAAGAAAAAGTTGGGGGAGAAAATGAGGTCTGGAGGAGAGGAAGCATACAGGATCCTGAAAGAAGGGAAGAAATATTGGATGCACATTCAGAAGAAGAAAGTGCAACCAGAGACTCATTAAATCACCAGACAACAAAGGTAGGAAAAATGATTTTATTTTCAATTTAGTGATCAAAATGTGTCCGTTTTGAGAATTTATATCTGCTGTCTATATTTTGCACTATGGCCCCCTTTTACTAATCTGCAATAGCGGTTTTTAACACAGGGAGCCTATGAGCATCGAGAGCAGCACAGGGCATTCAGTGCAGCTCCCTGTGCTAAAAACCGCTATCGTGGTTTAGTAAAAAGGGAGGGGGTATATTTGTCTATTTTTGTATAGTTGTTACTGAAGTGACATTGCATAAAGTCATCTGCCTTGATCTCTTTGAAAAAAAAACCAGAATATAAATGACAATTAAAATTTTCTCTGTGTACAGTGTGTTTTGTGTTTTTTTAAATTTTATTGTTGGTAGATCATTTTGACTTGGTCATTTTAAAAGTAGCTTACAAGCCCAAAAAGTGTGGGCACCCCTGATTTAAAAAGTGCTGAGAGTAAGTAATGGCAGATTCATCTCCACATCGTTACTGTAGAGAAAACTGATGAGTTATTTTTCCTAAATCCTTTTTCCTTTTAATTACTTATAACTCCTGTTTTACGTGACCATATGATATTTATGTACCTATGCATGAGTACAAATTGATTTAATTTTTATCTTGTAGCTTTAAACAATTAGGCGCACCTGTTGGAACACATCTATTAGATATATCATTATTTATTGCACCTCCATTTGGATTTTTTTTTTATTACCCCATATTTATGTTCATTCAGTATTTATGTTTTATTTATTATGTTATATTTTATTACTTTTTATTAAATAGTTGATATGTGGTTTTATTTACAATATTATACTAACACATGTTTTTTTAATGTATCTATTAACAATATATTCTGCCCCAATATAGCCCCATAAGTAGGCAAAGCACAGCCATGTCAGGAATTTATGAGGAAATTCTATAAATACACAAGATAAATATGAACCAATCTTCACAGTTCAAAACAGGGAGGAAACCACAGTGAAGCTGATGATTTAAAAAAACCTTGACAAAGTCAAGAATGGCCTCGTGTTCTGAATTTACAAAGCTTTATTCAATTGTAAGACTCGGCCTTTGTTTCGGCTGAATGGCCTTCCTCAGGAATCTGAACAATCCTGAACAACTACATAGTTTTGTTGGAATATATCCTTGCAGATCTTCTCAGTGCATGGAGAGGGAGCAGTTCACTCTGCTGTGTTTTAAAATTGAACGGCATTTGTTTTGAAAACTAATCTGCAAGGATATGTTCTAGTGAGACTGAGTAAATCTATACTTGGATGTTCTAATCATCAGGATATCCAAGTGCTGATTTTTGAAGCTGACTTTCTGGATGTCTACCAAGGCGTTTTGTCCAGAGTTCCAGAGGGCATATTTGAAAATATATTGCGGGGGGACTTTGGTCATGTTAGACTTCGATGTCTTGTGGTGATAATCAAACCTTTCCCAGGACATCAAAGATGGAACTTAGATGTTTTGAGCTAAACCTGTTTTAGAAGTATCTAAGTGCCTCAGGTTTACCCAAACTTGCCAGATGATCAATAGAATAGGGTTACCAGATGTCCAGGAAACCTGGACATGTCTTCATTTTAGAGGACTGTCTGGGGTCCCAGACAGACTTTCCAAAACCTGGCAATTTGTCTGGGTTTTGGAAAGTCCCAACGAGCACCAGCCACATCTGGAGGGCCTCTGAGCATGTGTGGATGATGTCACACACATCTGCACATGCTCCAGGCCCTCCAGACACGGCCAGAGCTTGTTGGGGAAGAAGAGATGTGGTTTGTGGGGGTATGGCTGGAGGATGAACTGGGAGGGACTGGAGTAGAACAGGGCGGAGCTGAAGGCAGAAATGGGCTGGGTCAAAGGTGGAACTGGGATGAGACAGGGCAGGTCCATGTGTTCGGATTTTTGCAGCCTGAAAAATGGTAACCCTATACTGGAGGGATTAAATAATGACCCTCCCAAACTCCCCCAGTGGTCTCTAATCCCTCCCACTCCATCTCTATGAAACAGTACATACCTGTCTCTAGAGCAGCAGCACTTCGTATGGGAAAGCCTAGTAGAGCATCATTTAGGTGTCTTAAGTATCCTGGTGGGTGGGCTAGTGAATCATGGAAAGGAGGAACCAGGCTCATAAGCAGCTCTAACCATTACATTTATAGTGGAAAGTGTGAGGTCACCAAAGCCCTACTAGACTGCCATATAGATGCCACCTGTAGCTATAAGGGCTACTGAGGTGGTAGACAGGTGGGTATAGTAAGTTTTGAGGGAGTTTTGGGGGGATCTCCATAAATTATAAGGGAATTATGTACATCTGGGAGGGATAGAAGCTGTGCAAGGGTTATGCTGCACAGGGGGATGGGAGGAATGGAGGGATAGAAAGATGCTGTGCAATGGTTATGCTGCACAGGGGGATGGGAGGGAGGGATAGAAAGATGCTGCAGAGGGAAGGCACAAGGGGAATGAGTGAGAGGGGGAGGAAAGATGCTGCACATGTGGGGGGGGGGGGAGAAAGAAAAGAGGAAGAATTGGGGTGAAGGAGAGGAAACTGCCCACAAACGTTCCTATAGCCACTTTATCCCCCAACTCTGGAACCAACTCCCTCCGCAAATCAGATTACAGAACTCATTGATGACCTTCCGGAAAGCTGTAAAGACCCTCCTCTTCAACTAAAATTCCAACTGCAATCAACCCCCATCGCCCCTAAAATTCCCCCTTCCTCCTGTACCCACTTCTTCATTCTTAACCTATACTTAAGTTGCTGTATAGTCTTTGTATTGTCCAAATGTATTCCACTGTAAATGTTCGCTTGTAACCCGTTCTGAGCTACTGGGAGGATGGGATAGAAATCGAATTAAATAAATAAATGTACATGAAAAAAATAAGGCCTACCCCGAAAATAAGCCCTAGTGCATTAATATAAGACACTGTCTTATTTTCGGGGAAACATGGTACCATCCTTGTCAATCTCTGGAAATAGCAATGCTGTATGCAGCTAAGCTACAATACAGCATACAAACATTCACTGACATATCCTTTTTCCTTCCCTATAGGTGTCCCAGGCTATCCAATATGGATATAGCTCTTGACCCCCCCTCCCCCCATTGTGTACCAGGGCAATGTTTCAACAAGGTCCACTGCAGTACCAGGGCTGTCATTGAAATAATATTTGGAATGTTAAAATCCAGATTCTGTTGCCTGAACAGGTCAAAGGGGTGACCTGCTGTATACCCCAACCAAGGCATATGATGTATTTACGGCCTGCTGTATAATCTGGCAGTGAATAGAAGGATGCCTGAACCAACAGAAGATATTCCAGCAGAGCCAGAGTGATGAGGAGGGTTGAAGAGGCCAACATCGGGATCAAATACCACCACATGCTTTGCAGCAGGCACTTGCAGTGCAGAAACAACTCATTTAGACACACTTTACTTAAGGTGAGTGAACATTATATGGTCTTTGATCACATTAAGTATACACATGTGTCCCCTTCTCCCCCCCCAATCCCTCTCTGTAATCCGTTCTTGCCTTTCCCATCCTGCCCTAGCCTCATTTTCTTCCCATAATCATAGTAACATTTTAGGAGAAGCGCTGTGAAGTGGTCACTGCATTGCAGAGGGAGCGGCAGCCTAAAGAAATGCCCTGGAGGCCGTTCCACCTTGACCGACCCTTGAGTTTGGGAAGACCAAGGGTTCAGGGCTCACATACCTTGGACCAGAAGCAGGGATGAAGTGAGGTGGAGAAAAGAAGGGTGGGCAGCACACAGGCAAAGAAGTGCTAGATGAGGCTATTGCAGGGTGACATTGGCTGCTCAACCTGGAGGAGCAAGGAAGTCAGGGGCCTTTTCAAGATCTGTAACTGAGTGGTTATGATGTTTAAGGGCTGGAGAAAACTGCCCATCAGACTCCGAATATCCCTGCAAAGGCCACTGACTTCCTTCCTGAGAAGGTTTTTCTGATCAGAGATGCTCCGTGCCAGTGATATAATCATGTCCTCTTCATGCTCAGGGACACCAATGCCCCATGCTAGCTGGTCCTCATTCTCAAGGTGGAGTGTGATTTGTAACTGTTTGGGCTCCTTTTACGAAGGTGCGCTAGGGCTTTAACACGCGGACGAGCGCGCGCTACATTGCCCCGCGCGCTAGACCTTTGAGCTGGCGTTAGTTCTAGAAGCGTAGCACGCGGTAATTTCCTGCGTGCGCACCTCAGTAAAAGGAGCCCTTTATCTTTCCACCTCCTCTTCTGCTGATGTTGCTCTCTCATGTTTTAGTTCAGCATTTTGACCTCATTGGGATTTTCCATTGGAGGTCTATGTAGTTACAATCTTTCTACACCTATTTGGTGTTTTGATCTTTTAGATATGTTGTTACACCTTTCTCTCTGCTTTATACTGCTTTAATGATTTTATGCTATATCCTTTTGTTGTGTGTGTGTTTTTTACAGTACATTTTACGATTTGGCATTGTTTTATGGACATTGACTAGCATCATACTAACAACCTGGTATAGTATTTACTGTATCCTATGCTATTTTCATTGTCTTTATGTCATTTTACTTTATTGTTTTTATTTAGTATTTTCATTACTATGTATGTTCTAGGACTCCCGATACAGGCTCACTCGATGAAACACGGCTCGTGTTGAGTCCTGTGTTTGCCCTCTTGTCCCAATGGTCAGTCCACCCCTCCTGTTAGTACAAATCTTTAAAAAGAAGATAGAAATATGAGGAGATCATACCTGTTGGAGGACAAGAGTAGGTGAGCGGGAGGGAGAGCCACAGTGAAGTTGAATTTTGTAACATCTGTAGGGTGAGACCGCAGTGGCAGCAGGTGATGTCATCAGAGCCTGACCCTGGCACAGTTCAAATTCTGATGCCCCTTGAGAGCCCTTTGGAGCCACATGGAGCCATGAGGAGTAGCATATCTCTTTGGACTGTTATGATGGTGAAGAAAAGGACAGCCCAATCTAAGCCTTCAATTTCAGTAAGTACTTCTGCTCAGGGTTCCATGGAAGCTGTAAGGTCATCTGTTTCTCTCTCTCCTGATGGAAGAGAGCTCACCAGAAAGGGCACCACTTCCTATGACTAGTGCCTCCTTGTGATTTCCTCCTCAGACTGTCACTTCTCAGGTGCAGGGGAGCAGAGCTGGTAAATCTGGAAGTACCGATGAACTCAGTGGTGATGGTCAAGATAGTGTAGTAAGGGAGGGGCGGTCCGCCCCAGGTGCTGTCTTCATAGGGGCATGGCACCCATCCTCCTCTCTGCTCCCTCCCCTGCTCATTCCCTGCCCCCCACTATTGCACATGCACACCGCTTCCCTTCCCCCGCACCTCCTTAACGTTTCTAGTGTAAGCAGCAACCCCAAGCTGCTGTCACGCCTGTGTTGACTCTTGTTCTGATGTCACTTCCTGGACCTGCACCTGAGAAGTGATGTCAGAGGGAAAGCCCATGCAGGTGCGATAGCAGGTTGGGGGTTGCTGCGCGTGCCAGGAACACTGCTAAGGTACGTGGGAAGGGAAGTGGCACGTGCAGCATTGGCGGGGGGACAGGGAAGGAATGTGTAGGGTTGGGGGTGGCAGAGAAAAGAGTGGGCAGGAGCGCCTCTCACCCTCGCTACGCCACTGGGTCAAGAAACAAATACCTGTTTCTTTGGAAGGTTTGGAGGCGATTGTCCCACCTCAGTCTTGTCATTAAAGCTCTCGTTTACTAAGGTGCACTATGCTTTTTAGCGCACATTAAATATTAGCGCACACTAATCATATGCTAAATGCTAACACGTGCATTTTATCCTATGGACACATTAGCAGTTAGTGCACGCATTAATTTATCAAGCGCTAAAAGAGGGGGTAAATTTCTCTTCAAGATATATGGACTGTAGCAGATATATGGACAGATGCAGCAGGTTTTCCAATTTACACAGGAGACTGTTGATAAGTTTGAAGAGGCTGCTGAATGTTTGACTGAGATTTATAAGACACTCCAGAACATGGAGCCAAAGATTGCTATATTGCAGGCAACAGGAGTTTCAGTGATTAAAGATAGCCTTTCCGTACATTTTTTGACATGGAGAGGCTAGAAAATTTGCTTCGCTCCAGAAACCTGCATTTGTTGAGTTTTCCTCAAACAAGGTTACTTTCAGCAGAAATTTTGCTTAATCAGTATATAAAGGAGGTACTAAAACTGTTAGGAATTTGACAATACAGTAATATGGTAGCTCACTGTTGTTATATTTCTAGATGTATTTGAAGGCCAAATGAAACAGAAGGAGGCTTGACTACCCTTGTGGAGCCAAATTTAGATTTAACTAATTTCTGGAAAAGTTAAAATGATATAATAAATACTAAAGGGACCCTTTTTTTGTGACACTGGCCTCCGAAAACCGGTTCATAGACAACGGCGCGAAAGACAAAGGCGCGCCCAGACAATTGAGCGCAGCACGGAGGCGCGCGCCGCTCAAACTTACTGTTTTTAGGGGCTCCAACGGGGGTTTTGGTTGGGGAACCCCCCCACTTTACTTAATAGACATCGCACCGGCGTTATGGGGGGTTTGGGGGGGTTGTAACCCTCCATATTTTACTGTAAACTTAACTTTTCCCCTAAAAACAGGGAAAAAGTGAAGTTTTCAATAAAATGTGGGGGGTTACAACCCCCCAAACCCCCCACAACACCCCCACAACGCGGCGCGATGTCTATTAAGTAAAGTGGGGGGGTTCCCCCCCGCCCCCCCCCTTTGAAGCCCTAAAAACAGTAAGTTTGAGCAGCGCACGCCTCCACGCTGCGCTCAATTGTATGGGCGCGCCTTTGTCCCGGCGCACTTTTGACCTGACACCCCGAAAACCAAAAGGTTAATGTGTTAGAAAATTACTTCAAAAATAAGGATGTGTTATTTTGTGCACAACAAATGTGGAATAAGACTAGATATTAAATTTATCAATTCAATTGCACTGATAGATCAATTATGGAAGAAGGCGAAACATCAGACCATATTGCTACGTCTCATAACAGCCAATGACTACATGGCTATTTGACTAATGCGATGTTGTGGTTTCAATCATTGGTCCACCTCCATCCCTATGATATAAATGCAATAATTCATTAAGTGTTATAATTAATATGAAAAATTTTTAAAAAAATTTTGTAATAAATAAAATTGATATAATTGTCAAAAATTAATGATAGAGTTGTATAAGGTCATATGAAAATTCTGTACAAAATGGCAATTCTGTGCAAAACAGCGATTTTATTGTAATAAAGAATGCTATAGCCAAATTTCGTAAAGTTTATCAAATCAAAAATTCATTATCTTAATGGCACAGTAACTAACTCTATAAGAATTCTGTGCAAATTAGCAATTATGTGCAAAAAAGCGATTTTGTCATGAATGAAGAATACTATAGCAAAATTTCATAAAGCATATCAAAAAATCAATGGAAAACCACTTATCATAGTGGCACAAAAACTGACTCTGACGGATCTGTTTTGTTAGTACTTCTTCAGAGAATCAATTGAAAAAGCCATGGTGCTAACTGAGCCGTGAATGTGGCTTTCCAGAGAGTGTAGGTGATCTGTATCAGACCTAAATAATGACGCTCTGATACAAATCACCTACGCTCTTTGGAAAGCCACATTCACAGCTCAGTAAACACCATGGCTTTTTCAACTGATATCAAAGGGATGGAGGCGGACCAATGATTGAAACCACAACATTGCATTTGTCAAATAGCCATTGGCTGTTATGAGACGTAGCGATATGGTCTGAGGTTTCGCCTTCTTCCAAAATTGATCTATCAGTGCAATTGAATTGATAAATTTAATATCTAGTCTTATTCTACTTTTGTTGTGTATTTGATATTTTTGTTGTGGAATTATTGCTTTTTTGTGTGTTATTTTGTGGCCAGAAAGAGCAGGTCTTCCCGGATGTGGCTTGAGCCACCAGGCTGCAATTTGGGACAAAGGCCTAGATTCACTAAACTCGCCGATCTGGGCGATCCCTGGTCGAGTCTTGGCGGGCAACCGATTCACTACAGCATCCTCATGCAAATGAAGTGATCGGACGCATGCCCCTTACCGACCCCACTGCAGAGTGATCCAGACGCATGCACAGACCATCCTCTATGCCTGTAGTTGTGATCTGCGCGTGCGCTTGCTTTCCGCACAAGCTTGAGGTCAAAACAAAAGGAGGAAGGGTGGCTGCATTTGTTGGCCCCATGAGTGAACTTCAGGAATCATTTTAATGGAACAGAACATGCTTTGCAGTCAGACTGGAACAACATGGAAAAGAACATGCCTTAGTGCAGTCCCGTTTTAAACACACAGGTTAAAACCGCGGGCTAGCAGAACATAAGAACATAAGAAATGCCTGCACTGGATCAGACCTGAGGTCCATCCAGTCCGGTGATCCGCACACGCGGAGGCTCAGCCAGGCGTACCCTGATGCATACATTAGTCACTCGTATCCCTCAATGTGTCCTGCAAGAAGATGTGCGTCCAATTTTCCCTTAAATCCTAGAATGGTAGGCCGGGCAGCAGAGAGCAGGGCAGCAGAGAGCAGGGAGATTTCAGGGATTTGAGGGCTGCAGAGAGCAGGAGAGTCGGCAGGGACAGTAAGCGACTGGACCTCAGCAGTCGTTTAATTTTGGATCAGCAAGCCCAATCGGTGTTCCTTCTTCTGTTTAGTGAATCTCTGCCTTCCTACTTATGTATGACATTTCCCCTCATTTGCATGTGCGGTCAGATGGGGTGTGGATTGGATCGGGCAGAAGGTTAGTGAATCGGGTCATGGTTGGGGAACGCTCACAAACTGGTTGGGATACAATCAGTGAGCTTAGTGAATCTAGCCCAAAGATTTTAGTCGTTTGATAGCTACTTCCCTTTCTTATCAGCATTTTAGAAAATTGTTAAAGACCTATTTATTTGTTAAGGGGTCCTTTTAGTAAGGCGCGCTATCCGATTTAGCTCACGCTAAAGACTAGCATGTGCTAAATGCTAATCTTTACAAATAATTGATAGGCAAGTATTTAAAGATACAGGGAATCCAACAGATAGTATAGGATCCAGTGGCTGACATCCCCGAAGACCTGCCAAATCAGTCCAGGTAAGCCTGAATAAAATGCAAAGTTTTGATGGCTTTTTATCTGCTTTCTTGGAGACAGCTCATGAAACTATTTCCTCTAGGGCAACTCGCCTGGTTTCTTTTGTCAGAGAGGAAGATGAAATTGCTGTACTTATGATGTTTTTTAAAAAAATAAATATGCAGTGTTTTGCATGCAGAAAATTAATATTTTCCTGGAGGTTTCCAGGGCCACTTGGGCACATAGGAGAAAAGTTTTCTTTGAAGCCTATAGCGATGCATCTGGGAGCTACCTTTTTCGTACTGTTTCCCTGCAAATGTTTAATTTCATATCAAGGGAAGAATTTATGAGGTGATTTTTATCCTTTTCAGTTGGAGCCCTTTCTATTAGGAAAGTGATAATGTTTTAAGAATGTGATTATGATGTTTCTGGAATTTATTTCCAATAGTCATTTTTATGGGGTTGTTAATCAAATTGTGCCCCTGTTTACTACTGTGAATACCATTTCACCTCATTATCTTCATAATGTAGACTAAACAATACTGTCTTTTATTTGAAAATTCTTCTTTACAATATTTTATTGCCTATTGAGTGATTGCATTATTTATAATTATTAAAGTAGGGAAACATTATCTTTTGTTCTGTTCTTAGGCTTTTATTTTATTGACAAAATTATAACTATAAAATTTAAAAATATATTGTCACTGGAACAAAGATGCTAAAATATATCTACTTTTGTAGAATTTATTTTTAAAAGAGGACACTATGAAGGAAATTCTCTAACCAGCTTCCACCACTTTCCCTCACCCCCTCTAGTATCTCACTAATTCTGTCCTCTTCCCCCCAATCCAGCATCTGTCCTCTTCCCCCAATCCTTTTTTCTTTATCCCTCCTTCCATCCAGTAGGTGCCTTTGTTCTCCTCCCCACTTCCATCCAGCATCTGCCCCCTCTCTCTTTCCACTTCCATTTGGCATCTGCTCCCCTCTCTCTCCTCCCAATATCTTTTCAGCATCAGCTCGCCCTTCTCACTCCTCCCCACTTCCTTCCAGTGTATGTCCCCCTTATCTCCTCCCCACTTCCATCCAGCATCTGCCTCCTCTCTCCATTTTCATCCAGTATCTGTTCCTCTCTCTCTCCTTTCCATGTCTTTCCAGCATCTGATCCTCTCTCTCTCTTTTCCACTTCCTTCCTGTGTCTGCTCAGCTCTCTCACTCTCCCCCCTCCACTTACATCCAGCATCTGCTCCTCTCTCTCATTTCCACATCCTTCCAATGTCAGCCCCCTCTCTCCACTTCCATTCAGCATCTGCTCCCCTCTCTCTCTCCTTCCTTTCATCCAGTGTCTGCCCCTCTCTCTCTCTCAATTCCACCACTGTCTGCTCCTCTATCTCCCCTCCCTACTCCTATCCAGCATCTGCTCTCTTCTTACTCCCCTCCCCACTTTCATCCAACATCTGCTTCCCTCTCTCCCTTCCCCACTGACATCCAATGTCTGCCCGCTTCTCTCTCTCCTCCTTCACCCCACTTCCATCATTTGCCCCCCCCCTCTTTCTCCCTTCAACCCAATTCCATATAGCATCCTGCCCCCCTTACCTCCCCACCACTGCTTCTGCTTTCTCTATCAGCAGTAGCGGCTGTAAACTTAAATGCAGTCATCAAGGGACCTTCTTGCACCTCCCTTCAGCTGCCAGCTTTGCTCCAGAACAAGGGAGTGATGTCAGAGGGAGTGGACCAGCAGCCACAGGGATGTGCAGGAAAGTCCCACAATGGCTGTATTTATAAAACTGTCCAAATAAACCTCAAGTGCCTCTCAACCTCTTCCCCATGTTGGTTCCCCATGTTGGTCCAACTCCCTCCCTTCCTCTCACCTTTGCCTTTCAAAATCAAAGTTTTCTTTTTCAGAAGGGCATTCTCATTTGCATGGCTATCCCAGTCATAATAAGGAAAAGCCGACATTTATATCTATCCAATGAGGGTTTAAGATGCAATATCATCCCACATATGACTACCTCATAAGTCAATGGAATTGATGACTCCAGTATGGTATTAATCTGTCCCCATATTGACTTCCATAAGTTGAGTATCAAAGGACAATAGAACAACAGATGATCCAGTGTTCCTATGTCTAGATGACAGTGCCAGCATCTATTAGATTTAGAAATATCTAATTTCTGTAAACAAACAGGGGTCCAGAAACTTCTATGTAACAAAAAAAACAAAAAAACATGTTTGTCTCATAGATGCTGACGCTGTACATCTCACCCTCCAATTCCAAATTCGTGGCCATTGAGATACAGAAATCTGCTGCTTTAGCTCAGTGCTCCAAATGTCTCTAAGACTAGTTTTTGGGTTTTAATTCAAGAATTCAGATATTAATTTATACCACTGGGCGGCCTGATGTCCTAGGAAATCTGTCTGGAAGCACAGAACCTGCAGGTTATAATGATTTTTTAAATTTCGCCAATCAAGGAACCCTTTCTGAATGGCTTGCTTCAACTGCAACCATTTATAAATTTTAGACTTTGAAATACCAAAAGATTGTTGTAGTCGTGAAAAATCAAGCATTTTCCCATTTGATATTTTTTTGATGTCTGTATGTTTGGAAAATGAGCACCATAGCGGAATTAGAAAAGGTATAGAGAAGGGCAACAAAAATGATAAAGAAGAAGGGGCAACTTCTCTGTGAGGAAAGGCTAGGGCTCTTGAGCCTGGAGAAGAGATAGCTTAGGGGAGATATGATAAGGGTCTATAAAATACTGAGAGGAGTGAAATGGGTAGATATGAATTGTTTGTTTACTTTTTCCTAAAATACTAGGACTAGAGGGCATGTAATGAAGCTACTAAGTAGTACATTTAAAACAAACCGGAGAGAATATTTCTTTACTCAACATGTTAATTAAACTCTGGAATTCGTTGCCTGAGAATTTGATGAAAGCAGTTAGCTTAGCAGGGTTTAAAAAAGGTTTGGCTAATTTCCTAAAAGTCCATAAGCCATTATTAAGATGGACTTGGAGAAAATCCACTGCTTATTCCTAGGATATGTTGCTTAAAATCTTTGGGATCTTGCCAGTACTTATGACCTGGGTTGGCCAATGTTGGAAACAGGATACTTGGCTTGATGGACCCTTGGTCTGTCCCAGTACGGCAACTCATGTTTTTATGTTCTAAGATGCCAAGCAATGCCTAAGGCTGCTTAGGCGGTGCTAAGTGTGATTCTATAAAGTGCACCTAACTTTTATAGAATTGAGCTTAGTGCAATGGTGTGGTAAGAGAGGGTGTGAGGGGGCGGTCCACTCTGGGCGCGGTCTTCCTCAGGGTGCCGGCACCCCGTTCCTCTCTGTCCATTTCCCACTCCTCCCACTGCCATGCGTGTGCGCCCGCACCCCTTACCGTACCTTTTTAACTTCGGCACGAGCAGCCACGAACTTTGCTGCCCACGTCGGCTTTGACACTTTGTCACTTCCTGGACCAGCATCTAGGAAGTGATGTCAGAGAGAGCACTGAAGACGACGCAGGCAGCAAAATTCATGGCTCCTCGCGGTGATGTTAAAAAAGTACGGGGAAGAGGTGCAGGCGTGTGCGGCAGGCGGGGTGGGGAAGAGGGCGGGAAAGGGACGCCACTGCCCCGGGCACCAGTCTCCCTCGCTACACCACTGACTAGTCGGTGCCTAATTTTTAGGTGCCATATATGGAATCGGGTCCTTACTGACTAAAAAATAGGTGGTGGTAAGAGCTCAAGTGCTAATGGCCATGTGCTCATGGGGAAATTAGCCCTTGGACATTAATGGGAATAATAGAAAATGGGGACATTTTACCTCCACACTAAGGGCCTCTTTTGCAAAGTTGTGGCAGCAATGCTGCCATGGTAAATGCACCACAGCCCATAGGGATTGAATGGGCTTCAGTACATTTACCGTAGCAGCATCGCTACCATGGCTTTGTTAAAGAGGCCATTAAAGTTGCTTCTCTGACGGATAGTACTGGTCACTTTTTTTTTTAGAACAATTTAGTAAAAGGGCCCCATGGGAAAATGAGAAAATTTGTTAGACAATCTAAAGAGTGTCTGCCAATGTCAAAAACCTGCAAAGGGCAAGGACATTGTTTAAAAAATGCAAGTTACAGTACTCCCCTGAAATTCACGGGGGGGGGGTTCTGTTCCAGGAATCCACACGAATTTTGAAAAAACGCATATGCGGTTTTTTGCCTGTCAAAAGGCAGGGGAGGCAGGAGAGGGCAGCTATTGAGGCAGGAGAGGGCAGCTGGAGCGCCGGCAGGTGAAGAAAATCACTCACGGTCTGCTCTGACTGCCTCTTCCTGTAGTAAAGTCAGGCTGCACCAATCAGGTACAGCTCCTGCTTGGTGTAGCCTGACTTTACTACAGGAAGAGGCGGTCGGAGCAGACCATGAATGAGTGAGTCTGCGATTCGTGAACCGCAAATTCGTGGGGAAACACTGTATTTCAAAACTCATAGAAAAGGCATTTCCAGTATAGTATTTTCACATGGAAGGCTAAAAGCAAATTTATCTGTTTAAAAAACATTATATTCCACACTATTTTATAATTCTAGGTAGGTAACCCAAGAATATTTTATTTTTTCACAGCTTTACTCTCTCCCCCTGCTTACTGGACATAACATAGAAAGAATTACTTCTTGGTTTCTACGTATTGTAGCGTGGCCGGCCCTCAAGGCTCGCGGTAACCGGCCCACGCTTACAATAGTCTCCCCAGCGTGCTTCCCCAAGATGGAGGAAGTCCCTGTTGTGCAAAACTTATGAGTTTAATCAGAATGGCCTCACACAGGTAAGTTATGAAATAACAAAAATCAAATTTATTGTTCAATTCCCAAGTCCAAACAAAATGCATCAACAGAAATTGTATTCCAATGGTCTTTGGCAAAAATAACACAAACAAAATATCATTGTAACCAGCCTGGTCTGGATATCTGTTCCAAAGTTCTTTTATCAATGTCCCAGGTATCACAAAGTCTCTGGCAGTTCTTGACTCTCTCAAAGTCTTATTTGAAAATTGACAAACAATTATGTTATACTGCACTGTGCAGCGCTGCCCTTTCAAAAACAGAGGCATAAGGCAGGCGGATTTATCAAGGCGGCTCCTTGCTATCAAGGGCAAAATAAATTGCAAACAATTCACTAAGGTGCTGGGTAAATCCTGTTCCAGCTATCAGGATGTTTACCTCTTATGAAAAGAAAATATTGAGGTTCTTTTCATAGCAGCCATCTTGGCAAAAGAAAAAAAAACTTCCCATTAAAGCAAACACATTTTCACTAGCATACATCCCTTTAGCTAGCATGCTTACCAAAAACCTCATGCCCAGCAGAATTGGAAATATTCACAACTTAATTCCAAAAAAAAACAATTCCAAACTAACTGATTTCCATTGCTTCATGCAATCCCACCTCTGGTGAAACACTGTAATCCATATCTTCACATTCTGGATTTACCAAGGTTGTTTCAACTGGTTCAGAGTCCAACATTTCCACATCCCGTGGCTCTGGAGGAATTGGAGGCTCCTTCCACATGAGAGCTTCTCCAGTCTTCCCCTTTCTCTTGGTCAGCCAGCTCTCTAAATGCTGCCAAGCTGCTGTACCACGCCCAGCCCTACTCCGGGGCTGAACTTCCTTCAGCTGTGTTTGCCTTTTCCCCTGCTTAGCCAGCTTTCCACAAAATGGAGGATTTAAAGGGGCCTTACCAGATTTCACCAGGCTGTGTTCTGCATCAGGTCTGAACACAGCCTGTGCTTTCTGGTCTTGTTCCTGCCTATCAGGGACACAGTGATTAGCCCGGACCAGTTTCAGGGGATGTTTTCTTTCATTCTTCTCTGGCACAAGGCCGGCATTGGACTCGGGCTTGTGACATACCCTCCCCCTTAAACCATGACCACCCGGGCATGGTCTAACTTCCTCCGGGTTCTCCTGCAAACGGGAAAGCCTAATAGCGATTACGGGCCTTACCGCCCTTCTTGCCTGTCTGAACTGGAGGTGGCTCAGGGTCCCTGAAGTCATCGGGCCATCGCAAAACCGGCCCGCCATACTTGGCTTCTAAGCTCTTGGCCTCTTCCTCTTCCTCAGTTGCCATATCGGTGACTTGTTGGGCTAAGGCAGTCATAACTTCAGCCATACTACCCAATTCTTCGTCCCGTATTTTATTAACCTGACCTTGAATGTCTGCCATACCCTTTTCCAATCCCTTTAAGGAGTTCTGTATCAGGCTAACCTGTTGTTTCTGTTGTTCCACCTGCTCTTTAGGGATGTGATTCTGCTTTGACCACTTTTCAGACTCCTGCTGTTTGTCAGTCAAAGCTTTACATACCGTTTCAAGGTCTTTTATATTCTGGACAACCTTTTGTTGTTGGGACAAATTACTAGCAAGCTGTATCCTAACCTGCTGTACCTGGTCATCCATATGAGTCACTAAACTCTGGAGTTTCTTAGACTCTTGCTGACATTGTTCTACAATATCTCCTGTAAGCTTTTTAGACCAACCTTCAGGGGGTTCCTGGGTAGGAGTGTCATGGCCTTCCCTCTGTTTGCTTATCAGAATTGACCACTGATGTTGAGCTGCTTCCAGCTCTTTCTTCCACTCCTCCCTTTGTTGGGCGCTTATCTGCTGTAAGTCCCCTTTCAGCCCCTTAATATCTTCCCGCAGAGCCCCTAAGTTTTCTCCCTGAGTGTCAGCACTCTTCTGGGTTCCTTCCGGGGAAGTGCACTGAATCTCAGCCCCCTCTGTGTTCCCTGTAGAGCCAAACCCTTTTTGACCCCTCTTTGTGTCGCGGAGATGGGTCCAACGTTCCAACTTTGCGTGCCAAATGCGCTCACATATCATTTGGGCAATACGTTGGCCAGGCTTAACGCTATAGTCTGCGTTCCCTTGGTTGACTAATACAACCCCTAGGTTACCCCGAAAATCAGGATCCACTACTCCTGCAGCTACATCAATGGCATGTTCTAGGGCCAAACCTGATCGTGGGGCTATCCTAAGATAGGACCCGGGCGGCATAGACACCTGCAGGTCCGTATGTACCAGGGCTCTACTCTTAGAGGGAATTATCAATTCCTCCGCAGCATACAAATCAAAGCCCGCTGCCCGTGAATAAGCCTGTGTAGGGGCGTGAGCATTATCAGAAAGAGGCACCCACCGAATTACTGGGGTCCATCTTTTCCGATGAGGCCCCCATCCCTGGGACCTGCTCCAGGAGGGACGTCTAAACTGACCACTTTCCTCTGGGATGTGGGCACCTAGCACCTGCTTGGCTACCCCTGTAAGGGAATCATTTTGTTCGTGTTTTCCCACTCCCGCTAGGTCCTTTACTGGGGTCTGAGTAAGCCAATCCCTCCCTAGAATCACCGGATAAGGAGAGGCGTCTAAGACAGCCACGGATAGATGTCTTCTTACCCCCTCATAATCGACTACAACAGGGTGTAACGGGTACTTCCTAATAACCCCATGTATGCAAACTATGGGCACCTTTTTATCCATCTTTTTACTTTGTTCCTTTCTGAGCAGCTGGTGCCAGAAGGATTGAGACACTACCGACTGTTCGGCCCCCGTGTCTACCAGCGCATTCACTTTTCGTCCTGCTATGGCCACCTGTACTCTATATTCCCCTGAAATTATATCACAGCCTCCCCGACCTATTACAAAATCTCTTCTTACCCGGCAGTTCCGCTGTATATGGCCCACTTTACCACAGCGGAAACATTTGGGACCCTCCCTACGTGCGGGACCCCCGGGCTCAGGAGTTTTCATCTCCCTAAAGGGTGGTTTTTGGGGAATGGTGTGTCTATTGGTAGGTATAGACTCTTTCCCTACCTCACCTCGGGAAGAAGGAACTACCCTAACTTCCCCTGCAGAACCCCTAGCATCCAAATAAGCCTCAGACACTTCCAAAACTTGCATAAGGCTCTTACAACCTTGCTTTTGCACCCAGCCTCTGAGCTCCTTGGGCATTGATTCGAGGCACTGCTCTTTAATAATTTCAGCAAAGAGTGCCCTAGGGTCAGCTAGGCAAGGTTGTAACCAGCGTTCAGCCATTTTAGTTAGGCGTTGGACAAGGGCCTTAGGTCTTTCATAGTCACCCATTATGGCCGATCTAAATTTCTGCCTATAATGTTCATGTGTGTAGCCTAAGTAGTCTAAAATGTGTGCTTTAACATTTTGGTAGTTGCTGGCTAAATCAGGGTTCAAGGTTTGGAAGGCAGCCAAAGTCTCGCCCGCTAAACATGGTAGCAATCGTGCTGCCCACTGTTCCTGCGGCCAACCAGCGGCATTGGCCGTCCTTTCAAAGGCTGATAAAAAGTCATCAGGTTCATCAGTGGGTGTAATTTTATGTAAGTGCATCCAAGCCAAAGGATTGGCTCCTACCAGCTGTTGGGGTGCTGGATTTAATAGTGGTGCACCCATCATCGGTTGCCTTGGGGCTTGAAGAAACTGTGCAAACAGTCTTGATTGCTCCCCCATTGCAGCCATGAGTTCTTGGTGCTGTGTCTGTGCGCGGTCCTGCGCCTGGTTCCAGCGGTCCTGGCTCGTCTGGAAGACCTCCTGCATCTCCTGGATCTGCTTCTGGCGTTCTCCAGCTATCAGGGCCAAAACCTGCTGCTGCTCCATCTCCAACACCTGAAATGGAACAAAAAACAAAACAAAAACCAAGTGTGGCTCCTTTTAAGTTTTGCCTGACCCTCCTCCCACAGTGTAGCCGACCAGCCTCCCTGAGTGATACTTTTATCCTCAACAGCCCGTTAGATTAGGTACTCTTACCCGCGGTACTGATGAGTCTGCGCACTGTATCACTCTGGTACTCGGGAACACTCCGACTCTGGTCTGGATACCACTGCTCCTCCAGGATGGGTCTTGCGTCCTACTCCGAGCCTCTCTGAGCTTGGAACTGCTCTCCCAAAAGAACTGGAACACCGGCTTCCAAGGTCCCAGCGCAGCTGATTTCCGGTTGTCCTGTGGCTTGTTTTCCGGTGTCTGTAAGTCCTTAGTCCACCAGCATAAGTCCACAGCTTTTCAATAATCAGCTCCAACCAAAAATTCAAAAGTAAGCCCAAAAAAAAACAATTATTATTTTTTTTTTCCAAAAAAAAAAATTTTCAACAGGGGGTGCTGTATCCCACTCTGATACCACGTGTAGCGTGGCCGGCCCTCAAGGCTCGCGGTAACCGGCCCACGCTTACAATAGTCTCCCCAGCGTGCTTCCCCAAGATGGAGGAAGTCCCTGTTGTGCAAAACTTATGAGTTTAATCAGAATGGCCTCACACAGGTAAGTTATGAAATAACAAAAATCAAATTTATTGTTCAATTCCCAAGTCCAAACAAAATGCATCAACAGAAATTGTATTCCAATGGTCTTTGGCAAAAATAACACAAACAAAATATCATTGTAACCAGCCTGGTCTGGATATCTGTTCCAAAGTTCTTTTATCAATGTCCCAGGTATCACAAAGTCTCTGGCAGTTCTTGACTCTCTCAAAGTCTTATTTGAAAATTGACAAACAATTATGTTATACTGCACTGTGCAGCGCTGCCCTTTCAAAAACAGAGGCATAAGGCAGGCGGATTTATCAAGGCGGCTCCTTGCTATCAAGGGCAAAATAAATTGCAAACAATTCACTAAGGTGCTGGGTAAATCCTGTTCCAGCTATCAGGATGTTTACCTCTTATGAAAAGAAAATATTGAGGTTCTTTTCATAGCAGCCATCTTGGCAAAAGAAAAAAAAACTTCCCATTAAAGCAAACACATTTTCACTAGCATACATCCCTTTAGCTAGCATGCTTACCAAAAACCTCATGCCCAGCAGAATTGGAAATATTCACAACTTAATTCCAAAAAAAAACAATTCCAAACTAACTGATTTCCATTGCTTCATGCAATCCCACCTCTGGTGAAACACTGTAATCCATATCTTCACATTCTGGATTTACCAAGGTTGTTTCAACTGGTTCAGAGTCCAACATTTCCACATCCCGTGGCTCTGGAGGAATTGGAGGCTCCTTCCACATGAGAGCTTCTCCAGTCTTCCCCTTTCTCTTGGTCAGCCAGCTCTCTAAATGCTGCCAAGCTGCTGTACCACGCCCAGCCCTACTCCGGGGCTGAACTTCCTTCAGCTGTGTTTGCCTTTTCCCCTGCTTAGCCAGCTTTCCACAAAATGGAGGATTTAAAGGGGCCTTACCAGATTTCACCAGGCTGTGTTCTGCATCAGGTCTGAACACAGCCTGTGCTTTCTGGTCTTGTTCCTGCCTATCAGGGACACAGTGATTAGCCCGGACCAGTTTCAGGGGATGTTTTCTTTCATTCTTCTCTGGCACAAGGCCGGCATTGGACTCGGGCTTGTGACAGTATTAACAAGGCAATTTATAACAGAGTACCTGGTAAATATTATATTGAAAATGCACATTACATTTATTTTTGAAATCCAGATGTTAGATCTGTAATTCCATAACATATCCCAGGTACAGAGTTCCAAAGCCAAAGTAACAAGATAGTGTTTTAGTTCTACAAATACATTTCTTTGATATTCATAAGTATGGATAGACGCAAGTGTTAAAACCCTCAAATCATTTTAGAGTTCAGCCATGCCTGCATTTTACCTCACTTGTAAATCACTATTCTTTTTCAAGCATCACTTATGGCAAAGAAAAGTTGGATACCTAACGGCAGTGGGAGGTTTTTTCAATTTAATGACTTGCAAATTAAAAGCATGAAAACCAAACTGTACCTTTGAACCTCTTTGCTATTCAATCTAAAATGTCCTCACAAATTTTTCCCTATAATATGGCTTTTAGTTTTGCTACCATTAATACATCGGTCGTTCTCTGCATTTAAAAAAAAAGATCAGAGGAGGGCTGTCCACTGATCTTTAGCCATATGTTTTTAATTCTAATGAGATTATGGATACCAGAGGAATAAAAATGGAAATCACTACTGCCAAGATATGAAAGTAAGTTTGCACAGTAAAATAATATAAATCCTCTAACATTTGGACCCAATAAGATTTGCTTAAATGATTTTTTTTTTCCATATTTCTGGAAAGTATGCTCCTTATTCACATTTAAGAGGTACCTATAAAGAATAATGATTCTCTGTTTCTTTCTGTTAAAAGATTTCATTTTAGGCCATGGTGTGCTTACAACAAATACAAAAGTCTAGTACAGGCAGGGTATCTTTCTCTTTGTGGAATATTCAAGGTTTCAAGATTTTATTAAAATTTGATTTAATCGCTTATCTAATTTCTAAGCGAGTTTACAATAAATAAAAAAAAAGCATGAACATAATAAAAATGCCATTAACAATACCATTAATAATTTTTTTTAAAACCCCCAAAAAACAACAAATTATAAAGAAACATCAACTAATAATTGGCATATTAAAAAGGGATAAATGAGACAGACAGACGGGAGACAAAAGGAAATAGGGTTAGAAATACAATTTGGATAGGAACAAAAGACAAATAAAGAAAAAAAAAAAAGGAAAGGGCTCGTTGCTGCTTAATTCCTCAATTCAAATGTGTTTACTTATTATCACACTTATTGTACGTATAAAATGAATAAAGATTTAAAAATAATTCCTTAAGGGAGTTTAAAAATGATACTGTACAATTTAAATCAAATGTTAAAAGCTTCTTGAAATAAATGACTCTTGAGTAGGCTTTTGAAACGTGTGTGCTGTTCTGTTTTTCATTCATAAAAACAAACAACAAAAAACAAACCGCACACAAGTATGTACAAGACGCAGGCGGTGTTTATTATACCAAATATTTAATGCAATTAATGATACCACCTTAGAGAATGACACGGGGAGCGATCCCCGCAGCGAACCGCTGCGTGGCTGCGGTTTGGCTGCAGGTTATGGTGACCTCATTAGCAAATCGCCGCAGACGCGGGGACAAATCCTTTCACCGCCCGCAAAAACGGTGAATAGATTTGTCCCCGCAGACCAATGTCCCCCCTTCTAGGAACCGCTATTTACCTGTGTTTCACCGTGTTCGTGACCGGGTGTTAGATGTCTCCGCCATGTTGTCTGTCTCCTCCAACTTTCGATCCAACTCGCACGTTGCCGCATTTACTCTCGATCCAACTTGCATTTGTCAGATCAACCCTTCCTGCCAATAGAACCCGCCCCCTCCCCCCGACGATCGCCGGCAGGAAGGTGCTCAGCCCTTCATGCCGACAGAACCAGCCCTCCCCAACGATCGCGGCAGGAGGATATCCAACCCCTCCTGCCAGCTCCCCAACAGCCCCCCTATGATCACTGATAGGAGGGTGCCCAACCCCTCCTGCCGGCCCCCCCAACGGCCCCCTATATCGCCAATAGGAGGGTGCCCAACCCCTCCTGCCGGACCCTCCCCAACAAACCCCGCCATCCCGAAACACCACCCTTAGTCTTACTTTCCAAGTTGGACCGGACAGCTCCTCGCTCGTCTGGCCAGCAGGCCTGCCTCCGTCCAAATGAGGCGGGCCCGCCCCTCCCCTCCCCTGCCTAACCCACAGGATCCTAGGGCCTGATTGGCCCAAGCACCTAAGGCCCCTCCTATAGCGGGAGTGGCTTTAGGTGCCTAGACCAATCAGGCCCTAGGATCCTGTGGGTTGGGCAGGGTAGGGGCGGGCCCGCCTCATTTGGACGGAGGCAAGCCTGCTGGCCATACGTGTGAGGAGCCGTCCGGTCCAACTTGGAAAGTAAGACTAAGGGGGTTCCGGGGTGGGAGGGTTCGTTGGGGGGGGGGGTCCAGCAGGAGGGGTTGGGTACCCTCCTGCCGGCGATCTTAGGGGAGGCCATTGGGAGGACCGGCAGGAGGGGTTGGGTACCCTTCTGCTGCGATTGTCGGGAGGGCCGTTGGGGGGGGTCTACAGGAATACACAGTCTAGTACCCGAACTCGCAATCTGGGCAACTGCAACTGGGCAACCTGATCCCGAAATCTGAGCAACTGCCTGCTTCCGTCGCGTATGCTGGGACTCCTGCCTTCGTGTATCTGCCGGATACGCGAAGGCAGAAGTCCCGGCATACGCGACGGCAGCAGGCAGTTGCAAATCAGCTGACGCTGGCGCAATCTTGCACACTGGGAAAGAAGAGAATCTCCGGCGTCAGCTGACTAGCAACCCCCCATCGTATGGGACACCTGCCTTCGCATATCTGCCGGATACACGAAGACAGGAGTCCCAGCAAAAGATGCAGCTGCAGGAAGTTGCTAGTCAGCTGACGCTGATGCCGGAGCTTCTCTTCCTGCTGGACAAGGGGAGGAGGGGAAGAAGGAAGGGAGAAAGGATACTGTTGGACAGGAGGGAAGGGGTACTGCTGGACAATGGGAACAGGGAAGGGAGAAGGGGTACTGCTGGACAAGGGGGAAGTAAAAGGAAGGGAGAAGAGGTACTGCTGAACCTGGCAGAAAAGGAGGGAAAGGAAAGGTGCTACACACTGGAGGGGAAGGTGAGATGGTGCATGGGGAGAGAGCATGTTGGGTTGTGGGGTGCGAAGGAGGGATACCACTGAGGGAAGAGGCAAGGACAGAGAGAGAAAGTGTGTAGGAGGCAGAAAGTGTTGGACTCATGGAGAGGGCAAGATGGATGGGGAGGACAGAAAGGAGGGAAGGAGAAATGTTACACTGGGGAAGGGGGAGAGCGCAGAGAGTGAAAAGTTGGACTCATGGAGGGAGAGAGAGAGATGCTTGGTTGAGGGAAGGAGGATCAGAGGAGAAGCATACAGGAGGGGTTGGGTGCCCTCCTGTCGTGATCGCTGGGGGGAGGGGAGACTTGCAGCCGTAGCCGCGGTCACTATGCTAATCACGGCAGGGAGATCTTTGCCACGATTAGGTACAGCGGCCGCGTCTACTTACCATGTAGGCTAACATTGTAAGCATTAAAAGTACATGTCGTGTTTGTTTTTGTATAGTTATTAACTAATATTTAACTAAGTTTTAAAGTTTTAAAGAGTTTTAAAGAGACCTGGGAGTGATGGTAGACGCAACACTGAAGGCATCGGCGCAATGCGCCACAGCCTCTAGGAAAGCAAACAGAATGCTGGGTATCATTAAGAAGGGTATTACGACCAGGACGAAGGAAGTCATCATGCCGCTGTATCGTGCAATGGTACGGCCGCATCTGGAGTACTGTGTCCAGTACTGGTCGCCGTACCTCAAGAAAGACATGGCGGTACTTGAGGGAGTACAAAGAAGAGCAACCAAACTGATAAAGGGAATGGAAAATCTCCCATATTCTGACAGATTGAAGCAGTTGGGACTTTTCTCCCTGGAAAAGCGAAGACTTAGAGGAGACATGATAGAAACCTTCAAGATCCTGAAGGGCATAGAAAAAGTAGACAGGGACAGATTTTTTAAATTAAGGGGCACCACAAGTACAAGGGGGCACTTGGAGAAATTGAAAGGGGACAGGTTTAGAACAAACGCTAGGAAGTTCTTTTTCACTCAGAGGGTAGTGGACACATGGAACGCGCTTCCAGAGGCTGCTGTAGACAAGAAAACATTAAATGGTTTCAAAGAAGGTTTGGATAGATTCCTAGAAGAAAAAGGGATTGGGGGGTATAGATAGGTATAGACCATTGCTCGGACAATGGGCCTGATGGGCCGCCGCGGGAGCGGACCGCTGAGCAGGATGGACCTATGGTCTGCCTCAGCGGAGGCAACTTCTTATGTTCTTATGTTTCCTTTATACGTAAATAAAGAAAAGTATATAAAATCGTACCCGTTTGAGGCTTTTATGTATGCAGCGGTGACGGTGATGGGGCGGTGAATGGGGTTGCAGTGGCGGTGACGGGGCGGTGAATGGGGTGGCAGTGGCGGTGACGGGGCAGTGAAGGGAATGGCGGTGACGGGGCGGTGCAGAGGATGGTGAGACGGGGACCAATTTTTTCACCGTGTCATTCTCTATACCACCTCAGTACAATTCAAGGGACCCGACACAATCAGTGAAGCATACATAAAATACGGTTAAAACAATGATCATGTTACAAACTTATCAAACAAATATGTTTTCAAGGACTTTCTGAAGACATAATAAGAATGCATTTGTAGAATCAAAGGGCTTAACCAGGAGTTCATTTTTCCTAACTGGAAAGCAAAAGTCTTATTTAAAAATCTCTTGTAGCGACAAGCCTTTACAGAAGGGTACATGAACATACAGTTGTTACGGATATTTTTAGATGATCTGTATAATTTAAATTGGGAGGATAGGTATCCCGGAGCCAGACTAGATGGTCCCATATTACCAGCAGTGCCAGATGGCATTCATTTATTTATTCATTTTTCTATATCGTTCTCCCAAGGGAGCTCAGAATGGTTAGTATGAATTTATTCAGGTACTTCAAGCATTGTTCCCTGTCTGTCCTGGTGGGCTCTTAATCTATCTGGGGCAAGGGGGGGGGGATTAAGTGACTTGCCCAGGGTCACAAGGAAAAAGTGTGAGTTTGAACCCGCAACCTCAGGGTGCTGAGGCTGAAGCTCTAACCACTGTGCCGTACTCTTCCCCATGGATACCCATGTTATCTGCCACAGAAAGTAAAATGGTGCAGGAACAACATAAATAAAGAAATATTGGCAAACAGATCTGCTACAGTGCCATGATGGTGCTCCCCTCACACACATCCTCCCCAGTCTTATCAACCCAATATCCCTGATCACATCTTCCCAAACCCCTGAAACATCTAATGTGAACCTCTAGAACCTTTATTATAATAAGCCCTCCCACAAATTGAAACGATGCCCTTGTGGCAGTAAACCCCCCACTACTGGTCCCCCCCCCAGCCCCCCTTAACTTACCTAGAAGCATTCCCTTGTGGTTCAGTATACTGGGACAGGCATGGTCCCCCCCCCCCCTCTACTCCTGTCTCTTCTAGCTCTGAGGATCAAAATGGTCACCATGAATCCTAATATATTCTCACTGTACTACTGCCAAGGAGCATCCTTCCATATTAGGAGACAATCTTATTATATGGAAGGATGCCCCCAAGTGGTATAATATCAATGTTGATCCCCAGAGCTGGATGAGGTAAAAGAAGAGAGAAACTGCTTCCAACCCAGCCTACTACATGACCAGGAAGCACCATCAAATAAGACCCAGTCATGGGGGTACCAAGGGTGCAGGCAAAGGCGGAGGGCAAGGATATATTAGGGGTTTGGGAATATGTATCAGGCTCTAGGAAGATATGATTGGGGAAGTAAGGACTTGCAACGCTATACTGGTAGCTACATTTCTGCACTGACAGTTGAACAGCTTGCTTCCTCCTGAAGTTGAAGTACATATAAGAACATAAGAATAGCCTTACTGGGTAAGACCAATGGTCCATCAAGCCCAGTAGCCCGTTCTCGTGGTGGCCAATCCAGGTCACTAGTACCTGGCCAAAACCCAAGGAGTAGCAATATTCTATGCTACCGATCCAGGGCAAGCAGTGGCTTCTTCCCCCATGTCTTTCTCAAAAACAGACTATGGACTTTTCCTCCAGGAACTTGTCCAAACCTTTCTTAAAACCAGCTATGCTATCCGCTCATACCACATCCTCTGACAATGCGTTCCAGAGCTTAAGTATTCTCTGAGTGAAAAAAATATTTCCTCCTACTGGTTTTAAAGTATTTCCCTGTAACTTCATCAAGTGTTTCCTAGTCTTTGTAATTTTTGACGGAGTGAAAAATCGATCCACTTGTACCTGTTCTACTCCACTCAGGATTTTGTAGTCTTCAATCATATCTCCCCTCAGCCGTCTCTTTTCCAAGCTGAAGAGCCCTAACCTTTTTAGTCTTTCCTCATACGAGAGGAGTTCCATCCCCTTTACCATCTTGGCCATGCTATCATCAGTCATGAAAGCTAGTATGTGGTAATGATCCAAGCACCAGCTGTTGCAGCTAGTAGCTTCTGAGCTGTCCTAAATTAACCCACTTAGCTGAATATTGTCAGTACCTGCAAAATCACCTGGCTCCACCTTGCTCCTGACCTGCCTACTTTTTTGTTGGGCATCTGTGGTGATATTCAGCGGCACTGTCCTAAGTGCTGCTGAATATCAGTATTTCAGGTGGTAAATGATTTAAGCAGGCAGGAGAGGCTTAAATCCAGTGGCATAGTAAGAGGGTGTGGAAGGTGCTGACTGCCCCGGCACCAAGTCAGTGGGGGTGCTAGAACCTTTCTGCCCTGCCCCGCCCCACCCCACCCATGCCATCCCTCCCCCCACCCCGTACCTCTATATTATTTTCGCTAGCACGAGCAACTTCTGCCTGTCTTTTGCACCAGCCTGGTTCCCCTCTGAATCACTTCCAGGTCATGGGACCAGGAAGTGACATCAGAGGGAAATCCAACGCTGGTGTGAGGAGCATGCTGCCAAAGCCACTTGGACTGGTGAAGATTTAGATGTACGGGGGGGGGGGGGGAAGGAGAGCACAAGTTTGGAATGGGGGCAAGAAGGAGTGGGGATTCCAGAAGGCATGGGGGCACAGAGAAGAGGGTGCTGAGGGTACAGTGGTGGGCGCTACCACCCTGGGCGCCTCCTACCCTTACTATGCCACAGCTTAAATCACTTTGCATATTGGGCAGACTGAAACAACTAAGGTCACAACTCCTCATGCCTGCAGCTATGTTTAAAGTTTATTATTTATAATCTGCTTTTAACAAGGCAGAATACAACCGTGCATACATAATAGATACACAATACTACATAAAATTGTAGAACAAAGAAAAATATCTCAGATCGTTCTCTATCGTAGGGAAATATTAATAATCATATTTCATCTTACAAAATAAATGATGTTTCAACATTTTCTTAAAATTACGTAAGTCCTTTTGTTGTCTGATATGAACTGGAAGTTGCTCTGAGCACTCACATGCTTCATTCAAATAAAAACACCCCCAAATTATATTGTGCTTACTTCTAAAATGGTTAAGGAGTTGGAGGAGTTGCCGTATAGTAAGAGATTAGATAAACTGGGCCTCTTCTCCCTTGAAAAGAGGAGCCTGAGAGGGGACATGATCGAAACATTCAAGATAATGAAGGGAATAGACTTAGTAGATAAAGACAGGTTATTCATCCTCTCCAAGGTAGAGAGAATGAAAGGGCACTCTCTAAAGTTAAAAGAGGATAGATTCCATACAAATGTAAGGAAGTTCTTCTTCACCTAACATTCTATTTGCTTTCTTTGACGTTGCCGCGCATTGTGCCTACAGTTTCAGGGTCCTATCTATCAGTACACCCAGGTCCTTTTCTGTACACCCAGAGAGTGGAAGAGGAATGGAACGCTCTTCCAGAGGCTGTTAAATGGGAAAACATCCTCCAGGGATTCAAGGCAAGGTTGGACAAGTTCCTGCTGAACCAGAACAAACTCAGGTAGGGCTGGTCTCAGTTAGGGCACAGGTCTTTGACCTGGGGACCGCCATGTGAGCAGACTGCTGGGCGCGATGGACCACTGGTATGATCCATCAGCAGCAATTCTTATGTTCTTATGTTCTCCAGTACCCCACAATCATACACACACAGTCACACACACTTTACCCCCTCTGATTAAAAGCCAAGTACTCAACCGATTGTGGAAGTCAGTGGTACCCGTGTTGCCAGTGGATTACGTTGATTCATCAAGGGCTCATACTGATGTCCATTATTTATAAATTTGTCTCACTCCTCCAGACTTTTTTCTCCCAAGGACCAGGTGTGTTTGCCAATTCCTCAGTGTTGACTAAAATTACGCCAGGTGTACACCTGGCTGAATCTCCGCATGTGCGGATCGCCGGACTTGATGGACCAAAGTCTGTGTCCCGGTCCATCAAAGTGATTCGGTTTAGGATGGACTGGGGTGGGCATCAATGGGAACTCCACTAATTTGAGGATGTTATTGACCAGACTTTACAGTAGATATTGTAGCCACCACTGTAGCCCAGACCAGGGCTCTACAGTGCTCCAAGTGGTTACCTCAAAATAGCACACCAGCGTGTGACCCAAAATGGAGTCACCCTGCAGGACTGGACTTTAGATAGGAACCACAAATCAAAGCTACAACAATTGTAGTTCATAGGAGAATAATTCAATTTTATTCCTTCCTTCATAAAGGTAAGTAGTTCATCAATACAGTTGGAAAATTGTCAGAACTCCAAACAGCAGCAAAACCAAAAATGCCAAAAGAAGCAAGAAAATAAACAGCACCAAAATAAAGTCCAAACTTGCTCTCAGTATTAATTTAGTCCCAGCTGCACCTGAGGATTCAACTCTCCTCAGAGCTAGTCCAGTCTGCTCCCAAGCAGGTAGTTTCAATAGACAAAAATAAAGTTCATGGCACTTGTTCATCAAACCACAGTGCCCAAAGTTCCAATAAAGCCTCTGGCAGATTCAGGCCACTGCCAGGCAAGGAGAGTGTAACAGGTTTTGCAAAGAAAGGCCTCAAGACAGGCTTTCAAAATTCCCTCCCTGGGTGTTAGCAAAACCTCTCCCAACAATTCACACTCCTAGCTTACAAAAACAAAAATAGTCCAAACAGTCAAGTGAAAAATCAAAACTCACTGTTTGCAGGTTGAGGCCCAGTCCACCTACATGGCCTCAGGAAAGCCAGGAGCACACTCTGCAAGACTTTCTTCACAATCCATGGGCTGTTCCTCCTCTGGAACCGGCAGTTCCTCAGCTTGTCCAGCTTCTAACAGCTCCATGGGAATAGGTTTGTTGCTCCTGCTTGGCCCAGGGGACTCCCTAGGGAAAAAAAGGTTTAAACCTTCTCCCTAGATGGCCTGCCTGTCTGTTCTCCACTGCTGGTTTAAATACTCTGGGGCAACGCCCTACTCTAGGTGAGTCAGCAGTGTTCCAGGGGCCTCTTGGGCTCCCCCGGTGGTGACTAGGGTATAGATCACCTAATTCTTCCTCAGGCAATTCAGGCTCCATCTGGTGGTCAAAGGAGATATTGTCAGTCTCAGGAACTACCTGTACCTTCCTGATTCCACCCCGGGATTTCATTTTTACTTTTTCCCCTGCCCTAACTGGGACCTTGGCGGGGAGAATACCTGGCTGGTCACAATATCCTGCAAACAAAGGGATGGTTGGATAGGCTGGACTGAGCTTGGACGGCAACTTCAGCATTTGGAACCTAGGGCAATACCATACTTTACAGTCTATGGCCCAGAAATATCAAAGGAGAGACAAGTTAATTTAATCATGTATTTTTTTTTATGGGTATAACTTATAGGCAGTCTGGATGGACCGCTCAGGTCTTTATCTGACGTCATCTGCTGTTACTATGTTAGAAAAACTGGGTGGGGCCAGGTGTCCTCTTTTTTTTAAAGACGAAATCTGTCAACCCTATGTATGACTGACCTGTAACTTAACCTGGCACTGGCCAATATTCAGACCAGTGGCCGGTTAACTCACCACATAAAATTTGGAAAGCTGTATTGCTATCCTAACTTTAAGCAGTTACTTAGTCAGTTAGTGGACTGAAAATTGTTGCTAACTGGCTACGTTTCCACTCCGCTCTGTCTCGTTTCCCAAACCACCCAGCCAGGTTCTGCATAAACAGAGAGAAGGTTTAGTGACAATACATTGTTAAATGCTATTGTATATCATCAGAAAGCCCCACATAAGCCATTCAAACAACAAGGAACCTCTTCTGGCTATTTAAATCATTATGAGTATATGCCCCAAAATTAAGAACATAAGAATTGCCATCTCCGGATCAGACCCTAGGTCCATGAAGTCCGGTGATCCGCATACGCGGAGGCCCTGCCAGGTGTACCCTGGCATAGTTTTAGTCCCCATACCACTCTATGCTTCTCATAAGGAGATGTGCATCTAGTTTACCCTTACTCATATCACTCTATGCCATTCATAAGGAGATGTACATCTAGCTTACCCTTAAATCCTAGAACGGTAGATTCCGCAATTACCTCTTCTGGGAGAACATTCCAGGTGTCCACCACTCACTGTGTGAAACAGAACCTCCTGATATTTGTCCTGGACTGTCCCCCCTCAGCTTCAGTCCGTGCCCTCTTGTCCGTGTCACATTGGACATTGTAAATAACTGTTTTTCCTGCTCTATTTTGTCGATTCTTTTTAGTATTTTGAAAGTCTCAATCAGATCCCCTCGCAGTCTCCTCTTCTCAATTGTTAAATGGTTTACAATAAAAAATGCAATGAGTGGGCGAGCTTATGCTTAACTTATAAGTATGAGAAAATGAATGCTGACTTGCTGGAGCATAATAAGATATTCAAATTAGTTTGAGTTCCTTTGACGTCTTTTGTAGATTTGCTGCAGTTGTCCTTTATCTTTATTTTCCGTTGTTTTTCACCCACACATCCAGGGGGGGGAGGGAGCAGGAGGGGGGTATATCTTTTGTTTTGGTATTATTCCTGATGGTAATGATGGATGGGGGAGGGAATTTTTATCTTATGTATAGATACTGATTGATTATAAGTGCTTGGTTGATTATCATTATTTGTATATAAATTGTATTGCACTTTTTGTTGGCATTAAAACCTAAATAAAGTTAAAAAAAAAAAAAAATGCAACCTTAGGGTGAGAGTGGATAAACATGCAAGGAGGCCTAAGTTGCAGATAGCTCCTTACAGTTTTATTATATTACTCTATCATGCAATTTTCCAAGCAAAATATGTATAAATAAGGAAGGGACTAAATACATTATTCTAAGACATAATGAGAAGGGAGGTGGTGAAGAGTACAAGACTGTGAACAGGAAGGACTGGTGTAAAAGAGCACCATGACTGCTAGCCCAAGTGTACGGAAATCTATACCTATTTGCCAGTTTGAGGGGAAAGCCTGCATAGAGTACATTACATTACATTAGTGATTTCTATTCCGCCAATACCTTGCAGTTCAAGGCGGATTACAAAAGAAGTTATCTGGCCATTTCCAGAGGAATTTAATAGTAGAGCGATTTGCTACAGAGAGTTGGGATGAGTCTTGCGGTGTTAATTTGTCTTCAATGATGTCTTGAATAGGATGGTTTTTATTTCTTTTCTAAATGATTTGTAGTCTGTAGTCGTTATCAGTAAATTGGAGAGTTGGTAGTCTAGTTTTGCTGCTTGAGTGGCTAGAAGGCCGTCGTACAGTTTTTTTCGTTTGATGTCTCTGATTGGGAGTTGAGTGAACGGTTTGTGCATTCTCCTGTGTCTGGTTGAGGTAGTTTGGATTAGGTGGTTGTTTAGGTAGGCTGTGCTGTCTCCGTTTATGGTTTTAAGTAGTAGGCAGAGTAATGAAATTTAAGAGCTGTTATGAATTTTCTGACGGGGAGTTCAGATCAGACCCCAAGAGGAAGTATGTTCCAAAATGCAGGTTCCATACAGACCATCCTCTTCACAGATTACTTTAATTAATAATGCAACATAGAGGAGATAGCTAGCTAGTCCCCACTAGGCAAAATCACACAATATATAGAAAACTCACTACTGGTAAGTATTGTAAGGACTGACACAGACGTTCAAAGAAAAACTCAAATAATAAATAAAATGTAGAGAAAACCAAATCCCAATACAGTGGTTCCCAGGCCACAAGGTACCCAAAAGGCACCTATATCATCACTGGAATGAAAAAAAACTCCACAACATCAATATAACTTAGTCAAAATCTTCCTTATCACTGTGGGCTCATTTTACTAAGATGCGCTTGCATTTTTAGCGCACGCTAAATGAAAAATACTAATGCAAACTCTATGGAGGCGTTAGCATTTAGCACGTGCGGTATTGTAGCACACGCTAAGTGCGTGCTAAAACCGCTAGTGCACCTTAGTAAAAGGAGCCCTGTGAGTCTGTTGAAATCAGGGCCCCACGCCAATAAACTTCAAAATGAAAGCTACAATTGTGGGCATAATACAATGTTTTGAAAGTGCTCTTAATTAGTGTGTAATCACAACTCTATCAAAAATAAGTAGAAACACTGTCCAGAGAAAAAGCGTATGAAGCCACTTATTTCGAATAACTGGAATCAGTCTTCTGGAACACAGCCATGAAGTCCAACTTCTTTGTCTTGTCCCATCAGTCTTCTGGAACACGGCCATGAAGTCCAACTTCCTTGTCTTATCCTGACAGGTGTCCACCTGTTTAGCCTCATAAAAAAGCTATATCAGGGGATGAAAAAAGAAATTAAGCTAGCATCAATAACACACCTTTGATCCGCTAGCGCAGTTCTCCAAAATGCCCCCCTTTTTTCCAGTTTAGTCCTCACTAGGAACACGATAGGGTGAACAGTAGAGATACCCAAAATTGCTGAGGATATGATAAACAAAGTAAAGATAACTAGATGTATGTAAATCTAAAATGAACATAGAACACACGATATAGGTATTATGTGTGCAAATAAGTAAGATTTAGTATGAACATATTACACAATACTAATATTATATGTGTATATATGTAGGAAGATTAACTATGGTATAAATGTGTACATATACGTAGGATGATTGATTATGGTATAAATGTATCTGTATTGAAAACCATCTCAAAAAACACTCTGTATTGTATCACCATTACAGAAGATCATATATTGTAACACCATTACAGAAGCTCATGAAAACTACTCTGAATTTACTCCCCAGTCATTAGTAGCAGTATAGAAGCTTTCAATAAACATAAACATAACACTGAAACAAGATTGTCCAGTGCAGTCTATACCAATATATAAATGTGAGGGGTTGATCGGTAAGTTTTGTTGGAATGATCTTTGGGAAAGTGATGGTATGAAGGGGATAAGTGACCCAAAAAGGAAGACCTGTGTAAAAATTTGATACTTAAGGATAAAGAACTTAAAGGCTCTATGCAAAGATATGGGAAGCCGGTGTTCCTCTACAAGAAGTGAGTGATTCTTAAGTATTTCTTTGCAACATAAATTAGTTTTACCACCATATTTTGTCAAAGTTGTAATCTTCTTTTTTTTTTTTTTTGTAATTTTTTATTTAAACACAGATAGTGAATAAGAAAAAGGGATGGGGAGGGAAGTTGGTGGATACTAAAAAGTTATAATCTTCTAAGTCAGGGCTTGACAAAGTTTCTTAGGATCTAGGAGCCAGACCAAAAATGTAGGCACCAAACTTGGAACGACTGGAATTTTTATTATTTAACTAATGCCAGGGTTTACTAAATGGTACTAGAAGTTTGAGCACAGACCAGCGAGGTAAATGTTCCGACTCTCATAGGAATTCTATGACATGCTCCAATGCTCATAGGAATTCTATGACAATCGGAACACTTACCGTGCTGGCCTGCAGCAAAAACCTCTAGCACAATTCATTCATTTATTCATTTTTATAGCCCATCCTCCTAAAATATGCTCAGAATTGATTACACATTCATAATGTGCTCAAGATGATGCACAGCAAGTTATTTAAAACAGTAGCAGGGAAGGAGCAGATAAGAAGCAACTGATCTCCCCTTTGCCCATCCATCTATAGCCCTTTTACTTTCAGCCCCCAATTCGTAAGGTTCAGCACATCTTACCCCCCTCTTCTATTAAACTGCGCTAGCAGTTTTTAGAGCAGAAAGCCACGCTGCTCCCGATGATCATAGGAATTCTATGAGCATTGGGAGCAGTGCAGGCCATTCAGCACGGCTCCCCGCACTAGAAACTGCTATCAGAGTTTAATAGAAGAGGCCCTTAATGTCCCTTACCCACACATCACCCCGTTCTGAGTCCTTTAAACTCACCTCACTTGGCTGGACTCCCCCACCCCATTCCTCTATGCACACCTTGATTGCTTCCAGAAGCAGCAATTAATAATAATAATAATAATTTATTTCTTGTATACTGCTATGCCAGAAGTTCGAAGCAGTTCACAACAAAAAATACATACAGTCAATCTAAAATACAGAATAAACAGTCAATATCTTAATACAATAAGAACAATCAAGGAAATAATACATCTGCTAAAATCAATAAAAGTTAAGACAATAAAGGAGTTAGGATATAAAAAATTGATAAGAGTTCGTGAAAGATTAGGCAATGGCGAAACTAAGAGGAAAACATGTCAAACAAGCGTGTTTTAGTGGCCTCTAGTATTAATTTTCCTAGCCATGTATTCAGTTTGGTGGCCTGGAATGATAAAATTCTATCAAAAAACTTCTTGTATTGGCATGATTTAAAAGAACGGTAATTGAATAGGTTTATTCTGCGAGAATTATTCAAAGAAAACTGAGAGGCAAGGTAATCAGGTAGCATCCCAAAAACTGCTTTGTAACTAATGCAGGAAAATTTGAACAGAATTCTAGACTCCACTGGCAACCAATGAAGTTTTTGATAGTAAGGGATAACGTGCTCCCATTTTTTTTAGACCATAGATGAGGCGAACTGCGGTGTTCTGAATAAGTCTTAGTTTTTTGAGTGTTTTTTTTTAATAAGCCCCTAAATATATAATATTACAATAATTCAAGATACTCAAAATGGATGTTTGTACCAGTAGACGAAAAGAAGGTTCAGGGACATTGCTCTGACTGGTGCTGGGGCCTTCTTCCTGCTTCCACACAGCCCATAGCAAATCAATTAAAATAGCCTGCCCTATATTTTTGCCAGCTTTCTTAAACTGATTTTCAAGTGCAACCAAGACATCTAAGTTGCAACTGAAAGTAAACTTAAATCTGTCTAAACTTAGTCTGTTAAATTTAAACCCCTCTTTCTGGCAGATTAAATCTTTCTGCCTAGTTCCACTGTGCAACTATATTTGAAGTTTTTAGTGTTGAAGATTTTGACACCAAAACTTCAGCTTCATTTGAAAGCAGCCCCCTCCCTCCTGCCATCACCACAATTGCCAACAATTCTTATGAGCGTCAGAGCTGTTACCGCCACGGCTGGCGCTAAAAACCGCACTAAGGTTTTGTGAAAAAAAAGGGGGGGGGGGTAATTGCTTTGAAAAGAAGCCTCTTAATGTCTTTGGTCATTCATTCATCAGATTAGTTTGAAGGTGCCTCTTGCTAGTAAAATGTACTAAATCAGATTCTCTAATTTATTAGTTTCAGTATACTTTTCCTTTCAAAATAATTCAGTGAGATTATCTACTACTAAGATCAGACCAGCTGACCTGCAGTTATGTTCCTCATCTTTCCTACTACTTTCATGATGAGGACCAGCATCTGCCTTTTTTACAATCCTCTGGAACTCTTCATATCTACAAAGAGTGATTGATTAGAACTGTCAGTGGATCTGGCAGAACTTTATAACACTCCTTTTATATCCTAGGATATATTTCAGCAGGACAAATTGCTTTGTCCACTTTTGGCTTTACAGGAGAATTATGTCTTCTGTAAATATATTAGGAATCCACTCCTGTCTATACGCCTCAAATTTCACTCGTACTTTGGTCTGTTGTGTAAAGAATTAAATATGTTGTTTTTCTTTTGTTCTTTGAAGGCCAAACATATATTGTCTTTTGTTCTTTAAAGGCCAGACATTGGTAACCTTTATTTAATCTCCACAAGACAAGGCCCCCTTGCTGGTTTCCGTGGTTTTCAGTCCACTGCTTTAACCGTTAAGTTATTCTTCCACTCCAGGCCTGCCAGCTGAGAATCAAGGTTTTCTTTGGCTTTGGTGTCAGTGTCCGATGGAAGGAGGGACAAGAAGGCAATTTTAACCCAAAGCATGGGGTGACATGTCATGTCCATCAGGAGATCTGTTTCATTTGGCATTCCAGGATTCCTGCTTATAATAATAATAATAATAACTTTATTTTGTATACCGCCATACCCAGAGAGTTCTAGGCGGTTCACAACAGTTAATAAGATTACAAACGAAGATAACATTGGAATTAACAATTTTTGGAATGTACATGTCATTGAAGTTGTGCATGGATACCAAGGTGCTCATGAGTGAGATTTTTCTATGCATCTACCCACATATGAGGGATCTTCAAAAAGCTTCCACACTTTTATTTTTTATACACTATTAAATTTCTCAAAAGCAAATTACATCACTTTCTACATAATCACCCTGTATGGCGATCCATTTTTTCCCAACATCCTACTAACTTCTTAATGCCATCAGAAAAGAATGTTTGAGGAGGGTCCAAGATGGCAGCAGCATGGTGAAGCGCTCGAAATTTGGAAACCAGATAGTCTTTTTTTCCTTATAGAAATGCCACATTCAAAAAGAAAAGGAAGCGTCCGGCCTGAACCCTTGGTGACTACCTGCTCAGCACTCCATTTGGGAGTTTGTCTTCACTCCTATCCCGCAATCACCCAGAGCGCAGTCTGCAGTATCCTCGGCGAGAGGAGATGCTGAGGATCTAGACTTTAACATCTTTCTATCTCCCCTGGGCTCTGTTCCCCAGTTGCATGCGGCTCCTACCGCAGCTCAGCTGGCGGACCTCGGCAAGGATTATTCGACTGAGGAAACCCCAATCCAAGGGGCTACAGCCATGAGATTTAGAAATGAGCAGGGAGAGCTGGAGTGGTAGTGGATACTATCCCCCAGCCAATGAGGCCAATGGCTGTAACACTGGAGAGCATTTGGGAAGCTCTCCAGACACTAAATACTATACAAAGTTTTAGCTCTTGGAAGTACTGTAGAAGTTCTGACAAAGAAATTGGATGGAACAAAGGAAGAGTTTTCCTTAGAGCTGAAGAAAGTTTCAGACAAGTCTGGGTTAATAAAAAAATTTAAAAAAATTGTCCTCAATAGAAAGAATAAACAATTGGAAAACTTTAACTGTAGACTGTAGACTGAACACAAGATTTTTGAATTTTCCAAAATCTCTGGCTGCAACTCCTATTGAGTTACTTAACAAATATTTAGTTGAAGTTTTGGGTTTTTCCTTAGAAAATATTCCTCCAATAAATTGTATTTACTATTTGCCTGGGGAAAAAAAATGGGAGCTAACCCAGAGAATTTAAACAAATGTAGGCAAAATGTAATGTAATGTAATGTAATTTATTTCTTATATACCGCTAAACTCCGTTAGGATTCTAAGCAGTTTACAGAAAAATAGACAATAGGGTGCATTAAAATTATAAGTAAAATAGGTACTTAGAAATTCCCTTTAAATGTTACTTACATACTTGAAAAATTCCGAAAGAGTGACTTTATTAGTGTCCTTTCTGTTTGAGCAAGATGTTGCCATTTTCAGACTGTTTTTTTCGAAAGTCTCAAGTGTCATTCTATGGTAAAAAAAAATGTTGGATATTCCCAGATGTAACTTGGCAAACGCAAGAGTGAAGAAAATTATTCCTTGCAATGAGACCTGCAGTAGTTTCTCTGGGAGCTTCATTTCTATTGGCTTATCCATGTAAATGTATGATAAAATACTTGGGGTTAAAATATGTGTTCTTTGCCCCGGAGCAACTAAAAGCATTTATAGATATGAAGAAATTGGCAACTGGAAATGTTTAGAGTTAGTGAACAGTTAAGTATAAAGATGGGATAACTGTTAAGTTATGCCTATATAATAGATTTCTGTAACAAATAATCTCTTCTTTAATTTTTACCTGGGCCCTCCCTGCTTAAAAGGGGTCTAAGGAAGATTCATATAAGTTACTTATATTTTTTACAATACTTTGGTGAAGTGATTTCCTTCAGTATTTCTTTAACAACAATGTTTTTGTGAATAATTTCTAAATGCTATTAAATAATAATAAAAAAGGAAAATAATGTTTTTGGTTGAGCGTGAACATATGAAAGCGCGGAAACCTTTTGAAGAACATTCGTATAATAACATAATTGAATTCAAGTATCTGGTTTAGTGGTATGAATCCATTGGTGTACCAATACTCTTGGTACCTTCACTGAGGAGCAGCAGTGCTTACCTTGGTGTAGAATACCCAGCATTTATTCAATCCTCACATATACTGAAAAGAGGACCACCTGAAAAACATGAATGGTACAGAGATTTACAAGAAAACAATTTGGATTCTTGAAGTGACTTGTATGATAAAACATGGTCAAGAATAATAATAATGCTTATCTAATGTTCCAGTTGATGTTCCATGCTACAGTGAAAGTTCATATATCAAGGGAAGGATCCTGAGTTGCGCATGTAGATCTTATTCTACATATAAATATGTTTGATACTATCACTAACAACTGTCAAATGTGTTCATGTTACATTGCTACCTTATTTCAGTGTTTCTCAACTTCTTCAAGCCAAGTACCCCCTAAGTCTAACAAATATTAACCGAGTACCCCCGCCCAAGCTCTGCCCAAGACCCCCCCAGCCATGACCCACCCAGGATCTACCCTTTACCCCACCCCCATAATAATAGTACTAATTGTAATGTAATTTTTTCCATCCAGTTTTTATTGAAACACAATATAATCTTATTAATACATAATGGTATCCACAAAATAAAAAAATCAAAGTACTGAATAATAAGATTATACTAAACTAAATTATACTTTTTGGTGGAATTCAGTGTGCCATATTTATAAAATGGAAAGGGTATTTGCTTTGCAACAAGGTAATTATAATAAGTTTAAAAAGATTTGGGGGCCATTGACGATTTATTCTAGTGATCAGACATCTTAAACACCAGAATATTGGATAAGATAAGGGGGGGTGGGATTATGACGGATAATATATTGATAGTTGTTATTTATTGGTATATGGGTAGGAGGGGTGGGTTTCTTATATAATTATTTATTTGGAATAATACAAATAAGAATGTCAAGTGATGAATTAAGGTATTTCTGAATGAGTGTTGTACACTTGTAATTTTTGAAAATAAATAAAGATTTAAAAAAAAAAAAATCAAAGTACACTGTATGCAGAGAAAATGTTAATTACCATTTATATTTGGGAGGTTTTTTTCAAATAAGTCAAGGCAGATAACTTTAAAATATGCAATGTCATCTCAGTAACAACTATAGAAAATCAGAAAAATATAGTGCAAAATATAGACAGCAGATATAAATTCTCAAAACGAACACATTTTGATCACTAAATTGAAAATAAAATAATTTTCCCTACCTTTGTGGCTGGTGATTTCATAAGTTTCTGGTTGCACTTCCTTCTGATTATGCATCCAATATTTCTTTCTTTCTGCCTCCTGCACACTTACTCTCCTCCGAACCTCATTCCCTTCCCCAACCAACATCTCTCTCTCTCTGACCCTCCATGAATCTAACATTTCTCCCTCTCTCATCCCCGGATCAAGTGCAGCATTTTTCACCACTGCCCACCAGCTCAATGCCCATTTCTCCTTCTATCACCTTTCTCCAGCACCATGCCACATCTCTTCCTCCATCACTATGTCCAATATTCCTCCCCCTTGCATCCCCTTCAATCTGTCCCTCTGTTCCCTCTCCACCACCATATCCAACATTTCTCCCTCTCATCCTTTTCTTCCCCTTGCATCTTTATCTCTCTCTTCTTTCTCTCTATGCCTAATTATCCTTTTTATTCCTTTTCTCATGTGCCACTATCTCCTTCCCTCTCACTCACACACACACCCCAACAATTCTCCCTTTCTATTCCCTCCCTCCTATGTCCCAAGTTAGTGCCCCTTTCCTCCCTCCTTTCTGTGTCCATGTTCATGCCACCTCCATTCCTTCCGAGTTATAATAATAATAATAAACTGTATTCTTATATACCACCCTACCACAAAGTTCTAGGTGGTTTACAGTAAAGAGAACTGAACAATCAGTGAAAATACTTATAATTTATAGAAAGATGCAGAAGGAATTATATCAGGTTATAAATTTATCAAACAAGTAAGTTTTTGTTAATTTTCTGAAAGAATAATAGGACTGTGCTGCTGGAATGATCCTGGTCAACCAGGAGTTCATTTTACCTTCCTGAAACACACGTCGTGTCAGCTCTCCTTCTGGCATCACATCCTAGGTGCAGGACCCAGAAGTGACATCAGAGAGAGCCAACACTGACACAGGCAGCAAGTTCATGATAGTGCTTGTGCCAGGAAAATTAAAGAGGTACAAGGGAAGGGAAGGGGCACATGTGCACAACAGGGGGGGGGGGGTCAGGAAGGAACGGAGGCAGAGAAGAGGATGGATGCTGGTGCCCCTACCAAGACAGCGCTAGGGATGGACCACCCCTTACTACGCCACTGCTGGCAAGACCTGTCAACTGCAACAATCATGACACCAGCCACAGCAGCCTAAGAGAACAGACAACCCAGCTTTATAGGGAGAACATCTTTAAAATTCAAGTTTGTAATCAATGGACTCTGCTGCCAAAATTGCAATTCATGGCCAACGGACTTTCCTGCCTCAATCACCTCAAGCCCCAGCCAATCAGTTTTGAAGGTCCCCTATATCGATGAAATATTAATTCTACCTACCCAGATGCAATGAGACCCAGACAACTGCAACAATAAAGCCTATGATAAGTTTTGCTAGGTTGACTGTCACACCTCCTTATCCATAACAGTCGAAATAAATTTCTGCCTTCTAAAGTATGACTCTCAATGTTAATAATGGATGACCATCATCATGAAGATAAATAATCACATATTCTTTATGATTGGTCAAAAAACTATCCATAAGCTATTAAACAAGATAGTAATGGAAACATGGAAATCGAAAGGAAATACAGATTATTGGAGCTATTACTTAAAGCGTGGTAAAGGCTTTTTTTCCCCCAAAGCTTCTGGCAGTAGAATTTGTCAATACCTCTTAGTAAGCTCTAAACTAGTGAAGTACTTGGCCTTTTCTAACCTCCCAATCAGTTCATCTACCTTTGGTATGTGGAATGCATATGAAAATAATTAGAAACCTGGCTTCCATCTGGTTTGCTTACAAGCCCTTGACCATTTACTATAGGATTCCTCTATAACCACCAGCCCTAAAATCCTTCCGGTTTGCATTTCTTCCATCTATGTTTCAAGAATAGAATATTAATGGACTTGTACTGTTTCACCTGGTTTTTGGGTTGTTTTTTTTTACAATCTAATGCTGAATGAGATCATTTCACCTATCATGAGGGGAAAGTCTTCATTTCTACTAACCCTACAGCCTCTTTTCTGTATGAATTAACATTGGTAAAATGTTTACCCTATGATCTGGTACAATTTCGTCTCCATGAAATATAAACATTTGCTACCTGATTCTCTCTTTTTCTTCCTGCCAAATTGAAGGACATTTGTGTGATATAGCTGTTCCTTTCTTCTGTAATTGACATGCCTAATTGTCCTTATAGAGGACAGTTTCCAATTTGTCTGCCAAATGTACCTTGAATCTGCCACCAAACGTTCATGGGGCACATTTTCAAAATGTTTAACTGACTGCATTTCGGTCTCCTTTTACTAAGGTTTTTAGCGCATGCACAAGATTAGCGCGCAATAGCGCGCACTAGCCGAAAAATTACTTCCTGCTTAAAAGGAGGCAGTAGCGGCTAGTGCGCAGCATTTTAGCGCGTGCTAAGCATGCACTAAAACCACTAGCGCACCTTTGTAAAAGGAGCCCTTAATTTAGCAGCAACTGCGTTCTGTTTAGGGTTTGAGTTCCAATTCAACCATTATTCTCTCTAAGCTGAGCACCACCTCTGGAGTTAGATGTCATTTATGGATTCACATGTAGCACCCATCCGCATGACTAACATTTAGGTGTATGCATTTAGGCCAAAGAAAACTAGGCCTAAATGCCTCTACCTAAGTTTTGCATAGATTGGGCATATTCTATAACAGTGTGCCTAAATTTTAGGAATGCCCATGACCAGCCCATGCTTCTCCCCTAACCATGCCCCGTTTTGAGATCCGCGCACTAGAACTGATGTGCACCATACAGAATATGGTGCATATCAAGCATATAGAATATGCATAAAAAGTTGTGTATGTAAATTCTAATGTGTGGAAATAATTAGCAATTAGTGGCGCAAATTGTCTTGTTAAACAATTAAGTTGCATGTGCAAAGCAGCAATGCGCGCAGATTTATGCGCTCGACTTTGGCCACGGCATACAGAATCTGGGAATTAGAGGAAAATTATACAAAGGGTGCTAAAAGCTAGGCACCCAGCACCTAGATCTGTGGTGTCAATGTCCCTCCTCGAGGGCCACAATCCAGTCGGGTTTTCAGGATTTCCCCAATGAATATGCATGAGATCTATTTGCATGCACTGCTTTCAATGCATGTTCATTGGGGAAATCCCGAAAACTCGACTGGATTGCGGCCCTCGAAGAGGGACTTTGACACCCCTGATCTAGATGCTAGGCTTGTATTTTTTTAATGACAATTTTTTGCATCTAATTCACTAGGTAATACAGCAATTACATGTCTAAATTTAGGCGCCACCACTTGTGCGTGCGCTTTGGTTGGCGTAAATGGGTATGCCTAGATGCTGCAGTTAATGTACAACAATTTTTATTGGTTTTCAAAACAAAGTCCTGTACAAACTTTCATACATGTGCCTGGTCCAATACTCAAACAATACTCAGACAATTAAGTGCCTGAAAGCACTTGCTTAAATAGTTGTAACACGTAACACCCATGCCCATCACATGTTACCCTAATGCACTAGAGCAAACATGGGCAACTCCGGTCCTCGAGGGCCAGAATCCAATCGGGTTTTCAGGATTTCCCCAATGAATATGCATGAGATCTATTTGCATGCACTGCTTTCAATGCATATTCATTGGGGAAATCCTGAAAACTCGAGGACCGGAGTTGCCCACCCCTACACTAGAACAATGTTCTTCAACCCCGGTACCGGTCCGCAGAAAATTCCTGCCAGTCCATGCAGGGCCGGTGAGATCGATGTGCTGAAATTTCCAGCCGGTCCGCACAGGGCTGGCAAGATCATGGGGAGCCTCCGACACTGGATTTCTCCCCTCCCAGCAGTTCTCTGTACTTGCCAGCGCAGCGATTCACTTCGGAAGCCTTGGGGATTTTGCTGAGTCGTGGCCCACCTCTGATGATGCAACTTCCACTTTCCTCAGAGACGGCGTGACCCATCAAAGGATCCAAGGCTGCTGAAGTGAATCGCTGCACTGGCAAGTACTGAGAGCTGCTGGGAGGGGAGAAAGCCACTGTTGGAGGCTGGGAAGCTGCTGGATAAGGGAAAATAAAGGGACAGTTGCTACTGGACCTGAAGGCAGGGAGAAGGAGAGATGCTTCTGGGAGGGGAGGAGGGAAAGGGAAGGGAAGAGAGTTATTGCTAGACAGGGGGAGGAGGGAAGGGAGAAGAAAAAAGGAAGGAAACAGCAGAGAGATTAGAGGATGGGAAGGGGACAGGGTGGAATGGAGAGATCAGATGAGGGAAAGGGGAGAGATAGGAATGAGCAAGTAGAGAGATTGATGCTAGGATGGGGATCAGCAGAGAAATAAGGAGAGGGACAAAGATGCTAGATCTGGTGTAGGAGAGATAAAAATGAAGAGAGCAGTGAAACTTGGATGAATCATGTGAAAAGGAGGGAGGGGGCACAGGCTGTATGGAAAGGGGAGAGGGGCATAGAAAGAAGGCAGATACCATATGGAAGGAGGAGAGGACGGATAGTGGATAGAAGGGGCAGATGCTGGTTTGAAGAGACAGACAGGGCAAACGCAGGAAGGAAGAGAGTGAAAAGAAGATGAAAGCAGAAACCAGACAATAAAAGGTAGAAAAAAAATAATTTTATTTATATTTTGTGATTAGAATATATCAGACTTGAAATATATATCCTGCTAGAGCTGATGTTAGAAATAACTGGGGACTGCAAAGCCCAGGCAGTGCATCTTTAGCTTCCAGCTGGCTTAGGGCTCTCTCTGACCAGGAGGCAGTTGCCCTAGTTGCACTCCCATAACACTATTCCTGTCATGTGTAACTGCGATATTCTGTTAGCATGATATTTCTGTGTAGCATTTTGTAATAATTTGGCTTATTCAGTTTTCTTGATAGTAGAGGGGATATATGTGAAGGGGAGGAAAGACAGGGGTTTGTTGATCCTTGCTCTGTATTATTTGTATTTATAAAATGACAATTGTACAAAATATTGTTTCTTTTTATACTTTAATAAAATACATTCAATATAAAATAATAAATGAGGCTTGTGCGGATGGGATCAGATGGTTTGCGGGGACCGAGCTCGCGGAGACGGGGCAGAAACGGGTTTTTTAAATTTCAGTCTTAGTAGTTTGCCTGTCCACAAAATAATTCATTAATTTCCGCCGGTCCATAGGTGTAAAAAGATTGAAGAACACTGCACTAGAGCACTTAGGTATCAATTTATAGAATAGCACCTAACTGCCATTTCAACCCTGTTTTGATACTTAACTTTAGACACCTAACTGGTGCACTATGTAGAATTAAGGGGATAACTGCTTAATGCCCATTAGTAAAAGTGCTCCTAAACCCATATTAGTTTCTGGCACATATATAGATTCAGCAGACCCTTGATATGCTTTCCATGAGTCCATTGGCCTAAAGAGCCTTATCTGTTCTTCTACTACCCTTCCCCTGCTCATAGTAAGATACATACATACACATTGAACACTGCTACCTGCTCCTCTATTTAAGGAAAGAGCAGCGTAAAAATTGCAAATTATCTCTGTCAACTGCTAAGCAGCTTGTAGATACAAACAGAAACATATTTTGAAATGGCTGAATACAAATGCAAGAGGCTTAAAATATAAGATGGGAGAAGTGGAGGGGCATTTTCAATAGGATATCTAAGTCTGAATTGGGATGTTCAGAGTTGGACATCCCAAAATTGGGTCCGTAATCGAAAATACATCCAGGAACAAAAGGACATTTCAAAAATGAAGTAGCTGAATGTCTGAAACATCACCATTTAAAGCCCATTCTACTGGACATCCAAGAGTTTGAATTATATGGCCACTAAGACATCTAAGGTAGACATCCCATAAGTTCTGATTATACGACCTGCTGGACGTCTAAATTTGAAAATGTCTCCAATAATGTCAGAAATTTACTGCGATAGTAACAGAACATTCCCAACATTCTACACATCTTTATATAGCCCTGCACATGGAGTGACAATTCTTTGTGGGACTGGTGAGGAGTTTGGTAGTGGAGAGAGGAGAGTTAGAGAAAAAAATACTGAAAGAGTGAGAGAGAGAGGCTGAGAAGGTGCTAGTGTCAGAAAAAGAGACAGAGAGAATGTGAGAATAACTGAGAGAGCGAGGAAACGGTGTGAGAGAGAGTATGTGAGCGAGTGACTGTGTGAGTGAAAGAGGATGTGAGGGGGGAAAGAAGGCAGGTGAATTTCTCCCCATGGGAGACAGAAGATTTTGCGGAGCTGTGCTACCTGTTTGCATTCCATGACAGGTGTCTCCCTGAGGGACTGGTGCTTAATCAGGAGAACCTTCCAGGTGAGTGTCAGCCTATCTCTACTATCTAATCTAACCAGTGGATACAAATAATTAGATTTAATTAAACGCTATCAGGGAGAAATCAATATTTTGATATGCAAACGCTATCTACTTAGCTTAGCAACTTTTGGAATTCCGCACTGTATGTGTCACCTGTGGAATTCTGGACAGCACAGCTCTCTCTCCAGGAGAGTTTCAAACTGTCAAGTTAGTCAGTTGGGTGGGATCTTTAGATGCTGTAGCTGCTTGTTAAATGCTGTCTGTAATTTAACTGAATTTTGGTAAAATTTTGTAAAGCGTGGCACAGTTTAGTTTAAGGTTCAGGGTTCGCAGTGGGTAATGACCCTGGTGAGGTTCTGAGCATTGTACTCTGACGGTATAAAAGTTTTGTTCAGGGTCTTTGTTCTGATAATTTAGCAGGGAAGCCAAAGTCTTAAAACTGATGGGGGTTTGGTTTTAATTAGAGCTCCTAATAGAATCAATATAGTAATTTTCTGTAGAGTTATTAAATATCCCCTGTGAATGAGGTAGATATAGTTCTGGCAGAGTTTTGTGACAACCTTTAAATATAGACTGCAATTATTAAACTGCCTTGCAGAATTTAATTCTAATTGAAGCTTTGTAGGTTCACCTTTTAAAAGAAAATTATTTCTTGTACCAGCTTGAAACTGAGGTTTGGGAGGGTTTCTAGAAGGGAGTTTTAATTATTCATTTTTTTTTCTTTAGATAATTAGGAAAATGGGAATTTAGTGAGTCAGGTTTCTTTCTTTGAGTTATTTACAGAATAAGTAGTAGGTACTCAAAGGAAAGAATACAGAATATGAGCTCCAACAAAAGAAAGGTGGAAGACTGAATTGGCAGGAGAAGTCTACTAAGAGAAGTTCACTATAGACTACAAGAGAGAATTAGAGGGAAAAGAAGTAAGAAAATAAAAAGGACTTTATACTTACTTGAACTTTGTGAATTCTTTATCCGTGATTCCCTAAAACAAGAAAAAGAAAGCACAATCAGTTCTTTAATAGAGAATTTTAAAAAAGAAATAAAAGTGTAAATCTAAGAGAGAAATAGTATGATAAAGTACTTATCGGATATTGCTCCATGAATTTAGATTTGTAAGCTGGATCCAATGAGGTTTCTAGAGAAGAAAATATATAAGAAAATGTTTAAACAATCTAATGTGTCTTCACTAATTATTTTTAATAATTAATTGTAGGTTTAGTTATTCTTGTATTGCAGAAACATTTTGTTATTATCCATATGTTTCCCTACCTATTTTTATGTATCTTGTTCTTTTTAGGGAAATACTGCCTAAGATATTGGCTTAACAAATGACTACAAAAATAACGGGTAAAGTAAGGCAGTTTTCACCCTAGGGAGGGTAAGGTTACACTAAGCCCTAGACACAGGCAGCCTGTGCTCCTTAGGGCCTCAGGAGCTGTTAGGGGTCCACATAACACCAATGTCCTCCTAATATTTGGGATCTCAATGATGTCTGCCCCCACTAGCCTCCCCCAACCCTCCCAGCAAGCAGCCTGTCGCTATTTGTCTGAGGCCATGTGTAGAGCATTGCATAGCATGTCACATGTAACAATTATGTATGTGAAACCAAGAAGGCCCATCACCTGTCTCCATTCTCCACCAACTTGTATCTTGCAGGAGATTTGGCATCCACAAGGACTTGGAATCCTTCAGGTGCCGCTATAGGTGGGTACAGAATGACAACTCAGCCCTCATCTAGCGTCTCAGAGCTCAATGTAAGTACTCCCCACACAACCTCTTTGGTCTCCCACCATGTCTTAATTTGATGTGCCCACCTCTTCTCTGCACCTTCTACCCCCAGGACATCAACCAATGAGATGACATGGGAAGGTTCGGAGAAGGAGAGAAAGCATATATCCATCAATACCCATCAGTTCTAAAGGATACATTCTCCCACACACTCATATTTTGTTGCTTCAGGTGGGGAAAAATAAATACAGTCACCACAAACACCAACAGTGGGTATTGAACTCCCATACCTTGACACTGCAATACCTAAGCCCAAATCACTCTGCCACACAATCAACTGACAGAAGAGAAGGGCTGAAGGAAAATACAAAGACAATGGGCAATCACTATATCCCTGGCCCCTCAAACTGATAACCCTCACATATCCCCAAACCACACTCATTGCATACACCACAGTCAGCTCCACAGGTTGAGATGCTGCCTTGCAAATCATACCTGAAAGTCCAAAAACAGCAGCCCAGTACATATTCATAGCACAGAGCCTCCCCTACTACCATTCTCCCTCCACCTACCTCATAGAACTTCATCTATATCCTGGTGTCCTCCCCTCCCCATGCACCCCCAAAGATTCTTTATCAGTAAGGACTTTCATTGCCAACTCAAACACCATGCAGCAGGATAACAGTTAGCATGATTTCCATACACAGAATGGTACCCAAACATCACATTCCTTACCCTCAACCCACAACCGTGACATCTTTCAGGTGATGCCTCCATAGTTGGGGACAAAACTCAGGAAGTACCACAAGCTCTCCTGGTAGGCTTCAGGTAGCATCAGACTACATATAATTCCCAAAATGCCTGCTCCCACAGCCCTGACCACACACAATGGTCTCATCTGTGCATCATCACTGGACCATCCCATCCTCTGTTGCACACTGCCAGGCCACCTATCAAGGTTCTATGCTATGTCATCTCATTGGCGCCACTCCCCAGACCTGACAACCTGGTGCCTGGAAAAAAAAAAACAGCACATATCTGTGTCATTCCCTGCCTCCTTACCCTGAGCAGCACTACTATGCAAACCCATGTATAATGTGGTCACCCTAATTCTATGTCTTTAATACACAGGACAATGTCAGTAGCCGAGGAGGGCCAGGAGGCCGAGAGTCAGCAGGTGGGCCAGGAGGGTAAACTCTTATTGTTTTGTTAAGTGCCTTTCACCACCTCTGCCTGCTTTGGTCCAAAGCACTTAGAGAAATTAGAAGTTAGAAATTAGAAATTAGAAGTTCTTTCAAGCACATCTGGAGAAAGTCATTGGAACTGCTCCTCCCACTGGAAAGCAGGCAAGATATCTGAGCAGCCCCTCACACACAATAAAATGCCCACTGAAGCCCCCAAATGACTGCAGCGGTCCAAAAATCATCAGAGGAGAGGAGAGAATCAGGACCAGCATGGGAAAATTGCTTCACCCCTGATGTCACTTGTGGTGCCCATGACAACCATCTTCTAAGCTACTTGGAAGCAGGCAGAACATCAGGCAGCCCTCATCCACCAAGAGCTACACAATAAAGCCTTCAAATGACTGCAGCAGCCCAAACACAATGGAAGAGCAGAGTCAGGGCTGGCATGAGAAAATTGTTCCACCCCCTGATGCTGACATCACTTGTGGCACCCATGGTGACCATCTTCCAGGGCACTGAGAAGCAAGTACAACATCGAGGTAACTCCTAACCCACCAGGAGCTACCCATTGAAGCCCCTAAATGACTGCAGCAGCCCAAAAAGCATCAGAAGAGCAGAGATAGTTGGGATTGGCATGGAAGAATCACTCCACCCCTCCCCCTCCAATGGTGACATCACTTGCAGAACCCATGACGACCATCTTCCAGGGCACTGGGAAACAGAATGTTGGGATAGATCCTCATCCACCAGGACCTGTTGAAGCCTCCAAACAACTGCTGTGGACCAAAAAGCATTAGAGGAGCAGAAAGAGTCATGGCTGGTGTGGGAAAATTGCTCTCCCCTTGGACATTGATGTCATTTGCAACATGTGCAGAAATCATCTTCCAGAGTACTAGGAAGCAGGCAGGACATTGGGGCAGCCCCTCATCTACCAAGAGCTGCCTGTTGAAACCCTCAAATGACTGCAATGGCACAAAAAGCATTGGAGGAGCAGAGAGAGTCAGTGCTGGTATGGGAGAATCACTCCACCCCACCCCCATGCTGACATCACTCGTGGTGCCAACTCAGACATAATTATAGCAACTAATCACACCTAAAGACTATAGTGACCCAACCTGTGAACGCAAGCCTACTCAGATACAATTATAGCACTTAACCAAACTTACCTGCTATAGGGTGAATGTGAAGTCACTCAAATATATCTACAACACCAACCCAATCTATCTTCTATAGTGAACTAACCAAACTGTGTTAGTATCTCATAGCAATTCTCTGCCTACTGATCAGTACCAGATGAACCAAAGCCTACTCCACTCCTCCCAACAGTATATCAAATAACCCCTCAAAACACACAGTCCCATCATGAAATCACCTTATGACAAACTGTGCCAACCAGGTGTACTCTCAATGTTGGTTGGACCCCCCCCCCCATACACCAAAAACCACACCACAATCACATTATTAAACCAAACCCGAACAACCTAAAAAGAATCCCAACCACTTACACTAATAAAGTCATACCTCAATCACATGTGGATATATTAATGTGAGATCAGTGGTCAGCAAGACTGAAATCATAAAAGATCTGTTCAATGAATTACAACCCGACCTTCTATTCCTATCTGAAACATGAATACCAATACCCCAGATTATAATATAACATAACAAATCATTAATATATTGCATGAAAAATTGCAGGCAAACATTATGAAATTGGAAGACTGGGCATCCAAGTGTCAGATGAAATTTAATGTAGACAAATGCAAAGTGATGCACATTGGGAAGAATAACCCAAATCACAGTTACCAGATGCTAGGTTCCACCTTAGGGGTTAGCGCCCAAGAAAAGGATCTGGGTGTTGTAGACAATATATGATGAAATTTTCCACCCAATTTGAGTCAGCGGTCAAAAAAGCAAACAAGATGTTAGGAATTATTAAAAAAGGGATGGTTAACAAGACTAAATATGTAATAATGCCTCTGTATCACTCTATGGTGTGACCTCACCTGGAGTATTGCTTTCAGTTCTGGTCTGCTTATCTCAATAAAGATTATAGCAGTACTAGAAATGTTTCAAAGAACAACCAAGATGATAAAGGGGATGTAACTCCTCTTGTATGAGGAAAGACTAAAAAAGGTTAGGGCTCTTCAGCTTGGAAAAGAGACAGCTGAGGGGAGATATGATTGAAGTCTACAAAATCCTGAATGGAATAGAACGGGTATAAGTGGATGGATTTTTCACTCCGTCAAAAATTACAAAGACTAAGGGACTCTCAATGAAGTTACTGGGAAATACTTCTAAAACCAATAGGAGGAAATATTTTTTCACTCAGAGAATACGTGAGCTCTGGAACGCATTGCCAGAGGTTGTGGTAAGAGCAGATAGTCTAGCTGGTTTTAAGAAAGGTTTGGACAATTTCCTGAAGGAAAGTCCGTCTGTTATTGAATAAGACCTGGGGGAAGCCACTGCTTGCCCTGGATTGGTAGCATGGAATGTTGCTACTCTTAGAGTTTTTGCCAGGTACTAGTGACCTGGATTGACCACTGTGTGAACAGGCTACTGGGCATGATGGACCATTGGTCTGACTCAGTAAGGCTATTTTTATGTTCGTATATTCTTAATTATGATCAGTTAGTAGCTTAAATTGTTAACTGAGTCTCAAATGACTAAGTACTTGAATTTTACCATGTGATGCAGAACCTATGCACACCACTGTATATCACTTTGTATTTCTCCACATTAAATTTTATCTACCATTTGGATGCCCAGTCTTCCAATTTCCTAAGGTTTTCCTGCAATTTTTCACAGTCTGCACACATTTTAACAACTTTGGATAGTTTTTGTCATCTGCAAATTTAATCACTTCACTCCTCATTCCCATTTCTAGATCATTTATAAGCACTCATATGTTAGATACTACGATTGCAGAAACAGATGTTGCCACATTGAGAAGGGGTTGTAACAAATGTGTTATGGATCAGCTTTGGTAACTCCTCCTCCAGTGTACCCTAAATATTTTTCCTAGGTCAATCTGAAAATATTTTTGTTGTGTTAGTCACCTCATGAATATCTTGATAAGTTGTTATTCAATGGAAGTTGTAAATTTCATATTAGTTTTGCCTCCAGTGAATGTATTGAACCTTAGATGCTGTAGGATGTTTTGTAATAAAGGTGAAACAAAAGCGAGCCAAAATTAATGTCTCACATATGGTCACAATTACAGCATCTTTTCATTTCTGCCTAGCACTGCAACAAAATCTCCTTTTAAAATCTACCCTAATGCAGCTGCTTCTCTTTGCTTTCAGCTTGTGGTCCCATTGCTTCTCTTCTTTTCTGGATGAACAAAAGGTCATTTATTAAAGAGTCTCATAAAAGAACAATTTCTCTGAGGAATGACATAATTTCAACAAACAGCATTTCCTTGGTTCGCTGGAGCTATCCAGTTTGGCGTCAAATCTAATTCAAACCTGCGTCAGGAGATGCAGCTATCTGGCAGATGGCAGCGAGATCGTGAATACAACCATCTAAGCTCTTCAAATAATAAAGACATCCAATAGGCAAAAGATTCCCCTAGCTCTTCTTTTATCTTTTCATCTTTGATTTGATTTAAGGATCTTGTTTGAGCCAAGTTCCAAATACCAGAGATATATACAGTTTTAATTGACTAGGTTAAAGTTGACTAAAATAACATAAATTTTCTAACACCAAGTGAAATTTCTGACAATGTATATACAGTGAGTGACAGCTATGTTGGAACTTCACTAAAGAAACCTTTCAAACTGTGAACAGCATCCTTTTGGCTTCCATGGTTGCTCTGGAATACTGAAGGAACCCAAGGGAACAAAGACACATTCATTCTCCAAAAATAAAAGATAACAAAGCTGATTTTGCTAGAGTAATCAACTGTGTTCCTGGCAAATTGTATTAATAAAAAAAACAACAACTTCAAAATGCATGCTTTACATTTTTAGAAAAGCTACAGTGCCAGCTGGCTGCAAGGCTGTGTGCAAGTTATGGGTCCTTGCAAGACCTCTCTGCATCTGTAAAATTAAGAGCTGATTTTGACACCATCATAGCATCTGGGATTGAAATCAAAGTAATCAAAAACTAGAACCTTTGTTCTTGCTTTTTGAGAAATGGACAGCTTTTTCAGCAGGTTTGTCCTTCAGGAAAATGTACAACTTAATAATGAAACCTGAATGTGAGAAATTTGGAAGACAGGAGATAATCTGGCTTTAAATATCCTAAAATAAAGAACAGGTTACAGAGGTGGAGAGGCTAGTAACATCGAAAGAGGCCAGAGAAAATGATAAGAAGACTTCTCCTAAAGCCATCTGAGTTAAGACTGAAGGATCTAAAAACCTGCAGTAAACCACAGAAGAAAGGAGAGATGGAATAATGTGACAGAAACATCTAACTACTTGAAAAACATAAATACACAAGAAGCAAAGCTGTTTCATTAGAAAAGAACTTAAGAACTAGAGGACATTATGTGACGCTACAAAGGGGAAGAGTCAATGAAAAAAGTTATTGATGTCATTTCTGAAAGAGTAGAGGATGCTTGTAATACATTTCAGGAGGAAGTAGTGGAGAAACAATTAATCACTGAGTTCAAAGAATGGCAAGAAGAGGGAACTAAAGCACATGGCATGGCACAGCAGTTAACAATCATAAACAGCAAATTGCATCAGGACTCCGAAATGCATGAGAGTAATCTTCATGGATTAGCCTTTACAACCCTGAAGAGCAGATGTAAAGCTTTTATCTGGAAAGATGACCCCCATACTACTACTACTGTTTATTATTTCTGTAGCACTACCAGACACATGCAGTGCTGTACATTAAACACGCAAGAGACAGTCCTTGCTTGAAAAAGCTTACAATCTAATTATGACAGACATGTCCGGGGAAATCCGGCCGTCTGGTAACCCCATCTCTACCAAAGCTTTTCATTCAATAGTAGAATTAAATTAAATAACTACTTCTGAAGCTTATGGGGACAGGTGGGGATGGAAGAGATTCCTTATGCGGATGGGTGGGGTTGAATTTGATTTTAGCGGGGATGGGCGGAGATGAATTCAATTACAATGGGGATGGGTGGTGATGGGTTTGATTCGGGTGGGGGACAAGCGGGGACAGGTTTGATTTCTATCCCTGTGCAACTCTCTAACATAGACCTCCAAATACAGAGGCACTATAATCACCTTTTTTCTAATTGCCATTCCTCTCCCAATACTTACCTCATGAATTTATGCCACATAGGTATTTAAACATCTATCATATCTCACCTCTTCAACCTTTCCTCCAGAATATACATTTTGAGATCTTAAAGTCTGTCCTCATATGCCTTATGATGAAGGCCACTGATCATTTTAGTAGCCTTCCTCTGGATTGATTCCATCCTATTTATATCTTTTTAAAGGTGTGGTCTCCAGAATTGTACATAATATTCTAAATGAGGTCTCACCAAAGTCTTATACAGGGACATCATTACCTCCTTTTTACTACTGGCCATTCCTCTCCCTATGCACTCAAGCATCCTTCTAGTTTTTACCATCACCTTTTCTACCTGTTTGATCACCTTAAGATCATCACATACTATCATACTCAAGCCCAGCTCCTCTTTTCTGCACAAATGTTCATCATCCCTAAACTGTACTTTTCTCTTGGGTGTGTACAGCAAAGTGTAGTACAGTATAGAACTCATTTTCAAAAAACCTAGATGTCTAAAAGATGACATAAACTGGCACTTGGATGTCTCACTAGTCAAAATGTCCAAGTAGGAATTTTCGAAATTGACTTTTTTTTTTTCTTTATGGTCATTTTGTCTCCAGTGCCAGGAAGGAGGAAAACTGCATGCAGGAGAAGTTGCTAAGGGAGCCCGATACCAGCGAAGGGATCATGGAACTAGAAAGATTTATCGAGGAAGCCCACCAGCAACACGTAGAGATCCCAGGGCTGGAAAGCTGTACCCAGGATACCCAGACAGAAGGCCTGGAAGAGAGGAGAGAAGACATCCATGCAAACACAGAAAAAAACGAAGATGAGGTAGGAGACATCCACACACCAGGAGAAAGGGAGAGAACACAGGAAGACGTCCTCCCATCTGAAGAGCCGAAAACTATTTCAAGAGTAGCACTGGAGGAAGAAGACTGGCCTTATACCATAGATGTGGACTTACGACCCCCGAGAAACCCCCGAATAAAGAAGATGGGGATCATCGTAGGTGACTCCATTATACGTCACGTGGACAGCCACACCGCAGGAAGAAGAAAGGACAGAATCGTCACCTGTCTGCCTGGAGCAAGAGTGAAGGATGTGGCCAACAGGATCTCCAGGATCATAGACAGCGCAGGGGGAGAGGATACTGCTGTGCTCATTCACGTGGGAACAAATGATGTGAGTGGACGGAAGTATGACAGGGAAGAGATGAAGGGCCAGCTCCGCTCACTTGGAAGACAGCTGAAGATCAGGGAGGTGAAGGTGGCCTTCTCCGAGATCCTCCCAGTACCAAGAGCGGATGGAAAGAGACAAGGGGAATTGCAAGCTATTAGCGCCTGGATGAGACGATGGTGCGAAGAAGAAGGCTTTGACTTCGTGCGCAACTGGACGGCGTTCTGGGGAAAAAGCAAGTACTACAGAAAGGATGGACTACACCTCAACAAGGAAGGAGCAAGAGTATTGGCAGGCAACATGAAGAAGGCCATCGAGAAGGCTTTAAACTAACAAATAGGGGAAAGCCGACAGTCGACCACCAGTCGATGGCACGGACGACAGGATGCCCCGATGAAGAAACCATGGGCTACTACTCATACACAGGAGGGGACGACCTCACAGCAAATAAGGAAGACAAGGCAGGAAGGGACAACTCAGACACAGGAGGGGTTGACTGTACAGCAAACAAGGGAGACAACACTGGAGCGGTTAAGGAAACCGTGAAAGAAACAATAGAGACAGTAGAGTAGGAAGTCCAAAAAGGTAACAAGAAGAGAACTCAAATGTATGTATACGAATGCTAGAAGTCTAGGAAACAAAATGGGGGAACTAGAGACAATAGCAAGACATGATAAGTTGGAAATCATTTGCATAACAGAAACATGGTGGAATGAAGAAAACAAATGGGACACAGTGCTACAGGGATACAAAATATATAGAAGAGATCGAGTAGGGCAGAAAGGTGGAGGTATTGCCCTATATGTTCAGGAAGGAGTAGAATCTGTTGAAGTGGCTACGACGGAAATAAAAGAGAAGCTAGAGTCCCTCTGGATCAAGATTCTTGGCCAAAACAGCGCAGACACAAAAATTGACCTTTACTATCGTCCCCCAGGACAGGCGGAGGAAACTGACTCAGAAATGATAGAGGAAATCAAACAAGAATGCAAGACGGGCAATGTAATAATATTGGAAGACTTCAATTTCCCGAGGATAGACTGGAAACTAGGAACCTCCAACTGCGGCAAGGAGGCCAAGTTCCTGGAGGCGCTAGGGGATTGCTTCCTGGAACAAATGGTAAAAGAGCCGACAAGAGGCAACGCCACCCTGGACTTGGTACTAAATGGCCTCACGGGTCCGACAAAAGAAGTAGAAGTTACGGTACCGCTGGGGACGAGCAATCACAATGTGATCAGCTTTAAGCTTGACATCGGGAATAGAAAACATGCCAAAACCTTAACCAAAACCTTAAACTTTAAAAAGGGCAAATACGATCACATGAGAGCCATGGTGAAAAAACGACTCAAGAAAAAGGTGGACAAACTTGAAACGGTAGACCAGGCATGGTCCCTACTGAAAAATACTATCACAGAAGCACAAAATCTCCACATTCCGAGGATCTCCAAAGAGGGGAGAACAAAAGGTAAGGGAGAATCGGCATAGCTTACCAGACAGGTGAGGGAAGCCATAAAAGAAAAGAAGGACTCTTTCAAAAAATGGAAACACATGAAAACAACCGAAGCATGGAAAAAACATAAAGATGATCAGAAGAAATGTCACAAGGCGGTGAGGGATGCCAAAAAGGACTATGAGGAAAAAATAGCACAAGAGGCCAAAAACTTCAAACCCTTCTTTAGATACGTGAAAGGGAAAAAAATCCACAAAAGAGGCGGTGGGACCCCTGGACGACCAGGGAAGAAAAGGGTACATCAAAGAAGATAAACAAATTGCAGACAAACTAAATTCCTTCTTTGCGTCCGTCTTTACGGAGGAGGATACCACAAAAATACCAGAAGCAGTGAAAGTGTTTAGTGGAGTAATAGAAGACAGCCTCACCACAGTTGAAGTGGAGTTGGACCAGATATACTACCAGATCGACAAATTTAAAAGTGACAAATCCCCTGGACCGGATGGAATTCACCCGAGAGTTTTAAAGGAATTGAAGGTTGAAATCGGAGAGCTATTGCAAAAACTTGCCAATCTGACAATCAGAACTGGACAGATACCAGATGACTGGAAGATAGCGAACGTCACGCCAATTTTCAAAAAAGGATCGAGAGGGGAACCGGGCAACTACAGACATGTGAGCCTTACGTCTGTCCCTGGAAAGATGGTTGAAGCACTGATCAAGGATAGCATAGTCCGGCACCTAGATACACAGACTTGATGAAACCCAGTCAACATGGGTTCAGGAAAGGGAAATCATGTTTAACGAATTTACTTCAATTTTTTGAGACCGTGAACAAGCAAATTGATAGTGGAATGCCGGTGGACATAATATATTTGGACCTCCAGAAAGCGTTCGACAAAGTTCCACATGAAAGACTTCTCAGGAAACTACAAAGCCATGGAATAGAGGGAGATATACACAGGTGGATAGGCAAATGGCTGGAAAACAGAAAGCAGAGAGTGGGCATAAATGGGAAGTTCTCAGACTGGGAGAAAGTGACTAGTGGTGTGCCCCAGGGCTCGGTTCTTGGGCCGATCCTATTTAATATTTACATCAATGACCTGGAAGAAGGAGTATCCAGTGAGATCATTAAGTTTGCAGACGACACAAAGCTATGCCGGGCAATCAGATCGCAGGAGGATAGCGAGGAACTCCAGAGCGACTTGTATCAGTTAGAGAAATGGGCAGAGCAATGGCAGATGAAGTTCAACGTGGAGAAATGCAAAGTAATGCATTTAGGTAGTAAGAATAAGGAACACGAGTATAGAATGTCAGGCGCAACTCTGGGTAAGAGCGAACAAGAAAAGGACCTGGGTGTACTGATAGATAGGACCCTGAAGCCGTCGGCACAATGCGCGGCAGCGGCAAAGAAAGCAAACAGAATGTTAGGCATGATAAAGAAAGGAATCACGAGTAGATCGGAGAAAGTCATAATACCGCTTTATAGAGCAATGATCAGACCACACTTGGAATACTGTGTCCAACATTGGTCTCCCAACCTAAAGAAGGATATAAAACTGCTGGAGAGGGTGCAGAGACGAGCAACGAAGCTAATAAGAGGTATGGAGAACTTGGAATATGAGGAACGACTCAAGAAACTGGGACTGTTCTCCCTTGAGAAGAGGAGGCTGCGAGGGGACATGATCGAGACGTTCAAAATGCTGAAAGGCATCGATAAAATAGAACAGGAAAATAAATTATTTACATTGTCCAACGCGACACGGACAAGAGGACATGATTTGAAGCTAAGGGGGGACAAGTCCAGGACAAATGTCAGGAAGGTCTGCTTTACACAGCGAGTGGTAGACGCCTGGAATGCTCTCCCAAAGGAGGTTATTAAGGAATCCACTGTGCTAGGATTCAAAGACAAATTAGATGCACATCTCCTTACGAGAGGCATAGAGGGATATGGGTGACTAAAACTACATCAGGTGTATACCTGACTGGGCCTCCGCGTGTGCGGATCGCCGGACTCGATGGACCATGGGTCTGATCCGGAGATGGCAGTTCTTATGTTCTTATGTTCAGTGTGTCTAAATCATGGGGTATATTAGAGGCATATTTTGAGTGGGATTAGGGCAGGTTTACCACTTGGATATTTTACAGTGATAATAAACATTTTACAAAATGCACAGGGCACAATTTGGACATTTTAGGCTAGACCTGTTTTTAAAATGAATAGGGGCCAACAAGGTACTGACGAGATGAAAATATGGTCCCACTCTTCAAAACATAGGGTATAAACAGGGGGAGGAAAAGGAATTTTTTTTTTCTTGTATTCCTCATTGTTTGCTTTTCTATATTATATTCAAAAATTTTCAATAAATATTATTGAACTTAAAAAAAAAATATATTAACTGCAAGAGACAAGATTTTGGACCAACTATTTTGAGGCCCTTGGTATTATAAAGAATGATTTAAAAAAAAAATTATTTATTGATTTTCCCAACTTCAATAGTGCCATACACAAACATATGTATAGCCCAATGCTGTTTATGACGTTGTCAATGTAATATACACGATCAATCCACAATGGCATTTAATGAATGTTAGAATACCTAATTCATAAGTAATATTTTATAAATAAATAAATTATTAATTAACTCTATGGTCTTCAGTTCCAGCCAACCACCAGCCAAATTATTTGAAGGCTTGTTTTACTTTTTAGGCTTTAATTCATCATCAGACCTTGGCACTTTAAAAAAAAAACAAGGTCTGATGAATTAAAGCCTAAAAACTAAAACAAGCCTTTAGTTCCAGCCTAGTGGTTGGCTGGAACTGAAGACCATAGAGTTAATTAATAATTTATTTATTTATAAAATATTACTTATGAATTAGGTATTCTAAAACTCATTAAATGTCGTTGTGGATTGATCGTGTATACACAAACATATAACATATAATAAGTCAATAAAAGCACATTCAACTTACACATATACCTAACCAACCATTTTATCCCACCCCCACCCCCAATGATTAATCAATAAATGCAATAATCTTACCCTATTAACATTAATAATATCCTCCCTTCCTCCCAGCCACCCCAAGTGTAAATATTCAAATGACAAGATTAGAACAGAGATAACCCCCCCTTTCCCCCTTCTACCCTGGATGTGTACGAAAATACCAAAAACGAACTCATAATCCAAGACCTACTATAGTGAAGTAATATAAGATGTCAACGGGCCCCAAACAAATTTAAAGAAATTACTGTGCCCCAAAGTCTCAGCATTCATTCTTTCATATTTATAGCTGGAGCACGGATTTGCCCACCAGAAAGGGAAATTTAGATGATCGTAATTCTTCCAATTCCGGGTTACCATCTGCATGGCAGTCCCGGTCATGATAAGGAAAAGACGGCATTTATATCTGTCCATAGGGGATTTAACATGTAATAATGTTCCACAAATGACCGCCTCATACATCAGTAGAATTGATGGTTCCAATATGTTGTTAATCTTACCCCATAAAGACTTCCAAAAGTTAAGTAAGGACAATAGAACAAAAGATGATCCAGTGTCCCAATGTCTAGATGACAGTGCCAGCATCTATTAGATTTAGAACAGTATAATTTTTGTAATCTAACCGGGGTCCAAAACGATCTATGCAACAAGAAAAAACAAGTTTGTCTCATAGATGCTGACGCTGTACATCTCATCCTCCAAGTCCAAATTTGTGACCATCGAGATGCAGAAATATACTGCTTTATCTCAATGCTCTAAATGTCTCTAAAACTAGATTTTGTTTTTTTATTCAAGAAATCAGATATTAATTTATACCACCAGGCAGCCCTAAAAATCTGTCTGGAAGCATAGGACCTGCAAGCTATAATGATCTTTAAAAATTTTCCAATCAGGAAACCCCTTCTGAATGGCTTGCTTCAACTGCAACCACTTATAATTTTGAGACTTCGCAATACCAAAGGTTTGTTGCAGTCGTGAAAAATCAATCAGTTTCCCATTAGATATAACATCATTTAATGTACGAATGCCTGCCTGCATTCAATGCTTCCAGAAGATCCCAGATCCACCTACAGTGGAACCTTGGTTTACAAGCATTATTCGTTCCAGAAGCATACTCGTAAACCAAAATACTCGTATATCAAAGCGAGTTTCCCCATAGGAAATAATGGAAACTCACTTTGATACGTTCCCCCCCCCCCCCCCCGAGGCCAGCGGCGCTGCTCCCCCCCTCCTGCTCGCAAAGGTACTCCCCCCCCCCGTGCAAACCGGCACCCCCCGCCCAAACAACTTGAACTTACCCTCCCCGTCTGGCACCGACACGCAGCCCACAGGACGTGCCGGTGCTGCTAGAAGATCTTCCTGCCTCTGCCGGGCCTTGAGCATGCATCTGCGCATGCTCAAGGCCTTCTAATTCTCCCTCTCAAAGAGATCCTCGGAGATCTCATCTGTGCATATCAGCCTCTCATCTTCCAGCACATATAGCTCCTTCCGATTTCTAATCTCCAAATGCATTACTCTGCACTTCTTTGCATTGAATTTTAGTTAACAAATTATATGAGGACGTACAACATATAATATGTTCATATAATGAGTCAAAATGTTGTGTGATCGTGGCACCAAGGTATCCCATCTTCAAACCCAGCATGCACCCCAAAAGAGGGAGAAAAAGCCTCAGACTAATGTAGCAGTATAGAACCAAAAGGTACAAATCAAAACTACTCTAAATACTTTCACTGACAAAAAAAAACTCCCTCACAGAACAGCTCAGGTTTAGAAGAGGGCAAAGTCACCCGGAGGCATATTCAAGGACTTAGCTGACAAAAGACAACTTGAGCTCCAACGCTGTCATGTCTTTTCCAATCTTCCCAACAAGCGACCTTGTTTCACCAATGTTTGGCTCATCAGGGGAACAGCCTTGAAAAGTGCAGCCACACTGAGACCAGCCCCAGAACAAAGGAAACGGACAAGAGCACTTAAAGCCCTCCCTCCAACACAGACCTCACTTCCAGTTCGAATCAACCAATCAGCACTCAGCTCATCTCTTTTCTTCTCAAACACAGCTGATTGAAGAAAATCAAAACATCAAAAAAGAAAAAGCAGCAATATAAAAGATTTCCATCTTAAAAAAATGCTTGCCACTCCACTCTCTGATTAAGACCCAATGGCCACACTGTTTGTAAAGAAAATATCAAACGTTGTTCAGTTTGGTAAAGTTTTTTCTTCATATCTCCCCTGCACAACGAAGGACCCAAGGAATCTATCACTGCACATTTGAAATCTTCAAATCTGTGCTTAACTTGCTTGCAATGCTTTGTTAAGACATCCACTACATTTTGATGAGAAATATTGTGCTTGTGTTCCGAAAGCTGTTTTAAAGGCTCTAGAGGTGTGGCCAATATAACATAGCTGACAAGAGCATATCAATTGTGTAGTGGTTCTACTGCCATGTGGTTGATGACATCATCAGTGATGCGGCAAAGGAATGCCCTGAAGTGAGAAGGCCCGAAGCAGCCTGTTTAGATTGCTGCCGCGACACTGCCTTTGGAAGTAGGTAATGATATGTCAGTCTCGCGATCAGCTTGGGGAGGGAGAGAAGGAAGGGAAGGGAGAGATGGAAGGGTCGGTGGGGGTCGGCTGCATGGTAGGGGGGATAGAAAGATGCTGTAGGTTTGTGATTGGGCAGTTTCCCCGAAAGTAAAATCTAGTGCATTTTTGAGGCCCAAAAATAATATGACAGTGTCTTATTTTCAGGGAAACATAGTAGTAGATATTAGGCTTATCGCCATTCCCTCCTAGGAATTTCTGAAATGATTTTTAAAAATCCCAAAATATATAGGGATTGATATTCAAAGTGATTTAAATGGCCAGAAAATGATTCCTGGCCATTTACATCACTGGCTGGGCCTAGCCAAGTATATTCATTACATTACATTTATTGACTTCTATTCTACCTTAACCTTTCAGTTTTAGGCGGTTTGTAATAAGATGTATCTGGACATTTCCAAGGAATTATATTTCAAAGCTTATTGGGGTCTTTTTACTAAGGCGCGCTAACCAATTTAGCGCATGCTAAATGCTAAGGCGCCCATAACTATAATGGGCCCCTTAGCATTTAGCGCATGCTAAATCAGTTAGTGCGCCTTAGTAAAAGGACCCCCATTATTAGACAGACATTGGATTAGCATTGCAAGACATATTTCCTAAACTGCACCTTTTGATTTATTTCCAGAATGTTCTATAATCCACTATGGTACCTAAGATCTTTATCTATTCAGCAGCACTTAATCAGATAGTGCTGCTGAAAATGTACAGTTAGCACCTATGCTAAAATCAGCTATTTTGTGGACATTCTGAGAGCGGAGTCCGCACTTATCCCCTCCTTTACAAAACCGCACTAGCATTTATAGCACCGGCCATGGTGGTAAGAACTCCAATACTCATAGAATTCCTATGAAGGTCAGAGATCTCACCGCCATGGCCAGTGCTAAAAAAGCTAGCGCAGCTTTGTAAAGGAGGAGGTTAGCCAGTTAAATGCCAATATTGAACACTTAAGGAGTTAACTTCATAAATAGGACCACATAAAACATACCCCCTCTTTTACTAAGGTGTGCTAACTGATTAGTGCGCGCTAATTGAATTAGCATGCGCTAAACGCTAATGCATCCATAGACTAACGTGCATGCGTTAACGTTTAGCGCGTACTAAATCGATTAGCGCTCGCTAATCTGTTAGCATACCTTAGTAAAAGAGGGCCATAGTCTTATTTTTATGCAGTTCTTTGTAGCTGGTTAAGTGCTGAATTTCACATTTAACCAGCTATATTTTATCTGGCTGCATATGCCTGAATATTCAATGTCAGTGCCAGGATGGGGTCCAGCATTAAATATCTGGCAATAAAGCCATCAGCAAAATGCTAACCATCACCAGCTGAATATCGGGCCCATAGTTTCCCTTGAAATGTTACCAAGCACCTAAATGGGAAACAAAGACAAAAAGAAGCTTCCAGAGCACATACATAGGGCTTTAATTGCATAAAGGTACACCTACATAATTGTGTTGAATGAGCAACATCAGGAAACACTTGGATTGTCTATCCATAAAAAAATTTTTTTCAACATAAGTAATTTATCTGCTTCAGCCAAAAAGAAAAAAAAAAGTAGACTGATCAGCAATATCATCTTAAGATGAAATCTAGACAAATCCAAACTATTTGGAGAAGCTGATTAGTCTACCTAATTATCCTCTATAAGACTTCTAGACATATAATAGCATTTGGAGATTCCAATGCATCAACATTAAGGAAAACCAAGGTCATCTTCAAATATTTTTAAGACGAATAATAGATGAAAGCAATCAAGTCAAAGGAAAATTCAGAAAGTGCAAGTTTGGGTTTTTTTTGCTTTTAACATAATTTTCTAAGGATTGTCTCTTATGATGTAATGTAAGGATACACCTAATAGCCTAATAGCAGAAATTCCCATGGCTCAAAGGGTTTCTGAAATTCATGGGACTTAACTCTATTTTCAGTTGCACTGGACCTGTTTTCCAGTTCCTCCATCTTCTTAACTATCCTCCTTTTACTAAGGCGTGCTAGCTGATTTAGCATGTGCTAAATGCTAATCCACCCATTATATTCTATGGACGTATTAGCATTTAGCGTGCACTAATCATTAGCACGCGCTAACTCGGTTAGCGCACCTTAGTAAAATGACCCCTATATCTTTAGAATAATCACTGGTAATATGACAGTATGACATTGGCAGCACTGAGTTTGAAAATTCTATGGCATGTTCTACAAAGGGCATGCATGTTGAGGGCAGGAAATGTAATAGCTGTCATTGGTACCTGTTATAATCATACACAAATGTCAAAATAACTTGTCTTTTGGACTTTGAGCTTGCATGAGTGGATTCTGTAGAAGCTCTGAGACATAAGTGCCCAGAATAAGAGCTTGGGGAGGTAAAGCCTCCTCGGCCCCCAACATATCCTTCCTTACCTCTCTGCTACTGCCCTCAGCCACTGTTGCTGTTTCAAATGACTGGCAATAGCAATGGCTAAACAAAATAAATGGGGCAATCTCTCCGTGAGCAACTGTTGGCACTGCTGGTCATGCTCCTTCTGCATCAATTTCCCGTTCCAAAGGTAATAGGACAAGCAAAGCCGGCAGCCGCATGTATGAAACCAGAGGTTCCAAACCTTGCCAGCTTTTAAAATAAATGTCCACTATTGCTTTCGAGATGCAGCTGCAGTCGGAGTGCCAGGGAAGGCGATGTTGGAGGGAGAAGATAAGATTGCAAGGGGGTGGAGAAAAAGATAATGCAGATGCTGGCTGGAAATGCAGCAGTTGTAGAGAGAAGAGATGCTCACTGTAAGAAGGTAGACACAGAAAGAGATGCTGGGTGAATGAGAAAGATGGGAGAAACACTGGATATAAAGGATGGAGAGAAAGAAAGAGATACCACATGGATAGGAGGGAGAGAGGGGAGTTAGGGATGAAAAAGGAAAGAGGAAAATGCTGGCTGGAAAGGGGTTGAGAGAAGAGGAAACGATGGAAAGGGGTGGCGAAGAAGCTGCATGGAAAGGATGGAGAGAGAAGGGAAGATGCCACAAACAAGCGGGAGGAAGGGAAAAGAAGAGAAATACTGGTTGGAAGGAGGAGATGCTACCTGGAAGGAGTAGAGAAAAAGAGGAGATACTGGATGGAAAGGGAATAGAGAGGGGAAATCTGCATGAAAGAGGGGAGGGAGAGGGCAGATGATGGATAAGAGAGCTGAATATATTGGAAGGGGTAGAGAGGAGACATTTTGGAATGGGGAGATGATAGTTAGTGAAACGCTGGGGAGTAAAAGGAAGGGGAATGGGAAAGTCTGGGGTGAGCTGTATGAAGATAAAAAGAGGGAAACTAAATAGTAAGAATGAATGAAATCTGTAGAGAGACTGAAAAATAAATGGAAGAAAGCTGAAAGGAAAAGATCAATGTTGGAGATGAATATATGCTGACCAGTGTTTTAGCACGTTACATTCATTACAGTAACGGGTGCTAGAATAGCCCCACCTATACCCTGACCCCACCCATGCCCCACCTCTATCATGTCCAGACCCTGCCTTCCACTTATCCTAGTCCCACCACCTCACCTTTCACCATTTCCTTAGTCCTCTGTACCCTTTTGGCCCTCATAGATCCTCCATTACATTTATCAACTGACAGGGCCTTTCGCTCCGTGTGGGTCTCCCCCCCACAACCAAAGCAAGATCACTCCCTGGCCCCCCAGCACACCCCCTTCCTCCAAACCAATGAAAAATTGCTCACTGACCCCAACCAAGCACACCTCTTGCCCCAAACCAAAGCAAGATCGCTCCCTGACCCCAACAAAGCACACCCCTCCCCCAAAGCAAACCAAGATAGCTATTTGCTTCCCCAGCACACCCCTCCCCCAAAAGCAAAGCAAGTACACTCCCTGCCCCCCCAGTACACACCCCTTTCCCCAAACCAAACAAAAATCGCTTCCTGCCCCCCAGCACACAGGTTTTGGCTTATCTGAAGTCTCCCGGTTTTTGTGGTGGTCTGCAGTGGTTCCAGGCTCGCAGCATCGCAGGCTCCTTCTGAGTGAAGTGTCACGGAGGTAAGCCAATGTTTAAACTGTTGCAGGCTCAAGAAACCGCCACACGCTTGTGCTGCTCAAAACCACCGCACGCTCTACTGCGCATGCGGAAACCACCGAACTCTCCTTCTTCTGGCTCCTTCTGCGCATGCAGTGGCATGGAGGCACAAAGCACGGACGGATGCAGGTTGAAGTGTGCATGCGTGCCAAGGATTATATTATAGCGGATTATTAACGTAGCAGCCAGTGAAGTGCAAAGCACTAGAATTTTCCCCTGACGCATAGGTGGAGATTGCGAAACGGGAGACCCGTCGGGAAGTGGATTATTTTGCTACCCGTGGAGAAAATTGTGAATTGTCAAGATAAGTACTTTGGTTGAATTACTTGACTTGCATTGCAGACAGTGCATGAATGGAAGCATTTATTGTTGGAAGAATCATTTCACCAGTTCACTACAGAATGTTTGTACATGAGACTCTCAGTGAATGATTATATTGATATGTGGACTGTGTGTTAATATGTATAAGAATAACATGAATGGAATCTTGGAATGTTTAATCACTATAAGGGTGTGAAGTGAGTTTTTTCTGCCGATGACTGAGGGTGAGCCTACCTGTTTTACATTCCCCATTAGGATTTAACAGGGTGGGGCTCTTTACATCTGAGGCTTTTCCTCCACTATTTACTCTGCAAGTGCTATGTGTTTGGATTCTGGGTCTGATTGAATATGATTGATGAAGTTTAGCATCAAAATCAGTGGTAACATCTCCGACACTCATAGGAATTCTATGCGACACTAAAAACTGTACTACAGTTTTGTAAAAAGGGGGATAGTGAAGATGAAGAAGACAGGGGAATAGAGATAAATGACAAATGGACAGGAAACCCTATCAAGAGAGTAAAAAAAATAAAAGAAAGCAAAATTCAAAGGCTGGGGCCAACACAATTAGAAAATTTAAATGACTAGATGAAAAAAGTAAAAAAAATAAATAAATAAAACAATTTTATTTTTAATTTAGGATACAGTAGTGTGGTAGTGCGAATCTAAATTTAAAAAAAGCAATAAAACAAAAAATGCAAAATAAAAATGATACCTTTTTTATTGGACTAACTTGATACATTTTTCTACTTGTGTCCATATTCTCTTCAAATCAGTAGGTTTTGGCCTCTGAAAACTAATCAAAAAAATATTAACTTAGTAACAAGGTATCATATTTTCACTTTTCTGTTGTATTTTTATTTCATAGGGGTGCTTTTACCAAACTGCGGTAAAAGGTGGCCACAGCATGCCCTTTACACAAGTCTTTCCCATCACTGATGTCATTTTTACTACAGCGGTAAAATGGCAAAAAAATCCAGTTTTCTGCATTATTGACCATGTGCTAATTTTCCCATTAACGTGTGAGCCCTACTGCCACCTATTTGTAGGTGGTAAGGGCTCACGTGCTAACTACAAACTAATTAGCATGCGGTAATGTATCTGTGCTGATTAGCACAGAATACACCTACTCTCCACCCCACCAACCCCCCAGTGCTAAAAAAGTGTATTTTTTAGCATGACTATATAATTAATAAACCCACTCTGAGTATATATTGCTAAGCAGTCTTTACTTTAGAACAGGGATAGGAACTCCAGTCCTTGAGAGCAGTATTCCAATCGGGTTTTCGGGATTTCCCCAATGAATATGCATTGAAAGCAGTGCATACAAATAGATCTCAGGCATATTCATTGGGGAAATCCTGAAAACCCGACTGGAATACAGCTCTCGAGGACTGGAGTTCCCTACCCCTGGTTTAGAAGTTTATTCAAATTGTAGATCTTAAGCATTGGAGATTTTGCTACCACGGCCGGCAATAAAAAAAAAAGCCTAGCTTTGTAAAAGGTGGGGCATGCTCCCACAACTCAATTCTATTGGCTCCAAAACCCCTCCACCAATAATAGCAATAAACAGAAAACTACTAAACCACACTTGGTATATTCATTGTACTCGGATCAAAAAGAAATGTCTCCAGCTACTTTAGTAAAAAAAGGAATAGCTATTTCCTTGAAAAGTTATCAGGCACTAACATGGGAACTTTCAATAATAGGTAGCCCCTACTGCAAACATCTGTGTGTTTAACTAAAGAACATATTTCCAGCCACAATACCTAGCATATTTTTTTATTTCCAGAATAAGCTTAAAATCAGAAAACAAATCCTGTCCAGAAAAAAAAATGAGAGAAAGAGATGGCTCTCTGTGAAACATTGGACTCCTTTTATCAAGGCGCACTAGGGATTTAATGCGCGTAATAGCACGCGCTAAACCGCTGGCCGCGCTAGCCACTACCGCCTCCTCTTGAGCAGGTGGTAGTTTTCGGCCAGCGCAGGGGTTAACGCGTGATGAAAAGTCACGCGTGTTAACCCCGCTAGCGCGGCTTGATAAAAGGAGCCCATTATCTTGAGATATTTTATTGTAAATGATTCTGTTGCCTCTCCTACACAGTGCCTTAACATCCAAGCCACCGTCAGTCTCATTTTCCATATAAAAATTAGATTAAAGATAATTGCATCTTCCGTTGTCAATTGCATTTACATTGGATAAAAAAAAGTACCACAGTAAGAATTTTTTAAGTTTCTCAGGGGGAAATAACCTTATACTTGTTATATTCAGTATTTAGAAAATGCAGATTCTAAATGCTAGCTACATGTTCCAGAGCTTTGAGTTTACGATGCAAAACAAAACTATCTTTAATTCCAGAAACTCCTATACAGTAAGTAACCTTCTGGGACTTCAAACTTGAAAAATACTTTTTAGTGAAAAAACAGTACTTTTCTCAAGTTCTTCTAACCTGTTTTCAGGGCCGGATTAATCAATAGGCTCAGTAGGCACATGTCTAGGGCCCGAAACTGTGAGGGGGGCCCGCTGAAGGAGGACGATTAACCTTGCTATTTTTTAAAACAGCAAAGGCCCCGCAATGGCAATGACCCCCCCCCCCCGCAGCAACGGCAACAGACGCCCCCCCCCCCCCCGCCCGCAGCAACAGCAACACAGACGGATCTGTTACTGGAAGGTTCTGCGATGACTGCTTCTGCCAGACCATTTTGGCTGTGCCATGAGTCATGGTATTTTAGAGGTCGTTCAACTTGCTATGGGCAAATGGAAAAGTGAATTTTTCTATCCAAGTCCTTTGTGTCTACTGTCAGTCTCATGAATAGGATCAGGGTGCCTAGTCTGGTGGAATCTCATTGGAGGGAAAAGAAGGATTCTGCCTGGAACCAGATAGATCATTGTTGTTGGAGATGTATTGCATTCTACTGAGACTGGGCATAGAGGGAAATAGCAGCCTCCCAATTTTCAAAACCATCAAAGAAGGATCGGCAGACTGCAGAGGGCAGAGAGGCTCAGCCATGTACACGTCCCAATATCTGAGGAGTGTTAGAGCATCTCATTGGTATGCATTCTGCCACTGTCTTCTCCCCATCTGACATCCTTCTATGTATTTTACAAAAAGCCTGGCATCTAGCAGAACCTTTTATAAAACAATGGCGGAATTGTGAACACCTTCACCTGGTCATTCCATTTTCTTCCTCAATGACCTATGTAAAATGTCTCTTTTTCCAGCTATTATAAAAGGTTCAGTCTGCTTTACCAACCCACTAGGAAACTTGAATCTATGTATGCCCTTCCCTTTCACATCTTACTATTTATTTGTTTATTAGTTTTATTCTATACTTAATGCTATTTAGCATTCATGTTCTTGGATAGAAAAACAAAAATATTTATTTTAACCAACCTGATTATATAGAGCAGTAGTCAAATTGCACACCGCCTACACTCTGGCTAAGTCTAGGGAGTAATCAATGTAACAACAAAATCCCAAATGATAAAAGTAGAAGAGAACAAACCAGGATAAACAACTCAACTAACTAGGAAACAGAAAGGCCTTTTGTTTAAAATGAAAAGATGACACCATTGTTCTCTGACGGGAACCTGCTACTGTAGTAGCAGTATTCTTAAGCAACTCAAGTGTTGGGAGGGTCTCAAGGAAACAAACAATACCTTGACTGCTTAGGATAGCCAGATTTCATTTAGCAGGTAAAAGTGCTGCTTCTACAGATATGAGAAGAAATCCACTGCATTTGAACACAAGTTTTGCCTGTAGAGTTTATCTGTCCCTTCTGAAATAGCAGGAAGTGACATCATCATTCTGATTCACGGTCTGAACTGCAGCTCCTGATCTTACCCACTTTCATCCTTTGCACACTTTAAACTTGTCACTGGATACCTAAAAAAATTGTCCTGGTCGATCAGAGACTTAAAAGAGTCAAATCAAAGGAAGTAGTGAAAACTCCAAATTCCAGTGGTAAGATCCTGGTGTGCTATGGATTCTTGGTCAGAAAGGCTGCCAAAGATATTGACTTACTCTTTTTGGTGGAATCAAAACCATGCGATTGGCAATTGTTGCATGCACATTGATCTGCATTTGGTGAATAGGAGGGTAGAAGGCCTGGAGACATGAATCAATGTACATGTGAAAACTCTGTCTGAAGTGCAGGCAGTAAAATATGACCATTTGCTCACAAAAATGGATGATTTGAAAACTGTGGAAGAAGGAGAAACTTGAGAATATGAGGAGCAGTAGAAGCAGATAATCAAGGGGCTGTGTCCGCCATTCTACACACAATTTACGTGCAGCTGATCGATAATGAGATGGGAAGTCAACTAGTAGAATTAGAACATTCTGGTTGGGCTCTAGGATTACCACCAATCAGCTGAGAGATATCTTTATGTGCTTCCTCAAATACGCTGACAAAGAACAAGTGCATCAACAGGCTCAGAAATCTACTCAACTCACGTTTAATGGTACTACTATATAGATTTATCAGGTTGTTTCTAGTGTTATAGTGTAGAACTAAAAAGTCTTGAAACGTGCATTGGATATTCTTAATAAAGAATGCATTTGTTATTTATTTATTCATTTTTCTATACTGTTCTCCAAGGGGAACTCAGAATGGTTTACATGAATTTATTCAGGTACTCAAGCATGTTTCCCTGTTTGTCCTGGTGGGCTCACAATCTATCTAATGTACCTGGGGCAATGGGACGATTAGGTGACTTGCCCAGAGTTACAAGGAGCAGTGTGGGTTTGAACCTACAACCTCAGGGTGTGGAGGTTGTAGCTTTAATCGCTGCACCACACTCTCCCCTGCATCAACTGACTGTGGGCCTTGGATGAAATCTGGAAGCTATTGGTGGACATGAGGCTGAGTACTCAATCAGCACCAACTGTGCCTACACCATCTGCACTCTCTGACTCTAGATCTAAAGTAGAGCAACAGCAGAAGGTCTTTAATATAGCAAAGAGAGTCCATTCAGCTGCAGCAAGAGATTTAGTGTGACCCTGTAAGGCAAGGGTGTCAAAGTCCCTCTTCGAGGGCCGTAATCCAGTTGGGTTTTCAGGATTTCCCCAATGAATATGCATGACATCTATTTGCATGCACTGCTTTCATTGTATGCTAATAGATCTCATTCATATTCATTGGGGAAATCCTGAAAACCCGACTGGACTGCAGCCTCGAGGAGGGACTTTGACACCTCTGCTGTAAGGGGAGGCCCACGATTTAAAATTTGAACATGAGGTTTAGTGACAATTTTCCTTGCCTCTGATTGTTAAATGGACAAATACTACTGTATATTGCTGTGTGTGGTAGAGAATGACACGGGGACAAATTTGTCCCCATCCCCGTGAGTTTTGTCCCTGCCCCACCTCTGTAAGCTCTGCCTTAACCACACAAGCCTCGAACACTAATGATTTTAAAGTGTCTGAGGCTTGTGCAGATGAGGACGGAGCTTGCACGAATGGGGACGGGACAGGAAAATGAGTTCCCGTGGGGGATGGGGAAAAATTTGTCCCCACGTCATTCTGTAGTGTGTGGTATGATATTTGCTTGGAATTTTGGTGGTGGTGACTATGAATGTGTGTGTGTTCTTGAGTGGTTGTTAAGGATGAATGTGTGTATGCACGGAGAAAATGCCAGTCCATATTCAAAGCGAGTTAGCCAGCTAGGAATGGCTGTATACCAGTTAACTTACTTACCAGCGACTATCTGGTCATTCTCAGTAGCTCTTAACCAGAATCCTTTGCAACGTCTCTCTTCTGGCGGTGTTTATTTTCAAAACTTTCAGACACTGGGGCAAGTCCGTTTGGGGGTTCCTGAAGAAGAGGAATACAGCCTCGAAACGGAGCTTTGTAGAACCGTAGGATTTTTGTCAACCAGCAACGAGCACCAACAAAAATCCTTACAGTTATAATTTGCCAGAAAGAATGAACGGCTGCTGGTATGTGGAAGTAAAAGCAGAAACAACCAAAACAAAACTGCAGACTGTGTACAAGATGCAGGCAAATTTTAATATGACAAGAACACAATATATAAAACCCTTTTACCAATAAAGGGACCCGACACGGTCCGTGTTTCGGACAAACCTTCGTCAGGGGTCCATGGTAAAATAGGGGGGCAAAAAACCCCACAAAAAAATGAACAATCTCGACGGGATGCCTGTGTGTATCAAGTTCGCCAAAAAAGCCAACAGCAGTAAAGCGTTTAGCCCCCCTATTTTACCATGGACCCCTGACGAAGGTTTGTCCGAAACACGGACCGTGTCGGGTCCCTTTATTGGTAAAAGGGTTTTATATATTGTGTTCTTGTCATATTAAAATTTGCCTGCATCTTGTACACAGTCTGCAGTTTTGTTTTGGTTACTCCTGGCTGATTTTTTCTGCAGATCTTTTTTGGATCCCCTTTTTTTGTTGAAGTAAAAGCAGAGAAACAACAGCAGATGAGCGTTAAACATAAGTGCTTGATTTAGCTTTCTTTAAACAGACTATTACATTCTAGTACAGGAAACATAGGGCTCCTTTTACTAAGGTGCGTTAGAGCCTTAGCGCGCGGAATAGCACGCGCTAAATTGCCGCACGCGCTAGACCTTAACGCCAGCATTGAGCTGGAGTTATTCTAGATGTGTACCGCGCTGTGTGGCAAGCGGGAATTTCGTGCGTGCGCTAAAAACTCTAGCGCACCGTAGTAAAAGGAGCCCATAGTGATGCAGTGTACATCATTTAATTTATTCACGATTTGGGTACGTTTGTATTTAATTGCACACAAGGTGTGTCCTATGATGGTGTGCGTCACAGAGCAAAAATAGCACTGTAGGAGAGTCCTTACTAAAAGCATAGAACTTCTATCTCGCAATGGGTGGCCTATCGCTTATGAGGACTGAGGACATATCACACCACCTAGGAAGTGACATCAAAGAGTAAACCGACACTGACATGGGTATGTTACTCACGCCGGAGAAGATAAAAAGGTATGGAGAAAGGGAAAGGGTGCATAGGCGGCAGGGGGGCAGGGAAGAGGGGAGGGGAGGGGCAACACCACCCCAAGCAATGCTCACCCTTACTATGCCATTGAATGCATTCCTTTTTCAGCAAAGTCAGTTTGCCTAAAACTAAGTGATAATGTCTACAGTGGCATAATGCATGAGCTGTCTTATTGTACACGTTATATTAATTATTGCATTTGTCAAATGTAAACCTTTAGGAAAAAACAATCAGGCAAATCCATCCCTTTCAGACTCAGGGCTCAATGCTCTAAAGCCTCCAATCTTCTAACGATCGTCGCTAAACTGGTTTGATTGGTTTAGCAAACAATTGTATTTGCAGATCTGATGTTCTAAACAGGCTCACCACATGGTTTTACGTGCGGTCCTACATTCTCCAGATCTGGCATGCAAATTAGGTCATTAATATTAAAACCAGGCATCCGATTGATGCCCTAACCTATTTCTAAGCTACGTAAAATAAGGGCATGTGGGCAGAAATGCACTACGTTGTATTTGTTATACTTGTTATACCTGGGGGGGTTGTTTTTTTAAATCTTTATTGATTTTAAAACTTTGATAGTGCAATACAATTGGTAAATCATAAATACTGCATAGAACGCACTAACTATACAATTATTGCATTAAACAGTTATTTACTCCCATTCTCATCTTAATTATTAATACAATAATACATATGATGATTTCAATATTATAATTAAATAATTTAACTCCTCAAAGTACATTTTCCTCCCCCCACCCACCCACCCACCCTCCCTGGATGTGTAAAGAAATCTAATGAAAAGGAGAGAAACATGACCCTTACTGTAATGCAACAAAAGTAGTCAATGGACTCCATACATCATTAAAGGACTTACTAGTCCCCAAACGTTCCGCCATCATTCTTTCATACTTATACTTGTGCACACATTTACCCACCAAAAAGTGTAATTAATCCTGTCATGGTTCTTCCAATTATGTGTGATCAGTTGAACAGCTATTCCCATCATGATCAGGAAAAGGTGACTTTTATACTTATCTAAAGTAGGCTTAACATGTAGTAACATACCACAAATTACAGCTTCATAGGTTGGGGACTTGTTATACCTGTTAATGTTTGATTCTGTTTATTTTGCTGCTGGGTATCCGCATGTGGTTCATAGTTTGATACAGATACTGTAATGTGACTCTTTATCATGTATGTGTTTGCCCTGGTCGATAGGACTGACCTGGAAAACCCAACCTGTTGGTCTGCCTGTTTTGGGGTTTGTTTGTTTTTTCATTTTTTTCTATGGGCACAGATGGTGTGTGTGAGTTGTGTAACACACACACATAATATCTGGCCCATAAAAAAAATACCATATTGCCCTCCCCCCCCCCCTCCAATGACGGCCCTCCCTGACGACCCCTACCTCCCTGAACCAGAATGGAGGCAAGAGGGATGTTTAGTAGTGTTTATGAATTGTTTAGTGGTAAGAGAAAATTTACCACTCCACTCTAGTTATTTCTTCTGACCAATCAACTTACTTTATATTTGCTAATTGATGGAATATGACACACGTTCCCAGAGTTTTGTGGAAAAGCTTTCAAAACAACTTTCTTAGAACCCGAAATAAAGAGAAATAATTCAATTTTTTATAAATTATTGAGGTTAATTGGCTCTAATTTGGATTTGTGCATGGATCTGGGTGCCCGCAATTCTTTACAGAGATGCGCCCAAATCTTGTTTTGTGCAGCCCAAAAGGGACATGACTACAGAAGGGACATGTCAGGGATGTTCCAAAGAATTACATGCAGTGTTAGAGAATTTGGGGGCTGTGTTAAGTGTTATTCTATAAAAGGCACTCAGCCTGGAGCCCCCTTTTAGAACAGCATCGTGTGCAAGATTTTCTCTCTGCCTACTTTTTGGCATCATTCACTGAGTGTGATGTGGTTTTCAATCAGCTTTTTTGCATTTGGCTGAACATTAGACTGCCCAGCCAAATGGTTTATTCTCTTTCAATTGCAGCCTTAATTATGCAGAACTATACATAGTTTTATTAAAAGGAAGATAATTTGGGAGGGCAGTTTACAATAAGAAATGTTATGTTATGTGCTGTGGCGTACCTAGCATATGTGACACCCGGGGCCCATCATTTTTTGACATCCCCCCCCCATCTGTATGAAAACATAAATTTTAGTAACAATCCACACGTCACACATGAGTACCTAGGAAAAGGCAGCAACTTCAGCACCGAATCCCTTTTGGCCTCTTTAATTTCAAAAGTCCAACAACTTCACTGTCCTTCTTCAATTTCCGCAGCTTTCGACATTGTCCATCATGACATACTAATCCTCCAACTTTCTGAAATTGGCATAAACTCCACAGTTTTAGTTGGTTCTCAAAATTCTTACGTTCCCGCTCCTACTTCGTTAACATGAATTGCACCTCATCCTCCCCTTGGAAACCAATTTGCGGAGTTCCTCAGGGTTCACCTCTATCCCCGATTCTTTTCAATGTTTATATGTCCTCCCTGAAACTCCTCCAACTATCCCCCTTGGAGATACTTTACACCTACGCCGACGACATCCTCTTCCTCCTCGAGACTGACTCTAACCTCACCAACCTCTCTGATAACATCTCCTTGTATAACGAATCTCCAATCCTGGGCTCTCACCGTTCAAATGAAACTACTTTGGCGAAGGCCCAAAATTAGATCAGCTGCCCACCCTCATCCCACTATCCTCTGGCACCATACTGCAGCTTGAGCACTCAAGCAAAGTTCTGGGAATCATCTGTCCTTCAACGATCACCTCAACTCCTTAGTAAAAAAATGCTTTTTCAACCTTCACTTGTTAAGGAAAGTCAGATCCTGCTTCCACCAACAACACTTTGCTGTCCTCGTCCAATCCATTATTCTATCCAGACTGGATTACTGCAACTCCATCTACTTAAGCCTAACAAAGAAAAGTCTTCTCAGACTGCAGCGGATTCAGAATACTGCGGCTAAACTAATCTTCGCAAAAAGCAAATTCGACCACGTCTCCCCGCTTCTGTCTAAGCTTCACTGGCTCCCAGTTATCCTCAGGGTTAACTACAAATGCGCCTGTCTAGCCTACAAGTCTCTTATTTAGGCATCCTTCCTCCCCTTTTTCCACTTTCTTGGCTCTCCTCGAATCCTAACTCCACCAGATCCACTCAAAAATTCAAACTATCCTTCCCCTCTTTAAAAGGCATATCCCATACAGGCAAACTTGGAACATCCCTCCTCTTCAGGATCACCGAGCTGTGGAACAGCTTTACTGCCCCTCTTCGGAGTTCGACCTCCCTCCAACGCTTCAGAAAGCATTTGAAAACTTGGCTTTTCTCTAAAATGTAACTACTCCCTCCCTCTCCGCTATACTAAGTCCCCTCTTTCTTTCCTTTTTACTAAGCCCTTCTTCTTTCCATTGGAGTTCCTTTCTTTATTAATTCCTGTAAACCGAGTCGAGCTCCACTTCTGTGGAGATGATGCGGTATACAAACTTAAGGTTTTGTTTAGTTTAGCATCTTACATACTGCAATGAGCAGTACAACATTAATACACCCATTGTAAAACTAAACAAGCCAGACTAGTACAGATCAATCCTGCAGTCAATCCTAACAAAAAACATGTCTTTCGAACACACAAAACACCTTTGCCTAGTATGGAATATGTAATCACAAACTAACCTCTCCCTCTTTTACAAAACTGTAGTGTGGATTTTGGCCACGGAGGTAACAGCTCTGATGCTCATAGAATTCTGAGCATCAGAGCTGCTACCACCACAGCTGGCGCTAAAAAACACTCCACAGTTTTGTAAAAGGGGGGATAAAATAGAAATACATAGACAAAAGTTAAATTGAACCAGCAAGAAGCTGGACTCTGCATACAATGTACCATAGAAACAGTGACACATGTCTCCTAAATCAATAAATTAATAGAAAATTTTTTTCTACCTTTGTCTTCTGTGGTTTCTGCTTTACTCATCTTCTTGTAACTCTCTTCCTTCCATCCACTGTCTGCATCTCTCTTCCCCTATATGGCATCTTCTCTCCTTCTTTGCCCCTTCCAGAAACTGTATGCCTCCCCCTTCCATCTCTCCTTTCACCCCCATTGGTCTGGCATCTCTCTCCTCTCCTTTCCTCTCCCACACCTCTCCTCTGCAATCCCTTTCCCTTTTTTCCCTCATTTTCCTTTTCTGTTTATTTTCTGCATCTGTCTAGATTACGTTCTTACTACCCTCTCATCAATTTCCTTTTTTACTGTCTACCTAAAGCTTGCCACCTCTTTCCCTCACCCTCCAGTGTTTCCCTAACTCAATCCATTTTCCCCCATCATGTGCCCTTCATTTTATTTATCCCCTCCTTCCATCATGTACCCTCTTTCTCTAACCCTTCCATCTAGTACCTTCTCCTCACTCTGTCCACTTCCATCCAGTGTCTGCTCCCCTCTTTCTCTCCTCCCATTTCCTTCCTGCATTTGCTCCCTTATCTCTCCCATCTGCACTTCCATCCAGCATAGGCTCCCCACTACCATCCAATGTCTGCCCTTTCTCTCTCCATCCACCCCTCTTCAATCAGCATCTGCCCCCTTTCTTTCCCTCCAATATCCTTCCCCCTTATGTCTCTCCCCTTTCTCTGTACATCAATTCCATCAGTACCACCATTTCATACCACCCTGCCCCCTTTCTTTCCCTCCACCACTCTTCCATTCCAGCAAGCCTGCTCCTTTCTCTCCCTTCATGCAGGAAGATCACGCGATAACTGTACCTTCCGGCTGCCAGTCCATCCCACTCCGACGTACTTGCTCTTGAGCGGACTCGACAGCCGCATGCTGGAAGGTCCCACGATGACTCATCTGCTGGCTCTGTTCCGGAAGAAGTAAGTTACGTCAGAGGGGGTGGACCCCCTCCAACGTAACTTCTTCCGGAGCAGAGCCAACAGACAAGTCATCGTGGGACCTTCCTGCACCTCAGCACAGCTGCCGACTCTGCTGCAGAGAAAATAAGTCAGAGGTAACGTGACAATTTATTTTTTTCATCAAAAGGGGACATCTATTAATTGACTGTGTATCCTTTCTTTCATTTCTTTCTGCACTCAGGCCCAACAATTGTTCCTTTCTATTCCCTCCCTCCCTCATTCCTTCCCATGTCCATAGTGCCCCCAGTGCCTCCATCCTGTGTCCATAGTGCCCCCAGTGCCTCCTTCCCGTGTCCTTAGTGCCCCCAGTGCCTCCGTCCTGTGTCCATAGTGCCCCCAGTGCCTCCGTCCTGTGTCCATAGTGCCCCCAATGCCTCCGTCCCGTGTCCTTAGTGCCCCCAGTGCCTCCATCCTGTGTCCATAGTGCCCCCAGTGCCTCGATCATGTGTCCATAGGGCTCCCAGTGCCTCCATCCTGTGTCCATAGTGCCCCCAGTGCCTCCTTCCCGTGTCCTTAGTGTCCCCAGTGCCTCTGTACTGTGTCCATAGTGCCCCCAGTGCCTCCGTCCTGTATCCATAGTGCCCCCAGTGCCTCCTTCTCGTGTCCTTAGTGCCCCAGTGCCTCCTTCCTGTGTCCATAGTACCCCCAGTGCCTCTGTCCCATGTCCTTAGTGCCCCCAGTGCCGCCGTCCTGTGTCCATAGTGCCCCTATTGCCTCCTTCCTGTGTCCTTAGTGCCCCCAGTGCCTCCGTCCTGTGTCCTTAGTGCCCCCAGTGCCTCCATCCTGTGTCCATAGTGCCCCCAGTGCCTCCATCCTGTGTCCTTAGTGCCCCCAGTGCCTCCTTATTTCCCCTACTGCCTTCCAGATTTTGTCCACCCCCAAAGCCAACCTGCCTGCCTGCCTACCTATCTCCCTGCCGCATTAAAGCCAGTCAGCTTGCCTGCCTACATCCTTTCCTCTCTGCCTCGGAAAAAAAAAAGCCTCTCTCCTTCCTTTCCCCCGGTCCGCACCGCTGCAGTCTTACCTCCCCGCTGCTGCTGCTAATTGCCGACAAGAAGTCTTCTTTCCGACGTCAATTCTGACGTCGAAGAGGATGTTCCGGGCCAGCCAGGCAGTGATTGGCTGGCCTGGAATGTCCTCTCCGACATCAGAATTGACGTCGGAATGAAGACTTCTTATCGGCGATTAGCAGCAGCAGCGGGAAGGTAAGACTGCAGCGATGCGGACCGGGGGATAGGAAGGAGGTGCAGGACTAGTTGCACAGTAGGGCAGGAGGACCCGGACCTGGCCGGCTGTGCACCTCCCCAAGGCGTGCACCCGGGGTGGACCGCCCCCCACCTTGATACACCACTGGTTATGTGCAATCTTATAGCCCGCTGAATCCTCATTAATTACAGTTCTAGGCGGATTACAAACAGCATATTGCTACATAAAATTCTGTATAGAGTTAAACATGTTACAAAGAATTATATATGCTATAAACAATTATACTATATGCTACATAAAGTTATCAAATTGTGCATACAGTCTGAGGTAATGTATCAAAGATAGCAGCTAACCATTAACATTGTCTTTGTTTTGAGTGACTTGTTAGTCCGAGGGCCTCTTCTATCAAACTGTGCTAGCAGTTTGTAGCACGGTAAACCGTGCTGAATGGCCTGCGTTGCTCCCGATGTTCATAGAGTTCCTATGAGCGTTGGGAGCAGCGCGGGCCATTCAGCGTAGCTCTGCGCTAAAAACTGCTAGCGCAGTTTGATAGAATAGGCCCTGAGTCTCTTTGGACCCCTAGTAGAGATTTCTTTAAAAGCCATGTTTTTAGATTTTTTGCAAAACTGTGTCATTCATACAGCAAGTGTTTAAGGTTACAGTATTGCAAAGACTTAAATACAAATGTAGATTTTCTCAGCTTGAAAAGCTATACTCATAGAAACATAGAAATATGACAGCAGATAAAGGCCAAATGGCCCATCCAGTCTGCCTATTTGCAGCATCCACTATCTCCTCCTCTCCCTAAGACATCCCACGTGCCTGTCCCACGCTTTCTTGAATTCAGACACAGTCTTTTCCTATCACTCAAACATTTCCCTAAAGCATCTGAAGTTGTCAGCTTTAAATGAATGTGTGTCATGACTTTTAACCTCAGCAGTAAAGTGGCTTCTACAGGCATTAATTTCAATATGTTATAGGCCGGTTATTTGTAAGCTTCTCGCACATGGAATTCTCAGACTGTGTTCTATGAATCTGCACGCTATTTATACCAGTCTTTGTTAGAAAGGTATTCCCTAATATTTAAAAGGAAGGGTAGGCTTTGATACTCTCAAGGCACAGCAGGACAATCACCTCTCAGAACTTCAATTGCCTCTTAAGCTGCTCTTTTATGTTAGAGGAAGTAAGAGATTTATACTGGGAAAATACATGGTGAGGCAGACCATGTATGTACACTAGTGAGAAAAATGGCAGGAGAGGTTGGGGGCGGAGGGAGATTGGGGTGTGTGGATGGAGAGTCTCACTAATGAAGGCAACTCACTAATATAACATGAAAGAACTCTTTTAAGTGGAAATGTTAAGAGCTTAACCCTTTATTTGACATTGTTGCTCAGAAGCAACATGTGTCTTCTATGGCTCTTATGGGAGATCTGTATATCCAAATGCCTGTTTACTTGGCACTGTTGCTCTCGTTCAACATCAAGTTGCATAAAGCATTCGTTTTACCCTCTGCCAATTAAAGGGTAAATAACACATGAAATACTATTCCTAGTTAAATAAAGCCAAATAAATGGGCACAAAATAAGACAAGGCTCAGGCAGAACACAAAAATATTGGGGGGGGGGCCTGTTTTCAAAAGAGTTATCCTAATGTAACTGTTACGCCTGTAGAATGAGGCTCTAGAGTTTGGCAATTTCTTGTGTTAAAGAAGAAGTTCTTTCCTATCCTTGCCCAAGGTTTTGGGAAAGCAATCATCTCATGAATCAAGTTCAACTTAGGGCTAGGTTAAAGTACTACTGACTCTGATTAAGGTTCTCTGTGACTGATCTTGAACACGACTCTAAGGATTTTGATGAAATTGGATCAATCTACGATTTTCGGTGAGAGAAAACAATTTATCTAGGTCTACAGTTTGGCAAAACTGATTTGGGGGAGGGTGTCAAACAAGAGATTTTCAGATGTTCAAAGCACACAAAATCAAGCAGAGAGGTGAAAATCAATCCAAAACTGAAAACAGCTCTCTCAAAACTTCAAAAGGGAGGAGGTTCTTAAAAATTAAAGGAGGAAAAAGCATCAGATCCCCGCTTGCTGCCCGATATTCTCATGTAAAACAGACTTGAAAGGGAAACCACATCATTGGCTGAAAAACTTCCTTCCTTCTGAAATTATTAATGTTCTAAAAATATTAATTTTAAACACTGTAAGGGGCAAATTCTATAAACGGTATCTCGATTGTAGGCAGCGGTAGGCATCCTACCATTGTCTAATAAGCCAATTGGAACGCATGTAAAAATAAAATCCAAGGCAGGCAATCTATATTGTAGGTATTTTTGCAAGCCTAGGGAGACACATAGGGCAGCCTAAGCTCACCCAAGGCTAGGCGTGGATGTGGTTTCACCCGGAAGTGGCCTTAGACAAGCTTAGGCGGCCCTAAGCATCTTCCTGATAGTTTTGTAGCAAACTTAGCCGTGCCTCAGAGACCGAATCATCCAGCTGAATAATAAAAATTATTTATTGCATGTCATCAGTCTAGATCTCAATCACTGGCATCAGGCTATTTAAATTTTCAATTTTTTAGTATTTTTGACTTTTATATCTTTTTAGTTAAATATTTCAATAAATATCAAGGACAATAAATTCGTTAGCTTTAAAACACTATAACATCTGTTTTAAAGCTAACGAATTTATTGTCCTTGATATTTATTGAAATATTTAACTAAAAAGATATAAAAGTCAAAAATACTAAAAAATTGAAAATTTAAATAGCCTGATGCCAGTGATTGAGATCTAGACTGATGACATGCAATAAATAACCCATGGCACGGCACCCAATTACCTAATTAATCGTTTCCATCACTATCAACCACCAAGAAGAAGGAGAACACAGAACCTTTTCACCTATCCACCACTCAACGGAACTTGTCGTAAGAAACTATACGACAACCTCCTGGGGACACAGGCAGCTAAAATAGACTCTGACATCTCAAAATTACTGACCAAAACAACAGACATAAAAGAGTTCCGCAAAGAAATAAAAACACTACTGTTCAAAAAATATCTCCCATCACTCTAACCACCACCCAATGAGTTCCCAACCAACGACTTCGGAAACACCCATCTATACTATCTCTTTGTCTGTGACCTAAAATGTAATGTAACTCTTCTACTTTACACCAGATTTAAACGATCGAGTTGCCATGTATTACCTCTGCAAAATACACTATCTTCTGTTATATGTAATAACTTATGTGACAAGTATTATCTTCTGTGAACTTGAAGTATCATAACTCTTTACTGTTACTGTAATATACTCCTATCCTGAAATGTAATTCTACTGGAAATGTCCAGATATCTTCTACAATGTAATCCGCCTAGAACCGCAAGGCACAGGCGGAATAGAAATCCCTAATGTAATGTAATGTAATTGTGTTTCAGGCACTGTCGGTTATCCCCTGACGAAGCCACAGCGGGTGAAACGGTGGCCCCGTTGGGATTCAACAGTGCTCCTAACAGATAAGTGCTTCTTAAGTTATGCACTATCTCATTTAATGTCCTTGATATTTATTGAAATATTTAACTAAAAAGATATAAAAGTCAAAAATACTAAAAAATTGAAAATTTAAATAGCCTGATGCCAGTGATTGAGATCTAGACTGATGACATGCAATAAATAATTTTTATTATTCAGCTGGATGATTCGGTCTCTGAGGCACGGCTAAGTTTGCTACAAAACTATCAGGAAGTAACTTTGTATCTTGGTAATTCATTTGATACTTCCAGCAGTACTTGTCTTTTGGCCCTAAGCATCTCCCTAGGGCCGCAACAGGCACTTGAAATGTATGCCAGAAAAATGGCCATCCCTCCTGCCGTTGATCTTCAGGGGATGATGGCAGGAGGAATTGGGCACTCTTCTGCCATGGACATTCAAAGGGGGAGGCTTGGGGGTTCCGGCAGGAGGGACTGGGCATCCCTCCTGCCAGCTAACTTCGCTGGGGGGGGGGGTTTCCTGCCATGGCTGCTGAACTGATCGCGGCAAGGAGATTCCCTTGCCATGATCAGTACAGCAGCAACGTGATTCTCTAACCGGCGCCTGTGACATGGACACCGGTTAGAGAATCTGAGTGGTTAGGCAGGGTTAGGCATCAGGACAGATGTGATTCTATATAGGACACTTGTGTGGGATTCTCAATGGCCAGTTAGATGGCTGCTGAGACTGGGCGGCCTATACAGAATCCAGTCCTAAATGTTCAATTCAGTTGCTTATTTTCAAATCATTCAATGTGCGACCAAAAATCAAGTGTGAAGCTTGTTTTCACCCATTAAATAATGACAACTTGAACACGTGCAAAAAATATATAATCAATAATCCAATTAAGGAGTAACTTCTCAATGGTAGTTCATTAGATTTTCTCCATTGCTAACTTCTATTACTCTTCAATTGTTACCATCTTCTTTGCGATCCAGAGTCTAGAGTTGGCAGCAGAGGAGAAGGGTACAGATAAGAGGGACTTACCCAATGAATGAAGTTCACAGGGGTACGGGGGGAGTATAAGGGGAGATAAGTGATGAGATATATTAAGGTGCAAGATTCCAAAAGAATAAAATTTTCATGCCAAAATGCCCAGATTGGGCGCCAGCATTTACACCAGATTTCAATTGGTTTAAATACTGGTGCCCGGCTTTTGGCATGGAAATGGGTTCTAAGCAGTGCTCCCTCTAAGCGGGCGGGTGTTGTGAGCAAAATTTTTTTCGCTGTGCGCTAAAAATATCGGGCGCCAGCAAGTTATGAGCCAACTCGCCCGATTCTCCTCTCGCCGCCCTGCCCGCCGTGCGCTGTGACGTGAAACTTGTGCGCTGGATGTAATATTTTGTGCGCCAGCGCACGCCAGCGCAGCTTAGAGGGAACACTGGTTCTAAGTGCTATTCTATAAACAGCACTCATGCCAATTTCTTCCAGTGCCAAAATCTTGTCACCATTAAATGCTCTCCTTATGTGGTCCCTTGCGTACTTATGCTCTGTGCATTTATTCATGTAAGAGACGTCTAACTATGAACGCATATAGGTGTCCTTTAACCATTTTATTTATTTATTTATTTTAAAAATTTCTTTACCGTTTAAAACTAAACGGTATACATAATTTACATACATGGTTTTAAAACAAGAACATAACAAAATAGACATACAAACAATCCTCAGAAATCATATCCACAATCTAATACGATTGTATAAAAAAAGATCATGAATAGTTCATCAACTCTGCCAGAGAGGAAAATTATTGGCTAGAAAAAGGCATCTACAAATAATTGCGTCTTGAGTAATTTCCTAAACATGCCCGTTTCACGGCAATTTCGTATTTAGCCCACAAGGGAGTTCCATATTTTAACTCCTGCACAACAAAAAATCATTTTACCAGTCTCAACATGCCATGGATTCACATTCGTCCTCAGTAAAGCTAGATTCTCAGAACGTAATGATCTGTTTGGTGTATAACTAAGCATGTTATTTTCAAACAATTCTGGAATGCTTCCATACAAGAACTGATGGCAGATTATTACTGCTTTATATTGTACTCTGAAAGTAACTGGCAACCAATGCAATTGTTGGAGATGTGGTGAAATGTGATCATATTTAGACAATCCCATTATCCATCTTGCGGCTGCGTTTTATATAACCTGCAATGCCCTATATTCAGTGCTTCTACCTATAAAGATAGTAGACTGATTATAGGTACTATGGGCTAGATTCACTAAGCCCACGGATCAGATCAGATCAGATCCGTGGGCAATCCAAGTCCGGGCAACTGATTCTGAACGCGCCTGCATGCAAAGCAGGCAGATCCGAAGCACTCCCCCAACTGACCGCACAGATCGCTGAAGAGCGATCCTTGCGCATGCGCAGACCATCTACTTTGCCTTAGATGGTCTGTGCGTGCATTTGCAGTCCGTGCTTTTTTTTTTAAAAAAAACTTTTTTACTCACGAGCCCATGGTTTTAACCCGCGGGCTTAAAGCGGGTTAAAGCCACGGGCTTGCGCTGCAGGGAAGGGAGGCAGAGCAGGAGAGTATAGGGGGCGGCAAAAGGCAGAAGAATCAGGGCTGAATTAGGGCTGAACAGGGTGGCAAAAGGTAGGAGAATTGGGGTTGAATTAGGGTTGAGCAGGGCGGCAAGAGGCAGGAGAATCAGGGCTGAGCAGGATGGCAAAAGGCAAAAGAATCGGGGCTGAATCAGGACTGAGCAAGGTGGCAAAAAGCAGGAGAATCGGGGTTGAATCAGGACTGAGCAGGGTGGCAAAAGGCAGGAGAATCGGGGCTGAGAGCAGGGTTTTTACACAAGCGATTGGTCCTCAGCAGTCGCTTGTTTTTGGATCAGCCAGACCAGTCTGTGTCCCTCTTTTTTTTTTTTTTTTAGTGAATTGCGTCTCTGCCTACTTTGCATGCCATTTCCCCTCATTTGCATGCACAGATCGGAATCAGATTGGTACACAGATTAGTGAATCAGGTCAGAGGAAAATCGGGTCGCAAAGGGGTTGCAAACCGATCGGTTTGCTTAGTGAATCTAGCCCTTAGTTAAATACTGATGCTGGTGCTTAGTATATTTATTTCACCAACCAAATATTGAACTAAAAAGAGTTTTAGAAAATTACTCAATGAGGCTAGCATATGGTCCTGCACAGGTCCCCTGCTATCTTTACTTCCCCTCCCTTCTCGCTCTCTGATCCACAGAAGATCTCTCTTTTCTATCTCTAGAGAAAGAATTTCTTTGACAGCTTCCTTTTCAGCTCCCAGGGAAAAACCAGTAATTCCCTCCAAACATTTTCAATATAATCCCTCCTAAATAGTCACACTCTTTCTTAATTCTGAGGTGTAGACAGGATTATATTGAATCCTGATCTAAGACCTGAACCATTGATAGACACATAGCACATCATCCAGATCTTTCCAGAGAAGAAAAATATTTTGCTTGTTTGACAATTTAACACTGATGAGAAATGTTTTCACTTGCTTCTATTCATTTTTTTTTTTTTTTTTTATTGCTGCTATAATAAATATGCAATTGACTACCCTAAGATTAGTTGAATGTTACCTCTTCAGAGAAATTCTGTTCTATTTTATTCTGTTTTGGTGACTATCTACTACCAAAATAGTGCAATTGTAAAAAGATCATTAGCATATTTTCAAAGGTGGATGGAGAATATGATGCAGATATAAACCCATGTTACCTCAGAATAGGTATGAACCATAAATGGTGCTTGTAAAAATCTCAGAGTCGGTAATATTTACGCATATCACACAATGGTATCTTTTCAAGTGATTAGGATGATGCCTTTTTTTCAACCTCTTTTTTCACCCTGGCTCATTCTCATATTTGAGCTTATATTAGCAAATATTGATAATACTGTCGTTGAGAAAGCTCAAAAGAATAAATGAATGGTTTCATACATATTATTCTTTTCGGGTAATGTCTCCAAAGTGGAAAAGAAACTAGTGTTTAGATCAAAAGGCTGTGAAACCTATTGTAAATTCTCCCCATCTCAACATTGTAACATAGGGCATTGAAACTAGAGGACTCCAGAACAAATGGGTTTAACGATCCCCTCCACAGAGCAAGGTCTGTGGCAATCTTTGAACACCAGAAGAATGAAAAAGCCTGCATTGGGTCTCTGGGACTGGCCAGGGATTGTGTCCTCAAAGAAAAATCAGAAGAATACCTAGTGTCATCATTTTTGATCTTGCTTTTTGTATGAATAAGATTTTGCACTATTGTGAGGACGGGATGGGGATGGGGGACAAACTTTGCCCTTGTGTCATTTTCTAGCCCCCAATTTAAAAAAGAGAGAGTGAAAGACCTAACCTAATGTCTGTCTTTTTCTCAGCTGTCTTGTCTTGTATGTGTTTACTAACCTAACCTGGTTCTGTTTAGTAATTTAACATTAACTTGCTTCTAAGATACTTTTTATTTCTGTACACCGCCTAGAAATTTAATTAAGCGGTATAAAAATTTTTTAATAAACTTGAAACTAAAAGAAGCAGGTAGGCTCTTTATTGTGAGATCTAATATCTGATTCTGTGTGTAATCCTAATTGCTTTTGTGATTAGGATACGCAGATTATTTCATCCAGTTAAACTTCAAAAATGTGTATTCTGAGCTGTGAAATCTAAGTATTTCCCCTGTAGACTTGCCTCACAGATTTAATCACATATTACTAATCAAAGCACCCTGAAATATTACTTGTTTTCTTTTAAAAGATAAAACTAAACTTTTACCTATCTACATCCTTGAATTTCTTTCCTAGCCAATGCCAACAACTTCTAAATAATTTAATTGAACTAACTGGTGAGTGGGTCTATATGGTTTGAAAATGGGGAACATGAAGTTGGGGTGAGTAGAAGAGGGGAATAACACCTCAAATATGCTAAAGAGTATAATTATCCTGCCTTTCCATTTGACTTAGAGGTACGTAAAAACAGAAGGCCCTACAGCAAACATACAAAGCTCTAGAGAGAATATTCCGTTTCAATAAAACAAACAAACAAAAAATAGCTCACTGGCTATCCCAGCAATATAAAATGATAAATAAAAAAAATTCATCTTTTGCTAAAGAATTTGACATAGAGCACTTAGGGGGCAATTCTATAACATAGACAAACTAACATTTATGCACTTCTAACATGGGTAAATGCTTAGAATATTGATATCTATGCATGCACACTATAAATGTCAAAATTTTACTATGCATTATTTTACCATTAAAAAAAACAAGTAATTTACGTGGAGGGACATAATCAAAAGAAACATCTAAGTCTGATTTAGACTTAGGGTGTTAGTCGCCTAAACTAAAGCTTAACTTTGTATACCGAGTCATCATTCTGAGAAGGCTCGACTCGGTTTACAGCAATTAAATAAACAGGGAATGATTTACAAATGATAAATAGAAGATAGCAAAAAGAATCAATTTTCAAAATGTTTGGCAAATAGAGTAGTTTTTAAAGATTTACAGAAAAATTGAGAAAGGGGAGATCATTCCAGAGGGGAGATCATTCCAGAGTTGAGAGAATTTAAAGACCAAAGATTGATTGAAGATCTTGACTCCTTTAATCCCTTTTTTAGAAGGAAGGGAGAGTTTAAATTGTTGCATACCTCTTGCAAAGGAGAATCGGTAAATGTTCTGAAATAAAGGAATAAGAGGATTAAAGATACCATGTAGAATTTTAAAAGAAATACAAGCACATTTAAATTGAATTCTAAACTAAACCGGGAGTCAATGAAGACTCTGAAGCAAAGGGGTCACATGGTCAAATTTACATTTTCCAAAGATCAGCTTCGCAGCAGTATTCTGAATTAATTGTAATCTATGAAGACAAATTTTTGTAATGCCGAGGTAGATAGCGTTACAGTAATCAAGATGAGATATTATAATTGATTGAACTAAGATAGAAAAATGACGGTGATGAAAAAGATGTCTAACCTTCCTCAGCATTTGCCCTAAAGAAGTTTTTCTTGACCAAGGAATTTATTTGGTCCTTAAAGGAACGAGAGGAATCAAAAAGGACTCCCAATATCTTGGCAGAGAACTCAATTGGTAAGGAGGACCCAGATACCAGAGCTACAGTAGGAGGAAGACAGTGCAATCTTGGACCTAACCACAAAAGCTTAGTTTTAGTTGTATTAAGCTTCATCTGGACAGATAAAGCCCAGGCTTGAAGTTTGAAAATGCAAAGATTTACTTTGGAAACTAGATTGGTAATATCCGGATCAATCTCAATCAATATAAAGATATCATCCGCATAAGTGAATAACGTTTCCCGAGCTGACATCTTAAAGGTGTTCAGCGTGGTCATATAGAGATTGAATAAAATTGGAGAGAGTGGGGAGCCTTGAGGAACCCCATAGGGAGGCTGCCAGGAATTGGAGATATCACCTTCAATATTTACTGAATAGGAATGGTACAGAAGAAATTTAGAAAACTAATCCAAAACAACCTTTTGGAGACCTAGATCTGGAAATAGCTGAAGTAAAATATCATGATGTACTACATCAAACGCTGCAGATAAATCGAACTGGAGTAGAATAGAACATTTATTTTGAAGATGAATTTGTTGAATTTTTGAAAGAAGAGAAATCAATAAGGTTTCAGTACTAAAATTAGAGCGTAATCCATGTTGAAGCGGCTGAAGTCAGCAGTGTAAAAATGTCCATTCTCGAAAGTACGTCCAAAATATATATTTTTTTTTCCAGAAATCGTCTACTTCTACATTCAGCTGTTTGATCGTCCAGATCGCTAGTACTTCTATGTTTATACCGCCTTCTTATCCCAAAAATTGTCCAAGTCCCAAACACCTAGAACAAGACCTTTTGGATATGGGAGGGGCCAGCAAAGTGATGGACTGGCTACCCAGACATTGCAACCCAGCAATGGAGGGTGGGCTAGTGAACCATAAAAAGAAGGACCCAAGCCCATAAGCCACTCTAACCACTACATTTATAGTGGAAAATGAGTTCCACCAACCCTCTCAAACCCCTACTGTACTGCCATATAGATACCAACTGCAGCCATAGGGCTATTGAGGTTTTGGACAGGTGGGCATAGTAGGTTTTGGGGGCTCACCATGACCTATAAGGGAGTTCTGGTGAGATGTTTATGTGGCACCTTATTTGTGAAGTTCACAGCAGTGCCCTATAAGGTGCCCCATTGCTGTATTGCCATGTCTGGGTGGCCAGTCCATCACTTTGCTGGCCCCTCCCACATCCATAAGGTCTTGTTCTAGGCGTTTGGGACTTGTACGATTTGGGGGATGAGAATGTAGTATAAACATAGACGTACTAGCCGTCTGGACAATCAAACAGCTGGACATAGAAGTAGATGATTCCCCCCCCCCCCCAAAAAATAAATAAATATATATATATATTTTGGACATACTTTTCAAGAATGGATATTTTTATGCTGCCGACTATGGGAGACTAGCGTCCTACATCTAAATCAGACTTGGACGTTTCTTTTGATTATGCCCCTCTATGTGTTTACTGCCAGTTCTTTAACAGTTCTTGGTACCAAGAATCCATTAGAAACTTTTAGTTTAAGTCTGCATTGGTATACTTAAAGTTAGACACCATTATTTATTTATTTTTATATTTTTTTAAAAAACAACTTATATTCCACTTATGCCATGCAATGGCAGTTGAAACTGTTGGTGCCTAATTGTTCCTTGAAGTACACATAAATTATATAAGTTATGTGTGCACCTCAGAGATATGCCCAACCATACTCTGCCTATGTGTATACCCCCTCACACTTACCTACTAAATTATTTTGGCACATATGCACTTAACAGGCACATTTGCCAATCACTAGCTCCAATCACACATAAGTACCGTTATTCTGTAAGTTATGTATACAATGGACACCTATCTTGAAGAGCCAATTTATAGTATTTTCCTTTATATGTTACTCGTATATCTACAGCAGTTAGGTGCTAACATGTACTCCAGCGCTATGGCATGTATATACCGAGTTACCCTACATATGAACATAAGAACATAAGAGTTGCCATACTGGGACTGACCAAAGGTTCACAAGCCCAGTATCCTGTTTCCAACAGTAGCCAAAGCCAAGTCTCAAGTACCTAGCTAGATCCCAAGGAGTAAAACAGATTTTATGCTGCTTATCCTAGAATAAGCAGTGGATTTCCCCAAGTCATCTCAATAATGGCCTATGGACTTCTCTTTTAGGAAATTATCCAAACCTTTTTTAAACCTTGCTAAACTAACTGTTTTCTCCACATTCTCCAGCAATGAATTCCAGAGTACTCTAATATTCTAGAAAAGATATGCATTCATTTACAGAATAAGCCCCTATCAGGTGTCCTGTTATAGAATTGTCCTGTTTTTTGTAAAACAGGAACATTACCTTAGTTTGTAGTCTGTTCCTCTCATTCTTTGGAGTCTGAAGGCATCCAGGTCAGCAGGGGTGGCTCCACAGTCCGAGCAACACCAAGCTAACTCTAGCTCTGTCTTCTGCCACTCTCCCACTGACTGTTAGGGAGTCCAGGGTCTATACAAGGCCTGGCACTGGCGCTAGCTTAACTGATGCAGAGCCTTCAAGTCTATCCACTTGTGAGGCCCTCTTGTGTGTCAGAGGCATGTTTTGGGTGGGATTATGGTGGGTTTAGGACTTGGACATTCCTCAGGAATAATCAAACCTTTAACAAAGGTTCTAGCTTTTTATTTTATTTTTTTAATGTTTGGAGCTAGACCTGTTTTAAAAGCATCTAAATACTAAAAAGGTGCCCAAACTGACCAGATAACCACTGGAGGGATTAAGGCATGATCCCCCTTACTCTCCCAGTGGTCCCTTACCCCCTCCCATCACTCAAAGTTATTTTTAAAAACCAGTACATTTTAGCCTGTATTAGGAGGGGGTGCTGAAAAGTTCTCAGCCCAAGCAGCTTCATAAGAACATAAGAATTGCTGCTGCTGGGTCAGACCAGTGGTATATCATGCCCAGCAGTTCACTCACTCGGCAGCCCTCTGGTCAAAGTCTGGCACCCTAACTGAGACTAGTCCTACCTGCGAACGTTCTTGTTCAGCAGGAACTTGTCTAACTTTGTCTTGAATCCCTGGAGGGTGTTTTCCCCTATGACAGATTCCGGAAGAGCGTTCCAGTTTTCTACCACTCTCTGGGTGAAGAATAACTTCCTCACGTTTGTATGGAATCTATCCCGATTTAACTTTAGAGAGTGCCCTCTCATTCTCCCTACCTTGGAGAGGGTGAATAACTTGTCCTTATCTAAATCTATCCCCTTCAGTACCTTGAATGTTTCGATCATGTCCCCTCTCAATCTCCTCTGTTCGAGGGAGAAGAGGCCCAGTTTCTCTAATCTTTTGCTGTAAAGTAGCTCCTCCAATTCCTTAACCATCTTAGTCGCTCTTCTCTGGACCCTTTCAAGTAGTACCGTGTCCTTCTTCATGTACGGCGATCAGTGCTGTACGCAATACTCCAGGTGAGGGCGTACCATGGCCCAGTACAGTGGCATGATAACCTTTTCCAATCTGTTCGTGATCCCCTTCTTTATCATTCCTAGCATTCTTTTCACCCTTTTCGCCGCCACCGCACATTGCGTGGATGGATTCATTGACTTGTCAATCAGAACTCCCAAGTCCCTTTCCTGGGAGGTATCTCCAAGTAATGCCCCGGACATTCTATATTCGTGCATGAGATTTTTGTTACCGACATGCATCACTTTACACTTATCCACGTTGAACCTCATCTGCCATGTCGATGCCCATTCCTCGAGCTTGATTATGTCATGTTGCAGATCTTCGCAATCCCCCTGTGACTTTACTACTCTGAATAACTTCGTATCATCTACAAATTTAATCACCTCGCTTGTCGTACCTATGTCCGGATCATTTATAAAGATGTTGAAGAGCACGGGTCCATGCACCAAGCCCTGCGGCACCCCACTGGTGACGCTCTTCCAGTCCGAGTATTGTCCATTTACCCCCACTATCTGTTTCCTATGCTCCAGCCAATTTTTAATCCAGGTGAGTATTTCACCCTCAATTCCATGGCTCGCAATTTTCCGAAGTAGTCATTCAGACATTTGAGCCCAGAAAGCAGAGAGGCACTCTAAGAGTTATTGCAGTGAATTTCACATTAAAAGTTCCAGGTACAGATGTTACTTTAACTTGCTTCTATTGTATGGTGAGTCCTCCAAAACCTACTGTACCTAAGATGACACCTGCGGGCATAAGGGCTATACCCACCTGGTGTACAGGTGGGTATAGTAAGTTTTGGGTGGGTTTTAGACATCCCATCGAAAATGCCCCTCCACATGTCATAGAATAGTAGGAAGTTCACTCCTGCCCCGAAAGCCCGCTAGACCACCAGGTAAGGCCGGGATGCTGGGGGGAAGGCAGGAGGGAGGCGGGGGTGGGTCAGAGCCGAACCAGAAGATATTCACGGTATTTCACCATTTGCGGTCCGGCTCTGCCCCTATCCCCCGCGAATCCGGAGGGAGAAGTGTATTATATAATCATACTGTATGTCTTTTGTAGATGTTGTAGCCTGTGATCAGACCCCTGAAGAAGCCGAGCATGATTTAACAGCGCAGGTATCTGAGAGTTCTATGGTAAAGAAAAACATTTACTTATGATTGTACACAGGAGTGTAAATTTTTGACACCTTTGGATATAATTCCAGACAATTAGGAACATAAGAAAAGCCATAACAAAGGTCCATCAAGTTCATCATCCTGTCTCCAACACTAGCCAGTCTGAGTCACAAGGATCCAGCAGATCCTAAAAAAATAGATCAAATTTCTCGAATCACATTTCTAAGGAAGAACATTAAAAACCTCAAAATCTACCTGACCAGGTCTGGCTCAAGAACACGGTGCTCTGAGTGAACTTTCTCTTTGATGTATGAACAATGCAGGTGTCAGGGCTCAAACCACAAGATCGGCTGCACACCAGAAGGAAACTGGTGATATAGCTTAACATCAGGGCTCCTTTTACGAAGCCGTGTTAGCGGTTTAACGCGCATAATAGCGCACGCTAATTTGCCGGCCGCGCTAGCCGCTACCGCCTCCTCTTGAGCAGGCGGTAATTTTTCGACTAGCGCAGGGGTTAGCACACGCTAAAAATGTGCATGCGATAAAGCCGCTAACACGGCTTCACAAAAAGAGCCCTAAGTTTTGGAACTCAAAAATATTCCAGACATTTAGATCCAACACCTCTTCCCTGTCCATATATGAACCCTTTCTCAGGTTCTGATGCTGCCAACCACTTCTGCCTCCCTGTCAGTCTGTGCACAGGCAGACTCTGCATCCTGTCTTCTGAGTTCCCATTACTACCCCAGCAAAAGCAAGCAGCAAATCCCAGTTAATTCTGGCCAAAGTCAATAGGAAGACAGCAAGCTGTACTGGGCATGAGTCAACTCCTGAACTGGGATTGCAAAAGCAGCTCCAACTGGCCACTGAGTTCGCTATTTTGATTGGCCACTTTTGATTATATTTATAATTTTTAAGGTTTTGACAAATTACCAAATTTTGGCCATGCCAAGTCTAAGTGATATACAATCAACCTCCAAAGAAAGAAATGAATTCCAAAAAATGATAGGAAAGTACCCAATCTCACAAAGATAAAGTTCCAGTCTTACACAATAGAACAAAAACATATCAAATCAAAAACATCATGATTGCTTCTGTTCTTGATTTGTCAGCATTAAGGGAGGTTAAAATCTATTGAAAACAAATGTATTTTAAAACTAGTTTTAAATTTCTTATGAGGCCCAGGTGCACTAAAGCCAGCGATCGTCCTGCTGGTCCTACACCCCCTAGTGATAATCTCACAAATACTGGGAGAGATGGACCTATGGTGAAACCCAGTATAGCAATTATTATATTCTCATGTAGAAATACTGAGAAAGGATGCAGGAACTTGGGAAGTTAGCTGGAAAATAATTGTGGGTTCCTCTAGGAATGTGTCCGCAGATGGGATCTGTAATATGCCTCTGTATATCCTTTAAATATTTTTGTTGTTTTCCTGATAAGTTATTTGAAATTGCATTAAAAATAAAGTTAATTCAAAAAAATTAAATAAATGGTGCCATCATCAGTTATTAACCCTGTGTTATGGTATAAATTCTACCTTGGCATTTTCCCAGCTATTGTTCAATCAATGAAGAGAGACAAGACAACCTTTTTTTTAATACAAGGAATATATCTGCTGTGGAACTTCAGAGGGGACTTCTCCCCACTACTCCCAGATTGAAGGGAATATGACCTCTTCTGCTACGAGGGCCCAGGATTTGAATTTGTGCCAGTAGTGCAGAAGAACATACAATAACCCAGGAAGGGTGGAAGAAAATGTATGCATGTCAAAAGGCTGGTGTAACTTAATGTATAAACTCCCTGCGGTACATTTAAAAATGAGAATATGCACATACTTCCATTCTGAAAATTTGCCAGTGTCTGCACAGAGAAATATGCATGAGCTATTTACATGTGTGCTTAGTTATAACATTGCCCTCTGTCATTTTGATGATCACATGCTGGAGCAGACAATTAATCTTAGATACTAAGCCGTGACAGCAGTGCAGTGTCTATTTAGCATTTGCACTCTTCTAAGGATCATTCAAAAATTATTTGGCAGACTGTTTTTAAGATATTTCAGAAGATCTCATTATTTGCATCTAATCTGCCTTTTCATGCCAAGGTGTTTTCAAAGGCAAAATGCCTTCTAAGCTTAACTCATAAATAAAATGCAGTCTGCAGTTTGCATTGCTAAGTTAAGACATCATCATAAAAGGACAACTAATTTCTTAATTCCATATTTGTCTCCCAATGCAGTGGTTTGCAGAAAGTGAGGGCCTCTAATTGCTTTTAAGTGGGCTTTGCTACTTGCCTGGCAGTGTCCTGATTACTCTTAGCTTTCTTGTGAACTCACTCAGTGTAAACAAACTATGTCAATGTTCTTTAGCTATTAGCTTTAAAAGAACTACAATTACAAATTTTATTGCTTAGTGTTATAAGAAGATGGTATCTCAAGAGAGGGTGACAGTGAGTTAACAGATAGGTCCCCAAGGGTGTCTGGCCCAGACCTACAGACTCCCTTTTCCAAACAGAAACCAGCACAATTAAAGACTTTCAAAATGATAAATCATTATACTTGGGCAGCCCAACTTGAGGCAATGTAATGAGCTGCTTTCCCTTAACATGTTGCTACTAAAAACAATTTTCTAGTCTGTCTCTTTCCCTCCCTTTTTTTCTCTCTCTACTGAACTGTTTCAGCAGTAAGTACTTGCGGTTCCTAGATTTTAAGAGACACTGCGGGGCTGATCAAATGGATATCCAAATAAATCAATTGCACGGTAACTCGGAAAATCCTGTGGTCTGATAAGTCACCAAACGTGCAACTGATTTGTTTCAAGATACAAATTGATTATAGGGATTAAGCTTGTCACAGGAAATTTGGGTGTAAAAAAATCTTGTGGAATATCATAAAAGTGCTACAAAGCAAAAATAGTGTATGCATTTATATTTAATTTAGCTGATATAAGGTGCATTCATACTTAAGAATGCTAGATGGCAAATAAGAGTGACAATTTAATTTGCTGATTTTGAGTTTACCTCATTCACTGTGTTTAGGTTTATATTTGGTCTTTTTACTACTGTCAGGCTAGTAACAAAATTGCAAGCTTATGTTGAATTGTACTTGCTGTACAACACCTTGGGTAAATCTCTTTATAAAGGCAGTTAATAAATCCCAATAAATAAATATTGCATCTCTCTTGTTGATGTACATGATCTCAAGCAGGCCTATTTAATGCATTCATAAGAATGTCAGAGATGCAGTCTATTGTTTGTTTTGAAAAGGCACGAAGCATTTATTTTTCCATACTTTCTCCCAAGGGCAGGGCAGGATTAACCAATAGACCAAGTAGGCACATGCCTAGGGCCCGAAATGGTCAGGGGGGCCCGATGAAGGAGGGCATCAACATTGTTTTTTCCAAATGGCGATGCACCCCTCCAGCATCGATCGGAAATGCGCCCCCCCCCCCCCCAATCAGCATCGCGGGTCCCACCCCAATCGGCAATGCGGGCCCCACCCATCGACGGAAAGTAAGACAAGCAAGCAACGCGGGTAAAAAAGGCAACAGGAACTGTAATTGTGCAAGTGGTGCTGCTTGCCCAATGCAGCTTCCTGTTTCCGCCTGGGCGCATGGTGGGGTGGGACGGGGCAGGGGTCCCAGTGAACTTGTGTGCCTAGGGGCCCTCGACAAATTAATCCTGCCCTGCCCAGGGAAGCTCAGAATGGTTTTACATGAATTTATTCAGGTATTCAAGCATTTTTCCCTGTCTGTTCCAGTGGGCTTACAATCTACCTAGCGTACCTGGGGCAATGGGGGGATTAAGAGGTCCTTTTACTAAGGCGTGCTAACCAATTTAGCACACTCTAAAGAATAGAACGTGCTAAATGCTAAGGTGCCCATTATAGTCTATGGACGCCTTAGCATTTAGCACGTGCTAATCTTTAGCACGCGCTAAATCAGTTAGCATGTGCTAAATCAGCGCGCCTTAGTAAAAGGACCACTAAGTGACTTGCCCAGGGTAACAAGGAGCAGTGTGGGTTTGAACCCACAACCTCAGGGTACTAAGCTGTAGCTTTAACCGTAAAAAGATATGGAAGATCAGGAATGGGTAGGGTAAATCCCTTTCACAGGGGTCTCCAAAGTCCCTCCTCGAGGGCCGAATCCAGTCAGGTTTTTGGGATTTCCCCAATGAATATGCATGAGATCTACGTGCATGTACTGCTTTCAATGCATATTCATTGGGGAAATCCTGAAAACCTGACTGGATTCGGCCCTCGAGGAGGGACTTTGGAGACCCCTGCCCTTTCAGGTTCAGATTATAATGTATCTATTTAAATTCAGGAGACTACAGCAAACCTTATTGAACAGGAACCTGGAACTGTAAAAAAAAAAAAAAAAAAAAAGTGATTGGACACCTTAGGAATGGCTTCAGCGACTTCTTGTCCCCGATTCCAGCAGCAGAAACAGGTACCATACAGCACTTCTCTGCTTGTCTCCTGGAATATTGGATCCTCTTCTGTGCTCCTCTCCATGATCTCCTTGCCTTCAAATCAACAACAGGACTAGCACACACACACACAGTAATTAGTCAGCCTCCATGCAGGGCCAGTGTTGCTAACTCCAAGCACGTCCAGGAACTGGCCACCTCATTCTGGACTACACGGTTGCTTGAGCTGGGCTTTTGAGTGTTGCTCAGTTCTCCAGCGGTGACACCCACAATTCCCGTAGCCCTCCTGGTTACAGTAGCAGCAAAAGGAAGGGGGTGGGGGGGAGAGAAAAAAGTATGAGGAAAGAAAAAAAAAGGTATGAATATGAGTCAATGTTCTTTTTGTTTTAGTGAATGTAAACTGAGCTCTGTATCCAGTCTAAATGTTTCATTATTAGCACCTAGTACAATATTAGCTTGATAGATGCTTAGGTTGAACTTTGCTTTACTGAATCTTCAATTGAATGTTATTTTTATTGTAACTATATCTCCTCAGTTGATGCAGATGTAAGCCATATTGAACTGAACTATGTTTAGATAAAGTGGGATAAAAGTGTTAATAAATGAAGTGAAGTGAAATGAAATAAAGGATGGATGAGAGAGTAGTGGAAGTAGTGATAAGGGAGGGAGAGGAAGGGATTACAACTGAAGAAGGGAATAGTAGAATATAGATGAGAGAAGAATGAAGCAGAATAGATGAGGGAGAGAAAAAGTGATAGAGAAGATGAAAAGTGAGGGTACAAAGGGAGGGGTGAGAAGTGATGAGGGAAGGCTGTATGGGTGAGGGAAAAACAGTTGAGCAGTGCATGAGTGATGGATGGATCAATTTGTATGTGTTTGAAAGCTGGGGAGGAGAGTGAGGTGTGGATATGCGTAAAATGAAGTAGATTGCATGTTATAAGAGAGGGAAGGAAGAAGAAGAAGGGAAAAGTGTAGTAAACATCTTATGATATGGTAAAGAGAAAAAAAAGAAAACAAATTGCATAATAAAAAATGGGATCTGGGATTTAGGGCAACAAGGTGGAGCAATAAGAAATTATCCTATGATACTGTGATATTTGGTATGGAAATGAGAGCAAAAAGTCAGATTTCTGCGAATAACAATAAATTACTACTTATAATGACTGGTGTTGCCATTCAGCAAATTACATATAATTGGAAGGATTGGAGGAGATTAAATTACAACTTCTGGTGGAATTCTTTATGCCATATCTATAAAATGGAAAGGTTTATTGCATTACAACGGGGATATTTTAAGAAGTTTCAGGATATGTGGAAACCATTGACAAAGTATTGTAAAGATTAATTTGAATTTGTTTCCCTTATATTTATCAACTTAAGGTATAGGGAGGGGGGGGAGTTTATTATTATATGTTTTATATGATAATGGAATATATGGGAGGGAGGGATGGGAAAGGGGAAGGGATAAGAATTTATGAAATATATCAATGATTGTTTGTAAGTGATGTATTTATTGTTAATATGAATGAATATATTTAACACTTAATGTATTTTTGAAAATGAATAAAGAATTAATAAAAAAAAAAAAAGAAAAAGAAATTATCTACAGGAAAGTCTGAGAGAACAGGATGAGGAAGAGAAGAAAGCAAAAAGAGGAGAAAGAAAATGTAGCAAAATAGAAACGAATAAAGAAAAGTGAAAATATGCTGCTTGATATCCAAAGTGATTTAATCGCAGTGGAGAGGCTCCTGCCTGGTAAACTCTTTTATGACTGCCTAAGTGGTGATATTTGGCAGCACTTAACCAGACAGTGCCACTGAATATCACCACAGATGGCCCCGACCTGCTAGGTTAGTGCCAGGGAGGTACTTGGATGGAGTTTTGGCAGGGCATGGGAGAAACCGGGACTTATATAGGTTTAGAAAAGACTAAACAGGTTAGGGCTCTTCATCTTGGAAAAAAAAGATGACTGAGAGGGTTTATGAAAGAATAGCAGTAGTATGGTTTAATAGGAATACCTGTTTCATTTTATTAAGCAACACTAAAACAGAAGACTCCATAAAACTTAACAACCAGCAGAGTGAAAACAAATTGTAAGCTTTTTCATGTCGCTCATACTTGGGCTGTGGAAACAGTTGTCAGAGGATATGGTAAAGGAGATGGACAATAAAAAGAGGTTTGGACATGTTCCTGGAAAAAAAGGCCCATAAAAATCTTTATCTAGGTAGATCTGGGAAGGCAATTAATTATCCCTTGAAATGAGCTATATGGCCAAAAATAATGTTTAAAGGGGTGAGAGGGGAGGGTCTGGCAATGGCCAGAAGAGGAGTCAAGAGTTATACGTTAGCTATGATATTCAACCACTATGGTGAGAGTTGTATAAGTGGGTGCCTACTTTTAGGCACCCTGATTCAGCATGGAAAGCACCTATTCTATAAAAGAATCTGGAAGCTTAGATTTTGCTATAGAATGGAGGTTTAACCTGGTATTGGCATGGCTTACATTTAGACATCTACAATTACACTAGCCATAGACCTGGTGTAACTGCAGGTGCCTTAATGCAGCAAAGATATATGTAATGTATGTAACTGGCAGGCATGTCCATTTCCCACCCATTTTCCATCTTGGGATAGATCACAGGTTCATCAAGCCTAGTATCCTGTTTCCAACAGTGGCCAACCCAGGTCACAAGTGCCTGGCAAGATCGAAGGACTAAAAAAGATTTCATGCTGCTTATTCTAGGAATAAGCAGTGGATTTCCCCAAGCCATTTATGGATTTTTCTTTTAGGAAGTTATCCAAACCTTTTGTAAACCCTGTTAAGCTTTTTTAAACCCTGTTAAGTTTATTGCATTCACCACATTCACTGGCAAAGAATTCCAGAGCTTTATTACAAATTGAATGAAGAAATATTTTCTCCTGTTTGTTTTAAATCTACTACTTAGTATCTTCATTACATACCCCATAGTCCTAGTATTTTTAGAAAGAGAAAACAAGTGATTTATATACAAGGGCCAATCAAAAATTAAAGACAATTGATAAATTAAGCAATAATTGGAACAGAGGTAGAAAAATGCAACATATGTACTTGTACATTGCCTGTTAGATAGTTCATCCACACACAGTGCAGCACTAGGCCTTTAGTCATCTGACAGTCACAAGATCACAAGGAAGGACGCTCCATTGCAAGATTGCACCATTGAAGAATAATGTGCAGTAGTGTGCTTTCTTTGGGCAGAAGCAGTGAAACCTGTGGAAATTCACGATTGGATATTGACTAAGTACGGACATTGCACCATGATTCAATGAAAGGTTTATGAGTGGGTAAAAAAGATTTAAAGCAGGAAGAACAGGTGTAACCAACAAAGGTCATTCTAGTCGCTCATCAACATCGCACACACAAGAGCACATTGACAGGGCAGATGCCTTGATAAGAGAAGACCAATGGGTAACAGTGTCTCGATTGGCTACAAATTTGGATATCAGCTATGGATCTGCATTTGCCATAATGCATGATATAGGAAAGTCTGCACACGATCGGTTCCCAAACAGGTTACCTATCTGCACAAGCAACAGTGTGTGAAGGTTGTGATCGAGTTACTGAAGATCCGAGTATTCTGGAGAGAACTGTCACCAGCGATGAAACGTGGGTGCATCACTGCGACCTGGAGAGCAAAAGACAAAGCATGATGAAGTAAAGGAAGCAGTGTTCGCCTGGCTTCGGGAACAGCCAAAAAAACTTCTTTTCTGCAGGAATGCAGAAGCTAGTTGAAGGATACAACAAATGTGTCATCTTGCATGGGGACTATATGGAAAAGCGATAAGTTCAATTGCTCACAGTTACTTCTATTAAAACCGTTAAATGCATTTTGCCTTTACTTTTTGATTTACCCTTGTATTCCCGCTCCACTCCATTCAGTATTTTATAGACCTCTATCATATCTCCCCTAAGACACCTCTTCTCCAAGCTGAACGGCTTTAGTAGCCTTTCTTCATTTGATCATTTTTTGTCATCCTTCTCTGTATCTTTTTTAAATTCTGCTTTATCTTTTTTTTTGAGTTGCAGCGACAAAAAATTCACACAGCATTTGAGGTGCAGCCACACCATGGAGCGATACAAAGGCATTATGACATTTTCACCTTTGTTTCCCATTCCTTATCTGATAATTCCTAACATTCTGTTTGTTTTCTGAGCCACTGACGCACACTGAGCTGAGGGTTTCATCGTATCTTTAATGATGATACCTAGATCCTTTTCCTCGGTGGTGACTCCTAATGTAGAGCCCTGTATCACATAGCTATAATTTGGGTTACATGTAAAAAGAGGCAAGTATGAGTGAGTGTCTGATTACTGAATTGTCCTTTATGGGAGCAGTTCTATAACTGTGTATCTCCTGGTAGGTGTCCCAGTGCAGCCCCATGAGAACCTATTGAATACACTCTTCCCTCTGTATTCGCGGTAGTTAGGGGCGGGACATAACTACGAATACGGAAAAACTGCAAATAACTTTTTATATGTTATTCGCGTATTTTTTATAAAAGCCACCGTTATTACTATTGAAACCGCGAATAATGCGGCGGCAAAAAGGGCAAACAGAATGCTAGGAATGATTAAGAAGAGGATCACGAACAGATCGGAGAGGGTCATCATGCCGCTGTACGGGGCCATGGTATGCCCTACCTGGAATACTGTGTCCATCACTGGTCGCCGTACATGAAGAAGGACAAGGTACTACTCGAAAGGGTCCAGAGAAGAGCGACTAAAATGGTTAAGGGGCTGGAGGAGTTGTCGTACAGTGAGAGATTAGAGAAACTGGGCCTCTTCTCCCTTGAAAAGAGGAGACTGAGAGGGGACTTGATTGAAACATTCAAAATACTGAAGGGAATAGACTTAGTAGAGAAAGACAGACTGTTCACCCTCTCCAAAGTAGGGAGAACGAGAGGGCACTCTCTAAAGTTAAAAGGAGATAGATTCCGTATAAACGTAAGGAAATTCTTCTTCACCCAGAGAGTGGTGGAAAGCTGGAACGCTCTTCCGGAGTCTGTTATAGGGGAAAACACCCTCCAGGGATTCAAGACAAAGTTAGACAAGTTCCTGCTGAACTGGAACGTACGCAGGTGAGGCTGGACTCATTTAGGGCACTGGTCTTTGACCTGAGGGCCGCTGCGTGAGCGGACTGCTGGGCACCATGGACCACTGGTCTGACCCAGCAGTGGCAATTCTTATGTTCTTATGTTAACAAACAATGGTGGGAGACTTGACCTGTTCCTGAAGGAGAGGCAATATCGTGAAGAAAACAACGATTTTCAGGCTGATAGCAGGCAAGTAGCAATTTTCTCTGTGCATGCTGGGAAGCTGGGAAGCAGCAATTTTGAGGATGAAAGATTGGAATCAGCGATTTTCTGAATGAAAGCTGGTAAGCGCCAAACTTTTTTTTTATCGGTACAGTACAGGTACTTTACTCATAACATAATTTTTTGGGGGGGAGTCAGCATGCGAAAAATCGCGAATAAGCGAAACCGCAAATACGGAGGGAGAAGTGTAGTGGCATTTGAGCCCCCAGATGCTGTTATAGAATGCTAGCATAACCAGGAATCGGCACACCTATAATTTTTACAGCTACAGTCAGTGGCGTAGTGAGGGTGAGAGGAACTTGGGGCGGTGGCGCCCCTTCCCCACCATTGTCTCTGCCCCCCTCAGCGCCTTCCCCGATCCCCCTGCCGTACACACACCTCCCTTCCCATGTACCTCAAGTCGTTCACTGCTGCGAGCAACAAGAACGTCAACATGCTCCTCGCGGCCCCGTCGTCTATCCCGCTGACGTCACTTCCTATGCGCAGCACCCGAGAGTGACATCAGCGGGAGAGACGATGCTGGCACGAGTATCATGTTAAAGTTGTTTGCTCGTGGCGGTGAACAACTAGAGGTATGGGGGAAGGGAAGGGAGGAACAGGCGTGGTGAGGGAAGGGGTGGGAGCGGGGAGGAGGAGGGGTGCCAGTGCCCTGCCCTTACTACGCCACTAGCCACGATTACACCAACCATAGATCTGGCATAATGAGAGGTGTGTGAAAGTGGTAAAGGTGCTTGTAACATACATACAGGTGTAATAGGTAGTCCGCCGATGCTCCTTCTGTGTATACTCCCCCTTGCGCACCCTTATAGAGCAGAACGTGAGGCCCTAATTCTCATAAATACTACTTTCTATGCAATTGTACAAGCAAAGTGTGTATAACAACAATCACTAATTAAGGAACTGCCTTTTATCTGGGAGAGTGTGGTGCAGTGGTTAAAGTTACAGCCTCAGCACCCTGAAATTGTATGTTGAAACCTACACTGCTCCTTGTGACCCTGGGCAAGTCACTTAAACCCCCATTGCCCCAGGTACATTAGATAGACTGGGAGCCCACCAGGACAGACAGGGAAAAATGCTTGAGTACCTGAATAAATTCATGTAAACCATTCTAAGTTCCCCTGGGAGAACTGTATAGAAAATTGTATAAATAAATAAATCATTTATGCATCTAGATAAGTGAGGTATAAAGATTAGTAAATAAAAAATGAAACCAAAAATTCAAATACAAAAGAAGTGTACTAACGTATGACTAAGCCAAAATCACCTCTGTAACTGGCACCTAATGAATTAAGTGACTATATAGTGACAAGGCTCAAATTCAAGCAGTGTCAGGTCAGAATCTCAATCATTGGCTTGTAACACATAAACATTAAGACCCGACGGGGCCACCGTTTCACTTTTACCGGCTTCGTCAGGGGAAATTTTGAGAGAAGCACTTTGAATTCAGGCAAAATTCTGTTCCTCACTGTTTTAGTATTTCCCCTGACGAAGCTGGTAAAGGTGAAACGGTGGCCCCGTCGGGTCTTAATGGCAGTGCTGTTACGTACTACTTAAAAGATAAGTGCTGTTTGTCAACTTATGCACTATCGTTTTTGAGTGTTTGACATTTTGAATACTTCATAATAATTTATAATCTACAATATTTAAAACTTATTTAAAATTGATTTAAAAGATATATCATTGATATTTATGTGTTACAAGCCAATGATTGAGATTCTGACCTGACAACACATCTAGCAGTATACTGCCGGAGTAAATAAAAAATGACCCAAAATATGGTCCTATATTGGTGCTGCACTGAGGGCTGCTCTATAAATGATCTAGCATTCAAATTTCTTACAACTTTATCATTTTCAATACATTAAGAAATAGATGCTCGGAACTTCCTCTCCGACGTCAGAATTGACATTGGGGGAGAAGGTTTATGGGCCGGCACCTGGACCTTCCTTTCCTGCAGTTGCGACGGCGGGAAGCAGCAGCGGGTGATGGGCAGAGGGTGGTGGTGGCAGACCGGGTGGGGGTGGGGTGTTGTGAGAAGAATCGGCAGTAGGCCAGGCCTGGGCGCTGGAGGGAGGGAGGCAGGCTGGCTTTGGTGTGGCAGGGAGGAGGGAGGCAGGCAGGCTTGCTTCGGGGGAGGGATGGGACAAAGGAAGGAAGGCAGTGAGAAGGACATAGGAAGGAGGGAGGGAGGAAGGAAGGAGAGAGAGAGGCAGAGAAAGGGGGGGGGGGGTTGTAAGCAGAAGAAAGACTAGAGAGAGAAAGGCCTGGACCAAAGGGGAAAGGCAAGAGGCAGATGCAGGACTATAGGAGGTGTAGACAGAGGGGGAGAGACCCTGAGGAAGAACAGAGAGATGGAAGATCATAACAGAGGAGGGAGGGAGAGTGAGACCTGGAACAAAGGTGGTGGTAGGTACAAAAGAGAACTGACACTGGATCTGGGGAGGGTAACAGAGGGAAAAGAGAGAGAGACCTGGACCAAAGGGGATGGGGCTGTATTGTGAAAGAAATGTTGGATGCGAAAGAAATAAATAAAGATTGGATGCATAGTCAAAAGGAAGTGCAGCCAGAGACTCATGAAATCACAAAACAAAGGTAGGAAAAATGATTTTATTTCCAATTTAATGATCAAAATGTGTCAATTTTGAGAATTTATATCTGCTGTCTATATTTTGCAATATATTTGTCTATTTTTCTATAGTTACTGAGGTGACATTGCATATTTTTAAGTCATCTGCCTTGACATCTTTAAAAAATCCCGAAACTCATAAATGATAATTAACATTTTTTCTGCGTACAGTGTGCTTTGTGCTTTTTTTATTTTATTTTATGGTTACCATTATGAATTAATAATATATTGTGTGTACATGAAAAATGAATGGAAGAAATTGGGGGTAGGACTGAAATTTAATAGATGTCCCGTTTTGATGAAAAAAATAAATGATCACGTTATGTATACCACCAGTGGCGTAGCGATGGAGCTTGGCACTCAGGGCAGTGGCACCTGGTTTTTTACCAGCCCATGCACCCCACCCTTCTCTGCTGCTTGAGCACCCCCCCTCCCCCCCAGCATACCTCTCTAAATGTTCACCAGCGCAGGGGGTGGAGAGGAGGAGAGGCTCTGGTGCCCCCCGCAAAGATGGCACTGGTCCACCACCCTCTTCCTCCCCACACACACACACTTACTATGTCACTGTATACCATAATGTTTTGTGGTAACTGAGAAAAATTGAGACTACCCCAACTTTGCTGGTTGGGCTGAGAACTATTCAGCAGCCCCTCATAATTTGCCTTAAAGGCAATTTCTTACACAACAAAGTTTCATCAATAGCTGCTTTCAGTTTTTGAACCTTAACCAAATACAACCTGGATTGCATTCTATGAGAATCAAGCTCAACTTCCAAAAAGGTCACAACTGTGGTCGGGCCTTCAGAGTTCTCCCTAGCCAAAGGAATACCCAATTCATCAGCCCTGTTCTCAAAAGAAATCAAGTGTTCATATGCTCCACTATTTGCAAGTCCCATGAAAAGGAAATCATCCAAATAATGAGCAATATTAGAATCCCCAGCCATCTGCTCTACTACCTAATGAATGAAAGAAGACAAAGCCTCAAACTGAGAACAAACTACAGAATATCCCATTGGTATTCCATTTTTTCTAAGAAAAACAAACCCCAACAAAAATAAAATGACTCAACATGCACAGGTGGCAATATGAATACTGCTTCAATATCTGCTTTAGCCATCAAAGCATCTTTCCCACTTGGGAGAAACAAGAAAACTGCCTGGTCAAAAGATGCACTCCTCTGAGTCAATAAAAGCATTAACACCTGCATCTATGAGAAATGATAAATTATGCATAAGCAAAATGTACCTTGTTCTTTTTTAGGGATAATACCTATTGGAGGTAACTCTAAATTATCAAAGAAAGGCCTCAAATTGGTCCCGCATTCCTTCACATCTCTACACAACTTTCAACCAATATTTATGATTTTTTTTTATGGCAGTAGCATTATAAGGTGATCCTTAAAGGTGATAACAAAACCATCTTTAACCCCCACCACCAAATAATAACTGCACCACATTCTCTTTAGAACTCTAGACAACACTTCTACATCAATTGGTGATGGAGCTTAGTGAAACACCTCCAGAGGGCAATGATATGAATCCAGGGTCTTTGGCAGGGTCACCTCCTGTACCATTACAGCAGTTACACCACCTTTAACATTATTTCCACCACAAATGGAATATAGCTGCCTACATGTGCACAATTGTTGCAAACACTGAGCCAAGTTGAATTGGAAACAAGAATTTCCTTCCTTCCGGGTCGACCCCCAAAAGTCCTTGCAGCCTCTGCTCCTTCTTAAATGTTCCTGAATGCATGAAACTTTGATTCCTTCCTGCTGAAAACCTTGACTAAACAAAAATTTCCTGCTGCTGTCTGAAGTTGAAGTGGAACCCACTCCCCAAGGCTTTGAAAAAAACATGGTTGACTCATTTCATAAAGCCATGTATCCATGTCATGATAACCCAAGCTTCAGATTTCTCTTTAGCTAAACCTTTTCTAAAATGAACATTATAATTAAGTCATGACCAGCCACCATAAGTCCTATACATTATCGGACTCATATTAGAGTACTTTTTAAAAAAGGAGCTGGTCTTAATTGCCTCAAAGAGCTGCAAACAATATTAAAACCTAGCAGCCGACTATGCCTGGATTTGCCACCCACACTTTTTTATTCACCTCATCTTTCCCATCATCGCTCTTCTTTGATTCAAAATCGTGTTTCTTATGCAAAAGTGAAAATAAATCTACATACTTTCCTTATAAAATCTTTCTTTACAGATTCAAAGGAATGTGTCCCAAATGAAGCTAAAGCACTAATATAATAATTTTATTTCTTATATACCACTATACCAGAAGTTCAAAGCAGTTTACAGCAAAGAAAATACAGTCAGAGAATAAAATAGAAATTAGAACAAAACATTCAGTCTGATACAGGATAGAAACAAGCAAATAGGTACAAGGTAAAAACGTTCAGACTGGAATACAATTACAGTTGAAAGAGTACATCGATTAGATCTAAAGTCTAAGAGTTGGAACAGTGACGTAATTAAGATGTGGATGGCTGTTGGGAATTGATAATGAGGTTGGAGGAACATGATTGAAGTTTTAAAAACTTGTCAAACAGATGTGTCTTCAGTATTTTTCTGAAGTCAACGTAAGAAGTGGCCTCTAGTATGGGTTTTACAAGCCATGCATTCAGTTTAGCTGCCTGGAATGTTAGCATTTTATCGAAAAACTTCTTGTATTGACATGATTTGGGGGGGGGGATAATTAAATAAGTTTGTTCTGCGGGTGCTCTTATTAGAACAGTTTAGAGAGAACTGAGAGGCAAGGTAAGCTGGGAGCATCCCAAAAACAGCTTTGTAGCTAATGCAGGCAAAATTGAAGAGGACTCTAGATTCCACAGGCAACTAGTGACGTTTCTGAAAATAAGGTGTTATGTGTTCCCATTTTTTCAAACCAAAGATTAGGCGGACCGCAATGTTCTGAATTAATCTCAGCTTATTAAGTGTCTTTTTATAAGCTCCTAGGTATATAATATTACAGTAATCCAGGGTACTCAAGATGGATGATTGTACTAGTAAACGAAAAGACGATTCATCAAAGAATTTTTTTGATGGTGCGGAGCTTCCATAGGACCGATATGCATTTCTTGAACAATAGATCTGTATGATTTTCCAGGGTTAGGTGCTTATGAAGGGTTACACCTAGTATTTTTATGGTTTGATCAATGTGGTATTCTCAACCGTTCAAATGAATTTTATTTTCTTTTATCTTTTCGTTGGGGATTGCCAAGAAGAATTTAGTTTTTTCCTGTGTTGAGTTTTAATTTGAAGGCTATCATCCAGAGCTCAATTTGATTTAGGATGTTGGTTATGAAATTAGTAAAATCTGACGACAGGCCGGTTAGAGGGATCACTACGTCTGCGTAGATGTAAAAGTTGAGCCTTAGGCTTTGTAGCAAATTTCCCAGAGAGACGAGATAGATATTGAACAGGGTAGGAGATAGAGGGGAACCCTGAGGTAATCCGCAGTTGTTGTTCCAGCTGTAGGAGAGTTTGTCATCCTTGAATACCTGTTTATGTTTATTTAGGTTTTTGATTGAACGCTTTTTCGAAACTACAAAGCGTTGTACAAAATTTAAAATTAACCTGGTAGGATCTATTCTCTAGGAAGCCCTGGAACCAATTGTGGACATTTCCTGTGATACCTATGTATTCTAAACAATTCATTAGTATGGTATGATCTACTAGGTCGAAGGCGCTACTTAGGTCCAGTTGCAGAATCATAGCGCTGGTACCTTGGCTAAGAAGGGAATGTAGATGGTTTAGTAGCGAGGCCATAATCGTTTCGGTGCTGAAACCAAATCTAAAACCTGATTGGTTGTTGTGCATAATGTTAAATCTGTCTAGATAGGTGTTTAGTTCCGCATTCACCATCCCTTCCATTAACTTAGCAGCAAGTGGAATGCTTGGGATAGGTCTGAAATTGGCTATATTATTGGATGATTCTTTGTTGTTCTTTTTAATAGGTGTTATTACAATTTGACCCAAATTTTCTGGAAACTTTCCTATAGATAGTTATAGGTTAGCCCAGACTAGTAAATTGGCTTTAAAGTTGATTGGGGCCAATTTCATCACATTAGGAGGACAAGGGTCCAATCTGCAATATGATTTGACATACTTGTAAAGTTATTGAATGTTTGCCAGTCGGTCTCACGAAAGTCGGACCAGGTCATGTCAGCTTTAGAGGCATCAGAGTTTTGGAGAATGGTGTAAGCCCAGTGGGAGTCTGAGAATCTCAGTTTTTTTACTTTTGAGTTGAAGAAATCTGCCAAATTGTCTGCTGTCACTGTGGATTCTTCTACTGGATTTGTTTAGGATTGAGTATCATACAAGTCATTGACTAATTTAAAGAGCTTACTGCTGTTTATGGATACATTACCTATTTTGTGGGCATAGAAGATTTTCTTCTTTTCCTTGGATAAGTTTTTATAGCTTTTCAGCTTTTGGCGCCAGACCTCTCTAGTCTCTGGAGTTCCTTATTTTGACCATTTTCTTTCTAACTTTCTTAATTTCCTCTTTATCTCTAGAAGCTCTAGATCAAACCAGCCTGTTAGGTTTCTGGGTCTCTTCCTTCTTTTTTTCAATGGGGCTATTTCGAGTGATGGTGCTGATCCAGGAACTCATAAATTGCTTATTTTCTTCATCTTGGTTATGAATAATATCATAGTGTGATCAGAATTCTATGGGGCTGATTTTGCCTCTGCTCTTATGAAATTGTTTGGTGCTGTTCTTGTCTTTCTTGGTGACTAAGGTTGTCTTCCATTGCCAATCGAATTCGAAGTTACATATTTTATGGTCTGACCATAGTGAATCTGACCAATTTACTGATTTCCAACGGATAGTGGGATTTATCAGGTTTTTAGAGGACAGTGAAACCAAGTCTAATTGGTGTCCTTTCTTGTGTGTTGTTACAGGGGAAGCGTTAGGAAATCCTAGTGAAGCTAGAAAGGACCAAAATTCTATGATCTCTGGTTGATCAGATTGCTCTAAATGTAAGTTTATATCTCCACTTAAGAGGCTGTATGTACCCGATAGAGAGTTGGTTAATAGAAATTCAGAAAATTCCTCTTTTGCTGAAGTCCATTTTTTAGGAGGAATATATACTAAAGTGATTGTTAGGGAATCTGCTAGTAATTCAGAGAATAACTTTAGAGATAGGATTTCCAGATTGGGGGAAGATTTGGCACTTAAAGTGGTGCAATTTAAGTTTTCTTTGAAGATTACAACCAATCCCCACCCCTTCCTCTTATTCTTGCTTGGGATAGAATTCTGAAGTTAGGGGGTAGGCATTCTTGAATTATGATGTCCTCGTCAGATAGTAGCCAAGTCTCTGTCAATAAAATGAAGTCAGGATTGTTGTCAGTTAGCCAATTGTTTATTAGTAGGGATTTATTCCTCATGGATCTTATATTTAGGTAGGATCCTCTGAGGTTTGAGTAATGTAACGGGGCTTTAGGAGTGGGATAAGAAGTAGCCAAATTTTTTAGTACTCGATCTTTTTTAATGTGCGGCCTGCTAGGTCTGTAGGACGCTGTAAGAACTGGGATTGTAGATGGACCAGATTCTGAGTAATCATGGAGAACCCTGTGTTGTGCTATTGAGGTTTGAAGCTACGTACTGAGGAGTAGTGGATAGGGATTGGGAAAAGGTAAGGCAGAACGGTAGCCTTACTTCTAAAACCAGTTAGGTAGAAAGCAAGAAGTAACATGATTAGGCTATGATGCAGTGGTGCCATATTGAAATAGAGCAATAAGAGAATAAATTATACAATGGATGGACAAAGCAAGATACCTGCCCTGCAAATTCAGCAGTAAGTAACTTGGCAAAGCAGGTTATACTAAGTAATTGACAAAGCAAGGTTGTAGTTAGTAACTTGACAAAGCAAGGTTGTACTAGGTAACTCGACAAAGCAATAAGTAACTTGAAGGAGCAAATGGGTGGCTTGACAAAGCAGTAAGTAACTTGGCAATGCAAGTTACCTGCCCTGAATTGAGCAATAAGCAAGTAAAAAATCGACAATGGATGGACCAAGCAAGTTACCTGCCCTGCAAGAGATCTGTAAGGCTCTTCGCCCGTGATCTGTAAGTTCTGGAAGCTCTTCACCAGTGTCACTCTGCTCCAGGACCGATCTGTTTCCCGCTAGTTTCGGGGCTTTTGAAGTGCTCCCCACTGGATCGGGGAAGGGGCGGAGAAGGGCTCGCACGCCTAGCAGGAGTGGGCTCCCGACTGAACTCTGTCGGCCCGCTGGTTTCGGTGCTTTTTAAGTACTCCTTGCTGGATCAGGTGGGGGGCAGAGCAGGGCTTGCACGCCTAGCAGGAGCGGGCTGCCAACCAAACTCTGTCGGCCTGCTGGATTCAGTGCTTCTAAAGTGCTCCCCGCTGGATCGAGGGGGGGGGTGGGGCAGAGCAGGGCTCGCACCCCCAGCAGGAGCGAGCTCCCAACCAAATTCTGTCGGCCCGCTGGATTCAGTGCTTCTAAAGTGCTCCCCGCTGGATGGAGGGGGGGGGGGCGGAGCAGGGTTCGCAAGCCCAGCAGGCGCGGGCTCCCGACCACCCACTTTGAGCCATCACCTTGTTTAAGACCCTATTCTTTATCTGAATACAATTCAGAATAAACAATTTGGGGCTTTTGCATCCAATTCTGAAGTGTTTGATGAAGAATCAGATGAATCCAAAGACTCTGAGGACTCCCGGATATTTACCACACCCTTTCCAATTTCCCTGTACTTGAACTGCTCTAAATCTAAATGTTAAACCACCCTTCTCAAATTACACATAAATTTCTTATCCATAGAAACATAGAAAAATGAAGGCAGATAAAAACCATATGGCCTGTCCAGTCTGCTTATCTGTTCCATTGATTCTCCTTTTCACTCTATTAGCGATCCTAGGTACTTGGCCCAAGCTTTTTTAAGAATTCAGATACAGTTTTCATCTTCACCACCTCCACAGGGAGGCTGTTCCATGAATTCACCACCCTTTCCATGAGGAAATATTTCATTATGTTACTCCGAATCTATCCCTTTTTATCTTCTTCCTATGCACCTTTATTCCAAAGCTTCCTTTCAAATGAAAGAGGCTCGCCTCTTGTGTATTTATGCCATTTCGGTATTAAAATGTCTCTTTCATAATTCCCCTCACCTACCTTTCTTCTAAAGTTTACATATTGAGATCTATAAGTTTGCCCCCATGTGCATTTTGATAAAGACCACTGGCCACTTTAGTAGCTGGCCTCTGGACTTACTCCATCCTCATTATATGTTTTGGAAAGTGTAGTCTCCAGAATTGTATATACAATCTGTGGGGCGTTCAATAATTTATCTACCTCAGTAGAGTTTAAAAAAAAATTGTTGTTTTATTTTTAAATATAGTCCTCTGATAGCTCCATATACTTTATCCACTTTTCCTGCAATTACCGTATTTTCGCGGATATAACGCGCGCGTTATACGCGTTTTTACCTACCGCGCATACCCCTCGCGCGTTATATGCCTGAGCGCGGTATACAAAAGTTTTTAAACATAGTTCCCACCCCGCCTGACGCCCGATTCACCCCCTCAGCAGGACCGCTCGCACCCCCACCCCGAACGACCGCTCGCACGCGCTCCCACCCGCACCCGCATCCACGATCGGAGCAAGAGGGAGCCCAAGCCCTCTTGCCCGGCCGACTCCCCGACGTCCGATACATCCCCCCCGGCAGGACCACTCGCACCCCCACCCCGAAGGACCGCCGACTTCCCGACAATATCGGGCCAGAAGGGAGCCCAAACCCTTCTGGCCACGGTGACCCCCTAACCCCACCCCGCACAACATTACGGGCAGCAGGGATCCCAGGCCCTCCTGCCCTCGACGCAAACCCCCCTCCCACCCAACGACCGCCCCCCCCAAGAACCTCCGACCGTCCCCCCAGCCGACCCGCGACCCCCCTGGCCGACCCCCACGACCCCCCCACCCCCCTTCCCCGTACCTTTGGTAGTTGGCCGGACAGACGGGAGCCAAACCCGCCTGTCCGGCAGGCAGCCAACGAAGGAATGAGGCCGGATTGGCCCATCCGTCCTAAAGCTCCGCCTACTGGTGGGGCCTAAGGCGCGTGGGCCAATCAGAATAGGCCCTGGAGCCTTAGGTCCCACCTGGGGGCGCGGCCTGAGACACATGGTCGGGTTGGGCCCATGTGCCTCAGGCCGCGCCCCCAGGTGGGACCTAAGGCTCCAGGGCCTATTCTGATTGGCCCACGCGCCTTAGGCCCCACCAGTAGGCGGACCTTTAGGACGGATGGGCCAATCCGGCCTCATTCCTTCGTTGGCTGCCTGCCGGACAGGCGGGTTTGGCTCCCGTCTGTCCAGCCAACTACCAAAGGTACGGGGAAGGGGGGTGGGGGGGTCGTGGGGGTCGGCCAGGGGGGTCGCGGGTCAGCTGGGGGGGCGGTCGGAGGTTCTTGGGGGGGGCGGTCGTTGGGGGGGAGGGGGGTTTGCGTCAAGGGCAGGAGGGCCTGGGATCCCTCCTGCCCGTAATGTAGTGCGGGGTGGGGTTAGGGGGTCGCCGTGGCCAGGAGGGTTTGGGCTCCCTTCTGGCCCAACTACACAAAGGTATGGGGAAGGCGGGTGGGGGTGTCGTGGGGGTCGGCCAGGGGGGTCGCGGGTCGGCTGGGGGACGGGCGGAGGTTCTTGGAGGGGGGCGGTCATTGGGGGGAGGGGGTTTGCGTCGAGGGCAGGAGGGCCTGGGATCCCTCCTGCCCGTAATGTAGTGCGGGGTGGGGTTAGGGGGTCGCCGTGGCCAGGAGGGTTTGGGCTCCCTCCTGGCCCGATATTGTTGGGGAGTCGGCGGTCCTTCGGGGTGAGGGTGCGAGTGGTCCTGCGGGGGGGGGGATGTATCGGACGTCGGGGGGGGGGGCATCAGGCTTTCAGGATGGGGACAGTGCACGGAAAGTCAGGGGGGGCGAAAGGAGCGTCGGGCATCATGCGCGGTATACCCGTGAGCGCGGTATACAAAAGTTTTTGTACATATCATCGTGATTTCTGCGCGCTATACCCGTGTGCGCGTTTTACACGGGTGCACGTTATATCCGCGAAAATACGGTACTTTCACTCCATTTAAAAGAATTCTGTTTGACCTTCAAACCAGGATGTCAGAGCTTCCTTGATGTCTTCATCTCTTGAAAACCGCTGTCCACAGAGAGATTTTTGCAAAACTTGGAACAGGAATTAATCTGAGGGAGCCAGGTCAGGACTGTAGGGTGGATGGTTCAGCTGCTGAAACCCACATTTTCTGATGGCAGTCTGTAATTGTCATGACATGTGCACCAGCAAATTGTCATGAAGAAGCAGCATGCCTGCTGTGAGTTTTCCTTGTCTTTTTTTCTTGATTGACTCCCACAAAGGGATCATTGTGCTGGCATAACTCTCCCCAGTTATGGTTGTCTTGTGTGACATGAACTCTAGAAGTACTTCATCATCCCAGAACACAGTTGCCATTGACATTGGCTTCAGTTTTATTCTGTCTTGAACTTATAGGGTGTGGGAGATGACTTGTGCTTCCACTGCATTAACTCTATTTTAGACTCAGTATCTCTGTGATAGACCCAAGTCTCATCTCCAGTCACCAAATGAAAAAATTCTCTTGGTCTTCACGGAGCATCTCCAAGTTCTCCTGACAGCACTGGAGCCTCATGGCCTTTTGACATGGTGTCAGTATTCTTGGAACCCATCTTGCACTAACCTTGGACATGAATTACTTTTCATGAATTATTTTCCTTACTTTTCATGAATTATTTTCCTAACTGTACCTGCTGAGATGCCCTTTTCTTCAGCTATTCAGGAATCATTAATTCGTCAGGCCGTCCATTGTGAGTCATCTTCAATGGACTCTCTACCCCACTTAAACTGCTTGCATTAAATTTTTACTTTGTAGGATGATGGGGCAGACTCACCATAAACTGCAGTCATGCATTCATTGGTCTCCTTTGGCTTTCCCTTCTTTAGTGAGACTTTGTATCACTGAATCAGGTTGGGCAGACTAGAAGGACCATTCGAGTCTTTATCTGCTGTCATCTACAATGTTACTATGAACGGTGCTCCAAATCTAGCAGTTTCTTAATTGATTCGTACAAGGACTCTCCCGACATCTTTTGTCTTGGAATGTTAGACTTGCAGTGAGCCGCAACTGCGCATGAATAACCTTGAGACATGTCACAACATGCACATACTTGTTTCAACAAACTTGCTACTTTCTTTCATACTCAGGTAGATAAATTACTAAACGCCCCTCGTAAATGTGGTCTTAGCTGAACCTTAAACAGGGGTATCATCACCTCCTTTTCCTACTGGCCATTCCTCTTCCTATGTGCCCAAGCATCCTTCTAGGTTTTTGCTATCACCTTTTCTACCTTTAATTGCTTGCTCAGTCTCCTAGCATCCTTCTTTGCTCCTTTCTTTAAATTGCCTTTTTCTTTATTATCCATCTTAGAATATTCCAGATTTGATCCAGAATCTGAAGAATACAAATTAGTTGATTTGTTACCCCTTGTTTTTTTTCCAATGACTATTGTTTCTCCTGATTCCTAATAGTCTGTTTGCCGCACACCTCCCAAGCAGCAAACATTTTAGACTCTTTCTTTGTGGTACTTTTACCTTGCTGCTTCGTTACAGTGCTCCCCCACGAATTCACGGTTTGCGGTTCGCTTGTCAAAGCAGCTCTTGATTGGTGTAGCCTTACTTTGGTAACAGGAAGAGGCGATTGGTGCATATCACAAGTGATTTTCTTCACTCGCTGGCGCACCAACTGCCCTGTCCTGCCTTTTGACAGGTGAAAAACCGTATTTGCGGTTTTTTGAAATTTGGGGAGGGTACCTGGAACGGAACCCCCGCGAATAGCGGGGAAGTACTGTACTGTACTTTTACTCTTTCCAACACTCTTAACCTTCCCCTTAACTTTGTTTTTAGAGCTCTTAATTCCCACTGATTCGTGTATACCACTAGGTCCAGCCATTTCTTCATCCAATTCAACTTATTTTTGACACCATCTTTCTTGCTCTAATCTGTAGTTGTTCAACAAATTTATTCTTAGCACCCATACAGTCCAAGTACACTTACCCCAGCCATCAAAATACCACCAACTCTCAAATCCTTCATTTCACTGAAAGCCCCAGTTATAAACTACTTCTTATTACATAAATTATCTTGCTCAAGGCCACAAGGATCCATTGTGGGATTTGAACTAGAAGGTCCAAGATCAGAGTTAAATGACTTGCCCAAGGCCACAGCAGCTCCTTGTGACCTTGGGCAAGTCATTTTACTCTCCATGCCTTGGGCGAAGACAATGGCAAACCACTCCTGTGTCATGCTAAGTAAACCATGAGGGGGAGATGGGGGTCCCTCACTGTATGTTCATCAGCAGTCAAATATGACCTCAAGGCACATCTGGACTTAGAGCTGCTCAGCATGCCAAGCTCACACACCTTCTTGAATTACAGCACTGCTGCCACTTTACATTAACACTTCCACAGTTTTTTCAGAGCTCCTTCTTACAGCTCAGCCACTTCTTTCAAACAGACTGCCCAGTTCCTCAGAGCTGCTGGAACTTAAAACACCCTTCCTAAAGCAATTAAAATGAACAATTTAACGCCAAAACTGTACTGTTCTTTCACACTTTACTCAGAGCTGCCATCTGTCTCCACAGCTCCTCACATTATCAGCTGGTGATTATTTACCCCATCCGCCAAACTAAACCAGCATACACTCAAACAACTCAAACAAATATTCACCACTCCCAAACCCATAATTGGACCAATATTATACTCCAAACTGCAACAAAATTGCCAAAAACAGGAAAGAAAAACCCTCCTTCCTCACCAAACCCAAAATGAGGAAAAAGTCCACCAATAACATCCAGGCGATGGATTTAGCTCCACCAATCAATCACCCCACTCCTTTCTGACTCTTTCTAACAAATTTGGTTGCATGTTCCTGACATTCAGCTCCATGATAGGCAGCTCCAACTCAGTCTGAGCCTTTATTCTTATAGTAGTGTAACCCAAGCATAACTCGCCTCTATGAGCTCCTCTGCTTTCTTTTACTTAGCATCCTCCCTATGGAGCTCCCTTTACAAACATCTGTGTCTCAAGCTATCCTATGCCTGAACTATATTTCCATCAGCCATCTGTTTATTCATTCTAGGCCCAGTGTCTGACTATTGATTTAGGACCTCTAACGCTATTTTTGATGGTTTTTATACTGTTTGTTTGCTCTTATTCCTTTATTTTCTTGCCTTTCCTCTCTCCTTTACTTTCCCTTTCCTATAAATAATTTGTAGTTCCATTCTGCTTTCCTTATTTACTGGCTATAAACCGCTTTGCTACTACTTGAAAAAGGTGGTATATAAACCATAAACCATAACCCAGTATTGGTGCACCTTACATATAGGTACCCAAATTACACCAAATATAGACCTGGTGTAAATGTGAGCATTTAAATTCAGCTGGAATGCATGCAACATACATACTTATACTCTTATATCTATAATCAGCTATTCTAATTAAGATAACAACAGGGGAGTTTATATTAGAGTTTTATTACATTTCATTATTTGCTGACAATCAAACACTAAATAAAGTGCACAATATACCATATAATCTTAGAACTCTTTATCCTAGTATTCTAATCCTAGAACCTTAACAAGTTTGAATTAACTCAATAATATTAAGATGCAATTATTTAATTGTTATAAATAAGTTGTGACCCCCATCCCCTCCCTGATCACCAACCCAACATAATCCCCTTATAGACAAACACAATAATACAACAAAAATCAAGGGAGAGAGGGAGGAAAAATTTCCTAATCCCCATCCTACCCTGCCCTTCCCTTTTACCGCAACACTTCCAAACTGCCAAAAACTCCCAACCAATCCCTATCTGGCTTCACACAACAAGATGTTCCCCCACCTCTACCAATCACAACCCCCTTTACAAACTTCTCCTAACATACGCTTCCTTACCATACCCACTATAATCCCTATTCTCTCTCCTTCCCCCTTTTCCTTTCATTTCCTCCCCTTCCCCTCACCCACCTCAATAATTTCCTAACATTGGTGACCAGCTCAGCTAATATTAATTTCCACCAGATAATTCTGATGTCATCCTTATATAAAAAGGAAATAAATATCACTCAAAATATATTCATTAACACTAAAAACAATTAGTACTATGTTGCCCATCTTCCCAAGTATATGACCACAAAGACCATTATCAGCACTCTAAAGAGTAAAGACTTGTACTTATGAGTGTCTTAAAACACGGGAATGATTATTCCAATCTAATATTGTTAGGGAGAAAATTCCAAAGGGCAGGGGCTAGATAATAGAAAGCAGCATTATGAGTTGACTCAAGATGTACCTGTTGCAGGTTAGGCATAACCATTCTATTGGAATTGATGGAGTGCAAAGCTTGTAAACAGGAGTACCTGATAGTGCTGCCTGATTCAGGAAAAAAAATTTTAAACATAGAAACATAGAAAGATGACGGCAGAAAAGGGCTATAGCCCATCAAGTCTGCCCACTCTTCTGACCCACCCCATTAAAATGACCTATTTCCTTAACTCTACCCTCGTAGGGATCCCACGTGTATGTCCCATTTATTCTTAAAGTCAAGCACGCTGGTGGCCTTGATCACCTGCATTGGAAGCTTGTTCCAGTGATCTACTACCCTTTCTGTGAAGAAATACATCCTGGTGTCACCATTAAATTTCCCTCCTCTGAGTTTGAGCGGGTGCCCCCTTGTGACCGAGGGTCCTTTGGGAAAGAAGATGTCATCTTCCACCTCGACACGTCCTGTGATGTATTTAAATGTCTCAATCATGTCCCCCCTTTCCCTGCGTTTCTCTAGAGTGTAGAGCTGCAATTTGTTTAGTCTTTCTTCGTACGAGAGACCCTTAAGCCCGGAGATCATCCTAGTGGCCATCCGTTGAATCGACTCAACTCTAAGCACATCTTTATGGTAATGTGGCCTCCAGAATTGTACACAGTATTCCAGATGAGGTCTCACCATGGTTCTGTATAGTGGCATTATGACTTCAGGTTTGCGGCTGATGAAGCTTCTACTGATACATCCCATCATTTGCCTTGCCTTGGATGAGGCCTTCTCTACTTGTTTGGCAGCCTTCATGTCTGCACTGATGATTATTCCCAAGTCTCGTTCTTCTGAAGTCCTAGCTAGTGTTTCTCCATTTAAGGTGTAAGTTTTGCATGGATTTCTGCTGCCGAGATGCATGACCTTACATTTCTTAGCGTTGAAGCCCAGTTGCCATGTCGAGGACCAGTTTTCTTCACAATTATTATCCCATTTGCCAACTCCATCTTAGAAACAATTCCAAAAGCATCAGAAGCCATAAACTTGATGGAACATTGGATGACAGACTTCAAACTCAAGCTCAATACTGAGAAGACAAAATTCTTTGTCACTTCACCGCGCCCTCTTGACACCAAAACCCCACTAGACATCAACAAACATAACTACCCCATACAGCCCACCATTAAAATACTGGGTGTAACTCTGGACCAATGCCTCACCATGAAAGATCAGGTGGACTCCCTAATCAAAAAGAGTTTTTTCACCCTCTGGAAACTTAAATCCATTAAAGCATACTTTGATAACTCTGCCTTCAGAATCTTGGTACAATCCCTCGTATTAAGTCAACTCGACTACTGTAACATTGCCTACTTAGCAATCCCCCAAAAGAATATGCGACGATTACAACTAATGCAAAACACTGCGGTCAGACTAATCTTCGGTCTAAAGAAGTTCGATCACGTGACGCCATACTTCAAACAGCTACACTGGCTGCCGATGGAAGCTCATGTAAAGTTTAAGTTCGCCTGCCTCTGTTTTAAAGTTTTCTATGGTCTAACCCCTAAATACATCACTGACCTATTCTCCTTCTCAGCCAACAAACACAAGAGAAGCTCCCACTCGCACTTCGTTTCTCCCCCGGTTAGAGGATGCAAACTAAAAAAACACCATGAGCATCTTCTCTCACATCAGGCTGCTCTATGGGGTAAAGACCTAGAACAACTCCTATTGCCCACCACTTATGAGGTATTCAGGAAATGCCTCAAAACTCACCTATTCCTGAAATACCTAGACAGCTGACCCACTTCCCTCCTTCCCCTCTCTTGCCCTTTCTCCCCATTGTTCCCACATCCCTTAAGTTAACTCAACTTGTACGTCAACTCAACTTGTACCCCACTAATCTTCTGTAAACCGCATAGAACTTAACGGTATTGCGGTATATAAACTGTTATTATTATTATTATTTTCCAACGTAAGCAGATCCTGCGTCATACTATCCTGCCGATTGCTTTCACTTACTATATTACATATTTTGGCGGCGGCGGCGAATAGTATTACTTTACCCTGAAGCCCTCGGGACAAGTCCCTTATGAATATGTTAAACAAGAGTGGACCCAGGACCGAGCCTTGTGGCACTCCGCTGGTCACATTCGATGTCTCAGAAAGGGTGCCGTTGACCACCACCCTCTGAAGTCTACCACTCAGCCAATCAGAGGGTGGTGGTCAATGGCACCCTTTCTGAGACATCGGATGTGACCAGCGGAGTGCCACAGGGCTCGGTCCTGGGTCCACTCCTGTTTAACATATTCATAAGGGACTTGTCCCGTGGGCTTCAGGGTAAAGTAACACTATTCGCCACCGCCGATTCGATTCAGCCTATTGAATTGGGTTTTCGATTCGATTCGATTTGATTTTCCTGCCCAATTGGGTGTTTTTTCCAAACATCCTGGTGGGTTTATTTTATATAGGTCAAATTCTAGGCAGTTAAATGTCAGGTTGACTGAACATAAAAGCAACATTAAAAATATGAACATGGGAGCACCATTAGCAAAACACTGTATTGCAAGGAAACATGAATTTATGACATTAAAAGCTGTCATTATAGAAATTGTCAGACCCGATATTAGGGGAGGTAATTTTAGACGTATGCTTGCCCAACATGAACAGCGTTGGATCAATAGATTAAATACATTGTATCCTAATGGCCTGAACAAACAAATAGAATGGCAACATTTTTACTAAGCACAAGCTGTTTTTTCATCTTGTGGTGCTTGACTGTTTCCTGCTTTGAAATCTATAGTAGAGTCCCTGGTATTTATCAATGAATCCCTGCACCATTGAAATCTGATACTCTGACTGACGTCAGTACACAACCAAGTTTTTTAAATCGAGGCTGTCGCCATTTTGTTGAATTGAGACCGCTTTCAAATGAACATTGAGCAGCAAGTAAGTGAACTTATCGTGAATAATAAGTAAGATTGCAGTACTTTTCACTAAACAAACCTTTTCTGTACTTTTTTCAGCGACTTGTTTCCCAAATTATCTGGCCCTGATGCAGTGGGTTTGAGTTTGTGCCCACGAAACGCTGGCCACGTTGGCTGTTTTGAAATACAAGTGCTGACTCAAGATAAGTAGGCTTTTGGAATAATGAATGTTGCCTAGTTTAAAATAATTATCAATAGATATAACGGAAAGCAGGCAGTTTCATGAGAAATATATAATAATGTAATGAAAGGAGTAGAATGACAGTGTAGTGAAAGGAATAGAATGAGAGTGTAATGAAAGGGGTAGAATGAGTTTAATAGAATGTTTTAATGATAATAAGTTATAAAACTGGAAAAAGAAAAAAAGAAATTATTAAAATAAGAAATTTATAGTAGATTTAATCTTTTTGAATAAAGTAATTTAACAGGAGTAAGGCCAATGATTGGAGAATAAGGAGCAAGGATAACTACGCTGAACACCCCAGTCATTGATTTCGACTACGCGTAGGCTCCATTACTGAGGCCAACTCCTGTTATTAGAATTGAACTTTCATTAACATGTTAGGTTAAGTGGGAATTATTTGGTTTATAATATTGGGTTTATTTTATAGCCTCTTCACCCCCTTTGCCTTCTCCTAACCACACTGGCGCTGTGGTGTAAACAAAATAAACAAACAAAAAAGACTTTTCCTCTCTGTTAAATCCTAGCTCACGTTTGCGATCTAATACCAACTCTGGCAGGATACACGTTTCCAATCTGACATATTGTAATCACAAAAATAAAATAAAATAAAATTAGTTTTTCTACCTTTTGTTGTCTGATCATTATTCAAATCTTATTGGTCCCAGGCTCTGGTTGTCTTCCGATAACTTGCTTGCCAGTGTCTCATTTCTTCTTTCTCCGTGCTAACCATCCATCTGCCATCTCCGTCTTCCCCTTCCGTTTCCCTTCCCTTCCCCGGATGTCTGGCATCTTTCTTTTTTTTTCGTTTCCATCCACAGATCCACCTTTTCTTAACTACCCTTTCATCCAGCATCTCTCCCTCCTTCCCCACCACCCCAGGGTCCATCATCTCTCCCTTTCTTTTCCCAACTACCCTCCTATCCAGTATCTCTATCCCCCCTCCACATCATCCCTTGTGTCCAACTTTTCTCCCTTTCTGTTCCTTCTCTCCCTAAATCCCATTGTCCATCATCTCTCTCCCTCTCCTCTATTTTTAGACCCATTATTTCTTCCCCCCCCCAAAAGTCCGGAATATACACGTCTCTTTGAAACCCCCTTCCCTCCCTCCCTCTGTGTATTTCTATACCAGGGCCCCCCTCCCCTGAAGGTCTGTCCCCCCGAAGGCCTGCACCCCACTCCTGAAGGCCTGTCCCTCCCTTGAAGGCCTGTCCCCCCCTTAAAGGCTTGTCCCCCTGAAGGCCTATGCCACCATCCCTGGCCTGCCCCCCCCCCCATTAAAGGCCTGTCCCCCCAATTGAAGGCTTGTCCCTCCTTGAAGGCTTGTCCCCCATTAAATGTTTGTCCCCCCTGAAGGCCTATGCCACCATCCCTGGCCTGCCCCCCCCCCCTTGAAGGCCTGAATCCCTGAAGGCCTGCCCCACCCCAAAGGACTGCGCACCCTTCCCCTCCCTGGGAAGGCCTCTGTGTTCCCCCGGGCTCCCCGCACCATTTACCTTATAGGTGACGCGTGCAGAGCAGATTGCGGTACTAGCGTCTTTGCAAACTGCTTTGAGCTGTTTCCTCTGCTGCAGTCCCGCCCCTCCTCTGACGTCAGAGGCAGGATCGCAGTGGAGGAAACAGCCTTGAAGCAGTTTGCAAAGACGCTATAACTGCGATCTGCTCTGCAGGCTTCACCTATAAGGTAAATGGTGCGGGTAGGCCAGGGGAGAAGTGGGAGGCCTGGCGGGAAGCCGAACACCAGCATGGGAAATCATACGTCGGGGGGGGGGGGGAGAACCGGACGCCAGGGAAGTAAGCCGACAGCAGCACTTCCCGATTGACCCTCCCTCCTCGCCCTCTAAAGCAGGTGCGGCAGCGGCCGGCCAGCAAGAGCAGCACTGCCGCTCCTGCTTTAGGGGGCGAGGGGGGTCTGAATCGGGAAGCCAATTTGGGGGGGGGGGGGGGTTTAAATCGATTCAAATCAATTCACCCGAAGTGAATCAGTGAACCGATTCGAATCGTGAATCTGGCAGCACTAGTACCTGAATAGAAAGCTCTGAATGTAAGAATAAGAATTTTGAACCTAATCCGGAATTGTATCTGTAACCAGTGCATCTGTTGAAAGAGAGGAGAGACATGATTAAATCTAGAGGCTCTAAAGAGAAAACAAGTTGCATAGTTTTGTAGTGTTTGAAGGCATTTAATCTGAACTATAGGTAAACTTGCATAGATAGAATTAAAGTAATCTAATCTAGATATTAGGAAGGTGTGGATCGCGGCACGAGTGAATTAAAGTCTAGGAAATCTCTGAAAGTATATAAAGTCTATAATATAAAGAAACTACATTTAATCACATTAGAAATTTGTTGATGAAAAGAAAGTTTATGATCTATCCACATTCCTAAATATTGAAAACCCATAACAATCAAAAAGTATAACTGGAACTGATGGTGGGCAAAGCGATCCTGTAATCCAGCAAACTGTAGTCTTGTCTATATTAAGTTTGAGTTTTTGACTAGAGAGCCAGGCTGCAACCGCATGGAGCCACAACTGTAACAAACATTGATGGTAAAATTAGAAAAGGTTGAAAGAGTGACCAAAATGATAAAGGGCGTGGAATTCTTCTCATATGAGGAAAGGCTAAAGAGTTTAGGGCTCTTCAGCTTGGAGAAGAGACGGCTGATGGGGATTATGATTGAGGTCTACAAAATCCTGAGTGGTGTAGTTTTGGTAAAAGTGAATTAGAAACATAGAAACATGACAGCAGATACAGGCCAAATGGTCCATCCAGTCTGCCCTTCCACAGCATCCACTATCTCCTCCCTTCCCTAGAAAATTCCACATGCCTATACCATGCTTTCTTGAATTCAGATACAGTCTTTGTCTCCACCACCTCTACCGGGACACTACTCCATGCATATACCACCCTTTCTGTAAAGAAGTATTTCCTTAGATTACTCCTGGGTCTATCATCTTTTAACTTCTTTTATACACAGAAGTATTCTCCTCTACTATACCGTTCTCCTGGATTTTTGGAGCCCAAGTGCATGACTCTGCAAGAGCTCCTTTTACGAAGGTGCACTAGTGGTTTTAGCGCACACTATATTGCCCCGCGCGCTACATGCTAACGCCTCCATAGAGCTTGCGTTAGTATTTTTCGTGTAGCACGGGGTTAGTGCACGCTAATCTTCAGAATGTGCTAAAAACGCTAGCGCACAAAAGGAGCCCTAAATCTTATTTGCCAATTACTGGAACATTCTTCAAGCTTCTACAGATCCCACCTCATGTTATCCACACCCTCTGGGATATCTACCCTATTTCAAAAAGTACAAAGACTATGGAACACTCAATGAAATTACATGGAAATACTTTTAAAACCAATAGGAGGGAATATTTTTTCACTCAAAGAACAGTTAAGTTATGGAAGTTTCTGCCAGAGGATGTGGTAACAGTGGTTAGTGTATCTGGGTTTAAAAAAAGGATTAGACAAGTTCCTGAAGGAAAAGTCCATAGTCTGCTATTGAGCCAGACATGAGGGAAGCTACTGCTTGCCCTGGGATTGTAGCATGAAATGTTGCTACTATTTGGGTTTCTGCCAGGTTCTTGAGTCCTAGATTGGCCACTGTAGAAACAGCATACTGGGTTAGAAGGACCATTGGCCTGACCCAGTATGGCTATTCTTATGTTCTTATTATCCTAGCTGCAAACTTTTGATATGCCTAAATGCATACAAGTACCTCACATTGGTCAGGTGAAAGGATGTTACATATATACTGTACTTAAATAAGGAACAGAATGTAATGCATATAAATACAAAAGTCTGAAAGAAAGAAAATTCATATATAGAACAGAGAAAGATTCCTTCATTCAAGGACACATGAAACTTTATTTCAGAGCCTATCTGCCTCATAATACAAAACACACCTCCTAAAGGTCTACCCATGGGACAAGTGCCTTTTTGTATCTGCATCTGTATCATCTCAGCTAATATATTCACAATCAAGAAGGCATCTGAAAAGATGCATGAATCCAAGGGAGTGAACTTTCTGGCAGGGACACTGCCCAAGTTTAGCAGGTCTGAGTCAGCACTATAATTATTCTATCCACACAGCATCGCTCTCTCTATACTTTACAATGCTGGACTGAGTTCAAAACAAATAGTGGTGGTAATAGGCCAGAGAAATGAAGTTTCCCTCAAATCTCTTTGGTACATCTTCTTCCCACAATAGGCAAACACTGTTCTCTGTGCTACAAGTAGTCCAAGAATAATCTTTCAAAGCAGCAGCAAATCAGCTAGCATTGGTCAATTCACTTCATAATAACCAGATTTATCTCTTTTGACTGCAGCCAGCTTTTATGGGGCCAGATTAAAATAAACAATCAAACAAATATGAACACTAAAAAAAAAAAAGTTCAGTTTACAACTTTTTCAATAACATCTCTGTTTCTTTTCTCAGTTTCCTTTCTGCCTTTGTTATATTACAAGTATAATTGATTTCTTTTTTCTAATGCAACAAATCAATAATATTGGGAAAACAAAAGTGATATTTGTTTTAAAATGGAGGAAAATGTGTTTTTGATGTACTCATGAACTTTACAAGTCTCCTTTTGAATGCAGTGTAAGAACCTTTGCATTGTTTTCTGGTGTTTAAAACCATGTTGGAACAGAGTATCTTCTGGGTCTTATAGAGGGGGTAACTATTAAGCTGTAGTAAAAAATCATGGCTTAATTTACAGCAGGAGTCACTAACCTGCAGTTCAGGAGAGTTCATTGGAGGACAATTCAACACTGGAAGCTGTGACTCCCCTCCCCATGCCAAGTCCGAAGAAAAGCTTTCTTTGAGACCACCTGTGAATTCCAAGGACCCAAAGTCTGGAATGAACTCCCAAGCAGCTTACGACGACTTACCACATACTTCCAATTCAGGAAGGCACTGATAATGCATCTATTCACTTCACTACACTGACCTGCTGTTGTGTATGTGTATGAAGTCTATACCTCTGTATCATTTCTAATATTATGTAGGCCACAATGATTCCTATTCAATATTTGCGGGATACAAGAATCAGTATGGTATAGTATGGTATGGTATGGGGGGCTATTCTGTAGAGTGAGGAACTGTTCCAGGGTGGGGATCCTCTTTGAGGGTTAAAGAGGGCAGTAGGCTGTCTATTGGAGGCAGATTTCTCACTGAGGGCCTTTGTTGGCAGGGGAATAGGGGTAGGCATGCTAGCAGCCTGATGTTGCTAGGGAGGAAAAGCTGGCATTATTTTTCCATGAATGGCAAAGTTTACAAGGTAATACAAGGCTGTACTATTCAAATTCCATGATAGCAAGCTATGAATTAGCACATTAGCAAAAATGTAGTATTATTCCCTTCCACATTAGTAACTATATCCCCTTCACGCCATACATGTCTAAATGCTAAAAATGTTTGTCCAGTAGAAATTCATAGGCAGATTGTTGACATGAATGGTGAAAGTACAATGAACAGAAGGAATGTGAGGAATGGTGTAGATCAGTGATTCTCAACATGCGGTACATGTACCCCTAGGGGTATGCAAGCCACTTGTGAGGGGTACACAGCACAGATCTCCCACCCCCTTCATCCCGTGGCATGCCTCCTTCCACCGAAGCTGACTTGGAAGGCTTCTCTCCGATGTCAGAGCTGACAAAGGGAAGCCTTCTGGGTTAGCTGGGGTGGCCCCACAGTACAGGCAACACCAAGCTAACTCCAGCAATGAAGAGCACTCTGACTTCTGCCACCTTCCTGCTGCCTATTAGGAAGTCTAGAGTCTATACAAGGCCCAGTATTGGCACTGGTTTAATTGATGCAGAGCTTTCAAGTCTTTCCGCTCGTGAGGCCCTGTTGGTACCGCCCCTCTGATGCAAATGTGTCAAAGTGGACGAAGCCAACAGGGACTTCCCAAGTATGTGGATGTGAAGGCTCTTCATATCCTATATAATAAAAGGCTAACTCGCGCATGCGCATTCCTATCTGTGTGCTTCCATGATCAGTAGTTCCGTGGCTGCAGGAATGCGCATGCGCGAGTCCCCAGACTTACTTTCCAGCACCTACCACTCACCGCCAGAGCTGGACTTCATGCTCTCCGTGTGCGACACTCCCTGCTCTACAGCAATGGCATGGCGGTTTCCCCAAATTAAAAAAGATACTAGGCCGTGCAGATAATGGGGGAAGCCGAAGAAATCAGCTGTTTGCAATGGCCCCGCACTCGCTGGTTGCAACGGCCCCGCACCATTCCTTCCCTTCCTCCATCAGGTACAGTTCAGCTCCGCCTATGTTAAAAGGAGCTGCTTTGAAATTGGAGCCCTGCCGCCACCTTTGCCGCGGTCCCATATGTCAGAGAAGGGGCGGGACCAAGGCAGAGGGGAAAGTGCTACGGCAGTGGCAGGGCTCTGATTTCGACGCGGCTCCTTTTAACATTGGTGGAGCTGCACTGCACCTGATGGAGGGAGGGAAGGAAAAGTGATTGTGCACTGTTGAGCCCCTCTTTGCCCTCAGACCCTCTCCTAACACTATCTGCACATTGTGGATGCTCCCTCCTGTCTCAGACCACTGGAGGGAGGTGCCTGTCTTCAGCTGCCGGGATGGAGGAAGGGAAGAAGAAAGAAGGGGCCCTGGCAAGTGACTTATCAAAAGCCAACCATAGCCTGGGACCCCTACATGATATGAATAATGACCAGACAACAAAAGGTAAGAAAAATAATTTTATTTTCTTTTTTGTGATTACAATATGTCAGATTTGAAATGTGTCTTGAGGGAGGCTGCCGCCACGGCTTTGGACAGAGGGGTACCATTTTCATGGGAGCTGGCCTTCGGAGAGGCTTGGGACGCGGGGACAGATGCGGGAGGGGCTGCCGCTGCGAAGGGCTTTGGTGGGGGAGCCAGCCAGACCGCGAGTGTGGGGCCATTGTAAGCGCGGATTGGTCAAGGAGCCACCACTGCCGAGGCTTTGAAATTGCTCTTCCACCGTCACTCCCTCCCGCCCCGGCTCTGCCTCTGCCCCTGCCCAAGTTCAAAAGCAGGAGAGGCGGTCATCTAGCATCCGTTAATCTAACGGGCTTAAACACTAGTGAACATAAGAATAGTCTTACTGGGTCAAACCAATGGTCCATCAAGCCCAGTAGCCTGTTCGCATGGTGGCCAATCTAGGTCCCTAATACCTGGCCATAACCCAAGGACCATAACCCCCCCCCCCCCATGTCCATCTCAATAACAGACCACTGTTTACTGTCCTCCATTGAGAAAAATGACCATTTAACTCTACTCTCTGTTTTCTATCTGATAACCAATTCCTAATCTACAACTGAACTTTGTCACCTATCCCATGACTCTTTAATTTTTCAGGAGCCTCTAATGAGGAACTTTGTCAGAAGTTTTCTGAAAATCTAAATGCACTACATCAACCAGTTAACTTTTATCTATATGTTTATTCACCCCTTCAAAGAAGTGAAACAAATTCTGAGGCAAGATCTCCCTCAGCTGAACCTATGCTTACTCTGTCTGATTAGATCATGTTTGTCTACGTATGCCACAATTTTATTTTTTATAAACGTTTCCACCATTTTACCCGGCACAGAAGTCAGGCTTACTGGTCTGTAATTTCCTGGATATGCCCTGGAACCCTTTTTAAAAATCGGCATAACATTGGATACCCTCCAATCTTCAGGTACTAGAGACGATTTTAGCAACAAGTTACAGATCACTAACAGCAGGTCAGAAATTTTGTGTTTGAATTCTTTTAGTACTCTGGGATATATACCATCTGGTCTAGGTGATTTATCACTTTTCAACTTATCGATTTGTCTCAGTACATCTTCTAGATTCTCCGAGATTTCTTTCAGTTCCTCCACATCATCACCCTTGAAAACCATTTCTGGTTCAGGTAGATCTCTTACATTTTCTTCCATAAAGACTGAAGCAAAGAATTCATTTAGTCTCTTCGCTGAAGTTAGCGCCGGTGCTGGGCCCTGATTCCCGGTCAGGCAGTGGTAGGGTGGCAGAAGGAGAAAGGTTAGAGAAGGAGAAACACTAGACTTGCCGGGGGAAGGGGGAAGGGGGAAGGAGGGAGGGAGTGATGTTGGACTGAGGGATATGAGGAAATTGAGAGAGTTGGTAAGGCTGACTCGTTGGCTGGCCAGATGAATGAATGTGGAAAAATGCTGGGCATGGATGGAGGAGAAGGGAAAAGGGATATGCATCTTATGGGATAGAGAGGAAGGGAAGAAAGAAGAAGAAATGCACATAGATGGAGGGGAGGGAAGGGGAACTGAAGAGAAAGGGAAGATATGCATATGGATAAAGAGGAAAAGAAGAGGGAGGGAGGAGGTGCACATGGATAAAGTAGAATGGAAGGAAATAGAGAGAGGAGATGCACATGGCTGGAAGGGAAAAGGAATAAGGGGAAAGATACATGTGGATGGAGGAAGGGAGGGGCATGAACTTGGGACACAGAAGGGAGGGAATAGAAAGGGAGAACTGTTGGGCATGTGAGTGAAAGGGAAAAAGATGGTGCACATGGGGAAAGGAAGAAAGAGGAAAATTGGGCACAGAGAGAGAAGATTGAGGTAGAGATGCATGGGGAAGAGAAGGATGACTAGGAGAAATGTTGGATATGGTCATGGAGAGGGTATCAGTGGGACAGATTGAAAGGGATGCAAGGGGGAGGGATGTTGTATATAGTGGTGGAGGGAATAGAGGGAGAGATGTGGCTTGTGCTGGAGAGGGGTGATAGAAAGAGAAATGTTGGGCATGGGGCTAGTGAGCAGTGGTGAATGATGCTGCACATTATCCAAGGGATGAGAGAGGGAGAAATGTTAGATGTGCAACTGTTTTAAACAGATCAGGTTGAGAAACCTTTGAAATATAAATTTATGTAGTCTAAGGAAACCATGTTTACCATCTAAATTTTTTGCACATAATTATGTAATATAACAGAACAAAGGCAATTTTGTCATTTGAGCTTTACATTTTTATGTTAGTGTGCATTATAGGAAAGGAAGTAGATGAATAGTTGTGTAACAAAGGTCATTATACACAAAAAATGTGGGTAATTTAAATACATAAATTTCCCATTCAAAAAAGAAAGCTTGTTATGACATCCTGATTCTACAGAAGAGATCTTTTAAATAGCAGAAAAAAAAAATTAAGAAATTCAACCGTATCAAAGAAACTAGAGCTGATGTGGTCTGTCCAATGCAATTTCTGAATCAGTGCTCCAAATAATCCCAGGAACAGGTCATAAACCCAAGGCACCAAGAAAAGATTTTTTGTTGTTGGCCTGAGAAATCTCAATTTTACTTATACCGGAGCAATCTTTTTACCTTTTTACTTATTGTTGTTTCCCATCCCTTTTTACCTATAATATTTTGTAATTCTCTCTTATCTCTTTTCCTCTTGTGTCTACTGTTTTGGTTTTATTTTGTTACATGTCTACTGTTTTAGAAAAGGTCCCTTCCTTGTTTTTATATTGTAAATCACTTATATTTAACTTGTTAAGATTTGTGGTATATCAAATAAACTGAACTGAGCTTGGATAAGAGGCCATGTTATTTCCACCCACCCTGGGTCTGTCTGTGGAAGGGTCCTAATGAGGCCTTTGTGGACCCCGGGCTCTCTTTGGCTCCAGTGTTTAACACAATTGGTTAAGCAAGCCCTACAGGCAAAGGTTAGCTCTTCAGCCAGCAGGATTCCCCTATGGGGCCTGTAAGCTGCTGTCCAGGGCTTTGATTGGTGGGCCAACAGCCACAGAAGGAACTGTGGGGCTTCTGATGCCCCCATGTGATTCTTCAATGACCCCTGAGGATCATAAGGGTCTTTCAGACACCCTTTTTCATTCAGACGGAATTTGAGGATGAAGAGGAGCATTCCCATATGATTCAGCTCTTTTGTTGAGAGGAGCTTCTCATCTCATTGAAAAAGTTATGGAAGCTCTGGGGGTGCTCAAGGTTCCTACTTCAGATCTTTCAGAAGAGAATCTCCTATTGGAGAACCTTGTAAAGCCTCACTCATATGATGTTGGTAGACTGGGAGTCACCTGATAGGGCTCGTAAGGAAGCCAGGCCCCTAGATCATTAGTATGCCTTCACCCCTATCACCCCTGGTCACAGTGGTCACCAAGAAGATGGCTATTCTCATGCAGGGAGGTTCAGCTTTCTGTGAGCACCAGTTTTGTCTCACCTTTTCTTTTGGAGTGTCTGGCATTAAGGCCGCCATCTGTGGCAACTCTGTGGCTACAACCATGCTGTATTAGATGCAGCATCTGTCAGAGTCTCTGGAAGTTTCTCATCTGGAGTCTATGTGCCCTTCCTTGTGGACATTCTTTATGATTTGATCTGTCTCTCCTCCCTGTCAGTGGCTGCCACTGTGGTGGGTTATAGAAGTGGTCTCCAAACCAAGAAGCTTCTCAGTCAGCTGTCTTTTGGGGGATGTTTGCTGTTCGAGGAGAACCTGGAGAAGTTGGTGATGGACATGACCAGACCACACCTCCTTGGCAAAAAAAAACATTTTCAAGTTTTGAACCTGTGCATCCAGGTTTTCTAAAATTGGGATTTAGATGTTTATGCAATATGTCTAAATGCAAGTTTATGCACATTTAAAATGCGAATAGCTTTAAAGTAAGCATCATAACATATTCAGATTTTCCAAAAACATTTCATAAAGTACCTCAAGGGAGACCACTGGGGAAATTGTAATTAAAAGTCATGAGATTACTTGCAATATCCTGTTTTGGATTAGTAAATGGTTAATTAATAGGAAAAAATAGGACTAAATGTCCTGCTATCCCAGTGGAGAGGTAAAGCTCCACAGTGGTCTATGTTATGTTGTTTAATAGATTAATGATATAGGAAAGGGAGCAATGGGTGAAGTAATCACATTTACAGATGACACTAAAATATTCAAAGTAGTTAAAATAGGAATATATTGTAAAGATTTTCAAGCAGACCTTGTGAGGCTGGAGAACTAGCTATCTAAAACACAGATAAAATTTAAAATGAACAGGTACAATATAATACACATAAGGAAAAATAATCCTAACTGGTTACCATGCTGAGTTTCCCATTAGGAGCTGCCATTCAGGAAAAGGATCTTGGAATCATTATGGAAAATATATTGAAACTTTCAAAAGTGACTAAAAAGCAAATAGAATCTTAGAAATTAAGCAGAAAATAATTTTAAAAAATACTTATGGACAGTGGCGTACCTAGGGCCTGCCTGCCCCACCCCGAAGGACCGCTCGTCTCCCCCCCCCCCCCCCCGCCGTCCGGTTCTTCCCCTCTGGCCTCCCCTCACCATTTAGAGTAGCACAGCAGCCTGCAGCAAGATCGCGATGTCAGCGATCTTGTGCTGCTTGTGCTGTCCTCCGCCGCGGACCCGCCCCCCTCCTCTGACGTCAGAGGAGGGGGATGGGACTGCGGTGGAGGAAACAGCACAAAGCAGCGCAAGATCGCTGACATCGCGATCTTGCTGCAGGCTGCTTCGCTACTCTAAATGGTGCGGGGAGGCCATAGGGGGAGAACCAGACGGCGGGGGGGGGGAGACGAGCGGTCCTTCGGGGTGGGGCAGGCAGGCAGGCAGGCCTTCAGGGGGAGATGCAGGGGGGGCGAGCGGTCCTTCGGGGTGGAGGCCTTCAGGGGGAGATGCAGGCCTTAAAGGGGGGAGGGGGACAAGCCTTCATGGGGGGGAGACAGGCTTTAAGGGGGGGGGACAGGCAGGCAAGCAGACCTTTAAGGGAATGAGGAGGCATAGGTGAAAGCTCAGAAGTACCCTCAGAAAATAGGGGGTTTTTTAACGGAAAGGGTGGTGAATGTATGGATCGGTCTCCCTAGTGGAGGTAGTGGAGATGAAAACTGTATCTCAATTCAAAAAAGCTTGGGACAAGTACATTGAATCTCTAAGGGAGAGGAAGGGATAGTAGATGACATGGACAGGCAGATTAAATAGTCCATACGGTATTTATCTGCCTTCATTTTTATATTCTTATAAGATCCCCAATGGGCCAGGGTTTACAGGATGCATCACCAGACTTACAGTACTCCTTATATAGAGCAAATCGTGCAGGCTTTATGTAACTGTTGCACTACACAGCATAAAAGAGATATTTACATATAGTGGAGGTGAGAATCATGCAAATCTGCTCCACGCATATTCATTAGGGCTATCCTGAAAATCTGACTGGCTGGTGGTTCTGCAGGACAGGGTTGGGAACAACTGATCTAGAGGCATACAAGTAGCTAACCATTCAGATGGACTACATTGTCAGTAGACCATAGCAGAACATGGAAGTATATCCCTAGGTCTACATTGAATGAACATGGAACTTAGACACAATCTTGGGATAGAGAACACGTTCAATCAGTTAAAAGTTCCTCTATGGTTGGCTAGAGTTGAAGTATCAGAAGTTACAGCAATTCAAGACAAAGATGTCACACATAGCCTTTGACATAAACATAATATATCTGTTAAGCTCTGGAACACATTGCCATAAGTTGTGGTAAGAGCGGATTGCATAACTGGTTTTAAGAAAGGTTTAGACAATTTCCTGGAGGAAAGGTCCATAGTTTGTTATTGAGAAAGACATGGGGGAACCACTGCTTGCCCTGGATTGGTAGCATGGAATGTTTCAAGTTTTATTAGATTTTTATATACCGTCTATCAAGGTTATCTAAGCGGTTTTACAATCAGGTACTCAAGCATTTTCCCTATCTGTCCCGGTGGTCTCTATCTAACATACCTGGGGCTATGGAGGACTGAGTGACTTTCCCAGGGTCACAAGGAGCAGCGCAGGATTTGAATCCCAAACCCCAGGGTGCTAAGGCTGAAGCTCTAACCACTGTGCCACACACTCTTTGGGTTTTGGCCACCCTGAGAACGGGCTACTGGGCTGATCCAGTAAGGCTGTTCTTATGTTCTGTGAAGTGGGAAGCATTCAGTCCACTAACCCTTCTGATGGAAGCCTGATCCATTGTAGGAAGCACCAGGTACTCAGTTTGGGATAGGGACTCATGACTACAGTAGTGTTGCATCATTCTGTTTGCCTTTGCCTTGATTCTCTCGTGTCCCTTTGCTTTTTTCCAGGTCCTTAGCATCTCTATTGCTGTGATACACAGCCCTGATCTTCTGGAATACTGTCACCCATATGTTTGCTATGTGTAGGCAATGGTTTTAATGCTGCATTCCCAGAACTAATTTGTTCATAATATCATGCATGATTAATTCCACTACTGCAGGGAAAAAAATTTGACTTTCTAGATAAAGAATTATTTCTGGTAGCCATTTGATATGTAAACACCAAAACATGAACATAAGAACAGCCATACTGGGTCAGACCAATGGTCTATCTAGCCCAGTATCCTGTTTCCACAATGGCCAATCCAGGTCACAAGAACCCAGCAAAAACCCAAACAGTAGCAACCTTCCATGCTACCGATCCCAAGGCAAGCAGTGGCTTCCCCCATGTCTGTCTCAATAGCTGACTATGAACTTTTTCAAACTTTTTTTTTTTAAACCAGCTACATTAACAGCTGCTACCACATACTCTGACAAGTTCCAGAACTTAATTATTCTTTGAGTGAAAAAATATTTCCATCTATTGGTTTTATGCCCTTTAACTTCATTGAGTGACCCCTAGTCTTTGTAATTCTTGATAAAGTAAAAAAAATCACTCAAAATTTTATAGACTTCAGTCATATCTCCTTTCAGCCATCTCATCCCCAAGCTGTTGCTCCATCTCCCTTATCATCTTGGTCACTCTTCTTTGAACCCATATCTGTATGAAATAAATTACTTCATTGGAAATGCTGCTGTTCCTCTGTGTAAGTGCTGACTCATTGAATGTAACTTTTCTAAGCATTTTGGGTTTGTCAAATTGTCTTAATTCTTATATGTTGCAGCTGATCTTGGGTACAGTTTAAAGGATGTTGGCCTTGTGTTTTTAATTACCCCAGGATTCTTGATTGGTTCAATCAAATTGTTTGAATACAAGAGCTTCTGTACTTCTCACTTTTCCTGAGGGCATGTTGATGGGAATATGCGGCTTGATGGTATTTGAAGAAAAATTTGGCTTGGCTGTAGTTTATTTTGGGATGGTGTGAAAGAAGAAGTTTTATATTTTTCTATTTATATATTTATAGATGGTTCAGAATAGATGTTAATAACTGTATTCATACAGTACACGTTTATATATAGTTGTACTATAGTTTTAAAAATATATAGTTTAGCCCTCCAAGTGCCCTGCAATGTTAGTTAGTGCAGAAAACCCTAATTCATATAGATATAATTTAGAAAATTGAGGTGGTAGACATCATATAAAATTAATAAAAGAAAAGCTGATTTCATTCATTCACAGTGAAACACTCACAAAAAGGAAAAATAAAATACAGGTGTGTCCTGTCAGGACTAAGAAGAAAACAGTGACTAGAAGAAATGCAAAGTCAGGAAACAGGTAAAGGGCATACCCGAGAAAGACTGTCCCAGTGAGGCATTCTGTCTCAGAGAGAATAGAGAAAGTGGGCCCCTCTCTGGCCCTGCCATGTGGCAGAGAGGGTGATATGGAGATGACGGGCAACACTCAAATATGTGCTATGCCATACTCCCGCCCACCAGAATGCACTGGAAGAGAGGCCTAAGATTTCGGTTGGCCCAGGTGCCTAAGGTCCCCTCCTATGGGAAGGGCCTTAAGCATCTGGTCCAATAAAGGCCTTAGGCCCCACCCCAGTGCATCTCACAATGCACCGGGAAAGGGAAGGCCCACCATTCAGTGGAGGGAGGGACTCTGCCGGTCGGCGGAAGTAAGCATGCTTCTGGCCAGCCAACTAAAAAGGTACTTATGTGGTCCGGGTGAGCTTGGGGGGTGGCAGGGATGTCTCGGGGTGGAGGGGTTTCTGGAAGGAGGGACTGGGCATCCCTCCTGACAGAGGATGTCTTCGGGGGGGGGGGGAGGGGTGGCAGCAGAAGGAACTGGCCACTCCTCCTGCCGCGGACATTCGGGGATGAGGAGCGGCTTCAGGGGTTCCAGCTAGAGGGACTGGGCATCTCTCCTCCGGGGATTATTTGGGGGTTTGCTGCAGGAAGGATTGGGCATCCCTCCTGCCAGCTCACTTCACAGTGGGACGGATTCCCTGATGCAGCTGCTATACTGATCGTGGCAGGGAGATTCACTTGCCACGATCAGTTCAGCGGTCACATCTTTGTGAAATGTAGGTCACACCCAGTCCTTTATAATCATACTTCTTTTACATGTTTTCTCTTAAATGTTTAGATGGCCTCTTACAAGTCCTTTCTACATATCCTTTAGGTTACTATAGAGTACATTTTTGAAAACAGGAACTTAGATGAGATCACATATAAAAGAATTTCACACAGTTTTATTAACAAGCAGTATAAGATTGTTTTTAAGATCAAAATAGCTTAGAGACATTTGTTCCAGAAAAGCCATTGGCGAGATCCTTTGAACTTTGTACCCCCCTGCATTCCTCTAATCACTTCATGGTCCAAGTTTCACAGGGCAAGACCTTACAACTGATTGCCTTTCTGGTAATCAGATCTTTCAAGCACATCACCCATTGTTTAAAGTGTTTATTAGCCATTCATTTGTTTCTATAGTTCAAAAAAATGACCTCATTTGAGCCTTGGAAGAAATAAACCATATAACCATGCTATTCACTGTCTCAGCCTCTCTGACATATATATGCTTATAAAGTTGGGCCAGATACTGTAAAATCACTGATCCAAATAACTATACAACTAAGAAAGCATATCTGCTTAATGCTGATGAATTAAAATGGAAATGCAGATGCTGCTTGTAATGAAATGTTCCCACATCTGGACATTTTTAGCCTTTTCTGTGGTCGAGGGACAAATTTTGAGGGGATATATAATTAAGTAGAAAAGATTGCTAAATATTTGCCTTCTTAGAGCAACCATTGTGATATAGCTGCCCTTTACAAATATGTGTGAAGAACTTTAAGGGAAATCTAAGTCTTATCACAGATTGCTATCCCATCAGTCCCTTTTGCAAGAATTAAGAACTTCACTGACCCTCTACAGCCAGAAGTTATATAGGCAATCATGACTTATTTTTAAACTTAGCTCTATCTTAAAACTTGGCCTTCTTTCACTGCCACTAGCCCAGGTACAGTGGGCTCCCTATCGTCTATGTGCTTTCCTTTTCCAAATCTGTATCCATGACATCTTGTTTTTCTGTCTTGCCTGTTTAGATTTTAAGTTCTTTCGAGCAGGGACTGTATTCTTACTCTTTGTGACTCTGTACAGCGCTACGTGTGTCTGATAGTGCTATAGAAATAATTATTAGTAGTAGTACCGTATTTTCTCGCATATAACGCGCGCGTTATACGTGGTTTTTACGTACCGCGCATACCCTTGCACGTTATACGCGTGAGCGCGTTGTACAAAATTTTTTTTACATAGTTCCCCCCCGACGTCCGATTCACCCCCCCAGCAGGACCGCTCGCACCCCCACCCCGAAGGACAGCTCGCACGCACCTGCATCCCCACCCCAAAGGACCGCTCGCACGCACTCCCACCCGCACCCGCACCCCCACTCTGAAGGACCGCTCGCAACCCCACAGCCTCCCGACCCCCCCCCATCATGTAGAAGCTCCTGCCAGTGTCCTGCTGCTTCCTCTTAGCGGTCCCGACACCCGACACGATCGGGGCAAGAGGGAGCTCAAGCCCTCTTGCCCCCCCGACTCCCCGACACGATCGGGGCAAAAGGGAGCCCAAGCCCTCTTGCCCCGCTGACTCCCCAACTCCCCGACAATATCGGGCCAGGAGGGAGCCCAAGTCCTCCTGGCCCTGGCGACCCCCCCCCCCCCCCGCTAGTTGTTCGGGCCAGGAGGGAGCCCAAACCCTCCTGGCCACGGTGACCCCCTACCCCCACCCCGCACTACATTACGGGCAGGAGGGATCCCAGGCCCTCCTGCCCTCGACGCAAACCCCCCTCCCTCCAACGACCGCCCCCCAAGAACCTCCGACCACCCCCCCAGCTGACCCGCGACCCCCCCTGTCCGACCCCCACGACACCCCCACCCCCCTTCCCCGTACCTTTGTGTAGTTGGCCGGACAGACGGGAGTCAAACTCGCCTGTCCGGCAGGCAGCCAACGACGGAATGAGGCCGGATTGGCCCATCTGTCCCAAAGCTCCGCCTACTGGTGGGGCCTAAGGCGCCTGGGCCAATCAGAATAGGCCCGGGAGCCTTAGGTCCCACCTGGGGGCGGGGCCTGAGGCACATGGGCCCAACCCGACATGTAAATGTGTAGTTAGATACTTATCATTGAAGTATATATTTACAGAGCCAACTCAACTGATTAGTTTTCTCTCAATGAAACGTCTTGAAAAAGGAATAACAACGTCCATGGAAAGTTAGCTCCCTGCACTTTAGTCAGATAAGGATTTTTCTTATTTAAATAATTTGAATTATATATGTTCTACTCTTAAACGCGGATCCAATAATATTGAGGACTAGTGAGAGATCAGCTAGATTAGTATATCTTTGTAGTAAATATTAATTTTGGAAATTTTTGTTTAATATGTTGTTTGATCTCACTTTACTGTACAAGATGTATATGCTTGGAAATATTGTAAAATTCTAAAAAAGAAAAAAAAAAAATCGATTCAATAGGCTGAATCGAATCGAATCAAATTTTTGTTTCTGAATCGGGCAGCACTAACTATTCAGAAAGAGAATCACCAATCTCTTTTTTCCAAGTTCACTGGAAGGATAAGCTGAAATTTTTAGTTTATGAAAGGAAGATTTTATGGAAAAAGGGATGCAGGTTGTATGCAGGAAACTTAGACAAAAAAGACTCAATTAGTAATCCAGAAGAAACTTTAAAACTTGAAAAATTATGATTCAGGAATATGAAATTTGTTCTGCAGTTGTGAAAAAGATTTTATACACCATTCCGAACTAATTGGAAGACCAGCCATTAATCAGCCGATTTATACCACACATGCCAATCAATTGGAGATATGCCAACTAAGATTTTTGGATTACAGCATTCCAAATCGGTAGATCATGGGACGTAACATTCTCCTTTAAAAGATGTAATTTAAATTGAGTGCAAGCATCAACAGCTGCCAAAATGACCATGTAAGAATGGAATTTTGTAAACTGGAATCATCTTATATAACAGATGAAGTGGAATAGGGTGTACTAAAGATGATTCTAGCATTAACCAAGAAGGTTGTGTATGAGATGAGGATGTGGAATGTGGTAAAACTTAAGAGGTATTAAACCATTTTGCACTATGATTGAGAATAAAGGAATGCAATTAGTAAAATTAACACGACTCGTGTCTTTTGGAAGCTTTAGTATCCTAGCTATAATCCTTCAAGTATTGTTATTCAATACAAATTGAAGCAGCATTTTAGGAAGTCAGAGGAGTGACATACTATTTTTCATGGGGGTCAAGGTCATCTTAATAGTTTCAAGTTTTCACCATCAACTAAGAAAGAGTGGGGACCTTTTGGAGATAATTTCCATAATGAAAAGATGAGCAGTTGCATATTCTTATCTATTATTTCTGGTAAGAATCTACCAAACTGAATACCCAAATATTTGTCAAATGAGGTTTGCAATTTAAAAGAGTAGGTTAACTAATAAATATTTCATAGGAAACAGTTTTATCCCTGTTCACTTTGTAACTGGAAATGAAAGAAAAGGAGCCAATAAGAGATAAGATATGTGAGACAGAGGCAGTGTCAGTATACAAAAAGAGATCATCAGCATAGAATAACAATTTAATTTTGGATCATACAGATTTAAAACCAAAAATTTGATGTTGTTGAATTGCCAGAGCTAAAGATTAAATAGTAAGATTAAATAATAAAGGGGAAAGGGAGTAATCCTATTTATTAGGATTACTTGCATTTAGGATATGGAGAAGGCAGCAGAAAGAATATCATTTAGCAAAAATGTTTGCAAATAAGATCTTTATCATATCAATAAATTTGGGGCCAAAATGAAAACAATGTAATCCTCTAAAAAGATAATGCCATTCAACCCTGTCAAACGCCTACTCCGCATCCAGGGAGAGAGCAAGCAAAGGTCGTTTAGAAAATTGTCTAATTGAATTATCAGATTCTGGTCACTTTGGTGGGCAGGCTGGACCGTGAAGGTCTTTTTCTGCCATCATTTACTGTGTTACTGTGTGTGTATCAGTAGTTGCTCAATTAAACATAAAACCATTTTGGTCAGAGTGGATAAAGTAAAGAAGAATAGCATTTAGACTAACAGCTATTTTTGGAGTTACGGTTTTCGAATGGTCACATTGCCGACGAGGAATTATAGATATATTTCTACTTGGTTGGTGCTTGGAGACAAATTGGTTGTAATGTCAACCTTTGTGGTTTTGGTGCTACTGATTTCCTGAAGAAGCTATGGGCAAAACAGGTACCGTCGGGATCAGAATACTCCAGCCAAAGATAAGTTGCACAAATATTATTATGATTTAAAGAATTGATTAAGTTCAGCCATTTTATGATGTGCAAAGAGGGTTTTTTAATGACCTATGATTACAAGTGTGTGGTGCAGTGGTTAGAGCTACATCCTTGGCATCCTGAGGTTGTGGGTTCAAATCCTGCACTGTTCCTTGTGACCCCGGGCAAGTTACTTACTCCGCATTGCCCCAGGTGCATTAGATAGAGTGGGAGCCCACCGGACAGTTAGGGAATAATGCTTGAGTACCTGAATAATTTGTAATACACATAGAATTGTAGGATATGCAGAATATAAATTATTTTAAAAAGAAAATAAAGAAGAGGAAGTGACATCACCAAGAAGATGGCAGCCTAAAACTGAGGCTACGTCTTATACTCCAAGCAGCCTCGATGCCCCTTATGTCGGCGGTGGCTTTTCATCTTTTTATTGGGTGCCGGTGATGGCCAAACTCTCTGGACTTCCTGGGGGCCGAGTGTCTAAAAAAAGAGTTTGAAGATGGATCGCTATTGAAGGCATACAGGCGACAGATCAATGGCTCACTGGTGTGCATCCTGAGTTTACATTTCTCCTGCCTGCGTGAGGTGAAAGAGAGGCGAAGCTCATGTAGAAGGCGCTGGATAAGCAGGGTGAAGGTTTCCGGGGGGTTAAAGCAACTTGGTATGTGGCAAGCTGGGCAGTTAGTGGTGGGAGAAGGGACAGTTGAAAAAGAACATACTGCAGAATGTCACATTCCAAAACACATACAGAGCTTTAAAGTCACAGGCAGCGCTGGCATGAGGGAATCCTACACTGATCAGATGCCACTCTGAGCATATGTCATATAATTAGCTGGCTGAAATTCAGAAATAGTAATCCACTATTTTCCTCTGATCACATGAGTTGATATTCCTGTTCACTTCTACTCAATGAGAGAAAGTGTATACATAAGGAATTGAAAAAGCAGATTGAGGAAGTGACATCACCAAGAAGATGGCAGCCTAAAACTCCTGGTGTCCTTCCCTGCTTGATATGCTGTCGTGAAGTGGTTGCACGTTGGACCGCTGCTCTGTGGATTCGGACGGAGGAGAGTGACAGTTGCTGGGCTCGGCGGTGTATGGACTCTAGCCCTGATCTGCTTTTCTAGTATAGCCCTGACCTGCTTTTCTTCAGTGCGTGACCTTGATTCGTATATGAGAACCCGGAGGCTAGCAGAACTTCTGCGGTGTGTGGACTCTAACCCTGGCCTGCTTTTCTACCAGTGAGTGGCTTTGATTCGTGTGTGAGACCCATGGAGACCAGCAGAGTTTCTGAGGTGTGAGGTCACTAGCCCTGACCTGCTTTTCTACCAGTAGTCTTGACCTGCTTTTCTACCAGTGCGTAGCCTGATTGACTTCGTCTGTTGCGTCCCATTGCTGCTGCGGAGGATCCTGATGGGAGAACCGGCGGGCTGAAAATTCTTTGCCTTATCCGCCTTGATAGAGGCACTCGAGGCCATTGCCGTGCTTGGCTGACGGATGCGAAGGATGTCTACGAGAAGAAAGTTGGACAGCTATGGGTTTGTAGGAAAGAAGCAGGGGGTTTCAAAAGAACTGGGAGCAAACCCGCCGCAGGTGGCCAAGATGGTGGTGTTGGAGGCCGCTTTGGGGAGTGGCGTGAATCTCCAGGATCGGTCAGGTGGTGGTGGGCAGGGGAGCACCATAGAGGCCCCAGTCTCCTTGAAAGATTTGCTGCTGGACATTCATAAAGAAATGCAGTCCTTACGCCATGATGTTACCAAGGTAGTAACAGATTTAAAACAAGACTTGGGGGAGCTTATGAAAAGACAGGATGAGGTGGGTGCTCGGAGGACCCATTCCGGGATTTTGCATTTACCGCGGACAATGTCTACCACGAACTATCAAAGCTAATGGTGAACAAAGCCATGGGCCCGGATAATCTACACCCCAGAGTACTTCGGGAATTCTGGCAGAACCATTGGCTGAGCTTTTTAATTTTTCCCTAACCAAGGGAAAAGTTCCCTTGGACTGGAAAACTGCCGTTATTCCACTCCACAAAAAGGGATGCAGGTCAGAGGCCAAAAATTACAGGCGAGTGAGTCTCACATCAATAGTATGTAAACTTATGGAAACGTTGATCAAAAACAGATTGGACACGATTCTGGATGACGAAGGATCCCAACCAGCATGGCTTTATAAAGGGAAGGTCTTGTCAATCCAATCTGATAAACTTCTTTGACTGGGTAACAAAGAAACTGGATAAGGGAGAGTCCCTGGACATCGTGTATTTAGACTTCAGTAAGGCTTTTGATAGTGTCCTATGCCGTAGGTTATTGAACAAGATGAACGCAATGGGCCTAGAGAAACACTGACTGCATGGGTAGAAGACTGGCTTAGCGGTAGACTTCAAAGGGTAAGGGTAAATGGTATTCCCTCAAAAACGTCAGAAGTGACCAGTGGAGTACCGCAGGGCTTGGTCTTGGGCCCGATACTATTCAATATCTTTGTAAGGGACTTGCTTCAGGGACTTTGAGGTAAAATTACATTATTCGCCGATGACACTAAACTATGCAACATTGTGGGCAGCGCAGCAGAACCTGATAGCGCAACCATGCCCGGCACTATGGAGCAGGACCTACTTTTACTAGAACAATGGTCTAGTACTTGGCAACTAAATTTTAATCAAAAATAAGCCCCTCACATTCAATAACGTCAAAATAATATGATAATCAAAAAATGAAAAAGCAAAAAAGTATAAATGTCAGAAATAAACTTATAAGTTTATTTCTGACATTTATACTTTTTTGCTTTTTCATTTTTTGATTATCATATTATTTTGACGTTATTGAATGAGAGGGGCTTATTTTTGATTTGACCAGTTTTTGCCCTTCTTATTTGAATACTAATATTTTCTCTCTTTTTCTTGGTTGTTTGGAGCTTTATCAGTCGAAAGCCTGAAGTTATACTGCCGTTGTACAGATCAATGGTGAAAATTTATAGCCAGGATATAGTTATTCAAAATAAACAGATGACATTGATCATTTTATTGAAGAATTTTGTTATTATTGATTATTTATAACTCTACTTTTGACATTTATCTGCTGATAGCTGTTTGTAGAGGTTTTTTTATCTATTTTTTAGTTTAGCGTATATTGGAGGACCACCAGCCAGTCAGGTTTTCAGAAAAGCCCTAATGGTGCAGATTTGCATGCCTGTCACCTCCACTATATGCAAATTTCTCCAATGCATATTTATTAGGGCTATCCTGAAAATCTGACTGGCGGTCCTCCAGAACAGGATTGTTGTGGTCTATTTTAAGAAACTGAAACAATTGATTACGATGTTATAAAACACTCATCTCCCTGCTAAGAAAGTATCCTCCGTATTGGAGCACTGTGGAGCATTCAGTGCACTGACCGACGTTAAAAACTGCTTTCACTGTTTTGTAAAAGGGGGGGGGGGGGGGGGATAATTGGGTCAGATAGAGCTCCTTTGTTTCTCCCATGTTCTTTTTTTAAATTTTCCGTGACTATTTGGACATTTCATTGTCTATCCCTTTTTTGTTGACTGGCTATACAAATACACTGTTTTCTCAATGTTGCTTTGAAAGCTTCCAGTATGGTCATTAACCGAATATGCTTCACGTTACAACCTCTGGGTCTCTCAACATCTGGTCGTTATGTTTCCAGATACAGGACTTTGCATTTTACCTATACTATTTTACTGAATCAGCATTGAGATGGCTGCATGGTTGGATACAAGTACAGAATTGATATCTGCCCTCAACAGATGCGGCAACAGTACTTGTGATATTAATGATCTATGCGAGAGTAACTATGGAATGAAGCTGAAAAAACCACATGTGCTCCCTCGCTTCAGTTGGTGAATTATCCAGGGATCTAAGAAATTGCACTATGATTTCATATCTTTTAATGTCTTATGATTTATGTATGGTTTTTTTTAGTAGCCATAGAGTGACATAACACATAGTTTTATGGAAATAGTCCTATGGTAAATTGAAACCTCCTATTTTTATGGGTGTGTTTTCATACTCTAAATAGTCATGTGGGTGCACACACACTAACTAGTTATACACTTCTCCCTCTGTATCCACGGGGGTAGGGGCAGAGCCAGCCCCAAATATTATAAAACCACAAATAAGATTTGGGCTGGTTCTGCCCCTAACCCCCGCTTCCCCCCGGCTATTGGCCTGTAAGCCCCCGTTAAGACTTACCTGGTGGTTTAGCGGGCTTTCGGGGCAGGAGCGATCATCCCACGCTCCTGCCCCGTGCAGATCACTCACAGGAATTGGCTGCCTTGAGCTCCTGTAGTCTCTCGAGCTATTTCCTGTGAGCGATCTGCACGGGGCAGGAGTGTGGGAAGATCGCTCCTGCCCCGAAAACCCACAAGACCACCAGTTTAAAGGGGGGCTTACAGGCCTTAAAATAGCTCCAAAAAATTAAAATGAGTTTTTGGATTTAAAACCGTGAATAACCGAATCCGCGGATGCAGAAACCGCGGATTCGGAGGGGGAAGTGTACCTTTTGGGTACATACATTATTAACGATTTCTCCTCTACATCTTGAGACTCTTCTATAATGCACAAGTCTTATTTTTTTCTTCTCCATTGTGGCAAACTTGTGATGTATTAAATCAATTTATCTTTCATCTAATATACCCCCTCATTTACAAAGCCACACTAGCGTTTTTAGCGCCGGCCGCTGAGGCAACAGCTCCGATGCTCATGGGAATTCTATGAGCATCAGAGCTTTGCCGGCAGTAAAATCCCTAGCACAGCTTTCCTAATTTCTCAACATTTCCTCTCCCCATTTGATTTTTGAATTTCCTTCATCTATAATGCATTCTATTCTCTTAGTATTTCCTTTAGATCTGTATTGCTCAATCATCCTTTTCCCCATTTATTTCTCTTTTTTTTCTTTCCTCCTAACACATATCCCTTTACTGCACACACTTTCTTCCCCCTATTTCATATACTGTTCTCTTCCTACTTCCATCATACTACTACTACTACCACTATTCTAATTAGAAAATGAAGTATGTAAAGTAAAGAACTAAGGACGGTATTGGACAGACCTGCCCGGTCTGTGTTCCATGTATGGTGATTCGGTGTAGGATGGGCTGGGGTGGGCATCAATGTGAACTCCACTAATATGGAACAGGAGGATATTACTGTCCAGACTTTACGGTAGATGTCCTGCAAACAACGGGATGGTTGGATAGACTGGAGTGAGCTTGGACGGCAACTTCAGCATTTGGAACCTAGGACAATACCAGACTTTACAGTCTATGGCCCAGAAATATCAAAGAAGAGACAAGTTAATCTAATCATGTGTTTTTTTAATGAGTATAACTTATGGACAGACTGGATGGACCGTTCAGGTCTTTATCTCCCGCCATTTACTATATTACTATGTATTTATTATTTATAAAGTGCTATCAGACGCATGCAGCGCTGTACAACAAGCATGCAAGAAACGGTCCCTGCTCAAAAGAGCTTCCAATCTAATTAAAACGGACATAGGGCAAAGGCTTATACATGTTATATAGGTGAGGAAATATAAGAGAATAGAACTAGGGGACTAAAGTGGGAATGGCCACAAATATGGGTGATTTACAAGTTGGGAGGGTTGGGCATAAACTCAGTATCAAAAAAGTGGATTTTTAGCTGGATTTGAACACCATGAGAGATGGGGCCTGATGCACTTAATCAGGCAGGATGTTCCAGGTATAAGGTCCTTATTTTATTTCTTTTAAACATTTATAATCCACCTACAACCCAGGCAGATTCCAAAAGGACACACATAATAAAAAATACAAACAGAATGCCCTATTATTGCTGTCAAATTGCATCTAATACAAATATCTAAACATTAAAAAAATGTTTGTATGAATAAATGAGTTTTCAAACACTTCTTAAACTATGCAATACCTTTACATAATTGTAAAACCCCTAGTAGTTCATTCCACAAAAGTGGCCTTGCCACTGAAAAATCAGCATCCCTAATTTCTGCATCTCGGGCCATAATCACACCTTGATGATACCTTGCCAATATACTGACAAGCCCTGATACAGATACCAGGGGGTAATGAAATAAAATGTCTGAAGATCTTATATTGTACACTGAATTCTACAGGCAACCAATGGAGTTGTTTCAAAACTGGCATAATACTTCAATACACTCATCTCCAGCATGGTTGCTGCATTTTGAATAACCTGCAATACCTTACATCTTGAAGCTGAAACCCCCTGAAATAAGGCATTGCAGTAACCCACTTTTAATAACACCAAACTTTGACATTAGAAACATAGAAATATAGAACATGACGGCAGATAAAGGCCAAATGGCTCATGTAGTCTGCCTATCCACAGTAACCATTCTCTCTTTCTCTCTCTGAGAGATCCCATGTGCCTACTAAAATCACTTCCTGATTACATCAGCTTTAATTTACTCAACAAACAGAACTGGAAGAAAAGAAGATTTCTCCACTTTAACTATATGATCCTGCATGGTCAGATTAAATATGTAGGTATAGTAAAAGGATCTCTAACCCCCCCCCCCCTTTCACAAAACTGTAGCGTGGTTTTCAGTGATGCAACAAAGGGAAGGCCCCAGCGGGGAAGGCCGCGAAGCAGCCTGTTCAGTGCTGCCACCACTGCTGTTTGGAATAGACAGAATAAAAACAAATAGTTTGATAGAATGAGTTTTGTTAAAACACACATCCTTCCACCTTGACACATCCCCGTTGAGAGTATCTAATCTAATCTAATCTAAATCTTAGGTTTGTATACCGCATCATCTCTACATTCTGTAAAGCTCGACACGGTTAACAAGAGTTAGGGTAGAAAGGAACTCCAGTGGAGGGAAGAGGCAAAATGAAGAGAAAATTTAGAGGACTAGAATAACCAGAGAGGGAGGAGGAGTTACATTTTTGAGAATAACCAGGTTTTCAGATGTTTACGGAAGAGTTGGAGGGAGCTCAGATTCCTAAGAGGGGAGGTAAGGTTGTTCCAGAGCTGAGTGATTCTAAAAGGGAGGGAAGAACCTAGTTTTCCTACATGTGAAACGCCTTTTAGAGAGGGAAAGGAAAGTTTCAGTTTTTGGGTGGATCTGGCAGAATTGGGGTTAGAGGAGTTCCAAGAAAGAGGAATGAAGGGAGGGAGGATACCGTGTAGGATCTTGAAAGTGAGGCAGGCACATTTGAAGTGGACTCTGGAGATAATTGGAAGCCAGTGGAGCTTGGATAAAAGCGGTGCTTTTTGCGGAATTCTGAATCCGCTAGAGTCTTTGAAGGTTTTTCTTTGTTAGGCTAAGGTAGATAGAGTTGCAGTAGTCCAGTCTGGAAAGGATGGTGGATTGGACAAGGACGGCAAAGTGTTTTTGATGGAAACAGGATCTCACTTTTCTCAGCATGTGAAGGCTGAAGAAACATTTTTTTACTAGGTAGTTGAGGTGATCGTTAAAGGAAAGTGTAGAGTCAATGATCATTTTCTCTCCTCTCATCCTGATATTATTACTTTCAGAGCTTGTGGAATCTCTGAAGTCAATATTAAGGAGTAAATTGTTGACCCTTTTACGTGTTGTTTTATCATTATGAACATAAGAATTGCCATACTGGGACAGACCTAAGGTCCAGTATCATGTTTCCAACAGTGGTCAACCCAGGTCACAAGTACCTAGCAAGATCCAAAGTAGTAAAACAGATTATATGCTGCTTATCCTATGAATAAGCAGTGGATTTCCCCAGCCATCTCAATAATGGCCTATGGATTTCTCTTTTAGGAATTTATCCAAACCTATTTTAAACCCTGCTAAGCTAACTGATTTCACCATTCTCCGGCAATGAATTCCAGAGTTTAATTATATGTTGTGTGAAAAAATATTTTCTTTGGTTTGTTTTAAATCTACTACTTGGTAGCTTCATTGCATGTCCCCTAGTTCTAGCATTTTTGGAAAGGTTAAACAAGCGATTCACATCTACCCTTTCCACTCCATTCAGTATTTTAAAGACCTCTATCATATCACCCCCAAGTCGTCTCTTCTCTAAGCTGAAGAGCCCTAGCCACTTTAGCCTTTCCTCACAGGTAAGTTGTCCCATCCCTTTTACGATCAAACAATTTTTTTATTGATGCAAAAAACAAATATAATCACCAATGACAAATTTTGGAATATAGCTAATACAAAGAACATCTAAAGTCCTGCATCAATTTCAGATTGTAACATCAGAAGACAGAATAATACAGAAATATTGACACTGCAAGAATGAAAATACAATAGGGAAAAGTACATAATATAACAACATATCGACCCCTCCCCCCCAACCTCATGAGATGTGAATAATAAAGAGATTAGGCCATGACTATACAAAAAGAATACATAACTCTTCGACAAGTCCAACAGAGGAATAACCCAAAGGAACATTATAACACACCATGACCCTGGATTATTATGAACCCCAATGAAACCCCTTCTTAGAACATTAATTCTTGGCCCTCCCAAATTCTCGCCCACCTACCCAACCCCCCCCCTGCCCCAGTCTTGCAGTGAAAAACAAAGAGAGACGCATGAAAGTGTGTGTGCTTGCACCAGTCAGAATCACCATATCAAATCCTCCCAACAGAAGGAACGGCCGCATCCCCCAAGCGATTGAGGAGAGAGCTGCGCACACGATGAGGTAACGATTGTATATAGAGGCCCCATACAGAATAAAAAAGTTTTGATTTCCTAAAAATCAAACGAAGATCCCGGAATTCCCATAACACTAACTCATGAAGACGATTGCACCATTTATCATCTTCATTGACCTTCTCTGTACCTTTTCTAATTCAGCTATATCTTTTTTATAGATTTGACGACCAGAATTGCACACAGTATTCAAGGTGCAGCCATACCATACAGCGATACAAGAGCATAACATTTTCATCTTTGTTTTCCTTTCCTGATAATTCTGATATTTGCTGAGGGTTTCAATGTATCCTCGATGATAACACCTAGATCTTTTTCTTGGGCAGTGACTCCTAAAGTTGAACTCTGCATCAGATAGCTATAGTTCGGGTTCCTCTTTCTTACATCATAACTTTGCACTTGCTCACATTAAACATAATCTGCCATTTTGATGCCCAGTCTCCCATGCAATTTTTCACAATCCTCTTGCAATTTAACAGCTTTGGCCGTCTTTTACAAGGGTGCGCTAAGCGTTTTACCGTGTGTTTAGCGCAAGCTAAATCAATGCATGCGCTAAGCGTTTTACCGTGTGTTTAGCGCAAGCTAAATCAATGCATGCGCTAACCGCTAACGCGTCCAAAGGATAACATGCATGCGTTAGCATTTAGCACGTGTTTACCGCACGATAATATTTATCGTGCCCTAAAAAGCATAGCGTACCTTTGTAAAAGAGGGGGTTTGTGTCATCAGTAAATTTAATTATCTCACTAGTTATTCCCATCTCTAGATCATTGATAAATATGTTGAAAAGCAGTAGTCCCAGCACAGGCCCCTGGAAAACCCCACTATTTACCCTTCTCCATTGAGAATATTGGCCATTTAACCCTACAGTCTGTTCACTTTCAACTAGTTCTTAATCCATAATAGGACATTACCTCATATCCCATGAATTTCTGACTTCCTCAGAAATTTTTCATGAGGTACTTTGTCAAATGCCTTTTAAAAATCGAAATGCACAATGTCAGCCAGCTCACCTTTATCCACATGCTCATTTATCCCTTCAAAGAAATGAAGTAGATTGGTGAGGCAAGATTTCCCTTGACTATATCCATGCTGAGGAATATGTTCTGTCATTTTGTTCTTTATAATAGTCTCTACCATTTTGTCTGGCAAAAGACTCCCTCTCTAATCTCTCTTGACTAGCAATTGGGGTCCTTTAGGGTTTGGTTTGAGTCTCCTCCTTTTTTCCTATTATCTAAATAATATTGTTTTTTTTAATTATTATCGCTTTTAAACATTACAATCACTACTACACTCGGCGATGCACAGATCTGCATCATGTTTTCCTCCCCTTCTAACATCTCTTCTCTTTTCTTCCTTGTGTTTTGGCAGCTGCTTCCTGGCTGAACTCCAGGCAGTTTATGCTGGCTGCATGAAAAGCTAAGACACTACATATCCCAGATAATCTTCTGAAACACTTCCTCAAGCTTTGGAATCCATCAACCTGGACTCTGCCATTCTCTCTTTCTTCCTCAGTTAAAATCCTGGTATCCTTGTCTCTGTCTCTTCATCACTCATTTCACATGCATCTTCTCGCTGTCTCTCAACTTCCTTTTCTTTTAATATCAGAAAATTTTGCCCTTATCTGTCCTTTAACTCTTGCAACGTTATCATTTGACATCCTTTCTGTCACGCCTCAGTCTCTGCAGTACATCACTGGCTAATTTCCTTCATCCTTCTCTTTGCCTTTCTTAGGTCTTCTGCCCATCTTTATCTGTCTCCTCACTTTTCTCAGGCTATTCTGCTACTTTATGTGTTCCAGGGGCTCTCTTTCAACTACTGATGCCAATACAAAGTCCTCCTGCTTACTTTCAAATGCATTGTCTAGTTCTTTCTTATCTATCATGCCTCTTCACACACTATTTCCAGCTCACTCCAAGTGCACATTATCTTCAAGCAGTCATGTGTAATGAACCACATACTTTATGCAAACTTGTATTCTTCCCACCAAAACACGTTCCAGACAGATTCCTACTCACTTTTCAGCTATCTTTCTACTTGCATTATTCCCTGCGAAGTATCTTTTTGCTGGTTTGGTAAGCACTCCAGTCATTTTAAAATCTCCATGAGAAACCTCTCTTTCTTATCATGTTTTTAAGTGCCTTACCCCCAACTTATATTCTCTAACATTTCATGTGATATGTTGATTTCGCTGTGAAGCATCCTGAAAGAGGGTTCCATATAAATACCTTGCACTACACAAATCAGCGGTAAAACACAAGTTGAAATAAATGTTTTGCCATACCACTAAAAGTCTATGAAATCTTCAAGTCAATATTCAGACTCGGTGACAAGTGCTTAAAAAAAAGGCTATGGAATTTTTTTAAAAAAAGTGTGTATTGTCAGTGCTGCTATATGGATAGGCAGAAGCGCTGAATAGATGTAACGAGTGTTTCCTGCAGGCGACTATGCAGATAGCAGAAATATTCAGCATCTCAACATAGAGCCCAATATTCAACCGGTGATGGATAGCGCTGGTTATTCAATGCTGGTTATTCAATGTTGGACTATATCCGTCCAACAACAACTGAATAACCAGGGAGCAGGGGGAGGGGGATTGGCTACTATTAAGCCGATGTTCAGCACTGACTGAGTTGTTAGCAGTTAAAGATAGGGCTGCTATTTGTGCGGTGAGGCTTAAGTGCTAAACTGATCCAGTTAAGGCGCTCAATAGCCACGCCTAACCAGATAAATTGCATGACATAACTAGTTTAGCAGTAGGCACTATCCACAAATATTCAGTGGAAAATAACTGGATATCTCCCACTGAATATTTGCAGTGAACTAAAAAAATGTTAATTGTCCATTCTGGCTGTTTCTGCCCATAGGAACATAGTAAATAATGGTAGATAAAGACCCAAATGTTCCATCAGGCTGCCCAAATATACACTTTATAATTTAATGATGTAATTTAAATTGTTCTTTTTCTTAGATATTTCTGAGACAGAATCCCAGAGCTCTGCCCGGTACTGTGCATAGGTTTCATCTACTGGAGTCTCCATCAAAGCTCACTCCAGCTCATCTAAACCATCCCAGCCCGTCCTCGACTGAATGGCCATATACGAGACACAGACCGTGCAAGTCTGACCGCTATTGGCCTTAGTTCTTCAATATATACTGTACCATTATTTCCTGATTTGAGATCCTCTGTGTTCATCCCACGCTTTTTTGAACTCTGCCACCGTTTTCCTCTCTACCACCTCCCTCAGGAGCACATTCCAGGCATCCACCACCCTCTCCATTAAATAATGCTGAATATCGGGAGACAGGCGACCACATTTGCATGTCACTTGAATAATCTATAATAGAGTACTTGCCTGTCTACAGCAGAATAGTAACACAGGCATACAAGTGTAGCACCTAGGCACAATTCTGAAATATCTTTACTCCTCTTCTTCCTTTATCTTGGAACGTTTACAGATTTTCCTTTGCAAGAGGTAATCAACAATTTAAACTATCTCTTCCCTCCAAGAAAGGGATAAAAGGAGTCAAGATTTTTACTCAATCTCTGATTTTTAAGCTCTCTCAACTCTGGAATGATCTTCCACTCCTTTTAATGAGTTCCGGTTCACTCCAACATTTTCATAAATCTTTAAAAACTATTTTATTTGCTAAACACTTTGAAAATTAATCCTCTGAAACTTAGTCTTATTCTTTATGGTTTATTTGTTAAGTTAATTATTGTAAACCGAGTCGAGCTTTCTTGGACTGATGTCTCAGTATAAAAAGCCAAGCATTAGATTAGATTAGTGACATAATCTATACTATACAAAGAAGTCACCAAATTGTTCCACAGAGAAAAAGGGAAAACCAAACAAAAAACAAAACTGTGGAAAAGATAGTCTTAATGTCAAAGGTTTTAATAGTAAATAGTCTTCACAAATGAAGGCAATGCAGTCAAATAAAATAAATCCATATAACACATAGTAAAAGATAGTGATATGGATCCAACACGGTCCATGTTTTGGTTATGAATAACCTTCTTCTGGGGTCTGATTGGATTGTACCACAAAATTTAGATATGCATACAAGCATCCAAAAATGTGTGAGATAGATTCTCCAGAGTGCTAGTCCTTGGATCAGGAAAAGGCTTGCTTCCTATTTTCCTTCCAACTGTGCGGTTTGTGAGGCTTCCCTCTTGTACTAGGCACCTGCATTTGTGTCCTTTGCGTATATAAATATCTAGAATACTAATCCATGTGTGCATAAATATACAGTTATCCATGAAAGTGTCAGCAGGATGCCTAAGGCATGTGAAAGAGCTAGACAATGCATCTGAAAGTAAGCTGAATTAATACTACATATCACTTATATAGCACTGAAAGACATACACAGCGCTGTACATTTTGACATTTATAGACAGTCCCTGCTCAGAAGAGCTTACAATCTAACTTGGACAGACAAACATAGGGTTGCCAGATTTTCCAATTGGAAAATCTGGACCTCCTAGCCCCGCCTCCAGACCTGCCCAGTTCCACCCATCACTGCCCTATAATACCCTAATCCCGCCCCTAGTCCCGCCATAGTCCTGCCCTGCTGTCTGCCCTTGTAAGGCAGGGAGGAAGTCCCCCCGTGCACGTATGCCATGCGATGACGTCACACACACATATCACATAATGCTCAATGAAATTGCAGGGAAAACTTGTGCATAAAAGTGTTGAAAGGTTGAAACCATGACACTTCATCCTAGGCAGGTAGTTACAGAGCACACATCTTGGTGGAATGAGGAGGATGAGAACAAGGTGAAGGGAGGAAGCAAAAAAGCAGCTCGGAGACCTGTGTAGATAAGAGGAGAGAAAATCAGAGGCACATAGCTTCATAGCAAGTACAAAAGAACAGCTGAAGAGCCCTAATCTTTTTAGTCTTTCCTTATACGAGAGGAGTTCCATCCCCTTTATCATCTTGGTCGCTCTTCTTTGAACCTTTTCTAGTGCCGCTATATCTTTCTTGAGATAAGGAGACCAAAATTGAACACAATACTCCAGGTGAGGTCACACCATGGAGCGATACAGAGGCATTATAATATCTTTAGTCTTGTTAACCATCCCTTTTTTTAATAATTCCTAGCATCGTTTGCTTTTTTGGCCACCACCACACATTGGGCAGAAGGTTTCATTGTATTGTCTATAGTGACACCCAGATCTTTCTTGGGCACTAACCCCCAAGGTGGATCCTAGCATCCGCTAACTGTGATTTAGGTTATTCATCCCAATATGCATCACTTTGCATTTGTCCACATTAAATTTCATCTGCCACTTGGACGTCCAGTCTTCCAATTTCCTAAGGTCTACCTGCAATGTTTCAAAATCCTCATGCGTTTTAACAACTTTGAACAGTTTAGTGTCATCTGCAAATTTAATCACCTCACTCGTCATTCCAATTTCCAGATCGTTTATAAATAAGTTAAATAGCACCGGTTCCAGCACAGATCCCTGTGGCACTCCACTGTTTACTCTCCTCCTTTGAGAAAAATGACCCTACCCTCTGTTTTCTATCCAATAACCAATTCCTAATCCACAACTGAACTTTGCCTCCTATCCCATGACTCTTTAATTTTCTCAGTGACACGATAATTGGTCATGCCATTAAAAAAACAATTAAAAACTAATTTTTAGAAAACATTAGGCAATGCTAAGCGCCCTTCAGGACTGGCGCCTGGATCCTATTTTGTAGGCGGTAAGGGCTGCTTCGTTAATCCCATGCTAATCGGTCAGAGCATGCCAATGCCCACATGCTAAGTGATTAGCACAGAGAATGCCTAATCTCTGCTCCAAACAGAAACCCGTGCTAAAAAGGAAAGAATATTTTTCGCATATGGTTGGCATACACTGAGCTGCAGCTCATGCATGGTTCCTGAGTGTGGCCTGATCTTTGGATTTTAAACGGTGGTAAGCAGATGGTAGTGCTTCCAGCCACTTAGGGGTCCTTTTACAAAGCCGCACTAGCGGTTTTATCGCACGCACTGAATTAGCGCCTACTAGTCAGAAATCTACCGCCTGCCCAAAAGGAGGCGGTAGTGGCTAGCACGTGCGGCAATCTAGCACGCGCTATTCCGTGCGTTAAGGTCCTAGCGCAGCTTTGTATAAGGAGCCCTTAGTAAAGGGACCATTCAGTGCCTCCTTACTTACTTTGACTACTTTTCTCTTCCTCTGTGAGCATGCTTTTAAAGTGATTAGGCAGGGTTTTTGGAAGGGCTTAAGACTGTGAAGTATTTCTTTGAAAATGGGAATTTGGACTATTTCCTACGGTCTTTGCTCATTGCTGTCAAAATCTGAATGCATCTGCATATAGAAAGGACACAGTCCACCATAATAATATGTATTAGATCTGTATACATGCAGTGGAAACAGGGAATGCAAATGGATCTCATACATATTCAATGTGGAAATCCTGAAACCAGGTTGGGATGTGAACCTCCAGGACTGGATTTGAGGACCCCTGCTGTTAAGGTTGCAGGAATGACTAACAGCAAATAACCTTGCTCTCTATAGAAGCTCCTCCATTGAAGATGAATTCTATGTAGCCTCAGAACCTACGCAGTACTGCAACATATTCAGATTAACCTTAGGATAGTATCACAGACTACAAAGATTTCCTCTACAATTCCTGGAAGACCTTACATAAGCTTTATAAAGCATGGTGATGAACTTTAAAGAAAAGATGGAAATTGCCCAGTGACTTGCTATAATTTATGCTACTATTTAACTGCATAGTTGAGGTTCAGACACATTAGATCAGTGGTCTCAAACTCAAACTCAAACCCTTTGCGGGGCCACATTTTGGATTTGTAGGTACATGGAGGGCCGCAGAAAAAATAGTTAATGTCTTATTAAAGAAATGACAATTTTGCATGAGGTAAAACTCTTTATAGTTTATAAAACTTTCCTTTAAAAGGAAAGATATATAAACTATAAAGAGTTTTACCTCATGCAAAATTGTCATTTCTTTAATAAGACATTAACTATTTTTTCTGCGGCGCTCCAAGTACTCTATTTTTTTCTGCAGCACTCACATTTAAATATCTTTTCTTTCTCAAAACTGGCACATTTCAATCACTAAATTGAAAATAAAATCATTTTCCTACCTTTGTTTGGTAATTTCATCAGTCTCTGGTTGCACTTTATTCTTCTGACTGTGCATCCAATACTTCTTCACTTCTTTCAGCCTCCTGTATGCTTCCTTTCTCCAGACCTCATTCCCTCCCCCAACTTTTTCTTTCTTTCTCTGTCTGTCTTTCTCTGATTCCATGCCCCATTTTTTGCTTTGTTTCTGGTTCCCTGTCCCCCCTCCTCCTTCTTTCTTCCTTCCTCCGTGCCCCATTTTTTGCTTTTTTTTCTGGCTCCCTGTCCCTACCCCACCTTCTTTTTTTCTTTCTTCCTTCCTTCCTGCCCTCCCCAAGCCACCGCCGCCGCGGAATAGGCTGCTGCTGCTGCCTCTATCGGGAACAGGCCATCTCCCTGCTTCTCTTCTGCACCGGGCCGACCAACTCTCGCCGCCCAATGTCAATTCTAACGTCGGAAAGTACGTTCTGGGCAGCCAGGCAGCGATTGGCTAGCCAGAACGTCCTCTCGACGTCAGAATTGACATCGGGCCGGAGAGTTGGTCGGCCCCGCAGGGAAGAGAAGCAGGGAGATCAAAGAACACGGTGCCGGCCTGATCCCTGATGGCAGCAGTGAGAAGGGAAGGGAAGCAGGTTCGGCACCGCTACTCTAGACGAGCCACACTCTAGGGAGAACAATGGACCCCCCCCCCCCTTGGTACGCCACTGGAGCAGCAGCATGTCTGGCCGGCTTTCGTTCAAAGCCGAGGGTGGCGGCTCCTTGCGAGATCCGTGCCTGCGTCTGAAGCCTCTCTGATGTTGTGACATCAGAGAAGCTTCCGATGCAGGAGTGGATAGCGCAAGGAGCTGCCAACCCGCGGCTTTGAACGAACGAGCCGGCTGCTGCTCCAAAAGGAAGAGAATGATGCTTCCAGACCGCAGGCCGCAAATAAAACCTGGAGAGCCACATGCGGCCCTTGGGCCGCGTGTTTGAGACCGCTGCATTAGATAGAGTGTGAGCCCACTGGGACAGATAGGGAAAAATTCTAGAGTACCTGAATATAAACCACTCGGAGAGTCATAATCAAAAAAGTCCCCTTTTGGCCTAAGACCCTAAACGCTGAAATTAGCAGCAGGGAAAATGTCCATTCTCAAAAAAAACATCCAAAATGAGGGTTTTTTTGAGAATGGCCTGCCTCTACGTTCAGCACTTTAAACAGCCAGAACACCACTACATCTAAACTTACAACACATAATCAACCAAAAAAAAGCCTAAGACCCAAACGCCCAAAACAAGAGCTTTTAAGTGAAGGAGGGGCCAGTCCTTCGCCTAAAAGCTGGATTCTGTAACCGGTGTCTGTCAAAAACATCTGTTACAGAATCCACCCCCCACCCCAGCAACGATCGCAGCAGGAAAGATGGCTCATCTCCCCTGCAGTGATCAACCCCTCCCCCCCGAACTGTCGTGATCAACCCCCTCCCGAACTGCCACAATCGATCCCCCAAACTGCCGTGACAGGAGAGATGCCCAATCTCTCCTGCCGTGATCCATCCCACCTCTGAACCAATACGGGCAGGAGGGAGCCCAACCCCTCCTGCCCACGATGCCCCCCGCCCCCCACTAAGATATGGGCAGGAGGGAGCCCAACCCTTCCTGCCCACGACGCACCCCCCACTATGATACAGGCAGGAGGGAGCCCAACCTCTTCTGCCCATGATGCACTCCCCACCCCCACACTAAGATACGGTCAGGAGGGAGCCCAACCCTTCCTGCACACGATGACTCCACCCCTAAAATACAGGCAAGAGGGATCCCAGGCCCTCCTACCCATTACACCCCCCCATGACTGCCCCCGAAACCCTGATTGCCCAACCCCCCGATTACCCCCAAACCCCCGATAGTTCCTCCTTACGCCCGACCCCCCGACCAGCCCCCCAACCCCCCCCTTACTCACAAACAGTTGGCCGGGTGGACGGGTCCCAAACCTGTTCACTAGGCAGACCCACCATCCGCTGAATGGCGGACCTTAGGGCCTGATTGGGCCAGGCACTTAAGGCCCCACCCACAGGAGGGTGCCTTAGGTGCCTGGGCCAACCAGAATAGGTCCAGTTGCCTTAGGTCCCTCCTGTGGGTGAGGCCTTAGGTGCCTGGCCCAACCAAGCCCTAAGGCCCGCCATTCAGCGGATGGTGGGCCTGCCGGGCGGACGGGCTTGGGACCCGTCCGCCTGGCCAACTGATTGTCAGTAAGGTGGTTGTCAGGGGGTGGGGGGCTGGTCAGGGGGGTCACAGGGTAAGGTGGCAATTGGGGGTTCAGGGGGCAATTGGGAGTTTGGGGGACAGTTGTGGGGGGGTGCATCTTGGGCAGGAAGGGTTGGGCTCCCTCCTGCCTGTATTTTAGGGGGGGCGTCGTGGTCAGGAGGGGTTGGGCTCCCTCCAGCCCGTATCTTAGTAGGGGATGTGTTGTGGGCAGGAGGGTTTGGGCTCCCTCCTGCCTGTATCTTAGTGGGATGCGGGGGGGGGGGGGGTGTCGTGGGCAGGAGAGGTTGGGCTCCCTCCTGCCTGTATTGGTTCAGCATTCTGTTTTCAGGAATAGAGAGACAGAACAATGCCTGCCCTTGCAACTAGCATTTAGGCACAGCCATTTAGGGTAATGAAAACCAGGCCTAAATGCCTGCGCCTAAGTTGTGCATTGGTCAGGCATATTCTATTACAGTGTGCTTAACTTTTAGAAACACCCATGACCGGCCTGTACTCTTCCCATGGCCACACCCCCTTTTGAGATCCACATACTAGAATTTATGCACACGGTTTCATAGAATACGCGTAGAAAGTTGTACATGTAAATTCTAATTAGTGCCAGTTTACATGCATAAAATACACATCTTTGAAACAGGTGTAGATTTGTCTGTGAAATTGTGCTATTGGGGGTTGTCTGTGAGCTTATTTTATAACATAAGTGCCTTGTTTTAAAATTACCTCCATGATGTTTAATGATGCAATAGGTTGTCGTAGGGAGTTGTCATAGGATGTTTCAAATGCTTGCATAGCCATGCATGTCTGACTACAATTTAGCAAATTTGTGTTCTAGTCTGTTTTTATTTCCTAGATGTGATTCCCAATTACACACTTCAATGATTTTTTTACTTGTTTTCAATCAGAATAGCATCCTTGATACATGTGCGAGTCATCATACATGTAGTAGGAAGAGCTCTGTTAGAGCATATTAACTACTGTGTTTCTCTGAAAATAAGCCCTAGTCGCTGGCAGCAGCAGCGCTTCCCCCCACCCGCCGCGGCGCACCTCCCTCTCCCTTGCTGACCCAACTCTCGCTCCATCTGAACCACGAGACATGAATACCTTATAACAGTGTCGGCAGCAATCTACACAGGCTTCTATCTCCTGGACGTTTCTCTGTTGCATCACTGATGATGTCATCAGCAACATGGCAGAAGAACACCCGGGAGATAGAAGGCCGCGAAACATCCTGTGTATATTGCTGCCGATGCTATTATAAGATATTCCTGTCTCGCGGTTCAGATGGGAGTGAGAGATGGGTCAGTGGGGGGGGGATAGAAAGATGCTACACGGGGGGATGGGAGGACGGGAGGGATAGAAGCTGCAAGGGTTCTGCTGCACAAAGGATGGGAGGGAGGAAAGGAGGGAGATACTGCACAAGGGGATTGGTGAGATGGGAGGCTGCACATGTGGGGTAGAGAAAGGAAATAGGAAGAATTGGGGTGGAGGAGAGGAAGGGAGAGATAATCATTACATGAAAAAAATAAGACATCCCTGAAAATAAGACCTAGTGCCTTTTTTGGGCCCCAAATTAATATAAGACAGTATCTTATTTTCAGGGAAACACGGTATGTGTGTCTTTGGAGCAAGTGGTGGTTGGAATGGGAATGGTCACTCCCCTGGGTGTGATCATGCTCCTTATGGTATTACAGCTTCATTTTCCTTTTTGCAGTATGGTCTCCTATCACTTGTTATAGAATAGATACTTTCTGTATAGTCTATATTCTTCTCTCCTGTGATCGTTTGTAGCCCTTATACAAATCCATGCTAAAAAGTGACCTGTGCTATTGTTAGCACATGGGCTTCCCGCAGGCAGTGGCGTAGCGAGAGTGAGAGGTGCCTGGAGCGGTGGCGCCCCTCCCCTGCCCTCTCCTCTGCTCCCCCACCCCCACCCACTCATTCCCTGCCCCACCCTTACGCCCCTACCCTTCCCCCATTCCCCTTTAACGTTCCCGGTGCGAGCAGCATCACCAACTTGCTACCTGCGTCAGCATCGGCTTTCCCTCTGATGTCACTTCCTAGACGCTGGCCCAGGAAGTGACATCAGAGGAAAAGCCGACACAGGCACCAGGAACGTTAAAGGGGGATGGGGGATGGGAAGGGGCTTGCGCATGAGGTAGTGGGGAGGGGGGGCAGGGCAGGAGCAGGGGATGGAGAGGTGAATGCCCTATCCCCCTTACTACACCACTGATCACAGGCTGAGGCACTTTGTAGCATGGTTCTAAAATGGCCACAGTATAGTTTTCCCTTTTAATAGCCGTACCCAAATTTCAAAATTAGCTTGTAATCATTAAGGTGTATTCAGGGGCTGCACTAGACTTCGCCATCACTAGGTGCTGCTGGCTGCAATTCTGCGATGACCCTAGGCACCAGAAGCGTCAGCCTGTAAAACCCTGGCCTATATTTCTCGCGCCTAGAGTCCTTGCTAGCCGTGATTCTATAAGCAGTACCTATCCATGACTGACACTTAAGAATCAGCTCCATAGTGCCACTGAAAATTCATGAACTGTGGTCTTACATGCGTAGCAGCTGGTGCTAAACGTAGATCAGTCAAATGGCCTTAGGCTTAGGTGAGAGTTGGCCAGTCTCGCTTTGGATAACTTCTCGTAACAAAGTAGAAACATTAGCATGCAGTGGATAGCCTCCAATGACTGGACATCGTGTTTTGATTTTTTTTTAAACTCAGTGGTTAAAGCAAGAAACATTTTTGGTTTTCATCAAAGATTATACTGTCATATGAAGAAAAAATATATATTTTTAAGATCCAATGCCTAGTTTCACAGTAGTTTAGATTCTGAATCACGTTTAAAACCCTGGTGTCAGCATATCGGTTTTTCCAAAACATTTGAATCTTGTTAAAATAAGGTTTCCTTGCCAGGTGAAAAGTTGCCATCATCTGGACGCCAATTTTCAACTCTGAGGTTTCATAACTTGTCACTGAAGTTAAAAAAAAAAAAAAATCATTCCTCAGGTTTAAATAGTAAAATAGAAATACAACATTGTCTTTACTACATTAAGCTCTCCAGTGCACTCCAAACGCCTTGCCAATCTAGGCTTAAGAAGGCTTTAGGGTTGTTCTAACAGGAAACTAGCATCTTATCATGTCTGAATGGAATGCAGAATGATTGAAATAATCACTGGACACCTATCGTACTACTGATCTAAAAAGAACAATCCTTTTATTGCAGCAAACATATCTTTATCTCTATATAATCTATAAGTACAAATTTATTTATTTAAGTTTTTATATACCACTTATAGCCTAAGGGGCTCATAATAATAATAATTTAAAAAAGTAACAAATGGGGCCTAAATCGGTACTTGGACGATCAAAAAGCAAGATCGCCAAGTACCGATAATCAAAGCTGGTTTTAGACATATCTAAAACAGCTTAGGCCTTTCCCCTGCCTCTAAAAGCCTAGAACAAAAAGAGGCGTTTGTAGAGGAGGGGAAAGGGCGGGAGGTGGACCGACATAGACTTAGTCGTACAGCAAGTATAATAAAAACCTTGAACAGGTTACCTAGTCGGAACTTATACGTTTTGACTTAGACCAAGTCAAAACAGATATAAGTTCCGAATAGGGGCCGCTGAGCTGATCGCGGCTGCCACAATCAGTTCAGCGGCTCCGGCAACCTGCCCACCCCCCACTGCAACAATCGTGGTAGGAGAGATGCCTCATCTCCCCTGATGAGATAGCGATCCCTGAAGTGCTGCGAACCACGGCACTTCGGGGTGAGGATCGCAGCAAGAGAAATGCCTCATCTCTCCTGCCGTGATCCTCACCCCGAAGTGCCGCGGTCCACGGCACTTCGGGGGATCACTATCATGACAGGAGAGATAGCCAATATCTCCTGCCGAGATGCAACCCCCCCCCCCCCCCCCATGCATGTCTGACTTGTTTTCAGATATGTAAACAGAGTGTATTTCTTTAAGATAAGCTCCTAGAGTGCACTCTTGTTCACCCAGTGGGCTCATCTCCCCTTTCTCCTGACTGCTGCTCTTGTGTATGGAAATAGTTGACTGTAATATTGCAAAAGGTGAAGTGGGGATATATAAATAAAGTAGTTAAAAAAAACCTCCACTTAATGGACACTGGTGAGATCGTGAGCACAACACTGTCACTCTGTGAAGATTCAAGCAAGGTCATATTAGCCCTGAAGAAACGGCTTAGTGCTGTGAAACGGTGGCATTTTAACAGACTGCTTTAAACACTCACAGTGGTTTCAGTTGCAAAATATCTCAGTCCTCAGTTATTTTAAACCTCAACAGTGAGTTGTCACTCTATGGAAGTTTTTTAGCCAATGATGTGGAGGTGGTGGTTTGAGCTTGAGCTCTACCAATAAAACCTGAGGCTTTTTCTTCCATTTGAGGAGACTCTCAGCTACCTTTAAGTGGAGTTTTTTTGCACTACTTTAGAAATAGTTGACTCCATTTTAGAGCTGCACATGGCCATTGGCAAACATAGTTCCCCCATCTAGTTTTTCCACCTTTGAATCTGCTAGTCTCAGATTAAATTTTGGAATTAAATTTTAAATCTTTTAAGTCTTTTGAAAACATATTTGTTTAATTTAGCATTTGGACAAGATATTCCACAGAATGATCATATTTACTGAAGTACCGGGAGACAATCAAGGATTGACTTGGAAAAAATCTAATCTAATCTAATCTTCTATTTGTGCGTCACTCATACCTATACAGGCTCAAGGTGACTGTAAAGAGAGGTAAGAGGGGAGAGAAAGAGGAGGGAGAGAGGGGAGGTGGATAGGTAAGAGGGATAGAAAAAGAGGGGAGAGAGGAGGAAGGGGAAAGGGAGAGAGGAGAGGATAAAGGAGATTAAGTATCGAACAGATGGGTTTTCAGTTTTCTTTGGAAGATGATGTGCCAAGGTTCAGCCGGCCTGGAACGTCCTCTCCGACGTCAGAATTGACATCGGAAAGACTTATTGTCGGCAGGGGGAGGTAAGATTGCAGGCGCGGGCCGGGAGAAAGGAAGGGGAGAGGCGCTTTTATTTTTTATTTTTTCCCGCGGCACGGAGGGCAGGATGTAGGCAGGCAAGCTGGCTGGCTTTAGCGCAGCAGGGAAGGGAGGGAAACAGGTAGGCAGACAGGCAGGCTGGCTTTGGGGGTGGACAAAATCTGGAAGGCAGTGGGGGGACATAAGGAGGCACTGGGGGCACTAAGGACACGGGAAGGAGGGAGGGAGGGAGGGAGACAGGTAGGCAGACAGGCAGGCTGGCTTTGGGGGTGGACAAAATCTGGAAGGCAGTGGGGAGGACATAAGGAGGCACTGAGGGCACTAAGGACATGGGAAGGAGGCACTGGGGGCACCAAGGGCACAGGAAGGAGGCACTGGGGGTACTATGGACACAGGAAGGAGGCACTGGGGGCACCATGGACACGGGAAGGAGGCACTGGGGGCACTAAGGACATGGGAAGGAAGGAGGGAGGGAATAGAAAGGGACAATTGTTGGCCCTGAGTGCAGAAAGAAAGAAATGAAAGAAAGTATACACAGTCAATTAATAGACTGTTGATGAAAAAAATTAAAATGGTCACTTTACCTCTGACTTACTATCTCTGCAGCAGAGTCGGCAGTCGCGCTGAGGTGCAGGAAGGTCCCGCGATGACTCGTCTGCCGACTCGGCTCCAGAAGAAGTAAGTTACGTTGGAGGGGGTGGACCCGGCAGACGCAGTCATTGTGAGACTTTGCCACAACTTCCTGCGTCTGCCGGAGTAGAGCCAGCAGACGAGTCATCACGGGACTTTCAAGCATGCGGCTGCTGAGTTCGCTCCAGAGCAAGTACGTCGGGTGGGGTGGACTGGCCGCCGGCAGCTACAGTCATCGTGGGACCTTGCTGCATGAAGGGAAAGAAAGGAGCAGGCTTGCTAGAATGGAAGAATGGTGGAGGGAAAGAAAGGAGGCAGGGTAGTATGGAAGGGTGGTGCTGATAGAATTGATGTACAGAGAAAGGGGAGAGACATAAGGGGGAAGGATATTGGAGGGAAAGAAAGGGAGCAGATGCTGATTGAAGAGGGGTGGATGGCGAGAGGAAGGGCAGACATTGGATAGTAGTGGGGAGACTATGCTGGATGGAAGTGCAGATGGGAGAGATAAGGGAGCAAATGCAGGAAGGAAATGGGAGAAGAGAAAGGGAAGCAGACGCAGGATGAAAGTGGACAGAGAGAGGAGAAGGTACTAGATGAAAGGGTTGGAGAAAGAGGGTACATGATGGAAGGAGGGGATAAATAAAAGAAGGGCAAATGATGGGAAGAAAAGGATTGAGTTAGGGAAACACTGGAGGGGTGAGGGAAAGAGGTGGCAAACTTTAGGTAGACGGTAAAAAAATATATTGATGAGAGGGTAGTAAGAACGTAATCTAGACAGATGCAAAAAATAAATTGAAAAGGAAAATGAGGGAAAAAAGGGAAAGAGATTGCAGAGGAAAGGTGTGGGAGACGGAAGGAGAGGAGAGAGATGCCAGACCAATGGGGGTGAAAGGAGAGATGGAAGGGGGAGGCATACACTCCAACATTCATACATACATACAGTTTCTGGAAGGGGCATAGAAGGAGAGAAGATGCTATATAGGGGAAGAGAGACGGCAGACAGTGGATGGAAGGAAGAGAGTTACAAGAAGATGAGGAAAGAAGAAACCACAGAAGACAAAGGTAGAAAAAAAATTTTCTATTTATTTATTGCTTTAGGAGACGTGTCACTGTTTCTGTGGTGCACTGTATGCAGAGTCCAGCTTCTTACCTTTGTCTATGTATTTCTATTTTATCCCCCCTTTTACAAAACTGAGGAGCGTTTTTTAGCGCCAGCCGTGGTAGTAGCAGCTCTGATGCTCAGAATTCTATGAGCGTCAGAGCTGTTACCACCATGGCTAAAATCCACACTACAGTTTTGTAAAAGAGGGAGGGGTTAGTTTGTGATTAAATATTCCATACTAGGCGAAGGTGTTTTCTGTGTGTTCGAAAGACAAGTTTTTTTGTTAGGCTTGACTGCAGGATTGATCTGTACTAGTCTGGCTTATTTAGTTTTACAATGGGTGTATTGATGTTGTACTGCTCACTGCAGTATGTAAGATGCTGCCTTTTCCTAGGTACTCATGTGTGACATGTGGCTTGTTACTAAAAATCATGTTTTTCCTACAGATGGGGGGGGGGGGTGTCAAAAAATGATTGGCCCCGGGTGTCACATATGCTAGGTAAGCCACTGCATATCCACACTCTTTTATAAAATACCTTTTCCATATGTAAAGCTGGTCTTACATATAAAAAAAACTTTATGAAATGACCCCCTCCTCCAAAATTGGCTCTGAAAATTGTCCTTAGTTATTTACCCACGTAACTTGGTTGTTTGAAACTTTCCCTCTCTAAGTACAGATATTCCTGATGGTGTGTTTGGGTGTAGCTGGAAAACAATGCAAATAGATTGAATTTCCAAGTCTACTATTTTCCAGATTAACTGCTCCCACCCTGAAAGTGAGTACAACGGTCTCCGGGCATGTGGTACCCTTCACTAATTTCAAAGGGTAACTACCCAGGCACTTTTCCTTTGAAACATGGTGCACAGTGAGCAATTAAAACATACCTGTGTAGACAGTCTGAAAATTGCCCCAGTGTATCATAGCTACTCTCTTGGCATGAGAAGTGGTACTTGGCACCATGCCATGCACATTAAGTGAAACATAAGGATATGGTAATAGAATTCCCTAGTGATACTACTGGATTGAGAACAGCATTCTGAACTGTCTTTTATCCAGCTGCAAAGCTAAAGCAATGAAAAATATATTTCTTGAAGAAATATTATCATCTGGCTGGAATATAGTCACACTGAAAATATATATCAACTACACAGTAGATTGTGTTATATTCACAGTCATCTGTAAAATAAATAAACCCAAACTGACATGCAGTCTAGTAGCTTTCAGGCTCCCTGAGATGGACTTTCTAAGGGTTCTGTCTGTGAGGAGGAAGCAAAAGCCTACAGATTGGGGTTAATTTTATAACAGGCATCTAAAAAAATTTCAGCAAAATTGCCTATTTTATGTCTGCTTTATAAAGGCCAAGAAAAACCAAAGAAACACTGGACTTTCTTCTCTGTGGATCTCCCAGGGTCAATTTCTTTGTTTTGCCTTATGAAGGCAAAATGTCATTATATCACAGGAATCAGGAATGTGGCATATTGTGCCCGGTGGCAAGTCAAATGCGCGCAAGACAATTGCGCGTGGACAATCGAGCACAAGACAATTCAGCGCAATGACAATTCAGTGCAATGACAATTGACTATGAACCATTCATGCTCAGTTGTCTTGCGCTCACTTATCTTGCACTCACTTGTCTTGCGCTCTGATGTCTTACACTCACTTGCCTTTGCGCATTTGGCAGTGCGCATTTGTCTTGCGCACATTTGACTATGAACCATTGTGCCCATCATATAACCAATCAAGTCATAGCAATGTCAAAGACTTTGATCATTTAGGTATGTCTAATCATTATCCTCTCAGCTCTATGGTTAATAATCAAAATGCTTCATATCGTCCAGTTCCTGTGAAACACATAAAACATTCTATCATCTGGCAACAGCAGAATTCTCTTCAGTCAGCCACACCATTAGCTCTCTTCAAGACAACACAGGTGCCTGTGCCTTTACAAAATTGGCTCTTAACAATAACCTCCAGCAGAATGCAATTTTTCTTACATAAATTTCCCTGTGCTCTGAAGATGGTATAAATATGTGCCTATGTTTTATGTGTGCATGTTAAGAGTCGCTGCCGAGGTCTGATGTTTGGAGAGTATGACATTTGATATTTGGGGTGACGCTGGGTGCTTTTAAGCTTGTGATCTCTTTGGACCCCGCGATTGACCCCTTTAACTTTAATTTGATTTATGTTTTATGGGTCTGATCTCTGTAGTATGCCGATCTCGGCAGACGCGTCAGAGGCAGCTGCCGATCGCGTGTCAGTCACGCATCAGCAACCTAAAGAGAATTGGCATCTGTATCGCTGAACAGACACCTTAAATGCAGGCCAGCATTTTGCAGGTCAACATGTAAGGCATCTGTCTTGCACCTACGGAGACGTTTAGGGCCACTTGCGGGTAAAACCATGCCCGCGTCCCACCTTAGGCGGGCTTAAGCATCCTTAAGCATCTCCATAGACACATGATGCACGCCTACAATGGAGGCATCCTTCCCCTTTAAAAATAAAAATGTGCATTCCAATTGGCTGAGAGACGGTGGTAGGACGCTTGCCACCATCTGCCATCGGGATGCTTGTTTGCAGAATCAGGCCCTATGTGTGTACACATGTATTTTGTAAAATATGCATGTACACTGCAATTTCTCTTATGCTGTGTCCAAGCTGTGCCCCTTGGGCATGCCTACACACAGAAGAGCAATACTATAAAGTCTGCCCAAATTTGGGTGCTAAAATGCAGGGTGCTGAGGATGAATTCTATAACATCATCTAAGCACCAGGATTCTATTACAGAATACAACAGTGTATTATTTCTATAGCGCTGTACATTGGACATGCAAGAGACAGTCCTTGCTCAAAAGAGCTTACAATTTAATTATGACAGACACCCAGGACAAAAGGGGGAGTCAGAACATAGTACTCATGTAGAGAATTAGAGATGCAGGAGAGGTAGTAGGGTCTCTAAAGGGGATGACAGACAGATACTTTGGTAGGGTTAGGATTTAACTGCAACTTCAAATACGTGGGCTTATAGACTGGATTCGAATACCGCCAGAGATGGAACCTGATGTAATGAGCCAGGCAGGTTGTTCGAGGCATGCAGTGCAGCAAGGTAGAAGAGACGGAGATGGGAGCTGACAGTAGAGGAGAAGGGTACAGAGAGGAGGAACTTGTCTGATGAATGGAGCTCCCAGGGTGGAGGGGGAGAAGTTAAGGGAGTAATAAGAGAGGAGAGATACTGAGGAGCTGCAGACTGGCAGAGCGAGTACACTTGAATGTCACTAAGGGGAGTTTGAATTGTATGTGGAGACGGACAGGGAGCCAGTGAAACAAACTGAGGAGAGGAGTAATGCAGAGAGTGAACAGGCATTTGCACACCATCATATAAGCGTAACACTTATGCCATGTAAAAGGCAGGCATACAAAGTTCTCAACCAAACCAGCTTCCTAAATCTGGCGTCATTTTGCCACTGTAGTTAAAAAGAGTGTTATTTTACTTTGGCAAAGTGCCAATTTGCAGACTCTGACGAAATAAACTAAAATAACACTCTTTTCAGCTACACTGGAAAAATAACGTCAGATTTGGGAATTTGGTGGGGCTGAGAACCTTTCAGCACCCCCTCGTACATGTTAGGATGTAAACGCTGCACTTTAGTGCGTGATTTATAATATTCTTTAAGTTGCGTACATAAGTGTGAGACCCGCCCATGCTCCAGCCTCAGTGGCGTGCGGTGAGGGCTTTCAGGGGATTCAGTGAATCCCCAGCTCTACATCCCTGCTTTTTTGTTTGTTTGTTTACTTTTTGCTTGATGCGGTTTGATTTGTTGAGTAGGCTGCCTGCTCAACCAGTCAAATTGCATCAAACAAAAAGCAAAGAAACAAACAAAAAAAATAGCAAGACTCTTGGGCTGGGGATTCTCTAAACCCGCTGAAAGCCCTGACAGTACTGATCTGAATTTGATTGACTGAGCAGCATCTGCCTGTTGCCTGCTCAACCAATCAAATTCAGAGCAATGCTCTCAGAGCCTTTAGGAGGTGGAGCAAATCCCCTGACCTCATTCCAATGTCCACCCTTTTGCACAGCCCATTTGCAGTTGCACACTATTCTCTCAGTTCTTCATAGGGCGCCCAGATTTGCACAACCAAGATGCAAGCACAGCTGACTTGAGTAATGAACCCTTAACTACCAATAATTGGGTATTAACAACCAATTAATGAAGTTAATTGGCACCAATTAGGATTTGCGTGTGCATCTGTACCCTGCTGACATGGAACAAAAAAGGAAGCATGACCATGGGAGTCATTTTTAAAGTTGCACATATAGGGCTCCTTTTACAAAGCCACGTTAATGGTTTTAGCGCACGCAGCTTTTTAGCGCACGCTAGACCTGCGCTACACGGCTAGAACTAATGCCAGCTCAATGCTGGCGTTAGTGTCTAGTGCGGCCAGCAGTTTAGCGTGCGCTATTATGCATGTTAAACCGTTAATGCGGGGGAGCTGGTCAACTATCTGAGGGAAACAAGGTGACTTACTGATATCCCCGAGTCTACCGTAGCAGCGGCTTCTTTCTGCTGCAACTTTGCTGGCAGACACCCCCGCTGGCAGGCACTCAACAAGACGGACCCCTGACATCACCGGGTCCGTCTCCAACTTGTTAAATTCAAGCCGCCGCGGTTAGCCTGGGAGCTGGCCAACTATCTGAGGGAAACAAGGTGACTTACTGATATCCCCGAGTCTACCGTAGCAGCGGTTTCTTTCTGCTGCAACTTTGCTGGCAGGCACTCCCACTGGCAGGCACTCAACGAGACAGACCCCTGACGTCACCGGGTCCGTCTCCAACTTGTTAAATTCAAGCTGCCACCGTGGTTGCGGCCGCAGGGTGTCGCTGAAGGGGCGTGCCCAAAGGGGCACACCAGGCCCTTTGGGCGCCCCTTGGAGCCACGAGGAGCCGGGGAGCTGGAACGGACAGTTGGTGGTAAATATAGCATAAATGTGTTAGCTTAACATGGGGAATAGAAAAATTAAACCAAAGAGTTCTATGCCAGCCATATCTGGCCCCATGGATAGGCACTTAACACTAGTAACTGAAAACTCTTTAGTTATACCAGTTACCATGAACTCTTCGTTGTCAGGTGCATCAATGAGCCCTCTTGATCGATCTCCTCCCCTTCATCCAGTACCATGTGAAAGTGTGAATACTATTCCCACTATATCCACCGAACAAGCGGTGCCCTCCACTCAGATCAATAAGTTGGTTTACAGAGAAATACCTAAAGCACTGGATTTTTCAGGTGTAGAGGAGGAACACCAAGTACAGTGGAAGCACATGATATTACCCTTAAAGATTTGTGGTTAGGTATTTCTAGGGTTGAAGGGTTTCTTAGATCAACAATAAAACAAACGATGGATTTTTCACAGGGTGTCTCTCATGAATTAGAAAATGTGGATTCCAATTTGAGTTGCTTGGATAAACGACTAAACATCATGGAAGCTCAATGTAGTACACTTCAAGCAGTCTCAGTATCTGCTGTTAAAGATTCTACAGTGATACATGCTAAAATTGAATCTATGGAAAATATGCACAGAGTGAGAAATCTCCGCTTGGTCAATTTCCCTGTAACTCACTTATTCTCATCTGATATTTTGTTAAGGAAATATTTCAAAGAAATACTGGGATTGCCCAATGCGGAGAATTTTCCAATAAATAACTGTTACTATGTTCCTCAAAAAAAAAAAAGAATCTGCCCAGGATGTGGATCATTTGGTCACAACTGAAGTTAATTTGACTGATTTTTTGGAAGATACTCAAGATGTGATTCAGAATCGATCCACACTGGTAATAACATGCATGAGTGAGATTGATAAAATGTTAATTATGAAACTTTACTTTAAAAACAGATTAACAAAGTTTTGTGGCGATCTGTTTAGAATTTTTCCTGATGTCTCCAGAGCCATTCAATTTAGAAGGAAAGAGTTCTTGAGGTTAAAAGTTAGAGTTTTGGCTCTAGAGGCGTCTTTTTATCTGAAATTCCCATGTAAATGCTTAGTCAAATTAAAAGAAGTCGAATATGTTTTTTGGGATCCTGTTCAATTACAACAATTTTTAGTTGCTCGAGAACAGAAATAAGATTAACTTCTATTAAGTTTCATCACTAAGAAATGAGAGGTGAAATCTATCCCTATTACAGTAAGGAATGATTCAAGGTTCGCATAGGTGATCTGAGAATTATTCTTTTATCTTTTCTTATACTTTTCTCTTGTAAATTGTATCATGTCTCCCCTTTTAGTGGGCTTAAAAAGGAATTATAATAATAATAAAGTTTAAATTTGCCTGCTTCTGCTTCAAAGCACTATACCAGGGGTGTCCAATGTCGGTCCTCGAGGGCCGCAGTCCAGTCAGGTTTTCTGGATTTCCCCAATGAATATGCATGAGATCTATTTGCATGCACTGCTTTCAATGCATATTCATTAAGGAAATCCTGAAAACCCGACTGGATTGCGGCCCTCGAGGACCGACATTGGACACCCCTGCACTATACAGATTTGCCCCTAAATATATAACCGACCTTTTCTCCTTCTCAGCCAACAGACACAAGAGGAGCTCACATTCCAACTTCATTTCCCCCCCAGTTAGAGGTTGCAAACTGAAAAAACACCACGAACACCTTCTCTCACATCAAGCAGCGCTATGGGGTAGGGACCTAGAACAATTGCTTTCGCCCATCACTTATGAGGTTTTCAGGAAACGTTTAAAAACACACCTGTTTCTAAAATATCTAGACAACTGACCCTCTTCTCCTTCCCCTTCGATATTGATCACCATATCCTATTAATCTCTCTATCCTCAAAAATGGATTTCCTGTCCCACCAACTCTCTTTCTTCCTCCCCTTTTAAGTTCAATCAATTTGTACCTTGCTTAATCTTTTGTGAACCGCATAGAACTTCACGGTATTGCGGTATATAAACTGTTATTAGTAGTAGTAGTAGTAGTAGTAAATTGTATCATGTCTCCCCTTTTAGTGGGCTTAAAAAGGAATTATGTATGATTGATTATGTATTTTGTTTAGAGATCCCTTTTTTACCTTTATATCATTGGATAATGTATTATTCAAATTATAATAAAAAATTACTGAACTGAAAAAAAAAACAAAAACATTCACGCGGCTTCATAAAAGGAGCCCATAGTTACCAAATACTTCCTCAGCCCACCTAACGTGGACACCAGCCTTTCCACCATATTTCAGGAGAAGTAAGACCGACACCTACAGTTAGGTTCAGAAATCAAAACTAAGCACTACTCAGATTCTATAATGGTGCATGCATTTTTTAGAATCTTGCTTAGGACTAGTTTTTTTCAGTATTGATTTTTGAGTGCCATTTATAGAATTTCCTCCTAAGGGGTATAATCGGGAAATGGCACCAAAATTTAGGCACTAGAATAATGCAAGTCCACATTTTTGCACCTAACTCTAGACACAAGCATATACAGTAACTTAAAGGCTGGTGTAAATGCTTGCACTTAAATACTAATAGTTTGGTGCATAAAAGACAGCATTTTGTATTATTGGGGCCTAATTATTTGGCACGCACCTCCCATGTCCAACCTCCTTTGGAGTCAAGTGCCATAGAAATTATGTGTATAGTTTATAGCAGTGGTATTCAACCCAGTCCTCAGGGACCATCTGGCCAGTCGGGTTTTCAAAGTCTCTGTCATCCATATTCATTGTGGATATCCTGAAAACCCGACTGGCCAGGTGGTCCCTGACGACTGGGTTGAATACCACCGGTTTATAGAATAGGGGCCAATTTAACACTAATTAACAAATTAACCCCCTTCACTAAACTGCGATAGTGGTTATTAGAGTAAGGAGCCACACTAAATGCTCTGCTCCCGACGCTCATAGGAACTCTATCACGGTTTAGTAAAAGGGGGGTAAGTTATACAGATAACTGACCCTATTCTATAATCTCTTGCCCTGTTGCACGCCTAACTTTGAGTGCTATTTATAGAATCTGGGGATATTCAAGTTGTACGCTAAGCATGTAGAATACCACTTATTGCCCATTTACACAAATGTTGCTAACATTTAGGCACTAAGGTCCATATTCTATAAACAGCGCCTTAACATAGAAACTAATAGGTGCCCTACCAATGCCTAAGTTAAGTCCAAATCGCCATTTAAAAGCGGAATTGAGCAAAGTTATGAGGCGTCTACCAGTGCCTAAAAAATGGCATCGGTATCACACCTCCAGAGGGGCCTAACACCACTGTAGGTGTGGCTAATGCAAGAAGTGGTATTAGGCTCCAGTAGGCACCCCCAGAAGCATGATTCACATCAAAGATTGGCGTCGGAAATGTAGGCCTTGAAAACCCTGGCCTAAGTTTCTGGCGCCCACCTTTGCCGGAGGAGTGATTCTCTAAATGGTACAGTCATGTGATTGACACACAATCTGCAGCCGCTTTTAAGGCAGCCACCGCTAATGGCGCTGTTTGGAAAATCCAGGCCTCAGATTATAAAAATAGGGAGAAATTGTGTAACATTAGCATCAATCTTTTACTGCTTCTACTTTGTATGTGCACTCAGTGGCATAGCGAGGGTGAGAGGTGCCCAAGGCAGTGGCGCCCCTCCCTCACCATCTTCTCTGCCCCCACCCCCATTCACTTCTTCCCTGCCCTCTCCTGCCACACGTGCACATCAGTTCCCTTCCCCTGTACCCCGTTAACATTCCCAGCGCGAGCAGCAACCTCAACCTTCTGCTTGTGCCAGGATCGGTTCTTCCTCTGAAGTCACTTCCTAGGTGCAGGTCCAGGAAGTGATGTCAAAGGAAGAGCCAATGCTGGCATGAGCGGCAAGTTGGTGCTTGTGCCGCGAATGTTAAAGAAGTATGAGGGGAGGGAAGGGGCAGGCACATGCACGGTAGGGGGGGAGGGGAAGGACCAGGGGGGTCGAAGAGGAGGATGGGTGCTGGCACCTCGAGATGGCGCCCGGGGTGGATTTCTCTCCACTTACTATGCAACTGTGTGCACTGTTTTCTCTAAGCTAAGCTGCCAGTATGTTTTCATCTACCGGAGACAGGTTCCTCACTATTGAAAATGAGACAGTGAAACAGCACTTCCCACTAGCAGTACTGTAAGTAAGAACATAAGAATTGCCACTGATGAATCAAACCAGTGGTCCATCGTGCTCAGCAGTCCACTCCTGCAGCGGCCCTTAGGTCAAAGACCAGTGCCCTCACTGAGACGAGCCTTACCCGCATACATTCTGGTTCAGCAGGAACTTGTCTAACTTTGTCTTGAATCCCTGGAGGGGGTTTTCCCCTATAACAGCCTCTGGAAGAGCATTCCAGTTTTCTACCACTCTCTGGGTGAAGAACTTCCTTACGTGCCCTCTCATTCTCTCTACCTTGGAGAGGGTGAACAACTTGTCTTTATCTACAAAGAATATTCCCCTCATTATCTTGAATGTTTCAATCATGTCCCCTCTCAGTCTCCTCTTTTCAAGGGAGAAGAGGCTCAGTTTCTCTAATCTCTCACTGTAAGGCAACTCCTCCAGCCCCTTAACCATTGTAGTCGCTCTTCTCTGGACCCTTTCGAGTAGTACCGTGTCCTTCTTCATTTACGGCGACCAGTGCTGGACGCAGTATTCCAGGTGAAGGCGTACCATGGCCCAGTGCAGTGGCATGATAACCTTCTCCGATCTGTTCGTGATCCCCTTCTTAATCATTCCTAGCATTCTGTTCACCCTTTTCACCGCCGCCACGCATTGTGCAGATGGCTTCATTGACTTGTAGACAAGTACTCCCAAGTCTCTTTCCTGGGGGGGTCTCTCCAAGTACTGCATCGGATATCTTGTATTCGTATATAAGATTTTTGTTACTGACATGCATCACCTTACACTTATCCACGTTAAACCTCATTTGCCATGTCAGGGCCCATTTCTCGAGCGTATTTATGACTCTTACTCAGTATAGAAGGAGCAGTGCATATACCGCCACTCCCACACCACATACACACTCAATTCTTTTAAAGCAAAATTAAAAAAAAAAAGTTTGTAAAATTACTCCTACGGAATGCAATGTGTCTGTACACAGTTGAAAGTAGACACCAATAAGTTTGTGCTTCCAAGGGCTTTCTTAATAGTTAAATTATTGCAGTAAATACAGACTGAGGTGGAATAATCCATGATCCAATTTTGAAACAGAAGTATTCCTCCAAAAGTGTATATTATACTGGTTGCAGAATTTACCCCCTCTTTTACTAACAGGTGGTGTAGGTTTTAGCACCAGCAATGGCGGTAACTGCTCTGACACTCATAGTAATTCTATGAGCGTCGGAGCAGTTACCGTTGCTGCCGGCGCTAAGTCCCGCGCTACACGTTAGCAAAAGAGGGGGTTAATCTGTAGCTATTTCATTTACTCGTGGCTCTAAAGAGTTAATTAAGTGTGGAATAGTGATCTCTTACTTTTTCTTTCCCTCTCCATCCTTCTTCAATAAATTCCATTGGATCCAAAAAGTAAATTAACTACAGAGATGTATAATGCATTTGGCTTGGTTGCTTGATTACAAAGATACACCACCACTGTTTTTTTCAAGGTCATGAAACTCTGGTGGGAAACATCCAAAGCTCCCTTAGGATGTTATTTTACCTAAACTCCTGAGTTTGTACTGTTCTAATAAAACTCATCTTTGCAATCTTAATTCAGCTTTGCCAGCTTTTTTATTTTTTTTTAAGTTATGAACTCCATGGAACCACCAAAAAACACTTCTTCCTCCTCAGTAAAGCGATGCCATAAGGTGTTTTTCTCAGTTACAACATTCAAGGGGGCCTCTTGCAAAAAGAGGAACCTTTCAAACTCTTTTCCTAATTTATAATCAGAATAAGATATTCTGGTGCTTCATTTTTCTCTTTAGAGTGTAAATAAGTTTCTTTTCAGGTTCTTTTCATCCTCAGAACACACTCCTCTTCCTCTAGGGCACTCCATCTCTAATACTTCTATTCCTGATTAAGATTATTTTTTTTCTTTTTCAAAGGGATACACCACACTAGACCAGAGTTTCTCAACACATGGTACATGTATCCTTAGGGGTATGTGAGCAGCTTGTTGGGGTACATGGCACTGCACAGGTCTCCCACCCCTTTCCTCCTTAATGGCTGCTGCTGAGGATCCCATGCCCTCCTTCATGCCTGCTCGCTCCCCTCCCCTGAAGTCACTGCCACCGCCACCGGGGATCCCATGTCCTCTTTCCTGCCTACCACCCTCCACCAAAGCCTACCTGGAAGGCTTCTCTTCGATGTCAGAGCTGAAGTCGGAGAGAAGCCTTCTGGGTCAGCGGGGAATCCTAGTTACCTCCATCCAGGTGGGCTGCTCCTTCCTGACTTCAGTGGCAGTTGTTGTAGGGATGAGCAGCAGCTCTTGCACACTGCGCGTGGCTGACCCAGAAACCTTCTCTTTGGCGTCAGAGTGAAGGCTTGTGGTTCAGCCATGTGTAGCGTGTAAGAGCCGCTGCTCATTCCTGCAACAAGTGCCGCTGAAGACAGGAAGGAGCAGTCCTGCCAGACAGCCCTGAAGATAGTGAGTGCGGCCCTGGAGCGAGCAAGTAAGGGAGAGAGGGGACATGATCTGGGACAAAGGGAGAAAAGAGGAGGGAAAGGATTGTGTTGGGAAATGGGAGGGGCATGATTTTGGTACAAAGGCTGGAAGGCAGAGAGGAGGGCACGAACTCGGAACATAGAAAAAAGGGAGAGGACATGAACATGAGGCACAGAAGGGAGAGAGAAAGGGAGCATTAACTTGGGACATAGAAGGGAGGGAATAGAAAGGGGGAATTATTGGGCATAAGTGTGTGAGTGAGAGCAAAAGAGATGGTTCACATGGGGAGAAGAAAAAGGAAAATTGTTGGGCATAGAGAGAAAGAGGATTGAGGTAGAGATGCATGGAGAAGAGAAAGATGAGAGGGAGAAATGTTGGATATGGTGGTGGAGAGGGATCAGAAGGACAGATTGAAGGTGATTGAAGCAACACCGGCCCTCCCTCGGCATTGATGGATGGCAATGCGGCCTCCCCTGGCATCAATGGCAACGCGGCCGGATCTGCTTCACGAAGGTCCCATGATGAATGCATCTACCAGTCCATCCCCCTCTGATGTCACTTACTTCTGGCAGACACAGTCATCGCAGGATCTTCCTGGACAGAGCCGGCCACGTTATCGTTGATGCCGGGGAGAGGCCGTGTTGCCGTCCATCAATGCTGTGGGGGGGGGGGGGGGCGGTGCTGTTGTTGTCGTCGTCAATGCAGGGGAGGCCCGTCGCTGTTGCCATTGCCCTGTGGGAAGAAGGGTGGAGGGAGAGAAAGGGGGCAGATACTGATGGAATTGGTGTGCAGGGAAAGGGGAAGACATAAGGGGGAAGGATACTGGATGGAATTGGGTTGGAGGGAAAGAAAGGGGGTAGATGCTGATGGAATTGGTGTACAGGGAAAGAGAAGAAAGGGGGCTGATGCTTATGGAAGTGAGGGGAAGGGCGAAGAGAGAGTGAAATGTGAGACCATGGGGGTGTGGGAGAGGGAAGGGAAGAAGAGGAGAGAGATGCCAGACTATTGGAGGAGGGAATGGAAGAAGATGGATGCCAGACCAATGGGGGTGAAGGGAAAGATGGAAGGGGGAGGCATACAGTTTCTGGAAGTAGCATACAAGGACAGAAGATGCCTTATAGAAGGGGCAGACAGTGGATGAAAGAAGAGAGTGACAAGAAGATGAGGAGAGCAGAAACCAGAGAAGACAAAGATAGAAAAAAATTTCTATTTATTTGTTTTTTTGCTTTAGGGGACATGCATTGCTGTTTCTGTGGTGTATTGTATGCAGAGTCCACCTTCTTGGTGGTTCAATTTAACATTTGTCTACGTATTTCTATTTTAGCCTCCCTTTTATAAAACTGTAGAACATTTTTAGCACCGGCCGTGGTGGTAACAGCTCTGATGCTCAGAATTCTATGAGCATCAGAGCTGTTACCACCATGGCTAAAAAACATACTCCAGTTATGTAAAAGGGGGAGAGGTTAGTTTGTGATTACATATTCCATACTAGGTGAAGGTGTTTTCTGTGTTCTGTTTGTATGAAAGGCATGGTTTTTTGTCAGCGTTGACTAGCCTTGTTTGGCGAAATGCATCAGGCATGGTTCTTGGGAGTACCTTGAATAAACTGATTTGAATCTCCTTATTTTCTGCCAATCTTTTTTTGTTTCATATTGGATTCTTTGGTGGACTGCTTCCCTTGTTGTTTCGTTGCAAGTTAACATACATGGAGTGGAACGTACTAGAGGAGTTACAGATTTAGTTGTTTATACATATGGGTTACAGTTGGTTGATGTTGAGTTACGCAATTGAGAGGCGTTGTAAACTTGGATATTAATATAACCATATTTCGGATAGTATTACTGCTTTACAATATATTTGAACACTTTTATATATTCATTGGAAGGGTTCAGAGTTAAAGTCCTGGGTAAGTAGGTGGGAAGGGAAGGAAGGGGGATTTGTTCAGAGATGTTTGGCGTTGCATAGAAGAAAAACTGTGCACTGGTATGCTAATCTTTGTTTTGAATTTTAAAAAAAGAAAGAAATACAAGTGGAAATAAAGAAGTAAAGAAGAAAACAGATAAATGGGGGTGGAGTGGGGCCAGGGGGAGGGCCCAGTGTACTTGTGTGCCTAGGGGCCCTCGAAGAATTAATCCTGCCCTGGACTTTCATGTGTAGTTTGGAGTAATAAAACACATGATTTAAAGAATAAGGTAATGATTTTCATGAGCTCTTTTGTGTCTCACTAATTTTATACTTATTGCATTCATGTAGACATTATAGCTACATGCGCTTCTCTATGTGAGAGAGCAGTCCTTTCTGAATCTTTGTACCCATCGCATGAGTTTTTTCCAACTATTCCTGTGTGTTCCCTGAGGCAGGATCGAAACGTGCACGTCGGAACCCGCAAGCTGCAAGTTAAGTTTGCTCAGTTCTTTGACTAAAAATCCTAGTAAACATTGTGCTGAACGTCAGTGATTTTTTCATAACACAAAAAGCATATATGAAATGATATAACGTTCTGTTTACTTTCCATGCGATGATTGGGCTGTGAGGTGGTTTTTTTCTGGGGTTAGCCCCAGTTTTCCCCTCCTTGATTCTGAGCAAGATTTTGTGAACTGTGTTATATCATCCATATTACTCTTTGAATAGGTCTATAGAGTGATTTTTCTTTTCAATATATGCACCTTTTCACTCTTGTTACATTGGTTGTAACTTGTCCCCCTCTTCATATTTGACTGGAGTTTTCAAATAGATGCGGCTGCAAAACTGATCGTGGCAAGGAAAACTCCATGCCACGATCATCTTAGCAGCTGCAGCAGGGAACCCCCAAACCCCACCACAAGCCAGCTGACAGGAGGGATGCTCACTCCCTTCCGCTGTCACACATGAACCTCCCCACACTGTATGCCACCGTGAAACAATCGCTGGCAAGAGAGATGCCCAATCCTTCCTGTCGGCACACCCCAAACTTATGACCCCCCCAAAACCCCCACCACTCGATTTCCTGACTCCCCATCCCCCAAAAGCCCTCCTAGACCACCCCCCGTACTTTTAAAAGCAAGGCCAGCCAGAGGGATGTCTTCATCCCCTGCAGTTGCGCAGAATTCCACCAGGAGTAATCTATAAAATACATAGCAACATCAAAATTGTGTAACTTTTTTATAACATTTTCATTCACCAAAATTCATAGTAAAACCCAGCTCACCTCACTTCAGATTAGTTGCATCTAGTTCCCCTTTCGCAGGCAGAGGAAAATGTTTCCTTTTAAAAAATGCCAGCACGTGTTCAATTCAACTCTGATGCTACTCATTTGCAGGTGTTTCACTATTATGCTTCAGTTTATAAATCCATTTAATCTCTTTCTGTTGTAGTCTTTTAAGATGATCTCCTCTGATATGAACAGGCTTCATCCTCTATAATAAAACCCTAAGCATGCATGTGCACTTAGGGTTTTGTGATCCCTGCCACCATGCTGTGTCCTTCCGTGCCGAATTTCATTTCCGGCACATGGGGCGGCTTGTGGCACGTGGGGTGACTTCTGATGGCGATTTCAGCGGCGGTTTGACTTCTGCACTGCCAGGATGCCTCTTCTCATCCCCCAACCAGCAAACACAGCAGCCGCGGGGCATTTGCTAGGCCTGCCCACTTCGATAATGCGAGGTGGGCCAGCCTAGCAAAAGCCCCGAGGCTGCCCGGGCTAGCGGATGCTGGACAGGAGGAGCAGGAAAAGGAGAAGGCCTACTGATAGACAGGGGGCCAGGTAAGAGGTGCTGCTGGACAGGGGGAGCAGGGAAAAGGTGCTGCTGGATAGGGGGGAGGTAAAACAAAGGGAGAAGGGCAGCTGCTGGAAAGGGGGAGCAGGGAAGGGATGCTGCTGGACACGGGGGAGGTAAAAGGAAGGAAGAAGGGCTACTGCTGGACAGGGGGAGTAGGCAAGCAGTGGTGGTGGACAGCTGAGGAAAGAGAGAGACAGAAAGAAAGAAAGACAGACAGACAGAAAGTGGCCAAGGAGAGAGAGAGAGAGAAAGACACACACACACATCTATTTTAACGGGCTTAAAGACTAGAATCTAGCATAAAACATCTGAGATCACCCTTGTACATGGTCATGGTCAAAACAATATTGTACTAATGGTTCATTTACCCTTTTAATTTTGGACTTATGTTCAGCTGTTCTCAGTCTTAGTGATCTCATTGTTAAACCCACATAGAGCTTTGCACAAAGGCATTTGATGACATAGTAGTTTACATACTCAATACTACATGTGGTATAATTCCTCAGTTTATATTCCCTATTGTCCTTGGGATTCTCAAAAGTCTTTATCTGTAGCATGATCTCACATGCACAGCACATCATATATTTAAAATGTCCAACACAAGCCACAGACATAATATTTCCTTTAAACCATTTACAGGAAAATGCAATTCTCAAATTTATATCTTCCGAAACTGGAGGTAGTTTAGCTACTGTACATCCCAGTGTTTCTGAAAATTCCTTGCTATTTCTGACTGTAAGTTAATGAGCAAGTTAATGTGCTCATATCCTGATTTTTCACAGTCCTACCTGACAGCAAAAGGTCCCAGTTGTAAAATTTTGCTCTTCTATAAGATTTCATCAGCACTTCCTTAGTGTAACCTCTTTCTTTAAACTTCTCCATGAGATTTTTAGCTTGTTTTTTAAAAGTTGTTAATTCAGAACAATTTTGTCTGATTCTTAATTATTTAATTTAATTTTATTTCTTATATACCGCTATACCGTTATACCGTGAGGTTCAAAGCGGTTTACAATAAAGAATGCATTAAAGATACAATAAAATAAAAATAAATAAAGATAGGTACTTGGAAGTTCTCTCAATCTAACTAAAGGCTCACAATCTAACTAAAGTACCTGAGAAAACAATTATTAAAAATGGAAAAGATAGAAAAAAATAAAACAGATAGAGACAAGATAAGAACATCCCAACAAGTATTCAGTGAATTAAATTAAATTAGGATTAAAAAACAAATAAAATGTATAAAATATAAAGTAAATTCCAGTCAGACACTAGGATCTGATGTTAGAAGTTCTTAAAGATGACATGCCAAGGAGTGAAAGCTGGTATTCTCCTTGAGTCCTGAGATATGAAGCCAGCCACCAAACAATATTTCAGTCATAAGGTTTCCCAGGATATAGTAATGAGTGACAACATACAGGCTAGACATATGGATCAAAGTCAAGGCAATGTCAAAATGCAGGCATGTCATTTGGATCAGATGACCTCTGCAACAGCCAGACAACCGCCACTATCATCTTGATGTATCAGCTGCTTTAAACGGCCAACTGCCACCATCATCGGATCCAACGGCTGCTTCCAAAGATCTCGGTCCCTCCAACGAACAGGCGATTTTCCAGGCAGGACAACTGCTCCTTCGGCTGCACATTTTGTGATTCTTCTGGGGCCGTCCTCTCCTCAGAAGCTCCGCCTCTGAGCTCACTCCGATGCGTCGTCCACCTCCCCATTGGCACTACATCAAAAGCCGAAAAGCAGGAGTACGCGGCTGTCAGCATGCAGATGTACAGGAGCCGAAATCAGATCTCTTACACCCTCAATGAAAGGATGAGGACCCAGACCAGCGTCTCCCACTGCCACCAAAGAACAAGTCAAGCAGCAAGCAAGAGACCACCTTAACCACCGGACCGAAGCAACTGTCAAACCGGGGAATCAGTAAGTGAAATTAAACAAACTTAAACAAGAATGGAGGTCCCAGATGAAAGGAACAAAGACCAAAGCAAAACCATTAGGATGTAAAATCAAAAGAAAAACAAATAAGACCAAATGAAACAGAAACAAAAAATAGGATGAGGGAGACAGCACAGTTGATGACTTAACTGGATGCCATCTTGTTAGAATAACTGAGAAAAGCAGACTTTCCTTTACTTCCTCAGATACCAACTCTCAAACCTTAACATAGTAACATAGTAGATGAGGCAGATAAAGACCCAAATGGTCCATCCAGTCTGCCCAACCTGATTCAATTCAATTTTTTTTTTTTCTTCTTCTTCTTAGCTATTTCTGGGCAAGGATCCAAAGCTCTGCCCGGTACTGTGCTTAGGTTCCAACTACTGAAGTCTCCGTCAAAGCTCACTCCAGCCCATCTACACCCTCCCAGCCACTGAAGCCCTCCCCAGCCCATCCTCAACCAAACAGCCATTTACTATTATTTTCTGATTCTAGATCCTCTGTGTTCATCCCACGCTTTTTTGAACTCCATCACCGTTTTTCTCTCCACCACCTCTCTCGGGAGCACATTCCAGGCATCCACCACCCTCTCCGTAAAGAAGAATTTCCTTACATTGCTCTTGAGTCTCCTACCCCTCAGCCTCAAAAATATATTCCTGTCGCTAGCTTTAATGAAAAAATCTGCTGAAAAATTTGCTGCCTTCTGGCACACTAATATATCTAAAAAACTGATCTGCTCATGTGAAATGGTTATAGTGGCCTAGAGGTTAGAGTTGCTACCTCGTCTTCCTGAGGTTGTGGGTAGAGAACGATATGGTGACCATCCCATGTCATTCTTTAGTGTCTATCTCAACCTCAGTCCTTCTACACCAGTATTCTTCAATGCAAGGCTTGAGGATTAATGGCTGTGCCCATTCATACTCTGATTCTTATGTGAGCCATAGTGATAATGAAGCCATAGTGACATCACTGATGTGATTGGCTCTTAGGCACTGGTGGAACGAGGCCTTATGACATCACAATATCTGCTTTCGATACCAGAGACTGTCATTCTTTGGTGTCTATCTCAATCTTAGTCTTTCTATGCCAGCATTCTTCAATGCAAGGCTTGAGGGTCAATGGTTGTGCCCATTCATACTGTGATTCTTCCCTCTCTCCCTAAAGAATGACATGGGGATGGTTTCCCGCAGTCTGTCACCGTGTCATTCTCTAGTTGTGGGTTTGAGCCCAATGCTGCTCCTTGTGACCCTGGACAAGTCACTTAACCGTCCATTGCTCTACATATATTAGGTAGACTGTGAGCCCACTGGGACAGACAGGGAAAAATGGATGAGTACCTGAATGTAAAAACTGCTTAATCTCAATTGATAGGTGGTATATAAGTAACAGATAAACTTTGAAATTCTCATAATAAGAATCTAACCAAACCAGAAATTTTGAAATGCTGCACCCTGAAGCAGAGCCAGTGTGTGAAAAATTATCTCATTGGTGTTTCCTTTGTTCTTTCCTGAAGATAAGTTGGCACTTCTTTTTCTCCTTCTTTAAGATAAGTTATATGCTTCTAAGTAGTCAATGGAATGTGGATGGAAACAATGAATATTTTTGAAAGAAATTTACATGATAAATAAAACAAAGAAAAAAAATTTTTTAAGGACCGATGATGATATTTACAGATGGCATTCTTTGATGTATAGTAGATTGCCACTATGTCGATGGTCCTTTTATCTATCAATCTATACATTTTTTCTTTAACTTTTAAAAATATAGTGGTAGGTTTTGTATTCAATATTAAGGTTCTTTTTTATTTTTATAATAACTAGATATGAATGTCTTGTTTCAATCTATGAGGGGCCGCTGAAAAGTTCTCAGCCCAACCATGAAGAGAATAATGTCAAGCCATGAAACTTACAAGTTATTCCACACCTTTTTTGACACTTTTCATTTCAATGATATGAAATGAAACGAAAAGTGTCAAGAAAAGTGTGGAATAACTCGTACGTTTCATGGCTTGATTTCATTCTGTTCTTGGGTGGGTGGAGAACTTGTCAGCAGCCCCTCGTAAATGGCCTATACAAAGATCTGTTAGTAAACCACGCCTGTTTATTGGCATACATTTATTAATTTTGAGCTAAATAATAGATTTTTAATAGCAATTTCTTATAGAGAGAATGCCAAAAAAAACTGAACACGTTTTGGTACTGCTGACTGCAGTACATTACAAATCACATTCACAATCCATTAAAATTTAATTTAAAGCAAACCATTACATACAAGGAAAACAATGACTCCAGTCCTAACAGCCAAGGACAGTGAATGTAATTTTTGCTGGACAGTCAAGTGAAGACTCAAACAATGAATCCCACAGCTGTTCCTGCTGCTGCTGCTGTAAATTATGAAATTATCTAAAATTTAATACAGTTTGAACTTATCTAGGAGCATTTTTTGGGGGGAAATCATAAAGATCTGTTGGCTCAAACCCATTCTGAGATTTTCTTTTACCATCTCAGCCTACATAAAATATGTTTATTGAAGAACATGTAATGAGTCCTGAATCAAATAGCCATTGTTAAGAGCAACTTCTGAGTGGTGCTATGCCATATAGACTGAAAGGTAGCTGGCAGTTTTAACCCCAAAAAGGCAAATTGGGCATGAGAAAAAACAACAGAAGAGAAAATGCAATCATTCTCTTTACCACTGACTAGGACTTTATGAATTCTGGCTCTAGGCTGTGATATCCATGCTCTTCTCATTGCCTGGAAACTTCATCCTGAAATTTGTCTCTTGTTTCTTCCCTCCATTTTCTCATTGCTTGCATCCTTTTTTTCCTTCCTATATTTCTCTTCACAGTCCTCTCTTGTTAATACCATGTTTCCCCGAAAATAAGACACTGTCTTTATTAATTTGGGGCCCAAAAAGGCACTAGATCTTATTTTCGGGGATATCTTTATTTTTTCATGTAATGATCATTTCTCCCTTCCTCTCTTCCACCCCAATTCTTCCTATTTCCTTTCTCTCCCTCACATGTGCAGCATCTTTCCTCCCCTCTCACCCATCCCCTTGTGCAGTATCTTTCTATCCTTCCCTCCCATCCCTCGTGCAGCAGAACCCTTGCAGCTTCTATCCCTCCCTTTCTCCCATCCCCCCGTGTAGCATCTTTCTATCCCCCCGCTGCCGCAACGCACCTCCCCCCCTCCGCCCGCTGACCCATCTCCCCTCCCATCTGAACTACGAGACAGGTATACCTTATAACAAATCGGCAGAGTCAGCACTCAGCATGCTGATGACATCATCAGCATAGGAACGCCCAGGAGATAGAATGCCACGAAGCAGCCTGTGTAGATTGCTGCTGAGTGCCGACGCTGCCGGTTTGTTACAAGGTATTTCTGTCTCGTGGTTTGGATGGGAGGAAGAGATGGGTCAGTGGGGGGGGGGGGGAGAGGAGGTACACGGTGGCAGGGGGAAACACTGCTGTTGGTTACAACTAGGGCTTATTTTCGGGGTAAGTCTTATTTTCGGGGAAACACTGTATTTATGTTTAGGGTTGCCATATTTGGGACGATAAAAAAAGAGGACACATGGCTCTGCCCCCACCCACAACCCACCCTCACACCTGCCAGGCCCTGCCCCTGCCTTCCACTGGTCCAAGCCCTGCCCCTACCCTACCCCTTCACCTTTCTCCCTTCTCCTTAGTCCCCCTTCCCATCCTCTGTACCATTTTAGCCCTCATCTATCCTCCACTGTATTTCATCACCCATTCAGTCCCAGCTCCATCTCTCTCTCTCATACCTTCCCTTGCCTCCAAGGCCATTCTTCTGTCCCTGTCCTCATATTCCACCCCCATTCAGCTTCTCTTCCTTCTTTACCCCCATCCCAAGTTCATAAGAACATAAGAATTGCAGTACTGGGACAGACCGAAGGTTCATCAGCCCAGCATCCTGTTTCCAACAGTGACCATCCCAGATCCCAAGTATCTAGCTAGATCTCAAGTAGTAAAACAGATTTTATGCTGTTTTTTCTAGGAATAAGCAGTGGCTTTCCCCAAGCCATCTTAATGGCCTATGGATATCTATTTTAGGAAATTATTCAAACCTTTTATAAACCCTACTAAGCTAATTGATTTTACCACATTCTCCGGCACCGAATTCCAGAGTTTAATTACACGTGTGAAGAAATATTTTCTCCGGACTGTTTTAAATCTACTACTTAGTAGCTTCATTGCATGCTCCCTAGTCCTAGTAACAGAGATCTGGGCTTTACTTCTCACTATAAAGACATTAAAAACTGCTCTGCCACCTTTCTGTCTCCTGCCCACCCACCCACCCTTCCCTGTTCCTATCCCTGAAATGCTTTCAAGTGTTCCTTACATACTGTATACTGATATTTGTCAACATTAGGGTTTTTTTTTTCTAATCTGAAGAGGAAGGGTTGCCTTTGAAAGCTCATCATAAAATGCATTGAGTTAGTCCAATAAAAAAGGTATCACCTTATTTCCTTTGGGGGTCTTTTACTAAGGTACGCTAGCTGATTTAGTGCTTGCTAAATATTAGGGTGCGCTAAATGCTAATGCATCCATTATATTCTATGGACGTGTTAGCATTTAGCACGCGCTAAATCGGCTAGCTCCCTTAGTAAAAGAGGGGGGTTTGTTTTTTGTTTTATTTCTTTGTTTTACCTTGGAAAGTGGACTAACACCATTTTATTCATAGAACAAGTGCTGCCTGATTCACCGATTCACTTCGGTGAATCAATTTGAATCGATTTGTTTCCTTAAAAAAGCGGACTCACCGAGTCATCTTCGGGTCTCCTAAAGCAGCAGCAGTGGTGAGCAGGCTTCTCGTGGCCTACCCACCAGAGTTGGAAAACTACTGCACAGGGGGATGGGAGGGAAGAATGGAATTCCCTTTTCCCACGCAGAATCTTGCCACGCCGGCCATGTTAGCATCAAATCTCACCATGTTGCAGTATCAGCAGCAATTCCCACACACTGCCTGCCATTGACCTGGAAGTCTCTCTGCGGCAGAGAGAAGACTTCCGGGTTAGCAGCAAGGAACATGTGAGAGTCACTGCAAACCTTGGAGTACAGAGGAGGAGAAGAAGGAAAATTGGAAACACATGGGGAGGGAAGGGGTGAAAGGAACTTCAGGAAAGAAAGCTGGGAGAGATATTTTAAGCAACTGTCAGCCTTCCCCAAGTTTCTAGTTTAAAAGCTGTTCTATCTCCATCAGCCTGGTTCCATCAGCCTGGTTAAGATGGAGCCCATGTTTGAGGAAGAGGTTCCCCCTTCACCAGTATGTTGCCCACTTCCTAACAAATCTAAAACCCTCCTCCCTGCACCATCACCTCATCCATGCATTGATACTCCGGGACTCTGCTGGTCTCTTGGGTCCTGTACAGAGAGCACTTCTGAAAATGCTCCCTACCACATCTCCCTATGTCATTGGTACCCCCATGTACCAAGACAGCAGCAGACTCCTCACCAACACGGTCTAAAATCTTATCTAAGTGATGCATGAGTAACGTGAGTCGCGCTGAATGGCCCACGCTGCTTCTGAAGCTCATAGGAATTCTATGAGCGTCAGGAGCAGCACGGGCTATTCATCGTGACTCTCTGCGCTACAAATTGCTAACGCAGCTTCGTAGAAGAGGGGATTAATTAAGCGTGAAGTATACAATGGTGTATGAAGTAGGCGATTGCAAATGTTGTAGCGTGGATGCAAAAACTCGTCAAACCAATGACCAGATTAAAGTAAATTGGGAAGGAATATTAAATAGGTGCCAGATCTCTAGATCAGGGGAACCCAAATTGTCGATCGCGTTGCCTTTGTGATCTTTTTCTCCCTGCTACTTCCCCAAGCCAGGCCTGGCGCGTACAAGCGCCGGACTTACAAAACTTTACCTCCGACGTCAATTCTGACGTCGGAGAGGAAGTTCTGGGCCAGCCAATCGCTGCCTGTCTGGCCTGGAACTTCCTCCCCGACGTTAGAATTGACATCGGAAGTGAAGTCTTGTGAGCCCGGCGCTTGTACGCGCCAGGCCTAGCTCAGGGAAGCAGCAGGGAGAAATCGCGTTCGTGGCTTGGGGGTAGGGAAAGAATCGGGGAAGTGGAGAAATCGGCACGATGGCTTAGGGGGGCAGGGAGAGAGAGAAAGAAAGGCAGAAATAAAGGGGGGCCAAGGGGAGAGAGAAAGAAAGGCAGAAAGAAAGAGGGGGCAGGGGAGAGAGAAAGAAAGGCAGAAAGAAAAAGGGTGGGCCAGGGGGAGAGAGAAAGGCAGAAAGAAAGAGGGGGCAGGGGGAGAGAGAAAAAAAGGCAGAAAGAAAGAAATATTGGCTTTACAGAAGAAGGAAGTGCAATCAGAGACTCATGAAATCACCAGACAAAAAGGTAGGAAAAATGATTTTTTTCAATTTAGTGATCAAAATGTGTCCATTTTGAGAATTTATATCTGCTGTCTATATTTTGCACTATGGCCCTCTTTTACTAAACCACAATAGCGGTTTTTAGCACAGGGAGTCTATGAGCATCGAGAGCAATGCAGGGCATTCAGCGCAGCTGCCTGTGTAAAAACCGCTATCGCGGTTTAATAAAAGTGGAGGGGGTATATTTGTCTATTTTTGTATAGTTGTTACTGAGGTGATGTTGCATATTTCAAAGTTATCTGCCCTGACCTCTGATAAAATCCCCGAATACAAATGATAATTAACATTTTCTCTGCGTACAGTATGCTTTGTGTTTTTTTAAATTTTACTGTTGGTAGATCATTTTGACTTGGTCATTTTAAAAGTAGCTCGCAAGCCAAAAAAGTGTGGGCACCCTTGCTCTAGATAGTTGCAGATGAAGTCTCATTGTGCCAGATCCCAGCCTTGGTTTTGATTGAGCTGGAAAGAAACTGCATTCTAACAACTTTGTTACGTAATTGAAAAGAATGGGAAAAGTGTAAATCACAGCATTAAAATCCAATAAAAGAGAACTGTTTTATGTTTAAATAAGAGAACTTATAAAATTTTCCTGTTGCGAGGTACTTGTGTAAAATATCACTAGGATACCATTTCTCTCTCTATTTCAGCCAGCAAAACCTAAACAAGCTTCCAAATTTGGAGCTGAACAAAGATTTCCACTAAGCAATAACATGTATGTAAAAAAAAAAAAGATTTTTGTTAAACCACAAAAAAAATAAAAATAAAAAATATATATATAAGGGGCCGCTGAAAAGTTAACTGTTTTTAAGAAGCTTCTGAAGCACTTATCTTATCTGCTTATTTTGTATGATATGTGGATGAAATTAGGGGTATTAAAACCTTAGGTAGACTTTCTTACTCTAGGGCATTTGCCTTGGTAAAAATCGGGAATGATCTTCCTTCAGAAATTAGACTTCTTCCGGTCCTTGACATTTTTTAGTAAAACTTTGAAGACGTATCTTTTCTAGAAATTCTGAACTGATAAATAAGGGACTGTAACAGATGAATTTCTGGCCAATCATTGTTTTCCTTTGTCTTTCTAAATAATTTTGTGAACCGGATCGAGTCCCTAGTGCCAAATCTGGCCCGTGGTGAGTTAAAAATTGGCCCGCCAGACATTTTCAACTTTATACTCAATCTGGCCCACCGGCACAAACCACTGCCGCTCTTCACTCACATCTGCCTTCGTCTGATCTCCTCTTCAAAGCAGCCTGCTGAGGATCGCTGGCCAGCTGTAGCGAACCTCGCAGGCCGTTGTCGACCTCGGTAGCACGTTCCCTCTGACGCAATCCCGTACATCAGAGAAGGGGGCGGGATCGTGTCAGAAGGAAAGTGCTACCGAGGTCAATAGAGGCCTGTGAGGTTTGCTAAAGAAGGCCAGCGATCCTCAGCAGGCTGCTCTGAAGACTAAGCGAGAGCAGCAGCTGCTGCTGGCTGCCCAGAGGAGACCAGGAAGCCAGGATGGAGGGTGGGTAAGAACAGCAAGCCAAATATCAAGGTGAGACCGGGAAGAAGGGGGGAAAACATGCAGGCCTTCGGGAGGGGGGGGGGGGGGGCGGGCTCTGGTGTAGAAGTACCCAGAGGAAGAGAAGGAGGGGTCTAAACGTGCATGTGCCAGACTAAGGAGGATTGAGGGGAGAATAAGAATACAGACATTTAGGTGACACAAATTGCAGGGAACAGAGTGACCAAGAAAATGCTAGATCAGGGGTGGGTGAAGAATGACAAAGGGAGATCTTAAGCATGGAGAGAGGAAGTAAGGACACAGAGTTGATACTGGACATGTGGGAGGGGAAAGCAGGGAGGAAAGGGGAAGATGCTCAATGGAGAGGGACAAGAGAGGAAATGCTGAACAAAGGAAGGGAGGGATAGAAAGAGAGGCTAAAAAGAAAGGGAATATGTTTGCTTGGAGGGAGAGTGGGGTGGAGCGGGGAAGAAATAAAACAGAGGAGAAGGAAATAGATGGTGGGCAATGGGATGGAGGGAAGGAACAGAAAGAGAGAGAAGTTGGACACAAGGGATGGTGTGGAGAGGGATAGAGATACTGGATAGGAGGGTAGTTGGGAAGAGAAACGGAGAGATGGTGGACCCTGGGGTGGTGGAGAAGGAGGGAGAGATGCTGGATAAAAGGGTAGTTGAGAAACAGACAGATGGTGGATCTGGGGATGGTGGAGTCCATTGCTGCAGCTGCAAATATGGACACACAAAAAAAGGAAAGATGCCAGACCTCCGGGGGAGGGAAGGGTAGGACAGAGATGGAAGATGGATGGTTAGCATGGAGAAAAAAAATGACAAATGGGCAGGAGACCCTGGCAAGCAAGTTATCAGAAGACAACCAGAGCCTGGGACCAACAAAAGGTAGAAAAAATAATTTTATTTTCTGTGTTGTGATTACAATATTTATTTTGCTTACACCACAGAGCCGGTGTGGGGTTAGAGACGTTGTAACCCTATATTTCTGCTAAGACTAAGCCTTAGTCACTTAGGGGTCCTTTTATTAAGGTGCGCACTTAGCGCGCGCTAAATCGGTTAACATACCTTAATAAAAGAACTCCTAAGTATCTTAATTAAAAATTTGGCCTGTGACTAAGCCTTTTTTTCAGATTTTGGCCCCTTATGTACGTAATTGAGTTTGACACCCCTGTCCTAGTAGGAATGACCCGGTATATAAGACTAAGGTTTGGATTGGATTGGATATGCGTCTGAATTTATAGTTGTTTTGTAATACGTACTGTGCATGTATTACTGTAACCCACCTTGCTAAAGGGGGGCTATAACTAAATAAATTATAAAATGTCCAATTTTCTATTTTCCCATTAATGGCCATGCATTAACACTGCCATTAGTGCATAGGCATGATTAGACATTTTTGCATGAGCACTTATACCCAAATCCTATGAACAGTGCCTGAAGTTAGGCATCTAGACCGGTGCATTTAGCCGATCTAGGCACCTAATTTTCTTAACTGGCTTAATCAGCACCATTAATTGAAAACACCATTAAAAATCCATTTAAAAAAAAAAGAATTAGCTGGTAGGCCTCTACCACTTCAAAGTAGACGTCTACTCTATGAGGCGCCTACCAGCAAGTAGGCATGGTTAAGGGGCAGATTCAGGGTGGGTCATGGGCGTGGTTTGACTTAGGTGCTAGTAGGCGCCTAACTTACCGGTAGGTACACTCATTTAGGTCAAGAAAACTCTAGCCTAAATGGGAGTGTGCCTTAGGTTTCAACGCCTACAGGTACCTAGAAAATAAGAAGCCTAAATCTGTATACTGTATTATTTTTCGTAAAGTTTTAATGACCTACTTTTTTGATAAATTTTATTCTTGATATTTTATTTCTTTGTGCAATAATTTTTAAGTATATGTGCTCCCCTTTTCTGCTCTGAATTTGAATTGAAAAATAATGGAATATGACTACTGATTAGATTGATTAGACTATGTGTGATTCTATAATCAGCACCTAGCAGATGACTGACAATCGCACTCAACAGCACCTAGGAATTAGGCACTGTTTATACTACTACTATTAATTGTGTCTAGAGCACTACCAGACATAAGTAGTGCTGTACAGAGTCACAATGGAAACATTCCCTGCTCGAAAAGACTTACAATCGAAACTAGTGCGCCACAAACTTTTTAAAACCGCGACATAGTAAATGCATGCCCGTGGCTTGAGGGCATCCAGAAGTGCACAGACGTCGACATGATGACATCATATGCTCATGTGACACCATCACAAAGATGTCCATGCGGGTGTGGTCCAGCTGCGGCCCTGAGACTCCTGTTGCCTTTGGAGGTGGGGTTCTAGAGAGGGAGAGGTGCGGATAGCAAAAGAGGCACTGGTGCCAGCTGACTGCCTAAAGGACGTGCCTCTCGTGACGAGAGGAACGTCCTTTAGGCAGTCAGCTGGCACTGGTGCCTCTCCTCCTCGGGCATCTCGCAGCACACAGTTTACGATACACTGATCTAAGCAGACAAGCCAGACAAACAGGATGACATGGTGTGGGATTCAGTTAATCTGCTAGCTAGCTTACTGCCACCCATTTTGTAGGTGGTAAGGTCTCCTGTGGTATCCCTGCGCTAACCAGCACATAGTAATGTACATGTGCTATTTTGTTAGGTCAGGAACGCCCCCTTTCTGCCTATGACATGCTCCATTTTTTAGCATGAGCACATTTTAGAGTTAGAGTTTTTAGCTGCATTAGGTACATGCTAACAGCTAAGGCAGCTTAGTAAAAGGCCCTCCTATACGCTTGAAAAAGCATTTATTCTGCTGAAGGTGACACCTTTTTGCAAGTATTAAAGAACTGGTATTTGCTCATTGGCGAGGAGGTAGGAATGAGCTTTCTTTTTTTAAGCAGCTTTAAAATTTCTGTAAATGTAGTAAGGTAAAAACTAATGGATAAACGTCTTCCATTTTTCTGAGGGTAGTCACGTGTAGCAGTTGGCAAACGCGTTCCGTTCTATGCAAAAGGATACTGATGGTAGCTGCGTTCATTCTCTCTTAATGGCTTGACTTATTTCCCTGGGAATCTGTGGCTCATTTAAGCTTTCCAAAATAAACCCCCAAATTCTTTCTGGCCAGACTGTGATATTATTATTACAGTACATGATGTGTGAAATTTTACACTGACAGGCTTCTCTGTGAACTTCTCTCGATAGGAAAAAAAAAAAAAGCAGGTTCATGTGCCATGGCAATAGGGAGCTAACAGGTGAACATCTAAGAAAAATAAATGACTCCATACCACAGTAAAATGCAGAGGTGTGATTCCATTTTCATCACAGATAGCATGTCTTACAGCCCTGACCTGCCACTGACAGGCAAACTCAGACACTAGGAGATACTGTACTGCTCTAAGCCCCCCTCCCCCACACAACCACCACCCAGGCAGCTTACTCAACTATTTCACTGAAGAATGATATAGACCGAATGGGTACACTTTGCAGAGTGTATCCTCGGCCTCACATCCCCCTGCTACGAGCATTTTACACTTGGCTGTCTTCTCATACTGTCTTGTCTGTTATGATACTGGCACACGTTCTGGTCCTCAGAGCTTTAGTACTGGAACAAGACAGAAAATTCTTCAGGTTTCTTTCCTAATGGAATTCCCAAACTCCCTTCTTGCTTACTTGGGAGCCATGAGCTCAAGCAAAATTATAGTTTTGTCTTCTTCGGCAGCCAGAACCATCCAGAGAGAGTTATTCTTGGACTAAACATTTCCTCGAGACCCAATACCACCATATAAGCACCTAATAAGCAAGAGGCTTATTTTTATCATTGTCTGACAGGAACAGTTAAGTCATGCAAATGGAATAAATTATTGCTGGTTAATCCAAGACGTTCTCCGTTTTAGCAGTTTTTTTAATTTATATTTTGCAATATGTTATTAGTTTACCTGGTACTATTTTTTTTTTTAATTCTTTATTTATTCATTTTTCCAAAATTACAAAAAGCTCATTAAATACTTGGATACAGATTTGTAATAGAAAACTAATAATCCTAAACATTGCTCACAAAGGCAGTGTAAGGTAATTAGAAATAAAATATATATTATTTAGTCCACAAATAAAAGTAAAGATCCAAGTATTAGAATTAATATAAAGAAATATACATAATTATACAAAACATCAATTACAAGAGCAGCCCAGGAGAAAGTGATGTAAAACCCCCAAGAGCCTGTACTTTAAACTGTAGGTGCAGCTAACGGACCAATCACTACTCCACCCCCTTCCTTGGCCAAAATAAATTTCAATGTTTGCTTTGAAAAATACAAATATTTTTCCCTGAAGTGATACACAACATTTGGCCGGAAATTTCAATAAGAAAGATGCACCCAAAGCCAAAGTTCTGGGTTTATACAACAGGAATTCTTTTCGCCTCTTTTGTGTCACTTGAGCAATATCTGGAAAGATCCGTATTGTCGAACCAAAGAACTTATCATTCATGTGTCTGAAGTAAAGTCTAAAAACCAAGTCTCTGTCATGCTCTAAGGCAAATGTCACCAGGAGAGTAATCTTTTCCGTGACCACTTCCAAGGAATTCTCCAGAAAGTCTGTTAAGTTCATTCTTTCCGAATCAGCAGGAGTTGAACTATCCTGTTTCTTCCCTGAGGATATAGTTTGAGCCGCGGTGATAGGTGGTAGATTATCTTCCGGGATCATTAAGATATCCTTCAAGTATCTACGCACCATTTCCAATGGAGATATTACTAAGGATTTAGGAAAGTTTAACAGTCTTAAGTTGTTTCTTCTCTGTTTATTTTCCATAAACTCAAGGGTTTTTTTTTTAATAAAAAATCTTTCTTTAATAATCTCCATTTCTACCTTTTTTATTTGCACAATCTGTTCTTCATACTTTTTAAATCCATCTCCCTGTTCTTTTAACTTTTTCTCATGGACCCCCACCTAAGAGCCGACAGAGACACAATCTGCCTGTACCTTAGTCATTGCCTTTTGGAGGTTAGAGTCCATGACTTCAATAGCCCTCCACAGTTCATCTAAATTAACTACTGCTGGCTTTGTCAACTGTCCAAACTGAATATTACTCACAGAGGTTGAGATGTTTCCTGCCTCTGCTTCGAAGGCCGATGTTTAGGCTCCAGTGGGGTATTCTTCCAACGCCCCTTCTCCTCCGGGGCTAGACAGCATACCACCTTCCTGGATATGCTGGTTAGCCACTTTCTCTGCAGGGCTACTTCCGGGTTGGGCAGGACTTCGCCCCTGGATCGGGCTAAGGGAAACCCAATCATAACTGAGGTTCGCCGTAATCGGCGTACACCTGGTACTATTCTAAACTGGAGCACAGCAAGTAATTATATGTTGTCAGCCTACATACTCATATACTGTATGAAGGTAAGGCTGCTCCATTCTTTGTGATTAGGCAAAAAGAGAACAAAGTTATACTGTAGATATGCATAAAAAGAGATCCAACAAAACTACAGTGGGCGTAGACTACCAGAAAACCAAAGAGAAGTACTGCAGAAACGATGTTCCTACATCACTTAGGTATACCACATTTTTACAACGGTACTTGTTTGAAATAAAGTTTTGTCATCTAGTACTGTGCTCTTCAACCGCCGGTCCGTGATACGATCGATGCGCCGTTATCTTCAGGCCAGCTCCTTCTTCCTCAGTGCTGCAGTGCGCAAAGCCACGGGCAGCGGCTGCTACGCGCGTCCTGCACCTTAACTGGAAGCCTTCTCTCTGACGTTGCAACGCGAGGAGCCACTGCCCACGGCTTTGTGCACTGCAGCACTGAGGAAGAGGGAGCCGGACCGAAGATAACACCGGGGGTCGGCATAAAACGGCCAGACGGAAGCAGGCCAGAAGTTAAGGCACAGCATGGAGGGAATGATTTTACTTTAAACTTTAGTGATTGAATTGTGTCAATTTTGAGCATTTACATCTGCTGTCTGTATTTTGCACTGTTCAAGTAGAAATGCATTTGTTTCTTTTTCTCTGGGGTTGTACTGCATGCAGAGTCTTGCATCTTAGAGTTTGTTTGTATATATTAGTGCTTTTAGTTTTTGGTCCCGTATTTGCATAGGAGTTATCTGTGTTCTGGTAGGAATGAATGTTGAGAAGCATGCAGTGTGCTTTGTGTAGTTTAATTTTGTGGTTAACCATTATGGGCTCCTTTTACGAAGGTGCGCTAGCGGTTTTAGCGCGTGCTAAAATGCCACGCGCGCTAGCCGCTACCGCCTACTTTTAAGCAGGTGGTAGTTTTTCTGGTAGCACGCTCTATAGCGCACGCTAATCTTGTGCGTGCGCTAAAAACGCTAGCGCACCTTCGTAAAAGGAGCCCTATGTGTTGTTAATAAGATTATATTGTGGGTGTATATATGAAAAATGAATGGAAAAAATGGTGTTATAATTAGTACTATTATGGGGGCGGAGATTGGGTGGAGATGGGCGGGGTCTGGCCCACAACCTAGCCCAATGTTCTTCAACTGCCGGTCTGTGGACCGGTGCCGGTGCACAAAATAATTATTTTATTTCCGCCGGTCCATAAGTGTCAAAAGGTTGAAGAACACTGATTTAGTACATTATTTCTGTAGTATTTCTCTGTAGATATGCAAAATCTCATATCCCGATTTTATTTTACTATGCTGCATTAGACACTAACATGTGCTTAATGAAGCTTAAAATGATAAACCATGGGATATGCTCAGGTATCCTGTGATAATAGTCAAATGTTCATGCGGTAACCATTCACTATTTTTTCTTTCTATGAGGGATGTGCCAGGTGCTAGAGAGTGGGCATTCCTGTGCTAATTAGGTAGCATAGGTATATTACCGCAAGATAAACTGGTTAGTGTACAGATTGCATATGAGCCCTTAGGGCCTGATTCTATAAAAAGCTCCTAGAGTTAGATGCACTTAACAGGATCAGTAAGACTGTGTGGGTCCTCTCAGATCCGATTTTTGGCCAGTTCTAAAAGAGCTATTGATGCACCAAAAGTTTTGCATGCAAATGATTTGCGTAGAGGTTCATCGTAATCCCCATCTCTCTCATCCAACTGATCACTGTGAGAGCAACTCTCACACATGCGTAGACCTGGCACGGGAAGCCCAAACAGCTGACAGGCAGGGGAAGCTTCCTGCCACTCAGCTGTTTGGGGCAGGAAACTTTTTTCTTCTTTTTTTTTAATGGACACAGATGTGGTGCACAATATCTGTCTCATATAAAAAAAGATTTTAAAAAACCCCTCCCCCACTGATGATAGCCCTTCCCAACATCCCCCCAATTAACCAGCATTGGGGACTAACACCCCCGTGTGCCTGCAGAAATGGCAGGAGGGATGTCTACTCCCATTGAACTCACCCCCCCCCCTCATGGCAGCAACTGAGCCAATCAGGGTCATAGGCTCCACCCTATGTATCCCAGGATACAGAGGGAGGAGCCTAAGGGCCTGATTGGCTCAGACTCCTTAGAAGGGGCCTTAGGAGCCAATCAGAGCCTTAGACCCCCCCCTCCCTGTGCATCACAGGTTTAGCGAGACTCATGAGTCCTGCAAGAACTGATGGCAAAGGCACGCTGGTAGCAGCGTGGGGCCGGGTTGGAGATCGAAAAGATCTCTCCTGCCCAGAATCGCTGGCCGCGAGGGAAGTAAATGGGGGGTGATTTTTAACAATTGTATAGGCTGCCCCAGTTTTACAAGCCATGCCCACTATACTGGCTTGCAAAACTCATATATAGGCCAAGGCCTATATATGGGGAAATACTGTAATAAACACACATCTCTATGACTGGGATAGTGTCATGTAGAGAAATTGACAGAGTTGGAAATAGAAGAATAGTAGAAAGAATAATAAAGGGAAGGGCAACACACCTTTCTTCTGCTGACTGTGTAGCAGTAAGCAAGACAGCAAACAAGATGCTAGGAATTATTAAAAAAGGGATGGCAAATAAGACTAAGAATATTACGATACCTCTCTATGGTGCGACCTCACCTTGAATATTGTGTTCAGTTCTGGTCGCTGTATCTTAATAGATATAGAAGAATTAGAAAAGGTTCAAAAGAAGAGCGACCAAGATGGTAAAGGGATGGAACTCCTCTCGTATGAGGAAAGACTAAAAAGGTTAGGGCTCTTCAGTATGAAAAGTGGAGGAGTGTGTGGCGCAGTGGTTGGATCTACAGCCTCAGCACCCTGGGGTTGCGGGTTCAAACCCTGCGCTGCTCCTTGTGACCCTGGGCAAGTCACTTAATCCTCCATAGCCCCAGGTACGTTAGATAGATTGTGAGCCCACCGGGACAGAGAGGGAAAATGTTTGAGTACCTGATTGTAAAAACCGCTTAGATAACCCTGATAGGCGGTATATAAAAACCTAATAAACTTGAAACTTGAAAAAGAAACGGCTGAGGAGAGATATGTTTGAAGTCTACAAAATCCTGAGGGGTCTAGAACAGTGTTTCTCAACTCGGTCCTGGAGTACCCCTTTGCTGGTCAGGTTTTCAGCATATCCACAATGAATATGCATGAAATAAATTTGTATATAATGGAGGTAGTGCATGCAAATCAAGTTTATGCATATTCATCGTGGATATCCTGAAAACCTGACTGGCAAGGGGGTACTCCAGGACCGAATTAAGAAACACTGGTCTAGAACAGGTACAAGTGAATCCATTTTTTTTTACTCCATCAAAAATTATAAAGACCAGGGGATACTCGATGAAGTTACAGGGAAATAGTTTTAAAACCAATAGGAGGAATTTTTTTTTTTTTTCACTTGGAGAATAGTCAAGCTCTGGAATGCGTTGCCAGAGGATGTGGTAACAGCGGTTAACATAGCTAGGTTTTAAAAAAATTGGACAAGTTTTTGGAGAAAAGTCCGTAGTCTGCTATTGAAACAGACATGGGGAAAGCCACTGTTTGCCCTGGGATCAGTAGCATGGAATGTTGCTACTATTTGGGTTTTTGCCAGGTACTTGTGACCTGGCATAGGCCACTGTAGAAACAGGATGCTGGGCTTGATGGACCATTGGTCTGGCCCAGTATGGCTATTCTTATGTTCTTTTAGGAAAGGAAATAAAAGCATGAGAAAGTATAATTTTCAAGAGAAATGACTGAAAGGACGATATGTTAGCATTCAAAATGCATATGAGATCTCAAAAGGATAAGAACAAAGAAAAATATATGGAATGGCAAAAGAAATCTAGTAAAATCATCAGGACAGAAAAGGTGCAAATAAATTGTAAATAGCTACTGCAGTCAAACAAGGTGATAAGTTTTTTTTTGACATGTTAGTGAAATGAAGAAACACTGGAAAACTACAAAAGCAAGAAGCTGAGCTGTTTTAGGAAGTTTTTCTGGATGATAATCCTGATTAGACACTGGTAAAAAGGCAACAGCAGGCAGTGATAAATGGCATTCCTTTTAAGAAGAAAAAAAAAAGCTATCAAAGGATTGCCTCAGCTGTCATTCCTGGAGCCAGTCCTGTTCTTCATAATTAATATTGTAGAAAAGATTTGCAACAGGGTGGATCCTCCAGATGGAGTGGAAAAACGGAAAGTTGTCTAAGAAAGCTTGAGGAATGGGCAAGGAGCTAAGATTTAATGCAAGGACTGCAGAATAATCATGACAGTGCATTGTTTATGCAATATCTTGAAATATTGTCAGCTAGAGAGCCAAATACTTGCAGTAAAATTGTGCGGCTTATTCTCATATAGAATGTTACTTTAGAAGCCTTGTGCAGGTTGCACATATGGAGCTTATATATACAAATGATCAACATGGGAGTAAATCATGATTTTACAAAGTCACTGTTTACATGTGGTGTGTTGCAAGTGAATTATAGATTTACAATGGCCATGCATGTATATATCAAAATATGTAGACATTTAAACCTGCTTTAAGGCAAGCTAACATAATTGGCAAAATACCCTTAACAGCTTCAATAATTAGTTTTAAAAAATTAATTGGCAAATAGGCGCCTATCTGATTCTATAATAGATAGGCACCTAATGCCTAAGTGGACATTTCTGTGGGTGGAGCATGAGTTAGGCGCTACTAAGCGTGATTCTCCCAAACATGTTGGCACCTGAAATGTAGGCCTTTAAAACTGGCACTGGCTGATTCAGACGCCATTTACAGAATCAGCCCCTAAGTGCTCGTTTGAACTTAGGGTTTATACCAGTCACAGAAGTGCCAACCGTGCATTCTTCCCTGGTGTGTAAAACTATCAAAATTAAAAAACAGCTATTCATTCAGATTCTTTATTAGCTTTTTTTGAGGGCTGCGAGGTTAAATAACATTATTCGCCGATGACGCCAAACCAAGCAATGTAGTGGGCAAAAGCACAACAGACATAAATTCAATGTCCGACAACATGATGCACGACCTACTCCTACTGGAGCGCTGGCAACTCAGCTTCAATGCCAAAAAATGCAAAGTCATGCACCTGGGCAGCCAAAATCCATGCAAGACTTACACCCTTAATGGCGAGATCCTAACAAGAACTGAAGCAGAACGAGACTTAGGGGTGATCGTCAGTAAGAACATGAAGACTGCCAATCAAGTGGAGCAAGCTTCATCCAAGGCAAGGCAAATCATAGGTTGCATACGCAGGAGTTTCGTCAGCCGTATGCCTGAAGTCATTATGCCATTGTATAGATCCATGGTGAGGCCCCACCTGGAATACTGTGTGCAATTCTGGAGGCCGCACTACCGTAAGGATGTGCTGAGACTGGAGTCGGTCCAGAGAATGGCCACCCGGATGGTCTCGGGACTCAAGGATCTCCCGTACGAGGAACGGCTGGATAAGTTGCAGCTGTACTCACTCGAGGAATGCAGAGAGAGGGGTGACATGATCGAGACATTCAAGTATCTCACGGGCCGCATCGAGGTGGAAGAAGATATCTTCTTTTTCAAGGGTCCCGCGGCAACAAGGGGGCATCCAAGGAAAATCAGGGGCGGGAAACTGCACGGGGACACCAGGAAATTCTTTTTCACTGAAAGGGTGGTTGATCGCTGGAATAGTCTTCCACTTCAGGTTATTGAGGCAAGCAGCGTGCCTGATTTTAAGGCCAAATGGGATAGACACGTGGGATCTATTCACAGAGAAAGGTAGGGGAGGGTCATTGGGGTGGGCAGACTATTTCTATATTTCTATGTTTACTTTTGTAAGTATATTTGCTTATGTATATTCGTTCAAAAAAAATCTCTCTCTGAATTTGAATATTTAGTATATGTTCAATATTACTGATACTTTACTGTTCCCATAAGCTCATAGATATGAAGCTCTGTAAGGAATAATCCCCATCTTGGAGTTTACCATCCAGTCATTGCATAGGGGGATGTCTAATTTTAATTTCTGCACCTTTGTTCTAATTTAGCTCATTATTACTTTTGCTGAAATTCACTTGTAGTTTAAACACGGCATAAAGACAAGCCACACAACATGAAATGGATAAACCACTTATCTTGACTGTATCTTCAGGGGTCCCTACCAATAAGACCCAGTTTCGGTAACGTCCTTGGAAGACCCAAAATGATTTTCAGACAACGGCAGCCTGCCCCCCCCCCCCCTGCAGCGAACGGCAACCGGTGTCTCCCCCTCGATTGGCAACACCGCCCCCCCCCCCTCGATCGGCAAAACAGGGCTCCCCCTCGATTGGCAAAACAGGGCCCCCCTTGAGTGGCGAAACAGGACCTCCCCTCGATCGGCCAAACAGGGCCGGCGACTGCTTTCTCCCGCCACTGACGAAGCCTGTAAATAACTTTAACACACGCCGCGGGGCTCTAACAGTGCGTGTGAAGCTACTGGCTTCCCTCCTCCTCCTCCATCAACCAAATGGGAAGTTACGTCATGAGGGGGGAGGAAGGCAGCCGTCGGCAGCACGCGCACTGTTAGAGCCCCCACGGCGTGTGTTAAAGTTATTTACAGGCTTTGGCAGCGGCGAGAGAAAGCAGTCGCCGGCCCTGTTTCACCGATCGAGGGGGGGGGGGGCCCGTTTTGCCGATTGAGGGGGGGGCGGTGTTGCCGATCGCTGTGGGGGGCGGGAGAAAGCAGTAAATGAGTGGAAGTCGGCAGGCCTGGGGAGGGGAAGATGGAAGGGCAGTCGAAATACGGTATGTTGGAGCAGGGAATGAGAGGGAGGGAGAGAAGGGGAAATGGACAAGGTCAGGAGGGGTACTAGATCATAGGGTGATGGGGAGAGAATAGCAGGAAAGAGAGGGGAAGCAATCTTCGACCCTGAGGGGGAGGGAAGAGAGAGGTGGTGAGATGATTAATAATGGGGAGAGGGACAGAAGGAAATAGAAATGGGATAGGAAAATAGTGAAGGAAAAAGGACAGGGAGATATCAAGAGAGGAGATGCTGGGCTACAAGAATGGAGGGAGGGGATATGCTGGAAATTATGGAATTGTGGGACCAACCGAGGGATGGGGGTGGCAAGGACATGAATGAGAAGAAGATAACCTCTAGCCCCTCACCGCTGCTGCTTTCCTGCATGCGCCTGATGCTGACGGCACAAGTTCTTCCCACTTCCATCATCTGCCCTTTTCTCTCCCTCCCTCCACCCCAGGCAATTCACTGAGGGAGGCAGGATAACTGATGGAATTGCCTGGGGTGGAGAGAGAGAGAAGGGTTGCAGTTGATGGAAGCGGGGAGAACTTATGCCGTCAGCTTCAGGCGCATATGGGAAAGCAGCAGCAGCGGTGAGGAGGTGAGGAGCCCTCACCTCCTCACCATTGCTGCTGCTTTCCCACATGCTGAAGGGGGGAAGAAAATAGAGTTAGTGAGATAGAAGAGGGATGAAGGAAAGGGATGGCAAGCTGTGAGTAGACACAGTGAAAAGAGGGAAACTGAGGACTGAATAGTAAAAAAAAAATTAATTTAGATGGAGGCAGGAAATAGAGAAGGAAAAACAGAGAAGAAAAGGGAAGAGAGAAGAGAATTCCCAGAAACAGGGGAGACAGATATCAGATCTGAGTGGAGGAAATGAGAAGAGAGAGACACTAAAAACCACAGGGGGGGAGAAGGAGAGATGGAATGAGAGAGATGCTAAACCATGGGGGGAACAGAAGGACGATGAAGGATGCTAGACCAAAGAAGGGCGGGGGAGCAGAAGGAGAGATGGCAGAGAGAGGTAGAGATTTTCTGGAAGGGGCAGACATTGGATAGAAGGAAGCGAATGACAAGAAGATGAGGAAAGTAGAAACCACATGACAGAGTTAGAAAAAAGTCTATTTTTTATTTTATTGCTTTAGGATAAAGTAGTATTTTAGCTGTGTTGATAAATGTTTAGAAATAGAAATGGTGATCCTTTTATTGGACTAATTTTAATATATTTTTGGCTAACTTTCAGAGAACAAATTCTCCTTCCTCAGGTCAGGACAGAATACTGTAACAGCAATATACTTTACTGACCTAAGAAAAGAGGGTTTGATTTCTGAAAGCTAATTTAAAAATTTATTAGGCCAATAAAATGGTATCTTATTTTCCATTTTTTGCTTTATTTTTATTTGTTAATTTGTAAAGTAATTTGTTATTTCTCTTTTTTTTCAAATTTAGATCTGCTATCTTTATATTTTGTTCAGTATTGGGGGATATGCACCACTGTTTCTTCACCCCTAAAATGTACGGTTCCTTCGGTTTATAACACAAGGCAGCATGCTGAATGCTTTGCACTGCTCCGATGGTCACATAATTCCTATGATCGTCAGGACAGCACAGAACATTCAGCCCTCCAGCCAGCGCTAAAAACCTCTTCCGTGCTTTTGTAAAAAGGGGGGGGGGGTTAGTTTGTGATTACTTATTCCATACTGGGTGAGGGTGGTTCTGTGTCCTGTGTGTATGAAAGATATGGTTTTCTGTTAGTGTTGACCAGCCTTGTTTGGCGAAATGCATCAGGCATGGTTCCTGGGAGCACCTTTAATATACCTGATTTGAATCTCCTTATTGGCTGCCGATCTTCTTTTGTTCTACGTTGGATTCTTTGGTGAACCGCTTGCCTTGTTGTTTTGTTACAAATTAACATACATGGAGTGAAACATACTAGAGTAGTTACCCATATGTATGTATTTTTATACATACATATGGGTTACAGTTGGACGACATAGAGTGAGGCAGTTGAGAGGAGTTGCAAACTTGGTTATTAATATAGACTTATGTTTCAGATAGTATTACTGCTTTACTATGCATTTGAACACTTCAAATGCATTGTAAAGCAGTAATACTATCCGAAACATAAGTCTATATTAATAACCAAGTTTGCAACTCCTCTCAACTGCCTCACTCTATGTCGTCCAACTGTAACCCATATGTATGTATAAAAATACATACATATGGGTAACTACTCTAGTTTTATATACTTATGGAAAGGGTTTAGAGTTATAGTCCTGGGCAAGTAGGTGAGAAGGGAAGGAAGGGGGGTTTTGTTCAGAGATGTTTGGGGCTTGCATAGAACTAAAACTGTACACTGGCACTGGTATGGTAATCTTTGTTATTTGTTTTGAATTTTATAATAAAAGAAAAAAGAAATACAAGTGGAAATAAAGAAATAAATAAGAAACCAGGTGAATAAATGTGGGCAGGGCAGGGGGGTGAGGCGTGGGTGGGATGTGGGCGGGGCAGAGCTAGGGGGCCCAGTATACTTGTGTGCCTAGGGGCCCTCAACGAATTAATCCTGCCCTGACAATACCCCCAGCAGCTGCCACAGCCTCAAAGCTCAGGGACAGTCCTGAGGGACCTAGGCCATCCCAGCTCCTGATTACCTGCCCCATCTATCCTGGAAAACCCTGAAAACTGCCAGACATGCCCTGGGAGCCCCAGACAGATCCAGGACCACTCCAAGCCAGGTATTTTAAAAATAATTTTAACCCTTTATAGTAGCTCATGCATATTCACCGGGGATATCCTGAAAATTAGGCTGGCTAAGTTCAAAGGATTGTGTTGAGAACTCATTTAGAATTTCAAAATTCATAACAAGTACATTTGGAAATGGAGATTTGTTCAATTGAGCTGTTGAATCATTAGCTTTTGGTTTTTATTTTTTAAATATAGGATGTTAGCATTTGTTGTTTTTTTTTATGAAATTGTGTTGTTTTATGCTTGTGTATTGATTTGTGCATGTATTTTTGTAACCCACATACACTTCTCCCTCTGGATTCACGGGGGTTAGGGGCAGAGCCGGACCGCGAATGGTGAAATACCGCAAATATCTTCTGGTCCGGCACTGACCCACCCCCGCCTCCCTCCTGCCTTTCCCCCGGCCTTACCTGGTGGTCTAGTGGGCTTTCGGGGCAGGAACGATCTTCCTACACTCCTGCCCCGTGCAGATCGCCAATAGGAAATAGCTGCCGTGAGTTCCCATAGTCTCTCGAGACTACAACAGGAACTCCCCACAGCCATTTCCTATTGGCGATCTATAAGGGGCAGGAGCGTAGGAAGATCGCTCCTGCCCCGAAAGCCCGCTAGACCACCAGGTAAGGTCGGGACGCCGAAGGGAAGGCTAAACTGTGGGGGGTTTTTCTTTTTTTCCCCCTCCCAAAAAATTGCGAATATGTGAAATTGCGATTGCCGAAACCGCGAATGGGGAGGGGGAAGTGCAGATTGTTTGGATATGCAGGATAAAAGTGTTTTTAAATAAATAAAAAAATAAATACATTTCCGTGTCATATGCCTATTTATTTGTCTGATAAAATGAATACAGAGCATAGTGCAGATTCTGGTCAGCCAGTGCTATTTTGAACATGGCACAGCCATGACAGAGATAGAAGAGAGATATTCCCCTCTCCTGCCATTAGTCTTTCAAGCAAGATCTCTGATGTGAAAGGGATGAACCTAGGAGGGAGCCAAACTGGAATGAGGGAATTTTTCAGAATGGGCTTAATGGGTGGGGAGGATGGGATCATTGCTTAAGATGGATTGCACACATCAGGCTTAGAATGGAAGAGAAGGAGGAATTACAGCTCAAGGGAAAGATTCTGTTGACATCGGATTTTGGGGTTGGAGGGAAGAATTATGGTGTCAGGGGAGAAATTTTGCTGACATCGGATGTGGGAGAGAGAGAGGGATATAATTTTGATCAGGCCACTAGGAGAGGATGGTTCTCAGGATGTCAGGCTTTAAGGACCAATAGTCAAAAAGACGAGCTGAAGCAAAATGAATGCCTATACTATAGAAGTTAATTTTACTTGGGATCATTTTCAGCCACATCCTAGATACTTTTTCTAAGTTTTTAAAGATAGTGATTACATGGAGTATACCAGTTTCTAAAGCTAAGTGTGTTTTAACAGCTGGGATTTGATTAATAGAAATATGAATGTAATTATCTGATCTTTGTAACTAGATTATATGTGGGTCGCTGGTGTAATAACTTTATACATGTAACAGACTTGATTTTGTGATGATTTTTAATGTATACTGACAAAGTTATAGGGTGAATTTCTTCAAAAAGGTAGCAAATGAATCCTAATAAATAAATAAGGGCTCCTTTTACAAAACTGTAGCAGAAGTTTCTACCACAGGCTGAGAGGAATTCTAATGTACCTGGGGCAGTGGAGGATTAAGTGATTTACCCAGGGTCACAATGAGCAGTAGTGGGTTTGAACCCACAATCTCAGGGAGCTGAGGCTGTAGCTCTAACCACTATATCACACACCTCATAGTACTTCTTCTCTGATCTCAGCAGGCAGACTGTGACTGGACAGGTGCATCTTCTGGTGTGTTCTAGGAAAGGACAGAGCATAGAAGTGGGTAGTTTAATCAGTAAGACAACCTGGTAGCAGCAGGAAACCTCCCCTTACTATTCAACTCGAACTCTGCCTTGCATCTGTATCTTGCATTTTCATCCTTCCAGTCTCTGACATCAGCCGTCAAGCCTTACTGAGGCAGGTTCCAGAGATATTAGGCCTTTTTGCTGTGTAAATCCAGACCAAGAAGTAAAACAGACGTGTGTAGCTGTCAGATCGACTGCCCTATCTGGATTGCTGTAGAGTTTTGTGACCCTTTATGAGCTCACAAAAAAGAGAAGCTGGGTTACATTTGTGAATTCCATCAAAGCACCATGACCACAACTCCCGTGGTTCAGAAACATTTTTAAGGCTGAAGGATAACTCCAGCTGTTTATATCTTAGCTGTGTTACTGTTTAATTCATCCTTGTTTTTTAATTGATGTATTCCAATTTTAATTGATTGTTCATTATGTTATTTTAACTACACTGACTATGTATTTTTCTTCTGTTGTGAGCCGCTTTGAACCTTTTCTGGTATAGCGGCATACAAAAAAATAAATTATTATTATTATCTCTGCAGAGGAGCTTCTGTGTACTAGTAGCCAGCCTGGCTTCGTTTTACACACAGCATTTGCAATTTGGAAACCAATTCCACAGTTCCTGCGTATTATTTAACGACCGGACCCTTGAGAAAGGCTTTGTTAGCCGAAACACGGCTCGTGTCGGATCCGTTAGTTTTTAATACGGTTGACGTGGATATTTTTCTTAACATTGATTGAAGAAATAAAGGAAGGTCAAAAACATTGTGTTTCGGCCACAGTTTGTTTTGTTGTTGGATTGTTCTAAGTGTCCCTGTCATCTTTAACAGAATCCTAACAGGTGACATAACACCAGAGTTTAGACACCCTTGTTCTCATCACTGTTTTGCTTGAGAACTGTAAATTAATCTAATCAGACTTCATCCTCCTATGTGCTCCCACATCAGAACTGTGATTAACCATTGCCAATCCTCATGGTAGGAATTAGGAGTTAAGGAAAGTGGAGCACTTCTGCTAAACAGCATCAAAGTATTTGAGAGACTGCAAGGGACATTTTTTTAAGAAATCATGTTTAGCTCATTAAATTATGTTAATCGTTTGGTGTTTTTTATTTTATTTCACTTTTATCTATTCAGTTCAAGGTCAGATTGCATTACCAGAGGTTGGGTCAGTTACCCAGGAAGTTACAAATGAACAGTTTGACAAGAACATTCAATAGAGTTGCTAGTATAGGTAGATCAGTACAATTATTAATACAGTTACAAATACATAGGGCTCCTTTTACTAAGGTGCACTAGCGTTTTAAGTGCACGCTGGATATTACCGCCCATTACGTGGCTAGAACTAATGCCAGCTCAATGCTGACGTTAAGGTCTAGCACACGTGGCAATTCAGCGTGCGCTATTCCGCACGTTAATGCCCAAACGCAGCTTAGTAAAAGGAGCCCATAGTTACAAGTTTAAGTAGGTCATCTTTGGCTCATCGTTATGTCCCAGGAGTTGCACTGGACAGTTTAGAAATGGGCTTTACAATTACCGTTTCAGTTACTTCTGGGTTGGCTCCCTGTCTCGGTATAGAAATGGTTTTAAAAGTTTTCTGAACTTGAGATAGTGGTCACAAGATCTTAGTGCAAGTGGTAATTGGTTCCAGCATTTTGCTAATTGATACTGGATAAATAAGGTAATTTGCCTGATGGGCTTTATATTGTTGGATGCTGAGAATTTTAAGTGGAGAAGATTTCTGGTGATGACATGAAGGTTGCAAATCAAGTGGAGAAGGCTTCCTCCAGGGCAAGGCAAGTGATGGGATGTATCCGTAGAGGTTTTGTCAGCATGAGACCTGAAGTCATGATGCCGCTATACAGGTCCATGGTGAGGCCTCATTTGGAATACTGTGTTCAATTCTGGAGACCACACTACCGGAAAGATGTGCTGAGAATCGAGTCGGTTCAGCGTATGGCCACTAGGATGGTCTTGGGGCTCAAGGATCTCACGTATGAAGAAAGACTGAATAAACTACGGCTGTACTCACTTGAGGAACGAAGAGAGAGGGGAGACATGATTGAAACGTTTAAGTATATCACGGGCCGTATCGAGTCGGAAGAAGATATCTTCTACCTCAAGGGACCCTCGACCACCAGGGAGCATCCGCTGAAAATCAGGGGAGGGAAGTTCCATAGCGACTACAGAAAATACTTCTTCACTGAAAGAGTAGTGGATCATTGGAACAAACTCCCACTGCAGGTGATTGAGGCCAACAGCGTGTCAGATTTTAAGAGAAAATGGGATATTCACATGGGATCCCTAAGGGAGTAAAATCAGGGGGGCGGGTATTTGGAATGGGCAGACTTGGTGGGCTATAGCCCTTTTCTGCCGTCTTTTTCTATGTTTCTATGTTTCTAATATCTGTTGGAGGCATCCTGGAATAGGATGACCAACTCTGTTAGGTAGTCAGGGACATTGCCTGTCAGGATCTTAAAGTCAGTGAAGCATAATTTAAATGTGATCATTGTGGTTATAGGCAGCCAATGTAGTTTCATATAGTAGGGCTGTAGGTGTTCCGATTTCCATAGTCCATAAATGAGTCTTGCTGCTGCTGCATTTTGAACTAGTTGTAGATGTGACAGCAATGTTTTAGAGCAAAGAACTAGTGTTACATTATTATAGTCTAGTCGAGATAGCATTAGGGATTGCACTAAAATTTGGAAAGCCTCTGTTTCAAAGTATTTTTTAATGGATCTTAGCTTTCTCATCAAAAGGAAAGATTGTTTTATTGATGATTATATGTGGCATTTCATGCAAAAAAACATCCATCTTAGAGCCATTTTCAAACAGAAAACATGTCTAGTCTTTTAAAAATGGTTCAAAGATGGACGTTTTGACATAGATGTCTGAAAAGAGAGCAAGGTGGCATAGATATCTCACTTATCTTTATTTGTTGGACTTTTATGATTTAAGGCAGTGGTCTCAAACTCGCGGCCTGCGGGCCACATGCGGCCCGCTAGGTACTATTTTGAGGCCCTCGGTATGTTTACCATAATCACAAAAGTAAAATAAAACAGTTTCTTGATCATATGTTTCTTTAGCTATAAATTACAATATTATTATTAAGACTTAGCCAAAAGGAAAGATTTATAAATGATAAAGAGTTTTACCTCATGCAAAATTGTCATTTCTTTAATAAGACATTAACTTTTTTTTTTTTTTTTGAGGCCTTCAAAGTACCTACAAATCCAAAATGTGGCCCTGCAAAGAGTTTGAGACCACTGATTTAAGGCAAGGACCTTTCCCTTTTATTGGTGTACAACTTATAAATGTCAAACAACCAAGCACAAGAACACCTGTCTGGCATAACATTGAGAGAAATGGCCACACAAACATCCCTAAAGATTAGAGGTGCAGCAAGGTGGTCATTGCATTGGACTTTAAACAATGGCCCTCCAGGAACAGAATAAAACTTACTGAGCATAATTGTATACCATCGCAACAGCCTTCCACCCTGCAGGTGTCTCATATATTTATCTACAGTAGGTAATTTGATAGTTTTGAAGGGCTCATAATTTTCACCAAAAATATACTAGGAAGAGTGGGATTTCAACCTGGATCCCTTGTTCACATTCCACAGCTACTTCTGGGAGCTACTTGCCATAGTCTGTTATTGAGAAAAACATGGTGGAAGCTACTGCTTGCTTTGGATCGGTAGCATGCAATATTGCTACTCCTTGGGTTTTGGCCAGGTACTAGTGACCTGGATTGGCCACCGTGCGAACAGGCTACTGGGCTTGATGGACCCAGTAAGTCTATTCTGATGTTCTCTCTTGGATATATTGATATCGCCCAATATTCTGTGATATTTAGGTGGCCGGGAATGACTTCCAGTGAGCTAAATGCCACTAAGCCAGCTATCTACTAATATTCAGCAGGAGATGGCCAGTTATCTTCCACTGAATAACCTGGTCACTCAGGGATTTCTGGATATCAAGGGGCAGGAACTTGAGGTGAGAGGGGCCACCATATTGGAGACCCTTCTAATGCAAATATTCAATTGCTGGGCTTGATCCAGGTCACCAGTACCTGCCAAAAACCCAAAGAATAGCAACATTCATCTAGTGTAGTGTCTCTAACACTTTTTTTAGCTCTGGCACACTAAATTGGGCAAATGTTTTTTGTGGCACATTATAACTAATATAAAATTGCAAAACCAACAAACAATTAAATTTGAGAGTTATTTATTTAAAGTTTTTAAAGCTATGTATGGGTAATTGTAACAACAGTGAAACTAAAGCAGATGGAATAGAATTGCTAATCAATGTGATGGATGTGTTACTGTCATTCTTTTTTTTTTTTCAATTTAATTTTTGTCTGAGCGGAAAACCCAAGCTCACAAAGATAAAAAGATCCAAACAGTAACAAAGAGTTGATTGCTTCATTGCGCAAGTTAGGATAACTACTGCATATAAAATAAAACTAAAATTGTTCGCCTTTAGTTTTCAAGGACCAATCATGTCAAAGATTGATGCTTGTCTGGGTGGTTGTATCCTTATGCACACAGCCACTTATAACATTGACAGACTCTTGCATACACAATGTACAAGTCATCTATTCTAGTGTATATTTATGAAGTGAATTTTAAAAAATAAAGTAAAATCTGGAATCTCTCGTGGAACACCGGGAATCTCTACAGGGCACACAGTTTGAGAGACACTGATCTAATGGAAGCATAGAAAAAGTATCAATATTCAGATCCAAGTTTTCAGGATAGAATTTAGATGTTAGTTTGTTCTGAGCTCCATATTCAATTAAGTAGTCTGCTATATAATTCAAGGATACCAGTAATCTGTGCTGCTCTTAAGTGCCCTGCCATATTCCAGCTAAGACCTAGAAGGCTGGAATGGGCCTCCATGCTATACTACTGAGCCAAAAACCTACCCACTGCCCCCATAAAAAAATATTCAAATTAGTTTGGATGTAGAGAATGGCACGGGGACAAATATGTTCCCGTCCCCACAGGAACTCAATTTCCCCACCCCCATTCCGTGAGTTTTGTCCCTATCCCTGCCCCATTCCTGTACTCTCTGCCTTAACCGCACAAGCCTCGAACACATGATTTTAAAGTGTTTGAGACTTGTGCAAAAGAGGATAGAGTTTATGTGGATGGGGCAGGGACAGGAAAAGAACTCGCGGGGACGGGCAAAAATTTAGCCCCATGTCATTCTCTACTTGGATGCCCCCTGACCAAAACCCAGTGAAATACCACTGAATCCCTTTCCCAATAAGAAATAAATTTAAGGCCAAAGTCAACAGGATTGCAACATATTTTTGAGTCTCTTCTTCTACTTATCATTCCTATAGCGCTGCTGGACAGATGCAGTGCTTTACATTAAAACATTCAAGAGACAGTCTCTTCTCAGGGCTTACAATCTAATCAAACATGCAAACAAGAAAAGTAGGGGGATTATAGAGTTTCTCAGGCATGGGTATTGTACAAGCAAGTGGGGGTTAAGAGTCAAAAGCAATTTAAAAAAGTGAGCTTTTAGTCTAGATTTAAATACTGTCATTGATGAACCATTCAAGAACAATATCAGATAAATGAACTCTATCATAACCAAAAAGATCTGTACAAGCAATGTCCACCCAATCATGCTCAATCTGAAGACACACACCCCTACTCTCACACACACACATTCCTTGCTAGAACTCAGAGCTCTATTTGTTAATGTTTACTAGTCATTTGAATTATCATTTATCCCCCAAGTAGTGCAGTCTCGAGATAATATCAGACTAAATCATTCCAAGAAGCTGGGTACCACTCCATGATGATCATCAAATGGTCTTTGTCTGTGTTGATCAGATACTTACAGGACCTGGTTATGAGATAATTATCCCCTAAATAAATGACTATAGCCATTGGCTGCTGCGATTGCACTTCCTGTTGGTAAAGTAAAGGTAAGAGCTCACACCAGTGCATGCCGTGCTCACCCAGACAGGATATATGCACTTCCAATCAAGTCAAGCCCAGACACGTGGAGGGGCATAATCGAAAGGGACATCTAAGTCCATTTTTGTCTAAGTCACAAGTCGTCCAAAGTAAAAAACAGCCTAGGACACATTTTCGAAAAATACGTCCAACATTTTTTTTGTTTCGAAAATCGTCTAACTATACGTCCTGCCGATCTGATCGTCCAAGTCACTAAATCGTCCATCTTTATACCACATTTTCGTCCAACTTTTTGTCCAAATCAAAAATGCCTAGAACAAGCCTTGTTGGACGTGGGAGGGGTCTGCAAAGTGATGGACTGAACACCCAGACATGGCATCTAAATAGTGGGATACCTTACAGGGCACTGCTGTGCACTTCACAAAACGGGTGCCATGTCTTCTCCTCACTACAACTGCCTTATAGGTCATGGTGAGCCCCCCAAACCACCTCCAGAATCCCCTAGACCCACTTATCTACCACCCTAATAGCCCTTATTGCTGCAGGAGCCACTTATATGCCAGTAAAAAAGGGTTTTGGGGGTGTATAGGGGAGTGCACATGTTTAAGTATCAATGCAGTGATTACAGGGGCTTATGGGCATGGGTCCTCTTCTCCATGAGTCCCTAACCCACCCTCAAGACGGCTTAAGCCGCCTCTTTGCTGGACGACTAGGCTTTCCTATGCCAGGCTGCCAGGTGATGATGATCTGGAGGCTGAATTTTAAAGGTGTGATTAAAATTTTTATGGGGGGGGGTCAGTGATCACTGGGTTAGTGTGTGGGGGTCTGTATTATGTGTTTACAGTGCTTATCTGGTGGCTTTAGGTGGGTTTTTGTGACTTAGACCATGTTTTACATGGTCTAAGTCACAACGTCCAAGTTCCATCGATCCTGGACTGTATAACTTTCGGTTATACATGCTGTACGACTAAGTCTAAGCCTGCCCACGTCCCGCCCAACTCCCGCCCTCAACACTCCTCCTGAAATGCCCCATTTAGCTTTGGTCGTTCAGCGGCACTATTAAGACCTAGATCATTTAGAAATATGTCCAAAACCCGGTTTTATTATCAGCATTTGGACGTATTTGGATAATGTTCATCCAAGTGCCGACTTGGGCTGGTTTTTGGATGTTTCTTTCGATTATGAGCCCTATACTATATAGACATACTGCCACCTTGTGGCTAGCTGGACAGACAAAGGAATAGCCTATGATCCAAACTATGAAAATTTGGCCAACAGCATCTGCAATAAATCAGAAGAGAGGAAAGACCAAGATTATAAGATCAAGAAGAAGGAAGCTGAAAGGGGGTCAGAAACACAACCTGAGCCACAATGTACCATCTCATCTGTTCCTGGCGTGCCACTTAAAATGGCCATGCCAGGTAATGACCCTGTTTAAAGAGGCCTGCTACTCACCTTGCCCCTCCCTTCCTTTCCTTTCCTCTCCTCTCTCATTGGTTCCTTTTATCAGCTCCTCCTCTTTCCCCAATCTGGGAGGCCCCTCCTTTTGTGGCAGGGCCTCACTAGTCGCTCTGTCCCAGTTATGAAGAAGGGAGCTGAAAGGGGTCAGAAACACAACCTGGGCCACAACAGGGTCCCCATGGACCTTCAAAATAGTATTTATTCATTCTGATACATCTATCTCCCTTTTCTTCCTAAGGTATCCCTGAAAAGCCTTAGAACTCCTTCACTCAATCCGTTTGATCACTGCTTCATTAAATTCTGCTGCCTCTGCACTGGTAGCCACCCTAATATGAAATGAGTACATTCTGAATAGGGAAGGATCCAGCCCTAAATGTGGACAACTTTCTTCAGAACTGCTGCAAACTGATACCTGGTTAATGTGTTGTCATCCAAGTTTACCAAAAAGGGGACCAGAACAGAAGAGTGATCACACAAATAAGCCTTAACATTTCTCCAGGTACAAGTTTACAGCATCTTCAAACATCAGAACATGGCCTAGCTGCACATTTTCAGACTTGCCTGCAGCTGATGAGCAAGCCACCAATTTGCCCTAAAAAAAAGGCTAAATAAACAAATGACACCTAGAACAACCTTTGTAATGAGAAAAGGCTACACTTGGGCCAGCATGCTATATGTTACATAGTAAATCATGTGTAATGGGGAGCATGGAATCTGGAGAACTTGGTTGAATCCTTTCCTAGTTAACTAAAAACTTCTTATCTAAAAATTATTTTGCTGAATTTCCTCAACCAAAGCTTAGGCATAAAAAAATAAGAAAAAACAGAAACTTCTCCTTTCGTGTACCCTTGCCTTGTAGCAAAAGTTATATACTGTATTCAGTTTTGTGTAGCCTGTCCTCCCAAAGGCAGGTGCATAGTCTATCAAATGTACTAGGGGCAGTGGAGGATTAGATGACTTGCCCAAGGTCATAAGGAGCAGCATGGGGTTTGAACCCAGAATCTCAGGGGGCTGAGGCTGTATCTCTAACCACTGTACAACAGAAGAACAAGTGGGGAGTGAGATAGACCCAGAGAGTTTACAGTGCCCGATTTCATACGATTTGCTAGAGTCCTGTACCCTGATCAGAATTCGTGCTACAGTGTGTGCAGACGCCTCCATCCTTAAGTTTCCCAGCATTGGAGTGACATCTAGTGGCCAGCCTTCATATACTATACCCATGAGGCAGGCCTCCATTTGGAGGCCGAAACACGGACCATGTCGGGTCACATCAATCTATACCAGGACTTTAATACAGTTGGACTTTTTAATGTGTACTTTGAAGTGTATTTATATGTATTATCATTGTGAATTTGATTTTATCTGTCGTATAGTAATTTTAAGCAATTCAACATACTTTTTTCTAACTTTTTCCATCCATCTAGTCTAAACAATTTGTTTTTATTCCACAGTTTTTACTTGTTATGTTTCATTTTTTAACAAACTGTAAACTGAGTCAAGCTCCTTAGGGAGTAGATTCGGTATATAAAATGAAGATTAGATTAGATTAGATTATCCCAAGGTTGATGTGATCTATCCCACTCCCCATTTGTTCTTCAGTTGTGTGATTTTACATGGGGTTTTTGATCTGCATTTGCTCTAGCCACTATACCACACTCTCCTTCTTAGTAAGTAAGCACCTCACTTTCCTTCCTTTAGGAAGGAGTTTACTTTAAAATAGCTACTAGACTGGTAAGACATCTAGACAGAAGGGGCGACAGATCTCCTCTGCAACTTCATCAGACTTCCATTGATGCTGTGGCATCCATGCCTTTGCTATATGTTCTGATAAAGCCTAAGTCCAGAGCAGGTGTAAACTTTAAAAAAATATAGAGAATCGGCCTTTTTATTGACAGAACTAGGAGCGTATCATGTTGTAAAGTAAATATTTAAGTTCAGACACTTGAAAACCATCTCCCTGATTAAAATAATTAACTAATAGGGACTTGGCCGATTGCTTAACCTCAATCTTCCATTCTTCCTCAACTGTCATACCAATAAATAACTGTTTTATCCTTAAGTTTTGTGGGCCATATTTTACAAGTGACTAGTAGTGGGAAATGTTCCAGGAAAGTTATATTTTTAGGAACTCTAAATCATCTTGTGGGGGGTAAGAAGCAGTAAAATCATCTAGCCAGAAACTCTCACACTGGGACTAGGCCCTGGGCTACCTATAGGCTGTTCCATGACTGTTCACATGAGGCAGTAAACTGCTGGCCATACTCTCTCTGTGAATCTCCCTGCCCCACCTCAGATGCAGTGAGTGAGGTAGGATGGAGGCCCCATGGTAGCAAGTACTGGTCTGAATGTCTGGTGTAATTTCCCATGGACTGAACAAAGCCTCTTTCCCTTCTGCTTCAGCAGCAAGGACAGCTAAAGCCACCTTTTTTTTTTATTTTTTTTATTTTTTTTATCTTTGCAGTGCCTGCTTTGCTAGCCTAAGTTCAGCCAAGGGCTGAATAATATAGGCTGAACTTACCCAATGCAGGCTACTTTCCTCATAATGTCTTCAGCAATTATTGAAATTTCTACTCTGGGCAGCTTTTCCTCCATGGGTAAAACGAGCTGCAAAGCTTCCTCCAAGAAACAGGAAAAACAAGATTTGAAGGTGAGGAAATAAATTATTTTGCTCTGCTCCACCCACCATTTATCCTTACCCTCTCCCCTCCCCCCCCATACACACATAATAATAATGCACCATCTATCAGTTCATGCCTATCTAGTCTTAACCAAAACAAGCAAATCTGCAGCCATCCGTGACCTATTCTATGAGACACTGCTGGAAGACAGGGACCCCTCAGCCTCCTGTTAACTTTTGTACTCAAGGAGTAGGTTCTCGTACTATTCTCTTCTGCACACTTCCCTATCACCCCTGAGAATCTAGGGCCAGATTCAGTAAATGGTGCCCAAATTTGGGTGCCGAAAAAAAAATCAATACCTAGAATTATTCTGTAAATACTATAGGAAGAGTGTTCTTTATTGAACATCATTGGGTGCCATGCCCAAATATGGGCACAATGACTTACACCAAACTGAAATTATATCTAAATCCTGGCGAACACGTTGGGCACAAATTCACAGTATTCTATAATACCGCGCACAATTTTCTCAAATGCCCCCTTTGCAGTTGTGTATGGATACACAGGCGTTATCTTATAACTGGGCACTTAAGTATATTTCGGTGGCTTAGCCTCGGGGGGGGGGGGGGGTGACACCCAGTTTGGACTCAGGCCTGCCCAAAATTTCATTTCTTTCAGTGTGTCTGGCAGAGATTCCCAAGTCTCACTAGCCAAAAACCTTCTCCCTGCTGAAGGAATTGACATGTCGGCCGCCACTTTAGTCCTAGCCACAGGTCACACTCTCCCTCACGCATGCTCAGTTTTCACACACATGCAAAACTTAGCATACACGCACAGAGGTTGATGGCTGGCATCTGGCACCAGCGGCTCTAAGACAGGTCCCGGGGAAGAAGTCTTCGGCTAGCAGGGCTTGAGAATCCCCACCAACACAGGTATGCCATTTATCCTGAGGGAGAGGTGCTGGGAGGAGTAGAAATTAAAATTAGATTTGCTTTAGTTGGGGGAGTGAAGATGAAGTTTTTGGCCTACCCACTGTGCTCTCTGGCTCATCCTAAATCAGCTGCTTGGCTACACTACTGGTATATTTTTGCACCAATCTGCTGTTTCAGCTCCATTTTGGTGCCTTGCATCCATTAGAATGCATTTCCACACCAAAAGATGGGCACAGAATTAGCGTCTAACTTTAGGTGACATTTATAAAATTTCCTCTTTGGTGTGGAAAAAGCATTCCCCATAATGCTCCTCACTCTTCAAAGACATCTTTTCCAAAATGGCTTCACTTGAGTCTAGGTTCTTCTACAACTCAGTCGAGACTTCCTTCTCTAGTCTCTATTCTCATGTTTCTTTTTGTATGCCTTCCATTTACCTTCACAGAAACAACCTAAATCTATATTGTAGCACCATTACAGAAGCTCATGTAAGAAAACCTTCACAGAAACACCCTAACTCTGTATTGTCACACCTTTACTGAAGCTCATGTATCCGTGGAGTTGATGCGGTATATAAACTTAAGGTTTAGTTTAGTAACATCATTACAGAAGCTCTGTGAACTGCTGTGAATTGACTCCCCAGTCATTAGTTGCTGTATAGAAGCTTATAATGAACAATTTACTATTTACCACAGCAAACTCATCAACGTGGCATTGATTGCATGTTTAAAAAACAGCAAGCATGAAAATATTTCATAGAAAATATGAAAATGTGCTTTTCTTTTAATGGCAGATGCTGGATAAATGCTCAAGAAAAGGATCTGGGCGTCATCGTAGAGAATACGATATAAACTGCCCAATGTGTGGCAGCAGCCAAAAAAGCAAACAAGATGTTAGGAATTATTTAAAAAGGGATGGTTAACAAGACTAAAAATGTTATAATGCTCCTGTATCACTCCATGGTGTGACCTCATCTGGTATATTGCGTTCAAATCTGGTCTTCTTATCTCAAGAAAGATGTACACCCCTTTTCAAAACTGCGATAGCAGTTTTCAGTATGGTGAGCCGCGCTGAATGGCCCGCACTGCTCCCGACACTCATAGGAACTCAATGAGCATCAGGAGCAGCGCGGGCCATCCAGTGCAGCTCCCCGTGCTAAAAACTGCTATCGCAGTTTAATAAAAGGAGGCATTGTGGCACTAGAAAAGGTTCAAAGAAGAGCGACCAAGATGATAAAGGGGATGGAACTCCTCTCGTATGAGGAAAGACTAAAATGGTTAGGTCTCTTCAGATTGGAAAAGAGACGGCTGAGGGGAGATATGACTGAAGTCTACAAAATCCTGAGTGGAGTAGAATGGGTACAAGTGGGTCGACTTTTCACTCCGTCAAAAATTACAAAGACTAGGGGACACTCAATGAAGTTATAGAGAAATACTTTTAAAACCAATAGGAGGAAAAAAAATTTCACTCAGAGAATAGTTAAGCTCTGGAATGCATTGCCAGAGGTTGTGGTAAGAGGGGATAGTGTAGCTGGTTTTAGGAAAGGTTTGGACAATTTACTGGAGGAAAAGTCCATAGTCTGTTATTAAGAAAGACATGGGGGAAGTCACTGCTTGCCCTGGATCGGTAGCAAGGAATATTGCTACTCCTTGGGTTTTGGTTAGGTACCAGTGACCTGGATTGGCCACTGAGAACAGACTACTGGGCTTCATGGACCATTGCTATCTATGCTGAACATAATTAGTTCATGTGCATACACTAGCACTGTGATATTGAAAATCACCCCAAATGTTCATGGTAAATATTTAAACCCTTGGCAAAGTGCTACCAGAAGAATATGTCCAGGAGAGTTTTGTACATTTAGGAGCATTCATTCAGATGAGTGCCTAAATGTGTGAGTAATTTATTTGTATATGTATATATCTAGAAATTAATATGCATATAATCAATTATGTGCATTTTCAAGTTATTTTATATAATGTGCACATAAAATAATGAATATATCAAACAAAAATGAAATTAAGGTCCCCCCAAATCAAGAAAATGTTTTAAACCAGCAAGAACCTTTCTTTTTTAGCTGTGCACATCCCTAGAGATTTCAAATCAAAAAACAAAGTAACACCCCCTACCACATACACACACACACACACACACACACACATACACACACACACACACACACACACACACACACACACCCAACATACCACTACCATCTCTAAGTTTTTCCCTGGATTCATTTTTTCCTTTCTGCATTAGGTGATCTTTAAACAAGATAGAGGTTATTTGATGTGTAAATCTTATTTGGCCTGTCTTGTGCTCGTAAATGTAATTTATATCATAATTTTAATAATTTAAAACATCCACGAACAAAAAAAAAAAAATCTTCATCCCAAGTTGTACAGGATCCCTGGCAAGAGGTTTTAAGCTTGAAACCTAGCAAAGGGATTTTCACTTGTGGTGATAAATTTGATATCAGCTATGCCTGGTGTGATTGCTAGGTTTCTGGAAAAATAGTTTTGCACAGTATCTTTTCCAAGAATCAGTCAGGCTTTAAACCAAAAACATTCCTATCAGACTGCTCTCATAGCCTCCAGTAATGAGTGCATGTGCAAAATAGAATGGGTGGAGAGATGGTATTTATGGATGTCTCCAATGGGCTTGACCTTTTTGCTCACATCTGTTGTAAACTGAACTCCATCCTTTCAGATTTTGCAGGCTTATGATATAATGGATATCACTGCATAAGTGACAGGGAACAAATTGCTGTAGTTTAAAATCCCCTGTAATTCTCATTATGTCAATCATTCAGGCCATGCCCATAACTTCTGTTGGTTTTTTAAAATTTCTGGCTGTTGTTTTCCTGTGCAAGTCAAATGAAATTAACTGTACTAAGCAGGGGATAATTACGTATTATTCTCTATTATTCTGGGCTACTATAGATACGGGATAGCTTTTAAAAGTAGTGATATGCAATTGGTTTTTGTAAAGATACTAAAGCAACTCTAGCTTTTTTCCCTAGCCAAACAAATTTAGTAAGAATACAGTTTATTTTGACCGGTATAAAGGCAGGCTTTTCATGATAATGACAGGGATAGCCATCCAAATGATAACAAGAAATTGGAAGAGTTCTGATACTTTAAATTTTCCTTTTTGGTGGGCAAATTTGTGTTTTAGTTACAAATATGAAAAAATGAATGCAGAATTTTGGGGGAATAACAAGGTATTTAAGTTAGTGTGGGGCCCGTTAGCAGCTTTTGTTGCATCTATTTAAGATATGTAGTTATATATTTATGTCTTATATCTCTTTTAATAATAATAATAATAACTTTATTTTTGTATACCGCAGTACCAGAATAGTTCAGAGCGGTTTACATGACAAGAGACTACAGCGAAATTTACAAATAAGTCAATCAATCAATATAACTTAGCGAGTCGGGAGCAGGCAAGAAGGAGATAGAGAGGTTATAAACAAGTCAATCGGCGTGGCTTAGGAAGTCAGCTGCAGGTAGGTAGGAGGTGCAGGTAGGGAGGAGGCAGGTAGGTGGGAGGTGCAGGAAGGTGGGAGGTACAAGGCATAGTTAAAAGTAGAGTTACAAGGAGGGCGGGAGTCAGAGATATTTGTCAAAGAGATAAGTTTTGATTAAATTAGGTTTCGTTCCCATACACATCCGGGGGAGGGGAGGGGGGATACCACATATATATTTGATGTATGTTTACATTTCTGAGTTATACAGGGTTGGGGATAATGATGTCTTTTAAGTTCTGTAGTTCAAAAGTACTTTGTAATGGTTTGATATGTTTCAGATGTATATATTTATATTGCACTGTTCATATTGGAAAATAATAAAATTTATTTAAAAAATAAATAAATAAAAGTAGTGATATGGGTTATGCAAATCTTTTTTAAAAGATTGGTCACCTGGTCTGACATCATGAGTGAGAAATGTACAGGTCTGAGGGTTCATTTTAATTTGCTGCAAAATCCACTGCATACCCTTAGAAATCTCTTACCCTTCCCCTCCCCCCTTTTACAAAACCTTAGCGCCGGCCACAGCAGTAGGAGCTCCAACGCTCATAGAATTCTTATGAGCGTCGGAGCTGTAACCACCGAGGCCAGTGCTAAAAACCACGCTATGGTTTTGTAAAAGGAGGGTGGGGTAAATTTCCTGTCAAACCAGGTTAGAATCTATAAGTTGAACTTTACCTATACATTATTCACACAATCCTACTTAATACAGTACTCAAAAGTGAAGAGAACATTATAGATTCATTTCAAATACAGTGGTACATCGGAATCTGAAAGTCCCAGAACTCGAACAACTTGGAATCTGAACTTTTTTTTGTAGTAAATTTTGTCTTGGAATCTGAACTCTGTTTTGGAATCCGAACACCCTGCACACTGTATATGTGTGTTTGTGCCCCAGAATCTGAATGCTGCTTTGGAATATTTGTTAATATTTTATCTTAAAATCCAGTGTATTTCCTGTTAAAATTTGAGTTTATGGGACCCAGGAACGGATTAATCCAGTTTCTATTATTTTCAATGGGAAAAATTGTCTTGGAACGCGAACGCTTTAGAACTCGAACAGGGTTCTGGAACGGATTAAGTTCGGATTCCAAGGTATCACTGTATTGACAAAATATTGGATTAAATATGGGAACTTTTGTTCTCATAGTTCTAGACTAGTAGAGAAATAATAAAAAGCTGTAATATCATAGAAGCAATTACATAAGAACATAAGAATAGCCTTACTGGGTCAGACCAATGGTCCATGAAGCCCAGTAGCTCATTCTCACAGTGGTTAATCCAGGTCACTAGTACCTGACCAAAACCCAAAGAGTAGCAACATCCCATGCTACTTATCCAGGGCAAGCAGTGGCTTCCCTCATGTCTTCCTCAATAACAGACTATGGACTTTTCCTCCAGGAACTTGTCCTAACCTTTCTTAAAACCAGCTACACTATCCTCTCTTACCACAACCTCTGGTAATGCATTCCAGAGCTTAACTATGGTCTAAGTGAAAAAAATATTTCCTCGTAATGGTTTTAAAAGTATTTCTCTGTAACTTCATCGAATGTTCCCTAGTCTTTGTAATTTTTGGCAGAGTGAAAAATCAATCCACTGGTACCCGTTCTACTCCACTCAGGATTTTGTAGACTTCAAACAAGTGAAAGACCGATTACCTCTGCTCCAAACTCCTGGATGTGTACATAATCCCCATGCGGTTTCAATCAACCTCACACTGGTAAAATTGGTCGCACTGTAGAGGAAAGGCAGAAAGAGCACAAGAGACATCACAAGCTACACAAAACAGAAAAATCAGCTGTAGCTCTCCATGCCATGGAAACTGGTTATACGATTAGATTTGAGAACACAAAGTGCTCCTTTTACTAAGCTGCGATAACGGTTTTAGCGCGCGCAGAATTGCCACATGTGCTAGACGCTAATGCCAGCATTCAGCTGGCATTAGTTCTAGCTGCGTACCGTGGGTTTAGCGCGCGCTACAATTCTGCGTGCACTAAAAACGCTATCGCAGCTTAGTAAAAGAAGCCCAAAATCTTGGAGAAAGAAGACCATTGGTGGCTGAGAAGAATCAAAGAGACAGTAGAGAAAACAAGACACCCCAATAACTTCAGTGGATATAAAGGACTCTCCATAAACAAAGCATGGCAACCGCTCATCCAAAAGAAATTCAGTGCAAAAAAAAACTGGGGCCGAGGACCAACACCTTCTTCCTCCCTCTCAGTTTCCAGCCCTTTCCTGCCAGAATAAAAAAAATTATGCCAACGGACTTTCCCACCAGAATTTAAAATTATGATCTATGTCTTTCCCTCCACAATTCAAATTTGTGGCCAGCAAACTCTCCTGCCAAAATTCAGGACCATAAGGACCTTCCTGCCTCAGTCACCTCAAGCCCCAGCCAATCAGGTTGGAGGACCCACTATTTATAAAGACAAACTGCAGAGCTACAGCACACCTGAAGAAAGCCACAGCATGATGGCTGAAACGTCAGTTCTACCTACCCAGACATGGCGAGACCCAGACAACTGTAACAATCATTCTTTAATAGTGCCACTAATTTCCGGGAATACTCCTGACCCCAGCCATGCCTCTCCCATGGCCTTGCCTCCCTTTGAGTTGCATGCTGTGAAATTTAGTCATATGTTATAAAATAGGGCATAGGGCAGATATACACATAACTGCTAATTACTGCCAATTAAGTACAATTAACTCCAATAATTGATTGTTAGAGCCTATTTAATTAGTTTAATCGATCTGAACCCAAATTTAACACCCAACTTAACATCCTAGATCTATTGATTCATATATAGTATTCACTTCATGTTTGGATAAAATATTACTTCAATTACAGTCCATTCTTATTATTCACACATTCACAATGCACAATTTTGCCTATCTGCAGTTGCATCAATTGCAACCAATATTCCCTATTCGCATCACTGTGTTCGTATATTCGCAGACAGGTGCTTTCAAAAATACCCAAAACCAACAAACCCAGCGTTTTTGCTTTCACTTTCACCTCACAGTCACGCTTTGCTTCCTCCATGTGCCCTGAGAGTGAATTACAAGTACAAGTGCTGTCTCATGTAGTGACCTAACCCCATATTCCTAATAGCATCCAGTGTTTCGCAGTTTTGAGGAGCAATATGTGCAGTTTTATTTATTTTATTTTTAATAATTTATATTCCGCAAATCCTACAATTCTATGCAGATTACATATTATTCAGGTACTCAAGCACTTTTCCCTAACTGCCCCGGTGGGCTCCCACTCTATCTAATGTACCTGGGGCAATGGGGATTAAGTGACTTTCCCAGGGTCACTTAATGGCTGGAACCTAACCTCTATTTTTCTATAGACTCAACATTTCATTATGTGCGAGAATGGACTGTATTTGTATTTGTATTTTGGCCAATAGCAAAGAATGCTATTTGATATAGCTCCAATGTATACACGCATATGTGTTCATGAGAATTTTCTGGTCATTTATTTGCATTATTGGAATCTAAATATTGGACTTTTCTTCTATCTACTACCACTTCCTATCTAGATGTGCCAACAAATTCAGTTCAGAATCAGCCCATAGCACAGTCATAGGAAATGAAAACCGGTTCATAGACATAATCGCGGAAGACAAAGGCGTGCGCCAACAACTGAGCGCAAGACGGAGGCGCACGCCGAAGAAAATTAATGTTTTTAGGGGCTCCGACGGGGGGTTTTGTTGGGGAGCCCCCCCACTTTACTTAATACAGATTGCGGCGGCGTTGTGGGGGGTTTGGGGGGTTGTAACCCCCCACATTTTACTGGAAACTTAACTTTTTCCCTAAAAACAGGGAAAAAGTGAAGTTTTCAGTAAAATGTGGGGGTTACAACCCCCAAAACCCCCCACAACGCCCCCACAACGCGGCGCGATCTGTATTAAGTCACGCCCCCCTGTCGGAGCCCCTAAAAACAGTAATTTTCTTCGGCGCGCGCCTCCGCGCTGCGCTCAATTGTCTGCACGCGCCTTTGTCCCGGCGCGCTTTTGACCTGACACCATGAAAACCAGTCTCTTCACATCCTCTAATAACTTGTTTCATGAAATGCTTACTTTGTCAGTGTGGCCCTCACTCATTTGATAACAATAGCTCTTGAACCCATAGATACTTGTCACTTTAAATATTTATTATCCTGAACATGAGACTAATCGCCGCCATTACTTCTGTTAGGGGAAGTGAGGGACATTGTGAGGAAGAATAGTCGAGGAAAGTGGAACTGAGATTGACTGTAGCACAAGTATAAACAGCATAGATTAGTGTCAGATCTACATGCCTCAGACACAGAAACATGACGGCAGATAAAGGCCAAATGGCCCATCTAGTCTGCCCATCCGCAGTAACCATTATTTCTTTCTCTCTCTGAGAGATCCCACGTGCCTATCCTGGGCCCTCTTGAATTCAGACACAGTCTGTTTCCACCACCTCTTCCGGGAGACTGTTCCACACATCTATCACCCTTTCTGTCTGTATAAGCTGACTCGCTGAACATTTGGGTTATATAAAAAAAATTCGTATTTATAGCTTTGTATAACTAGGGTTACCAGATGTCTGGATTTACCCGGATATGAACTCTTTTTAGAGGACTGTCCAGGCATCTGGGTGGGTTTTCAAAACCTGGCACTTTATTCAGGTTTTGAAACCCATTAAGTTCGGGGCTGCCTCTGGAAGGTATCTGCTCATGCGCTGATACCCTCCAGATGCAGCCCCGAAGAGATGGGGTCTACGTGGGGCTGAGGTTGGGAGGCGGAATGTGGCAGGGTTGGTGCAGAATGGGACAGGGCCAAATCTGGCAACTCTATGTATAACCAGGACACTAAGACAGTATTCATCATATAATGCAATGTCTGCTATGACATTAGAAACTAACTCACAAAGTTCTAGTCAGGGTAGGCTCAGGAAGCTAAAAGGGTGGAAAAGGCCAACACAAAGCCTTTTCTAAAATAACTGCAAGGGTGCAGATTTACTTTCTAACACATGCAATGGGAGCAGCCATTTTACTAATATAGAAGTTGTAAAAATGAACAGCGTGAACTTGACAGCTTCCCATATAGATGTGTTGATGGAATTGACAGTCTGAAAATCAGGCGAACTGCTGTATTTTATATCAGTCAAAGGTGGCAGAGATTTTTACGGTAACTGCCCAAATGAACAATATTGCAGTGGTCTGAAATACTTTGAATGAGTGACTGAACCAGTTATCTATGTAGCATGTATAATTCTAAGTAGCGATATGCTGCTTGGAACCTGCCTAGAACTCCGATTTGCAAAGATTCGGCAGGATGCAAAATTACACATAACATCCCAATAAGCACGGAAAGAGTTATGCCTAGGTATAAAATGGTCTACAAGTTTGCTTAAGCCTTTTCTTCAACTACAGACCCTAACACTGATAAAAAAAAAAACCTATGCTATCTAGCCCTGATTTTTGAACAGTAATGCAGGATCTGGCGATTTCAATGATAGATTTTTGCAATGCATTGTTGTTAGGCGTTGCAAAATGAAGGGTACAGGTGGGGTTACCAGACGTCCAGATTTCCCCGGACGGTGTTTCAAAACCCAGCACTTTGTCCGGGTTTTGAAAAGCTTCCTGTCAAAAGCGCATTGGGAAGGGGCATCCGCGTATGCGTGGATACAACGCGGTGACACCACATGCATGCCATCTGGGGGCGGGGCTGAGGGTGGAAATGGGCGGGCCTAGAGACGTGGCCATGGGACCAGATTTTTGTTCGGGAAAATCTGGTAATCCTAGGTACAGGCCTTACAAATAATTCAAAATATGGCAGCAAGACTGATTGTGAGGGTATCTCAGTACAAACAAATTTCTCCTGTGTTGAAATAATTATATTGGTTACCAGTAGCTCAACATATTGAATATAAAATTTTGACTATAATCCACCAAGTGGTCTATGGGGAAGTGCCATGGTGCTTGGTACATTCCAACGCGAACCTTATAGTCACAGACAGCAATGAGATTATCCATGGAATCAGTAAGTGGGATCACTGGCATAGTGAGGGTGGTGGTGGTGGCGCCCCCCCCCCTTGCCCTCTTCTCTGCCCTCCCCCCCTCCCGCCACATGAACACCTCTTCCCTACCCCCTACCTACCTGCTTAGGTTCCCTGGTTCGAGCAGCATCTCCAATTTGCTGCCCACGCCAACTCTCCCTCTGACGTCACTTCCTAGTCATGGAAAACGAAAGTAACGTCAGAAGGGAGCACCAAGGCCGGTGTGAGCTGCTCGTGCTGGCGAAGAGCTAGAGGTAACGGGGGGGGGAGTTAAGGTGCACCCCCACCCCTCCCCCCTTACTATACCACTGAGTGGGATATGTCACACGAAAACATGGTCTGCGGCAGGTTCTCTGAAGCTGCGTAACAGTAAGATGTCATTTAAAACATTGCTGAAGACCCACTTATTTGTCAAAGCCTTTTTATAGCACCCTTTCAGGGTTTCTAGTGAAATGTTTTTTTATGACTAAATTGAAGTTTTAGCACCTAAGTTTGTAATGGGTGTAAAGACAACCGCAGCTCACAGTTTGTGAATATTGTTAAATTGTTTAATATTGGGAGCTATTTGAAATGTTAGTTTTATCTATAATCCATTTAGGTGTAAGCGAAATAAATTGTTAAAATAATAAATAAACATAATGAGGTGGGTAATGCTGGTTATGGCAAAAAATGTTGAGAGGTTTAATGAATGTGTGTTTACTATAGTGGACGTACTTCAGCTGCTCCATCTGGTCTTGCAACTCCTGCAGCCGTGTCAACGATAATACAGATCATGGGCCCACTTCTTTGATAGTCAATCTATAAATGTAGAAAAAGAAAGAGATCATTTTCTGTCAAATAATGTCCTTTAAACCAGAAATGGTATGCGGTACCATCATCTTCTGGCCTTCTGCTGCTGACAATACTGCCACCCCCACCCCCATCCCTCCCTTCTTCCACTGTCATCATTTTGGATCCTCTACCCTCCCTCAACTAGCAGCAGGCGCAGCTTTGCCTGAAAAACTGTAACTCAGTGACTCTCAGGCAACCTCGGGGCCTTTGCTAGGCCAGGCCTGCTTCTGAAGAAAGTGGAAGTTGTATCATTGGAGGCAGCCCAGCCTAATGAAGCCCCAAGGCTACCTGAAAGAGTTGTTGAGTTAACTGCTGTACCGGCAAATCAAAAGGGAGTTACTGTTAGCTGGGGGGAGGGCGGGAGGAGCTCATAGGGAGAGGTGCTGATGGACCTGGGTGGTGGGTAGCTGGGGGGAAGAGGTGAGAGGAAGAGGTACTGCTGGATCTGGGTGTAATGGGAGGTATGTTTGAGGGAAAGGTGCTGCTAGACATGGGTGGAGAAAGGGAGAGGTGCTACTGGACTTAAGTGGTGGGGGGGAGGTGAGAGGGTTAGTTGCTGCTGGACTGAGGGAGAAAGAGAATGACAGAGAGAAAGACTGTATTGGGGGAAGAGAGGGGACACTGGACTCAGGGAGTAGAGATGCGGACCGCAGGGAGAGCAAGAAATAGAGAGGGAAACATGCAAGCTACAGGGTGGGGTGTGGGCAGAAAAGAATAAAGAGATGATGCACAGAGAAGATATGCTAGACATGAAAGGAGGATAGGTTTAGAGACACAGAGGGGGAATGCTGGACAGGATAGAAAGGGATGCAGAGGGAAGATTGAAGGTGGACATGGAGAAAGGAGATATGTCAAATGGACAGGACACTGCAAAGATAAAAGAAAAAAAAATAGAGAAAAATCAAAGAGACACTGCGACCAAAGCGGATGGAAAAATAAAATATTCAGACAACAAAAATAGAAAAAAGTATTTCATTCTGAATTTATTAGTTGGAATGTTTCTATATAGAAATCTTACAGCAATCCCATTGTTCTGTTCTCTCACTAGGTGTTGTATTAGTGTTTTAGGACCTGGTATAATATGTACAGTGCATTTTTTCACACATTTTGGGGGAGTTAGTGCTGTTATGATATGGTAAGATTCTTTTTTTTGCACAAGTTTGTGCATAGTATTTTGCAGTGGCATGATTGTGTGTTGGACTTATTGAAGTAATATCAAAACTTTTTAATATAGGCGGACTTTTATCAAGCTGCAGTGCGACATTTAATGTGCGCTGCTCAGCAGCACAGCTTTGTAAGAGGGGATGCTGAAAAGTTTTCAGCCCAAAAAACTTCCTAAATTCTGAACATTATTTTGCCATGGTAGCTGAAAAGAGTGTTATTTTATTTTGCAAAGTGCCAGTTTGCAGAATCGCAATGCTATGTTTTGACATTGTTTCAGATCATTGATTGAGCCATGCCAATAAAAAGTGTGGAATTTTCACACGTGGAACTCTGAGCCTTCACGAAGTTCCTAGTAGTGCAGAAAAAAAAAAATCTCCAAAAGAAATCCATGAATGTGTAAAAGTAAATCAAAAAGTAAAGGCAAAAAACATTTAACGACTTTAAGTAATTGTGAGCAATTGAACATATCACTTTTCCACATAGTCCCCATGCAAGATGACACATTTGTTGTATCGTTCAAGTATCTTCTGCATTCCTGCAGACAAGTTTTTCAGCTGCTCCCGAAGCCAGGTGAGCACTGCTTCCTTTACTTCATCATGCTTTGTCTTTTGCTTTCCGGGTCACAGTGATGCATCCATGTCTCATCGCTGGTGACAATTCTCTCCAGAATACTCAGATCTCCTTCATACCATCTCAGGAACTGGGTTGCAAGCTCCACACGCTGTTGCTTTTGCAGCTCAGTAAGCTGTTTGGAAACCCATAATGCGCAGACTTTCCTGAATCCCTAGTCATCATGCATTATGGAAAATTCAGATCCATTGCAGATATCCAAATCTGCAGCCAATTAAGACACCATTGTCAGTCTTCTCTAACCAAGGCCCTGTCAGTGTGCTCAGCTGTGTGCGATGTTGATGGGCAACCAGAACGACCTTTGTCAGTTACACCTGTTCTTCCTACTTTACACTTTTTACTCACTCATAAACCTTTCATTAATTCATGGTGCTGTGTCCATACTGAGTCAATAACCAACACTGAATTTCTACAGGTTTCACTTACTCTGTCCAAAGAAAACGTACTACTGCATATTGTTCTTCGATGGTGCAATCTTGCAATGGAGCGTCCATTTTTCTGACCTCGTAGCTGCCATACAACCAAAGGCCAATGCTGCACTGTGAATGGACGAACTTTCTAACAGGCAATGCATGAGTACATATGTTGCATTTCACTAACTCTGTTCTGGTTATCGCGTAGTTTAACAATTGCCTTTCATTTTTGATTCACCCTCGTCTGATGCAAACATTGAGTGACAAATGCCCATCATAGTCCACATTGAAGAAGTGGTGTGCAAACTTTCAGCATGGAGATTTTGAGATCGAAGATGCAGCAAGGAGATCTCAAATGATGTCAACTCCTTAAATTGTTGACCATGTCCATGACCTGATTTTGCAGATCAATGAATCTCAGCTAAAACAATTGTTGAGACACAACATATATCCAGGGAACATGTTGGGTATGTAGAAGCTGTCAGCCAAGTGGATGCCCAAATGTTTGAATGCTGACAAAAAATTACATCAAATGGACATTTCCAAGTTGATTTTGCAGCATTTTCAGTGAGCTGGTGCCAGCTTTTTGAAACTACTAGTTACTGTTGATGAAACATGGTTACACCACTATAATCCGGTTCACGGAAGTTTCGCCCCCCACATTTCGCCCCCAGCAATTCGCCCCTCACATTTCGCCCCCGCACATTTCGCCCCCCGGATGTTTCGCCCCCACACATTTCGCCCCCACACATTTCGCCCCCCGGATGTTTCGCCCCCACACATTTCGCCCCCACACATTTCGCCCCCACATTTCGCCCCCCCACATTTCGCCCCCGTCTCGGAGCGCAAATCCTTACCTCGGAGCGCAAATCAGTCCAGCTACTGTTGTGAGCGCGAGAGAAGCCAAGGGGGATCGAGGCTTCTGGAGAGATGCAATCAACTGCAGCATTAGACAGCTGTATTAGAGAAGGGTGGGATGTGTGTGCTGAACACGGCTACTTTCCCCTCCCCCCATACACGCCAGTGATTATCCAAGCAGGAGCACCTGGCCAAAGCGAGACAGCGTCCCGCGAGAGCTGTGCGCGAGCGAAGCCTAGGGGGGGTAGGTCAGTCCAGCTACTGTTGTGAGCGCGAGAGAAGCCAAGGGGGGGTAGGGAGTCGAAGTCTGGGGATGAAGGGGGATCGCGCACTTGGGCCAGAGCGAGACAGCGGAAAGGGAACATGAGCTGTGCGCGAGCGAAGCCAAGGGGGGGTAGGTCAGTCCAGCTACTGTTGTGAGCGCGAGAGAAGCCAAGGGGGGGTAGGGAGTCGAAGTTTGGGGATGAAGGGGGATCGGGGCTTGGGCCAGAGCTCCGTGCTATGTGTGTCATGCACACATGGAACGTTAAACATTGTGTGGCAAGCATGGCATGAGGGATTGTAGCAAGGCAGGAAACTAACTGCAACAACTCCAAATCTAGCCTCAAAACCTTTCTCTTTAAAGATCTATACCTAGGTTTAATTACTCATGAGACTCAGGCAATGGCCACATATCAGACATTCCATTTCTCCCTCCCCCTTGGCTTCGCTCGCGCACAGCTCATGTTCCCTTTCGGCCCAAGCCCCGATCCCCCTTCATCCCCAGGCTTCGACTCCCTCCCCCCCCTTGGCTTCGCTCGCGCACAGCTCATGTTCCCTTTCGGCCCAAGCCCCGATCCCCCTTCATCCCCAGGCTTCGACTCCCTACCCCCCCTTGGCTTCGCTCGCGCACAGCTCATGTTCCCTTTCGGCCCAAGCCCCGATCCCCCTTCATCCCCAGGCTTCGACTCCCTACCCCCCCTTGGCTTCGCTCGCGCACAGCTCATGTTCCCTTTCGGCCCAAGCCCCGATCCCCCTTCATCCCCAGGCTTCGACTCCCTACCCCCCCTTGGCTTCGCTCGCGCACAGCTCATGTTCCCTTTCGGCCCAAGCCCCGATCCCCCTTCATCCCTTTCCGCTGTCTCGCTCTGGCCTTCGACTCCCTCCCCCCCTTGGCTTCGCTCGCGCACAGCTCTCGCGGGACGCTGTCTCGCTTTGGCCAAACCTCGATCCCCCTTGGCTTCTCTCGCACTCACAACTCCCTCCCCCCCTTGGCTTCGCTCGCGCACAGCTCTCGCGGGACGCTGTCTCGCTTTGGCCAAGCCTCGATCCCCCTTGGCTTCTCTCGTGCTCACAACAGTAGCTGGACTGATTTGCGCTCCGAGGTAAGGATTTGCGCTCCGAGACGGGGGCGAAATGTGTGGGGGCGAAATGTGGGGGCGAAATGTGTGGGGGCGAAATGTGTGGGGGCGAAACATCCGGGGGGCGAAATGTGTGGGGGCGAAATGTGTGGGGGCGAAATGTGTCTGGGGGCGAAATGTGGGGGGCGAAATGTGAGGGGCGAATTGCTGGGGGCGAAATGTGGGGGGCGAACCTTCCGGATCCCCTATAATCCTGAGCCAAAACAACAGTCCATGCAATGGTGGCACTCAGGTTCTCCAAGACCAAGGAAATTCAAAACCCAAAAGTCAGCAGGAAAGGTCATGGGATCAGGAAGGTATTGTAATGACTGACTATCTTCCAAAGGGTCAAACAGGTAATGTAGAATACTATTGTAACTTGCTGTGCCAATTAAAGAAGGCATTGAAAGGAAAAAAAGGAGAGGGAAGCTGCAGAAAGTCTGGCAAAACGATGGATGCTTTGATGCAGTTGGGGTTTCAGTGCATAGGCCATCCACTCGATCTTGCTCCATCTGACTATTTTCTGTTTCCAAATCTTATAAAAGGGTTTGAAAGGGCAACAATTTTTGAGTGATTCATAGGTGATTGCAGCAGCGGAGCAGTATTTCAGTGACCAGAGTATTCTTTTGGAAGGGTTACAAAAACTTCAGACACAATGTGCCAAGAGTGTTGAACGTGGTATAATTTGTATGTTTCATGGCTCCATATCATTCCCTTCTTGGTTGAGCTAATAATTTTGCAGCACCCTCTTGTAGTTTGTTATAACATCAGACAGGGCTTTAGACATTTTGCAGTAACACCAGAAAAATGGCAACTTTTGTGGCGGACTCTTTTTAACCTTTTTTTTAATACAAAGGCCCCGTCTATGCCAGAAGGATGCTGGGCTGTATAAAAAGAGGCGTAGCCAAGTAGAAGGAAGAAGGTATTGATGCCCCTGTACAGGTCGTTGGTGAGGCCCCACTTGGAGTATTGTGTTCAGTTTTGGAGACCGTATCTGGCAAAGGATGTAAGAAGACTTGAAGTGGTCCAGAAAATGATAGGAGGTTTGTGCCAGAAGATGTATGAGGAGAGACGGAAGCCCTGAATATGTATACCCTCGAGCAAAGGAGGGACAGGGGAGATATGATTCAGACGTTCAAATACTTGAAGGGTATTAACGTAGAACAAAATCTTTTCCAGATAATGGAAAATGGTAAAACCAGAGGACATAATTTGAGGTTGAGGGGTGGTAGATTCAAAGGCAATGTTAGGAAATTCTATTTTACGGAGAGGGTGGTAGATGCCTGGAATGCGCTCCCGAGAGAAGTGGTGGAGAGTAAAACTGTGACTGAGCTCAAAGAAGCGTGGGATGAACACAGAGGATCTAGAATCAGAAAATAATATTAAAAATTGAACTAAGGCCAGTACTGGGCAGACTTGCACGGTCTGTGTCTGTATATGGCCATTTGGTGGAGGATGGGCCGGGGAGGGCTTCAATGGCTGGGAGGGTGTAGATGGGATGGAGTAGGTTTTAACAGAGATTTCAGCAGTAGGAACCCAAGCACAGTACCAGGTAGAGCTTTGGATTCTTCTCCAGAAATAGCTAAGAAGAAAAATTAAAAAAATTTTAATTGAATCAGGTTGGGCAGACTGGATGGATCATTCGGGTCTTTATCTGCCGTCATCTACTATGTTACTATGTCTAAGTGTCATTGCTCATTTTCATTCAGGTTGTAAGAATGACACACCACCTGTCAAGGGGCCAGTTTATATGAAACTGAACTATAACAGATCATGCCAAGTGTGTCTTGATCTATATGCCAGTTGCAGTGACCTGTTTGTTATGTAAGTTCCCTAGTTAGTTATATTTAAGAATATAATGTCTATTTCAAAATCTCTGCTGCTCAGAGCTCGGGGGTACTCTGAAAATTTTTTGATCTAGAGCAGTGTATTGCGAACTGTGTGCCAGGGCATGCCAGTGTGCTTCGAGACACTGGCGAGGAGGAGAGTCATTCATGCCGGCTGGCTGACTACAGGACATGCCTCTCGCAGCAAGAGGCACGTCCTGTAGAAGGTCAGCTGGCACAGATGATTCTTCTCTTCTCCCCGCACCTCCCAGATCTCTCCACCAAAGCGGTTAAGACCAGAGGGGCCTCCGCGTATGTCAAAACAATGACGTCATGCATGCGCATGATGTCATCGCATCAACATCCGCGTACTTCCGGGTGCCTTCCAGCTGGGGCACTGGATTTAGTGTGCCACCGGCCGGAAAGTTTGCGAGACACTGATCTAATCTAATCTAATCTAATCCTTAGGTTTGTATACCGCATCTTCTCCACGTTAGTAGAACTTGGCACGGTTTACAGGAGATGAAATAGAAAGGAACTACAATAACGGGTTAGGGGTCGAAGCATGAAGAATAATTAGAGGATTTGGGATGCCAGATAAGAAGAGTTTTTGAGGACTTGGGATACCAAAGTTGGAGAGAGAATTACATTTTTGAGAAAAGCCAGGTTTTCAGATGTTTGCGGAAAACTTGGAGAGAGCTCAAGTTCCGAAGAGGGGAGGTAAGGTTGTTCCAGATCTCAGTGATTTTGAAGGGGAGGGAGGTTCCTAATTTTCCTGTATGGGAAATGCCTTTTAGCAAGGGGAAGGATAGATTTAATTTGTGGGAGGGTCTGGTGGTATTAGGTTTTGAAGAATTCCAAGAAAGAGGAATAAAGGGAGGGATGATACTGTGTAGGATCTTGAAAGCTAGACAGGCGCATTTAAAGTGGACCCTGGCGATTATCGGAAGCCAGTGAAGTTTGGACAGGAGTGGAGAGACATGATCAAATTTACTTTTAGCGAAGATGAGCTTGGCTGCGGCATTCTGAATCCGCTGAAGTTTATGAAGGTTTTTCTTAGTTAGGCTTAAGTAGATAGAGTTGCAATAGTCTAATCTGGAAAGGATGATGGATTGGACAAGGAGGGTAAAATGGTTTTGATGGAAGCAGGATCTAACTTTCCTCAGCATATGAAGGCTGAAAAAGCATTTTTTTTACAAAGGATTGGAGGTGGTCGTTGAAGGACAATGTGGAATCAATGATGACGCCCAGAACATTGCTCGAGAACTCAAGCTACAGAGTGGAGCCAGAGGGTAGTGGGATGGAGGTGGGTAGTTGGTCTAGTTTTGGGCCGAGTCAAAGAAGTCTTGTTTTGGACTCATTTAGTTTCATTTTTACAGTGTGTGCCCAAGATTGTAGGTTCAATATACAAGAGGATATGTTTTTGGACAGGTTGGTGAGGTTCGAATCGGTCTCGAGGAGGACGAGGATGTCATCAGCATAAGTGTAAATTGTTTCAAGGGGAGATAGATGGAAGGAGTTTGAGGGAGGACATGTAGATGTTGAAAAGGATAGGAGATAGGGGAGAGCCTTGCGGGACTCCACAATTCAGTTTCCAGGGGGAGGATGAGGTGCCATTTATGTTGACAGTATAAGAACGAGAGCGGAGGAATTTTGAGAACCAGTCTAGGATTGTGGAGTTAATGCCTATCTCAGAGAGTTAGTAAACAAGAATATCATGGTAGACAACGTCGAAAGCAGTGTAAAGGTCAAATTGTAGGAGGACGGCGAACTTGTTTTTAGAGTGAAGCTGATGAACCTTTGAGATCAGGGAGGACAGTAGGGATTCGGTGCTGAAGTTGGGACGAAAGCCATATTGATAGGATTGGAGAATAGAGAATCTCTCTAAGTATGAAGAGAGTTGGGTAGAAATGATGGACTCTAGCATCTTGGTTAGGAGAGGGATATTTGCAATTGGGCGATAGCTGGATGGTATGGAGGGGTCAAGGTCAGATTTTTTCATTAGTGGGGTCAAGGCAATATGACCCATTTCTGGGGAGAAATGGCCCGAATGAAGGGCGGAATTTATGAGGTTGGTGATAGAAGAGATGGCCTGTGCAGGAATATTCTCATATAGATAGGAGAGGAATGGGTCCAAGGAACAGTTACAGGATTTCAGTTTGACGCAGAGTTTGAGGACCAGGGATTCTGATACGTGTTCAAAGGTAGTCCAGGATCTATCAGCTGGGATAGGGTTGGAGACCGTTAGGGTGGGAATGGAGTCGGTGGGCAACAAGAAATTTTAGGAGACTGAGGGAGGGAAAGAGCATCTTGTCCAGCATCTTGTCTTGAAGAAATTGAAAAACACTGCTGTAAACCAGGTAATGAGACCTACTACTATAAACCATTTCTATAGCTCTCTTAGACATACACATTGCTGTGCATATTATATACAGGTACTTTCTCATTGGTGCTGAGGAAAGATTTTATGCATGTTGTGGACCACCAGAAGAACTAACAAATCGATTCTGGAAGAGATCAAACCATCTATGTCACTCGAAGCCCAAATGACGAAGTTGCCACTGTCTTATTATGGTCACACCATAAGAAGAGAAAGATCATTTGAGAAGGACATCATGTTTGGTAAGATCGAAGAAACCAGGTGAAGAGGGTGACCTGCAACCAGATGGCTGGACATATTAAAAACAACCATGGGGATGATGCTAGAGGATCTTACTGGACTAGCACAAAAATGATTTCTTTTTAGATCTGTAATTCATCAAGTCGCTAGGACTTGAACACGAATCAATGGCATCAACTAACTAACTTTCTCTATCCCTAGTGGGCTCATAATTGAAGTTTTTTTGTACTTAGGGCAATGGAAGGTGAAATGACTTGCCCAGAGTCACAAGGAACTGCAGTGGGAACTGAACCCAGTCCCCTCCCAAAGTGCACAGTGGCTTCTCTTTATAGCATGCCAGCCTCCTGTAACCCTAGCCATGCTCACTCTGAGAAGCTTGACCATGTCTGGCTGTAGACTGTCACTTGATTACAGTATCTAGCTTTCCTTCACCTTTTACCTGTGTTTAGTAAGATTCTTATAGATGTACTAAGCACTGTGACTTCTTTTCTAGGCACCATGCTGCAGTGATCTAGTGTTGGCCATAGCAAGGCATTGGCAAGAAGCCATGAGCAGTGTGTTCCCTTCTGCCAGCTATATGTCTGTCCAGAACAGTGGTTTGATCTGGGAATTTGGCAGCATGGCATCCTGGCCCTTAAAACACAGCTTTTGTGGTCCAATACTCCTCTGTGCCTGGAACTATATTATAGCTTCTGCATGCACGCTCCTGTACGTCTTTAATTCTCTCCTAAATGAAGCTTATACTGCTTGAGCAGGTACACCCAGGAGCAATGTAGGTCTGGGAGCAATGTAGCTGCATTAACCGAGTAGCACAGAACTTGTCCACTCTCCACCACAAGCCCCGCCCTAAGCATTAAATAAATTGTGCTTGAGCGCATGGGTAGCACATTCAGGGCCCAAAATTATCACTGGACACCCCATCATGCCCCGCGTTAAGCCATTTTTGCCATGGTAAGCGCACATTAGTAAAAGGGCTCCTTAATGCAATGGTCTCAAACTCGCGGCCCACCAGGTACTATTTTGAGGCCCTCGGTATATATCATAATCACAAAAGTAAAATAAAACAGTTTCATGATCATATGTCTCTAGCTATAAATGAAAATATTATTATTAAGACTTAGCCAAAAGGAAAGATTTATAAACTATAAAGAGTTTTTTTTACCTCATGCAAAATTGTCATTTATTTAATGACATTATTTTTTCTGAGGCCCTCCAAGTACCTACAAATCCAAAATGTGGCCCTGCAAAGGGTTTGAGTTTGAGACCACTGCCTTAATGTGTGCTAAAAAGAAATGCACACCTCAAGCATGCAAGAGCATAAAACTAGTGAAAGCTGTGCACACGCATTTTTCATGAGCATGATGACACACACCTATTTTATAAATGGTGTGGTTCCTTTTACACAATTTATACAATACAGGCTTGCATTTAAACAAGCCCGTTTCCAGGCACATTTCACTCACTAACCACCTATATAAAATTGCCTTTAATGTGTTCACTAAAAGAGAATCTGAAGTGGGAAGAGATTCCCTGGGCTCGAGACAGGATTTTTGCAATTTTCATTGTGACATACAGTTGTTCACAACCAGATTCTTAGCATGTTCAACACAAGGAACATGAGTTATGTTTGCTCATGTCAGTGCAGCTATGATATTGGCACAATTATCAGCTGTCCCAAAGCCAGCAACCACAGAATGCTGTACAAACCAGTAATGAACACCACCCTGCAACCTGTGAAACACATTTGCTGCCTTGTGACTTGTCCACAAGGAGTGTAATTTTCAAAGGCATTTTTGCACATAAAGCAATATTCCACATGCAGAAACATTGCCAGTCTGATATATGGATAAATGAATGTGCCTGGTTAACTCACGGTTAGAAGAAGAATTTTGAAGGGTGTGATTTGGCAAATGTTAACACTTATGCATCTACATTCGAAAATTCAAACTATGCATATATTGTAACCTAGGAGAACTGTCCTTCTAAGAGCAATTGTAACTAACATGGAGGGGCATCTTTGAAAGGAAAACCAAATCAGATAGAGTCATCGAGCTCATAATGTCCAAAATGGGCATCCATCTCTTATTAAGGTGCACTAACCGATTTAGCGCGTGCTAAAGATTAGTGTGCACTAAATGCTGACATCCATTATATTCCTATGGGCATCTTAGCATTTAGCGATCGCTAATCTTTAACGTGCGCTAAATCAGTTAGTGCACCTTAATAAAAGGACCCCAAAATTTTCCAGCACAAAATGTCAGAATTTTCTGTTTGAAAATACATGAGATGGGCATCTATGTGCTGAGGATATTCAGCATGAATAGCCATTTTACAAACTGGAATATCCAACTTATGAACAGCAAGAAAGCAGAGACAAGAATGTCTGTCTGGCAACATTCTTAGAAGTATACACTTCTCCCTCCAAATCCGCGGTTTCAGTATCTGCGGATTCAGTGGTCTAGCGGGCTTTCGGAGCAGGAATGATCTTCCTACACTCTTGCCCCGTGCAGATCACTCATAGAAAATGGCTACCGGGAACTCACGGCAGCCTTTTCCTATGAATAAGTCACCTACAGTATATCAAAACATAGAAATAGAAACATGATGGCAGATAAAGGCAAAATGGCCCATCCAGTCTGCTCATCCATAGCATCCACTCCCTAAGAGACTCCATTTGACTGCAAAAACCCAAGGGAATGGTACAGTTTAGCAGGTGAAGAATTTTTGTGCAGAAAAGAAAAACGAGGCTTGGGTGTGCTTGTATGTGATGATCTTAAGTTGGCCAAACAGGTTGAAAAGGTGACGGTGAAAGCTAGAAGGATGCTAGGGCATAGAGAGAGGTATAGCCAGTAGGTATAGCCAGTAGTCCCATGCTTTCTTGAATTCATAGTCTACCACCTCTACCAGGAGATTATTCCATGCATCTACCACCCTTTCTGTACAAAAGTATTTCCTTAGATTTACTTCTGAGCCTATCACCTCTTAAACATCTCTATCATATCGCCCCTCTCCCACCTTTCCTCCAAAGTATACATATTGATAACTTTTAGTCTGGCCCCATACACATTATGATGAAGACCACTGACTATTTTAGTAGCCTTCCTCTGGACTGACTCCATCCTGTTTATATTTTTATGAAGGTGTGGTCTCCAAAATTGTACACAGTATTCTAAATGAAGTCGCACCAAAGTCTTATATAGGGGGCATCAATACCTCCTTTTTCCTGCTGGCTATACCTCTCTCTATGCCCTAGCATCCTTCTAGCTTTCACCGTCACCTTTTCAACCTGTTTGGCCAACTTAAGATCATCACATACAAGCACACCCAAGCCTCGTTTTTCTTTTCTGCACAAAAATTCTTCACCTGCTAAACTGTACCATTCCCTTGGGTTTTTGCAGTCCAAATGCATGACCTTGCATTTCTTAGAAATAAATCTTAATTGCCACATTTCAGAACATTCTTCAAGCTTTGCTAGGTTCTTCCTCATGTTATTCACACCATCAGGAGTGTCTACTCCAGTGTATTGCAAACTGTGTGCCTCCTGAGATTTCAGGTGTGCCTTGGCACACTGGGGAGGAGGAGAACTGCCAGCATCAGCTGACTTTCTACAGGATGTGCCTCTCAGGATGAGAGGCACGTCTTGTAAGCTATCAGCCAAAGCCTTATCCCCGGCTCTCTTCCCTGCTGGCATGCCCTCACAGGAGTCTCGGGGCCCATCTAAAGGCCTTTGTACATTCGCGGACATCACTGTGATGACTTCATGCATACGTGAGATGTCATCATGGTGACACCCGCGTACCTCCGGATGCCTCGAGCTGTGGCCACTACCTTTAGTGTGCCACAGCTCGAGAAAGTTTGCAGGACACTGGTCTACTCTATTGCAGATTTTGGTATCATCCACAAAGAGGCAAATCTTACTCGACAGCCCTTCAGCAATATCACTTACAAAAGTGATACAAGGAAAAGACCCAAGAACCAAACCTTGAGGCACACCACTGGTTACATCCCTTTCCTCAGAATGATCTCAATTGACCACTACCTTTGATCGCCTTCCGCTTAACCAGTTCCTGACCCAGTCCCATAACTTTGGGGCCCATACTAAGGGCACTCAGTTGATTTATTAGATGCCTATTTCTCTGGACCACGCATACAATAGCTAGTTCTTAGTTGAGTAATCTGTGGTGATATTAGACAACTATGTGGAATACTGTGAAAGGCTTTGTAAAAATTTAAATACAGCACATCTAGAGCACATCCTCTATCCAATCCTCTGGTCACCCAGTCAAAGAAATTGATCAGATTTGTCTGACAAGACATGCCTCTAGTGAATCCATATTGCCTCAGATCCTATGATCCACTGGATTCCAGAAACGTCACTATTCTCTGTTTTAAAAGCATTTTCATTAATTTACTTACCACAGAATTTAGATTTACCAGCCTGTAGTTCCCTACTTCTTCCTTACGTCCACTTTTGTGGAGAGGGTCCACATCTGCCCATCTGTAATTCTCCAGTTCCACTATTCCACCATCTGCAGTTCTCCGGTTCTAACTCTAGAGAAACACTGAAAGGTCAGCTAGCGGAGCCACCAGAACTTCCATAAGTTCCTTCTGTACCCTCAGATGTACACCATTAACCCAAGATTTGGGGGGAAATTTTAATTCCCTTATAAACAAAATTTCAAAATGAAAACAAAATATATTAAAGATAGCAAAATAGGGGCACAGGAAGGAGCTCCATTACAAAGCCTTCTCTGTGTTTTCCAGCAATAGAGAGAAATAAAGCCTCATGCCATGATAAGGAGAATGAGGACAGCTGTACAGTTGACCCTTTTAACCTCTCAGCTGTTAATTGTTGAAAGTATACATAATAGCAACTATGGGGGGGCCTCTAAGCAACTCTGAGGATTTGAAAATTAAGATAAATCACTCTTACAAACCAGGAAAAGCTATAGAAAGATCTCGAACAACCTGCAGAAAAGTTCAGTACAGTAAGTTTTGGGTGGGTTTGGATTAGGGTTATCTGACATCCAGATTTCCAGGGGTCTGGACAGCTTTTCAAAACCCGGCATTTTGTCTGGGTTTTGAAAAGCCTCCTCATATTGCATCGGGCAGGGAGGAAGTCCGCGTATGCGTAAATGTCATACGATGATGTCACACGCATGCTGGACGTCAACGCATGACATCCGCGCATGTGCAGACTTCCTCCATGCTCAACCCAATTTGCAGAGAATAGCGGGGAGCAGAAGACAAGAGTAGGCAGTGGGGGCAGGGCAAGGGCAGGATTAGAGCGGGGATGAGCGGAACCAGGCAGGCCTGGGAGCATGTCTAGGGGTCAGGATTTTCCTACTGGAGAATCTGGCAACCCTAGTTTGGATGGGTTCACAGTCTCCACCATAAGTGCAGTAATTAGAGTGAAGTATAGGCCTGGGTTTTGTTCTCTACAGTCCACTGTACCGACTACCAGGCTACTCCAGAGACCTGTGTGCTGCTCTACTAAGACAGGCTTTAACATCTGAAGCTACCATACAGGCTGGTATGTACTGTTTCATTTACATCTTGGGGGAATGGGAGGTGGGGGGGTCAGTGAACACTGGGGGGGTGTGGAAGGTCATGCTTACATCCCTCCGGTGGGCACCTGGTCAGTTTCAGCAACTTTCAGGCACTTATTCATTATTAAAACAGATCTAGCCCCAAATGTCCAAATTATGTCCTGTACATATTCTTAAATGTTTGATTATAGCAAAAAAAAAAAAAAAATAATCCAAGTCATAAGCCTGCCCAGGTCTCGGCTACACCGAACCTCTAACACACCTGCTTGAGGTTTAGATGAACTGCAGAAGAACAGCATAGAAATTCATCTAGAAAATAGGTTTCAAAAATAGCAAACTGGAAAGATTTGAGAAGAAAAATGTTCATCTGCACTTTAGGGGGGGGGGCAGGAATTTTAACATGGCTATCAGTCTTTCACTGCAACACGTTTAAGCACTGGCACTTTATTTTCACTTTAGCTTCATCTGCGGTTATTGATAATGAATTCCATCAGCCACCTGAGATAAGTGATCTTATAATTATTATTATTCTTGCATTATTGAGCAGGTGGCACCGGGACTGTAAAGGCGATGATGGTCCCAACAATAACCACAGTTTGGTGTTACCACTAGACAATTGGTTATAGGGTCTGAGCACTTTACAAACATAAGAACATAAGCAATGCCTCCACTGGGTCAGACCTGAGGTCCATCGTGCCCAGCAGTCCGCTCACGCAGCGGCCCAACAGGTCCAGGACCTGTGCAGTAATCCTCTTTCTATACCCCTCTATCCCTTTTTCCAGCAGGAAATTGTCCAATCCTTTCTTGAACCCCAGTACCGTAATCTGCCCTATTACGCCCTCTGGAAGCGCATTCCAGGTGTCCACCATACGCTGGGTAAAGAAAAACTTCGTATCATTCATTTTAAATCTGTCCCCTTTCAACTTTTCTGAATGCCCTCTTGTTCTTTTATGTTTTGAAAGTTTGAAGAATCTTTCCCTCTCTACTCTCTCTATGCCCTTCATGATCTTGTAAGTCTCTATCATGTCTCCTCTGAGTCTCCGCTTTTCCAGGGAGAAGAGCCCCAGTTTCTCCAACCTTTCAGTGTATGAAAAGTTTTCCATGCCCTTAATCATTCATGTCACTCTCCTCTGGACCCTCTCAAGTATTGCCATATCCTTCTTAAGGTACGGTGACCAGTACTGGACACAGTACTCCAGGTGCAGGCACACCATTGCCCGATACAACGGCAGGATGACTTCCTTCGTTCTTTTTGTAATACCCTTCTTGATAGTACCCAACATTCTGTTTGCTTTCTTTGAGGCTGCCGCGCATTGTGCTGTTGGTTTCATTGTTGTATCCACCAACACTCCTAAGTCCTTTTCGAGGTTACTTTCCCCCAGAACCCCCCCCCCCCATTTTGTAGCTGAACATCGGGTTCTTTTTCCCTATATGCATGACCTTGCATTTCTCTATCTTGAAGTTCATCTGCCATTTATTCGCCCACTCCTCCAATGTTGTCAGGTCTCTTTGCAGTTCTTCACATTCCCCTTGAGTTTTAACCCTGCTACCGTTTAGTGTCATCTGCAAACTTTATAACTTCGCACTTTGTCCCCACTTCCAGGTCATTTATAAACACATTGAACAGCAGCGGCCCAAGCACAGACCCCTGTGGGACACCGCTCGTTACCCTTCTCCAGCCCGAGTAGTGGCCCTTCACTGCAATCTTCTGCTTTCTGCCTGCCAACCAATGTTTAACCCATCTATGTACGTCCCCTCCCACCCCGTGGTTCCACAGTTTCTATGAGGTACCTTGTCAAAGGCTTTTTGGAAGTCGAGATATATGATGTCAATGGGGTCCCCTTTGTCCATCTGGCTGTTTATCCCTTCAAAGAAGTGTAGTAAGTTCGTTTGGCATGATCTTCCTTTGCAGAAGCCATGTTGGCTCGCTTTCATTAGCCCATTTCTTTCTATATGCTCACAGATACTGTCTTTTATCATTGCTTCTACCATCTTGCCTGGCACTGAAGTCAAACTCACCGGTCTATAGTTTCCTGGATCTCCTCTCAATCCCTTTTTGAAGATAGGTGTGACATTTGCTATTTTCCAATCCTCCGGGATCACCCCTGTTGCCAAGGACAGGTTGCAAACTCTTTGGAGTATTTCTGCTATTTCGGTTTTCAGTTCCTTTAATACCCTTGAGTGGATCCCGTCCGGGCCTGAGGACTTGTCGGTTTTCAATCTGTCTATCTGCTGGAGTACATCTTTGAGGCTTACTTCTAATGTCGAAAGCCTTTCCTCTGGGTCTCCGTTAAAGATTTCTTCGGATTTCAGTATATTGGATGTGTTCTCGCTTGTGAAGACTGACGAGAAGAACATGTTTAATCTGTCAGCCACCTCCTTTTCCCCCCCTTATCGCTCCTTTTATGTCTCCATCATCTAACGGTACCACTGCTTCACTCGCCGGTTGCTTCCCTTTAATATATCTAAAGAAAGATTTGAAATATTGTGTTTCCTTGGCCAGTCTCTCTTCGTATTCTCTTTTTGCTTTCCTGACCACTCGGTGACATTCTTTTTGAAGTTCCCTGTGGTCCTTCCTGTTTTCCTCGGTTTTGTCCTTTTTCCACTTCCGGAACGATAGTTTCTTGTCCTGTATCGCTGCCCTCACTGCATTGCTTATCTACAAACACAATTTTAGTATTCTAAAGTTATTAATTTATTCAGAGCTGTGATTAGATAAAGACATCTGCACTCTAGGCCATTTTTTGGACTTTTTTCTTTTTTAAAAAATGAGCCCAATAGTGTACCTGAATGTACATCACTTCAGTAGCCTTCAGGATCACACATGACGTACTGTATATATTTAGGTAGAGTGGGTATTTTTCTGTTTCTGGAGAGCTAAAGTAGGATTTAAAGTCCACTACACAAACCACTAGGATACTCTACACACTTGCTTCTTCTTTTGGTTGGAATGCCCATAATATCTGAAGATGTTATAAAGCCTGTGATTCCCTTTCAGGAGAGAGAGGGGACAGCAATCACTAAGAGATTTATGAGGGGTCATGCCTTAATCCCTCCATTGGCTAGCTGTTCAATCAGAGCACTTTATTTTACCCTGGAAGTGGCACAATCAGGTCTAAATTAGAGCATCCTTTTCTTTAGGCTTGAACGTTTCTTTCTATTACCCTCCCTAATACTTTCCAAAATACCCCCCACAACACACCTCCTTGCTAACTGGATATACTGCAATGTTGGATGTCCCTTTTCTGCCTTTGAAAGTTGGGATCTGGACTTTTCAAGCGCAAGATTTTCATTTGAGAATTTTGAGATGTCCTTATGTTTTGAAAATGAGCCCAAGTAAGCTTCATCACTTGGGTAAATTTTTTTTTTTTTTTTAGTTCCAGTAATTTTATTGATTTTATAAACAATAGAGTTACAGAAAAGTAAGATAAGCTTCCGAAAACTACGGAAGAAATCGAAAGAGAAGGACACCAACAAGTATATCACATTGCATAACAATGGAGGGTGGGTTATAAAGAATAATCAATAATACAATACAGCAGGTAAATAGGAATACATCAACTATCAATAATGAGCATGAATATAAAAGAGATACGAAATATAAAATGATGTGTGACATGTGCATACTATGTCAAAAATAAACATGTCTGATTATAGTCATACGAAGTCAATCATATAGTTATCAAATCGGCAAATACAGCAATCAAATTAGTGCTCATAATAAACATATTGAAGATCACCATGAGTAAGACAAAAAGATCACGTAAGTGTACAGTCAAAGGTCCATACCACAAAAGTCCAGCATAATCGACCAAGTTTTAGTATAGGAAAGCGAAGCGTTACAACGATCCGCCATGTGGCGTTCATATTTATTATGGAGACATACAGAATTCCATCATTGGTTGAAGTCAATTTTTGTAAAGTCTTTCCAATTTTGTAATATTATTTGAAAAGCAAGAAATAACAAAAGGGTTAGAAGGCGGTCATGATACATAGAGAGAGGTGTGGAAAGAACTAGGGATCCCTGAATTATGATATCAAAAGATAAGGGGTCATTAAGAGAAAAAATTTTGGTAATCATCTGCCAGATAGATGTCCAGAAGATCTGCAAATGCGGGCAATCATATAGCATATGACGTAAGGATCCTTCAAAGGACTTGCAGGTCCAGCATAGATTGTCCGAGGATCTCATGACTTTAGCTGTTTTGGTGGGAGTCCAGAAGGCTCGATGGTAAAGGAAGATTGCTGTTTGTCTATGAGAGGCAGAGTGAAGGGATTTAAAGAGTTTGGTCCACACTCCATCAGTGATAGGAGACTTCAACATCTGATTCCATTTGGTTTTGGAAATTGGGAGTGCAGGAAAACATTTAGATTGAATAAGTTTATACCAATTGGAAGATTGACCCCTGGAGGCTGAAAAGGCAAAAATCTTGGAGTGTAAGTCAGAGTTAGTATGAAGAGAAGAAGGAGAAGAAAGTTTCGTAGCAAGGCAATGGTGTAGTTGTACCCATCTAAAGTATTGAGAAGTGGGGATATTAAATTTTGCCATAATATCGGAGAAGGTAATCCAATTGTCGTTTATGATAAGATGTGATAAGTTCCACATTCCCTGACGATGCCAGGTTTTCCAGGCCACAACTGCATTATCAATCTTTAGTTTGGGATTGTGCCAAATCGGAGCTAGTATCGATTCACCCAGTTTTTTTTCTGGAAGGGAGTCTATGCGATGAAGCGCCTGCCATGTGTTAAGCAAAATTGGATTTTGTTTGGCTAGTGGAGGAAGAGGAATGGCAGGAGCATGCTGTAGAATGTAGGGGTCTACAATCGAGTGTTCTAATGACAGCCATACGGGTATTGTGTTTGAGGAGCAATGAGTCAGCCAAATGGAGCCTTGAGATAACAAGAAAGCATAGTGATATTCCCGAAAACTGGGAAAGTTGACTCCGCCTTCTAGTTTAGAACACTTCAATTTACACAATGCTATGCAAGGTTGTTTGTTTTGCCAAAGGAATGACGAGAGAAGGTTTTCAATTCTTGAGTATATAGAATGGGGGAAGAGGCAAGGGAGCATGCTTAGTATATAATTGATCTTGGGCGTGATCATCATTTTTATGGTAGAAAGTCTGCCCCACCAGGATAGATTCAAAGGGGACCATCTGGAAGTGCAAGAGCGAATAATAGAAAAGATAAAGTCAGAATTGAGTCTTAAGGTGGAGTCAAGCGAGGATCCAAAATATAAGCCTAGATATTTAATCTTAGTAGGGGACCATATAAACCCGTATTTAGAAGATTCAGATTGAACGTCAATACAGTTAAGCGGAAGAATTTCAGATTTAGTGACGTTTAATTTATATCCAGAGATGGTAGAATAGTGATTAATTTGTTCAAGTACGTATATTAGGGATTCAGGCGTGACATATAGAAGAATATCGTTGGCATACGCCGAAAGTTTTACTGAGAAGGGGTCTGATTGAAACCCTTCAATCCTAGAATCAAATCTAAAGGCAGCTAAGAGTGGTTCTAGGGCGAGATTAAAAAGTAATGGGGAAAGAGGACATCCCTGTCTCGTACCACGGGATGGAAAGAAGGGTTTAGAAAGATTTCCATTGATCATGATCCGAGTCGTTGGGTGGGAGTAGAGAACTTCAATCATAGATATAAAAGATTCGGGAAAACCATACCAACGGAGGTTATGAAAAAGAAAATGCCATTCAAGACGATCAAATGCTTTTTCAGCATCAAGGGCTAGGATCAGTAGGCGGTCGGAGTGAGATGAGGCATGTTGTATAATGTGAGAAAGTAAGCGGGTGTTATTGGAGGAATACCTATTGTTCAGAAAGCCTGATTGATCAGATGAGATGAGAGAAGGAAGAACAACCTGTAATCGAGAAGCAAGAATTTTGGCAAAAAGTTTTGCATCGACATTGATTAGGGAAATGGGACGGTAGTTTTTAACATCGGAAGGATCCTTACCTGGTTTGGGGAAAACAATGAGTGTAGCTTCTGTAAAAGAGCCTGTGGAGCAGCCCTGAACACAGAGAGACTGAAAAAACGATAAGATGAAAGGTAGTAGGGTAGGAAGAAAGGCTTTGTAGAATTCAACAGTAAGGCCGTCCGGTCCCGGAGATTTATTAGGGGACATGGAATTAACGGCATCTGTAATTTCTTGGGTAGTAAAGTCAGAGATAAGTGAAGTAGACTCTAATGGTGATAAAGAAGGGTGAGGGAAAGATAGAAACGATTTGAGATGGGCATCAGAGGGAGAGGTTTCAGAGGAATATAGGTGCTGATAAAAATCATAAAAGGCGGAAGAAATGCCAGTAGGGTCCGTGAGGAATTGATCATTTGCGTCTTTGATAGAAGATATTGTGGATTTATCCTGGGATTTTTTAAATTTTAAAAAGCAGAAGTATGTGTCTGTAGTTTTGCTTAGGAAAACTAGTGAAATGTGCATGGAGAAAAGTGATAAGCGATTTGGCCTGCTTAAATCACTCTACAGGCTAATATGTTACTGAGATTAAAAGAGAGGGAACCACACCTGAGGAAGATTCATCTAGAGCTCAGCAAGTTATAAAACTAACTGACTTTCTAGAAAGTTCCCTGGAAATTGTAAATTAACTAATGACTCTTGTTGTGACTTTTTTCTCTAGAACTTGATAGGGAAAATATTCTTTTCTTATATTTTCAGTTTATGAAAAATCTGTTTATGGGTTAAAAGATTCAAATTTTTCCAGATTTTTCAAAAGAAACACAGAAGTGCAGGGGGCTTCTTTTCTCTTCAAATTTCTTTGCAGAAATGTTATAATTTTACATGATATTACTTATGTCTTTTTAGACCCAAAACAGTTATTGAATTTTGTGGTATGTCGAGAGGAAATTATTCCAACTACCAGGAATTCACCTACTTAATCTGCTGTAACACTAGCTTATGTTGCTGACTTCTTCCCGTTTATAGTTTTGTTTTAAGCTTCTTGTAATTACATTTTTCCTTTCTTGATCCATGTGGTCTGAAAAAGCCAATATTTCTTCTATATACTGGTGTTGTCTTGTTTGGGGAAAGGGTTGAGATAGCTATATTTCCTGATGTTGTAGTAAACATGGTTATTTTATAATCACTTAAATAAAACGTATAAAAAATAAAATGACTACCTTAAATCTTTACAGAGTTGCATGACTGCAGTAATAGCTTCTTTCAGATTCTGCTTCTGTGTTGCTGCAGGTGGCGGGAGTCTTTTTTTTTTTTTGTGAATCTGCTGCTGCTATTAACAGTTTCCCTAGAGAAGACAGAAACACACTAAGCAATGACAGTTATGTAGTCAGTGCTCTGCCTGTACTAAGGTGAAGCTTCCTGCGGTCGGATTATTCTAATGCCTTTTCTGCTGCTACTGTGACCTCTCTCTGTACAACTCAGGAACAGCCCTAGAGGAGAAATAGGTATGGCTGGGAATGTGCCAGCAGGGAAAAAAAAAAAAGTACTATGCATTCCATGAAGTCACAGAAACTCTGTGACTCCACAAAGGAGAACAGGAGCAATGCTACTGCCAACATTTTTTTTTCAATTCTGGCATTCAAAAGACATATCCTCTCATGTTTTCTGTGATATTTTTGGCCTCTTTCAAAAGGTTTCCTCAACCATTGTCTGCAACTTGATGGGACTGTTCATTTGTAATTTGTGTCTAACACTTATCCTGTCGCCACTGTGTCTGCAAGTACCATCTTTAGCAACCATATTACCTTCGTCTTAACTATTCTCTGCGGCAGTGTCATCGCTGAAAGGCACTGGTTGAATAACAGCAATTTTCTTTTTTTAAAGCACATCGTCTGATCTTCTAAAAATTTTAGGAGAGGTGCTAGTAATATTCTCCACATTTCTCCCTGCCGCCAAAGACACATGAGACCCAGTTCTATAAATGGCGCCAAAAAATTGGCACTGAATACAATGAGATTCTATAAAGGGCGCTTCAAGTTGAGTGCCTTTTACAGAATCATGATTAGTGGTGATTTCCACATCAAAAAATCTGATTTTCTTGCTGATATGCAGTGCTGATGATGTCAATGCATAATGCATGATGACATCATGCGCGCAGGGACACTTTGCATAATGACTACAGGAAGAAGGCACCCTCTTACTGGCCAGGCTCATCCCACACAGGCCCCATAAGGCTCTTCATTATCTCAGAGCACTGGAGGAGGAGCTATAATAAATATTAAAGGGCCTGGCAAAAGCTCAGTGCTATTAATATGCCAACAGGTAGCAAACATTAGTCCTGCAAATATCCCAACAGGACGGTGCAAACAGGAACTGTAAATAGAAAGCAATTGAATTCTGACATCCCTGAAGTGCCACTCTATATCTTTTTATGGCAGCTGTTCCTGGAGGACCCCCTTTGCAATCAGGTTTTCAGGATATCCCCAGTGAATTAGCATGAAAGAGATTTGCATATTCTGGAGGTAGTGTATGCAAATCAATTTCGTGCATATTCATTGTGGATAGTCTGAAAACCTGGCTGGCATGGGGGTACCCCAGGACTGACTTGGGAAAGTTCCAAGTTTAATAAAAAATTTAATTAAATCGCAATATCATAATTCAAAGCGATGTACAATTTAAAAGATAGGGGAAACCAACTACATTCAGATTGCATTAAGACGTGGACAAAAACAGACCAATACAGAAGGAGAATGGGTGGAACTACAATTAATTAAAGAAAAGAAAGACATAAAAGGTAAAAGCAATAAGGGGAGGAGTATATCTTTTCCATTAAATGTAGGATAGCCTCGTGAAAGTTTCGGGTTTCAAATGCATCTTTGTACAGCCAACATTTTAGTGTACCTTTGAATCTATTATCTTTTCTTCCCTAATATCTTTTCTTCCATATTTGTGGAGCCGTAACCGAAAAAATTATATCCTGTCGTGTGTTTATGATTCTTAAGGACGGAACAGAAAGAGGAGTTTATGGGACTAACTGCAAACCATTAAGAGCTTTCTTCCAGCAACTCTGTCCTGCTCGTTTACAAAGGTGCACTATGCATTTTAGCATGCGATAAATATCGCACGCTAAACACTAACGCATGCATGTTATCCGATGGACACATTAGCAGTTAGCACACGCGTTGATTTAGCACGCAGTAAACACTAAACACAGGTGCTTAGCATACCTTTTTAAAAGAGGGCCTGTGTCTTTAATTCATCATTTTCAATGATACACATGCCCTCACCAGCCTTTTAATTGGGATGAGGGGTAGCTGCGTATGAATGACCAGATTTTGTGATAGCTGTCTACTTGCGTGTGCTTACTGTACATGTGAATTACAATTACAGCTACATGTATATTCCAAAACTACCATAACTGTTCAATACCGATTACAGTAAGATACCAGCCAAAAGAAATTTGGGAATATTCAAAAATTGATAATCAAATTTTCAGTTAAATTACTTAAATACTATCATAGTAAAGAATTCCAAATCTTTGTCCATTGATATGAGAATGAAATTAAAAAGGGGATATATCATTTACCCCCATTTACAAAACTGCGAAAGAAGTTTTTAGCACCAGCTGGCCTGCTGAATACTCTGCGCTGCTCCGATGGTCAAAGAGTTCCTATGAGCCTCGGAGCAGCGCAGAGCATTCAGTGCGCTTGCCAGCGTTAAAAACCTCTTGCGCGGTTTCGTAAAAGGGGGGGGGGGTATGTGTAACATGAGCAACAGAGGAAAAATTAAGTTTTAGGTAAAGAAACAGACAATGCTAACATTAGTAGTGAGGGTGCCAAACCAAGAATAATGTTGAATGCTAACACACATAATTAAAACAATGCCTGTGCTTCTATTGGCAACCGATGCAGTTGATTTAACAAAGGAGTGACTCTCTCCCAATTATTTCACTTGATAAATTAGTCGACCTCAGGTATTTTGCAGTGTCTGCAATCGCTTCTGCAATATTTCAGAGCAGCCCGCGTACAGCAGATTGCAAATCTAATTGGCTGATGATAATCAATTCAACCTAAATATTCATGCACTTAAGGGAAAGATATTTTTTTGCATTCTCAAAAGTTGTTTTCAACTTCCAAAAGATCTTTTTACTTAACATGACTCTCGAGATAGTCCAAGTCCTTTCAATGTTGTTTCATTTGTCAAATGAACATTTCTTACAGAGAGGACATTATTTGTAAGTGGTGGTGGTGTCAGAGGGGGAAATTCTATAAGAGACACCTAAAGTTAGTCACCCAACTTAACTAGATAGACACCTATCCTCTTAGGTGTGATTCTGCAAAATATAGACACCTATCACATGGCATCTATCGATGCCTAACACCATATTTAGGGATACTACTTCTACTATTATTTATTATTTCTAAAGCACTGAAAGGTGTACGCAGCGCTGTACATTTAAACATACAATAGACAGTAGAGCTTACAATCTAATTTAGACAGGACATTTCAGGGTTGGGGAGATTATGGTGGAGGAAATGATACAGTGGGTATAGGTATCTGACCGCAGTGAGTGGGAGTTAGGAGTTGAAAACAGATTCAAAAATGTGGGCTTTTAGCTTGGATTTGAACGCTGCTAGGGAGGGAGCACGACATATTGATTCAGGTAGCCTGTTCCAGGCATACAGCGCCGCAAGAAAGAAGGGATGGAGTCTGGAGTTGGCAGTGGAAGAGAAGGGTACAGATAAGAGGGGCTTGCCCGACGAACGGAGATCATGGGGAGGAACATATGGGGAGATAAGTGAAGAGCTATATGGGGGGCTTCAGAGTGAACACACTTGTAAGTCAGGAAGAGGGGTTTAAACTGTATTCGGAGATGGACGGGGAGCCAATGAAGCGACTTGAGGAGAGGGGTAACGTGAGAATAACGGCACTCAAGGAATATGAGTCACATTTTAGCGCGCTAAATATACACGCGCGCTAACCGCTAATGAGTCCATAGACTAACATGCACGCGTTAGCGTTTAGCGCGTGGTTGGCGAGCGCTAAAACGCTTAGCGCGCCTTTGTAAAAGGAGCCCTAAGCGTCACTAACCATGATTCTTGAAAGGACTTAGGCACCTATAATAGTGGACAACAAAGTTTTTGCTTCTTCAACGCTTTCAGGTGTATCTTACAGATTTTGGCTGCTGATCACGAAAATCGTGTTTAAAATGACACTTTCACGCACCATTTTAACAAAAAAGTACATTTTTACAATTTCTTGTTATACTTTCAGGCTACACACATGAAAGAAACATATGAAAATACGGAACTGCTGTTAAAGCATATCCAGTACACAAAGCACAACTGAAACATCTGTGGTGATCTTAAAGTAGTAGCTCTGCTATTTGGAATGCAACTTGGACCTGTTGTTTTAATTGTGAATGGGACAGCTGTGCTATGGAGTTGCATCACATTCAAAAGAACTGGCTACTCCTTAAGAATTTGATTCCAGGACAAAAAAATGTGGTGCATGCATTGGCGTAGAAAGAGTGAGCAGCGCCCAGGATGGTGGTACCCCTCCCCTGCATTTTTCCCGGCCCACCCTGCCATGCGCGTACCACCCTCTTCCCTTTCCCTGTACCTTTTTAACTTTCTCCTGTGTGAGCAGCATGCTGCCCACATCGGTGTCGGCTCACCCTCTGTCGTCACTTCCTAGGCGCAGGTCCCAGAAGTGACATCAGTGAGAGTGCCGATGCAGGCAGAAACCTCACATCATAAAGGTAAGGGGGATGGCAAGGGGCGCCTGTGTGCACGGCAAGGAGAGGAGCAGGGAGCGAACGGGCAGGGGGCAGAAAGGAGGAGGGGTGCCGCCGTGCCCTTAGGAAGACTGTGTCCGGGATGGACCGCCCCCCTCTTACTATGAACCACTTGTTGACCCAACAAAGATATTTTTACCTCCTCTTCACATAAAAGTTGTACTGACGAAAAATTTCGTAAAAGCGATGAACGAGGAAGGCAAATGTTTCCTTTATCTAAGTCAGATGTTTCCAAGAATAACTGACGCCAAGATTAAGGAAGGCATTTTTGTCGGTACATAGATCAGACATGTCATCAATGATGAGAGATTAGAAGATCTGTTAGTCTGGCCATAGAAAATTGCCTGGAAAGCATTCAAGGATGATGTTGAGAATTTTCTTGGCAGTTACAGGGCACCAAACTTTATTCAACTGGTTGACTTCTTAGAGCAGGGGTAGGGAACTCCGACCTCGAGAGCCGTATTCCAGTTGGGTTTTTAGGATTTCCCCAATGAATATGCATGAGATCTATTTGCATGCACTGCTTTCAATGCATATTCATTGGGGAAATCCTGAAAACCCGACTGGAATATGGCTCTCGAGGACCGGAGTTCCCTACCCCTGTCTTAGAGCATACAAAACCATGAAGTGCAACATGTCATTGAACATGCACTTTCTACATTCACACTTGAACTTCTTCATTGCAAATCTTGGTGTAGTCAGCGACGAACATGGTCGGACATTGCCACTATGGAAAAAAGATATCCATCAATGCTGGCTGACTATTGTTGCACCCTGCAACGAGATGCACCAGACACTGAGTACAAATGAAAATCATCAGGAAAACACTTTTAGCCATAGCGAACTATCACAGCGTATCAGAAACTTTGTGCATTAAAACATGTTATAGTCAATTAAAGATACCATTGTGTTTCTCAAAATTCTTAAGTGATACAGTCAGTGGGAAATTATATTTGTGCTTATTTTGAAGGGGTCTATCATAATCAACAGTTTGTTTTAAGGAAGCAAAGCTTTTGGAAAAATTTGTTGTCCAGTGTAATGTAGGCCTTTAAAACCCTGGCCTATATTCAAGTTTCAAGTTTATTTAAAATTTCTTATACCGCCCAATCAAGCCTTCTAGGCGGTGTACAAAAATGCCAAAACAATGTGCCAAATAAAATACATTTTAAACAGAAACAGACGAGGGTAAATGACAATTTTTAAAGACGTTGACAAACGGAAACAAAAGGGAAGAAGGGTTAGAACTACAATTGATAGAGAGAAAGAGAACACACAAGGGGAAGAATAACAAAGGGAGGGGGAACTGAAGGTAAAAAACTTTCTTGAATCTAAGTCACCCTTAAAAGGACAGTTTAAGTTACAAAAGCATCGAGAAAGAGAAATGTCTTTAACTTCATCTTAAAATTGGCAAGAGTTGATTTTTCACGTAAATAATTTGGGATACTGTTCCAAAGAGAGGGGGCGCTAACAGAGAAAATTGTAGTTCTCATTGTGCTTATATGTTTCAATGAGGGGAGGGTAAGAAGGTTGTGAGCTGTAGATCTTAAAGTCCTAGTTTGATTAAATGGGATAAGTAAGTTATTAATAAATTCTGGCTGGTTATTTACTCTGGTTTTAAAAGTAAGTAGAATAATTTTATAGGTGATCCTATGTTCTATTGGTAATTTTTACTGCAGTGTTTTGTACTATTTGGAGTCTTCTTATTTCCTTTTTTGTTATGACTTTGAGGAGGGCATTGCAGTAATCTATGCATGAAATAACAAGGGAGTGGATTAAAATGTTCAGGGACAGGGGCTCTAACAATTTTGGTAAAGCTTTAATCATGCACAATCGATAGAAGCAGCGTTGGACCACTGTACTAATATGTAAGTGATAAGTAAGTTTACAGTCGAATGTTACTCCCAATAATTTTAAAGAAGGTACCACTTTGATAGGTAGATTTTTGAGTTTGGGAGGGGTTTGGAGAGAAAGGCCATCTTTGAATGGAAATATCATTAATTTTGACTTATCTATGTTCAAGGAGAGCATAAGTGCATCAAGCCAAGAGTTAATCTTTTCTAGATTTTGGTTAATGAGTGTAATTTCATTCAAGTTGTTTAAGTCTATCGGATGTACTAGTTGGACATCGTCTGCGTAGGCGAATGGTGTAAAACCAATAGATTGGCCTAGAGTTAGGAAAGGGGCTAAAAAAACATTAAAAAGTAAAGGGGATAGAATTGAGCCTTGTGGAATACCATATTCAGTTGTTATAGAGTCTGAAGATGTTGAATTGAAAACAACCTTGGCGATCTGATCAGTAAAGAAAGAAGAAAACCAGTCAAGAACTTGGTCTGTGATACCAATATCATATAATCGCAACAAAAGAAGTTTATGATCTATGGTATCGAAGGCTGATGAAAGATTTAATGAAATGAGTAATAAGGACTGATAATGGTCTAGATCAGTGGTTCCCAAACCCTGTCCTGGGGGACCCCCAGCTAGTCAGGTTTTCAAGATATCCCTAATGAATATGCATGAGAGAGATTTGCATATAATGGAAGCGACAAGTATGCAAATCTCTCTCATGCATATTCATTAGGGATATCTTGAAAACCTGACTGGCTGGGGGTCCCCCAGGACAGGGTTTGGGAACCACTGGTCTAGATGATAAAGGATTTTAGTGATTAACCCGATAAATGAAAGTTCGGTGGAGTGGTGTTGACGAAATCCAATCTGGTTTGGATGTAAAGCCTTTGTTTGTTCAATGAAGTCTGAAATTTGTCAAAAGACAATTTTCTCAGTAAGTTTAGTCAAAAAAGGAATATTTGTGATTGGGCGATAATCAGAGACGTCGAGTGAACTGATTTTACGGTCTTCAAGTATTGGGTAAATAATTGATTCTTTCCAAATTTTAGGAATTATTCCTGTAGCCAAGCTCGTATGGACCAAATTTAAAATATCTGGACCAAAAAATGAGTAAAAGCGTTTCAGAATAGGTGGTGGAAGAATTTCAGAATTGGAACCTTTTGGGTTTAATGAATTCAAAGTTCTCTGAAGATCTTGGAGAGTGGGTAGAGTAAATCTTGAACATTTTGAAAGCAGAAGAAACGTGGATGTGGATAAATTTACTAAGTCCCCTGGGCTAGCAGGGGTTGGAGTTGCATTAGTAACATTTGCTTATGAAAAGGAGCTTCTAATGCTTTGAATATTATTGATAAAGTAGGAAGCAATAGATTGGGCTTTAGGTAATGAAACTGACGAGTGTTGCTCAGTCTTCTACGTAGTGAGAGATATAACAATTGCATATAGTGTTTCTAGCTTTTTTTATTTGTTTGGAATAGTATTCTTTTTTTCATCTGTTGATTTCGGATATACAGGCACCTAAGTTTTAGTTAGGCATAGCTAAGTACGATTCTGTAATGGGCACCTAAGTGTAATCGACATGCAATGGATGCCTATCTTTTCAGGCACCAATTGTAAAATCCAGTCTAGCCATATCAATGTAGTCTTGTCTGCATTTAATTTGAGATGATATTTGGGGGGCCACATTTTAACTGTGTCCATATAGTCTAGATAAGAACATAAGATTTGCTGCTGCTGGGTCAGACCAGTGATCCATTGTGCCCAGCAGTACACTCACGCAGCGGTCCTTAGGTCAAAGACCAGTGCCCCATTTGAGTCTAGCCTTACTTGCATATGTTCTGTTCCAGTAGGAACTTATCCAACCTTGTCTTGAATCCCTGAAGGGTGCTTTCCCCTATAACAGCCTCCGTGAGAGCATTCCAGACCTCCACCACTCTCTGGGTGAAGAAGAACTTCCTTACATTTGTACAGAATCTTTTCCCTTCTAACTTTAGCGAGTGACTTCTCATTCTCTTCACCTTGGAGAGGGTGAACAATCTATCTGTCTCTACTAAGTCAATTCCTTCAATATCTTGAATGTTTCGATCATGTCCCCTCTCAGTCTTCTCTTTTCAAGGGAGAAGAGGCCCAGTTTCTCTAGCCTCTCGTTGTATGACAACTCCCCCAGCCCCTTAACCATTTTTGTTGCTCTTCTCTGGAACCTTTCGAGTAGTACTATGTCCTTCTTCATATATGGCGACCAGTGCTTGACGCAGTATTCCAGGTTATACTGGCCTAGTATAATGGCATGATAACTTTTTCAGATCTGTTCATGTTCCCCTTCTTAGTCATTCCTAGCATTCAGTTCACCCTTATCACTGCCGCCACGCATTGCGCGGACACTTTCATTGACTTGTCTACAAATACTCCCAAGTCTCTTTCCTGGGGGCTCTCTCCAAATATAGCACCAGAAATCATGTATTCGTGCATATGATTTTGGTTACCGACAAGCATCACCTTGCACTTATCCATGTTTAACCATATTTGCCATGTCGCAACCCATTCCTTGAATGTATTTATGTCTCTTTGTAGGTCTTCGCAATCCTTCTGTGTCCTCACTACTCTGAATAACTTTGTATCGTCCACAAATTTAATTACCTCTCTCGTCATGCCAATTTCTAGGTCGTTTATAAATATGTTGAAGAGCACAGGCCCGCGCACCGAACCCTGCGGCACTCCACTGGTGACGCTTTTCCAGTCTGAGTATTGTCCATTCACCCCCACTCTCTGTTTCCTATCTGCCAACCAGTGTTCCCGCTAAGGTGCGCTGGTGTGCGCTTGCGCACAAAATATTACCTGGCAGCGCACAAGTTTCTCGTCACAGCGCACACATTGTAGAGCACAGTTCTTCAACCGCCGGTCCGCAAACAAAATCTTGCCGGTCCGCGAAGGATTCGGTCCCCGCCGCAACGAAAGGCCGGCGTCAGCTGACTTGCAACTTCCTGTTGCAGTCGCTGTGCCGGGACTCCTGCCTTCGCCGGGACTCCTGCCTTCCACCGCGTTTGCCTCCTGCCTTGTCTCCGCACCTCCAGACCAGCAGCGGCAGCTCTGTATGTTTTTAACTTCGGCACAGAGCTGCCCCTAATCAATAGTTTAGCGCGGTTTCATAAGGCAGCCTCGGGGCCTTTGCTAGGCCGGCCCACATCGCATCATCGAAGCGGGCCGGCTATCAAAGGCCCCGAGGCTGCCTCATGAAACCGCGCTAAACTATTGATTAGGGGCAGCTCTGTGCCGAAGTTAAAAGCATACAGAGCTGCCGCTGCTGGTCTGAACTCTTGGGCCGCTGAAGGAGGGCAAAAAGCAGCTATCCTGGAGGTTTCCCTTCCTCTCGCCTTACAGGTTCCTTTTTTCCACCTTTTTTTTTTTCCTTCAAACGGCAACGGGCCCCAGCATCGACATCAATCAAGTAAGTTCCACTGTCAATCAAGCGGTTCTGCTCGGCCAAAGCTTCCCCTGTGACATGAGCCACCCTCAGGGGAAAGAAAGTGACCCACAAAGGTGAGGGGAAGGGGGGCAGATGATGGAAGTTGGGGGGGGGAGAGAGAGAAGGGGCAGATGATGGAATGGAGGAGATGAGAGAGAGAGAGAAGGGGACAGATGATGGAAGTGAGAAGAAGGGAGAGAGAGCAGAAGGCAGATGGATGTCAGTTGAGAGGGGAGAGCAGATGCTGAATGGAAGTGGGGAAAGAACACATACTGGATGGAAGGAGGAGATAAATAAAGGGGGAAGAAAATAGTAAGATAATGGAGGGGTGAGGGAAAGGGGTGACAAGCTGTGTGTAGACACAGTGAAAAGAGGGAAACGGGACTAAATAGTAAGAAAGAATTTAATTTAGATGGAGGCAGAAAATAGAGAAGGAAGACCAGAGAAGAAAAGGGAAGAGAGCAGAGAATGATCAGATCTGAGTGGAGGAAATGAGAAGAGAGATATGCTAAAAACCACAGGGGGGAGGGAAGGATAGAGATGCCAGACCATGAGGGGAACAGAAGGAAGATGATGGATGCTAGACCAAATTGGAGGGTGGGGGGGGGCAGGAGGAGAGATGGCAGGGAAAGACAGACAGTGAATGGAAGGGGCAGATGCTGGACTGAAGAGACAGAGAAGGTTATCATGCTGCTGTACCGGGCCATGGTACGCCCTCACCTGGAGTACTGCGTCCAGCACTGGTACTTTAAGAAGGACACGGTACTACTCGAAAGGATCCAGAGAAGAGCAACTAAAATGGTTAAGGGGCTGGAGGAGTTGCCGTACAGCGAAAGATTAGAGAAACTGGGCCTCTTCTCCCTTGAGCAGAGGAGATTGAGAGGGGACATGATAGAAACATTCAAGGTACTGAAGGGAATAGACTTAGTAGCTAAGGCAGGGAGAACGAGAGGGCACTCTCTAAAGTTGAAAGGGGATAGATTCCATACAAACGTAAGGAAGTTCTGTGGTAGAAAGCAACATATTTATTTGGCTCATAACTTGCTGGCGCCCGATATTTTTAGCTCACAGTGAAAAAAGTTTGCTCACAACACCCGCCCGCTTAGAGGGAACACTGCTGCCAACCAGTTTTTAATCCACGTGAGTATATCACCCTCAATTCCACGGCTCACAATTTTTCGAAGTAGACGTTAATGGAGTGGGCAGACTTGATGGGCTATGGCTATGGCCCTTTTCTGCCGTCATCTTCTATGTCTATGTTTCTATGACTGGGTCACCCTTGGCTATCTGTCCATTTACTCCTTCAAAGAAGTGCAATAAGTTTGTCAAGCAAGATCTTCCTTTGCTGAAGCCGTGCTGACTGGTCCTCATCAGTTTGTGTCCGTCAAGGTGATCGATGATGCGGTCCTTTATCAGCACCTCTACCATTTTTCCTGGTACCGAAGTCAGACTCACCGGTCTGTAGTTTCCCAGATCTCTCTTCGAATCTTTCTGGAAGATCGGCGTAACATTCGTCACTTTCCAGTCTTCTGGAATTTTTCCTGATTTGATCGACAGATTTGCTATTAGTTGGAGCAGTTCAGCTATAACCTTTTCAGTTCCTTGATTACCCTCAGGTGGATGCCGTCCTATCCCGGGGATTTATTGTTTATAAGCCTATCAATCTGTCTGCATACCTCCTCTAGAATGTCAAGACAACTTCTCGTCATCCCTGTCAGTTTCCCATTTTCATTTCCTGTGTATAGCCTGTCGGCTTCCAGTATATTAGATATATCCTCTTCGGTAAATACAAATGCAAAAAATGTGTTCAGTTTGTCGGCAATGGCTTTGTCCTCCTTTAGAACTCCCTTTATTCTCTGGCCATCTAATGGCTCCACAGCTTCCTTCGGAGGTTATTTCCCCTTACTATATCGAAAGAACAGCTTAAAGATTTTGGCGTCCTTGACTATTTTTTTGTAGTCTCTTTTGGCCCCTCTTACCACCTTATGGCACTTGCTTTGATTTTGTATGTGTTTTTTCCAGTTTTCTTCTATTTTTGACGCTAAACTATGCAACATTGTGGGCAGCGCAGCAGAACCTGATAGCGCAATCATGCCCGGCACTATGGAGCAGGACCTACATTTACAAGAACAATGGTCCAGTACTTGGCAACTGAATTTTAATGCCAAAAAATGTAAGGTTATGCACCTTGGTAGCAGAAATCCATGCAAAACATACACCCTGAATGGTGAAAACCTAACCAGAACTGTAGCAGAACGGAACTTGGGAATAATCATCCGGGAAGATATGAAAGCTGCGAATCAGGTGGAGAAAGCAACAGCAAAAGCCAGACAAATGCTGGGCTGCATCAGAAGGAGCTTTATCAATCATAAGCCTGAAGTTATACTGCTGTTGTACAGATCAATGGTGAGACCCCACCTGGAGTACTATGTTCAGTTTTGGAGGCCACATTATCAAAAGGATGTGAAGAGAATGGAGTCGATTCAACGAATGGCCACTAGGATGGTCTCAGGACTAAAAAATCTCCCATATGAAGAACGTTTGAGCAGGCTACGCTTATATTCTCTTGAAGAGCGCAGGGAAAGGGGGGACATGATAGAAACATTCAAATACATCACGGGCCGTATTGATGTGGAGGAAGAAATCTTTTGTCTTACAGGTCCCACGGCGACAAGAGGGCATCCGCTAAAACTCGGGGGGGGGGGGGGGGGGAGAATTCATGGGGACACCAGGAAGTATTTCTTCACCGAAAGGGTAATTGATCAGTGGAATGGTCTTCCTCGTCAGGTAGTCGAGGCCAATACCACGCTCGACTTCAAGAGACGATGGGACAGACAGGTGGGGGTCGCTCCAGAGGAATGCTTAAAAGATGGATTCTTCAAGGAGGGAAGGTTCTTGAGTGGGCCGACTTGTTGGGCCGTCAGCCCTTTTCTGCCATCATACTCTATGTTTCTATGTTTCCATTCCTTAATCAAAGTCTTCTTGTCTCTGATCGCTTCCTTCACCGCTAAAGTGAGCCACGCCAGTTCCTTGTTCTTCTTCCTCTTGGAACCCTTGTTGATATGCAGTATATATAAATTTTGCGCCTCTGTGACTGTGTCCTTAAAAAGGGACCATGCTTGCTCTAGCGTATTTACAGTGCTTATCCTCTTCCTCACCATGACTCTCATCCCTTTGTAGTTCCCTTTACGGAAGTTCTGTGCCATGACTGTCGTTCTGGACTGAATTTTTGTTCCTATGTCTAGGTCGAAGTGATCATATTGCGATCACTGTTTCCCAGCATCCCTTCTACTTCTATATCCTATGCCAGTCTCCATAGTCCATTTAGAACTAAGTCTAGAATTGCATTTCCCATGACAAGTTGTTCCAGGAAGCAATTGCCTACAGCATTCAGGAACATTGTCTCTCTACTGCAGCTGGAGTTGCCTAGGTTCCAATCTACCCCTGGATAATTGAAGTTGCCCATGATAACTGTGTTGCCTCCCTTGCATTCGTGTTTAATCTCGTCTGTTATTTCTTCATCAGTTTCTTCGGACTGCCCTGGGAGTCGATATTAGATGTCGATCTTCGTATCCGTTCCATTTGTTCCCGGTATTTTGGCCCATAGAGATTCTACTTTATTGTTTTTTTCTGGCGTGTTCTCTCTGGTAGACTCAATTCCCTCTTTTATGTATACGGCAATACCCCCCACCTTTCTGTCCTACTCTGTCTCTGCGGTATAGCTTGTATCCCGGTAGTACAGTGGCCCAGCCGTTGTCCTTATTCCACCATGTTTCCGTGATGCTGATGATATCTAGGTCATCTTTTTGTGTTGTAGCCTCCAATTCCCCCATTTTATTTTGTAGGCTCCTTGTGTTTGTACATACACTTAAGTTTGCGGCTTGTTACTTTCTTGCACTTTCTACCTCCTTCTGTCTCCTTCACTTCTGGCCCTTTCGATCCACCAGGATTTCTATCTTGCCTATGATCCGATGAGTCTTCCCTGCAATCTTCTTGCATGATATCCTCTGGGTATACCATTTCCTGAACCATCAACTCTTGGTCAACTGTCGGCTTTTCCCTTCTTCTTAGTTTAAAAATTTCTCAATTTCTCGCTTGATGTTGCTTGCAAGTAGCCTCGTTCCATCTTCGCTGAGGTGGAGTCCATCCTTCCTGTATAGCTTGCTTTTCCCCCAGAATGCTGTCCAGTTGCACACGAAGTGGAATCCTTCTTCCTCACATCAGCGTCTCATCCACGTGTTGATTGCTTGCAGTTCCGTCTTCCTCTTCCCATCGACCCTGGGTACCGGTAAGATCCCCAAGAATGCTACCATCGGCATTCTGATCTTCAGCTTCCTTCCTAGCATCTAGAACTGGTCCTTCAGTGTTTCCCTGCTGTAGTTCCTATTGCTTCCACAACCAGGACATGACGTCAGAAGAGAGCCAAGGTCAGAGTAAGTAGCAGGTGGAAGATGCTGCTAGCACTGGTGAATGTTTCAAGAGATGCACCAGGTAGCAGAGAGGAGGAGTGCTCCTGCCAAGATGGTGCATGGGGCGGTCCATCCCCCTGCCCCCTGACTACGCCACTGTTTCTTCCCCTTCAACAATCGCTCTTTAGCATACATAATCCCACCAAAAACACAGCCACAACATGCTCCCTTGCTATTTGGATGTACTGCAGTGTTGGGCGTCTCTTTTTTTACCTTTGAAAAATTGGTACTTGCATGTCTCAAGCACACGAATGTCCAATTTAACCTTTTGAGACATCTCTATGTTTCAGAAATAAGTGCCATAGTAACATACAATGTTACTTTAAGATTGATCTCTGAATATTTTTCTATTCTTTACAATATTAGATTTATTTTCATCTAACCTAGGTCATGGCAGATTTTTTATTCTTTATGTACCTTTTATAACAATGGATTCAGTGTTGTTGGGATGACTCCCCCAAGGGCCCTATCTTAAAGTTGTGTCAACTCACACTCATTTTGAAGATTGTAAATATTTATAAGTTTATTGAAGTTCAGGTTGTATAGAAATATCTATTACAGGCCATCAGGTAATCTGTAATAGAATTAAATAATGACTTTTTAACCTCATCACCTTTTCTTGCTACTAATTGAATTTCTCAACACACTAAGTAGCCTGGAAGATAGCAGATTAAAAGAGTGCATGTGTAAACCATGTGCTAAAAATTTTATTTTTGCACAAAGGGAGGTGGTGTGTGGGGACAGAGAGTAGATGTTTCTGTGCTAATCAGTTAGTGCAACTTCGTTGCCGCAAGCTAATTAGGTAGGAATTCAATTTCAAGCTTTATTAAGTCTTGACATACCGCACATTACAAAGTATCTGAGTGGTTTACAATCAGGGCAAATAATATAGATATGAAATAAAGAAAGGAAGTAGGGAAAAAAGAAAAATATCAATACAATCATTGATAGGAAAGGATAGCAGAGAGGAAAAGAAGGGCTAGTCATGACAGGCTGTTCCCGAACTATGCATCCTTGTAGTACTGATGGGAAATACAGGAAGCAAGAGCGCAACTATGACTAGATGCAAGAAGTAGCTTTATTAAAAGCATTTTTAAATAGGAATGTCTTAAGGACTGTTTTGAAATTGTCGAGAGAGGTTTCAAATTGAAGGAAGGCAAAGCATTCCAAAAGGTGGGACAGTTACTGAGAAAATACTACATCAGGTTGAGTCATATGTGATCTGTCTAAAGGTCAGGATAACTAGCAGAGTCTGCTGTAAAGGGCAGAGAGAGCAGGATGGTACGTACAGAATCAGGAGACAATTGAGAAAGGATGGGAGCCGGGTTTGATGAATTTGAAATATCAGTAACAGGATCTTTTATGAGTCTATGGGTTAGCGCATGAACCCTTACCGCCTACTTAATAGATATTGGTAAAGGCACACCTGCTAATTTTTTTATTAATGGACGGTTGCCATTAGCACACAGCCATTAATTCAGAAATTGAAAATCAGCCATTTTTCAGCTACAGTATAAATTGCCTTAGGGCAAGGGAAAGATCTGCCTAAGGACGCTCTAAGGCCACTTTCTACCATAGATTAGTAAAAGGCGCTCTTAGTGGACTTACCTGCCCTGGTTACAGAATACTGCCCATCACATACACACGTAACTTTCAATTATTGGCGCCAACACAGGCAGGCTATTGGCACCTAAATTAAGGCATCAGCTTATAGCGTTGGGAAAGACATAGAAGGCTTTTCACAAATCATGTGCGTTTGGTGACATGAAAACAGCCTTTTTACAACAAAATAATGTTCAAAACTGACACCACGTTTAAATGGCACTTAAATGGCACAATTACTAGCACTTACCAGTGTAAGTACTAGATTCTGCAAAAGCGCATGCCCAGGGGAGTTAATTAAGAATCTGACCTCTAGCAATCTAATACATTGCTGTATGAAGGAATTTTGAACATCGGAGAGGTAATCACACTTCCACCTTCGTTCTTTCTTCTAAACGCTAGGTCCAAAGGAACAGTTAGCTGAAAGTCAGAGTAGGTATAAATACCAATTGGGAAATCTCTGTTGCAAAAGAGGAAATACAGATAAAGACTGCCCAAACCACAGCCCCTTCAAATCGGCGCATGCCACAAGCATACTCATGTAAGTAGCGCCCCCTCCTAAAATCACTGCTTAAACTTAAATGCCAAGTAACACATGTAAGCCTAGAATTGCCTCCATGACGTTCTTATAAATTCCTTAGTAATAGATGATAATTAAAGCCACAAACAGTAGTAATTATAGGCCCACTGAAGGAAATAAAAATAACAATTCTCAGGTAATTATAAACCTGATTAGCTTTGGCAGGTGACGTTTCAGGTTCCAGACAGGGAACCTAAGCCAAATGCTATGCCACAATAAACCAATTATATTCCAGAACTGACATACATGATTGCATTTTTCTCCCAGTTTGATTTTATAATAGGATGATTTAAAACTTCTGATTAAACAGGCATTTCTGTTTCAGCCCTAGAAGCCAAATTTTCATTGTGCTGGATCGCCTTGCTTGTGCCCATAGGCAGCAAGCAGTGAGACTTGAACTGAGCCAACCAATAATGCATTAATTATTACAATACCTGGCAAAGGATTCTACATGTCAATAGGTACTTTCTCATACAGACACAGTGTTAATTAAATTCAGCAAGAATAATAACTCTTTGAAAGATCATTATCACAAACAATAGCCTGTCTTTTTCCTTCTCTACTTATCCCTGCTCTTCAGTTGAAAATTATGAACATTTAAGGGTCTGGTTAAAGCTACAGCCTCAGCACCCTGATATTGTGGGTTCAAAACCCCACGTTGCTCCTTGTGACCCTGGGTAAGTCACTTAGGGCTCCTTTTACTAAGGTGCGCTAGCGTCTTTAGCGCGCGCTGAAGATTAGCGCGTGCCAACCCCCGCGCTCCATGAAAAATACTAACGCAAGCTCTATGGAGGCGTTAGCATGAAGCGCACGCTAAGCGCTAAAACTGCTAGCGCACCTTCATAAAAGGAGCCCTTAATCTCCCCCATTGCCCCAGGTACATTAGATAGATTGTGAGCCCACCGGGACAGACCGGGAAAAATGCTTGAGTACCAGAATAAATTCATATAAAACTATTCTGAACTCCCTGGGGAGAATGGTATAGAAAATAAATGATATATATTAACTTAAAACACTCAAAGCAAAGATGATTTTGGTTTACTGTTACCAATCAGAAGTTTATTGTATTCAAAATACGAGGGGCCGCTGAAAAGTTCTCAGCCCAACCAAAAAAAGAATGACATGGAGCCATGAAACTTACAAATTATTCCACACTTTTCTTGACACTTTTCATTTCAGTAATATGAAATGAAATGAAAAGTGTCAAGAAAAGTGTGTAATAATTTGTAAGTTTCATGGCACCACATCAGTCTCTTCTTAGTTGAGCTGAGACCTTTTCAGAAGCCCCTTCATACTAGGTAGATTTGTTTATTCCATTTTTATTTTCCATAAGTTTTCTTTCTTCAATGTTAGTCAGAAATGCCAGTATTAAATTAGATCTAGTCAAATTAGTTTTGGAACAGAAGCAGCAGGAAAACGCTGCTGGAACAGTAACATCAAACTCTTGGATAGCAGATGTGACACTAGCGGTGAAGTTCCACCAAGCTGACTGATTCAGTAAAATGAACTCCAAGCAGTTTCCATGCTCACACCAGTAGCCCAAATTGCATCCTATGAAACTAACATAAAAAAAAAAAGCCTGAGGAAAGCAAAGAAATATAAATGGAGAAAACCACCCAACTGTATAGGTGGATAGTGTCTTGCATATTAGGGAAGCAGAAACAGAGGAGCAGGGGAGGATAGTTTAACCTTTGGACGAACAGATTTTCTCCCTTTATTCTACAGCCTCACCAGGGAAATCAAGATAATCTCCATCCTTTTCCTCTCTGTGCCCCCACCCTTACTCATTTGGCTTCTCATTATACTGCCCCTTCCACACAACACTCTCCTGCACTCCCTGCTCTGCATGCCCCAATCTTGTCACAATAGAAGTCAGAGAACGTGTTTCTCCATCTCTGGCTGCTGATTGGCTTACTCTATGGATTAGGACCAATCAGAGGCTGAATATAGGGCATTAGCAGATGCATCTACAGGTTTCTGCCTTAGTCACTCTCCTATTGCCTGCCCTGTTCTCAGACTAAACAGTTGGAACTGCATCAGTTCCAGACTCATCTGCATCCTTGGTTTAGGGCAGGCTTAGCCTTTGCAAGACTTTTATACTGGGCACTATTCTCAAGTGAAACACAAATTGCTAGCCATAAGAGTTGTGTGTAACATATTTGAATCATCATTTCTATGAAATCAATAAACATTAAGAGCAGCATAGTTCATATCTGAAGAATCAAGCTAGTGTGTCTGGTTCCATGCAAGTACACTATGCATTCTTAATGTAAACTTACCATGACAAAATCCCTTTAGTCTATTTAGAACTCTCTGTGTTCTCTACTACTGCTATTTATCATTTCTATAGCGCTGTTAAACATACGCAGCACTGTGCATTAAAACATAGAAGATACAGTCCCTGCTCAAAAGAGCTTACAATCTAGTCAAGACCAACAAGCTGGACAAGAAGGTGCATCAATACACAGTGCTCAGGTAGGGAATTACAGAGGGAAAGCTACTTCTTGCATCTAGTCATAGACAGATATTGGTGCTGGGCAGGTGGGTTGTAGTTTGGAATTGAAAGCAGCTTGGGCGGGTCTTGGGCTGAACCTGGGCGGGTCTGAGGCGAAGCTTGGGCAGGGGGTACTCGGTTGATATTTGTTAGACTTAGGGGGTACTTGGCTTGAAGAAGTTAAGAAACTCTGACTTAACAGATAGTGCCACTGATTATTCTCTTTAACTGTTAAAGCCAAAACTAGCTATTGTTTAGGTGGTCAGGGGGCAGAGGAAGGTGGAACTGAGACATAATTGAATATTCAACCTTTAACCAGAGCTGCTCAAACAAAAGCCACACTAACAGCACTATGCCAGAAGATCTGAAGATCATGGCCAAAGAACTGGAAAAGATCTAGTTTTATCCCACTGCTGAAGAAAGGCAATGCCAAGAACTGTACCAACTATAGAACAATTGTCTTGATCTCCCACACCAGCAAGGTGCTTCTAAAGATCATTCAGAGGCGCTTGGGCAACATCCTTGATCGAGAACTTCCTGATGCCTGGATTCTGTAAGGAGAAAGGGACCTGTGATCCCATCACAAACTTGAGCTGGATCATAGAAAAGGTGAGAAAGTACCAGAAGAAGCTCTACCTGTGCTTCATTGATTATACCAAGGTTTTTAACTGTGTTGAGCATGACAAGCTTTAGGAAGTACTGAGTGAGATAGGAGTGCCAGCGCACCTGATCAGGTTAATCAGATCTCTACTATGACCAAGAAGCTACAGTGCAAACCAAGTATGGAGATACAGAATGGTTCAAGAGCAAAAAGGGTACAAGACAAGGATGCACCCTCTCTCCTTTTTTTTTCAACCTCTATGCAGAAGTAATCATGAGGAAGCTGGACTTATATAATTTGAGTGTTGGGATGAAAATAGGTGGAAGAGCCATCAGTAATCTGAAATACGCAGATGATACTACCCTGCTGGCAGAGAGTGAGAAGGACCTCAAGACGTTGATCCTGAAGCTGAAAGAAGAAAGTGATAAGATGGGACTTTACCTGAACATCAAGCAGTCCTGCAGTTCTGTCTCATCAATATTATCTTTCACATAACGCCACACCTTCTCCCTTTCTTCCTACCTTGTCCTTCTTGCACAGATTATAGCATGATATTAATTGCGACCCTAGACTACAAAACTTTCAGAAAATAAATAAAAATCCTGCTATTCAAGAAATCCATGAAGACTAACTAACACCGTATGAAGCATTTCAATCCTCTGAAGCAACCCGATCTACTCTACAACACCTCTGGACTTGTCCAGAAACTCTCTTCTGTAATCTGCCTTGAACCGCAAGGTAATGGCGGAATAAAAAATCACTAATGTAATGTAATATAATGTAATATATCTATATTCCAGTCATGGATCTCTAATAATTACATCTCAATGACCAGTACTAAATCAGTCTCTTCTATCACAGCCTCTAGATCTAGAACTTTATTTCCTATACTACCAGCACAGGTATACACTGATTTCCATGTTTCTTTTTTCTCCCATTTCTATAGAGGTATTCAATGGTTCACTTACCTGAGGACTCAAACATACCTGAGAGCTTTGATCACCTTGCTCCAATAGTTCTAGTTTAAAGCTCTATTCAGTAGGTTAGCCAATCTGTTACTGAAGACACCTCTTTTCTTATTTGATAGATGGACATCATCTCTGCTCAGTAGCCTTTGGAAATCATCCCATAGTCCAGGAAGCTAAAATTCTCTTGATAACACCAACCACACAGACATGCATTCACTTCCAGGATATGAGCTTCTCTGCCCTGATCTTTACCCTCAACAGGAAAGATTGATGAGAGCACCATCTGAGTATTTATCTGCTTTACCCTTTCTCCTGGAGCCATAAAGTCACTTTCGATACATTTGGATGGGTTCCTAGTGCTCACTGAACTGGCAACTTTTGGGGTTTAAGCTATGCTTCTTCCTTTCCTGGGACACTCTCACTTCCTTCACTTCCAAGGCTGCATATTGGTTCTTCAGTTCAAGTGTAGGTGGCATGATGATATACAGTCCTGTCACTGGGGTGCTGTTTCACTATCACATATTCAATAATGAGGGACAGGCAAGTTCGGAAGGACTCTATGGAACCTGCCTCTCTCTAGCAACTGAAAACACAATATTGAAGCACCATCCCCTACTGGTTACAATGCAGTCTGCTTAGAGGGAACGGGGTGCAGAGCATGGGAAGGCATGTCTCCAACTTACATGTGTAACTTATAGAATTCTAGAAGTTACACACTTTGCATGACATACTTAAGTACATCCATTCACACCTACCAAATATTTGTACCTTAATTTAAATGCATCAGTTTGGGTTTATGTTAGTATTCTATGATAGCATTTTGATGCAGAGATGTCATTATAGAATTGGCAGTCAGCATGGGGCATTGGTACACCTAACTGAAGGTGCTAAATGATAGAATTGCTCCCATTGCCTTTAAGCATAACTGCTATAAAGCAATAACATCCAACTGAGTATGATTTATATCCATATCTTCCTTTAAGTATGCTTAAAGGAAAACTCATTGTGGAACTACAAGCCATGAGGCCTACATCAGCATAATATGTAGACACTAATGGGTTGACTTAGGAGACCAACTAGTTCTCACTTGTCAATATCTTCTGTGTTTGACCATAAGTATATTCCAGCCATGATTTCTAGAGTGGAGAATGTTTTTCAATAGTACAGCGTTTTAGAGAGGTTTTTTATATTCACCTCAAGAAAAAAAAAGATATTAAATGTATCAATATTACCTCTACAGAAAGTAACAGGAGCTGCTCAGCCACAGTTGTACTCTATCCTATAGCTATTCTAGGTCTTATTTGATTGATTGATTGATTCGATTTTTTAGCCCATCCTCCCAAAGGAGCTTAGAATGGGTTGCAAATCAGGTATTCAAGCATCTATTCATTCTCCAGGGCTTCAACAGGCAAATAGAAATATACTTCTCGTAGTGTACCCTTGAATAAATCTTTTTGGACAAGCTCATGGACTAAACAGATGGTACTTATGGAATGTCTGTTATGGCTTCTCTTCCCGTGTAATTAAAATATCTATGAAGAACTAAGTTGAATATCTTTGACCACTTTGACTATCCTTTGAGTATTGCTGTTTACATCAGTTGCTATTTAGGAAAAATTGGAGTAGTCTGAAGCCAAAAGAGATGGGGAGGGGAGGGGGCAATGATCAAGTCGATAGCGATAAAATCAACAAATTACATATTCATTTTACTTCGGGCCAAATTGCTCTCATGTGTTTTCATATACTAACAAATGATGCTTTTCTGGCAAGATAAATTGAAAAACAGGTAACTAGACAAAAATCAAGCATCTATGGGGAAAAGGTTTGGAAGCAACACAGCAGCGCTTCAGATATTATGAGAAATATATGCCAACACAATGAGTTAACATGAGGCCCAACAAGGACTTTCTTCAAATCATCAAAAGACCCAACAATTCTCCCATAAACTAAATGAAACTGTAAATTATTTCACAAAACTAGTCACAGATAGTTACAGGAGAATTTATACATTGGAAATGCTAGAGCATATACCCAAACTGAGGGTGCAAGTCATTTTTAAACATTTTATTGCCTCAAACTAGGTAAAAGAGATTTCTACATATTTCAGCCTGACAGTGTCACATGGACAAAATGATGCAACTTTTCTTATAACAAATTAGTGAACTTGAGTTAGCAGAAGCTTTTGTAGGTAATACATTTCTAAACAGTTTTTGAGAGAGAGACTCCTTCATTGGTCAGCATGAAATGTTCATACATTCTCTGACTCTGCTATGCAAATGACCTAATTAGTATTAAAATGAGGTCATCAATATTAAAATGAGCCATCAGATCAATAGCCTAACATTGCAAAGGCATGTACTAAATTTAGCGGTGGCTAAATTCCAACCTGAAAAAAACAACAGGTCCTGCCATATTTTTTCAGATTTTCTTTTCTATGGGCACAGATGTGTATGTATAACACATGTATAATATCTGTATTGAGAAGTTTTTGTATGCCCGTGGAGGGGCATAATCAAAAGAAACGTCTAAGTCCCCTTTTGGCCTAAGTCCTTAAGTGCAGAAAGTAGGAAGCAGGGAAATGTCCATTCTCAAAAAAACCCCATCCAAAATTAGTTATTTTTTAGAATGGCTTACCTCTACGTTCAACAGTTTAATCGCCCAGACAGCCTCTACGTGTATCCTTACAACACATTCCCGACCAAAAAATTGCCCAAGTCTCAATCGCCCAAAACAAGACCTTTTAGGCAAAGAAGGGGCCAGTCCTTCGCCTAAAAGTAGGATTCTCTAACCGGCGTCTGTCATAAACAACTCCAGTTACAGAATTCTGGAATCGTCCCCCCCCTGCAATGTCGTGGCAGAACAGATGCCCAATCTCTCCTGCCGCGATCCCCCGCGACCCTCCCGAATCTTCCCTGGCAGAAGAGATGCCCAATCTCTCCTCCCGGACACAACCCCCCACCCCCGCACAATCATCGGCAGGAGGGTGCCCAATCCCTCCTGCCGGATACAAGCCCCCCACCCCCGAACTCCCTACCACCCAAACCCCTGCCGGACCATGTACCCCCCCCCAACCTGGTGTGATGGCCAGCTGGGTCCTCCCTCCATCCGGCCATTATGCCCGCCTTATTCTGAATGGTAGGCCTGCCCCTTCCTAGTGCATTGTGAGATGCACAGGGGAGCGGCCTAGGGCTTGATTGGTCCATGTGACTAAGAACCCGTGCAGAGGAAAGGCCTTAGGCACCTGGGCCACCAGGTGCCTAAGGCCCCTCCTATGGGCAAGGCCTTAGGCGCCTGGGCCAATCAGGCCCTAGGCCCCTCACCAGTGCATTCCAGAATGCACTGGGAAGGGGCAGGCCCACAATTCAGAGGAAGGTGGGCCTGCCGGACAGAGGAAGGGAGGGCCCGTCCGGCAGGCCATCACCTCAGGTTAAAGTGGGGTCCGGGGGGTGGATGTGTGATCTGGCACAGGTTCAGGGGAAAGGGTTTGGAGGTGGGGGGTTGTGGCTAGCAGGAGGGATTGGGCACTCTCCTGCCGATAATCGCATGGAAGTGGGGGGTTGTGTCTGGCAGGAGGGATTGAGCATCTCTCCTGCTGGGGAAGATTCGGGGGGGGGGGGGGGAGTCACGGGGGATCATGGCTGGAGAGATTGGGCATCTCTCCTGCTGCGATCATTACCAGTGCAGGGGGACAGGTTGCTTGGGCCACTGAGCTGATCGCAGCAGCCGCGATTAGCTCAGCGGCCCAATTCGGAACTTATGCCTGTTTTGACTTGGTCTAAGTCAAAACATATAAGTTCTGTCTGGCAACCTGTCAAACTTTTTTGATTATGGCTGCCAGATGACTAAGTCTAGGTCGGCCCACCTCTCGCCCTATCCACTCCTCCAAAATCACCCCTTTTCACTCTGGGCATACAGAGACAGTGAAAAGGCCTAAGCTGGTTTTAGCTATGTCTAAAACCAGTTTTGATTACTTGGACGATCTGTCTTTTTGGTCATCCAAATACCGACTTAGGCCGCATTTTGTACTTTTTATTTATTATGAGCCCCATAATTCTTAACTGAAGATAAAGGCCTCAGATGCCAGGCTAACAATGCCTTAAGCTTGAAGCACAGATTGTACTGTATATGAAATCATTGGTCAGAAAAACCTCCCAGCTACTTTTCTCAGTGAATACCAAAAGTGCAAAATTATACATGATTCTTAGCCACATAAAATACAAAAATACAGTATAATGTATCAAAATGAATTAAGGTGCCCAGCACTTATCTTTAATGAAAAAATACCTAACGGGGCCACCGTTTCACATTCAGCTTTCTCAGGAGATTTTTTTTATCTTCTCAAACTATACAGTCAAATCACCAGCTGTTATAATTTTTCAATAAACTCAGCTGGATTGAAACTCAAAAGTGCTTTGTTAATGCAGTCAGCAACCTGCTAAAAGCAAAATATTCAGTGAGTACATGACTGAGCATAACCCACATTAAATTAAATCAGGGCTGCATATAAATTAAGCAGCACCAGGGGATGAAGTAAAATTGCGCTTACTTTAACAGAATGCCCAAACGACTTCTGGCCAATCAACACTCCTTAAAGCTATAACGTAATGCAAAAGCAGGACATCGGAAGTCTCATCATATGTAATGCATAACTCAATGTTCTCTGGCTTATACTTAACAATAACAAAAAAAATTTTTTAAAAAAACAATTCCATTCAGTTTGACTGCTGAAACCCTATGAAGCAAGCGTGTTCAAGAGATGTATTCATTGTTGTTCTCTCTGCTTTAGATTCTGAATACAATTTCCTCCATATCTGGTAAACAACCCCCAATCAAATTGTAAAATTTCAAACTGATGTATTTTTCCAGACAGTGTGAAACAGTAGGTTCTTCTATTCAAAAATGTTTCAAAGTCATGAACTCTGGTACACAGGGGTCTATTGGTCTGCCCAACATACAGTTTGTTGCAAAGACAAATTAAGATATTCACAAAATCTAATTCACAATTGGTGAAAAATTGCAATTTATAGGTTCTGTGGTCCCTGGAATTTATCTGCAAATGCACAGGTTGATGTGACACCAGCAACAACATCAAATTTATACTGCACAGAAGAAAGACCCAGCAGTCTATTCGGTATTCTGCCATGAAAACGTGATGATTTTCATCAAGTCGCTAGGACTCGAACATGAGCCGATAGCACCTAACAGCACCTAACAAAAATTCCCACATTTGAAATATCCAACTAATGGTGAACTGGATTGGTGTGAATAGTGATTAGAAATATCAGAAGAATTTCCTTTAAGTTTCTATTCCTAGAATGGGCAATCCTTAAATTAGACTCCTTAAACATAGGGTAAAAGCACATGATTTCCCATCTTCTTATCATATTCACAATTTCTGAACATTTCTGCGTTTCATCCTGATCAATTCTGACCTGGGGTTGCAACAAAAATCCTCTATGGCTATATTTAGCTCTTCAATATGCACTACACAATATGGGGCTCATAATTTTTTAAAAAACATCCAAAAAGGGGCCTAAATCAGTACTTGGATGATCAAAAAGCCAGATCGTCCAAGTACCGATAATCAAAGCTGGTTTTAGACGTATCTAAAAGCAGCTTAGGCCTTTTCCCTGCCTCTAAATGCCTAGAGCGAAAAGAGGCGTTTTTAGAGGAGGGGAAAGGGCAGGAGGTGGGCCGACCTAGACTTAATCGTACAGCAAGTATAATCAAAACCTTGAACAGGTTACCTAGTTGGAACTTATATGTTTTGACTTAGACCAAGTCAAAACAGGTATAAGTTCTGAAAAGGGGCCGCTGAGCTGATCACGGCTGCCACGATCAGCTCAGCGGCCCCAGCAATCTGCCTATCCCCCACTGCAACGAGCATGGCAGGAGAGATGCCTCATCTCCCCTGCCGTGATAGCGATCCTCGAACTGCCGTGAACCGCGATACTTCGGGGTGAGGATCGCGGCAGGAGAGATGAGAGATGAGGCATCTCTCCTGCCGCGATCGTTGAAGGGGACGAGGGATTCTGTAACTGGTGTTGTTTTTGATAGACACCAGTTACAGAATCCAGCTTTTAAGCGAAAGACTGGCCCCCTCCTTCGCCGATAAGGTCTGGTTTTGGGCGTATGAGACTTAGGCTATTTTTTGGTTGATATGTGTTGTAAATTTAGACGTGGTGGCGGTCTGGCCGTTTAAACTGCTGAACTGCTGAGGTAGGCCATTCTAAAAAGAAACCTCCTTTTGGATGTTTTTTTTTTTTTTTGAGAATGGACATTTTCTCTGCCGCCACTTTCAGCGTTTAGGGCCTTACGCCAAAAGGGGACTTAGATGTTTTTTGTTTTTTATTATGCCCCTCCACACTTTTAGGATATCCTCTCTTGTTCAGGTTTCTCTTTAACCTTCTTGCTTCCTTTTTGAAAGCATGCTAATTAGAACATATTCTCTTGTATCTAACGAACTGCAAATATGAGGGAGTGCTGAAAAGTTCTCGGCCCAACCAAGACGAGAACGACGTAAATATGGTTCAATCAATGATCTAAAACAATGTCAAAAACAAAGAATTTTGTTTCTGCAAATCGGCACTTAACAAATTAAGATAACACTCTTTTCAGCTACAGTAGCAAAATAACGCTCAGAATTTAGAAAGTTGGTTAGTCAGGCTGAGAACTTTCCAGCAACCCCTTGTAAGGGAAATTCTTTTTCATTGCTATAGGATGACAGCTTTTAAATTGCAAAAGTGTGTTAGGGTCCATTGGCTTCACAAAAGCTTTAGTGCTCCTTTCACGAAGGTGCGCTAGCGTTTTTAGCACACGCACTGGATTAGCACACGCTATAGCGCGCGCTAGCTGAAAAACTACCGCCTGCTCAAGAGGAGGCGGTAGCGGCTGGTACGCGTACCATTTTAGTGTTTAACGTATCTTCATAGGGGCATCTCAACATCTAAAAAATGAAGATTATGATCAGATCAAACTGTGCTATCAAATCAGCTGCCCAGATATTTCCTAAAACAAAAAGTATAAAAGTTTAAGTAATTCTAACACAGGAAACAAACTGCTGATTGTTAATAACACAAAATACAAAAATGAGTGTTTCATATTGTTTCAGTTTTTCAGGATTCAGCCTAAATATTAGACAAATGCCAACAAACAGGATACTATGACATCAGCCCCGAATAATGATGGACCTGCTGGAATATGATTCCTTCCTTAAAAGTGTCTATTGTATTTTATATGAAGACTTTACTATAGACAGGAGGATTTTGGATGGGTGATTGCTGTTTTTAATATGGAGAGTCCTATATTGGTATCATACAAAAACTAAATCCTCTCTCTTCTCATAAGTACTACTTCGAACCTTTGCTCAGTGATCCTGTTCCGTATGCTTTCAAGAGCTCTCCCCACCCCCCACCCCTACTGCCTAAGGCTTGTTCTTCTTGGTTTCCAGCTGAAAATCTGTGCTCTGTGAAACAAAACCCTGACTAATTTCCGAACTCAAGTAAGCACTGCATCACAGCATCAGCTAATTTCCTCAAAACATCAGCACATAATGATAGGCCCCCTGAGATCCCTGTCCTGACTCAGCTCAGTATGACAGATTGAAGATGCTTTTCCTACAGAACTCAAACTCAAGGTTGACAGGGCTTCTTCTGGGAATGAAACTCATTTTTTCAAAGGCTGGACCAACTGCAGGTCAAGTGTGGTGCTTACTATCAAAAAACAAGACTTTTCCTGTTGCCTTGTCGGTGTGCTTTAATGTTCATCTAATGCGATTAGCCATTACCAATACAATTGTACAAAGTTTCAAGGAAACTGCCTACATACATATTATTTTACTAGTCTTATAGCCCATTACATTAACGGGTGCTAGAATATATGTGTCTGTGTCTGTCTTTATTTCTTTCTCTCTCTCTCTCTCTCTCTCTCTCCTTAGCCGCTTTCTGTATTTCTATCTTTCTTTCTTTCTGTCTTTCTTTTTCCTCGGCTGTCCACCCATTCTCCCTTCCTTTTACCTTCCCTGCTTCACTGCTCCCCTTATCCAGCAGCAGCCCTTTTCTCCTCCCCCCCACCCCCCTTTCTCTTCCCCTGTCCAGCAGTACCCCTTACCTGCTCCCCGGTCCAGCAGTAGGCCTCCCTTCCTTTTTCTCCCCTCCCCCCTGTCTCTTCCCCTGTCCAGCTGCACCCCTTACCTCGTGTCTGTCCTCTGCCGACAGCCGCCTCAAGCCGCTGTGGCCTGCAGCCGCCGACAGCCGCCGCGGCCTGCAGTCACTGACAGCCGCCGCGGCCTGCAGCCGCCGACAGCCACCGCAGCCTGCAGGTGCCGACATCCGCCGCGGCCAACATCTGCCTTGGGAGAGAGAGAGATGCGCGTGGTAAGCGCGCAAGCGCACTCCTACCTGCAGGGACCCACAGCACACAGAAAACGGAACACGCTGGTAAGAGTGCGCATGCGTGCTTAGGCTTTTATTATATTAGATACACTGAACATCTGACCCCACTTATTGCCCAATTTTATTTGAACAGAAATATCCACTTTATATTCATTTGGCTTGATCTCTTCTACTCCTAGATCTCTATGTATGTTCTTAATTAAACATCAGAAGAAAAATAAATAATTCATACTGGTAGAGCTACCTACCCCTAAAACTCAATAATTAATCCCAAGTAAATGACAACTGTGGTGTAATTTATTCTCTGCTGTTTGGCTACAGTTTTGAAGAAACACTGACTCAGAATTAGGGAGCAATCTAACTTCAGATCTGGAAAGCATATGTTTTACTTGCACTGTTTAATCCAAAAGCCTGGGAAAAGGAGCCCACAGTATTTCTAATATTCTTCATCTATATATATAAAATCGGAGGTATGTATGTGTGTATGTGTGTGTGCATGTGTGTATGTGCCGCGATCACGCAAAAACGGCTTGACCGATTTGAACGAAACTTGGTATGCAGATCCCTCACTACCTGGGATGATATGTTCTGGGGGTCTCGCGGCCCACCTGCACACGTGGGCGGAGCTACAAACAGAAAATCAGATTTCACCCATTCATGTCAATGGAAAAAATGTAAAAAGCTGCCAACGCAAAAACGGCTTGCCCGATTTGAACGAAACTTGGTATGCTGATCCCTCACTACCTGGGGTGATATGTTCTGTGGGTCTTGCGGCCCACCTGCACACGTGGGCGGAGCTACAAACAAAATCTGATTTCACCCATTCAAGTCAATGGAAAAAATGTAAAAAGCTGTGGGACCGATTTGAACGAAACTTGGTATGCCGATCCCTCACTACCTGGGGTGATATGTTCTGGGGGTCTCGCTGCTCACCTGCACACGTGGGCGGAGCTACAAACAGAAAATCAGATTTCACCCATTCAAGTCAATGGAAAAAATGTAAAAAGCTGCCAACGCAAAAACGGCTTGCCCGATTTGAACGAAACTTGGTATGCTGATCCCTCACTACCTGGGGTGATATGTTCTGTGGGTCTCGCAGCCCACCTGCACATGTGGGCGGAGCTACAAACAGAAAATCTGATTTCACCTATTCAAGTCAATGGAAAAAATGTAAAAAGCTGTGGGACCGATTTGAACGAAACTTGGTATGCAATTCCCTCACTACCTGGGGTGATATGTTCTGGGGGTCTCGCGGCCCACCTGCACACGTGGGCGGAGCTACAAACAGAAAATCATATTTCACCCATTCAAGTCAATGCAAAAAATGTAAAAAGCTGTGGGACCGATTTGAACGCAAATTGGCATGCAGATCCCTCACTACCTGGGGTGATATGTTCTGGGGGTCTCATGGCCCACCTGCACACGTGGGCGGAGCTACAAACAGAAAATCAGATTTCACCCATTCACGTCAATGGAAAAATGTAAAAAGCTGTGGGACCGATTTGAACGAAACTTGGTATGCAGATCCCTCACTACCTGGGGTGATATGTTCTGGGGGTCTCGCTGCCCACCTGCACTCGTGGGCGGAGCTACAAACAGAAAATCAGATTTCACCCATTCAAGTCAATGGAAAAAATGTAAAAAGCTGTGGGACCGATTTGAACAAAACTTGGTATGCAGATCCCTCACTACCTGGGGTGATATGTTCTGGGGGTCTCGCGGCCCACCTGCACACATGGGCGGAGCTACAAACAGAAAATCTGATTTCACCCATTCAAGTCAATGGAAAAAATGTAAAAAGCCGTGGGACCGATTTGAACGAAACTTGATATGCAGATCCCTCACTACCTGGGGTGATATGTTCTGGGGGTCTCGCGGCCCACCTGCACACGTGGGCGAAGCTACAAACAGAAAATCAGATTTCACCCATTCAAGTCAATGGAAAAAATGTAAAAAGCTGTGGGACCGATTTGAACAAAACTTGGTATGCAGATCCCTCACTACCTGGGGTGATATGTTCTGGGGGTCTCGCGGCCCACCTGCACACGTGGGCGAAGCTACAAACAGAAAATCAGATTTCACCCATTCAAGTCAATGGAAAAAAATGTAAAAAGCTGTGGGACCGATTTGAACGAAACTTGGTATGCAGATCCCTCACTACCTGGGGTGATATGTTCTGGGGGTCTCGCGGCCCACCTGCACACATGGGCGGAGCTACAAACAGAAAATCTGATTTCACCCATTCAAGTCAATGGGAACAATGCAAAAAGCTGTGGGACCGATTTGAACGAAACCTGATATGCAGATCCCTCACTACCTGGGGTGATATGTTCTGGGGGTCTCGCGGCCCACCTGCACACGTGGGCGGAGCTACAAACAGAAAATCAGATTTCACCCATTCATGTCAATGGAAAAAATGTAAAAAGCTGTGGGATCTCCAGTTATTTTACTTAGCAACCTTGACCCACCAAAACTTTGCAATGGCACAAGGCTTTGTGTAAAGAGGTTACTGTCCAATGTAATTGAAGCGACTATCTTAACCGGAAAGGGACAAGGTGGAACCATATTTATCCCGCGGATACCACTTATTCCAACAGATCTTCCTTTTCAATTTAAGAGATTGCAAATTCCAGTGAGACTTGCATTCTCTATCACAATCAACAAATCACAAGGACAGACTATTACATACTGTGGAGTGGATTTAAGATCCCCCTGTTTTTCCCATGGACAACTCTATGTTGCTTGCTCAAGGGTGGGTTCGCCCAAGAATGTATATGTTCTTGCTCCTGGGGGTGAAACTAAAAATGTTGTTTATAATCAAGTTTTGTGTTAGTAATATTTCACATTATTATTTGAATATTGTACTTTTTATAAAGCTGTAAAAAAATAATTTATTTCACCACTATAAAGTATCTTTTTTTGAATCCATTTACAGTGTTATTGCTATAATTAAATACCCGTGCAACGCCGGGGCATCAGCTAGTATTCTATAAGTGTGCACACAACTTTTTCAATGCCTCTGACACGTCCATATCCCTCCCATGGCCGTATATATCCCTTTTCAGATACATGCTAAGGGAGTTAAGAGCTCTGCCTTATAGAATAACAAGCAGCCAGATGTGTGTGCAGATTCCAGTGGGTGCCAATTAACCTCAATGATTGGTTGTTAGCACCCAATGATTGAAAATTCTGAGCTTGCTATTCAACTCATTTGTGCATGCATCTCAGGAGTGCACACAAATTTGAGTGTGCAAATCTGGACATCATATATAGAATCTGAGGGCAAGCACTCCCGCATTAACTTTGCTTTAGCTAGTTAGCAAGGTTCATAGACAATTGCGCGCAAGACAATCACGCGCGGACAAAATCGCGCAGACAACTGAGCGCAAGACAACTGAGCGCAAGACAAATGAGCGGAAGACAATTGAGCGTTAAGACAAGTGAGCGCAAAGACAACCGAGCGTGAGACATTTGAGCGCAAGACAATTGAGCGGAACTTATTTACCGAAATGTGCACGAGCGGGACAACTGAGCGCAAGACAACTCAGCGCAAGACAACTCAGCGCAAGACAACTGAGCGCAAGACAACTCAGCGCAAGACAACTGAGCGCCAACAACTGAGCGCAAGACAACTGGGCGCAAGACAACTCAGCACAAGACAACTCAGCGCAAGACAACTCAGCGCCAGCAATTCAGCGCAAGACAACTGAGCGCAAGACAACTGAGCGCAAGACAACTGAGCGCCAACAACTGAGCGCAAGACAACTGGGCGCAAGACAACTCAGCGCAAGACAACTCAGCGCAAGACAACTCAGCGCAAGACAACTCAGCGCCAACAACTGAGCGCAAGACAACTGGGCGCAAGACAACTCAGCGCAAGACAACTCAGCGCAAGACAAATGAGCGTGAGACATTTGAGCGCAAGACAATTGAGCGGAACTTATTTACCGAAAGGTTCATAGACAATTGCGCGCAAGACAATCACACGCGGACAAAATCGCGCAGACAACTCAGCGCAAGACAACTCAGCGCAAGACAACTGAGCGCAAGACAACTCAGCGCCAACAACTGAGCGCAAGACAACTGGGCGCAAGACAACTCAGCACCAACAACTGAGCGCAGGACAACTGGGCGCAAGACAACTCAGCGCAAGACAACTCAGCGCCAGCAACTCAGGTGCCACTGCGCTGAGCTCAGTTGTCTGCGCGCGGCCTTTGTCCTGGCGTGGTCTTGACCTGACACTGTTAAAGCAGAGATGATAGGAATGGGAGAGGGACAAGGACAGCAACATAACTCATAGGGACAGGATGGTGAAATTTAGTTCCTGTGTCATTCTCATATTTGAACAAGAGTTTAATAAATCAAAGTAACAGGGTGGCCAGGTTACCCAGTTCCAGGCTGCAGATTTTGGGATAGTTCTCAGTTTTTGACCCAGGTGTTTTGTCCCGTTACCAGACACATTCATTAGGGAATGTGAGATCTGTAATAGTGGAAGGTAAATGGGCATAGTGGGTGTTTGCATTGGGGTCATAATGAAATGCCCATAGTCTGATGCCTGCAGTGTCTATTCATCTGATCCATCTGTCAAATGCTAAGTTTCATTATTTCTAAGTAATCATTTATTTGTGTTTGTTTTGCATGATATGTTTGTTTTATGAATTCTCAAAATTTTGTAAAGCTGAATTCGCTTAATGATCTTTACATGACAGAATATATGTTTTAAGTGTTTATGAAGGTCATTATCTCTTTTTCTTTGTTTGTTTAAATTGTTATTCATTTTCAAACTTACAATAAGTGTCTTCACGCTCTGTCGTCTTCACGCTCAGTTGTCTTCAGGTCCAACAGATTCCAAAGATTAAAGACAAGCTTCACTGAAACCCCCCCCCCCACCCGAATAAAAACCAAACAAAACTGTCCACAATTTGTTTGCAGTCTTCTAGTTATTAAGTTTATGAAGTGTCTTAATATGTTAAAAGAGAATAATAACCAATTTGTTAAATGGCAACCTTAGTCATTATAAGTCATTAAAAGTTCATAATGTCATTGGAGTTTGTGAGTGTAAAATAAATTCTGGAATCAATCAATAGTTGTATTATAATGCTTTTATTTCTGGGTAACTGTATTATTGAAGAAAGCATAATACAGTGAGCATAGGTCTCCCAGGGCAAAGTTAAATGCAAAGTAAGTATTATTGAACACAAGTAAACAGAAAGAGAAGTATTCGTTATAGATCAAGTACTAGCAAAACCAGATCTTTACCTATAACGGACACGGTCAGGCAGCGAAAGGAAGGCGGGCTGTTCAGAGGACATATATAATGTGGAAACGTAACCATAGTAACGAAAATGCATTCATGTGACTTGTATTTAAATGCTGTTCGGAGAATACATATCATGAGATAACATAACCATGGTAACAAAAATGCATTCACACGTTGACGTGATGACGTGTTCACGTGCTGTACGTGCGCATGTCCTTTGATTGGCAAGCGGCCTCTAGTGGCGCGCTGAATTGTCATGGCGCTGAGTTATCTTGCGCGCAATTGTCTTGCGCTGAGTTGTCGCTGCGCTCAATTGTCTAGCGCGCAAATGTCTTGCGCTGAATTGTCTTGGCGCTTAGTTGTCTTGCGCTGAATTGTCTTAGCGCTGATTTGTCTGCGTGATTTTGTCTGCGCGCGATTGTCTTGCGCGTTTTTGACCTGTCACCAGTTAGCAAGTAGCAAGTATAATGCACTAACTGACTAATGCTTCCACACTTACTCTCTACCCATACCATGCTCCCTGAATGAGAAATTATTATTGAAATTGTTTGTTGAAAGCTTCTATACCACTACTAATAACTGGGAAGTCAACTCAGAGCAGTTTACATGAGCTTTTGTGATGGTGTTACAATACATGATCTTCTTGTAAAATTACTATTTTCTGGGATGGATGTCAGTACTAATTTACACCATAATCAATGTATGAGCTTCTGTAAAGATGTTACAATACAGAGTTAGAGTTTTCTGAGATAGTTTTTGATGCCGATATAATTAAATCATAAACAATCAACCTATTTATTTGCACCTATATATATACCATAATCAGTCTACCTACTTTTACATATACATATATTGTGACCGGGCGTGGCCATGGACCAGGCTCAGAACACACAAACCTCAACTGAGCGAAGGCAAGATAGTTGGTAGCTTTGGGTAACCACAAGAAAAAGGTTCAAGTAGTGCAACTCAAATAAGCTGCAAACATTTAGCTTTTATTTAGTTCATCATATAAGCATATGCAAAAAACACAAACATTAAGGGCTTGGTCCTTCAAAACACAGGGCCTTTTATCTAGGCCCAACAGGCAAATGTCCTTCAATTCCCACCCAGGTCAGACTCAGCAATATCTGTTCAAACTTCTGTTCAAATTGTCCTCTTTCTTCCATTCCCCATGTGCACCATCTCTCTTTCACTCTCACTCATGCACTCATGCCCAATTTTCCCTTTCCAGTTCTCCTATCCCAGCATCTTTCCTTCCCTCCCTCCTTCGATCCATCCATTCATGCCCCCTTCCTCTCTCCCTTTTCTGTCCAAAGTTCATGTTCCCTCCTTTCCTACTATGTCCCAATTTGTCTTCCTTCCTCCTTCCAGCCTTTATCCCAAGTTCGTGCCCCCCCTTCCTTCCTTGGTCCAATGCATGCGCATGCGTGTTTTGTGGCCCAACTATTTTGGAGCCCCCCTCCCTCAAGACTGTACCAGAGTTGTCCAGATCAGCCACCTCCTTCCTGCCGCACTTCTTCACAGGGCTACGGGCACACTGCACATGATTGACCCAGAAGCCTTCTCTCTGATGTTAGCTCTGACGTCGGAGGGAAGGCTTCTGGGTCAGCTACTGAAGGCATGCTTGGAGCATTGCACGCTGCTTGGTGGAGGTGTGAATGCAGCTGGAGGGCAGGAAAAGGAGGCATACAGATATTGGAGCCCCTCGAGGTGCCTTTAACCCCACGGGATCCCGAGGGATGTCCCCATGTGATCCCCATGACCCTAACGGGTCCCCACAGAATCCCCTTAACCCAAAGGGATCCCCACGAGATCCCCACAGCTTCCGCAAGATTTCCGTCATCCCTGTTCCCGTGCAGCTTTCTATGTTGTAGGTCCCCCAACGATGGCCAAGGTTCTGTGTAAAAAAAAAAAAACCACACTGCTTCAGGGCAAGGGACACATATGAACTCAACACTGAGGATTGGGTTGAGAATCCTTGCTCTAAGTACAAAGACAAAGCACTAGAACTGAATTCAGCATTATTTCCCTAGTAGTTATGACATATACCACAGCTCAAAAAGAAACCCAAAATACAATAAAAGTAAAATATTGTTTTCAGTTGGTCAATGTTGTAATCTTTTAAAATGAAAGAAATAAATTGCATATTTATGACATGGGTATTTCATTTTTAACGCTGTGAGATCATTATATTCCACTATATAAGCACCAGGTGGCCATAAACTAATGCTTTTCTTTCACTCTGTCTGGCCTAAAAAACAAGACAGCATAAAATGAAGTTATCCTGGGTTCACTAGGTCAACAGATTGTGCCAAATAGGCATGATTTTCTGTTTGCTGATTGGGTATTCATTTTAAAAGAATGGCTCTTGACAATGCCTGCTCTCAGGTGGGGTACTTATAGTGGTATATACCAACAACTCTTCTGAGAATGGCTTTTGGAAGAGGCAGGCAAGGTGCATGACTGCTCAGCACGCGGTATATCAATGCACCTTGTCAGTGAGCCCTTGTGCTACTTCCAAGATACTACCACTAGAGGTCACCGATACTATTTTGAACCTGGCGCCAGCAGGAGCAAGAGAGATTGGGATCACTCCTGCCTTGACTTCATTAGACCCTAGGTATCAGGAAGTTTGGGGAAGAGGGGGGCCTAAAGGGGAAGGAAGGGGGATTTGGGGAAACAGGGGGGCATTTGGGGAAAAACTGTCATGGTGAGACCATCTGGAGGGTGAGCTGACTAGGAAGTAGCTTTGTGGCCCGGAGCTCCTGAGATGTAAAAATATGGTCAGATTTTTGCTGGCAGTATTTTTCCAGCAATAACATGGGTTGTGGTGTTCACTGCAAGACGCACTATTTGATTTGCATGCTTTTCCTCTCATTACTATGTAGCCATAGTACCCAATATTAATATGCATTACCGTAACACAACACACATTAAGTGCAAATAACGCGCTTTAGGAATGTAACGTACCTCAATAGCTACATCCCTTGATGTGGACAAGTGCAAAGTGCAACACATAGGGGAGAATATCCTACATAAAAGTATAAAATCCTGGGTTCTGACTGAGTTAGGAGTCATCACTAAAGAAACATTTTTAAGTCATTGAAGATAAGAAGTTGAAATTTTAGGGTTTGGGACTTTTCATCTCAGTGTGCTGCAGTTGCCAAAAACTAGAAAAATAATAGACTTTTAGGATTTATTCAGAATGGAATGAAGAATGCAATTGAGAATATTATTATTGCTCTACATAGTCCTATAATGAGAGCATACCTTGAGATTTATGGACAGTTTTACTTGTCCCACCTCAGAAAGGACAATAAAGAACTAGAAAAGATTCAGATAAAAATGATAAAGGGATGGAAAACCTCCCTTATGAAGAAAGGCTAAGCAGGTAAAGGGTCTTCACATTGGTAAAGAAATGGCCAAGACAGAAAATGATGACTTATAAAAATCATAAATGGAGGAGAATGATGGTTTAACCTTTCACAAACAAAAGGTTGACCCTTAGGGCTCCTTTTACTAAGGTATGCTAGTGTTTTTAGCGCACGCAGCAGATTAGCGTGCTAGAACGAATGCCAGCTCAATGCATGGCATTGTTGCACGTGCTATTCTGCACGTTAAAGCCCTAACGCAGCTTAGTAAAAGGAGCCCTTAATGTCATAACCATTATATAAGAAGTTATACTTATATAGTCAAACCTTGGTTTGAGAGCATAATTCGTTCCAGAAGCATGCTTGAATCCAAAGCACTCGTATATCAAAGCAAATTTCCCCTTAGGAAATAATGGAAACTCAGACGATTCATTCCATAACCCAAAAACTTTAATACAAAATACTATAAGTACTCATATTGCAAGACCTTGCTTGTTTAGAACAGTCACTACATTCCCACAGCGTCAGAGAGATAAGAACCATCAGTTCAGTTGTGATGTGTGTACAGTGCTCCCCCGCAAATTCACGGTCGGTGGTTCACGGTCCCGGTCATTCACGGTATTTTCCGACCGCAAATGAATGGCAGAGGAGGCAGGAAAGGGCAGCCGGAGCGACAGCGAGTGAAGGAAATCACTCTCTGTATGCTCTGACCGCCTCTTCCTGTACTAGAGTCGGGCCTTACCAATCAGGAGCTGCGTGTCAAAGCAGCTCCTGATTGGTGAGGCCCGACTAGTATAGGAAGAGGCGGTCGGAGCATACAGCGAGTGATTTCCTTCACTCGCTGGCGCTCCAGCTGCCCTCTCCTATCTCCCCTGCCTAAAAACTGTATTCGCGGTTTTTAGAAATTTGCGGGGGTTCCTTTCGGGGGAGTACTTTATACTGTATGTACTTGTATTGCAAGACCTTGCTTGTATATCAAGTTAAAATTTAATAAAATGTTTTGCTTGTCTTGCAAAACACTTGCAAACCAAGTTACTTGCAATCCAAGGCTTTACTGTACTTCTATTCATTTTAATAATCAATAGATCCAATTTATTTTTTAGCCTGTGATCCATGAGTTTCTGTATCAAGACCTTCAGGGTATGCATTTATTTCCCAAGATTCTATTTACTTATTTATTCATTTTATAGGTTTTCTTTTCCGTTTCAATTTTTTGTCCTCGGCTTCCCCTAGGCATGCTCTATCCATCACGGCCGCTGTCATGTATCTCACAAATGATGAATGAGGCACCTTTTTCTATCAATCACATCACTTTTTAAATAAGATGCTCACAGCATCTCTTCGGTCACTTTTATAAATATATTACACTTCATTATATAAACACACTTATAGATTTAATTACACTTATCCAGACACCAGTCACTATTTATAAGTTTATGAAAATCCACTTCATTTAATGCACATCTTTTGCACGATCTACTGCACATAAATCATTTCACTAATTTAGGGTACAATCCATTTATCATATTGTCATTTATAGGACCCCTGAGGAAGACAGTTATGTCGAAACACACACCGTGTTGGGTCCATAGTCCCCAACGTTTTGGGTCTTAGGTATTCCTTTTGTGGATTATTGGATTGAACTTGTAATAATGCCTGCATCTTAAACATCATCTTCTTCACAGTGTTTTTATCAGGTTTAACCTTTCAAACAAGAGGACACACCATGACACCAACAACAAGCAAACAAAAAACAAATTATAGAAAGTTTTTCTTCACACAGGTGCACAAATAAGAACAGTAGTTACTAATGGGTAGTGTTATATTTTTCTTCAGGAAACCCCAGACACACCACCACAAAGCCTCCTCTCGTCTTCCAGACGAGCTCCAGCCACATCTGGAGGGCCTGGAGCATGCACAGATGTGTGTGACATCATCCACATAGGCTCAGAGGCCCTTCAGATGCAGCTGGAGCTCGTTGGGGCTTTATAAAACCCAGACAAATACCGGGTTTTGGAAAGTAAATCTGGAAGCCCAGACATGGGACTATGGACCCAACATGGTCCGTGTTTCGACAAAACTGTCTTCTTCAGGGGTCCCTAAAGGTCCTGGCATGGAAACACGTGGATCAGAGGCTAAAAGCGACTCTTGGCAAAACTCTGCGCAGTTGAGGAGCCGCTGATCCACGTGTTTCCGTGCCAGGACCTTTAGGGACCCCTGAAGAAGACAGTTTTGTTGAAAACAGACTGTGTTGGGTCCATAGTCCCCCATGACTTGGGTTCTTAATATTTTTTTTCATGGATTATTGGATTGGACTTTTAATAAAGCCTGCATCTTGATCATCTTCTCCACGGTGTCTTTGGTTTTATCACATTGTTACTGAATAGCACGTTTTCAGATTGGTACCCAAATTATAATTATTGTTAATTAAATTCTAGTTAGATTCATTAATTAAATCATTGGAGCCAGATACCTAGTTATTTTGGGTGCCGATCTGGGATCCGAATCTAAATGGGGGTATCTTTTATGGAATCTAAGAGAAAATGCAAACTGAATAACACAGCTTGGTTTAACATCACAAGCTGTGTTATTTGTGGAAATATGATGCCAATTTTAAGCTGATATTAGGGGGACACTTGATGAAGTTACAGGGAAATACTTTTAAAACTAATTGGAGGAAATTTTTTTTCACTCAGAGATAGTTAAGGATGTGGTAAGAGCGGATAGCGTAGCTGGTTTTAAGAAAGGTTTGGACAAGTTCCTGGAGGAAAAGTCCATAGTCTGTTATTGAAAAAGACACAGGGGAAGCCACTGCTTGCCCTGTATCGGTAGCATGGAATATTGCTACTCCTTGGATTTTGGCCAAGTACTAGGGACCTGGATTGGCCACCGTGAGAACAGGCTACTGGGCTTGATGGACCATTGGTCTGACCCAGTGGGGCTATTCTTATGTTCTTATGTAGCAAAAGGCCATTAACTACAATTTGATATTACCAGAGAGCCTCTTAGGAGGGAAGTCTCAACATGGGCTACTGGTAAGTTAGGTTATTTTTCTACAAGTCGGAAAATTACCTGGCCTAATTTACTAGCACTTATCTTGGATGACTAGCAACATTTACGTTTGCTACAGCTATCCTCCACCCTTAATCATACCTACTTTTCAGGTGGGCATCGTTAGGTGTCAGAGGGCGCCTCGACTTAGGCATCACCAGGCGCCACACAAATATCCACCCATAAGTTCAATTATACTGGACAACAAAGTTTTTGCTTCTTCAACACTTTCGGGTATATCTTACAGATGTTTGGCTGCTGATCCCGAAAATCACATTTAAAATGACGTATCACGTACCATTTTAACAATAAAGTACATTTTTACCATTTGTTGCCCAGCATTATCAATTAAAATAATTCTTAAAATCGGTTTGGTCAATTACCACGCCATATAACCGATTTTAAAAAATTAACTTTTGTGCAGATTTGTTAGGTGTCACTAGGCATCTACAATTAGGGTGCCTAGTGGCACCTAACATAGACGCTGTTTATAGAATCTGACCCTACGTGTTAGGTTAGTATGAAGTTGGAACAAGAGACTCTTTGTCGAAGACTATGAATTAGGTCATAGAAAGAAATATTAAGTGAGGTTACAGAAATATTCCAGTCATCTCTGCAAGTAAACAACTAATATCATATATCAGGAGAAGGCACATGATAAGCTGCATTCTGCACATTCACCCCTGAGGGAGTGGAATGCATGAGAAGTGATCTACAAAAATTAGAAACTTGAGTTAATTCTTGGCAGTTAAGTTTTAATGAAGAAATATAGGGTGATGCATTTGAGGTGATTGGAGATGAGAGGCTGACATACATGAACTAGGAGAAACCTTGGGACGATAGTTTCCGAGAATTTCAAAGTGTCAAAACAATTTGACAATGCAGTAAGCCAAAGCCAAAAGGATGTTTGGCTGAATAGAGAAGAGCGTGACCAGCAAAAAAAAGGGAGGTGAAATGCCGCTGTTCAAGTCACTGTTGAGATCATATTTAAAGTATTGTGTTCAGTTTTGGAAGCTGTACCTTGCCCAGGACATTAAAAAAAATCTTCAAAGCCATTCAGAAGAGGGTGACCAGAAGTTGTACGAGGAGATTTGAAGACTTAAATAATGTAAATCCTAGAGGAGAGGAAGGACGGGATATATAATACAAACATGTAAATTCTTGAAAAAGAGTAAGGAACAAAATATCCTTTTCCATAAACAGAGAGACTATAGAACTAGATGGTGTGAATTGAAGTTGCAAGGAGGGAAACTTAAAAAGCAGCATCAGGAAATGCTTTTTCAGGGAGAGGGTGATAAATACTTGTAATGAAGTAGCTGGGTTGAAAACAGTGTCTGAATTCAAAAAACATGGGAGAAGATTAAATCTTCCCTATATGGCATATAGGCTTATAGGTATATACAATGTACCTGCACCTTTTTTTACCTGCAGCTCTGTGTTCAGTAGCATTTCTCCCTCCTCTCTTCTACCCCATGGTCCTCCAAAACTAGTGAGTCACCGGCATCCAGGAAAATACACTACTTCCTACTGCAAGGACTGCTGTCTGCTGCTGTCCCACCCACAGGAAATTGCATCAGAGGAGGTGGGGTAGCAGCAGAGAAAAGCCCCAGAGGAAAGTAGTGTATTTTCCACAATGCTGGTGACTCACTACTAAATAGTGACATAGTAATCATTACTACAGTAATTCTGAGGTTATTTTGCCCGGTATTATCATGGTAGCGGTAGACTGTTCTGCAGTAGTGCTGCAGGAATGGGAACTGCTGTCTTGGTAAAACTGCAGCAATAAAGACAAAGGGCACCCTCCCCAAATCTACCTTTTAACATTCCTGATGATCTAGTAGCCTCTTCAGAGGCAGGAAAGAACCCAACTCTTTCTGCCCTTACTATAGCCGCCACTGCCACTTTGAAGATTTTCAAGATGGCTGCCCAGACTTCATGCAGCTTCACTCTTTACTCACTACTTTTGGAGGACTGTGAGCAGGAGCCAGACATGAAGGGAAAAGGAGACATACCATACAGGTTGGAATGGGGGAAGAGAGGGAGAGATCAAATGGTGAGGGTAAAAGAAACCAGAGGTAGAAGGGAGAGAGAAATGGATGGGGATATACTGTATAAAGGAAGGTAAGAAGGGTGTGGATACTATAGAGATGAATTCACTAGAAGTAGGTCATGTCAGACAAATCTGATCAATTTCTTTGACTGGGTGACCAGAGAATTGGATAGAGGGAGTGTGCTACATATGATGTACAGTATTTAGATTTTAGCAAAACCTTTGACAGTGTTCTACACAAACATCTAATAAATAAACTTGAGTGCCCTCGGGATGGGCTCCATAGTGATGGGCTGGATCGGAAACTAGTTGAGTGGAACACGACAGAGGGTAGTAGTAAATGGAGATTGCTCTGAGGAAAGGGATGTTACCAGTGGTGTGCCTCAAGGTTCTGTTCTTGAACTGTTCTTTTAACATTTTTATAAGCGATATTGCAGAAGGGCTGTCAGGTAAGATGTGCCTTTTTGCAGATGATGCCAAAATCTGCAATAGAGTAAACACCCTGGTTGATGTGAATAACATGAAGAAAGACCTAACAAAGCTTGAAGAATGGTCTGTAATTTGGCAGCTAAAATTTAATGCTAAGAAATACAAGGTCATGCATTTGGGCGGCAAAAACCTGAGGTAACGGTACAGTTTAGGGAGTGAAGAACATAAGTGCATGACAGAAGAGCGGGACTTGGGTGTGATTGTATGTGATGATCTTAAGGTGGCCAAACAGGTTGAAAAGGTGACGGCGAAAGCTAGAAGGATGTTAGGGTGCATAAGGAGAGGCATGGCCAGGAGGAAAAAGGAGGTATTGATGCCCCTATATAAGACTTTGGTGAGATCTCATTTAGAATATTGTGTACAATTCTGGAGACTGCACCTTCAAAAAGATATAAAAAGGATGGAGTCAGTCCAGAGGAAGGCTACTAAAATGGTGTGTGGTCTTCTTCATAAGGTGTATGGATACAGACTTAAAGATCTCAATATTTAAGGAGGAAAGGCGGGAGAGGGGAGATATGATAGAGACATTTAAATACCTACATGGCGTAAATGCCATGAGTCAAGTCTCATTTGAAAGGAAGCTCTGGAATGAGTGGGCATGGGATAAAGTTAAGAGGTGATAGGCTCAGGAGTAATCTAAGGAAATATTTTTTTACAGAAAGTGTGGTAGATGCGTGTAAAAATCTCCCTGAAGAGGTGATGAAGACAGTGACTGTCTGAATTCAAGAAAGTGTGAGATAGGTATGTGGGATCTCTTAGAGAGAGAAAAAGATACTGGTTACTGCAGATGGACAGAATGGATGGGCATTTGCTTTATCTAGAAATACAAACAATAAGAGTAGAATACCACTCAAGCAGACTCTACATCTCAGTATACTCAAATTATTCTTCTATAGTTTTTGCAAATAGCTTTTTATACCTTTTTAATTTTTACATTTTTATATAATTATCCAACTAAATGGCCTCAGAAATGGAGCCTACGCATAACGACACAGTCATCAACTGGAAAATCTGCGTAGTGTATAAGCTCCTGCTCCAATCATTGGCCTCTACTCTAACAACTTATTTACTTGCTAACTTTACTTAGTAGAGCAACCCCACACCTTATAGTGCTAAAGGCTTAATAACATTAAATTGGGTACTCAATATCAGAATTACTGTGTGTAAAGTCCACATTTGAAAAACTCGACCAAGCAACTTATCTTGTTAGTTGAGTGTTCTTCATAGTCGAAGTTTAAGCAATAAAATTTCCAAACATTCCGTTCACCAACGCGGCCAGCGTTTCGCGGGTATATTATACAACCGCTGCATCAGGGCCATCGGAACATTCACACACACATCCTAACTCAATCCACTTCTGCGCCTCGCCGAAGGCTGCGTCCGAAGGGGATTCTTGCAGGTGGCGGATGTCTTCCAGCTGCGCGCCGGCGCTGGCCATTTGCGGGAAAAGCAAACCGACCCGGGCTCTACCATGCCAGATCCTCGTCGGGCAGGCGCGGGGAGAAGCCACCCAGCGCCCTTTGCTGCTCTCTCGACGGGCAGTGCCACGGGCTCCGATCTGCAGGGGGGGGCGGCTGCCTGCTGTAACCGCAAACGTTTGTCCCCTTCGCGGAGGGGACAAACGTTTGTCCCCTTCCCATTTGCTTTATCTGCCATAATGTTTCTATATATATACTGGCCCCACCCCTAATATTGCCCTGTATGACTGCCGGTACCTTTTTCCTATTGAAAAAAGCACTGAGTATAAGGCAAAGGATTTCAACCAAATCTTTAATACATACCCACCCAGGTTTTCAGGATATCCACAACAAATATGAGTGAGATAAATTTACATGGACTATCTTAATTGTATGCAAATCTAGCTCATATTCATTGTGGGTATCTTGAAAACCTGACTGACTAGTTGTGTCCTGAGGATTGCATTGAAAATCACTGGTGTAAGGCATTTCCTGGCAAATTAGGCATTTCTTGTCAAACTCGGCATGGATCCCCTCTATTCTGTAACACTGTGAGTTTCTTTTGTGAATGTCCCTGACCCACTCATGCTGAACCAAGGCACATTGCACCTAATTTCACATATACTTGGAAAGGCAAAAATCTTTCTGATAATGGACATAAACCCTATAATTCATTAATTAATTAACCCTGCAAGTTGAAGAAGAAGATTTCCAGCATCCAGCTGAAGGACCAGAATAATATACCACAAAGAAAACACCTGAATTGAGAGGCAGCACAGAGGAGATCTCACTCTTGGCCCTGATGAGAGGCTTCCATTCTGAAAGGGGAGAGAGGGCGAGAAACATCTTAACTGGGAATAGATAAGTATAAGCATTACATAATGTGGGCTAGACTGAATCATTTATTATTGTAAAGTATAAGATTTTTTTCAAATAATATAAGTCAAAAACCCTATGGATTGTACTGTATATATGGCATTCACATTTGGGCACCTAAATCTCTGCACAATCCTGAGATGCCCATGCAACTTACTTGGCTAATGAAGAGTCAACAAGCAATAACAGGCAGCTAATAACCAATTATTTATGTTAATTGGCATCAATTAGAATTGGCTTGCATTCTAATGTATAAAGCACTAGTCTTTAAGCCTGTTACATTAACGGGTGCTAGAATGTATGTATGTCTGTCTTTCATTCTTTCTTTCTCTCTCTCTCCCCTTGGCCTCTTTCTGTCTCTCTCTTTCCTCGGCTGTCAACCATCACCCCTTGCCTGTTCCACCTGTCCAGCAGTAGGCCTTCTCCCTACCTTTTACCTCCCCCTGTCCAGCAGCACTCCTTACCTGCTCCCCCTGTCCCTCTTCCCTGCTCCCCTTGTCCAGCAGCACTTCTTCCCTGCTCCCCAGACACTCTTCCCTACTCCCCCTGTCCAGCAGCACTTCTTGCCTGCTCCCCTGTTCCTCTTCCCTGTTCCCCTGTTCCTCTTCCCTGCTCTCCCTGTCCAGCAGCACTCCTTCTTTTCTCCCCCTGATCCTCTTCCCTGCTCTCCCTGCCCAGCAGCACTTCTTACTTTCTTCCCCTGACCCTCTTCCCTGCTCCCCCTGTCCAGCAGCACTCCTTACCTGCTCCCCCTGTCCAGCATGCGGCTCCTCTTCTTTAAAACAGCCTACCGGCTGTAACGAAACCTCGCAGGCCGCTCTGAGGCACAGTTGACATGGCCACTGTATGGTTGGGGTTTTTTTACTGTCTCTCTGTCTTTTTAATTGGCTACTGTATGTGTGCCTTTTTTTTTCCATCTATCTCCTTGGCTGTTGTTTGGTTGTTTGTATTTTTTTGTTCTCTGTCTCCTTGCCCGCTGTGTGTCTCTTTTTTTGTAGGGCCGTTTTGTAGGGCCGTGTCTGGCCGTGTAGGGCGGAAGCGGAAGACGGGGCCTCAGCGTTTTGTAGGGCCGGGTCTGGCGGCGCCGTGTAGGGCGGAAGCGGGAGGCGGGGCCTCAGCACCGGCCGGGCGACTCGCGCCGCCGGACCCCAGGAGCTCGAGGCCGGCGGCGGACATGCCTGGTGTGCCATGGTGCAGGAGGAACAGAGATCGGTGGCTATTTTGAAAGCAGCAGCGCGAGGTGGAGAGCAGGTGGTGACGTAAAATGCGCGCATGTGCACTCGTGTTTCCGCGATGGATCAGGGAACACGACTTTTGAGTACGCATGCGCGGCCTAGCATTTTATTATATTAGATGACGCCCAAATCCCATCGTGTACAACTCAAAAGTGGTGATGACCATAGAAGAGGCATGGGTGTGTCAGGGTGTTCCAAAAATTTTTGAACATTTTTACAGAATACTGGCTCTCCACATCCAATTTTGGCACTAGCATTTTATACCAGGTTTTAGCTGGTATAAGCTTCGCACAATTCTATAAGGGAATCACACTTTATGAACCACACTTAGCAATGGTCTTTTCCAGCTCCCATTTTTGAAAGCCATTTGTAGAATCTAGGGCTGAGTGAGGGATGTATTCTCTAAATAGCGCCATTAGTGGCAGCCGATTAGAAAAGCAGCACTGATCGTGTGTCAATCACGTGACATCACAGTTTAGAGAATTGCAACCATGTCAAAAGTAAGCAGCGGAAATGTAGGCCAGGGTTTTACATGGCCTGTAAAACCCTGATCCACTTTTCTGGCGCCTACTTTTGGCATAAACTACTCCTACTTTAGACGTAGGCACCTTTATGGACTGGAGTTGGATGCCATTATTTGTAGGCGCTTGCAAGTGCCTACATTTTTTAGAATTAGATTTTAATTGGTTTTATATGATGCAGTCAATTACCGCGCTGTTTATCACCAATTAAAACAAGTTAGGCAGTGGTAGGGCACCTACCATCACCTAACTGACGGCGCACTATAGAGACTTTGGGCTTCAGATATTTAACACCATGGCACTTCTTAAATTTCTGCAGCCAACCTTCTGAATATTCAGATTCACCATCAATGTTCAGTTCTTGGCTTGCTTCATTACCATCAAACCAGTCAATGGCATATGTTCACGCCTTCTTTGCCAAACCCACTCAATCAGCAAACAATCTAAATCTTAGGTTTTTGCCCTGTGCAATGTTTTTATGGCTTTCATTAATTTCTGGGGTATAGGGTTTGCCATTATTCAACCCTCAAGGCTGCAGGATCACAGTACAGTCACAAAGCCATTTAGCTATAGCTCAAGTTCAAGGAAACATAAACTTCAGTGGTAGGAAAATGCATGCCCCCTCCCTTCCTGGAGGAGTCCATTGGACTTACAAGGGGTATGTCTAATCAGTGATCAGGTATAAGGAGATTCACTCCTTATATATAATCACTCGTGCTAGCACAGCAGTTCTTGGTGGCCTGCCCTGTATTTACTGAAATCTTCATTACCGCCTAGTAGATAATTCTACCCTACTGTGCCTTGTTTCTAGCTCCTGATCCATGCAAATTCTTATTCCATGACTAGTTCCTGCTCAATACCTGCTTTTCGGCACCCCTCCTGCACTGCTTTACCCTGTTCTGGGTGTAGCTGCTCTATGTATACTCCGTTCATGGGAGGTCATGACAGCAGGGCTGTTCTGGGACAGAGATTGGATGGAAGATGGGCAGTCGTGAATTATACGCATTCCTCCCCCCCCCCCCCCCAGATTATGTACATGCACCCAAATTTGTACATGCCAAATTACGCACACCGTTCTGAGATTCATGTGCAACTAAATTGGCTAATAAGCCAATTAGCGCTGATAATGGGGTGCTAACAATCATCTATTGGCGCTAATTGGTGACAATTTGGATTTGCGCACACATCTGGCTAAGTGCTATTCTATAAAGATCTGTGCATAAATCTTTTATTGCACAACTCAAAAGCGAGGGGGCATGGGTGAGTCAGGGGTGTTCACTAAAGATGTGCGCATACTGGGGAGACCTGCACTTATTCTGGGGACCTGCATTTATTCCATGCACCAAGATTTACATCAGGTTTCACTTAGTATAAATCCTTGGGGCCAAAGTTTGGCCTGGAAATCGGCTCTGAGGGTTATTCTATTAAAGGCGGTCAACTCGAAGCACTGTTTATAGAATAGTGCTCCATGGGGTTTTTTCCACACCCAGTTTGGGCACCATTTACTGAATGCAGTCCATATTTTATATAATACTTGCGTATGCAAATACTGCATGTGTTAAACTTCACACCTGCTCTCAAGCAGGCTTATATGTCTGTGACTGCTGACTAGCCATGATTACTGCCAATTTGTCCTAGTATTTTATAAAGATGCTTGAGTTCTTATAAAATAGACTCAAAATAGGCACCTAAATGACTTTCATAGGTAGCCTGCTATAAAATTTTCTTCTGTGTTTCCAGGGCCATATACAGATGTTTAAGGACACAATGGTGTTGTTTGCAAAAATTTGTGTCTTAAATGGCAATGAAAATTTTCCAAAATGAATGACTGGCATCTGAGGTAAGTGAAGCTGGTAGAGAGTAGCCTTCAACTGCAATATAATGAAATATTATGAAATCATACACTAATTGCAGTAGTCTTCCTGTTTTTGGAATTAAAGGAAATTCAATTGAGGACCTCTAGAAACTTTGCCATTTTTCAGTGGACTATGGAGATTGGGCTTGGGCACATCAGCTCCCACTAGTGTATGTGAAGCATGACCTATAGCTTGCAAGGGCTGTAAATAACCCGGTGGTAAAGCAAAAACAAAAATAATACAATATCTGTAGATTCAATACCATGATGTAATGTGGTATTGTAATGCAATAAGAATTCCAAACCCAGAAATAATTTTTCCCTTTGGGAACATCATGCATATTTGTCTTATCTGATGTCAGAATTGCTGTTCAAGTAATGACTCATTTTATCCATACAAACTGGCTACATGGCTGTCTTTTCACCAAAGGTACATTTGTACATGAAGGTCCAGATGTTCTAACTTTTTTCTTCTAGAGCCACACCGTTGGAAAAGTCCATGCATACGGTGTCTTAAGCATTCATTATCCCCCTACTTATCAGATGCATTTCAAATCCTTTACCAAAATTTTGTCTATTGTATTAACGAAGGACATCAAACTGGCAACACTGGGACCAAAGTTCTTCACTTCTCCATAGAAAACGTGCTGCACAGATAGCAGTGATAAGGGATAGACAGGGAAAAATGTTTTGAGTACCTGAATAAATCCATGTCAACCATCCTGAGCTCTCCTGGGAGAATAGTATAGAAAATTGAATGGATGAATGAACAAATGAATAGCTTCCCCTTATCACTAGATCAATGTCCCTCAACCCTGCTCTGGAGCAATTACTTCTAAGAAGTTCATCCACTTCTCCAAGCCTATAGGATTTGCAACTCTGTAAGATACTAGCCAAGATGGCAAATTAGTGCAAAATATTGATTGCGCTCGTTTATTGATCTCAACAACTATCCACAAAGAGCCTAATTCTATAAATGGGGTCTAGGTTAGGCACCGCTAGGCGCCTAGATTGTGGACACCTAGTGGCACCTAACTGAATTCCGTGTACAACTTCAAATTCGATAATTGACTTTAATTGGCGTTTTAATTGAAAATGCCATTAAAAGTCAATTTAAAAAAACAATTAATTTAACATTAATTGAAGTTGCACAAGGAATTCAGCATGGTGCCTACCAACACCTGTCGTAGACACCTACCAGCAGCTAACAATGCCTACCTGAAAAGTGGGCATGGTTGGGTTAGAGAATAGGTGTGGTATGACTTAGGTGCCAGTAAATTAGGCCATGAAAACCCTGGTTTAATGCTGGGACACCTGCCAGCACCTAAGTCAAGTTAGGCACAGGTAGGTGTGATTCTGTAAACAGCGCCTAGTAGTTGATTGACAACCATGCCAAGTTGGAGACAGGCTTTGGTAGGTGCTGTTTATAGAATCAAGCCCAAAGAGCTTGGTTGAGACCATCAACACAGTTTGCATGTATCACTATTAGTCTTTCTGATGGTATTGACTTTTGGTCATTACTGAGGCAGACTTGAGCTAGTGACCAAGAAATTAAAGACTCTAATATCCTGACTCATTTGGTCACATGTTTACAACAAATTCTTACATTTTTATTGCAATACAAGGGGGGGGGGGGGACCGCAGAATGCCCTTTGTAGTGACATATCAAAGATCTACAGCTACTACTCCAGGAGGATTCATTAGTAAAAAAGATATTCCTAGTTCTACCTATGCTGGTCTTGTAACAACCACCTAATCTGAAACAAAATTAGTGAAAACAAAGCTCCCAGTAGAAACTATACTCCTATACTCCTCCCTGACAACTCCATTCATTGGGTAAATCTCTCTTAAATGTACCTTTCTCCTCTACTGCCAACTCCAGACTCCATCCCTTCTATCCTACTGCGCCATATGCCTGGAACAGACTACCTGAGTCAGTACATCAAGCTGTCTCCAGTAGTGTTCAAAACCAGGCTATAATCCCACTTTTTGAGGCTGCTTTTTAACCCCTAACTCTGACCCACCTATAAAGTACCCATGCTTATTTGTCGCTCCCTCTGTAATTCCCTACTCCAATGATCTTGTTTGTATGTATGACTAGACTGTAAGCTCGGTTGAGCAGAGACTGTCTCTTACATGGTTAATGCAATGTATAGCGCTGTGTGCATCTGGTAGAGCTATATAAATGATAAGTAGTAGCAGTAGTAGTAGAAACTGGAAAAGAGAAAGGCATATGTCCCTGCAATATATCAAGCTGCAAACTGTGCCATCATAGGACCCCCCAGTCACTCACACAGGAAAAACATTCAGGAAACGGGAATCCTATACATGCTCATCTTCAAATATAATGTATATTATTCAATGCCAAAAAATTTAATGCTTAAGACCAAATTGAATCTACACAGACACCACCTCTAAAACTATAATGCTAACCAGGGTGACACCTCTGTAGGGCATCATTTTTTCCAGACCAGAGCACTACATTAATGATTTTATGGTGAGAATACTCAAAGGAAATTTCTTCTTTTTTTTTTTAACTTTATTTAGTTTTTAATGCCAACAAAAAGTGCAATACAATTTACATACAAATAATAATAATCAAATAAGCACTTATAAACAATCAGAATCTATACAAAAGATAAAAATTCCCTCCCCCATCCATCATTACCATCATGAATAATACCAAAACAAAAGATATACCCCCCTCCCGCTACCACCCTCCCTAGATGTGTGGGTACAATACAATGGAAAATAAAGATAAAGATAAAGAGCAACTATAACAAATCTACAAAAGATGTCAATGGACCACAAACCAATTTCAAAAGCACAAAACCTGTGAAGTTAGGTAAATGCTCTCCCCAATAATTTACATGCTGAACAGTTCATTATTCATTTCAAGGCTCTACTCAAGACATATTTCTTTTCATCACCCCCAAATTGATCAGAGTATTGTTACATACAGCCTAGGATGTGGCCAGGCAGATGGCGTGTTTATAGTATGCTGTATGTATTTACAAGTGTGCCTGTAGTATGGTGTTTCTGTCCTTTATTTTATGGAGTTCTTTCCACTCTTGAATTGTTACTATAGTACGTAAACCGCTTAGATGCTTAACTGGTACAGGTGATATATCAAGTCAATAAGTAAAAAGAATAATAAAATATTTTGGTACCCGCCAGACAGAACTTGACTAAGATCTGATTTTCCTATCACTTTATAAAGCATAAAATTTTATCGTATGTCAGTCTGATCACCCATCCATCTCTCCGTTTCTCACCCTCCCCTTTACCACTTTTCTTCATTTGACTATCATTGGAATGCTTTTATGTTTCAGATATATATTCTGATATATGTTTCAAGTTTCATTAAAAATTTGATTAATCACCTAAACAATGTTTCAAGGCGATGAACAATAAAATGCAACCAATAGGTTTAATTTTTGCTTTTAACAAAGACCAACACTTACAGACTTACAAAACAAGGACTGGAGACTTACTGTTACAATAGGGTAATAAGGGGAAGAACTGCAACATAAGAATAGGAAAGAACATAAAAGGGAAAATACAGAACGAAAGGGAGCAAATAGGGTCTAAAATTCTGCTGAAAGAAAGAATTAAAAATTAACAGTCTTTTGCCGTCCTGAAAAGGACGCTCAAGCATTAAATGTTTCTCTTAATAAAAAAAGGTTTTGATTTAGATTTGAACCGATCCAATGATGGTTCTTCTATTAGATCAGGGCCGCCATCAGAAATTTCTGGGTCCCTTACTGAGCAATCCTATTGGGCCCCCCACGCACCACTTCTCCCCCTCCGACGCCCCCCCCCCTTCTTCCATGGGCCGAATACACACATACTTTTCTGCTAATGCTCCACCTAAGCCAGTCCCTTAAAATCTTCTCACGTCCATTGGGTGATTTGGCATAGAGGAGATATTCATAAAAAGAACGTCCGTCAAGATCTTTACTCATAGACTGTTCCATTTGCTTTAAATCATCTTCCATCATTAATCCAAATTGCACAATTCTTTCTCTGTCTTTGTCCTGAATGACATCTGGCCATATTGCTGGATCCTTCCAGTCAACAAATTTATGAGCAGGTGCGGAGAACGCATTTTTAAACAAATGTAGTTTATCCTTGTACTCATGTAATTTTAATCATCTATGGATATGTTTGTATGTTTATTGTTCAAATGGTTTTATTTATTTCCCCAAATTTATTTTTGTTATACGCATTGAAAATATTTGATATTGCGTTTAAATCAAAATCTCAATAAACTTGAAACTTGAAACGAGTGCCTGTGAGATTGTGGGAGGGTTAAATACTCAAAACTTAGAAGAATAACAATTTACTTAAAGTTTTTGCTACGCCAGCTTTCTGGTATCTTTACATACAGTGGCGTACGTAGCATATGTAACACCCGGGGCCCATCAATTTTTGGCACCTCCCCCCCCCATCTGTAAGAAAAACATGATTTTTAGTAACAAACCACACGTCACACATGAGTACCTAGGAAAAGGCAGCATCTTACATATTGCAGTGAGCAGTACATCAATGCACCCATTGTAAAACTAAACAAGCCAGACCAGCACAGATCAATCCTACACCGTCAATCCTAACAGAAAACCATGTCTTTCGAACACACAGAACACAGAAAACACCTTCGCCTAGTATGGAATATGTCATCACAAACTAACCCCTCACTCTTTTACAAAACTGTAGTGTGGATTTTAGCCACAGTGGTAACAGTCCTGACACTCATAGAATTCTGAGCATCAGAGCTGCTACCACCACGGCTGGCGCTAAAAAACGCTCCACAGTTTTGTAAAAGGGGGGATAAAATAGAAATACACAGTTTCAACGCTCTAGCTCAGAGGTGCCCAAATTTTTTGAGCTTGTGAGCTACTTTAAAATGACCAAGTCAAAATGATCTACCAACAATAAAATTAAAAAAACACAAAGCACACTATACGCTGAGAAAATATTAATTATCATTCCTATTCTGGGTTTTTTTCAAAGAGGTCAAGGCAGTTGACTCTGTGCATTGTCACCTCAGTAACAACCATACAAAAATAGACAAATATACCCCCCATCCTTTTTATTAAACCACAATAGCAGTTTTTAGCGTAGGGAGCTGCGCTGAATGCCCAGCGCTGCTCTTGACGCTCATAGGCTCCCTGCGCTAAAAACCACTATTGCGGTTTAGTAAAAGGGGACCCTATTGTAAAATATAGACAGCAGATATAAATTCAGAACTGTGCATAGTAAGTGAAGGGAAGTTTTCATCTCTGGGAATTTACCCAGTTAACTATTAAGTTATTTGGGCAAATTCCTTTGAAAACTGTGGTAATACTGCCTCCACTTTGCTAAATTTAAAATAAAATCATTTTCCTACCTTGTCTGGTGATTTCATGAGTCTCTGGTTGCACTTTCTTCTTCTGACTGTGCATCCAATCTTTCTTCCCTTCTTTCAGCTTGTATGCTTCCTCTCCTCTGGATCTCATTCCCTCCCCTAACTTTTTCTTCCTCTCTTCATGCCCCCTTCTTTTTTTCTGTTTCTCTTCTTTCCTTCTGTTTCCCTGCCTGCCCCCTTTCTTTCTTTCTCCCTGCCATTCCCCAAGCCACTGCCACTGCCGCTGCCATCGGGGAACAGGACCTACCAATAGATAACAGGCCCCAAAGCCGACGCCGATGCAGACGCATGCTCTCCCTGCTTCGGCCCGACCTGCATTCCTCTCCCCGACGTCAATTCTGCCGTCAGAGAGGAAGTTCCGCCCAGCCAGGCAGCGATTGGCTGGCCTGAACTTCCTCTCCGACTGCAGAATTGACGTCGGGGAGAGGAAGACTAATCGGCCCGATAGATCACCAAAGCAAAATGAGTCCTGGGTGATCGACTCACTTTGCCTTGGCGAGCTACTGGCGCCCCTGCCTTAGAACACTGCCTAGGACCCTGGGGGAGCCTGGGCCCCCTGTCAGCTCCGGGCCCCTGAATGCAGGACTGGTGGTACTGCCCTGATGGCAGCCCTGTATTAGATCCAATGGAGCAGCATTCCAAAGAGATGGGGCAGTTACTGAGAAGATAGATGTACGTGTAATGTATATATATGGTTAAGAGAGGGAACGGATAGAAGGTGAATGAAGAAGAACGTAGGGCTTTTGAGGGATTATAGGGAATCAAAAGTCTATTTATGAATTCAGGACAGTTATTCACCATTTGCTCATTTCTCAATTTCTGATCTAAAGAAGGTATTACTTTCGAAAGCTAATTAAAACTGTATTGTTAAGGCTAGATGCACTAAAGTCAGCGATTGCCGCTAAACCTGTTTTCACACTTTAACAATGATCACTTTTACCGATCCAGTGCACAAAACGGCTCACTGCATGTTTTCCCCCTTGATCGCCCATTTTCTGATCCGGCCATGCAAATTAGTGAAAACCTCATGCAAAGCAGCCAAGTGATTGATGCACTAACATTGCTTGACTATGCAAAAAAAAAAAAAAACACCCAACCCAGAGGTTTTAGCTATTGGAAAAAAATGACTTGTTTAGACCTATTGGTAAGTGTGTTACCGACAGGTCTGCCTGGTGTTTTTCTTTTTTTTTTTTTTCAAACTTGGTAGTACATCAGTCGCTCGGCTAGAATCGGTCAGAGAATCGGCCAACAGCAATCCAGTCATATTACCAATTGACTTTAGTACATCTAGCCTTAGTCCAATAAAAAGGTATCATCTTATTTTCTTTTCTTTGTTTAATTTCCATTTATTAGCTCCATGTGTTGCAATTCTGTTCTGTTTCTGGTTTTCAGAGTCACTAGAAAAGGAAATTAAGGTCTAGTCATCCCACTGCTAAATTATGGTACAGAAAAATCCATGGATATGATTTTAAGATTTTTGAATGTCACCGAGTCTGTGTATAAACCTGGGCAAGTCATTTTACTCCCTTGTGCTTTAGGGCTCCAGTTGAAAACAAGGTCTTTGTATTAATCGTGCTTTTGCAATAAACAAATGCCATTTTTATTCTAAAGTCATTGTATATAGATTTATCGCATGACATTCATTACGTACATCCACAAAAAAACAGATGTGGTTGTAGGACTCAGAGCAGCACTCCTGTCTAAGAAAGGGACGACAATTCAGTGCAACTGAAACCTGATCTCTGATTGAATGGTTACAGGGTAGAACTAAGAATCGGGTTTTTGTGTCTGCCTCTGTGATTATTTTGGTGCCCTTGGACTAATACAACACATTGAATTTCACATCTTGAAAAACAAACCGCAGCAAAGTCAATGCAAGACAAATAACTTTTGCTCCAGGAGTAAGTAAAAACTAGCCACAGATTTGTTTCTTTTCCTAAAATTGATAGAGTTAATGCTACCAGCTAGATAAATTGGCCTCGAGAGAATTCTGATGGTGTCGTATAACTTATGGCGGAGAGGTCACATATAAGATGCAATAGAAAGAACCCATAGACAAGGACTGTATATTTCAGTGAAGAATGAAGCAAATCTGTGTAGGAAGCTTTTAAGATCATCACTCTTTTACTAAATGTCATACAGTAGAATAAATATTTTACCAGTCATAGCAGTTCAATAAAATACAATGGTAATGTATTACAGCTTTGCTTTTTATTATATGCTTAAAATGAAGGAAAATATAGTTTGATGCATAGATAATATACAATTAAGGTTACCACTAAATAATCCAGCCCCTTTGTTTCATGATTTATACCACCAGATATGTGATTACTGTTGTCATGGCTTATTACTGGTAATACAATGTATGATCATGTGAAAGACTATTCTTCACAATGTCCACTTTGAAGAATCAAGAAACTGAAGAATATCCCAGCCATTAACATAATTTTTCTAACATAATTCTTCTTCTTTTTTTTTAATAATTCTTTATTCAGTTTATAACTTACATCAGGTACATCAACATTGGTACTAACATTTTGACATAGATATATCACTTGAAATTCTACAATTAATCTTATCAAATTAAATTTATCCCCTTCCATAATTCTTCTAACATAAGACCATAAGAAATGCAACTGCTGGGTCAGACCAGTGGTCCATCATGTCCAGTAATCCGCTCCCTCGGCGGCCCCCAAGTCAAAGACCAGTGCCCTACTTGCGTAAGTTCCAGTTCAGCAGGAACTCGTCTAACTTTGTCTTGAATCCCTGGAGGGTGTTTTCCCCTATAACAGCCTCCGGAAGAGCGTTCCAGTTTTCCACCACTCTTTGGGGGAAAAAGAACTTCCTTAGATTTGTATGGAATTTATCCTCTTTTAACTTTAGAGAGTACCCTCTCGTTCTCCCTACCTGGTTAGACAGCGGTAGGACCCCTACTGCAGCCTACAATTGGGACGTTTTTATAGAATTTGCCCCTGTATGTCCTGACTATCTGTCTAAATTAGAATGTAAGCTCTTTCAAGCAGGGACCGTCTCTTAGGTATTTAGGGGCAGATTCTATAAATGACATCTAAAATTTAGGCATCGTGTAGATGTCCAGCATCTACGCTCAGTGATTCTATTATGCATAGTAGAGAATCACACTCAGCGAATCTATGCACTTCTTTTACTAAGCTGTACTAGCTGTTTTAGCACACGTTTAGCTCACGCTGCAATGCCGCGCACGCTAGACGCTAACACCTCCATTGAGCTGGCATTAGTTTTTACGCGTAGCAGGGGGAGGGCAGCGCGCACTAATCTGCAGTACGCGCTAAAAACGCTAACACAGCTTAGTAAAAGGAGCCCTATGTGTGTTTGGGTGTTTTTTATATGTCATTTGTAGAATCGCTGTTTAGGCGTTGCAAAGGCATCCTAACTGCGTGCAATGATGTAATCGCATTTTAGCATCATCATGTCATTAGAACGGCGATTTTATGCTGTTGCATGCATTTGAGTGCATTAAAATGGCATGTAGGAGGCAGCCCAATTTTACAGAGGAGGACTTCAGGCTGCTGGCCAGGCTCTTCCTCCCCAAAGAGTGCCACTACTTTGTCCTCCCAGGCTAGAGAGAAACATACTTATAGTACAGAAGGGCCTGGGAGAGACTCATCTGCAGATACAACAGGCATGCCTCTTCCTTCGTGCTGTAAGTATATCTTAAAGGTATCAGTGTAGCTATCCTGCTACAAGTGATAATGTTATAAACACCTTCTTGTTGTCACTGGTGTTTTTCAAAAATCTTTAGGCGCCCTTTCAGTGTTTTCCTGCCAAAATGCATATTACACAGATTACTGTGTGCAGTTGGCGACATGGCTCCTAAAAGGAAGCAAAATTTCCATCCTGGAGAAGTAAGGATCTTTATCACCCGGGTAAGTGCCAACTATGATGCCTTCTTTGGGAGAGAAGCAGATAGGACTGGCACAGAAGGCCAGCAGGCTATATGGAACATGATCTACAGTGAGATAGATGCCATCTATCATCAACACTGTGATTTAGAGGCATTTAAAAAATGTTGGTGGGCATCCCTCCTGCCACGCGATGTTCGGGCATTGTATTGGGGATGGGGGGTTTCCAGAAGGAGGGACTGGGTATCCCTCCTGCCGCGCAATATATGGCCGATATTCAGGGGGTGGGGGGTTTTGGCAGGAAGGACTGGGCATCCCTCCTGCCGGCGATGTACAGGGGGGACAGGCAGCTGCAGCTGTGACAACTAAACATCACGGCAGGGAGATCCCTTGCCGCAATAAGCTCAACGGCTGCGGCTGCTTACAATGTAGGCATCTACTGCGGGCCTAGGGAGGCACGTATGGCCACCTCGGCCCACCTAAGGCTACTTCCTGGCCAAGGCACGCCCACACCTAGCCTTAGGTGAGCTTAGACAGGCTTATGCGTCTTCCTAGGCTCTGGAAGCACCTACAATATAGGCGGCCTGCCTCGGGAGGTTTTTAAAAAAAAAACAAAAAAAAAACATGCATCCCAATTGGCTGGTTAGGCAGCAGTTGGCCGCCTACAATCAGGACACTGTTTATAGAATTTGGCCCTAAGAGCGTACCTAGGAAAAGGCAGCATTTTACACACTGCAGCAAGTATTAGAACATCAATTCATTCAATGTAAAACTAAACAAGCTAGATTAGTAGAGATCAATCCTGCACAGTCAATGCTAACAGAAAACTAAGTCTTTCATTCACACAGAATACAGAAACACCCTCACTCAGTATGGCATAAGTAACCACAAACTAAAAATAGAAATATGTAGACAAAAGTTAAACTGAACCACCAGGGCCGCCATCAGGGCAGTACTACCAGTCCTGCATTCAGGGGCCCGGGCTCCCCCAAGGTCCTAGGCAGTGTTCCCTCTAAGGCAGCGGTCTCAAACACGCAGCCCACGTGTGGCTCTCCAGGTTTTATTTGTGGCCCGTGGTCTGGAGGCCATCATTCTCTTCCTTTTGGAGCAGCAGCCGGCTCGTTCGTTCAAAGCCGTGGGTTGGCGGCTCCTTGCGCTATCCACTCCTGCATCGGAAGCCTCTCTGATGTCACACCATCAGAGAGGCTTCAGACGCAGGCGCGGATCTAGCAAGGAGCCGCCACCCACGGCTTTGAACGAATGAGCCGGCCAGATACGCTGCTGCTCCAATGGCGTACCAAGGGGGGGGCGGTCAACTGTTCTCCTTAGAGTGCGGCTCGCGGCTCATCTAGAGCAGTGGTGCCCAACCTGCTTCCCTTCCCTTCTCACTGCTGCCATCGGGATCAGGCCGGCACCATGTCTTTGATCTCCCTGCTTCTCTTCCCTGCGGGGCCGACCAACTCTCGCGGCGGCCCGACGTCAATTCTGACGTCGAGAGGACGTTCTGGCTAGCCAAATCGCTGCCTGGCTGCCCGGAACGTCCTTTCCGACGTTAGAATTGACGTCGGGCGGCGATAGTTGATCGGCCCCGTGCAGAAGATTGCGGCAGCGGCCTATTCCGCGGCGGTGGTGGCATGGGGGAGGCAGGAAGGAAGAAAAAAAGAAGGGGGGGGACAGAGAGCCAGGGAAAAAAAGCAAAAAATGGGGCACGGAGGAAGGAAGGAAGAAAGAAAGAAGGGGGGGGACAGGGAAAGCAAAAAAAATGGGGCACAGAATCAGAGAAAGACAGACATAGAGAAAGAAAGAAAAAGTTGAGGGAAGGAATGAGGTCTGGAGGAGAGGAAGCATACAGGAGGCTGAAAGAAGGGAAGAATGTACTGATCAAGAATGTACTGTAACTCTTCTACACTACACCCGACTTAACGGATTGAGTTGACATGTATTACCTCTGCAAAATGCATTATCTTCTGCTATATGTACTATCTTCTGTAATAAGTAATATCTGCTGTGAAATTGTAATATCATAACTCTTCACTGTTCCTGTAACTTACTCCTATCCTGAAATGTAATTCTACTGGAATGTCCCAGATATTTTCTATATTGTAATCCGCCTAGAACCGCAAGGCACAGGCGGAATAGAAATCCGTAATGTAATGTAATGTAATGTAAATATTGGATGCACAGTCAAAAGAATAAAGTGCAACCAGATGAAATTACCAAACAAAGGAAGGAAAATGATTTTATTTTCAATTTAGTGATCAAAATGTGTCTGAATTTATATATGCTGTCTATATTTTGCACTATGGCCCCCTTTTACTAAATCGCAATAGTGTTTTTTAGTGCAGGGAGCCTATGAGCGTCGAGAGCAGCGCTGGGCATTTAGCGCAGTTCCCTGCGCTATAAACTGCTATTGTGGTTTAATAAAAAGGATGGGGGGTATATTTGTCTATTTTTGTATGGTTGTTACTGAGGTGACAATGCATAGAGTCATCTGCCTTGACCTCTTTGAAAAAAAAACCCAGAATAGGAATGATAATTAACATTTTCTCAGCGTATAGTGTGCTTTGTGTTTTTTAATTTTATTTTTGGTAGATCATTTTGACTTGGTCATTTTAAAGTAGCTCTCAAGCCCAAAAAGTTTGGGCATCTCTGAGCTAGAGCGTTCAAACTGTGTATTAATATTTTATCCCCCCTTTTACAAAACTGTGGAGTGTTTTTTAGCGACAGCCGTGGTGGTAGCAGCTCTGATGCTCAGAATTCTATGAGCATCAGGGCTGTTACCACTGTGGCTAAAATCCACACTACAGTTTTGTAAAAGGGGGAGGGGTTAGTTTGTGATGACATATTCCATACTAGGCGAAGGTGTTTTCTGTGTTCTGTGTGTTTGAAAGACATGGTTTTCTGTTAGGAGTGACAATGTAGGATTGATCTGTGCTGGTCTGGCTTGTTTAGTTTTACAATGGGTGTATTGATGTACTGCTCACTGCAATATGTAAGATGCTGCCTTTTCCTAGGTACTCATGTGTGACGTGTGGTTTGTTACTAAAAATCATGATTTTCTTACAGATGGGGGGGTGCCAAAAAATGATGGGTCCTGGGTGTTACATATGCTAGGTACGCCACTGTATGTAAAGATACCAGAAAGCTGGCGAAGCAAAAACTTTAAGTAAATTGTTATTCTTCTAAGTTTTGAGTATTTAACCCTCCCACAATCTCACGGGCACTCGTTTCAAGTTTCAAGTTTATTGAGATTTTGATTTAAACACAATATCAAATATTTTCAATGCGTATAACAAAAATAAATTTGGGGAAATAAATAAAACCATTTGAACAATAAACATACAAACATATCCATAGATGATTAAAATTACATAAGGAGTACAAGGATAAACTACATTTGTTTAAAAATGCGTCCTCCGCGCCTGCTCATAAATTTGTGGAATATGTAACTTGTTGCTCATGCATATTTTTTTTTGCACACACCTCATCAATCCTTAGAGGGAACATTGGTCCTAGGCCACCATAGCACAAATTCCTGTATTATTCTTCTGCTGTGCACAACAATAAACAATAAACACTGCTGTCATACTTTTTTTTGTCCCCTGCCGATTTCCTGATAGCACCCCCCTCCGGAAAAAAGTGGGGGGGAAGGGGTGCGTGAGGGGGCCCAATAGGATTGCTCAGTAAGGGGCCCAGAAATTTCTGATGGCGGCCCTGTGAACCACCAAGAAGCCATGCACTACAAAATCACAGAAACAGTGATGCATGTCCCCTAATATTGTAAAAAATATAAAAGTTTCAGCTATAAAATTGAAAAAAGGGAAACAACAAATCACTTTGCAAAATTAACAAAAAAGAAAAGATGGAAAAAAGATATTGTATATACTCGAATATAAATCGATCCGAATACAAACTGAGGTATCCTTTTTTTCCTTCCAAAAAGAGGGAAAAAAGGTTGACTTGGATATAAACCGAGGTTAGACATTTGGGTTATCGTGGTGAGCCAATCTATAAAGACTGCTCACCCTTCCTCCCCATTAGTTATCTCATAAGTCACTAAACATAATACAAATATCTATGATGCATATATCCCAAAGCTAACATATTAACAACAAGGCCTGTACATAGGAAAACACAGCTAAAAACAACCACAAACTTAAATAAATGTAAACAAAAATCAAATTTTAACTTCAAGAAGCCATATGCATTTCAACACCAGAGAAAGAGAAACAGCACGCTACACTTTGAAAAATAAAAAGAAAGCAATGTAAATTTACAGTAAAACTGCATTTTCTGTTCATGAAATTAAAAATAAAATTATTTTTTCTACCTTTGTTTGGCCATTTTATTCATGTTTATCCCAGTTTCCAGTTTCTGCTTTCTTCTGGTTTTTCTTAATTTTCTTTCCAGGGTCTTCAGTCTATCTGCCTCCTCTCTCCTTCACTTCCTCTCCTACATCCATCTCTGACTTTAACCTTTTCCTTTCAGTTTTCCTCCATGTATTTTTCTGCATCTCTATCTGCTTTCACAGCTTTCTATTTCCCTCATCCTATTATTCCCAGTAGGCATAAATTTTGATATTTTTTAAAACTAGTTAGAGAAATACTCAAGTGTAGACTCAAATATAAACCAAGACCCCCCATTTTAGGGCCATTTTTTTGGCCCAAAAATCTCAGTTTATATTTGAGTATATATGGTAATGCAATTTTATTGGACTAATAGTTTCAAGTTTATTAGGCATTTATATACTGCCTATCAAGGTTTATCTAAGCTGTTTTTACAATCAGGTACTCAATTATTTTCCCTATCTGTCCCGGTGGGCTCATATCTATCTAACGAACCTGGACTGAGTGACTTGCCCAAGGTCACAAGGAGCAGTGTGGGGTTTGAACCCACAACCCCAGGGTGCTGAGGCTGTAGATCCAACCACTGCACCACACACTCCTCAGCTTTCAGAGGTCAAAACCTCTTTCTTCAGGTCAATAAAGTATACTGCTGTTACAGTATCTTGTCCTGACCTGAGGAAGGCAAATTTGGTCTCTGAAAGTTAGTCAAAAATGTATTAAAATTAGTCCAATAAAAGGATCACATTATTTCTATTTTCTATTTATAAACGTTTATTAACACAACTATAATACTACTTTATCCTAAAGCAAAAAGAAATAGAAATTTTTTTTCTACCTTTGATGTCTCTCCTGTTCTATCTCTCCCTTCTATCCAGCGTCTGCTCCCCTTCTCTCTATCCTCCCCACTTCCATCCAGCATCTGCTCCCTGCTCTCCTTCCCACTTCCATCCAGCATCTGCTCCCTGCTCTCCTTCCCACTTCCATCCAGCATCTGCTCCCTGCTCTCCTCCCCACTTCCATCCAGTGTCTTCTCCCTGCTCTCCTCTCCACTTCCATGCAGCGTCTGCTCTCCCCCTCTCCCATTCAATGTCTGCTTATCTCTCTCCTTCCAGCGTCTGCTGCCCCTTTTCTCCCCGCTTCCATTCAGCATCTGCTCCCCCTCTCTCCCATCCAGCATCTGTTCCCCTTCTTTCTCCACTTCCATCCAGCGTCTGCCTCCCTCTTTCTCCACACAATAAACCTAAAGCGCCTCTCATCCTCTTCCCCTCATCAGGCTATATCCCTCCCTTTCCCTCACCTTCACAGTGCTTTTCAGAATCAAAGTTTTCTCGCTCAAAGGGGCCATGATGCAGCAGCCTTTCTCACAAATTGCACACAGGTAACAGGGAGCAGCACAGGGTCTGAACCCACAACCTCAGGGTGCTGAGGCTGTAGCTCTAACCATTGCACTATACCACACTCTCCTCCACCCAGGCTCATATACCACTGTAACTACTACATTTGTGGTGGAGCATGTAAGCCTATCAAACCCACCAAAAACCTACTGGACCATCATAGGTGACACCTGCAGGCATAAGGGCTATTATTGTGGTGTACAGTCAAGTCCAGTAGGTTATAGTGAGATGTGTACCTGGGAACTTTTATGTGAAGTTCACTGCAGAGCCCCCTTAGGTGCCCCACTGCTCTGCTGGGATGTCTGTGTGGTTAAACTACTACAAAGGCTGGCCTCTCCTACATCCCAATGGTTTGCTCTGTGTTTTTTTCTTTTGGATGCATTTTTGGGTTTTGTTTGTTATTGTTCTTTAATGATTTTAAAAGATAGATGTATATCTGAAAAATGGCCATTTTTGAAAAAAAAAAAACAAGATAAATGTGTAGTTTTGAAAACAGGCATGTTTGCTAATGGATTTTCGTATGTCTTTCGCAAAATGTCCAAACTTGAATTTGGACAACATATTGAAAATAGCCTTCCATATCATCTATAAAGTTAACATAAGAACATAAGAGATGCCATACTGGGACAGACTGAAGGTCCATCATGCCCAGTATCCTGTTTCTTGCCCAGTATCCTGTTTCTAACAATGGTCAACTCAGGTTACAAGTACCTGGCAAGCTCCCAAGGATTAAAACAGATTTTATGCTGTTTATCCTAGGAATAAGTAGTAGATTTCCCCAAGTCCATCTTAATAATGTCTTATGGACTTTTAGAAAATAATGCAAACCTTTTTTAAGCTACTTGCTTTCACCCTGAATGAATTCCAGAGTTTAATTACATGTTGTGTGAAGAAATATTTTCTCCAGTTTGTTTTCAATCTACCACTTAGTAGCTTCATCGCATGCCCCGTAGTCCTAGTATTTTTGGAAAGAGTGAACAAGCGATTCGCATCTACCCATTCCATTCCACTCAGTATTTTATAGATCTCTATCATTTCTCCCCTGGGCTGTCTCTTCTTCAGGCTGAAGAGCTCTATCCACTTTAGCCTTTCCTCATAGAGAATTTATTTATTTATTTAAAAGATGTATCAACTGCCTATTCCTAGGCGGCATTACAGAAATAACATACACAGAATAAAACAGGCGAAACTTATACAGACATCTTGAATTACATAGGAATAATTACAATTTAGGGAGCCGTAATTAAAAGGATCCTTACAATACCATTCATCCTGAAGCCAATATTAAACAGCACATCATTTATTAAAAATCTTCTAAAAATAGAGCAGTTTTAAGTATTTTTATTAAACTTCTGAATATCAGATAACGCCCTCTATCATTTTTGTCAAACTTCTCTATACCTTTACTAATTCTGCTATATCTTTTTTTAGATGCAGTAAGCAGAATTGCTCATGCTGATGAAGATTTAAAGAGATACAGGGGTGGGAGGTGGGGGGGAGGGAAGGTGCAAGTATGGCATGAGGAGAGGAGAGGTGCTGGGGCCCCCACCAAAATGACGCCTGGGGCAGTCCACCTCCCTTACTATGCCACTGGATGTCCCCTAATGTGGAACCCTGCATCATGCAGCTATAGCTCGGGTTCCTCTTTCCCACATGCATCACTCTGCACTTGCAAAAACATCATCTGCCATTTTGAATCCCAGTCTCCCAGTCTTGCCAAGGTCATCTTACAACTTTTCACAATTGTCTTAAATTTTATCAACTTTGTACTTTTAATATTTAAAGTAATGCAGGCAGGCCAACATCATTATCTTTCTCAAGTGCTAAACCCTTATACATGTTCAAAAGTTCTTCGCTCTGTAGGTCTGAACCTCTTATTAGTTTCGCCTTGCACCATCTTTGTTTTGATTCCATTTGGACCAGATTTTTCACTGCAATATGGCCTCACACTCTTGAATTCGTTGCCCATATCATTTGGAACATATTCTAGATAGTTTAAAAAAGGTTGAAGACTTTCCTATTTAATTACTCCTTTGCATCCAAATCTGCTTAGCGTTTTGAAGTACCTACTGGTCAGCTCTGCTTCTCAACTGCTTCTTTCCCCTTCCTGTCTATTCCCTGATCCTGTTCATAGTCCTTGCCTTATTTTCTCTGTCCTATCAATTATAGTACTGTAATTTCTTTCTAAGTTATTGTATATTGTAAACTGTTCTGAAAGTATGCAGCCCCATATAGATACAATACAGTATCATTGTCTGCATTAAAAAATTAAACAAGACCGATGATGAACACGTCACCCCAGTAAGGACATAAAATCAGTTCTAGTAGTGTCTTGGCTGTTGGAGGTCTTGGTAAACACATTTATTAGCTGCTAAACAGTTTGTTCATATCAAGTTACATGTAGAACAGGGTGCCCACACATTTTGGACTTGCAAGCTACTTTTTAAAATGACCAAGTCAAAATAATCTACCAACAATAAAATTAAAAAAAAAAAGCACAAAGCACACTGTACACATTTATATTTATATTCCAGGGTTTTTTCAAAGAGGTCAAGGCAGATGACTCTATGCAATGTCACCTGAGTAACAACTATTAAAAATTAGACAAATATACCCCATCCCTTTTTGCTAAACTGCAATAGTGGTTTTTAGCCCAGGGAGCTGAGCTGAATGCCCTGTGCTGCTCTCGACGCTCACAGGCTCCCTGCGCTAAAATCCGCTACTGCGATTTAGTAAAAGGGGGCCATAGTGCAAAATATATACAGCAGATTTATAAATTCTCAAAATGGACACATTTTGATCACTAAATTGAAAATAAGAGGCAGAAAATAAAATCATTTTTCCTACCTTTGTTGTCTGGTGATTTCATGAGTCTCTGGTTGCACTTTCCTCTTCTGACTGTGCATCCAATATTTCTTTCCTTCTTTCAGCCTCCTGTATGCTTCCTCTCCTCCAGACCTCATTCCCTCCTCCAACTTTTTCTTCCTCTCTCCCTGCCCCTTCCCCTTTCTTTCTCCCATGCCACCTTCCTTTCTTTCTTTCTGTTTCCTAACTTTCTTTCTTTCTGTCTCCCTGCCTGCCTCCTTTCTTTGTCTTTCTTTCTCCCTGCCCCCCCCCCAAGCCACCGCCGCTGCCATCAGGGAACAGGTCCCCAAGCCATTGCCGCTGAGTTCTGAGTTCTCCCTGCTTCCCAATGCCATAAACTTGACAGCAGAAGCGCCGGGCCCACCAGCCTTCCCCCGACGTCAATTCTGATGTCGGAGAGGAAGTTCCAGGCCAACCAGGCAGCAATTGGCTGGTACGGAACTTCCTCTCTGATATCAGAATTGACGTCGGGGGGGAGGGAGGCTGGTGGGCCCAGCGTGTCTGCTGTCCTGTTTACAGTGTTGGGAAGCATCGAGAACGCGACGACAACGCGAGTCGATACCCAGAATTGCTGAGGATATGATTAACAAAGTACAGATAACTAGAATTATCAGGATGTATGTACATAAGAACATAAGAATAGCCTTACTTGGTCAGACCAATGGTCTATCTAGCCCAATATCCCATTTTTGCGGAAGTCAATCCAAGTCACAAGTACCTGGCAAGGTCCCAAATAGTAGCGGCATTCCATGTAAATTTAAAATGAGCATAGAACACGATACAGGGTATTATGCGTGCAACTAACTCCGTATTATACCACCTTTACAGGAGCTCATGTAAACCCTCTGAATTGACTCCCCAGTCATTAGTAGCGGTATAAAAGCTAACAATAAAACATGATTTAGCATTGAATATTTGAGCTTAATTCAGCCTAGGGCTGTCAGTAGTTTAAAAAAACAGTGATTTCCACTGACTGAATATTATCACCATATATTTCCAACTCATGTTTTATACCTGGCATGCAGCAGAAAATAAACAGAAATAGATCACAACACTCTCTCTCTTCTGATAGATGAATTAAGATGCAATAGTGCTGCTGTCTTAACATTGTTTCATGTGCATAGTGAAACAATGCAAATTTGATTTCAATTAAATACTACTACATTAATCAACTAAACCCTCAAGCAAGTTTTATTTTCAATTATTTTTTTTACACAATATAAGGCAGAGAGAAGTCAGTTATGCCCCAGCATAATATTTCCGTTGTCTTTCCCCAAAGCCCTATTTTGCCAACTTCTTATTTGCATGTGTTGGTGTTATGTTTTCTTGGAGAGCACTTGAAAGAAAGCATGAGTGAAAAATAAGCAGTCTAGAAAGTCCCCTTCTGCAGGAAACCAATTAGCATTTATTGCCTGGCTTCAAGTTACCACGGTGTGGATGGAAAAGACAGCAGAGCACAAATAAAGTGGCTCACTGCGCATTTCTGCTGAGGTAACATAGCAAGAGGAGAGGGCAAAATGAATCCTGCAGGTCAAATGTAAAGAACAAACCAAAAGCAGGTGCTATCGGAGCTCAGCAAAATGAACAGCTAGATTTCCTACAAATAGGTTACTGTATTAGCAGATGTTCATGCACATCATGTACAGGCAGTCCCCGGGTTAAGAACGAGTTACGTTTTTAACGCTGTTCTTAAGTTGGATTTATATGTAACTCAGAACTTATAGATTTTAAGATTCTTGCTGCTTTCCTCTGCTCCCAGCTGACAAAAGGGCCAACTGTCCCTACCAGTGTACCCTCTAAGGTACAGCATGCACAACCACACACTGTTCTTAATGTGGCCCTTCATTATTCCTGAATCTGTTGCCGGAGAAGTGTAGGAGTCTGCCATTGGAAATACTGCTCAGTGAAATAAAATGAAGTCGCAACCGCGTTCTTAAGTATGAGTCGTACTTGTCAGGTGTCTGTAACTCTGGGACTGCCTGTGGTTTCATTTAATACAATGGGATTTGTCTGCTAATAGCACGTTAGCATCAATTAATGTGGTAGCATACTTTAGGGAATCTTGCATTAGATTTGTAAGAACAATAATTTAAAAAAAAACTTTGCAAGGCAAACCAGTACAGGAAAAAGGTGGTGATTTGGGGAAATAGTCTGATATACAGTTGGAAGTCTCTCCGGAGTATTCATTCATAATCTGTGACCTTTCTACATCTTCCATACAAATACTAGATCATGTCCAACAAATATTTTCTCTATATCAATGAAAGTCCTGATGTGGTGCAAATGAAAAGCTTGCAAATCCATTACCTATAGTAACATAACTTAGATGCAACAGATTTAGGAGGTCATGTTAGGAAAATCAACACGTGAAAAGAGCAGCCCTTACCCATAGAGACTGCATCATGCACCTGAAAATGGCAATTTTGGAAAGCTGTCATTGATATATGTAAATCCTCTACGACATGGAAATTTCAAGAGGACATGGTCTGAGTCATCTGAAGAAATATACAGTATATGCACTGTTTATAATGAGATTATACGTATATTCAACCTTTTAATTGGCAGATGGTAAAACGGCTGCTTTATGTTGAATGAGAGCACCAGTGCCAAGTAACAGGTATTTGGAGATGCAGATCTCCCATAAGAGCCATAGGAGACACATGCTGCTTCTGAGTAACAATGCCAAATAAAGGGTTAATAAAGATTTCCTGTTGGCTTTTGCACCCACTCCATGCCATGTATAGATTTTATCATAATACTCATTTCAGACAGAATTTTAAATAAGGAATTAAGGAGTAATTCTTTAAATCAGTTATTATATAGATAGATAGATAGATATATTTGCTGCCAAAGATTTTTTTTGGGGGGGAGGGGCTGTTGGGGTCTTCACTGGTTAATTGCTACCATTAATACATCTGATTTTTATTTTTTTTTAATGTGCAGTATATATTTCACAATTGTTTATAATTCCTGAATGAATTGATTCAGCTCATATTTTGTGTAATCTGTCTTAAAACTGACAAGGTATAGGCGGAATAGAAATATTGGCATACCATAATTGAGCCATTAGATTTATAAGTGACAGCATTTCTAAATACGACTTCACATATAACAGCTAGCAAGTATGTGTGGAAGCTGCCTAGTCATGCCACTCGTATTTCAATTTGAAAATTGCTGCGCCTGCCTTTGGCAGAGCCTTTTGATAAGTGCCAAATGGAACAAATGGATTGGGATGGTCACATGTAGAAGTCTGTGTGAAATGGAGCTTTATCAAGTTGAAACTAGAGTGTCTTCCAATCAAAAAGATCATTTAAATCATGCATTAGTGAACCATATACATGGCATGTCATTACAGTCACAAAGTTTGCAGATCTCAGCTATTTAGCCTTGCAAAGACATGTGAGTATTCTTTTTTTTCAAGAAAGCAAACAATGTTGGCAAATAGAAATTCATTGCCACAGAACTTACTTTTCCAAAATTCATTGCCACAGAACTTACTTTTCCTCCTGATTTTAGCTTTATTCACTGTAAATAAAGGGTCAGAGTCTAAATTTCCAGAATGCCTTTTCAAAAATGTATCCAAAGACTGGATAAATGAATGCTGGTTTTCAAATGCACTAGGACACTTCCTGTCAGTTCATGTAACTGAGCATTTAAATTGCAAATTGAAGATTATTTTCACAGGTGTCATTATAAATATAGCATGACATTTTTTGACATTACATCAGCCACGCTGCACAGGCAGCTGCAGTAGGTCTTGCATATGTGATGCACGTGGCTGAAAGTTCTGAATATTACATCATGTGCTACAAAAACACATCAATAGACTGTTGAAATGTAATATATGGGAGAGTAAAAATCCTTGGGCTTTTTCTTCCTTGTGGAGCTCCAGATCCTGCAGAAGACTAAATACATGAATAGTTTAACGGTTTGTATCAGGGATTTTTCAAGGAAGGTTTGCCAGGATGGAATAAAAAGGTCAGAAATAGCGCTTTAGTGCCCTCCAGTGGGCGCCAGGGTTCTCTCTGTCTAATCTGACAAGCAAAAGGAAAACTCATCAAACTTAAATGAAAGAGACAGCCACAGAAATTACTAAGAAGACATTTGAGGTACTTGCCCTGGCAAGAATGGTGACCAGCAAGCCTCCGTGTTATTTAACATATGAAAAATTGCTGGCGCTATCTGGAAAACATTGGTAGTGGTTCTTGTAAAACAAATAGAAAACAATCTAGTCTTTCATGTTGCTGCTAATGTTTTTATGACTATTTTGTTATTCCTCTGGATTGGTCCAAAATGTGGTCAACAGTACAGATCAGGTTTTGACTTGTGTCTTTTCCTGAGCAAGCTACTTGCAGTAGAAATTCCAAAGTATTAAGAAGCTATTTCTGTTTGAAAACTCGCCTCACTTGAAGTCATAGCTGGTACTCGTTTACTGTTTAACTTTCAGATTCTGCTAATAGCCAACATCATTTTCGATGCAGTTTTGATTAATTGAAGCTGCCACAGACTGCTCTCCTTTGGATTATGAAGGACAGGCCGAGCTGTGCCTGACTTTTATACTATTGCATGTATAGATTTCTAACTTGCTTTTATGAGAGGAATCAGAAGTACTAGTCTGTACACAAATAATATAAAACAGGAACTCCCCTCCTCCCCCCTTGTCCCTTGTGGTCTTGAAGCATCTATTAAACTTTGGTGACTCACTTTTTTTTCCATAGACACACATAATGGTATATGGGCAGTCAGAATAAAAAAAACAACCTAATTATTTATTGTTAGTGAGATTTAAGCAAAAAACTGAATTCCTTTTGGATGCAGTACAAAACAGTCATCTGTTTTATGTTTAAACTCTTCTGTGAGATCTCCTGATGGAACTACTGTGGAGCTATAGGCACTCCTGCTTCCTATGAGAGTCTTTCTCACCACTTTCCTGGGGTAATACCAAGAGCCCTGTGTTCAGTGTCGAAGCCTGCAAACGCCTACCCCTTTACTTAACTTTCCCAACAATATTAATGATATAGTCACCCCTCCCAATCCTTCCCAGCAAGAATACTGGGGGTGCAGCTCAGGAAGAAAAACTCAGAATACATACAAATCATAGTGAACACAACGCAATGATGGATGGCTACTGAGCTTGGAGAACACTAAGGGCTGCTTTTACGAAGGTGCGCTAGAGTTTTTAGCGCACGCACCGGATTAGCGTGTGTTACAGAGTGCGCTAGCCGAAAAACTACCGCCTGTTCAAGAGGAGGCGGTAGCGGCTAGCACGGAGGGCATTTTAGCGCACGCTATTCCCCGCGTTAAGGCCCTAATGCGCCTTCGCAAAAGGCATTACATTAGACAGTCATTTTTTTAAAAAAAATGAATGTCTAATGTAAATACAGTTATTTATTTGAGGGGAGTGGGGTATACAGAAAACACAAACAGATCTGACTTTACATTTTCAGAATCAGAAACGTCTCCAGGCCTGCATTTAGGATTATAGAAAAAAAAAAAAATTGCAGGTCCAAAAGCACCCATGATTTGGCTAGGATTAAAGTTAAGAAAATTTCTCAGGTTATCCAAGTATTGATGGCTACAATACAGTTACTTAAAATAATTTGGCATGCCAAGCAGGGAAACCTAGATTCAGTGGACTCTGACTGCTACATGTTTTGGTACTAAAGTTTCTGGAATGAACGGACCAATAATCTGTGATCCATTTGGTTTGTTTAGTTATTTATTTTATTTTTAAAATTTCTATACTGTTTTATATCAAAACGGTTTCCAGGATGGTGACATGCATAAAATGTTAAAACAAATCAGGACAAGTAGAAACAGACAGCATTAATTCTCACAACAATCAATACTCAGAAAAATGCATCAACAAATAATTGTGTTTTTTAACAGTTTTCTAAATGAATTCCTGTCACTGCATTTCCGAATTTGGCCAACAAGGGCATTCCGTAGTTTTACCCCTGTACATGAAAAGTCATTGCATTGGTTTCCGCATATTTGGGGTTAACATTTGTTATAAACAATGCAGACTTTTCCGAATGCAGTGATCTTGTTGGTTGATAACTAGGCATCTCACTCTTGAAGAATTCTGGAATCATGCCATATAGAAATTGGTGACAGATCATAATTGCTTTGTATTGGATTCTAAATACAACTGGCAACCAGTGAAGTTGTCGAAGATATGGTGTAATGTGATCATATCTTATGTTCCTGTTATCAATCTAGCTGCGGTGTTCTGTACCACCTGCAATGCCCTGCACCTGCCTTTGGTTATTCCCAGGTACAGGACATTGCAGTAGTCCAATTGCGACAAGATCATTGCCTGTACAACGGCACAGAAATCAAACAGTGAAAGAATCTGAGCGAAACATATTTATATTGTCTTTGTCACTTGACAATTCATTGTAAGCCCAGGGTCCAATCGCACTCCCAAAATTGCCATTGACTCCCTCACTTGCAAAACCTCATCTACCACTTTTAGTTCTTTTGGCCATCTCTCCCGATCAGATTTACCCACCAACATAACCTCTGTCATCTCTACATTCAGGGCTCCTTTTACAAAGGCGCGCTAGCGGGGTTAACGCACGTGACTTTTCATCACACGCTAACCCCCGCGCTGGCCAAAAACTACCGCCTGCTTAAAAGGAGGCGGTAGTGGCTAGCGCATCCGGCAGTTTAGTGCGCGGTATAATGCGCGTTAAACCGCTAGTGCGCCATTGTAAAAGGAGCCCTCAGTCTCAGACTTTGCCTTTCCATCCATTTGGTAATTTCACTCATATAATTACTCATCTGCTTCTCTAACTCATCTCCCCATACACACACCGAGAAGAAAAAAATAATATTGTCCACATATATTCGATATTCGACTCCTAGTGATTAAAACAGCTGACCTATGGAAGCCATATAGATATTAAATAATAATGCAGAAAGCGGGGAGCTGTCTCATATTTTGAGGATACTACCTGGGAGGATTTGCTGCCTGTTCCTGGTCTCCTGCAGCAGCGGCTGAACGCTAATTTGGCATTTCGGGCAGGCACTTTCAGAGACGGACCCCTTGACGTCACCGGGTCCGTCTCCACCACTTTAAAGTCGGACCGCTGCCGCGGTTGAATTGGGAGCTGTCTCATATTTTGAGGATACTACCTGGGAGGATTTGCTGCCTGTTCCTGGTCTCCTGCAGCAGCGGCTGAACGCTAATTTGGCATTTCGGGCAGGCACTTTCAGAGACGGACCCCTTGACATCACCGGGTCCGTCTCCACCACTTTAAAGTCGGACCGCTGCCGCGGTTGCGGCTGCAGGGTGTGGCCGAAGGGGCGTGCCCTAAGGGGCACGCCAGGCCCCTTGGGAGCCCCTTGGAGACACGCGGAGCTCGGAAGCCGGAGACAAGTTTGGTAAAAATATAAAATCTTTCTATTCCTTTTATGTGACTTTAAGAATATGGGGAAAAGAAAGATAAAGATTAAAAGTTCCACACCAGTGGTATCTGGTCCAATGGACAGACACTTAGTATTATTATCGGATAATCCACCAGTGTTACCGTCAGATGTAGACTCCTCCTTGTCAGGAGCCTCAATAAGTCCTCTCAATCGCACTCCCCCCCTTCATCCGGTACCCAGTGATGGTGGGAATATAACCCCCACTATATCCGATGTCAAGTGACTTCACCCACCCATTCAAGTAGATTAGTATATGCTGAAATACCTAAACCTTTGACTTTTTTGGGTGGAGTGGATGAAACCACACGAACAGAAGAAACACAGGATATTACCTTAAAAGATTTATGGTTAGGAATATCCAGAGTTGAAGGGTTTCTCAGGACAATGTTGAAGCAAATGGGAGATTACTCTCAGTCAGTTTCTTCCAAATTGGAAAATGTGGACATTAATTTAGGCTGTTTGGATAAACGACTAAATGTGGTAGAAAATCAATGTAATAACTTGCAAGCTGTCTCTGTATCAGCTGTTAAAGATTCAACAGTAATACATTCTAAAATTGAATCTATGGAGAATATGAACAGAGTGAAAAATCTACGCTTGATCAATTTCCCAGTAATTCACCTATTGTCACCTGAGATTTTATTAAGGAAGTTCTTTAAAGAAGTACTGGGATTGACCAATGCAGAGAATTTTCCAATAAATAATTATTATTACATTCCCTTTAAAAAACTTGAATCTGCCCAGGGGGAGGACCATCTGACAACACCAGAGATAAATTTGTCTGATTTTTTAGAAGACACACAGGATGTGATTCAGACTAGGTCCACCCTGGTAATAACATGCGTGAGCGAGATGGATAAAATGTTGATAATGAGACTCTATTTTAAAAATAGGTTAACAAAATTCTGTGGGGATTTGGTCAGGATTTTTCCGGATGTATCCAGAACCACACAGATGAGGAGGAAAGAATTTTTGAAACTGAAGGATAGAGTGTTGGCGCTGGATGCATCCTTTTACCTGAAATTTCCCTGTAAATGTATGGTTAAATTACAAGACATTGAATATTCATTTTGGGATCCAATACAACTACAACAATTTTTGATTGCAAGAGAAAAGAAATAGAAATAGAAATGAGATTTGTTTCACTTTACTGAGAATATGAGGAGAATTAATAAAATAGTATCCCGGATTAAGGAATGACTCAGAGTTCATGAGAATGAATCAAGAATCATTATTATCCTTTATATTTCCTGAATTTTATTTTATTAGAAATAATGAGATATACTCCCCATTAATGTGGGCTTGAAAGGAACTTTGTATGTAGGTATGATTTGATTCTGTATTAGTTTTTGCTGTTATCCTTTTTTCTTTCAAACTGTTGGATATTGTAAAGTATTCAAAATTATAAATAATAAAAAAAAAAATAATAATGCAGAAAGCGCTGATCCTTATGGAACTCCACTTTTCACTGAGAATTTACTTGAGATCTTATTCCCATTCCTTGCTTGGAAAAATCTATCTGTCAAGTACGAGATGAACCATTTAAGGACAGTACCACCCATCCCTAGATCTTTTAATCTCAATAATAATTTCTGAAGATCTATTGAGTCAAAGGCTCCTGATATATCTAAAGATATTAAGCAGAAAGTTACATGTTGATCCAATCCCATTCATAAGGTATCTAACAGCGAAGTCAGCAATAATTCTACACTGTGAGCATTGCAGAAAACCGAATTGATTATAATCTAAACAACCGATTTCTTGCACAAAATTGTCCAACTAAGGTAGAACAATTTTTTCAAGAATTTTCCCTATAAAAGGAACAATTGAAATTGGTCTGAAATTTTTCATAACACTCATATCCAAACCTTTCTTTTTCAGAGCCGGTCGTACAGTAGATTGTTTACAGTCCTTTGGAAAAACTCCCTCTTCTAAGGATTTATTAACTATCTTTATAATCCCTGAAGTCACCTTCTCTGCCATCTGTCTCTTAACAGATGATGAACATGGATCTTGAATAGCACGTGTGGGTGTACAGTTATGAATAGCTTTACAAACCTCTTTCGCATCTGTCTCATCACATGCCTTCCATATTCCCCCTTCATTATCAATCTCCATAGGCAAACTGTCATCTAATGGTAAATGTTGATCTCCTCCCATTTTGTCAGCCAAAAATCGTGCGTATTTCTCTTCATCAAGGTCATAACATTCAACAGCTCCTTCATATCCATCAAGCAAATATTTACCTGTAGCAAGTAACTCTTGTGGTCGATTCAATGCACCTACAACTCTTTCTAAAAGCGATTTCTTTCATTTTCACATGGACCTAAATATTCTAATAGACGTAGTTTAAAGCTATCACAGTCTTCAACATCACGAGTTTTGTGCCATAAGTGTTCTGCTCTTCTCATCTCATTTCTAACCTGAAAAATTGCTTCTGATCTCCAAGGGCAAGGTTTATGTTGCTCATATGTTTGTGAGTGACATTGCTGAAGGGTTAGAAGGAAAAGTATGCCTTTTTGCAGGCCTAATCTAAACTCTTCATTCTCATACTTAACCAAACACACTCTTCCCTTTTTTTCTTCTCACACCCATACGCTTTTCTTACACTCTCAATCAGATAGTTAGTCTTCCCTCGAACCTCTCAGACTCTCTAAACTCTCTAATATCCCTATCATCATTTTTATCCTTACTTACTCTCTGACATCTCAACCTTTCTCTTTACAGAAATAAATCTCGCATACTTGGAAATGGCAGGGAGGACACGGAGCACCAAAGCTACTATCAAGATCAGCACTCCAGCATCCGGAGGGACCCAGGGGATGGCCGAGGTCTGTACACAGAAGGAAGAGGGCGACACAGATCAGAGGGTAGAGGTCTCAGTGCAGACCGAGACCATCCCCCCCTCCCAAGGTACACTATAGTCTCTACGCAGACAGAGGAGCTGGGACGAGGAAACTTAGACGAAGATATCTTGCAGGAACTGCTGAGCCTCAGGGAGGAGGTAAAGCACCTGAGGAGCATCAGGGATGATGAGGCCTTCATCGACGATGCCATCCTGGAACTGTCACACATCACAGAGAGAACCCACAACAGGTCCATCCTCGACACGCCCAAACCTACAGCCCTAAATACAACGATTGGAGTACAGGAGATGATTGGAAATGCCGGCCCCTGGCAATTGGTAACCTCCTCTATGGGCAAGCGAAGAAAACCCACCTCATTCTCACTTTCTTCTTCTTCTTTTTCTCTCCAACAGGGTAGTTCTACATCAATACCACAACTCACTCTCAGAAACAGATTTCAGATCTTACAAGAAGGAACCACCGAGGAAATAGCAGAGGGGGTTCAGGAGGATGCCCAGCTCTCAGCTTCGAATCCAGGGCTCACAGACCGGCCCCCCCGGAAGGAACGTAGAGTGGTAGTCATTAGAGACTCCATGCTAAGGGGCACCGAGGGACCAATTTGCAGGCCTAATTTACAGTCAAGAGAGGTCTGCTGTCTCCCTGGAGCAAGGATCCAGGATATTACTACCAGCTTGACAAACTTCTAAAACCTAATGATCATTATCCCATGTTTCTCATCCATGTGGGCACAAACGACACTACTAGGAGTACCACAGAGAACATTCCCAGAGACTTTGGCGCACTGGGAAAGAAGTTGACGCAGATAGGAGCACAGGTGGTCTTTTCATCAATTCTTCCAGTAAGAAACAAAGGCAGAGCTAGAGAAGAGCGCATCTAAAGGACTAACGAATGGCTACGCGAATGGTGTGTAGAAATGAACTTTGGATTCCTAGACCACGGCGAGATGCTCCAGGGACTGCAAGGACCAGACGGACTCCACCTGACCAGAAGAGGTAGGAGCATATTTGGACATCGACTGGCCCGCCTACTCCATAGGGTTTTAAACTGGGTAAGTTGGGGGAGGGTACATACTTATATCCCAGAGCAGTAAGAAGCCACCCTGAGGAGGCAAGTCGCACTAATGAGTCTAAGGTAGGTACCAATGATATCCACGATAATTCAGGGAGAATTATGAATAATAATTTAGGAGCCACACTAACTCATAAGGGAATCTCTCCGCAGATATGGAGGGCTATGTATGTTAATGCACACAGCTTGGGCAATAAAATTCTAGAATTGGAGACTGAAATAACAAATGCCAATCTTGATGTGATAGCCATATCCGAAACCTGGTTCACGGACTCGCATGGGTGAGATATGGTCATACCAGGCTACAACCTACTTCGTTGCGACAGGGAAGGTAAATCGGGAGGAGGTGTAGCGCTATACACCAAGGAAAGCATCAAAACTACCAGAATCACAGATGTAAGATACACCGGGGAATCCCTCTGGGTGAACCTGGCCAGAGGGAATGAAAAATGCCTATACCTTGATGTGATATACAGACCTCCCAGGCAACAGGAAAACAAAGACATGGAATTAATCGAGGACATAGAGAGCATCACACTACGCGGGGACACAGTAATGCTAGGAGACTTCAACATGCCCGATGCAGATTGGAACACACTCTCCGCGACTACAGGTAGCAGTAAAAGAATATTAACCTCCATAAAAGGTGCATGTCTCAAGCAAATGGTATTGGAACCCACCAGGGACCAGGCGATACTAGACCTGGTACTCACCAACGGAGATAGCATCTCGGACGTCTCAGTAGGTGATATACTGGCCTCCAGCGACCATAATATGGTATGGCTCAACCTCAAGAAAGGTTTCTCTAAGTCAAACACAGCAACAAGGGTTCTCAATATTAGAGGCACAGACATCAACCGCATGGGAGATTTTGTCCATCAGGAGCTATATAAACAAACAAAATCTGACAATTTAGAGGATATGTGGTCGTCTCTGAAGTCCATCCTACATGAAGCAACAAACCGATACTTAAGAACAGTAAGTAAACGCAGGAGAACCAAAAGACCCCAATGGTTCACTAAAAAAATATCAGACCTAGTTAAAAAGAAAAAGGAAGCATTCATCACCTACAAATATTTAGGAAACCAGGGGGCGAAAGAGGACTATCTAGACAGAGCTAAATCTGTCAAAAAAGAAGTCAGAGAGGCCAAACTCCGAATGGAAGAAGAGCTAGCACGGAATATTAAGAAAGGGGATAAATCTTTCTTTAGCTATATTAGTGACAGGAAAAGAAACAAAGATGGGATAGAACGGCTGAAGCAATCGGACGGTAACTTTGTGGAATCAGATTCTGCCAAGGCAGAACTACTAAACGAATACCTCTGTTCAGTCTTCACCTGTGAAGCGCCAGGAGCTGGTCCACAGCTTCAGACGGGAGATAACCAGAAAGACCCGTTTCAAGATTTCGAGTTTATGCCCAGTAGCGTCTACAACGAACTATCAAGACTCAAAGTAAACAAAGCCATGGGACCGGACAACCTACACCCCAGGATGCTCAGGGAGTTAAGTGAAGTCCTGGCAGAACCATTATCTGTGCTTTTCAATCTTTCCCTACGCACAGGAAGAGTCCCCTTGGACTGGAAACCGCTAACGTAATCCCACTCCACAAAAAGGGCTGCAGGACAGAGACAACAAACTACAGACCAGTGAGTCTCACGTCTATAGTGTGTAAACTCATGGAAACTCTGATCAAACGGAACCTTGACACAATCCTAGACAAGAAAAACCTACGAGACCCCCACCAACACGGGTTCACCCAGGGTAGATCCTGCCAATCTAATCTGATTAGCTTTTTTGACTGGGTTACTAGACAACTGGATGCCGGAGAGTCACTGGACGTGGTATATTTGGACTTCAGTAAAGCATTTGATAGCGTCCCACACCGAAGGCTATTGAACAAGTTGAAAACGATGGGATTAGGAGACACTCTAACTACATGGGTTGGGGATTGGCTGAGCGGTAGACTTCAGAGGGTGGTGGTGAACGGTACCCCATCCGAGGCGTCGGACGTGATCAGTGGGGTGCCGCAGGGCTCAGTCCTGGGCCCGATTCTATTCAATTTATTCATAAGAGATATGACGCAAGGACTTAAAGGAAGGGTAGCACTGTTCGCTGACAACGCCAAACTTTGCAACATAGTAGACAAAAGCTTATTACCTGACAATATGACACACGATCTACTGCTGCTGGAAAGATGGTCAACTACTTGGCAGCTAGGCTTCAACGCTAAAAAATGCAAGATAATGCACCTGGGCAAGAGAAATCCGCGTAGAACTTATGTACTGAATGGTGAGACCTTGATTAAGACCACGGCAGAACGCGATCTAGGGGTGATTATTAGTGAGGACATGAAGGCTGCCAATCAAGTGGAGAAAGCTTCCTCCAGGGCAAGACAGATGATGGGTTGTATCCGTAAAGGTTTTGTCAGCAGGATACCTGAAGTCATGATGCCATTGTACAGATCCATGGTGAGGCCTCACTTGGAGTACTGTGTTCAGTTCTGGAGACCACACTACCGTAAGGACATACTGAGGATCGAGTCGGTTCAACGAATGGCGACCAGGATGGTCTTGGGGCTCAAGGATCTCACGTATGAAGAAAGACTAAAAAAATTGCGGCTGTACTCACCTCTGTACAACCACCAGAGGGCGTCCGCTGAAAATCAGAGGAGGGAAATTTCATAGCGACTCCAGAAAGTACTTCTTCACCGAGAGAGTGGTGGATCATTGGAATGGACTCCCACTGCAGGTGATTGAGGCCAGCAGCGTGATGGATTTTAAGAGGAAATGGGATACTGTGACACACTTATCCCTTATCCCAGCAGAGGGACTAAGTGTGTTGAGTTCTGGCCTGTCGGCGTGGCCTCCTCAGGTTGGAGGAAGGCTTTTCAGGGTAGAACAGACCTAGGCGCCTGCCTAGTCTGCCAGGCCACACTGAGAGTAACTTATAAAGAGAAGACCACACAGGTAAGTCTTGTTACAAAATAATGTTCTTGAGCTTTATTGAACCCGGGGGTCTGAATACCATCAGCCACCCGTATGTCATGGCAAAAAAATTATAAAATACAAAATAACTTGCAGTTGTCAGAATGGCTTGCTATAAATGCCACATACAGTTCAATACCCTGGACTTTCCAGTTTAACTACAGTCCTCTTCACCAGGGAAAAAGGCAGCGGCCAGAGTCGGGGCAGAGCAGGAGAAGGAGGCAAGTGAGAGCTGAAAGTTCGGGGAAGCGGCGAGAGTACGCTCCGCCCACCCCCACCGCGTCGGAGGCAGCGTCGGACTCCCCCTTGAAAAGGGGCGGAGCCAACGCGGCAACTCGTGGTGCTGGTGCTGAGCACAGGAGAGGCAGAAAGCAGCGTGCTCAGCAACCAGGAAGCGGCCAGAGTCGGGGCAGAGCAGGAGAAGGAGGCAAGTGAGAGCTGAAAGTTCGGGGAAGCGGCGAGAGTACGCTCCGCCCACCCCCACCGCGTCGGAGGCAGCGTCGGACTCCCCCTTGAAAAGGGGCGGAGCCAACGGCGCGCAGCCGTTCGGCGCGCGGCGAAGGCGAGCGGCAAAGGCGCTCGCCTTAGCGAGAGCGCCTTTGCGAAGGGCCTTGCAAGGGACGAGCGCTACACTCTCAAGAACACCAGAGGAGAACTGACCGGTAAGGAACCGACAAGCAAGGAAGCAGCAGGCAAGGGACACAAGCACACAGGCACTGTAACACAAACAGACTCACTCAAATAGGAAGCCTGCAGTCAGGAAGTCAGAAGGAAAGGGGGAGGTAGGATCAGTAGGAAAAAAGAGCACAAGTAGGTCACATCAAATCACTCAGACAACCCACGAGTAAAGCACGAAATGGAAGCCCAAGGAAGTCAGAAGATGAGCTTTCCTGTCTTCTGCATCGACTGCAATATGTATGACTACCTCCCTTCGGGGATCCAGGCATACATTTGCGATCGATGCATGGAGATGGATAGCTTGAAATGTCAGGTAAGACTATTGGAGGGAACAGTGATAGAACTTGAAGACAGAATCCGAGCACAGGAGAAGATTCTAGTGGAGTACAGCCCAAACGACGAGGTCAAGGATCTAGAAATGTTCATAGAGGAAGCCCATCAGCACCACGTAGAGATCCCAGGGCTGGAAAACTGTACTCAGGAAACCCATGTGAATAGAGAAGACACCCATGCAAACACAGAAGAAAACGAAGACGAGGTAGGAGACAACCGCACACCAGGAGGAATAGTGAGAGCACAGGAAGATGTCCCCCCGCTCAAAGAACAGGAAACAATTTCAAGAGTATCATTGGAGGAAGAAGACTGGCCCTACTCCAAGGACGTGGACCTACGCCCCCCAAGGAACTCCCGAATAAAGAAGATGGGGATCATCATAGGCGACTCCATTATACGACACGTGGACAGCCACACCGCAGGAGGAAGAGAGGACAGAGTCGTCACCTGTCTGCCTGGAGCAAGAGTAAAGGATGTGACCAACAGGATCTCCAGGATCATAGATGGAGCAGGGGGAGTGGACACCACTGTGCTTATCCACGTGGGAACAAATGATGTGAGCGGGCGGAAGTATGACAGGGAAGAGATGAAGGGCCAGCTCCGCTCACTCGGAAGACAACTGAAGATCAGGGAGGTGAAGGTGGCCTTCTCTGAAATCCTTCCTGTACCAAGAGCAGATGGAAAGAGACAAGGGGAATTGCAAGCGATCAACGCCTGGATGAGACGATGGTGCGAAGACGAAGGCTTCGACTTCGTGCGAAACTGGACGGCGTTCTGGGGAAAAAGCAAGTACTACAGAAGGGATGGACTACACCTCAACAAGGAAGGAGCAAGAGTTTTGGCAGGCAACATGAAGAAAGCAATAGAGAAGGCTTTAAACTGAAGGACAGGGGAAAGCCGACAGTCGACCACCGGTCGATGGTACGGACAACAGGATGCCCCGACGTAGGAACAAAGGACTACTACTCATACACAAGAGAGGTCAACTTCACAGCCAACAAAGGAGAACAAGCAGGAAGGGACAACTCAGACACAGGAGGGGATGACCACACAGCAAACATGGGAGATAACACAGGAGCAGTAAAGGATACCGTAAATGAAACTGTAAGGACAGCCAAGAGTAGAAGGTCCAAAAAGGTAACACGAAGGGAACTTAGATGCATGTATACAAATGCTAGAAGTCTAGGAAAGAAAATGGGAGAACTAGAGACGATAGCAAGACATGAGAACATGGATATCATTGGCATAACAGAAACATGGTGGAATGAAGAAAACAAATGGGACACAGTACTACAGGGATACAAACTATATAGAAGGGATCGAGAAGGGCAGAAAGATGGAGGTATTGCCCTATATGTTAAGGAAGGAATAGATTCTGTTGGAATGATTACAACAGACAGGAAAGAGAAGCTGGAGTCCCTCTGGATCAAAATTCCTGGTCAAAATGGCGCAGATACAAAAATTGGCCTTTACTATCGTCCCCCAGGACAGGCGGAAGACACTGACTCAGAAATGATGGAGGAAATCAAACAAGTATGCAAGACAGGCAATGTAGTTATATTGGGAGACTTCAATCTCCCAGGAATAGACTGGAAACTAGGAGCCTCCAACTGCGGCAAGGAGGCAAAGTTCCTGGAGGTGCTAGGGGATTGCTTCCTGGAGCAAATGGTAAAAGAGCCGACAAGAGGCGACGCCACCTTGGACTTGGTCCTAAATGGTCTCACGGGACCGATAACAGAAGTAGAAGTCATGGCTCCACTGGGAACGAGTGATCACAATGTAATCAACTTTAAACTGGACATCGGGAAAGGGAAACATGCCAAAACCTTAACCACCACCTTAAACTTTAAAAAGGGTAAATACGATTGCATGAGAGCCATGGTAACAAAACGACTCGAGAAGATGGTGGACAAACTTGAAACAGTAGATCAGGCATGGTGCCTATTGAAAAATACTATTGCAGAAGCGCAAGATCTCTACATTCCGAGGATTTCTAAAGATCGGAGAACTAAAGGCAAAGGAAAACCGGCATGGCTTACCATACAGGTGAAGGAAGCCATAAAAGAAAAGAAGGACTCTTTCAAAAAATGGAAATGCACAAAGACAACCGAAGCCTGGAACAAACATAAAGATGAACAGAAGAAATGTCACAAGGCGGTGAGGGATGCAAAACAGGACTATGAGGAAAAAATAGCCCGGGAGGCCAAAAACTTCAAGCCCTTCTTTAGATACGTGAAGGGGAAAAAAACTGCAAAAGAGGCAGTGGGACCCCTGGACGACAAGGGAAGAAAAGGGTACATCAAGGAAGATAAACAGATCGCAGACAAACTAAATTCCTTCTTTGCGTCCGTCTTTACGAAGGAGGACACCTCAACAATACCTGAAGCGGAGAAACTGTTTACAGGAGAAATAGAGGACAGCCTCACCACAGTTGAAGTGAACTTAGATCAGATATACTACCAGATCGACAAACTTAAAAGTGACAAATCCCCTGGACCGGATGAAATTCGCCCAAGAGTCTTGAAGGAATTGAAGGTTGAAATCGGAGAGTTATTGCAAAAACTTGCAAACCTGTCAATCAGAACTGGTCAGATACCAGACGACTGGAAGAAAGCGAACGTCACGCCAATTTTCAAAAAAGGATCGAGAGGAGAACCGGGCAATTATAGACCTGTGAGTCTTACATCTGTCCCAGGCAAGATGATTGAATCACTGATCAAGGATAGCATAGTTCAGCACTTGGACACACACGACTTGATGAAACCCAGTCAACATGGATTCAGGAAAGGGAAATCGTGTTTGACGAATTTACTCCAATTCTTTGAGACCGTGAATGAGCAAATTGATAGTGGAAAGCCGGTGGACATAATATACTTGGACTTCCAGAAAGCGTTCGACAAAGTTCCACACGAAAGACTTCTCAGGAAACTACAAAGCCATGGCATAGAGGGAGATATACAAAGATGGATAGGCAAATGGCTGGATAACAGGAAGCAGAGAGTGGGCATTAATGGGAAGTTCTCCGACTGGGAGATAGTGACTAGTGGTGTACCCCAGGGCTCAGTACTTGGACCGATCCTTTTTAATATTTATATCAATGACTTGGAAAACGGAACATCCAGTGAGATCATCAAGTTTGCAGATGACACAAAACTCTGCCGGGCAATCAGATCGCAGGAGGATAGTGAGGAACTCCAGAGCGATTTGTGTCGGTTAGAAAAATGGGCGGAGAAATGGCAGATGAAGTTCAACGTGGAGAAATGCAAGGTAATGCATTTAGGCAGTAAGAATAAGGAATATGAGTACAGAATGTCAGGTGCAAGTCTGGGAAAAAGTGTACAAGAAAGGGATCTGGGTGTACTGATAGATAGGACCCTGAAGCCGTCAGCACAATGCGCGGCAGCGGCAAAGAAGGCAAATAGAATGTTGGGCATGATAAAGAAAGGAATCTCGAGTAGATCGGAGAAAGTTATAATGCCGCTTTATAGGGCAATGGTCAGACCCCACTTGGAATACTGTGTCCAACATTGGTCTCCCTACCTAAAGAAGGATATAAAACTGCTGGAGAGGGTGCAGAGACGAGCAACCAAACTAGTGAAGGGTATGGAGAAACTGGTATATGAGGATCGACTTAAAACACTGGGATTGTTCTCCCTTGAGAAAAGGAGACTGCGTGGGGATATGATCGAGACCTTCAAAATACTGAAAGGAATCGACAAAATAGAGCAGAGAAGATTATTTACATTGTCCAATTTGACACGGACAAGAGGACATGAAATGAAGCTAAGGGGGGACAAGTTCAGGACTAATGTCAGAAAGTTCTGCTTCACACAGAGAGTGGTTGGCATCTGGAATACTCTCCCAGGGGAGATTATTGCAGAATCGACAGTCCTAGGCTTCAAAAGCAAACTAGATGCATATCTCCTTGAGAGAGGCATATAAAGTATGGTTGGCTATAAAATAAACCAGGTGTTTACCTGGCAGGGCCTCCGCGTGTGCGGATCGCCGGACTTGATGGACCGAAGGTCTGATCCGGAGATGGCGCTTCTTATGTTCTTATGTTCTTATGTTCTTATGGCAAATGAAAAATATCAAGAAAATAAGACTTTCAAACTTGGCACACCTTGTGACTACAGCCAGAGTAATTACAGTTTCAAAACTTAGTACTGAATTTCTTAAACGCTTCAGCTTACCTAGCTGAGACACGGACAGGCTTGCAGAGCAGGCTTCACAGCTCGTTATAATCAGCTGGGTTTCCTGGCCGACGGAACACAATAAGGCATTATTAAAGCTGTGAACTTTACTTGGGGTTTTCCCACGGAGCTTTCACACCCGTACAGATAAGGTTCCTTGAATAAACAAAGCTCTCTGGAGAGATTTTCCTGCTCTTCTCCTAATCTCTGTCAGCTGGGCTTGGGTTACGGGAAACAGCACAAGCACAGCCTTGCTTCCTTCCCTTTAACAACTAACCTCCATGTCAGTGGGGAAATGGCTAGCTTCCAGCAATGGCTCAGCAATGTCCATAGCCTCTGTCTGCTCAGCAGCCTCTGGGGTGGAATTGAGGTAGTTCTCCGTCATCTCCACGTCCTCACTGCTGCGGGCTGGAGGAGAGAGACTTCTCCCCTCATCTGCCTCCCAGCTCTGCTGTCTCTCCTGCCGCTGCCTGAGCTCGTTAGCCCTAGCTCTGTCCCGGCTTTCCCTGCTCCCCTTACTGAGATTCCATACTCTGCTTTTATGTTGGTTAAAGCCCCACCCCTCTCTCCTCAGAGCAGCTGTGTTAGGCAGGAAATCCCTAGGGAAATAACTCAGGTTTCTCCTAGGCTGGTAATGAGCATACCTCCCAGCCCTAGGACTCCACTTCTCCATAAGAGTCCTCTCAGGCTTTCTAGGGTACCTGTCCTGAGATGGCACCCTCTGCTGGATGTATCTATGTTCCTGCCTCTCCTGCTCTACCTCACTGTCTGAGGGGTAGTCAGCCAAAACCAAACTTTTACTTTTAACCTGGTCAGCCCTTCTGACCAGGGACCGTGTTTTGCTTTTATCCCATACAGGGACAAAGCTGGCCACAGGTTTGTCACAATACTCACGTGGGATCTCTAAGGGAGTGAACTCTGGGGGGCGGATAATTGGAATGGGCAGACTTGGTGGGCTATAGCCCTTTTCTGCCGTCATTTTCTATGTTTCTATGTTTCTATAAAGAGAGGTGTAGCTAATAGAAGGAAGAAGGTGTTGATGCCCCTGTACAGGTCATTGGTGAGACCCCACTTGGAGTATTGTGTTTAGTTTTGGAGACTGTATCTGGCGAAGGACATAAGAAGACTTGAGGCGGTCCAGAGGAGGGCGACAAAAATGATAGGAGGCTTGCGCCAGAAGACATATGAGGAGAGACTGGAAGCCCTGAATATGTATACCCTAGAGGAAAGGAGGGACAGGGGAGATATGATTCAGACGTTCAGATACTTGAAGGGTATTAACGTAGAACAAAATATTTTCCAGAGAAAGGAAAATGGTAAAACCAGAAGACATAATATGAGGTTGAGGGGTGGTAGATTCAAAGGCAATGTTAGGAAGTTCTACTTTACGGAGGGGGTGGTGGATGCCTGGAATGCACTACCGAGAGAGGTGGTGGAGAGTAAAACTGTGACTGAGTTCAAAGAAGTGTGGGATGAACACAGAGGATCTAGAATCAGAAAATAATATTAAATATTGAACTAAGGCCAGTACTGGGCAGGCTTACACGGTCTGTGTCTATGTATGGCCGTTTGGTGGGGGATGGGATGGGGAGGGCTTCAGTGGCTGGGAGGGTGTAGATGGGCTGGAGTAGGTTTTAACGGAGATTTCGGCAGTTGGAACCCAAGCACAGTACCAGAGCTTTGAATTCTTGCCCAGAAATAGCTAAGAAAAAAAAATTAAAAAATTTAAATTGAATCAGATTGGGCAGACTGGATGGACCATTCGGGTCTTTATCTGCTGTCATCTAATATGTTACTATGTATTACTTTTTCAGGCTCCACCAAATTCAAAGCATCAATTAAACTATAATTCCATTGTGTCACCATAGTGTCTACAGTATCTATTTCATCTAATTAACATCTAATTCTTTAACATCAAATTGTGGTCTTATTCTCCGTGTCTGCACTTTCTTCTTAGTCTCATAGGATGGCCTAAAAACAAAGGTTAACAAGCTATGATCTGACCAATCTACTTTTTCTACCTCCAATATGCCATCAAGTAGGCATATACAGTACATTCATGAGACATAAAAATTAAATCTAAGACATGTCGGCCCTGATTCTCCAAAAGTGCGTCCCGATTTTAGGCAGCTGTAGGCGTCCTACAGCTGTCTAATCAGCCAATCGGAATGCACGTTTTTTTAAAAAAATGCTCCCCAGGCAGGCCGCCTATATTGAAGGCGAGGCCCGCAAGACACCTAGGCCCTGATTCTGTATAGGACGCCCGGGAGAGGCGTCCTATTCAGAATCGGCCTACACTAAAACCCCGATTCTGTAACCGGCGTCCATGTTACAGACGCTGGTTAGAGAATTGGGTTAGATTAGGCACGGCCCGCTATACTTATCGCGGCAAGGGATCTCTCTGCCGCTATAAGTATAGCGGGCCGCGGCCTGTCCGATCGGATGCCCCCCCTCCGACACTACCGACCGCCTCCCCCCCCCGACACTACCAACCGCCCCCCCCCCGACATTACCGATCTCCCTCCCACCCCGACACTAGCGATCGCTGGCAGGAGAGTGTCCAATCCCTCCTGCCCGAAGACGCACCCCCCCCAGCGCTAACAACCCCCAAACCTCCAAACTAACCTGTTCTTCAGGCCAGACGGTTCTTGCCCGTCTAGCCGGTAAGCCCGCCTCGTCGAAATGAGGCGGGCTCACCCCTTCCCGGCCCATCCCGCTGAAGCCTAAGGCCTGATTGGCCCAGGCTCTAGAAGCCTGGACCAATCAGGCCTTAGGCATAGCGGGTCCGCCCATCCCCACTTAATCTAAGGCCTGATTGGCCAATCAGACCTTAGACTTTTATGGACAATTACCAGGGCTGCAGCTTAGTGGGAAAGAGTTTTTTTACTTTCTCCTTTTTGTTATCTGGGCTCACAGCACTACTGAGGCCCAGTGCAAGGCCCCAGGTGGGAGGAAGGGCTCTTTAGCTTGAAGGTTATAAAGGACTGTTGCTGTTATTTTCTCAGTTTGTTGGCTGAAGGAATGTTTTGTGTTTTTTTTAACTGCATTGCTTTTGGTTTGAATGCAGTAACATACAGTGACTGAGAGCTGTTTCAATGAGGGAGAAGTTTGTCAAGACCTTGGGTGGGATTATCTGAATATGCAAGATATTGGAAGACAAACTTGACAGCTCTCCTGCCCCAGCTCAGGAGTGGAGCTGAGGGCCTCCTGAACTTTTTGTTTGTGTTGTGTGAAGTAAAGCAGTAAAAGTTATTACACTGTGCTCAGTGAAATTAGCTCTCTTTTTAGTAAGGCCCTGTCCTAGGGTCGGAGTTAGGCCTAGGTCCAGGTGAGGCCTAGCTGCAGGAAGCTGTGCCAAACTTCCTAAGGCACAGGGACTTTGTATATCCTGATTCGCTAACCAGGATTTTTGCTTTGAATTTTTCCTTTTTGCTTGTTTGCCATTCTAAGAACATAAGAAGTTGCCTCCGCTGGGGCAGACCAGAGGTCCATCCTGCTCAGTGGTCCGCTCTTGCGGCGGCCCATCAGGCCTAATTGCCTGAACAGTGTCCCTGACTAATTTTGTAACTGCCTCTAATCCTATCCCTAATACCTACCTCTACTTCTATCTGTACCCTTCAATCCCTTTGTTCTCCAGGTACCTGTCCAGACCCTCTTTGAAGCCCTGTAGCGTGCTCCTGCTTATCACATCCTCCGGTAGCGCGTTCCATGTATCCACCACCCTCTGAGTGAAGAAGAACTTCCTGGCGTTTGTTCTAAACCTTTCCCCTTTCAATTTCTCTGAGTGCCCCCTTGTACTTGTGGTTCCCCGTAATTTGAAAAATCTGTCCCTGTCTACTCTTTCTATGCCCTTCATGATCTTGAAGGTTTCTATCATGTCTCCTCTAAGTCTCCGCTTTTCCAGGGAGAAAAGCCCCAGCTTCTTCAGACTGTCATTATATGAGAGGTCTTCCATACCCTTTATTAGCTTAGTTGCTCTTCTCTGGACTCTCTCAAGTCCTGCCATGTCTTTCTTGAGGTACGGCAACCAGTACTAGACACAGTACTCCAGGTGCGGGCGCACCATTACACGATACAGTGGTAGGATGACTTCCTTCGTCCTGGTCGTGATACCATTCTTAATGATGCCCAACATTCTGTTTGCCTTCCTTGAGGCTGTGACGCACTGCGCCGACGCCTTCAATGATGTGTCTACCATCACTCCCAGGTCTCTTTCAAGGTTACTCACCCCTAGCGGTGATCCCCCCATTTTGTAAGTGAACATCGGGTTCTTTTTCCCTACATGCATGACCTTGCATTTCCCTATGTTGAAGCTCATTTGCCACTTTTTGGCCCACTCTTCCAGCGCTGTCAGATCTTTTTGGAGATTTTTGCAGTCCTCCTTGCTTTCAAACCTGCTGTATAATTTGGTGTCATCCGCAAATTTAATAACCTCACATTTTGTTCCTGCTTCCAGGTCTTTAATGAATATATTGAACAGGAGCGGTCCCAGTGACCCATTGCCAGTCTGAGTAATGGCCCTTTATTCTAACCCTCTGTTTCCTGTCCTGGATAGGATTTTGACTAATTACCTGGTTTCCTTTTGACTATTTTATTTGAGATTTTGCCTGTGGGGACTGTCTCCTTATTGAGCAGCACGCCAGCGCAATTTTCCTGTGGTCCACTCTGGGCGCTATCAGCCTAGTCCAGGGCCCGGTGGCCACAATAGGCATGTGGGATCTCTCAAAGAGAGAAAGAGATAATGGTTACTGCGGATTGGCAGACCAGATGGGTCATTTGACGTTTATCTGCCATCACGTTTCTATGTAAACACTTAGGTCCGGATTCTGTAAACTGCACCATTGGCAGCAGCCGCCTTATGTCAAACACACAACAGTATATAATATTGTAATCACAGCTATATTCTCTTGTTAATGATATTACTTTCTTTAATTTATTTTAAATACTTATTGTGAAGTGCTCAGACCATGTAACCCAAAATATAGTGAAGTCACTACAATGAGGTTAACAAGGGGACCATCATCGCCTTCACCTGTCCCCTGCCCTCCCTACATGACCATGAACTAATACAGATCAACTTGATGTACTTATCTGAATAGGGGGGTAGTTGTTTTTGTTAATTCTCATTGATGACTGTGTGCTAGTAAAATATATGTGCTCCGTTAAAATCCTAGAACTGTTCGTTCGTTCTTCCAATCCCATCCCCCCGACTCGAGTTTCACCTCTTCATCAGGGAGGGACACTGGTGTAGGCTCACTGAGATCAGGCTCACTCAAAGCAAACGGGCCAATTGGTTTAGCTTTAGCACGTTGGCCCTCGCTGCCACCCATTTTTTAGGTGGTAAGGGCGCGTGTGTTTATCATGCGCTAATTAGTTAGTGAGCGACAATGTGGCTGCACTAACTGATTTGGGCAGATGCATCTACTCTCCACCTACAGACACGACCCCTTGCCCCCCCCCCCTAAAACATATTAGCACATAAGTAGCGCATGCACATTGGGATTTTATTAGAGGGTGCAGGTAAACCCTTTTAAGTTGCAATCAGCACACATTACTGCTTACTACAACTTAGGTAAAGGACTCCTCAGAGACCATGAGTCATCATTCAGTGGGTGATCAAAGCCATTCTTCAACTCTCATCACCCAATTTTTGGTATGTATAGTTATTCTGTAATGGTATTATTAATAGAATCCTTTTTTCACTGAAACTTTTTATTACCTTTCCCAATCCTTCCCTTCTCCCCAAGCCACTGAACACCTTAACGCTTCACCCTTCACTCTTTAAACCTACTGCCTCTCCCTTCCTCTTATCCTTTACCCTCTTCTATTCTCTAAAGTAGAGAATGACACGGTGACAAAATTAATCACTGTTCCCGTCCCCGCGGACAACCGCGGGAAATAATCCCATGTCATTTTCTAGTGTCTATTTCAACCTCGGTCCTTCTACACCAGCATTCTTCAAAACAAAGCTTGCGGATCAGTGGTTGTGCCCAATTATACTCTGATTCTTTCCTCTCTCCTTAAAGAATGACATGAAAATGGTTTCCCGCGGTTATCCGCGGGGACGGGAACGATGATGAATTTGTCACCGTGTCATTCTCTACTCTAAAGATCCTGCACTTTCTCCCTTTCATTCGGTCATCCCCTCTCTCCCTGTGTGCACCTCACCCATGTCGCAGCAGCAAATGCCCCCTCACCTCCCCTCCCCCATACCTTCTTCCTCCTTCTCTTGCTTTCCGCTGGGGACATCAATCCCAATCCTGGTCCTCCCAATCAACTCCCACCCTACTCTTACGGTCTACCTTACTCCTCAAATTCTTTTGTCCCCATAGATACCCAGTAAAAATCACCTCATAACTTCACTTTTTCAACTACTTTCGTACTGACTAGACCCATCAAAAAGTCACAGTGCTCAAAAATTGATTGTATCCTCTAAAATAAATGTCTTAGAAAATATCAGAACAATCTTTTCCATTCTAAATCCATACTCATTCACTCTGCTATGTAACGTCAAACTCCAAGGTTATTTCATTCTCTTCAATACAGTTTCTTGATCGCCTGCTTGCCAATCAAGTCATGCCTAATTAATGATGCTTCATCGTAGTTCTTTGAAATCTTAGCCTTACTGTTGACAATACACCATTATTATGGTCTCTACTGTCACAGTATAAAAAAAAGGGTGTCCAACCTGCGGCCCCGTGAAGTATTTTGTGTGGCCCCGGTTGAGGACGATGCAGTGTTTTCCTCTGCTGCCCCCAGGTGTTTACCGTCTTGCCAGCTCCCTCCTCTGTCTTGCTGCAGCGTTGCGGCCCCAGAAACATTTTTTTTGCCAATGCGGCCCAGTGAAGCCAAAAGGTTGGACACCCCTAGTCTAAAGACAGTTATGGTGTTGTATGAGAAATGTTCTTGTCATTCTAAAACATGGTATATAGCAGGGACAAAGAATCGCATAAATTAAAAAATGTGGATTTGCAGTTGGTGAAATACAAATAAATTATTCCCTTATTTTCATATGTACAAAAATATTTCCTTTAATACAGTAACACACCACAGAAAAAAACCCTTCTGGTTTATCAAAAAGATGCCCCCATAATTCTGCTGGTTTATCAAACGATAAACGCTGGCTTTTATAAAGCTGTAGTAGAGGTTTCTACCACAGGCCGGTGAGATAAACACTCCAACACTCATAGGAGTTATATGAGCGTCAGAGAATTTACCTCATCGGTGCGCGGTATAATCGTCTATCAAGGTTATATAAAACAGGGCCAAAATGTTACAGGGGTGAGGGCTCATCTGACCACCCAATTATTATTTTTAATCCCAATTTACAGTATAAGTACTCGTAAGCTGTGTGAGGCACATCATAGCAGAATCTGGCAACTTTCAAGCGATTATTGAAACAGTACTTGTTGCAAGTGGCATACAATTTATCTTAGTCTGAGTGCTAACAGCGGTTTGGCCTTCTGGTTTGTCAGTTATGTATTGTCGAGAAAAGTGTAGAATAACTTGTAAGTTTCATGGCTGCATATCATTTTCTTCTCGGTTGGGCTGAGAACTTTTCAATGGCCCCTCAGCACCCTGGGGTTGTGGGTTCAAACCCCACGCTGCTCCCTGTGATCCTGGGCAAGTCACTTAATCCTCCATAGCCCCAGGTACGTTAGATAGATTGTGAGCCCACCGGGACAGATAGGGAAAATGCTTGAGCACCTGATTGTAAAACCGCTTAGAAAACCTTGATAGGCGGTATATAAAATCCTAATAAACTTAAACTTAAAACATACAGTACTACTCTTCAAGACATACAGTATTAAAAAAAGTCTGAACAAAGTCTACATTTCTGAAAACAGATGAGCTTTTAAAAGTTTTCTAAATGAATTCAAGGGCACAATCTTTATCAATTCCTTTGGAAGGAAGTTCCATACTCATTATCTCTTTGTTTCTTTCGATTTTTTATTTATTTATTTTTTTTTATTAACTGTTTTTGAATCCTTCTATGTGGGTTTTTTTTTAATTTCTAAATTGTGAAACTGCTTCATTTGCAGTATGATGAAGACATTCAAAAGTGCCTGTATAGTCACAGAGAGGCCTCCTTGGTACTTTTAGCCATGTCTGATATCTAAAATAAAATGACTTTGAAGTTCATTCAAATAAATCCTTGAAGATTTAAAGGAAGAAGTTAGCAGGGCCATTTGTTTAGAGACATGTAACAGTTTCAGAGAATTATCCTGAATATAAACACATGCCAGCCATACACAAGCCATATCATCTGCCTGATTTAATGGAAGCTCTGATGCACCTGTCTTTATGGTAAACATCAATTTCCTCCATATGGAATCCCTCACAGTGATTATTATATGTCAACTGGGGTCAACAGTTCATTTACAATCATTATTATTAGACGGTGTGCAATGGAGCACTTTTACAACCAGTTCAGATTAAGTAGCCTTTGAATGTAATGACATTAACAAATTCTTTATGTAGAAATATCCAATTATGTTTATGTTTATTTATGATGGCATACAATTTGATACTTCCCTTCACCAGGCATAATAACATTCTTTAGAATATGAAGAGAAATTTGCTAAAGAAGTAAAACCTTATAATAATTTTTTTTTTTTTTCTTTTAGGTACATCAAAAGCAGAAAACCAGTGAGGGAATCCGTGGGACTGTTGAATGATCACGAAGCAAAAGGGGCACTCGGGGAGGATAAGGCCATAGCAGAGAGATTGAATGAAATCATTGCTTTGGTTTTTATGAAAGAAGATGTAAGAGATCTACCTGAACTGGAAATGGTTTTCAAGGGTGATGATGCAGAGACACTTAAAGAAATCTCAACCTAGAAGACGTACTAAGCCAAATTAATAAGTTAAAGAGTGATAAATCACCTGCTCTAGAAGGTATACATCCCAGGATATTGAAAAAACTCAAATATGAAATTGCTGATCTGCTGTTAGTGATCTGTAAGCTGTCGCTAACATCAACTGTAGTACCTGAATATTGGAGGGTGGCCAATGTTACACCAATTTTTAAAAAGGGTTCCAGGGAAGATCCAGGGAATTACAGAATGGTAAGCCTGACTTCAGTGCCAGGCAAAATAGTGGAAACAATTATAAAAACTAAAATTGTGGAACACATAGGCAAACATGATTTAATGGGGCAGAGTCAGCATCGGTTCAGCCAAGGGAGATCTTGTCTCACCAATTTATTTGACTTCCTTGAAGGTGTAAATAAACATGTGGATAAAGGTTGATGTAGTGTATGTAGATTTTCAAAAAAAATTTGACAAGGTTCCTCATGAGAGGCTCCTGAGAAAATTAAAGTGTCATGGAATAGGAGGCAATGTTTAGTTGTGGATTAGGAATTGGTTATATAGTAACATAGTAGATGACGGCAGATAAAGACCCGAATGGTCCATCCAGTCTGCCCAACCTGATTCAATTTAAATTTTTATTTTATTTTATTTTTTTATTTTTCTTCTTAGCTATTTCTGGGCAAGAATCCAAAGCTTTAACCGGTACTGTGCTTGGGTTCCAACTGCCAAAATCTCTGTTAAGACTTACTCCAGCCCATCTACACCCTCCCAGCCATTGAAGCCCTCCCCTGCCCATCCTTCACCAAATGGCCATACACCGACACAGACCGTGCAAGTCTGCCCAGTAAGTGGCCTAGTTCAATATTTAATATTATTTTCTGATTCTAAATCTTCTGTGTTTATCCCACGCTTCTTTGAACTCAGTCACAGTTTTACTCTCCACCACCTCTCTCAGGAGCGCATTCCAGGCATCCACTATCCTCTCCGTAAAGTAGAATTTCCTAACATTGCCCCTGAATCTACCACCCCTCAACCTCAAATTATGTCTTCTGGTTTTACCATTTTCCTTTCTCTGGAAAAGATTTTGTTCTACGTTAATACCCTTCAAGTATTTGAACGTCTGAATCATATCTCTCCTGTCTCTCCTTTCCTCTAGGGTATACATATTCAGGGCTTCCAGTCTCTCCTCATACGTCTTCTGGCGCAAGCCTCCTATCATTTTTGTCGCCCTCCTCTGGACCGCCTCAAGTCTTCTTACGTCTTTCGCCAGATACGGTCTCCAAAACTGAACACAATACTCCAAGTGGGGCCTCACCAATGACCTGTACAGGGGCATCAACACCTTCTTCCTTCTACTAACTACGCCTCTCTTTATACAGCCCAGCATCCTTCTGGCAGCAGCCACTGCCTTGTCACACTGTTTTTTCGCCTTTAGATCTTCGGACACTATCACCCCAAGGTCCCTCTCCCCGTCCGTGCATATCAGCTTCTCTCCTCCCAGCATATACGGTTCCTTCCTATTATTAATCCCCAAATGCATTACTCTGCATTTCTTTGCATTGAATTTTAGTTGCCAGGCATTAGACCATTCCTCTAACTTTTGCAGATCCTTTTTCATATTTTCCACTCCCTCTTCTGTGTCTACTCTGTTACAAATCTTATCAGACAGAAAACAGAGGGTAGGGTTAAATTGTCTTTTTTTCTCAATGGAGGAGGGTAAATAGTGGAGTGCCACAGGGATCTGTTCTAGGACCGGTGCTATTTAACTATTTATAAATGATCTGGAAATTGGAACATTGAGTGAGTAATTAAATTTGCAGATGACACTAAACTGTTCAAAGTTGTTCAAATGCATGCAGACTGAAAAACTGCAAGCAGACCTTAGAAAATTGGAAGACTGGGTGTCCAAATGGTAGACAAAATTTAATGTGGACAAATGCAAAGTGTTGCACATTGTGAAGAATGGCCCAAATCATAGCTACCAGATGCTAGAGTCAGTGCCCAAGAAATAGATCTGGGTGTAATTGTAGACAATATGCTGAAATCCTTAACTCAATGTGCGGCGACAGCCAAAAAAAGAAAGAAAATGCTAGGAATTATCAGAAAAGAGATGGTAAAAAACACTAATCCCCCCCTTCCCCTTCCCCTTCCCCTTCCCCTTCATGAAGTCACATAAGGGGTTTTTATCGCCAGCCACACTGGTAAAAGCTCTGACGCTCATGAAGTTACAGGGAGATACTTTTTAAACAAATAAAAATATTTTTTCACTCAAATAATAAATATGTTCTAGAATGCATTGCCAGAAGATGTGTTAAGGGCAGTTAAAGTAGTTGGTTTTAAAAAAGATTTGGATAAGTTCCTGGAGGAAAAGTCCACAGTCTACTATTGAGAGAGACATGGGGGAAGCCACTGCTTGCCCTGGATTTTAGTATGACATGTTACTACTATTTGGGTTTTTGCAAGGTACTTGTGACCTGGATTGGCCACCTTGAAGACAGGATACTGGACTTGATGGACCATTGGGCTGACCCAGTAAGGCTATTTTTATGTTCTTAAAGGCAGTTTACAAAATAATATTAAGAACACAAATATAAACATAAAAAAACAAGCAACAATTCGCAAAAATATTTTTAAAAAAACCAAAGTCACTCTACAGCACAGTTGGATGCTGTCTGCTCTAGGGCCTCACAAAAAACTGAACACATGATTGAGATTTGAAAACTATTTTAAACATACCACTGATCTAAGTGACTTGGATATGTTGAGGCAGGGCATTTCATAAGAAAGTTGCTAAGCAATTAAAAGCTGAGCACCGAGGCCCAAATTCTGTAACCAGCGCCTAAAGTTAGGCTCCTATTTCAGAGGCGCCCACCAGGATAGGCTCCTATCTAAATTGAATAACAAGCCCAATTAAGTTTTTTAATCAGCACTGATTGAAACCTAGGCGCCTATCAAGAAAGCGTGATTCTGTAACAAGGCGCCTCTAAAAATTTAGGCGGCCTTCAAAAAAATAGGCGCTATGCATGTTTGGCGTGGGCGTGGCTACGTTAGGCACTTTCTCACAGAATCTCTGCTCTTAAGCGTGCTTAAGCGCTCACATGGGTGCCTCACTTGTAGTTGTGCCTAGAGCTGGCCTATTTAATGGGTGCCTCCAAAATAGGTGCTGCTCAGCGTGATTCACTAAACAGCACCAAATTTTATTTATTTATTTATTTATTTATTCGATTTTTTTAGCCCATCCTCCCAAAAGAGCCCAGAACGGGTTACAATGAATATATTGGTGCATTAAAATTATAAGTAAGATAGGTACTTAGAAATTCCCTTACTGTCCCGAAGGCTCACAATCTAACTAAAGAACCAGGAAAAATGACGATTAGAAGAGTAATAAAGAAAGAAAATAGAGATAGAGGAGAAAAATAAGAAAATAAACATACTAATAAGATTACAATGATCTAAAGGAATTTGAAAGGTTAAAAAGAGGGGAGATAAGAATAGATGCAGAGGGAGAACCGTTGAAGCAATAGAATTCTGGGGAAATTTAAATGAAATTTGAATGATAAAATAAAACAAAATAAGTGGTAAAACAATAAGTGAGATTAAAAAATATATCATAAACTAAAAAGAAGTGAAAATAAAATCAAAACAGTCAAAACTGAAGTCCAGCTTGAACGGGCCCCCAAGCCAACCGTTGGTCCGATGGCCGGACTGCAGCCCTCCTCCGTCAGCTCTCCCCTGCTGGAATGGGGGAGGAGCAAAGACAGTGTCGGGTGCCCCGCTGGAACGGGCCCCCGAGCCAACCATTGATCCGATGGCCGGACTGCAGCCCTCCTCCTTTTACTTGAATTGCGCTGAACAGTGCCCATATCGGTGCCTAATTTTTGGCGCTTCTTATAGAATTTGCGCTCAAGTACTTTACAATCTCTCTTCAGACAGCTAAGATACCACCAACAGATTAGACCATAATGATCTCCTTGGGTCATCTAGTAATATCATATTAGACAAACACTACTGGAAGTCCAGAACGAACCACCTTAAAAACTGTCAAAAGAACCTTAAGTTTCACACAAAAGGCCATTTCTAACCCTTAAGCCCCTTCCCCCAAATAGTAGAGTCACATGATCAGAACATCTTGCTTAAGACAGAATTTTAACCACCACATTTTGAATTAACTGAAGGCACTTCAAATTTACCCAGGCAGCTCATTTCTCTGCATGAATCCGCTGTATTATTAATCTGCTTTTGATATTGCTTGGACCTTCACAAGTGAGCAGTTGTTTTATTAATTCATATTTATTTCTCCCATCTCTTTTTGTTCCAATGATACAGTAAATATTATATGAAACAATCTAACATATGTGCTTTAGAATTCAGAAGTGTTTGGCCATTGAACACTTGGAAAGTCAGTGCCTTGGAGAGCAAATTTTTTGGCACACATTTTTATAGTTTCCCACATTTATTATTTCACTAAAATGAGCTGAAAGCTATATTTTCCACATTTATAATTTTTATTAATTCTTCAGCTGCGATGGTGTCTATTCATGTCCATGCATGCTATATGCATCCTCTTCTATACTTTCTTTCCTGTCTTACGCTTTAGTACTTTATTTTCCAAATCATATATTATTTCTGTCCTTTCTATTCTCAATTTTAATTTTCTCTTGGAGTAATTTATTATGATCATGACGAGCTTTGGAGAATTATACTTCCTTTATCAAAATGTGTTTTTTATGCACAAAAAGGACTTGCAGACTGAACCTGGAGATAAGAACATAAGAATTTGCCTCCGCTGGGTCAGACCAGAGGTCCATCGCGCCCAGCAATCCGCACCCGCGGCAGCCCATCAGGTCCATGACCTGTCATGTTATCTTGATTTAGCCCTATAGCCCCCTTGTTTTCATCTATACTCTTTCCATACTCTTATCTACCCTTATCTGTATCCCTCAATCCCCCTATCCTTCAGGAATCCATCCAATCCCTCTTTGAATCCCCGTAGCATATTCTGCCCGACCACTTCCTCCGGGAGCACGTTCCATGTGTCCACAACCCTCTGTGTGAAGAAGAACCTCCTGGCATTTGTTCTAAACTTCTCCCCTTCCAGTTTCTCTGAGTGCCCTCTTGTGCCTGTGGTTCCCCGTAGTTTGAAGAATCTATCCTTGTCTACCTTCTCCATGCCCTTCATGATCTTGAAAGTTTCTATCATGTTTCCCCTAAGCCTCCTCTTTTCCAGGGAGAAGAGCCCCAGCTTGTCCAGCCTGTCAGCGTATGAACAATCCTCCATACCATTTATCATTTTCGGAGCTCTTCTCTGGACCTTCTCAAGTATCGCCATGTCTTTCTTGAGGTACGGCGACCAATATTGGACGCAGTACTCTAGATGCGGGCGCACCATTGCACGATACAGTGGCATGATGACTTCCTTCGTCCTGGTTGTAATTCCCTTCTTAATGATGCCCAGCATTCTGTTAGCTTTCTTCGAGGCCGCTGCACATTGCGCTGATGATTTCATGGTTGTATCCACTAGCACACCCAAGTCTTTTTCAAGATTACTCTCCCCCAGCAATGTTCCCCCCCCATTTTGTAGCTGTACCTCGGGTTCCTTTTCCTTATATGCATGACCTTACATTTTTCTATGTTAAAGCACATTTGCCATTTGTTTGCCCACTCTTCCAGTTTGCTTAGGTCCCTTTGCAGGTCTTCGCACTCCTTTGTGTTCCTAACTCTGCTGCAGAGTTTGGTGTCATCAGCAAATTTTATAACTTCACACCTCGTCCCCGTTTCCAAGTCATTGATACTTGTGTTTAGAAACCAGACACATTGACATATGGGTCAATATTCATATTGATGAGGTATGGGGGACTCCGAATATCGGATGTTGAATTGAAGACGCTGGCTTTTGTGGATGATATATTTTTAATTCTTACGGATCCGAAGTCCTCTTTGTTGGCGGTGTTGGACCTGATTTCTGAATTTGGATTTTATTCTGGTCTTTCTCTAAATTTAGATAAATCTATGGCCCTGCCCTCTTGTTCTACGGTCCGTACTACTTGGAGGGGCCAGTTTCCTCTGAGGTGGGCGGAGTCTGCACTGAAATACTTGGGGGTCTACATTCCCATTGACCTTTCTAGTTTGTATGCCTTGAATGTGGCCCCATTTCGGGCATTGGTGAACCAGCTACAGCTCTGGAGGGGTCTTCCTCTTTCATGGGTCGCGTAAGTCTGTATAATATGCTTATTGTTCCTTGTTGGCTCTACGTTTTTCAGGTTCTCCCCTTGTATTTGAAACTGAGGGATGAAAAGAGGCTTGAGATCTGGTTCAGCGGTTTTTATGGGCGGGGAAACGAGCTTGTATGCCTTACCGAAGGGTGGCCTCTCCGTGGTATAAGGGAGGCTTAGGCCTGTTGAACCTTCATTTTTTGACTATTGGCTGTGGTATGAGACACATAAATGATTTTTTTAGGGGCACTTCTTATTTTACTAACACCTCCCTTGAACTATCCTGTTTTCCTACAACCCACTTTAGTGCTTTCCTTCATTCTACTCTTCTCACTATGCCAAGCCTTCTTCCTTGTAAGGTGTTACACTGTCCCCTGCGGAGGGTTTGGCATTGGGTCTGCAAATTTCACTAGCTTAAGTCCTTACTGTTTCCCCCTTCTTACCTGTTCGTTTTAATCTGAACTTTCTCCCGGGGGTGGATGAGGCTAGCTTTGTGGGCTGGGAAGCAGGGGGGATTCATTATTTGTTTCATCTGGTGGAGGATGATGGGACCATTAAGTCCTTTGCTCAGCTGTGTGAGGAATTTACCATCCCTCCTACTGACGGGTTTGCTTACATGCAGATTCCTCACTATATTGCTTCTTTACCTCGTGTTCGTCTTACAGCCTCCTGTCGAGAGCTGTAGTCCTCTGCTTTTACACTTGATTCCCAATTGTCTGTTCCATTGAAATTCCACCATAGGCATCTCAAAGATGAGTCCCCCTGCTTGACTCTGATCATTTGAGGGAGGCCTGGGAACGTGACCTTAATGTTACATTGCCCGAGGATGTTATTCTGAAGGTGATTAAACATTTACCTGCCCTCAGTAAATACACGACTTTTTGGAGCAACATTATAAGCTGGTTTTTCGTTTATATATCTCTCCTAAGCGATCACACCTGGTAGGGCTTAGAACATTTGCTGGTTGCCCACGTTGTACTGCACCAGTCGCTGGATTGGGGCACATGTTCTGGACCTGCCCCTACATCCATTCCTTTTGGGAGACTATTTTCCTCTTTGTGGACACTATTTGGAACATTACAACGCAACGTTCACCTCTCCTTTTGTTTGGAGCCTCTTTGCATTTTCATCCCTGGCGCCCTGGGGCGGGTGCTTTTCGGAGATGGACTGTTCTGATTGCATTGAAGTGTATCTTGTTGAAGTGGTTGGATGTGGGTGCTCCTGATTACTCCTTGTGGCGTTGCCGCATGATTATGCTTCTGACGTGGGAGCGTCTGGATGGGAGAGTCTTTCAGTGTGCCTAAGAACCGTTTTGGGCTACCATGACCCCTGTGGCGCATAGCTGATTATAGAACTGTTAACCTGTTTTCTATTCTGTGTCTTTCTTCTTGTGTTTGTACCTGGGTGAAGGAGGACTCGGGGGGGGGGGGGGTATGGGCGGAGGGTGGGTGACAGCCGGTTGACGGGGTTTATACTAAATCTGAGAGCCTGTCTTGTTGTATTGTTCTGTTTGCTATGTTGTTTTTCTTAGGCTCAATAAAATATATTTGAACATAAATATGAATGAATCAACGCAGAGTGTAGGGGACTTAGTAAGGAATTCAATAAAATTTGGAGCCCATTGACTAAATTTGTAAAAACATAATAATGTATTTTTATCATCATATCTTTCTTTTGGTTTTTTCATCTTTACACATCCAGGGTGGGTGGGGGGTTGGAGGGTGGGGAATAAATATTCATAGAGATATTTGGGTAACTTTAGAATTCTTTTGTAGTATATCTTGGGTAATATTCTGATAATATTAGATGCAAGAATCTGAAATTATTGAATGACATTTATGTTACCTGAACAGAAATTAGTGTAATGTGTGTAATGCCTATTGTTCTTTTAATTGTATGACACTGTTTTTGATTTAAAAATCAATAAAGAAAAAAAAATCAATTGCTATCCATATAGATAAGTGAATTAGTTTAGGCCAGCAAAAATTCTGTCCTAACCTACAGTATACCACATAGCTACCATATACAGACAGTAACTGAATATTGCCACTATCCACAGAGCCAATTACAATCATTGATGTGTATATACAGTATGTTCTGTGCTGCTTGCTGTCTAGAAAACAGTGTTGAACATACATTTAAATGTGCAGACAAGCCTACATAAGTAAACAGCATTTCAAAATAGGGACATCTGAACATTGGGAAGCTGACTAGGTCTAGATGTCAAGGGGATGTGGGAAGAGTGGGGAAATGGAGTCTTCTGAGTAGACATAGAACACAGACATGGTTTGCCCATATTTAGAGTGCCTCAAAGTATATATAAGTGCCTGCTGGAAGGGGCAGCTGTAAATGTTGGTATCTGGCTGCCACAGTCTCTCCCTCCTGATAGATACTCTACTTGATGATTCCTATAACATCTGACCCACCCCCCAGAGACAAACACCCCTCAGCAACCCCCATAGCACCTCAACCCACACACATACACACACACAGTAGCGAGATAAATCTGGCACTTTTATTGATGTACATCGCTTAGAAATGCTTATAAGCATTGGAATCAAATTTTAAATAAAACTTGAAACTTGATCAGTGTAAAGATTGTACTGGAAGTCATAGGAGATCAGAGCACACAAAAGAACAAACAAGTAATATATATGCAGAGAAGAGAAGTCATAAGACAGAGTGCCAGGGTACTCCAATTGATAGGATGGCAGTAGAAAAGGATCCTATATAAGTCAAGGAATAGCCTTTTAATACAAAAAGGGATATTATATTAGTGATTTCTATTCGCCAATACCTTGCGGTTCAAGGCGGATTACAAAAGAAATTATCTGTCCATTTCCAGAGGAATTGAAGAGTAGAGAGATTTGCTACAGAGAATTGGGATGAGTCTTGCGGTGTTAGTTTGTCTTCAAGGATGTCTTGTATAGGATGGTTTTTATTTCTTTTCTAAACAATTTGTAGTCTGTAGTCATTATCAGTAAATAAGGATGTAAATGAATATTCCCTTATCTGAAGCTATGGAAATCTCAACCTACACATAAAGAATGTCTATTGTCCATTTATAACATATGCTCAGAGATCCGGAGTCCATCTGGGAATGAAATCCCCATTGAAGGACTCGCCACCCAATCATCGCATATGTGAAAAAGGTTTTTTGTTTCTTTCTCTTATTTTTCATTTTGTACAGTGAATCTGTCTTTTATCTTAGAGGATCTCATAGGATCACGACGAGGACCACGTTTCAGTTCCTTCCTCAGGGAGCCCAATAAAATGTTTCATGTGCTTGTTTAGTTGGAAGTCTTTGTCAGTGAACTGATTTTGAAATTTCTCCTACTCTGCACTGGAAAAGGATTTGCCAGAGCATACCCTAAATATGTGATAAGAGAGATGATTAGAAAATCAAGATAGGACAGAGCCCTCAAATCCAAATGAGTGCAGTGTATCTAGGAGTAAGTAGTGATGAAGAGCGTCAAAATCAGTGGATAGATCAAAAAAGAATGAGGTTCAATTAAAACTCCTAAGGTTTGGCCTGGACCAGGTCTCTAGCGCCTTCTGCAAGGTTTTTTTGGCAAAATGCTAGAAGTGAAAGTCAGATTAAAATGGATCAAGAAAGGCTCGAGATAAAATAGAGTCAAGAGATCAGTGGCAAAACATTTATGTAGCATGGATAGAAAAGAGAAGAAGAACAGGGTTAGAAGGACAGGTAGAGTCCAGTGAAGGTTGTTTCAGGAGTGGTGTAATCATGTTGGAAGACAAGAAGAACAGTTCCAGTGGAAAGCAAAAGACTCGGGATATGACAGATGAAAGGGGTAACAACAGGCAGTGGAGTGGTGAGAGGGGGGGCCGTCCGCCCTGGGCGCCATCTTTCTCGGGGCGCCAGCACCCCTCCTCCTCTCTGCTTCCACTTCCCACTCCTCTTCCCTGCCATGCGGGTGCCCCTTCCCCGTACCTTTTAAACTTTGGCACGAGCAGCTACCAACTTGCTGCCCACGTCGGCTTTGGCAATCTCTGACGTCACTTCGGGACCTGCGCCTAGGAAGTGATGTCACTGAGATCCGACACGGGCAGTAAGTTGGTAGTTGCTTGTGCCAAGGTTAAAAAGGTATGGGGAAGGGGCGTGGGGGGGACATAGGAGGGGAGGAAGAGCATCACCATCCCGGGCACTGCTCACCCTTGCTACGCCACTGACAACAGGCAAGATAAAGCTGAGAGACTGGATGGGAATGGAATCGGAGGAAAAGGTAGTGGGTTTAGAGGAGAAAAGATGTGCAGTTTCACAGAATTGTTTCATGGAACAGCTTGTTAGAGAACCGACGAGAGGAAATGCCACTCTGGATCTAATCCTAAATGGGTTAAGGGGACTTGCAAAGGAAGTAGAAGTAGTGGGACCGTTGGGAAACAGCGATCATAATATGATCAAGTTCAAGGTTGAGGTAGGAGTGTCAAAAGGCAAGAGATCCATTGTGACAACCTTTAACTTCAGGAAAGGAAACTACGAAGCAATGAGGGAATTGGTAAGGAAGAAACTTAGGAACACTTCCAAAACATGGCTAACGGTAAATCATGCCTGGTCCTTCTTCAGGGACATGGTGAGCGAGGCGCAAAATCTGTATATCCCCAGATTCAGGAAGGGGTGTAAAAAGAATCGAACAAAAGACCCGGCGTGGATAACCAAAACAGTGAAGGAAGCGATAGGCAATAAGAAAAAATCATTCAAGAAATGGAAAAAGGACAAAACTGAGGGGAACTGGAAAGAGCACAAGAAGCATCAAAAAGAATGTCACCATGAGGTTCGGAAAGCCAAAAGAGAGTATGAAGAGAGGCTAGCCAGGGAAGCAAGAAATTTCAAACCATTCTTCAGATATGTTAAAGGGAAGCAACCGGCTAGAGAGGAAGTGGGACCGCTGGACGACGGAGACAGGAAGGGAGTGGTGAAGGAGGAGAAGGTAGTGGCAGAAAGGCTTAACATGTTCTTCTCGTCTGTATTTACAAACGAAAACACGTCCAACATACCGGAACCTGAGCAATTCTTCAACGGAAGTCAGGCAGAAAAATTAACATCCATAGAAGTGAGCCTTGAGGACGTTCATAGGCAGATAGAAAAACTAAAAACTGACAAATCCCCGGGTCTGGATGGCATACATCCAAGGGTTCTGAAGGAATTAAAGGAGGAGATAGCGGAACTACTGCAGCAAATTTGCAACTTATCCCTGAAAACAGGCGAGATCCCGCTAAGATAGCTAAGATAGCCAACGTTACGCCCATCTTTAAAAAGGGATCAAGAGGTGACCCGGGAAACTACAGGCCGGTGAGCCTGACTTCGGTTCCGGGGAAAATGGCAGAAGCACTGATAAAAGAAAACATCGATCAACATTTTGAAAAACATGAACTTCTGATAACCAGCTAGCATGGTTTCTGCAAGGGAAGATCGTGCCTAACGAACTTATTGCACTTCTTCGAAGGGATCAACAAACGGATGGACAAAGGAGACCCCATAGACATCATATATCTAGATTTCCAAAAAGCCTTTGACAAGGTGCCCCATGAACGTCTACTCCGGAAACTGAAGAACCATGGGGTGGAAGGAGACGTACATAGATGGATCAGAAACTGGTTGGAGGGTAGAAAACAAAGGGTAGGAGTGAAGGGTCACTACTCCGACTGGAGGAGGGTCACGAGTGGTGTCCCGCAGGGCTCGGTGCTCGGGCCGCTGCTATTTAATATCTTCATAAATGATCTAGAAACAGGGACGAAGTGCGAGATAATAAAATTTGCGGACGACACCAAACTATTTAATGGAGCTCGGACTACAGAGGACTGCGAAACGTTGCAAAGGGACTTGAACAAATTAGAAGAATGGGCGGCGAAATGGCAGATGAAGTTCAACATTGAGAAATGTAAAGTATTACATGTGGGGAGCAGAAACTCGAGGTACAACTATACAATGGGAGGGATGTTATTGAATAAGAGTACCCAGGAAAGGGACTTGGGGGTAATGGTGGACATGACAATGAAGCCGTCGGCACAGTGTGCAGCGGCCGCTAAGAGAGCGAATAGAATGCTTGGTATAATCAAAAAGGGTATTACAGCCAGAACGAAAGAAGTTATCCTGCCGTTGTATCGGGCGATGGTGCGCCCGCATTTGGAGTACTGCGTCCAATATTGGTCGCCGTATCTTAAGAAGGATATGGCGTTAGTCGAGAGGGTTCAGAGGAGAGCAACACGTCTGATAAAAGGTATGGAAAACCTGTCATATTCTGAGAGATTGGAGAAGCTGGGTCTCTTTTCCCTGGAGAAGAGGAGACTTAGAGGAGATATGATAGAGACTTATAGGATCATGAAGGGCATAGAGAGAGTAAAGAGGGACAGATTCTTCAAACTTTCTAATAATAAAAGAACAAGAGGGCATTCAGAAAAGTTGATAGGAGACAGATTCAAAACAAATGCTAGGAAGTTCTTCTTTACCCAACGTGTGGTGGACACCTGGAATGCGCTTCCAGAGGACGTAATAGGGCAGAGTACGGTACTGGGGTTCAAGAAAGGATTGGACAAATTCCTACTGGAAATGGGGATAGAGGGGTATAGATAGAAGATTACTGCACAGGTCCTGGACCTGTTGGGCCGCCGTGTGAGCGGACTGCTGGGCACGATGGACCTCGAGTCTGACCCAGCAGAGGCATTTCTTATGTTCTTATGTTATGTTCATCTTCTGTGATAATCAATTCCATCTTACCCCCCCTCTTTTACTAAGGTGCGCTATGCTTTTTACAGCACAGTAAATATTAGCACGCACTTAAATCCTAATGCGTGCATGTTATCCTATGGACATGTTAGCGATTAGCACACGCATTGGTTTATCGTGTGCCAAATGCGTGCTAAAACACTTAGGGCTCCTTTTAGTAAGGTACACTACTGTTTTTAGCGCACGCAGGATATTACCGCGCACTACACCGCGCGCTGCATGGCTAGAACTAATGCCAGCTCAATGCTGGCGTTAGCATCTAGTGCGCGCGGCAATGTTACGTGCGCTATTCCGTGTGTTAATGCCCTAATGCAGCTTCATAAAAGGAGCCCTTAGCTCACCTTTGTAAAAAAGGGCCTTAGGGGTCCTTTTATCAAGCTAAGCTAGTGGGGTTAGCGCGTCAGACATTTCATCACGTGCTAACCCCCGCAGCAAGCAAAAAAATGCCTGTTCAATGGAGGCGTTAGCAACTAGCGCAGCAAGCAGTTTAACGCATGGTATTCCGCGCGTTAAACCCCTACCACGCCTTGATAAAAGGACCCATTAGTGTCTCCAAAGAAGAGACAGAATGTTACTCTGCTAGAGTACGCCAGGAATAATGAAATTGGCACTGCCTTATTGTTTCTCTTATCAAATCTAAATTACTTGATTATGTTAAGCAAACTCTGAGCCAAAAGTTAAAGTGGATATTATTATTACTGCATGAAAATACATATAATACAAATAAAATGTATATTCTGCAAATTACCAAATAAGGTCTTATGTGAATTATAAAAGATTAAGTAGACATTTCTAGGATATACAATCTTAATTATAATATGTAAACCAAACTACTCAAGCAAAAAATATTTCTTAAACAAATAAGTTTTTAACTTTCTTTGGAAGGTCATATAATTATTTTCAGATCTTAATTCTGAATGGCAAGGAATTTCAAGTTAAAACTGCATGACAGAAAAAAGTCTGAGAAAACATTCTTTTATATCTTATCCGTTTTGTATCGGGGAAATGCAGCAAACTGTTTCTGTATAAAAAAAAAATCTTCAATTATGGTAAGAATGATATTAATTTACTTTGATTAAAGAGGGCCACATACATCCATCACCAATTCCAAAGCACTGATAAAGAAAGCTAAAAGAGAATTTGAAGAGAAGCATACTATAGAGAGAAAATTTGTAGTAAAATCTTTTTCTGATATACATTGAGGCCCTAATTCTGCAAAATGTATCTAAAGTTAGGCGCCATTTGGACATGTACGATAGGCGTCCTTTGTAGAATCACGCTCAGCATCACTCAGCACTGTTTAGACGTCAAAATTTTTAGGCATCTCTTAGAGAATCAGGTTTTAGGTGAGAGCTAGACGTCCAAACAATGTCGCTAATGTTATGACATAATTAGAATGGCGATTCTATGGTGTTTTTCATTACAATTGTGATACTGGAAGATGGATCTGTTTAATGCTTTTATTTATTTCTCTTCCATTAGAGAGAGTAACTAGGATAGAAGGCTGTTCAGTGTGCTGCACAGTGAGCTAGCAAGTTGCTTAGCAATTCTAAACTAGGTCCTATAGGCATTGTAAAGGAGGTCTCCTTTTGAGCATAGTTTGGGCTTCAGATAGACCTGAGTTCTATGGACAGAACTTAGGCACAGTTTGGACGTCCTTAATGCGATCTGCTAAACAGTTCTCTGAGTTTTTATTTTTGCTTTATTAAGCTCAAAATACATTTAATAAGGCACCACATAAACAGGGCACATCAAAACAGATATATTGCATGTGGACAAAAAGCAATGTTATTTGCTAATTAGAGGAAAACATCCATTAATTGAAGCACAGCACATTAAAAATATAGCTTTAGGTTTCGTACTAAAAAGCTACCCTTTTTTCTGACTAAACAGTGTTCCAATCAGCTCATTCTTGAAAGCAAAGAAAGCACATGAAAAAACAGATACAGACCTTAGCATGGCTTCTACTTCATTGTAAATGGAGGTGTGCAGCTGCACAATGCTGACCTCATTGTGAGATCATCAAGGTGCACCTGCAAGGTAGAATGCCACAATTAAAATATGTGTTGGGATTTGAACCTATGACCTCTGAAAGATAAGCACAGGGCTTTTACCTGGTGAGCCACAGCCACTTCCTTTTGGTTGTAGGGGTTCCTACCATGAGAGCTTAGTGCTCCTAGCCATGTGAAGGTGAAAATACCTGAGAAAATCATAGCTTAGCAGCTCCCTAAGCTATCATATCAGATGTAAGGAAAAAAAATATCAGTGGAAGCTCAGAGGGTAAAAGACCTGTTCCCATCTTCCAAAGGTCATAAGTTCAAATAGAAAATACATAATTGCTATAATTTGGGTTCTTCTTCTCAAAGTGCATCACTTTGCAACTGTCCACATTAAATTTGTCCACTCAGGGAGGACAAGATCATAGTGGAGAGACTAAATGAATTCTTTACTTCAGTCTTTATTGAGGAAAATATAATGGAACTACAAAAGCCACTAATGGTATATAAAGGTTACAACACAAAGGAACTGAAATAAATCTCAATGAGCTTGGAAAATGTAATAAACCAAACTGACAAATTAAAGAACAGCAAATCACCCAGGCTTGATGGTGTACACCCCAGAGAACTGAAAAAAAACTCAACAATTAAATTACAGATCCATTCTTAATAACCATCGTGGGTGAATCTCTTCATAAAGGTGATCAATAAGTCCAAATAAATAAATAAATCCATAACCTGTCATTACAATTGGCTATGATACCTGAAGGTTGATAGGTGACCAACGTAAAGCTGAGTTTTAAGAAGAATTTCAGGGTGATCTAGGAAAGTTCATACCGGAAAGCTTGATGTAACCTTGAACATGTGGGGAAGCATTTTCAAAAGGACGCCCAAATCAGCATAGTGATGTCTAAGTCAGAATGTTCCAAAAGGGTGTCCATCTCGCATGTACTTTTGAACAAAAAATATGTCAAGACTTCCTGTTTAAAAATACATGAAATAGATGGCCATACGCTGGAAATATCCAGCATGGACAAATATCCAAATTATAAAGGAGGAGGGGTGGAAGAATAAGGGTCATGGATGTCTGAATGGAGAAAGGAGAAGGGAGGATGTGGTCCCTCTCTACAAAAATGGAAATAAGGAAAATCAGAAGGTGAAGTTTCTGGAATCCAGTGGATTACAGGATCAGAGGCAGCATGGATTCACTTGTCAGCCAAATCTGATTAATTTCTTTGACTGGTGACAAATTACACAGATTAACAGTGGTGGGATTTGAACTGACACCTCCAAAGATACTGGAGCCTAAATCCAGTGCTTTAGACCATTCAGCCACACTACCAACCTATACCTATAATATTGAATACCTATAATATTGAATAGTGGAAAAAAATACTTGCCATAATATAAAGAAACAGACTTTGCCAGTGGGCATATACTGGGTGGAGACTGGGCGGAACATAAGCGGAGAACGCAAGTGCAAGCATACATTATACAATGCTACAATATCATACGCTGGCAAACATCTTGATGTGGATCACTAGCACTAGTCTTAAGCTTTAGGAATCTTCAATTAGTATTGGTCTTATATACCATATTCACTAAAACATATATTTAAACATCCAAAGCCTTTTAAATGTTTATTTGGACCTCAGGACACCACTCCAGGCTCACTATATCATAGCCTTAAGCTTAGGGCTCCTCTTACAAAGATGAGTTAGGGCCTTAATGCGCGGAATAGCGCACGCTAGCTGCTACTGCCTCCTCTTGAGCAGGTGGTAGTTTTTCGGGTAGCACGCGCTAATCTTGTGCGTGCGCTAAGTTTTCCAAGTTTCCAAGTTTTATTAGTGCTTGATAAATCGCTTATTAAATACCTAAGCGATGTACAATTCAAGTAAAATAGAAATGCAAATACACTGACCTTTAAATTAAAAAAACATACTGGGTTAACACACATGAAACAAGAGGGTAGAGGGGGAAAGGAGCCCTTAATGTGTACGTTCATCACAGGCCCAGTTTTCAAGGTGCAAGTGCTTTGTTTTAAATATATTATTATCAAATTTTAATTATTTTTCTTTTATTTCTTATAACAGCTCATAGCTAACATTCCATTTTTATTTTTAGCTTATAACTCAAAGGTAAGAAGGTTACATTAGCTTCTAGAACTGAGGTTCAGCGAGTTGGGAATATTCTGCCGACATGTTTCGCCGGAGCTTTTTCAAAGGCGTATTCCCATTAGTTTCCTCCCGACAAGCTAAAAATAAAAATGAATTTGAAAGTTGAATTTTTGAAAGATGTTTTTGCATTACCCAGAAATGGTTTATTTGCCTTTGCACAGACTTTCATATTTTCCAATGCAGGTTAGAAAGTCAAGATGGTTCTGTTGTGGATGTTTCAACTGACAAGGCTGGACCTGACAGGAATTTTGGAGAGATTCACCAAAGAGGTTGTAAATAGGTTTACACTTTTAGAGGTCCTTTTACAAAGGCGCGGTAGCGGTTACCGCACGTTAAACCGCCTGCCATGCTAGTACCTAACGCCTCCATTGACGAGGCATTAGGATTTTAGGCTGCCACGTGATGAAATGGCCGACGCGCTAACCCTCGTAGCGCGCCTTGATAAAAGGAGCCCTTAGTATCTTTTGTTCTACTTGATAAAGAAGCTGTTTTGGATTTGTATTTCAGGTGTAAATTTTTTAAGGAAGGAAACACTTGAGATGTATTTTGAGCCTTCTCAGTTCAAGTTTTTTTCTGGATGAAAAGGGAGTTTGTTAATGCTGCCTGGGAGAAGTCCGAGAACAGGCTATAAAACGTCAGTTTGTTCTTTTGTTTCTTTTTCTTTTTACTTGCTTTTGAGAATGATTGTCCCATAGTAGTATCTTTGCTTCCTCCTAAAATTGTGGTCTCTTTAAAATCTCCTATTACGGTAATATTTTTCTTATTTTTTTGTGTAATTCAGAATGTATTTTTTTTCCTGTGATGAAATTAATAGTTCCTGTTAAAGATATCTTTGATCTAATATACACCTTTACAAATAAAAAGAGTACTAAAATTAGTGCACAAGAGACAATATAGAAATCATGATATGAGGGTCAAAGGGGGCAGAATTAGGTGTAGCAGAAAGAGTGCTAGATGTTTAAAATGGTCTCTCATTGGAAATGAGTAATAGCCTTTGAGAAAGCATGGGATAAGCACTGATGATCCTTAGTTGCTAATGTGTGAAGAGAAATACAGAATCACTCAGCTCTGGAATAGTCTCCCTTCCCCTCTCCGCAACTTGAGCCCCCTTCTACCATTCCGTAAGCTTCTGAAGACTTGGCTCTTCTCCAAAACGTAACCCGTCCCCTCCCTAGTATTATCACACCTAACCTCTCTCTTACTTACTTCTATAAATCCACTGGAGTTCCGTTCCTTCCCTAACCATGTAAACCGTGTCGAGCTCCACCTGTGGAGATGATGCGGTATATAAACCCAAGATTTAGTTTAGTTTAGTTTAGTTTAGTTTAGTCATACCATCCACCATCATACCATCATATTCTCTTCCTTAATCTTTTTAGCTTAATATAACAATCACTCGTTTATTAATGCAATGCTGTCCACTGGTTTGTGGCAGGCAGCCACCGCTCCTGCAGGCATCTTTTGTTATTGCAAAAGGATAGACAAGACAGGTTGCCTCCTGGGAATTCACAACCAGATAACAGAGTGGGAAAGAAAAAAAAAAAAAAAATTCCAATGGAGTTTGGTACTTTTCCAGAAACCACAGTTACCAACAATACTAATGAAAATATATTCAAAGGACAAAGGCAAGAACTGTTAGAAGGTAAATTATACTTGATAAATAATCAAAATCCAATCAACTCAATATGACTAACATCTCGGTTATGTTTTAGATCAAAACAGAAGTATGAATAAAAAATATCGAAACAACAAAACAGAAGTATGAGATGCAAATGACAACTGAAATACATACTGCCATTAATTAGCAAATTTAAATTTTTTTTCAGTATTTCCTACTATTTATTTAATTATGCAATTATGCAATTCATGAATGTGGATGGGTTATTATGTTTTGTCAGTGTTCCATCCTTTACGCTTATATATATGTTTCAATATATAGTACTTGCCTTGAACTATTGCAAGATAGTGAGAAATAAGCACCTTAAATAAAATTTCAAAGTTTGTTTCATTTCTTCTTTTGGCATACTTCAACTTACAGTTGCCAAGCTTTGCTTTCCTGTGGGTGGGCTCAACAAATTTTATCTGAGGGAAGCTTTGTCGTTCTGTCTTTCCTACCAGCTGATAAGTATGTCAACTCCGGTGTCTGAATTTTATGCCAGATGTGCACTATAGGCCTTTTTATGTTCTAATAAGCCCCAAAGGAAAAAGACACTATGATAGCAGAACATTGAAGCATTTTTATAAGAAAAGAGGTTTTTGATTAATTCAAGATGGCCGCAGGCATGAAGGAAGACCATGGCTGCTGTGTGCTTCTGTGGTTAGCCAGGATTGCACTCATTAGTTAAACTTGATTAGATTTTTTTATGATGTCAAATTTTAATTTGATGTGAGTTTACTTAGCACTTTTTCCCACCGTCTTGGTTGGCGCTAATAACCAATTACTTTTGCTTTTTATATGATAGCATTGTATCTGTCTGCCAACTTTGTGCTCTTTCCATCCATATAATTGGCTTTTATTCTCAAGCCCTTTTATTTCAGTTTCCTTGAAAGGATTGCCTAACCAGACAATCTCCATAGACAGAAGAGCTTGAAATTGTCGATTCATTATGTAATTCGTTCTTGGAAAATTATGGGCATAATGTCTTTTAGAGAGAACTTGAATATTGAATCTCAATATGAGCTATGAGAAAAATGTTTTGAGTCTGTAAAGAATTAATTGAAAGTACCTGAAGTCTTTTACAAAGCTATTATAAGAAGTGGCTTTAACGAGCCCTTATATGAATCGTTCCCATACGCTAAAGCCATTTTTATTACAGCAGTAAAATGGTCAATTTTCTATATTTTTGTATTAAATGTTATGCACTAATGTTACCATTACAACATAGTAGCTGGAATGAGCTGTTTCAGTGCAGATTTATAAATGAAGCCGGGTTAGATTGATTCATAATAATGTTTTTTGAAGATTATTATTTCATTTTTTATTATTTTATTTATTAGAGACACCTCCTGAAGAAGGACACGAAACTTGAGTCGAGAGGCTCGGTTTCTCAGCATGGCACTTCGTTGGTTCTAAACACGAGCACTTTCAGATCACAAGCACTTTCATGGTTTCTGTCTATGGCTGCCGAGTCATCCAACAATTTCAGATAAGCTACTAGTTTACAATGCTATATGTGGTTTATGATCAGTAACTTAGGGAGGCAAGGGACTGTAAAGTAAGCAATGATGGTCCCTCCGGCAACCATAGTTGAGTGAAAACACTGAACAAAGTTGGTTGCAGGATCTGAGCACTTTACACAGTTATAATTATTTATTTATTTATTTATTTATTGAATAATTTAAATTATCTAGAGCTGTGATAGTGGATTGTAACCATTATAATATTACCATTAAAAATTATTACCATGTGAGCACTTGCCACCACCCATTTTGTAGGTGGTAAGGGTTCATATGGTAATCCTGCACTAAACAGTTAACATGTGTTAATATAGATCAGTGGTTCCCAAACCTGTCCATTATATGCAAATCTCTCTCATGCATATTCATTAGGGATATCTTGAAAACCTGACTGGCTGGGGGTCCCCCAGGACAGGTTTGGGAACCACTGATATAGATGAACCTATTTTATAGAAGGGTGTAAAGCAGATCTGTGAATAAACCCAAACAGAAACAGAGAAACATGAAGGTAGATAAAGGCCGAATGGCCCATCCAGTCTATCCATCCACAACATCCGTTATCTCTTCTCCCTAAGACAAGGGTAGGGAACTCCAGTCCTCGAGAGCCGTATTCCAGTCGGGTTTTCAGGATTTCTCCAATGAATATGCATGAGATTTATTTGCATGCACTGCTTTCAATGCATATTCATTGGGGAAATCTTGAAAATCCGACTGGAATACGGCTCTCGAGGAACGGAGTTCCCTACCCCTGCCCTAAGAGATTCCACATGCCTGTCCCATACTATCTTGAATTCAGATACAGTCTTCATTTCCACCACATCCTTCGGGAGACTATTCCATGCATCTACCACCCTTTCTGTTAAGAAGAATTTTCTTACATTACTCCTGAGACTAGCACCTCTTAATTTCAACCTATGCCCTCTCCTTCTGGAGTTTTCCTCCATTTGAAAAAGACTCACTTCCTGTACATTAACACCACAGAGATATTTAAACATCTCTATCATATCTTCCCTCTCCTGCCTTTCTTCCAAAGTATACTTATTGAGATCTTTAAGACTGTCCCCATATGCTTTATGACAAAGACCACACACCATTTTAGTAACCTTCCTCTGGACCAACTCTATCCTGTTTATATCTTTTTAACATTGCAGTCTCCAGAACTGTTCACAATATTATAAATGAAGTCTTACTAGAGTCTTATACACGGGCATCAATACCTCTTTTTTCCTACTTGCAAATCTTGTGTAGTAAATGCAGAGGGCTGTGTCTAACATTTGCCCTATATTTAACACACAGAATAAACATTTACTATATGGTACCTTTATAGCAAATCTATCCTCCCCCCAAGATTTCCCCAACACTCCCAATACATTCAATCCCCCACCTAGCACATCCTTGGCACTCCCAGAAAATTTGATCCTAAAACCCCTTGATTCTCTAGGCACACTCAATCCACCCCTCCCAGACATACCCCTGTTTAAGATCCCACCATGGATTTAAACCTCACCCCATCTATAATCTTGTACCCTGAGCACAAGACACTCCTTCAGAGACTGCCCCTCCTTCTACTCCTTCCTAGACCTTCCAGTCATTAGTGATCAGATGTCCTTATGCTGCTTCCCAAACCTCATCTAGAATTCAAAATAGCCACCATGACCCTAGGAGCAGTATTGTAGGACTATAGCTAGGGGTCATGAGAGCCATTTTGGATCTCAGCCAAGGCCTGGGAAGAGTGGGACTGTTCCCTTCTGAGAACACTGACCACCAATGCAGACCACCAGTAGGTCCCAGGATTTGGCTGGGTGTGGGAGGAGTGGCCTTTGAAGGAGGGGGGAGACTTATGCTCAGGGCAGGATTATGGATGGGGGAGTTGTTAGGAAGTATAAGATGTGCCCAGAGTATTGGGGGGATCAGATATGCAAGGAGTGTCAAAGGGAAATTCAAAATGCTGGGAGTATTAGAGGATTGTTGGGGGGGCAGATGTGCCCAGAGTGCAGGGATGTTGAGAGGGATCAGATGTGCAGCAGTTTGAGAGGTGTTGGAGTGTCAGGAGGATGTCAGGGGGGAATCAGATGTGCCTGGAGTGTCAGGGGGAGGAGTTTTGGATAGGGATTGGATGTGCAGAGAGAGTTAGAGGGTGCTGGTGGTGGGAACTGCAAAGTAAAGTGCATTGGGAAGAATAATCCAAATCATAGTTATCAATTGCTAGGCTCCACCTTAAGAGTCAGCACCCAAGAAAAAGACCTAGGTATCATTGAGACAATATGCTGAAATTTTCTGCCCAGTGTGCAGCAGAGGCAAAGGAGGCAAAAGGGATGCTAGGAATTATTAGAAAAGAGATGGCAAATAAGACCAAGAATATTGTGGTGCCTCTATATCATTCCATGATGTAACCTCACCTTGAGTATTATTTTTAATTCTGGTTGTCGTATCTCAGAACAGATGTCACAGAATTAGTAAAGATTCAAAGAGAGATCAAAAATGATTAAGGGGGTGGAACCTCTCTCATATGAGGAAAGGCTGAAGAGGTTAGGGCTCTTAAGCTTGGAGAGAAGATGACTGAGAAGGTCTACAGGGTCCTGAGTGGTGTAGAATGGGTAAAAGTGAATGGATTTTTTTTTACTCTTTCAAAAATTATAAAGAATATGAGGCACTCAATGAAGTTACATTGAAATAGCTTTAAAACAAAAAGAAGGAAATATGTTTTCATTCAATGAATAGTTATGCTCTGGAACTCGTTGCTAGAAGATGTGGTAACAGCAGTTGACATGGCTCAGTTCAAAAGGGGGCTGCAGGAAAGTCCATCGTCTTCTATTGAGACAGTCATAGGGAAAGCCACTGCTTGCTCTGGGATTGGTAACATGGAATGTTGCTACCATTTGAATTTCTGCCAGATACTTGTGACCTGGATTGACTGTGGAAACAGGATACTGGGCTAGATGGATCACTGGTCTGACCCAGTATGGCTATTCCTATGCTCTAATGTTTTAACTGGATATGCCAGGAGTTTCAGGGGTTGTCAAGGGAATCAAATGTGCCCAGAGTGCTGGAGAACATCACTTGTGATAATTGTCGGGAGTGTGAGGGGTTGGAGTGGATTTGGATGTGCTGGAATGTTTGGGGGGATCAGATGGGCAGACTATTTGGCCTTTATCTGCCATCATGTTTCTATGTGCAGGAGAAGGAGTGCTATTGGACTACCTATTGTGATAGCAGCATGCTTATAGATTGCCAATAGCATGGCTGCATTTACTGGCTCCTCCTGAGGTGGCATTAGGTGCAGTTGCACTATCAGCAGTTATGACAGCTAGCACTCAGTAATGACCCACGCACTAGCTGTTATAGCAGGCCACTCCTCCACTCTGCCTGTAACACCCACTCCCATATTTAACTGGTAGTGTGTGTGTGGGAGGGGGGATAGTTACCATGCTATTTAGTTTAATAGTGCATTAGATATTAGTGAGGGTCTATGTTAATGTCCACTGTGCAGTAAAACCTGTAAGGCAGTTTTAAAAAAAAGGACGTAGATAGTTAATGCTGATTTTCAGCGCTAATTGTTACACTGGGAAATTCTGCCACATGGAGCAAAGTTAAATCTAGTCTTCCAAATGTTATCCTGCTAGTACTTCCATCAGCTGGGGTTAAGGGTGAACCCTGAGCTGGCAAATAGATAATTTTAGGTATAATTTTTTGCCTGTATGACTCCTTTCGTTTCTCCCTGATAAAGGGTCCCTGGCAATGCTCCCTCTAATTTTTCATAGGCTGTGTGCGCAAAAAATTTCATCTGTGCGCATTTTAAAGAAAAACAAAATTTGTGTGCGCTATAAAAATGATTGCCAGAGGGCCAGGAGTTCAGTTATGGGCATGTCTTTGAGTTTACTCTGAATTAACGAAAACACAATGTAATTTTAGTTACACTTTATGTTAGTTACACTTTATGTAACATAAAGTCTCATTTCAATAAATCATTTTAGGCAAAAATTTATTTTTTTGCGCGCGCTATTTTAATTTCTGTGCGCGGGTTCGGCAAGTTGTGTGCACGCGCACGAGCGCACAGCTTAGAGCAGAGGTGTCCAACCTGCGGCCCTGTGAAGTATTTTGTGCTGCCTCGGTGGAGGGCGATGCAGTGTTTTCCTCTGCTGCCTCCGGGTGTTTACCATCTTGCCGGCTCCCTCCTGTGTCTTGCTGCAGCGTTTGGTGCGGCCCCAGAAACATTTTTTTCGGCCAGTGCGGCCCAGTGAAGCCAAAAGGTTGGACACCCCTGGCTTAGAGGGAACAGTGGTCCCTGGTGGGGGCTAAAACCGCTCTTTCATTTATGTGCAGGCCTATACAGACTTCTGATCCAAACAGGGAAAGGCAAGAGTTTCCAGAAACAGTTTATATAAAAATACTCATTTATGGGGCACTTCCCAAGCAGAAAAAGATATACAACAGATAAAAACAATCAAACATGAGACGAACTGAGAGATCACTGGTACCTGCCTTGCTACAGGGGAAGAGGAGGAGTGGGGCATATGTACTTCTGTTACAGCTGTTGCCAGCATGGCACTGATATCAGCTTTTGCAGTTACCATGCATTAGTTTTGGCAATCAGTGTACGGTAACTGTAAAACCTTACCACGTTATAGAAACCAGGGTCCCAAGCATGGAATTTTGCAATAACGCAAGGAAGGGAGTGGGAAAGAAGCAAGGAAGAAAAGGGGAGTGCTCACTGCTGTTAACTTGCATTACCATATTGTCTGCTAAATTGTTTAGATTGTAAGCTCTTCAGAGCAGGGACTGTTTCTTCTTCTTTGTGACTGTGCAGTGCTGTGTGCATCTGATAGCGCTATAGAAATAATAGTAATAGTAGTAAATTGGCAGAAAACATGGAACAGTTAACTGTACTGGTTTGTGTTATCTACCATGATGTTAAGATGCAATAGCGGTTTGTACCATATTTGATATTATTCTGGAATGTTCCCAGATGTCGACCACTTCCCCCAAAGGCTTCAAAAAACCAAAAATGTCCACCAAAAAGGAAAAACTATACCAAAAACAATTGGTGAGAGCTTTAAAGTCCCTATGGAATTCCCCCAGCGTCTGAGCGATAATAATAATATTATTAATGTTAAAAGAACTTCAGTATGGGCTCAGGCTACCCCAAACATTACCACAAAAATGCTGCATTTTATCAGTGCTCAAAATTTATGTTACCACAGGTGAAGTGCAAAACTTTTACATGCTTTTTGTAAAGAGGCCCATCAGTGAGTTAGGAAAGGTAGTTGTGTGAAAAACGCTTGTTTCAGTGTTAACAAAAAAGGAAAACACCCAGGATTTTAAAATAGAAATTTTTAGCTAAATAGTAAGTGCAAAATTTTAAACACATACCTGTATAGCTTACAGATGACATCTCAGTTGTACATTTTTCTTTTGTAAAAAGTTGGTAAGCTTCTTTAATGAGCTGTAAAATAACAAAAGGAAAAGAATTGGGGGGTTTTTCTGCCCTCATTAATCAAATCTGAAAGAACGTAGCAGTGTAATTCCAGTTAACAAGCGTACAATTAGAAGGTTAGCAGGGTTATTATTTTTGTACCTCTTCCCGCTGAATGACCTAAGAAATTGCACTGAACTCTAGGACTGACACTCCTGCAAGCTGCTTTGTAGCATTTTGGTAGCAATAATGAAATTATGAGTTACTATGAACTTATTCTTTGCAAACTAAAGCGCCTTTTCACAAAGCCACGCTAGCGACTGCTGCTGTGGTAACTGCCCCAAAGCCCATAGGGATTTAAAGGGCTTCGGGGCTTTTGCCGCACAGCTTTGTAAGAGGGGGTTAATTTGGTTGATGTTGAACATTTCTGAATATCACCAAAATGACTTGGTATTTCTTTCTTTCAATAGTATATATTTTCGAATTGGATTTTTATTGAGTTGTATTTTGTTATTTCTATTTTTAAAATTGGATTACCATTTATTGTAAGAACTCTAGATGATTTTATAGGACAAAAAGGGTGAGATATAAAATTACCCCCCCCCTTTTTTTTTTAAACGAGCAAGAGGTTTTTAGCGCTGGATGGAATGCTGAATACTCTGCGCTGCTCTGACACTCATAGAAACACTATGACCATCGGAGCAGTGCAAAGCATTTAGCATGCAGGCTGGTGATAGAAACCTCTTCTGCAGTTTTGTAAAGTGAGGAGGGGGGGGTAGTAAATTAGATGCACACTTGTATTTGAGAAGATTGCAATTGAATAAATGCCAGCAATAGGTATAATACTGATCCTTCTCATAATTCAGTTACCCTTTCTGGGTTTTTTGGTTTTAAAGGATCAAAAGTATTCTGGTCTAAACCAAGCTGAATTATGTTCTATTAGTGCTATTATATATGGACTTATATATGAAACATGAGTTATTATCCTTAAAACTTGTAGAATATATAACAAGTATGCCATGAAAGAACTCATTGAATACAATGGGAGTTACATTCAGATATACTGTGGTATTTTAAGATGTTGTAGTCTGACACAGTGGTGTACCAAGGGGGGGAGCGGTCCGCCCCAGGTGCACGCCTTGGGGGAGTGCACAGCCGGCCCTGTTTTGAAGGAGACGTTGTACGCTTAGCTGTCCGGTTCTCACTGCCTCTAACGCCTGCCCTGCAGCTCCGGACTTCCCCACACCTGCTCCCCCCCCACCTGGATCGCTATTATTTTAAATGTTATGGCAGCCGCGGCGCTGTATCTGTCAGAGGAGACTTCTAACCTCGGCCTGCCCCGAAACTTTTCATGCAGCAGTGACTAGGCCTAGGCGGGCGGCTGCTGCAGGAAGAGTTCCGGACTGTTCCCAGACTGTGGGGTGCAAAGGAAAGAAAGGAGAAGAGAGAGATGCCAGAGCATAGGGGATGGGGTGGTGACAGAGAAAAACAAATGGAGAGGTGGCAGAGCTGAAATCAATCATGTACAAAGGAGAGAAGGGGCACAGGATAGATAGTTATGAAAGGAGCATAGAAAGAAGGAAGATGTTGTATGGAAGAGAAAGAATGCAGATATTGGATGGAAAGGGCAGAGAGAGCAGTGACTGGAAGGGGCGAGACAGAAGGTGAACAGTAGATGGAAGAGGTAGAGAGAGGGACAGACACTGAATGGAAGTGTGGGGGAGAGGGGGAGCAGACGCTGGAAGGAAGTGGGGAGGAGAAAGAAAAAAGGGCACATGCTGGATTGAGGGACAAGGATAGAGTTAGATACTGGAAGAGGTGAGGGAAAGAGGTGGCAAGCTATAGGTAGACACAGTGAATGAGGGAAATTGAGGACTGAATAATAAAAAAGAATTTAGACAGAGACAGAAAATAAATTGAGAAGGAAGACCAAGGAAGAACAGGAGGAACGGAATGGAGAGAGAGAGATGCCAGAGCAGGGGGAGAAGGGGAGGAGACAGATACCAGACCTAGCAGGAGAAAAAGAGGAAGGAGACAGATACTGGATCTGAGGGGGAAAAAGGAGGAGATATGCTAAAATCTGCTGGGAGGGAGGAAGGAAAGAAGGAGAGAAAGAGGCAGAGAAAAGGGGGGGGGGGTTGTAAGCAGATTAGAAAGACTACAGAAAGAAAGGCCTGGACGAAAGGGGAAAGACAGGAGGAAGATGCAGGACTATGGGAGGTTCAGACAGAGAGGGAGGGAGAGAGGGAGAGACCTGGAACAACAGTACAAAGGAGAACTGACACTGGATTTGGGGAGGGTAATAGAGGGAAAAGAGAGAGAGACCTGGACCCAAAGGGGATGGGGCTGGATTATGAAAGAAATGTTGGATGCAAAAGAAAGAAGGGAAGAAAGATTGGATGCATAGTCAGAAGAAGGAAGTGCAACCAAGAGACTCATGAAATCACCAGACAACAAAGGTAGGAAAAATTATTTTATTTTCAATTTAGTGATCAAAATGTGTCTGTTTTGAGAATTTATATCTGCTGTCTATATTTTGCACTATATGTGCCTATTTTTCTATAGTTACAGAGGTTACATTGAATATTTTAAAGTAATCTGTTTGACATCTTTGAAAAAATCCCTGAAATTCGTAATTGATAATTAACATTTTCTCTGCGTACCGTGTGCTTTGTGGTTTTTTAATATATTTTATATTTACCATTATGAATTAATAAGATATTGTGTGTACATGAAAATGAATGGAAGAAATTGGGGGCAGGGCTGGGGGTGGGGCTAGGGTGGAACTGAATATTAATAGATGTCCCGTTTTGATGAAAAAAATAAATGGTCACATTAGTCTTACCTCCCCGCTGCTGCTGCTAATCACCGACAAGAAGTCTTCTTTCCGATGTCAATTCTGACATCGGAGAAGACGTTCTGGGCCAGCCAATCACTGCCTGGCTGGCCCGGAACGTCCTCTCTGACGTCAGAATTGAAGTCAGAAAGAAGACTTCTTGTCGGCGATTAGCAGCAGCATCAGCGGGGAGGTAAGACTGCAGCGGCGTGGACCGGGGGAAAGGAAGAAGAGAGGCTTTCTTTTTTTCCACGGCAGGGAGGGAAGGATGTAGGCAGGCAAGCTGGCTGGCTTTAGCACAGCAGGGAGGGAGGGAGACATGTAGGCAGGCAGGCAGGCTGGCTGGCTTTGGGGGTGGACAAAATCTGGAAGGCACTGGGGGCACCAAGGACACAGGAAGGAGGCACTGGGGGCACTATGGACACAGGACGGAGGCACTGGGGGCACTATGGACATGGGACGGAGGCACTGGGGGCACTATGAACACGGGAAGGAGGCACTGGGGGCACTATGGACACAGGACGGGGGCACTGGGGGGCACATGGACACAGGACGGGGCACTGGGGCACTATGGACACAAGAAGGAGGCACTGGGGGCACTAAGGACACAGGACGGGGCACTGGGGGCACTATGGACACAGGAAGGAGGTGCTGGAGGCACTAAAGACACAGGACGGAGGCACTGGGGGCACTATGGACACGGGAAGGAGGCACTGGGGGCACTAAGGACATGGGAAGAAAGGAGGGAGGGAGGAAATAGAAAGGGACAATTGTTGGGCCTGAGTGCAGAAAGAAAGAAATGAAAGAAAGGATACACAGTCAATTAATAGATGTCCCCTATGGATGAAAAAAAATAAATGGTCACGTTACCTCTGACTTACTTTCTCTGCAGCAGAGTCGGCAGCCGCACTGAGGTGCAGGAAGGTCCCGCGATGACTCATCTGCTGGCTCTGCTGCAGAAGAAGTAAGTCAGAGGGGTGGTCCACCCCCTCTGACGTAACTTACTTCTTCTGCAGCAGAGCCAGCAGACGAGTCATCGCGAGACCTTCCAGCATGCGGCTGCCGAGTCCACTCCAGAGCAAGTATGTCGGAGTGGGGTGGACTGGCAGCCGGCAGCTACAGTCATTGTGGGACCTTGCTGCATGAAGGGAGAAAAAGGAGCAGGACTGCCGGAATGGAAGAGTGATGGAGGGAAAGAAAGGGGGCAGAGTAGTATGGAAGGGTGGTGCTGATGGAATTGATGTACAGAGAAAGGTGAGAGACATAAGGCGGAAGGATATTGGAGGGAAAGAAAGGGGGCAGATGCTGATTGAAGAGGGGTGGATGGAGAGAGAAAGGGCAGACATTGGATGGTAGTGGGGAGAATATGCTGGATGGAAGTGCAGATGGGAGAGATAGGGGATCAAATGCAGGAAGGAAATGGGAGGAGAGAAAGAGGGTAGCAGACGCTGGATGGAAGTGGACAGAGAGAGGAGAAGGTACTAGATGGAAGGGTTGGAGAAAGAGGATACATGATGGAAGGAGGGGATAAATAAAAGGAGGGCACATGATGGGGAGAAAAGGATTGAGTTAGGGAAACACTGGAGGGGTGAGGGAAAGAGGTGGCAAGCTTTAGGTAGACAGTAAAAAAAGACATTAATGAGAGGGTAGTAAGAACATAATCTAGACAGATGCAGAAAATAAATTGAAAAGGAAAATGAGGGAAAAAAGGGAAAGGGATTGTAGAGGAAAGTTGTGGGAGAGGGAAGGAGAGGAGAGAGATGCCAGACTAATGGGGGTGAAAGGAGAGATGGAAGGGGGAGGCATACAGTTTCTGGAAGGGGCATAGAAGGAGAGAAGATGCCATATAGGGGAAGAGAGACAGCAGACAGTGGATGGAAGGAAGAGAGTTACAAGAAGATGAGGAAAGTAGAAACCACAGAAGACAAAGGTAGAAAAAAAATTTTCTATTTATTTATTGCTTTAGGAGACATGTGTCACTGTTACTGTGGAGCATTGTATGCAGAGTCCAGCTTCTTGCTCGTTCAATTTAACCTTTGTCTATGTATTTCTATTTTATCCCCCCTTTTACAAAACTGTGGAGAGTTTTTTAGCGCCAGCCATGGTGGTAGCAGCTCTGATGCTCAGAATTCTATGAGTGTCAGAGCTGTTACCTCCGTAGTTAAAATCCACACTACAGTTTTGTAAAAGACGGAGGGGTTAGTTTGTGATTACATATTCCATACTAGGCGAAGGTGTTTTCTGTGTTCTGTGTGTTCGAAAGACATGGTTTTTTGTTAGGATTGACTGCAGGATTGATCTGTACTAGTCTGGCTTGTTTAGTTTTACAATGGGTGTATTGATGTTGTACTGCTCATTGCAGTATGCAAGGTGCTGCCTTTTCCTAAGTACTCACTCATGTGTGATGTGTGGATTGTTACTAAAAATCATGTTTCATACAGTTGAGGGGGTGTCAAAAAATGATGGGCCCCGGGTGTCACATATGCTAGGTATGCCACTGGTCTGACATATGAAGAAAATCTATATGGTGCATGAGAACTGGCTTCAGGCTATCTGAGTAATTTGGGGTCATTCAAGATTTTCAACTCTCTTCCAAAGATATTCTTGTGATTCTAACCTTTGTTTCCTTGTTAATGAAGAAGAACAACAGTGCCAAAAATGTGGCATGGCGTTTTGGAAAAGCCATATAAATTGGAATTAAGACATCCAGGTCAGGGTGTCTCAAATTCCACTAGTACGAGAAGGTGCTGAAAAGTTCTCAGTCCAACTAAGAAGAGAATGACATTGATATGGTTCAATCAATGATCTGAAACAATGCCAAAACATAGAATTTTGTTTTTCTTCAAATTGGCACTTAACAAAATAAGATAACACTATGGGCCTCTTTTATGAAGCTGTTTAGCGCGGGTCGCTGCAGTAACGGCCCTGAAACCCATAGAAATTTAAAGGGCTTCAGGGCTGTTGCCGCACGGCAAAACAGGCCCTATGTTTAGCTACAGAGGCAAAATAACCCTCAGAATTTAGGAAGTTGGTTTGGCTGAGAACTTTTCAGCACCTCTTTGTATCTTAGAATAGGATATGCTAACATAGAGCATATTCTAAAATACATAGAGAGAAAGATATTTGTACATGAGCTACATGAGGCAGAAATGTCCATTTTATAAAAATAAACTATCAACAGGAATGTATCTAATCTAATCTAAAACTTAGGGCCTGTTTTACAAAGTTGATACCGCTCTGCAGCCGCTAGCACGGCTTTGTAAAACATGCCCTTAAGGTCATATATTGCATCATCTTCTGGAAGGAGCTTAACTCGGTTAACATAAGTAGATATAAAAAAGAAAATGATAGTCAATTAAGATTAAACCTGGTATTACACCTAGCTATGGGAGATAGGATTCCCAGCAACTAGGGAAATTTTTGATTACCTGGGCACTTATAAAGTTTCAAGTTTTATTAAGATTTGTTATCTACGCAATATCATATTTCAATGCGTATAACATTTTTTAAAAAGGTGAGGACAAAACAAAACATTGAATACAAATTAAATATGTACTAATACAAATTATATACGTTCTAATACATAACTGGTACAGAAGGCAAGGGAGATGAACTACAATCTTTAGAGAAAGAAAAGAAACATATAGGGAAGAACACATTTGTTGAAATAATAGCGTTTCACAGACTTGCAGAACGTCTGAAAGGAGGCATATGTAAAAGTCCCCGTGAAGTACAAGCGAACATTCAACACCCTTTTCATGTACGTTGCAGCAGGAACCTGGAACGCTCTTCCAATGAACATAAGAACAGAACTGAACTACCACACCGTCAACACGAGGGCATCTGTGGAAAATCAGGGGAGGGAGATTGCATAGCGACACCAGGAAATACTTCTTCACCGAGAGGGTGGTGTATCGATGGAATGGTCTTCCGATACAGGTAATTGAGGCCAGCAGTGTACCTGATTTTAAAACTAAATGGGATCGACAGGTGGGATCTCTTCACAGAGGGAGGTAAGGGAGGGTCATTGGTGTGGGCAGACTTGATGGGCATTGGCCCTTATCTGCCGTCACTTTCTATGTTTCTATGTTTCAGGAAAAGACTAAAAATGTACCTATATGATAAATCCCTTTCAACTCAGTGGCTCCACCCTTGACAATCTCAACATGTTATATCTACTTCATCACAACAATGGAATCTTCCTCTACGATGTGATGTATCCTTTTCCCCTTGATACTGAAAGGGCTTCTTATCTTGTAAATCGCCTTGAACCTGTACTGGATAAGTGCAATTAAGAAATCCTGATTAGATTAGATTTTAATGTCTATTTCTCCCAAATTTATCACAGATACCAGTGCCCCTTGCTAGTTTTGCTTATGAGAGAAAAGCAACTACAGGGAGATTAAGGAGGTGGCCTTCCCTAATCCCTTCAGTGGAACGGTGCTTAATAAGAAACCTAGATATCCCAAGGAGCAGTCTGAATCCCAACATCCATCTTTTCTGACATAGATATTCATTCCTCTTCTGAAATGGAGAATAAACATCTATTTTTGGGCCCCACCCCAAAACATGTGTAAATAAATGCAAGACACGCCCCTGACCTGCTCATGCCCCTACAAGATCCATGCCCCCTTACAGTTGCATGCTATGAATTTTACCTGCATAAGTTACAGAATCCCCCAAAAAGGCAGTTAAGCATGTGGAGAGCCATTTTTGAAAAGAACATCTGTGGTCTGGCATCTCTTTCACTTTCCCCTTCCCCCAACCCACATGCTGCCACTGCAGTTCTCCAGCATCAGTTCTTTCATAGACAAAATTAATTCTTTTTGCATAATTCTTTCCGAAATTCTAAATGTGAGAAAGCAGAGAGAAAAAAAAAGTATGGGCACATATCTGGAGGATTGGTCCATTAACTAACAAGAAGCGTGTCTCAGTTCTGTAATAATGATGTGTGATGCATGCAGCCTCCTACTACCAGGAGCTGGGAGTGAATAACAGGGAGCAGATCTCCCATTGGCAATTGATGGGTACTTCTTCCTGATTGGCCACTGCTGGAGACAGGATGCTGTGCGCAATGGATCAGTCTGAACCAGTATGATATTTCTTACGTTCAGATGTAATAAAGTCTATATTGTACCTATCACTATATATCTTTCACTTCTTGAAATTAATAACCATTCATTACACCTGTCAACCTGAATGCCCAAAGGTATCGTGGACGAATGCCAAGTTTTAGCAAGATTTTCAAAGTGTAACCATTTGTCATTTGCTATTTATCTTTAACAATACAAAATTTTAACTCTGTCTAGCTCAGAAAAGGTGAGTATCAGATTTTGTACGTTACTGTTAGCCAAAACAATAAGAACCTTGAGATTGGAACTAATTTGTGAAAAATATGCATTTTAAAACTCATTAAATCCAACCGTACCACATTGAAAGATCAACATTTTGTCAGCTTTCAGAACTTCTAACGGAAGTTTGTTATTTGTGGTTTTAGGAGATTAGAGCTATGGATCTCAATTATGGCCACTTTATATTCAGATTTTTCTGGCTTGACTGCAAAATATATACAAATAGCCCTGCATTGGGACAATTTTATAACTTTTATATGTGTTGCACGGGTAAATGTTTAGCATACTAGCATCGATGTGTATACATGCACATGCATATACCATTCCACCTAAAAGCAATTAGTAGATAGTGTACTGAATATTTACAGGGGAACATATAAGGAGTGAAGCACAGTTCCATTTTGAGAGTTTAGTGTGAGTGGAATTGCAGCAAAAGTGTCCATGTTGCATTGCCCTCATTTTTTCTGCCTGTCTTGGGTCGATTGATCTAACATTCAGAGTTGACTCCTGAAGAAGCCAATTATTCTGGTGAGAATAACTTGCTGAAGGGCAACATGAACTAATGGCAATATGAGTTTAGTGACTGGTTGTCCATTGCACACTTTAAGAACAAATTGGCTTATGAGTTTATATATGTACAATATGTAATTGTAAACTTTCTACAAAAAAAGAATTAATATTTTTCAAATAATGCTTTAATTTAAATATTAATTAAAAACATCACAGTCAATATACCATACAAACTCATAAACACAGGATGCCTGGAATTCTCCAGCAGTGCTCCTAAGTTGAAATAAGCAATCATCTAAGAGTTCTAACAGTCCATCACAATGAAGGAGTACTTATCTCTTAAAAGTTCTTATCCAAAATTCTTATCTTCTGAAGTCATCAGATCATCCTGGGCTCAGCTGCATCTTCCTAAGTGCTCAGTGCTCTCTCAAAAAATCGCAAATGAAAAAAACCACAAGTGAAAAAAGTTCATTCAAAAAACCTCAATTTTAAAACAGTCATAGTCCAAAATCATCAATCCAACACATCTTGTTCATAAATACAATTCAAAAACCTCAAAACTTCCTCAACACAGTATGTACTAAACCAGGGGTGCCCAACACATCGATCGCGATCGACAAGTCGTTCGCTCAGGCGACCCCAGTCGATCGCAGAGTGGGTTCCCTTCTTCCCTTCTTTTTTTTCCCATCCTGATTGGCCCGCCTCTTGAAGAACGCCGGCCAATCAGAGTACTGGAAGGGCGGGGTGAAGGGTCGGTGGGGGATGGAGCTCAGCGCACCACAAGAAATAGAAGCGCCTGTAATGATTCAGGTAAGAGCCAAGGCCTAGTGCTGCCCAATATACAATTTTAAAACCCCCAAAATCAGCCTCCCAATCAGTGGCGTACCGGGGGCGGAGCGGTCCGCCCCCGCCCCGGGTGCACGGCTTGGAGGGATGCACAGCCGTCCGGTCCTCCTGCCCTTCCTTTCCCCCGGTCCGCGCTCGGGGCTCGCACCTGCCTGGTCCTGTACCGTCGCCCAAATGGTGCTGTTGGTTATCGCCAGACTCGCGGGAGTTGACGGCACCATTGGAGCGTCGGTGCGGGACCAGGCAGGCGCGAGCCCCAAGCGCGGACCAGGGGAAAGGAAGGGCAGGATGACCCGGACCTGGCCGGCTGTGCACCCCTTCTAAATCCATTGTACTTGTCTTTTATTCAGTTCCACTAATGAGCATTGTGACACATGGGGCAGTTCTTGGAGGTATGTCTCTTCTGCATTTCTTTGTTTTCCTGTGCCTAAGTATTCTATTATTTTAACTTCCTTGTTCCTATGGGGATCTCCAAAGGGGACGAATGGGAGACAGCCGGTGGCAGGTGGTACTTTAGCAATTCTTGCAGGTTGCCATAGGCCTCAGGTCTTCCCTTTGCCTGGTCCTGCCCCTCCTCTGAGTCAGAGACAGGATTGGGGCAGAGGGAAGACAGCTCCTGAGGCCTATGGCAACCTGCAAGGATCACTAAAGTACCAGCGATCCTCTCTGCAGACTGCTCTCTTCTGGAATTAGGTAAATGGAAGTGGGGAGGGCAGGCCTTCGGGAGGGGGGGGTGCAGTCCTTCAAGGGGTAGTGCAGGCCTTCAGGGGGGGAGTCAACCTTTGGGGGGGAATGTGCAGACCTTCAAGGGGGGGGTCAGGCCTTCGGGGGAGGGGGGTGTAAAGTGAAACACATGTACATTTCTTTTTCTGGGGGCCCTGGTGTAGAAGTACATGGAGGGAGGGAGAGAAGGGGTTCAAAGAGACGTACATATGCCGGACTTTGGGGAAGAGATGGTGGACCCTGGGGGGTGGGGAAGGAGGGAGAGATGAAGGATGAAAGGGTAGTTGAGAACAGGTGGATCTGTGGATGGTGATGAAAAAAAGGAAAGATGCCAGACTTGGGGGGAGGGAAAGGAAACAGAAGGGTTGGACAGAAATGGAAGATGGATGGTTAGCATGGTGAAAGAAGAAAACAACAAATGGGCAGGAGACCCTGGCAAGTGAGTTATCAGAAGACAACCAGAGCCTGAGACCAACAAGATTTGAATAATGTCCAGACAACAAAGGTAGTAAAAATTATTTTATTTTCAATTTAGTGATCAAAATGTGGCCATTTTGAGAATTTAAATCTGCAGTCTATATTTTGCACTATGGCCCCCTTTTACTAAACCACAATAGCGTTTTTTAGCGCAGGGAGCCTATGAGCATTGAGAGCAGCGCAGGGCATTCAGCGCAGCTCCCTGCGCTAAAACCCGCTATTGTCTATTTTTGTATGGTTGTTACTGAAGTGACATTGCATAAAGTCATCTGCCTTGATCTCTTTGAAAAAAAACCCCAGAATATAAATGATAATTAACATTTTCTCTGCGTACAGTGTGCTTTGTGTTTTTAAAAATTTTATTGTTGGTAGATCATTTTGACTTGGTCATTTTAAAAGTAGCTCACAAGCCCAAAAAGTGTGGGCACCCCTGCACTAAACGCTAATGCATCCATAGACTAACATGCACATGTTAGCGTTTATCACATGCTAAATTGATTAGCGCGCGCTAATTGGCTAGTGCACCTAAGTAAAAGAGGACCATAGAGAGGTTTGTTTTGTTTTTTTGTTTTTGGATCAATGAAAGAAAACCATGAACCAGGTTTCACATACACTGCAATTATTTGGGAGCTATGGGCTCCTTTTACAAAGGTGCGTTGAGGCGTTAACGCGCGGAATAGCGCATGTTAAATTGCCCCCGCACTAGCCGCTACTGCCTCCATTTAAGCAGGTGATCATTTTTCGGCTAGCACACGCTATAGCGCGTGCTAATCCGGTGCGTGCGCTAAAAACGCTAGCGCACCTTTGTAAAAGGAGCCCTATGTTATGGTTACTGAGATCCTTTTTTTTCTCCCTTTTGACAAGTGGGAGTGAAAGCCCACAGTGTATCTCTATAGGCTCTTTGTTCTCCTATATCTTTAGCATCCATTTGTTGCGAGGTGAAGCACAGGTGGGACATAGGCAGGCTCCTCCTGAGTCGCTATGACAAGCCTCATCCCTGGCAGTATTCAAGTCCAGACTAAAAGCCCACTATTTCGAGGTTGCTTTTAAATCTTAACCCCCTTGTCCTAAAGCGCTCACTGCAGTCTCCTTGTGATCCTGGGCAGGTCACTTGGTACTCCATTGCCCCGGTACAAAACTTAGATTATGAGTCCACTAGGGACAGAGATAGTACCTGCATATAATGTATACAGTGCATGCCATAGTAGCGCTATAGAAATTATTAATAGTAGAACATAAGAACATAAACATTGCCATATTAAGATAGACCGAAGGTCCATCAAGCCCAGCATCCTGTTTCCAACAGTGGCCAACCCAAGTCCCAAGTACTTAGCTAGATCCCAAGTAGTAAAACATATTTTATGCTATTTATCCTAGGAATAAGCAGTGGATTTCCCCAGGCCATCTCAATGTCCTATGAACTTCTCTTTTAGGAAATTATCCAAATCTTTTTTTAAACCCTGCTAAGCTAACTGATTTCACCACATTTTATGCCAATAAATTCCAGAGTTTAATTATACATTGTGTGAAGAAATATTTTCTCCGGTCTGTTTTAAATCTACCTCATTACATTACATTAGTGATTTCTATTCCGCCAATACCTTGCGGTTCAAGGCGGATTACATATAAATTTACAGGAATAGCATAAGAGATGTCATAAGAGTTACATAAGAATTACCAAAGAGTTGTCGTTATCTTAAGGTGATAAATGTTGGGTAATAAGAATTACCAAAGAGTTGTCAAGATCTTAAGGTGGTAAGTGATGGGTAAATAGAGGCATTTTAGCAATAGTTGGGTAGTTAGAAGCATATTAGAGTATATTAAGGATGTAGAGTGGGTAGGTGGGGTTTAGGTAGGAATTGGTCGTGTTAGATAGGTTTTATGTATTTTTTTGAAGAGTAGGGTTTTAGTATCTTTCTTGAAGGTTTGTAGTCTGTGGTTGATGACAACAGAATGATGATTTGTCTGTCCAGTTTAGCTACTTTGGTGGCTATTAGGTTGGCATATAGTTTTTTTCGTTTGACATTTTTGGAAGGTGGGTGTGTGAATAGTGAGTGGGTTCTCCTGTGCCTGGATGAGGAAGATTGAGTTAGTCGCTTATTCCAGTAGGTTGGGCTTTCTCCGTTAATGGCTTTGAATAGTAGGCAGTAGAATTTGAAGTGTACTCTTGCCTGTATTGGGAGCCAGTGAGAGTCATGGTATGCTTCTGTGATGTGGTCATATTTTTTCAGTGAGTAGATGAGTCTTAAGGCTGTATTTTGTATTGTTTGTAATTGCTTTATTATGGTCGCTGTATATGGGAGGTATAGTATGTTGCAGTAGTCTATTAATCCAAGGATAAGGGATTGTACCAACAGTAGGAATTGTTTCCTGTCGAAGAATTTTCATATTTGTCTTAGGTTTCTCATGGTCACGAATGATGCTTTTATTACCTTGTTGATCTGTGGTTGCATGGTACAGCCTCTGTCAATTAGTACTCCCAGAAGTTTTAGTGTGGGTTGAATAGGGTATGAGATCGAGTTTATTACTAGATTTGTTAAGGTAGGAGTCTTATTCTTTTCTAGGAGGATGAAGTTTGTTTTGTCAGGGTTAAGTTTTAATTTGTGCTCTGTCATCCATGATGTTACTGTTTTGAGTATTCTGTGTATTGTGCTTGTCATGGTGGGTTCTGGGTGGTCGAAGGGGAGGAGGATAGTGATGTCATCTGCATAGCTGTATGAGGTTATGCCTTGTTTGTCTAGGTAGAAGCTGAGGGAGGCTATGTATATATTGAATAGTGTAGGTGACAGGGGTGATCCCTGGGGTACTCCGCAGGGGTTGAACCAGGGTTCTGATTTTTCTTTCTTTGTTTTAACCCTGTAGGTTCTGGATTGTAGGAAGCCTTTGAACCATGAAAGTACCTTGTCTGAGATTCCAGTGGAGTCTAGAGTTTGTATGAGAATGTCGTGATCAACCAGGTCGAAGGCTGCAGAAAGGTCTAGTTGTATGAGCAGGATTTTCTTGCCTGTACAACGGTATTGTCAGACAGTGTCCATTAGTGTTCCCAGTAGGGTCTCCATGCAGTGGTTGGCTCTGAAGCCAGACTGTGTGGGGTGGAGTAGGTTGTGTTTGTCTAGGTATGAGGTTAAGATTTTGGTTACGAGGCCTTCCATCGTAAGAAGACTTGAAGCGGTCCAGAGGAGGGCGACGAAAATGATACGAGGCTTGAGCTAGAAGACGAATGAGGAGAGACTGGAAGCCCTGAATATGTATACCCTAGAGGAAAGGAGGGACAGGGGAGATATGATTCAGACGTTCAAATACTTGCAAGGGTATTAACGTAGAACAAAATCTTTTCCAGAGAAAAGAAAATGGTAAAACTAGAGGACATAATTTGAGGTTGAGGGGTGGTAGATTCAAAGGCAATGTTAGGAAGTTCTACTTTACGGAGAGGGTGGTGAACGCCTGGAATGCGCTACCGAGAGAAGTGGTGGAGAGTAAAACTGTGACTGAGTTCAAAGAAGTGTGGGATGAACACAGAGGATCTAAAATCAGAAAATAATATTAAATATTGAACTAAGGCCAGTACTGGGCAGACTTGCACGGTCTGTGTCTATGTATGGCCATTTTGTGGGGGATGGGCTGGTGAGGGCTTCAGTGGCTGGGAGGGTGTAGATGGGCTGGAGTAGGTTTTAACGGAGATTTCGGCAGTTAGAACCCAAGCACAGTACCAGGTAGAGCTTTGGATTCTTGCCCAGAAACAGCTAAGAAAAAAAAATTAAAAAATTTAAATTGAATCAGGTTGGGCAGACTGGATGGACCATCCGGGTCTTTATCTGCCGTCATCTAATATGTTACTATGTTACACTGCGTATAACAAAGGCTGAATCTGAGTTCAAGAAGGCGTGGGACAGGCACGTGGAATTTCTTAGGGAAAGATGAATATAGTGGATGTTGTCGATAGGCTGGATGGGCCTTTTGGACTTTATTTGCCACCATGTTTCTATGTTTCTAGGAATAATGAGCCAATTAGCTCCAATAAATGGAATCTTAATTAAAATTTATGTGAGATCAGTTTAAAGAGGGAGAGCAGAAATGGGAGGGGTCATGGTCAGATTGGAGGCATTCCTTAGATTTATACACATGTTGTAGAATAAGAGAGATCCACATCTAATGGGCACTAACTACAAATAACTGCCTATCAATTAACTTAATTAGTGCCAATTGCCATTAATTTGCAGTTATTCATGTAATTGCACTTAGGGCTAGATTCACTAAAGACAGCGAATCAATCGCTCTTGGCCAATTCTCTGGCCAATTTTCAAACAGCGATTGATTCACTAACAAGTTTGCATGCAAATGATTTGTACAGAGGTGCAAATCGTTTGCATGCAAACCCACCAACTCAATCGCTCAGTGAGCAATTGGGACATGCGCAGAGCCCTAAGAGTAGTGACAGGAGAAGCAACCTCCTGTCATTGCTGTCAGGGCTTCTGCTTTTTTTTTAATGGGACAAATGTTCTGCGCGACTTAAAAGCAAACCAACTGTCCCATTAAAAAAGCCCTTCTCCCCGTGCTAGCACCCCAAGCTACCATCCCCCCGAACCCCGCTCCCTTCTGTCACAAAGGCTCCTGCATGCCCACCCGCTCCCCTGAAAAAAATGGCAGGACAGATGTCCGCTCCCGCCCGCCCAATCCCCCCCCCAACAAAAATGGCAGGAGGAATGCCCACTCCCTCCTGCCACCGCAGTGCCCCCTTCCCACCCCGCCTCAGTGCATCTTGCACGGGGAGGAGCCTAAGGCCCTGATTGGCTCATACACCTTGGACTCCTCCCTTGAGAGGGGCCTGAGGCATCTGAGCCAATCAGGGCCTTTCTTTGAAGGTGTGAATAAACATGTGGATAAAGGAGAGCTGGTTGATGTGATAGTATATTCAGACTTTAAAAAAAGCTTTCAACAAAGTTCCTCATGAGAGACTCCTGAAAAAATTAAAGAACCATGGGATAGGAGGCAAAGTTCTGTTGTGAATTAGGAATTGGTTATTGGACAGAAAGCAGAGGGAAGGTTAAATGGCCATTTTTCTCAATGGAAGGGGGTGAATAATAGAGTACCACAGGGATTTGTATTGGAACCAGTGCTATTTAACATAGTTATAAATCATATGGAAATTGGAATGACAAGTGAGGTGATTAAATTTTCAGATGGCACTAAACTGTTTAAATTTGTTAAAACGCATGCTGAATGTGAAAAATTGCAGAAAGATCTTAGGAAATTGGAAGACTGGACATCGAAATAGCGTAGGAAATTTAATGTGGACAAATGCAAAATGATGCACATTGGGGAGAATAATGCAAATCATAGTGACCAGATGCTGGGCCCACCTTAGGGGTCAACACCCAAGAAAAACATCTAGGTGGCATCGTAGAGAATATGCCAAAAAACCTCCACCCAATGTATGTCATTGGCCCCATTAAAAAGCAAACAGGATGCTAGGAATTATTAGGAAAGTGAAAGAAAATAAGTGCAACCTCATCCTGAGTATTGTATGCAGTTCTGATCACTGTATCTCAAACGAGATATAGTGGGATTAGAAAAGGTTCAAAGAAGAGCGACCAAGATAACTTGGAGATGTTCCGTGAAGACCAAATGAATTTTATTCATTGTTTGATGCCTGGAGATGAGACTTGGGTCTATCACAGAGATTCTAAGTCCAAAATGGAGTCAATGCTGTGGAAGCATTTGTCATCCCCCACCCCAAAAATGTTCAAGATAGAAAAATCTGCAAAGTCATAGCAACTATCTTCTGGGATGATCAAGGACTTTGGCTTCTGGAGTTCATGCCACACAAACCAACCATATCTGGGGAGAGTTACGCCAACACAATGATCCCTTTGTGGGAGTCAATCAAGGAGAAAAGACAAGGGAAACTCACAATAGGCATGCTGCTTCTTCACGACAATGCACTGGTACACATGCCACGATAATCACAGGCTGCCATCCATGAATGTGAGTTTCACCAGTTTTACCATCCACTCGAATGGTCCATCCAGTCTGCCCTATAGTCCTGACCTGGCTCCCTCGGATTATTTACTGTTCCGAGTTTTGAAGAAATCTATCCATGGACAACAGTTTTCAAGTGATGAAGACATCAAGGATGCTGTGATGTCCTGGTTTGAAGTTCAAACATAATTTTTTCAAAGAGGTTATAGTCATTGCAGGAAAAGTGGATGAAGTGTTTGGAGCTATCAGGGGACTATACTGAAAAATAAAACAAACATTTTTTGAAAACTCTTTTCTTTCCTACTGAGGTAGATAAATTACTGAACACCCTCATATGTTTCTATCAGTTCAACCAAAGCAGTGCCCAAAATAAAAGTCATAAATCAAAATACATATAACATAAAACACAAAAAATATTGTGAGCTCTTATTGGCTATCATGATCAAAAAGACCCTGTGAATACCCCCAAACTGAATAGAAGTAAAGCAGCAAAAGGATGGATAGAAAGACTGAAAAAGAAGGAAAATAGAAAAAGAAAGAGCTTCTGTATAATTTCCAGAGGTGCTCAGTCAAGGCCTTGGCAGCCAAATCCAAAAATTTAATGGAGGTTTTAGTTAATGAAGGGCCAATAAAGATAAGCGATACTTGGAAGCTGGGTTATTTACTTTCCAGATAGCCAAATAGTTTTAGCAAAACTCATATTAAAAATCTGATGTTACTTGGAAAGCTTGGTCCTGTAGCTGGCACTGTCATTAAGTTATACAAGAGTTATGGACTTCACGGGACTAAGCAACTGATTTATCCACTTATCCTTTTGTCTGATGTTCAGCGACCCTATTCTTTAAAGTAGGACCACTTACCCCCTCTTTTACAAAGGTGTGCTATGTTTTTTAGCACACGCTAAATATTATTGCGCGCTAAACGCTAACATGTGTATGTTATCCTATGGGCGTGTTAGTGGTTAGCCCACATGTTGATTTAGCGCACGTTAGAACGCTTAGCGCGCCTTTGTAAAAAGAGGGCCTTAGTGTACAGTCCTAACTTAAATTTATTATTTAAGTTAAAAAAACTAAATCTGCAATCCTACTAAGCTGGCTTTATCTGGATTGTGTTGATTATAGGCACAATGTACATAATTTTGGCCTTGCTCCTGGAATGCTTCCTGGCCTGCTTCCTCCTAAACTCACAACTTTTGAGTTCAACAAATGGAATGTCTCTGTGCACATCTACTCCTAAACTTGTGGTTGATCATTTCAGTGTTAGGCCAAAATTTGTGTTGGCCAGGTTTGAATATTAAAAAAAAAAAATATTTGTTTGATTACTTCCACAGTCAACAGCATAAATTAATTTGAACTTTAACCCCCCTATTCTTTCCTTTCTAATAACTTCACCTTAAAGCAACTAGTTGGAGACAAGCAAATCTACTTTGTGATGCCTCTAGAAAAGATAAAATATTGTATGCCAGACTACTATGTGCGTGCACATTGAATGACTCTGTGGCTCATCACTCTTCCCAGTGGTGTAGTAAGGGTAGGGGGGTGGCACCTCCCCCCATGCCCCCGCTCCTTCCATGCCCCCACTCCTTCCCGCCTCCACTCAACACTCGCGCTCTCCCTTCCCTCCCCCACCCTGTACCTCTAAATCATCGGCAGCACGAGTGGTTTCTCCAGTATGCTCCTTAAGCCAGTGTTGGATTTCCTTCTGACATCACTTCCTGGCCTCGTGACCCAGAAGTTGCTCACTCTAGCGAAGATCTAGAGAAGTATAGGGTGGGGGGAGGGAAGGCGCGAGCGTGGCATGGTATGATGGGGAGGGACAGAGAGGTGCTAGCGCCCTCACTTGACACGACATCCAGGGTGATCTGCCCCTCCCCCCTTACTACACCACTTTCTGATCCCTCTAAGCTGAGCAAGAGTTCTCCACCTATAGTCCTACCAGTGATGGGTGCTGCTTCACTATCATATTTCCAATCGTGAGACAGACAAGCTCTGCATGACATTGAAACACCACCCCATACTGGCAGCAATGCAGTTGGAGGACTTCCACTCAGTTTAGAGGGGACAATGTGGCTTAGAGCTGCCCACTTTTTGTATAAGGGATTCCAATTTTGTTCCCTTATCCAGTGAGCTTCATCAGCCTGTGATGCCCCACAAATGCAATGTGCTCAAGCCTAGGCAGAGAAGTCAGCTGTGTTAAGAGTGATGGCCTCTAAGGAGCGGGAATGAAGATAGACATTAAAGGAGCCCATTCTGCCTCTGGGCACTTGAGCATGCTATCTGGGGACACAGGGATGGCAGCAGAAACCAATGAAAGAATGGAGAAAGACAAATACTGCAAATGAGGGGGGTTTTAAGCATTTTTGTCATTGTCTTCTCTTTCCACCGGCATTGAATTTATAGGTTCAGCTCAGCTGCAGAAGATTTAGCACGCTAAGCCATAGCGGCCAAAGATAGGCCTGCTTTTTTAGGTGGGTCTATCTGATCATTAGACTTAGCTGGCAACCCAATGAATATTGGCAGTGGCCACCTATGTCGTTCGATATAGCCAGTCACAAGCCAATCTACTGATCGGGATATTCAGCGGGAGATTGCTGGCTTAGCAATGTTTAGCCAGGTAGAATATATAGAATTCAGTCCTAACTGTCAAATCTTAATGCATTTTAGTAAAGCATTTTAGGGCATGAAAAGGGAAATTCTATATATAGGGTGCAAACATTGGGTGCCAGGAATTAAGGCATAACTCCCCTTTACTCCCCCAGTGGTCACCGACCACCACCCAAAGATGTTTTTAAAAAGCCAGTGCATTCTAACCTGTATTGGGAGGGGGGTGCTGAAATGTTCTCAGCCCAAGCAGTTTCAGATGTTAACACAGACATTTGAGCCCAGAGAGCAATGGGGCACTCTAAGGGTTACTGCAGTGAATTTCACATTAAATGTTCTAGGTACAGATGCCACCATATCTTGCCTATATAGTATGGTGAGCCCTCCAAAACCTACTGTACCTACATTAAGATGACACCTGCAGGCATAAGGGCTATTCTTGTAGTGTACAGGCTAGGTGCAGTGTTTCGGATGGGTTTTGGAGGGCTCACCATACAATGTATGCAGTTTATATTGACATCTGTGCCTGGGACTTAGAAATGTGACGGTCACTGCAGCGCCCCCTAGAGTGCCCTTCTGCTGTGCTCAGCTCTCTTTGGACAGTTCACTAAGCATGCTGGCTGCTTTGAGGTCTAAAAACTTTCTTTTGTGCGTTGTTCATGTAGACGTATTTATATTCGAGAATGGCCAAAATGTCTATATAGGTCATAAAAAAAAAAAAAAAAGACAACCATATAAAAGCCAGCTTTTCTTAATAATGACAGGAATAGCTATTCAGATGGTTACACGTAACTGGATGAATTGCGATAGACTTAATTACACATTTTGGTGGGCAAACTTATGTTCAACTTATAAGTATGAGAGAATGAACACTGAATGTTTAGGGCATAGTAATGCATTCAATAAGGTGTGGATTCCATTGACTACATATATAGGGTCACATTAGCTGATATGTACTTTTTCTTATTAGATTACTTCCTTGCACATCCAGGGTGGGAGGGAGGGAGGGAGGGAGGGAGGATAGTAATATTATGTATGGTATATAGTTTATGGAAACTATAGTTATAAGTATATATATTTTTTTTAAGTTCAGTATGTTTGCTAGTTAAGGGAAGGGGGGAAAAATGATTTGTTTTAAAATGTTTGTATATGTAAAGTACTTTTTTTGATTTGCTCGTGATAATTCATTGTAGTGCACTGTTATTATTTAAAAATGAATAAAGAATTAAAAAAAAAAAGACAGACATCTTGCTGTTTCGAGAATGGACATTTTCTCTACTGGATTTCTAAATGTCTTTCCCAAAATGTTTAAATTTAGATGTCCTATCAAAAACGCTCATCCAAGGGATTTAAGCGCAGGGTAATACAGAATAGCATGCAAGCATGCTATGTGTGCTTTTTTACACAATTGGGTGAGACTGAAATTATGAGCTGGGAGTGGGGCTTCCTTTTAGGGTGGTTATATTGCTATCTTCCAGGGGTGAGGGCTAGGGGAGTGACAGGCAGACATACAGTACTTGGGTAGATAAGCTGCGATTTTCTGGGCATTTCTGTACAGCATGGGTTAGACTGTTGCATGTGGCCCAATATCTGGATTGCTTTAGTTTTATTGGGCTTGAGAGTATTTTAATGTTACCATTATAGTTTATAGTTTATTTAAAATTTGATAAAACGCTTTACAATATATTTCAAAGCGTTGTACAATTAAAATAAAAAATAAATAATGGGTACAGACAATACTAGGGCAGACAATACAAGGACAGACATACTAAGGTGGGAAGGAAGAACAAAAGAGAAGTGTGGAAGAAAATTACAATTTTTTAAAAAAAATTAAAAACAGGGAAGAAACGAAGGGAAAAGATAGGGGAGAATTTTAAAATTGATAAGAAATAAAAGTAAAATAAGACTGTATAAGATACACCAAAATTGAGTCAGATATATTAATCATATGCATCTTTCAAAAGGAAGCATTTTAAGTTGCTCTTAAATTTGGCCAAGTTATGTTCCACTCTTAACTATAATGGTGGTGAGTTCCAAATGGTGGGTGCTGTTATGGAGAAAATGTATGAACGTCGAGTACCAATTATTTTTAGAGATGGAACGTTAAGGGTAAATTGTGATGAGGATCTTAAAATTCTAGGGGAGTCATATGGAATAAATAGTCTGTCAATAAATGCTGGTTCATTGGTCTGCCCGGGTCTTGAAAGTAAGGAGGGCGAATTTATAGATGATCCGATGATGAATGGGAAGCCACTGGGCATTTTTCAACAGAGGAGACTTTTTGCTGTTTATTTCATTTCCGTACACTTCACAGACCACAGTAAGCAATTTTAACATTAATAAGCTGCTCTGCATACATTTGCTAGTGACGCACCTCATTAATGTGCTGTACATTGTGTCTGATTTAATGGAGAAAAATAACATGAGCTATTTTTTTGATGGTACATACTAATGCATTATGGCAATGTTTTAAATAGACTCTTTAGGTTGCAAACTAAAGGAAAGCAAACTGTTGTTATATGAATGAACATGTACTGTATAATATTGTGTATTCTGGTGTCATGTGCAGTAAGTAATCATTTTAATTTAAATATTCTCATTCCCACTTATATTTCTCATTGCACTGTCCATTATGTAAACAGTGGTATCATCATTGCTCCTGTCAGTATGTCAGAATGGATATGCAGTGGATACTGCTTTTCAAACATTACTGTGCTTTAACAAAACAAATACCTGGCTGCATGAGTGGTAGCTGAGGATTGGAGAAGGTCCCTCTCCACAAAAATGGAAGTAAGGAAGAAGTAGGAAATTACAGGCCAGTAGGTTTCTGGAATCTGATGGAATACAGGACCGGAGGCGACCGGAGGCAACATGGATTCACTAGGGATAGGTCTTGTCAGACAAATCTGATCAATTTCTTTGACCGAATGACCAAAGAATTGGATAGAGAGAGTGCACTAGATGTGGTGTATTTACATTTTAGCAAAACCTTTGACAGTGTTCCACACAGATGTCTAATAAATAAACTGAGTGCCCTCGGGATGGGTCCCAAAGTGACGGGTTGGGTCAAGAACTGGTTGAGTGAAAGGCAACAGATGGTAGTGATCAATGGAGATCACTTTGAGGAAAGGGATGTTACCAGTGGTGTGCCTCAAGGTTCTGTTCTTGGGCCTGTTCTTTTTAACATTTTTATAAATGATATTGCTGAAGGGCTGTCAGGTAAGATTTGCCTCTTTGCAGATGATACCAAAATCTGCAATAGAGTAGACACCCAGGATGGTGTGAATAACATGAAGAAAGACCTGACGAAGCTTGAAGAATGGCAACTAAAATGTAATGCTAAATAATGCAAGGTCATGCATTGGGCTGCAAAAACCTGAGGGAACGGTACAGTTTAGGGGGTGAAGAACTTATGTGACTGACAGAAGAGTGGGACTTGGGACTGATCCAAGATGACGACTGAGAGCAGGACGCGCTGAGCTGCTTGTCCCAGAATAGCGATTGTTTGGAATTTCTAGCGGTATTTACTTACCGCGATGCCTAAGAGACGGGGCCGGAGTGCTGCTTCTGCCTCGCGGTGCCCTGGAGCCCCGGGTCTCGGAAATATTCAAGATCTTCTGCGGCGCATACAGGTGGTCACTGCAACATCGGATGGCGGCCTGTTGAGGACACAGGGAGGCGAACCCACTGTGGATACTCCTGGGCCCGACACTACTCTAAGCCCGATGTTAGAGCACCGCCCCCGCAGCCTCAGATCACCAGCTCTCCCAGGGGTGGGGAAACAAGGTTTTCTCCTCTCCAGAGGCAAGGAAGGATCTACAGGAGAACTTGGAGGCTGGGGCTCACACTACAAGGGCCCCCATGGAGATATCTGGGGCAGTACCATCTCAGTATGAGGGGGAAGGACAGAAGACAAGCCCCGAAGAACTTCAGAACGGTGAGCACTTTACATTCACACAAACCCCAATTGTATTGATTAAACCTGCAGAAGTGACTCTAGATTCTATTTGGGACTTAATGGCTGGTTTTGTTAAAAATATTACTCCTACTTTTCAACAAATCGAAGGAAAAATTAAGGAGCATAATAAAGAATTGAAGGACTTAAGAAAAGAAATGAATACCTCTAACTCATCCATTCAGAAAATAGAAAAGAAAATTATAACATCAAAACAATTGCAAGAGACTTTAGTTAAAGATAATATTAACCTAAGGGAGAAGATTGAAATGCTTGAGAACAATTCACGAAGTAACAATTTGAGGTTAATTAATTTTCCAAGACTTGATTTGGTAACACCTAGAGATATGCTTAAGAGATATCTAGTGGAAATTTTGGAGATACCTGAAGAATCATTACCACCATTCTCACGGGTTTATTATTTGCCTGATAAAGAACAAAACCAACAACAAAAAGCAAAACCTTCAGACTGAGAACCCTTAAATATCTCACAAATTTTAGAGACATCTGAGAAGGACTTAGCATTATCAGCCACTATGATTATTACCTTAGCCTTGCCAATTGATAAAATATGGTTGTTAAAACTTTACTTTAAAAACAGACAAAAAAGTTTTCTTGGTCACAAAATACAAATGTTTCCAGACTTGGCACGGGAGACGCAAAGGCGCCGCCGTGAATTTCTTCTTTTGAAACCTGGGGTTTTATCTTTGGGGGCGACTTTTTACTTGAGACATCCGTGTAAATGCATTGTGTATTACCGTACTCTTAAATATGTGTTTTTTGACCTATCCCAATTGACAAACTTTGTGGCAATGTCTCGTCTGAATGCAAATAATCTTTGAGCCCTATAACTTGATTATTGATGACCTCATTTCACTGCTATAGCTCTCAGTTTCTTATGTATTATCATTATTTTTCTTTATTTTTTCGCCAATTTTTCTTTGATTCTTGGATCTTAAGTTGAGGACGAGCATAAATAGTAAATTTGTTAACTTATGAGTTATATGTGCATTGTATTTGATATCCATTCTATTATTGCTTTCTGTACAAGTGTAATACTTGAAATTTAAATTGAAAAATCAATAAAAGATTTAAGCAAGAGTGGGACTTGGGTGTGATTGTATGTGATGATCTTAAGGTGGCCAAGGAGGTTGAAAAGGTGACAGCAAAAGTTAGAAGGATACTAAGGTGCATAGGGTGAGGTATGGCCAGTAGGAAAAAGGAGGTATTGATTCCCCTGTATAAGACTCTGGTGAGACCTCATTTAGAATTTAGACTGCACCTTCAAAAAGATATAAAAAGGAGGATGAAGTCGGTCCAGAGGAAGGCTACTATAATGGTGCGTGGTCTTCATCATAAAGCGTTTGGGGACTGATTTAAAGATCTCAATCTGTATACTTTGGAGGAAAGGTGGTAGAGGGGAGATATGATAGAGACATTTAACTATCTATGTGATGTAAATGTGCACGAGTCGAGTCTCTCATTTGAAAGGAAGCTCTAGAATGAGAGGGCATAGGATGAAGTTAAGAGGTGATAGGCTCAGGAGTAATCTAAGGAAATACTTTTTTACAGAAAGGGTGGTAGATGTGTGGAACAGTCTCCCGGAAGAGGTGGTGGAGACAGAGACTGTGTCTGAATTCAAGAAAGTCTGGGATACGCTCGTGAGGAGAGAGGAAGAGCTAATGGTTACTGTGGATGGGCAGACTAGATGAACCATTTGGCCTTTATCTGCCATCATGTTTCTATGTTTCTATGATATAGATAGATACTTAGTCCAGTGATTTTCCACTTTTCATTCCATTGGAAAACTACAGAATGAAAAAAACTGGAAAATCGCTAGACCATGTATAGCCCTTGATGGAGACTGCTCGAACTTTGTTGGTTGGGCTGAGAACTTTTCAGCAGCCCCTCATAGTGATTGCATTCATGTTTTCATGGGAACATTCAGTGCAAGTAGCATGTGTCACTTAGAAAACATATTGGAGGATTAATTAAGACATTATTCAAGTGAGAATTAAATATGCCTAGCCTAGAGAATGAAGTGTCTCATTGTATGTGTCTTCAAAGCGGTTTGCTCAGACATGCAAACATCTTTCATTCAACTTTACAGGAACTTATAAGCAAAACTTTTCAACAACCATCAAGGTGAAAAAAAGGTGCAATTGCCAAATTATTATTTTCTTTACCTATAAAGGGGATTTATATGCTTTGTTAAGTCGTGCTCTTCCCAGTGGAGAGCATAAAGATAGAAATAAGTGTAAAATGGATTAAACACTTTGCCAGGGTAATGCCTTCTAGGACAGTGTTCTTCAACCTTTTTACACCTATGGACCGGCGGACAAAAAAAAAATTATTTTGTGGACCGGCAAACTACTAGGACTGAAATTTAAAAACCCCATTTCCGCCCCGTCTCCGCAAGCTCGGTCCTCGCAAACCATCTGATCCCATCTGCACAAGCCTCAGTTATGATTTTATACTGAATGTATTTTATTAAAGTATAAAAAGAAACAATATTCTGTACAATTGTCATTTTATAAATACAAATAATACAGAGCAAGGATCAACAAAACCCCTGTCTCCCCTCCCCTTCACATATATCCCCTCTACTATCAAGAAAACTGAATAAGCCAAATTATTACAGAATGCTACACAGAAATATCAAGCTAACAGAATACCGCAGTCACACATAGCAGGAATAGGGTTAGGGAGTGCAACTAGGGCAACTGCCCCCCTGGTTAGAGAGAAACCTAAGCCACTGCCTGGACTTTGCAATCCCCAGTTATGTCTAACACCAGCTCTAGCAGGATATATATTTCAAATCTGATATATTCTAATCACAAAATAGAAATAAAATTATTTGTTTCTACTTTTTTGGTGTCTCTGGTTTCTGCTTTCATCTTCTTTTCACTCTCTTCCTTCCAGCATCTGCCCTCTCTTGCCTCTTCAATCCAGCATCTGCCCCTTCCATCTACTGTCTGACCTCTCCCCCTTCCATATGGTTATTTGTCTTCTTTCTATGCCCCTCTCCCCTTTCCATCCAGCCTATGCCCCCTCTCTCCTTTTTACATGATTCATTCCAGCTTCACTGCTCTCTTCATTTTTATCTCTCCTACACCAGATCTAGCATCTTTGTCCCTCTCAATTTCTCTGCTAACCCCCCTTCCCATCTCATTCCTGTCTCTCCCCTTCCCCTCCTCTAATATCCCTGCCAGCTGTTTCCTTCCTTTTTTCTTCTCCCTTCCCTCCTCCCCCTGTCCAGTAGTAACTCTCTTCCTTTCCTTTCCCTCCTTCCTTCCCAGCAGCATCTCTCCTTCTCCCTCCCTCCAGGTCCAGTAGCAGCTGTCCCTTTTTCCCCTTGCCCAGCAGCTTCCCAGACTCCTTCCCTCCTCCCCTCTCAGCATGATCTATCCTTCTCCCTCTCCAGGTCCAGTAGCAGCTGTCCCTTTTTCCCCTTGCCCAGCAGCTTCCCAGACTCCTTCCCTCCTCCCCTCCCAGCATGATCTATCCTTCTCCCTCTCCAGGTCCAGTAGTAGCTGTCCCTTTTTCCCCTTGCCCAGCAGCTTCCCAGACTCCTTCCCTCCTCCCCTCCCAGCAAGATCTAGCCTTCTCCCTCTCCAGGTCTAGTAGTAGCTGTCCCTTTTTCCCCTTGCCCAGCAGCTTCCCAGACTCCTTCCCTCCTCCCCTCCCAGCATGATCTATCCTTCTCTCTCTCCAGGTCCAGTAGCAGCTATCCCTTTTTCCCCTTGCCCAGCAGCTTCCCAGATTCCTTCTCTCCTCACCTCCCAGCATGATCTATCCTTCTCCCTCTCCAGGTCCAGTAGCAGCTGTCCCTTTTTTTTCACCATGCCCAGCAGCTTCCCAGCCTCTAACAGTGGCTTTCTCCCCTCCCTGCAACTCTTCTTACTTGCCAGCGCGGTGATTTAGTATGGCTGCCTCGGGTCCTTTGTTGGGTCGCACCGCCTCTGAGGAAAGCGGAAGTTGCATCATCAGAGGTGGCCCGACTCAGCAATAGCTCCAAGGCTTCCTTCCTGAATCGCTGCTCTTGTAAGTAAGGAGAGCCGCTGGGAGGGGAGAAAGCACGCTGTCGGAGGCTCCCCATTATCTCTCCGGCCCTGCGTGAACTACAGCTCCTCGATCTTGCCGGTCCTGCGCGGACCGGCAGGAAATTAAAGATGTTGATCTCGCCAGTCCTGCGCAGACCGGCAGGAATTTTCTGCGGACCGACACCGGTCTGCGGACCGGCGGTTGAAGAACTGTGTTCTAGGAGTCACTAATCTAATCTAGTCTTCAATTTATATACCGGGTCATCTCCCAACGGAGCTCGACTCGGTTTAAAAGTAATTAAAGACCAGAAAAATAAGAATAAGGGCATAAGAGGATAAATGTTGTAAAGCTATCCAGTTCGTTGAATCTTTAGGTATAATGTTCAGGTATTATGTAAATAATAAAGTTTTTAGGACTTTACAAAATTGTTGTAACTGACCTATCAATCTGACAGAGTCAGGAAGCCCGTTCCAAGTTACTACCAGTTTGTAAGCAAAAGATTGATTCAACTTCCTGGCTGATTTTAATTCCTTTAAAGGAAGGAAACAGTAGTTTATATCTCTGTGTATTCCTTGAATAGCAAGATCTAAGGGTATTCCAATATAAAGGGACCAGAGGGCCGAATATTCCGTAAAGAAGCTTAAAAGTGACACATGCACATTTAAACTGGATCCTAAAATGGATTGGGAGCCAATGAAGCTCTCTCAACAGAGGGGAGACATGATCGTACTTTCTCTTCCCAAAGATGAGTTTGGCTTCTGTATTCTGTATCAATTGGAGTTTTCTTAAACTACCCTGTTTGATACCTAGATAAACAGAATTATAATAATCCAACTGGGTGAGCACAATAGACTGGACCAACACTGAAAAGTGGTATTGATAAAATAATAATCTAACTTTTCTCAGCATACGCAGACTAAAAAACATTTTTTTACCAAATAATTTATCTGTTCGTGAAATGTGAGTGATGAGTCTAGGAAAATACCCAGAACTCTGGAAGAGAAATCTATCTGTAATGAAATACCTGTTTTTAGTGTAACAGGAGATTTTCCAATCTTGGCCCAACCCAAATTAGTTTTGGCAGCGTTCAATTTCATTTGAATGGACAATGCCCACATTTGAAGTTTAGAAATACAACAGTCTATATTTGAAACTAGGGCTCTCTTTTACTAAGGTGCACTAACCGATTAGCGTGCGCTAATTAATTTAGTGCATGCTAATGTGTGCATGTTAGTGCACCTTAGTAAAAAAAGGGGGTAAATTACTGAAATTGGGTATGACTTCCAGTAAAATAAAAATATCATCTGCGTAGGTCAATATAATCTCTACAGATGTGAGACAAAAGTTTTGAATCTTTGAAATTAATGATACTAAGAGGGTTTCCATACTAAAATTTGGTCTGAACCTGTGTTGGAATGGTAACAAAATGGAGAATTTCTCTAAATAGTTGGAAAGTTGGCTTTATAACAGGAAAAGTGTCTCTAATAAGTGCAATTTTATTGTTAAAATTTTTTGATAAGTCCTCTGCAGTTGGAATACAGTTTTGCTTTAATCTTACACTCTCTGAGGTTAGTGAGTGCCAGAGTTTAAAAAGGGCATTACTTTGATTATCTGAACCGGTTATCTTAATACCATAATAATTTTTTCTTGTGGTCTTAATCTCTAGATTATATTTCTTGATGCTAACTCTCCAAATCCGTTTATCAAATTCTATTTAGTTTTTTTTCCATTTCCGTTCTAATTTTCACCTGTTTTAGCTCACGATGATATGATGTATACTAGGGTGCCTTCCGAGCATAACTCACTGATTTAGTTGTTAAGGGGGATAAGACTTGAAAGATATTTTCAGATGTTACCTTCCATTCCTTCCATATATTTTCTGACAATTTATCAGGAGAAATACATGGTAATGCTTTTAATAAATTGGAAATCACACTTGGAATTTGCAAACTTAGATGATAAAAATTAATCAAATACTCAATTCATCAAATTATATCATGCTACAGCCACCAATAATACTTTAGAGAACACACTTGGGGAATCTCAGAACGCCACCCTGTCTGATGTAGTACAGCATGGCAGCAATCTTCACTGGCTCACCCAATCGTGTATTTTCATTATTCTAAATATATTATTTTGTTTTTTACTTTTTATAAATATTTTTTTCTTTCATCATTTCATTTATGCTGGCAAGTTAATATATTATCTTAAAACTAATCTTCATACATTCTTTTACCATTTCATTTTAGTTCATTCATTTCAATTCATTTTAGTTCCCATAACAGTCAAAGCTACTTAGCTTGTATAATATCGCTGTTACAATGAACCCCACCAACGCGTTTCGCTTCTTCTTCAGGACGGGGAAAGTGCCATAACTAACAAATCAAACAAACAATAAAAAATCCTCATTCTAAGGGAACACTAGAATATATGAAGAAACATATAAAACCCAAAAGGAGATCTTACCAACTACATTTCTTCCACATCTTCGTTAATGAAGCACCCAGCCAGTAAATAAAAATGGCCACGACGTTTCCTTCCTGCATGATATAGCCCCCACTGACATCATCCACAGGCTACCCAATCAAACTCATCCAACCCTGGGATTTCAAAAATGGAAATTTCCTAATACAAATAGCCTTTTCTTACACAAAACAGCTCCTCTTAATCAAACCAAACAGAAAAGACTCATTCAGCTAATATCCAATCGCTGGTCTCATTTAACCCTGAAGTTTGCATGCTTTGTAATTCAAACATCCAGTGTAGTTCTTTTAAATTTAAAGTCCATTCAATATTCCCACCCTTCCACCCAATCTTAACAGAGTCTATTACTCTCCATTTTAAATCTTGAATAGTATGTCTAAACAATTTCCAATGATGGTCTAAAGGGGCAGTCTCATTGTACGTTTGGACCCTTGACATGTATTCTCTAAGTCTGATCTTGATAGGACGAATAGTCCGGCCCACATAAAGCTTGGGGCAGGGGCACTGTATAACATAAATTACATGGGACAACTTGCAATCCGTTCTAGATTTTGCAGAGTAGATTCTTCCTGTACCTGGGTGAACCTAACTCTCGCTCTCCCTAGTATACGGGCACCACTGACAATTCCTAAAAGCTGTATGAAGACACTGATCTATTCTCTCCTGTCCTTTTTTATAATTCAAAAGTTCCCCCAAATTTTTGGCCCATCTATAAGAAAAAATGGGGACATCCCCCATTGACTAATCAATTAATTGAACCACATGCCAATGACTACGTACAATCTGATTAATCTTGGTGGCAGGGAGGGAATATTGTTGGACAAACGCTATCCTTTGATCAACCTCTTGCTCTTGTTGATTCTGCAAGAGCAAGGTACGTTGAGCAAATTTGGATCTCATATAGGCTTGATGTACTACAGTTCTAGGATAGCCCCTCTGGTAAAATCTACGTTTCATTAATCGAGCCTGATGTTTAAATTCAGTCAACGAATGGCAGATCTTACAAAGACGTAGAAACTGACTGATGGGTAAGCTTGCTTTTATTTCTGGGGATGAAAACTATGATATCTGAGAAGACTGTTGCGATCAGTAGATTTGCGGAAGATTGTGGTAAGGAGTTGACCATGTGATTTAACTATTTTGATGTCTAAAAAGGAGATTTCTTGTTCATGAATGGTAGCAGTGAACTGAATATTATTGTCCTCTTGATTAAGCCAATATAGGAACTCATCTAAGCTTTCTCTGGTAGAAGTCCAAATGCATAGCACGCCATCTAAAAAACGTTTCCATAGTATAATATTATTGAAATGTTGAGACGTGTATAAGAATTTTTCTTCTAAATTGGCCATATATAATGTGGCCAGAGAGGGCACCAAAGACACACCCATAGCAATGCCATGGACCTGCTGGTAAAATACATTTTGGTGCCAAAAATAGCTTCGAGTTAAAACTAGTTTGGCTAGCTCCATTAGGATCTGAGCCGACACTCGCTCACAGACTTGTTGCTGTTCAAAAATAGTCCATAATAGATCTAGAGCTCCTTGTGTAGGTATCATCGTGTATAAAGCAGTCACATCTAGAGTAACCAATAACCAGTTCTCATGTACATCCTGAATTTCTGCTAATACTTGTAACATATGTGTAGTGTCTTTTACATATGACTTTACCTTTACCACCTCCTTATGCAAAAATGCATACAAAAACTTGGATAAAGGTTCCAGCACTGAGTTTTTCATGGACACTATGGGACGAACTGGGGGAAGATAATAACCACTGTAGCATGATATAATTTGATGAACTGAGTATTTGATTAATTTTAATAAATTGGACCAGAACAGGTTAGGACAGATTTTTTTTTCCTAATAGTTACAGTTCGTTTCTGCTGTGCATAATCATTAATAGAGGACATAAAGATTAGAAAACAGAATTCCCAAAGAAAGTGATCCGACCAGGGAACCCTCCACCAACGAACCTCATCTAGCCCAGTTTGTTGATACGTGGAATCCGTAAAACTGATAAAATCTAACATGTGACCCTTTTCATGTGTAATGGCTTTTGTAGGTAGCGATAAACTAAGAGAGTTCAGAAGTGAAATGAAGTCTAAGGTATCTTTGTTTGTAGTGTCATCTAAGTGTAGGTTAATATCTCCAATAATCAATAGCCCTGGGTACTTCAACAGAGCTTCTGTTATAATATTGGAGATCAATTCTATAGAATCCTTTCAAGGTACAGGGGGGCGGTATAACAGTATTCCTAAAGGGTCCTTTGGGGTGGGCTAGTGAACCATAGAGAGGAGGATCCAGGCCCATAAGCCACTCTAACCACTGCATTCATGATGAAACATGTGCACCCCCAAACCCTACTGTATGGCCATATAAGTGCCACCTGCAGCCATAAGGGCTATTGGGGTGGTAGATAGGTGGGTATAGGATTTCGGGGGGTGTTGGGGGACTCACCATGACCTATAAGGGAGTTGTGGTGAGATGTAAGGTGCTCCACTATGTCTGGGTATCCAGTCCATCACTTTGCTGCTCCCTCCCATGTCCAAAAGGTCTTGTTCTAGGCGTTTTTGACTTGGATGATTTTTTGGATGAGAATGAGGTATAAAGACAGACGACTTAGCAGTGTGAACGATCAAACGGCTGGATGTAGAAGTAGATGATTCTCAAAAAAAATATTTTGGATGTATTTTTCGAGAATGAACTTTGGACGTTTCCGATTTTGGGCGACTAGCGACTTAGGCCCAAAACAGACTTAGATATTTTTTTTTATTATGCTACTCAATGGAAACAAGACAGAAAAAAGATTGATTCATTTGAGCTTTGGTGCTAGAGAAGGATCTTATGTATGCTGTGGACCACCAGAAGAAAAACTATCTTGATTCTGGAAGAGATAAAACTGGTTATGTCACTCAAAGCCCAAATGATGAAGTTACCACTGTCTTATTTTGGCCACACTGTCAGAAGAAAAAGATCATTGGAGAAGGACATCACATTTCTTGTTCATTAACCTGTTAACTCCAAAAGAAAAAAAAAACCATAACATAGCAGCTCTAATCATACTTTTAGCAGCTTGGTTTTAAAATTCCCCTATATGACTGTTTACTCTGGAGAAATTTTATGGCATAGCAAAACCCTGAGTCACATTTCTTCTTCAGCTGGAAATAGTTGGACTAATAGCCTACGGTGGCCAGTAGTTTTTAAATTGATGGTGACAACGGGACAATTTAAGCTTGGATGATGGGACATGTCCAAGCATCAAACTGAATATTCAAGAGCAGCCCTGCACCCAGGACTATTTTTTTATGCACTTAGCTAGGCAGGCAGAAGCACTGAATATGATCGGTACCTGCATACCAGTGGTGTAGTAGGGGGATGAGGGGTAGATTGCCCTGGGTGTCATCTTGGTTGAGACACCAGCACCTCTCTGCTCCTCCACTCCAAGCTTGCACCCTCCCTAAGCCCCTCCATATCTTTTAAAATCTTTGTCAGTGTGAGCAACTTCTCTGGCTGCTGCTCACGCTGGCCTGGCTCCCCTCTGAAATCACGTCTGAGTCATGGGGGCAGGAAGTGACATCAGAGGGAAAGCCAACACCGGCACGAGCAGTCTGCTGGAGAAGCTACATGTGCTGGTGAAGATTTAAAGAAGTACAGGGAGAAGGGAGGGCGTGAATGTGGTGGGGAAGGAGAGGGAGGATGTGAAAGGAGGGTGGACCACCTTGTCACTACCCAGACAATGCTGCAGTGGTCAGAATCAAAATTCAGAGGCAATTCTTAGTTAAATGCCACTGAATATTAGCGGCTGGTCTGCTCAGCATGGTTTAAGCAGGCAGAAGTCTTTCATTACCACTTAAATCACACTGAATATCAATCCTAGTGTACTTTGTACCTTGAAGAATCCACTTTCTCATCAGAGAATCCATTATATTGATAGTTCACTCAAAAAACTGTGACCAGGAACTAAACCTCCCCCCCCAACTTTGCTAAGCCATGGTAGAGGTTTCTACCATGGCCTGGAGCACTAAATACTCCAACACTTGTATAATTCCTATGAGTGATGGAGCATTTGGCACCCTGGAACCACAGTAAAAAACCTCTACTGTGGCTTAGTAAAAAAGGGCCTAAGTGAGCCCCTAGTGAAACATGAATACCTAGAAAAAATATCTTTTAATGGCAGCCAAATTGCTATAGTTAGGCTTTTCCAAGAATAGATTACTTTATCTCATACCATTAATAAGTTGACTAGTGAACAAAAGAGCAATCAAAATTTCAGCTAGTATGCGTTTACATAAAATTATGGAACTCAAATTAATTTTGACATAACCTATCAGCAATTTCTGTCATTCTCACATATCTCATATTTCCTACACAGAAGAAACTAATAAGAAAATCATTGCTATTTAAGTATAGTTAAGTTTCAGCTGGAAAAAATGTTCACGGTGAGGGTGACACGAAAAAGCATTTTGCAGAGATGTTTCCTTACATATGAAAAGTTTCTGGAACTTTAATCTTTCCAATATATGATACACATGTGACATAATAAGGATTTTCTTATAGAGGACATATGAACATAAGAATTGCTGCTGCTGGGTCAGACCAATGATCCTGGACCATCATCAGTCAGTTCTTCTAGTCTCCTTAGACCTTTCGTCAGCTTTTGACACGATCGATCATGATTTATTAATACATAGACTTCAAACAATAGGCATTACGGGCCAAGTTCTATCCTGGTTCCAATCTTATTTCTCGAATCGTTCCTCAACTGTCTCTTTTAACAATACAATTTCTGATACTTTTTCTACAACGTATGGTGTTCCTCAAGGTTCTATATTATCTCCTCTCTTATTTAATGTATTTCTTGCACCTCTGTTGACATTATGTCAATCAATTGGTTTCAATACATTCGCTTATGCAGACGACATACAGCTTCTGCATCCTATAGATCCTAATAACCCTTCTGATATAACCCTAATTAACACAAAACTTGAAAAAATTCACCACTGGTTAATCAATAATCGATTAGCATTAAATATCAATAAATCCAATGTACTGCTCTTTCCTTGGAAAGACAACCCTAAACTTATCTTGCCAATCTCTATTAATGGACTCCCTTTGCAAGTCGTACAAAAAACCAAAATACTCGGTGTAATTTTGGACCATAAACTCTCCTTTCATGATCACATTAGCAGTGTTATTAAGTCTTCTTTTTTTAGACTGAGACAGATACGCTCTATTTCTCAGCTATTTAGCAATGACTCATTGAAAATTCTCATCCATTCTCTTGTTATTTCAAAATTAGATTATTGCAATGCTTTGTTTAATGGTATAGCACAAAAAGAAATCAAACGCCTTCAGATTATTCAGAATACAGCTATCAGACTTATTTCAAAAGCTAAAAAATTCGACCATATAACTCCTCTTCTTAAGGAAGCCCACTGGCTTCCAGTAGCCCACAGAATAACGTACAAACTTTGTTTGCTCACATTTAAATCTCTTCTGTTTAATACTCCGGCCTTTATTCATAAATTATTAATCCCTTATTCCTCCAATAGAACCCTAAGATCAGACCAACAGCATTTACTAATGATTCCCTCGTTAAAAATAATAAATACGCGCCGTCAGTATATTTTCTCAGTGACAGCTCCCCAAACTTGGAATTCTCTCCCCATCTATTTACGTGAAGAAATCAATCTAGACAAATTTAAAAATAAACTGAAAACTTTCTTATTTAACGATGCTTTTGTAATCTAATACCATTGGTTCCTTTTAATCAATATTCAACAAAATTTTGGACCTAACTGTCTTTTTTCCTCACATTCAACTATTTTTCATCCCATCCTTTTGTGTTTTCCATTTTTGGCTTCCCACTCTGCTCAATTACATTGTAACTTCTTCCCCTACCTTCCTTTTGTTTCCAGTTTGTCTAGTTATCGTCTGTGTCTAGTCAGTTTTTAATTGTTTTAAAATTTCTTTTATTCTGTAACTTTTATCCATGTGTAAATCGCCTTGAATATTGACAAGGCGATTAATCAAATAAATATTAAACTTGAAACTTGAAACTTGATCCATCACGCCCAGCAGTCCGCTCATGCGGCGGCCCCCCAGGTCAAAGACCAGTGCCCTAACCGAACTGTGTTCATTCTGGTTCAGCAGGAATTTGTCCAACCTTGGCTTGAATCCCTGGAGGGTGTTTTCCCTTATAACAGACTCCGGAAGAGCATTCTAGTTCTCTACCACTCTCTGGAAGAACTTCCTTACATTTGTACGGAATCTATCGCCTTTTAACTTTAGAGAGTGCTCTCTTGTTCTCTCTACCTTAGAGAGGGTGAACAACCTGTCTTTATCTACTAAGTCTATTCCCTTCATTATCTTGAATGTTTCGAGCACAGGTCCAAGCACCGAGCCCTGCGGCACCCCACTGGTGACATTCTTCCAGTCTGAGTATTGTCCATTTACCCCCACTCTCTATTTCCTCTCTTCTAGCCAGTTTTTAATCCACGTGAGTATTTCACCCTCTATTCCATGGCTCTCAATTTTCCGAAATAGTCGTTCATGCGGAATCTTGTTGAACGCCTTCTGAAAATCCTTATGGATCCTCTGCGTTTCTTTCCATATTACTGAAAAATTAATACAGAGCTATTTAAAATCCAAAACAGTGATTTTAAACTAATAGAGAGAGAATTTTTGTTTTGCTACGAGTTCTCAATGCAGCCCTAAGGTCAAACACAGCTTGGTTTTCATAATATGCCCAATGAAAACACTTGATATATGTAAGAGTAATCCAATGCATGTTAATTCATGTCTTTTTATTATCAATGAGATTAATTTACTAAGCGCATAACACGTAGCCGCACTCTAATGGGCATTAGCCCATTAGCGGAATGCTGTCCTGTTTTGGGGGGGCAGGAGCTCTGCCCTGGCCCCAGCGAAATCCTGAGGCATCTCTCCGAATTCACCTAGCCACCTCCTTCCGGCGCTGTAGTTTTAAATCTTTGGGCAGCCACTGCGCAGTGCCAAGGAGCAGGCCTGCCCCCGGAAGAAGAATGAAGGGTTCTGGGACAGGTCTGTTCATTGACGCTGCGTGGTGGCTGCCCGAAGATTTAAGGTAGAACGCAGGAACAAGGGAGGGTGGGCAGGCACCATATTTTTAGGGAGGCTATGGCCCCTGTGGCCTCCCTTGTTCCGACGTCTATGCATTAACCCACATTAGTAAATTTAGCTCTAAGCTCATACCTGAGACAGCAGAGAGTGGAGTGACTTGCCCAAGGTCACCAGGAACCTCAGCAGGATAGGACAGCTGGTTTCCCTGGTTTACAGGCAGCTGTTCTAACCACTAGGCTACTTCTCAATTCCATTTGCTACACTCCAAACCGTAATTGTATGACGTCAATCACCATGAATAGCCACTCAGAAAATTGGCTGATAAATCTTCCTATGGTAGCACCATATGGTGTTTGTGACATTGTCATGCATTTGCCGCAGCCAGCCACACATTTACATCAAAGCTTCAAGGAGGAACGGCAGCCTAGAGCTGGATCCCAGGTGGCTTCTGTACAACTTTCAAACAAAGCTGAATGCAAAGCAGACATTTCCAGACTGAAGGCAAAAAGTACAAGAACATGTGGAAAATCTGAAAATTGTTGAAAAACCTACAAACGGCATGACACTTGCATTTCAAAATGTCTGTTTTGCTCCCTTTCACTTTATAACTGGGATTCCAGAACCATGCAAAGATGCCTGTAGTTAGGACTCTCTTCTTAATTGTTTATAAATTGTAAAATTAGGTGTTTATTTTCCAGCTGATTAGGAGTTGAAGTGCAATGTTCATTGCTATTTTCACACTTGTGGAATCAAATATGTACATTTGTATCACTTAAGAATTCTCAGTGCAGAAAGGGTACAGAAGCTGAGTGGATGATACAAGACAAGACAGGGGATGGATGAAAGAGTACTAGGCGAAGTTAATCATTTGTTTAGTCTTTCCAAAAATACTAGGTCTAGGGGGCATGCAATGAAGTTACTAAATAGTAAATGTAAAATAAACCATAGAAAATATTACTTTACTCAATGTGCATTTAAACTCTGAAATTTGTTGCCAGAGAATGTGGTGAATGCAGTTAGCATAGCAGGGTTTAAAAAAGGTTTGGCTAATTTCCTAAAAATCCATAATAAAAAGTCAGAGTCTCAAGACTTAAGGTCCTGACTAGGATCCCAGTTTCAGCAATCTGGAATGCCTTCTTCAGGGGACAAACAAATAACTGAAATAAGAAATAATAGTACCGTATTTTCGCGGATATAACGCGCGCGTTATACGTGATTTTACGTACCGCGCATACCCCTCGCGCGTTATATGCCTGAGCGCGGTATAGAAAAGTTTTTAAACATAGTTCCCACCCCGCCCGACGCCCGATTCACCCCCCCAGCAGGACCGCTCGCACCCCCACCCCGAACGACCGCTCGCACGCGCTCCCACCCGCACCCGCATCCACGATCGGAGCAAGAGGGAGCCCAAGCCCTCTTGCCCGGCCGACTCCCCGACGTCCGATACATCCCCCCCCCCCGGCAGGACCGCTCGCACCCCCACCCCGAAGGACCGCCGACTTCCCGACAATATCGGGCCAGGAGGGAGCCCAAACCCTCCTGGCCACGGCGACCCCCTACCCCCACCCCGCACTACATTACGGGCAGGAGGGATCCCAGGCCCTCCTGCCCTCGACGCAAACCCCCCTCCCTCCAACGACCGCCCCCCCCAAGAACCTCCGCCCGTCCCCCAGCCGACCCGCGACCCCCCTGGCCGACCCCCACGACACCCCCACCCGCCTTCCCCGTACCTTTGTGTAGTTGGGCCAGAAGGGAGCCCAAACCCTCCTGGCCACGGCGACCCCCTAACCCCACCCCGCACTACATTACGGGCAGGAGGGATCCCAGGCCCTCCTGCCCTCGACGCAAACCCCCCTCCCTCCAACGACCGCCCCCCCCCAAGAACCTCCGACCGCCCCCCCAGCCGACCCGCGACCCCCCTGGCCGACCCCCACGACCCCCCCACCCCCCTTCCCCGTACCTTTGGAAGTTGGCCGGACAGACGGGAGCCAAACCCGCCTGTCCGGCAGGCAGCCAACGAAGAAATGAGGCCGGATTGGCCCATCCGTCCTAAAGCTCCGCCTACTGGTGGGGCCTAAGGCGCGTGGGCCAATCAGAATAGGCCCTGGAGCCTTAGGTCCCACCTGGGGGCGCGGCCTGAGACACATGGTCGGGTTTGGCCCATGTGCCTCAGGCCGCGCCCCCAGGTGGGACCTAAGGCTCCAGGGCCTATTCTGATTGGCCCACGCGCCTTAGGCCCCACCAGTAGGCGGAGCTTTAGGACGGATGGGCCAATCCGGCCTCATTCCTTCGTTGGCTGCCTGCCGGACAGGCGGGTTTGGCTCCCGTCTGTCCGGCCAACTTCCAAAGGTACGGGGAAGGGGGGTGGGGGGGTCGTGGGGGTCGGCCAGGGGGGTCGCGGGTCGGCTGGGGGACGGGCGGAGGTTCTTGGGGGGGGGCGGTCGTTGGGGGGAGGGAGTTTGCGTCGAGGGCAGGAGGGCCTGGGATCCCTCCTGCCCGTAATGTAGTGCGGGGTGGGGTTAGGGGGTCGCCGTGGCCAGGAGGGTTTGGGCTCCCTCCTGGCCCGATATTGTTGGGGAGTCGGCGGTCCTTCGGGGTGAGGGTGCGAGTGGTCCTGCCGGGGGGGGGGATGTATCGGACGTCGGGGGGGGGGCATCAGGCTTTCAGGATGGGGACAGACCTTCAAGGGGGGACAGGACTTCAAGGGGGGACAGTGCACGGAAAGTCAGGGGGGGTGAACGGAGAGTCGGGACAGCGCACGGAAAGTCAGGGCAGTGCACGGAAGTCAGGGGGGTGAACGGAGAGTCGGGACAGCGCACGGAAAGTCAGGGCGGGCGAAAGGAGCGTCGGGCATCATGCGCGTTATATGCCTGAGCGCGGTATAGAAAAGTTTTGGTACATATCATCGTGATTTCTGCGCGCTATACCCCTGTGCGCGTTTTACACAGGTGCGCGTTATATCCGCGAAAATACGGTAGTAGTAGTAGTAGTAAAGTCAGTTCAAACAGAAGATTTGGAGTTCATCTCAGTTACTTAAAGAAAGAGAGGTAGGAGAAATAGATGTGGTTGGTGGGCTTTCCAATAAACAATTTGTGCTGGCTTTTCCATTCATTCTCAGTCAGTTATATAGCAGGAATGAGAGCCTGGTAACAGCATAGATGTGTGCACTTGTATTCTTCACCACATAGAGTGTACTCCCGAATTGATATGATTTGGGTCGATAAATCCCTAGGAGGTAAGATAACAGATACAAAAATAGAAGAAACTAGTTGGACAGACCACTCCACCATTTGGATTGATATAATGTGGGGACACTCTAAAATGGGGACACGATACTGGAAATTAAACGATATGCTATTAAAAGACCCCAAGGTAGTACAGAAAATAGAAAAATCTATTAGGAATTTTTTAGATAACAATAGTATTGACCACTATTCACCTATTACGATTTGGGAATCTTTAAAAACTGTCCTAAGGAGAGAACAGATTTCTATAGCCACGTTTAAGAAAAAGGCCCGGGAAAAGGAAGAAAAAAGACTAAGAGAAAAATTGATGGGATCAGTAGTACAACATAAAAAGGGAATTGATGGGGAACAGATTAGGACCCAAATAAAAGAGACTCGTATGATTTTAGGAAAAATGGAAGATGAAGCTATTCAATTCAATATAAACCGCCTCAGACTTAAACATTTTGAATCTGGGAATCGTCCAGGGAAAATATTAGCACATAGAAACATAGAAACATAGAAAGATGACGGCAGATAAGGGCTACAGCCCATCAAGTCTGCCCACACCATCGACCCTCCCTTTTAAGTCTAATGTCCCCTTTAAGTAGAATTGTAATAATGCTATTCTACTGACCCGCTCTTTCAAGTCTATACCCTAGTGATCCTATCCTTTGGCTGACCCTCGTAGGGATCCTACATAGGTATCCCATTTATTCTTGAAGTCTGGGACGCTGTGTGCCTCTATCACCTGCATTGGAAGCTTGTTCCAATGCTCAATCACTCTCTCCGTGAAGAAGTACTTCCTGGCACATCATATTAAAATACAACATCAGCATTGTAATATTATGGCGATACAATCTGAATATGGCGAGCTTTTAACAGAAGAGAAGAAGATCCAGGATAGATTTATAAGAAACTATACACATCAGAATATCAGGGACAGGAAATATCCCTGACACAATATTTATCTCAATTAGAATTAAATAAGCTCCAGGATTCAGAGATCCAGACTCTGGACGAAGATATAACCGAAGATGAGATACGAGGAGTAATGCATCGAGTTAAATCAGGCAAATCTCCAGGAACGAATGGATTTACAGGAATGTTTAAAAAAAAATTAATATCTTATGTAACCCCTCTTTTAGCAAAATTATTTAACAATTTAAAAGATAGAGAACAATTGCCATATTATATGAGATTAGCGGGAATTACAATATTACCTAAAACAGACCCATTTCCCTATTGGGAATAAATACAAAAATTTTGGCTAGAGTCCTTGCTAATAGATTGGCATCATATATGCCTTCACTTATACACCCAGACCAGGTAGGCTTTATTACCGGGAGACAAGCTTCTGATGGGATTAGGAAGGTGCTAGATTTGGTATGGAGGGCTAAGAGAGAAAAAACTGGGTGGTTGGCAGTCTCGGTCGATGCTGAAAAAGCATTTGACCGAGTCAAATGGAGATTTATGGACGCAGTATTGGCGCATAGGGACTTGGGGAAAAGGTATAGGGACTGGATATTTACACTATACAATAGCCCATTAGCTTGTGTTAAAATAAATAGATCCTATTCCTCTACATTTGAACTCCAAAGAGAGACAAGACAAGGTTGCCCGTTGTCCCCCTTGATTTTTGCATTAACTATTGAGCCTTAGCACAGAAAATCAGACAATCTCAACAGGTAAAAGGCCAGAGGGTGGCGGGTGAAGAGCAAAAGCTGTCTTTGTTTGCAGATGATATATTAGCCATATGGAAAAGTGTTAGGAAAAATCTATTAGGCAGAGAAAAAGGCATTTTCTTCACCCCTATATTATATGCACAAGACTTCATACTGGGTAGGGAAGAGGGAATTTTTAAGAAGTGGGAGGAAAAAGGATTAGCATGTTTTGGTCAATTAGTTGAAGAAGGTGAGATAAAAGCTTTTATAGAAATTCAGGATTATTTTCATTTAGAAATGAGAGATCTTTTCCCTTACCTTCAGACAAAAAATTATATATTAACACATAAGAAGAACAATAATGGAACTCTAAAAAAATCTGAATTTGAAAAAAGATTAGGAGAACCAGTAGCAAAAGGGTGTATTCGTGGTTATATAAAATTATAAACAATGGCCACCAGGATGGTCACAGGACTCAAGGATCACCCGTATGAGGAATGGCTGGGTAAGTTGCAGCTATGCTCACTCGAGGAACGCAGAGAGAGGGGAGACATGATTGAGACGTTCAAATATGTCACAGGCCGTATCGAGGTGGAAGAAGATCTCTTTTTTCTTAAAGGACCCATGGCAACAAGAGGGCATCCGTTGAAAATCAGGGGAGGGAAATTTCATGGCTACACCAGAAAATATCTCTTCATTACCCCGGTCTTAATTAGCAAATATACCAACCAGAGTGATGCTAGCTGTTGGAAAGGATGCGGTGAAAAAGGTACATTTTATCATATGTGGTGGGAATGTCAAAAGGTCCAGAAATTTTGGGTGCAAGTTTTTGAGTATGTAAGCAGATTAATTCAGGTCCCACTTAAGCTTAATCCTGAAAGGGCACTATTGGGAGTAAGACTAGAAGGTTTAACATTTTCTCGATCTAAACTTTTGGACTTGGCATTCATAGCCGCTAGATTGACATTAGCTCAGCAATGGTGAATGTTAAATGTTCCTACTCTGAGAGATGTAAGGGAAAAATATAGACTTTCGGCCATCTTAACTAACCAATGGGCAAAATTTAATGATATATGGGGGAGATATATTGAATTGGAAAAAGAAACTTTCGAAGGAACTATTTGATTATTTTGGATTTGGAACCAGGTCTCTTGGGAGGGGGAGGAGGGGTGAGATAGGGAACGGGAATGTTTAAACTTTAGATAGATAAGCATCAGATATTCTGAAGATAAACATAGATAAGACGTTTTACTTTTATTAGTATAACAAAGGCTATGAGGTATATTCAACTTTAATTGTGTTTAATACTGAGCTTATTGTATTATTAAAAATATTAAATAAAGAATTTAAAAAAAAAAAAAAAAAAGATGTGTGCACCTGAAGCAGTGGAGACAATCTGTAAAGTCAGTTCATGGCTTAAAACCTAAAATCAGAGGCTCTACCTTTGTCCAATGCATCAGGCACACATACCTATGGATGGGTAGACAGAGGGACATCGCAACACATGCAATGAATGAGAGGCAGGGAGTTGTTGTGTATGGCTTTTCCAGGCAGGCTAAGAGCATAGGAGCCAACTTTTGAAAATGATTGGGATGCTCAACTCATACCTCACAACAAATTTCCCCTCATCCAGAAAAGAAAAAAAAGAGAAAACAAAGACCCTCTTTTACAAAGGTGCGCTAAGCGTTTTAGCACGCGTTTATTGCACGCTAAATCAACGTGTGTGCTAACCTCTAACATGTCCATAGGATAACATGCATGCGTTAGCGTTTAGCGAATGATTAGCGTGCACTAATATTTACCGCACGCTAAAAAGCAAAGCGCACCTTAGTAAAAGAGGGAGAAAATCTATCTGGTGGAGAGTGACCAGCCTGTAGCTAAATGTCAGGAGCAGGGCAGGTAATGCGGACAAATCAAAAGTTATGGTCCTGCCACTCTCTTCTCCCCCTCACAGCTTATCAGCATTATACTTTCTCTCTCTCTCTCGCTCTCTGTTCAAGCCATTCATAGCACTTTTCTCAACCAGTCCTTCTCTTCTTTCAATCCATCTGTACCCCATTCTATTCCAATTTTTTTCATTTCCCCTAATTTCTTCTCCCCTCACACTCCTCCTTGTCCTTTTCCCCCTTCTTTACTCCTCCTGCATAGGTAGAATGTGATGCTTTACATTGGGGGGCAGGGAGTTTAATAACTCTCTACTGTTCCACTCCCTAAATCCTTTTAGCCTGTTCTACTTCTCATTTTCCTTTGATCCAGCCTTCTATTTCCCTACACTCTCCAGCAAGTTCCAATACACTGGGCTTTGGCGGGAGAAACAGGATAAACCAAAAGTCAGGAATCCTTGTTCCACTCTCCTTTTATAACTCTCTCCCAGTTGGGAAAAGGGCTCGAACTCCTCCCATTACTTCTTTGCTGTCCATTTTAACTTACTCTGAGTGACTCTCTGAAAAATCCAGTCTCTTTCTTTATGGCAGAGGCATTTTTCAAAGGGTTGTTCTGCCCCCATATCAAGTGGGCAGTTTCTCAGTTTCTTGTATAAAACAAATATAGATTATTCTCTTGTGTAAACAGTGTGTGTTCTATGGACTCTGGAGCCCACCTTCTTCTTCAGCTCTGGAAAAAAGCTGACTCTATCTTAGCCACACCACATGCTGTAGAGAGAGTTTGTCTCCCCAATATGTTTTTACACTTTAGGCTTGCTGGCCTCCTGACTTTAGGTTTACTAGCCACCTAACTTGAATCTGTTAGTAAGAATTCATCTTGTGAGAGAAGCTAAAGCACACAGGGACTATGCAATACATTCCTGGCTTCCCGTAAGTAAAGGATGTGCTAGTAGGCATATATGGACTCTGAAGAAGCACTGCTGTAAGATCTACAAACTGTAAGTGTTCATGCTTGTTCTAAACTGATATTAAAAAGACTTGTTTGAGGAACATGGAGTCCAGGTTGAGGAACATGGAGTCCAGGTTGGTAATATTTAGGCTACAAACCCAAAGAGTTAAACTGCTTGACCATCATTCAGGATATTCACAGGCCAAGACAGGGGTCACATTTGTATCACAGCCAATTCCACAACCACCACCCCCCAGCTTGTATTCACTTCAGCTCTGTTCTCTCTTTCACAATCCATATTTTTTTCTCTCACAACCTATCAATGCCTATGCTACTCTTTCCTTTTCCTGCTTCTCTATCAATTCCTCATTCCTTTCACAGTGCTTCCTTCAGCTCTTCTTCCCCTTTCAGTGGTAGACCAAGGACAAGAAGCCTGTCTGACATATACTACTGTTCTCCTCTACTCCCTGCTATGAGCCCATTGCTCAGACATTCCTTATCCAGACAATAGGCTGCAAGGGGAGGCAGAATCAGTAGCTTAGGAGACACCAATCTTCCTTCCTGCTTTACCCTGTGACTTATTGGCTGGCTAGAGAATGTCTGACCAATGGTGTCTCCTAAGCTACTGGTCCTGCCTCCTTTGCAGCTTATTGGCTGGCTAAGTAATATCTGACCAATAAGCTGCAGGGGGAGATGGGAGCAATAGCTGCAGAGACACAGCCTTACTTCCTGCTTTACCTCACAGCTTTACATCAGGAAGATTTCATCTCTGATTTCTGGGCAGTGCTGGAATGAGATGGTGCCTATGATTGAGAGGCTAGTGCTATCAAGGAAGCCAGGGCCACCAACCTGTAGCTGTCTCTCTTGTTATCCTGTGACTGACAAAGTTGAAAAATTTGCAGCTTTATGAGGCATATTGAGGCTCATGCTGAGAAGTAGCTGGAGCAAGATGGGAAACTTTGAGTTGGCAGTTTATCAGACACACAACCTGACCAAACACATAGCCTTTCTTCGGTCTTCTCCTACTCTTTGGCACCCCACCCCGGGAACTGGCTTTCTTCTCCCCCGAGGCCACCGGCGCTGCTCCCTTCATGACCTAGGTCGCCTCCCTCCTCCCCCCACTGACCAGCCATGTGCTTACCTTACCATCCGTATGCCGGTGCTGAAAGTGCCTGCCGCTGGTTCTCTGCTGGGCTGCTGCGGGGCCTTGAGCATCTGCGCATGCTCAAGGCCTTCTGGCTCTCACCCTCTCCGAGATTCTCAGAGCTCAGATAATTTCATGAGAATCTCGGAGAGGGTGAGAGTCAGAAGTCTGACTGTATTCAAATATCAATATGCAATATGACATTGTATGCTACTTACAAGATCAACACAATACACATTAAAAAATTATAATAGACAACACAGGGTGTAAGTAAAGGTGGCACATATAGACAGATAAGATAGAGTAACAGGACTTAGAATAAAAGGGCCATTATCCACTTGCTTTTGGTGTCAGTTTAGATGCCGACTACATAAGCAACTTTGAATATCTTAGGAACATATTAAACTCTTTGAATGGAGCAGGACTCAGGCAACTGGTATTTGAGCCAACAAGGGATCAGGCAATTTTGGACCTGGTACTTACCAATGGAGAAAGTATCGCAGAGGTCTCGGTGGATGAAACTTTGGCCTCCAGTGACCACAATATGATATGGTTCAATCTCAGGAAAGGTTTCACGAAATCTACCACACTGACCAAGGTTCTCAAGTTCAAGGACACAAACTTCCAAGACATGGAAGACTTCGTTCACCAGGCGCTACAAACCCAAGCAGACACCGACAGCTTGGAAGAAATGTGGTCAACTTTGAAAACCACCATACAGGAAGCAACAAACCGCTATGTTAAATCAGTAAGCAAACGGAGTAGGAACAACAAGCCACAGTGGTTCTCTATGGAGATCTTGGACCTCATCAAAGAGAAGAAAAAAGCATTCATCTCTTACAAACAATCAGGGACACAGGACTCCAGAGTAGATTATCTGACCAAATCAAGAGCCGTCAAAGCGGCAGTTAGAGAGGCCAAATTCCGCATGGAGGAGTCTCTAGCAAAGAACATCCAGAAGGGAGATAAATCCTTCTTCAGGTATATTAGTGACAGAAAAAAGAACTCGGGTGGGATAGTACGCCTCAGAAAATCAGACGGAGACCATGTAGAGACGGACTCGGAAAAGGCCCAACTGTTAAATGAATACTTCTGTTCAGTCTTCACCCGCGAGGCGCCGGGAATCGGCCCTCAGCCACAGACAAGGATTAAATCAGTAGACCCGTTTAGTAATTTCAAATTTACACCCAGCAGCGTCTACTGCGAGCTGTCAAAAATCAAGGTCAACAAGGCAATGGGGCCTGACAACCTACACCCTAGGGTACTCAGGGAGTTGGGTGATGTCTTGGCGGAACCACTATCCGCGCTCTTCAATCTCTCCCTTAGTACAGGTAACGTCCCGATGGACTGGAAGACGGCTAACGTCATTCCACTACACAAGAAAGGCTCCAGGATGGAGATGGCAAACTACAGGCCAGTGAGTCTCACTTCAATAGTGAGCAAACTAATGGAAACCCTAATCAAATGCCAATTGGATAGGATCATGGACGAGGAGAATCTGCGGGCAACTTGAAAAACTGAAGGTGGACAAAGCGATGGGACCAGACGGGATCCATCCCAGGATACTAAGGGAACTCAGAGAGGTTCTGGCGAGTCCTATTAAAGACTTGTTCAACAAATCTCTGGAGACGGGAGTGATTCCTGGGGATTGGAGGAGAGCGGATGTGGTCCCTATTCATAAAAGTGGTCACAGAGATGAAGCAGGAAACTACAGGCCGGTGAGCCTCACTTCAGTTGTTGGAAAAATAATGGAAGTGTTGCTGAAAGAAAGGATAGTGTATTTCCTTGAATCTAATGGGTTACAGGATCCGAGGCAACATGGCTTTACAAAAGGTAAATCGTGCCAAACGAACCTGATTGAATTTTTTGATTGGGTGACCAGAGAGCTGGATCGAGGACATATGCTAGATGTAATTTATTTGGATTTCAGCAAAGCCTTTGATACAGTTCCTCATAGGAGGCTGTTGAACAAACTTGAAGGGCTGAAGTTAGGACCCAAAGTGGTGAACTGGGTCAGAAACTGGCTGTCGGACAGACGCCAGAGGGTGGTGGTTAATGGAAGTCGCTCGAAGGAAGGAAAGGTGACTAGTGGAGTCCCTCAGGGTTCGGTGCTGGGGCCAATCCTGTTCAATATGTATGTAAGTGACATTGCTGAAGGGTTAGAAGGAAAAGTGTGCCTTTTTGCAGATGATACCAAGATTTGTAACAGAGTAGACACCGAAGAGGGAGTGGAAAATATGAAAAAGGATCTGCAAAAGTTAGAGGAATGGTCAAATGCCTGGCAACTAAAATTCAATGCAAAGAAATGCAGAGTAATGCATTTGGGGATTAATAATAGGAAGGAACCGTATATGCTGGGAGGAGAGAAGCTGATATGCACGGACGGGGAGAGGGACCTTGGGGTGATAGTGTCCGAAGATCTAAAGGCGAAAAAACAGTGTGACAAGGCAGTGGCTGCTGCCAGAAGGATTCTGGGCTGTATAAAGAGAGGCGTAGTCAGTAGAAGAAAGAAGGTGTTGATGCCCCTGTACAGGTCATTGGTGAGGCCCCACTTGGAGTATTGTGTTCAGTTTTGGAGACTGTATCTGGCGAAAGACGTAAGAAGACTTGAGGCGGTCCAGAGGAGGGCGACGAAAATGATAGGAGGCTTGCACCAGAAGACATATGAGGAGAGACTGGAAGCCCTGAATATGTATACCCTAGAGGAAAGGAGAGACAGGGGAGATATGATTCAGACGTTCAAATACTTAAAGGGTATTAACGTAGAACAAAATCTTTTCCAGAGAAAGGAAAATGGTAAAACTAGAGGACATAAATTGAGGTTGAGGGGTGGTAGATTCAGGGGCAATGTTAGGAAATTCTACTTTACGGAGAGGGTGGTGGATGCCTGGAATGCGCTCCCGAGAGAGGTGGTGGAGAGTAAAACTGTGACTGAGTTCAAAGAAGCGTGGGATGAACACAGAAGATTTAGAATCAGAAAATAATATTAAAGATTGAACTAGGCCAGTTACTGGGCAGACTTGTACGGTCTGTGTCTGTGTATGGCCGTTTGGAGGAGGATGGGCAGGGGAGGGCTTCAATGGCTGGGAGGGTGTAGATGGGCTGGAGTAAGTCTTAACAGAGATTTCGGCAGTTGGAACCCAAGCACAGTACCGGGTAAAGCTTTGGATTCTCGCCCAGAAATAGCTAAGAAGAAAAAATTAAAAAAATTTAAATTGAATCAGGTTGGGCAGACTGGATGGACCATTCGGGTCTTTATCTGCCGTCATCTACTATGTTACTATGTTTTCTACTATCCCCGCCAACATGGATTTACTAAGGGGAGATCCTGCCAATCCAACCTGATCAGCTTCTTTGACTGAGTGACGAGGAAGCTGGATGTTGGTGAGTCCCTGGCCATCGTCTACCTGGATTTCAGCAAAGCATTTGATAGCGTGCCACACCGCAGGTTGCTGAACAAGATGAGTTCTTTAGGTTTGGGCGACACATTAACCAAATAGGTTGGGAACTGGCTTGGAGGTAGGCTTCAGAGGGTGATGGTGAATGGCACCCCCTCCGAGATGTCGGAGATGATAAGTGGAGTGCTACAGGGCTCCGTCCTGGGCCCGATCTTGTTCAACATCTATATAAGAGACTTGACAGAAGGGCTCCGAGGTAGAATAACATTGTTCGCCGATGATGCCAAACTGAGCAATGTAGTGAGCAAAAGCACAACAGACAAAAAAGCAATGACAGACGATATGGTGCATGACTTACTTCTGCTGGAGCACTGGTCTAGGTCCTGGCAACTCAGTTTCAATGCCAAAAAATGCAAAGTCATGCACCTGGGAAGCCAAAATCCATGCAAGATCTACACCCTAAATGGCGAGATCCTGACAAGAACTGAAGCAGAAAGAGACTTGGGGGTGATTGTCAGGGAAGACATGAAGTCTGCAAACCAAGTGGAGCAAGCTTCATCCAAAGCAAGGCAAATCATAGGTTGCATACGCAGGAGTTTCGTCAGCCGTAAACCTGAAGTCATTATGCCACTGTATAGATCCATGGTGAGACCGCACCTGGAGTACTGTGTGCAATTCTGGAGGCTGCATTACCGCAAGGATGTGCTGAGACTGGAATCGGTCCAGAGAATGGCCACCAGGATGGTCTCGGGACTAAAGGAGCTCCCGTACGAGGAGCGGTTAGGGAAATTGTAGCTCTACTCACTCGAGGAACGTCGAGAGAGGGGAGATATGATCGAGACATTCAAATATCTCACGGGCCGCATCGAGGTGGAGGAAGACATCTTCTTCTTCAAGGGTCCCGCGGCAACAAGGGGGCATTCGTGGAAAATCAGGGGCGGGAAACTGCACAGTGACACTAGGAAGTTCTTCTTCACTGAAAGGGTGGTTGATCGCTGGAATAGTCTTCCACTTCAGGTTATTGAGGCCACCAGTGTGGCGGATTTTAAGGCCAGATGGGACAGACATGTGGGATCTATCCGCAAAGATAGATAGGGAGGATCACTGGAGTAGGCAGACTTGATGGGCCGTGGCCCTTATCTGCCGTCTATTTCTATGTTTCTATGTTTCTAATGGTCCATCTAGCCCGGTATCCCATCTTCACAGAGGCCAATCCAAGTCACAAGTACCTGGCAAAAACCCCATGCCACCAACCCAGGGCAAGCAGTGGCTTCTTCCACTGTTTCAACAGCAGCTTCTGGACTTTTCCACCAAGAACTTATCCAAACTTTTTATTAAACTAGCTATATTAACCACTCATATCGCATCCTCTATCAACACTTTCCAGAGCTTAACTATTCTCTGAGTGAAAAAACATTTCTTCCTCTTGGTTTTAAAAGTATTACTCTGTAACTTCGAGTGTCCTCTAGTCTTTGTAAATAATGATGCAATAAAAAATCAATCCACTTGGTTCTACACCATTTAGGATTTTGTAGACTTCGATCATATCTTCCCTCAGATGTCTCTTCCAAGCTGAAGAGCCCTAACCTCTTTAGTCTTTCCTCATATGAGAGGAGTTCCACACCCTTTATCATCTTGGTCGTTCTTCTTTGAACCTTCCCTAGTGCCTCTATATCATTTTTGAGATAAGGAGACCAGAACTGAATGTAATATTCAAGGTGAGGTCGCACCATTGAGCAATATAGAGGCATTATAACATTCTTAGTCTTGTTTACCATCACTTTTCTAATAATTCCTAGCATCGGACCCTCAAGTCTTTTTATACTTATTTTTAAATGTTATGTGCAAACCATTCTCATGCGAAGGTTAGTTGTTATAAATCTTGCTATGCATAAAAATCCTAGCCATGTTAACATTTACTAAATTCAGCTCTCTGTGATATCCTTTGTACATATGCTTCTAGGGATGGCATTGTAATATCCAGGATCTGCCAGGCAAGGAACATCTGGTTTCGGTTTAGCTTGAGAAAGAAATGAGGGTGGCTAAGAAGGTTATGAAAGATGACAGAATGTCAATGGGAAAGAAAAAAATAGAAAATTATGGAAAATTATCTCAGAATGGAGAGAATTTTAATATTGTTGTAAAAGGACAAACTTGAAAGAAAGAGTCCCAAGGAAGACAGTGAATAATCCCAAGACAAATATTTCTATTGTAAGCTAACATTTTTATATAGTTGCCCATTTATGTTCTGTATGTACAGTAGATTTCTAATCCGTAATGCATCATTCTCATTGTAGGAAAACCTTTATTGCTAATGTCATTGTGTATTGTATACTATAAATCATAATAGTACCCCCTCCAGCTGATATTCAGCCAACAGTGGTCAGTGTTTTTATGTCCACCACTGACTGAATTCCTGAATATTCGATGCTGAGCCACATCCGATTATAGGTTGGCTGTTAAAGCTTATGGGGCTCATAATAAAAAAAAAAAAAGTCTATAAAGTGGCCTAAATGTCTACTTGGACGATCAAAAAGCCTGATTGTCCAAGTACCCATAATCAAAACTGGTTTTAAACGTATCTAAAACCAGCTTAGGCTTTTTCCCTGCCTCTAAACGCACAGAGAGAAAAGAGGTGTTTTTAGAGGAGGGGAAAGGGCAGGCGGTGGGCGTGAAGTGGGCTGACCTACACCTAGGTGTACAACACGTATAACCAAAACATTTGACAGGTTGCCTAGTTGGCACTTATACGTTTTGACTTAGACCAAGTCAAAACAGGTATAAGTGCCGAAAAAGGGGCCGCTGAGCTGATGGCCCGGCAACCTACCCACCCCCCACCACAACCATTGGGGCAGGAGAGATGGGTCATCCCCCCCTGCCACAAATGCGGCACTTGGGATCGCTAAAGCGGCAGGAGAGATGACCCATCTCTCCTGCAGTGATCCACCCCTCCAGTCAGTCCAGGAGAGAGCCCAAGCCCTCCTGACCCTGCCGAGTACGATCGGAGTAAGCGGGAGCTCAAGCCCTCTTGCCCCGTGGCACCCCGACCTTCCCCGACTCGATGGGGCAAGAGGGAGCCCAAGCCTTTTGCCCCGCGATCCCCAAACCCCCCCCCAGGCTGAATCTGTTGGGGCCAGGAGGGAGCCCAAGCCCTCCTGGCCCGGCGATCTCCCCCCTCCCCCCACTACACGATCCGGCCAGGAGGGAGCCCAAGCCCTCCTTGACCGTGACCCCCTCTAACCCCCACCCCCCCACTAAAATATGGGTAGGAGGGATCCCAGGCCCTCCTGCCCTTGACGTAAACCCCCCCAACAGCCGCCCCCCCGAACCCCTGACCAGCCCCCCCGCCAACCTGCAACCCCCCGCTGACCCTACGACCCCCCACCCCCCTTCCCCGTACCTCAAAAAATGTTGGCCGGATGGATGGGTGCCAAGCCCGCCCGTCCGGTAGGCAGCCAGCGCAGGAATGCGGCTGGATTGGCACAGGCGGCTCAAACCCCACCCACAGGTGGGGCCTAAGGTGCCTGGGCCAACCAGAATAGGCCCAGGAGCCTTAGGCTCCTCCTATGGGGGGGCCTTAAGCACATGGGCTAAAATGTTGCCCAAACTGGCCTGATGATTACTGATGGGATGTAAACATGACCCCCTACACTCCCCCAGTGGTCACTGACCCACTCCCACCCACCCACCCCAAAGATGTGAATGAAATAGTACTTACTTACCTGCCTGTATGAGAGTTTCAGATATAGCCTGTCCTAGTGGAGCAGCAAGTAGGTGTCTGGAGTAGCCTAGTGGGCAGTGTAGTCAACTACTGAGATGGGGACTCAGGTCCATATCCCATTCTAATTACTCCACTTGTGGTGGAGTGTGTGAGCCCACCAAAACCCACCCCAAACCTACTGTACCATCATATAGCTGCCACCAATAGGAGGTAATATTTTTTCACTCAGAGAATAGTTAAGCTCTGGAACGCATTGCCAGAGTTTGTGGTAAGAGCTGATAGCGTAGCTGGTTTTAAGAAGAGTTTGGACAATTTCCTGGAGGAAAAGTCCATAGTCTGTTATTGAGAAAGACATGGGGGAAGCCATTGCTTGACCAGGATTAGTAGCATGGAATGTTACTATTCTTTGGGTTTTGGTCAGGTACTAGTGGCCTGGATTGGCCACTGTGAAAACAGGTTACCATGCTTGATGGACCTTTGGTTTGACCCAGTAAAGCTATTCTTATGTTCTTATATTTCTTATATACTGCTTCTATTTGTAGCAGTTACATTCAGATACTCTAAGTGTTTCTCCCTATCTGTCCCAGTGGGCTCACAATCTAACTCTGTTGTCCCAGTGGGACAAAAGAGTTTTAAGTGACTTGCCCAGGGACACAAGGAGTAGCCAAGGGATTGAATCCACAACCTCAGGGTGCTGAGGCAGAGGTTCTAACCACTAGTCTATTTCTCCCTGGGTAAGGGTTATTGTTGTGGTATATAATTGGATCCAGCAGGCATTTGCTGGGTTTTAGAGGGCTCACCATACAATATAAGGTGCTATGGTGAGGTACGTACCTGGGACCTTTCATTTGAAGTTCATTGCTGTGATCCCTGAGGTGCCTCACTGGTCTGTGGAAATATCTGCGTGGCTAGTCTAGTAAAAAAGTTGGCCTTTCCAACATCCCAACAGTTGTATCTGTGTGTTTGTCTTTTGGACATGGTTGTTTGTTGTTGTTGGTTGTTTTTTTGGGGGGGAGGGTTGAAAATGGTTCAAAAACATAGATGCACATCTGAAAAATGGCCATTTTCAGAAAAGCAAGATAGATATTTTGCAGTTTTGAAAATGGGTATGTTTGGTACTGGATTTTTGTGTGTCTTCTGGAAAACATTCAAACTCAGATTTGGGCATCATATTGAAAATACCCCTCTAAGGGCTCCTTTTACTAAGGTGCACTAGCGTTTTTAGCGCACACAGCAGATTAACGCGCTCTAACCCCGCGCTACACGGCTAGAACTAATACCAGCTCAATGATGGCTTTAGCGTCTAGCGCGCGGGGCATTATAGCGCTCGTTAATGCCCTAACGCAGCTTAGTAAAAGGAGCCCTAAGTGTAACATTCAGCCCTTAACCACATAAGCTGAACTGCTTAAAGATAGGACTGCTATTCATGCAGCCCAATTTAAGCAATTACTTTATGTGGCTAAAGGCTGAAGACTGGCACTTTACCACATAAGTGCCATCTCTATCCCTGGAATGCCCACAAGTTAGGCAAGCTGCTATTCGTGAACATTCAGCGGCACATGCCAGTTAACTGCCACTGAATATTTGCTGCTAGCCATGGGCAAATGATTTAAATGGATAGGAACCTCTCCTGCCCATTTAAATTGTTTTGAATATCAGCTGGATAGGGTTTCTGGTATAATCTTGAGATCCCTCTGGTTAGACCCATTGTGGTTGGGTCCAAGGAATAATTGAGCAAGTATAGAGGGATGATCATGCCCCCATGAGGGAAGTTTATCAAGCATGATCCTGCCTGTGATTGCGCCAGAGAGCGAATGGTAACAAATAGCATATACAGCCATCAGAACAAGCACTATCCAGGTAGAATAACAAAAACAAGGACTGAGTATTTATGCTAACTTTCTCCAGATAGTTATAAGAATAGATAACTTGCTGTTCTGCCTTCTCACCACCCAGGCACCAGCCAGATAAAGGACAATTCTATAAATCATGCATTAAGTTATGTGCTGATTATGCGGGTAATTCATTTGAAAAATAACTGAAAACATATCCATGTGTGCAAAATTCTGCCTTAGTGTTATTCTGTAAATATGCCATTGATATCACAAATGTTTATAACTATTTCAATATGGAACAAAACAGTGAAACCAGGCCCTGGACTCCAGGAGTTAAAATATCAAAGTTTATTGGTGTTCAAAACAAATCGATATCACAATAAAATAAAAATCCGGCAGATGCCAACAGGATAAAAACATAAAAACATCAAAATTGTACTGTGTTTGAGGTGAACAGACCCTACCCGGTCCGTGTTTCGGATTGTGGTACCTAGGTCCATTGCTGTGGAAGGTAGGACTGCCTTTGTTGCATAGACCACCCCACAATGTTTTTCGTTTATAACTATTTGAATACCATTTTTCAAAAATTCATATTGTGAGAGTTGCAATATTTGGAGGACATCAAATCATTGTTTAGTCAATTGCTTATTCTTAAAGCTGATAAAGGGGAAGCTATGACAGTGAATATCTGGCCGAAGCACATCACCAATTAGCTGATCTAGATGTACTGAACTAGTTTTGAGGTTTCCTTATATCATGCACCTACCTAGTCCGCTTTAATCACGATCTCTCTGACACCTGGAGCAATCCATCTGGCGTGCCACAAGGATCACCACTATTCCCTTTGCTCTTCAACGTTTACATGTCCTCACTGGGTGTGCAATTGTCTCAGCTGGGGATAAAACTATATAGCTATGCTGACGACTTCACGATAATTATCCCATTCACTAACTCTGTCTCAGAAGTCACCTCTAAAGCAACAGAAGTACTAAATCAGATGGAGCAATGGATGACTGAACTCAGACTAAAACTAAACTCAGAGAAAACAAAATTTTTCATAGCATTGCCACACCCACTTGACACAAAATCACCATTGTGTATCAATAACCTTAGCTATTCCATTCAACCCACTATGAAGGTATTGGGAGTAACACTGGACCAGAGTCTGACCATGAAAGACCAGGTAGACTCCTTGATTAGAAAAATCTTTCTCACCCTCTGGAAGCTTCGGTCCATCAGAGCTTACTTCGATGTCTCATCATTTCGAATTTTGGTACAATCCCTTATACTGAGTCAACTCGATTATTGTAACATCGCCTACTTGGCACTCCCCCAGAAGAATATGCGGCGATTGCAACTGGTACAAAATGTAGCAGTCAGACTACTTTGTGGACTGAAGAAGTTCGACTACATAACACTTTCCTATCGACTTCTACACTGGCTACCGATGGAGGCACGTGTGAAATTCAAGTTTGGTTGTTTTTGCTTCAAGGTACTTTATGGCTTAGCCCCTAAATATATAACAGACCTTTTCTCTTTCTCAACCAACAAACATAGGTGAAGCTCACACCCGAACCTTTTTTCCCCACCGGTCAGAGGCTGTAAATTTCAAAGTCATCACCAACATCTTTTCTCACATCAAGTAGCTCTGTGGGGTAAAGACCTAGAACAATTACTCGCGCCTACTACCTATAGGGAATTCAGAAAACGTCCAAAAACACATCTGTTCCTGAAATACTTAGGAAACCAACCTATACAATCCTAGCCCTCAACAAATGATCTCTAGAACTGTCAATCACCTAGTCTATACTTTGTTGATTCCACTCTATCTGTAACTTCTTTAATCATTGTAAACCGCATAGAACTTCATGGTCCTAGGGCATATTAAAAAAAAGAAACTGTTATTATTATTATTATTTTCAGGGATATCATTATTAGCATGATATAAATGCTGAGTTCCAGATATCCTCAAATTCATTCTTTAATTATTTCATCAATGTTGGAAGTTTTAGTCAGTACCATTGTCAAAAAGGGTGTTCTGACATAGGCTACACAGCCAAAACATCGACTACCGGGCCAAAGGTGGCAGCATTTCAGAAACAGCAGAGTTTGTGAACTGTTCACAGGCTGCTGTGGCTAAAGTGTACTGTAAACGGATGAATGGAACTTTTTTTCGACAACCCGATGTGGTAACTGTGGGACAGCACGACCCATCAATCCAAGAGGTGTACTTCAGCTGTGCAGGTTGATGTGGGCCAATCAACACACTACCATGGAACAGCTCACCATTCAAACAAACCAGCGGGCTTCCAGATGTATGTCCAAAATGACTGTAAAGTGAACCCTGTTGAGAATGGGGCTCTGGAGCAGACAGCTGGTGACTGTATCCATGCTCATCACAAAAACTGGCTGCAATTTGCACAGGAGTACCAACATTAGACTTGCACCAACTAGCAGAGGGTTGCCTTCTCCGATGAGTCATGTTATGAGCCCCATTGAACGGATGGACGTTGGTGTGTCAGGTGTGAAACCAATGAAAACAAACACCCAGCAACCATTGTTGGATGCACACAAGCTGGTGGTGGCAGCATTATTGTCTAGGTTTCAAGTTTCCAAGTTTTATTTAAAAAAATTGATAAACATAAGAACATAAGCAATGCCTCCGCAGGGTCAGACCTGAGGTCCATCGTGCCCAGCAGTCCGCTCATGCGGTGGCCCAACAGATCCAGGACCTGTACAGTAATCCTCTATCCCCTTTTCCAGCAGGAAATTGTCCAATTCTTTCTTGAACCCCAGTACCGTACTCTGCCCTATTACATCCTCTGGAAGCGCATTCCAGGTGTCCACCACACGTTGGGTAAAGAAAATCCTTCTAGCATTCGTTTTGAATCTGTCCCTTTCAACTTTTCCAAATGCCCTCTTGTTCTTTTATTTTTTGAAAGTTTGAAGAATCTGTCCCTCTCCACTCTCTTCATGCTCTTCATGATCTTGTAAGTCTCTATCATATCCCCTCTAAGTCTCCTCTTCTCCAGGGAAAAGAGACCCAGTTTCTCCAATCTCTCAGCGTATGAAAAGTTTTCCATACCTTTTAACAGACATGTCACTCTCCTCTGAACCCTCTCGAGTAAAGCCATATCCTTCTTAAGGTACGGCGACCAATATTGGACGCAGTACTCCAGATGCGGACACACCATCGCCCGATACAATGGCAGGATAACTTCTTTCGTTCTGGTAGTAATAACCTTCTGGTAGTAATACCCTTCTAGCATTCTATTCACTCTCTTAATTTCTAAGCAATTTACATTAAAAATTAAGATATAAAAAAACCAATATAGACATTATTGAGACAAATACTCACTTACTAGAAGTATAGGAAAGGGGGATGAACTATAAAAAGTAACATTAAAGGTAAAAATATATAGGAAGGGGAAGATAGTAGCCTTATAAAGCTAGTTTCAGGTTGTTTTAAAAGCCTGTCTATGATTATAATTGCATAATATAAGGTTCTAAAGTTTCTCCCTAGAATTTAACTCTGAAAGGCATCATTGAACAGAAAACTTTTAAGGATGCTTTTTAATTTATCTAATTGTGTTTCTTCTCCTATAAATGATGGAAGGCGATTCCAGGTTTGTAGCACAGTTATGGAGAAGATCTCAGCTCTTCTTGTATTTATAAATTTCAAAGAGGGAATAGACAGAAGATTTTGCTCAGCGGATTTTAGTGTTGTTGATGGAGCATAAGGTATCAATAGTCTATTGAGAAAGATAGGTTGTTAAAAGTGCTCATTTGAAAGTTATCCTGTGGAGAATCAGTAACCAGTGTGCATTTTTCAAAAGGGGTATGTAACATGATCAAATTTTTTTGAGTTAGTTATGATTTTTATTGCTGTATTTTGGATAATTTGTAGGCATCATATTTCTTTTTGGGGCAGGTTACTGTATAGGGAATTGCAATAGTCCAATTTTGTAATAACCAGGGAATGTAGCAGTATATTGAAACCTCTGAAAGGCACTCTCAACTGAAATGGGTATCTCTCCATCCTTGCCAATCAAGTACATCCATACATGTTGATAGTCTTCCCTATGGCCGATGGGATCTTTCAACAGGACATACCACTATAATTGTTCATGAGTGGTTCACAGAACACAATAAAGACTTCCAGCTACTTCCCTGGCCTCCAAATTCCCTAGACCTTAACCCAATCTAGCGCATTTGGGACCACCTCGATTGACATGTTTGACGACTAGACATGCACTCATCAGCACCTGTCAGACGCTCTGCAGTCTGCATGACTCCAGATACCACCAGCAACCATCCAGCATTTTACTGAGTCACTCCCATGGTATCTGGCTGCCATCTGTGCTGCTAAAGGCAGTTATTCTGGATATTAACAGGTGATCATAATAATGTGTCTCGACCATGTATAATATGTGCAGTTCAATTTAAGGGTGCTGTAACTAACAAAATCTGTTCAACACATGAGCAAGAAAACGAAGATGAAAATAATCAATAGAAACCCCGCTCAACATTGCTGAAAGGGCAATATATTGTAATAGATAGTGAAAAGACCTCTTTATATATGAAGGATTTTGTCTCCCAGTGGAGATGGTGGAGACAAAGACTATATCTGAATGCTGTCAGGTAGAGCAGTACATAACAAGTTGGGGGGGGGGGAATTCCTTGAAAAAGTTGCGAGGAGAAACATGTTGGAGCAACATGTCCCTACCCGACAGCATTTTCAAGACTTTTGAAAGCTTAGTGTTATACTAAAAAGCTTATTTAAAATTTTTGAATTCATTGAGTGGGTTGTAAATTCAGAAAAAATACACATTAAAAATGTAAAAAAGAATGCTTGATCTGATGAAGATTGCAGTGCAAAACTGTATATGGCACAGAAAGTAGCTCATAGAAGCATATCAGAAGATCTTGCGAATACCAAATTGTGTTTCCATTAAATGGATATCTTTAGCTAATGGATGATATGATGATGCATTTTGAATGAATGGCATATCTTTTCAGAAGCATAGAGGTTATATTGAGCTTGTGATAGCTTGCATTTTATTTAAATGCTGCTACCGTGGCCAGGCCATATCTGGGTATCAGTGTTGAATGTCCAAGTACTTGGCAGCCACCAGATGTTATCAGGGTACGGCCCATTTTCAGTGCTGATATCCAGATAGATAGGCAGGCAAGTTGGGACTGTATTTGACTTGACTTAACTTGCTCAGGGGATAGAGATGAATATCAGCTGTACCTAGATAATTTCTGGATGTGCCTTAACTTCACCTCTGGACCACCCCAGCACTACCAGGATAGTGCTGAGGGGATGACAGCTAATTTTCAGTAGCATTAGCTGGGCAATTGCAGCTCAAAATCCAGGTTAGACCCAGTGAGTGGGAATGATCAAATTAGAAGCTGTTCATTTCCAAATAACTCCCACTGAATATCAACCCCAGAGAGTTTAACCTAATCTCATGCTTCCCAGCCTTCTCAACCTCAAGATACACCCACATTTTCAACAATGTTGGGTGGCAGACACTTCCTTGCAACAAGTAGTGTGGACATGGATCGGGACTAGAGTTACTAAATGGCTCCAGAAGAAAGAGGACGGATTGAGATATCTGGGTTTAACTTCTTTTGAAAGCAATGGAAGTAAAACCCAGATGTCTCAATCTGTCCTCCTTTTTCTGGACGGACAGAAACAGAAGACAAAAAATCCTCTGCACAAAACAAACATGCAAAAGCACAGTGCAGGATATGACAACCAATGGAATTGGATGGGAACACTTTATTCAATATCACAATGCCATTATTATGCCCATTCATTTGCTTTTGATTGCACTTCACTAGAGACTATATACCAATCAATACTTGGAACCAAAACAACTTTTAACATCTTGGAAGATTCACAAGCTTTGGATACCTGATGCAGGCCTCTGGCAGAAACATGACTCGTGTTGAATCACATTGTGATATCGAATAAAGTGTTGCCATCCTAATCCATCGGTTGATGTCTCCTCCTTTTCCTGGAGCCATATGGTAACCTTAATCAGGACTCATGGTCAAAAGAAAAGTTAAGAGAAGCAGTGAAAAACCCACCATTGGCTGGAATAGCTCAAAGGATGACTCTTAGAAAACAGGAATAGGTACTGCAAACAAGGCAGGTGCTTCACAAAGCAGTTCCCAGCTAGTCATGCCATGCATGACATAGGAGCCAGCTCTGCAGGTGCCGGTGGGTACTAAGTAGAGAATGACATGGGGACAAATTTTCCCCATCCCCATGGGAACTCATTTTCCTGCCCCGTCCCCGCGAGTTCTTTTCCTGTCCCTGCTCCATTCCTGCAAGCCACTGACCCATTCATAGAATCAGGACCATACTGTACCTAGAAAGGAGAGGGGTATGTGTGATTACGTATTGCTCAGAAAGGAACTCCTATACATCATGTTGGTGTTGCAAGCTCTTAAAAGCAGAACTGATAAGTTGGTCTGGACCTGAGTGGCAAGCAGTGGCACTTTTTTCAATGTACCCCTGATCAAATTGGAAGGTTGAGAAATTCTGATCTTATCAGCATTTTATTTTAAGAGGTGCCATGGTCCCAACTTTTTTAAAATAAATCTAAAGCAACATCTAATCAATGATGTAATGATTTATTTTGAAAAAAACAACACACATCTGTTTCTTGAAGAAACCTGGTTTAAATCTGTGTGTCACACAGAAAAGAAAAGCATTTGAAAAAGACTGCAAAGCAAACTGCAAAGAATTATCTTCGAACCGTAGAACATTGGCCACAGTAGACAAGACATACACCAGACAACGGGCCAATCAGCTATAATCTGTGGATTAACTGAAGCCTTAACCTTTACTTAAACTTTCCCAATACAAACACTCCCTGAGCCAAATTTAGGATTAAACAAGCCTTCTGTTGAAATGGAGAGAATGGGCTGTGTCAGACCAACAGTTGGCTTAGATTGATCCCTTTAAAAAAACACAATAACAACAGAGTAATTTTCAAAGGCAAATCTTAAAAAGTGTATATGTACTAGACTGAAATGCACATGTGTTTATCTATGGTGAGCAGAGACATTCCTGGAAGTAAGGTTGAGAAGGGATTTCAATTGATATCTGTACTTTTAAAGCAGCAGGTGTAAATGTTTGTGCATGCCCCCTTGATATCTGTACAAATTTAGCGTCCACACCTATGAATTATCCCTATTCTGAAATGGCATTTAAACTTCTAGGTTTCTCTACACATTTAAATGCTTTCATTTACACATGGGGATATTTCTAAAACAAGGACCTAAGTCTATTCAAAGATAACATTTTTCACAAATAAATTTCATTTCTTTTGTCTACCCTTACTGCATATATTGGCATAGTAAGGGAGGGGGGGGTGAACCGCCTGAGGCACCATCTTGGTGGGAGCACCAGCACCTCTTCACCCCCAAAACTATACTTGTGTCCACCCTTCCCTGCCCACCTATGCCTTTTTAAAATCTTTACCAGTGTGAGCAACTACTCTAGCCTGTTGCTTGCATAGGCCTGACTTCTGGGTCACGGGGCCAGGAAGTGACATCAGATGGAAAGCCAGCGCAAGCAGCAGGCAGAGAAACTGCTTGCGCTGGAGAAAATTTAGAGGTACAGGGGTGGGAAGGGATGGCATGACTGTGGCGTGGGGACACAGAAGGAGCAGGAGGCGGAGAGGATAGCATGGGGCAGGGGGTGCCACCGTCCTGGGCACCTCTCACCCTTGCTACGCCACTAACCATATACATTTTTATAACCTAGCTGGCTCCTTTAAGAGAAACCCAGGGACCATCTGTTCATGTTTTATAATGCAAATGCACATGAAGGGATAGTTAACTATATCTTTGGAGGTGAAGTTTCTGCCCATAACACAACATGCAAAGTTTATTGCAAGGTATGTTATTCGATTTGAATAATAATTTGCTTTCTTCCCTGTGATATAGTCATTGCTTTTGGCTCATATGGGCCTGTTTTCAGCTGCATTAGGGCAGATAAATATGGTGTGTGACACCCTCCCTCCCCCTGCCCAAAAAATGCCTCAGCTACAGAGCAAGAGGCACTGGATTCTTTGGAGAGTCACTGAGGCCCAAATATTCTAAATGGCACCATAGGTTAGATGGTGGTAGGCCTCTGCCTAACCTAATCATTTTAATTGGTGTGGTAAATGACCACATCGTTTAAAACTAATTAAAATGTCATTAAAAAATGGAGGCACCTAGAGGCGCCTACAAAAAAGGACACCATAATTGTGTCTACAGAGGCACCTAACAGCGTCTAAAGTCAAAGTAAGCATGTTATACACTGGATATGACTTTTGGCGCTGCTAGACATGATTCTCATCAAACAAAGGCACTGGGAATGTAGGCCTTCAAAACCCTGGCCTACATTACTGTCTGGCACCCATGTTTAATGGCAGGCACAATTCTGCAAATGGCGCCATAGTGTGATTGACATGTGGCTGGCGCTGTATGTAAAATCCAGCCCTGAGTGTGTGTGTATGGATGGCAGAACATTTGGGAGGAGATGGAGGCCCCTTTGCCTGAGTGGGAGGGGGAACAGGATAAAAGATAAATGAGGAGTAAGATCAAGGCTTTTGATTATCTTGATTTTCCCACCAGAGCCCTAGTACTGACAGAGACTTCTGAAAGTATTGACAGCTTGTGGAGGGAAAGTCTATGTGGGTTTGCCAGAAGGACAGAGTGTGAGGAGCAAGGGTGGGACCCAGAGACGCTCACCAACAGATTATGGGCTAGATTCACTAACCTTCTATCTGTGTCCAATCCGTGTCCGTTTGCATGCAGGACGACGAATTCACTAAAGGCCTGCATGCAAGTGAGGGTGACCGTTGGCACGACCCCCACCGACCGCACGGATCGCTAGAGAACGATCCTTGGGTATGCGCAGACCATCTTCCTTGCCTGTAGATGGTCTGCGCATGCTCTCAGCAGGAAACTTTTTTTTTTTTTTTTGCAAGACCATGGTTTTAACCTGTTTTAAAGCCTGCGGGTTAAAACTTTGGGCTTGCACTGCAGGGAAGGGCAGGAGAGTTGGGGCAGCAGGAGAGATTAGGGGCAAAAGAACGAGATCGAGGCTGAGAGCAGGAGAGATTCGGGGTGAGAGAAGGAGATCGGGGCAGGCAGGAAATTGGGGCCGAAGGCAGGGCAGTCGGAAAGGACCTGAACGACTGGTCCTCAGCAGTCGCTTATTTTAGATCGGTCAGTGAATCGCATCCCTGCCTACTTTGCATGCCGTTTTCCCTCATTAGCATGTATGGATCGGAATTTGATCGGTACACAGTTTAGTGAATTGGGTCAGAGGGAAATCGGGTCGCAAATGGCTCGCAAACTAATCAGTACACGATCGGTTTGCTTAGTGAATCTAGCCCTATTTAAAACTGTTGTTTCAAGGCTATCACCAGGAAAGGACAGAATACAGATTGTTTGGAGACTCATCTCCAAGTGGTATCTGTGAGAGTTAGAGACCCTACTTATAGCAGAGCCTGTATGGAGTGTTTCAACTTGACAGAAAAGATAAGAGTGGCTCCAGGCTGAGGAAAGAGGGTGGGACACTGGAGCCACTCACCACCTGTAAACAAGGAGTGGAGTGGAGTGAAGAGATTGGGGAACATAACAAGTGTTTTGAATTGATTTTATCAGAAACAGCTTGGATAACCAGTGTCAGTATTCAGATAAAAATGAACTGTAAATAGTTGTGTATTGAATACTACAATTAAGCTCCAATAAAGTTCTAATTAGCAATTGTACCTTGGTCTTCTGATTTACTTTGATAAATAATAAGGAGGGCTGGATTCTCAAAACTCATTGGTACAATCCAGTGGGTCGATGTAGTGGCCATAGGGCAGGGGTAGGGAACTCCAGTCCTCGAGAGCTGTATTCCAGTCGGGTTTTCAGGATTTCCCCAATGAATATGCATTGAGAGCAGTGCATGCAAATAGATCTCATGCATATTCATTGAGGAAATCCTGAAAACCCGACTGGAATACGGCTCTCGAAGACCGGAGTTCCCTACCCCTGCCACAGGTAGAGCAGGGGAGATATGATTCAGACGTTCAAATACTTGAAAGGTATTAACGTAGAACAAAATCTTTTCCAGAGTAAGAAAAATGGTAAAACCAGAGGGCATAATCTGAGGTTAAGGGGTGATAGACTCAAGAGTAATGTTAGGAAATTCTCCTTTACAGAGAGAGTGGTTGATGCATGGAATGCATTCCTGAAGGAAGTGGTGGAGAGGGAAACGGTGACAGAGTTCATACAAGCATGGGATGATCTCTAATCAGAAAATAATGGTATATATTGAAGAACTAAGGCCAGTACTGGGCAGACTTGCAGTCTGTGTCCCATATATGGCCATTCAGTTGAGGATGGGCTGGGATGGTTTAGATGGGCTGGAGTGAGCTTCAATGGAGACTCCAGTAGATAGAACCTAAGAACATAAGAATAGCCTTACTGGGTCAGATCAATGGTCCATCAAGCCCGGTGGCCAATCCAGGTCCTTAATACCTGGCCAAAACCCAAGGAGTAGCAACATTCCATGCTACCGATCCAGGGCAAGTGGCTTCCCCATGCCTTTCTCAATAACAGACTATGGGCAGAGCTCTGGGTTTTTGGTCCAGAAATATCTAAGAAAAATGACCATTTAAATTAAATAATTAATTTATAGAGCGGGTATGGTTGTGCAGTCTGGATGGACCACTCGGGTCTTTATCTGCCATCATTTACTATGTTACAAATTTTTTTTTTACTGGCAATTCTCAGCATAATAGCTTGCAAATTATATGCATGCTATTTGTGTGGAGAATCATCGTTAAAGGGGGAAGGGAGGAACTGTGCCTGGTGCTTGCTCAAAAGTGTAATCGCTAGGTACAAGATCAGGAGGAGGGATGCCTACTCTCTCCTGCCTTGGTTGCTGCTGCCTGGAACCACCCAGACTCCCCATGCCTTGGCCTCTTCAAAATAGTAGACCTTCCTTTCCCTGGTGCACCCTAGGATGCACAAGGAAAAGCCTAGGGCCCAGATTGACTCAGGCACTTAAGGCCCCTTCCAATCACAGGATGCAACATGCAGGAGTCTAAGGCTCTGATAGGCTCAGTTTTTAAGGTCCCTCCCAGGGGAGAAAATTTAGGTGCCAGAGCAGGCCCTTCCTAGTGTATCCCAAGATGCACCAGGAAGAGGAAGACTCATCATTTTGAAGCAGGTCTGCCGGCCGAAGGGAGTGGGCATCCCTCCTGCTGTCCTTCAACTTAAAGGCACAGGGGGGCAGAGAGTTGTCAGGGGGTTGGGGGATGCCAGCAGGATGGAGGCATTTTAATATTAATGACCTCATTGTACTACTTTTGCAATCGGAGGCTGCTAGGAAGCATGGAAAAGACCATGGTGAGTAATTCTGAGAAATGGCAGGTAAAATACTTGGACATTAAACTGGTAGGACTGGTTTAACATCCATCATTAAATGCACAGTGAGTTTTGAGAATCTGGCCCTAAGTGTGGTGATTGAACCCATGAATGTGATCCATCGGTCTACTGGAATAAGTCCAATCCCAGCCTATGTCCAACTCAAGAGGCATAAAGACTGTCCAAATAAATTGTTTTTGTAAGCCTGGTCGTGGGTACCTGATCTGAAGTGCTGGCTGATACCCAAAGACTGTGTGTGAGAGGAATTAGGTTTGCATAAGTTAATGCAGTTAATACACATAATAGGCTAGCAACTCATGATAATGCCATAAAGTCATTTAGGATATCAGTCCCTCAGTTTGTTACAGTGAAAAGTTAGAGTTTTCTCTTGGATAGGGTTGCCAGATTTTCCAATCGGAAAATCTGGACCCCCCTATAACGTCCTAATCCTGCTCCCAATCCTGTCCTAACCCTGCCCCCAACTGCCTACTCTTGACAGGCAGGGAGTGCACGGACTTCCTCCCTGTCCAACGCTGAGGCAGAAAATCATTTTCCTCTATTCAGCTGCAGTATAGCAGAGCTGGCAGGCAGGCACTTCACAGACTATAAGTACACCTCCATTATTTCCTATGGGAGCTTTGGGAGTGGTCTGTGGGACTCTGTAAAACTCATTTTTCAGAGTTTCTGAGGGTAGGGTTCAGGTCTACCACCTCCCTAAACCCCAAATTGCTATTTTTTATTTTTGGATGTTCCTTATTTTTGCCATTTTGGGCGCAAATTCGCTGGTCATTCAGGAGGAGCACAAGATATTTATTTTGCCTGCCTCTGGATTTGTTTCTGGACTCACCCATTAGTCAGCCGGAAAAGGAGTCAAAGGTCTGTACTACCCTATAGCGTTTCTTGTACATCTGAGCAATAGAACCCATTACAGAACACAAATCGGGCTTCATCAGATATGCCTTATACTTCATTGTGCCAAAGAAAGGCATAGACAGAACTTTCAGAAGCAAATCGGAGATCTCCTAGCTCTTTTGGTTTCCTCAGCCTGGCATTATTTGCAGGTGAGGAGTCCATGGTGGCCTTCCTGATGATGGACTTGGGCCAGAGCCCACATGTGTTCTCTACAGGAGTCTCTCCTCTTTTGGTGGTCTCTGCACTGTCATCCCCTTCAGATTCCACCTCCCTGGACAGAACCAGCTCACAGCAGTCTCTGCTGGTGGCTTCAGGGGGAGGCTCTTCGCCAGGCAAACCTCTTCGAACACAGAGTGGTTGGCTCATGGTGGATGCCATTATGTGGGACTGGGGTGCTCTCTGTGGGAACCGCTTCATTCAGGGACAGTGGACTACCAAATCAGAAGCATTGGTCAATCAATTATCTGGAGCTTCAGGCTTTTTAACTGGCATTTTCTCGCTCTCCTGCCAACTCAGGCAGGGAAAGAGGTGTGAATGTTCTCTGACAACATCACAGCAGTAGTGTATTCAAATCGTCAAGGGGCACTAGAAGCGCTTCCTTGAGCCCGGTAGCTTGCATACTGTTTCGCTGGGCAGTGTTACATCTTTTGTCTCTCTCTGCAGTGTACGTTGCTGGAGTCAAAATCGTACAGCCAAACTTCCTCAATCGACAAGTCCTGGACCTGGGAGAATGGTCCCTCTCGTGAAGAGCATGCCATCTTATCATGCAGTTCTTTGGCCTGCCACAGCTGGACTTGAAGGCTTTTTCCAGGACCTCATAGGACAGGTGCTTCTTCAATCCAGATGCAGAGTGTGGAAGTTTAGGTCCGGATGCCTTGATTCTGCCCTGGCCGGCTCATGGCCTCCTTTATGTGTTCCTTCTATGCCCTGGTTGGTCGATTCATTTGCTGGATAGCGTACCATCCCAGCCTAGAGATCCTAGTGGCTCTGGATTGACCTTGTCTTCTGTGGTATGTGGATCTCGTATGTCTTCAGTGGAACCGGAAGCAAAAGCTCCCTCTTCTTCATGACCTTCTCAGTTAGGATCTGGTGCCCATGGAGACCCCACGGCACTTTGATCTTTTGGCATAGCCCTTGAGCTCTCAGCCTTGATGGAGTGTAGTTATTCTGATGTGGTTGTTTCAACGTTTTTGAAGTCTAAGAAAACCTCTAATTTGGCCTCTTATGCCACAGCCTAGAAGGCTTTCCAACAATGGTGTGCCAAGGACCTGGTAGGGCCTGAGTGGACTCCCATTCCAGTTTAAGATGTGGCCTCCTTTAAGGTTCAGGTAGCAGGCTTTTCATATTTCCAAGCACATAAGGGTTCACTTACTGCTCATCCTAATGTGACCAGGTTTCTGAGAGGGATATTTCGCTTGCAACCTCCTTTGCATATTTCTTTCCCTATATGAATTCTTCACCTCATTCTGTAGGGCCTTGTGGAAGCCCCATTTGAGCCACTGAAGGATGCTTCTCTTCTGGATCTGGTCACCGTTGTCATAGCACGGTGTGTTTCAGAGCTTCAGGCTCTTTTGTGCAGTGAATCCTTTCTACGGATCATGGAAGTGGGAGTGGTTCTCCGTACAATACCTTCTTTTCTATCGAAGGTGTTTCCGATTTGCATATCACCCAGGAGGGATCAGTGCAAAAGAATCAGATCTTCTGCAACTTGGACATCAGGTGAATCTTGTTCCACTATTTGGAGAAGACTAATGGCTTTCAACTGTTTGATCATCTTTGCCTGATCAATCCATCTTGGCCAGGTGGGTCAGCTTCTAAGTCCTCGATCACCTGTTGGCTTCATATGGCCATTTCTGTGACTTACATCACCTGCGCTAGGTAGCTGCTGGTTTCTCTTACGGCCTACTCGACTAAACATGTTGCTTACTCGTGGGTGGAGTCTCGAGCGATTTATCCAGATGAAATTGCAGGACGGCTACTTGGTCCTCTCTTCATACCTCAGTTTTACTGAGTAGATGTGGCAGCTCGCTCTGATGCTGTTTTTGGGACCTTGGTGTTGTGGTCAGGCTCTTCTGTCCCTCCTTAGACACTGCCATTGCTTTGGTACATCACCTAGAGTATTGGAATCCAGAAGGGATATAACAGAATGGAAAATTAGATTTTTACCTTAGACAATCTTCTTTTTGTTAGTCCCTGTAGGATTCCATACAACCCACTCTCTCTGTGTGAGCTCCGTTGTTTCAGAATCGCCTGCATATCTTTCTGCCTCAGTTATTCTCCTTACAGGCCTCAGGATCTTCCAGCAAGTCGACAGATCCTGAGAGCATTTCACTCTTCTATGAGTATTCATCTTGCTGATGACTGTTTTATGGGGCTGCTCGTTGCACACAGCAGGTTAGTTCTACATTGTTCCTCAATGTCTTTTCTGTATTGCATTTTGCCTGTTTATTACTTGTTTTTATATTTTGCAGAGCTGATCTTAACAGAAATTGTTTGTTGCAGGGGAGGTTCCCCTGTGCCCCCTTATTTGTCATGGATTGGTTCCAGGTATGGTTGCTTGACTTTGGGACTGAACTGTAGGGAGATCTAATTCACTCTCTAAGGTAGGAGGAGCCCATGCTCAGAAAAGTGTTTGGATTTCTACAACTCCCAGATTGCAGGAAGAGATTGAACACCTACAGTATGGAATCCTACAGGGAATAACAGAAAGAAGAATATTGAAGGTAAAAACCTAATCTTCCAATATGTTAGATATAGTGCTCCAAATAAATGCTTTTGCTACAAAATTTTAGAAGGAATTTAAGTCTGTAAATTTGGAATAATGAGCTCCTTGGAATTAGTCTGTCTGTGGTATTATGACATCAGCTGTCACTCCAAGTGTGGCACAAAGTCAGCCACTGTAAAAGCACCATGGCTTTTAGTTTCAGTTTTCATTGGCTGCCGTCCATGTCTGAGAAGGTTATTTTGCTTGGAGGTAAAATATGGCCTTTCATTATTTAGATTATTATATTCTAGTTTGGATATTGTGGATTTAGCAGAAGGATGCAAACTGCAAACTCTGATAATCCTCAGCAGCCCTCATTAGCTCACATTCACTTAACCAAACTTGAGTTTTCAGTTTTGGTTCCAGCTTTGGCCGAAACTAAGTGATGAGCTTCAGCTGCAGCTCCAGTTTTGGCCAAAAGCTTTCATAAAATTTCAGTGGCAGTTTTGATTTTGGCTGAAACTGAAAAAAAGCATTTTCAGTTGGCTTCTTTCTATATGTATACAGATTTAGGTGTGGAGGAATAGCCTAATGGTTATTGCTAGGGTTACCAGACGTCCGGATTTCCCCGGCACTTTGTCCGGGTTTTGAAAAGCTTGGAACAAATCACTGTTGGGTAGGAGTGCATCCGCGCATGCACAGATACCCAACTGCCTGACGAGAGCAGGCGGTGGGGGCGGGCCTAGGGCAGGATTAGGGGCAGGACTGGGGCATAACAGAGCGGGGATGGGTAGAGCTGGGCGGGCCTGGGGGAAGGCTTAGGGGTCCAGATTTTCCAAACGGAAAATCTGGTAACCCTAGTTATTGCAGTAGACTAAGGAACTGGTTTCAATTCCTACTGGAGCTCCTTGTGACCCTGGAAAAGTCATTAAGGGCCCCTTATACAAAGCAACAGTAGCAAGTACTGGTATGGCAACTTGAATGGGCTGTGTCACATTTGTCGCACAGGAATCACTACCACAACTTTGTAAAAGAGGCCCTTAATCTTCCATTGTCCCAAGTACAAAATAACTTAGGCCCCCTTTAACAAAGCTGCACAGCAGAGTGCTGCATGGCAAATGCCCCAATGCCCATTCAATTCCTATGGGTGTCAGAGTGTTTATCGCTAAGCCCATTTCTAGTGTGACTGTAAAATAGGCATTTTTCCATTTGTTGAATTCCTGACCATGCATTAATGTTCGCATTAGTGCACGGCCATTTGAATAAAATGAACATGAGAGCACTTATAGCCTCCTATTTAGGAAGTGCTAAAGCCCTGATTCTATAAATGGTACCTAACTTCTAGGTGCCAAGGAGTGCAATAGTCAGTCATCCGCTAGGCACCATTTATAGACTCATGCCTAGCAGCGCCAAAGCACTCTTAGGTGCTGGTAGGCATTGAAACCTTAGGTTCATTCCATGTATGCCAGGGTTTTCTTGGCCTAAATAAGTGTGCCTAAGTCAAACCACGCCCAAAATTTGCCCCTCACCATACCTATTTTCTGGTAGGCACCTTTGAGCAGACACCTCAATGTTAGGTGCTTAACAATTTTGATGCCTACCAGCTAATTGTTTTTAATTGCTTTTAGTGGCAGTTTTCAATTAACAGCCCTAATTAAGCCTGATTGAATATGTTAGGTGCCCAAATTGGCTAGGCACGCTGATCTAGGCACCTAACTTCAGGTGCCATTTATGGAATCTGGGCCTAAGGGAGTCAGCATTATTAGGGTTGCCAGATTTCCTCTTTTAAAAAAAAAAAAAAGAGGATACCTAGCCTACCCCATTCCACCTCCACCCCACATTCTGTCCCAGCCCCACCCCCACATGGACCTCCCCGAGCTCAGGGCCCCATCTGGAGGGCCTCTGCGCATGCGCGGTGTCAATGCGAAGACATCATGTGCCATGTGCGCATGATATCATAACATTGACGCATGCGCAGAAGCCCTCCAGATGTGGCCCGGAGCTTGAGGACTTCCAAATCCCTCAAGAGGACAAGTCTGGGTCTTCCTGGATGTCTGATAACCCTAAGCAATATGGATGCGCTAACAAGTTAGCAGGTCAGTAGTGTCAATGTGGCTAGTGACCCTGACCCTGACATAACCTCTCCCAAAATTTAAAGAAATAAATATACTACACTTGGCATGAGCCAGTGACAAAACTAAAGCAGACCACTTTAGTGCAGCTTAGTAAAAGGGCCCCTAAGTTAGCTGAAAATAGTAGACTAATTTAGGCATGTAACTTGGGTGCCTAAGTTCAGAAGCACCGCCTTTTTTTAAAATATCAAGCCAGTGAACATTAGTTGCAGATCTTATAATACAAATCTGTCCATGGCCTATCAAGAACAAAATTTCGCTGTCCCTGCTCTAACCAAAGTGAATTTGACCTCTTCTGTCCATGCCAATGAAATCAAACGCATCATTCATCATCATCCTTCAGTCGCTTTTACATCGAGAAGTCCTTCAAATTACATGAGTAATATATTGGAGCTGATAAATCAAGCACTTGGCCACTCTTCAAGTTTTCCGAGATCACTCCTCATTTTTAAATTCTGTTCGGGGCATCTGCTTTGTTGTAACTGTTCCTAACATTTGCAGAAAGACAAATCTTTCCTGCTAACCCCTCAGTATCACTTATGAAAATATTGAACAGAACAACAGAGGACTTATCTCTGAGGTGCTTCACCGATATTCCTTTTTTCATTGGAATGTATTCTCCATTTTTCATTATCTCTGTATTCTGTCACCCACCTAATTCTTAACATATTCAGCCATCCCTAAACTGCTGCTTTTATTTAGGAACCTTTTTATTAGTGAACAGCAAAAAGCTTTACTAAAATCCAGCTTGGAGAAGAGACGACTCAGAGGAGATATGACAGAGTCTATAAAATACTGAGTGGAGTGGAAATGATAGATGTGAACTGCTTATGTACTGTTTCCAAAAATACTAGGACTAGAGGGTATATGATGAAACTACTAAGGGCTCCTTTTACGAAGGTGCGCTAGCGTTTTTAGCGCACACAATGGATTAGCGCACGCTATAGCGTGTATTAGCCAAAAACTACTGCCTGCTCAAGAGGAGGCAGTAGTGCATGCGGCATTTTAGTGCGCACTATACCGCACGTTAAGGCCTTAATGCGCCTTCGTAAAAGGAGCCCTAAGTAGTAGATTTAAAACAAAACAGAGAAAATATTTTTTTACTCAAATCTGGATTTCATTGTTGGAGAATGTGGTGAAATCAGTTAGCTTTGCAGGGTTTAAAAATGGTTTGTATAATTTCCTAAAAGAGAATTCAACAGGTCATTATTGAGAAATCCACTGCTTATTCTTAGGATAAGCAGCATAAAATCTGTTTTACTCCTTGGGATCTTGCGAGGTATCTGTGACCTGGGTTGACCACTGCTGGAAACAGGATACTGGGGTTGATGGACATTCAGTCTGTCCTAGTATGGCAATTCTTATGTTCTTAACAGGGTTGTACTTGATTTAATTTTTCTTTTCTTTATTTATTAGCTTTGTTTTGTGTCTTGGAAATGGACATACTAGGTTCTTGAGTAGGCCACATTGTCTGTTTATGCTGTTTGGTTTGGCTTCACACTGAGAAAAGCACTAAGCCATGTGCTATTGGTTTGTTTTTACAATGAAAAAAATCACTAACCCCTCTCCCCCCTTTTATTAAGCCATGGTAGAGGTTTCTACCCTGGCCCAGAGCGCAAAATGATCAGTTGCATCTCTGAAGCTCATGGAATTCCTAAGAGCATCGGAGCTGCATTGGAGCATTTAACAACCTAGGCTGTGGTATAAATTAGAGAATGACACGGTGACAAAATTCATCACCGTTCCCGTCCCCGCGGATAACCACGGGAAACCATCTTCATGTCATTCTTTAAGGATTGAGGGAAGAATCAGAGTATAATTGGGCACAACCACTGACCCGCAAGCTTTGCTTTGAAGAATGCTGGTGTAGAAGGACTGAGGTTGAAATAGACACTAGAAAATGACATGGGATTATTTCCCGCGGTTATCCGCGGGGACGGGAACGGTGATGAATTTTGTCACCATGTCATTCTCTAGTATAAATCTCTACCGCAGCTTAGTAAAAAAGGGCCTAAGTTATTTGTGTGTGATATTCTGAGGGCTGTTCTTGATAAGTTTACAATTGTGTCTGTTCTGCTCACAATAAAAAAAAATAATTTCTTGCTTTATTTGTTGCAATTTTGTAAACTGAATAAGAGCGAGCTAGTTAGCTGCCATTGACTTGTGCTCGAGTCCCTGCAACTTGATGAATAACAGATTTAAAAAAGAAATCAGTTTTGTCCAGTGTCATCCCCATGGTTGTTTTCAATGTGTCCAGCCATCTGATTACAGGTCGCCCTCTTCATCTGGTTCTTTCAATATTCCTAAACACTATGTCCTTCTCCATTGATCTTTTTCTTCTAACAATATGACCAAAATAAGACATTCATAGCTTCATCATTTGGGCTTCAAGTGAAATAGCTGGTTTGATCTCTTCCTGAATCAATTTGTTAGTTCTTTTGGTGGTCAATGGCACACATAAAACCTTTCTCCAATACCAAATCCCAAATGAGTCAATCTTCTTTCTGTTTTGTTTTCATAATGTCCAGCTTATGCAATTGATCATTGAGAAATGAGTGCGTGGACTAGTCCAATCTTTATTTGGAGTGTTATTTCCTTGCCTTTGTTGAGAGCCTTCATTGAGGAGTGAGCAAGTGCTATTCTGCGGAATATTTCTTTCTTGCTAGTTGCTTCTTTGTTTACAAAAGAACCCAGGAGATTGAAATCCTTTACAACTTCTATTGCCTTCAAGCTCAAAATCTTCATCATTTTCTGTGTTCATGATCCTCATCTTGTTTAGGTTCAGTTCTAATCCCATGTTATGACTTTCGGCTTTGACTTTTCTCAGTAGTTATATGTCTTCTTTGCTACTGGTGATGAGCATTGTATCATCTGCATAGCGCAAGTTGTTTATATATCAGCCACTAACTTTGAAACCAACTCTCTCTTCTTCCAGATTTGCTTTTCTGAAGATGATTTTGCCATAACAATTGAACAGGTAAGATGACAGGATATATCCTTGCTTGATGCCACATTTTATTAGAATTAGTGTTGCCATATTTTGTTCTCACGGAAGCTTCTTGATTTTCTTAGAGGCTCTTTATCAGCTGAGTTATGTGTTTGGGTATTCCCCTTTGTGCTAGAGTTCTCCATAGTTTTTCGTGATCCACAAAGTCAAAAGCTTTGCTGTGGTTGATGAAGCAAAAGTATAGGAGCTTTTGGTATTCTTTGCTTTTCTCCATGTATCCATCTAACATTGGCAATAATGTCTCTTGTTCCTAGACCTTTTCTGAAACCAGCCTGAATTTCAGGTAGTTCTTGCTCAACATTCGATTATAACCTTTGTTGCATTATTTTCAGCAATATTATGCTGGCATGTTGTTACAGTCCTTGGCGTCACCAGTATTTGGTATAGGTATGAAAGATGATTTTGTCCAATCAGTTGGCTATGGCCATGTTTTCTCCTTCCAAATCTGTTCACACAGTTGAGCGATGGTCATGATGGCACCTTCTGAGCCTTTGATTAATTCAATTGGAATACCGTTGATACCAGGTGACTTGTTTTTTGACAAAGCTTTAATTGCTGCTATGACTTCGTCAGCATCAGTTTCCATTCTCCCAATATTATCCTTGTTACCTTTTTGGTATAGATTTTCCATATATTCTTTCCATCTCTTCCAACATTCAGTATCATTCCATTGGCATCTTTAAGCATCCCTAATCGAGACTGGAATATCTGGCACAATATCTTGATCTCCTGATACGCTAATCTCGTTTTTCCATTTACATGTTCCGATTCAATTTTCTGACAAATATTCTTTAGATATCATTCTATGTCTTGCCGAGCTTGACATTGAAACACTTAGTTCATTTGTGATACGTTTTTTCTATCACTGGAAAGTTTTGCTTGTTTTCTTTGTTCTGCTACTTTTCTGGTTTCTTCTGAGATCCAAGGCAATTTCTTGGCTTTCTTTCTCTTCTGGAGTGTTTTATTAGCTTCATTACTAATTATGGTTTTGATGTCATTCCATAACTCTTTGGGCTCTCTATCTCTTGTATCAAGACAGGCAAATCTGTTATCTACTTTTATCCAATAGTCTAATGGAATATTTTCAGTGTCATATTTTGGGAGATCTCTTATAACCTTCTTCTTGCAAGGCTATACTTTGATCTTGCTTGTCAAAACCTCATGGTTGCTTCCACAGTCAGCTCCTGGTTTAGTCTTCTGCAGATTTCCATCTCTGTCCTATGCAGATGTAGTCAGTTTGATTTCGATACATGCTATTTGGAGAGGTTCCTGTGTATTGACAATTTTGAAATGTGTATTCATGATTGACAGCTGATTCGTTTTGCAAAACTGTACTAAGTTATCATCAGCTTAATTTCTTTCTCCTATGCTGTTCTTTCCAACCACTGCATTGCATTACATTTGCATTGAAGTCCTCTATAATGATCAGTAAATCTTGTTTTGGTGATCTATTTCATTTAGAAGTTGTTTGTAGATCAATCCTACATCCTTTGTCATTGGAGCATATATTTGGATCAAGGTGACATTGATTGGCTTTTCCTGTAGACTCACTGACATGACTCTATCACTGATAACATTGTATTTTAATACCATCTTTGAAAGCTTTTATGCTGAGGATGAATGCCACACCATTTTTCCCGTGTGTTTCATGACCAAAGTGACAGATCCAGTGCTCATTTGATTGAAAATGGCCCTGTCCTGTCCATTTGAGTTCACTGATCCCTATCAAATCAACTTTGGTTTTTTCCATTTGATCTTTAACAATTTCAAATTTTCCTTGATTCATGCTTCGTACGTTCCATGTTCCTATGTTACAAAATATCTTTACAGCTTCTGATCTCCCTTTTCTGTCCAGCAACATTAGCATCAGGATGTCCTGGTAGCTTTGATCCATCAGCTTCACAAACACTGGGCATCAGCTGTTCCCTAGTAGCATGGTGTGTGCTAGGTTTTAAAAAGCCATCCGGACACCCCCGGACATGTTCTCAAAAGGAGGACATCTGGTAAACCTAGGCTGGAACTCTAGTATAAGGGAAAGCTAGGGAGATTGGAGTTCTCTTTGGAGAAGAGGTGGCTAAGGGGAGATATGACAGGAGTCTATAAATCCTAAATAAAAGGAAACAGGAAAACATGTCACTACTCGGGCTGGAGGAAGGTCACGAGCGGAGTTCCGCAGGGGTCTGTACTTGGACCGCTGCTATTCAATGTATTTATTAATGACCTGGAAACGGGGACAAAATGTGAAGTTATAAAATTTGCGGATGACACTAAACTCTGTAGAAGGGTTAGAACTACGGAAGAGTGTGAGGACCTACAAAGGGACCTAAACAAACTGGAGAAGTGGGCGAATAAATGGCAGATGAACTTCAATGTAGGGAAATGCAAGGTCATGCATATAGGGAGAAAGAACCCAATGTTCAGCTACCAAGTGGGGGGATTAGTATTAGAGGGAAGTAACCTTGAAAGGGATTTGGGTGTACTGGTGGATACAACAATGAAGTCAACGGCACAATGTGCAGCAGCCGCGAAGAAGGCAAACAGAATGTTGGGTATTATTAAGAAGGGTATTACGACCAGAACAAAAGAAGTCATCCTGCCGTTGTATCGGGCAATGGTGCGCCCGCACCTGGAGTACTGTGTTCAGTATTGGTCACCGTACCTTAAGAAGGATATGGCAATACTTGAGAGGGTCCAGAGAGCGACACGAATGATTAAGGGCATGGAAAACCTTTCATACACTGAAAGATTGGAGAGGCTGGGGCTCTTCTCTCTGGAAAAGAGGAGATTCAGAGGAGACATGATAGAGACCTACAAGATCATGAAGGGCATAGAGAAAGTAGAGAGGGATAGATTCTTCAAACTTTCAAAACATAGAAGAACAAGAGGGCATTTGGAAAAATTGGAAGGGGATAGATTCAAAACAAATGCTAGAAAGTTTTTCTTTACCCAGCGTGTGGTGGACACCTGGAATGCACTTCCAGAGGACGTAATAGGACAGAGTACGGTACTGGAGTTCAAGAAAGGATTGGACAATTTCCTGCTGAAGAAAGGGATAGAGGGGTATAGATAGGGGGCTACTGCGCAGTTCCTGGACTTGTTGGGCCGCCGCGTGAGCGGGCTGCTGGGCACGATGGACCTCGGGTCTGACCCAGTGGAGGCATTGCTTATGTTCTTATGATTGTTTAGTTTTTCATAACAGTATCAAGATGAAAGACATACTATGAAGTGACTTTTAATTGAACATTTAAAACAAACTGAACAGGATATTTTTTCTCACTGAATGCATAGTTAAGCAGAACTCATTGCCAGAGGATGTAGTAGAAGCAATTAGTGAAACTGGGTTTAGGAAAGGTTTAGACAAATTCCTGAAGAAAAGTCCATAAATGTTATTAAGGCAGAGCTGGGGAAAGTTACTGCTTATTCGTAGGGGTACGTAGCACAGAACCTTCCTTAATCTGGGGGATACTGCTAGGTACTTGTGAATTGGATTGGCCACTATTAGAAAGAAAATGTTAGACTAGATGGACTTGTAGTCTGACCCAGTATGGCAATTATTTCTCTTAGTAGTGAATCCATAAATATGATCTAGCTAGTTTATTCTTAGTTTCCAAGTTTATTCATACTTTAATATACCACATAACACAAAGCATAATTGCAGTAGGGATGTGGGGGATTTTACATAGTGAACATAAGAATATCCTTACTGGGTCAGCCCAATGGTCCATCAAGCCCAGTAGCTTGTTCTCACGGTGGCCAATCCAGGTCCCTAGTACCTGGCCAAAGCCCAAGAAGTAGCAATATTCCATCCTACCGATCCAGGGCAAGCAGTGCTGCATCTCATTGCTGTGTTTGATTTTCCAATGTGAGTGTGGAGAATGAATCTAGCTGTAATTTAAATATATCTGTAACCAATTCTACCTATTTTGCTGAGGTCTCTCCAATGAGTGGTTGTTTGACGGGACGTATGATGCTTACCAGGGAGAGAATAAAATTTATCAAGTAATGATCTTTCCAAGGGGGGGGGGGGGGAGAAATCAGTAGGCTAGACATGTTTGGTTGGAGATGTTTAAGTGTGAAAATCATTTCTAGGGCATGGCATGCCCTATGTGTGGGGGCCAGAAAAAAGCATTGAGAGGGAAGTATCTAGTAGGAATTTCTGAAAATCCTCAATTAGGAGATGAGAAATATTATTGAAATTGAGATTGAAATCTCCTGGAATAATAGGATTATCAGATGATTATACAATGATCTGTTATAAGTGATTGCAGAAGGGTTATAGTTCTAGAAGTAGGAGGGGGGGGAGATACAGAAGAAGAAAGTCCAATGGGTTATGGCCTAGAATCTGAAAAGAGAGGATCTCCAGTGAGCTGTATGAGGAGGAAGGAAGGAAGCTAATATGAAGGCATTCCTAAAGAATAATGGCCAGGCCACCACCTCTAAGCCCTTGGCAGTTGATATTTAAGCAGTGAAAACCTAAGGGGCAGGCCTGATTCAGGTATGCATTGTCTCCATCTGTGAGCCAGGTTTCTGTGAAGCAGAGGAAGTTGAGGTTTGGGGATATAATGAGATCTCTGATTAAGTATTGCTTGGAGTGCAGTGAGAGAACATGCATGAGACCTACAGGGTATGAAGGAGTGCAGGTAATGTGGAGGCTAGCAAGGGAGTCAGACACAAGTATCTGATCAGAGGGATGGGTCACAGACAGGGCGAGGTGTGGTTTCCACAAATTGTTGGGATAGGGCTGGTGAGGCATATAGGGTAGTCAGAAGGCTGGGTCAGAAAGCAAGTTGCTAATATGAGTAAGAGAGGTCGGGGGAGATATGGCAGAAGTAAGATTGGAGTGCACATGAAGGAGCACACGAAAGAGCATGATCTGTTCCTTGTGCATGCTCCTTAGGCATACATCACAAGTGTAGTGGGAGACAAACAGTACTACCGGTGATTGACACTTCTGAGGGTCAGGAGGTGAGACCAGGTTGCTGCCACTTCACGGCAGCAAAAGAGTAAGAAAGAAAAAAAATGGGGAGCAGTAGTGTTTTTCCCAGAGGTGGCATCTCATCTGCCTAATGATCTGCAGATAGTCCCTTGGCACACGTCTGAACCTCAGGGACCTAGGTCCCGATGTATCCCAAAGCGCCTTCACCAGCAGAAGCTTTGGATCACCTTGGAGTTTTCCTGCTCTTTGACAATTACAGTTTTATTTTCTTTACAGAAGATCCATCGGTGTTGCTAAGTTGCCCTTCCCTAGTCAATGCTGTTAATGCTCAAATCTGAAAAATAATTATAATCATATAAGACTTTAAAAGTCTATATAACACGGCTCTTATAAAAATGCATGTATAACTGAATCAAAAGTGTCCTCCCTTAACTTAAAACAAACCTCTGTAAATATGTTTGAAACAGGGATGGCCCAAAAGGTCACGAGTATAAACTTCATTCCAAATCCCCCTCCTCTTATTCAAGGTCCCTATCAAGGATGTAGTTCAAAATCAAGGATAAGCCCTGGCCATGGGACAAATCTGGGATTAGAGGTGACGTTTTGGGAATACAATCCATGATCATGATCTCTTAGGCTCGCTTTTGGAATGGCTGCAGAATGCATTTCAAATTCATATCTCTGCGCATTCTGAAAGTTCTATGCTGCAGATAAGTTTAGTCCACTAAGTTTTTATGCAGTAACCATTTTCAAAATGGAATATGATCGTGAGGATGTGAGCTTTGTAGAATAAAGGCCAATAAAAGAGACAATAAATCATCTTCGCAGCAAGTTTATATATGATTTTACAAGTGTTCGTGCAGAAAGAACTCACTGTGAAGCATTGTTGGCTGACCTTTATATGTTTCTCATATTTTCTTCTCCAAAAGGCCATATAGTCATATAATTTTCAATGTGGGAACAATTTAAGCTGTAATTAAACAAATCTCAGAAGATTTTGGCCACTGATTTGTTCATTTTTTTCAATATTATTCTATAGGACACACCAAAACATTACATAAGGTTCAGGCAAGGGACAATTACAAAAACCCCAGTCCTTTTACAAAGGGTATATAAACATCTCATCACTTCACAGCAATGCTATTGTACCTCACTTGTTGGGCATTTGGGTGATATTTTTAGCATAGCCATAGAAGCTCCACAGCTTGCCTCTTGCGAACAATGCACAAGGTACATCTGTGCATAATTGGCCATAAGAAAAAGACAATTTCAGTTGCCAAAAGAACTGAAGAGTTAGAGAAAACATAGCTTAGCAGAACTTGATTAAAGCCATGGCAAATGTTAAACTTAATGAATGAATATACAATAAATAGATCAATATTCCTACCATGAGATGTGACCATCTCTGTGAAAGGTGACTAAAGCCACTAGAAACAAAAAAACGAGGTTTAATGAATAGTGTTAGAGCAAATAATAATTTGTAATACAATAGTCCAAACCCCATCCTTTTATGCAAAAATTTTTTTTTTTTTTAAAGTTATATAAGTTCAAACATGTAAATTTGGCAGACTGCTTATAGACTCATGGCATGAAAAATCAGCCACTCTCAACAATATGGATCTGCTACTTTAATCACCTTTTCCCAGAGATGGCCACATAAATTTATCAGCCACCACTAGGGGGCTAATTCTGTTACAGGGAAATACAGTACTTTTAAAACCAATAGGAGGAATTTTTTTTTTCACTCAGGGAATAGTTAGAGGGGCATAATAAAAAAAAAGTCTAAGTCCCCTTTTGGTCTAAGGCCTTAAACGTTGAAAGTAGAAGCAGGGAAAATGTCCATAATCAAAAAAAAACATCCAAATGGAGTTTTTTTTTGATAATGGCCTGCCTCTACATTCAGCTGTTTAAACGCCCAGACCATCACTACGTTTACACTTATACCCCCACAACGTCTACACTTATACCCGATAATGAACCAAAAAAACACCTAAGCCCCAAACGTTCAACATAAGGGCTTTTAGGCGAAGGAGGAGCCAATCCTTCGCCTAAAAGCTGGATTCTGTAGCCGGTGTCTGTCAAAAACAACACTGGTTACAGAATCCATATCAACCCCTCCCCCCTGACATCGGGGCAGGAGGGAACCCAAGCCCTCCTGCCCCGTGGCACCGACCCCCCCCCCCCCCCCGATTACGTTCGGGGCAAGAGGGAGCTCACCCCGACATTCCCTGATGACATCGGGGCATGAGGGAGCCCAAGACCTCTTGCCCCGGGCACCCACAGCATCCCCCGATTATGATCAGGCCAGGAGGGAGCCCAAGCCTTCCTGGTCTCTCGCCCCCCACCCCTCTACACGATCGGGCAGGAGGGAGCCCAACCTCTCCTGCCCAGGCGAACCCCCTACCCCCCACCTCCAACTACAATACAGGCAGGAGGGATCCCAGGCCCTCCTGCCCTCAATACAACCACCCCAATGACCGCCGCCCCCGAACCCCTGATCGACCCCCCGCCGACCCGCGACGCCTCCGCCGACCCAACCTCCCCACCCCCAATCCCACCTCCCATACCTGTAAAATGTTGGACGGACGGATGGGTGCCAAACCCGCCCGTCCGGCAGACCAGCCAGCTGCAGAATGGGGCTGGATTGGCCCAGGCATCTGAAACCCCGCCCACAGGTGGGGCCTAAGGTGCCTGGGCCAACCAGAATAGGCCCCCGCGGCGCGCGGGGTTCTCAGTCCGTGTCTCATCGATAGGGGCGTTAGTGGCGTCTGATTCCAGTTGCTCTCACCCTCTTGCCGATTCTGTGGCCCCGAAACTTCAGCGCTATGGCCGACCCCCGCATCAAACTTAGGCCCCTCCTGGCCTGATCGGGAGGTGCCGCAGGTGCCGCGGGTGCCCGGGGCAAGAGGGCTTGGGCTCCCTCTTGCCCCGAATGTAATTGGGGGGGGGGGGTTGGTGCAGTGGGGCAAGAGGGCTTGGGCTCCCTCTTGCCCCGATCTTGTATGTGGGGGGGGGTGATGTATTGCGGCAGGAGAGATGCCTCATCTCCCCTACCGCGATGCCATCACTCCTCTACCCGAACTGCCACGACCCACGGCAGGAGAGATAGGGCATCTCTCCTGCCGCGGGTCGTAGCAGTTCAGGTAGAGGAGTGATGGCATCGTGGTAGGGGAGATGAGGCATCTCTCCTGCCGCAATCATTGCTATAGGGGGTAGGCAGGTTGCTGGGGCCGCTGAGCTGATCACAGCAGCCACGATCGGTTCAGCGGCCCCTTTTTCGGCACTGAGACCTGTTTTGACTTGGTCTAAGTCAAAATGTATAAGTGCCGACTAGGCAACCTGCCTAAGGTTTTGGTTATACATGCTGCACGCCTAGGTGTAGGTCGACCCACCTCCCACCCAACGCCCGCCCTTTCCCCTCCTCTAAACACGCCTCTTTTCTCTCTGTGCAGGGGAAAGGCCTAAGCTGGTTTTAGATACGTCTAAAACCAGCTTTGATTATGGGTACTTGGACAATCAGGCTTTTTGATCGTCCAAGTAGCCATTTAGGCCACTTTTTAGACGTTTTTTTTTTTATTATGAACCCCTTAAGCTCTGGAAAGCATTGCCAGAGGATGTGATAACAGCGGTTAACGTAGATGGGTTTAAAATTGTTTTGGACAAATTCCTGGAGGAAAAGTCCATAGTCTGCTGTTGAAATAGACATGGGGGGAACCACTGCTTGCCCTGGAATATTGCTACTATTTGGGATTTTGTCAGGTACTTGTGACCTGAATGGGAAACTGTGGAAACAGGATACTAGGCTAGATGGACCATTGGTCTGACCCAGTATGGCTATTCTTATGTTTGAAGAGAGGGAACTGCATCTTGCTTACACTGAAAAAAACCCAAGCATATCAGCATATGTTGCACGGCAGGAGCTCTCATTGGATCCTTGGGGATCCTTCAGCCAGCTTGTTTTTCACAATATCCACAAAAAATGTGCCAAGATCTGTCTACAGCAGGGGTTCTCAACTCCTCTCACCTTGGGTTCCGCATCCCCAACCCTATATCTCATCTAATCTAATCTCCTATTTGTGCGTCGCTCATACCTATACAGGCTCAAGGCGACTGTAAAGAGAGGTAAAAGGGGAGAGAGAGAGAGGAGGAAGGGGAGAGAAAAAGAGGGGAGAGAGGAGGAAGGGAAGAAGGTAAAGGGAGAGAAGAGAGAGTAAAGGAGATTAAGTATCGAACAGATGGGTTTTCAGTTTTCTTCAGAAGTTGATGTGTCAAGGTTCAGTTCTGGTCTTTTCTGTAAGGCCACTCCAAGTTTTGACTCCTAGGAAGGTAAGCAAGGAGTGGAAAACTTGTTTATAGTGAAGATCTTTAGTGGATGGGAGATTTAGTAGCATCCAGTTGAGGGTTCTGCGGGAAGTAGACCATGCTATAAGTGGGGCCGCAGAGTTTCCATAAAGTATGCAGTGAATGATGCAAGATATTTTGAATGTTATGTTGAGAGTTTGTTATAGACAGAGATACTTGATTTTCAAAAGATTCCTTCAACAGAGCTACAGCTTCAAACTGCCATCTTAGATCTGCTCATTCTAGAACGCTCACCTTGGGTTCTGCATCCCCTACCCTATATGTCATGTCTGTCTGTCCAAGTTAGGTTGTACGCTCTTCTGAGCAGGGACCATCTATAAATGTCAAAATATACAGTGCTGCGTACACCTTTCAACGCTATTTAAGTGATAAGTAGTAGTATGTTCTTAATTATGGCTAGATCTCGAAAAGATGGATAAATACACAGAAAAAGATAAGACAATTCAGAGATAAATGTGAAGGATACTGTTAGGCAGAAAGAGAATCAGATACAAAAAAGACGAATATTGAATACCTCCTGAAGAAGCTCCAATTCGTGAAACTCGAGTTGGGGGGGGGTCGAGGGAAGTATGAGACAGCATTAGCATCATTATCACAATGTTTTAAGACCAGAGCGGTTGTGGGATGGATCCCAGCATCTCCAAAGATAAGTACAGACGATTATAACAACTTTTGAGATTTAAATCTGTATGCGGTGGAATGAGATGGTAAACAGCTGTGATGGCCTCATTAACAACCTGCTCCGTGTTTATTCATTAAAGTTTGGTTGTTGGGTCTGAGCTTTTCACACTGAATGTAATTGCATTTTTGTGGTATTCTGATTTGAGGATTTTAGATGGTGATAAGTGATTTTGTAAGAAAGTGAAGATCACCTAATTGAAGAGTAGTTTTTCATTTTTTGTTTTGACTTAATTATGAACCCACATATAGATGCCTAGAGTAAGGGAGCATAATGTATAAAGGAACAGAGGCACCTATTTTCTTTTCTAGAATACTAGAATTAACAGGTTGTATACACATGAATAGTGTATGTCATACCCAGACACCACCCAGGTAGGGGTGTACCTGTCAAATATAATAATAATAATAATAATAATAGCTTTATTTATATCCTGTCATATCTTTCAGTTCAAAATGGTTTACAACAAGAGAGACTGCATGAATGCATGAGTATGAAGTAGGAGGAAAGAGACAGGCTGTGTAAGATATAGGTGTTTTTCCACAATAATACTTAAGCATATTTTTGGCTTTTATATGCATATGTACACACATAGAAGCATAAATGCCTGCATTCTAAGCATTTTCACATGAAATTAGCACATAAGTAGCGCATACTTTATTGAATTATACTCCTATGTGTTAAGTCCCTTATCTATGGATTTGTTTTATGCTGCTAAATATCCCTCAAAATACCATGCCACTATCTAGTTAATGTTGATACACACTTAGAGTGGAATGATTGTATAAATAGTGAACTACTATCCTTGTGAGAGGGAAATCTTTTTCCCATTTCCTTCTGTAGACTCAACAGGGCAGATTTCCCTATATTAATCCTTAATCCTGTAAATGTGCTGAACTGGTTCAAATGATGCAACACTCTTGAAAGAGTGTTTTATGGCTATTCAAAGAAAAATAAATCATCAGAGCCAATGCGTATCCTGGTGATAGCTGCATCCTGTCATAATTTGTAATTTATGGTGGTTCCTGTTTAACGTTTGCGTGATTATGCAAGTGGTTATGGTATCTGAGCACATCACATTCACAATAATTTTATTTATTACACTGTTATATATATTATATATTATCTACCCGTGACACATTTGGAAGTGGTTTTCATAAGATGTGGGTGGTTAGTACATTTTTACTCCCATTGATTAATAATTAGTTCCATACTTAAGAGTAAAGGAGAGAGGAGACACCAGCCATCTTCTCTTATTCTGAAATGTAACTTTTATATTTATGGGGAGTAATTTTATGTGTGTATGGGCACATTATTTAAATTTAGTATATATATACCACTTATAGTCTAAGTGGTTTACATTCAGGTACACAAGCATTTCCCCTGTCTGCCTTGGTGGGTGCACACTCTATCTAATGTACCTGAGACAGTGGGGGATTAAGGGCAAGATTCACTAAGCAAACCGATCGTGTACCGATCGGTTTGCGACCTGATTTTACTCCAGCCCGATTCACTTACCTCTGTGCCGATCCGATTCCGATCTGTGCATGCAAATGAAAGGAAAAGCATGCAAAGTAGGCAGGGGCACGATTCACTAAAGAAATTTATGAAACCGACTGGGCTGGCCGATCAACACAAGCGCAAACATCCTTTCCGACTGTCCTTGGGCCTGAAATCCCAGCCCTTCAGCCCATCTCTGCTCTCTGCCCCTTCCAGCCGAGCCCTGCTCTTGCCGCCCCGAGTCTCTTGCTCTCTGCCGCCTTTCCCCGCAGTGCGAGCCCATGGTTTTAAAGTGGGGCTGCACTGTGGGGAAGGGCGGCAGAGAGCAGGAGAATCAATAATTCCCTGCTTTTAAAGAGGCTGCTGCTGCCAGGGTTCACCCTGCCAGAGCAAAAGAGTTGGGGCCAGTAGGCACAGCAAATGCCCCTTCCTCTACCTTCCAGCTTGAGATAACTGCCAGGGCAATCCAGCCACCATAGTACCCAGGGCTGTCAGCAGGCCTCTCTGCTCTCACAGAATTTTCCTTTCCCAGAGCAGAAGAGTTGGGGCCAGTAGGAAAAAAAACACCCAACCAGCAAAATGAACACCAAACACATGTGCAGAACATCTACAGGGAAAGCAGATGGTCTGCACATGCGTCAGGATCGCACACTAGTGATCTGTGCGTTTCTCCAATCGCCCTCATTTTAATTTTTTTGTTTAATGAATTGGTTGGGTCTGCACGGATCGGCCACGGAGAGTCAGGTAAGTGAATCTAGCCCTAAGTGACTTGCCCATGGTCACAAGCAGCAGGATGGGATTTGAACCCACAACCTCAGAGTACAGAGGCTATAGCTCTAACCACTGTACCACACAGTCCCACAGGTTTCTATATATGGCGATTAAAGTTGAATGTGCAAATTTGGCTGTGTGGCCAAATTGCATGTGCAAAGGAACAAAGTGCAGGCAAACGAATGGGATATAATCAAACCATCTCTTTATTGTAAAAATAGAAACCCAACAGCAGATAAAGGCCAAATGGCCCATCCAGTCTGCTAATCCACAGTATCCACTATCTCCTCCTCTCTCTAAGAAAACCCACGTGCCTCTCCCACAAAAGGGGACAAGCCAACAGCAGAGAGTTCACAGTGCAAGGCCAGCCGAAGGGAGACTGTAGGAGCTGTGCCTAGTCCTGAGCACATGGTAGCAGAGTTCTGAGCACATGGCAGAACAGTGAGCGGAGAGTGTGCTAGCAGGAAGAAGCAGAGAGAGGAGCAGAGAAGGCGGTGCTAGCAGGGGAAGAGGCGAGAGCTAACTCCGCCCACCCCTGACATCACCAGCCAAACTCCCCCCATAAAAGGGGACGAGCCAACAGCAGAGAGTTCACAGTGCAAGGCCAGCCGAAGGGAGACTGTAGGAGCTGTGCCTAGTCATGAGCACATGGTAGCAGAGTTCTGAGCACATGGCAGAACAGTGAGCGGAGAGTGTGCTAGCAGAACTATCAATCTACAACTTTCTATCTCACCAACAAGCTACTAAATCTTTCTCACTAAACAGGCACACTAACAAACAGACGTTCTTAACTGACAATTAACTAACTGTTAACTAACTACTACTACTAACTAACTAACTAACTAACTACTCCATCCCTCAGACCAAGAACTAACTAACTACCTCTATCCCTCCCTCAACACTTACTGACCAACACCTAACAGCCCCAACCCTAACAAACATCCTAAAAAAAAAAAAAAACAATTTTAAATTAAGAAATAATAACAATAAACCTTTGTAATGGCAGGTAGGACTAGAAGCAGCAAGACTTCAATCAAAACAGGCAGTTCAGTCACCGAGAGCACCCAGGGGATGGCTATGGTCCGAGTACAGATGGAAGGAGAACCAGGACGGAGGGCAGAGGTCTCTGTACAGACCGAGGCCATCCCCTCAAAGATGTCTACAGTCTCAACGCAGACAGAAGTAATGGATCAACCGGATGAAAGCCTTTTGATGGAGCTAAAGAGCCTGAGAGAGGAGGTTCAGCGCTTAAGGAGCATCCGAGACGATGAGACCTTCATCGATGGAGTCATCCAGGAGCTGTCTCAGATCGCTGAACAGGAACCTGACAAGACCACCCTGGGAACACCCATAGCATCCAAAACGGCCACCTTGAGACAAACTACCGGAATGCAGGAAGTGGTTGGAGACGCTGACTCCTGGCAGTTGGTAACTTCCTCCACAAGAAAACGCAGAGGACCTAACTCTGTCTCTTTTTCCCCCATACAGGACAGCTCAACATCGACACCTCATATCGCCCTGAGGAACAGATATCAGCTGCTACAGGAAGGTCCGGAGAAAGAGCTACAAGTAGTTGTTCAGCAGACGGTTCCAACTCCGGAATCAACAGTACAGCCCACCCCTAAGAAGCGCAGAGTGGTGGTCATCGGAGATTCGCTGCTGAGGGGCACCGAGGGACCAATCTGCAGACCAGATCTACAATCAAGAGAGGTCTGCTGTTTGCCAGGGGCCAGGATCCGGGATGTCACTGCTTGCATTGACAGACTCATCAAGCCCCGAGACCACTTCCCCATGGTTCTAATCCACGTCGGAACCAACAACACCGCAAGGAGCAGCCCGGACAGCATACCTGAAGACTTCAGGGCCCTGGGGGAGAAGCTGAGGAGGATGGATGCGCAGGTAGTCTTCTCCTCGATTCTCCCAGTGAGGGGCAAGGGCAGAGCCAGAGAGGATCGAATACAAAGGGCGAACGACTGGCTGCGAGGATGGTGCAAGGAGATGAACTTCGGGTTTCTGCACCATGGAGAAGCATTGCAAGGACTACAGGGACACGACGGGCTACACCTAACCAGAAGAGGGAAGAATGTCCTTGGACACCGCCTAGTCCGCCTACTCCACAGGGCTTTAAACTAGGTAAGTCGGGGGAGGGTACAGGCACAAACAATATACCAGGCGAACTAAAATGCCAATACATTTATGAGGCTGAGGAAAGTAGACACCGAAATTCTGGGTCAGGGGTGAGTGCACACACTTTTGAGTCGGGAGTAGGGTCACATCATATTTATGGGTCACATTGTAATTCCGGGTCTAGGGGGAGTACATACTGTAGTTCTGGGTATATGGGGAGTACACATTGTGGTTCTGAGCCTCAGGAAAGCACAAATAACACAAACAATGCTAAAGGTGTTCAAATAGCTCAAACAGGAATATACCCACTGAGACATAACAAAAATATAACATGGAGGGCTATGTACGTCAACGCACACAGTTTAGGAAACAAGATCCTGGAATTGGAAACAGAAATAAGGAATGCCGACCTGGATGTGGTGGCGATATCCGAAACCTGGCTCACAGACTCCCACGGGTGGGACATGGTCATACCGGGTTACAACTTGCTTCGCCGGGACAGAGAGGGTAGGATGGGAGGGGGTGTAGCATTATATACTAAAGATGACATTAAGGTCACGAGAATCTCAGATGTCCAGTATACTGGGGAATCCCTTTGGGTTAATTTGGCCAGAGGGAAGGACAAATGCTTGTATCTTGGCATAATTTACAGACCCCCAAGACAACAGGATGACCTGGATATGGAAATAATCGAAGATATAGAAAATATCACCTTGCGTGGGGACACAGTATTGCTAGGTGACTTCAACATGCCTGATGTGGATTGGGTTACACTTACCTCTGCTTCCGGCGGCAGCAGGAGGCTATTAAACTCTATGAAAGGAGCAAGCCTCAGGCAACTGGTGTTGGAACCGACAAGGAATCAGGCAATACTGGACCTGATACTTACCAATGGAGAAAGTGTCACAGAGGTCTCGGTGGGCGACACATTGGCCTCCAGTGACCACAACATGGTATGGTTCAATATCAGGAAAGGTTTCACTAAATCTACTACACTAACCAAAGTCCTCAAATTCAAGGACACAAATTTCAAAGAAATGGGAGACTTCGTTCACCAGGCGCTACAAAGCCAAGAAGAAACCGATAACGTGGAAGACATGTGGTCAACTTTGAAAGCAACCATACAAGAAGCAACAAACCGCTATGTAAAATCAGTAAGTAAACGGCGAAGGAACAATAAGCCACAGTGATTTACTGCGGAGATCTCAGACCTGATCAAGGAGAAGAAAAAAGCATTCATCTCTTACAAACAATCAGGGAAGCAGGACTCTAGAGCAGACTACCTGGCCAAATCAAAAGCCGTCAAAACAGCAGTCAGGGAGGCTAAATTCCTCATGGAGGAGTCTCTAGCAAAGAACATCCAGAAGGGAGATAAATCCTTCTTCAGGTATATCGGTGATAGAAGAAAAAACTCAGGCGGGATTGTACGTCTTAGGAAACCAGATGGAGACTATGTGGAAAAGGATTCGGAAAAAGCCCAACTATTAAATGAATACTTCTGCTCAGTCTTCACCCGAGAAGCGCCAGGGCTCGGCCCTCAGCTACAGACAAGGGTTGGCTCAGTTGACCCGTTTAGTAACTTTGAGTTTACGCCCAGCAGTGTCTATGGTGAGCTGTCAAAGCTCAAGGTTAACAAAGCAATGGGGCCGGACAACCTGCACCCCAGGGTGCTTAGGGAGCTGAGTGATGTCTTGGCGGAGCCACTGTCCGCGCTCTTCAACCTCTCCCTTAGTACAGGCAGCGTCCCGTTGGACTGGAGGACGGCTAATGTCATTCCACTCCACAAGAAAGTCTCAAAGATGGAGACAGCAAACTACAGACCAGTGAGTCTAACATCGATAGTGAGCAAACTAATGGAAACTCTAATCAAACACCAATTAGATAAGATCCTGGATGAGGAGAATCTACGGGATCCCCGACAACATGGATTTACTAAGGGGAGATCCTGCCAATCCAACCTGATCAGCTTCTTTGACTGGGTGACGGGGAAGCTGGATATTGGGGAGTCCCTGGACATCGTGTACCTGGACTTTAGCAAAGCATTCGATAGCGTACCACACCGCAGGTTACTGAGCAAGATGAGTCCTATAGGATTAGGTAACACATTGACGAAATGGGTTGGGAGCTGGCTTGGAGGTAGGCTCCAAAGGGTGGTGGTGAACGGCACCCCCTCCGAAATGACGGAGGTGATTAGTGGAGTACCACAGGGCTCAGTCTTGGGCCCAATCCTATTCAACATCTTTATAAGAGACTTGGCAGAAGGGCTTCGAGGTAAAATAACATTATTCGCCGATGACGCCAAACTGAGTAATGTAGTGGGCAAATGCACAACAGACGAAGATTCAGTGCCCGACAACATGATGCACGACCTATTCCTACTGGAGCGATGGTCTAGGACATGGCAACTCAACTTCAATGCCAAAAAATGCAAAGTTATGCACCTGGGCAGCCAGAATCCATGCAAGTCTTATACCCTTAATGGCGAGATCCTAGCAAAAACGGTAGCAGAACGAGACTTGGGGGTAATCGTCAGTGAGGACATGAAGTCTGCCAATCAAGTGGAGCAGGCTTCGTCCAAGGCAAGACAAATCATGGGCTGCATACGAAGGGGTTTCGTCAGTCGTAAGGCGGAAGTCATTATGCCATTGTATAGATCCATGGTGAGGCCCCACCTGGAATACTGTGTGCAATTCTGGAGGCCGCATTATCGCAAGGATGTGCTGAGACTGGAGTCGGTGCAAAGAATGGCCACCCGGATGGTCTCGGGACTCAAGGATCTACCATATGAAAAACGGCTTGACAAATTACAGCTATACTTGCTCGAGGAGCACAGAGAGAGGGGAGACATGATCGAGACGTTCAAGTATCTTACGGGCCGCATCGAGGCGGAGGAAGATATCTTCTTTTTCAAGGGTCCCACGACAACAAGAGGGCATCCGTTGAAAATCAGGGGCGGGAAACTACGAGGTGACACCAGGAAATTCTTTTTCACTGAAAGAGTGGTTGATCACTGGAATAGTCTTCCACTACAGGTGATTGAGGCCAGCAGCGTGCCTGATTTTAAGGCAAAATGGGATCGGCACATGGGATCTATTCACAGGGCAAAGGTAGGGGAGGGACATTAAGGTGGGCAGACTGGATGGGCCGTGGGCCCTTATCTGCCGTCTATTTCTATGTTTCTATGTTTCTATGAATTCAGATATAATCTTTGTATCCACCATTTCTATCGGGAGATTATTCCATACATCTACCACCCTTTCTGTTAAACAAAAAAAAAGTATTTCCTTAGATTACTCCTGAGCTGCTGGTTCCAGACAGGTGACGAGACAACAACTCAGTGGTACCCAACACAAGAGAATGGTGTTACCGGTGAAAAAATGATTTTTTTTTTTCTATTAAATTTATAACTTTTTTATGAAGAAATCCAGTAAATTTACAATAATATAATACAATAAAATAGTCATTACATTAAAATTCATCATATTAATTTCCATCAAATGTCTTTCATTTCTTCAAAATATATTTCCAAATTACCCATTACATCTCTCAATACCCTCCCCCTATTTCCTTCTCCCTTCCCTTTTCCCTATTCACCTCTCCCCTAGCCCCCCATAATTTTTAATTATAACATTGTAATAAATGAATTAAACAAAATAAGAACATAGACCATAAGAAGTGCCTCTGCTGGGTCAGACCAGAGGTCCATCGTGCCCTGCAGTCCGCTCGCATGGCAGCCCAACAGGTCCAGGACCTGTGTAGTAGTCCTCTATCCGTACCCCTCTATCCCCTTCTCCTTCAGAAAATTGTCCAATCCCTTCTTGAACCCTAATACCGTACTCTGTCCTATCATGCCCTCTGGAAGCGCATTCCAGGTGTCCACCACCCGTTGGGTGAAGAAAAACTTCCTAGCATTGGTTTTGAATCTGTCCCCTTTCAACTTTTCCGAATGCCCTCTCGTTCTTGAAGTTTTCAAAAGTTTGAAGAATCTGTCCCTCTCCACTTTCTCAATGCCCTTCATGATCTTGTAAGTCTCTATCAGATCCCGACTAATTCTCCTCTTCTCCAGGGAAAACAACCCCAATTTCTCCAGTCTCTCAGTGTATGAAAAGTTTTCCATACCTTTTATCAAACGTCTCGCTGTCCTCTGAACCCTTTCGAGTATCGCCATATCCTTCTTAAGGTACGGCGACCAATATTGGATGCAGTACTCCAGATGCGGACGCACCATCGCCCGATACAACGGCAGGATAACTTCTTTCGTTCTGGTTGTAATACCCTTCTTGATTATACCTAGCATTCTATTCGCTCTCTTAGCGGCCACTGTGCCGACAGCTTCATTGCCTTATCCACTATTACCCCCATTATTATTATTACTATTATCCACTATTACTCTCACTCAATAACATCCCTCCCATCATATAGCTGTACCTCGGGTTTTTGCTTCCTACATGCAATACTTTACATTTCTCTACATTGAACTTCATCTGCCATCTCGTTGCCCACTCCTCTAGCTTGTTCAGATCCCTTTGTAATTCCTCGCAGTCCTCTTTAGTCCGAGCACCACTAAATAGTTTGGTGTCATCTGAAAATTTTATTATCTCGCATTTCGTCCCTGTTTCTATATCATTTATAAATATATTGAATAGCAGCGGTCCGAGCATCGACCCCTGCGGAACACCACTCGTGACCTTCCTCCAGTCCGAGTAGTGGCCCTTCACTCCTACCCTCTGCTTCTTACCCGCCAATCAATTCCTGATTCATCTATGTACATCTCCTTCCACCCCATGGTTCTTCAGTTTCCGAAGTAGGCGTTCATGGGTACCTTGTCAAAGGCTTTTTGGAAATCTAAATATACGATGTCTATGGGGTCCCCTTTGTCCATTTGTTTGTTAATTCCTTCGAAGAAGTGTAATAAGTTCGTTAGGCATGATCTTCCCTTGCAGAAGCCACGTTGGCTTGTGATTAGAAGTTTATTTCTTTCAAAATGCTCATTGATGCTGTCTTTTATCAACGCTTCCACCATTTTCCCCGGAACCACTCTCTGGTCTGTAATTCCCGGGTCACCTCTTGATCACTTTTTAAAGATGGGCGTAACATTGGCTATCTTCCACTCCTCCGGGATCACTCTGTTTTCAAGGATAGATTGCAAACTTGCTGTAGTAGTTCTGCTATTTCCTCCTTTAGTTCTTTCAGTACCCTAGCGTGGATTCCGTCCGGGCCCGGCGATTTGTCAGTTTTTAATTTTTCTAACTGCCTACATACGTCCTCGAGGCTTACTTCATGGATGTTAATTTATTTGTTTGGTCTCCTTTGAAGATTTGCTCAGGTTCCGGTATGTTGGATGTATCCTCTTTTGTAAATACGGATGAAAAGAACATGTTTAGTCTTTCTGCCACTTCTCTCTCCTCCTTCACCACTACCTTCCTGTCTCCGTCATCTAGCGGTCCCACCTCCTCTCTAGCTGGCTGCTTCCCTTTAACATATCTGAAGAACGGTTTGAAATTTTGTGCTTCCTTGGTTAGCCTTTCTTCATATTCCTTTTTGGCTTTTAAACATAGAAACATAGAAAAAGACGGCAGATAAGGGCCGCGGCCCATCTAGTCTGCCCACCCCAATGACCCTCCCCTATTTAACTCTGTGCAGAGATCCCACGTGACGATCCCATTTCTTCTTAAAATCAGGCACGCTGCTTGCCTCGACCACCTGAAGTGGAAGTCTATTCCAGCGATCAACCACTCTTTCGGTGAAAAAGTATTTCCTGGTGTCGCCGTGCAACTTCCCCCCCCCTGATTTTCCATGGATGTCCTCTTGTCGCCATCAGACCTTTGAAAAAAAAAGAAATCCTCTTCTACCTTGATACGGCCCGTGAGGTAATTGAACGTCGATCATATCTCCCCTCTCTCTGCGTTCCTCGAGTGAGTATAGCCGCAGTTTATCCAGCCGTTCCTCGTACGGGAGATCCTTGAGTCCCGAGACCATCCGGGTGGCCATTCTCTGGACTGACTCAAGCCTCAGTACATCCTTGCAGTAATGAGGCCTCCAGAATTGCACGCAATATTCCAGATGGGGCCTCACCATGGATCTATACAACGGCATAATGACTTCAGGCTTACAGCTGACGAAACTCCTACGTATACATCCTATGATCTGCCTAGCCTTAGATGAAGCCCGCTCCACTTGATTGGCAGTCTTCATGTCTTCACTGATGATCACCCCTAAGTCCCGTTCTGCAACAGTCCTTGCTAGGATCTCACCATTTAGGGTGTAAGTCTCGCATGGATTTTGACTGCCGAGGTGCATGACTTTGCATTTCTTGGCATTGAAACTCAGTTGCCAGGTCCTTGACCATTGCTCCAATAGGAGTAGGTCGTGTTTCATATTGTTCGTTGTGCTCTTGCTTGTTATATTCCATAGTTTGGCGTCATTGGCGAATAACGTTATTTTACCGCGAAGCCCCTCAGCCAAGTCTCTTATAAAGATATTGAAAAGGATCGGGCCTAAGACCGAGCCCTGTGGCACTCCACTGATCACTGCCGTTGTTACGGAGGGGGTGCCGTTCACCACCACCCTCTGAAGCCTACCACTAAGCCAGTCCCCAACCCATTTTGTCAAAGTGTCACCTAATCCTATAGCACTCATTTTGCACAACAACCTGCGGTGTGGGACACTATCAAATGCTTTGCTGAAGTCCAAGTATACAATGTCCAAGGACTCTCCAACATCGAGCTTCCCCGTCACCCAGTCAAAGAAGCTGATCAAGTTGGATTGGCAGGATTTCCCCTTGGTAAATCCATGTTGACGGGGATCCCGTAGATTCTCCTCATCCAGGATCTTATCTAATTGGTGTTTGATTAGGGTTTCCATTAGTTTGCTCACTATAGATGTGAGACTCACTGGTCTGTAGTTCTCAGCCTCTGTCCTGCAACCTTTTTTGTGGAGTGGAACAACGTTAGCCATTTTCCAGTCCAACGGGACTCTACCTGTACTAAGGGAGAGATTGAAGAGTGCGGATAGTGGTTCCGCCAAGACGTCCCTTAACTCCCTGAGCACCCTGGGGTGTAGGTTGTCTGGCCCCATTGCTTTTTTAACCTTGAGTTTAGACAGCTCACAGTAGACACTGCTTGTTGTAAACTTGAAATTACTAAACGGGTCTCCTGAGCCATTCTTTTTCTGCAGCTGAGGGCCGGAATCCAGCGCCTCGCGGGTGAAGACCGAGCAGAAGTATTCGTTTAACAATTCAGCTTTTTCTGAGTCTGCTTCTACATAGTTCCCGTCTGGTTTCCTAAGGCGTAATATCCCGCTTGTGCTGCGGTTTCTGTCGCTAATATACCTGAAGAAGGATTTATCGCCCTTCTTGATGTTCTTTGCTAAAGTTTCCTCCATTCGGAATTTGGCCTCTCTAACCGCTGTTTTGACAGCTTTTGCCCTAACCAAATAGACTTCTCTAGAGTCATAAGAACATAAAAACATAAGCAGTGCCTCCGCCGGGTCAGACCATAGGTCCATCATGCCCAGCAGTCCGCTCCCGCGGCGGCCCAAACCTGTCTGAATCACCAGAAGGGGCCCCCTTGCCACCTTGGTTTCCCATTTAAGTCCTATCTTCCCATCGAAGTCCTAACCCTCCGGTCTTGCACATGCACGACCTGGTCGGGTTTCTATACTTATTTCCTGGATACTTCTCTCAGTATCCCACGATCCCTTTATCCCTCAGGAATCCGTCCAATCCGTCTCTGCCTGACCACTTCAAACAGGGATTGGATGGATTCCTGAGATCCTGTATGTTTGTAGGAGATGAACACTTTTTTCTTCTCTTTTATGAGGTCTGAGATCTCCGCAGAGAACCATTGTGGCTTATTGTTCCTGCGCCGTTTACTCACTGATTTTATATAGCGATTGGTCGCCTCCTGAATGATAGCTTTCAGAGACGACCACGATTCCTCTACGTTATCTGTTCCTGCACGGTCTTGTAGTGCTTGATTGATGAAATCCCCCATACCCTCAAAGTTGGCGTTCTTGAAGCTAAGGACCCTGGTTAATGTGTTAGTTTTGGCGAAACCCTTCCTGAGTTTGAACCATATCATGTTGTGGTCGCTGGAGGCCAACTTGTCGCCCACTGAGACCTCAGTGACACTTTCGCCATTGGTAAGCAATAGGTCCAGTATTGCCTGTTCCCTTGTTGGCTCCAATACCAGTTGCCTCAGTTTAGCTCCCTTCATAGAGTTCAATAGTCTCCTGCTGCTGCTGGATGCAGAGGAAAGTGTGTTCCAATCCACATCAGGCATATTGAAGTTTTCTAACCACATGGTGACATTCTTTGTGATACTTCCTGTGCTCTTTCCAGTTCTCCTCAGTTTTGCCTTTTTTCCATTTTCTGAATGAATTTTTCTTATCACCTATTGCTTTCTTCACTTCTTTGGTTATCCACACCGGGTCTTTTGTTCGATTCTTCTTGCACCCTTGGAATATGCAGATTTTGCGCCTCGATCACCGTGTCCTTGAATAAAGACCAGGCTTGTTCTACAGACTGCCATTTCTTTGAGTTGTTCCTAAGTTTCTTCTTCTGACTTCAGCCCACTCCTGCATCCAATATTTCTTCCCTTCTTTCAGCCTCCTATATGCTTTCTCTCCTCCAGACCTCATTCTCTCCCCCAACTTTTTCTTTCTTTCTCCCTGCCCCCTTCTTTCTTTCTCCCTGCCTCCTGTTCTTTTTTTCTCTCTCTTTCCATGCCACTTTCTTTCTGTCTCCCTGTTCCCTCTTTCTTTCTGTTTCCCTTCTTTCTTTGTCTCCCTGCCTGCCCCCTTTGTTTCTTTCTCCCTGCCCTCCCCCAAGTCACTAGGTTTGCCGCTGCCATCGGGGAACAGGCCTCCAAGCCACCGCCGCCCCAAGCTCTCCCTGCAGAAGCCTTGCGCTGACCAGCGTTCCGCTCCCTTTCAATTCTGATGTCGTAGAGGAAGTTCTGGGCCAGCCAGGCAGCGATTGGCTGGCCCACAAATTTCTCTACGATGTCAGAATTGACGTCAGAGAGAGGCCCAAATCTCTGGATGCCCAGGGCCGAGGAAAAGAAAAAGCCAGTGTATAAATCCTTCCATGAGAGCCATTCCAGTCTCCTTTCAGCATGGCACTTAAAAGAATGCGTAGTCCCCCCCCCCCTCCCCACACACACACACCCATAGGAACCACCTCAACTTCCCATTTTCAGGCTCAAGACGTCAGAGCAGCAGCAGCAGCAGCAGCTCCAGCATTTTTGGGCAGAGCACCTCCTGCTCCCGACCACCTTTCTCCAGTCTGGCGGCTCTGTAGATTCCGCCAGGGGCAGCCGGCTCTCAGCTCTCCAGGGTCATGACTTCCCTAGACCTCCCTCCCGCCTTCTCCCGAAGGAAGTGACATCATCCCACAGTCTATCAAAGAGTGTCTACAGGAGAAAGCGAGAGAGGAAAGACGGGCTCTGGCAGTCGGGCAAGGAAGGGCACAGCGAGAATGGGTGTGCGTGAAGTGATGACTGGTGGGGAACCTCGGGGAAAGGAAGGTTGATCAGGACAGCAACACGAGTCTATCACAGAACCCGAGATGGGGTCCGCAATCGACTCACGTTGCCTTCCCGATCGATGTATTGGGCACCCCTGGTGTAATCAATGTAAATTTGATCACATGCAAATTTTAAATTAGTTTTGCTATTCATTTATATTTAATTTATCTTGTTTAAACAACATCTGATAACAACAATTGTTGGACATACCTATTTAGTTTTCTTTCACCCTCAATTGTTATTGTTATTTTTTAAGTTGCAACAAATAAATACAAATATTTAAATGTTTAAACCTCTATGTTGGTATGAATTGAAAAGGAAACATCTGACACTTCCCATTGAGCAGCTCCCTACTGAAGGTATCATGGGAAATCATCACTTAATCCCCCAGTGGTTTCTATCTCCCCCCCTCTCACAAAAGTAAAACTAACAAGGGATGCCAAGCTCTGTGACAACTTTAGGAACTATGGACGTTTGTGGTAACAACTTTAACTCTTAATTAGGATAATTGACTATAAATTAAGAGATGTCTCTGGGGTGGATGGAAAAGAAGACTAAGCCAAGACAAAATGATGGAGACCTGATATATATTTCATACCTACTTTTTATTGCTCTAGGGCTCTACTAATTACATTTAAACTAAGTTGAAAATGTCAGACTATTTAAACAAGCTAACAACCATGTTTGCAAGAGTGAGGGTAAACATGGAACACTGAATTGTGATCACAATATGCCAAAAAGTACAGTGAGATTGGCCATCCCTTGAAGAAGCTGTAGCAAAATAGCAGGTGTCCTTTGGGACTGCAGTATCATGCAAGATAAGTGTTCATGGTGATTTTAAAGGTGTTCAGTGTGGTTCACAATATATCAATATACATTTTTATACAGTCTTTCATAATATATATATCTACCAAGACACAGGATATGGAACACTTCCAGGAAAATAGTACATATTGTGGGACCGGGATCCTGGCGAGGCCTAGTAGCTCCACAGAATCCTAGTCTTGGCGCGAGCGTAAAGGTGGTGGAACACAGCTTGCCTGGTGTCTCCCATAAATTGCACACCAAAATGGCCTGGTTTGTCCAAATATTCCACTTTTATTGAACATCAATGAAAGTTCCAAACAAAAAGGTCAAAATTTGGCATCAATACAAAAACCAAACACTCCAGTTTTCTCTGCTGCTTCTTTTTTCATACATGCAAGTTCTAATCCCAGCACCGGCTGTGCTTTCAGAAATAAGTTCAAAACAATAATAACACAAAACCCAATTCATCCTATATGCCACCTTCAAGGTAAGCCAGAACAGTTCATGCCTCTGGTAATGGTTTAGGATATAAGGCTTTTAACAGTATTAGCTCTAAAGCTGGTTTGGAGTAACCTTGAACAGCAGCTCCCCCTAATAGCAGGAGCAGAGAAGCTAGTTCTCCTACAGGTGTTGCCACTCTTTCCAATCATCTAAGCTCAAGGTAAATTCTGCAGCTTCCAGCACAGGTTCAAAACAGTGTATAAAAATACTTTCAAAACACAAAACTCCAAAAAGGAAAAACCATTCACAAAAGAAAAGAAAATTCAGGCTTTCCCAAACCTACTCCCATTCCATGTGGTGCTCTTCCCCATGAGACATAACATTGTTCTCCAGCCAGTCCATATCACAAACCTCAGACTGTACTTCAGGGTTTTCCATTTCCCACTCCATGTGAGAACCTTCCTGTGCTGGCCATAAGTTAGCTGCTCTAGCTGACTTCCTTCTCAGCTTTTCCTCAGCTTCCAATCCCAGCTGCCTCTCCTCTCCTTCTGACGAGGGAAGCTCAGAAAAAGGGAGACTCGGCCAGCAACCACGCCCTACCAGCAGAGTCAGCTAAATTCTTAAAGAGCCCTGTCCTTCTAGTTCCTGCCTGAGCTCTGTGAACTTTTAAAGGGGCAGGCTCACTCTTGACATTGTGCACAGGATTTCCACTATACCCAGGATGTTTCTTCCACTTAGTCACTGGAACTTTAGTGATACTTACAGGAGCTTTTCCCTTGGCTTTATTAGGCCTAGCCGGATCCCTGTCACATTATGCATACAAAAACAACTTACCATTAAGTTTCAAGTTTTATTGGGATTTGTTATCTACGCAATATCAAATATTTCAATGCATATAACAATTGTTTTTAAAATAACAATTAACAAATTGGGGAGGACAAAACAAGATAATATAGATAATTTTTGATTTTCTATTACAAACTGGTACAAAAGGCAAAAGGGGTGAACTACAAATTTGCTTTAAGAAAAGAAAAAGAAACATTTAAGGAAAAAAAAACATACATTAAGGTTATTCCATCAAGCCCACATCATGAGAGGAAGGTACTCAGAGTAATAAAGGAAATATTAATAAGGAAAAACTAGGATAATAAATCCAACATCAATAGCGCTAATTTCTTACATTCTCATCAAAATGAAATCAGTCATTTTTAAATTACTACTAGTCTTTCTTTCCCTAGTGAATGGGGTTGTTCTGAATATGTTTCTAGATCAGTGTTTTTCAACTCGGTTCCAGAGTACCCCTTATCAAGATATTCACAATGAATATGCATGAAATAAATTTGCATATTATGGAGGCAATGTTTGCAAATTCAATGTGGATATCCTGAAAACCTGACTGGCAAGGGGGTACTCCAGGACCGAGTTGAGAAACACTGTCCTAGATTATTGATATATTATTTTATGTTATCAATGTATTAGACCAGTGTTTTTCAACCTTTTTACACTCGTGGACCGGCAGAAATAAAATAATTATTTTGTGGACCGGCAAACTACTAGGACTAAAATTTAAAAATCCCGTTTCCGCCCCATCTCCGCAAGCTCGGTCACCTCAGTAACTATAAAAAAATAGACAAATATAGTGCAAAATATAAACAGCAGATATAAATTCTCAAAACTGACACGTTTTGATCACTAAATTGAAAATGAAATCATTTTTCCTACTTTTGCTGTCTGGTGATTTCATGAGTCTCTAGTTGTGTTTCCTTCTGTCTGTGTATCCTTTCATTTCTTTCTTTCTGCACTCAGGCCCAAGAATTGTCCCTTTCTATTCCCTCCCTCTTTTCTTCCTATGTCCTTAGTGCCCCCAGTGCCTCCTTCCCATGTCCTTGGTGCCCCTTCCTGTCTTTAGTACCCCCAGTGCCTCCTTCCCATGTCTTTAGTGCCCCCAGTGCCTCCTTCCCATGTCCTTAGTGCCCCTTCCTGTCTTTAGTGCCCCCAGTGCCTCCTTCATATCTTTTTAGTGCCCCCAATGCCTCCTTCCTATGTCCTTCTCACTGCCTTCCACACTTTGTCCCACCCCCACCCCCGAAGCCAGCCTACCTGCCTGACTACCTCTCTCCCTCCCTCCCTGGCAAAAGCTAGCCTGCTTGCCTGCCTACCTCCTTCCCTCCCTGCCCTGCAAAAAACAAAAAAGCCTCCCTCCTTCCTTTCCCCTGCTCTTACCACCTTGCTGCTACTACTAAAGCCGACAGGAAGTCTTCTTTCTGACGTCAATTCTGACGTCGGAGAGGACGTTCTGGGCCAGCCAGGCAGCGATTGGCTGGCCCAGAACGCCCTCTCCGACGTCAGAATTGACGTCAGAAAGAAGACTTCCTGTCGGCTTTAGCAGTAGCGGCAGGGCGGTAAGAGAAGGGGACCCAGGGAAAGGAAGGAGGGAGGAAAAGGAAATGATCGCCTGTCCCGTTGTCCCCGAGCACAGCTTCGGGATGCTGTCCCGAAGCTGTGTGTGGGGACAACGGAACAGGAGGTCTGAAAACGGACCTATGGTCATTTTAATCTTGCCAGCCCTGCGCGGACCGGTAGAAATTTCCTGCGGACCGGCACTGGTCTGAGGACCGGCGGTTGAAGAACAGTGTATTAGACTATACTACTATTATTGTTATTATTCAATTGGGTTATACTGTACTTTTGAACAAGGAAGTCAAGTCTATAAGTGTTGCAAAATATAACACATTTGTAATTTGATTGAAAAGAATACATTAAGGGCCTCTTTTATGAAGCTGAGTTAGCGAGTGCTACACGCAAATGCACTAAAGTCCTTTAAATCCTTATGGGCTTCGATGCATTTACCATGTCTACCCACGCTATCGGGCTTGATAAAAGAGGATCTAAGTTATGAATGGATAACATTGTATTAGAAGCATTGTATTAGAATAATATTGTATTAGAAATAAATTACCTCAACTCAACTGGTTTTAAGGAGCTTTTTACTCAATGTTCACTAAGATTAATAGAATTCTTCAAGGAGATGGCAAGACATTTTTCCTTCATTAATTTTTTCCATTACATCATCATTAGAAAGCCAACCAGTTTAAACATAAACATGAATTACATGTTACAGATTCCCTATTTCAATTTTAGTTTAAAAATATACAGTTCACAGATTTCTCTATAATGGAAATAATCTGTGTGGATATCTATTGGCCCTGGTAAGCATGTTGCATGCCAGGAAGTAATGACGCCACTGTCATGTGTTATTTCACAAGTTATTGAATTCTTAAATACAATGGTGGCAGCAGTGATGGGAACATGTGAGTTTAAAACTTTATCCAAAACATACCCAAAATATTCCATGCCCCTAAAAAGTGTTACTTTTCTTCAATGGAAAAACATTATATAATACGCCAGGTCAGATAATTATTTGTTATTCTATTTGGATCAAACAAAAACTTGAAAAGGAGGGAATGGGGGTATAGACAATCTAAATACCATTTACAAAATCTCCCCAAAAGAGAATTAAACACCCAGCAACAAGCACTGAACTCTTATACCATATGAAAGCCAACAAAAGAAAAAGCCTCAGTTATACCATATGTAGCCATACAGGCATTATATTAGTGGTGCATGTGTTTCCAATGGCTAGTTTGTTTAATGCATTTTGGAGCTATGGGTTTTCTGCAGCCTAGGTTAAGCAGTTGATTTACTGTTGTGTAAGGTTTGAACCTGTGGAAATAGGGAAGTCATAGGAGGTTCAAGAAAAGGGTTTACACACAGTGTGCAGACCTGCTGGCATCAAGGAAACTGCCAGAGACCCAGGTCAATAGGTTTCTGGTAGATTCTGGAAGCTGAGCATGTTAGAAGCCAAGGCAGCCCTTGGATTCTCTAGGGGGGGGGTACAGTGGAAGCAGATATACCCCCATAGGGAATTTAAGATCTGGTTTTGGTGCCAAAAAAGGGTCTTTAGATTTTCGCCTTCCAATTGACCAATTCATTATAAGAATTGGATATATTGTACATAATTTTAAAACTGTTTAAGATGTGGAGAAACATTCTAGTAGAGTACCTCTTTCACCACTAAGAAGAAGTAACTTTGAGCTGGAAGTTAAATATTTGGTGTGTTCTGATTTCATGGAGAAGCAAGGAGATTATCTGGTACTTGTTTGCTGTGGCCACCAGCTTGGAAGTTGGTCTCAGGCCTGGTCCCAAGCCACATAAATATTTTTTGTGTGCTTCATCAGCCAGCATTCAGGAAGTGTTAAGGCAGCCACCTAAACACTGGGGTTACAAATATATAGGGTTACCAGATGTCCAGGTAAACCTGACCATGTCCTCTTTTTAGAGGCCTGTCCAGGTACCTGAACATTTTTTTAAAATGTGATAATCTGTCTGGGTTTATTCATCTCCTGACTATGCCACCCACATCCTCCCTGGGCCTGGCTCATGTAATTTAATCTTCGGGCAGCCAGCAGCAGCAATGAGAATGGCCTGCTGCAGCTGGTCTGCCCCAGAAGCCACCTCTCTGCAGGTTCAGCCCACATAAGAACAGGAAGTTGCTGCAGAAAGGCAGCTTTCAGAGCAAGCTGGTGACAGCAGGCTCACCTCATTGCTGTTGCTGGCTGCCTGAAGATTAAATTACTGCAGCTGGGTCCAGGAAGGAGGTAGGTGAGGAAGTTGGAAGCTAGAGATATTATGAAGGGAAGCAGCATCATAGTTGGAAGATGGAGGGGGGTGGACTGGAGAAACAGCATGAAGGGAAGGAAGGAGGCTGGAGATACAGTATGGAAGGAGATAAGGGGATGGAGAAATAGTATGGAGGGAGGGTGGAGAAACATCATGGATGGATGGAGGGAGGAAGGGAGGTAGGGAGGAAGAAAAAGTATGGAGGGAGAACTGGAAAACAACATGGAGGGAGGGACTAGAGAAACAGCATGGAGGGAGGAAGGACTGGAGAAGCATTATGGAGAGTGCTGGAGAAAAAAGCATGGAATAGGGTAGTGCTGGAAAGGAGGGGCGAGACAGAAACAGCAGAAAATGAGGTTGGAAGGAGAGAGAGAGAGAGAAGCATCAGTGGGGGAGGAGGGTTGGAGGAAGGGAGAGAGAGAGAGAGAGAGAGAAAGAAGCACCATAAGGGTACAGAGGATGGGAAGGGAAACTAAGGAAATGGGTGGAGTGTAGGCAGGGCTGTGGGTGGAATATAGGTGGGGCTGTGGAGGGGGTGTGGGTGGGATCATGTGTCCTCTTTTTTGTCTTCACAAATATAGTAACCCTACCCATATAAGCATTCAATACTGACTATTATTACTGCTATGTCTAGCTTGGTGCGCTTAGGTATATAGTCTTCTCCCAGTAATTAATTAAAGAGGGCAGCAGGGGTCAAAAATGAAAAGAAATGTTAGCCATGATCTATTAATCATTGCTTGGAACATTCCAAATTAGCTGGAGAATTCAATGGTAATATATTGATATCAAGATAGAAATTATATATCGATATATATAATATATACAGAATGGAAGTCTAAAAAAAGAAAAAGTAGTAGAAATATTTGCTGCTCAAGAACAAGTGATTTAAACCTCCTAAAGACCAGAATTGAAAAATTAGCAATAACTGTAAACAAACTTTACAGTTTACAGTTTACTTGTGGTTGCAGCAAAACTGCACAAACCAAATGACGTAACCTATTTGGAAGATTAATTCACTGTAATATATATATATATATATATATATATATATATATATATATATTTCATTTTGGGAACATGAAATTAAGGATAAAAATCCTAGAAAATGAAAATGTAAAAAATATTGTGGGACTTTAGAATACAAACATGTTTAGATTACATTATTCCAGATATAATAATGATAGAACTAAAATATTTATGGTTTGTTGAACTGTCAATATCAGGTGGTAGTTGGGTTACAAAAACTAAATTTAGAAAGATCACTTGGAGTCCCTTTTACAAAGCTGTGTTTTGATGCTGCGGCAGTAAAAGTATCAAAACCCATAGGAATTGAATTGGCTTCGGGTCATTTTTGGTGGCAGCTAGAGAATGACACGGTGAAAAAATTGGTCCCCGTCACCGCCCCCTCCCCGTCTCACCATCCTCTGCACCGCCCCGTCACCGCCATTCCCTTCACCGCCCCGTCACCGCCACTGCCATCCCATTCACCGTCCCGTCACCGCCACTGCAACCCCATTCACCGCCCCGTCACCGTCACCGCTGCATACATAAAAGCCTCAAACGGGTACGATTTTATATACTTTTCTTTATTTACATATAAAGGAAACATTCTGTAAAACTTTAAAACTTTAAAACTTAGTTAAATATTAGTTAATAACTATACAAAAACACGAATATAGGTGAAGCAAAATTCATCGTGCCAATTTCTCCACTTCCACGATTCTTTCCCTACACTCACCCCCAAGCCAGCAGCCGATTTCACCCTGCTCCTTCCTCGATGTCCTGCCAGCAGCATTCACAATTCACTTCTGTTGCCCGCTTCAGGCCTTCCTCTCTGTCGGGTCCTGTCTTCATGAAAACAGGAAGTAGGCAGGACCCGGCAGAGAACAAGGCTGAAAAAGAAAACCGGCAAACTAAGGAAAGCTGGAGAGCAGTAGCTTACCAAGGGGGGGGGGGGGCGGGAGGGGCGAAAAAGGTAATGGCGCCAGGCCTTGGAGCACCGAGGCAGACCGAACCCCCGAACCTCCTCCCAGCCGAACCCCCGCCGAACCTTTCCGACTTTCCCAGCGAAAGCAGCAAACCTCCCAACAGTAGCGTCATCAGTGACGCGTCAGAGGGAGGAGAAAGCCGCGAAGGAGGTTTAATTACAGGTGTGGCAGTAGCGATTGGTCCTCTTCTTAGGGGGCGGAGTCAATGCGGCAACGTGCAAGTCGGGTTGAGGAGACAGACCACGCGAAGACAAACATGGCCGCCGGGAAAAAAATGACACCCGGTCACGACCAAAGACTCACGGTGAAGACACGGTAAATAGCGGTTCTTTGAAGGGGGTACATTGGCCTGCGGGGACAAATCTTTTCACCTGCGCCTGCGGGCGGTGAAAACTTTTTTCCCCGTGTCTGCGGCGATTTGAGTATAGAGTCTCTGAAGCCCGCAGCCAAACCGCAGGCTCCCCGCGGCTCACTGCGGGGATCTCTCCCCGTGTCATTCTCTAGTGGCAGCATCACCACGTCTTTGTAAAAGGGGCTTTTAATACTGGGCTTTACAAATTGAAATTGAGATAATCTGGAAAAAGAAATCAGTGGCAGTAGCAATAATAATCGGGGCTTTGGGAGCCATAACACAGAGTCTTAAAAAGAATTTAGAATTACTTGACCTGGAAGGATTACCATAGCTGCTACAAAAAAAATTAGCCTTATTTGGGACTGCATTCATGGAGGACTCAATCAATCAAAAGACTCTGATGGATTTTCAAGCTTTGATGATCAATATATAGCAGTGGATCTCAATCTAGTCCTTGGGATACACCCAGGCAGTCACGTCGTCAGGATATTACTACTACTTATCATTTCTTCTATTTTTTTTTTACACCGAATTGATATGGTTTTATTGCATTTAGTCATGTACGTAAGTCAAACATGCTGACACAGACATTACAGCTGCAAATCTTAATCTTCCCAAATGCCCATTTTTATACAGAAAATCTACTTATCATTTCTATAGCACTACTGTACATACGCAGCGCTGAACATCAAAACTTACTGTAGAAGAGACAGTGCCTGCTCAAAATAGCTTACAATCTAGACAAGAAAACAGCAAAACTCCAACCTTAACAAACCTAGTAATAAATTTGATCTCATACCCCATTCAACCCACACTAAAACTTCTTGGAGTACTGATTGACAGAGGCTGTACCATGCAACCTCAAATCAACAAAGTAATAAAAGCATCATTCGTGACCATGAGAAACCTAAGACAAATCCGAAAATTATTCGACAGGAAACAATTCCAACTTTTGGTACAATCTCTTATCCTTAGACTAATAGACTACTGCAACATACTATACCTCCCCTGCCCAGCGACCATAATAAAACAATTACAAACAATACAAAATACAGCCTTAAGACTCATCTACTCATTGAAAAAATATGACCACATCACAGAAGCATACCACAACTCACACTGGCTCCCAATACAAGCAAGAATACACTTCAAATTCTACTGCCTACTATTCAAAGCTATTAATGGAGAAAGCCCATCCTACTAGAACAACCGACTAACTCATTCCACCTCGACCAGGCACAGGAGAACCCACTTACTATTCACACACCCACCAACCAAAAATGTCAAAAGAAGAATACTATATGACAATCTAATGGCCACCAAAGCAAAAAAACTAGACAGACAAATCACCAATCTGCTGTCTTCGACCACAGACCTTCAGAAAAGAAACTAAAACCCTACTCTTCAAAAAATACATAAAACCTATTTAACACGACCAGTTCCTTCCCAAACCCCACCTACCACAATCTCTACCCCTTTCAAATCTAAAATGTTTCTAATTATCCAACATGTATCACCTCAAGTTCCCGGCAATTGTTATGTAATTCCTATAACAATTCTTATGTAAAGTTACAATTCTTGTAACCTTCTGGTAAATGTTATGTAATCCGCCTTGAACCGCAAGGTAATGGCGGAATAGAAATCACATAATGTAATGTAATGTAACAAGACAGACAAACGACAAGAAAGTACATCTACGTATACACAGTGCTCAGGTAGGGGAAATTACAGAGGGAATATACAGAAACTAGGAAATGCTCAATGAAGGGATCATGGGATCTTGCCAGGTACTTGTGGCCTGGGTTGGAAACAGGATACCAGGCTTGTTGGGCCTTTGGCCTGTTCCAGTATGTCAACTCTTATGCTCTTAATGATAGGCAGGTATTGGTGCTTAGCAGGTGGGTTGGAGTTTGGGATCGAAAGCAGATTTGAAGAATTGGGCTTTGACAATAATTATCCGTGAAATCAATTTGCATGCACCATCTCCATTGAATGAATATTTGTCTCATGCATATTCATTGTACGCATCCTGAAAACCTGACTGGATGGGTGTGTCCTGAGGACTGTATTGAGAATCCCTAATCTATATCTCTCTCTCTCACACACACACACTTTCTTAATAATAAATGCAACATGTGTATAGCACCTTTGCCTTATAAAGCTTTCAAAAGAGACAGAACAATAGCCTTCATTATATTAAAAAAAAAAACAAAGTCAATTTTTTAATTCTGTGTTTGAAACAGGAAGAAGGAAGTAATAAAGCAATATGAGACTCTGTGGCTGCATTTATTGTCAATCTATTCATCTTCTCACCAGCACACAATCCTGAGTGAAGTGCAGCTATTTCTGAGGCCCATCAAATGTCAAGCTATGCCCCTGAGCAGCAGAATCAGACGCCAAATGATCTGTGCAACAGTAGGCTCTTGTTTGGAGGCTACCCTTCGAATAAAGCTTTTCTAAATTGGCTGTCAGTGTTTGATTTTAATTGTGCAGCACTTCAAGATGCCCACGGTAGTAGCATTATAGGAAGTGATGTTTCCACCACATTGAAGATCTTGGTAGCTGCATCAGCGAACAATACAATGATTCTCTCATAATTTAGCTCGTGTTCTAAAAATCCTTCATCTGGATGTTTGCGGCACACCAAAATTGATCCGGCAGTGCAAGAGACGACTCGCAGCCATTATAATCTCGTTCTTTTCCCAGTTCACTCTCTTCTTTCTGTTTTTGTGCCAAGATTTGCTGACATTTTAATGAACAGGACATTTCAATGTGATATAGGCACTTTCAGTCTGTTTGAACTTGAAACTTGAAACTGTATAAGTTAATCTTGGTAGCCAGCCACTGACTACTTTAAAACATATAGCTTGAGTGAAATGGTGTGGTGGCCGTGTTAGTCCACTTTCCAAGGTAGTATAAAGAAATAAAACACAGGAAATAAAGGGATATCTTTTTTATTGGACTAACTCAATGCATTTAATGATGAGTTTTTGAAGGTAACCCTTCTTCAGATCAGAAAAAAGCTTTTCCACCTTTCTGTCTCCCTCTTCTTATCCCCAAAATGCTTTCATGTTTTCCTTATATATACTGATATCTGTCAACATTTGCTTTTTTTATGATCTGAAGAAGAAGGGTTACCTTTGATAGCTCATCATAAAATGCATTGAGTTAGTCCAATAAAAAAGGTATCATCTTATGTTATTTGTTTTTTGTTTTAGTGTATTTCTTTAAACATATATCTGAAATGTGACAGTTAAAGATTCTGGAGGTTATAGCTGTGACTCACTTGGCTTCAATCATTGTTCATTAGATTCCCATTTCCTCCTCCAGGACTAAATTTAGATAGTATTAACAGTGCCATTGTACCAGCCATATCCCCTTTTCCGCCATATTTGGAAAGGCACCTGCATCAAACACTGCTGGCGGGCAGCACATAAAGAGTTAATGTGGGGCCGAGTAGCCAAATTAGCCAATAAGAAAGTTGTATTGGTCATTCAGACCTCTGTACACCATGTATAGAAAGTATGGTTGAGTACAACGGGCCAGAAGAAGAGCAGAGAAATTTGGGGCCTTGAAATTCCCACAGATTAAAAGAAAACAGAAGCTGCTCTTATGGCCCAATCCGCAGAAGAGAAGGGAGATCAAGTTTATTAGGTGTTTATAACATTAAAATCCACTCCTACGCCGATGACATCCAGCTGCTCCTCCCACTAGGCGAAAACCGATCATTCCAAATCGCCAACCTCCAACACTGCCTCTCTGACATGAAAACCTGGATGACAAACAACAAACTACAGCTGAATGCCTCCAAGACTGAACTTTTATGGATCAGGAAAAAAAATACCAAATAAACACGCCCAACACTATCATGGGACTCTACCTTACTAACAACAACAGATCAAGTACGCAGCCTAGGAGTAACATTAGACGGCCACCTATCCCTGTCCACCCACATATCTCAAGTAGTCTCTACCTCCTTCTACTACCTCCGCCAACTGAGAAGGATCAAACCCTATATCACCACACCTGACCTAGCCCAACTCCTCTACGCCTATGTCCTCTCCAAGATGGATTACTGCAACTCCCAATTTAATGGAGTAGCCAAAAAAGATCTCAAGCGCCTCCTGTGGGTATAAAATGCAGCAATCTACCTCCTACACAGCTTCAACTTCCACGATCCCATCTCCCCAGCTCTCTGCACAGAGCACTGACTTCCAATAAACCAACGCTGCGCATTCAAGGCCCTGGAAATAGCGCATAAAAGAATTTACGCCACCACCCCTGCCTACATAGAATCCAAGCTAACCCTGTGCGCCCCCTCCGCTCAGAAATGGAGAAACACTTATGCATCCCCCCAGGAAGGTCCCTCCTGTCAGAAACCACCCGCAAACGCTCCTACAGCCACTTCATCCCCCAACTCTGGAACCAACTCCCCCCACAAATCAGATTATAGAACTCAATGATGACCTTCCGGAAAGCGGTAAAGACCCTCCTCTTCAAATAAAATTACAACCGCAATCTACCCCTCTCCCCCCATAACTTCCCCCTCCCTTCTACCCTCTCTTCTCCACTCTGAACCTCTACTTTTCACCTATCCCGCCCCCTTTTCCCTCACCAATCCCACACCAGGGCTGTGGTTTAAACAAAATAAAAAATACTTTTTCTCTCTCTGTTAGGTCCTATCTCATGCTTGCTGTCTAACACCAGCTCTGACATTTCAAATCTGACATATTGTAATCATAAAATAGAAAATAAAATTATTTTTATCTACCTTCCATTACCCTAGTCAACATTTGTTTCTTTCCCACTGTCTATCATCTCTCTTTCTCTCTCTCTCCCTGCCTTGTGCCTTGGGTCAAACCTCTCTATTCCCCTCCATGCAGCATCTTTCTCTTTCTCCCCTCCATTATGATGTGCAACATTTCTTTCTCTTTCCCCATGCATCATCTCTCCCAACCCTCCACCCTATGTCCAACATTTCTCCCTTTCTCTTCTCCATGCATTTCTCCCTCCCCTCCACCATATGCAGGATTTCCTCCTACTGCCCCTTTCTACTTCTTCTCTCCCTTCCTTTCCTCCACTCCAACAATTCTTTCTCTCTTCTTTCCTTCCATGTGCAGCATCTTTCCTCCCCTCCCATCCCCCTGTGCAGCAGCTTCCCTCCTGTCTCACCCATTACCCTGTGTAGCAGTTTTCATCTCTCCCACCCTCCCATTCCCCTGTTCAGCAACACCCCACCAACTCTCCCACCATGAGACCTGACATATCTCCGAGGTCTCATAAGCAGCAGAGGCAGCGGTGGTGGATGGTCAGCAGCAGCATCACTCTGAATGGGCTATTCATAGCCTGCCCCGTTATGGCTTCCCTCTACTGTGGCCTTGGAGGTATGTCAGGTCTCATTGGGGGGTGGGGGGGTGTTGGTTGGTGAATCTGTGAATCTGATTTTCTTGGGCAGCGAATCAATTCAAATCAATTCACCGAAGTGAATCGGTGAATTGATTCAAATTGGTGAATCAGGCAGCAATATAAGGTGCAGCAATACCAAGTTATTAAAGTATTGTATAAGGGAATCTGGGTACACAGACACCATTATAGAATAGACTCTCACCATGAATCATCGAGGTGCAATAGATAGAGGCACCACTTACAGAATTGCCCCCTGCGTGTATATCCTATGTCTACTTGAACTCTGACAATGTTTCAGAGCAGTGTCTCTCAAACCTTTTTAGCAAATGTTTTTCACGGCACATTATAATTGAAATTATAAAATTGCAAAACCAACAAAAAACTAAATGTGAGACTTATTTATTTAAAGTTCTTTAAGCTATGTATAGGTAACAACGGAGAAATTAAAGTAGATAGAATAGAATTGGTAAACAGTGTGACTCAAAACGCAGCTTGATAGTCGACAAGCAAACACACACTTCATCACCCACCTTTTGCAGTCATTCTCCTTTTTTTTGTCAGAGCTGAACATCTTTGTTTGCAAAGATAAGAAGATTCAAATGGTAACAAAGCCTTGATTGCTTTGTTGCTCAAGTTAAGACAATTACTGCATTAAAAAATAAAACTAAAATTACTTGTCTGGATGGTTGTATCCTTATGCACACATATGCTCATAGCATTGGCAGAATCTTGCATATGTAACATAAATGTCATCTATTCTAGTGTACACTTATGAAGGGAATTTTTTAAAATAAAATTCTGGAATCTCTTGTGGCACATCCGGAATCTCTTCGGGGCACACAGTTTGAGAGACACTGTTTTAGAGCTTATAATCACTATTCTCTCTAAGTCTTTCAACTACATTGCTGCCAGTGAGAGGGGGTGGGGGGTCAATGTTATATTTTCACTCACTGGGGACAGGCAGGTTCCTTGGAGTTCTGCAGAGCTTGCCTGATTTTTCCTGTTGAAAATGTGATAATGAGATAGCACCCAACTCTGGCAGGATTACAGGTGGAGGATTTCTGCTCAGCATAGAGGGAACAGAGCTTATAACCAGTGGTGTAATAAGGGGGAGGGGCGGTCCACCCCAGGCACCATCTTGCGGGGGTGCCAGCATCTCTCCTCCTCTCCCCAGACACCAAGCACCCCCTCCTTCCAATCTCCCCGACCCCTCTCACAAAATCCTGGTGGTCTAGTGGGCTGAGGAGGGGGGCTGTAACAGGCCCCACCCCCCCAGCTTAAGAACCCTGCATCCCTGACACCGCCCTCCCATACCTTTCATCGAAAATCATGCAGGAGGGATGCCCACACCCTTCTGCCTTGAAGGGCCACGTCTTCATAATGACAGCCCTTCCCCCACCTGGTGCATCCTGGATGCACTGGAAGGGGCCTAAGGTCCTGATTGGCTCAGACCTGTTCATGTGTAAAGTTCGTAAGTATGTATGTGGATTGTAGTATTTTCTTCTTTAGCCTTGGCTATGCCTACTAGCAATGTATAAATCTTCTTGACAAAATGATAATGGGTTTTAATAACAACCCCAAAGTGCCCTGTGAGTAGCTACAATTATACGATTTGTAAATTTTGCTGTGCAAGTGAAAAGGATTTCTAGTGTGTATAAGACTACAATCACACCACAAAGTGTAAAGGGATTGCCAAAGTCAACAGAGAATGTGATCTGAAATATATTGTTCTGGTAGTAGTGGTTTACAATACAAAAGAATTAGAATCATTCTTGTTGGAAATAGTCAAAATAGTAGAAACCAGCTGTGTGTGTAATAAAAGTGCCAACTGCCATCTGGTGGAAAGATGCAGTAATTCATCCCTGAAAGAGGCTCTAATACTTTCATTATTGCAGAATAGCACCATCCAAAACTACAAATCTTCTTCTCCTCCACCCCCTCCCCCAAAGGTATTCTGCAATACATTTCAGAAAACTAAACTTTTACAAGTTACTCAATGTACTGAAACTGATACTAAGATATATCTATAAAATAACTTAAAGTATTATGAGAAGTAAAAATTCTGTTTAAAATCATAGCTTTCAAAGTCATTTCTCGCACACGCTATAAAAGATGTTTAAGGTAAATAAAACTGTTTATTTAAGTTGAATAAAACTGATAAACACAATTTGTTGAACTTTTGTAAATGCTTTTGCAACACATTTCACAGAGCAGTAGGTTGCGTTCCCCGGGCCTTACCTCAGCATTCCTGAGGCCCTTGCAAAGTACTATCATCTTTTTTTTTTTTAGAGATCTTTTTATTAGGAGCTTAAGTTTATGTATTTATGTATTATGTAAACCGTTTAGTTTTAAACGGTATAGAAATTAAAAATAAATAAATAAATAAAATAAAAATAAGTCAACATTACAAAGAAAAGGCAATATACATCAAACATAAGAGGCAAAATATACACCAAGTAAAACAAATTACTTCTCAAACAAAGGCCCAAACAGGAACTTCTTTAAAAAAAAAAAAATCTTTATTAATTTTCAAACTTTGACAGTGCAATACAATTAATTTAAACATAAACACTACTAATTTTTAAACTACCTTCTAATTTTTAGATAGATAGATAGATAGATAGATAGATAGATAGATATACAGACAGTCCCTTGGGTTAAGAATATGTTACATTTTTAAAGCTGTTCTCAAGTCAGATTTGGACGTAACTCAGAACTTGTAGATTTTAAGATTCTTGCTGCTTTCTTCTGCTCCCAGCTGACAAAAGGGTCATCCCTACCAGTGTCCCTCTAAAGTACAGCATGCACAACCACACACTGTTTTTAATATGGCCATGCATCCAGTGGCATAGTAAGGGTGAGTGGCGCTCGGGACGGTGGAAACCCTCCCCTGTCGCACACATGCCCCCTTCTCTTTCTCCGTACCTTTTTAACTTCTCTGGCATGAGCATGCCCACGTAAGTGTTGATGCGTTCTTTGATGTCACTTCATAGGCGCAGGTCCTGGATGTGATGGCAGAGAGAACGCCAATGGCAAAACGGAAAACAACCTCATGCCGGGGAAGTAAAAAAGATATGTGGGAAGGCAAGGGGCATACGCGGCAAGGAGAGGAGCGGGGGGCAGAGAGGAGGATGGGTGCTGCACTCAGGGTGGACCGGTCCCCCTCCCCCCGCACCTCCCTTATTATGCCCCTGCATGCAACATTCTTGAATCTGCTGAAGGAAAAGTGTAGGAGTCTATGCCACTGGAAATTCTGCTCAGTGAAATCAAATGAAGCTGCAGCTGCGTTCTTAAGTATGAGTCGTGCTTAAGTCAGGCATCTGTAATTCGGGGACTGCCTGTAAACTCCCCGCTTATTCCTCAGCAAATGAGCAATGAATGTCCATAAACAAATTCTACGAGCAATGAGTAAGAAAGGTTTCCTATATATGCATTCTCATTTAGCCAGTGTCTTGTTATGCTGTGCAATTACATGCTGCAGTGAGACTACTTCTGCTACATTTGGAATTGAAAATACTTATATTTGAATAATTGAACATTCTACACCTCTGTGACACAACTTAACCTTTTTCCTGACAAAAAAAACAAACGGTGCAATGATAGACTTTGGAAAGCGCATTTAGGGGCTTATCCCCGTTTGTGATTTTCTTACCACCCCAGTTGGTTCTGAGCACCTCTGTCAGTTCAAAGATCTAAAAGTTTACAGTGGCCTGTTTTTGTTTAGTTTGGAGTGCTATTTTCTTTTTCATTTCAGCTATAAACCAAAGTTTTGTAATTCATTTATAGGCAGGTGGAACAGTCTTCAGTTTCCAGACAGAAGCCAGAACGAGACATGTTGCATTAAGACAATATTTACATAAGACGTTGCTCTCTCAAATGTGCTCCAGTCTATTAAGCAACTAGATCCCCAAGTCTCATGGTATTTCAAGAACCAACCAAGATTGCATCTTCTTCCAATAAGCATGCAGCTTAAGACAGGTCCCAACACACGCCCTTGAGAAACTACCTCATCAAGGTAGAGCAAAGAAAAACAAAGGGGGAGAGCTGTAGTGCTCAATCTTTTTATTCACACAAGACTCAACACGTATGTGTTTCGGCCATAAGGCCTGCCTCAGGAGTCTACAACAAAATGATGCAAAACATAAAAACCATATAAGTACAAAATTAAAAGAATATATAGTAAAACATATAATAAGAATGAGACAACATTTTTATAAAAACAAAAATATAATGCCATTATATTAAACACATCCCAAACCTTAAGCTTCCATATATAAAAAAATTAAAATGAATATAAACAAACAAACCACATACATCTTAAGAGAGATTCTGAAAGCATATACAAGAAGCAAAAAGAGAGAGAAATAAAGAGGAAGGAAGGAGGGAAGCATAAAGAGAGGAAAAAGGGGGAAGGGGAGGGGAGGAAAAGTATGATAGGGTCTGGCAGAAGTAAGATACCAATGATACATTAATTTAACGCCATTCTCTTGAAAATGAGTAGCTCTATTCAAGCGCACTATGCCATTTCCCCTGCCTTCCAATCATGCTGCTTATATCGAGTACCTAGATCAGCTTCCCATTTAGCTCTGAGACAGATCATGGGGTAGTTTGTCCCTAAGATAATAATACAGCGCTGAAGTTAGTTTATGAGTATGACAAAAATCTTCACATCTTCCAGGAAAGTGTTTTCCCCATGTGACAACATCCTTAATAGATTTCAAAATAATTACTTGAAATGGTGTACTGGCCATGTTAGTCCACCTTCCAAGGTAATATATAGAAATAAAATAAAAAAGCCGAAGGAAATAGGGTAAGACCTTTTTTTATTGGACTAACTCAATGCATTTTATGATGAGTTTTTCAAGGTAACCTTTCTTCATCAGATCAGAAGTAAGCAAATGTTGGCAAATATCAGTATATATAAGTTTCAAGTTTATTAAAAAAAATTTTCAACCGCCCAATCGGCCTTCTAGGCGGTGAACATTATGTTAAAAACATATATGGGGTAACTATACATCCTTTAAAACAATAATCATTATTTAAAACATTTAAAAACAATACCAAAACAAACAGGAACAAAAAAAGGGAAGAAGGATAGAACTACAATTTATCAGGTAAGAAAGGAAAACAAGAAAGCATTTCAGTCAGTGGCATACCGAGGGTGAGAGGCATGCAAGGTGTGGCGCCCCTCCAATGACCTTCTTCTCCACGCCCCCATCTATCCCTTCCCCACCCCCTCTTACCACGCTGCATGCCCCTTTCCTTCCCCTGTACCTCTTTAACATTCCTGGTGCGAACTGCAACCCCAACCTACTGCTCTCACTAGCATCAGCTCTTCCTCTGACATCACTTGCTGGGTGAGGGTTCAGGAAGTGACATCAGAGGAAGAGCCACCGCTGGCGCAAGCAATAGATTGGGGTTGCTGCACACGTCGGGAACGTTAAAAAGGTACAGGGAAAGGGAAGGGGCACGTGGTAGTGGAGGGCGGGGTAAGAGCGGGGGGGGTGGTGGAGAGCAGGACAGGTGCCGGTGCCCGCACCAAGATGGCACCTGGGGTGGACTGCTCCCCCAGCCCCTCCTTATTATGCTACTGATTTCAGTGATAGTGTCACCTTGGCCTAAATAGCATCCAAGACAACTCTTATAAAGGAAATGATGAAGGTTTGATAAAGTGTGTGCTTCTGAAAGTTAATAAGGTACCACAGAGACTGAAAAAGTGTATTGTTCTTTGCAGAATTAAGGCATATGACTGTGAATGAGCTACTAGACACCAGGTACAAAATAATTAGATAATCTTGTCTATGAAGGTGAGCAGCTTTCACAACAAAGCAATCTGAAAACACCCTGGGTAGTTAAGAGAGGCTAATTGGCAAAAGTTTTTAATGGAAAAGATTGGATAGAAAGAAAAATCTGAGTTATTTCTTCCAAGAAGGATGGATTAGAATATACATACAGTATATGAATCTTTGAGACCCAGGGTACACATTCAGGGGAAAATTCTATAATAGGTGCCTAAAGATAGGTGTCTAAATAAATAGATGCATAACTTAATTAGTAAATTGGCTTCAATTATGAGCTTTAACAAGTTCATAATTGGAAAAAATAAATTGGGTGATAGGCGCCTATCTTAGGTGCAATTCTACATAGGACAGCGCCCATCGCATGGCATCTAACGGTGCTTAACTCCAAAATAGACATGTTAAGGATGGAGAAGGATTTAGTTGCTACTAGGCGCAGATCTCTAAAGCAGTGGTTCCCAACCCTGTCCTGGAGGACCACCAGCCACTCAGGTTTTCGGGATAGACCTAATGAATATGCATGAGAGAGATTTCCATATAAAGGAGGTGACAGGCATGAAAATCTGCCTCTTATATTCATTAGAGCTATCCTGAAAACCTGACTGGCTGGTGGTCCTCTAAGACAGGGTTGTGAGTCACTGCTCTAAATGACTGTAGGCCTTTAAAACCTGGAGGAAAGGATCTAAACAGACATTTCCCATGTTCACTACATACATTAAGGGCCGGATTCTGTATAGGACGCCGGTTCTGGGCATCCTATACAGAATCAGGCCTACACCTACCCAAAGTTAACCAGATTCTGTTGCCGACGACCATGTTGCAGACACCGGTTACAAAATCGGGTTTAACATGCCCAACCTCCCTCCCCGGAACCCCCCCCCCAACAGTCCTCCCAAAGATCACTGGCAGGAGGGTGCCCAACTCCTCTTGCCGGACTCTCCAACGCCCTCCCCTAAGATTGCCGGCAGGAAGGTGCTCAACCCTTCCTGCTGACAGAACCTGCCCCCCCCTGATGATGGTGGCAGGAGGGTACCCAACCCCTTCTGCCGACCCCCCCAACGGCCCTCCCGAAGATCATGACAGGAGGGTACCCAACCCCTCCTGCCGATCCCCCAATGGCCCTCCCGAAGATCATGGCAGGAGGGTGCCCAACCCCTCCTGCCGCCCCCCCAATGCCCACCTAAAATCGCTGGCAGGAGGGTGCCCAACCCCTCCTGCTGGACACCCCCCCCTGAACCCTCCCACCCCAGAACCCCCCCTTGGGCATATCAGCAAGTTGGACCAGATAGCTCCTCGCACGTCCGGCCAGAAGGCCCGCCTCTGTCCAAATGAGGCAGGCCTGCCCCTCCCCTGCCCAACCCACAGGATCCTAGGGCCTGATTGGTCCAGGCACCTAAGGCCCTCCCGCTATAGGAGAGGCCTTAAGCGCTTGGGCTAATCAGGCCCTAGGATCCTGTGAGTTGGGCAGGGGAGGGGCGGGCCTGCCTCATTTGGATGGAGGCGGGTCTGCTGGCAGGACGTGCAAGCAACTGTCTGATCCAATTTGCTGGTAAGCGCAAGGGGGGGTTCCGGGGTGGGGGGCTGTTGGGGGGGTCCGGCAGGAAGGGTTGGTTACCCTCCTGCCATGATTGTCGTGGGGGCGGGTTCTGTCGGCAGGAGGGGTTTGGCACCCTCCTGCTGCGATCGCTGGGCACAGGGGAGACTCGTGGCCCTAGCCCCGGCCGCTATACTAATCATGGCAGGGAGATCCTTGCCACGATTAGGTACAGCGGCCATGTCTACTTACCATGTAGGCCAGCATTTTGCTAGCCTACTTGGTAAGCATCTCCCATTCTGCTAGGGAGATGTGTAGTGCTGCCTAGGTTCGCTTAAGGCTACTACCTAGCCTTAGGCGGGCTTGCGAGCTTCTCTAGGCTCCCTGGAGGCGCCTTCAATATAGGCGGCCTGCCTGGGGAGCATTTTTTATTATTATTATTTTTTTTTTTTTAAATGTGCCTCCTGATTGGCTGATTAGACAGCTGTAGTACGCCTACAGCTGCCTACAATCGGGAGCACTTTGCAGAATCAAGGCCTCAGTATCCAGAGGCCCATGTTGTACCTTTAGCTCATTTGAAAATGTAACATCCTCAGTGGGATCTCAAGTTCCAATGAAATCAGTAGTACCAAGCTCTCTCTGCCATACTATAGCCACTTTATTGGCTTCATCTTCTCCTAAGTTGGTGGATGCACATACCTAGTCTAGCCGTAGATAAGCCTATTGCATCATGGCAGAATTAGTTAGATGCCTTGATACTGAGGATGACAAGAACAAAAACACTGTGGAGAAGATGATGTTCAAGATGCAGGCTTTTATTTGAAAATATAATCCAAATAAAACACATGGAGAAATATCTAGGACCCAGAGCATTGGGAACTATGCACCCAACACGGTCCGTGTTTCGACGAAACTGTCTTCTTTAGCAGTCCTATAATTAATAATATAATAATTGAAGGGTCTAATGGAGTGAAAAATTAATAAAATTGCAATAAATGATGTGGATTCTCATACTACTTATAAAAGGTGACTGGTGTCAAAAGTGTATTAGTGTAATACAATCTGTAATATATGCATGTGATAAAAATGTGTCAAAATGTGAAAAAACTTCTAATATTCAGCAGGAGATAGCCGGTTAGTTCTGCTGAATATTCATGGTTAGTGGCTAGCTGCTAGCCAGCTATGATGTGCCTATTCACATGCTAGCCAGATAAATTTAGCAGTCAAATCATGCACAAATAGCAAGCCTATCTTTGGCCATCATTAGTTTAACTGGTCAGCACTAAATGTTGATTTAGCTGGTTAATAGTTGCCAATAAAGGGAGGATATTCCATGCTGGTCACCAGAAATGACTTGGTATTGAATATCTGTGCTCACCACTGACCAGGAGTCTGAATATCAGCCCCTTCTGTGTTTAACTAGCTCTTTGACTGGAATTGATGCAAGCAACCTCTGCTTAGGTAATTGTGGCTGTAGTGTGAGCTTAAATACTTCAAGGGCCTCTTCCCTCTGGATGACTTGACTCTCAGCGGTTGGAGGCTTCTTCATGGAAGATTTTCATCTGGTCTACACAGAAGTGGATAGTTTCTGTGCAGAGTCTTTTTTTTCTGAGCCACTCCTAAGAGCAATTTCTTTTCGGCATCCAAATGCTCCCTCTACATCAGTGTCTCTCTAACTGTATGCCACAGCAAAGTTGTGTGCCCTGAAGAGATTCCGGGTGTGCCACGAGAGATTCCAGAATGTTACTTTAGTTTTAAAAATTCCCTTCAAATTTATACACTAGAGTAGAAGACATGTACATCGCATACACAAGAGTCAGTCTATGTTATGAGCGTCTGTGTGCTTAAGGATACAACTGCCCAGACAAGCATAATTCTTTGACGTGATTTGTCCTTAAAAACTAACGGCAAATAATTTTTTTATATGCAGCAGTTATCCTAACTTGAGCAACAAAGCAATCAAGGCTTTCTTACCATTTGGATCTTTTCTTTACGAACTTAGATTTTCAGCTCTGACAGAAATTAAATTTTTTTTAAAAAAAGAGAACGACTGCAGATGGTGGATGATGAAATGTGTATTTGCTTGTTGACTATCGAGCCATGTTTTGAGTTAATTTGCACTCAAAAAGAAGCACAGCCCTCACATCGAATAGCAATTCTGTTCTATCTACTTTCGTTTCAATGTTGTTACATAGCTTACCCATACATAGCTTAAAGAACTTTAAATAAATAACTCTCAAATTTAATTTTTTGTTGGTTTTGCAATTTCAATTATAACGTGCCATGAAAAACATTTGCTCCGTTTAGTGTGCCAGAGCTAAAACAATGTTTGAGAGACACTGCTCTACATCATTTGAGATGGCCTCTTCAGACTCTTGGTGACATTTGTATCACAATAATCACAGTCCTTATATATGCTGTGCATGTCAAAATTCAGATGTTTTTATGCCACATTTTGGGCAAGCCTAAAAAGAAAAATAACAGAGCTATAGTTATCAACAGATATACATAAAAAAATCAAAAAGTTTAGCCTAACAAGATCTATTACACTCTAGAGCAGGGATCTCAAAGTCCCTCCTTGAGGGCCGCAATCCAGTCGGGTTTTCAGGATTTCCCCAATGACTATGCATTGAAAGCAGAGCATGCACATTGATCTCTTGTATATTCTTTGGGGAAATCCTGAAAACCCGACTGGATTGTGGCCCTCAAGGAGGGACTTTGAGACCCCTGCTCTAGAGTCATTGGACTTTGTTCTTTATAGGAGCAGATATGTATATCGTAAGTTTAACTATGCATGAGGTAGTATCGATACATGGTGTCCAGACACTATGTTATGAGCTCTTTAATAAATGTAATTAAGGAGCTTGATTTCAGCATTCTTCTTCAACATTTTACAAGCCTACTGCCTAGGCAGCATAGTAACCAGCAGTCGCAAGCTAAGTCAACATTTTTTCATAATTCAGTCTTCATTATTAAAATGGCAAATTGTCAAATGTATTACTCTGTAATCAGGCCATGGCTCTGCACTAGGCAAACAGACCTAAGCTATTATCGGAGCCAGCTTTAGCCTATTAAAGCCGGCTTTGTTACAATTAAGAGGATTGCTCAGCCTTTGTTGGCAGTTATAATTGCTGGCAATAAGAGGTTATTAAAAATAAGCACTCCTACCTGTTGTGTACTTTCATGAAGTCATTGCTACTGCAGGTTTATCATATGCATGCATCATAAATGCAAAGGTTCAATTTGTCAATTTAAAAAAAAAAATTAAAGAGTTAAGAGAATTAGCGCACCTTAACTGCTAACACAAGGCCAAGCTGTTAATGCAGTTGCTTGCCTCTTAGCACAAGCTAATTTCCATATTAAGGGGCAAATTCTATATATGGTGCCAAAAAATCTGTGCCAGCTAAAACTGTGCTTAGTGCAATTCTCTAAAAGGTATGTGCACCTAAAAGAATCAAGTTAAGCGCCAGTGCATTGCATAACTATCAGGTGCACCCATTTAGGCCAAAGAAAACTAGGTCTAAATTAGAGAATGTCACGGGGACAAATTTTTTTTCTGAACTCATATTCCGGTCTCCACGAGTTCTTTTCCTGCCCCTGCCTCATTCCTGCAAGCTCTGTCCTCATCTGCACAAGCCTCAAACACTTTAAAATCATAAGTAGCAACATTCTAGAGCTCAGATTGTGATGTCATAATGCCTCATTCCACCAATGCCTAAGCTCCGTCCTCATCTGCACAAGCCTCAAACACTTTAAAATCATAAGTAGCAACATTCTAGAGCTCAGATTGTGATGTCATAATGCCTCATTCCACCAATGCCTAAGCTCTGTCCTCATCTGCACAAGCCTCAAACACTTTAAAATCATAAGTGTTTGAGGCTTGTGCGGTTAAAGCAAAGCTTACAGGAATGGGGCAGGGACAGCGACAGTAACAAAACTCGCCGGGCCAGGCCGGGGAACTTGAGTGCCAGCGGGGATGGGGAAAAATTTGTCCCCATGTCATTCTCTAGTCTAAATACCTGCGCCTAACTTGTGTGTAGATTTGGTCTATTCTATAACAGTGTGCCTAACTTTTAGGAATGCCCACAATCCACCCATGCTCTTCCCATGGCCACACCCCCTTTTCAGACTGGCGCATTTGAACTGGCGTACAGCACTGTACAGAATATATCGACCGAGTTATGGTTGTAACTTTTAATTTGTGCCAATTAGCATCTATAAGGTGTTAATTGTCAATTATCAGCGCCGATTAAGCATGTTAAACAATTAAGCTGTACATGTAAATAAGTTGTGCGCACTGATTTACGAGTACAACGGAAGGCACTATATGCAGAATTTGGGAATAACTATATAGTGTGGAATGGAGAGGGAAAATTCCCTTAGCCTAGTATCTAATCTAATCCTTAGGTTTGTATACTGCATCATCTCCACATTCGTAGAGCTAGGCGCGGTTTACTGGATGGTATAGCACCTAAACTGCAACACCCTCCGTACATCATCAATGTTAAACTGCCTACTAGAGCATCCAACCCATTATATTCCTTCTTCAGCCATACCGTCTGTAACACACAAGTTAATGTATTCCTCATATACAATGTTGAACTACCGGTAGTCTCTTGCTGTACATGCTTCGAGTTAATCAAACTATATGTGAAACTACCTTGTCTCTAGAATTGATGAACTATTGTCTCTAGAAGATGAACTATTCGTAGGTTATAAATCCCCTTTCCGTACCTGCTAATTTAGGATGAACAACGGAATTAGACGAATACCACTGTAGCCCATATTGCTTTAATTGTCTTTATCTCGTTTGTTTAATTATTGTGTATGTTACCTTGTAACCAGTTCTGAGCTCTCTTTGAAGGAGCTGATGGTTGGGTGTGAGGTATCCTTGAAGGATACTACTGAAACAGGATATTTAGGGTGCCCAAGTAGAGAGGTTCCATTAATGGTGAAAGAACGCCAGGAGGGAAGCTTAGTAAATCTATGGCGTTCAAGCTGGTAGAAATCTGGAATAAACTCTCTGACTCTGTAAGATTGATAGGTCAGCTACAACAGTTTCGGAAAGATTTAAAAAGTTGGCTGTTTAAGCAATACCTTAGAGGCTCACCTATCTGAAGTGTGTATTAGTATCATATTTTATATTTCTAGTTTTTCTGTTAGGGTTTATACTTTGTTATATATTCTGATCTAAATTTCTTGTAAACCAAGTCGAGCTCCTTCGGGAGATGACCTGGTATATAAACCGAAGATTAGATTAGATTAGGGTTTAAGAGGAAGGCAGAATAAAAGACTCAGATTTTCCCTGTCTTCTCATTAGTCTGTAGTTACAAGGAAAAAACACAATTTGAAGTGTCTGTATACTAATGCTAGAAACATAAAAAAATAAAATAGGAGAGTTAGAGTATATAGCACTGAATGATGAGGTAGATATAATAAGCATCTCAGAGACGGAGGACAATCAATGGGACACTGTATTACCTGGGTACAAATTATATCACAAGGATAGAGTAGATCAAATTGGAGGGGGGTTGCGCTATATGTTAAAGAGGGAATTGAATCTAATAAAATGAACATTCTGCATGATAGCAGTGTGGAATCCATATGGATAGAAATTCCATGCGTGAAGGGAAGGAATACAAAGGTAGGGGCATTTATTTTATTTTTTAGGCTTTTATATTTGAGTCTTTTATTCTGCCTTCCTCTTAAACCCTCCCGGCTTTCTTCACCATTTTTGGAACCTCTTTACTGGGTCTCCCTAAATATCCTGTTTCAATAGTATCCTTCAAGAATACCTCACACCGAACGCAAAGGCCAACTGTTGGCTTTCCCCTGTATTTCAGTTTAAAAACTAGTCTATCTCCTTTTTAAACGTTAGCACCAGCAACCTGGTTCCAACCTGATTAAGGTGTAGTCCATCCTTTCAGAACAAGCTCCCCCTTTCCCAAAAGGTTACCCAGTTTCTACCAAATCTAAATCCCTCATCCCTGCACTATCATCTCAACCATGCATTGTGATTTCAGAGCTCTGCCTGCTTTAGTATCGTTGAAGAGGACTTGGTAGGTACAATCGCTGAGATAAGAGCATAACCAGTTGTATACTGTATCTGTGATACCAAGATTGCTGAGTCTGTGGAGTAGTAGGTTATAATCTATTGTATCGAAGGCCAAGGTCAAGGTCAAGTGAAAAAAATAATATTGATTTATGATGATCTAAATAATAGATTACTGTTGTGGTAAGGCCAATTAATGGTTGTTTCTGAATCTGTTTTGGTGTGGATGTAAGACATTTGTTTTTCCAATGAAACCAGATAGATGAGAAAATACAATTTTTTCTGCAACTTTTGCTTGGAAAAAGAGATTAGCAATTGGATGATAGTTTATGCATTCAGCTGTTGGGAGATTTTTATCTTTTAATTTTGGGTGGACCAAGCCAATTTCGATGCATAGGTTACAATGCCACTTTAAAGTCCTCTCATAGCACCTCTTCTGGACTTCGTGCTATGTACTTGAAAATTTTCATTCAAAAGATTTCCTGGAAACTGGAAACAGTTGAATGCTAGAGGACATTACTCACCTACGCGGGACGTAGATTGCCACATCCACGAAACTTTTTGGAGAGACTAATCGGGACCCCTGAGAAAGACTTTACAGGTCGAAACATTGAGTCCTCTTCATTGACTTTAGCTGTGGATGAACTTAACAGTTTTGAAATTGTGGATTTACTGCTTGTTTTAATAAAGCCTTCATCAGTAACATCTGGTTCCACAGTCTTCTTTTGCTAGAGACGAATATAAAACTCCATGCACAGTCGAAAGCGCTTTGTATTGTATTCGCTGTTGTACTGGAAGCCAATATAATTGTTTAAAAAAACTGGAGTAATATGATCTTACTCAACCACAAGGATTTATATTTCATCTTAGTTAAACCAAGGTAAAACATGTTACAATAATCCAGTCTAGTCAATATCAATGATTGGACCACAAATCGAAAATGACATGATGGAATCATTGATTTCAATCTATAAAGAATATGCATTTGTGCATATCCTCCCTGAATAACCTTAAGGATTTGTTTCCCCATTGAAAGAATGGAATCCAAGTAAACACCCAAGACTGTCATCTTAGCAGTAGGTATGCGTGTGCTAGGATGTATGTGGTCTATTCAGCTAGCGGCAATGAATGTTTTTAAACACTGACCGCCATAGGCTGAATTAGATCCAGATATTCAGCACTAGCATTTATGCTGTTACCAAAGCTGAATATCTGTGCTCTGGCCAGCCTCTGCCTGTGGCCAAAATGAATTGTGGGCCAGTGCTATATTCAGTCTGCTAACAAATTAGCTTACCAGTTAGCAGGCTTAATATTGGGTAGTTATACCCTCTCAATCTAATTGGTGTTCCCCTCCAGAACTCCCCAATCCCCAACATAACAAACTCTTATCCCCTGCACAAGATTATCCCCCACTAGACCTCCCTTTCTGACCCCCCCCCCCCCCATACAAGCAGCACCCCCTTTTACCCAAAATCGGCCTCCTTCCTCAAGAAGGCCCCCATGACCCTATCTCAAAATGCCATTGCTGGTTTAGGAGTTTGTCTGGGAAGCCATGTGGTTTATTGAAAAGATCTTCTGTAGTCTTACCGCTAACATAGCCCATATAAGTGTTTATATATCCCAGAATGTTCAAGCCTCTATATTTTGATCCCTTAATAGAATCTGAGATATTGAGAGAATGCTTTAGACTCGTCTAGAGTGGTAACTCCTAATCCTAAGGGGCCCCAACCAGTCAGGCTCTCAGGAGATCCTTAATGCATATTTATGAGGTAGATCTGTCTGCCCTGCCTCCATTTTAGGTATGGCTTCATATTGAATAGGAGGGTGTTAATCCCTACCCGAGTTATTGAGTTTTTGTGTCACTGCAGATGAGCAGATTGTGTAGTGGACCAGCTTCCCTGGGCCTTTTTTTGAGACCACAGCTTCTTTTCTGGCACAGACTTGTATTCATATGCAGAGGAAGCCACGAAACAACTTTTATGAATTCAGTGGTCCAGTCTCAGGAAAACAATTTGAACTGAGAGTAGCATTGGTGGTTCCAAACGTGTCTGATTTTATTCACAGGAATAGAAATATTTACAAATTCCACATCTATGGGTAATTTATTGTGAAGTTACTATATCAACTTGTGCTAAGAAACAGCAGCAATAAATTACTCTTTTCCAACTTATTCTCCAGAGGAGAATATACAAAGGAAGAGCTCAAATTCTAAACTACAGTTTGAGGATTTCTCAGACCGAGCGCTGCTCCCTTTTACACTCAGAGCATTTCATATTTGGCATAAAAGTTTTCAATTCAGTCTTCCATGTGAAAAGTCTGGTGAAACCTCTCAGAAAACCAGGAAGATCTCTCAGATGGTGGTCTGGCAAATCTTCCTGGTATCTTTTATACTAAGCTCAGACCAAAGAGCTTAAAAGTAAACAAATTCACCACACTTGAAAACCAGCAGGACAGCAAAACAGACACCCCCTAATTGTATCATCTTGTGCACCCACTTTCCTGCTTCGCACACAAAACTGCATACAGATTATAGCAATTGCTAGATCCCTCACAGGTTTACTCCTTCTGATGTGCCTGAATAAAGTTGTTACTATGAGTTTAAGCCTTCTATATTAATGCTTTGCATCTAACTTGTCATGACTGGGATATGGTTATACTAGGCTACAATCTGTTCAGGAAAGACAGGGAAGGAATAAAAGGAGGGGGAGTGGCATTATATGTTAAAGATCATATTAAAGCCACACAATTAATAATCTATATATATATAAAATCGGAGGTATGTATGTGTGTGTGTATGTGTGTATGTGCCGCGATCACGCAAAAACGGCTTGACCGATTTGAACGAAACTTGGTATGCAGATCCCTCACTACCTGGGATGATATGTTCTGGGGGTCTCGCGGCCCACCTGCACGCGTGGGCGGAGCTACAAACAGAAAATCAGATTTCACCCATTCAAGTCAATGGAAAAAATGTAAAAAGCTGTGGGACTGCTTTGAACGTAAATTGGTATGCAGATCTCTCATTACCTGGGGTGATATGTTCTGGGGGTCTCGCGGCCCACCTGCACACGTGGGCGGAGCTACAAACAGAAAATCAGATTTCACCCATTCAAGTCAATGGAAAAAATGTAAAAAGCTGTGGGACCTCTTTGAATGTAAATTGGTATGCAGATCCCTCACTACCTGGGGTGATATGTTCTGGGGGTCTCGCGGCCCACCTGCACACGTGGGAAAGGTGGGTTCACCCAAGAATGTATATGTTCTTGCTCCTGGAGGTGAAACTAAAAATGTTGTTTATAATCAAGTTTTGTGTTAGTTGTATTGTATTCATTTTGTCAAATATTTCACATTGTAATTTGAATATTGTACTTTTTATAAAGCTGTAAAAAAATATTTTCATTCACCACTATAAAGTATCTTTATTTGAATCCATTTACAGTGTTATTGCTATAATTAAATACCCGTGCAACGCCGGGGCATCAGCTAGTAATAATAATAATAACTTTATTCTTCTATACCGCCACAATCTTGTGACTTCTAGGCGGTTTACATTCAAGAGAGCTGGACATTCAGCGAGTTACAATATGCAGATAGTCAGAGGAAAATACAGAGTACAGGAATTTTAAGAAAGCGAAAAGATAAAAATGCAGTTTGCTAAGAAATTTCCAAAGGACCTGTTTGGAAAAGGTCACGAATTACAAACATACAGCGAAAATTACAATATACAGTTTGTTAGGAATTTTTAGAAGGGACATATTAGATGAAAGGTCCCCAATTACAAAATACAGTTTGATTAGAATTTCAGAGGGGGCCTATTGGGAAAAACGAAACAAGAACAAAGTGTTCGGTGAAGATTTTTGTTTAGGTGATATATCTATCGAATAAGGCAGTTTTTATGTGTTTTCTAAAAGCATTGTACGTCAGTCTAGCTTTATTAATGTAGTTGTCTAGCCAGGATCTTGCAGGGTTTGGAAGAGGGACTGTGGGTCAATCTGGAAAGAGAGAATGGAAAATGTATTTACATTGGTGTGATATACAGGCCTCCTTCACAGATAGAAGAATTAGAGAGAGATTTAATAGTACACATTCAGAATATAGCTATACATAAGAATTGCCATACTGGGAAAGAACGAAGGTCCATTAAGCCCAGTATCCTGTTTCCAACAGTGGCCAACCCAGGTCACAAGTACCTGGCAAGATCCCAAGGTGTTACAGGGGAAGTATTACTAATAGGTGATTTTAACATGCCAGATATTGGTTGGGGTATCCCTATTGTGGGGTCTTCTAGAAGTAGGGAGATTCTAGATTCTTTACAAGGAGGACTGTTCTGTGTGGTTGGTGTGGAATGGAGCCATATTGGACTTAGTGCTTACAAATGGGGAAAGTGTTTGTTTCTTTCCCAATTATTTATTCATTTTCAAATTTACAATAAGTGTAACAATATATTCAAACAAATTAACAATAATTATATCACTTAATAATCATCAGTGGTACAAATTATATGTTCTTTTTTTTTTTTTAATTCTTTATTTCAAATGATATGTTCTTAACTCCCACCCTTTCTTATCATATAATCAATACCTTATACAATATGTAACATAAATTTACCCTTCCCTCCCCCCTCACAATCGAACTTATAAATTTAAGGGAAAAATAAATAAATAAAATGCCATCTAATCGGTACAATACTTTGTAAATGGCTCCCACATATCCTGAAATTTCTTGAAAGAACCACTCTGTATTGCTATAAATCTCTCCATTTTATAAACCGAGGCCGGCAGTTTTTTCAGCTTCACGGAAGGTAAAGGGAGAGAAGGCTGGAAACATGCTGGGCCACGAGGACTATCCAGAGCCTTGGCAGCAGGCCCTGAGAAGGGAAGTTCCCGGACCAGGCCGGGAACACCCCCCTCATGGCTGGCACCCAGGGCGGACCACCCCTCCCCCCCCCCACCTTGGTATGCCACTGCCGCTGGCTGACCTTTTCAATGTTTCTCAAGAGTCAGAAGTGGTACCAGAGGACTGGAGATGGGCAGATATGCTCCCTCTCAACAAAAGTGGAATTAGGAAGAAGTAGAGAACTACAGGCCAATAAGTCTGACTTCTCTGGTAAGTAAGAACATAAGAATAGCCTTACTGGGTCAGACCAATGGTCCATCAAGCCCAATAGCCTGTTCTCACGGTGACCAATCCAGGTCACTAGTACCTGGACAAACCACAAGAAGTAGCAATATTCCACGCTACCGATGCAGGGCAAGCAGAGGCTTCCTCCATGTCTTAATAACAGACTATGGACTTTTACTCCAAGAATTTATCCAAACCTTTCTTAAAACCAGCTACATTATCCACTTTTACCACAACCTCTGGCAATTTGTTCCAGATCTTAACTATTCTCTGAGTGAAAATATTTCCTCCTATTGGTTTTAAAAGTATTTCCCTTTTAAAACAGAGAATAGTGATGTTTCTGGAATCCAGAGGAAACATGGATTTACTAGAGGCAGGTCTTGTCAGACAAATCTGATTAATTTCTTGGGCTGGGTGACCAGATAATTAGATATAGGGAGTGCACTAGTTGTGGTGTATTTAGATTGTAGCAAAGCCTTTGACAGTGTTCCACACAGGTGTCTGATAAATAAACAGAGTGCCCTTAGTATGGTAACCAAAGTGATGGAGTGGGTCAGGAACTGGTTTAGTGGAAGGCAACAGAGGGAAGTGTTCAATGGCAACCACTCTGAGGATAGGAATGTTGAGACCTCATTTAGAACATTGTTTACAATTTTGGAGACCGCATCTTCAAAAGATATAAACAGGATGAAGTCGGTCCAGAAGAAGGCTACTAAAATGGTTGGTGGTCTTTGTCATAAGGTATATGAAGACAGACTTAAAGATCTCAATATTTGTACTTTGGAGGAAAGGCAAGAGAGTGATAGATATGACAGAGTGGTTTAAATTAGAGAATGACATGGTGACAAAATTCATCACCGTTCCCGTCCCCGCAGATAACCACGGAAAATAATCCCATGTCATTTTCTGGTGTCTATTTCAACCTCGGTCCTTCTACACCAGCATTCTTCAAAGCAAATCTTGCGGGTCAGTGGTTGTGCCCAATTATACTCTGATTCTTTCCTCTCTCCTTAAAGAATGATATGAAGATGGTTTCCCGTGGTTATCCGCAGGGACGGGAACGGTGATGAATTTTGTCACCGTGTCATTCTCTAGTTTAAATAACTATATGGCTTAAATAGACACGAGGCCAGTCTCTTTCAATTGATAGGAAACTCTAGAGTGAGAGAGCAAGGAATGAAGTTAAGAGGTGATAGGCTCAGGAGTAATCTAAGGAAATACTTTTTTTACAGAAAGGGTGGTAGATGCCTGGAATAATCTCCTGGTAGAGGTGGTAGAGTTAAAGACTGTGGGCTCCTTTTACAAAGGTGCGTTAGGGCCTTTACGCACGGAATAGCACACGCTAAAATGCCCCGCGCGCTAGCCGCTACCGCCTCCTCTTGAGCAGGTGGTAGTTCTTCGGCTAGCGCACACTATAGCACGCGCTAATCCGGTGTGTGTGCTAAAAACACTAGTGCACCTTTGTAAAGGGAGCCCTGTATCTGAAACCAAGAAAGCATGGGACAGGCACATGGGATCTCTTAGGGAGAGGAGGAGATAGTGGATGCTGTGGATGGGCAGACTGAATGGGCCATTTGGCCTTTATCTGCCATCATGTTTCTATGTTGCTTCTTATTTTTTCATTTGGATCCTTTTTTCATTCTCTAAAGGATGTTTTTCCACTTCACTTTGTAATCATGCCAGCTGTCGTTTTGCTCTTTTACCACCTTTGTTAATACATGGAATACAGCTGGTCTGGGATCCTTAAAAAATATATCCATGCCTGATTTAAAGTCCTTACCTTTGCCACCAATCATTTTAGCTTCTTTTTGACCATTTTCTTCATTTTATCAGTCGCCCTTTTGAAAATTAAATGCTGCTACAGCTCGCACTTTTGCACAGTGTTTCTCCATCTAAAAGAAGAAACAGAGCTTCAGGAAAAAAAATTATGCTATTAATTTATCCATTATAGCAGAGTTCACTGTAGCTATGCTTCTCTGTGTATCACATCATTTTGTCTGGATGAGTATCCAGCTCTAATAGAAACTAATTATTTCCAAAGTACTCAGTAAGAAATATACTCTTAAATGTAACCATGTACTGTTGACATTATAAATCTTGCAAACTTCTTTAATTGGCTAGAGAGCATTCTTTCTATTACTGACCTGTAGTGCATGGCTGAAAGGAAACTTCTGTTCATTAAACTGCCAATTTTTTCTCTCTCAGAAAGGTGGTGATAGTATAATGTTCACTTTTTCCCTGGATCATGTTAGCTCACACAGAGCCTCAAAGAACAGATTTTCCTTGCTTGTGGTTTGGCTTCTCAGTCCAAATGTAAACGAAAGACATGGCTTCTCGTTCAACTGGGTTTTCAAGAGAGAAGGACAGCACACTTTTCTTCGAAATGTCGCCATGCTCAGGAAACAAGAGTAGATGACTGTGATAGTAGCGGGATTCTTAATGAATCCTCTAGGGCCGGAGATCATACTTACATGACACACAACAGGAATCATGAGCCACCTCACTCCCTGGGAACAATACTGGAGGAAGCAACACAGGCGAAGAACTTTACAGGTCTGCCTAGCATTAATTTGTTAACATAAGAACATAAGAAGTTGCCTCCGCTGGGTCAGACCAGAGGTCCATCGCGCTCAGCAGTCCGCACCCGTGGCGGCCCATCAGGTTCATAACCTGTCAAGTGGTCCCTGACTCACCCTATAACCTATCACTACTTCTACCCGTACCCCTCAATCCCCGTATCCTTCAGGAATTTATCCAAACCTTCTTTGAATCCCTGTAGTGTGTTCTGCCCAATCACAACCTCCGGGAGTGTGTTCCTTGTGTCCACTACTCTCTGGGTGAAGAAGACCTTTCTGGCATTGGTTCTAAACCTGTCCCCTTTCAGTTTCTCCGAGTGCCCCCTTGTACTTGTTGTTCCCCACAGCCTGAAGAATCTGTCCCTGTCCCTGTCCCTGAAGAATCTGTCCCCTGCCTTTCAGGATCTTAAAAGTTTCTATCATGTCTCCTCTAAGTCTCCGCTTTTCCAGGGAGAACAGCCCCAGCTTTTCTAGCCTGTCGGCATATGAAAAGTTTTCCATACCTCTTATCATTTTCGTCGCTCTTCTCTGGACCCCTCAAGTATTGCCATATCCTTTTTGAGGTACGGCGACCAATACTGGACACAGTACTCCAGATGCGGGTGTACCATTGCACAATACAGCGGCATGATGACTTCCTTCGTCCTGGTCGTTATACCCTTCTTGATGATACCCAGCATTCTGTTCACTTTCTTTGAGGCTGTCGCACATTGCGCCGATACTTTCATTGTTGTATCCACCATTGTTGTACATGAAACAATAATGGCACAGTTCAAGAGTGCTGAAGAATACCAGCCCTCTTTCAGATGCAGACCTTCCAGTAAACAGCAAGGAAATATGTGTTGCAGATATTGTCCACCTGCTCTCACACATGACAGCGAGTCCTCAGTTTCACTAAATTCAACAGTGTGCAAGTAATTATAAAAGGGAGTGCAGTTCTGTGGGACACAGCCAAGAATTCCCAGTGCTGACCCACATTTCATTGGGCCAAATACATCCAGACATTTGGCCATTTTTGCAGCTCAGGAATTTTTTGTAATAAAAGTTCAGCCAAACGAAAACTAAAATCAGGGTGCTAAACTGATCTACAGATATGGTTAAATTCAGTGCTGAAAGTGATACGACTTAAACCTATATGTTTCTGTGGCAACACAATCTTTCAGAACTAACATTTAGATCCAGCAGCGATGTGACTGAACATCACGAAGTGTAGAACATTACCACTATTTCACAGCACCAACCTTTGAGAACACCTGCAATCGGGTCTCCTGAAGCAGAGATTGAAACGCGGCCACGTTGGGACTCCTTAAGCCAAACTTTAAAAGCTAAGTGAACATTAATACATCCAATGAATATAGTGATGGCTGTTCTTTGTTAAAAAAAAGAGAAGATATTATTTTTAATATATTTGAAGCACTATAAGAATTTTAAACTTTACAAATATCTCTCAGAGTCTTGAAGTGTGATCTCAGATTTATGAAGGTGCAATGACTGGAAGGTGAACTCTTTTTTTAGGGAGGTTTAGCAGCCTTCCCTTCAGAGTTTCATGTCTCTGAGCATTTTATACATCCAATAGATCATACTTTATAGACTATGGGGCTCATAATCGAAAGAGAAAAATGTCCAAAAACCGGCCTGTCGGCACTTGGACGAACATTTCTCAAAAACATCCAAGCGCCGAAAATAAAACCGGGTTTTGGACGTATTTCTAAACGACCTAGGCCTTCATAGTGCCGCTCAACATCCAAAGCTAAACGGGGCGTTTTGGGAGGCGTGTCGAGGGTGGGAGTTGGGTGGGACGTGGGCCGGCTTAGACTTAGTCGTACAGCATGTATAACCGAAAGTTATATAGCCCACGATCGATGGAACTTGGACGTTGTGACTTAGACCATGTAAACCAAAGTCAGACCTCCACTATATATATGTTCAAATTAGAGAATGACACGGGGAAAAAATCTGTCCCCGTCACCGCCCCGTCACCGCCGATCCCTTCACCGCCCCGTCACCGTCACCGCCATCCCTTTCACCGCCCCGTCACCGCCACTGCCATCCCATTCACCGCCCCGTCACCGTCCCCGCTGCATCCATATAAGCCTTTTTCCTTTCACTCCCTCCTTCCAATTTGAGCCGGGAACACTAGCGATCGCACGGTCCCCGCGGCCACTACCTGCCTGCCCGGTCGATCCTGATGTTTGGCCGGCTCTCTCCCTTCTCCTCACCTTGGTTTGTGGGTTTTCTTTTTCGGCAACCTGCGCGCTTTCCCAGGGAGCCGCACACGCGCGGCTGCTCAGTGTTCGATCTTCTGCTCTGCTGCAACTTCCTGTTTCCGGTTGCGTCAGAGCAGAAGATCGAGGCTGAGCAGCGGCGGGTGTGCGCGGCTCTCTGGTAGCGTGCGGGTCGCCGAGGAGGAAGATCTGCGGACTGGGGTGAGGAGAGGGGAGAGAGCTGGCTGGACACTGGAATCGATTGGGCGGGCGGGTGTGAGCTGCGGGGACCGCGCGATCCTTCATGCCTCACTGCGGGGGACAAGACCATTCACCGCCCCGCGGGCGGTGAATGGCCTTGTCCCCGTCGCCGCAGCGACTGCTAGTTTTCTTCCCCGTTTTCGGCGGGTGACCCGCGGCTAAAATGCGGTGGCCGCGGGTAAACCGCCACCGTGTCATTCTCTAGTTCAAATCACAATAGTTCCTCAGAATGCCACACAATAAAGTAGTGTGGTAGCCATCCTCACTGGAACATTTTTTTGTGAATATTGAACTAATTTGCAACTTCTTGTTATGTCTTGTAATAAGTTATAAAAATTTATAAAGTGTCAGTGCATTATTTATAAAGCATAATGGTCTCTATAGTTCTATTTAGTGCATAGTAAATAACTTAGCTTTAAACCGGGTCTGCCTCATTCCCCACCGACGCGTTTCAAAATTTTCTTCAGGCTCGGGGACAGAGAGAGCTGAAAAGAATAAAATTACATCAGTAAACCGGTACAAAAGAGTATAAGTTAAAAAGTACTTATAAAAGATAAGGTATTTACCAGAACTATCCGGATTTTTAGCAAACGCTAAGTCTCTATGTTGATTGCTGGAGCAGTAGCAGTAAGATGGCCGCGGCCATCAAAGTGGAACTAATATAGTCACCCCCTCTAACATGTGACCCGTCCTAACCAATGAAAAAACAGACCATACAAAGTAAGGCAATGCTCAAAAACTTAAAGCCTCACCAAGTCAGTATAATGAATATGGAAATGAAAATGAATATAAAAATAAAACCTAACTATATAGCAGCTGTCATCCAATCACTGGTGAGGTTCAATCCATGAGGGCTCATAGTATTCAAAATAAACATCCAGCGAAGTTCTTTGATATTTAGTTTATATTCTGTATTACCTCCCTCCCACCCTGTATATACAGAATCTATGATTCACCATCGCAAGTCAGCAATTTTGTGTTTGAATAAAGACCAGTGGCGGACCAAAGGTGCCGTTTCAGCACCAGTGTGAACCCGCAATTTGTGTTCATTTAACCTGATTTTCATGGCCCGAGTGGTGCGACCTATATATAATTTCGGACAAGGACATATAATCATGTAAATAACATGAGTGGAATTACAATCAGTTTTGGATTTAGCATGATAAACTTGTCCTGTCAGCGGATGTTCCCAACTTTCTCCTGTAAGAGAAAACTCGCACCATTGGCACTGCCCACAAGTATTATTTTGATATCTTTGTGCAAGTTTGCAATTAGACCATGTAAAACATGGTCTAAGTCACAAAAACCCACCTAAACTCACCAGATAAGCACTGAAAACACATAACACAGACCCCCACACACTACCCCAGTGATCACCAACCCCCCCACCCCCATAAAAATATTATTCACAACTTTATATTTCAGCCTCCAGACCATCATCACCTGGCCGCCTGCCATAGGAAAGCCTAGTCGTCCAGCCCAGAGGCAGCTTAAGTCATCTTGGGGGTGGGTTAGGGACCCATAGAGAAGAGGACCCATGCCTATAAGCCCCTGTAATCACTGCATTGATACTTAAACATGTGCACTACCCTATACACCCATAAAACCCTTTTGTACTTGCATATAAGTGGCTCCTGAAGCCATTAGGGTAGTAGATAAGTGGGTCTAGGGGATTCTGGAGGTGGTTTGGGGGGCTCATCATGACCTATAAGGGAGCTGTAGGGAGGAGAAACCATGGCACCCTTTTTGTGATGTTCACAGCAGTGCCCTGTAAGGTACCCCACTATTTAGGTGGCATGTCTGGGTGTTCAATCCATCACTTTGCAGAACCCTCCCACGTCCAACAGGGCTTGTTCTAGGCGTTTTGGACTTGGACGGAAAGTTGGAAAGAAATGTGGTATAAAGATGGACGATTTAGCGGCTTGGACGATCAGATCGGCAGGACGTATAATTAGACGATTTTCGAAAGTAAAAAAAAGTTGGACGTATCTTTCAAAAATGTGTCTTAGGCTCTTTTTAACTTTGGACGACTTGCGAGATGGACGTAAATGGACTTAGACATCCCTTTCGATTATGCCCCTCTATTTTTCTATCGAAGTCAGTTTTTTGTTGGATTTAGACCTCTTTCTGGCTTCTTATTATTATACCAATAGCCCTGATCCACTCATAAGGAAATGAAAGATGGATGTTTGGCAGAAAGTGAAGGAGAGAAAACCAGCAAATGGATAAGGTGGCCTTGGACACACAGTTAAGAGCACAGACAGAATTGGGATTGGGAAAGATGGTTTGAAAACCAAAATCACCAGACAACAAAGGTAGGGGATTTTATTTTCAATCTAGTGATTGAATTGTGTCAGTTTTGAGAAATTACACCTGCTGTCTATATTTCGCACTGTTAAGGAAGAAATGCATTTGTTTCTATTTCTCTGGGGTTGTACTGCATGCAGAGTATTGAATCTTAGGGTTTCGTTTATATATTTTAGTACTTTTAGTTTGTAGTCCCGTATTTGCATAGGGGTTATCTGTGTTCTGGTAGGAATGAATTTTGAGAAGCATATGTACAGTGTGCTTTGTGTAATTTAATTTTGTGGATAACCATTATGTGTTGTTAATAAGATTATATTGTGTGTGTATATATGAAAAATAAATGGAAAAATGGTATTACAATTAGTACTATTATGGGGGCGGCATCTGGGGTGGAGCTTGTGCCCCCCCCCCAAACAAAAAACATTCTGCTGCCTATGTCTCAAATACAACTCATATCTAATGGGATCCATCAGTGATCAAGATGGATAAAATTATAGCACTCTCCCAGATCTACCTCTATACTCCTGAAATTTCACCTAAAGTCCAAGAAAAAGTCTCTGCTTGTTTGGCTAACATTGCTGCCTGAATGTCCTGCCATCATCTGAAAGTAAATATGTCCAAGACTGAGCTGCTCCTCTTTCCTCCTAAACCCTTTGCTCCTCTTCCTCCTCCTTTCTCCATCTCTGTAAACAGTATTAGTTGATGACCTGGTCGATGGCCTAATGACTGCATTTCTTGGCCTAATGACTGCATTACTTGGTGGTCCTGTTATAAAAAGATATGTTAGGATTAAAACAAATGTTGAAATCCATGTGAGAACAAGACAGTAAAGTTTCTGTAGGCACAGCAAAACCAGTGGAGAAAGATAGATTTATGGAGAAGCTCAATATACTTACCTGCAAGTGTGAAATAGAGTTGTACTGATATGGGATGCAGTTCTGCCTGAGTCAATGGAATACACATACTTTGTAACTGTAACAGAGACGAAATTTCTGTGATTAAGTAAGTCTTTATAAAAGGTCAAAGAGATAAAGTTGGGGGTGTTGGACTTCCTCAGATTCAACCAATCGACCTTCCGGAGACAAGAATTATAGAAGGAAAGGCATTTAAAAAGGAAGGAGGATGAAGAAAAGCAGAGAATGAAGAGAAAAAAATGAACAGCAGAAGTGCAAGAGATGATGGAGAGATAAGGGCTTGAAGTGGAACAAAGATACTGGGATGACATAGTGGAAGAACCAATGGAGGAAGCTCCTGTTGTTCTAGAAAAAGCTAGGAAGAGGTCAAAATATAATATTGAGGACATGGCCAACCTAGCACTTGCCAGTTTAAGATAGCAAACTGAACTGAAAAAGAAAGCAGAGGTTGCTACTGCTGCCGAGACTGATGTAGGCCTCATCACTCACTTAGATACTGCTTTGGTGATTGATCACAACAAGATGAAGAGGGCTCAGGCATGAATCATGAAAAAAAATGGATCTACAGTTTGAGGAGGAACTGCAGTAAAGTGGCATCAGTTGCATTTTCTTTGATGGTCGTCATGATGCTACCAGGGTCATGTTAAAGGCAGAAGAGAAGGCAAACTGTAGCCAGGTATGTTGAAAAAGGAACATTGCTGAGTTTGTATGGAGCCAGAAGGCAGATATCTCTGGCATTTAGTTATTGCAAAAGTAACTAACGAGAGCACTCATACAGATGATAATTTGGTTGCATTGCTGAGAGAAAAAAGAGCAGATAAAACGCTTCAAGCTTTTGGAGGTGATTTCTGCAATGTAAACATTGGTTGGGAGGGAGGAGTGATGCATTATACTGAGGGAAAACTAAAAAGGAAGCTGATGTGGATTATATATAACCTGCACACAGGTAAATTACCATCCAGGCACTTGGTGAATGCTTTAGATGACAAAACATTAAGGGACAAATTCTATAAACAGCGTAGGCGGCCAGCTGCTACCTAACCAGCTAATTGGGATGTATGTTTTCTTTATTTAAAAAAAAAAAAAAAAGCCTCCTGAAGCAGGCCACCTACATTGGAGGCACCTCTGGGAGCCTAGGGAGGCACGCAAGCCTGCCTAAGCTCGCCTAAAGCTAGTTGTGGGCATGCTTTGGCCCGGAAGTAGCCTTAGGCAGGCCTAGGAGGCCGTATGTACCTCCCTAGGCCCTTGGTAGACACGTACAATGTAGGGCAGCAAAATGTTGGCCTACATTGTAAGCAGACATGGCCGCTGAGCTTATCGCAGCAAGGGATCTTCCTGCCGTGATAAGTTTGCCTGCCTCCCCTGGTACATCGCTGGCAGGAGGGATACCCAATCTCTCCTGATGGAACCCTCTCACCCCTACCAATTCACAGTTCATTCTGGGATATAATGGGAGTGGCCTAAGATTCCAATCGACCAGATTAATTAAGCCACCTTCCATGGGCCACAGAGTGAGGAAGGGATGACTCAGCAGGAGCACAGGAGGAAGGGTGTGCTGAAGGCAGGATAAAAACTCTAGGCACAGATAAGGAGGCTGAGGAGAGAAAAAAAGGCCCTATGTCCTTTGCCTTCAGTTTATCTTGGAACCCTGCTGAAATTGTAACTTGGTCAAGCCTGGTCAATTGTGCTGTATTTTTGAAAGACAGAACCATAACTCTGGAATACCAGACCAGAAGCAAGTTGCTGTGCTGCCTTGTAAGAGACATATTAGAGCACCTTTCTTTCACTTCAGCGTCAAGACCATGTGAGATAGCTGCTGTCATCCCGATTGTGGAGGTCATTTATAGTTTGTTTTTTTTATCTCTTGGCATTTGGATTTCATTAATGGTTTATTTTTATCATTTGAGACTCTTGATGCAGGCACCATAGCCGAAACACAGACCGTGTCGAGTCCATGACGTGAATTTACCATGTGCCATATATCTATGTGACTGTTTTAGTCTATTTGCATATATAATTTATTCATTACTAATAAAGAGGGATTTGAAGACCAGGCAAACTCTGCTCTTTTTTGGATTTTACATATTAGAGCATCCCATGATCCTGCAGTCCAGTTCTCGCGAGACTCGTAAGTCCTGCGAGTACCGATGGCATCGGCATGCAGGAAGCAGATTGGGGCCGGGATGGAGATAAAAAAGATCTCTTCTGCCCTGCACCGCTTGCTGCGATTCAAGGCAGCAGCAATTCAGGCCATCCAACGAGGGAGGTAAGGTGGGGGGGGGGATGATTTTTTAAACTTGTGTAGGCCGCCCCAGTTTTGCAAGCCACACCCACTGGGCCATGCATAGGAAGTGGTGTCAACTGGAGAGACGACGGGGGTCGCAAGGAGCACATTGAAGTTCTTGTTGCTCATGGCGATGAACAACTAGAGGTACAGGGGGGGAGCGGTGAGGGCGCGGGGTGGAGACGAGGGCAGGGGATGAGCGCCACCGCTCCAGGTGCCTCTCACCCTCGCTATGCCACAGGAACAGATAGGAAAAATGCTTGAGTACCTGAATGTAAACCGCTTAGACATCCTCTGTTGATTGGCAGTACAGTGTTTCCTCACGAATTCACGGTTCGCGTTCTCGCTCATGCGCGATCTACTCCGACCGCCTGTTCCTGTAGTAAAGTCGGGCTACACCAATCAGGAGCTGCGTGTCAAAGCAGCTCCTGATTAGTGTAGCCCGACTTTACTACAGGAAGAGGCGGTTGGAGCAGACCGCGAGTGATTTTCTTCACCCGCTGGCGCTCCAGCTGCCCTCTCCTACCTCCCCTGCCTTTTGACAGGCAAAAAAACACATTTGCGGTTTTTCAGAATTCACGGGGGTTCCTGGAATGGAACCCCCATGAATTTCTGGGGAGTGCTGTATATAAATAACTAATAAACCCTCCTCCCGACTCACCTCTTCCCCCTGTCCCTCCCGACCGTTATTCCTTCTCAGTATATCATTATATACCCACTTAATGCTACAAGTATATATCACTTGGCAGTGCAAGGCAAATGTTTTGGTTCGTTTTGGGCTGTAGCCTATTTTCAGTCTTTTTCAATTTGTCTCATATATTTAAGTTAACAAGTTTTCTAATGTTTTTGAGAATTTTTTAACACGGCAAATCAACTTTATCTGTGCTAATTCACAGATTAATGCACGTTAAATTAATTTTGCATGCACTAATTTTTTTTTAAATGCTATTGAACCGAATACAGATTAATAAACATACGTCCCAGGATCTCTCTAACTGTGGAAATAATAAGCAGTGAAGGTTAAAGGCTGGGAATATTACATGGAAAATGTAACAGGGGCAATCACTGACTGTTCTGTTTGCTTGTTTGGTTTCTCTCTGTGCTTATTTTTTTTTCTGTCAGAGCTGGATATATTTATGTTCTCTTGCTTGTGTGTACATTTAATGCGCCAAAGCCTTGTAGAAGAGGATATGTCATCTAAACATTTCTTGGAAAGAAAAGATACAGAAGGAAAAGTTGAAAATGTGTTAGTGTTTCAAAAAGGATTTTGCAGCCAAAATATGCCAACCTGGGGTTCCAGATTTTAGTAACATGGAAACCTCTTCTTAAATGTATAAAAACTGAGCAGAAATATCTTAAGCAGCATAGAATCTGTTTTGCGACTTGGGATCTAACTAGGCACTTGGGACCTGGGTTGACCACTGTTGGAAACAGAATACTAGACATTGATGGACCTTTGGTCTGTCCCCGTATGGGAATTCTTATGTTCTTATGTGAGGCAAGTATAGAATAATCAAGCCATTGTGACATCACTGATGAGGCTTACTCGTAGGCATTGGTGGAATGAGGCTTTATGACATCACAATCTCAGCTTTGGAATGTTGCTACTCTTTGAGTTTCTGCCTGGTACTTGGGATCTGGGTTGGCCACTGTTGGAAACAGATACTGGACTTGATAGACCTTCAGTCTTTCCCAGTATGGCAACGTGTATGTTATGTTCTTATCTACGGTAAATTGTTTTAAACAGAGACAATTTGGTAGCAGAACTGCTTTTTGTTTGTTTTGGGGGAAGGGGGGATCAAGCTCTGCCCCCCAAACCCAACATTTCCCCTTCTCTTAATTACATGGTTCAGCATTACCCCCTCCTATAAAATATAGTTTATAGTTTATTGATTTATATCCCGCTTTATACAAAGCGGGTTCCAAAACGTATATACATAATATTATCGCATCACATACAATTAATAAATCTAACAAACAAAACATTTCAGCGACCAACGCCTACAAATATATTAAAGCTTCATGTCCCATATTTCATTTTACAAAACAAATACTTTTTCAGTAATCTCTTAAAATTGCATAAATTCCCCTGCTCCCGGATGTATAGAGGGATCGCATTCCATGCTTGTGGGCCTCTACTCAAAAACATACCTGCCCTCGACACCTGCAAACGCAAGTGTTTAACAGGCGGAACAAACAAATTACCACGTTCCACAGAACGGAGATTTGGAAGGGAACACGTGGCAGAATACTATATAAGTAAATACAAATACAGATCAAAAATTAGAAATAAAAATATAAAACCAAAATTGAACTGGGAACCCCAAGAAGTCAAACTTGGCAACACTGGAGAAATAAACACGGAAATGCATTTTCTCTTCTACTGAACAAAATACAAACACATCACTGATGCACATTTCCCAAAGCATTTCTTCTAATTTTTTGGCTGGAAAAATAAAATGCCCAATCAATAAGGTTCTAGTTCCTGCCTTTTGCTTTCCTGTCTTTCTGCTAGCTCAGGGGTGTGTACCTGCAGCCCGCCATTGGATTGTATGCAGCCGTTGAAACCACAAAAAGTATACACAGAAAATATCATTAACTAGAGTTATGGTGATTTTAAATACTGTATTTTGTAAATATTTTCAAAATAACCACTAGCAGTTATATTTATATTTCTTTATCACAGAAGGACAGGTGAGATCCAAGGACACAAGTAAAGTTATGTTACCCCTATTCAAGGCTGATTGTAGAAGATTCAATAGAGTGACTAGGATTCTTTCACAACTATGTCGAGGTCTTAATCCTGATTGACATGGATGGAAGATGTTTTTAGCTTCTGCAAAGTCTGAAAGCTGCTTGAAGACTATTTGTTCCATGAGTTTACAGAGATAAGGAAGATTCAAAATTGGTCAGTAATGTGGTGGTGATTCTGGATCAAGTGATGCTTTTTTTTTTTTTTAGTACTGAACACACAAGTTCACATTTCCAGTCAGTTGGCGCTGAGCCAAGGGACAAGCTATTACATATCATTTGGGAATGTAAGGGATAAGGTAGTGACATGGATCAGATCCAGGAACTGGATCAAACAGAGAAATAGTTTTCCGAGATGTATTGACTAGTAAGAGAAGTCAAATTGGGTAGCGAAAAAGAGGACCATGACTGCATTGAGGTAATTGCACTGAGGTATGGATTACTGGCAGAATGAGAAAGACTCATAAACTGAGGCTTGAAATAACTGAGTGTGTATGGTATTTGTGTAGTAATTGAAATCGCCCATTATAATACTGTTGCCCAATTTGTCAGCTTTCCTAGTCTCTGAAAACATTTCTTCATCTGTCTGCTCATTCTGTCCCAGAAGATGGTTGTATAACCCTACCTTTATATTCCTTCCCTTTACACATGGAATTTCTATCCATATGAATTCCACACTATGTCATGCAGAATGTTTATTCTGTTTGATTCAATTCCCTCTTTAATACAACCCCTCCCACGCCATCCGATTTGATCTAGTCTACCTTATGTTCTTATGACTGGATCCTTGGCTTTCCGACTTCTCAGCTAACTTACTTTTAGGCTGTTGTTGCTACTATTTGGGTGTCTGCCAGGTTCTTGCGACCTGGATTAGCCACTGTGGAAACAGGATACTGGGCTAGATGTGTGTTTATGAGTGTGTTTATGAGATGGACCATTGGTCTGACCTAGTATGGTTATTCTTATGTTCTGTTAAAAGTAAATCATTATCCACAATAGGTTCTACTGAAGTCAATGAATCTGAGTGGCAACTGCATGTGACTCACAGGAAACAGACACATGGCCTCACAGTCTATGGACTGGAGAGTTGTAGCTGAGCCACAGAGGCTACTTAGCTGCAATCTAAGCCACTAAAAGTGTGAAGATGAGAGGCAGAAGGAGAAGCCCACCCCCAAAAGAATCCATGAACTTCCAATGGCATTCTATAGGATCCTAAACTAAACTAAACTAAACCTTAAGTTTGTATACCGCATCATCTCCATAAAGATAGAGCTCGGCACGGTTTACAGGTAATTCAATAAATGAGGGAAGGACATAATAAGAAATTAGAGGTTAAGAAGAGGATAGCTAGCTTTACATTTTAAATAGATAGCTTCACATTTTGGAGAAAAGCCAGGTTTTCAGATGCTTTCGGAATAATTGGAATGAGCCTAGGTTCCGCAGCGGGGCAGGGAGGTTGTTCCAAAGCTCAGTGAATCCGAAGAAAAGGGATTTCCCTAATTTACCCGCATACATGACGCCTTTTAACGAGGGGAAAGATAGTTTGAGTATGTGGGCAGATCTTAGTCCAGTCAGGTACACTCTTGCTGGTTCAACAGTTTTTAGTGGTCCTGAACTGTGGCTACTTCTATTCCAGATACTTGTGCCACTTCAGTGCAATTTCTTCCCTACCTGTCGCGCTTGTTTCCTGCTATTCCCTTGGCTGCTGTCTCACACCTAATTCCTCTGTCATGGTTGGTCCCTGCTCTCCCTACGATTCTTCTTCCACACTTAATTCCTGCTCCACATCTGCTTCTTGATCCTGCCTGATGTCTGCCTTGTACGACTCTGCTCTGGGCCTAACCTATCCACAGTGGCGTACCAAGGGGGGGCGGGAGGGGCGATCCGCCCCGGGTGCCAGCCGTGAAGGGGTGCTCCCGGCCTTGCCGTTCAGTCCCCCCACACCCCCGAAGGACCGCTCGCCCCACTGACTTTCCTGCACCACCTGTGAAGCAGCAAGCAGCAGGATCGCGAGGTCAGCTATCCCTGAGCTGCTTGGGCGCTGCTTCCTGCGCCGCGGTCCCGCCCCTCCTCTGACATCAGAGGAGGGGCGGGAACGCGGCGCAGGAAGCAGTGCCTAAGCAGCGCAGGGATAGCTGACGTCGCGATCCTGCTGCGGCTGCTTCATAGATGGTGCAGGAAGGTCAGTGGGGCGAGCGGTCCTTCGGGGGTGGTGGGGACTGAACGGCAAGGCCGGGAGCATAGGTAGTGCTGCTTCATAGGTGGTGCGGGGAGGCCAGGGGGGCGAGCGGTCCTTCAGGGTGGGGCGGGTGGGCAGGCAGGCAGGCATTCAAGGGGGAGGGGGGGTGACAGGCAGGCAGGCCTTCAAGGGGGGGACAGGCCTTCGGGGGGGGGTGTGCAGACCTTCAAGGGGGAGGGACAAGCCTTCAAGGGGGGGGCAGGCAGGCCTTCAAGGGGGGACAGGTCTACAAGGGGGTGGGCAGGCCTACAAGGGGGTGGGACAGGCCTTCAGGGGGGGTGCAGGCCTTCAGGGGGAGTGCAGGACTTCAAGGGGGGTGCAGGCCTTCAAGGGGGGGACAGGCAGGCAGGCCTACAAGGGGGGGAAAGGCCTACAAGGGGGTGGGACAGGCCTTCAAGGGGGGGACAGGCCTTCAGGGGGGTGCAGGCCTTTGGGGGGTGCAGACCTTCAAGGGGGGGACAGGCCTTCAAGGGGGGGACAGGCAGGCAGGTCTTCAAGGTGGGGGGACAGGCCTACAAGGGGGAGGGACAGGCCTTCAAGGGGGGACAGGCCTACAAGGGGGTGGGACAGGCCTTCAAGGGGGGTGCAGGCCTTCAAGGGGGGACAGGCAGACCTTTAAGGGGGGTCAGGCCTTTGGGGGGGGACCCTGGTTTAGAAGTACACGGAGGGGAGGGGGTGTTCAAAGAGACGTGCATATGCCAAACTTTGGGGGGGGGATGAAGAAATAATGGGTCTGAAAATAGAGGAGAGGGAGAGAAATGATGGACTATGAGATTTAGGGAGGGAAGGAACTGAAAGGGAGAGAAATTGGACACAAGGGATGGTGTGGAGGAGGAATAGAGATACTGGATAGGAGGGTAATTGGGAAAAGAAAGGAAGAGATGGTGGACTCTGGGGTGGTGGGGAAGGAGGGAGAGATGCCGGATGAAAGGGTAGTTAAGAAAAGGTGGATCTGTGGAGGGAGATGAAAAAAAGGAAAGATACCAGACTTCCTGGGGAGGGAAGGGAAATGGAAAGGGAGGACAGAGTTGGCAGATGGATGGTTAGCACGAAGAAAGAAGGAGACCCTGGCAAGCAAGTTATCAGAAGAAAACCAGAGCCTTGGACCAACAAGATTTGAAATATAACCAGACAACAAAAGGTAGAAAAATTAATTTTATTTTCTGTTTTGTGATTATAATATGTCAGATTTGAAATGTGTATCCTGACAGAGCTGGTGTTGGACTGCAAACGTGAGCTAGGATTTAACAGAGAGAGGAAAAGTCCTTTTTGTTTCTTTATTTTATTTACACCACAGCGCCAGTGTGGTTAGGAGAAGCCAAAGGGGGTGAAAAAGCTATAAAACCCACCAGGAGTTTTGAAAAAAATCACCCAACTGGGCAGGAAAATCGAATTGAAAAACCAATTCAATAGGCTGAATCGAATCGAAATTTTTTTTCCTCAATCTGGCAGCATTATTTTGCGCTACTGTCTTAGACTTTAGGACCTGGGATTGGGGAGAGATGGCATCCTCAGTACTTTATAATGCAAGTGAAACGAGGATTTGGTCAGACTTTTGAAGGGTCTGCAGAAAAAAAATATTGTATAGGCCGGGGACATGAAACAGCAGGAAATGGGAACTTTTCTTCCTTCTATTTTTGTGAATGGAAAGGCTGAGGATGTCAGATAGTTCAGTTAAAATATGTGCTTTATAAGAAAATATAATAATGTGTTTTATAAAGTTTATAGCATAGCTGGCCTACCCAGTGAGGTGTTTCTAGTGGTGGTGGTGGCAGCGTGTCAATGTGTTGAGAGGAAGAGGTGGTCTGGGAAATTCTGCTGAGCAAACTCTGGGCCCATTTCCACCCCCCAGTTAGTCCACTCCACTCAATTGGTTCACACACTGAGTGGGTCTTTGGGTGTTGTGTTGGGATCTCTTCCAGTGGTTTATCAGTATCTCCTTCTGGTCCAAGGAAGGAAACTTTGTTATCCTTAGCATTGACCTACAGAATATGTTTGTAACAGCGCTGCTTGTGTGGCATTAGGCTATGTAGTGATCGAAAGAAAAAAACAGACCTTTGCACATTTTTGCACTATATGGTGGGTGTATGAGGAGATTCACATTTCCTGCACAGCTAAGTCCATGTGAAGTTACCTTGTGCTGTATTTGACATCTAGCAAGGTCTCTGTTTGAAAGGAAAGATCTAAACTTAAAAATGAAGTGGCCAGAAGTTATGGTAAAAGCAGATAGTGTAGCTGGTTTTAAGAAAGATTTGGACAAATTCCTGGAGGAAAAGTACATAATCTGTTATTAAGACATGGGGGAAGTGTCTGCTTGCCCTGGATCGGTAGCATGGAATGTTGCTACTCTTTGGGTTTTGACCAGGTATTAGTATCCTGGATTGGCTACCACGAGAATGGGCTACTGGGCATGATGGACCATTGGTCTGACCCAGTTAGGCTATTCTTATGTTATGTTCTCATCTGTAGGGGCCTTTGTTTTCACTTCTTATTTTAATGTATTTTTTTTCTGGGAACTTATCAGTGTTTTTTATAATGGGAACAAAAATGGAAGAGAATTAATGTGTGTGGGATGAGGGGGTAACTAATTTCTTCAGCTAAATAATTCAATCCACTTCAAACAGACATAGGAGAACTCACGCACCATTCACACACCCCCCAACCAAAAACATCAAAAGAAAAAAACTGTTCGACAACCTCCTAGCCATTCGAGCTGCAACACTCGACCCCCAACCCTACAACCAATTGACATCGACCACATACTGCAAAACCTTCAAAAAGAAATAAAAACCCTTCTATTCAAAAAACACATAAAACCGAACTAACACAATCAGAACTGTCCCAAGCATCACCTGCAACTACTCCATATGTACTTCAGACATAATTTATGTTATGTTATGTTTGGAATATAAGAAAATTTTCACTGCCTGTTTCTATTCTGACCATTTATTCCATTTCATGGTCATTACAAAAAATATTTTTTTACATGGGGGGGGGGGGTATCAAAAAATGATGGGCCCCGGGTGCCACATACCCTAGGTACGCCACTGCCTATCCATCCATGTTCTTGCCCAACTTGGAGAAAATCTGCGAACCAAGACAAGGTCCTAACAGTTTTCTATGGTTGGCAGTGTGTTCCATGTTCTATTTCAAAATGTACCTAACTCATCGACAGATATTCCCAGTTACAGAACTCGCACATTACTGTATATAGCAATGGGGTTTTTTTTGTGCACATGGATGTAGGTAGGCAGCTTATGTTCTAATAATAATTAATGAGAAGTGTCTTCACAGGTTGCCAGAAAGACATTTTTATTGCCCAGACTTTCATTAAACTCAAGGCAAATAAAAAGTTACACAGGCTGGGTTCCAAACATTCTTGAAGTCTATGGAGTGTGAACCACAATGTAAGCAACGAGAAATATATCTCACCAAGGCTGCCAAAAAAATATATTCACATGTGAAAAAAATGAGTGTTTTGTATTACGTAAACAATGAGCCAGTGCATTGGGCACGATCAATGCTCTTAGCAACAAGTAACCTGTCGATGCTCACGAAAACCAACAATCACAATTTTTAATGGTGTCAAAATGAACTCATACAACAGAAATGTTGCATTCACCCTCTGCTTAGCTCTCTGTAATCAGTATGTTGCCTTTCCCAGCTAGTCTCGAGATCCTAAAGAGTTTTGGGGGAAGGTCTGTAAGGCCAAAAATGATTTCCAGTACACTATGATAAAGCAGTACTGTAATCTCTGAAGGGAAGCATAATTTACACATAAGAATGATTTTGGTGTTGCTCCTGAAAAAGGCAGCTTTATAAACTGCACTCTTTTTTTGAGCGGCAGAATTTTCTCACCACAGTGATCTTTATCATTGTAACCTCTTCTAATACACCACGATTCAGACACATCCATACTTGAACTGCAAAGAATTTCTTTTAGAAACCTGCCATGAGACTTAAAACCTTCACATCCATACTTGAACTGCACAGAATTTCTTTTAGAAACCTGCCATGAGATTTAAAACCTGCCCAAACGTTTACTACCCGGCTGCTCTCTGGAGATTTGCGCTAAATATCTGGGTAGGCCATTGACCTTTGCGATAATGTGGACAGCAGCAAAATTCAGCACCGCTGTCTGGATAACTATATCTCGATACTGGTACTGAATATAACCACTCTGCAGATATTTTCTGGATCCACCCAGGCTCTGCCCTGGCACTATCTGGGGCAGTCTGCAGTGATTTTCATATACAGTACCCCCTAATTCTATATATGGTGCTAAAAATTGCATGTGGAAATCTGGGTGCATGCTCAATTTGAACATGTAATTTCACTGCATAGCAAGCCTATTAGCATTGAGAATTGGCCACTAATAATCAATTATTGGCGCTGAAAAAATACGACCACATTACCTCAGCTTTCCAAGACTCACACTGGCTCCCAGTACAAGCACGCATACAACACAAATTCTACTGCACCCTATTCAAAGCCCTAAATGGAAATGGACCAAGCTATCTGAACAACCGCCTAATCAGGAGAAACACATCCAGGACCAAGGAGAACTCAAGCACACTTTACCTACCCCCCAATCAAAGGCATGCAAAGCAAAAAAAAATATGACGGTCTACTAGCCACCAGAGCAGTAAAAATAGACCACCACCTCTCAAATCTGCTGACCACGACGCCCAACTACAAAACATTTAGAAAAGAGCTGAAAACCATACTATTCAAGAAATTTGTCAAATGATCAAACCAAACCATATCAACCCTTCCCAGATCCTGACATGTACTTTAGCTACCAACCTTGTAATCTCCCTGGGAATGCCCAGACTAATTTCTTGTTGTAAACCGCCTAGAACTAAAAGGTATTGGCGGGATAGAAGATATCAATGTAATGTAATGTAATTGGCAATAATGAAAACCTACGCACATACCTTTTAGTCACTATTCTATAAAGATGTGCACATAAATTTTTACACGTGGCTTAAGAAAAGGGGTGTAACCGTGGGAGGGATATGGAAAAGTCACGGTCTTTCCTGAAATCTGCACACAGTGTTACAGAATCAGGCAGATCTGCACCTAAATAAAGCAGTGAATGTCACTATGACCATGCTGCAACTGTCGTAGTGACATTCACTGCTTTACGACTTCAAATTTAGCAGCCGCGTTTAGAGGGTGCGCGTATCTTTATATATTGTACGGTTTTTCTAATACACCCGTCGAAGACTCACAAGACTCCTGAGGCAGGCCGGTTAGGCCGAAACATGTGCATGTCGGGTCATTGGGTCATTGGATGAATTTATGAGACTTTGGATGAATAAAGTCATTTGAATTTATCAGATGAGTTGAAGGGCACTTTCTTTGGTGCGCACCATTCTGACTGGGACAATTCCACTCTGGTTCTTTACAAAAGAATCATAACAGGATATGGAAAATATAAAGTCAAAGAAATATTTTACATAACATCATAACAGAAATAGAAATTCCATCTAGCCCTCGTTAATTGGAGAGGAGTACAATTATACAGTAAAAAAATATATATCACAGAAAAAACTAAAGGAAAGAAATTCTTTCCTTAACTATATAAGCATCTTTTTCAATTATTTACTCCTCAATAGAAATCAGCTATCTCAAACTAGGAAAAATAAACCCCCGCTACTTTTGATCAAGAAATTGTATTAACTGAACCCAGGTCCCAAAAAGTATAGGGCTCCTTTTACGAAGGCGTGTTAGGCCCCTAATACGCAGAATAGCGTGTGCTAAAATGCCCTGTGTGCTAGCTGCTACTGCCTCCTCTTGAGCAGGCGGTATTTTTTTGGCTAGCGTGTACTATAGTGTGCACTAATCCGGTGTGTGTTCTAAAAACTTTAGCGCACCTTTGTAAAAGGAGCCCATAATCTTTATTTTGGAAAGTCACCAAACATTTGCAGGGAAACTTAAAAAAAGGGGCACCCATTTCCACAACTCGAAGCTTTAAGGCTAAAAAGCCCTTCCTTCTGAGTTGGGTTGATCTTGCCATATCGGGAAACATTTGTACCTTAGCTCCACAAAATAAGGCATTTTTATTTTTAAAGTAAAGTTTCATAGTCAATGAGTCAATGCCTTGTCACTCTCACTCAAATAAGTTACAAGAAAGGTAGTTGTCAACTGTATTGTATCCTGAGAGTCTTCAAGAAAATCAGTCAGGTCTATATCAATAGTCTCCAACTGATCTACTCTTGCTGCCTTAATACTTTTTGTTTAACTGGTATATAATGGAGTAGAGATATGCACAGTACTGGAATTCTGCATACCCAAAATCTCACCGAGATACTTTCGAAAAAGAATCTCTGATGAAATTATTTATCATTCTTAGGTTTTTTGACCTTGCAGCATTCTCCATTGATTCAAATTTTAAATGAATAGTATGAGAATCTTTCATTGCTGACATGGAGAATGACTGTAGGTTAGAAACCTTTTTTTCCATAGATGTCATAGACGAGTCTAGGAACTTAATATTGGAATCAATATTCCCCAGTTTTTCTACTTCTTTAGAGAATTCTTGTGATTGAGTTTCAACTGTTTTCAATAATTTTTCCATCCTCACATTGAGTAACCAAATATCCTTCAAGGAAACCTCTTCTGGTGTTTTATCCGAGCCCACCAGCCCCTCAATTGAGGTAGTAAAAATTTGAGGCAGTTTTGAAAATAATATATACATTTTGGCTGGAGGATCAGTGGCTTCAGCTGAAGCACCAGGATCAACTTCGGATCTTGTAACCTCAGAGGATATAGGAAGGAGTGGAGGAGTTCATTCGGGAGAACTAAGAGAAACTCCTGATACCTGTTCTAATCTCTGCTGCTTGAGAGGGATCTGATACTTCCTCTTCTCTTTCATTTGCATTGGTTGCCTTTGTACACATTAGAAGGCCATCCATTCTGGCATCACTTTGTATGTATCTTTCCTCCTCTACTATTCCTTATACCAATGCCACTCTCTAGTGGTTCTCCCAGGTCCACGGCAAGCGCAATTAGAATCTACCAGAAACATGGCCTTCTACTTTCTGTTGCCTTTCCTTTGAATGCCCTCCATGACATTATATGATCTGAACTATCCTTTTCTCACTTTAAAGTTTTGCTAAATACACATTTCTTCTCTTCACAATCTAACCAACTTAGTGTTGGTGGGCGTGTGGACTGGGGACACAGGCATAGAGCATAGCTTTTATGGTACAGTGTGCATGTGTCTGTATGTGTGATATTTCTTTTCTTTACAATTTTGGGAGTTCCCTTCCTTTTTATAGAAACATGATGACAGATAATGGCCAGCTGGCTCATCCGCAATAACCATTATCTCTTCCTCTCTCTAAGAGATCCCACATGCCTATCCAACGCCTTATTGATTTCAGACACAGTCTCTGTTTCCACTATCTCTTCCTGGAGAATGTTTCACGCATCTACCACCCTATCTGTAAAAAAGTATTTCCTTAGATTACTCCTGAGCCTATCACCTCTTAACTTCACCCTATGCCCTCTCATTCCAGAGCTTCCATTCAAATGAAAAAGACTTGACTCATGCGCATTTACGCCATATGGGTAAACATATCTATCATATCTCCCCTCTTCCGCCTTTTCTCCAAAGTATATATATTGAGATCTTTAAGTCTGTCACTATACGCCTTATGATGAAGACCATGCATCATTTTAGTAGTCTTCCTCTCGACTGACTCCATCCTTTTATATATCTTTTTGAAGGTGCAGTTTCCAAAATTTTACACAATATTCTTTTCTTTTTTTTTTAATTCTTTATTTATTTTCAAATTTACAATAAGTGTAACAATATATCCAAACAAATTAACTATAAATATAACACTTAATAATCATCAATGGTACAAATAATATGCTCTTATCTCCCACCCTTCCCACCCTTTCTTATCATATAATTAATACCTTATACAATATTCTAAATGAGGTCTCACCAGAGTCTTATACAGGGACAACACTAACTCCTTTTTCCTACTGGCCATTCCTCTTCCTTTTACTATATACCCTAGCATCCTCCTAGCTTTCACCGTCACCTTTTCAACCTGTTTGGCCACCTTAAGATCATCACATACAGTCACACCCAATTCCCACTCTTCTGTCGTGCACATACATTCTTCACCCCCTTTACTGTACCGTTCATTTGGGTTTTTGCAGCCCAAATGCATGACCTTGCATTTCTTTTTTTTTATTATTTATTTATAATTATACAATCAAATTTTACAAGAATAATTCTTGTTCCATTAAATGCAAGGAAAAAAAAAATTACAAACCAAGAATTACGCTCTTTCCATACATCATACTGATAAACCCCTTCTTAGACCACTATAATAGGGTGTGATCAAGCATAAATTTAGAGAGAAATTTAGAGGTATTGATTAAACCAAAAAAGGCATAATGTATCAAGCGCCCATTACTTCCATTGTCCCTTAATCCTTGATGATCTTCTTAACATCTAGAAATTCCTTCAGATGGTTAGGAGAGAAAAAAGCATATTTAACACCTAAGTACCTAACCAAGCATTTGCAGGGATATGCCAAAAGAAACGTTGCTCCCAAATTTAAAGTCTGTTGTCGCATAGAAAGAAATTATTTTCTCCGTTCTTGTGTAGTCTTAGCAACATCAGGTTATATCCATATTTTCCGTCCCCCAAATAATTTTTGGGAGTTTTTGAAGAACAATTTCATGATCAAATTCACATCTTGCTCAAAAACAAATGATACTAATAACGTTGCTCTATCCGTCTCAGCTGTTATTGTTTGTTCAAGTAAAGCCATCACATTTGCAAAGTCTATCACGTTTGTCTTTCCTACCTTTTCTTTTCCAGTCTCATTTCCAGTCTCATTTTCACCTTCTTCTCTTCCAGGCATCTTTTTATTTGGTAAATAATAAATTTTATTAATTGGAGGAACACAATTTGAAGAAATTTCCAAATTTTCAATGAAATATCTTTTCAATAAATCAAAAGGTAACACACCTGGAGTTTGAGGAAAATTTAAGAAGCGGAGGTTCAAACGCCTATTAAAATTTTCAAATTGTTCTAATTACTTATGAATGGTGGAACTATTTTTAATTGAAGCCAATTTAAATTGTTGTAAATGTTATATATCCACCTGCATCTGCTTAGCTTGGCCTGTATATTCTAATCTCATAGTTTCAACTGTCCCAGTCAACAATTCCAGTTTTTCAGTTAATTTTGTTATCTCTTCAGTTGATTTTTCAATTTTTCCTTCCATCCGCTGAAGCAAGTGCCAGATGCTGTTCTTAGATACCTCCGTCGGAGAGGGAAGAGATTCCCCTCTCAGTTGTTTCCATCAGTCATCCCGCCGTCGACGCTGTGCCCTCGCCGGGAGATCCCGCATTGATCAAATTTGTCTGACAAGACTTACCTCTAGTGAGTCCATGTTGCCTCCTGTCCTGTAATCTACCAGATTCCAGAAACTTCACAATTCCATGTTTTAAAAGTGTTTCCATTAATTTGGTTATCACAGAAGTCAAACTTACTGGTCTGTAATTCTCTACTTCTTCCACTTTTGTATAGAGGGACCACATCCGCACTTCTCCAGTCTTTTGGTAAAACTTCTGATTCTAGAGAAGTATTGAAAAGGTCAGTCAGCGGAGCCACTAGAACAGTGGTCTCAAACTCAAACCCTTTGCAGGGCCACATTTTGAATTTGTAGGTACGTGGAGGGCTGCAGAAAAAATAGTTAATGTCTTATTAAAGAAATAACAATTTTGCATGAGGTAAAACTCTTTATAGTTTATAAATCTTTCCTTTTGGCTAAGTCTTAATAATAATATTGTCATTTATAGTTAAAGAGACATATGATCAAGAAACTGTTTTATTTTATTTTTGTGATTACGATAAACATACCGAGGGCCTCAAAATAGTACCTGGGGGGCCGCATGTGGCCCCCGGGCCGCGAGTTTGAGACCACTGCACTAGAACTTTCCTAAGTTCCTTCAGTACCATCTGGCCCCATCTCTTTGCCTACCTTTAATTTAGCTAGCTCCTCACGAACATAACCCTCTGAAAATCGATCAGGATCTACCACTACTCCATCCCTATTCACGTTTGTCTTCTGCTGTCCCGTTCCCAGCATTTCAGCCATAACAGAAATATTTGTTAAGTAATTCAGCCTTTTTTTAATCGGCTTCTACATATTTCTTCCCTTCACTTTTGAGTCTCACAATGCCACTTTTGCACTTCTTCCTATCACTGATATATCTAAAAAATGTCTTGTTTTGTTTTACCATGCCAGCTATTTTTTCTTCCATTTGACTGACTTGTTAACCATGTTAACCATTTAGATCCTTGATTAGTACAGACTTTATAACAAATCAATAAAATGATAATAATGAGCATCTATGTCAACCACTGATCTAGCATAAATGCTCGCACCTATAGTTAGGTGTGTAAATGCAGACTTACACTAGTATTCTATTATAGTAGTTGTACACACAACCACCATTATAGAATTCACACTTAGCATACATCATTTTAGTAACAAAATTTTGGTGACCCTTTGAGAATTAACCCCTACTGCACAAACACAACAACCATCAGCATAGCATAGTGGTCTAGCAATCAGCCCTTGCTAATTGGCATGGTCAGATATTGGGCATGGATAGCATATTGCAGTCGATACAGAAAACATACCACTTGCTAATTGAAAATTATGCTATTTAGGGCAAGATCACTTAACACTTTCTCAATAGGAGGTGCTAACTGTCCGCCTTAATTGTGAGCAGTATTAATGTGTGGTAATAAATATTTCATCGTGGTAATTACAGAGGGTGTGCTGGGCATACCAGCAACTATTAATGTGCAGCCTTTCCACTTAAGGCACATTAATTTTTGTTGTCAAAGCATGTTGAGTGCATAAACTTAATGAACTTTAGTAAAAGGAACCCCTAATTTGTAATAGATTTTCTCTATTTTGTGCTCATGGGTAAATAATGTCCATTTGTAATTGTTAGTTGTAGTATCAAACTGAAATAATTTTAAAAAAAATCTGTTTAGAAGAAGAATGATATGTTTGGAAAGAAATTATAGTTTTCTTCAGGTTTTGGGAAGACTGAGAAAATGTGGTGAAATAATGAAACAACTCCACAAAGCCAAGGCTCAAAAACAACAATAGCATCTGCTAAAGCATTAACTGAATGATACGTGGAGGGGCATAATCAAATATACGTCTAAGTCCGTTTTGGGCCTAAGTTGCTAGTCGCCCAAAGGTTCATTTTTGAAAAATACGACCAATTTTTTTTTTTTTTCCGACAATCGTCTAACTGTACGTCCAGCTGTCTGATCATTCAGACCACTAAGTCATCCATCTTTATACCCCATTTTTATCCAAAAATTCATCCAAGTCAAAAATGCCTAGAAAAAGACCTTTTGGACATGGGTGGGGTCAGCAAAGTGATAGGCTGGACATCCAAACATTGCACCAGAGTAGTGGGGTACCTTACAGGGCATTGCTGTGAACTTCACAAAAAGGGTGCCACATATACATCTCACCACAACAACCTTATAAGTCATGGTGAGCCCCCCAAAACACCCCCCAGAATCAACTAGACCCACCTGTCTACTACCCCAATAGCCCTTAAGGCTGCAGGTGCCAGTTTTATAACATAACATAAATCTTTATTTTTATACCACACAAGCCTTTCAGTTCTAAGCAGTTTACAGAATAAAAACAAGAAACAAAATTCAACATTAATTGGTAATTAAAGATTTAAAGCTTAATAACAGAGGAAGAATGAGGGAGAAATAGTGAATAGGAGAGATTTCTCAATGGTTAGAATCACTGTTCCCTCTAAGCTGAGCAGGAGTCCTCCACCCACAGTCTCACCAGCAGAGGGTGTTGTTTTACTGTCACATTTTCAATTGTGAGAGACAGGCAAGTTCTGCAGGACTCCAGGGAACATACCTGTCCTTAGCGACTGAAAATATTCCACCCCCTAGTGGTAGCAATGCAGCTGGAGGACACCTGCTCAGCTATTGTGAGTTATTATAAACTAGATCATCCTATTTGAGAAGAGGAGTGTTTTTAAGAGCTTTCTAAAATGCATGTAAGAAGTTGAAGTTCGGACTAATAGACTCCATTCCGGATCTTTAGAAGCTGCTTGGTAGGCTGAGTTTGGAGATGAATCTTTTATGGGTAAAACCTTTAATTGAAGGGAAAGTAAAAAAATGATTGAGGTCTAGTGATTTGTCTGGGTCTAGAGAAAGATAATTGATTGGTAAGGTAGGAGGGCAGTAGTCCATTTAGGACTAGATTCACAAAGCAAACCGATCGTGTACCGATCGGTTTGCGACCCTTTAGCGACCAAATTTCCCTCCGGCCCGATTCACTTACCTCATATATATGGCAGTATATAAGGGTTTGGGGGGGTTTGAGGGGATGCACATGTTTCACCATGCATGCAGTGGTTAGAGTGGCTTATGGGCTTGGGTCCTCCTCTCCATGGTTCACTAGCCCACCCCCCAGACCACTTAAGCCCCCTCTGTTCAGCCAGGCTGTCAGGTGCTGATATTCTGGAGGCAGATATGTGACATTTTTATTACGATTTTTATGGGGGTGGGGGGGGGGGTCAGTGATCACTGGGGGAGTGTGTAGGGGTCTGTACTTTGTCCGTGCAGTGCTTATCTAGTCACTTTGAATACCTTCTTGTGACTTAGACCTGGTTTTAGATGGCCTAAGCCACAACGTCCAAGTTCCGTCTAGGTAGTGTTGTTAAAGTTTCGGTTATACAAACAGTACGACTAAGTTTAGGACGTCCCACCCAAATCCTGCCCTCACCACCTCTCCTGAAATGCCCCTTTTAGCTCTGGGCGTACAGCAGCACTGTGAAGGCCTAAGTTGTTTTTAGATACGTCTAAAACCTGGTTCGATTATCGGCACTTGGACGACTTGTCTCACTGATCGTCCAAGTGCCAATTTATGCCGGTTTTTAGACGTATTTCCATTTCAATTATGAGCCCCTTAATGTTTAAGGGGAAAAAAAAGGCCTCAGAGACCTTCATTCAGGCAATGTAGACTGCTGAAAGTTGTTTTATTAAGCAGGTCATAGCTCGATCATTGGTCAAAAACCCCAGTGTATTTGTGAATATAATTTATAGATTTTTAAAATATCTTTAACATGCATAATTATTAAGATGCAAAAGGCAGGTTAAATGTGATCACAATAAATAAGATAGCACCACAATTAAAGAGCACTTATCTTTAATTGTTGCTTTTTTGTTCTTTATAACGCCACAAATGAAGGTCTCTGAGGTCTTTTTCCCCTTAAACATTAGGGCCTAAATTCTGTAACCAGCACCTAATGTTAGCAACCTATTTTGGAGGCGCCCAACTAAATAGGCGCCAGCTAAATTGATCAACAAGCTCAATTAAGCTTTTTAATCAGCAATAATTGAAACTTAGGCACCTATCAAGAAAGAGTGTTTCTGCAATAAGGCGCCTCTATAAATTTAGGCAGCCTTCAAAAAATAGGCTCTATGTACGTTAGGCATGGCCGTGGTTACGTGTTAGGTGCCTTGTTGCAGAATTGCTGCTCTTAAGCGTGCTTAGGTGATAAAATAGGCGCCTAACTTTTAATTGTGCCTGGAGCAGGCCAATTTATTGGACGCCTCCAAAATAGGTGCCGCTCAGTGTGATTCATTAAACAGCACCCAATTTTACTTGAATCGTGCTGAACAGTGTCTATGTTGGCACTTAACTTTTGGGCGCTTCTTATAGAATTTGCCCTTAAGTATCATTCAGTTAACGCTTTAGCTGATGCTATTGTTGTTATATAGGATGGAGAAAATCCCAGCAGCAGAAAGATCTCCAGCTCGTTCTTCCTTCGGCAGCAAAGACACACTGAAAGAAGCAGTAAATAAAAGGAAGATGTCTGACACCCTTTGCAGCTTGAGAGCCAGACTTCACAGCTGCAACATTTCTACTCTTTCACAATTCTGATTTTACTGGTACAGATCTCAGAGGTGGAAGGAACATTGAAACCCTTTTTTATGGGCATTTTAGGCACTGTTTTGGGTCATTACCTCACTTTCTAGCAATGAAATTATTAAATAGCATGGAGGCCCTAAATGATTTAATATGACATTGAAGAGAATATAAACCACGAAGGGTCAAGTTTTGAAAGAGAAACTCAGGCCATATCAATAATATTCAAATTTAATTTATGGCCAGAATTTTTTTAAAAAAACAACCTCCATCTATTCTTATTCCCAGTACATGAATATCTTTGTTCCTGGCTGGAAAGTTTGGCCAGTTATTTGGAAAGCACATTAATTCTTGTTTCACCTTTTCACTTTCACTTAGTAATGCGAAAACCACCAAGGAACAACGCGCTCTCTCCCATCCCAAACTTAAGGTAACTGGGACCCAAGAGTAACCACTAGAGACATCGAAACACATCAGCAGGAAAACGAGACATTGCATCTTTAAATTCCAAAGCTCCGCTCTTTTTCACTTGTTTGATGTTGGCAGTATTTCAAAGTGCAATCACTGAAAACCACCATGTAAGGGTCTAAGAGAAAAAAAATGTGCTTCTTATTTCATCAGTCTCTTCTCTTGTCACTCGCATTCTTTTTTAAATAGCTCTTCCAAAATTTCAATTAAATCCCAAGACGGTTTATTAAAAAAAGCTTATTTTCTTAAGCGCATGATCAGAACATTGAAATCTTTTCAATGGAAAAGTCAATTCCCATGAATAACCTAACATGAAAAAGGGATCTTACAACCACAATGTTGAAAAAAAACCTAAACAAACCAATAATTGTATCCAGAGGTTCTGATGGCCTACTTACCAAATGATTGAGAATTCATTTGCAAAAATCAGATTAATCACAGAACAAAAATAACAACTTTAAAGAGAGACTCTTCTGTGCTATAGCATTTTATTTGTCCTCCTGTACAGAAAAGATAATTATTTTTCTATTAAATCATGTTTATTTCTTCAACTTAAGGTATAGGGAGGGGGGGAAGTTTATTATTATATGTTTTATATGATAATGGAATATATGGGAGGGAGGGATGGGAAAGGGGAAGGGATAAGAATTTATGAAATATATCAATGATGTATTTATTGTTAATATGAATGAATATATTTAACACTTAATGTATTTTTGAAAATGAATAAAGAATTAATAAAAAAAAAAATCATGTTTATTTGTCATCTCTTGCAGCATCCCTCAACAAAATCTGAATGCATACATCTCAGGTTTAAAGTACAGTATGACGGACAGAACTGACTCCAGTCTGAAGATTTGCACTGCATTACAAATGGCCAAGAAACACGTTCCACTATAAATCCAACATCACAAACACAGAAGCCATTTATTCACTTATCTTCCCCATCCAAGTGTCTCCCTCCTTCTTTCTTGCTTATAGGGCAAGTGTAATGTAAGAAGAGCTGACATGATATCACAGGAATCTAAAATAATACGTGAAGAGGATCATCAGTCTATTAGCTCAAACAATATGGTGGTATTATTATTAAAGCACTGCATCAGTCTCAAATCAGAACATCACCTGATTATCAAGATCCCAAATATATTTTAATGTTCTCAACCCTAATGCCAACAAAGCAATCAATTTCGCTCATACCATTGTTATTGAAACATAGAAACATGATGGCAGATAAAGGCCAAATGGCCAATCTAGTCTGCCCATCCACATTAACCATTATCTCTTTCTCTCTTTGAGAGATCCCACATGCCTATCCCAGGCCCTCTTGAATTCAGACACAGTCTCTCTTTCCACCACCTCTTCCATGCATCTACCACTCTTTCCATAAAAAAAGTATTTCCTCAAATTACTTCGGAGCTTATCACCTCATTCTATGCCCTCTCATTGCAGAGTTTCCTTTCAAATGAAAGAGATTCAACTCATGCACATTTATATTTTGTAGGTATTTAAACGTCTCTATCATATCTCCCCTCTCTCGCCTTTCCTCCAAAGTATACAGATTGAGATCTATAAGTCTGTCCCCATACAACTTATCACAATGACCACATACCATTTTAGTACCCTTTCTGTGGACCGACTCCATCCTTTTTATATTTTTTTGAAAGTTACGCTCCAGAATTGTACACAATATTCTAAATGAGGTTTCACAAGAGTCTTATACAGAGACATCAATACCTCCTTTTTCCTACTGGCCATACCTCTTCCTATGCAACCTAGCATCCTTCTAGCTTTCGCCGTCACCTTTTCAACCTGTTTGGCCACCTTAAGTCCCGCTCTTCCGTCGTACACATAAGTTCTTCACCCCTAACCTGAACCGTTCCCTCTGATTTTTGCAGCCCAAATGCATGACCTTGCATTTCTTAGCATCAAATTTTAGCTACCAAATTTCAGACCATCCTTCAAGCTTTTCCAGGTCTTTCTTCATGTTGTTCACACCATCCGTTGTGACTACTCTATTGCAGATTTTGGTATCATCCGCAAAGAGGCAAATCTTACCCAACAACCCTTCAGCAATATCATTTATAAAAATGCTAAAAAGAACAGGCCCAAGAACAGAACCTTGAGGCACACCACTGGTAACATCCCTTGCCTCAGAGCGATCGCCATTGATCACTACCCTCTTTTGCCTTCTACTCAACCAGTTCCTGACCCAGCCCATCACTTTGGGACCCATCCCGAGAGAGAGCTTATCTATTAGACGTTTGCTAAAATCTAAATATACCACATCTAGTGCACATCCTCTATCCAGTTCTCTGGTCACCCAGTCAAAGAAATTTATCAGATTTGTTTGACAAGACCTACATCTGGTGAATCCATGTTGCTTACAGTCATGCAATCCACAGGATTCCAGAAACTTGACCATTCTCTGTTTTAAAAGCGTTTCCATTAATTTGCTTACCATAGAACTTAACGGTATTGCGGTATATAAACTGTTATTATTATTATTATTATTATTATAGAAGTCAGACTTACCAGCCTGTAATTCCCTACTTCTTCCTTACTTCCACTTTTGTGGAGACGGACCAAATCAGCTCTTCTCCAATCCTCCGGTACCACTCCTAATTAGTAAAGTCTGCTTTGGTTGACAAATTTATCACATAATTAGGTCTTTTTAACATTGTAATTATTTTACTAACTTATAATCCTGTTTTTTTAAATTTTATGACATGTGTGTACTTCACTGATTGTTCAGTTTCTTATGGTATAAACCGTCTAGAACTCTTGGGTAATGGCGGTATAGAAGAATAAATTTATTATTATTATTATTTAGAGACTCATTGAAAAGGTCAGTCAGAGGAGCTACCAAAACTTCTCTAAGTTCCTTCAGCACCCTCGGATGTACACCATCCGGCCCCATCGTTAGGACTTTTTCTTTGTTTTGTAGATCACATGTGGCATGCTTAGAAAAGGCAGAGAGAGGGCAAAAAAAATGATAAAGGGGATGGGACAACATATCTATAAGGAAAGGCTAAAGCAGCTAGGGTTGCTCAGCTTGGAAAAGAGACAGTTGAGGGGAGATATGATAGAGGTCTATAAACTACTGAGTGAGTTGAATGAGTAGACGTGAATCATTTGTTTACTCTTTCCAACAAATATTAGGACTAGGGGGCATGTGTTGAAGGTGCTAAACAAAACAGAAGAAAATATTTCTTTACTTAACATGTAATTAAACTCTGGAATTTGTTGCCAGAGAATGTAGTGAAAAGAGCTTAGCAAAGTTTTAAAAAGGTTTGGAAATTTCCTAAAAGAAAAATCCATAAGCCATTATTAAGATGGACTTGGAAAATCTACTGCTTATTTCTACGATAAGCTGCATAAAATCTGTTGTACTCTTTTGGGATCTTGACAGGTACTTGTGATTTGGATTCACCACTGTTGGAAACAGGACATTATGCTTGATGGACCTTTGGTCTCTCCTAGTATGACCATTTATTTATTAGGATTTATTAACAACCTTTATGAAATGCTTTTAAACATGGATTCACTAGAGATGTAGATCTTGTCAGACAAATCTGATCAATTTCTTTGACTGGGTGACCAGAGAATTGGATAGAGTGAGTTTGCCAGATGTGGTATATTTAGATTTTAGCAAAGCCTTTGACAGTGTTCCACACAAGTATCAAATATACTGAGTACCTTCGGTATGGATCCTAAAGTGACAGGCTGGATCAGAAACTGGTTGAGTGGAAGACGAAAGAGGGTAGTGGTCAATGGAGAGTGCTCTGAGGAAAGGCATGTTACCAGTGGTGTGCCTCAAGGTTCTGTTCTTGGACCTGTTCTTTTTAACATTTTTATAAGCGATATTGCAGAAGAGCTGTCAGGTAAGATTTGCCTCTTTGCGGATGATACCAAACTCTGCAATAGAGCAGACACCCTGAATGGTGTGAATAACATGAAGAAAGACCTGGCAAAGCTTGAAGAATGGTCTGAAATTTGGTAGCTAAAATTTAATGCTAAGAAATGCAAGATCATGCATGTGTGATTGCATATGATGATCTTAAGGTGGCCAAACAGGTTGAAAAGGTGACGGCAAACTCTAGAAGGATGCTAGGGTGCATAGGAAGAGATATGGTCAGTAAGAAAAAGGAGGCATTACATCAATCATTGCCCCTATATAAGTCTCTGATGAGACCATTTAGAATCTGAAAAATCTGCAGGATTTTAAGAAATTGTTAAAGAAACATTTGTTTTGTATTATGAAATATGGAACTTTGTGATATTGTGATAGGGCAAGTGTTTAATGAGATTTGCTCCATAAATGAAATATGCTATCTAGTAATGTGTTGGGTCTTATAAGTCAGCAGACTTTTGTTACCTGTTAATATTGTCAGATATGCCACTCTGAACCAACGCAAGGGGATGCCACTCTGGACCTAATCCTCAACGGGCTAGAGGGACCCGCAAAGGAGGTGGTTGTACTAGCACCATTAGGGAACAGCGACCACAACATGATCCAATACAAATTAAACATAGGAACATCAAAGGTGAAAAGAACCACAACGACAGCACTCAACTTCAGAAAAGGAAACTACGAGGCCATGAGGAAAATGGTGGGAAAAAAGCTCAGCAACAGCTCAGGGAAGATGAAGACCGTAGAGGAAGCCTGGACCCTGCACGAGGCACAAGACCTGTACATCCCAAGGTTTAGGAAAGGGTGCAAAAAAAATCGAACTAGAAACCCAGCGTGGATAACAAATGCAGTTAAAAAGGCGATAAGCGACAAGAAATCATCCTTCAGGAAATGGAAAAAGGAACCAACAAAGGCAAACCAGAAAGAACACAGAAAACACCAAAATGAATGCCATCGAGAGGTCAGGAAAGCAAAGAGAGAATATGAGGAAAGACTGGCGGGAGAAGCAAGAAACTTCAAACCCTTCTTCAGGTATGTGAAAGGGAAACAACCAGCCAGAGAGGAAGTGGGACCACTGGACGACGGAGACAGGAAAGGAGTGATAAAGGAGGATAAAGAGATAGCTGACAGGTTAAATAAATTCTTCTCATCAGTCTTCACGAAAGAGGACACATTCAATATCCCAGAACCCGAGGAGATTATAAACGGAGACCACGATGAAAAGCTGGTCCAACTAGAGGCAAGCCGAGAAGATGTACTCCGACAGATAGACAGACTAAAGAGCGACAAGTCACCAGGTCCGGACGGCATCCACCCAAGGGTAATAAAAGAACTGAGAAACGAAATAGCGGAAACACTTCGTCAAATATGTAATCTATCCATGAAGACTGGGGAGATCCCAGAGGACTGGAAAATAGTAAATGTCACGCCCATCTTTAAGAAGGGATCAAGGGGTGACCCGGGAAATTACAGACCGGTGAGCTTGACCTCGGTTCCGTGAAAAATGATGGAAGCACTGGTAAAGGACAAAATCTGCGAACACATAGAAAACAAGGGACAAATAAAGGCAAGCCAGCACGGCTTCTGCAAGGGAAGGTCGTGCCTCACAAACTTACTGTACTTCTTTGAGGGAATAAACAGCCAGATGGATAAGGGAGAATCCACAGACATCATTTACCTTGACTTCCAAAAAGCCTTTGACAAGGTACCTCACGAACGGCTACTTAAAAAGCTGTGGAACCACGGGGTGCAAGGGGATGTCTACCGATGGATCAAACACTGGTTGGCAGGCAGGAAACAGAGGGTTGGAGTAAAGGGCCAATACTCAGACTGGCAATGGGTCACGAGCAGAGTTCCACAGGGGTCGGTGCTGGGACCTCTCCTGTTCAATATATTTATTAATGACCTGGAGACGGGGACAAAATGTGAGGTTATCAAATTTGCTGATGACACCAAACTCTGCGGCAGGATTAGAAGCACGGAAGACTGTGAAGACCTGCAAAGGGACCTAACGAGACTGGAAGAATGGGCAAAAAAGTGGCAAATGAGTTTTAACGTAGAGAAATGCAAGGTCATGCATGTAGGGAAAAAGAACCCGATGTTAAGCTACAAAATGGGGGGATCATTGCTAGGGGTGAGCAATCTTGAAAGAGACCTGGGGGTGATGGTGGACTCAACATTGAAAGCATCGGCACAGTGTGCGACAGCCTCAAAGAAAGCGAACAGAATGTTAGGTATCATTAAAAAGGGTATCACAACCAGGACGAAGGAAGTCATCATGCCGCTGTATCGTGCAATGGTGCACCCATATCTGGAGTACTGTGTCCAGTACTGGTCGCCGCACCTCAAGAAGGACATGGCAGTACTTGAGGGGGTCCAGAGAAGAGCGACTAAACTGATAAAAGGTATGGAAAATTATTCATACGCTGACAGGTTGAAAATGCTGGGGTTGTTCTCCCTGGAAAAGCGGAGACTTAGAGGAGACAAGATAGAAACCTTCAAAATCCTAAAGAGCATAGAGAGGGTAGACAGGGATAGATTCTTCAGACTGTGGGGAACCACAAATACTAGGGGTCACTCGGAGAAATTGAAAGGGGACAGGTTTAGAACAAATGCTAGGAAATTCTTTTTTACACAGAGGGTGGTGGACACATGGAACGCGCTTCCGGAAGATGTGGGCCAGAGCACATTACAGGGGTTCAAGGAATTTAATAATAATAATAACTTTATTTTTCTATACCGCCATAGTCAGGCGACTTCTAGGCGGTTTACATTGTAAGAAGGCTGGACATTCAGCGAATAACAAAAGGTCTTAATACAATAAGTCTACATACAATACAATACAATGAGTCTTAGTCCGAAAATTAGGCGAACGGCGGTGTTTTGTATTAATCTCAGTTTTTTTGTTGTTTTTTGTGGGATACCCAGGTAGATGATGTTGCAGTAGTCAAGAATGGATAGGATCAACGCCTGTACCAGCAACCTGAATGATGTTGGGTCAAAGTATTTTTTTATGGTCCTTAGTTTCCATAGCGTGTAAAAACATTTTTCCACTAGTGAGTTTGTGTGGTCAGTCATAGTTAGGTGTGTCTAGAGTGATACCGAGTATTTTTATGTTTTTGGATATTGGGTATTCGTGATTGTTTATTTTTATCGATGTTCTCGTAATTTTGTCATTAGGACTAGCCAGAAAGACTTTTGTTTTCTCTGCGTTTAGTTTCAGTTTGAAATTGGTGGTCCATTTATCGATTTCGGTCATTATGTTTGAGAGGTTGTCTACAATTTCTTTTGTAGGCTTGGATAGGTTCCTAAAGGATAAGGGGATTGAGGGGTACAGATAGAACTAGAGGTAGGTTATAGAAATGGTCAGAAACCACTTCACAGGTCACAGACCTAATGGGCCGCCGCGGGAGCGGACCGCTGGGCGCGATGGACCAATGGTCTGACCCAGTGGAGGCAACTTCTTATGTTCTTATGTATTTCAATTGTTTTATTGTGTATGTTTACTTTTGTAATCCGCTTTGGACTAGAAATAAACTAAACTAGAATAATGTGTACATAAGAACATAAGCAATGCCTCTGCTGGGTCAGACCTGAGGTCCATCTTGCCCAGCAGTCCGCTCACGCGGCGGCCCAACAGGTCCAGGACCTGAGTAGTAATCCTCTATTTATACCCTTCTATTCCCTTTTCCAGCAGGAAAATGTCCAATCCTCTCTTAAATCCCAGTACTGTATTCTGCCCTATAACGTCCTCCGGAAGCGCATTCCAAGCAGTGTTCCCTCTAAGCGGGCGGGTGTTGTGAGCAAACTTTTTTCACCGTGAGCCAAAAATATCGGGCGCCAGCAAGTTATGAGCCAACTCGCCCGATTCTCCTCTCGCCGCCCTGCCATCTGCCGTACGCCTCTTCCGATCGTGCGCTGTGACGAGAAACGTGTGCGCTGCGATGTAATATTTTGTGCGCCAGCGCACGCCAGCGCAGCTTAGCGGGAACACTGGTTCAAATGGTTTTATTTATTTCCCCAAATTTATTTTTGTTATACGCATTGAAAATATTTGATATTGCGTTTAAATCAAAATCTCAATAAACTTGAAACGAGTGCCCGTGAGATTGTGGGAGGGTTAAATACTCAAAACTTAGAAGTTTTTGCTACGCCAGCTTTCTGGTATCTTTACATACAGTGGCGTACCTAGCATATGTAACATCCGGGGCCCATCATTTTTTGGCACCCCCCCCCCATCTGTAAGAAAAACATGATTTTTAGTAACAAACCACACGTCACACATGAGTACCTAGGAAAAGGCAGCATCTTACATATTGCAGTGAGCAGTACATCAATACACCCATTGTAAAACTAAACAAGCCAGACCAGCACAGATCAATCCTACACCGTCAATCCTAACAGAAAACCATGTCTTTCGAACACACAGAACACAGAAAACACCTTCGCCTAGTAAGGAATATGTAATCACAAACTAACCCCTCCCTCTTTTACAAAACTGTAGTGTGGATTTTAGCTACGGAGGTAACAGCTCTGATGCTCATAAAATTCTGAGCATCAGAGCTGCTACCACCAAGGCTGGTGCTAAAAACGCTTCACAGTTTTGTAAAAGGGGGGATAAAATAAAAATACATAGACAAAGGTTAAATTGAACCAGCAAGAAGCTGGACTCTGCATACAATGCTTCACAGAAACAGTGACACATGTCTCCTAAAGCAATAAATAAATAGAAATTTTTTTCTACCTTTGTCTTCTGTGGTTTCTCCTTTCCTCATCTTCTTGTAACTCTCTTCCTTCCATTCACTGTCTGCCGTCTCTCTTCCCCTATATGGCATCTTCTCTCCTTCTATGCCCCTTCCAGAAACTGTATGCCTCCCCCTTCCATCTCTCCTTTCACCCCATTGGTCTGGCATCTCTCTCCTCGCCTTCCCTCTCCCACACCTCTCCTCATAGTCTGGTATCTCCCCTTCCCTGATTCTCTGGCATCTCTCTCCTTTCCTTTTCTTCCATCTTTCGCTCCCCCTCCATGCTCTCACATCTCCCCCTTCCTTTTCCCTTAGACTGGCATACCTTCCTCCTACGCTCCAAGCCCTGGCATCTCCTTTAATTCCCTCCCTCATCTTCCTTCTCCCTCCAGCTGGGTACCGCAACACTCTTCCCTGCAGCTCTGCACTTCCCCACAATTGCCATGCTTCGGTTCCTCTTCTTCCTTCCTTCCCCCCCCCCCCCCCGCGGGACCCTGCGGCACCATCAACTCTTACTCCCTCTAATGTCGGCCCTGCAGCTCCAGACTTCCTCGCACCTTCTCCCCTCCCCCTTTGGATCGCTATTATTTTAAATGTTATAGCCGCGGAGCTGTATCCATCAATGGAGATGTCTAACCTCGGCCTGCCCCGGAACTCTTACTGCAACAGTGACTTCCTGTTCCTGCCTAGACGGGCGGCTGCTGCAGTAAGAGTTCCGGGGCAGGCCGAGGTTAGACATCTCCACTGATGGATACAGCTCCGCGGCTATAACATTTAAAATAATAGCGATCCAAAGGGGGAGGGGAGAAGGTGCGAGGAAGTCTGGAGCTGCAGGGCCGACATTAGAGGGAGTAAGAGTTGATGGTGCCGCAGGGTCCCGCGGGGGGGGGGGGAGGAAGGAAGGAAGAAGAGGAACCGAAGCATGGCAATTGTGGGGAAGTGCAATCCCCCCAGTGCGTCCCCTTACCTTACCGACGCGTGTGTGCGCTGTGAAGAGAAACTTTGCGCTGCGATGTAATATTTTGTGCGTGAGCGCAGGCCAACGCAGCTTAGCGGGAACACTGATTCCAAGTGTCCACCACACGTTGGGTAAAGAAGAACTTCCTGGCATTCGTATTGAATCTGTCCCCTTTCAACTTTTCCGAATGCCCTCTTGTTCTTTTATTTTTTGAAAGTTTGAAAGTTTTGTACAATTCCAGATACCACAAAAAGATATAAATGGGATGGAGTTAGTCCAGAGTAAGGCTACTAAAATGGTCAGTGGTCAGTGGCCTAAGGGAACAAACTTAAAAGATCTCAATATACAGTATATACTTTGGAGCAAAGAAGGGAGAGGGGAGATAGGAAAGAGATGTTTAAATATCTACGTGGCATTTTATTTATTTATTTATTTCCCACTTGATCCAGTGGGTTATAGTAAAACATACATAATTAAAATTATAACACACATTAACACAACCCTCCCCCCACACACACACACAAAAAAAAAATCTACATCATAGTACAGTGTTGTATACAGACCTCCAAGACAAAAGGATGACATAGACAAAGAATTAATCGAAGACATCGAGACCATCACTCTGCGTGGAAACACTGTACTGTTGGGGGACTTCAATATGCCTGATGCAGACTGGAACAAACTTTCCGCTATGACCAGCGGCAGCAGAAGGCTACTAACCTCCATAAGGGGTGCACGACTCAAATAGAAGGTATTGGAGCCCACTAGGGACCAAGCAATTCTAGATCTAATACTCACCAATGGAGATAGTGTCACAGAGGTTTCGGTAGGTGATGCGTTGGCCTCCGGTGACCACAACATGGTGTGGTTTCACCTCAGGAAGGGTTTCACTAGGTCAAACACATCCACAAAGGTCCTTAATTTTAAAGGCACTGACTTCAAGAGCATGGGAGATTATGTCTATGAGGCACTGCAAAACCAGGACACAACAGATAGTGTGCAGGTACTGTGGTCAGCTCTGAAATCTACCCTACAGGAAGCAACCAACCTCTATCTAAAAACAATGAGTAAACGATGGAGAAATAATAAACCCCAGTGGTTCTCCGCGGAGATCTCGGAACTCGTAAAACAGAAGAAAAGAGCATTTGTATCCTACAAACAATCACGACGACTGGAAGCTAAAGAAGCCTAACTGGTGAAATCTAGAACTGTTAAAACAGCAGTCAGAGATGCCAAACTTCGGATGGAAGAAAATTTAGCTAAGAATATTAAAAAGGGGGATAAATCCTTTTTCAGGTATGTTAGTGACAGAAAAAGGAACACAGACGGAATAGTGCGCCTAAGGAAACCTGACGGTAACTATGCAGAATTGGACACTGATAAAGCCGAAGTACTCAATAATTATTTCTGCTCAGTCTTAACCTGTGAGGCACTGGGATCTGGTCCACAGATGCAGACAAGGGAGAGTTCAGAAGACCCGTTCTGGAATTTTGAATTTACCATCAGCAGCGTCTACCAAGAACTAGCAAGGCTCAAAGTGAACACAACCATGAGACCAGATAAACTGCAGCCCAGAGTGCTTAGGGAATTGAGAGATGTCCTGGTGGAGCCATTGGCTGTGCTCTTCAATCTTTCCCTAGGCACGGGTAAAGTCCCATTGGACTGGAAAACAGCTAACATCATTCCGCTCCACAAAAAGGGATGCAGGTTGGAGACCGCAAATTACAGACCGGTAAGTCTCACATCAATAGTGTGTAAACTTATGGAAACGTTGATTAAACACAAATTAGATACGATTCTGAACGATGAGAGGCTGAGGGATCCCCACCAGCATGGATTTACAAAGGTCCTGCCAATCCAATCTAATCAGCTTCTTTGACTGGGTAACAAAAAAGCTAGATATGGGAGAGTCCCTGGATGTCATGTATTTGGACTTCAGTAAGGCTTTTGATAGTGTCCCACACTGTAGCTTATTGAATAAGATGAGTTTGTTGGGACTTGGAGAAACATTGATCGCATGGGTTAGAGACTGGCTCAGTGGCACACTTCAGAGGGTGGTGGTAAATGGTACTCCCTCTGAAGCGTCGGAAGTGATCAGTGGAGTGCCGCAGGGCTCGGTCATGGGTCCAATCCTATTTAATATGTTTGACCTGCCTCAGAGACTTCGAGGTAAAATTGCATTATTTGCAGATGATGCTAAACTGTGCAACATAGTGGGCAAGGGCACCGTGCCTGACACTATGACGCAGGACCTACTTTTACTGGAACAATGATCCACAATTTGGCAACTGAGTTTTAATGCCAAAAAGTGTAAGGTTATGCACCTTGGTAGTGGAAACCCATGCAGAACTTACACCCTGAATAGAGAGACCTTAACAAGAACTGTGGCAGAACGGTATCTAGGAGTAATCATTAGTGAAGATATGAAGACTGCCAATCAGGTGGAGAAAGCCTTATCCAACGCTAGACAAATGCTGGGTTGCATTCGAAGAAGTTTTGTCAGCCGAAAACCTGAAGTTGTAATGCCGTTGTACAGGTCCATAGTGAGACCTCATCTGGAATATTGTGTTCAATTTTGGAGGCCACATTATCAAAAGGATGTGCTGAGAATGGAGTCGGTTCAGCGAATGGCCACTAGGATGGTCTCAGGACTCAAGGATCTCCCATATGAAGAACATCTAAGTAAGTTGCAGCTGTACTCTCTCGAGGAACGCAGACATGATAGAGATGTTCAAATATGTTACTGGCTGTATTGAGGTGGAAGAAGATATCTTTTTCCTTACAGGACCTAAGGCAACAAGAGGGCATCAGTTAAAAATCAAACGTGGGAGATTTCACGGTGACATTAGGAAGTATTTCTTCATCGAAAGGGTGGTTGATTGTTGGAATGATCTTCCACTTCAGGTAGTTGTGACCAGCAACGTGCTCAATTTTAAGAAAAAATGGGATAAACGTGGGTCCACTTCGAGGAAGTGCTTAGGGGGGAGGGTTCTTTGAGTGGGCAGACTTGTTGGGCCGATGGCCCTTTTCTGCCGTCATATTCTGTGTTTCTGAATTATCTCTTTTACCACAATAATCAAATAATGATATCAGAGACTAGTGACCTTGTTGGGCAGACTAGATGAACCATGAGGGTCTTTTTCTGTCATCACATGTATTACTGTGTTCTGTGCTAGTGTTTTTAACTCTTTAATTTAAAAGATTTTTCAGCCGAAGTTTAGCTTACCAAGCCGCCCTTTGGAATAAGATCTTTGGTAAATTGATCTCCAGTTCTCAATCTTACATTAACTTCAGGAAATTATTAAAAACTCATCTTTTCACAAAGAATTCTTAGTATCTTAACTGTTACATTTTCATTTTTTTTCCCCTTGTATTCTTTATATAGAATTGTCATTTCCTGTGTATGCGCAGTTCTCTTTCTTGTAAACCGCGCTGAGCTGTGAGATTGTAGCGATATATAAGATTACTGTTATGTTATGTTATATCTTTCTTAAATAATCTAAAATTGGATAATATATGGACTGCAGATGACTAAGAGTTTCAGAACTGTGGACCAACTACCATAAACAGTTACTTTCTATATACCGCCATCCATATTACTCAAAATGAAGGTACCTCGAGTTGGATATTGTCAGTAGATCACAAAGCACATAAAGTGAAAGGGAACAGACTCAGAAGTAACCTCAGAAAATACTTTTCACGGAAAGGGTGGTGAATGCTTGGACCAGCCTCCCAGTGAAGGTGGTGGAGGCAAAAAGTATATCTGAATTCAAGAAAGCTTGGGACAAGTACATTGGACCTCTAAGGGACAGGAAGGGATAGTTGATGACATGGTTAGGCAGACTAGATAGGCCATATGGTCCTTATCCACCTTCATTTTTCTCTGTTTCTAGAAATAGGAACTGCAAGAAGCCTGAATGCAATGCAATGCTGGTGAAACAGAAATTTATTTTCTTCTATACTGTGTAAAAATATACAGGTCAATCAGTATTCAAAGCAATTTAATTGGACAGAAACAGTTAGTGCAGCTGTACCTATGACAAAACTGGTTATTTTAGGGGCATTCTGGGATGTTATCAGCACTTGTTCGGTTAAGTCTAATCTAATCTAATCAGGATTTTTTAATCATATTTATCCAGTACAGGTTCAAGGCGATTTACAAGATAAGAGGCCCATGCAGCATCATGGGGAAATACATCACATTGTTGCAAGAGGGGAAGTAGTTAACAGTACGCATAAAAGGGGAGATTCAGTATAGGACGGTGGTCTCAGCAGCCACCTAAGAAGTGGCTGAGAATCGCACACCGGCATCCTGTCTAGAATTGCGGCGGTGCTAAGGCACAGATGCCTAACTCCACCTAACCACCCTGATTCTCTAACCGGCGCCCATGCCACAGGCACTGGTTAGAGAATCACCAAAGAATTCATTGCTACAAGGGAATTCCCCTGCTGTGATCAGCTGAGCAGCTGTGGCAAGGGATCCCCCCACAAGTCCTGATGAAATCAGCAGGAGGGATGCCCAAAAAAGGTGGATCAATGACGATTTAAGCAGTTTTTCCATAAAGAGATATGAAGGATGATTGCATCACTATCCGATGATCCATAAAAAAATTTAATAATAATATATTGACTAAGATCACACATTGCTTGTGGTGATAGTTCCTTTTATCTATACATATGTCTCCGATATTAATCTTCCACTTAATTGTGTTTCTTTATTTTCTCCATTGTGTATCACTACTCAGCAGCTAGATTTTATCCCTCATTTTCCCCTTCTCTCGCACTCTAGTTTCCCTCTTTTCACATCTCATCTACTTGTGAGATTTCAATCTTCCACTCTTGCCTCTCTCCAGCCCTCATTTATTTCATTCAAATTTCATTCCCTCACTATCACCCGTCATTTAACCCATCCTGACAACCTACTCCCTTCTTCTGTCTCTTACCTGCTACCCTGTTACTTCATTCATTAATCAAATCTGACCCTTTCATCTATTTTTCCAATGTCTCTCAATTCTTTTCCACCTTCTCCAACTCTCTCCTATCTCACTCTCTCCCTTCCTCCAATCTTCCAAGTTTCCAAGTTTATTAATATATTTGATAAATCGCTTATTAGAATTACTAAGCGGTGTACAAAGTCAAAATATAATATAGTAAAAAGAAACAAAGAATTTAACAATACATTTTCATATAAAACAAACATGAGTCGGGAGGGAAAGAGTAAAAGTTACAATTTTCAATTTATGGTAGAAAGTGGAAAAAACAAGAGGGTAGGGGTAGTTAAACCACAGCATGATTTAAAATCTCACTGGAAATTAAATGTTAAAAGCATCTTTAAATAGGTAAGATTTTAAAAGTTTTTTCCCTTTTCTCATCCCCTATTTCCATATTTTTTCCTTCCTACCTTCTCTTCTTCTTTTCTAATCCCCTCTCATCACTTCCCCCCTCCTTCATTCTTACCCCTTTCCTCCAGTGAACTCCACTTTCTCTCTTCTACTTTCCTACCTGCACTTTGAGCCCCTTTTCATCCTCTGCCTTCTCCCATTTTCCTCCCAGCCCCAGCAGCTGACCCATCTCCAAGCCCCAATCTGCTTCTCTCACTTGCCTTTGCATCAATACTAGAACCTTCTCCTATATCTAGGGTTACAAGATTTTACTTAGCAAAAATCCGGACCCCCTAGACTCACCCCCCAGGCCCGCCCATCCCCGGTACACCCCAGTCCCGCCCCAGCCCTGCCCCAGCCTTACCCCCTGCCGCCTGCTCTCATCGGGCAGGAGGGCATCCTACCTGATGCAATTTAGAGGAAGCTTTTCAAAACCCGGACAAAATGCCTGGTTTTGAAAGGCCGTCTGGACCCTCAAAAAGGAGAACATGTCCGGGGAAATCTGGACATCTGGTAACCCTACCTATACCCATCCCTTAAAAAGTTCCCTTTCCCCTGAAAACCACACTGGTTGGATTTATCCTGAAGACTGGCTTGAGAACCACAAGTATAATGAACACGTGTCACGAGCATTGTACTGTATTGCTATTTTCTAGTCATTTAATCGAAGGAAGCTTTAAAAGACATGAGTCACCTTACACAACACATTTGGTAGACATCATGTTCTGTTCTGTGTTTCAGACACAATGTCTACCAAATGTGTTGTGAAAGGTGACTCATTCCACCAGCGTAGTTTTCAGGAAAAGGGGAACCTTTTAAGGAATGGGTTTAGGAGAAGCAGATTGGGTCTTAAAGATGGGTCAGATGCTGGGGCTGGGAAGAAAATGGGAGAAGGCAGAGAGTGAAAAGGGGCTCAGAGTGCCGGAAGGAAAGTAGATGAGATAGTGGACTGGACTGGAGGAAAAGGGGTCCAAATGAAAGAAAAGAGGGGGGAAATGGTGAGAGGGGATTAGAATAGAAGAAGAGGGGGCAAGAAGGGAAAAATATGGGATGAGAAAAGGGAAGATTGGAAGAAAGGAGAGGGTTAAACAGATGTCTCGAGCCCGGCACACATCCATGCATAAAGATTCCCTTTTTGCCATTAGAAAAGCTGCAGCCTACAGAGTTCAACAGGCTGCAGGTGCAAATCATACCTCATCCCAAAACTATTTTGCAGCAGGTTTCGAAAGGATGTCTGGTGTAATCTGTGCACGACACTGCAAAAACAGACTTTGAAAGGCTGCATAGATGAATAGCAGTGTTTGAATAGGACTTGCTTTAGCACAGGAATTGATTTTGATGTTGGGAAACAATTACATGCAGAAAAGGGTAGATCAGTCACAGCAGCAAGCCCCAATAAAGATAGTGATGCTTTACACAGACGACACAGAGACCTGCACAAATATCACACACCCTTCTGCTTGCTATTGGTAGGGTCCAGCAATATCAGTGGCGTACCAAGGGGGGGTAGGGGGGGCAGTTCGCCCCAGATGCAAGGCCCGAGGGGGTGTTCAGCTGGCCACTTACCGGGCAATAGGCTGCTACCGGGGAAAGGCTGCCATTGCTGTTAACAGAAAGCCGGCGCCAAATTCTCCCTCCCTGCTGCTTCTCTTCCCCGAGCCGAGAAACTCTAGCCGTCCGACGTCAATTCTGACGTTGGAGAGGACGTTCTGGGTCAGCCAATCGCTACCTGGCTGGCCCGGAACGTCCTCCCGAGGTCGTGGATCGTGCCCGGGGCACGAAGCTTGGCGGCGCTGCTTCCCATGGCCCGTACTTGCCGAGCTCCTCGTAAAGCTGATAGTTGTCGGTGAAGCGGGTGCACGTTGTGGTAGTGTCACTGCGGGGTGGGGAGGGAGGGAGGGAGGAGGGTGGCCCAGCACGTTAGGCAGCCAGAGTTGGTTGGCCCGCGGGAAAAGAAGTAGGGCGAATTCGGCGCCAGCCTGTTTCCGATGGCCAGTGCAGCCTTTCCCCGGCAGTGGTGGCAGCATGGTGGTGGTAGCGGCGGTGGTATGGGGGAGGGAAGGGAGAAAGAAAGAAATGGGGGGAGCCAGGAAGCCAGAAAGAAAGCAAGGGGGGGGACAGTGATCCAGAAAGAAAGAAAGGGGGCAGGGTGAAAGAAAGAAAAAAATGGGGCATGGGGAAAGAGAGAGAAAGACAGACATAGAGAAAGAAAGGGGGGCATGGAGAGAGAAAGAAGGGAGCAGAGTGAAAGAAAGAAATGGGGCACGGAGAGAGAGAGAGAGAAAGACAGACATACAGAAAGAAAGGGGGCATGGAGAGAGAAAGAAAGAAGGGGACAGGATGAAACAAAGAAAAAGTTGGGGGAAGGAATGAAGTCTGGAGGAGAGGAAGCATACAGGAGGCTGAAAGAAGGGAAGAAATATTGGATGTACAGTCAGAAAAATAAAGTGCAACCAGAGACCGATGAAATTACCAAACAAAGGTAGGAAAAATGATTTTATTTTCAATTTAGTGATCAAAATGTGTCCGTTTTGAGAATTTATATATGCTGTCTATATTTTGCACTATGGGCTCCTTTTACTAAACCGCAATAGCAGTTTTTAGCGCAGGGAGCCTATGTGCGTTGAGAGCAGCGTGGGGCATTCAGCGCAGCTCCCTGCACTAAAAAACGCTATTGCGGTTTAGTAAAAAGGGAGGAGGTATATTTGTCTATTTTTGTATAGTTGTTACTGAGGTGACATTGCATAAAGTCATCTGCCTTGACCTCTTTGAAAACCCATGGAATATAAATGATAATTAACATTTTCTCTGCGTACAGTGTGCTTTGTGTTTTTAAAATTTTATTGTTGGTAGATCATTTTGACTTGGCCACTACGGTAAGGGGGAGGGAGAGAGGGGAGCTGCTGAAAGACATCTAATAATCCTTGCAGGCTTGACTGTGCAGGGAATTATTTTTGTAAAATCATGTTTTGTTATGTGACTGGTATTATTTAGACTTTAATTTCTATGAATGAATAGAATGAAAATGATATAAAATTACTTGCTTTTTTTTATGTGCGTGCGCTGAAGGAAAGTGGAGAGAGAGTGGGCTGAAGACGCTGAAGGGAAATGGGGAAGAGAGAGTGGGGAGAAGACGCTGCTTTATAAATTAACAATTGTACAGAATATTGTTTCTTTTTATACTTTAATATAATAAGTTCAATATAAAACAATTCAAGGCTTGTTGGAATCAGGATGGAATCAGGTGGTTTGCGGGGATGGGGACCAAGCTTACGGGGATTAGTCCAATAAAATGGTATTTTCTTATTTCTCATTATTTGTTTTATTTTTATTTGTTAATTTGTAAAGTGGTGATTGTTATGTATCAGTTTTTTCAAATTTACATCTACTGTCTTTATATTTTGCACAGTATTAGAGGACATGTATTACTGTTTTTGTGGTGTTGTGGTGTTGCATTGTATGCAAAGTCTGGTTTCTTGGCAGTTCAGTTTAACTTTTGTCTACATATTTCTATTTTTAGTTTATGATTATTCCATATTGGGCGAGGGTGTATCTGTCTGTGTGTATAAAAGGGGCATGGCTTTCTGATAGCATCAACTGTACAGGATCAATTGACTGTGCAGGATCTGGTTTGTTTTGTTTTACAATGTATGTGTTGGTGTTCTAGTGCTCACTGCAGTGTTTAAGATGCTGCCTTTTCCTAGGTACACTCTTGTTGTGCGATATGTAGATTGTTACTAAAAATCATATTTTTCATATAGATGGGGGGGTGTCAAAAAATGATGGGCCCCGGGTGTCACATATGCTAGGTACGCCACTGAGCAATACCATTACATTTTAATATCTTATATGGGAGGTATCCTATTATAAAAATTAGAATCCATGATTAAAATCTGAACTGCATTTATAACAGCATTATTCTTAGTAAAAAAACAAACAAAAACAACCATAACTTGTCTATACAAGGGGGTGGGGGTGGTGGGGGTGCTGAAAAGTTCTCAGTCCAACCAGGAAGAGAATGATGTATATATGATTCAATCAATGATCTGAAACAATTTCAAAACGCAGAATTTTGTTTCTGCAAATTGGCACTTAACAAAATAAGATAACACTCTGTTCAGCTCCAGTGGCAAAATAATGCTCAGAATTTAGGAAGTTGGTTAGTTGGGCTGAGAACTTTTCAGCACTCCCTCGTATATCTGCACAGTATCCCAGTGAAAAGAAACAGACAGACATTTTAAGGAGCCCTGGAAACCAAGGCACATTTTTTATTCTCTATTTTAAGCAACAGTCAGCATTAGCTAAAAACATGTTTTTAGTTCAAGGAACATAGCCATTCTCAGTCATGTTTAACATATTACAATGCCTCTGTATTGCTCCACGGTGTGACCTCACTGTGAGGTTTGTGTTCAATTCTGGTCTCCTTATCTCAAGAAAGATATAGCGGCACTAGAAAAGAAAAGCAACCAAGATGATAAAGGGGATAGAATTCCTCCCGTATAAGGAAAGACTAAAAAGGTTAGGGCTTGCAAGCAGCAATATTCGTATACTACTGGATTCAGCAACCTGCAGGACTGAGATACTGTAGGTTGCAGAATCCTGTGGAAAATCAAGGTGTGGTAAAAGATCACTTTTTACCACATCTTGATAACTTCACATTTATCTTAACCATTTTAGAAACATAAACATTTATTTTTCTGAAGCTGTCACAGAGCTCGGTATCTCTTGCCAGTTTGGCTTGGGGTGTTTAAAGGCCTACGAGACTCACAATAAAATGTACATAATATCAATGGAGCTATGGAGATGGAGGGAGACCGATGCTGAACAGCTATTTTGCTGGCTTGTAAGCACCAGTAACCAGTCTGAGGTCTCTTCTTTCTAAAAGTGAATTTTCTGGGTATACTAATTATTAAGAAGTATTTTTATTATAAAATAAAAAATTTTACTTTTTGTTCTAATTTGGTATTTTGCATTGTGGAATTTCAAATTCAAAAGCTTTTTGCATAAGAACATAAGCAATGTCTCCGCTGGATCAGACCTGTGGTCCATCGTGCCCAGCAGCCCGCTCACGCAGCGGCCCAACAGGTCCAGGACCTGTGCAGTAATCCTCTATCTATACCCTTCTATCCCCTTCTCCAGCAGGAAATTGTCCAATCCTTTCTTAAACCCCTGTACTATTACATCCTCTGGAAGCGCATTCCAGGTGTCCACCATACGTTGGGTAAAGAAGAACTTCCTGGCATTTGTTTTGAATCTGTCCCCTTTCAACTTTTCCGAATGCCCTCTTGTTCTTATATTTTTTGAAAGTTTGAAGAATCTGTCCCTCTTTACTTTCTCTATGCCCTTCATGATCTTGTAGGTCTCCATCATATCCCCTCTGAGTCTCCTCTTCTCCAGGGAAAAGAGACCCAGTTTCTCCAATCTCTCAGCGTATGAAAGGTTTTCCATCCCTTTTATCAGACGTGTCGCTCTCCTCTGAACCCTCTCGAGTAACGCCATATCCTTCTTAAGGTATGGTGACCAATATTGGACGCAGTACTCCAAATGCGGATGCATCATTGCCTGATACAATGGCAGGATAACTTCTTTCGTTCTGGTAGTAATACCCTTCTTGATTATACCTAGCATTCTATTCGCTCTCTTAGCGGCCGCTGTGTACTGTGCTGTTGGCTTCATTGTCATGTCAACCATTACCCCCAAGTCCCTTTCTTAGGTACTCTCATTCAATAACATCCCTCCCATCGTATAGTTGTACTTCAGGTTTCTGTTTCCCACATGCAATACTTTACATTTCTCAACGTTGAACTTCATCTGCCATCTCGTCGCCCATTCCCCTAGTTTGTTCAGGTCTCTTTGCAATTCTTTGCAGTCCTCCTTAGTCCGAGCTCCATTAAATAGTTTGGTGTCGTCCGAAATTTTATTATCTCGCACTTCATCCCTGTTTCTAGATCAGGGGTGCCCACACTTTTTGGGCTTGCGAGCTACTTTTAAAATGACCAAGTCAAAATGATCTACCAACAATAAAATTTAAAAAAAACACAACGCACACTGTACGCATAGAAAATGTTAATTATCATTCCTATTCCAGGGTTTTTCAAAGAGGTCAAAGCAGATGACTCTATGCACTATCACCTCAGTAACAACCATACAAAAATAGACAAATATACCCCCCTCCCTTTTTACTAAACCACGATAGCAGTTTTTAGAGCGCAGGGAGCTGCGCTGAATGCCCAGCGCTGCTCTCGACGCTCATAGGCTCCCTGCGCTAAAAAACTCTATTGCGGTTTAGTAAAAGGGGACCTTAGTGTAAAATATAGACAGCAGATATAAATTGAGACACATTTCGATCACTAAATTTAAAATAAAATAATTTTTCCTACCTTGTCTGGTGATTTCATGAGTCTCTGGTTGCACTTTCTTCTTCTGACTGTGCATCCAGTCTTTCTTCCCTTCTTTCAGCCTGTATGCTTCCTCTCCTCCACACCTCATTCCCTCCCCCAACTTTTCCTTCCTCTCTCCCTGCCCTTTCTTTCTCTCTGCCTCCCTTTCCTTTTTTTCTGTTTCTCTTCTTTCCTTCTGTCTCCCTGCCTGCCCTTTTTCTTTCTTTCTTTCTCCCTGCCCTCCCCCAAGACACTGCCACTGCCATCGGGGACCAGGACCCAAACCGCCACCAATAACAGGCCCGAAAGCCGACGCCAATAACACGCCCAAAAGCCGACGCCGCCCCAACCTCTCCCTGCTTCGGCCGACCAGCATCGCGAGGAACTGTTGGGGGAAATGCTGCCGGGTCCTGCCTTCGCGGAAACAGAAAGTAGGCAGGACCCGGCAGCAAGAAGAGGAAATGCTTCACTAACATGTCTCCCGCCTTAGCCCGTAGCGAACGCTTGCTTCAGGGCTCTCAACGTGCAGGCTTCCCTTCTCCCCCCCTCCCCCTCCCCGGGCATAACTTCCGGTTTCAGAGGGAAGAGAAGAGAAGCCTGCACGCACACGTTAGAGCCCGGAGCATAAGTTCGCTAGGGGCTGAAATCTCCAAGCCGGTTTTTTTGGGTTTTTTTTTAATGTTCAGCAGCGGCAGATGACAGCTGGGCGGACCGCCCAGCTAAAAGGCCCTAGGGAGAACACTGAAGGCTGATCGGCCCGTAGATCAGGATGGCAACACGAGTGCGATCGACTCGAGTTGCCTTCCTGAGCTACTGGTCGATCGCGATCGACGCGTTGGGCACCCCTGTTCTAGATCATTTATGAATATATTAAATAGCAGTGGCCCGAGCACCGAGCCCTGCGGAACATCACTCGTGACCCTCCTCCAGTCTGAGTAGCGGCCCTTCACCCCTACCCTCTGTTTCCTACCAGTTTCTGATCCATCTGTGTATGTCTCCGTCCACCCCATGATTCTTCAGTTTCCGGGGTAGACGTTCATGAGGCACCTTATTAAAGGCTTTTTGGAAATCTAGGTATAAGATGTCTACGGGGTCTCCTTGGTCCATCCGTTTGTTAATTCCTTCGAAGAAGTGCAATAAGTTAGTTAGGCACGATCTCCCCCTATAGAAACCATGTTGGCTGGCTATCAGAAGTTCATTTCTTTCTAAATGTTCATCGATTTTTTTCTTTTATCAGTGCTTCCACAATTTTCCCCGGAACCGAGGTCAGACTCACCGGTCTGTAGTTTCCTGGGTCACCTCTTGATCCCTTTTTAAAGATGGGCATAACATTGGCTATCTTCCAATCCTCCGGGATCACTCCTGTTTTCAGGGATAGGTTGCAAATTTGCTGCAGTAGTTCCGCTATCTCCTCCTTTAATTCCTTCAGAACCCTTGGATGGATTCCGTCCGGACCCGTGGATTTGTCAATTTTTAGTTTTTCTATCTGCCTGCGTACATCTTCAAGGCTCACTTCCTTGGATGTTAATTTTTCTGTTTGATTTCCATTGAAGAATTGCTCAGGTTCCGGTATGCTGGTTGTGTCTTCGTTTGTATATACAGATGAAAAGAACATGTTAGGTCTTTCCGCGACCTCTTTCTCCTCCTTCACCACTCCCTTCCTGTCTCCGTCGTCCAGCGGTCCCACCTCCTCCCTAGCCGGCTGCTTACCTTTAACATATCTAAAGAACGGTTTGAAATTTCGTACTTCCCTGGCTAGCCTCTTTTTATACTCTCTTTTGGCTTTTCGGACCACATGGTGACATTCTTTTTGATACTTCCTGTGCTCTTTACAGTTGCCCTCAGTTTTGTCCTTTTTCCATTTTCTGAATGAATTTTTCTTATTGCCTATCGCTTCCTTCACTATATTAGTTATCCATGCTGGGTCTTTTGTTTGACTCTTTTTGCACCCCTTTCTGAATCTGGGGATGTACAGATTCTGCACTTCGCTCACCGTGTCCTTGAAAAAAGACCAGGCATGTTCTACCGTTTGCCATTTTTTGGAAATGTTCCTAAGTTTCTTCCTTACCATTCCCCTCATTGCTTCATAGTTTCCTTTCCTGAAGTTGAAAGTTGTCACTATGGTTCTCTTTCCTTTCGGTATTCCTACCTCAACCTTGAACTTGATCATATTATGATCGCTGTTTCCCAACGGTCCCACTACTTCCACTTCCTTTGCAGGTCCCCTTAACCCATTTAGGATTAGATCCAGAGTGTCATTTCCGCTCGTTGGTTCTCTAACAAGCTGCTCCATGAAGCAATCTTGTGTAGCCTCCAGAAATTTTGTCTCCTTAGCGCATCTTGAGCTTCCAAGACTCCAGTCTATCCCGGGATAGTTGAAGTCTCCCATAATAACTGTGTTACCGCTTTTGCATTCTCGCTTCATCTCGGCTTCCATTTCTTCATCGATATCTCCGGTTTGTCCGGGTGGACGATAATATAGGCCCATCTTTATTTCAGGCGCTTTCCTTCCCAATATTTTAACCCATAGCGATTCCAGCTTGTTGGTCGTCTCTGCTGTATCCATTCTTGTGGATTGTATGCTTTCTTTTATGTACAGTGCTATTCCACCTCCTTTCTGTCCTGACCTATCCTGGCGATATAGTTTGTATTCCGACAGTGCTGTATCCCATTTTCTTTCCGCATTCCACCATGTTTCAGAGATTCCAATGATGTCTATGTCTTCTGCATTGGCCATGGCCTCTAATTCCCCCATTTTGTTTCTCAGGCTCCTTGCATTAGTATATACGCAATTTAGATCCTGGTATTTTGTTGTCTTCATTTCCTTTCCCTGTGATTCGGTCTTTAATGTCTTCTCATTTGCCACAATCTTCCTAACCTCCTATTCTGGGTTAGTTGATTCCTGTAGTTTGTCATTTGTTTCTTCCCAGCCCTGTTTCCCCTTAGTATCTTCAAGGGATACCTTCTTCCGAATCGTCGACGCTTGGTCGACTGTCGGCTTTCCCCTTCCTCTTAGTTTAAAGCCTGATCTATTCCTCTCTTGATGTTGTTTGCTAGAAGTCTAGTTCCCGCCACGCTCAGATGCAGTCCATCACTCCTGTAGAGCCTGCTCTTTCCCCAGAACGTTGTCCAGTTCCTTACGAAGTGGAATTCTTCTTCCTCACACCATTTCCACATCCATGCATTTATTGATTGTAGTTCCTCCTGCCTCTTCACATCTGCCCTTGGTACTGGTAGGATCTCCGAGAACGCTATCTTCTGGGTCCTCATTTTCAGCTTCCTTCCCAGAGTATTGAATTGTTCTATCAGTGTGCTTCTTCTGTAGTCTCTCCTGTTGACATCATTTGTCCCGATGTGGATCATTACTGCGGTCTCTTCTGTCTCCGCTCCTTCCAGGATCTTTCCAATTTTGTCCACAATGTCCTTGGTCCTTGCTCCTGGGAGGCAGGTCACAAGCCTATCCTCTCTTCTTCCTGCTATGTGGCTGTCCACATGCCTCAGGATCGAGTCTCCCACTAGGATCGCTGACTTTCCCTTCTTCAATGTTCGCTTCGGTCTCAGGTCAATGTCCTCGTGTGATTCGCTCTTTCTTCTTCTGGGCATCGACTAGCCAATTCCTCCCCCTCATGTGGTATTCCTCTGTGGGAGTTTTCTTTGAGGTCATCTGCTTCTTGTTCTCCCTTCCATGTTGGTGTTGGTATAACTTCATCTTTCATCTGAAGTTCGTTCTCTTCCACCCTCCTCCTGTATGCCTCTTCAATGAATTTCTCAAGTTCCCTGACTTCTTCCTCGATGTGTCTCTCACTCATGAAGTCTTCAGTTGTCTTGATTGGATCTTCCGTGGTGTAGAGTCCTTCTAGTTCCTATATCTTGTCCTCTAGTCGCTTGACTTCCTTCCTCAAGCTTTTCAGCTCCTGACACCGACCGCATACATATGACTGTCTCCCCGAGGGGAGGTAGTCATACATATGACAGTCTGTGCAGAACACTGGAAAGCTCATCTTCTGGTTTCCCTCTGCTTCCATTGTCGTTCCTACTTTAAGATAAGTTAAGATTACATGTTCCTTCTGTGCCTGCTTCCTTCAGCGCCTGCTTCCTTCTGTGCCTGCTTCCTGCCCGCTTCTTGTGTGTGCTGCCTTTGCTCTACCTTACCTTACTGTTGCTTGTGTGCCTGCTTCCTTCAGTGCCTGCTGCCTTCTGCGCCTGCTTCCTGCCTTCTTCTTGTGTGTGCTGTCTTTGCTCTACCTTACCTTACTGATGCTTGTGCATGTTCGCTCCTTCTGCGCCTGCTTCTTCCTTACCCTTCAGTCCTTCCCTGGTGCTCTTGGGTGTAGTGACTTGGCTCCTCCCCTTTCAAGAGGGAGTCCGGCGCTGCCTGTGATGCGGTGGGGGTGGGCGGAGCAAACTCTCGCCGCTTCCCCGAGCCTTCTGCTTCCTCCTGCATAATATCAATAAAACTTGTATTGGAGGACGGATTGAGACATCTGTGTTTTACTTCCATTGAAAGCAATGGAAGTAAAACCTGGATGTCTCAATCAGTCCTCTTTTTTTCTGGAGCCATATGGTAACCCTAGTTGAGGGGGCAAACTCCCTAATCTCTATAGTGGAGCACGTTTATGAAATCTAGACATCCTAGGTGGCAGCTGTAAATCCTGATATCGATATGTTATAATGTCACAATTCTTCCTTTAATGTTCTATGCAAAATTAGCCTTAACAGGTAGGGCGTAATTAAAATGTGGACCGCCCTTTGAAGTGTGTAAAAATATCCCAATTTTAAAAAGATGGATTGTTTTGTTTTTAAATTCTTACAAATATTTCTTCATGTGCAAGAGAAAAATCAAGGATGATGATGTCCCAAGTGAGTCTGGTATAGATACATATTTCACTCAAAAAGATGGATGAATGGCTATTACCAAATAATTGGCTCAAAGCCCAGAGATCAGAACAAGGTTGGATCCAGAATGCCACCATAGACAAAGGCAATAAATGAGTTGAACTGAAACCAGACAGACTGATATAACCGCTCAGAAAGTATCCAGCCTAGCATCTGGGAGAAAACCAGACAGAACCATCTACTAGAAGCCAGACAAGGACCCCAGATGTCATCATTCACATGATGAACTTAGAAATCTCAGCAGTTCAGTCTTAGAAAGCATCCAAAACTGACCTACTAAGTCAGATACTGACATAGCAAAAGAATAAGAATAAGAGGGGCATTATCAAAGTAGGCTACTGTACAAGTTGTACAAAACACTGCAGCAGCAGTATCTCGCTATGAGCATATATCTCCAGTGCTGAAGCAATTACATTGGCTGCCACATTGAGTACAAAATTTTGACCATAATACATCATGCACTCTACGGGGAAGCACCAAAGTATTTGGTTGAGGCACTGAGGAGATATATGCCAAAACGTGAACCACGCTCACAAACTGTCCCTCGAACAAACTCATGATGTGCACTATAAAAAGACCTGGATAGCAGCGATCTCGGTGGCTGGGCCAAGGCTTTGGAATGCAATGAAGGGCCCATTGAGGTTGTGTTCTGAATTTAGATCCTTTACAAAATTGTTAAAACCCCATCTATTTGTTAGAGCATTCTATAAGTAAGAAGATATCAGTAGTTCTTTCATAAGGACCAAAGTTGATCTGGGGCACTGATATTTTATATGATTTTCAATTGTGCCTAGATGTTCGAATTGGTACATTTTTAAGTATGTCTTGTTACATTATGTATGTGAACTTGTAATCTGCCTAGTTGATAGGCGGCCTAGAAATTTTTTTAAATAAATAAATTGGGTTCTTTTGCCACAAACTGGATTATTCTAGCACAGTATATAATAGGATCCTCCACTAAAATAATCCAACTTGTGGTAAAACAACATGACTTAATAGTTATAACTACTCCCCCCCAATAAATCAGTAGTTACTAAACATATCAGAGGATCCTGAAATAATCACAAAATAATCAAAAACAATTCAAAACATAATTCCTAAAGTAGCACTTAATCAAATATGTAAAACATTTTTGTTATATAAAATTGAAGGTTTAACTGACCAATGCACACTGAAAGTTCTAAAAATACCTTTGCCATCCAGGTCAAAAACAGTCATCATTGTCATCAATTCCACTTCATCAAAATGCTCTATTTAACAAGTCCCAACCAAGTCTCAAAAGTGTAGACATTAAATTATATCACTCAGAGCCCATTTTAAGAAAGTTCTTTTTTTTTTTTTAGTGGATCTAGCAAATAGTAGGTGAGCACAAGTTCCTGGTTAGAGCTATAAAACACACCTCCTATAAAATTCAGTAGAAGCAGGAAGAAGCTTCAATCTGCAGCTGAAAGAGAACGAAAACCCGTGGAAGAGATTCAAGACTTTGATAAAGAAGGAAATGATCAAGATCATGATCATGAAAGGAGTCAACTTATGATCTCTGAGAACTCATGACTAGCTGTTGTGACCTTAAAGAGACAGTTCATTTTGGGAACCAAATGTAATACTAGAGTGTCCATATGGGCTGGTCAGTATTGGAAATATAGGCATTATGGTAATTTTAATTCTCTTTCCTTGCCACTCTCCTGACCCAGGGAGCGGCTTCTTCAGCACAGTGAGGGGAAAGGAGGCCAATCGTTCCCCTCACTGTACCAAGCAGAGCAGAGCGGACCCTTTGGAAACTTTTCTTCGGCGGGAAACCCCACCCCTTTCTTGCCCGGAGCCAGCCATCTTTTCCAGCACTTTAAAGGGCTGCAGAGCAAGGGCCCTTGGCGCATTCCTATGTGCGGGCCTAGCAGGACAAGCCATGCCATGCCGGAACCCCACAAGACCTCTAGACCAGTGGTTCCCAACCCTGTCCTGGAGGAACACCAGGCCAATTGGGTTTTCAGGCTAGCCCTAATGAATATGCATGAAGCAAATTTGCATGCCTATCACTTCCATCATATGCAAATCTCTCTCATGCATATTCATTAGGGCTAGCCTGAAAACCCGATTGGCCTGGTGTTCCTCCAGGACAGGGTTGGGAATCACTGCTCTAGACAGTCAAATACACTTAGCCCTATCTCAGCTATCACACTTATACTTCCCATAATGACTCTCCACATCCCTGTCATCACAGGCTAGGGACGCTATGGAGAACTGACAAACCACTCTTACACGAGGCAAACAACAGTCAGAATCTCCAACCTCATAAAAATCCCAACAAATACAGAACTACCCAAAACAAACTCCATCGCAGCAGCTCTAGTAAATGCCAGATCCGTAAATAGCAAAGACCTCATCCTTCTAGATGCCATAACAGACAACAGATGGGATCTCCTTCTAGTGACTAAAACATGGCTAAAAGACAACGACAGGGCCACCCTGGGTGCACTATGCCCTCAAGGCTACCAAGCACTGGCATGTTCCTGCCCCCCTCCCCCCCCCCAAAAAAAGGGGGTGGGGTTGCAGCTATCACAAAATCCAAACTAATCCCAAGACACATAAACTCCATCTCACTAGAAGGCCTGGACGGCCTCATTTTCTCTACAGGCCATGACAAAAAAACATTTTTGTATTAATCTACAGAGCCCCGTCCTCCCCTATGTCTGTACTAGACAAACTAAGAACCATTATAAGTGACCTCTCAATCAACCACAAACAAATTATCATCTTAGGAGACTTTAACATTGCTGAATACCCAGACATCACCGGTGCACCTAGGGAATTCACAAAAACACTGTTTGACCTAGGTTTCATCCAACAAGTCCACTCCCCCACCTACTCCTCCGGGAACACTCTAGATTTGATCTTCATCTCCAAAGGCCTGCCACTCGACAACAAACCAACCCAGCTAACAATCACTCAGGTCCCCTGGACTGACCACCATGTTATCTTGTTCAACCTACACATCAAGACCAAAGGGCCCATAGAAAATCCAGTGTCACAAAAATCAACCACACTCAACCCAAAGTCGGTCAACCTTCACAATTTTTCCATTGGCATCTCCAAAATAGACTTACTCACAAGTTTCACAACCAACTCACTAGAGGAAAAGGCACAGGCATGGCATGCTGGAGTAAAGTCACTGTATGAGAAATTAGCAAGAGTCAAAAAAGTCAAAACATACACAAGATCCTTCTCATCACCCTGGTTCACAGAAAACCTGAGAGAACAGAAAAGGAAAGTCAGGAAAGCAGAAAAAATCTGGTGCAAAACACACAACGCCGAGGACAAATCCACCTGGAAAAGCCTCTTGAAAGATTATAAACTAGCAACACTCAAAACAAAAAAGGCATATTTCACAAACCTAATATCCAAAATCCCCAACAGATCAAAGGCCATCTTCTCACTGTCGAAAAACCTTATCACCTCCTCCCAAGGATCACACCACATCCAACAATCAAACTTGGACAGTGAATCCCTCACAAATTTTTTTCCATGACAAGATATCAAAGATACGAGAATCCTTAGACTTAGAAGCCAAAGCTCTGCCGAGCATCCCAAATACTATACAAAATAACAACCTACACAAGATACTCTCTAAACAGCTTCAGACCAGTTTCCATTTTCAACCTAGAAAGCATAATAGTATTCTTACACCCCACAACATCAATCCTGGACCCTTGCCCATCCACCACACTTCTAGCTACCAGTGAATCTTTCCTGAACTCCATCTTACTTCTAATTAACAAGTCCCTACAATCTGGCATAATACCACAGAGCTGGAAATCTGCTTTGGTAAGACCACTCCTAAAAAAACCCACCTTGGACCCAGACAATCCAAGCAGCTATAGGCCAGTCTCGAATCTCCCATACATCTCAAAAATACTAGAAAAGATTGTACTCACACAACTACAAAACTTCATGGAAACAAACACCACCCTCTCCAACTTCCAATCAGGATTCAGGAAACACCACAGCACAGAAACAGTGCTTCTAGATATCCTAGATGACTGTTGGAAAATCCTTGATGAGAGGAAAGACGCTCTGCTGGTCATATTAGACCTGAACGCTGCCTTCGATACCATCGATCACTCACTCCTCCTATCCAGACTACACTCCATTGGAATCCATGATGTCGTTCTGGCATGGTTCTCTTCCTTCTTACACGAAAGGACTCAGAAAGTATTATTGCAACCCTCCTTATCAGAGCCAAAACCTCTCAACTACAGAGTGCCTCAGGGTGCACTACTATCCCCACTCCTCTTTAACATACATGTCAAACCAGTACTCGACATCGCAGAAAAACACCAAATCAAAATACACTCATATGCAGATGACATACAGCTCTACCTTCCCCTAGGTCAACACCGAAATGTACAAATGGAAAAACTGCACTGCTGCCTAACAGAAATAAAAAACAGGATGACTGCAAATAAACTACAGCTCAACGCGTCAAAATCAGAACTTCTCTGGATACATAAAGACTCCTGCACTCTGAATGGTGAGACCTTAACCAGAACTGTGGCAGAACGGGACCTGGGAGTAATCATTAGTGAAGATATGAAGGCAGCCAATCAAGTAGAGAAAGCCTCATCCAAGGCTAGACAAATGCTGAGTTGTATCCGGAGAAGCTTTGTCAGCTGAAAGCCCGAGTTGATAATGCCGCTGTATAGGCCCATGGTGAGACCACATCTGGAATACTATGTACAATTTTGGAGGCCACACTATTGGAAGGATGTGCTAAGAATGGAATCGGTTCAACGATTGGCCACCAAGATGGTCTCAGGGCTCAAGGATATCCCATATGAAGAACGTCTCGGTAAGTTGCACCTTTATTCTCTTGAGGAACGCAGAGAGAGGGGTGACATGATAGAGACATTCAAATACGTTACTGGCCGTATTGAGGTGGAAGAAGACATCTTCTTCCTTACAGGCCCTACGGCGACAAGAGGGCATCTGCTAAAAATTAGGGGAGGGAAATTCCATAGTGACACTAGGAAGTACTTCTTCACCGAAAGGGTGGTTGACCGTTGGAATGATCTTCCACTTCAGGTAGTTGAGGTCAGTAACGTGACTGACTTTAAGAACAAATGGGATCAACACGTGGGCTCACTTCAAAGAAGAACTTAGAGGGAAGGTTTATTTGAGTGGGCAGACTATGTTTCTATGCGCATGCCCCCGCCCAACTCTTTCCTGGGGAAATGACACCCTTACAGCCAAAGACAAAGTCTGCAGCCTAGGAGTGACTCTCAACTCAAACCTGTCACTCTCAGACCATGTATCAAATTTAGTAACTTCATCCTTCTACTACCTCCGCCAACTAAAATGCTTACTTTTCAAAAAATGATTTTGCCCAGCTACTATATGCGTTTGTACTATCCCGCTTAGTTTACTGCAACACTCTACTAGTGGGCTTATCAGCAAAAACACTTTCCCTTCTATAAGGTGTGCAAAACGCCGCAATCTGACTCCTAAAAAATTTGGGCTTCCACGACCATGTCACCCCTGCACTGGCTACCTATCCAAAAACGATGCGCCTTTAAAGCCTTAGTGCTAGCTTTCAAAACTTTCCACAAAATGACACCAAACTACATAGCATCAAAACTTCAAAATTATGTCCTCAACCAATCACTGAAATCCCAAAAAGAAAAACGGCTGGTGCTGCCACCAGGCCGCTCACTCACATCTGTGACAGCCCGAAGGCGCTCATACTCTCATTACTTATCCAGAATATGGCATAAGATCACTAGACAGTCTTTGGAACTTCAGAAAAGCTGTGAAAACCTTCCTCTTTACAAACCCAGCTCCTTGAAGACCCACGTCTACACCCCGGAGGGATGAAATCCCAAAGACACCACCCAATATACCAAACGGAATCTCACTAAAATTCGCATGCCACCACAAATATAACCTGAATTACTACCACATTCTCTGACAACAAAGATGCACCCACCTGCAAAGAAAAGCTATTTCACTTCCTAGTATATCTACACTGAAAATGCTGCAATTTAAACCACCCTATGTCCACTAAGTCTGGCTTTGTAAGTCTAAATGTTATATTTATACTGTAATTGCTGTAATCTAAACCCTTGTCCATGCTGTAAATGCTGTAAAGTCTATATCTCACTAAAATTTGTCCTACCCATAATATGAATGTACTCCTGTAACCCGTTCTGGGCTCCTTTTGGAGGACGGGCTAAATAAATAAATAAACTTCATTTCAGGATCCTTTTACTAAGGTGCGCTAACTGATTTAGCATGCACTAATTGATTTAAAGCGTGCTAATCTTTAGCCCGCACTAAATCGGTTAGCACACCTTAGTAAAAGGAGCACTTCATATCTTGTGTTCTTGTGTTTATCAGGAGAAAGACATTGGGTTATGGTATCTAAGGATCTAAAGATGGTGAAACAATGTGACGAGGCAGTGGCCATACCCAGAAGAATACTAAGCGGCATAGAAAGGCATAACTAGCAAAAGAAAGGAGGTATTAATGCCCCTGTTCAAGTCTTCGGTATGACCACATTTGGGAATATTGTGTTCAGTTCTGGAGGTCATATCCCACTAAGGATGTAAAAAGATTTATAGTAGTTCAGAAGAAGGTGACAAAAAAGTTATGAGGGTTGAGCCAAAAGACATGAGGCTTGATTGACTTGACCCTACAGTTTACTAGTCATTTATGAAATCAATTAAACTTCCAGATGTGACATTGACTCAGGACTCTTTCTCCGTACAATATTTAGTATCTCATATCATCATTTAGCGCTGAACTCAAACTGGCTATTTTAGGTGTATTCTAGGGGCAGAGTCAGTACTTTGGCGGTTAAATGCTGATATTCAGAACTTAATTGACCAGGTTAACCAAATAAATATGACCACATAAAAATCAGTCCTATATGCGATATACCATACCCAGTTAAGTGCTGACTATCACACTTACCCCACCCCCTTTTACTGGGCCACGGTAGAGGTTTCTACCGCAGCTCAAGCTAAATGCTCCAAAGCTGCTCATAGGAATTCTATACTCATAGGAATTCTATGCTCATAGGAATTCTATACTCATAGGAATTCTATACTCATAGGAATTCTATACTCATAGGAATTCTATGAGCATTGGAGCAGCGTTGGAGCATTTAGCGTTCCTCTACCACGGTTTAGTAAAAGAGGTCCTTAACCAGCTATGAGTCAGCCAGCTCTGTAAACCCAGATATTTAATGCTGGTGTCTAGATATAGCTCGGCACTGAATTTCCAGGCTCAAAGGGAAAGGGACTGGGACTTGTGTGCTGCCTTTTTGTAGTTATACAACCACATTCATAGTGGTTTACATACAGGCACTTCAAGCATTTTCCTTCTCTGTCCTGATGGGCTCACAATCTATCTAATGTACCTGGGGCAGTGGAGGATTAAGTCACTTTATATTCAGTTTCAATTTAGTGTGCTGGTTTCTCACTGCGATTTTACACGCCACTCTGCTGGTTTCAAGCCATTTCGGGTTTTATGTTCAAGGACACGTACATTGTTTTGTTCATATTTTTATCTTTGTACCCTACATCATCCGGACCCCCGAGGAAGGCGGGTTCGCCAAAAGACGCACCGTGTAGGGTCCATCAGGACAATCATACATGTACTACTAATTCAGACTTTTATTTGTAGTTTTATTGTGAAGAGCAAATAAAAATCATCTTCCAGAACATCCACATCCACAGTCTGTTGTTTTTATCTTTGGAATAAGTGACTTGTCCAGCATCACAGGGAACAGCGCAGGATTTGAACCCATAACCTCAGGCTGCTGCACTCTCCTCCAGCAGTGTCAGCAAAATGCTGAGTGTTGTCTCCTGAATATCGATTCCTATTTGCTATTTTTTTGTTGTTGTTTTAGTATCAAGACCACACTATTGAGAGTAAAGTTTATAATAGCCTCAATAAAATTTCTTCCATTGAATTTAAGACCCATTTTAATGTGCATATGTAAGTTTTACCAAATCACATATCAAGACTTTTTTTTTTTTAATCATAAAGAGAGAAAAGTCTGATTTACATTCTACTTTGTCATTTACTTGTTTTGTTCAGGAATATAATTCTTTGTAGGTTTTGTTCTTTTTTTTTTTAATCTAAAATGTTGCTCACCCAGCAAAGATTAGTTTTCGCAACTCTAAGTTTCTCTATGCCACCCTTAGGCAGCAAAATATGTAAACTACGTATTTGACATTTAACTTACTTGGGAAGTTTGCCTCCACTCAGTATTAATAGTAACCAATTATGGATATAATGCTGATAGAGATAGCATAGAAAAACAATTTCTTGTTTTTAAAAAATAAAAAAAAAAATCCTTTTAAGCAGATGTTTTTGATTTTACAAGAACAAAACAGAGTTTGTTCTATTGTTAACTTGGTAAGATGAATATAGAAACCAGTAGATCTGTAAAACATGTTTGATGCGAACAGACTGTGAAATAGTTTGTGTCAGTATAGAACTCCGAGACATCCTTGGAAAGAATTATGAAGAATGCAGAGAAACAAAGACAAAGACAACAGACAGCCCATTTAGCCTATCTATTCCAGATTCAATATTGCAGAACCTACCCACCCTCAGATTTTCCCCTCACATACTCTCATCTAAAGAAATTCTGTGGTGGCTCCGGTTCTGTTACTCTTTTGATCCTCAGCACCTCCATTGGAAGTCTGCTCCATGCAATCATCATACTTTTGGTGAAAAACAATTTCTTTACATTGTGTCTGTATTTATATCCTATGAACCATACTTCATGGTCTCTTGTTCTAGAACTACATTTCCATTGGTTCTAGAACTAGATTTCCATTAAATAATGCTTATCTTGTTTCCTTGTTTTCCTTATGAACATCTTTAGAAACATAGAAACAGACGGCAGATAAGGGCCACGGCCCATATAATCTGCCCACCCCAATAACCCTCCCCTACCTTTCTCTGTGAAGAGATCCCACATGACGATCCCATTTTGTCTTAAAATCAGGCACATAGCTGCTGGTCTCAATTACCTGTAGTGGAAGACTATTCCAGCGATCAACCACCTTTTTGGTGAAGAAGTATTTCCTGGTGTCACCATGCAGTTTCCCACCCTTGATTTTCTACGGATGCCCTCTTGTTGCCGTGGGACCTTTGAAAAAGAAGATATCCTCTTCCACCTCGATACAATAATGCTATAATTAATTTAATATGTCTTTACTTAACTTTAGCACACACTCATTTTTTGACAACTTTCTGATGTGGAGCTGGTAAGAAATAGGTGGGGACTGCAACTTACAGTCAATATATGCTATCTGCTAACCTTCAAACCTGCAGTGTATGTGGCCTAACATTTATTTAATTATTTTTAAAATGTATACATCATCTATAACTATGGTGACTAACAATTAAAGCAACTTAATCTGGCTAATAATGCTAACAATATTGTTCCTAGCTTGATGGATTTCTTTTATTATTCATACCATTGATATTACAGTATTATACAGTTTACTAGTTTATGAAACCAATTTAAACTTCCAAATGTGACATTGACTCAGGCCTCTTTCTCCCTACAATATTCAGTATCTCATTCCCTCATTTCCACAGGCTTCCTCTTAGTTCTCTCTTCTCAGTTCCTTCAGTGGCTTTTATTCCAATGTTATTCTCATTATGTTATGTTTTTATTGTTTTATTTCATTTCATTTCAAATCTAATCCACAACTTATTAATCGCACTATACCAAAAGGTTGAAGGCGATTTACATTCAAAGAGGCCATAAAATCTACGGGAAAATACAAAAATCAATTAAAATATAATCAAAACCTGAATATTACAAGAAGTCATATAAAAAAAGTTTTCAAATTTTTATCAGACCTTATGTAATTGATATCAGTCCTAATACAAACAGATAGATTATTCCAAATTGTAATGGCAGCGTAACCCAAAGAGGAATTGAGCTGTCGTTTATACTGTACTCCTCTAATTTGTGGAAAATGTAGTAATAAAGTACCACAAAATCTTATGGAAGAATAATGCAAATGAGAAAATGCAAAATCATATTACAGTGGTGCCTCGCATAACGGACGCCTCGCACAGCGAACGCTGCGCACAACGAACTTCAGGTCTTGCTTCCCACAACGAACTTCGTTTCACACAACGAAGTCGCCCGAGCTGCATCGCTTAACTGCCCTCTCTCCGCCTGGCTCCCTGTGCAGTGGCGCTACATATTTTAAACCCCCCTGCCGCCGCTGCTGCATATTTTTAAGCATCTGCCGCCACCGCATATTTTTAAACCTCCCCCCGCCGCCACATATTTTTTTAAAAAAGCCACCACTGCTGCAACTTTAATCTCACCCGCTCACTCGAACTGGTGGTCTAGCAAATTTCCCAGCCAGAAGCGCAGACAGAGATCAAGAGCAAGCCTTCTGTGCTACTGCCTGGGCCTGCGCTGATCTCTGAATGGCTGCAGTCAGCTCTCGCGGGACTCACAAGAACTAACTGCAGCCAGCTCTCGCGGGACTCACAAGAACTAACTGCAGCCATTCGGAGATCGGCATGGGCCCACACAGGCGTGCAGAGGAATTGCTCCTGATCTCTGCGCTTCTGGCCTGTACGCCACTGGCTGGGAAAGATGGGAGGAATTAAAAAAGGTACTGGGGAGTATGTGGGGGGTGATTATAATACACAGCAAGGATCAACAAAACCCCTGTCTCCCCTCCCCTTCACATATATCCCCTCTATATCATGCTAACAGAATACCACAGTCACACATAGCAGGAATAGGGTTAGGGTAGTGCAACTAGGGCAACTGTCCCCCCTGGTCAAAGAGAGCCGTAAGCCTCTGCCTGGACTTTGCAGTCCCCAGTTGTGTCTAACACCAGCTCTAACAAGATAAATTTATCTTTTTTTATGCCATCTTAGCATATTTTATGCTACAGAACGAATTATTTTTTTTAACATGTATTGTTATGGGAAAACGCGTTTCACATAACGAACTTTTCGCATAACAAACTTGCTCCTGGAACCAATTAAGTTCGTTGTGTGAGGCACCACTGTATCTGAAAATTCAGTCTCTAATATACAATGAACTATGAAAGATGGTTTAAACTTAATTCGCCTCTCAACTGATAACCAAGGAAGATTCTTATTCGCTAATGCAACACTTTCATATCTTTCTAGGCCAAAAATTAATCTAACTGCAGTATTCTGGATTAACTACAATTTTTTGATCAGTATTGATGTTAAGTTCAAATATAAAGAATTACAATAATCAAGTTGAGGTAACAGTAACATCTAAACCAACTGTACGAAATGATGTTCAAAAAAGCATGACTTCTACAAGTCTGTTTCCTCATAAATATATAAAATCTTTCTCCATAAATTAGAAATTTGATCTTCAACTGTAAGAGAAGAGTCTAAAAGAATACCCAAAACTGTATACGCTTACTTGCAGGGTATTACCTGATTGTAGAGTAAGAAATGAAGGAACAGAAGATAGTAAATTATGAAACCAAAGAACCTTCCTCTTTCATTTATGGCCTCTTTAACAAAGCCGCACTAGCGGCTGCCACACGGCAACAGCCCCGAAGCCCTTTAAATCTCTATGGGCTTCGGGGCCGTTAGCGCAGCGCAGCGCGGCTTTGTAAAAGAAGCCATTAATTTCAACTAATTGGTAGAAGCCCAATCTCCAATTTTTTTTAAAGCCATCAGTGATCTTAGCTGAAATGTCCTCCTTGTTTGAATTTAAAGAAATTAATTAACAAAAAAATATATCGTCAACATAGGATAACTTACAAACTTCAGCTGACAAGTGTACTTTTTGCAAAGTACTCATAAAGATATTAATAAGCATAGGAGAAATAGAGGAGCCTTGCGGCACCAACATGAAAGAAGTCCAGCTCCTAGAAAAGGTTCCATCTTTCAGCATACTATAATTCCTGTTTCCAAAAATAATTGTTAAACCAATTAAGTATAGATCCATCTGTACTCAACTCACTCAATTTGTTAATCAGTAAAATAACACACAACATTGTACTTGTTGACTGCGTAACCATTCAACAAGATCAACTGAATCAAAAGCTGCACCGATATTGAATTGTAGCAAAATAGATTGATAACCTTGACTTAACCATTGCTTCACTTTAGTTGTTAATGTTAGCAAAACCCAAACTGAGAATCATGTAGACAGGAAAAATGATCAGTGAACCTTGAAAGCTGCTTATTCACTAATGCTTCTAAAATTTTATTTAAGAAAGGTATATTTACTGAGATTCACATGGAATGGAGGACCAACTGCTCATTGATAAAATGAAAAACAAATCTACAGCACAAATAGTCTGAATAGACTCAGTGGCGTAGCAAGAGTAGGAAGCACCCTGGGCAGTAGCACCCCCACCCCCTCCTCTCCACTCCATCCCCACCCCTCCCCCACCCCCACCACCATGCCACACTCCCTTCCCCCTATACCTCGTTAAATCTTCATCAGTATGAGCAGCTTATCCGATCTGCTACTCGCTCTGTCATTGGCTTTCCCTCTAATGTCACTTCATGGTCCTGCAACCTGGAAGTGATTTCACAGGGGAGCCAGGCCAATGCAAATAGCAGGCCTAAGAAGTTGCTTGCACTGGTAAAGATTTAAAGGGGTGCAGGGGTGGGGGGAGGGAGGATGCAAGCATGGTGTGGTGGGGCGGAGAGATGCCAGCGCCCCCAACAAGATGGAGCTCAGAGCTCCCTTTGATGTCAATTCCTGGCCCCGCAACCTGCAAGTGATTTCAGAGGGAACTAGGCAGAGGTGAGCAGTAGGCTAGAGTAGTTGCTCACGCTGGTGAAGATTTTAAAGAGGTACAGGGGTGAGGAAGGTAGGGCACGAGCATGGCGTGGGGGGGGCAGAGAGCTGCCGGTGCCACCACCAAAACGTCTCTGGGCAGTCCACCCCCCCCAGCTCCCCTTACGACGCCACTGACTGGACCCACTAGAATTGGATAATTTGGACCCAAAAACTTGAAAGCTGATGACAATGCATCATGTTTTGTACCCCTATAGTGACATTGAGAAAATTGGTGGTTGGGGAAAATAAGGGTTGAATGATTCCATTACAACCAGCAATTAGAAAATATTAATCAAAGTTTGCAAAGAGAATATCACTTTAGCCTACCCCAAGCAATTTAGTCACCAGCCACCTATGCAGAGCAGGTGCCTGCCTAGGAAGCCCTACCATCTTGGTTCAAGGGGAGAAATATCATCTTTCTAGAGGCATGGTTGTCCCAAGGGAAGGGGGAGGGGAGAATCAGCCAAACATCTATGCAGGGCCACATTTATTGTTTATTAAAAGCTTCTCTATTGCTACTACTGACTAGGGAGTCAATTCAGAGTTGTTTACGTGACCTTTTGTAATGGTGTTACAATTTTGCTCACCTTTTACCTTTAGGTAACAGAGGAGGATGTAATTTATTATCAGTGGCTGCCTCCTTTTCTGCTGGTTTCATAAGGAAATTTGAACATATGGAATCTGTCAGACTACCAACCATGTATGATTCCTTTTCAAACAGGCAATGGGGTTGGTAGACGAAGAATATATCCTACCCTTGGGAGGAAGAGGATCATATGAGGGACATGATCCCACAGGCTGATTTGATCAATGCTTGCTCTCCTTTTCAGTTAGGTCTGGAAAGAGAGTTAGTGTTGTAATTATCAATGTAGGCTAACATTAAGAAGTGATGTTTTACTACTAATTTGTGCAGTTTTAGCACAGGTCGCATTTTATGCCAAGAGACCTGGTTACTAATAATTGGGGTTAACAGTAAAATAACAAGTTTAACGGTAGTCCACATTCATAACAACCCCCCCCCTCACACACACACACACACACACTTAGCCCTTTCCACTCCTAGAAGTGTACAAGAAAATCCAGCCCTGCAAATAGTAAGGTGTGAGAGGAAAGTGGAAGTTACAGAACTGAATACAGCTATGTAACTGCTGCCAAAAGTCAAAGGGGTTTACTTCTGCCTCCAGCCTGAATAAATATACAGTATTAACCTGAGAGGTACACAGAATGAGGTGCTTGGCAGATTCTCTCTAAGGTTCCTGGATGGAAAGCAGAGTTATGGACTGCCTGTTGCGGCCATTCCCACAACAGGAGCAGAATATTTGACTTTGGATTTTAGGTTTATTACTTGCCTTTTCCAAATCTGAGTGCAAAAAGTTACATTCATGTACACAACTTATTTACATGCTTAAATAGGCTTACAATCTAAGTGGTACCTGAGGCAATGAAAGCTGGTTCCCAGTCTTCTTCCCTAATCACTAAGCTATTCCTCTACATGTGTATGAAGGAACACACGTTTTTCTATGTAAGATACAATAAAAGCCTTCCATGTACCGCTTAAGACAATAGCTCAATCACAGGGATATATTACATTCACCTAAGCTGACGATATTCAGCTCCTGCACCATCTTGGATTGAAGACAAAGTTTTATTTTATTTTTCTTTCCAGCTTATGATTTATCTTTAATCTTATCTATTGTTTTGCCTTTTGTCTTTGTTTTGTTCTATTTCTATCATTTAAATTTCTCCAGAATTCTACTGTTCAACGGCTCCCCCTTCTGCTTCTATTCCTTTCTCTCCTCTCTTCTACCTTCCAAAGTATTTAGATCAATGCTGTCTTGTTAAAATGTTTATTTTATTTTTATTTTTCCTCTAACTCTACTTTTCACTTCTCTATTACCCTCCAGGTACTTTAGTTAGATTGTGAGCCTTCGGGACAGTAAGGGAATTTTTCAAGTACCTTTCTTATTTCTAATCTTAATGTATATTTTCTGTAAACCGCTTAGAACCTAACGGATGTAGCGGTATATAAGAAATAAATTACATTACATTACATTACATTACATCTTGATCCTACCAGCATAGTCGACATTTCTCTCATTAACCAATCTTTGACCAAAATTACTATTTGGCTCCAAGATAACAGACTATACTTGAACCCTGCTAAATCTAAAGACTTAGAGGGGCATAATCAAAACATATGTCTAAGTCTGATTTGGTCGTAGGCGCGAGACGGCCATAGTCAGCAGTGGGGAAATGCCCCTTCTTGAAAAATACGTCTAGAATAAATTTTTTTTCAAAAATCGCCTGTTTGAACGTCCAGGCTATTGTTCATCCACACTGCAATTATGTCTATCTTTATACCACATTTTCAACCAAAATTTTATCCAAGTCCCAAATGCTCAGAACAAGATCATTTGGGCATGGAAGGGGCCAATCTTGTAATGGACCGGCTACCCAGACATGAAAACAGAGCAGTGGGGCACCTTACAGGACACTGTTATGAACTTCAAAAAAGGGTGCTGGATAAACATCTCACCAGAACTCCCTTATAGGTTATGGTGAGCCACCCCAAAAAACACCTTCAAAATCTACTATACCCACCTGTCTACAACCCCAATAACCCTTATGGCTGCATGTGGCACCTATATGGCAGTAGATCAGGGGTTGAGTGGATGCACATGTTCCACCATAAATGTAGTTGTTAGAGTGGCTTATGGGCCTGGGTCCTCCTCTCTATGGTTCACTAGCCCACCCCCTAGGCTATTTAAGATACATGTGTGCAACTCTACTAAGCTTTCCTATACCAGGTGCTGATGTTCTGGGAACAGGTATGCACATTTTTATTTCGATATTTATGGGTGTGTGAGGGGGGGTCAGTGAACACTGGGGGAGTGTGCAGGGATCTTTACTTTGTCTCTGCAATGATTATCTGGTCACTTTGGATACCTTTTTGGTACTTATACCTGTTTTCACATCGTCTAACCCGCAACGTTTACATTTCATCCAGGATATCTAGTAAAACCTTCGATTATCCCTGCAGGATGAGTAAGTCCAGGTTGGCCCCCATTCCACCCACATACTCCCCTAACCACTCCTCCAGATATGCCCTTTTTAGCTCTGGATGCACAGTGGGATTCAGAGGCCTAAAAAGTCCTGTAACACATCCAAAAAATTGGTTTGATTATCAGCACTTGAGCGACCTGTCTTTTAGGTCGTCCAAGTGCCGACTTGGGCGGGTTTTTTGATGTGTTTAAGTTTTGATTATGAGCCTCATACTCTTCACACTTCTGACACATAGAAATTTGTTGGTGCTCCTCAATTCTATAATTGTCCCGACTGTCACTAGCCTTACAATCTTGGGTGTCATATTGGACAAAAATCTAAACTTTAAAAAACAGATTTCTTCTGTCATCCAACGTTGCTTTTTAAAATTACGTATGATCTGCTTATTCTAACCTCTGTTATAAAGCATCAGCATTCAATGTATTAATTCATTCACTCCTAATAAAATATTTGGACTACTGTAACTCACGGTATCATGGTACAAGACAAAAAGACCAGCAATGACTTCAGCTTATTCAAAATAGAAACATAGAAAACATAGAAATAGACAGCAGATAAGGGCCACGGCCCATCTAGTCTGCCCACCCCAAAGACCTCGCAAGTATGATCACATAACTCCCATATTAAAATCAACGCATTGGCTTCCCATAACACATAGACTCACCTATAAAATACTGTTTCTCATCTTTAAGATTTGTCTATCTCATGACTGCCTGCTTATTCCTATACTCTTCTCTTTATACTTCACTCATCACAACAAAACTCTTTAGTTATTTGAAACAGCAGACAGATTATGTACTGCTACTACTATTAATCATTTCTATAGTGCTACTAGATATATGCAGCGCTGTACATCAAAACATAAAAGAGACAGTCGCTCTCAAAAGAGCTTACAATCTGGTCAAGACAAACTGGACAAGATGGTACATCTACACATTTGGGGGAATTACAGAAAAAATGATAAGGCAGATATTGCTGCTTAGAAGGTAGGTTGGAGTTTGGAATTGAAAACAGCTTCAAAGAAGTAGGCTTTGAACCAGATTCAATACTGCCAGAGAACCAGATTCAATACTGCCAGAGACGGAGCCTGATGTATTGCGTAAGGCAGTTTGTTTCAGGCATAAGGTGCAGCAAGGTAGAAGTAACATGACCATTTATTTTTTTCATCAAAACGGGACATCTATTAATTGTCAGTCCTGCCCCAATCCCACCCTAGCCCCACTCCTAATCCTGCCCTCAATTTCTTCCATTCATTTTTCATGTACACATAATATCTTATTAATTCATAATGGTAACCATAAAATTTAAAAAACCCACAAAGAACATTATACGCAGAGAAAATGTAATTATCATTTTGGGGGTTTTCAAAGATGTCAAGGCAGATGACTTTAAAATATGCAATGTCACCTCAGTAACTATAGAAAAATAAACAAATATAGTGCAAAATATAGACAGCAGATATAAATTCTCAAACTGACACATTTTGATCATTAAATTGAAAATAAAATCATTTTTCCTACCTTTGCTGTCTGGTGATTTCATGAGTCTCTGGTTGTGTTTCCTTCTGATTGTGCATCCTTTCTTTCATTTCTTTCTTTCTGTACTCAGGCCCAACAATTATCCCTTTCTATTCCCTCCCTCCTATGTCCTTAGTGCCCCTAATGCCTCCTTCCCATGTCCTTAGTGCCCCAGTGCCTCCTTCCTATGTCTTAGTGCCCCCAGTGCCTCCTTCCTATGTCCTTAGTGCCCTCAGTGCCTCCTTCCTATTTCCTTAGTGCCCCTTCCTGTGTCCTTAGTGCCCCAGTGCCTCCTTCCTATATCCTTAGTGCCCCTTCCTGTGTACTTAGTGTCCCCAGTGCCTCCTTCCTATGTCCTTAGTGCCCCTTCCTGTGTCCCCCTCACTGCCTTCCAGCCTTTGTCCCACCCCTCCCCCTAAGCCAGCCAGCCAGTCTGCCTGCCTGCCTCCCTCCCTCCTACGCCAAAGCCTGCCTCCCTCCCCTCCCTCCAGCGTTCGATTCAAAACTCCCTCCCGTCCGCCACCAATGCCTGACAGCCTCCCTCCTTCCCTCCCTCCAGCGCCAATTTAAACCCCCATCTGCCCACCACCGCTGCACCTTCTTCTTGCCACCCGGAAGCCTTCTTCCCGACGTCAATTCTGACGTTAGAGAGGAAGTTCCATATGATCACCTTAGGTAGAAGGGAAGGAGTCTGGAATGTAGGTAGATTTATGGGGATAACAAATTATGGCTACATAAACAAGTCACATGCATCTAGTTGCTAGGGCAATCCATAAACACCTTCTCAGATTCGGTAATTTTTGCCTACTTATACAGAGACAGGAGCTTTATGAAAGACTTTTATTATAGATATAAAAATATAATTCATAAGCCAGCAGTAAATAATAACTAATTATTGTTCACAAAATATATGAAACTCAGTACATAATCATCACACAATAATCCCTAAGTAAATGAGTAAATATAACTAATTCTTACAAACTAGGTAATTCCTTATAAAATAAGTCCTGATTAAAGCAGCAATCTATTACAGTTTATCACCAAGGAGCTTCACTTTCCTTATCCTAAAGACAATAGACTTCTATCTAGCCCAACTGAAAGAACATATAATTCCTTTCTCACCCTCAGATCAGGCCTTGTCAGATCAAGGAGATGGATTATGTCCGTTTCCTCAGGGCAGCATTGGATAGAATTCTTCTGATCGGGAACAGTCCGTTAGTCACTGGAAAAGCTGTAAATTAGGTCTGCCACAGTTCCTTATGTGAGGTAAAAACCAGATCTGTATAAAGAGTTCTGTTTCTCCACTCTCTGGAAGAGAGCTAGTCCCAAGAGGTAACTTATCAGGCCTTAATTATTAGAAGGTGTGCATAGAAAAGATATGCATGGGTCCAAGCTTCCTCACATCCAAGCATAAACTAATAATTAATTAGCCACCTTCTCTTTAGTTTTCGTCAGATGACCTCCCAGGACCAATCCAGGATAAGAACTTGGATCAATAGCCTTTCTGTGTAAAGTCTTGTACAGGCCTTGAGAGAGAGGCTCCTTCATTAGATAAGAAAGCATAGAAGCTCATGCCTCCCCCCAGATTCACACGGGATGAGCATGTAGGCATAGTCACATGTTCTTGACTGGAGAAACACATAGTTCTGGTAAACATACCCAGAATGCATCTGGCAGGCAGCAGGCAACAAAGATGATTTCTTCTTTTTCCTCTTCTTACAGACAATGGTTCATGCTGGAAAGATTGTTCAGGCTTTATGACATCAGGGAGAGGCTTTATGACATCAGGTGTGAGGAAGGAACCATCCCTACAGGAGTTGGTTGTGGAGGAGAAGGGTACAGATAAGAGAGATATCTGCTGAGCAGAGTGCCTGGGGGGAAGTGTGGGGAGAGAGGAGAGATACTGAGAAGCTGTGGAGCAAATACACTTGTAGCTCAGTAAGAAGAGTTTGAATTATATGTGGACATGGATAACGAGCTAATAAAGTGACCATTGTGACATTGGCAGAATATGAGGCATGCAGCAGAGTTCTGAACAGATTGAAGGGGAGAGAGACAGTTTAGTAGAAGGCCAGTGAGAAGCAGGTTGCAGTGGTCCTAGGTGAAACAGGGGGGAGAATCAAATTGCAGTAGTCTAGGTAAGAGGTAATAAGAGTATGAATGAGGGTCTTGACAGTGTGCTCAGAAAGGAAGGGTCTGGGTACTTCTTTCTTTCTTTTTTCTCTCTCCTTCCAACTCCACCCCAACACCATGGGTGTCCCACTCTCGCTCTCCCTTCCTTCAACTCCCCTGCTATCTCTGTCTCCCCAGTCCCATCTCATCCAGCACCACCCCACTCCATGCTCTTAAAAATACCATCGTGGAAGCCCAGACCAGATGCATTCCACATAGTTTATACTTTTATTTATTTGTATCCCACCTTACCCAAAGCAGGTCACAACAATATACATACACAAACAGAACACATACAAAACAACATTATTAAACAATATAAAAATATCATTTAGCGACCAGTGTCCAAACAAATTGCATTATATATACTCAATTCCCATATTTCATCTTACCGAAAAGATGTCTTTTTAACAATTTTTTAAAACTGCATAAATTTGTCTGCAAATGTATATATAGAGGAATATTATTCCACTCTTGGGGGCCTAGACAAGAAAGTATACTGACTCTAGACACTTTCAATCTAAGCTGCTTCACTATAGGGATGAAAAGATCAGCCCGAACTACTGAACGTAATTCACGCTGCAGAAAGTATGGCAGAATGCTATCAACTAAGTATTTCAAAGCCTGATTGTGTATACAAAGGTACATCATCAAAAGCAATTTATAACGAATCCAATATTTCAATCTCAACCAGTACAGCGTTATATAGCATTTTGTCACATGATCATGCCTTCCCAATCTAAATAAGGCCTGTAAAATCAAATTTTGTGCAACCTGCAAGGTACATAATGCTGACGCATATTAACAAAGGTGGAAACAAGAGAAAACGAGAGCCAGCATGGTTGAAAGGTAAAGTGAAAGAGGCTATTAGAGCTAAAAAAAAAATTATTTTAAGAATGGAAAAAGGATCTAAATGAAGAACATAAGAAGAAACATAAGCACTAGCAAGTTAGATGCAAAGCTTTGATATAGAACACTAAAAAAGAATATGATGAGAAAGTTGCCAAAGAGACAAAATCTCATAGTAACAATTTTTTTTTAGGTACATCAGAAGCAGAAAACCTGTGAGAGAATCCATGGGACTATTGGATGATCAACTACACACCACACTATCTTCTCAGTTGTCGGACCATTGTTCCAGAATGCCCTCCCATCTCATCTTCAATTAGAACAGGGGTGTCAAAGTCCCTCCTCGAGGGCCGCAATCCAGTCGGGTTTTCAGGATTTCCCCAATGAATATGCATGAGATCTATTTGCATGCACTGCTTTCATTGTATGCTAATAGATCTCATGCATATTCATTGAGGAAATCCTGAAAACCCGACTGGATTGCGGCCCCCGAGGAGGGACTTTGACATCCCTGAAATAGAACCATCCCTAGACAAATTCAGAAGTACTCTAAAAATTTTCCTATTCAATGATGCATTTTGCTAAGCTCTTTCCCTCCTCCTTTAACTTTCCCGGACTGCCACTCCGATAGGCTCTGCTTGAACGATCTGTGAAGACAATCCCTCTTTCCCCCTTCCCTGTCCTCTTTCCTATCAATAAATGTATTTCCTTCTTATGCTCTTTGCTTCATCCCTTTCTACTATACCTGTCTCTCTCCCCTATTTTCTCCCCCATTAGTTATACATGTTAAATGTATACTTGTGCTCATGATGGATGGTGTATCAAGCTCTAATGAAACATGCTCCATATATCTTGATATTGGGTAAATCTCTTCATAAAGGCAGTTAATAAATCCCAATAATTACATATTCTTCTTCTGACAGACTGCCAAAATGTGGCAGTTTGTGGTGTACTTTTCATTTGACGTAAGGCATGTTCTAACAATTCACCATCCACCGGGTATGCAATATTCAAATTCTGCAGTCAGTGTTCCTGTTAAATACTCACTATGCTTTTGTGAATGGTAGCATGTTTTTTTTACAGCGCAATCCAACTATTACTGCAAGATTGAATGAGTTATCTGATGTGAACTGTTTGATTCCAACACAGACTTGTGAGACTCCTGAGGCAGGCCCTCTTGGGCCGAAACATGTACATGTTGAGTTGTTAAATGTTTCATTGAAGAAATAAAGAGTGTTTGTGAAATACATTGAGTTCACCAGTGTTCTTTGGACTTTTCCACTTCTTTGTGTTTGTGTTTTGTGATTGTGGATTTGACTCTCCTGTGCTATACTAACAATTCACCATCCACCAGGTATAAAATTAATGGGGCAATACAGTATTCAAATTCTGCAGTCAGTGTTCCTGTTAAACATTCACTATGGTGTTAAAAATTATACCTGTATATTCAGCATCTGCTGATACCTGGATGTTATTGCTAAATATCCAAGTATGTTTTATGTTTTATTAAAACTTGTTATATCACTTGTTCTTACGACAGATCCAAGTTGTTTACAAATATCTAATATATAGAAAATAATTTAATTTTAAAATAGGACAGACCTATACAAATACACACAAAAAGATATACACATTCATCCCTAGATGCAAACTATGAACTTCCTGTATATATTTTACACCACAGGATTCTCAAGGAAAGACCTGTTTCATCATGACACTAACCACCGCAAACATCTAGAGAATGGCAATTTTCAGTCCCAATATCCACATACATATTGTAGCTACTGGGGTTCCAAGGAACAGGATAACAGCGCCCTCCGGGTGGCCACAGCAAGCACTGAACTCAGGCACGCTACTCAAAAGGGAGTTAGCCCTGCAGGGTTTAAAAACAAAACATAAACCACAAAGTTCTCACTGCAAACAATCCAATAGAGTTTTAATGTCAGAATGTGCCCAAAGCACTCCAATGCACCAAAACAAACAATAGGAGAAAATCCTGTGTAGCTTCCAGGAGTTCCCCCCGTCCCAAAAAGAAAACACACTTTACTTTTCTATACAGTTTATTTTTCAGAGTTCTTTGCACCAAGCTCACCTAATGCAGACTCCTAAGTCCTTATATGCTTTAGTAGTCCCAAGCACTCCAAAACTACCTGAATACACGGAAGCTTCCAGCTAAAGAAAAGAAAAAACAGTGCTGGGGCCTGGAGAATTGCCTAAGGTTTGCTTTATGTTGTAGCTCAGTAATCAGCTCCAAAATGCCCACCCAGATAGTGGCAAACCTCTCCCTCATCAAGGCAAGACTCAGCTCACCACACAATCCTTACTGCAAGGTAAAAACAGAAAAACTTTTGCAGCCAGCAAACAGCAGTGCAGAAATCATAAGGAGAGAGGGAAAAATAACAGTCCTTTTCTTCAGGACACAGACTATTTATTTATGCATTTATATACCACTTATAGTCTAAGTCAGGGGTGTCCAATGTCGGTCCTCGAGGGCTGCAATTCAGTCGGGTTTTCAGGATTTCCCCAATGAATATGCATGAGATCTATGTGCATGCACTGCTTTCAATGCATATTCATTGGGGAAATCCTGAAAACCCGACTGGATTGCGGCCCTCGAGGACCGACATTGGACACCCCTGGTCTAAGTGGTTTACATTCAGGTACTCAAGCATTTTTCTCTATCTGTCCCGGCTTCACACTCTATCTAATGTACCTGGGGCAATGGGGGATTAAGTGACTTGCCCAGAGTCACAAGGAGCAGTGTGGGATTTGAACCCAGAACCTCAGGGTGTTGAGGCTGTGGCTCTAACCACTGCACCACACACTCCCCAACAAGAGCCCCACCCCATACAATGTCCAAACAATTGGGGTTTTGAAACACAGGGAACCTGCCAATGTCCCCACAAACAATCCAGCTCAGGTAACAAAAAAGAAAAATGTCACCGCAGGAAAAACAAAAGCAGCAAAACCAAAAAGAGTCCCAAACTCAGTAAACTACACCCAGCCATGTTCTCAGTAACCACACTCACGTCCATTACTTCAGATTCTTAGAATTGACCTGCAGGGATCAGCTCTTCCTCTAATTCCATCTGCTCCTCTTGAGAAGTTATTGCCAAGTCCATAGAGGAGCCAGCCTCCTCTATTTCCATGGATACTGGGCCATTACTCTGCTTGGAGCTGGAAACCTCAGTGGGGAGAGGCTTGTTCCTATCCTCTCTAACAGCCTAGCGAAGTATGCAGACATTCCAGGGGAAGAGCCATGCCCTAACATGCCTGAGCTTATTCTAGCTTGTGGCACTCTTGGGCTCCCCCAGTGGACACAAGGAAAATATCATAATATCCAGATCACCTAGGACAGCTTTCTTCCTGTCCTAAATTATCTGGACAGTCATCCAGATACTGATGCTTAAAATTGTCAGGCTCTGGATGAATCTCTGCTTCATTGGCGCTTCCCAGATAATGCTGCTGAAATTCCCTAGATTGCTTTGCTATCCGGATAAGTAGATTTGAATATTGGACCCTAAAGGGGCAATTATATAATTGGATACTCACATTTATGCATCACTTGAGTGTGTAAGCATACAGAATACTGGTACATTCATTATTAAGTACACACTTATGTATATAAGTTACAAGTTTCAAGTTTATTAGTTACTTGAAATACTATCTATCAAATATATTTAAATGGTTTATAATAGGGTTAATAATATATTAAAAAAATAAAACCAGCTCTAATTTATAAAAGGGGGATTGCACAGACTAACCCCCTGTTTAACGAAGCCACGCTAGCAGCTGCTGTGCGCAACGGCCCCAAAGCCCTTTAAATCTCTATGGGCTTCGCAGCCGCTAGCGTGGTGTAAAACAGGCCCTAAATGAAACAAACATGAAACAGGATGAAAAGGGGTAAGGGATATATAATTACATCAAGATAAAATTAGAAAAAGAAAGGGAATGAGAAATCACGATAGAGTGGGGCTAGCTTCTTGGTAAAAGTTTGCCAGCCTTGGCTGAAATATTCAATGTCATGTATTAAAAGCCTCTTTGAATAGGAAAATTTTGAGTTTGGATTAGAATTTTTCCACAGAGGATCCTAATCTAAGTTCAAGGGGCATAGCATTCCAAAGTGAAGGGGCAACGACTGAAAAGATAGTCTTACGAGCAGTAACATAGACAATTTCATGGATGGAGGGTATTACTAATAGATTCTGAGTATTTGATCTCAGCATCCTCAGAGGGGTATAAAGGGTAAGAAGTTTATCATAAAAGCTGGAGTGTTTACAAGTCTAGTTTTGAAAGTGAGAAGAGGTAATATATAAGTTATATGATGTGGGAAAGGCAACCAATGGGTGTCACGTGGTAGGGGAGTTACATGGTCAAATTTTTTAGCTTTGTAAATGAGTTTTATTGCTGTGTTCTGCATAATTTGGAGCCATAGAATTTCCTTCTATGTTACACCATGGTATAGACTAGAAAGTTACAGTAATCGAGGTGAGAAACAACCAGAGAATGGATAAGAATGTTAAGAGCGGGGGGGATCAAGGAGAAAAGATATTGAACATATCAGCTTTAATTTGTAGAAGCATTTCAAGCAGCGTTATGGGGTAAAGACCTGGAACAACTGCTCGTGCCTACTACTTATAGGGAATTCAGGAAACGCCTAAAAACATATCTGTTCCTGAAGTACTTAGGTAACTGACCTATACAATCTTAGTACTCAACAAAATGATCTTTAGAACTGTTATTCACTAACTCTGAACTTTGTTTATTCCACTCGATCTGTAATACCTTTTAATCATTGTAAACCGCATAGAACTTCACGGTCCTGCGGTATATAAACTGTTATTGTTATTATTATTTATTATTTCTGAATGACTGCACTTATCTGTTCATGGAAAGTAAGTTTTTTTTTTTTAAATCGAGAATGACCTCCCAGTAGTTTGATCTTTGTGTCCATTTGTATTGGACTTGATTCAATACAGATAGCCAAGGTTAAGACTTCCTTATCTGTGCTAGAAAACAAAATGACTTTTGTTTTTGGAATGTTTGAGGCAAGCATGTTTTGATTGAGCCATGAGCTGATTTGGGTGAGTTTACGGTTTAATTTTTGTACATCATCTGTAGCGTTAGGGTTCAAAGGACGTAAAAGTTAAATGTCATCTGCCTATATGAAGGCAGTAAAGCCTATGGATTGAACGAGAGTCAACAAAGGGGCTAAGAAAAGATTAAACAGTATCGGAGAGAGGATAGAGCTCTGTGGAATTCTATATTTTTGAGTGAAGATTTCAAACAGAGTGTTCTCAAATTTCAATGAACAATTTTCAAAATAAGAGATAAACCAGTTTAAGACTACCAGTTTGAAGTCTCTGGAGTAGTAATGTGTGCCCAGCAGTGTGTGTAGGAGTGGAGATTAATGGAATTAATGAGAGATTGGTGGTCAGAGTAACCTGAGGTTGGTGGAAACTGGTAAAATGACCTTCTATTGTGCAGGAGTTAAAATATGGAACTCCCCTGTAGGCCAAATACGAAATTGTCATGAAAGGGGCATGTTTAGAAAATTGCTAAAGACACAATTATTTGTAGACGCCTTTTTCTAGTCAGTAATTTTCTCTGATTTAGCTGAAGAATTATTCATGATCTTATTTAAGCTTTTGCTGCTATTTTGCAGATATGTTTTTAGGACTGTTTGTTTTATTATGTTTTTTATATAATTTATGTATGTAATTCATGTAAACTGTTTAGTTTTAAACGGTATAGAAATTTTTTTAAATAATCACATGTCTAATGGATAAGAACTGTTTGAATTGTCAAAGTGTATATTGAAGTCTCCTAGGATTATTGGATTATTATGAGATATGCAAAAATCTAGGATGGTCAATTGTAGGGACATGAGAGAATCTTTGAAAATTGGGGTAGGAACTACTACTACTACTACTATTTATTATTTTTATAGCGTTGAAAGGCGTACGCTGCGCTGTACATTCTAAAACACAATAGACAGTCCCTGCTCAGAAGAGCTTACAATCTAATTTAGACAGGACATTTCAGGTTTGGGGAGATTATATTGGGTATAGGTATCTGACAGCAGTGAGTGGGAGTTAAGAGTGGAAAGCGGTTTCAAAAATGTGGGACCTTTAACTTGGATTTGAACACTGCCAGGGACGGAGCACAACGTATTGATTCAGGAAGCCTGTTCCAGGGATACGGCGCTGCAAGGAAGAAGGGATGGAGTCTGGAGTTGGCAGTGGAAGAGAATGGTACAGATAAGAGGGGCTTGCCCGCTAAGTTGAGACCAGGGGGGGGGAGCATAGGGGGAGATAAGCAATGAGAGATATTGGGGGGCTTCAGAGTGAATGCACTTGTAAGTCAGCAAGTGGAGTTTAAACTATATTTAGAAATAGACGGGGAGCCAATGAAGCAACTTGCGGAGAGGGGTAATGTGAGAATAGCAGCTCTCACAGACTATGAGTCACGCAGCAGCATTTTGAATGGATTGAAAAGGCGAGAGATGGGCACGCAGGAGGCCCGAGAGAAGTACATTTCAGTAGTCTAAGCGCGAGGTGATGAGAGCGTGGACAAGGGTTTTGGTAGTATTTTCAGAGAGAAGAGGGCAGATTTTGGTAATATTATAGAGAAGGAAGTGACAGGATTTGGCGGTTTGTTGGATCTGAACAGAGAAGGAGAGAGAGGTGTCAAAGATCACCCCAAGGTTGCGAGCTAATGAGACAGGGAGGAGGATAGGATTAGCCATAGAAATAGAGAACAGCGAGAGGGGGGAGGTGGGTTTAGGTGGAAAGATAAGGAATTCAGTTTTAGCCATATTCAGGTTGAGATGGCGGCAAGACATCCAAGCGGCAATGTCGGACAGGAAGGCTGAAATTCGGGCCTGAACTCCCTCAGAGATATCCAGCGTGGAGAGGTAGATTTGGGAGTCGTCAGCATAGAGGTGATATTGAAAACCATGAGAGGAGATCGGCATACCAAGAGAGCGGGTATATAGGAAAAAAGGAGAGGGCCCAGGACAGAGCTTTGGGGTACGCCAATAGACAGCGAGATGGCGACGGAGGAGGATCCACCGTTACATACACTGAAGGTATTACGAGAGAGATAGGAAGAAAACCAGGAGAGAGCAGAACCCTGGATTCCCAGCGAGGACAACGTGTCAATAAGGAGGAAGATAGAGAAGAGTGGAAATATAAAGGTGTAGTGCTTGTGATTGTGAATTGAAGGATTTTAGTAAGAGAAGATGTATAGTGTGATTCAAGTTTGAGGGGAATAGAGGAGTGGTGAATAACTGCAAGAACCCTCCAAAACTCTTCCAAAACCTGTCTACCACCCCAATAGCCACCTCTATGGTAGTAGAGTAGGATTTTGGGAGGTTTTGGTAGGCACACGTTCCACCATAAATGTAATGGTTAGAGTGGGTTATGGGCCTGGGTTCACCTCTCTATAGCTCACTAGCCCACCCACCATGCCACTTAAGACACCTGTGTGATGCTTTACTAGAATTTTCCATACCAGGTTCTGCTGTTTTAGAAATAGGTATGAACAGTTTCATTCAGAATTTTGAGGGTGGGAGGGGGGTCAGTGACCACTGGGGGCGTGTTGGGGGTCATTACTTAATCCCTCCAGTGGTCACCTAGTCAGTTTGGACATCTTATTAACATTTAGATGCTTTTAAAACATGTCTAGCTCAGAAAAATAAGTTCCGTCCAGGACGTCTTGGGAAAGATTCGATTGTTGCTGCAAGGCGTCCAGGTCTAAGCCTGCCCAAAACCCGCCTCCCTCCCCCCCACCCCCCCTACCCCCCGCTTTCAACCTCTGAATACACAGTGGCTAGGATGCCTCACAAGACATCCAGAAAGATGGTTTTGAAAATTGGCACTTAGATGTTTTGGCAAGAAAAATATTCAATTGCCGGTTTAAGCTGTTTTTGGGACGTCTTTGTTTTTTGAAAATGCCCCCATAAGTCGATGGCTTCTGTCGTTGTTTGTGTCTAAATGTTAAACACATTGATGCTGGATTATTCTAGTATTCTATAATGGAATCTGGCTGCCCAGATGCTATTATAAAATAGACTCTCACTGTGTAGTATTTAGGTGGTCAAATGGGGGCCCAATGATGAAAGTACTCGTAATTGAAGCAGGCAGGAGATGCTGCTGCCTGCTTAAATCATGCTCACTGGACTATTGTCGATATTCTGTGGCACTTAGCCAGGTAGTCCTGCTAAATATCACGCACAATTTAATTGAGTAGTGAACCAATAATTGGGTACTAGCAATCAATTATTGGCACTAGTTGGCAACAATTTTAATCTTCGCATGCATATTGCTAGGCGTTATTCTATAAACAGTGCCTAACCTGAAGAGCCATTTAAGGAATTGCATTTGGCGTTCTTTTTTTATGCCCAAATTTGGGCACCATTTACTGAATCTGAACTCCGGGCAATGGAGGAGCAGTCTGCCAGTTATGCAGGTACAGCAATAAGACCATAAGAATAGCCTTACTGGGTCAGACCAATGGTCCATCTAGCCCAGTCTTCACAGAGGCAAATCCAAGTCACAAGTACCTGGCAAAAATCCAAATAGTAGCAGTATGTCACGCTACCATCCCACGTCTGTCTCAACAGCAGGCTATGGACTTTTCCTCCATGAACTTATCCAAACCTTTTTTTTTAAACCAGCTACGTTAATCGCTCTCACCACATCCTCTGGCAACGCATTCTAGAGCTTAACTATTTTCTGAGTGAAAAAATATTTCCTCCTATTGGTTTTAAAAGTATTACTCTGTGCCAGTGCCCAAATAGGACTGCACAAAAAACAACCCTAAGTATGCCAGCTTTGCTATGTAGGTGTCAGCACTAAATATATTTTTAAAGATGCTTTTAATTGATCAATTGTATTTTAGAAATTAACATATTCTTGTTTTTTATATTTATTTTCCCAGTCCCTTTTTGTGTTTACCTTAAATGTTTCTCGCATTTTCTATATCGATTGTATTTCTCCCCCTCTTCCTATTCGTGTTTAGGGGCCTTTCGGTCCGTATTTACCTAGTATGTAATTGCTATCAGTCTTGTAGTTTTTGTTAAATGTTATTTTAAATTTTGTTCAACGCTTTGTAGTTTCGAAAAAGCATTTAATCAAAAATCTGAATAAACAATAAACAATAAACATACCCATATACCTTCTGGGAACTGACTTGTATAAATCCATATGCTCCCCTCCCTCATGACTCTGCCTGCCCCAAAACTCTAAAGGACTATACCTTCCTCCTGCCTCCCCCTCACATTTTCTTTAGGCCCCCCAGGTCTACCTATATGGTCATAGTTCCAGCATCAGAATGGTTGCCAGCCATGACCTCTAGCAGCAAACTTGCAGTATTATCAAAGTACTGTGAGACTTCCAGTAGAGGTACAGCAACCATTTTGAAGCTGGAGCCATGATGGGCAGGAGTGAGTGGGCATTGCTCATGCTCTTTGTTCACAAGCCCACCATGGATCTTCAGGTAGACACAGGAAGGCCTAAAAGAGGTTGTGAGGTGGTCTGGGAAGGGGATGCTTTTATAGTTGGATGGGTCTGGGAAGAGGGTAGGGTCTTGTGAGGAAGCAAGAGGAGGGATGGTAGTGATCTTCTGGGGGGTAGTAAGGGAGGATGGCAATGGTCCTTGGGGGTAGGAGTTGGACCTGGCCAGAAACCCTTATTTGGGTCTCAGCCAATATTCAGCCAGGACCTGAATAAATGTATTATACAGGTGTCCGGCTGTCTGAGTCTTACATAAATTTTAGTGGCTGTCAGCCTGGAATATTCAATGTTGGTGACCAGACATGGCCTCAGATTGAATACTGGGACCAAATTCTGCCTGTAATTGTCAGCATTTAAAAAAAAAACCACACAACAGCACACACCGCCACCTGCTGAGTACTGATCTATATATATATACAGGCCCAGCATAGATCACTTATACAGTATGTAAGTCTTATAGGCTGCTTTGGTCTGCTCCAGCTAACAAAGCTCAAACTTTTCACCATATATCAACTGCTTAGTTCATGTAAATCAAGACCAGTTTCCTAGTCATGCTTGCTGACAGCACACAGAAACTATTTTTGCACAGATGTGGAATAAGTTGATCTCTTCTGCCATCTTCAGTCTACTCCTGGTTCTTTTTATAAGTAAATACTCAATTCTGTGGGCATTATCAGTCAGGCCTAAACATGATTTAACTTTTCCTAAGCTTCATTTCTGCATATCGAAATTACAGCTTTGGACTATGAAAGAACTTGAGTTGACTTTTGAACTATCTATGAAGGATATTTTATCCAGTTAAGACTGCTCAAGAACGTTCATGATTTTAACCACTAGGTGGGATCTGTGTGGGTTAATGTTAGAATTTACACAAGATGGAATGTGTTTAGCATTTGTTGTTGGTTTGATTATTAAAAAATATATTTAAGATAATTGGCTTCAATATTTAATATAATAAGTAGAATTGAAAGAGGTACATATATTAAATTATGTGTGGCGTGAAGGTAGTGTTATGATTGTACGTATGCACATATTTTATAACAAATTCAAGTAAACACATAGGGGAGCATTCGGTAAATGGTGCTGAAAAAAAAATCAGCACATAGACCTGGAGTCTGTAACCAGTGCCATTGTCGGCGGCCACCTTAAAAGTGGCTACTGATCGCGTGTTAATCACGTGCCCATGCTGAGTACAGAACTGTACCTCCAGCAAAGGTAGGTGTCAGAAATGTAGTTCAGGGTTTTCCTGGCCTACATTTCTGGTGCCTACTTATGATGTGAATTATGCCTCCATAGGCGGTTTAGGCCACCTAATGTCACATCCAGCATTAGCCATGCTCACAGTGGTGTTAGGCGGTCTAAAATGCCTACAGATACATAATTCTGGCACCAATTTTTAGGCGCATTGAAACTCAGTTTTAACAGCGTTTTTTTACTGAGTTTGGGTGCCTATTGGTGCCTAAACAAGAGCACTATTTAGAGCAGTGGTCTCAAACTCGCTGCCCGGGGACCACATGTGGCCCACCAGGTACTATTTTGAGGCCTTCGATATGTTTATCATAATCACAAAAGTAAAATAAAACAGTTTCTTGATCATATGTCTCTTTAGCTATAAATGACAATATTATTATTAAGACTTAGCCAAAAGGAAAGATTTATAAACTATAAAGAGTTTTACCTCATGCAAAATTGTCATTTCTTTAATAAGACATTAACTATTTTTTTCTGAGTCCCTTCAAGTACCTAGAAATCCAAAATGTGGCCCTGCAAGGGTTTGAGTTTGAGACCACTGATTTAGAAAATCTGGGCCAGAGTGCTATTCTATTAACTACTCCGGGTTCAGCGCTGTTTCCAATTGTGTGACCCCCTAGACCCGCCCCCAGGCCCAACCAGTTCAACCCAACCCCGCCCCATTACACCCCAGATCCACCCTCAGCTCTGCCCCCCCCTGCCTGTCGGTCAGGAAGGCATTCCCACATGCGTGGATGGGACGCGGTGACATCAGGCGCGTGATGTCACCGCATTGCATCCATGCATGCGCGGATGCCCCCTCCCGACATGATTTCTTTTCAAAACCCAGACAAAGTGCCAGGTTTTGAAAAGCCATCCGGACCCCCCCCCCCCCCCCAGACATGTCTGGGGAAATCCAAACATCTGGTAACCCTAAGCATTGGTATTTACACCAGCAGAAGCTTGGTATAAATGCTGGCATGGATACAAAATTACTTCCTGGATAATTTCTGAGAAAACATAGCCATGCCTCAGAGACTGAATCATCTAGCACACTAGAAAGTGTTGCTTCTCATCAGTCACAGTTCTCATTCATTGGCTAATGGCTTATGTTTATGTTTTTAATGATTTTTAAAGTTTTTTTTATATATTTGCTTATTTTAAGAAATAAATATAGATTCTTTTAAGAAGACAGTGCACAATTTTTAAAGGCACTTATCTTTGAGTAGTCTGCACTGGTTCCCAACGGGGCCACCGTTTCACCCGATGTGGCTTCCTCAGGGGAAAAAATCAGCAGTGCGGGACCAGATTCTTACATATCCTCCGTGAATTTCAGAGTTTGTATCCTTGCACTTATTAGATACTTCCTTAGTACTTGTAATTTGGTTTTAATAAATGCTGGCATCCAACTTTTTTGAAATAACATTCAGTGGTCGGTTACAACAGCAGTAAGCTGAATAAAGGGATATGAGCTTTGAGATGAGCTTTGAGAAAACCCTTTGGGTGAAACATGTTGGTGATATAGGGCTAGATTCACTAACCCGTTTTTCCTGGGTGATCCGTAGCCGATCCTACCAGGCCCAACGAATTCACAACTTGAAAATATTCAAATGAGGGCGCTCGGAGGAATGCCCTCATCTGGCCTGCATGGATCGCTACTGTGTGATCCCACGCATGCGCAGACCATCTGTAGATGGTCTGCGCATGCGTCAAGACCCCCTGTGAGCCGCTGGTTTTTTTATTTTAACTTTTTTTAAACTTTTGTAGCCCAGCGAGCCCGTGGTTGTAACCTGCTTTAAACCCGCGAGTTAAACCATGGGCTCGCAGTTACGGGGCAGAGCAGGGCGGCATTCGGGGTGAGCAGGCAGGAGACAGATCGGGGCAGAGAGCAGGGCTTCTATTGAGCTGGAGAGTCGGAAAGACGTTTTCGACTGGTCCCCAGCAGTTGCTTCTTGGGTTGATCGGTCTGCCCAGTCGGATCGGGAAATTTGTTTGGTGAATCACGTCCCTGCCTACTTTGTTTTGTTTATTGTTTAATTAGTTTTTTGATGAAACGCTTTATCGATTCTGCAAAGCGTTGTACAGAGCATTAAATAAAATAACATTTCAACAAACATAAATTACAATAAAACATACTTTCATAAAAATCTATAAGACGAACTATTACACATACTAGGTTGATTAAGGACGAACGAACAAAAGACACGTGAAGGAAAAAGGGGAGAAATACAATAGTTATAGTAAATGAGAGAAACATTAAGGGTAAATACAAAAGGGCAGGAATTAATAGAAAGAGGAAGACTAAAATAACTTTAGTTAAAATCAGCTTAAAAAAAAAAAAAAAAAAAAGGGGTGATAAAACTTTAGTTAAAAGCATCTTTAAAAAGGAAACATTTTAAGTTACTTTTAAATGTTTTTAAGTTATTTTCCGTTTTTAGATACAGTGGAAGAGCGTTCCAAATCGTAGGGGCTGTTACGGAGAAAATAGAAGTTCGACGTGTGCCAATTACTTTGCATGCCGTTCCCCTCATTTGCATGCACGGATAGGATTCGGATCGGCAGAGAGGTAAGTGAATCGGGCTGGAGGTAAATCTGGTCGCAAAGGGATTGCAAACCAATTGGTACACAATCAGTTTGCTTAGTGAATCTAGTCCCTGAAAATAAGACCACATGTATAAGCTAAGAATCCAAACGTCTATATTCATTTAAGGCGGTTAACGTAATAAAATAAAAGTTTGATATGAATTGCAAGACCCAGTGAGGAAGTTGTACATAAAGCCTAATACAATGAAACTTTTGAGTATTTAGGTGGTACTTCTGAGGGTTTATTCGTACACACTTTCGAAACTGAGGGGTCATTGAAGGTGTTCAGAACTATACACCTTTCAAGAGAACAGTTGAATGAAGTATATTCTCACAAAAGTCTTTTTATAAATTTAGTGCTGTTTTGAAAAGGCATCTAACTCCTGGCATTTGTGCACAGAATTGGGGCTTTTCTATAACTGTGCATACCCCTGCTCCTCCCCTGTGCACTCCCTTTTTTTGAGTTGCACACTAGGGTATTCAGGCGCACAGGGTTATAGTATAGCATGCAATCAGATGTGCACATAAATCCCAATTATTGCCTCATAATTTCTAGTTAATGGATCATTTGTTAATTATGATTAATGCACATCATAGATCCACACTCAAGCTTTGGCACCTATATCTTTGTGCCATATAGAATCTGGGGGATAGAGAACATGGACATCTCAGAGAACGTGTATCTTCATTTGTGCAGAGGTTGGATCAAAAACCTAAGCATGCACATGCTTATGTTGACTTTATAACAGGGGGGTCCAACCTTTTGGCTTACCAGGGCCCGCATTGGCTGATAAAAAATTTTCTGGGGCCGCACAAACACTGCAGCAAGACAGAGGAGGGAGCTGGCAAGTTGGTAAACACCCGGGGGAAGCAGAGGAAAACACTGCATCGCCTTTGACCGGGGCCGCACAAAATACTTCACAGGGCCGCAGGTTGGACACCCCTGTTTTATAAGATATATTGAACCAACCAAACAAACACAAGGGAAATAAATATGTGAAAAACTGGAAAATACAATGCAACAAACAACTTCTCCCCCCTCCCCCTTACTAACCTGCAAAATCAACATGAAATATCTCCAAAATTATTTGAAAAATGGTGCTCAACACAGCAAACAAAAATGACAGATGTCATTATCACTTATAGGGTCCCTTTTACAAAGCTGTGGCATAAAATAGCCTTATCATGCTGTTATATAGGTTTTTCCCATGTGCTGTCATTCTCCGCAGTCTAAAAATGGCCGTATTTTGGCATTAATGGTAATGCACTAATGTTGCCATTAGTGTGTGGGCCCTTACCGCCACCCATTTTATAGGTGGTAAAGACTCATGTGCCAATCAGTGTGCAGGAATGCCAACACGCTAACTGATTAGCACAGCCAGGCCCACTCTCCTGCCCAGACAAAGTGAAAAATTAAAATATTTTAGTAATGCATGTGTAATGAATAAGAACCGCTTTTCAGAAGCGATTCCCCCCTAATGTTCTTTCCTCCCCTCTTACTCCCCTTTTTAATTTTTTATTTTATCTCAATGTATTTTTTCACTATCCTGCCCTCTGATTCCCATCGTATCAGTGTATCTTGTCTCATCTATCTTCTTTTAAGCTTGAAACATTCCCCTTCACTTTTATTTTGAATTACATTTTTTCTTTTAAGTTTAGTATTGTAAACCATATAGGTTTACTTTGTTAGACAGTATATCAATTATAAAATAAACTTGGTACATTTGAAAATTACTGCAAGATGCCTTAATGTACCCCATGTAAGCCCTATAATACTCCAGTAAGCATGCTTTAGTGCATGGTTGTCCAATGTCAGTCCTTGAGAACCACAACCCAGTCAGATATTCAGGATTTCCCCAATGAATTTGCATGAGATCTTTTTGCATGCACTGCTTCCATTGAATACAAATAGATCTCATAAGATGCATATTTGGAAAATCCTAAAAACCCGACCTTGCGAAAGCCAAGATTGCCCCGCCCCCCCCTATTTAGTGCTTACCACAGCTTTGTAAAAGGACCCCATAGTTTGTAATCATTGCATTTCTTCCCCTTTTCTATTGTTTTCCAAACATAAAGTCCCAATACTGTACATCAAAAACAATGTGTAACACAATCCTTTGGTAGTAGTTTTGCTCAGTTAAGGCTTTCAGATAATTCTGTCTATAACCCACCTGGTTTCATTGTTCCAATAATGGCCTCTTTGTTTAAATTCAAACTACTTTATGTGTTTTCTCCATTATATCTTATTGATCTATCTTCACCAGACTGCAAGAACAGAATCTTTAAAGCCCTTTGTGCCACTTATAATGCTATCAAAATGATGACATTAGCAATATTAATATTTACCAGTCACTGATAAGAACATCTTATACTGATCTTCAAGTTTTCAACCCCCTCCTGTCCTGTGGATTCTTCTTGCTTGCTTTCTCTCTCTCTCTTTCCAACCTTCCTTCTCCCCCATGAGTGCTCCTCTTTCTCTCATTCTCTCTCCTTCCAATACCACCCCTCATGGGTGTTTTCTCTCAACCCTCCACCCCCTACCCAGTGAGGCCTCTCTTTCTCTCCAGTCCCCCACCCCCAGTCAAGTATAGCTTTCCTCTGTCCCCATCTTACCTCCTCTGGCACTGTAATCTCAATCTCTGGGGAGCCGGCAGTTTAATTGACGTGAGACTGTTGTCTTCGGCCTGCCCCAGAAGCCTTCTTTCTGCAGCAACTTCCTGCTCCCATGTAGGTATACAAGTAGATGAAGTGGCAGCTCTTGCAGCATTTTGAATACAACCACTAAATATCCATATACAGTTCAGCTATGTGTCACATTGGAAATTTGTTTCAATGTTACTTTGAAGATGGAGAATTAGAAAATTCTATTAAGCATAGAAACTTAAAGTGTCTTAATTTTCCAAAATTTAAAAAGTATTTCATCAACTGAATTGCTCAAATGATACATATTAGAAATTCGGTTGATTCCTAAAGCAGAATTCCCTTACCCCATATTTTGTGTCATCTGGCATAAGACATAGAACCACAGAAAATGATGGCAGATAAAGACCACATGACCTAGGGTTACCATATGGTTCCAGAAAAAGGAGAACGGATTGAGATATCCTGGTTTTATTTCCACTGAAAGCAATGGAAGTGAGGAAGACAGATAGAGACATCTGGGTTTTACTTCCATTGAAAGCAATGGATGTAAAACCTGGACGTCTCAATCTGTCCTCCTTTTCCTGGAGCTATATTGTAACCCTAATATGGCCTATCCAATCTGCCCATCCATACCATCTAGTATCCCCTACGCTCCCATAGAGATCCTATGTGTTTGTCCTGTACATTCTTGAATTCAAATGCAGTCTTCATCTCCACCACTTCCACTGGGAGGCAGTTCCATGTATCCATCACCCTTTCCATAAAAAATTACGAGGGTCATTTCATAAATAATGCACAGGTTGACAACATTGGGGAGTGGATGATGCAATTGAAGTAAATCTTGTTTCACTTTCACTTTAGTGCTTGAAGCAGCAGGATGTGTGCTTAGGAACTCTGTAGTGTACATAGTGTGGCTGTGCCAAGTGAGGGAAATGGAGGCTGCAGGTGTCTCGGGTACTGTGTCTGTTGACAATCAGAGGTCAAACATTAAAATTGAAACTCTAAGTGCAAAAACCCGACAGAAATTCACAATGCATTACGTGAAGTTTGTGGTGAGTTAACAGTGGACAAATCATTTTCGGAGTGGTCGTGTGAGCATAGATGATGATGCAAGACCAGAAAGGCCGAAATCAACAATCGATGAACGATGTGTGAAACTCGTGGCTGATGCTCTTGAACAAGATCGTCGTACAACATGCAAGGAACTTTCTGAAACCACTGACATCAGTATACCAAATTCTGACAAATGATTTAAAAAAGAGAAAAATTTCTGTGCAATGGGTCCCCCACTTCTTCTTTTTTTTTTTAATTATCTATTCATTTTCAAAATTACATTAAGTGTTAAATGTATTCATTCACATTGACAATAAATACATCACTTACAAACAATCCCCCACTTCTTGACAGCTGAACAGCAGCAGAGACTCCTGGACAATGCAACCGTGCTGAAACAAAGATTCGACGTTGAAGGTCAGGCATTCTTGAATCACATTGTTGCTATTGATGAAACATGGGTCAGAGACTTTGAGCAGGAGCTGAAATCACAGTCCATCGAGTGGAGAGCTCCATCTTCCCCACGACCAAAAAAATTTTGACGAGCTCAATCAAAAGTCAAACAAATGATGATTTTTGCTTATGATCATGAAGGCATCATCATCACAAAGTTCCATGTGGAAGAAGTGTCACAGCAGTGTATTATTGTGATTTTTTTGTAGAAAATTGCATAAAACTTGACCTCAATTGTTCTTGGCTGGGCCACTCATTCTTCACAATGCTTGTCTGCACATAGGGAATGTCTTCATTGAAAAATTATGTGAATATGGCTGGGAGGTGTTACCTCATGCTCCCTACAGTCCAGAGATGAGTCCACCACACTTCGACCTTTTTCCAAAGTTGAAACAACCTATGTGTGGACATCATTTTGTATCTCTGGAAGAGCTTTCTTCCGCCGTTACCTGAGCCATTCGGCAACTGAACAAAAATGGTGTCTTGGATGGAATAATGAAGCTTCTCAGACGTTGGGACTTGGTCATTGCAAAGCAGGGAGACTATATTGAAGGATTGTAAAGAAATACTTGAAAAAAATAAACCTAAATAATAAAAAAATAGTGTGCATTATTTATGAAATGACCCTCGTATTTCTTTAGATATTAACTGAGTCTATCCCTTGCTGTTCGGTGCTTATTTTGATTTTTCTCTTTTTTTGGTGTTCATTTAACCTGTGCAACAATCCCTTAAAGTGGATTATTGCCTAGGTCTCCCAGTTCAGGGACCTGGATGTTATGAGCCCCTCAACACCTGATTTGCTTGGAGGCACAACCTACAAAAACATTTACAGATTTGTGGACATATTTTTTCTGAGTGAGTTTGCAAAGGAAACTGTTGCCCACTGAAGACCAATGTATGCATCAAGTAAAATTAACCTTTAGGCTTTACATGTAGGCATGCTTTTTAAAAGTTGTCCGCAGAATACATACTGTACCAGTCTCATGCGTCTCTGTAAATAATGTCAACTAGACAGAACCTTCTACTGAACCAGTGCAGTTTATTACTGAATAGGCAGTCTGTAAGGGTATATAATGCTTCCTACACATTCAGAATAGATCAAGAGCTCTAACACTCCATTAAAAATATAGTGAAGTCACAGGCTACAATTAGATCAAATAATCATGAATCATAAATACAAGAAAAATCACAGATGTTGTTAGTCATTTGGGTCTCTTCTTTTCAGCTCATAAATCCAAAAGTTCTCTCTGGAGTAACACACTGTCTCTCTTTCTAACCAGTCTCGGTTTGGTACTTGATCAAGTTGAAAACCTGTGTGGTGAAAGTGGATGTATAAATTCATTAAAATGCTTCACTGAAGGAGAACACTGAGTTCCCATCCCCTGTACACACTTGAGTTATTCTACTTTTCACTTTCCTGCCCTTTGTTATAACGTGACCTCTGGCAATGCAGCATTAAGGCTCTGAAGTGAGAATCACACATGATATATCGCACTAAACAATATATCTTCCAACTGTTCAGTGGAGGGAAGCTATCTCCACAGATCATATTTCCGCAATTGGAACACCCCAGTCATGTCTGAGGATTATTACTAAGCTTATCCCCTCGACAGAAGGTTTTACTGAATTCACACATGAAGTTTCATCACTCTGATCTCAAGGTCTACAGCAAGTATTATGACTCATAGAGTGTAGAGAGACAACGAGCCAGGAGTCCTAATGGATTTTGCCCATTTTGTGTCTATGGGAAAAAATGTATAGTGCATCTGGCCCCGTGTTTTACTCTTCAGGGATGCTTTACTGGATTTATGAACTGGAAACAGGAACCCCAAACAGTCTCATTAATGTCTATGATTTCACTTGCTTTCTACATCTGAAATAATTTGTAATTGTTTACTTTCCTTTTCCAAAACTTATCCCACCATGAAGAACCAAAATTTCATCTTTATGCAGCCCAGTGAGATCATACCACATTTTATCACATCATGAGATCATAAAGAATGAACTGACTTGACTCCAAAGTCTTGTCTGTATGTCTTGAAAGAGGGTCTGAACTGCGTCCATATGACCCTGGCAACATAGCTGATAGGAATTATATGAGGCCATAATATGTTGTTTCTGGTAATATCTGAATGGATAATCAGGTTGTGGATTATGGGGCCTTTTTACAAGCTGTGCTAAAAAGTGGCCTTTGCTATTTTAACATAGCAGAGGCCACTTTTTAGCACAGCTCTAAAATGGCCACAATTTGACTTTCCCTATTAATTGCCACACACTAATTTCAAAATTAGTGCATGAGCCCTTATCACCTGCTTCTCCATCTATCTCTTTTCTCCCTGTTGTACAGAATTATTGTAGTTCTGTTTTCCTTTTATCCTCTATTTACTTCACTCTACTCCACTATTTATAGACAATGAATTGTAAACCACATTGATGCCTAGCAAAATGCATATATCAAGATTAAATACTGTAAAACTTGAAACTCATTTTGTAGGAGGTAAGGACTCCCGCACTAATTCTGCACTGATTTGTGCAGGACATCCATTCTCTCCACCCCCAAACATGCTCCCATGCTATAAAATAAAATGCATATTTTAGTGAGTGGCATGCACTAAGCCTTCAGTTAGCACGTGGCTCTGAGCATGACCTGCTAGCAAGCATTTATGCTTACCACCACTTAATAAAAGGGCCTCTATATTTGTTGTCATATAGAAAGAGTAGAGAAACATGATGGCAGATAAAGACCAAATGGCCCATCCAATCTGTCCATCTGCAGCATTCACTAACTCCTTCTCTCGCTAAGAGATCCCATGTGCCTGTCTCACACTTTATTGAATTCAGACACAGTCTTTGTCTCCACCTCTACCGTGAGACTATTCCACGCATTTACCACCCTTTCTGTAAAAAAGCATTTCCTTAGATTAAGCGGGAGCAAGAAGTTGCTGCAGACTTCTGGAGCAGGCCAACGGCAGCAGGCTCACCTCATTGCCGCTGCCAGCTGCCCAAAGATTTAAAATTACAGCGGCTGGGGAGGAAGTAGGTGGAGGAGTCTGGAGAGCCATAACTAACTCTTCTGTCCTCTGACTGCCAATTTTTTGGGGGGTCATGGTCCCTGTGGCCACCCCCATTCCAACACCTATGAAAACAAAAGTGTGAATATGTTTATCCTTAACATGATCAATGGAATGAAAATTATTAACTGATTAGAACAAAGATTTCTGCCAGATGAAGACAGTATTTGCATACATAATATAGCCATCAGACCAAAAATAACATTAAATACTAAGCTGCATAAACAAGTCTATAAAAAGTGCTACAAACTGTGCAAACAAATTTGGGCAAATGCCCAATTTAATTGAATAACAAGCCAATTAGTGCCAAAAATTGAGATCTTAAGCAATTATTAGTGCTAATTAGATTTAATTAAAATGTAGACATCTAAATTTATGTGCAGTTCCAAGAAAGGGGCCATACCACAAGGAGAGTCATGGGCAGATCAGTGATGTTCCATCAATTTGCATGTGGTTAAAAAATAAGGTGGGGGAGGGGGGGGAATCAGTGCCTAATCTAGGCATGAGGATTTACACCACGTTTCAGTTTATATAAATGTCCGTGCTTACAGTTAGGTATGGTTTCTGCAACTAAACACTATTCTTTAAATGGTGACTAACTTTGTACCATTTATAAAATAGCAATCAGCATTATTTTTCTCAGCAATCATGTTTTTAGGCACCATTTATACAATCTAGTCCTATGCATGCTTCTATTGCTAACTAATGCAATTGTTTAAGCAAAGGGGTTACTCCAGTGGCGTGCCACATTCTGGCCTATACAGGCCTTGCTCATTCAGTTTAGGCTCAGACCTGTCCACCCAGAAGCTACAGGCCGCCAGCAGCCTGACACAAAATGCAAATGCATGAGAGGGAAGGCTTCTGGGTCAGCTGCTGGCAGTGTGTAGGAACTGCTGCCAGCGACCTGAAAAGGCTGGGGGGAGGGAGAGTCTGCTGCAAGGTCTGGAGGGGTGGGAAGGAAGAGAGATAATCTGTTGCACAGACTGAGGGGTAGGAAGGGAGGAAGAGTCTGATGCACAAGCTGGAGGGGGAAGGTAGGGAGAGTCTGCTGCATGGGATGAGAGGAAGGGAGTGAAAAAGTGCAATGTCTACCCTCTTTGGGCTCAGGTCTGCCCAAAACTGGCTCTCTGGCTATGCCATTGGGTTACTATTTGTTCACCTGACAAATCAGCTCAGCAAAGGTGTTTTGCAATGTCTATAATCATTTTCACAATCCCCATCTCTCAGCCCCAATGCAATTTTATCTGCTGAGAAGAGATGTGTTTTGCCAAAAACACATATACCACAATATAAATATATAGAGAGACTAATGTCTATCTAAAACTGGAGAAACAAATCTTGCTAGAAGTGAAGAAAAAAAAGACTTCAGATATAACCGCACCCTCCCATTACCTCCTCCTATATTTCAATGACCTGTTTTGGATGCAGTTCTGAAAACATCTAAACTCGGATTTAGACATCATATCAAAAATGGCTCTATGTGTTTTGCGACCAAATATATGACTATAATGGAGAAACTAAGGAAGGGCTTTCAACCCCACCTGAATATACTTTGGTCATATTCCTATTTTCCCAACATGGATTTTCTTTTCTCTTTTATCCTTAACAGGAATTTAGGGGACAGTATAAGTCACAGTGATGTTTGGACAATTTTCTTCACGCTTCAGTGGAGGTGGGGGCCATCAAAATATGAACACTGTACTGTATGCTCCATTATGCTGGAAGTAGTAAGGTTTCAAAATTTACACTCTGAGATATATTGCATTTTGGTGCAGCATATGACATGGTCCAATAGAAGAGAGCAGAGTGTGTCTGGTCTTCAAAACCCACTAGGTTTTGAAGGCCAGGCACACTCTGCTTTCTTCTATTGTACCTTGTGGTTAGTCATGCAGAGGTGATCATCTCGTTTTTGGTTGCAGTATATAACGTCAATCCTTGAAAGTTATTTATGTGACTATATGTGCCCTTGTGGATTACTTTATGTGGGACACTTACAGATCACCTTGTGTGTGATTGGTGGAACATAATCTTGTTTGAAAAACAAGCAGATGTCAACACCTTTAGTTCCTCATATCTAAAGGACATAAATTTGACGAGCTGTGTTGTGTGATTTGGGATTAAATTTACTTTCTGATCATCGTGGCAACCTTATGAAACAGCTTTTACAGCGAAAGCAGAAATGGATTTACTTCTTCAATATAGTCGAGCCAGCTGGTGGGCATTCTTCTAGTTCAGACTGGAGTTAAAGCATTGTGTGACATTTGTTTTATATAGTGATCTCTTCAGTGCCCTGGCACTATCTTGGAAGTTGTGGGCTGCAAGACAACGCATCCTCCCCTGACAAGGAGATTAGCAAACCAGGGAACTCCAGTGGAGTGTATGCTGAGTTGCTACTACAGTATATTTATTACCATTACATTTGGTGAAGATGGATAGTAAAAGAATGAAGATTGGATCATTTAGATATAAGCTTCTATAGCAAATAAGTAGATTCTATATGTATATTTTTTCAGTACTCACTCACATAGCATTGTAAATATGAATGATAGGAGTGCACCTGATGTTAATGATAATCGTGAAGCTTTGGGGGAGACCTGTGACAGTTTAGTGGCAGTTTGTAAAAGTGATTCACTTGTGCTGTTGTTCATTTTTCCATGCCTACTGAGGTCTCTCCTTTTTCTCCATATTTTTTTTGTAATTGGAATATATGGGGGCACTTTCACATTTAATTTTTTATTGGACTGATTGTCATTGTTTTGATTCTTCTGACATATTTAATATATGATTCAAATCTAAAACAATTACTGGGAGATTTAATAAAATGTAAATACATCTTGTAGACAAAAGAGAAGTACAACTGTGGAGCTGAGTGAGGGGTCGGATTGGGTTGGGGCAGGAGCAAAAGAAAAGGAGGAACTGGATTTCAGAGATTGTTCTCTTCTGTGATTTAGGCTCATCTCTTCCCTTCCTGTTCTCTGCAGACTTCCAGGAATGCAGGGGCCACAGTAGAACACTTAACATATATCATAGCAAAAAATGGGAATAAATCATACTCAATTCAAAAATTATCCTGTATTTATAGTTTTAAAATAAATCTTATGGTAATTTTTGAATGAATATGGTTTTAATGTTTTACTGCAACTGTTTTATGAACTTTTTAAGAATGTTTATTGACAGTTATTAGCCCCTGATGCAGCCTAATTTTTTGTAAATGTGGCCATGCTGGGCTAGTTTTGATTATTCATTCCTCATTATATCAATTTGGTATTGGCATCGTCCAGTGTGTATGGGCTGCTCCTTGTCTGACAGCTAATAATTTTTTATGGCTGTTTCCTCCAGTATGTTGCTCACTTTGGTCACATCCCTGGAAACTGATTGCACAGCTTGAATTTTGTGTAAAAAACAAAACTTTCTTGTCTACATGACACTATGGGTTTCGTCCAATAGTACAGAACTGCTACTGCTAACATGAACAACTAAAGTTAATCAATGGTTGAGTCAAGGTTATCAATCTATTTTGTTACAATTTGATATCAATGCAGCTTTTGACTCAGTTGATCATATTTTGTTGATCAACATATTGAGTGAGTTGTATCTAGGTGCTGTTTCTGTGCCTGTCTGGAAGGATGCTAAAGAAACAAAACTTTCTTCTAATTGTAATATGTCATCCCAAATATGAAGACAGCCCCCCCCCCCCCCCATTTCAAGGTCATATTCAATACCACTAAAACTGTAGAAGAATCATGATAAGGTGGGTCCAAAATAGTAATAAACTATGTATGCAAACCAATCATTCATACTAATAGTAACAGACTACAATGAGAAACTGAAGCTAAATCAATGTTGCTTCTTTCATACCGTATATATTAGAATATAAACCAAGATTCTTGGGCCACAAAAATGGGGGATGTAAGGTCTAGCCCCCCAAATATAAGGTTTGGAGGGGTAATGTTGAAGTGGCCTTACAATCCGCCAGGTCCCGGGTTCAATACCCTCATTGAAGATTCAGTAGGAAGTAAAATTACTGATAAAGACCACTAAGAGTGCTTGCAAAGAATACATATATTGTGCAGAAATAAGCTTAATATTATAGAAAAACAAGATTCATAAAGATTACAATTAAGCATTACAATTGTAGAAAGAAAGGCAGTTTCCTAAATAGGTGCTGTGAGGACAAAGAAAGAAAGAGGTAGAGAGAAAAAGGGGGTGGGGAGGGTGATATTCCAAGCTTCAGGTTCCAGAGAGGCTTTTATAGCTTGGAATCTTATTCTAAATATAGAAACTATTGTATTTCCCAGTATCTTTCTGTTTATAATTTGTAAACTGTTTGAAACAATGGTTAGTTTAATTGATAAGGAAGATGTGATACTTGCAGGCATGGTAGATGGGATTAGTCTGTGGTTTCTTTGTCCCATTCAAGTAGCATATCTTCTTGATAATCCAGTCTGGCTAGATGCTTAATGTATGTGAATTCTGTGCAGGAGCCTTTAGGGTCTATCTGCATTAACATTCCAGAGTCAGATTGATATAATGTCCCATAGGCCTTTGCTGACATTGGATAGGTCAACCGAAAATGCTGAGGCTGACAGGGGACTAGGTTTATATTCGAGCCACCTTCCAAGGATGGTGTTTTCTCCCCTCCCTACCCGATGACCAACGCTGTTATGTTCCACACATACACATCTGCCCTCGATGTCCAGCATTGCTATCCTCCCCCCTCCCCGATGACTGGCACTGTTTCTCCATCCCCTCCAATGACCAGCACTGCTATCTCCCCACCACTTCCGAAGACTGGCATTGCTATCTCCCTGATGACTAACATTATCATTTCCTCCCCCTCCCCAATGACTGACATTGCTTTCTCTCGACTCCTCCCACCAATGACCGGCATGCCTATCCCCCACTATCCGCTCCCCCCTGCCCCAGACCGACATTGCACTTATACTCCCGATGCTCTGCAAGCTGACAGCCAGCGCTCTGGGCTGGGCTGAAGGTCCTTGAGCGTCTGCACATGCTTAAGGCTTGCTGGCTCCCGCCCTCTCCAGGATTCTCAAAGGAAGTCTAGCAAGCCTTGAGCATGCACAGATGGTCAAGGCCCTTCACCAGCACAGAACATTGGCGAAGGCTTCCAGAGCATCTGACCTGTGAGTGCAATGTCGGTCTGGGGCAGGGGGAGCGGGTAGTGGAGGATAGGAGTGCCTACGCCATTGTTCTTCAATTCTCCAGCGCTGCCAGTAGCCATCTTTGTACTTTTTTTTTGCAATGGTTCACCCCCCTGAAGTAGGCCGCTGTCTAGGCCTACCTCAAAGGAGACCTCACATGCTATATACTGATTTCAATAAGTATGTATTTATTTAGTCAATCAATTACAGCTTACAGAAATAAAGCATTTAGCATATAGCGTAACAGAATGTGATCTTCAGGCCTGAGGATCCTCTGATGTCTGTTCTGCTTACTTCCTCCTAAAGGCCTGATTTTATACATTTCTTGGTGGCCAACACCACGTTGGCCTAAATCACATGATACATCTTTATTGGTTATTTTCTTATACATCTCTACCTAACTAGATTCATTTATTGGCTTGTTTATTTGCGTCATGTTATACGTTTGCTCTGTTTAGCGTAAGACCTAACCTTTTCCCGTAAATGCCCCTTCCCTATACCATATAAGCAATTCTGAGCATCAAACCCCCTCCCAGCTGTGGTGTCCTAACACATTTCTTGCAATCTGTTATTAGATGATAATTCTTGAGAATTCTATCTTCTGACCATGGGCTTTGTTCATCCTGGCATGATATCTGGCTGGGTGCGGCCCTGGTGCCAAACCTCAGCATTAGGACCTGTTGTTTTCTCTCTCGTTTCACTGACAGTAACTAACTTAACTTAAAAACAGGGTATTTCCCCATCCTTGTATGCCTTCTGGTAAGTGGTGTGAAATATCTTTTCACAGTTAATCTACTGTTTTTATCAGCTGCAGAAATAGATATCAGTTGCAGGGAGAGAGAGAGAGAGGAGAGTTTCTGTGAGCTCTGGTTTCTTCTTATCCCACTTCACCTATTTTATGCCAGGACTTACAAGGATTTTCCATACCAGACCTAACTTTCCATTATTATTCTTCTTTCCATCTTCCTCCTCCTCTCACCCCTCTGAAGCAATTGTTTCCACTTGGGTGCACTGCAGCAACGGAACAGCGCAGGAGGCCAGCAGACAGTGCAAGAGAATCGCTCACACACTGGTAACCTCTTTGTAGCCTTCTTGGTGAAGGAGGCTTCAGAACCGGGTATAAGAACATAAGAAGTGCCTCTGCTGGGTCAGACCTGAGGTCCATCATGCCCAGCAGTCACTCACGCGGGGGCCCACCAGGTCCAGGACCTGTATAGTAACCCTCTATCTATCCCCTTCTATCCCCTTTTTCTTCAAAAAATTGTCCAATACCGTACCTTGTCCTATCACGCCCTCTGGAAGCGCATTCCAGGTGTCCACCATCCGTTGGGTAAAGAAGAACTTCCTAGCATTGGTTCTGAATCTGTCCCCTCTTAATTTTTCCGAATGGCCTCTCATTCTTGTAGTTTTTGAAAGTTTGAAGAATCTGTCCCTCTCCACTTTCTCTATGCCCTTCAAGATCTTGTAACATAGAAACATCCAGTCTGCCCATACCAAGACCCACCCCCCTATCTACCTCCATGAAGAGATCAGACATGCCAATCCCATCTTTTCTTAAAATCTGGCACACTGCTGGCCTCAATTACCTGTTGTGGAAGACTATTCCAGCGATCAACCACCCTTTCGGTGAAGAAGTATTTTCTGGTATCACCATGAAATTTGCCACCCTTGATTTTCCACAGATGCCCTCTTGTCGCCGTGGGTCCTTTAAGAAAAAAGAGATCTTCTTCCACGTCGATAAGGCCCGTGACATATTTGAACGTCTCGATCATGTCTCCCTCTCTCTGCGTTCTTCGAGTGAGTATAGCTGCAACTTATCCAGCCGTTCCTCATATGGGAGATCCTTGAGTCCTAAAATCATTTTGGTGGCCATTCGCTGAACCGACTCGACTCTCCGCACATCCTTTTGATAATGCGGCCTCCAGAATTGCACGCAGTATTCCAGATGGGGTCTCACCATGGATCTGTACAATGGCATAATAACCTGGGGCTTAAGGCTGATAAAACTTCTTCGGATACAACCCATGATTTGCCTAGCCCTGGAGGAAGCTTTCTCCACTTGATTGGCAGTCTTCATGTCTTCGCTAATGATCACACCCAAGTCGCGTTCTGTTACAGTCCTTGCTAGGATCTCACCATTTAGGGTGTAAGTCCTGCATGGATTTTTGCCATCAAGGTGCATGACCTTGCATTTTTTGGCATTGAAACTTAGTTGCCAAGACTTTGATCAATGCTCAAGCAGGAGTAGGTCCTGCGTCATACTGTCAGGCATTTTGTTGGGCATTGTGCTAACGACTGATGAGCTTTTGTCTACTATGTTGCATAGTTTGGCGTCATCGGCGAATAATGCAATTTTACCTCGAAGCCCCTCAGTCAAGTCACTTATGAAGATGTTAAATAAGACTGAGCCCTGCGGCACTCCGCTGATCACCTCTGTCGTATCGGAGAGGGTACCGTTAACCACTACCCTCTGTCATCTACCCCTAAGCCAGTCCCTAACCCATGCGATTAATGTTCCACCCAGTCCCATCGAACTCATCTTGCTCAATAACCTGCGGTATGGGACACTATCAAACGCTTTGCTGAAGTCCAAGTACACGATGTCAAGGGATTCCCATGTATCCAACTTCCTTGTTACCCAGTTAAAGAAGCTGATCAGATTTGATTAACAGGACCTTCCCTTCGTAAAACCATGTTGACGGGGATCCCGTAGTTTCTCCTCATTCAGGATTGTATCCAATTGGCATTTGATTAGCGTTTCCATATGCTGTAACTTCGATGTAACTTCGCTGTAAATGTACAGTCTCTTACCCTGTAAACCGCTCTGAACTGCTTGTGGTATTGCGGTATACAAGAATAAAGTTATTATTATTATTATTATTACTTATTATCGATGTGAGGCTCACTGGTCTGTAATTCTCAGCCTCTGTCCTGCTTCCCTTTTTGTGGAGTGGAATGACGTTAGCCGTCTTCCAATCCAACGAAACTCTTCCTGTACTTAGGGAAAGATTGAAGAGCGCGGATAACGGTTCGGCCAGGACGTCACTCAGTTCCCTGATCACCCTGGGGTGTAGTTTGTCCGGTCCCATGGCTTTGTTCACCTTGAGTCTAGATAGCTCATCATAGACACTACTGGGCGTAAACTCAAAATTTTGAAATGGGTCTTCCGAGCTTTCCCTTGTCGGCAACTGAGGGCTGGATTCCGGCGCCTCGCAAGTGAAGACCGAGCAGAAGTATTCATTTAACAGTTTGGCTTTTTCGGAATCTGAGTCCACAAAGTTCCCATCGGGTTTCCTAAGGCATACTATCCCATCTGTGTTCCTTTTTCTTTCTCTAATGTACCTGAAGAAGGATTTATCGCCCTTCTTGACGTTCTTCGCAAGGTCTTCCTCCATTCGGAGTTTGGATTCCCTGACTGCCGTTTTGACCGCTTTAGACTTGACCAGATAGTCTTCCTTGGATTCTGGCATCCCTGATTGTTTGTGGAAGATGAACGCCCTTTTCTTCTTTTTTATGAGGTCTGAGATCTCCGTAGAGAATCACTGTGGTCTATTGTTTCTTCGCCGTCTACTTACTGATTTGACGTAGTGGTTGGTTGCCTCTCGTATGGTTGATTTGAGAGTTGACCACATCACCTCAACATTATTTGTTTAAGGTTGGTTTTGCAGTGCCGTCTGGACGAAATCTCCCATGCTTTTGAAGTTTGTGCCCTTAAAATTAAGGATCTTGTTTGATGTGTATGCCTTTGTGAAACCTTTCCTGAGGTTAAATCTTATCATGTTGTGGTCACTGGAGGCTAGCGTATCGCCTACCGAGACCTCAGTGACACTTTCTCCATTGGTAAGTATTAGGTCTAGTTTCGCCCGATCTCTAGTGATCTCTATCATGTCCTCTCTAAGTCTCCGCTTCTCCAGGGAAAAGAGCCCCAGTTTCTCCAATCTTTCGGCGTATGAAAAGTTTTCCATATCTTTTATCAAATGTGTCGCTTTCTTCTGAACCCTCTCGAGTATCGCCATATCCTTCTTTAGGTATGGCGACCAATATTGGACGCAGTACTCTAGATGCAGGTGCACCATCGCCCGATACAACGGCAGGATAACTTCTTTCGTTCTGGTTGTAATACCCTTCTTGATTATACCTAGCATTCTATTTGCTTTCTTAGTGGCCGCTGCGCACTGCACCGATGGCTTCATTGTCTTGTCGACTATTACCCTTTCTTGGGTACTCTCACTCAATAACAGCCCTCCCATCGTGTAGCTGTATCTCAGGATTCTGTTTCCTACGTGCAAGACTTTACATTTCTCTACATTGAACTTCATCTGCCATCTCATCGCCCACTCCCCTAGTTTGTTCAGGTCCCTTGGTAAACCTTCGCAGTCCTCTATAGTCCTAGCCCCACTAAATAGTTTGGTGTCGTCTGCGAATTTTATTACTTCACACTTCGTCCCTGTTTCTAGATCATACATTGAATAGCAGTGGTCCGAGCACCGACCCCTGTGGAACATCACTCGTGACCCTCCTCCAGTCCGAGTAGTGGTCCTTTACTCCTACCCTCTGTTTCCTACCTGCCAACCAATTCCTGATCCATCTGTGTACATCTCCTTCTACCCCATGGTTCTTCAGTTTCCGAAGTAGGCGTTCATGTAGTACGATGTCATCTTTCTGTTTCTAATGGGGTCCCCTTTGTCCATTAGTTTGTTAATTCCTTTGAAGAAGTGCAATAAGTTTGTTAGGCACGATCTTCCCTTGCAGAAGTCATGTTGGCGTGTTTTCATAAGTTTATTCCTTTCTAGATGCTCCTCGATGGTATCTTTTATCAGTGCTTCCGCCATTTTCCCCGGAACTGAGGTCAGACTTACTGGTCTGTAGTTCCCCGGGTCACCTCTTGATCCCTTTTTAAAGATGGGTGTAACGTTGGCTATCTTCCAATCCTCCACGATCACGCCTGTTTTCAGGGATAGATTACAAACTTTCTGTAGTAGTTCCGCTATTTCCTCCTTAAGCTCTTTCAGGACCCTAGGATGGATTCCGTCTAGGCCTGGTGATTTGTCAGTTTTTAATTTTTCTAACTGCCTGTGTACGTCTTCAAGGTTTACTTCCATGGATGTTAATTTTTCTTCTTGTTCTTCTTTGAAGATTTGTTCAGGTTCCGGTATGTGGATGTATCCTCATTTGTAAATACTGACGAAAAGAACGTGTTAAGTCTTTCTGCCACTTCCTTCCCCTCCTTCACCACACCCTTCCTATTTCCATCATCCAACGGTCCCACCTCCATCATCCAACGGTCCCACCTCATCCCTAGCCGGCTGCTTCCCTTTAACGTATCTAAAGAACAGTTTGAAATTTCGTGTTTCCCTGGCTAGCCTCTCTTCATATTCTCTTTTTGCTTTTCTAACCACGAGGTGACATACTTTTTGATACTTCCTGTTCTCTTTCCAGTTATTCTCGGTTTTACCCTTTTTCCATTTCTTGAATGAATTATTCTTATCACCTATCGCTTTCTTCACTTCTTTAGTTATCCATGCTGGGTTTTTTGTTTTGCTCTTTTTGCACCCTTTTCTGAATCTGGGGATATATAGATTTTGCGCCTCGCTCACTGTATCCTTGAATAAAGACCAGGCTTGCTCTACAGTCTGCCATTTCTTTGAGCTGTAACTAAGTTTCTTCCTTACCATTACCCTCATCACTTAGTAGTTTCCTTTCTTGAAGTTGAGAGTTGTCGCTGTGGTTCTCTTTCCCTTTGATATTCCTACTTCAACTTTGAACTTGTATATGCAGTTTAAGTCCTAGGTTTTTTTTGCCTTCATTTCCTTTCCCTGTGCTTCGATCTTTATTTTCTTCTCCTGTGCTACGATCCTCTTATCCTCCTCTTCTGGATCAGTCAACTCCTGTGTTTTGCCCGTTGTTTCTTCCCAGCATTTTACCCACTTAGTATCTTCACAGGATACCTTCTTCCGAATCGTCGACACTTGATCAACTGTCGGCTTTCCCCTTCTTCTTAGTTTAAAGCCTGCTCTATTCCTCTCCTGATGTTGTTTGCTAGAAGTCTAGTTCCCGTGGCGCTCAGATGCAGTCCATCTCTCCCGAAGAGATGGCTCTTGCCCCAAAACATTGTCCAGTTCCTCACGAAGTGGAAGCCCTCTTCCTCGCACCATCTCCTCATCCATGCATTTATTGATTGTAGTTCCGTCTGTCTCTTCACATTTGCCCTTGGTACTGGTAGGATCTCCGAAAATGCAATCTTCTGAGTCCTCAACTTCAACTTCCTTCCCAGAATCTTGAACTGTTCTATCAGTGCACTTCTACTGTAGTCCCTCCTGCTGACATCATTTGTTCCGATGTGGATCATTACTGTAATGTCTACCGTCTCTGTTCCGTCTAGGATCTTTCCGATTTTGTCAACGATGACCTTTGTTCTCGCTCCTGGGAGGCAAGTCACCAGTCGATCCTCTCTCCCACCTGCTATGTGACTGTCTACTTGCCTTAGGATTGAGCCTCCCACTAAGATCGCTCTTTCCCTTCTTCAGTTTTCACTCCGGTCACAGGTCTGTGTCCTCGGAGTGCTTTGCTGCTTCTTCTGGGCATCGATTAGACCTTTCCTTCCTTTCCTGCGGGATTCCTCTGTAGGTTTCTTCCTTGGAGTCATCATCCCCTTGTTCTCCCTTCCATGTTGGTGTGTCTTCATCTTTCCTCTGATGTTTGTGTTCCTCCACCCTCCTCCTGTAGGCCTCCTCAATGAATTCCTCAAGTTCTCTGACTTCATCCTCAATGTGTCTCCCTCTCATGAAGTCCTCCACTGGGTCTTCTGTGATGTAGAGTCCTTCCAATTCTTTTATCCTGTCCTTCAGCTGCCTGACTTCCCTCTTCAAGCTTTTCAGCCCCTGACACCGACCACATACATATGACTGCCTCCCCGAGGGGAGGTAGTCATACATGTGACAGACTGTGCAGAACACTGGAAAGCTCATCTTCTGGATTCCCTCTGCTTCCATTGCTGTCCGCTTCTTTGGAGTACTCTCTTTTATTTCACTGGTTCCTTTTTGCTTGTGTGAGTGTGTGTTCTCTTCTGTGTGTGTGTTCTCTTCTGTGCCTGTTTCTTGCTACTTCCCTATTCCCTAGTTATATGTTTTTCCCTGTGACACGAATGTGAAACGTATGGTATGAAAGAATTATTAATATTGAATGACACTGCCTAGGATCCATGATAGCTGTTACAGGGAAACACAAGTACTATGAGAACGAGCAAGGCCAGAAATTTTTCAGCACCTGCTGATAAATTTCCTATTATGAGAGCAGGTCACTGTCAGCACACGAGCAAAGCCAGGAGTCTTCAGCACCTGATGATAGGTGCTTGACAGAATCACACCCTCCCCGCACGAGATAAGCATGCGTTTGAATATCCAATCTGGCTAGAGGGGATGGGGGAAAAAGTATCCAATCCATAAAGAGGGGCTGGGTATACAACCCACGAGCTAAGCTAGTTGTTTTCAAGACATGCTGATTGGGGATTACCCTCTCAACATGAGGTAAGCACGCGCTTGTATATCCAATCTGGAAAAAGGGGATGGGGAAAAAGTACAATTTAAGGGAGGAAAGTTACCTGTAAGGGGGGGACATTTCCACCACTGATACGCTGTGTGATGACATTTTGTGAGTAAGCCTCCTGATCGTGGACAAGAGTAATGATGTAATAACCGGTAACGTATTAATTCAAACTCTGTACTTAATCAATGATTATGGCTAGAAATATTGTATATATGTAATAAAACTTAATTTGTATACTATTTTGATTTTCTGGCATTCTGTCCAGTGCGGAAAGTGATTGAAGGTCTAAAGTGAAGCCTTTTTAAATAGTAATACATAAATTGGCGTAGTCAGCAGGATTTCTCTAAAGAAAACCTGAGCGCTCTTGTGATACAGGAATGTTCAGGAAGAGAGAGAAATCCTCAAAAGAACCTACAGAGGTGCCCAGCTGGACCGAGGCACCGTATAATTTAATAGCACAAGAACTAGCCAATAATCATGGATTAGCAGAGTCATGGGAAAAGGTTCTGGGAAGTGCAGAACCAATTGATCTTGTACAAGTTTAGAAATATGCCCCGATAAATCGGGTGATGTAGTTTAGAAAAAATGCCCCGATAAATCGGGTGATGTAGTTTAGAGAAATAAAAATGCCCCGATAAATCGGGTGATGTAGTTGGTCTGGGTTCTGGGAAGGACAGAACCACTTGATCTTGTACAAGCTTTAGAAAAATGCCCTGATAAATCGGGTGATGTAGTTTAGAAAAAATGCCCCGATAAATCGGGTGATGTAGTTTAGAAAAATGCCCCGATATATCGGGTGATGTAGTTTAGAGAAATAAAAATGCCCCGATAAATCGGGTGATGTAGTTGCTCTGGGTTCTGGGAAGGGCAGAACCACTTGATCTTGTACAAGTTTAGGAAAAATTGCCCCGATAAATCGGGTGATGTAGTTTAGAAAAATGCTCCGATAAATCGGGTGATGTAGTTTAAAAAAAAAAAAAAATGCCCCGATAAATCGGGTGATGTAGTTTAGAAAAATGCCCCGATAAATCGGGTGATGTAGTTGCTTTGGCTCGAAGGAGCTGGGTATTAGCAGTTCATATTGCTGCCACAAAATATAAGAAAAGGCGCGGTCGAGTAAATAGGATGTTGAAGTAAAAGTTCCTTTGTTTGAAAGAGCAAACTGCAAAGGGAGGGATTTTCACCCCCACCTTTTTCCTCCTTCGATGCTATCATGTGAGCTTGATGGCGGGCTTTTTTTTGAGTTTCTCCTTTGTTCACTAGGCAGAGGGGAGGGGGAAGGAAGGAGGAAAAAAGGAGAGAGACAGCATGGGGTCTGTCTGCATTTCTACGAATGTTGCAAAAACAGGGATCGATATTTAAAATATGCTTAAATATTAACAAATTATGGATTTAAATGTAGGAACTTGTAATGAAATTAATAATGTAAGCAAGGAACCAAAGGGTTTATGGATAAAAAATTTAGGAGCTGTTTGCCTGATGTAGCCTGAATTTTTTTTTATTTTCCTTGTTTCTTTAAGAGATGGTTAAAAGCAGGGAGATAGTCTGTAGAACGAACGTACAAGAATGTGGAAGAAAGCTTTGTGAGACGTGTTAAGGAGTCATTGTTTGTAGACTGGCCGCGGACTTTTCAGCAGTTCGTTTGATACACAGACAAATTGTCTGAAATAAGGTTTCCGGTTTGTTTGGGGAACGTACCGAAACAAAATGAAAAAGGGTAGGAATACATTTGTGTAATTATATTAAAACAGACAGTCAGAAAGGCATATATTTAAGAAACAAAACAAATTATAATGAAAAAGAAGGAGAGAAGCAGCCCTGCCGGACTCCTATCACTTTCCTGTTGGCTCAATTTTGGAGATGCAGGATAAGGGAAAGAAGTCAGACTCTAAATTCAGCTTGAGGTACAGATAGAGCAAGATAGTAAATTACATGAGTTTGACATATTGACATACAAACTAAGAAAGGGCAGTTGGATTTATTAATTGACCATATGAAAAAGAAGGGATGGGAAATAAATCCAACAAAAATACAAGGACCGGCAACGTCGGTAAAATTTTTAGGAATTCAGTGGAATAGGGGATATGGGGAAATCATTGAGAAAGCAAAACGAAAAATATTAGATTTTCCCACTCCAAAGAATATACAAGGTAACTAGTAAAAAATATGAGTTTATGTGGGGAGAAGAACAGCAGGTTGCTTTTGAAAATGCTAAATAAGCCATACAGACCGCTGTAGATTTGTGGCCCATGAGAGAGGGGGAAGTGGAATTCTATTAATCAAATGCATGCTAATTGGTCATTATGGCAAAAACAAAGTGGGAAACGGGTACCCTTAGGATTCTGAAACAGGAAATTCCCGGAAGCAGGTGAAAAATATATTCCCTTCGAAAAACAACTTTTAGCATGTTATTGGGCGTTGGCTGAGACCGAACAGATTACCTTAGGTCATACAGTACTATTGCGACCACAAATTCCAATTATGCAATGGGTAATGTCTGATCCCAAGTCAAATAGAGTAGGATATGCTCAGGAACAAAGTATTATTAAATGGAAATGGTACATTTCTCAAAGAGCTAAAATAGGTGAGCATGGGGTAGCTACTTTGCACGAAAAAATAGCTAATATTCCTAACGGAGAGCTGGAAATCATAAAGCCAGTATATGCTCATGAATCCCCAGTGAAATGGGGAGTGGGATATCTTTTTACTGATCCTGGTCGGTCGCTAATGGTCTTGCTACATGGTTAATGGGGTGGAAGTCCCATAATTGGTTAACTGTGGGGTAAAGAATTGTGGCAAGACATAGAAAAAATTGTACAGGAGACAATAGTGTCAGTATTTCATGTAGATGCACATATGCCTGTTGATTCAATGGAACGATTGTTTAATTCCCAAGCAGATGCTGCAGCTACCATTTCTGTAACAACCACTAATGAAATTCCTAAGGTGGAAGAATGGTTGGAAAGTACAGCCATTTGGACACATCAGAAAAGTGGACATCTTGGAGAAAAAGCTACTTACAGGTGGGCTCAGGAACGAGGGATTCCTTTGATCTAACATGTGATCAGAAAATGTCCGGTGTGTCAACATATCAAGAACGGGAAGTACCACATAAGGTAATGGGGCACGGGGCGATTTGCCAGCCCAGATTTGGCAAATGGGTTTCATAGGACCGTTACCCGAAAGTCGTAAATGTAAATATATGTGTACTGCTGTAGATTATTACTAGCATTCCCTTGTGCTTCTGCGTCACAATGGAGCACTCTAAGGACTTTAGACATGATTATTCAGTATTATGGTATGCCCTTACAAATACAAACTGATAATGGATCACATTTTACGGGAGGGCAGATAAAAGAATATGCTAAGGAAAATAATATTGAATGGGTATATCACATGCCCTATTATCCCCAGGCAGCGGGATTAATTGAATGGATGAATGGACTTTTGAAAGAGGCCCTTAAAAAACTAACTACAGATGACAAATATAGGCAGTGGATGGATAATGTAACCCCCAATTTGACGATTGGGAAACTGTCCATAGCCAAAATCTGGATTAGCAATCCTAAAGGACCTCCGGAACCAGCGGAGGTGATTGCAATCGGGAAAGATAAGGCTCTCCTTGTAATGAAACTGGGAGTGGAAAAATGGGAATATGTCCCTCAGGAGAAATGTTATTTGAGAGAGTAATAATGTTTTCTGAAACTTGCAGATATACGTGTGCCTTGGAATCCTTGGAATATGGTATGGGGTAAGAGGCGCTGCCCCCGGGCGACGTATTACAATTAAAGAAGGGGTCGTTACGTCATGGAGATGGAAGCATTCTTCAATGAATCGGAAGCAAGATAACTTCACTTGCAGCGCTAACTCCAGATGTATTATTGCAAATGTGACAACAAGAGACCATACATGGATTACAGAAATTAAAAGCAATGAACACACTAGAAATGAGCAGATATGGAGGACTGTGTTTAATAAACAATTTCAAGACAATGTAATGATACTCATGTGTAAATATTTAGTGTTACCCCTCATACTAGGGGAACCTCAGAAGCAATTTTTCTGGGCACCTAAATTTAATTTTAACATTTTGTGACTCCACATTGCAAAGGCGAATTTGTAAATTACAATCAATAATATATGATGTGTGTGAATGGACTATATTATTGAAATAGCACCACGCGTAATATGTGTGGTGACTAATGAGCCAATAATACCAAAAAATGATAGTACCCTTTGCAGGATGCTTACACAATATGTCAACACTTCTTTGGCAGAATCAAACTTATGTTTGAACACCTGATATAGGATTCTGGGAGAACAACTTTTCCGTTCCAAATTGGGATTTAAAGTTGGGAAAGTTAATACTAGGATCCCGTAGGATAAATCAGTCCATAACAAAAGCATAATAGAGCACCAGATTAGTAATTATACTAACCATAATAGTACTTGTTCTGTCCTTGTGGAATTGTTATGTGGTTTATGGACTATGCTGTAAATCAACACGACCCACGATGGTATCCTATGGCAGTATCACTCAATAAGGACCGAATGTGACACGAATGTGAAACGTATGGTATGAAAGAATTATTAATATTGAATGACACTGCCTAGGATCCATGATAGCTGTTACAGGGAAACACAAGTACTATGAGAACGAGCAAGGCCAGAAATTTTTCAGCACCTGCTGATAAATTTCCTATTATGAGAGCAGGTCACTGTCAGCACACGAGCAAAGCCAGGAGTCTTCAGCACCTGATGATAGGTGCTTGACAGAATCACACCCTCCCCGCACGAGATAAGCATGCGTTTGAATATCCAATCTGGCTAGAGGGGATGGGGGAAAAAGTATCCAATCCATAAAGAGGGGCTGGGTATACAACCCACGAGCTAAGCTAGTTGTTTTCAAGACATGCTGATTGGGGATTACCCTCTCAACATGAGGTAAGCACGCGCTTGTATATCCAATCTGGAAAAAGGGGATGGGGAAAAAGTACAATTTAAGGGAGGAAAGTTACCTGTAAGGGGGGGACATTTCCACCACTGATACGCTGTGTGATGACATTTTGTGAGTAAGCCTCCTGATCGTGGACAAGAGTAATGATGTAATAACCGGTAACGTATTAATTCAAACTCTGTACTTAATCAATGATTATGGCTAGAAATATTGTATATATCTAATAAAACTTAATTTGTATACTATTTTGATTTCCTGGCATTCTGTCCAGTGCGGAAAGTGATTGAAGGTCTAAAGTGAAGCCTTTTTAAATAGTAATACATTCCCTGTATCCACTTCTAGTGTGCCGCATTTGTCTAGTGTTGTGGTGTTCTGTGTTGGTTGGATTTCCTAACTTTAGGATAGCAGTTTGTGTCCTGCTGTTGTTACGTATGTATGTACCCTCTGTGTCTGCTTTGTATTTGCTTTTATGTACTTATTTGGGTATTTAGATGTGTTATTTGTTGGCTTCCTTACCTTGTTGCCCTTCCTTGGTGTCCTTGGGTGTGGTGAATCTGCCCTTTTTGAGGCCCTTTGCAAAGGCGCTCTCGCTAAGGTGAGCGCCTTTCCCACTCGCCTTCACCGCATGCCGTTGGTCCTCCCCTTTTATGGAGGAGTTCGGCTCCGGTGTGCTGCTGATATTGGAGGGGTGGGCAGAGCTATCTCTCGCCTCTGCCCCTCTCTGTATCCTTCATGCCTCTCTCTTCTCTCTTCCACATGCTATTCTTCTGCTCCTGCCTGTCTCTCGCTCCACTCTCTTCAGTCGCCTCCCAACTCTCTCCGGCTTCCACCTCCGGGGGATGGTGGGGGGAGGAGAAAGAAGAGTGAGATTCTGAATGGAAGGGGTAGAGAGAGGAAGGAGACGGTGGCATATGGATGGAAGGAAATGGAAGTGATGGGGCACATGGATGGAAAAGTGGAAGAGGAGGGAAGAGATGGGGCACATGGACAGAGAGAAGGGGAAGAGATGGTGAGATGGAAGCAGAAAAATGGAAGAAAACTGAATATGAAAATCAGTGTCAAAGAATATAGTGCAAAAAATGGAGAGGAAAGAAACAGCAAATGCATAAGGAGGCCTTGGAAACAGCATTAAAAGCACAGATTGAACAAGATGATCAAAAAAATAAAATCGCCAGAACACAAAGGTAGGAAAAATGTTTTTATTTTCAATTTAGTGATTGAAATATGTCAGTTTTGAAAATTTACATCTGGTGTTTTTATATTTTGGACTGTTCAGGAAAAAATGCATTTCTATTTCTTTTGTGGTGTATGGTGAGCAGATTCTGGCCCATTTGTTTGTATACAATAGTACTTTTAGTTTGTGGGCTTGTATTTGAAAAGGGTGTTCGTTTTCTGCATGTGTGACTGAGCCCATGTGTTCTGGTGGGGATAGAAGTCCAGAAACTTTGGTTGGTGCTGAGACCCCAAGTAAGAAAATATCTGCTGGCTCTCCTTCAGTTTTTTTTGGACTTGAAAATAGCCCCAACTGAAAAATTAGTGATTACTTATGGCATGATCCCTGACAAATGATGCTCACGTACCCAGATTTCTAATTTTGGTTTATATTTGAGTTAACCTTTTTTTTTTTTCTTCCTTTAGGGGGGGATAAAAAAAAAATTACCCTCTGAAAATACAAAATTAAGGGCCAGATGAAATAAGCAATTTCTGCAAAGACACAAATTAGAAAACATTCTTTATTATATATGGCTCTAAATTAGAAAAAAATATCCAATGAAAACAGTTTCACATTTATAAGGACAGTCTTTCATTGTGCCTTCTCTGCTTCTCTTCTTTATCTAGAAGTGTTTGCTTCAGACCTAGTCTGGCATCTTCAAATCCAGGATTTATTTCTAACACTTTCTGGAAATCCTTCAGGGCCTCATCAAAATATCCTGCGCCAAAAACACAAAAAACATTAGCTTCAAATCAAGTTGTAATTTAAGCTAGGGTGCAGTCAGGAAACAAGATTAACACAAAGGGGTTGAAGCAGCATAACAAGATAAGAATAAGGTCCATCCAGTCTTACTAGTTTGTTTCCCAATGCAAAAGGCAATAGATGATTTCTGGCTTTCTCTTTACTTTTCCACCACTAAGTATCCAATGTGCTCAACTCCATGTTTTCTTAATTATTCTACCTTGGCCACCTTCACTGAGGGAGGTCTTTCCATGAATCCACGCCCCCCCCCCCTTCTGTGAAGAAATATTTTCTGGCGTCACTTCTAAGTCTACCCTCTGAGCCTCACATGACGAATCCTTAAGATAGAAACAAACATCCAGTATAATATGACAACAGATGGAGACACTAAAACCCATGTGGTCTGCCCAAATGCTACTGATCCCAGTTAATCGTTGGCTTTTCCCTTAATTGTGAGTAATTTATTCAATAATTTCTGTTTTGCTAAAAAAAAAAAAAGTTTACTTCTTGTGCACAACAAACATGGTATAATGAGATACCTAGTTTTGGTTAGAGAAGGCATGGTCCACTGGTTAGAGCAATAGGTTGTGAAATCACATTAGAGTTCAAATCCCAGTTTCCCTTACTGACTTTTTGTTCCCTGGGAAAGTTAATTCATCTCTCCTTGCTTTTGGAACCTCCCTAAATAATCTTTTTTGAGCACGGACATCTCCAGAATTAAAGTACATGAACATTAACAATGCTATAAAGTTCGGCCAAAAATCCAAAAATAATGATTATTCTCAAACAATCTACTATTATCATTTCTATAGAGCTGAAAGGTGTGCGCAGTGCTGTACATCTAGTCCGCCCATTCGCAGTAACCATTATCTCTTCAAGAAGTCAAGAAGAAAAAATGGCTGCTGGAGAAAGAAGGGGAAGCGCACCAAGTGAGTCCACACTGACCTCGCCATACTGAGCCTCTCCAGAGCCTGTCCAACATGCAAACAGAAGGCCAAGACCAAGCAGCCAAAAGCTAATAGTTGTGCTCACTCGTTATAAGGGCCCCTTCACAGGGGCCCTTATTCTCCTATTATCTCGGTTCCATGGAGCCCTGCCAAAGTGCAGAGAAATCTCCCCACTCCAAATTAGATGCAGAAGCAAAGCTGCTCTACATTTTTTCTCTTTAAACTGTGAGATAAAAGAAGAAAGTGGCAGGAGCTGGGGGAGGGGGTGGGTACCTGGCACCACCAGGTGTACCCCCTAGAATAGGCCGATGCCAGGCCTAGGCACTCCCCAGGCTCAAATGGACTGGGAAACCCAGAAAAGATGCAATCCAGAAGATGAAACCAGGAGCATGTAGGAGACCATCCAACCCCCTGCTGGAGAGAGAGAACACTGGACAACCAGGAAGCTTACCATCCAAAGCTGTTTGGTTCTCTTTCTCCACCTGCTGTTGGATGGACATAACCCATACATCTCTGGATTCATCTGCTACTGTTGACAAGGAAGAATAAATTTACAATGAATTAGTAGGACTATATTAGTGTATCATCATACTGATTTATCATAAAAGATTATATAAAACCAAATTATAACTCAAATTAGTTTTCTTACCTAGCCGATATAATATTAAACCCCTGTTGTAATATGGCACCTCAAAGTCAGCTTTAGCTTCAATGGCTGCTGTGTAGTCATCCATTGCGCCATAAAAATCAACTTTCAAGTACTTGATTTGGCCTCTATTATTGTATGCAATCGCCAGCTCATCACTGTTGCATTTACTGAAATGAAAATAAAAATAAAAAAAGCTTTTTTTATTTAGTATTATAATGTTTTTAGTTCAAAGTTAAGGGTGAACTCCAATTTATGTTTAAGTATTACACTTAAACTTTGCTTCTGCCCTCAAAGTCCCACTGAACCATCAGGAAGCAAAGGTAGGCCTGGAGGACCTATCTAGACTACTGGAGGTGGGGGTACAGAGCTCCAGGAGGGTGGGGTATGAAGGTCAGGGGTCTTCTTCATGGCACAAGTTGGGGAATGGCGCTCACCGTTCTGGAAAAAAATTATGCGGGTCTTTATCAATACTCAGCCAGGACTTGCATAACAGACAACACAGGGGATGAAGGAGGTGACCTCTCCTAATCCCTGCACAGTAAGTGGTTTTATATTTATTATATGCAGGTACTCGCTATGTTTTTAGTGGACTCACAACCTAAGTTTTTGTTCCTGGGGCAATGAAGGGTTATGTGACTTGACTAGATGGTTTCTTTTGACCCTGGGCATCCCAAGTAATAGGTTTATTATTCTTCCAAAATGGGAAATAGACATCTCATATTTTTGGGCTCACCCCAGTTCTACCCAATATACACCATCCACACCCCCTTGCTATTTGGATGTTCTGCAATTTTAAACATCCACATCCTGACTTTAGAAAATCAGAACTTAAATGTCCATGCATGATAGATGTCTAAGCATTGGTTTACAACATCCAAAAATAAATGGCACCGTTATAAGCACCATTGTCAACTACAATTAAATTATGCCCACTTAAGCAAAAAAAGTATGAACACACAAATTATCCACTTGAGTACGAATCTGTATAGACAGAGGAAAAAGACCTCAAATGAACCCAGGAATCTCATCAATTGAAAGACACTGTGTTGTGGGTTTTAAAGAGTACTATCATTGGTCAGAAAAAAACTCTGGTTTTTCTCATGCTAATTGTGAGTTAAATTTATAATATTTTTTTTATTTTCTTTCTATTCACATTTTCTTCAATACTGGTTTATTTCCATCATCGTCATTTTTTAAAAGAAGATGAGCAACCGCATATAAGAATCTATATGCAACAATTTTCCACTTAGAAGGACATGAAAATAACAACAAAGGAGACCAGATGGTGCTCAATCCTTTTATTAATAAAACAGACTTGACATGATCATTTTTCTGCCTCAAAAGGCTTGCCTCAGGAGTCTACAAATGAAATGTGTATTAAAATTATACAACTGCATCAGAAAACCTCTACATAAAACAAATCACACATATAAAATGAATACCATAACATACAAATTAAACATAAATACATTCATAAATATCATAAAAACATCCATATATTACAAATATAGATGAACTTTTTTAAAGGAATAAATAAAAGCACATTACGTAGAAACTTTATTGAAAATGAACACACTAAAAATGGCAAATAATAAATTATAATCGTGATTTAAAAAACACATAAATTACATTATTATTCAGAAAAACCAAAACAAGGGTATAAAATGGAAGAAGAAAGAAGAACATACCTTGATGTTAATTGATAAAACTATAGATGTATAAATCCATATGTCCAAGTATTACAATAAGAACCTTTTTAAAACAATAGAGAATGACGAATAGACCGAAGGAAGAAAAGAAAACAAGAAAAAGGAGAACATAGGAAAACTACAAGAAAAAAGAAGAATTTGTGTTTATAATACAATCAAATCCAAGAATGTGTTATATAAATGGAAATACATTCTATTTATGTCCAACAAATTGTTATCGTAATTTAAATTAATTGAATAATTAATATTGTTTTAAATTGATTAAACTACATGAACACAGAGAGAACTAGATTGAGGTCCCAGGCAGGAACCGATGGCCTAATAGGCGGTTGGAGCAATTTTGCTGCTCTAAGGAATTTAATCACATCCAGAGAAGAGGCCAACTTCAGACCATGCAGAAGACCATGAAAAGAAGACAACGCGGCAATCTGCACTCTAAGAAAGAACCAGGCGAGGCTGCGCTCTGAGACCCTAATAGAGGAGATTACCTTATCTGAAAATCTCTTCTTCTTTAGGTGAGCTCTTTCAAGAGCCAAGCCGTAAGACAAAAGGGACCTGGAACGAACATTTGAATGGGACCCCGAGACAGAAGATTGGGCGATAGAGGTAGTGGGAGAGGATATGCCATGAGCAGATGAATCAGATCTGCATACCATGGGCACCTGGGCCAATCCAGAGCCACAGGATCATGTGGCCTGTGTGTCTGGCAATCCAAAGAAGAACTCTGCACACCAGAGGTCATGGTGGAAAAACATAGCAGGTCCGTCATCAGCCAAGCCTGTACCACAGCATCCAGCCCCTCGGTCTGGCAATCCCTGCACTGACTGAAGAACTTTGGCACTGACACTTGTGGCCATGAAGTCCATGATTGGCCGACCCCAGGACTGAAAAATCAACTCGAAGGCCTCCAGCCTGAGACACCACTCAGGATCCAGAGCATGATGACTGAGAAAGTCCACCTGGACATTGACTACTCTGGCAATGTGGGAGGTCGAGATGTCACAAAGATGAGCCTCCGCCCATTCCATGAGGAGGGAAGTCTCCAGCGTCAATAGATGACTCTACAGAACGTTGATCGACCAGGACGCTTTCACTGGTAACCAGCTGCCCTGAGCTGAGTGACCAAGACATTGAGCCCCCTAACTGAGGAGACTGGTGTCCGTGAGAAGCACTGTTCACTGGGGCTGATCTAGGCTCACTTCCTGAATCAGATTGGAAGACTGTAGCCACCAGCACAGGCTGCGATGAACTAACCTCCGAAGAGGAACGGGAGAGTTCAGATCATGACTCTGTGGCGACCTCCGCCGAAGAAGTGCATACTGAGGAGGGCGAATGTGAGCCCGCGCCCACCTGCCCTTTCCAGGGAGGCCACCATTGACCCCAAGACCTGCAGAAAGTCCTGTGTCCGGATGGCGGCGATGTAGAGAAGCTGCGAGAGCCGCAGTCAACAAGCTCCTAGCCTGCACTTCTACTCATACCTTGTACTGATGCCTCACTCTAAGAGGAAAGGGGTGCTTAGGGTTTCTTCCTCGCCGGCCCTGACGTCCACCCCGATTCAGCAGACGATGGATCGCTTCTTCGCGCCTTCTCCGGCGTCCACATTGGCTGGAGTGGAGAGCCCGGTGTTGGGCGGTGACGGGAGGGAGTCACTGGCCTTTTCGGGCACTGAGATATCGCTGTCTCCTCCGGCTCCCATGACGCCTCCGTGTCTGGCAACAGCCGAAACGCTGCGGCGAGAGACACACGCTCCCGGAAGTGAAAGCGTGGGGTCTCCGGCGAGGGCACAGCGTTGTCGGCGGAACGGCAGATGGAAATAACAGCAGAGAGAAGGGAATTTTCTCTCTCCCAGACGGAGGTCTCCATGAATAGCATCTGGCAATTGCTGCAGCGGATGGAGGGAAAAATCAAAAAGTCAACCGAAGAGGTAACAAAAGTAAATGAAAAATTGGAATCATTGACTGGGTCAGTTGAATCTATGAGATTAGAGTATACAGACCAAGCCAAGCAAATGCAGGTGGATATACAACATTTGCAACAATTTAAAGTGGCTTCAATTAAAGATAGCTCCACTATTCATAAGAAACTAGAAAAATTTGAAAATTTTAATAGGCGTTTGAACCTCCGCTTTCTAAATTTTCCTCAAACCTCAGGTGTGTTACCTATTGATTTGTTGAAAACATACTTCATTGAGAACTTGGAAATTTCTTCAAACTGTATTCCTCCAATTAACAAAATTTATTACCTACCAAATAAAAAGATGCCTAATGCTAATGAAATCGGAAAGGTAACTGGAAACGAGATTGGGAAAGTAAGAGGAGGAGAGACAAATGTGATAGATTTTGCAAACGTGACGGCTTTATTGGAACAAACGATAACATCTGAAATGGACAGAGCAACGTTACTAGTATCATTTGTATTTGAACAGGATGTGAATACGATTATGAAATTGTTTTTCAAAAATTCCCAAAAACTATTAGGGGGACGAAAAATATGGATATATCCTGATGTAGCTAAGACTACACAAGAATGGAGGAAAGAATTTCTTTCAATGCAACAACAGACTATAAATATTGGAGCAACATTTTTATTGGCGTATCCCTGCAAATGCATGGTTAGGTACTTAGGTGTTAAATATGTTTTTTTTTCTCCTAACCATCTGAAGGAATTTCTAGATGTTAAGCAGATCATCAAGGATTAAGGGATAATAATAGTAATGGGCGCTTGATACATTATGCCTTTCTTCTTTGCATTTTTCCTCTAAATTTCTCTCTAATTTATGTTTTGGTCACCCCCTAGTATTATTGTGGTCTAAGAAGGGGTTTATCATTACGATGATTGATGTAAAAGTATTATTGTGTTGAATTTTCTTCCCTGTATTCTATGTAACAAGAATTAATTCTTGTAAATAAGATTGTATAATTATAAATAAAAAAAAAAAAGAAAGTCCTGTGTCCGAGGGCAGCGACAAACCATCAGGGAGCGAATCTGTGACTGCAATTTGTACACCCTGGCTTCTGGAAGGAACACTCTCACTAAATAGGTGTCGAACAGAATGCCGAGATACTCCAAGCGCTGAGACAGAGTCAAACGGCTCTTGGACAAGTTGACCGCCCAGCCCATGGACTGCAGAATCTCCACAAACCAAGCCGTAACCCTGGAGCTCTCCTGAAATGATTTTGCACAAATCAACCAGTCATCCAGATAGGGATGTACCAGAATGCCCTCCTTGTGTAAGGCTGCCGCCACCACCACCACCACAATCTTGTCTTGGTGAAGGTCTATGGCGCCATGGCTAGACCAAAGGGAAGCACATAAAACTGATAATGCTCTCCCAAGATCGCAAAGCGAAGGAATTGTTGATGGGAGGCAAAAATCGGAACATGCAGATAGGCCTTTGTCAGGTCGAGAGAAGTCAGAAATTCCCCAGGCTGGACAGCCAGAATTACAGATTTCAGTTCTTCTATGCGAAAAGACAGAACCTGGAGAGCTCTGTTTACACCCTTGAGATCCAAAATGGGCCGAAAAGACCCCTCGTTCTTGGGCACCAAGCAAGTAAATGGAGTACTTGCTGGTGTGCATCTCCTGAGAAGGCACTGGGATTACTGCTTTGAGGTCCAGTAACCTGAGCAGTATCTGGTAAAAAGCCCGCCTCTTCCAAGTCTCCTGACAAGGTGAGGAGAGAAAATGATCTAGTAAAGGTTGGGAAAACTCCAGAGCATAACCGTCCCAAATCACTTCCAGTACCCACTGATCCATGGTGATCTCAGCCCATCCCCGGTAAAACTTCTGCAGCTGGGCTTCGACTGGAACAGGGGGAAAGGAAGGACTGTCAACAAGTCATTGGGCTGGATGGGTGGCGGAGGAGACCCATAGAGGAGTTGCAATCCCCCTCCCCCCACCCCCGAAAGGACTGGATGCATTGAAAGAAAAATCCTCTGGAAGGAAGAGAGGTCGCACCCTGATCAGGGTGGTACCTCTGAAAATCACACAAACACCTACAGGCAGAACCACCTCGCGATTCCTGGCGAGGTCTGTCCTCCGGTAACTGAGGCACTTTAGAGTCACTCAAAGCCAGAACCAGCTTATCAAACTCCTCCCTAAAAAGAAAGGAGCCTCAAAAGGGGAACTGAGCTTAGTTTTAGATGGTGCATCTGCTGACCAACCCCAAAATCACAGGATACAGCGGGTAGCCACTCCAAGAGCCATGGACTTAGCCAAGGCACGCAAAAGATCATACATGGCATCAGAGAGATAAGAAGTGCCTAGCTCAATCTTAACTACTTCCTGATCTACTAAGGGCCAGTCAGCGGACTCATGGTCAAGAACTCGCTCAGACCACCGGAAACAAGCCCGGGCCATCAGACCACCACAGATCGCCGCCTGGACAGCCAGGGCAGCAGCATCAAAACTTTGTTTAAGCACACCCTATATTTTACGGTCCTGTTCCCCAAGTTACAACTTGGAAACAAATGAAACAAATAGATAATAGTCAGGCGCTTGAAGGATAGGGCGGGAGTCTAGAATGTCTCACCTATCCACTGGAAAAGAGCTTACCAGGATAAGATCATAATCTCTTTTTCCAGTGCAATAGGTGAGACATTCTAGACAGTTGGGACATACAAAATCAGTCTCCAAAAAGCCAGGATGGGCTGACTGCGCCGACCCTCAGGACTGAGGACTCCAAAGTCAGAGTCTTGACTCACCGCCACATGTACTCTGCAAAACAGGGCAAATGGTTGTATAGAGAACCATGCTGCTGCCGTGCAATCTCTTCAGGGAAGACAGTTCTAGCTTCAGCTCACGAAGAAACTACACATCTAGAAGAATGTGCCTGGACAAAAACAGGAGACTGTTTCCCAGAAAGCATGTAGGCTGACAAAAGGGCTTCATGGATCCATCTGGAAATTGAGGCCTTAGCAGCAGGAGCGCCCTGCTGGACAGAAAAAGTCAACCCAAACAAATGGTCAGAAAAACAAACTAATTTGTGACCACCAAACAGCGAAGAAGTACTCTACATATCCAGGCTCCTCAAAACATGATCCTGAGTGTTTTAACCAGTAGGCTGAGAAATGGTGACAGGACTAAAGCGTGCCAGAAAATCGCATGCGGAGAAAGACGCTAAGACAAATGCGTGCAGAACGTCAGCACGCCGGATTAAAAGGTAACTTTAAAGCACTCCGAGGGTGTGTGTGTGTGGGAACTACACTACTTTACTTAGAAGTGTTGCCGCTGTCGTTGGGGGGGGGGGGGGGGGTGCGGGAACCCCCCACTTACAGAGGAAACTGTCATTTTTCACTAAAACACTGGGAAAAATTACACATTCCTAATGGGGTGGGGTCAAACCCCCCCCACTTCTAAGTAAAATCGGAGGGTCCCCCCCACCCCTTTGGAGCACTTTAACCCTTTCAGGACCATAAGGATCGTAGGCCAATTTTTGTGGTTTTGACGACATTTTTATGGTAAAAAGGGCTTGCAGATGCCAAAAAATTGATTTTTTTTTGTGAAATATCATTATTTTTATTTTAAAAAATCACACTTCTGGCTTATGGACAGTGTGGCAAGTGAATCTTCTCGTCAATCTAGCAACGACGCTAATGAATGAATGTCGGAACCAGTTTGTTTACATAAAGGCAGTATCATATGGAATCCGTACATATCAAATTTAGAACTGTAGACTATCCCAATCAAAATTTATAGGATTTTAAAGTTATGGGACAAATATGTCCCTTGGTCCTGAAAGGGTTAAAGTTACCTTTTAATCCGGTGTGCTGATTTCCTACACGCATTTGTCTTAGCGGCTTTGTCCTCGCACAATTGTCCCGCGCGCTTTCGTCTATGAACTCTGAGAAATAGGCACACTTACTTCCTGATCAACATGGAAAGCTGAAGCCATCTTCGTCAAGAAGAAAGAAATCATGTACAAGGAAATCCCAGTCTCTGAGATTCAGAGGAATGGTTCACTGCAAGAAAAGAGCCTGGAATCCGGAGACATGGCTTGCTGACAGAGCAGCGATCAGAAAAACCATCTGGAGTGTCAAGGTCAAGAGGGTAGCATCCCAAAGAAAGTCTTAAATAGACTATACAGCTTCAGGATGAGGTCCCAGAAAGGGAACGGTAGATACATTGGTGGTCTAATGCGAAGAGACCCCATCAGAACTCTGGCAACAGCAAGGCGAGACACCAAACATGAAGAATGACCATGGGCATGAAAACAAGAGAGCCCAGCCACTTGGATCTGAAGGGATGCTGCAGAGAGGCCTTGATCAAGACCAACCTGGAGAAAAGTTGCACCACCAAAAGTGTATTGGAATACGGCTCCACGTGATCCTGAGAGCACAAACTCCCACACTGTAGCATAAACAGATACAGCAGATAACTGTATAGACATGAGCAGAAAGCCAAGGACCACAGCAGAAGAGCCCTTGCAGAAAGAGGCTGCATGCTCAAGAGCCAAGCCAGAAGGGCAAAATAACCCGGTTCTCCACAGAGACTGGACCCTGCTTAAGTAGGCCAGGAGGGATGCACAACCAAAGGCTGCTACTCTAGCGAAGATGCAGAAGAGCTGTGTACGAAGGCCTATGAGGCCAGTCTGGAGCCACCAGAATGACACGTCCCGGATGGACCTCAATCTGCCAAAAGACGGCTTAGCATGGGCCAGGGAGGAAAGGCAGGAGGATTTCCTGAGGCCACGGCTGCACTAGAGCATCGAAACCCTTGCTTCCAATCTCAGACCTTTAACTGAGGAAATCGAGCTGCTTGCATGTGCTTTGCCATGGCAATGAGGTCGAAGCAGGACTGACCCTAGACCCACACATGAGCTCAGTACACCGTCAGGGCTAGCGCCCATTCGCCCTGAACCAAGGGCTATTTACTGAGGAAGTCAGCCTGAACAATGATGACTCCCGCCATATGCACTGCTAAGAGAACCCAGAGACAGCTTTCTGCCCAATGAGACGGCTGGCCTCCTGAGCCAGAGAATTACTGCTGGCACCTCCCTGGCAATTGGCATATGCTACTGCCATTGCATTGTCAGACTCTGATCGCTTAGCCCTCCAGAGTCTTCTGCTAGTGCACTAGAGCCAGCTGAAGGCTCTGAGCTCCAACCGGTTGAGCAACCATTTCCACTGAGAGGGTGTCCAATATCCCTGAATGGGATGCCAAGTGCAGTGGGCTCCTCAATCCTGAAGGCTGGCATCTGTCAGCACCACGACCCAGGAGGTGATCTGCAGTGGTATGTCCTTGCATAGCTAACTAAAATAAAAGTAGACAAATCAATGGGGCCAGATGGTGTACATCCTAGGGTGCTGAAGTAACTTAGGGAAGTTCTGGTAGCTCCGCTGACAGACTTTTTCAACGAGTCTCTAGAGTCAGGAGTGGTACCGGAGGACTGGCGAAGGACAGATGTGGTCTCTCTCCACAAAAGTGGAAGTAAGTTAGAAGTAGGGAATTACAAGCCAGTAAGTCTGACTTCTGTGGTAAGCAGAAAATGGCCAAGTTTCTAGAATCCTGTGGATTTACAGGAATGGAGGCAACATGGATTCACTAGAGGTAGGTCTTGTCAGACAAATCTGATAAATTTCTTTGACTGGGTGACCAGAGAATTGGATAGAGGATGTGCACTAGATGTGGTGTATTTAGATTTTAGCAGTCTTTTACAGGGTTCCACACAGACGTCCTTGGGATGGGTCCCAAAGTGACAGGCTGGGTCAAGAACTGGCAACAGAGGGTAGTGATCAAAGGAGATTGTTCTGAGGAAAAGGATGTTACCAGTAATGTGTCTCAAGGTTCTGTTCTTGGGCCTGTTCTTTTTAAGATTTTTATAAATGATATTGCTGAAGGGTTGTTGGGTAAGATTTCTTTCTTTGTGGATGGTACGAAAATCTGCAATAGACACGCTGGATGGTGTGAATAACATGAAGAAAGACCTGGAGAAGCTTGAAGAATGGTCTGAAATTTGTCAACTACAATTTAATGCTAAGAAATGTAAGGCCATGCAAAGGCTGCAAAAACCCGAGGGAACGGTACAGATCAGGGAGTGAAGAACTTATGTGCAAGACAGAAGAGCGGGACTTGGGTGTGACTGTATGTGATGATCTTAAGGTGGCCAAATATGTTGAAAAGGTGATGGCAAAAGCTAGAAGGATGCTAGGTTGCTAGTAGGAAAAAGGAGGTATTGATGCCCCTGTACAAGACTTTGGTGAGACCTCATTTAGAATATTGTGTACAATTCTGGAGGCTGCACCTTCAAAAAGATATAAAAAGGATGGAGTCAGTCCAGAGGAAGGCTACTAAAATGGTATGTGGTCTTCATTATAAGGCGTATGGGGACAGACAAAGATCTCAATCTATATACTTTGGAGGAAAGGCGGGAGAGGGGAGATATGATAGAGATGTTTAAATACCTACATAATGTAAATGCGCATGAGTCGAGTCTCTTTAATTTGAAAGGAAACTCTGCAATGAGAAGATGAAGTTAAGAGGTGATAGGCTCCGGAGTAATCTAAGGAAATACTTTTTTACAGAAAGGGTGGTAGATGCATGGAAGAGTTGCCCAGAAGAGGTGGTAGTGACTGTGTCTGAATTCAATAGGGCCTGGGAAAGAGATAATGGTTACTGCGGATGGGCAGACTAGATGGGCTATTTGGCCTTTATCTGCCATCATGTTTCTATGTTTCTATGATTATGGGAAAAGCCACCAATAAGGCTGGCCCGAGCCTCCAGGGAAGACTGGTCTGTAACGCATCCCAGTGCTGAACCCAATGAGAGTAAGACAAGCTAGAGAGGATGAATGTGCGCTGCTGCCCAAGGAACCACATCCAACGTGGCAGCCATGGATCCCAGGACCTGAAGATAGTTTTACGCTGAAGAAGGGAAGAAATCTGGAAATGTAGAATCAGTCCGTGTGTCCCTGGAAGACAGATGTGGCCCATAGCTGTATCGAAGCGAACACCCAAGTATTCCAAGACTGCTTGAGTGAGAAACTGCCCTATCTGTAATGCACAATTCAACTAAGATCCTTTAGCATCTGGATCACCTGATCCACTGTGCGTGACCCTCTGCCAATGAGGGAGCTTTGACTAGAAAGTCGACCAAGACAGTGTGTACTTGCAGACCCATATTACTTAAGAAAGCTGTTATGACCGCCAACACCTCGGCAAAGGCACAAGGAGTCATTGCTAGTCCAAAGGGCAGAGCCGAAAACTGGCAATGTTTGTGCAAGATGTGAAACCCCAGCCTGGCGCAGTGCACCTGCTTAGCAGGGGTGCAGGATGGGATCCAGATGGCTGGATACGTCTGTAGCCGGAGCACTGCTGCTGGGAGCTCTGGTCTGAGATGTGGCGCTGGAATATGAGTGGAAATGCCTAAAGCCATAAAAATTTGAGTGACCTGAACCTCTAGTGTCTGAGTCTGCTTTCAGGCAGGATCTTAGGGTGACTGAACACCACAGAATCCATGAAGTCGACCAGGCCCTTACCAAACAACTGCCCTGAAAGGGAAGTCTTGCCAAAGAAACCTTTGGAAGTGGAACCACCAGTCCATTGTCTAATCCAGAGCAGTCTGTGGGCAGAAATGGAAAACACCAAAACATGCATAAGGCATATAAAGTGGCAGTCATATAAGCCAACCCAGCCAAAAGTTGAGAATCTCTTCAGGGTGTGCAGGCAAGACAGATGCCGACAAAGCAGCCTGAAAGTCCAAAGCAGCTGCATCAGAAAGCCTCCAGAGGACAACATTCATATGGCGATCCTACATATCTATAAGTACTACAGCACTTTCCCTGGGTAGAGAGGAGCAGGCTGATCCAGAACCTGCAGGCACTCCAGTGCGAGAAGGAACACACGAGACACACACGGGTCCTTGCTAACATAAGAGCACCTTCCAGATAGTCGCATTACTCTGATATTAAAATGCTCATATCAGGATGCCAGGGAAAGGTGGGAAACTGCGAGCAGAAATCCAGGAGGAAGAAGAGGACAGAGCTGGCTGAGTGACCAAATGTAATTCCTGCAAAGGCTCAGAAATAAGATTTGGCAAAGCCCCAGACTGAAATAAGTGCAGAACTATGGGATTGTCTCCAGATCCTAGAACCTCTGAAGGATCTGAAGATCCAGCATACAGTCCCTGGTCCCCCGTCCTTGGAAGTGCTGCACCTTGAAATAAGGGTCAGCAAGCTGGACATCAGCATAAAGACCACGATCAGGTAGATCAGGAACAATGACTGACAGACAAGGACATGATCAGAGAAGCAACACCACTGGGAGATGCAGTAGATGAGGAGCGGGACTGAGAAAGAGAAGAACGCCTGCTCTGAACCTTTTTTTTTTTTTTTTTTTTTGCAACTGTTTCAGAAACTCTGAAAATCTACGGCTCCTGGGGCATATATTCACCATCTGATGACTTAACCATGTGTTTCAGAGGCTGCAGAAGGACCGCAAATATGAGCACAGAACTAGAAGCCATGCCAAGCCCCAAAAATAAAGAAGGCTGCCCCACCGAACTAACTGAGTGTTTTGTCACCTGCTTGACCAGGGGAGAGGTTAAGCTTTACACTGCTTTGGCAAGTGGTGCAAGAAGGGCTGTTACAGCCTATGAGATAGATCAGGGGAGGTCTGAAAAGTGGGGTTTTCAAGGTTTCTGCATGTCTCTCTGTGTTCCCCCACCTGAAAAAAACTAAAATCACTATTTTTAAACTTTGCTAAGTATGGTAAATTTTACGATTTTAGTGTGAATTTCACAGCTGCTGCCATCTTGGATTTTTAGTGATCTTTATTTCAAAAGCTCCCTGCTTCTCCAAATGTGAATTCTTGCCAGGATTGCGCAAATTAGGTGCTTCAGGAACAATACTCACTGTTACCTGTTTGTAGATCTGTGCTGCAGCCTGCCTCAGCTCTCTTGCAGTAGCTGGTCTGGATTAGAGAATCACTGCCTCATACTGGGAATGGCTCTGCAAGCTGTTCTTTGGGCTGCCAGTCAGACCCCCATACTTGACTGCACCTCCACCCCTGCGGACCGATGGATGCGCACCGGGACGGGCACAGGCGAGAAGATGCAGCCAGAACCCTGCGAGACACTGCCGAGCCTCCTAAGGGCACCTAATAGCTTACACTTGACCCCTGCTTAACAGTAGATGAGACAATTTCAGGGATGGCCTTGAGTTCCAAAGAAACTAAGCAAGCTGGCTAACAGGTACCCACTGGAATTGGCGTGTCAGCTATAGACAGAAGTCGTGTTCTCAATGCAGGCAAAGTGAAAGAAACATGCCAAGCACAAGAATCCCGAAGAAAAAAAGACTAAAAACACTGAATAAAACAACAAAATGTGGAAAGCCGAATGAACACACTCCTGCAGGCACGCATGCACAAGGGATAAACTGTAGGTGCAGCTAAGGAGCTCAGTGAAGTACAGAAGAGGCACAAAGAAAAATCCGAATTGGATTCCTTCTGCAGATGGCACGCAGCTATGCAGACACTACCCACTTGTCTATAATGTCTCTCCTATTGCACTGGCAATGTACTTAACAACAATAGAGGCTATTTTTTAGAACAAGTCTCAAACCTATATATACAAGCTAAAAGCCATAACCCCACTCTCTCTAGCAGCCTCCTCTTTTGACCCCTCTCTATGGATTCTTGCTTATCCTCCTCTCTTCCTCTTCATAGCACCCCCACATCTCACCTACCAGTAATTCAAAGACACACAGGAAAAACTATTTTCTCTTTCATTTACAAAAGCATATAAGCAACTCTAAATTCTTGGTGTAAATCTATTTCTACAAAATATATTCTTTAGAACCACTCTTGGTTATGCCATTAATTTACTTCCCACTGGATCTCTTGAGCCCTAGGACCTCTCATAAACTAACAAAAGATTGGCCAAAAACACATATTTAAACAAATAAGATTAGATGACCTGAAACTGATGTCGGTTTTTCCAGAGATAGAAGTTATTGTTTCTGTGGCTTCGTGCCATTGCATGCTGCTTGGGCAAGTTCCTTGGGGCAACTCTTTGAGGAGCCTATAATTATAAAAAAAAGAAGATACTTTACCAATACTTCTGACCATTAAATTGAGATTCAATGTACCAGCACATCCTAGATATTATCTCACCATCACACTGCCTTAATTACCATATATACTCGAATATAAGTCGAGATCCCTTTTTCCCCCCAAAAAGGAGGAAAAATGGTTGACTCAACTATAAGTCAGGTGGCTTAATATTCAAGTGCCCTGTCCTGTCAGGCTCTGTACCCAGCTCACTTCCCTCTCCTGTCAGGCATTGCACCCAGCTCCCTTCCTGCCAGCCACTGCACCCAGCACCCTTCCCTCCCTCCCCTATCAGGCACTGCACCCAACACCCTTCTTTCCCTTCCTTGTCAGGCTCTGCACCCAGCACCCTTCCCTCCCTCCCCTGTCAAGCTCTGCACCCAGCACCCTTCCTTCCTTCACCCATCATACTTTGCACCCTCCCAGGCTCTGCACTATGCCCCCCTCCCTGCCCTAGTCTCACACCTCATCTGCCAATCCCCGTTGGAAGTGCAGCAGGCAGGAGCGAACTTTCCGAGTTCCTGCTCTGCTGCTAACAGGCTGTCGCGAGATCGTTTACACGGTCGCTGAGCAGCAAGAGCGCGATTTGGTGCTGCTGCTGATCAGTGAGAATTCGCAGGAGCCAGTAAGGAAGTCGCTCAGTACCCAGCAGCAGCGCCAAATTAAGCTCCCGCTGCTCAGTGGCTGATGAAATGATCTCGCAGCAGCTGATTAGCAGTGGGGCAGGAACTCGGAAAGTTCGCTCCTGCCTGCTGCACCTCCACCAGGGATTGGCAGATGAGGTATGAGGCTAAGGCAAGGAGAGGGGCAGGGTGCAGAGCCTGGTGTTGGCAGCGGCCGGAAATAATTCTGGGAGGGGACATTGGCTCAAAAATAAACTAGGACCCCCATTTTTGAGCCAATTTTTTGGCCCAAAAATCCCGGTTTATATTCGAGTATATACGGTAAACCACTTAATATCCACCCTATACATATTATTTATTTAATTTGTTTCTATCCCATTTTCCCCATAGAGATCAGAAAGCACAGTTACTTACCGTAACAGGTGTTATCCAGGGATAGCAGGCAGCTATTCTCACATATGGGTGACATCATCGACGGAACCCGGATGCGGACGCCTCACAAGCAGACTTGCTTGAAGAAATTTGAAGTTTCGAGTCGCCCGCACCGCGCATGCGCGAGTGCCTTCCCGCCCAACACAGGGCGCATCTCAGTTCAGACAGCTAGCAGAGAAGCCAACCAGGGGAGGTGGGTGGGTTGTGAGAATAGCTGCCTGCTGTCCCTGGATAACACCTGTTATGGTAAGTAACAGTGCTTTATCCCAGGACAAGCAGGCAGGTATTCTCATATATGGGTGACCTCCAAGCTAACCAGAATGGGATGGAGGGAGTGTTGGCAATTTAGGAGAATAAATTTTGTATTACTGTTTGGCCAAACTGTCCATCCCGTCTGGAGAAAGTATCCAGACAATAGTGAGAAGTGAAGGTATGAACCGAGGACCAAGTAGCAGCTCTACAAATTTCCTCAATAGGTGTAGATCTGAGGAAAGCTACTGACTTTATGGGCTGTGACTTTACTGTGAAGGGGTAATCCAGCCTGGGCATAGCAGAAAGAGATACAAGCCGCCCCAGTTGGAGATGGTACGCTTAGAAATGGGATGGCCCAACTTATTTGGATTGAAGGAAACAAAAAGTTGAGGAGCAGTTCTGTGTGATTTGGTGCGTTCTAAGTAGAAGGCCAAAGCACGTTTACAGTCCAGAATATGAAGAGCTGATTCTTCAGGATGAGAATGAGGCTTTGGAAAAAACACTGGAAATACGATGGATTGGTTGAGATGAAATTCTGAGACCACTTTAGGTACGAATTTCGGATGAGTACGAAGAACAACTTTGTCATGATGGAACACCGTGAATGGTGGATCAGTAACTAAAGCTTGCAACTCACTAACTCGTTGAGCAGAAGTGAGGGCAATGAGAAAAATATGGTATAGCACATAAAAAGTAGTAAATTCAATGTATGCCAATGGAACAAAACTTACAAATGTCACATTAACAATTTGATATATGTACACACACTTTTTTACATTTTATTCCTTAAAAAAATAATTCTGAAATTTTAGTTTATCAACATAGTAAAGCATTTTGGGAATGTTATAGGTTAGAGTATAAGATAAATGGTACAAAGGGGAAAGCCATAATTCTTCCTGGCTTTACCTTTAGAAGCAATTTTCACGTTGCAAGCAGTTCAAAGCAAATGCTATTACTAATCTGTCTTTGTAGAATATACAAAAAATGAGGAATACTTCATATGTGCCTTATCAATTGGTTCAAATTAAGGCTTCATGAGCTGAGTAAGGACAACATTGAGGTCCCAAACCACAGGAGGCGGTTTGAGAGAAGGTTTGACATTGAAAAGTCCTTTCATGAATCTGGAAACCACCGGATGAGCAGAGAGGGCTTTCCCTGCAATAGGCTGATGGAAAGCCGCAATTGCACTGAGATGGACTCGTATAGATGTAGACTTGAGGCCAGAATTGGATAAGTGCAAAAGATAATCCAAAACAGAAGATAAGGAGGAATGCTGAGGTTCCTTATGATGAGAAAAACACCATGTAGAAAATCTTTTCATGAACAGTCCTAGTACTTTAGATCTTTTAAAACGATTCAATTCTACAATGCACAATGTAACTGAATATTAGTTATACTAAATGTTTTGTTTTATATTTTGATACCATGTACTTGAACTGTTTCCTATATTTTTTCAAAAAATCAATAAAAAAATATTGGATAAAGTTCCTCAAAAAAAAATAAAAAGAAAATCTAGTCCATTTTTGGTGATAGCATTGTCTAGTTGTAAGCTTTCTAGAAGCTTCTAAAACGTCTCTTACAGATTGAGAAAACTGAAGAGGGGCTATGTTGAGAGGTACCGGGCTGTCAGGTATAGAGACTGCAGGTTGGGATGAAGCAGAGATCCTTGACTCTGTGTAAGCAGAGAAGGGAAAACTGGTAGAAGGTATGGTTCCCTGCTGCTGAGCTGAAGTAGAAGGGAGTACCAGGGTTGTCTTGGCCACCAAGGAGCGATTAGAATCATGGTGGCATGATCGTTCTTCAATTTGACCAGAGTCTTGAGAATGAGAGGGAATGGAGGAAATGCGTAGAGGAAAAGATTTGTCCATTCCAGAAGAAAAGCATCTGCCTCGAGGCAGTGAGGAGAGTATATCCTGGAGCAGAACTGAGGCAGTTTGTAGTTGTGGGAAGCTGCAAAGAGGTCTATCTGTGACGTTCCCCACTGTGAAAAAATGTGGCAAAGAGGCGAGTAACGGAGAGTCCATTCGTGAGGTTGCAGTAGATGACTCAAGTTGTCCGCCAAGCAATTCTTTGCCTTGAATGTAGACAGCTTTGAGGAAGGTGTTGTGGCGGATTGCCCAGTCCCAAACCTCCAGAGCTTCTTGACAAAGGGAGACAGACCCTGTCCCTCCTTGTTTGTTGACATAATACTTGGTTGTCCGTCCAAACGAGGACTACCATGTCGTGAAGCAGATGTTGAAAAGCATGGAGAGCTTTGAGGATTGCTCTGAGTTCCAATTGATTGATATGACACTGACGATCCATACTGGTCCAGAGGCCTTGAGTACGGAGACCATCGAGATGAGCGCCTCAAGCGTAGGTCGAAGAGTTTGTCGTGAGGACTTCTGATGAGGGGGCGTTTGAAAAAGCAAGCCTCTGGAAAGATTGGAAGAGAGCTTCCACCAATGGAGAGACTTCTTCAAGGAAGGAGTGACTGAAATGTGTCGAGAAGGAGGGTCGCAAACTTGCGTCCATTGAGATGCCAGGGTCCACTGAGGAATTCTTAGGTGAAGTCTGGCAAAAGGAGTCACGTGTACTGTGGAGGCCATGTGACCCAGAAGTACCATCATGTGTCTCGCTGAGAAGGAAGAGCGGGAAGACACTGTGTGACAGAGCTGAAGAAGAGTTTCCAGACGTTGTGGAAGGAATGCTCTAAGTTGGACAGTGTCCAGAACAGCTCCAATGAATTGTAGATTTTGAGAGGGCTGAAGTTGAGATTTGGGAAAGTTGATTTCGAATCCCAAACTTTGTAGGAACCAGGTAGTCCGTTGGGTCGCTACAATAACCCCTTGAGAAGTGGAATCTTTGATGAGCCAGTCTTCGAGGTAGGGAAATACCTGAAGACCATTATTCCTTAGAGCTGCTGCTACCACTACCAGGCACTTGGTGAACACTCTGGGAGACGAGGCCAGGCCAAAGGGTAATACTCTGTATTGATAGTGCAGATTCCCCACCCGAAATCTGAGGTATTGACGGGAGGCCGGATTAATGGGAATATGAGTGTAGGCCTCCTTGAGATTCAGAGAGCATAACCAGTCGTTCTGCTCGAGAAGGGGATAAAGGGATGCCAGGGACAACATTTGAAACTTTTCTTTGACTAGGAATTTGTTGAGAGCCCCGAGATCCAGAATGGGTCGCAGATCGCCCGTCTTCTTCGGAACAAGGAAGTAACGGGAGTAAAACCCCCTGTTCTGCTGTTCCAAGGGAATTGGTTCGATGGCATGGAGACGAAGCAGAGCTTGAGCTTTCTGAAGAAGAAGGGCAGTCTGGGATGGATTGGAAGGATACTCTCTTGGAGGAAGCTCTGGTGGAACCTGATGATTGGAGGAGATGCAGACGTAATTGAGAGAAAGAAGCAATGACTTCTTGAAACTCAAAATGCATTTGGTTATCCAAATAAGCCAAAAACTTTGGTAGAAGAGAAAGAAGAAATTCAAAGTAAGTGATGAAATAAAAATGATAATTGAGGACTTTAGAGGACTTCATAGCATTCTGGTAAATGCGACGTCCAAATTTGTCCAGTTTTCCCCTCCCTTCCAGGAGGAACTGTGGCATAGACCTTGGAAGGATGGGATCTCTTCAAGGAGGATTCAACAAGCAGGGATTGATGAGATAACTGTGAGTTGTCAAACCCTTTGCGATGCACAGTTTTATACCTAGAGTCCAATTTTCCTGGAACAACTGGTATGGAAAAAGGTGTTTCCATGCATCAAGCAAAAGTCTGATTCAAAAGCTTATGAAGTGGAAGCTTAAGACACTCTGCCGGAGATTGAGGAAAATGCATGATTTCTAGATATTCTTTAGAATACTTGGAGCCAGTATCCAATTGAACATCCAAGTCTACAGCCATCTGTCGCAGGAAAGACGAGAAAGATAGCTGATCTGCCAATGCTTTGTCTCGAGAAGGACTCGAGAACGTCGAGGCAGCCTGTGTCGAAGAAGAAGCTTCGGCATGGAAAAAGGCATGAAAGGAACCTAGTGACTTGGACGAGGCAATTGAGACTGGAACATCCTCGAGGTCCGGCATCGGAGACCTCAAATGAGGAGTCGGTGGTCTGGTCGAGGTTGGAGTAGATCAAGGCTTCGAGGAAGATGGTCTGTCCTGAGAAGAAGAACGATGCCTGGAAGGATGCCTCGATGAAGGCCTCGAATGTCGGTGAGAACTGTGTCTGGAACCAGTTCTCGAGGATCGAGGAGATTTTGCCTCGGAGACATAGGCAGCAGATGACGATGTATGAATAGGGCTAGAGGCTGTAGATCAAAGCTCCAGAGGCTTGGTGGAGGAACCTCGATGCACTCTCAAAGACTCAAGACTTTGCTCCTTGTTTAGAGTGTGAGGATTCTCGTTGAGGCACTAGCAAAGAATCTGCTCCTTGTTTTTCATGCTTGGATGGCAGACCAGACACTCACAGAGACTGTGCTCCCTGCGAAGAGTGTGGAAGTTCAGACTGGGGCAAAGGAAGCGGCTCGACCTCGCGGGAGTCTGCTGAATGCCCAGGCTGGATAAGAGGAAGCAGTTTAGGTCCCATGTTAGTAAGGAACTGAATAAACTGCTTCTCTAACAGGTCTGGAAAGAAGCCGGCAAGGATGGATCCGTGTCTGAAACCGGACCACCTGCTTTGGCTGGAGGTTCCTTCGAGGTAGTGTGAGTGTGTTTAGAGTTAGGAGTCTTGGACACTTTAATCACCACCAGTGGAACCGACTGCTGAGCTATCTGACCTGAGGAAACAGGGGAAGATACAGCAGATGACGTCGAAGCAAGAGCTGCTGCAAACGACAAAGGTCTGATGAGGCTCGAGGTGGAAGCAGTAGGTGCAGAAGGAGCCTCGATGGAAGTCGAGGCCGAAGACGCTTTTGAAGTCGAGGGATCAGTTGGAGACTCCATCTCGAAAAGCTTGTCCACCAGAATGCAACGACGCTTGAAAGCACGAGGCTGAAGTGTTTGGTAAGGCAGGCACGACCTAGGATTATGTTTTGGCCCAAGGCACTTGAGGCAGCGTCCGTGAGAGAGATCGCGCGCTGACACTTGCTACACCTCTTAAAGCCTGTAGCATGCTGGGACATAGATGGAAAAATAGCCACTGCAAAGTCGAAGCCTCGGGCTGCAGCCGAGCAGCCTGTCCTGGAAAACGAACGGAAGAAGAAAATTTTTTTTTTTTTTTAAACTAAAATAAAAGAAATAAAATAAAACAGCGATTCGTGAAGAAAAAAACACAAACCGCGGTTGAGAGAAGGCACAAAGAGAACGAAGTTAAACGCAGAGAATCAAAGACGTTCTTCTCGGCTCCGTGGAAAACTGAGAACTGAGGAAACGCGCCCTTTGCTGGGTGGGAAAGCACTCGCGCATGCGCGGTGCGGGCGACTCGAAACTTCGAGTTTCTTCAAGCAAGTCTGCTTGTGAGGCGTCCGCATCCGGGCTCCGTCGATGAGGTCACCCATATGTGAGAATACCTGACTGCTTGTCCCGGGATAATGGGATAACCCAGGTTACAGGTTAGCATGCATAATATACAATTAACAGGTTATAATATACCATAGTTACAGTACAAGTTTTTATCCTAACTTGATACACACTAGGGATCTAATACCAATATACATAACAGTTTATAGGTTAAATTTGCCATGAACTTTTCCTGAAAACCAACTTCCCTTGGAGGTGAAGGATCCTCTCTCTCTAGGTTGTAGACTTTGAATTTAGTCATTATAGTGGAATTATTTTATAATTTGCTTGTTTTGTTTCCTTTTCAATTGTTTATTACCATTAAATTGTTGTTTAACAATTTGTAAAAGCATATAAATAAATAAATAAATTTGCCATAGTTACAGTTCAAGATGTTTCAATATAAGTTTTATCCTAATGTGACACATACTGAGGATCAAGTACCAATATACATTTTTTTCTGATCCATCGGTTGTGGCGGGACAGTTAGGTGAAGAGTTATGTTTTTATTGTTTTCCTAAAGTTGAGGATCTGAGCTGCGGGAGCAGTTGATTTCAATGGCTCGGTATGAAGTGGGAGTAACAACATTATTTGGCAGTTTGCAATTGGAGGACTTGACCAGGAGTTTTGAGGTATATTTCATCTTGGGAGTTGAGGGACCCTGTTTGGCACATACTGAGGAAGCTTGGCTGTCATACAGCCTGGTTTCATGTTGTGTATTCCTAGTTGTCCCACCCTTAATAAGAACTAATTCCACCTCAGCACCGTGCCAAGGTGGTTAGAGGTATTTTCACTGCACTAGGTAATGCTGATGAAAATTCACAAATTGTGGACTAAACGTTTAGTCTCTTTGAATATTCTTCGGTACTTTAAGGGCATACTTAATATTCCCCTCAAAAACATATCTCAGGAAAACAGTTTTGTATGCTAGAGCCAGCACTCCAACGGCTCTCATCTTTTTTGCACCTTGGCACAAGAATCACCCGCAGTCAGGCCACAAAGAAATCTCTTATCAAAAAATGAAAATAATTTTAATTAATATACTTAATTTTTACAAAGGAAGGTAGTGCCCAGAGACATGGAGGGAAAAGGGGAACAAATTCCCCCCAAAACCTCTCCACCCAATCAGGAAAGAGACTTGGGAGTACTGGTCGACAAGTCAATGAAGCCATCTGCGCAAAGTGCGATGGCGGTGAAAAGGGTGTTCAAACAGAATGCTAGGAATGATTAAGAAGGGGATCACAAACAGATCAGAGGTTATCATGCCACTGTACCGAGCCATGGTACACCCCCACCTGGAACCCTGCGTCCAGCACTGGTAGTCGTACATGAAGAAGGACACGATACTACTCAAGAGGGTCCAGAGAAGAGTGACTAAAATGGTTAAGGGACTGGAGGAGTTGCTGTACAGTGAGAGATTAGAGAAACTGGGCCTCTTCTCCCTTGAAAAGAGGAGACTGAGAGGGGACATGATCGAAACATTCAAGATAATGAAGGGAATTGACTTAGTAGATAAAGACAGATTGTTCACCCTCTCCAAGGTAGAGAGAACGAGAGGGCACGCTCGAAAGTTAAAAGGGGATAGATTCCGTACAAATGTAAGGAAGTTCTTCTTCACCCAGAGTGCTAGAAAACTGGAATGCTCTTCTGGGGCTGTTATAGGGGAATCTCCAGGGATTCAAGAGAAAGTTAGACAAGTTCCTGCTGAACCAGAACGTATGCAGGTAAGGCTAGACTCAGGGCACTGGTCTTTGACCTAAGGGCTGCCAAGTGAGCGGACTGCTGGGCACGATGGACCAGTGGTCTGACCCAGCAGCGGTAATTCTTATGTTCTTATCTTTAGCTATGATTCTTTGGCCTCGACGTGTTACGTTTCAAATCTTCATGAGGAAGCCGAACGGAAAAGATTAATAAGACACAAGTCTCACATACAGGGTGTCAGTCTCTCAAGAGCTTTACAGAACAGTGAAGATAATTTTTTCTTTAAAGCCTGTTCTGTAAAGCTCTTGAGAGACTGACACCATGTATGTGAGACTTGTGTCTTATTAATCTTTTCCTTTTGGCTTCCTGATGAAGATTTGAAATGTAACACTTCGAGGCCAAAGAATCATAGCTAAAGATAAGTTTTTCCAACTTTATTTCATTACAATATACTGGAAAATACCATCTGTTGTTAATTGGAAAGTACTGCAATGATTGGGTGGTGAGGTTGTTTGTTTGTTTTTTTTAGGGGGGGAATTTGTTCCCCTTTTTCCTCCATGTCTGTGAGCACTACCTTCCTTTTAAAAAATTAAGTATATTAGTTTAAAATATTTTCATTTTTTAATGCTATTGTGTTGTTTATTATTTTGATTTGATTATTTCAGGCTTCCTCCCCACAAAGACATCTCTAACACGGCTGGCACATCCACTGAGGCAAACTAGGCACCTGCACAGACTGACAGCCTTGAGGGAATGGTAACAGAATTCTGGCAGGCCTTTCAGCACCAGCGAATGCTTCACTCATATGGATGCTGAAAGGTCCGCTCACTGAACGCTGTGCTCAGCTCCAGCAGCGAGAAGGCCATCAACTATGCTAGCAGCACAGATAACCCAGTCACAGGCATTCGGCTGCCCTCTTCGCACGCATCCAAAGAGCGGGGAACAGATGTTCCCTTCCCGTGGTCTCTCTTTAGCTCTCCCCTCAACTCTCTATCATTGATCCGACACCTTCCCTCACCCACCCTATTGTCAAATTCATACTTGAGGTCGCCCGCCACCAAATCCGCACTTTTTCTTCTCCGGTGTCTCCTCCCCTCAGATACCAACTTCCCCTCAGATACGTCCAGGCTTGCAGGAAACCGGAAGTTGCGTTACAGGAGGGCAGAGGGCTGGAGAATTGAAAAAGTTGCGTCAGAGGCTGACGTGATGCCGAGAAGGTGGGGCGGGGCCTGTTTTTTTTTTTTGCAGGGATGCAAAAATAGTTCCTGCGGGGTTCACGTGCGAGTGTACAAGTTTTACCCAACTTCCTCCAAGAGCCTTTACCAACGCAGAACTGTTTGACCTCCAGGTTCAGGCTTCTTCAGGAGGATTGAAATGGTTACATCTAAAAAATTTCCATTGTCTCGGCGACGACCTCGAGCTTCAGTGTAATGTATCAAATCCATTAACTGCATTGGGGGATTTTTTTTTTTTTTTTTATATACACAACAGTTGATTGCTGGTGGAGTTGGCACTCTGGGCCATGCCCGCTGTATGAAGTTGCTTTTGTCAAAGAGTGTTGATAAAAATGTGAAAGGCCCAGATGGACTCATCGCCTTAGAAGCTACTGATAACCAGGCTACTAAGTTTCTCCTCGAGTGATGAAGAAATGAACTGATGTATTTTTTCTATACTGTACACTACTTTTGTGCTCTTATTCTGCTGTCTTTCTCGCTTTAATTTCAATTTTCTTCAGCTTAACACTAGGTGGAGGAATAGTGTTGAAATTAATCTAAGTAAACACATTTTACTTTACAGTAAAGAGATTTTTTTTAAAATTGAGTAGATATCTTGTATTGTGTCTTACCTACTTACAGCAAGTGTCTGCTCTAACAAATAAATTCAAAGGAAGGATTTAAAAAAAAAAAAAAGAGATAAGGCAGACTTATCATTTGTAGGATTATATACCAACAGCACACGTAAATGTACATTTCTTTAATGACTTTCCATTATTTAATTTTGTCCAGATGTAAAATTATGCCTACACCATAAAACAGGATGTTAGATTTTTGTTTTTAGAGCTATGTAATGGGGTGTCAGGTCAAAACCGCGGAAGACAAAGGCGCGCGCCGACAACTGAGCGCAGCATGGAGGTGTGCGCCGAAGAAAATAACTGTTTTTAGGGGCTCCAACGGGGGCGTGGGGGGGAACCCCCCCCCACTTTACTATATACAGATCGCGCCGCTTTGTGGGGGGTTTGGGGGGTTGTAACCCCCCACATTTTACTGAAAACTTCACTTTTTCCCTAAAAACAGGGAAAAAAGTTAAGTTTACAGTATAATGAGGGGGGTTACAACCCCCCAAGCCACCCACAATGCCGCCGCGATCTGTATTAAGTAGTGGGGGGGGGGCTCCCCAACAAAACCCCCCGTCGGAGCCCCTAAAAACTGTCATTTTCTTAGGCGCGCGCCTTTGTCTTTCGCGGTTTTGTCTATGAACCATGTAATGGTCAGAGCTAAACTGGGCGATTCTTAAAAAGAAATGCCACCTCCATTTACCTTGAATTCAAGAAAAGTCACTACATGAAAAGTATTCATATATGCTGATTCAAGTTATTAATGTATATATCTGATAGAACTCTGCTCAAGAGACATGAAGGCAATATGTTCCGCCTCACCACCCAATCATTGCAATGTTCAAGGTTAATTTGCTCCAGGTGAAAAATTCTCCTTAACTGTTATGTTGTTAGCTACTACAGCTATGCTTAGCCTTATATGCAAATCTAAAGTATGAAAACAGATTTGTTCAAACTTAGCTTTGAAAAAGTAGCTGGTTCCGACGTGCCACGTTTCAGTCCTGCGTCAGGGAACTGACAAACAAATACAGTTAAACTGGAGGTGAAAGCTCATAAAGCATAAAATGCGATTTACTTATACTGTCAAAGCGCGATTTCTTCTCAATGTGCAATGTGGTGATCTTGGAAGCCGGCCTGCCCTTGTGGGCAGTTCCCGCCAAAACAAAAAGATGGTCAGAAAAGCGAAAATCATTCGTAACTTCCAGTCACCGCAACAACAAGAGCTCTTTTGAGCCGGAGGAAGAAAAAGCATGAAACCAGACCTCTTGATTCACATGGAAAGCAGAAATCACTTTTGGGAGAAAAGAAGGAACAGTGTGTAGCACCACACCGGAATCTGTAATATTCAGAAAAGGATCCTGGCAGGAAAAAGCCCGAAGCTCCAAAACCCTACAGGTGGAGGTAAGGGCCACCAGAAATATAGCCTGAAAATTAAGATCTATTTGGGATGCCTGCTCTAGAGGCTCATAAGGTGAACGAGCCAGAGAGTGGAGAACCAGGTTAAAATTCCAAATTGGACATGAAAGGCGCAGCAAAGGCCAAACCTCACAGCGCTCTGCAGAAAAACAGACATCTGGATCAGCTGCTAAGGAACCCCTCAAAATAGAAAGGCCCATACAAAAAAACCTGGCAACTGCACCTGGAGAGAAGCCACCACCAGGCCTTTCATCAGGCCATCTTGCAGAAACTCCAGGATACGAGAAAGCTACAGAACATATATAGGTCCACCTGTCTCAGGATGCACGCCTGATAACATCTCCAAGCTTTCAGCCACTGTGGATCTGGGGTGAGCAAGCTCCCAAGGGAACAGTCCCTGAGCTCTGATCTGAAGTGCAGGCTGTCCAGAGGGTGGGGTGCACTGACAGGCAGCCAACCCCCTGGAAGCAGACTTTTCCAAAGGTCTGCGATCTCCCGCAGTCATAGAACCCAGAGAACCCAGAGCCTATTCACTCACCCCCCTCTCAAAGGAACACGACGAAAGAAACTATATGACAGCCTTTTAGCGACACAGGCAGCAAAGATCGATACTACCATCACCAATCTACTGACCAAATCAATAGACATTAAAGCATTCCGAAAAGAAATCAAAACTCATCTCTTCAAAAAACACTTCCCATCATCATAACCTCACAAAAGTTTAAGATAATGCTCTCATGACTACCCAAACACCACCACCAGCAACACCCGAATCCGAACAGTATTATCTCTACTCGGCTAAACAACAGAATCCGGACAATATTATCTCTATTCGTCTAAACAACCTATCACTATCTACTATCTACTACCAATTTATCCTGGAAAAGTCCAGAACAACAATTGTAACTTAACGCATTCTTGTTTATATGTACTGCAATACTACTGGAAATGTCCAGTCTTCTAACATGTAATCCGCTTAGAACCGCAAGGCACAAGCGGAATAGAAATCACTTATGTAATGTAATGTAATAGCTGTCCCTGCAGGAATCCTCTGCAGCACGAGGGCGAAAACCATGAAAAGACTGTACTTTAAAAGAAATAAACACGAGCAGAAAAGACAAGCTCCTACAGCTTGGCTTGTAGGAAGAAAGTGGTTCTTGAAGGAACAGTGCTGTGGTGAGAGTGGTAGAGCTTAATGGGCTCATAATCAAAACTTACACATCTAAAAACCCACCCAAGTTGGCACTCGGACGACCTAAAAGACAGTTTGTCTAAGTGCTGATAAACTGAATTTCTGGACATATCCAGGGACTTTTTAGGCCTCTGAATGCCATTGTACACCCAGAACTGAAAGAGGCGTATCAGGAAGAGTGGTTAGGGTGGTATTTGGCCAGGATGTGGGCCTACCTAGACTTAGTCATCCTGCATGGATATTCAAATGTTTCACGAGACTTCCTGGATGAAACTTGTACGTTGTGACTTAGATGATGCAAAAGCAGGTATAACTGGCAAAAAGGTATCCAAAGTGACCAGATAACCACTGCAAAGACAACGTAAAGACCCAAACACACTCCCCATGATCAATGACCCCCTCTGCCACAAATATCAGAATAAAGAGTACACACCTGTCTCCAGAACATCAGCACCTGCTATAGGAAAGCCTAGTAGAGCTGCATATAGGTGTCTTAAGTAGCCTGGGGGTGGGCTAGTGAACCATAGAGAGGAGGACCCAGACCCATAAGCCACTCTAATCACTACATTCATGGTGGAAAATGTGAGCCCATTAAAACCCTACTGTACTGCCATATAGGTGGGCACCTGCAGCCATAAGAGCTATTGGGATTGTAGACAGGTGGGTATAATGTGTTTTGGGGGGGTCTCACCATATCCTATAAGGGAGTTCTGGTGAGATGTTTATCTGGCACCCTTTTTGTGAAGTTCACAACAGTGCCCTGTAAGGTGCCCCATTGCTTTGTTGCCATGTCTGGGTGGCCAGCCCATCACAATGTTGGCCCCTCCCACATCCAAATGGTCTTGTGCTGGGCATTTGAGACTTAGACAATTTTTTGGTCAAAAATATGGAATAAAGATAGATGTACTGGTGGTCTGGATGATCAATGGCCTGGACGTCCAGATAGACTATTTTCAGAAAAAAAAATTCTAGATGTATTTTTCAAGAATGGACATTTTTCCACTGCCGCCTTTGGGCGTCTAGACATCCAAATCAGACTTAGATGTTTCTTTTGATTATGCCCCTCCAAGTCTCTGAAATATGAGGCTTCCTACAAGTCCTGGTGGGTAGACAGAAATAACTCACTAGTCCCGGAATAAAGTGGGATTGTGCAAAGAATAGATCTATATAGTATGTTCAAAAAAGCAATAATTTTAAGCCTCTTTAATAATGGCAACATAGACAATCTACATGGTTTATAAAATAAACAGCAAAGTAGTTGGGAACCAATGGCAAAACAAATCCTGATACGAAGAATGAGGTGTAATCGAAGAACCTTTATTGAATCATGTTTTGATTACTTCTGATGGCACGACCACCATTTTTCACACTGTGCCAAGGTGGATTAGAACGCAAGTTTCACTTGTCTCAGTTTATGCTGTGCTGTAAAGACTACAGAAAATTCAATGTTGTGACTCCTGAGGCAGGCTATGGCTGAAACATGACTCATGTCGAGCCAGAGTACATTCAGAGTTGATGTGCATCTAGATTCAATAAAGGTTCTTCGATTACACCTCATTCTTTGTATCTGGACTTGTTTTGCCATTGGTTACCATCCACTCTACTGTTGGTTGGTGTACATTTAGTCTGCAGTGTGTCCTTGCTCTTCTATTTTTCCTGTTCTTCTTTAAAAAATAAACATCTAGAAGCAGATATAGTCCAGTAGTGTACAAATGTCAATACGAACATTTACATCTGCTCCAAAGGTGACAAATACATGGACACACTCTACACCCATCCTTTTATAAAATATGTGTGTTCCAACAAAATTCTACTCCTGTTCTGTCCTAACTACACTCCCAGGAATGCCTATATGGTGCTGCACTTATATGTGCATACTGCCGCAATTTTATTAAAGGTATTTCTGTATATAATACAGGCTTTACATGTGGAAAAAACATTTACAAAATTATCCCTATGAATTTTATTTTGGACTACAAAGATGGCAAACATATTTGGATGGTAAACTGATGGAAGGTTTGTATATGGATTCATCTCTTCAAAAATGTAGAGAGGAATTACTTCTGCTACCAATCTCGAAAGCATCAAGAATGCATTGGTGGTTCTTTGGGAAAGAATTGTGCTAGACCTTAAAGTCATCTTATATTTGAAGTAAGCAATGACTAAAGCATGTAGAAAAACAAGAGTAACATTGTTTCTTCTTCTCAAATACAGGGTTAATGTAATGATATGGAAATACAGAGAGACACCTTTGTATACTGGTCAAATTCTTTTTTGTTTGTATTGGATAAATGACATATTCAGTTCTATTTTATCTCAGCTGAAGAAAAAGGAATATTATATATAAATATATATAGGACTGTGAAACAGAATAGTTCTTGATGGGATATACAGTGGCATTATTACAAACCATGAACTTAAAATTAATACAAAATAAAAAAACAAGAATTAATAAAAGCTCAGTTTCAAAAACATCAACATATACAGTCAGCCTTGTGTTATAGCACTGTATATGAACAATGAACAGAAATATTTACAAAAATCTGAAACAGCATTAAAGAAATAGTTGTGTAAAAAACCATTCTATTTTTGAAAAAAAGTATATGCACATAGATTTATAAAAAGCTACAACCCTTTCAAAGTCCACTTTATCTCTATATTCTGAAGGAAAACAAAATATTCTTGTCTTGTTCAAACAAATGTTGATTCCTTCCATCTTCCTCTCATCTACCCCACCGAGCTATGGCACAATGGGCAGAAGTTGTAATTGCTGATTTCTTGATCCTGAACACAATGTTTACATATGTTGCACATCCAAAACTGATATTCTGTGATAGGCCGTCCCGAGGCAATGCACGTTGGAAGTTTCCCTTCACCACTGTCAGAATGAAAAAGGAAAATGCAGAGTTAATTTTTAGATGCACTCTAGAGAAGCCTAGCAACACAACTGAAATGGCTTTGACTCAGGAGCATATATTTTAGTGCACCATTATAAATCATACCACCTTGATCTAGGTGTTTACAAAAAGAAAATTTGCATTCAAGATATTATAGAATATGAATATAAGAATGATATGTTGTACTTAAAGTGCTACATGAAGGAAAATCAAGTGTGTATTTATAAGATCATATGACTTTTTCTGATACACTTGTGACATGCAAAACTGTCATTTGTGTTTTTTTGTTTCCTATTGTAATAGCATAGACTAAAATGAAAATACAAAAATTTATATCTACAATTAACAATGCTAAGCTTTCCATTTGTTTTTATTTGGAGTAGACAAATAGCCTAATGGTTAGAACAGTAGACTGAGAGCCAGAGAAGCCAGGATTCACATTTGAGAACCAAAGAAACTTATGGATGGACAAGTCTCTTCATCCTTTGCTGACCCAAGTAAAAACCTAGGGCTAGATTTACTAATATACATTAACATGATTTAAAACATGTGAAGACCTATTTTACATAGAGCAAAGAGAACAGAATTTAGACATCCAGATTGGCATGAGTTCAGTTCTAGTAGTATTTATATTCAAATGTATTTTATTGAGCTGAGCCAGAAAGCAAATACACAACAAGATCTACAAACAAGTTCAAAGTTTTGTACAATACCTCACACAAAACTCCCCACCCCCAGGTCCTCCTCCCAAAACAAATCCAACATAAGCAATGTGGAACATAAAGCAACACAAGCATACCAACGGTAACAGAGTGATTCAGAAAGACATAGGATCAACAGATAAGCAAGTTCTAGTAATATTGTGAAAAAGCATTTGTCAACATAGAACCATGTCTAAAATACATGCAGACTTGCATGCATATTTGCCAGTATATGCAGTGGAAGCAGCTATTTTACAAGTATCCAAATTGAAAAAAAATCAACAGCATGGACCTGGCAGCTTCCATATGGAGGTGGCGATTCTGCAGCTTCAATGCTAATACTTCCAAGTATAGCTCTCCTATTTTACAAACCCACGTGCATAAGTGGTGCCAATTAAGTAGCAAGGCTATAATTTTAAAGTGGTTTCATTTGGGAGGTGGACAAAAATTACTTGGGATCAATGAGAATGATTTGCTTAGGGCTCCTTTTACTAAGGTGCACTAAAGACTAAGAAGCTGGTGATGGGGGACTTCAACTACCCCAGGATAGACTGGAACATTGGGAACTCAAGCTTTGCGAGGGAAACGGAATTCCTGGAGGCTGTGGGAGACTGCTTCATGGAACAGCTTGTTAAAGAATCAATACGAGGGAATGCTACTCTCGACCTAATCCTAAACGGACTAGGGAGACCTGCAAAGGAAGTGGCAGTTGTAGGACCACTAGGAAATAGCGATCACAACATGATCCGGTACAAATTAGAGGTAGGAGCATCCAAAGTGAAAAGAACTGCAGTGACAACGCTCAACTTTAGGAAAGGGAACTATGAAGCTATGAGAGCAGTGGTGAAAAACTTAAAAATCGCTCAAAACGGATGGAAACCGTAGAGAAAGCATGGTCCATATTCAAGGACACGGTGCTGGAAGCACAAAACCTGTACATTCCCAGGTTTAGGAAAGGGTGCAAAAAAAATTGAACAAAAGACCTGGTATGGATAACGACAGAAGTAAAGAGGGCGATAGGAGATAAAACCACAGTTACTTACCGTAACAGGTATTATCCAGGGACAGCAGGCATATATTCTCACATGTGGGTGACGTCTTCACACGCTTGACTGTAAGAGGGCGTTGGCTTTTTATCTTCAACGCACCAAGCTTCATCGGAAGGTTCCTCAATTATTTTTGTCCTTTGATCCTAATCGGTTGGGACGTCCTGTTTCCAAGCGTACCTTGTCCAACTGGTTGGCTGCTTGTATTTCTTTTTGCTACGCTCAGGCTGGTCTCGAGCTGCATGGTCGGGTCACGGGACATAAGGTCCGAACGATGGCAGCGTCTGTTGCTTTCCTCCGGTCTACTCCGATGGAGGAAATCTGCAAGGCCGCCACTTGGTCTTCGGTTCATACTTTCACCTCCCACTACTGTCTGGATACGTTGTCCAGGAGTGACGGCCGGTTTGGCCAGTCAGTTTTACGAAATCTGTTTTCCTAAATTGCTATCCTCCCACCTGCCCTTGTTTAGTTGGCTTGGAGGTCACCCACATGTGAGAATATCATGCCTGCTTGTCCTGGGATAAAGCACAGTTACTTACCGTAACAGGTGTTATCCAGGGACAGCAGGCATATATTCTCACAACCCACCCTCCTCCCCGGGGATGGCTTTTTTGCTAGATATGGAACTGAGGACCACGAGGTGGGGATGCGCCCTCTAGTGGGCAAGAAGGCATGCACATGCGTGGTGCAGCATAGCAAACTTGAAACTTCAATCAAGTTTGCTTGAAAAGCTGTCCGCGCTGGGGCTCCGTAGATGACGTCACCCACATGTGAGAATATCATGCCTGCTTGTCCTGGGATAAAAGAAAATCGTTCCAAAAATGGAAAAAGAACCAAACCGAGGAGAACTGGAAAGAACACAAAAATTACCAGAAAGAATGTCACCTAGTAGTTAGGAATGCAAAGAGAGAATACGAGGAGAAACTGGCTGAGAAATCCAGAGACTTCAAATCGTTCTTCAGATACGTCAAGGGGAAACAACCGGCGAGGGAGGAAGTAGGACCGTTGGATGATGGAGACAGAAAGGGGGTGGGTGGTAAAGGAGGAAAAAGAGGTAGCCGACAGGTTAAACAAGTTCTTCTCGTCGGTCTTCACGAGCGAGGACACATTGAATGTACCAGAACCCGAAGAAATCATAAGTGGAGATCAGGAAGAAAAAATGGTGCATATAGAGATAAGCCATGAGGAAGTCCTCAAACAGATAGACAGACTAAAAAGCGACAAATCACCGGGCCCGGACGGAATCCACCCAAGGGTTCTAAAAGAGCTAAGGAACGAAATAGCGGAAACTCTCCGACAAATTTGCAACTTGTCCTTGAAAACTGGGGAGATCCCGGAGGACTGGAAAATAGCAAATATCACACCTATCTTTAAAAAGGGATCGAGGGGTGACCCGGGGAACTACAGGCCAGTAAGCCTGACTTCAGTCCCAGGCAAGATGATGGAGGCACTAATAAAGGACACCATCTGCGAACACATAGAAAAAAATGGACAACTAAAAGTGAGCCAGCATGGCTTCTGCAAGGGAAGATCGTGCCAAACAAACCTACTACACTTCTTTGAAGGGATAAACAGCCAGATGGACAAAGGAGAACCCATAGACATCATCTATCTCGACTTCCAAAAGGCCTTTGACACGGTGCCCCATGAGCGGCTTCTTAGGAAGCTGTGGAGCCACGGGGTGGAAGGGGACGTACACAGATGGATTAAACACTGGTTGGCAGACAGAAAGCAACGGGTCGGAGTGAAGGGCCACTACTCGGACTGGCGGAAGGTCACGAGCGGTGTTCCCCAGGGGTTGGTGCTTGGACCGCTGCTGTTCAATGTATTCATAAACGACCTAGAAGCAGGGACGAAGTGTGAAGTTATAAAATTTGCGGATGACACCAAACTCTGCAGCAGGGTTAGAACCACGGAAGAATGTGAAGACCTACAAAGGGACCTAAACAAACTGGAGGAGTGGGCAAGCAAATGGCAAATGCGCTTTAATATAGAGAAATGCAAGGTTATGCATTTAGGAAAAAAAACCCCGATGTTCAGCTACAAAATGGGGGGGGGGGGGGTCAGTGCTAGGGGATAGTAATCTTGAAAAAGACTTGGGTGTGCTGGTAGATACTACAATGAAACCAACGGCACAATGTGCAGCGGCCTCCAAGAAAGCAAACAGAATGTTGGGTATTATTAAGAAGGGCATTACAACCAGGAAGAAGGAAGTCATCATGCCGCTGTATCGTGCGATGGTTCGTCCGCATCTGGAGTACTGTGTCCAGTATTGGTCACCGTACCTCAAGAAGGACATGGCGATACTTGAAAGGGTCCAGAGAAGAGCGACGAAAATGATAATAGGTATGGAAAACCTTTCATACACAGACAGGTTGGGAAGGCTGGGGCTCTTCTCCCTTGAAAAGAGGAGACTCAGAGGAGACATGATAGAGACTTTCAAGATCATGAAGGGCATAGAGAGGGTGGAAAGGGACAGATTCTTCAGATTATTGGGAACCACAAGCACCAGGGGGCACTCAGAGAAGCTGAAAGGGGACAATTTTAGAACCAATGCTAGGAAGTTCTTCTTTACACAGAGGGTGGTGGACACCTGGAATGCGCTTCCGGAGGTTGTGATAGGACAGAGTACACTTCGGGGGTTCAAGGAAGGATTGGATAAATTCCTGAACGATAGGGGGATTGAAGGATACAGATAGAGGTAGAGATAGGTTTTAGACAGAGTATGGATAGAAGGATAAAAGGGATTAGAGAAGGTCATGGGCCTGAAGGGCCGCCGCGGGTGCGGACTGCTGGGCACGATGGACCTTGTGTCTGACCCAGCGGAGGCAACTTCTTATGTTCTTAAGCTCTTTCTGTTTCTATGGACTTCTAACAGTTAGCGCATGCTAAGTCCATTAGCACACCATAGTAAAAGGACACTTAATCCCTTGCCAAATAAGCATTAAAAAAAAATCTACAACTGCCATTAAGGTGGTGTAAAAATCAACATGGAACTTCTTCCTCATACATGTGTAGTTCCTTTGTGAACTGGGGAATGCACATGTTGGAGCAAATTCTATAAATGGTGTTCCGATTGTAGGTGGCGGAAGGCGTCCTACCGCTGTCTATTCAGCAAATTGGGACGCACGTTAAAAAAAAAAAGTCCCAAGTAGGGTCGCCTACATTGTAGGTATTTTCATGAGCCTAGGGAGGCGCATAGGGCTGCCTAAGCTCACCTAAGGCTAGGCATGGATGTGGTTTAGGCACCTGAAATGTAGGCCAGCAAAATGCTGGTCTACATTTCAGATAGATATGGCCGCTGATCTGATCACAGCAGAGAATCTCCCTGCCAAGATCAGATTAGCGGCCACGGCAGAGAACTAGTGCTCCCCCCACAAAGATTACAGGCAGGAGGGATGCCCAGTTCCTTCTGCCAGAACCCCAAAGCCGCCCCCACTCCCATGTCTATGGCAGGAGGAGTGCCTAATTCTTCCTGCTGCCACCACCCCAAGACATCCCCTGGCAGGAGGGATGCCCAGTCCCTCCTGCCAGAACTCCCACTCCTGAAATGCGCCCCGGACATAATCCCCGGCTAGAACCCCCATCCCCGGCAGGAAGGATTCCCAGTCCCTCCTGCCAAAAACCACCCCCTCAAGTCCACCTGGACACCCCCCCCAATTACCTTATTGAGTTGGCTGGTGGGAGCTTAATTCCTCTGGCTGGCAGGCCTGCCTCCACTGAGTGGCGGCCCTTCCCCTTCCTGGTGCATTGTGGGATGCACCGGGGAGGGGCCTAAGGCCTGATTGCCTCAGGTGCTTAAGGCCCCTCCCATAGGAGGGGCCTTAAGCACCTAGGCCAACCAGAATCTTAGGCCTCTCTTGCAGTGCATTCTGGGATGCACTGGGAGTGGCTTAACATTTCGATTGGTCAGATCCCTTAGGTCACTCCTGGAATCCAGATGTTTTGCCCCCGGAGTACATTTTACCCCCAGGATGTTTCACCCCCAGGATGTTTCACCCTCCACATTTTGTCCCTGGTTACTTTACTTTGCCCCCACATCTTTCGCCCCCCAGGATAGCCATTCATTTTATTCCAGATTTTTTCAGGATGTCTCAAATTTAGGAGGATATTAACATGGGGTCCTGCACCTATATTACCAGAGGCTCTACGTTTGACAGAGCATCTTGTAAAATAGTATGGGGATTCTCCATGCCTCTACTTAGTATGCAGAGAGGGAAATTCATATATCCATCTAAGATCCGACTCTATAGGTAGTGAAGTTTCTTCTTTTTCATATAGTTAACACTGAAAGTATTCTTACCTTTCACAAATGCTGTCTATATCTGTTTTTCTGTTGTCTTTTGGGCTATGTTTTGTGAAGATCTCTAGAGCCAGGTCTTCATACTGCTGCTTCTGCTCAGGACTCAGGGCTTCTAAAGACTCAAGCTGAATAAAAGCTTCAGAGCAGGTACCAAATGCTCTGTTGGCACAGGCACAAAGAGCTAATAGGGAGTAGATCTCCACTGCAGGAATAATGTCTTCATAATCTCTCAAGTGAAGAGCTGGAAAAGGCACATAATAGGGATGTGTGCTATAATTTTTTAAAAAAACCAAAGTCACACTACTGAACAAGACAAGTCTATTTTCCTTTCTATAAACCTACAAGTCAATGGACAGAGTTTATGTAACATTTTAAAAAATGTGTTTTAAGCTCTATAATGCCGTTTTATGCAATTGCAAGAGCTGACGAATGAAGGTACCAGTTTCCTATATAAGCTGGCAAAACAGCAGCTACAGCCAGGAAATGTCCCACATAGATTGGAACAACAGATGCACTACACATGTCACTGTAAGAAGACTGCTGACTTTTAGAACCGACTTGTGTTAGCCAGAAGAAAAGTGTAGTAAAAAGCTTACTTCTGTGCACCAGAATGATAGAAAATCTGACATTAAGACAGGAAAGGGAGCGAGTAGGAGGATAACAAGAAAGGGGTTAATGAAGGAGACAAAAAATATCACAAAAGAACAAAGGAGGGATATAAAGGAGGAAAAGGGGAATATGGATCAGAGAGGAAAGAGTAACAAAAAAGAAAAAAGGTGGGAAATAATTTTAGGAAAAATTATCAAGGCAGACACCAACAAAGTTCAATTTTCTCTAGACATCCAAAAATGTAAGCAGGTATGGAAAACATATTTTACTAAAGCATTCTCAAGCATTTTGTTTTTAACCCCTACCTGATGTGGTACATAATATGAACTTTCTGCCCTCCCTCCTTATTGTGTCTTAGTTTTAGCTTGAAGTAAACTATTTTTTATTTATCATTTTACTGGAGATAAATGAAACCTAGATAATTTACTTCCCCTCCTTTTCTTTTTTACTGTAAACTACTTATATAAATGATATGTTGGGTGGTATATTAAAAAAAAAGTGAACTATGATTATAATCTAAGACCACTATTATAAAACCTTTGGTCTCAAATTTTTTGCCTACATCTAATAAACTGTCATAAAATAAGTGAGAAATCATGTTTTTCAAGAGTTGAATTAAATCTATAAACATAAATAAAGATCTTAAAGAATTTTTAATAAATTAAGCAGGAAGAGTAGTTACTGTTTGCAAACAATTTTAAAATATTTCACCAATATTTTACTAAGAATGCAATACTTAAGTGGCAGTCACTGAAAGTCTATTCACGGTGCAGGATGCCAGGGATGGTAAGTTCATTGGTCAATACTGGGGGCCAAAAGAAAATGATCTGTGCATCTATACCGCAGGAGAAATGCAGGGACCATCCTACATGAACATGTTTATTGCTTTTATTTAAAACATTTCAGCTAAAATTGTCCATAGCACTGAAGATGGGAAGGTGGCCAATGTTACACCAATGTTATGCTGATTTTTAAAGAGTTACAGGGCTGATCCTGGAAATTACAGACCGGTATACCTGACTTCAGTTTCAGGTAAAATAGTGGAAACTATTATATTTATATTTCTTTATTAATTTTATAATTTTGACAATCACAATCAAAATACAAGAAAAATATCACTAATCCAAATAATTCAAGGTAAATTTTGATTACACAATATAGTTAGTCCACTATTAAGTAGAGACGGAGCTGAAGTTGCTGAAATTTAACATACAAATTATATAACCAGGAAAATCAAAAAGAGGCTCGATTGCCGTTGAGCATTTCTTTTCTAAACAGATTAAAAGAATCAGAATAAGCAATTACTTAATTTCCTGAGATGCAATAAATTTAGATAACTGCTGCAGTTCATAGAAAACATATCTGTTCTTTTTATATACCATGACATATTTACAGGGGTACCTCAAAACAAAGGTCGCCCCCAACTGAACCACCTTAGGTCTCAATATAAGAAACTGTTTTCTTCTCTTCTGTGTCGGACGTGAAATATCTGGGTACATTCTTATATTAGACAAAAAGGGAACATCTTTATATTTGAAGAACAATTTTAACAACCATTCCCTATCTGAATCAATAGCAAACTGTACTTGGTACTTGAGACTCAGTTTCTGACCTCTCCAGGAAATTAGTTAAATCCAAACTATTTGCAGATAAATTCTGCTGATTAGGATTTTGAGACCTAGATCTCAAAGGTAAGTAATATATTTTAAAGAGAGGTGGATATGATGAGTCAGGTACTTTCAAAACTTCACTTCAGTAACGCTTAAACATATCAGTTGGCGATATGGAAAATAATTTCGGAAAGTTAATAATCCGCAAATTAGTCCTCCTAATGGAGTTTTCCACCATTTCTTGCTTGAAATGAAGACTTGCACTATCCTTAACCCAAGTTAGTGCTTGCGTTTCTAAAGATTTTATTCTGGTGTCATAGTCATCTGATTAATTTTTCAAAGCCGAAACTTTATTCTTCAATTCCAAACTTTCCGATAGTACCCCAGTACAACGTTGAGAAAGTTGCTGTATCTGGTTTCCCAGGGAAATCTGGAGACTAGAAATGGCCTCCCAAATTGATTCCATATTAAAGACATAGGGGCAAAAACTCAGTTCTGATTTCCCTTGCTAAAGCAATAGTACTTGCATTTGCTACAGAAATATCAAAAACCATTTTTATCTGGTCATCCTCTCCTCGCAGTTACATGGTTTTTTTTAAATTTTATTTATTTATTCAATTTTAATTGAACATACAGCATAAAAATGCATTAAGAGACAGAAAGCATAATGCTATAAACAGAAAAAAATCAACAAAGTATTTTCCTGAGGGGGCGTGGCTTGGACACGCATGAAGGAGGTCGGTTAGCAGAAGAGCTCCATATAAAAAGTCCTTGAAAGAATAAAAAAGTCGCAAAAATTTGAAGAATTAAGATTAAATTTATGATAAAAATAAACTCGATGGCGTCAGGAAAGCAAAATAAAAACGACTTCGCAGTCTCTGGAAGCAGCAAGAGAGCAAAGCCCGAACAAGAGACAGGATCCAAAACCGCAGATCCAGAAGTAATGAAAGAACTTAAAGAAATCAAACAAATGCTTTCAATTCTCACAAAAAAAGTTACAGAATTAACAGATGATGTTTCAACATTAAATAAAAAGATGGATCTAATCGAATTAAAATCTAACGATTTAGAAGAAAGAATGATAACTGTTGAAGAAGAAATTTTAAACACAAAAACTGAAAAAAAGAAAATTGAAACACTTACTAAAGAACTGGAGGATTACTCGAATCGTGAGAGAAGAAGCAATGTTCGTCTGATAGGTTTACCGGAAGGAGCAGAAAAGGGGAATCCGGTGACCTTTATAGAAAACTTATTACCAAAACTACTTCCTCTACAAACTAAATATCCCATAGAGATTGAAAGAGCACATAGAGTGCCAACAAAGAGATCAGAAAAGCATCAAGGACCGAGGCCACTGATATTTAAACTACTACGCCACCAACAGGTCATGGAAATTTTTCATCTTGCAAAACAGAATAAAGGTTTACAATATCAAGATGCCCGTATTCACTTTGTCCCGGATTTTGCAAAAAGCACAGCAATTAAAAGAAAGAAACTGCTGGATTTGAGACCACAACTACGTGAACTGGGAGCAAAATTTGGTCTTGTATACCCAGCAAATATGAAAGTAACCATAGCAAACAAAACTTTAACCTTTGATAATCCTGAAGAGCTACAAAAATATATACAAAACCAGGAAATGCCAATGTCATCTTAATTTTCTTTATTTTATTATAATGAATGTCAAGTTTGAATGTCTTATAATATAAACAGGTAGGGGAAATGATATGTATTAAGAAGAGCTAATATCACCTTGTATTTTTTGAAATTATTGATTGAATATAATAAGTATTTAGCAGATGAAAAACGGTATAGAATGTTTTTGACTCTGTTCAAAAAATTCCTACATTCTAGAATGGAATGATTCTTTAAATTATAAATTAACATATAAGTATACAAGATCTTAGATAAAAGTAATATAGTTTTTAAACAAGGAAGAATATAATATTTATTAGATAATAAATAAGAACTTGAATATAAAAACGAGATATAAGCCCTTAATTGGTTTTAGAAAGTTAATAAATAAATTAACTATTGATATTAATAATAACAGATGCTGTAATGAGCAGATCCTAAATACTATTATGTGATTGAATCATGGTCCAGAGCTTTCTTCCTATGGAATGTATGTAAGAATGAATGAAGATCTATGTATGTATATATAACCCACTTCTCAGAAGACAATACAGGAAGAATAAACCTATTAAAAATCCTTTCTCTGATTCAATGGAACTACAAATCCCAGAAGTCCTTGCAAAAGGAAATACATGTAAAGAATAACTCTTAAAACCGGATGAACTATGAACAAATATGAATAAATAAACTACTAGACTTGACAATAAAAGATAAAGGATTACATCGGATGAAAGATCACAAAATAAACTAAAATTAGATCGTCGCTGGAACCGGAACTTATTCGGAATTAACAAACTATTGAAAAGAAATGAATAATACTCTGGATATAAAAAATACGAAGAAGAAGAAAGGAAGAAAAAATAATATTTACTTGGATGAATAAAGATAATGGAATGACACATCTTTAACTTTGATATATCTTAAAAATGAAACTAGGAAGTATGTTATATGAATGAGGTATGACTCTGTATAATGAAGGAAGGAAGCTCTGGAACGGGAAAAAAAAAAAAATCACATAGTACAAGTAGCACACATATGTGAAACATTGTTTATTTTCCAAAGAAATGAAACATCTCATTATATAATATATAAGTTTAAAAGAATTATAAGGATCTAGAATATATTCATAAACTTATATATTACTTAAAAATATTATAAAGAAATAGAATTAGAAAATATAAAGGTGATATATATGAATAAAAAAAAAAAATTTACAATATTTTTCATATTATTTGAATTAATAAGATATACTAATAGTTATAAAATATGAAAATAATATTTGAAAAGATTAAATTTAACATTGGGGAAAAAAAAAAAAAAAAAAGGCAAAATGTTTAAATATTATATGGATTGTTAATGTTATTTAGTTATATATGATATATTTGTGACTTATATCTGAATCTTAACAGGAAATGGACTTTTGTGGAGTGTTTTGATACCTGACCTAAGATGCGTGTTGCCAAGCATACACAGATAATATTGGGGGGGAAGGGAGGGGAGGGAGGGAAGAGGGGAAGAAAGAGAATGGGGAAAATATATTATTACAATGTGTGGATATCTGAAAATAATAATCATATGATTTCATGTCAAATTTTAATTACAAAAGTAAATGGATATTAAATTTTTTTCAATTAATGTCAATGGCTTAAATCATCCTATAAAAAGAAAAAAATTATTAGGTTTTCTCCATAAGCAAAACGCAGATATTTATTTCCTACAAGAGACACACCTTTCGGACACTGAATCTAGGAAGCTAACAGAAGGATGGATATCAAAATGTTTTTATTCACCGGCAATAGGGAAGAAAGCAGGGGTAGCGATAATAATAAATAAGAAATGCAAAGCTGATTTTAAATTAATAAATTCTGACTCTTCAGGAAGATGGATACATATTAAAATGGATCTGGGAAATACAACCCTGGATTTATTTAATCTTTATGCTCCTAATTCGAACCAAATGGAGTTTTTTAATCAAATTCAACAGATATTACTACCACTGGCTACTTCTAACTTAGTAGTAGCTGGAGATTTCAATGCTGTAATGGATCCAATTGTGGACAAGAAACCAAGTAAAATCATAAAATCTTTAGGATTAGATAATTTAATACAATCTTGTAATTTAATAGATATATGGCGTATCCTTCATTTTAATGATCGGGAATATTCTTTTTGTTCTCAGGTCCATAAATCTTTTTCAAGAATTGATTATATTTTTGTAACTAATAACATAGCGCAGCGTGTATCAAAAGCAGTTATAGATCCCATTATAATTTCAGATCATGCTGGTGTGTGGATTAACCTTAAGAATTATAATATTGATCAATTTAATTCAATATGGAGATTTAATAATGATTTATTAGCAGATTCGAAATTCTTAGAAGATCTTAAAGTAAAAATGCAAGAATTCTTTCAACTTAATTCTTCAGATGACATTAATATAGAAATTTTATGGGATGCTTTTAAAGCAACAATGAGAGGAAATATTATTTCTTATTCAGCTTTTATTAAAAAACAACTTAAAAAACAATATGAAGATATGGAAAAACAAATTAAATTATTAGAAAATAAATTAATTAAAAAATGGGAAAACAATACATTACAAGAGTTGTTAAAAGTAAAAGTTAAATATAATGAGATTTCTTCTCAATATGTGAGAAAAGACATTTTCAATAAACAAGTACAATATTATGGCAATTCAAATAAAGCGGGAAAATTATTAGCAAATTTTCTTAAAGCAAAGAAAAGAAAATCTAAGATTATTGCAATAAAAGATATACAAGGTAACACACATACCAGCACAAAAGATATTATAACACAATTTCTTGATTTTTATAAAGAATTATACACTTCTAATTCTTATAAAAATAAAGAACAAGAAGGATTAACATTCTTAAATTCCTTTCTTGGACCTAATATTCCGGATCATATAAAAGGAAGTTTAGAAGATCCTATATCTTTAAAAGAAATAGAAACAGCATTGAAGTTTCTTAGAGTTGGATCCGCTCCAGGTGGAGATGGGTATACTGTTGAATTTTATAAATCATTTCAAAATATCATTTTACCACATCTGTTAAATTTATATCAATATCAAATAAAGAATGAAAATATTTCAGGTACTATGGCAGAATCGATAATTATAGTCTTACCAAAACCAAACAAAGATCCTACTCTGGTTTCAAATTACAGGCCTATTTCGTTATTAAATGTGGATAATAAATTAATGGCTAAAGTATTAGCACTTAGATTGGCAAAAGCTCTTCCTTTCATTATAGATGTACATCAAACAGGATTTATTGCTAAAAGACATTCATCAAATAATACTAGACTAGCATTCCACTCATTAAATTTAGCAAAAAATATAAATGATCCAGCTTTTCTAATATCTTTAGATGCAGAAAAAGCTTTTGATAGAGTGGAATGGAATTTTATGTATCAAGCTTTACAATGGTTTGGTATAGGCTCCGGTTTTATTAAAATGATCCAGACATTGTATAGCTCTCCTGGTGCAAGATTATATATTAATAATAATTTATCAACTAGATTTAATTTGCATAGGGGAGTTAGACAAGGATGCCCTTTGTCTCCATTACTTTTTGATATTGTCTTAGAACCTTTATTAATTGCAATAAATAAGACTAAGGAGATAAAGGGAATCACGTTTTCCAACTGGGAATTTAAACTTTCTGCATATGCAGATGATATTTTATTATATTTAAGAGAACCGGATACTACTATTCCATGTATACTTAATTTATTAGAGAAATTCGGCACTTTTTCTGGATATAAAATTAATTGGAGCAAATCTGAAGTCCTCCCAATTAATGTTCATTGTACGAAAGGACTATTTGACCCATATTCATTTATTTGGAAAGAAGATGGAATAAAATACTTAGGAATTATGATAAAAAATACAATAGAAGACACAGTCAAAGAGAATGAAAAACTTTTATTGAAAAAAATAACAGAAATGTGTGAGCAATGGAATCCATTACATCTTTCTTGGTGGGGAAGAATTCAAACAATTAAAATGATGGTATTGCCTGTGGTTTGTTATCAAATGAGTATGATACCAATATTTTTTCAGGGGTCATTTTATAAAAAACTTAACAATATTCTTACAAAATTTGTTTGGTTTGGGAAAAGACCAAGAATCGCTTTAGTATCATTACAAAGACCAATTGTGGAAGGGGGGGTAAATTTTCCAAATTTTTATAGGTATCATCAAGCCTATATTTTAAGACAGGGTATGTATTGGATCCTCCCAGATCTCATGGAAAATGTACCAGATTGGCTGTATTTAGAATGGCAGCTCCTGTTCCCTTTATATCCAGAACATCTAATTACCATAACAATGCCTAGGAGATATAAAGATAACAGAATCTTTTTAGATACTTGGAAAACATTGAGATACATAAGTAACCTATCACCAGAACCAATAGCTAAATCTCTAAATCAATCAATATGGGTAAACTCCAGGATCAGAATTGGCGGATTTAAAATCGTCTGGAAACAATGGATAAATGCAGGAATAAGAACATTGAATGATGTCATATCAGAAGGTTCCTTGCTTAGTTTTTCACAATTGCAAAATAAATTTGGACTAAATAAAACACAATATTTTAAATGGATGCAATTGAAGCAAGCCATTCAGGTAGGGTTCCCTGAATGGAAAGATCTTAATACCCAATATAGTTTGCAAGTTTTATGTTTCCAGGCGGATTTCTTGGGACACCAAGCCGCAAAATGGTATAAATTAATATATGGATTTCTAAATAAAAAAAAGAAAACTGGACTTAGGGATATTTGGAGCATTGAGATTGGACAGACAATTTCTGCATCTCAATGGCCAAGATTCTGGTCCTGGAGATTAAGATTAACAAAGTCAGCATCTATGAGTCAAACATGGATATTTTTATTACATAGAGTGTTATGGACCCCGACGCGCTTGCAAAAAATAGATAATACTAGATCTAATAGATGCTGGCATTGTAAAATAGAAGTAGGGACATTAGATCATTTAATTTTTTTTTGTCCTTGCATAAAAGCCTATTGGAATTTAATTTGGCCCCAAATTAACATATTACTAGAAAATCATATTGGTCTCTCATATGATACCATATTATTTGGTACTGCAATGAGAACACAAAGTCCAATATCAGCAAACAATAACAAATTGCTTTTAATATTGACAGGAGTTGCCATGCAGCAAATCACACAAAATTGGAAGGATTATACCAAGCTAAATTATACATTCTGGTGGAACTCGGTGTGTCACATATACAAAATGGAGAAAATATTGGCATTACAACAAGGAAATATAAAAAATTTTAAGAAAATATGGGATCCATTGACAAAATATTCTAAAGATCAGATATCTTAACACATTGATAATAATAATATAGGGTTAGGGAGGGAAATATAGAAATTAATATGAGGAAAAATGAAAAAACAAATAACAGGGGAAAGGGATTCAATATATATGATATATTGTACATACAACTATAATTATTATAAACTAAATATTATGCTATTTATTTATTGTAAGAATGAAAATTTTATAAATAAAAATTTAAAAAAAAAAAAACAAAGTATTTTCCATAGGAACCTAACAAAGAAATATATTCACAGCAACTTTCTCTATAAGTCCTCAACTACAAAAGAGGAAGAGGATAAGGAAAAAGAGGCACATCTCAAAAGAAAAAAGAGAACTTAATAAAATAATGACATCTCGTCCGCTAATAAACTACAGTCTTCCATTTTCCTAATAATCAAATTTTTTCCCCCGGACCCGACACCTGAACCTGTATTTTGCACTTATTCTCAAGAAAAGCCTCCAGTTGTTTGGGATCAAAAAAAAGATACCTATTTGACTCATACAATATTAAACATTTACAAGGAAAACGTAAAAAGAAATGAGTGCCCAGGGCTATCACCTGAGAGTGTAGAGCCAAAAATTGCTTCATTTTCTCCTGTGTATCTACACATACATCAGGAAAAACCCAGACTTTACCTCCCAAAAACAATTTATCAGTTACGAAAAAACATTCTCATCACCCAGTCCTTATCAGACTCAAAAACAAATGTAACTAAGAGTGTTGCTCTTATACACTTTCTTCCAAAGATGTTTCTAATATTTGTGTTACATTAGGTTTGCTGTTTCTTCCCTGGCATAAAATAGACTCGAGAAAATGGAGGCACAGTTTCCTTTGGAACCCCCAGAATTTCCATCAGATATTTCTTAAGCAGTTCAATGGGGGCTACAGTCTTGGATTGAGGAAAGTTGATAAAACGCAGATTCAACCTACGGGTATAATTCTCCATTTTCTCCACTTTATTCCTCAGTCCAGCCATACCCTGACCATAGATCAGGTTGTTAGATTTTATTTCTTTAAGATTTTGTTGAACTTCCTCCACTCTTTTTTCGAACTCGAAATTCTTTGCCTCCTGGGTGACAATACGTGTTTTACGATCTTCCAAAGAATTGTCCACCAAAACCTTGTTTCCCATGAAAATCTTCTCCAAGCGGGCTACAGCATCCCAGATAAAATCTAAAGTAACACGGGGAGGTTTAACCAGTGGTGTAAAAGGCTGTGCACCAATATCCTGCCGATGATCTAGTTTCTCAGTCCTGGGGCTCTCTCTGTGCAACTCTTCTACTCCTCCTAAAGCACCTTTGAGCGCCAAGTGGAGCTCAGAATCCGCTCCCATATTGTCTCCCAGCTCTCTGGTTTCTCCTCTTACGCTCCGGATACTCCCCTTCTCCGTTGAAAAAACCGCCATGTTGAACACAGCCTGTGGATTCATCGATTGTTCCGGCAGCGTCACCATGCCTGGGTCAGAGGGTGGAAGTCTATCCTCCGGGCTCAGAGTAACACTGAGCTCAGGTAAGGCCGCCCTTTCGCCAGCACCCGCTCCGGAGATGTGCGCTGATCGGACCATAAACTTCTCAATGGTGGAAAGGGGAAGTGGAGAGGACTCGGAGAGAAGTCCTTACTTTCCCCTTTCTCTTACCCATCTTCTATGCTTTTCAAAGCTATACAGCAAAGAAAAATAAATTCCAAGTGATAGCCTTTCTCAGCATGACTGCGAGCGAGACGCCATCTTAAATCCTCCAGCTATATGGTTACTACTGCACATTCCTCCTGCTTGCTCACTACTCCGGGTTCCACACCCTGCTGGGTAAGCAAGAGGGCGTCCTGGACCTTACTCCGCGTCGGCTGCTCCACTCCTACTACTGCCACTTCCGCACCCGACGCCTCAGGGCGAACCAGAGGACTCCGTTCCTCCGGAGACAAGCTGACACCCTCAAAGGATAGGACACGCCCTTCAGCTTGCGCGTTCCCTCCAGCTGAGGGATTGTCTTCCGGCTGCTGCGCTCTTGGGCCTTGCTGCACAAACTCGTCCATCGGGCCGGTCCGAGGTAACTGCTCTCCCGGTGGAAACTATTATAAAAAATACAATTTTGGAACATGTAGATATACGGTTTAATGGGACAAAGTCAGCATGGTTTCAGTCTTACCACTCTGCTTCATTTCTTTGAAGGTGTGAACAAACTTGTGGATAAAGGAGAGCTGGTTGACATAATATATCTAGACTTTCAGAAAGCTTTCGACAAAGTTTCTCATGAGAGACTCAGAAAAAATTAAAGAGTTATGGGATAGGAGGCAATGTTCTGCGAAAAGGGCGAACAAAATGCTAGGAATGATTAAGAAGGGGATCACAAACAGATCGGAGTCCAGTCTCACCAGTTTAGCATGAACTTGTCCAACTTTGTCTTGAAACCCTGGAGGGTGTTTTCCCCTATAACAGACTCCGGAAAAGAGTTCCAGTTTTCTACCACTCTCTGGGTGAAGAAGAATTTCCTTATGTTTGTACGGAATCTATCCCCTTTCAACTTTAGAGAGTGTCCTCTTGTTCTCCCTACTTTGGAGAGGGTGAACAGTCTGTCTTTCTCTACTAAGTCTATTCCCTTCAGTATTTTGAATGTTTCGATCATGTTCCCTCTCTGTCTCCTCTTTTCAAGGGAGAAGAGGCCTAGTTTCTCCAATCTCTCACTGTACGGCAACTCCTCCATCCCCTTAACTATTTTAATCGCTCTTCTCTGGACCCTTTCGAGTAGTACCGTGTCCTTCTTCATGTACAGTGACCAGTGCTGGACGCAGTAATCCAGGTGAGGGTGCACCATGGCCCGGACAGAGGCATGATAACCTTCTCCGATCTGTTCTTGATCCCCTTCTTGATCATTCCTAGCATTCTGTTCACCTTTTTCGCCGCCACAGAACATTGTGCAGATGGCTTCATCGACTTGTCGATCAGAACTCCCAAGTCCCATTCCTGGGAGGTCTCTCCAAGTACTACCCCGGACATCCTGTATTCGTGCATGAGATTTTTGTTACCGACATGCATCACTTTGCACTTATCCATGTTGAACCTCATTTGCCATGTTGATGCCCATTTCTCGAGCTTGATTATGTCACGTTGCAAATCTTCACAATCCCCCTATGTCTTCACTACTCTGTATAACTTTGTATCGTCTGCAAATTTAATCACCTCACTCATCGTACCAATGTCCAGATTGTTTATAAAGATGTTGAAGAGTACTGAGCCCTGCAGCACCCCGCTGGTGACGCTCTTCCAGTCTGAGAATTGTCCATTTACCCCCACTCTCTGTTTCTTATGCTCCAGCCAGTTTTTAATCCACCTTGATTCCATGGTATGCAATTTTCCAAAGTAGTCGTTCATGTGGAACTTTGTCGAACGCCTTCTGAAAATCCAGATATACAATGTCGACCGGGTCGCCCTTGTCCATCTGCCTGTTTATTCCCTCGAAGAAGTGCAGCAAGTTCATCAGGCAAGATCTGCCTTTCCTGAAACCGTGCTGGCTGGTCCTCATCAGATCGTGTCCGTCAAGGTGATCAATGATGTGGTCCTTTATCAGCACCTCTACCATCTTTCCCGGTACCGAGGTCAGACTCACCAATCTATAGTTTCCCGGATCTCCCCTCGAACCTTTTTTGAAGATCGGCGTAATGTTCACCACCTTCTAGTCTTCCAGAATCTTTCCCGATTTGATCAGTAGATTGCCTATTAGCTGAAGCAGTCCCTTTCAGTTCCTTGATGACCCTCGGATGGATGCCATCCGGTCTCGGGGATTTATCGCTCTTAAGCCTATCAATCTGCTTGCATACATCTTCTAGACTGACCGTCAACCCTGTCAGTTTCCCGTCTTCGTTTCCAGCATATAGCCTGATGGGTTCCGGTATGCTGTGTATATCTTCTTTGGTAAATACAGAGGCAAAAAACGTGTTCAGTTTGTCGGCGATTTCTTTGTCCTCCTTTAGCACTCTCTTTATTCCACGGTCATCCAACGGCCCCACCGCTTCCTTCGTGGGTTACAAACAACGAATAGATCAGGATGGTGCAGAGAAAATATAGAAGGGGGGGACTTTTCTTGAAACAGCCTTTGGGCGAAACATGTCAAAATGACAGGTCCCTTCCCGATATGAACAAGAGAATACTATAAAGATAAGTTTTAGTGTTGATTAGCTTTTATTACTAGAGCACAGAGTACTTTAAAATATTTAAGTATAAAATAAAAATCACAGAGCTAGTAAGGAGGCCACTGCCATATGTATGTTCTTAGCCTTTGAAAACACTTTGCTAGCAACTGGCACTTCTGAAGCCCTTAGAAAAATAGTAAAAAAGAAACAAAAGACAAATGAATGTATATAAGTCAGGCATGAACATTGGAGATACACATATAACTTACAATATTCAATTTTATATGCCCTGTCCATGTTCCACCCACTATTTAAGATACTAAGTAGCAGATTTAAAACAAACTGGAGAAAATATCTCTTCACTCAATGTATAATTAAACTCTGGATTTTGTTGCTAGGGAATGTGGTAAAAGTAGTTAGCTTAGCAGGGTTTAAAAAAGGTGTGGATAATGTCTTTAAAAAAGTCCTTAAAGTCACTATTAAGATGGACTTGGGAAGATCCACTGCTTTTTCCTAGGATAAGCAGCATAAAATCTGTTTTACTTTTTCGGATCTTGCCAAGTATCTGTGTCCTGAGTAAGCCACTGTTGGCACTCTCATGTTCTTAAGTTCTAGAAACAGCACCATGTACATCAGTCAGTGCTACTTATTTCATAAAAAAAAAAAAAATCTGGCACTTGCCAAGAATACTGGCCTAGCTTTACATATATAAACTCAATATCTATTTTATTATCTACATGATAAAATTATTCTCTTGCAGTCATATAGATTCTACATCAGACCTACTTGTCCTCATGGCTGCATCCACATAACCTTCATAGAGCTGTCTCTGTGCCAGTAAAAAGAAATGATATGCTTCTGCTCCACGCCATGCATTGTCTATGATTCGATTATCTGAAGACAGTGCATCTTCTTCTAGCAAACCAGCTAAAGCAGATGTGGCCTGAAAGAGACAATTATAAAAATTACACATTTGGACTAGCTAGTAAAGAGGTCCAGAGAAGAGCGATGAAAATGGTTAAGGCACTGGAGGAGTTGCCGTACAATAAGAGGCTAGAGAAACTGGGCCTCTTCTCCCTTGAAAAGAGGAGACTGAGAGGGGACATGATCGGAACATTCAAGAAATTGAAGGAAATAGACATAGTAGAGAAAGAGAAATTGTTCACCCTCTCCAAGATGAAGAGAATGAGGGGGCACTTGCTAAAGTTAAAAGGGAATAGATTCTGTACAAGGGAATAGATTCTGTACAAGTTCTTCTTCACCCAGAGAGTGATAGAAATCTGGAACGCTGTTATAGGGGAAAGCACCCTTCAGGGATTCAAGAAAAGGTTGGATAAGTTCCTGCTGAGACAGAACATACACAGGCAAGACTAGACTCAAATAGGGCACTGGTCTTTGACCTAAGGGCCGCCGCATGAACGGACTGCTGGGCACGATGGACCACTAGTCTGACCCAGCAGCGGCAAATCTTATGTTCTTAAATCTTAAACAAAATGCATATAGGCCTTGATTCTACTAATATATGAAGCTGTATACATAGACAAACTGAGAGATATTCATGTACCATGAAGATATAATAGGGGTTCTCTGTAGACAGCAGAATATATCAACTACAAGTGTGGATGTCAGCTTATGGTACCAACATGGAAGAGCTCAGAAAGATCTAGAAAAGCTTTATGAGCATGCACATAAATTCTCATGAGTTTCTTCAATAGAATACAAAAGCTGTGGATCCCAACTTCCGAATGGGCAGGACGACTGAGAAAAAATGCTTACAGCAGGTGTTGGAGACCAGACTATTTTCTGTGCCTGAACAGCTATGTTGACCTGAAAGAACTGTTAGTGGGAGGAACTGCATTAAGAAGCAAATTAATTTGTTCTTAGAATATTATCCATTAATACCATCCCCTGTGGAGGTAGGGGTAGAAATGTCTAGTTAACAGTGAGATATGAAAATTTGGAATGTTAATCAAGCAGTCACTCTACTTAATCTTCTATAAGCACATGTAAGATAAGTTAACCACAGCTGCTTTGGCCCTTACATGGCCATAAGTGTCTTGTCCAAACTGAGTGTAACAAAAGTGATCCAATTAGCAATTATTTTTGAAAGTGTTTTTAATTACTGGTAGCCCTGCTTATTTGAATCAAATGATAAGACAGCTGTGTAGAGGTACAGTAAACTCAGTTATCCAGCATTCATGGGGATTGATGGATGCTGGATAACTGTAGTTTCTGGTTGCTTGAGAGTTACTGTAAAAATAATTTTGTATCCCTTCCCACCTCTATCATCCCCCCATCCCCACTTGTAGGTCCAGCATCTGTTCTTCCCTTCTTTCTGGGTCACTTTCTCTTCCCCCCTTATGGGTCCAGCAACCATCCATCTCCCCTCCCCTGCACCCTGATGGACCTTCCCTCCCCAACATTTGCCCTCTCTCTCTCCCTCTGCATGGTTCTGGCCTCCTGGCCCCCTTCACTTACCAAAGCAGCAGCTGGTCAGTAGACGCAGCACTGAAAACAGGCTGTTTGTGGCCAGTCCCAGCAGAGCCTTTCCTCTGTTGCATCGGAAGTGACACATCAGAGGAAAGGCCTGTTTTCAGCACTGACTGGTTGCTGCTACTGCTTTGGGTAAGGGAGGGAGGAATGGAGGGGGATTTGTGGCTCAGGACAGCTGCTGTTGCTTCAGAGCTGGAGGCAGGGAGAGGGGGTTCGTGGCTCAGGATCGCTGCTTTGGTCTAGAAGATCACTGCATAAACAGCGTTCTGCCGTGTATCTAAATCTATCGATTATGCCACTCTCAATACGTCTAAGGCTATACGTATAGGAGTGTCCATTATACAGCATACTAGACATCTAGAATAGCTATGCCATTAGTTATCCTATCAGACATTGTTTATGTCATAGTGCTAGCATCTCAACGTCCTCTACCTGTATATATATAGCCCTGCACGTGGAATCCCAATCTTTGTGGGTATTAGGAGTTGGTGTTGTTACGAATGGTGGTAGTGGTATGAAAAAAAATTGAGTTCTGAGTGAAAAAGTGAGTGTGAGAGCCTGTGTGATAGAGATGTAGAAAGAAAGGGTTTGTTTGAAAGAGTGAGTGCTCCTTCCAAGTGTCTCATTTAAGTGAGAGAGTGAGTGAATCTGCATGTGATAGGGGTAATAGAGGAAAGGAGAGAGCCCAACTACACCTGGGCAGAGACAGAGTGTCTTGTAGAGTTCTGTCTCCGGTATGGAGGCATCTCCTCATACACCATGGCCAGAGGGCACTCCCCCACAATGTCTCCCTGAATGTCTGGAGATGCATCTGGAGTACCCTCCAGGGGTCAGTGTCACCCAGTGCCCTCTACTATCTAAGTCAGTATAACACTAATGGTCTCCTAATATGAGGGGGCCCCAATTAAATGAGCTCCCACTTGCCCTGCAAGCAGCCTCTTCCTAGTTGTCTACCACTACATGTGGATCATTTTCACAGCATCTCCTCATTGCAAAAAAGGTAAAATGTGACCTTTCCCTGTCTCACTGACATCACCAAGAAGGCACAGGACAAAATTAGCTGTGAAGAATCTATGAATAGGAAAATAAACACTCCATATATTTGTGAAGAAGTATAATGCATGTGCTCTGTGCCCTCATTAACCTGCATTTGTTGTATAGCTGTATTCAATGGGAACCTTCATGGCACATTAACATTTTCCCATTGCAGTACCACCAGATCCTAAAACTTAATATGACACATATCATCTGAAGGTAGCCTCCTCAATATCACATTAACACCTGTACTGATAATGCATGTGAAGCCAAGAGAGCCCATCACCAGAGTCCATTCCCCACCAAATTGTGTCTTGCAGCCAAGTTTGGTATCCATTGGGACCTTGAGTTCCTGAGGCGGCGATATTGGAGGGTGCACCAGGAAAATCAGGTCCTAAGCCAGCACAAGAGGCAGCGCCTCAGGTGTGAACTTAAGTATCCACACAGTAACCCTACATCTGCCTTGGTTCCCCTATCATATGCTACATATGATGTGCCTACCTCGTCTGCACTTGCAACCCCCAGTAAAATCAATGAGATTACATGGAAAGGTGGAAGGCATATATGCAACAGCATCTATCAGCTGCAGCTTGGGGGGGGAGGGGGAGGGGGAGGGACATGAACCAATATAGCAATGATCAAACTCAGCATATGTAGCAGCAAATAAAATAATATTAATCACTACTGTTCACTGAAAGCTTCTATTCTGCTACTGATGACTGGGGAGTCAATTCAGAGTAGTTTACATGAGCTTCTGTAATAGTGTTATTATACGTTTTGTTTGTGCTGGATGGTTCTCTGAAGTTCCTTTTCCCTTGCACAATACATGAGATATATACATATTAGGTCATTTGCTGCTACATATATTGAGTGTTTGTGACCAGAATCCATTTGATTGGTTAAAAAGAAACAAAAATCACCAACAGTGGATATCAAACACCCAAACCCTTGCACTGCAACATCGCAGCCCTAACCACTACACCACACAATCAGCTGAACACAAAGGAAAGACATGAAGGATTGTAGATTGACAGATGGCACTCATGACCCCCCCACCCACGGCTTCTCAAGCCGATAAGCCCTCATATCCCCTATAACACACTCTTTGCATACACCGTACTCAGCTCCACTAGTTGGGGTGCAAGTCACCTGAAAGATTTTCACCAGCAGCCCCATACATATTTTCAGCACAGGGCCTCCCCTAAACTCATATACAGTCTCCCATCTATCTCTCCCCCACAGATCCTTCCTATCACCCATATGTGCTCCTCACCCTCACAAAGTACCTCCCAAGATGCACCAGGGAGGGGGAATACCCAGTTTAGATGATGCAGCAGTAGCTGCGGTGAGGATGTCCATCTCCATGTTCACGTAAGGGGAAGGGGTGCGGTGGAGATGGGGAGGGTCACTACTAGACATAGTGGGTAGTTTAGTGCAGCAAGAGAGTGGGCATCTATCCTGCTGGCAGTGGGGGGGCGCATTTGGGTCAGGTCGGGCAGGATTTTTTTTTTAGTGAAGCAGAAGAGAGTGGGCATCTCTCCTGCTGCCGGGAGGGGGTGGGGGGATCGCGGCCAGGATGTTAGGGAAGGGGTGTTGTGTTGTAGCAGAGACATTGGGCATCTCTCCCGCTGCATCACAACACAGATAGGTTTTCTAGCAGTCTCTGACACTGACCAGCACCCTGGACCAGTTGCTTTTTTTTGTCGCCAAAAGCTGATGCCACTTTTTGAAAATGGCTCGGCATTTTTAAGAATCCACTGGAGGGCTCATTTCAGTGTTGACGAGCCCATTTGCATGTCAGTGTCGGAGACTGCTAGAAACCTCGCTAAAGACGGAGATAATCCGTTTTGATAATCTGCCGCTAAACTGCATACAGGCTAAACTGCCGGAAAACAGTTTAATGATGGCGGTAAAACTTTTGAGAATCTTGCCCTAGGTGGGTAATGATCAAATATTTGTATGGTACTTGAAAAACAACTGTAGCCAATGTTAAAGTTAGAAGGTGAGGTGACTCACAAGCAGCATTATTCAATTAACATGAGGGTCAAAATCTGCAGTACTGACTTTTGCCACATCTTGATATAACTGACCCCCTTAATGTAAGCCCCATTATGTTCAACTAGACTCATTTACTAATAGTTGCATTAAATGGATTAACTCACATTAAGTACAAATTAAATGCATATTAATGCATTAACTCAGGCTAGCAATTGCAGCCCTGATTTGTACTTGAGGCAGTGGAGTTTGAAGTGACTTGCCCAAGGTCAGAAGTATCATCAGTGGGAGAAGCAGGTTTTGAACTCCGACTTTCTTAGTTCTCTGTCTGTAGTTCTAACAAGGTGAGTTACTCCTTCACATACAGCACCGTGAAATGGACCTTAACTATTTTACAACTAAGCAGCATTCTGCACCTCTGAATGTTTTCCTTTCAGTTTCCCTTTTTGTGTGTTTTTCATCTGTTCATGGTATTGTTGTACAAGCAATGCTGCTAATACATAGAGTTTTTTTACACGCAGTGGTTTAGTCCTTTTTCTTGCCTCTTCATCTGCAATCTTAAAAAGAAAAAAGATATTAGAAGTTGATTTCTGCAGCTATCTGCTTCTAACAAATTGAAAAGTGAAGATCTCTAACATTTGTGATTATGCTCTAAGCAGTTTTTTAAAGTTTTATTTGACATTAAAAGGTGAAAGTTTGATTACAGTATTTAAGAAATGCAAGCAATATTTGGCAGGGAATTAATTCTGCAATGCTTTCTGAAATATAGAAATTGCTTTGAATATTGACCTTATAACATGTTAATTTGAGAGATTTTTGTTCACTATTTACACTTTCAAACAGTAATGATTTTGGAGGCAGACATGAGGCCGATATTCAGCAGGACTTTGAGCAGGAGTGGATCCTACCTGGATCAATCCAGTTCACCAGGTCTGCTGAAATTCTGGATAATGCTAGATTTTCAGTGGCATTATCCAGATCAAATAGATACAAAAATGGATAAAAATCTAGACAGACTGTCTGGGAGTGGAATTTCCATTTACCCATTCTGAAGCAATTTTCAATTGGCTAACCAGGTAACTGCCCTGATAAAGTGAGGACAGCAAAAGGTATTCCAACTTTATCAGATACTGGCACTGAACATCTGGGTATAAAATAAACACAATGATCAATGTTAAATCAAACACTGGCCTCTACAACTGAATAATACCCCCTATATTTTTTAAATATAATAAAAATGCGGAGTTGCTAACTGTCTTATCTCAGATACAGACCCAGTTTGTCTAAATTTATCAACTCTGTGTTATCTTTTTAAAAATTTATTTCACCTCAATCTATCTATCTAAAATCAGATGTGTCTGTGTGTGTTTGTGTATGTATGCATTTTCCTCAAAAAATCTGTATACAACCACCAAAAACAGGGAGGAATGGAGAGAAGTATAGTTCAAAAATTCAAAAATATCACTCCAAAACAAAAGCACCACACAAGCCAAGAAAGCTAGCTTATTACTTAAGCGAAAGAAAAGCCTCAGACAAACGGAGTATACCCACACTCTTCCATCAAAGCATCATAGGCAAAAAACTTTCGCACAAGTTTAAAGTTAGCAGGTGGGAGCAAAAAATAGCCAACAATGATTAATGGTAAAAACCACTGAACACAAACAGGCCAGGCTGACGATCGTTTCGTGGCCGGTAACCACTGCTTCAGGGCCTTAGCGCCAAATGCAGGCTATCCTATAACACAAACCCAAAAGGGAAATAAAATTGCTCACCTGCTAAAAGTTGAAAAAGAGCAAAAGCTCATTCAACTACTTACAGTATGCAGATCCTAACTGCTGCTTTCAACCACAACTTTCAAAGCACTGTTGTGGGGCTTATAACCATGCCCGGATTGGCTGGTTCATTCATGTTCAGCTGACCTGTCAAGTGATCTTTCTCCTGACAGGGCTGGACATGGACATGACAATAGAAAGAAATTCAAGTGATGTGTAAAAGTTTTAAATGATGTAATATTGTGTACTTGATGTAAGATGAAAAAATGAATAAAGAATTTGAAAAAAAAAAAAAGAAAATAATTTTTGTATGCATTTTCCAACATAACTTAGAAACGCATGGAGAAATTTCAACCAAACTTGGTATACATATGACTTACTATCTGGGAAAAAATATTGGGGGTGGGAAGGGGTGTTTTATAGAGATGGAGCTGCTTTGACCAATTGTGTGAAGCTTCGGGAATGATGTCACACAGTCATTCAACAGTGCTGTGGGGTGGTGAAGCCTAAACAGAAAGTGAAAAATGAAAATTTGTGTGATGTTAATCCTCAAGTGAATGTAAAGCAAAACCCAAGGGAATTTGAAAGTAAACGTAATTGTCAAATAATTCCCGTTTTACCAGGCGTAATCACTGAATATAAGTCTATTGATACCATAAGATTGGGATAAATAAATAGCCAGGCAACACCGGGTGATCAGCTAGTATATTAAAAAAAGGAAAGGATTCTGGATTTAGCTCATGCCTTTTCAGTTGTACCTTAAGGTAAGTTGTATTCAGGTACCATAGCTATCTCCCTGTCCCTGGAGGGCTTACAGTTTCGAGTCGCTCGCACCGCGCATGTGCGAGTGCCTTCCCGCCCAGACCAGACCAGACTCAGTTCTTACTTTTCCACGGAGCCGAGAAGTCCGTCTTCGACTCTTTGCGTGAAGATTTTTCACTTGTGCCTTCTAAAGTCTGTGGTTTTGGGTTAATTTTCTCTCAATCGCTGATTTTCATCGTTTTTCTTGTTTTAAAAAAAAAAAAAAATTCTTCCATCCGTCCGACCGGGCAGGCCAAGTGGCCGCAGCCCCGTGGCTTCGATCTTGCGGCGGAGCTTTTCCGGCCTATCACCGATTTTAAAAAGTGTGCCAAGTGCCAGTGCGCGATTTCGCTCACGGACCCTCATCGATGTCTCGGGCCTGAACACCTTCCGAAATCGTGCCGGCCTTGCTCCACACTCACCGCACGTGCTTTCAAGCGCCATTGCGTCTTGTGGGAGTCGCTGTTCAGCATGGAGTCCTCAACGGAGCAATCGTCATCGAAAGGCCCCTCACCTACGACTTCATCCGCGGCTCCTCAGCCTTCCACCTCTGTGGCGCCGAGTCTCATCAAGCCTGCATCATTCGTGCCGGCCCCGACTCCAGTGCCTGCTGCGATGCCTTCCTCAGTCTCTTCAGATCAGGTAGCACAGCAGCCTATTCCACCGGTAGTGCTAAACGTGCCCAAGGCTTCTAGGCCCAAGCACTCACACACTACCCCCAAAGAACGCGAGGCCCATGCAGGCGATCCCATTGCAGATGTGGATCCGTCCTTGCCGGCCTCGTTCCAGACCTTGTTAGAGAAGCAATTAATTGAGCTCTTCACCACCATTGGGCCTAAGCTTCTCTCTCAAATCCAGCCTGGGCACGGGGAGGCCTCCCGCGAGGTCGAGCCGCCTCCAGTGCCTCAGCGTTACACACACTCTCTACAGGGAGCAGAGTCTCTGCGAGTGTCTGGTCTGGCTTCGGTGCATGCATCGCAAGGAGCAGAGTCTTTTCCCATGCCTCCATTGGAACCCATCCACTCCATTGGAACTCGATGCAAGGAGCAGAGTCTTTGCGAGTGCCTCCATTGGAACCCATCCACTCGATGCAAGGAGCAGAGTATTTGCGAGTGCCTCCATTGGAACCCATCCACTCGATGCAAGGAGCAGAGCCTTTGCGAGTGCCTCCATTGGAGCCGATCCACCCGATGCAGGGGTTCGAGTCCATACGAGTACCCAGGGGTGATCCCAGCCATCCAACTGTGCTTCGATCGACTGCCTCCAGCCCCATCCACTACCTGGGGGCCTCAGCGAAGATCCATTCGCCTCGTCCATCGAGGCCCATAGCCAAGCACGGTTCACATCGGTCGAGGCATTCATTGAGGCACTCGTCCAGGCATGCCTCGCCTCATCGGAAGCAGCCTTTCCTTGAGTATTACCACTGGCTACTTCACCTCCTCTGATGCCGGAGCTCGAGGACACGATGGGGTCTTTATCACCACCACGATCCCCATCCTCATTGGATCCTGAGGCCTCGATGTCCTCGAGCCCGTCTCGAGGCCCGACTTCGGCTGACCTGCTGTCGTTCTCCTCGTTCCTTCGACAAATGGCAGCCGACCTAGACATCCACCTGGACACAGGTTCCAAATTCACCAAGGAATACCTGGAGACTGTGCACCTCCCTTAACCACTGCTGAATCCCTCAAGCTTCCTCTTCATAAGTTGCTGGACCAGACCTTCATGCGATGCCTTGAAACACCTTATTCCATCCCCGCTGTACCGGGCAAATTGGATACCAGGTACCAAACGGTACACCATAAGGGGTTCGATGGTTCCCAACTCTCTCATCAATCCCTCTTGGTGGAGTCCTCAATGAAGTGGTCCCACCCCTCCCAAGTCTACGCTGCCGTTCCACCTGGTAGAGAGGGCAAGACCATGGACCGATTTGGCAGGAGGATTTATCAGAACTCCATGATGACATCCAGGGTTCTGAATTACAACTTTCATTTCGTCACATACTTTGAGTTCTTCCTGTCGGTACTCCAGAAGTTCTCGCCCTATGTGGACCCTAGGGCACAATCCGAGTACCAGGAGGTTCTGGCCTCACTGTCCCAGCTCCGGTTACAGCTGATGCAGTCATCCTACGATGCCTTTGAGCTCTCGGCTCGGGCTACAGCGTGTGCAGTGGCCATGCGCTGGCTGGCATGGTTCAGGACCATCGATATGGATCCTAACCTCCAGGATAGGCTCGCCAACATCCCATGCGCTGGTACCGACCTCTTTGATGAATCCATCGAGGTGGCGACCAGGAAGCTCTCGGACCACGAGAAATCCTTCCAATCCATCCTGCGTCCGAAGCCCAAGCCTGCTCCTCCTCGTCCATCACGTCCACCGTTGATATACCAGCGGCGTTACCCACCTAAACAGGCTCCCACCATCCGACAGCCTGTGAAGCGGCAGCATTCCCAAAAGCAGCAACATAAACCTCAGCCATCTACTGCCCCTAAGGCCCCTCAGCCCTTTTGACTGTCTCATAGAGGACGTAACTTCAGTCGTCCTGCCTTTTTCAGTTGCTCCACCAATCGGAGGTCGTCTCCATCACTTTTACCATCGATGGACGACCATTACCACCGACCTCTGGGTCCTCTCCATAATCAGAGAAGGATACTCTCTCCAGTTCGACCGAGTCCTCCCGGAACATCCTCCAAGAGAGTATCCTTTAAACTTGACCCAGACCGTTCTTCTTCTGCAGAAAGCCCAGGCCTTATTACAGCTCGGAGCTGTCGAGCCGGTCCCTGTGTCTCAGCAGAACAAAGGCTTTTACTCCCAGTACTTCCTTGTTCCGAAGAAGTTGGGCGATCTGCGACCCATTTTGGATCTCAGGGTGCTCAACAAGTTCCTGGTCAAAGAGAAGTTTCGCATGTTGACCCTGACATCCCTGTACCCCCTCCTCGAGCAGAATGACTGGTTATGCTCTCTGGATCTCAAGGAGGCCTACACTCACATTCCCATTCACCCGGCCTCCCGCCAATACCTCAGATTCAGGGTGGGAAATCTTCATCTTCAATACCGAGTGCTTCCTTTCGGCCTGACCTCGTCACCCAGAGTCTTCACCAAGGGCCTGGTAGTAGTGGCCGCAGCGCTCAGGAACCACGGCCTCCAGGTATTCCCCTACCTGGATGACTGGCTCATCAAGGATTCCACGTCCCAGGAAGTCGTCCTCACAACTCAAAAGACGATCTGGTTGCTGCAACACCTGGGGTTCGAGATAAACTTCCCGAAATCCAACCTACAACCTTCCCAGACTCTTCCTTTCATCGGAGCTGTTCTGGACACTACCCAACTCAGGGCGTTCCTCCCTCCTGAACGGCTGGAAGCTCTCCTCCATCTTTGCCACTTGGTGTCCTCTCGCCCGTCCATCTCGGCGAGACACATGAGGGTTCTCCTAGGCCACATGGCCTGTACAGTTCATGTGACTCCTTTTGCCAGATTTCACCTCAGGATTCCCCAGTGGACCCTGGCATCTCAGTGGACGCAGATATCCGACCCTCTGTCCAGACACATCCGGGTCACCCCTGCTCTGCAACAGTCTCTTCGCTGGTGGATGCTATCCTCCAATCTATCCAGAGGTTTGCTGTTCCAAACTCCCCCCCATCAGAAAGTCCTCACGACCGACTCATCCACTTATGCTTGGGGGGCTCATCTGGACGGTCTCCGCACTCAGGGTTATTGAACCAGCACAGACAGCCAGTGCCACATCAATCTCCTGAAACTCAGGGCGATTTTCCATGCTCTCAATGCCTTCCAGCACCTGCTTCAAGACAAGGTGGTCCTCATTCGCACGGACAACCAAGTCGCCATGTATTATATCAACAAGCAGGGGGGCACGGGATCGGCCTCCCTCTGCCAGGAAGTTCTGAAAGTTTGGGATTGGGCGATTCGCCACAACACCTTCCTCAAAGCTGTCTACATTCAAGGGGCGGACAATGCCTTGGCGGACAACTTGAGTCGCCTGCTGCAACCTCACAAGTGGACCCTCCATTCAACGCCCCTCCATCACATCTTTTCTCAGTGGGGGACACCTCAGATCAACCTCTTTGCAGCCCCCCACAACTTCAAACTGCCTCAGTTCTGCTCCAGGATCTACACTCCTCACCGCCTCGAGGCAGATGCTTTCCTTCTGGACTGGACGAACCTCTTTCTATATGCGTTTCCTCTCATTCAGAAGACTCTAGTCAAACTCAAGTCAGATCATGCCATCATGATTCTGATTGCTCCACGGTGGCCCAGACAACCTTGGTACTCCCTTCTACTTCAACTCAGCAGCAGGGAGCCCCTCCTTCTACCAGTGTTTCCATCACTGCTTACTCAGCATCAGGGATCTCTGCTCCATCCCAACCTGCAGTCTCTACACCTGACAGCTTGGTTCCTCTCAACGTAACCCCTCTACAGTTTTTTCAACCTGTGAGAGATGTCCTAGAAGCTTCCAGGAAGCCTGCTACTAGACAATGCTACCACCAAAAGTGGACTAGATTTTCTACTTGGTGTTTTTCTCATCAACACAAGCCACAACACTCCTCCTTGTCTTCAGTTTTGGATTACCTTTTGCATCTTTCTCATTCTGGCCTCAAGTCTACATCGATACGAGTCCATCTTAATGCAATTGCTGCTTTCCATCAGCCGCTCCAAGGGAAATCTCTCTCTGCCCATCCGGTGGTTTCCAGATTCATGAAAGGACTTTTCCATGTCAATCCTCCCCTCAAACCGCCTCCAGTGGTTTGGGACTTCAATGTTGTTCTTTCTCAGCTTATGAAACCTCCATTTGAACCTCTTCACAAGGCTCATCTGAAGTATCTTACTTGGAAAGTGGTGTTCCTTATTGGCATCACCTCTGCTCGTCGAGTTAGTGAGCTTCAAGCATTAGTTGCGGACCCACCTTTCACAGTATTCCACCATGACAAGGTGGTCCTTCGCACTCATCCGAAATTCCTCCCTAATGTGGTCTCGGAATTTCACCTGAATCAATCCATTGTTCTCCCTGTATTTTTTCCAAAGCCTCATTCTCATCCTGGAGAATCAGCTCTTCATACTCTGGACTGTAAACGTGCTTTGGCTTTCTACCTGGAACGCACCAAGCCACACAGAATGGCTCCCCAACTTTTCATCTCCTTTGACCCGAAGAAGTTGGGACGCCCCCTCTCTAAGCATACCATCTATAACTGGATGGCGGCTTGTATCTCCTTCTGCTATGCCCAGGCTGGATTACCCCTTCACAGTAAAGTCACAGCCCATAAGGTCAGAGCAATGGCAGCCTCTGTTGCCTTCCTCAGATCGACACCGATTGAGGAGATTTGTAAGGCTGCCACTTGGTCCTCGGTTCACACCTTCACCTCTCATTATTGTCTGGATACTTTCTCCAGGCGGGATGGACAGTTTGGCCAAACAGTATTACAAAATTTATTCTCCTAAGTTGCCAACTCTCCCACCATCCCTTTGTGGTTAGCTTGGAGGTCACCAATTAGTAAGAATACCTGCCTGCTTGTCCTTGGATAAAGCAATGTTACTTACCATAACAGTTGTTATCCAGGGACAGCAGGCAGCTATTCTCACCTCCCCTGGGTTGGCTTCTCTGCTAGCTATCTGAACTGAGGAGACGCGCCCTGGTCTGGACGGGAAGGCACTCGCGCGTGTGCGTTGCAGGCGACTCAAAACTTCGAGTTTCTTGAAGCAAAAATGCTTGTGAGGCGTCCGCATCGGAGCTCCGTTGGATCACGTCACGTCGAGGGACCCTCCATCCTGGCACCGAAGAGTAGCTTTTGTTGAAGCTGATGATTCTTCAAAGTACGCTTTTGAAGCGAAGCACAACGGGTGCAAGACGACGCCCTATGATCCGGACCCAAGCACTGGAGACACCAATTGTGTGGGTCGGTCAAAGAAATAGGGCGAGCACACCGCTGACACTTCTTAAAACCCGATTGAGGGGGCATGAAGGGAAAGACAGCCGCCGCAAAATCGAAAGTCGAGGCTTCGATTTTGCCAACAGGCCCCGCCGGGGTCGGTTGAAAAAACAAGTAAAAATAAAGATTTTTTTTTTTTTTTACTGTAAGTAAAAAGAATTGAAGAAAAAAAGGAGAAGTAAAAAACTTCGAAAAAACATGCGAGCGGGAAGGCAAGGAAAAAAGTTTCAACAGCCATTGAAAAAGACGTGACTTCTTAGCTTCGCAGAAACTAAGAAACTGGGACTGCGCGCTTCCGTCGGGCGGGAAGGCACTCGCGCATGCGCGGTGCGCCCTAGCTAGAACTTTCTAAGTTCTTAGAGTGCAATTACTCTAAAATTGTCCGTACTGGGGCTCCGTCGGTGCCGTCACCCATCTGTTAAGAATATGCTGCCTGTTTGTCCTGGAATAACTATAGTTTCCTTTTCCACCTCATTCTATCATCCCCCCACATCCTCACTTGTAGATCCAGCATCTTTTTCCCTTCTTTCTTGGTCACTTTCTCTCCCCACTACTTTCCCACTTTCTCTTCTCCCTCCTCCCTTACCAGAAGCGGCAGAGCAGGTCTTGACAAACCCCTCCCTCTCTCCCTCCGTTTCCAAAGCAGTAGAGCTAGTCCTGATAACCCCCCTCTCTCCCTCCCTTACCTAATGCTATAGCAGCAACCGGTGAGCAGAGAAAGCGCCAGTAAACAGGCAGCTTCTGGGTAGCCCCAGCAGGGCCTTTCCTCTGCCGCATTGGAAGTGACGCGGCAGAGGAAAGGCCCTTCCAGGGCTGGCCAGAAAAGCTGCCTGTTTACTGGTGCTTCCTCTGCTCACCAGCTACCGCTATAGCATTGAGTGAGGAATAGAAGAGTTTGTCAGGACTGGCTCTGCTGCTTCGGGAACGAAGGGAGGGAGAGGTTTGTCAGGACCAGCTCTACTGCTTTGGGAACTGAGGGAGGTATGGGGTTGTCAGCACTTGCTCTATTGCTTCGGGAACAGAGGGAGGGACAAGGTTGTCAGCACCGGCTCTACTGCTTTGGGAATGGAAGGAGGTTGGGTGTTGTCAGGACTGGCTACCTGCTGCTTCTAGGAACAGGACGAAATTTTTAGCAGCCGCGATGCTTCGGAAGTTAGAGGGAGAGAGACTTGTGGCTGCTGCTGATGCCTCTGGGACTGAAGGAAGGGAGGGAGGGTAAGTTATTGGGTCAGGAGCACCACTTTGGACTTTGTCTTAAGAGTGCGGGAGACAATTTTATTTTTTGGCCGGTAATTTTTTTGCCGGTTGGTTGAGTGTGTCAGTTAATTGAATGCTGGTGAGCTGAGATTCTATTGTACTGTAATACAAAACAGGAACCTCTATTTATTATTTGATATTAAATACAAACAAAATGGCTTCAGGGCTAGTAAAGAGTTGATTTTCTGTTTTCATAGCCCAGATATTATAAAATTTCACTTTAATACCTTAAACATGAGCTTTGCAGCTTCCAGGAAATAGTTAGCCTTACGATACAATTCAATGGCATCAAATACTTTATTTTTTTTCAATAAATGAGATGCATATTTAGACAGCAGGGATCCAATCTCTTTCATATTATGATTTTTAGCCAACTCAACAGCTTTATTCCACTGAAATAAAAAAAACAAAACACACTGACATCAATCAATGTCAAATATGTTTGCTGTCCACAATAAAAACTAGGAAATCAGAAACAGTTTTAGTGTTTAATATTTAACCCTCCCCCCTTTACAAAAGCATAGTGCGGTTTTTAGCGCCAGCCACAACGTTAACAGCTCCGATGCTCATAGAATTCCTATGAAGCAGTAACAGCTCTGATGCCCATAGGAAGTCTAAGTATGACAGTCACATTGTAACCTCTGATCTCAATGCACTATGTGGCTGATATAATCCAGTAGTATTAGAGCGATACCATGGTATCCTTCGATGAATCATATGAAAGATCAGAACACCTTAAATACAACTCAAAATTTAATAGGTAACTACTGTTAATAAAAGAATCACATGTTCAAACTTGTTGCACCAAAAATCAAATGTGCTGTTGCGGGTTCGGCACTTGTAATTTTGATATTCACGGTTTTCATCTCATTGACTCTGCCCCTCTCGTTGACTTTTATCTCGGCACCCCAGGATGATGTCAAGGGGCAATGACATCATCCTGGGGTGCCGAGAAAAAAGTTCAGTGCTTTTTTTCAGCATGGTTGGGTAAACACCAGTGTCTGAGAAGTATGTGTTTTGCTAGGGTGCCCAGAAAAAAGTTCAGCACTTTGCTTCAGTGTAATTAGGCTGACATGTACCGTATTTTCACGCAGATAACGCGCACCCGTGTAAAACGCGCACAAGGGTATAGCGCGCAGAAACCACGATTTTATGTACAAAAACTTTTGTATACCGCGCTCACGGGTATACCGCGCATGCAGCCCGACTGTCCTTTCGCCCGCCCCGACTCTCCTCTGGCCACCCCGACTCTCCTTGAAAGTCCTGTCCCCCCTTGAAGGTCTGCCTGTCCCCCTTGAAGGTCTGTCCCCATCCTGAAAGCCTGATGCCCCCCCTGACGTCCGATACATCCCCCCCCCCCCGGCAGGACCACTCGCACCCCCACCCCGAAGGACCGCCGACTCCCCGACAATATCGGGCCAGGAGGGAGCCCAAACCCTCCTGGCCACGGCGACCCCCTACCCCCACCCCACACTACATTACGGGCAGGAGGGATCCCAGGCCCTCCTGCCCTCGACGCAAACCCCCCTCCCTCCAACGACCGCCCCCCCCAAGAACCTCCGACCGCCCCCCCAGCCGACCCGCGACCCCCCTGGCCGACCCCCACGACACCCCCACCCCCCTTCCCCGTACCTTTGGTAGTTGGCCGGACAGACGGGAGCCAAACCCGCCTGTCCGGCAGGCAGCCAACGACGGAATGAGGCCGGATTGGCCCATCCGTCCCAAAGCTCCGCCTACTGGTGGGGCCTAAGGCGCGTGGGCCAATCAGAATAGGCCCTGGAGCCTTAGGTCCCACCTGGGGGCGCGGCCTGAGGCACATGGTCGGGTTGGGCCCATGTGCCTCAGGCCGCGCCCCCAGGTGGGACCTAAGGCTCCAGGGCCTATTCTGATTGGCCCACGCGCCTTAGGCCCCACCAGTAGGCAGAGCTTTGGGACGGATGGGCCAATCCGGCCTCATTCCGTCGTTGGCTGCCTGCCGGACAGGCGGGTTTGGCTCCCGTCTGTCCGGCCAACTACCAAAGGTACGGGGAAGGGGGGTGGGGGTGTCGTGGGGGTCGGCCAGGGGGGTCGCGGGTCGGCTGGGAGGGCGGTCGGAGGTTCTTGGGGGGGGGGCGGTCGTTGGAGGGGGGGGGGGTTTGCGTCGAGGGCAGGAGGGCCTGGGATCCCTCCTGCCCGTAATGTAGTGCGGGGTGGGGGTAGGGGGTCGCCGTGGCCAGGAGGGTTTGGGCTCCCTCCTGGCCCGATATTGTCGGGGAGTTGGGGAGTCGGCCGGGCAAGAGGGCTTGGGCTCCCTCTTGCTCCGATCGTGGATACGGGTGCGGGTGGGAGCGCGTGCGAGCGGTCGTTCGGGGTGGGGGTGCGAGCGGTCCTGCTGGGGGGGGGTGAATCGGGCGTCGGGCGGGGTGGGAACTATGTAAAAAAATTTTTGTATACCACGCTCACGCGTATAACGCGCGAGGGGTATGCGCGGTAGGTAAAAACGAGTATAACGCGCGCGTTATATGCGTGAAAATACGGTATATACTGGACATCTGGAGGATTCAACTGGACACTACAGACCTATATTCAGACCTATATTTTCCCATAGCCAGGCCCAGCCTGTGTACCTTGCTACAGCTGCAGCCTTTGCAATGCCAGCAATGATGTTCTTGTTTTCATTCCCTGCTGGGAGTCTATCTCTTCAAGGCCCTGCTGGACTCTTATCACTGCTATATGACTTCATATGCCAAACACCCTAAAAAGCCATAAACCATTTATAATGAGCAAGGAGCTCTGCTCATGTGGGTGTAACAAGATGAAAGAACTTGGTACCAAACCATGGACTCTCTGTCTCTGAACCAAGCTATGGGAACCAGATAGCTGGATTGTTGAAAGGCCATCTCTTTGCCAACTTTTCATCTTACAAGGACACCAACTCGAATATGCATAGAATTGTAAAACCTCTAATTAGTAGATGCAAGTCTCCGTGCTGAAAGATGAGAGTTCAGCAACAGTTCTCTGTTTCTGTAAGGCCCCCATTTTACTGGGGGGGGGGGGGGTGGAGGTGAGAGAGAGGCGTGGACGATAGGGAAGAGTTAGCTGTACATTATTTTTATGTACCAATAGGGAGTACATAACTAGAATTCGGGGATGGCCTTTTTTGGAACAAAGGAAGAATTTCTCTGTATAAAAAACACATGCATTCTAAGAAAAGCCAGAGAAAGATTCTCTTACTTATGCTACGGGGAACTGCTAGCCCCCTGCTAAGCATATGAGTGCAAATTCTTCTCTCCATTGTATATTCTGAACTGACAATACTTTATATATTTTTTTGTGCTATGCCTTGGCTGCTGAAATATTGTAACTTTTTATACTACCAATAAACAAATATTGTCTGTTTTGGAAGATACAATGCCGTCTTGTAGTTATTCCAATGAGGTCAGCAAAGCAGCCTTTTTATCTCATTGGTGACCCCGACGTGATCATGATTAACAGATTTATTTTTTAAGGTGCTCCGGTGAACTCCAAAGAGAAACGCGTTCAGGAGGCGTAAGTATTCCGCCTTGGTGCTGGACGGACGGTGTTCCTGGGTGAGGCAAATATATATATATTTCTAGTCACCCAGAGACCGTACGGAATTAACACTGTACAAATTGTAAGTATAACTTTTTACTTTAATTTTTATATATATTAGACGTCAGTTTTATAAATAGGGAAAGATAGAACAGTGTAGGGACGTGCGTGTTTTTTGTTTTCAAGAGATTATATATTTTGTATACAATAGGGAATTGAGCAGTTTAGTCTGCATCAGGATGTTACCTCTAGAGGTCATGCAAACGACCAATTCCAAATTAGCTACAAACATCTCCCACTTCCATGAAAAATGGATTAAAGTGACAGCTCCAGACTCTGGATCAGACTCTGAGTTTTCTGATTCAGCATCTGACGACCATGCAGCACAAACACACGTATATGCAGACCCTGTCCGAACCATGTTCCACTCAGCACTCTCTCCTATGGAGATAGTGCTCCAGAATGAGAGATCTCCCAAGTATGTATACGTTTGGGTATCTAATTTGGCAGATTGGAGAGAAGGACAGGCCCCGCAAATGATTCCCTACCCCCGAGAGGGGTCATTTGAAACTATCCATATGAATACTGCCCGACTGTGCATCAAGCAAGGCACAGGAGACCCCGGCTGGGATCTCAAATACATGAAAAAAGGCTTAAAGGTGTGGGAACAATATGAGCACATGTACAAGGGAGAAGCAGTTCAATTCCCAGGAACTGCTTTAGGACAAAGCGTGACTACACCCATGCCCATTATACAAGCCCCCCTTCTCATGAGCACAAAAGAAGGAGGGGGAGTGCAGCGCTCCTACATTCCTTGGAGCTTCACTGATTTTGTGGCAATTAAACAGCAGCTCCCGCCTTTGATGCAGGGAGCTGGCCCATGGATTAAAAAATTTGAGAAGCTAACAGCTCAATGGACCTTAGGGATAGGTGACGTCCGACACCTATTAGTCCAATTGGTAGGCAATACAGCAACTGATATCTTTTCAGATGCTGGCATTCCAGATTATACACCCGATGTCACATACTTTGACGTGGCCCCATTTAATACCAGCCGCCCGAGGGTCTGGAAAACCCTGCAGGACCGATACCCTGACATTAAAGATTTTTCAAAGTTAACCACTAAAAGCTACCCTCTGACAAATGACATTTATGCTCAGCCTTGTAGTCATGCGATCATGCGAGATCTGGCATACCAGATCTTAAAAAGCACGTTGCCAAAAAAGGTTCAGAGCAAGTTAGACAATGTTGTAGAAATAGAAGGAAAACATTTGAGTGAGATTGTTTCTCATGTCAATCAGTTTGTGAAACAATCAAAAGAAGAGGAAGCCAAAATAGAGAAAGAAATGGCACAGATGCAAAAGAAGGTTTTTGCTTTACAGATTGAAAAGGAGGAATCAGCGAAGACAGACAAACAAATACAACAGATTATCTAGGCTATCCAAGATAACATTAACACAACAGTAGAAAAGGCATTACAGCTTGCTCAAATTAAATGGACTAACAACTCCCGGCAACCCCCCTTCCGAGGAGGCCGTAGGGGGAGAGGTACCCCGTCTCAAATACCCAGATCTCAGATACAATGCTTTACGTGCCATAGATTTGGCCGTTATGCAAATGAATGTAGAAATCAAACCCTGCGAGGGAAAGCACAGTTACTTACCGTAACAGGTGTTATCCAGGGACAGCAGGCAGATATTCTTTACGCATGGGTGATGTCACCGACGGAGCCCCCGGTACGGACCTTTTTACTAGAAAGTTCTAGTTGGCCGCACCGCGCGTGCGCGAGTGCCTTCCCGCCCGACGGAGGAGTGCGTGGTCCCCAGTTAGTATAAGCCAGCTAAGAAGCCAACCCGGGGAGGTGGGTGGGACGTAAGAATATCTGCCTGCTGTCCCTGGATAACACCTGTTACGGTAAGTAACTGTGCTTTATCCCAGGACAAGCAGGCAGCATATTCTTTACGCATGGGTGACCTCCAAGCTAACAAAGAGGGAGGAGGGATGGTTGGCCATTAGGAAAATAAATTCTGAAGTACAGATTGGCCGAAGTGCCCATCCCGTCTGGAGAAAGCATCCAGACAGTAGTGAGTAGTGAATGTGTGAACTGAGGACCAGGTGGCCGCCTTGCAGATTTCCTCTATGGGTGTGGAACGGAGGAAAGCAACAGAAGCGGCCATAGCTCTCACCCTGTGGGCCGTGACAGCACCGTCCAGTGACAGACCGGCCCGAGCATAACAGAACGCGATGCAAGCTGCAAGCCAGTTGGATAGCGTCCGTTTAGAGACCGGTCGACCCAAACGATTCGGGTCGAAGGTCAGGAAGAGCTGAGGGGACAAGCGGTGAGCCCTTGTACGATCAAGATAGTAAGCCAGGGCACACTTGCAATCAAGACTGTGCAATGCCTGTTCCCCGGGATGTGAATGAGGTTTCGGGAAGAAAACAGGCAACACAATGGACTGGTTGAGGTGGAAAGCTGAGACCACCTTGGGGAGGAACTTTGGATGGGTGCGCAGAACCACCTTGTCATGATGAAAAATAGTGAACGGTGGATCGGCAACTAGTGCATGAAGCTCACTAACCCTCCTGGCAGAGGTGATGGCAATGAGGAAAAGCACCTTCCATGTCAGAAATTTGAGTGAAGTTGTGGCAAGTGGCTCAAAAGGAGGTTTCATGAGGGCAGACAACACCACATTCAGGTCCCAGACGACCGGAGGAGGCTTCAGAGGTGGTTTGATGTTGAAGAGGCCCCTCATGAATCGGGAAACCAGAGGGTGAGCCGTGAGAGGTTTTCCGAGGACAGGCTCATGAAATGCCGTGATGGCACTGAGATGGACTCTGATTGATGTAGACTTGAGGCCTGCGTTGGACAGGGAGAGCAAGTAGTCCAGAACAGTTTCCACCGCTAAAGAGGTGGGATTGTGATGATGACGGAGGCACCAAGAGGAGAACCTGGTCCACTTCTGATGGTAACATTGGAGAGTGGCCGGTTTCCTGGAGGCGTCCAAAATGAGACGGACAGGCTGAGATAGATTTCCTGGAGAGGTCAGCCCGAGAGAAACCAAGCTGTCAGGTGGAGCGAAGACAGATTGGGATGTAGGAGAGACTGATGCTGCTGTGTAAGTAGAGTAGGAAACACAGGTAGAGGAATGGGCTCCCTGGAGCTGAGTTGAAGCAGGAGGGAGAACCAGTGTTGACGAGGCCACCGGGGAGCTATGAGGATCATGGTGGCTCCGTCCCTGCGGAGTTTGGATAAAGTCCGCAACATCAGAGGTAGAGGAGGAAAGGCATAGAGGAACCGATCCGTCCAATCGAGAAGGAATGCATCCGGGGCCAGACGGTGAGGAGAGAAGAGTCTGGAGCAGAACTGGGGCAGCTGATGGTTGTGAGGGGCTGCAAATAGGTCCACTTGCGGAGTGCCCCAGCGAGCAAAAATGGAGAGGAGCGTGGGAGGATCCAAAGTCCACTCGTGAGGTTGCAGGATGCGACTGAGATTGTCGGCCAGGGAGTTCTGTTCGCCCTGGATATAGACAGCCTTGAGGAAGAGACTGCGGGCCGTGGCCCAGGTCCAAATGCGAAGAGCCTCCTGACAAAGGAGGCGAGATCCGGTGCCGCCCTGTTTGTTTATGTAGTACATGGCGACTTGGTTGTCCGTGCACAGGAGCAGAACCTGAGGACAAAGAAGGTGCTGGAAGGCCTTGAGAGCGTAGAACATGGCTCGTAGTTCTAGGAAATTGATGTGATGTAGACGCTCCTGTGGGGTCCAAAGACCTTGGGTGCGTAGGTCTCCCAGGTGAGCTCCCCATGCATAAGGGGAGGCATCCGTGGTGATGATCATGGAATGCGGGGGCAGATGAAAAAGAAGGCCCCTGGAAAGATTTGAGGAGTTCAACCACCATTGTAGAGATCGCTGAAGAGACGATGTCACAGAGATGGGATGAGAAAGAAGGTTCGAGGTCTGTGACCACTGGTTGGCCAGAGTCCATTGAGGTGTCCTGAGGTGGAGTCGTGCCAGGGGAAGCACATGCACCGTCGAGGCCATGTGGCCCAGGAGGACCATCATCTGTCTGGCAGGAATGGAGTAATGAAGGAGCACCTGACGACACAGGCGGAGCAGATTCCGCTGACGGTCGGAGGGGAGAAACGCCCTCATTAGTGTGGTGTCGAGAACTGCTCCAATGAATTGAAGGCGCTGTGTGGGAAACAGGTGCGACTTGGGGTAGTTGATCTCGAACCCCAGAAGATGGAGGAGAGAGATGGTATGATGAGTGGCTTGTAGCACAAGCGGAGACGTAGGTGCTTTCACCAACCAATCGTCCAAGTAGGGAAACACCTGAAGGTTGTGAGACCTGAGGAAGGCCGCCGCCACAATGAGGCATTTGGTGAACACCCTGGGTGATGAAGCGAGGCCAAAAGGTAGCACTTTGTACTGATAATGGCGATGGTGCACCTGGAATTGGAGGTAGCGCCGTGAAGTTGGATTGATTGGGATGTGAGTGTAGGCCTCTTTGAGGTCCAGGGAACATAGCCAGTCGTTCTGAGAGAGATGAGGGTAAAGCGTGGCAAGGGAGAGCATTCTGAACTTCTCCTTGACTAGACACTTGTTGAGGTCCCTGAGATCGAGAATGGGACGTAGGTCTCCTGTCTTCTTTGGAACTAGAAAGTAACGGGAGTAGAATCCCCGGCCTCTTTGTTCCGGAGGTACTTCTTCGATGGCATTGAGAAGAAGGAGGGATTGGACCTCCCTCAGAAGGAGGGGGGTTTGAGTTGAAAGAGAAGCAGACTCTACGGGAGGATTGTCTGGTGGAAGAGTCTGGAAGTTGAGAGAGTAGCCGTGGCGGATGATGTTGAGGACCCACTGGTCCGATGTGATGACCTCCCAACGGCTGATGAAAATGTGTAGCCTGCCTCCGATTGGCTGAGGAAGAGGCAATGAGGGTGGAAGACTGGCTAAGCCCTGGAGAGAGAAGTCAAAAGGGCTGAGAAAGTTTGGCAGGAGGAAGAGGCTTGGCAGGTTGATTAGACTGTGCACGAGCCTGGGTGTGTTGGTGTTGGCGGGCCCGCCTAGGTTGCTGCGAAGGTGGGTTGAGCGGCCTAGCGGAGAACCTGCGCTGATAAGAAGTCTGCGGTCGGTAAGGACGAGCAGGAGGCGCCTTCTTTTTTGGTTTAATGAGAGTATCCCATCTGGTCTCATGGGCGGAGAGTTTCTGTGTGGTGGTATCCAGGGACTCTCCGAATAATTCGTCTCCCAGACATGGGGCGTTGGCTAGTCTGTCCTGATGGTTGACGTCCAGATCAGAGACCCTGAGCCAGGCCAGGCGGCGCATAGCCACAGCGATGGCAGATGCACGGGAGGTGAGCTCAAAAGAGTCATAGATAGAGCGCACCATAAATTTTCTCAGTTGAAGCAGGCTGGAGATGTGCTGCTGGAATAGTGGAACCTTGTGCTCCGGCATGTACTTTTGCATGGCGGAGAGTTGCATTACCAGATGTTTCAGGTAGAAAGAAAAATGGAAAGAGTAGTTGTTTGCCCTGTTGGCAAGCATGGCATTCTGGTAGAGCCGCTTGCCAAACTTGTCCATAGTTTTGCCCTCTCTGCCAGGAGGGGTGGAGGCATAAACACTAGAGCCCTGAGTCTTTTTTAAAGTGGACTCTACCAGGAGAGACTCATGGGGCAGCTGGGGTTTATCAAATCCCGGGATTGGAATAACCCTGTAAAGGCTATCCAGTTTACGGGGCGCCCCAGGGACAGTCAGTGGATTCTCCCAATTTTTATAAAAAGTTTCCCGTAGGATGTCATGCACGGGCAACTTTAGGAACTCTTTAGGGGGTTGATCGAAATCTAATGCCTCCAGGAAAGCCTGTGACTTCTTAGAGTCAGATTCCAGAGGCAAGGATAAGGCCCCCGATAACTCCCTGAGAAATTTAGAAAAGGAAGATTGCTCAGGTTTAGATGTGGTATCGGGGGCCGAAGGCTCTTCGTCCGACGACGATGCATCCTCCTTGGTACCGAGGGGGGATTCTTCCCAGAGGTCCGGGTCTCTGACATCGGTGTGCGTGTGTCGAGAGACTGGAGTGGAAGGCTCGGTATGGTGAGTTTTAGACCGAGACTTGCCTGAGCGTACCGAGACGGTACCGGGGGATGAAGACCTGTGTCTGTCTCGGTCCCGGGAAGAACGGTGCCGGTCAGGTTCGCGGGAAGACCGGTGTTCCGTTCGGTCCCGAGGAGGATCGGTCGTCGTCAAGGCGACAGCCTCGGCATGGGCCTGGAGATGTGGCGCCGAGAGAATGGGCATGGAGGAGTCCATAGGTACCGATGGCGTGGATACCTGTTGGACGGTGCGGGGCTCGGGCCGGTCTGGTACCGAAAGTAGCGGTGCCAGGATAGAGGGCAAGAGCTGTTTAAGTTGCTGTTGGAGTTGTTCCTGCAACTTATCCTGGAGGATGGCCGCAATGCGGTCATCCAGGGGTGGCACCGGAACCACTTTTTTCTGCTTTGGTTCCATGGGTGCCGCTCTACGCTCCGGCGATGAGGAGGCCGATGACGAGGCACTCACCGATATCGGAGCGGAGCGCTTTTTGGTTCGGCGTGGAGCCGAAAGAGCTGGTGTCGCCACCGAGGTGGGAGGGCGCTCAAGGGTGGAAGGCTTCTTAGCCGGCTTACCTGGCGCCGGTGGCGCCGATGTAGTTTCAGGCGGTGTCGAAGTGGTCGGTGCCGATTTCGACGGTGCCGCAGTTGAAGAAGTCGAGTCCATAGTCGGGCCGGTGCCGAACAGTAGACTTTGCTGGATTTGACGATTCTTCAAAGTGCGTTTTTTAAGAGTGGCACAGCGGGTGCAGGAGTCCGCCCGATGCTCAGGTCCCAAGCACTGTAAACACCAATTGTGTGGGTCAGTGAGGGAGATCGGGCGTGCACACCGCTGGCACTTCTTAAAACCGGGCTGCGGGGGCATGAATGGAAACACGGCCTCCGCAAAATCAAACCCCGAGGCCTGGATCGTGACAACAGGCCCCGCCGGGGCAAGAACGAAAAACGAAGTCAAAAGAAAATATTTTTTTTTTTTTTTTTTTTAAATGAAAGAAAAAAGCACCCGAAGGTGAATAAAAATGAAAAAGAACGCGAGCGGGAAGGCAAAAAGAGGATTTCAATCGGAGTTGAAAAACGCACGTCTTCTTCGCTCCGCGGAAACGAAGAAACTGGGGACCACGCACTCCTCCGTCGGGCGGGAAGGCACTCGCGCACGCGCGGTGCGGCCAACTATAACTTTCTAGTAAAAAGGTCCGTACCGGGGGCTCCGTCGGTGACGTCACCCATGCGTAAAGAATATGCTGCCTGCTTGTCCTGGGATAAAGGCAGGTACAGGGGAGGCAGAGGCAATCCTCGGCCCCCTGGCAACCCTTATAATCACGGAGGGCAAATGAATCAGGACCATGCTCCTGCTTTCCCTTATCCTGCTGGAGTCCCGCACCAGTGGGAGGGCCCTGAGGATGGGAATGCATATACCCAATGACGGTCTCAATATGTTTGCAAAAAGAAAAGATTTATTTTGGTATGTGTGTGTTCTTTTTCTCAATAGATAGAAGCTTTCCCTTGCTCCTCTGAGTCAGCGGCTGCTGCTGCAGAGATGCTTTGCCGTGAGCTCTTTAGTAGACATGGTGTGCCTGAATTTCTGTACTCAGACAATGGCACCCATTTCCGTAATGACCTCTTGGCTGAGGTCTGTGCCCGGCTGAGCTTTGCACAAAACTTTGTAACTATTTACCATCCGCAAAGTAACGGGTACGCAGAAAAGACCCATGATCTTCTCAAAAGTGGCGTAAGCTTATGCCCTCTGCTTGCTCTAATTGGCTAGCATACCTGCCTGCTGCACTGTATGCTGTCCGGAACAGGACATTTAAATTGGACATTTAAATTGGACATTTGTATATATACTGTATGTATATATATACAGTGGTGCCTCGCATAACGGACGCCTCGCACAGCGAACGCTGCGCACAACGAACTTTATGTCTTGATTCGTACAACGAACTTCGTTTCACACAACGAAGTCGCCCGAGCTGCATCCTTCCGCGCAGGCACTGCGCTTAACTGCCCTCTCTCCGCCTGGCTCCCTCTTGCCCCCCCGACTCCCCGACACGATCGGGGCAAGAGGGAGCTCAAGCCCTCTTGCCCCCCCGACTCCCCGACACGATCGGGGCAAGAGGGAGCCCAAGCCCTCTTGCCCCCCCGACTCCCCGACACGATCGGGGCAAGAGGGAGCTCAAGCCCTCTTGCCCCCCCGACTCCCCGACACGATCGGGGCAAGAGGGAGCCCAAGCCCTCTTGCCCCCCCGACTCCCCGACACGATCGGGCCAGGAGGGAGCCCAAGTCCTCCTGGCCACGGCGACCCCCTCACCCCACCCTGCACTACATTACGGGCAGGAGGGATCCCAGGCCCTCCTGCCCTCGACGCAAACCCCCCTCCCCCCAACGACCGCCCCCCCAAGAACCTCCGACCGCCCCCCAGCCGACCCGCGACCCCCCTGGCCGACCCCCACGACACCCCCAACCCCCTTCCCCGTACCTTTCTGTAGTTGGCCGGACAGACAGGAGCCAAACCCGCCTGTCCGGCAGGCAGCCAACGACGGAATGAGGCCGGATTGGCCCATCCGTCCCAAAGCTCCGCCTACTGGTGGGGCCTAAGGCGCCTGGGCCAATCAGAATAGGCCCGGGAGCCTTAGGTCCCTCCTGGGGGCGGGGCCTGAGGCACATGGGCCCAACCCGACCATGTGCCTCAGGCCCTGCCCCCAGGAGGGACCTAAGGCTCCCGGGCCTATTCTGATTGGCCCAGGCGCCTTAGGCCCCACCAGTAGGCGGAGCTTTGGGACGGATGGGCCAATCCGGCCTCATTCCGTCGTTGGCTGCCTGCCGGACAGGCGGGTTTGGCTCCCGTCTGTCCGGCCAACTACAGAAATGTACGGGGAAGGGGGTTGGGGGTGTCGTGGGGGTCGGCCAGGGGGGTCGCGGGTCGGCTGGGGGGGCGGTCGGAGGTTCTTGGGGGGGGGCGGTCGTTGGGGGGAGGGGGGGTTTGCGTCGAGGGCAGGAGGGCCTGGGATCCCTCCTGCCCGTAATGTAGTGCAGGGTGGGGTTAGGGGGTCGCCGTGGCCAGGAGGACTTGGGCTCCCTCCTGGCCCGATATTGTCGGGGGGTTGGGGGATCGGCGGGGCAAGAGGGCTTGGGCTCCCTCTTGCCCCGATCGTGTCGGGGAGTCGGGGGGGCAAGAGGGCTTGGGCTCCCTCTTGCCCCGATCGTGTCGGGGAGTCGGGGGGGCAAGAGGGCTTGGGCTCCCTCTTGCCCCGATCGTGTCGGGGAGTCGGGGGGGGCAAGAGGGCTTGGGCTCCCTCTTGCCCCGATCGTGTCGGGGAGTCGGGGGGGGGGGCAAGAGGGCTTGGGCTCCCTCTTGCCCCGATCGTGTCGGGGAGTCGGGGGGGCAAGAGGGCTTGGGCTCCCTCTTGCCCCGATCGTGTCGGGGAGTCGGGGGGCAAGAGGGCTTGGGCTCCCTCTTGCCCCGATCGTGTCGGGGAGTCGGGGGGGCAAGAGGGCTTGAGCTCCCTCTTGCCCCGATCGTGTCGGGGGTGCCAGGGACCACACGGAGTCACCCACCGTACCACCCGATTCGGGTAAGCGCAGGTATCGGTGGGTGGCTTATTTGCGGGGGGGGTGCCTTATTTTACATTTTTTTCTAAAAAGGGGGGGCTGTCTTATTTGATGGCCCTGCCTTATCATCGGGGAAACACGGTAGAAAAAAAAAAAAAAATGAACAGTTAAGTCCCAGTTTTTGCCGCTGAGACTCTGCCCTCTCTCACTGTAAAATTAGACTCTACTTAGTCCGTCTTTAAATTTAAAAAATGTGTGTTGTTTTAAAAAACAATTATGTTTTTAGATGTATCTAAATAAAAATAATAACCAAAAATTTATCTTTTTTTATGTCATCTTAGCATATTTTATGCTGCAGAACGAATTATTTTTTTTTACATGTATTCTTATGGGAAAACGCGTTTCACATAACGAACGTTTCGCATAACAAACTTGCTCCTGGAACCAATTAAGTTCGTTGTGTGAGGCACCACTGTATATATATATATATATATATATATTAGGGGAACGAATAGGGTTGAGTCAAGATCTGGATTTTTTTTTTTCTCTCTTTCTGTGCACCCTGCAATTGTGTGTGTATGAGACATGCCAGGGGCACATGGGTCTAGTCATATGGGTCTAGACATAATAAGGAAAGTGTTTTCTTTCTTTCTTTTCTTTGTTTTGTTTTAGGATATCTTTTGACTTTAGGAGACATTATAATTCGTTTATACCGCTGTGGGTATCTGACGTTTTCTAGCATCAGTTTCTGATGATGGACCTTTCTGCGTTGGTTATATGAAATTTGTACCCCGTAATGTGTATTTGTCTTTAGATTATATTTTGATGTGACAGGAACAACAAACACTAGTGTTTGGATTTCGGCTTTGCAATGTATTTTGCCTACAATAAATAAACTAAGGTATGCTCATTAGTTCTGAATTGGTTCAGGCTTTTACACAGCCATGCTTGGACTGAATTAACTCTCCTCATCTTATGGTTTAGCACCATTTAGATAAATTCAAAGCACCAAAACAACCACCCAAACATTTTCCCTTTGCCCTCTCCTTGTTTCTTATTTGTTTAATTCTGGGTTTGTAGAGGTTGTTTTTTTTTTGTAATTTTGTAATTCCTTCTTGTTTTCTTCACCTTATTTTTATTGTTGTCCGAGGCTTAGTATTTGGAATTTAATCAACTTTTTGTCATACTTGTCCAATTAATAAAACAAAAGCTCTGGGGACACCTGACAAGACACAGAGAACGAGAAATTGGTGATATTGAGAAATTACCCAGGGAGATGGAAAAAGCATTTAGGTTGGAAACCTGGGAAAGGTTGGTAAAGCAAGACAGCATGATTGTTGCCGTAAGTTGCAGACAGGATAGGGTAAGTTGATAAACAGGGTACAATGCATGTGGATCAAGACAGAATTAAGAATGTGAGTTTCGCAATGATGAAGGACTGTGATTTTAGCCATATAATTTTGTCAAGCTTGAAGGAACTAATGTTTGATACTGAGTGCAGTGGATTTGTTACAGGAAGTGAGTAATTTAAAGAGAATTGAGCCAGATAAGTTCTCGCGTAAAAGTGTGTCTGCTGGTAATAACAAAGTAAAACCCAAACAAACAAAAAGTGACCATTTGTCAGACATGTGGGGTTTGTGTTGGGCACATCCCAGCTTTTGTATCCCAGTGTTGGAAGATTTAAAGTACTTGACTACCAATGATAGCGGTTAAGTATCCATATTTTTCTGACCATCGAAATATTTGGATTGTGATTCATTCTTGTGTGCTTACTGTCTCCTTTGCTTTCCCGTTTTGTGTCTTTCTCCTGGTGTTCTTTATGAATTCTTTCTTCCCATGCACGTTTGTATAACGTGCTATTCTCACTCAGCTTCTACATACCATTGGAAACAGAAATTCCTTTACAATATACTTGGTAGTTCAAACTCCTGAGGAAGTGGGTAGTTATTTTGTATGGCAGTGCAGACTACAGTAGCTAATTGTCTATCACCATTCATTCTCTTGATCACCCTGCTTCTATTGTCTTTGATGTCTGCTCTCTCACTGCTGCTCTTGACTATTCCAGAGCTGATTTTGGACTTAAAAGTGCCCAGTATGACAGACGTGGCTGTGGTAGCCTGTCTTGGCAACGTGCCTATTCCTATGATGGAAAATATATGTGCCCTGCCCGTGCTGCTATGACTTCCTGCTTTTCTTGGGCTGATGTAGTTCATGACACCTGGAAACCAGCCAAGTTTACTGGCTTTCCTGGTATGTTCCTTCGCAAGTTACCAGCCCCTTCCCTTGTAAGGTGGACACCTGCAACCCTGCCATTCTCACTATCCAGACTCCTCGTATGTTCCTCACTCCCTATCGCTATGGCCTTTACATTGCTGGGTCTGGCGGTGACCCAGCTGCTCGCATTGAGGTACGTGTCACCACTACTGGAGCTCGTACCTCCTCCCATCAGGTTTTCCATACTGTTTTTGAAGAACTAGAGCACAAGTTTAAACCCAGCCATGTTGCCCGTAACTTGTTTCTCCATTTTGCTGAAACTATTGCCTCCTTTCCTAATGTTTCTAATTGCTTTGTGTGTGGGGGCACCAATATGGGTGAACAATGGCCTTGGGAAGCTAAGGCATTGTCCCTGTTTCCCTCTTCTTCTGCAGTAACCTTTAATTTCTCTGCTACTTCCCCTGCTGATTGGGTATTGCGTAATGGTATTGTTTTCAATGTATGTATCTGGCGCCCCCCCCACCACCCTGTCCTCTTGGACTACCTGGCCTGCTCATGCCTCTTCCTTTACGGAGGCGTTCTCTCTACTTTTATCCTCTGTCCAATATGCTACCTTGTCTACCTCTCCTAGGTCCTCTCTTTGGTCTGCCCCTGATGGTCTGTATTGGATTTGTGGTCATATGGCCCGTCGAGTCCTCCCTGTCTCTTGGACTGGTGCCTGTGGCCTGGGTACCATCCGACCCAGTTTCTTTCTTATTCCCCTTACTGTGGGTGAGCAGTTGGGTGTCCCTGTTTTTGCTCCCCGTGCTCGCCGCTCTCTTCCTATTGGTGATTGGAGTGATCCTGAATGGCCTCCTGAGCGTATTATCCATTATTATGGCCCTGCCACCTGGGCGGAGGATGGGTCATGGGGCTACCGCACTCCTATTTACATGCTTAACAGAATTATTCGCCTTCTGGCTGTTGTTGAAATCATAACCATTGAAACTTCTTTGGCTTTAAACCTCCTTGCTCAGCAAAGCACTAAGATGCGCACTGCTATCTATCAGACCCCCTTGCCCTCGATTACCTCCTTGCTGCGGAGGGTGGGGTATGTGGTAAGTTTAAACTTTCTAACTGTTGCCTTGAGATTGATGACACTGGCTAGGTAATTGAAGAGCTCACTGATCGCTCACTCCTCAGAGTGTAGCGGGACCCAGGTGTCAGACAAGGGTTCCGGTTCTGCCTGCAGGGAACATGGCTCAGTGTCCTCAGGGGTGGTGTCCCGTTAAAATGTCTCTTCTTTGTTTTCGCAGTCATACATACGGAGCTGTTCAGGACCTGTTACAATGAGCCTTTTTCTAACCCAGAGAAGGAGGACACTGTTATGCTTTCAGTAACCTTGAACTGACCTTGCACTTAACATTTAACTTGTTTCTTTTTTCCCTTTGAATTGACATTGCCATACTTCAGAATACCTCTCTATTTCTCATTGTACACTGTATTTTCCTTTACCTAGTAAGTTTTGCTTATTTTTCCAGATTGAAGCACTCCCTAGCAGTTGCGTCCCTGTCTGCCTTATGAATGAACTAGGCAAGGCTCCGAGTCAGCGTGATCACATTCTTACGTTTTCTCTTTCAGAAGTTCCAGTAACCATTTAGATGTTTTTTCTGATTATGTGATTATTATGCCATGTGTTATATCGCACTTTACTTTGCCACTGTGTGCACATATTTATGATTCGTGCTATGATGGATGTTTGTTTTTGTCTAACTGTGCATTTCTCTGCAGATCTAAGTTCAGCTCTGAATCTTTGACTGATGGAAGAAAAGTTCCACGCCTGTACCTTTGTGTTTTCTATGTTTGTGCCCTGTAATCTTTGTGTTGTCTATCTGTTTGGTTTGTGGGGTACCCCGGGGAAACCGACTATCCATTGGCCATTTTGGGAGATTTCTTCCCTTTTTTCTATCTAAATTGCCTTTTTACAATACATTTTTATTTTTTCTCTTTCATGGCCTGAGCGCTGCTCCGTTAGGGGTTCTCTTGTTTAGAGAACGGTTCTGTGGACTTATTGGTATTTTTCTGTGCACTCTATTGAGTTTACACCATGTAACATGTCCTCTTCTGCATATTGTGTACTTGAATCTTGTATCTTTCTTGCTGTACTTATGACCAGTAAATGTATTATTTTTGTCCCTTGTTGACGCCCTCAGTAGGGGCAACCTGTTCTCTCTCTTTCTTTTCTTTGACTCTCTTCACTGGATTTCGGCTGCTGGATGATGATACCTGGACTTCTTTCAAGATGGTGTATGTGCAGACCCCTTTCATTCCGAGTGTGCACCGTACCGGTTTAAAGTGACTGCGTGTCTCCCATGTTTTGTTTATGGACTTTATCTTTTCTTCAGTATTGACTCAGGACTTATTTCTGTGAAGGACTGCTTGTTTTATTCTGTATATTCCTTTTAAGTGACATTATAATTTTTCTGCTGTGATGCCTAGGCTAGGTTATGGACCTGTCAAGTTTGTCCATTTTTGTTTTTATTATTTACTACCATGTCATTCGTTTCTTTTAATGCTTTATTTATATTTTGTTAGCTTGCCTCTTATACTACCACCTGAACAGAAACACATATGTCCTGTATGTATTTCTTGCTTTCATATCTTCCTATGGTCTGGTTCTCATATTTTTGATGACTCTCACTGCTGTTCTTTACTTAGCAATGACTACTGTCTTAACTGCTGTGGAATCCTGCTTTTGCCCACTGTTGTTTTTATTGTTCCCCTATTAGCCTGTTGTTCCTCCATCCTCTGGTTCTGGCATGTACTGCTGTTCAGTTTAGCTAGATAGTTGGGAGGGCTGCCCCTCCTCCACGCCTCTGTTTCTTCCTCTCTCTCTGCTACCTTTTGAGTGGCGGGTTTCGCCGTGCCATCCTTCAACCCGCCAAGAGGGGACTGACATGTATATACTGGACATCTGGAGGATTCAACTGGACACTACAGACCTATATTTTCCCATAGCCAGGCCCAGCCTGTGTACCTTGCTACAGCTGCAGCCTTTGCAATGCCAGCAATGATGTTCTTGTTTTCATTCCCTGCTGGGAGTCTATCTCTTCAAGGCCCTGCTGGACTCTTATCACTGCTGTATGACTTCATATGCCAAACACCCTAAAAAGTCATAAACCATTTATAATGAGCAAGGAGCTCTGCTCATGTGGGTGTAACAAGATGAAAGAACTTGGTACCAAACCATGGACTCTCTGTCTCTGAACCAAGCTATGGGAACCAGACAGCTGGATTGTTGAAAGGCCATCTCTTTGCCAACTTTTCATCTTACTAGGACACCAACTCGAATATGCATAGAATTGTAAAACCTCTAATTAGTAGATGCAAGTCTCCGTGCTGAAAGATGAGAGTTCAGCAACAGTTCTCTGTTTCTGTAAGGCCCCCCTTTTACTGGGGGGGGGGGGGTGGAGGTGAGAGAGAGGCGTGGACGATAGGGAAGAATTAGCTGTACATTATTTTTATGTACCAATAGGGAAGTACATAACTAGAATTCGGGGATGGCCTTTTTTGGAACAAAGGAAGAATTTCTCTGTATAAAAAACACATGCATTCTAAGAAAAGCCAGGGAAAGATTCTCTTACTTATGCTACGGGGAACTGCTAGCCCCATGCTAAGCATATGAGTGCAAATTCTTCTCTCCATTGTATATTCTGAACTGACAATACTTTATATATTTTTTTGTGCTATGCCTTGGCTGCTGTAATATTGTAACTTTTTATACTACCAATAAACAAATATTGTCTGTTTTGGAAGATACAATGCCGTCTTGTAGTTATTCCAATGAGGTCAGCAAAGCAGCCTTTTTATCTCAAGGCAAAAAGCAGTGCCAGTGAAGTGTGTGTTTTGAAAGCAAAAAGTTACTTGCGATTTTTAGGTATCACGGGCTGGCTTTGTCACTAACCTCCGTGAATATAGAGAAATGTACTTGCTCGGGACCCAAGCACTGACACACCAATTATGTGGATCAATGGCTGAAATGGTCCAATTGATCAGAGTGCATTGTTTAAAGCCGCTTGGAGCCCTTGACAATGAGGGAAACTCAGTCAATGCGAGATCGAAAGTTTTACACTCCTGGCCTGAAAACAGGCTGAAAGGAGCCCAAAGACGCCAAATAAAAATATGGATAAAAATAAAAATGTTTTAATCCGAACGACAAAGAACAAAATAAAAAAGTAAAATAATGAAGAAAAATACGTATAAACGGGAAGGCACTTGGAGAGACTCCAAGAAAACAACCTTTTAGCTCTGTAGAAAATTAAGGGCGGATGGTTCTGTGAGCTGATGTTGGGCAGGAAGGCACCGGTGCAGGCATAGTACGGGCAGTCTAGAGAAAATTTTTTTAGAGTTATAGTACATTTTAACACTGTCTATCTGGGCTCCATGCATGACGTAATCCACGTGAGAATATGCTGCCTGCTTGTCCTGGGATAAAAGCTTCATATATATCATATATATGAATTCAAGGGCGAAGTACTGTCCAGGTTGCCCAGAGGGATCTGGAAGGTCCTCCTGTGGTACCTGCTGAGGTTAGTCCACTGGCACACGGTTGCGTTTTGCTGGGGACACGAAGTCTCCATTTTCCAGTTCCAGCCAAAATTTATGGCCCAAAAAATGTTCCATATGTGCTCCAATCCCCCCGAGGCATGAGAATTGGTGAAGCCCAAGGCTCTTGCCCCCTTATGAACTGCACCGCACATAAAGCAATGACCTCCCTCAGACAGACATCCACCACAAATCTGGCATGAATCCAAAGCATTTCCACCTGAGGAATCTATCTATGTCTTTTTTAATCAAAATGAGGAGTTTTGAGGCAGATAGAGGCTTTTTAAATCAAATCAGGAAATCCAAGATGGCCACAGCAATAGTGATTTTAGCACTTAAAACAGCCCATGGAGGCAAAAATGAAACACCCAAAATTCATGGAAGGGGTTTTAGGAGGTGGGGGACCCTATCCCTAGACTCAAAAACCTTTAAAATGAACTTTTAAGGACCCCTTCTCCCAATTTTCCCTTAGGCTTTAACATCCTTACTCACTGTGCCATTCTGGATGCTGGGAGCTGCTAACAGAGAACCTCTAGTCAGAGGTATAAGATTTCTGCTTCAGACAAGCTTGACAAAGAAAAACTGGCTTGTTTCTTTGGATTGTTAACAAGCTAATAGGGTTACCGGATGTTAAATAATAAAAAAATAGCCATCATGTACCTACCATTTAATAAATCAATTTAATTATTTAAATTTTTTTTCCTATCTTACCCTTATTAAAGAAAAAATTCCTTAATATCTTAGGTAGTATACTAGGAGGAAGGTATATCATATATTGATGGTTCTCAGTGCAAAGGACCTCACATAACATATGTCATCCCAAGTCCACATTCTGTTTTCAATGCATAATCATCTATACCATATCCTCCATCCCTTCCCTTAATCATTGAAGACTCACTATTTATTATTAATAATTTTTATAAAGCTTTTATTTTATTATTTATGTATCTCTTTTTTTTAAATTCTTTATTCATTTTCAATCTTACATCAAGTGTACAAACAGTGAAACAATACAATTAAACACATCACTTGACAATCTTTCTAATTTATCTTACAATACATAAAATTACCACCCTCCCCTCCTATCATTTCTCTATCTCTAAATTAATATGGCTATATAAAAAGAAAAACGGAATTAATATACTACTTTCAATAAATCTTCATTTCATTAATGGAAAACAACCAATGCTGTGTCATAGTTTTGAAGAAGTGCAATTTCATTAAAAAGCTGCCTTATAGAGGACCTTGTAGCTCAATAATGTCAGCAACACTTATCTTATATAGCCTGCTGCTAGTCCAATGTTGGTTTTGAAACTTAATCTGCCCATCCGGTAACCTATTAGCTTGTTAACATTTATTTATTGGGTTAGATTTTATGTAGAAAGATCCATTTGCTATATAATTGTTTTTTTGGATTGCCATATAGTCTCCTCAAGGGGCCAGCCCCTCAGACCCCCACCAGAGCCTGTACAATGTTGTAGGGGGAGGAATGCAGTCAGCTCTGATCCTGGTACAAAACTGCTACGGAAGCTGTACAGCCTGTGCTCAAGACCACTGCGGATGAAACCTGGGGTGAGCTGTTCACAAGGGAACAGTTCCTGAGCCTTTGGATTGTTAATGCAGGCCTGACACACAGGAATCATACAAAACATATGCCTACGGACTACAGACCTCTGCCTTGAGAGACTGTATCTTCTCTCAGTCAGAGATCTCTCGGGGGAACCAAAAGCCTCTGCAGCGCCAAAAGCCTCACTTACAGGAGAACCCCCTCCCCCCCAAAAAATAAACACAAGCAGAACAGAGACACTCCTACAATTTTGCTGTGGAGAGTAAGACTGGGGAAATCTGGCACAGCCTAGAGACTGAGGAAAAGGAGGATCTGCTGAAGAATATGTAAATTAGGCTCTCTATAGACTTTGCAGTAAAGGAGGGTAAATACTCATTGGTCAAGACTGATATTCCTGTGCACTAGAATACTTAGTTATTACCCATAGAAGAATCTAATTTTACAATCCAGCAGCAGTTTAAAACAGTGACCCAAAAGTTGGCTAAACTTCATCTGTATGCTGTATATATACATTTCTAGTGAAAGTAAAATATTTTAATATCTCTGTTCAGTTCTATGTTTTGATTCACATTCAATGCTCCTGTTGGCTTTAGCAAGAATCAAAAATCATTGAAGCAGTAGAAAAGAGAGTACCGAGAGACTACTGCACAAGTGATTCATCCATTCAACTTTTTTGAAAAGCTACAGTTATGAGCAAATGCACAATGGTGCTTTGACATGCTCATGCTATGATGCTTCTGAATACAGTTCTACATGTTATTTAGTGATTTCAGGATGGAACTGTGAAACCTGGAAGACAACCTTTGAATTGAAACACGTTTGTGCAATGTTTAAAATCATTTAATTCTCACTCAGAGCCTTAAGTATTTGAAGCAGAGACTTTATAACACAGTTTGCAGAGCACAGCATACAGCATAATTATTACGCAGCATTGCAGACTGTTTATAAAACATGCTGATAGTCTTATGAGCAAAAATCCTTTACTCTTAGAATTTGTACAGAACAACTAGTAATCGTCCTGTTGAGTAAAGCATTGTCTTACCTGGTTTAAATGCACACAGGCATCCACGGCAGCTTTAGGCAAGTTACATTTCAGAAATGCAGTCACAGCCTGCTCACACATCCCCACAGTCACAAACATATGTGCTATATCCTGCAATGAGAACACAAGCTGGTTCTAGTTTATGCAGTATCATCCATATTTCTTTTTTATTTTTTTTATAAATCTTTATTCATTTTAAATTTTACAAGTGTACAGAAAATCATTCATATAATATACATTTCCACTTGAATTTCTACAATTCTCACAGAAAAAAGTTTAATCCCACCCCACCCCACATATGACAATCTTTATATTAGATATCCCATAATATAATAATTACATCGGAGACATCAATCTCCACCTAGACGACATCACCAGCAAGGATACGATTGAACTTAATAGCTTCCTCACCTCCCTTGGCCTCCCCCCCTCCTGCACCATCCCCAACCCACGAAAAGGGGCACACACTAGACCTCATTAGCTTCCTCGACCTTACCGCTCACAAGACATCAGTTGACGACACTCGCTGGGAACATGTCCCCTGGTCCGACCACTTCCTAGGGTCTTTCTGTCTCCCAATCTTTATGTTGCACCTTGGGGCTCCACCCCGCACTTCCAACTCCATTACCTTCTGCAAAAAAATCACAAGCGACCTGTTCTGGTCTAAATTTCTCAATCTATTCTCCTCTGCCCCTAAGCCTGTAGATTCAGGTACCAATTGGCATAACTGGGTCGCTCTCTCCGAATCCACCTATCTTTCCCTCGCCCCTCTTTCCAACAAATACATCTCCTACCCCCGCAAGGCCCCTTGGTACCTCCCATAGAGGTTTTAGCCCAGAGAGCTAAAACAGAAATGTCGAGCTCTGGAGCGCATATGGAAAAAATCAAAATGTCCCATAGACAGACAGTCCTGGAGAGTCAATATCAAGCTGTACAATACAGCGCTAAAAAAAGCAAGAAAGAACTTCTATGGTGACAAAATCTCCAGGTCCAACAATCAGAGCAGTACACTATTCAACATCTGGTGCTCATTAACCTCCAAAAAAGACCCCACCGTGCTCCTTTCCTCTCCCTCAGCCGATGTTCTAGCAAAATTCTTCAACGATAAGGTTTTTTCCTTGAGATGCTCCTTCCCTCCTTCAGTCTCCTACAACTCCCTAGTGCCCACCGATCCCTCTCCCACCTTAATGGTCTCCAACCCTATCCCAGCTGACAGATCCTGGACCTCCTTTGAGCGCGTATCTGAATCCCTGATCCTCAATCTCTGCCTCAAACTGAAATCCTCTAATTGCTCCTTGGACCCATTCCCCTCCTACCTATATGAAAACATTCCCCCTCCGGCTATCTCTTCTATCACCAATCTCATAAACTCCGTCCTTCAGTCGGGCTATTTCTCCCCAGAAATGGATCATATCGCCTTGACCCCACTATTGAAAAAATCTGACCTTGACCCTTCCATACCATCCAGCTATCGTCCAATAGCAAATATCCCTCTCCTAACCAAGATGCTAGAGTCCATCATTTCTACCCAAATCTCATCATACTTAGAGAGATTCTCTATTCTTCTACCCTATCAATATGGCTTCCGTCCTAACTTCAGCACCGAATCCCTACTGTCTTCCCTGATTTCAAGGGTTCAACAACTTCACTCTCGAAACAAGTTCGCCGTCCTCCTTTAATTTGACCTCTCCGCTGCTTTCGACGTTGTCCACCATGATATTCTTGTTTTCCAACTCTCTGAGATAGGCATCAACTCCACAGTCCTAGACTGGTTCTCTAAATTCCTCCGCTTTCGTTCTTACATTGTTAACATGAATGGCACCTCATCCTCCCCCTGGAAACCGAATTGTGGAGTCCAACAAGGCTCTCCACTATCTCCTATCCTTTTCAATATCTATATGTCCTCCCTAAAACTCCTCCACCTATCCCCCCTTGAAACAATTTACACTTATGCAGACGACATCCTTGTCCTCCTCGAGGCTGATTCGAACCTCACCGACCTGTCTAAGAACATATCCTCTTGTATAATGAACCTACAATCCTGGGCCCACATTGTGCAAATGAAATTGAATGAGACCAAAACAATACTTCTTTGGCTTGGCCCAAAACTAGACCACCTACCCACCTCCATCCCACTACCCTCTGGCTCCTCTCCGCAGCTTGAGTTCTTGAGCAAGGTTTTGGGCGTCATCATTGATTCCACATTGTCCTTCAATGACCACCTCCAATCCTTGGTAAAAAAATGCTTTTTCAGCCTTCACATGCTGAGGAAAGTTAGATCCTGCTTCCATCAAAAACATTTTACCCTCCTTGTCCAATCCATCATCCTTTCCAGATTGGACTATTGCAACTCTATCTACCTAAGCCTAACTAAGAAAAACCTCCACAGACTCCAACGGATTCAGAATGCCGCGGCCAAGCTCATCTTCGCTAAAAGTAAATTTGACCATGTCTCCCTGCTCCTGGCCAAGCTCCACTGGCTTCCGATAATTGCCAGGGTCCACTATAAATGCGCCTGTTTAGCTTTCAAAATCCTACACGGTATCCTCCCTCCCTTTATCCCTCTTTCTTGGAATTCCTCAAACCCTAATACCACCAGATCCTCCCACAAATTAAAACTAGCCTTCCCCTCGCTAAAAGGCATTTCCCACACAGGAAAGCTAGGGACCTCCCTCCACTTAAAAATCACCGAGCTCTGGAACAACCTTACCTCCCCTCTTCGGAACTTGAGCTCTCTCCAAGTTTTCCGCAAACATCTGAAAACCTGGTTTTTCTCAAAAATGTAAGTCTCCCTCCAACTTAGGAATCAAGGAAACTCTTATCTTGGCATCCCAAGTCCTCTAAATTTTCTTCACACTTCTACCTCTAACCCTCTGTTGTAGTTCCTTCCTATTTCTTCTACTGTAAACCACGCCGAGCTCTACGAACGTGGAGATGATGCGGTATACAAACCTAAGGATTAGATTAGATCTTTTCCATTTAACCTTAAGAAAACTAAAACCCACCCACCCTCCCTATACCATCTATATTAAAAAGGGGAAAATACTGATTATTCATTATAATAATTCATTAATGGCCCCCATACATCCTTAAATTTCTTAAAACATCCTTTTCTAACAGCTAATATTCTCTCCATTTTATACACATGACACACCGTACTCCACCAAAAAGAGTAATTCAATCTTGTGTAATCTTTCCAATTAAAAGTTATCTGTTGAATGGCAACTCCTGTTAGAATCATTAAAAGCTTATTATTGGAAGATATTTGAGATTTAGCCCTCATAGACATACCAAATAAGATGGTGTCATATGATAAAGCTACAGGGTTTTCAAGCATACAATTTATCTGATCCCAAATCAATTTCCAAAAAGCATTAATAAAAGGACAATAAAATAATAAATGATCTAAAGTTCCAGCCTCAAGATGACAATGCCAACACCTATTAGACCTAGAGCAATCCAATTTTTGTAAACGCACAGGGGTCCAGAGTGCTCTATGTAACAGGAAAAAACATGTTTGCCTCACAGACATTGTACATCTCATCCTCCAAGACCAAATGCGTGGCCATTGAGATGCATTAATTTGATGCTTAATCTCAATGCTCCAAATTTCTCTAAGTCCACTTTTTGGTTTCTTGTTCAAATAGCCAGATAATACTTTATACCACTGTGCGGCCTGGTGACCCAGAAAGTCTGCCTGAAAGCATAAGAATTCTAAGCTAAATTGATTATTAAGTAATTTCCATTCAGGGAACCCTGCCTGAATAGCCTGCTTCAATTGCAACCATTTATAACTTTGTTTTTTATCAAGACCAAATTTAAAAACTCTATTCCATCCTTTTCTTTATCTGAATAAGACTCAGAAGAATACAGGTTTTTATAAAAATTTAAAAATTGTTTTAATATAGGTCCATTTTGAGACTGAGTATCTCCTTTTTCATCTTTAATTGCACTTATTTTAGACCTTCTTTTTTTAACTTTAAGATAATTAGCCAGTAATCTTCCCGCCTTATTCGAATTACCATAATACAAAGCTTGCTGACAAAGAATACCTTTCTTAACCAATTTAGAAGAAACCTCATTATATTTATATTTAACTTTTAAAAGATCTTGATTTAGTGATTTAGCAATTGGTTCTGGTGATAAATTACTAATATATCTTAATGTTTTCCAAGTATCTAATAAAATTCTATTATCTTTATATCTTCTAGGCATTGTTATACTAAGTAAATGTTCTAAGTGTAATGGGAACAGGAGCCGCCATTCTAAATATAACCAATCTGGTACATTCTCCATGAGATCTGGGAGGATCCAATACATACCCTGTCTTAGAATATAGGCTTGATGATACCTATAAAAATTTGGAAAATTTACCCCTCCCTCCACAATTGGTCTTTGTAATGATACTAAAGCAATTCTGGGTCTTTTCCCAAAACAAACAAATTTTGTAAGAAGATTGTTTAATTTTTTATAAAATGACCCCTGAGAAAATATTGGTATCATACTCATTTAGTAGCAAACCACAGGCAATATCATCATTTTAATTGTTTGAACTCTTCCCCACCAAGAAAGATGTAAAGGATTCCATTGCTCACACATTTCTGTTATTTTTTTTAATAAAAGTTTTTCATTTTCTTTGACTGTATCTTCAATTGTATTTTTGATAATAATTCCTAAGTATTTTAAACCATCCTCTTTCCAGATAAATGAATATGAATCAAATAGACCCTTGGTACAATGAACATTAATTGGAAGAACTTCAGATTTACTCCAATTAATTTTATAACTCGAAAATTTACCGAATTTCTCTAAAAGATTAAACAAACATGGAATAGTATTCCCCGGTTCTCTTAAATATAATAAAATATCATCTGCATAAACAGAAAGTTTAAATTCCCAGTGGGAGAATGGGATTCCCTTTATCTCCTTAGTTTGATTAATTGCAATTAATAAGGGTTCCAAAACAACATCAAAAAGTAAGGGGGACAAAGGACATCCTTGTCTAACTCCCCTACGCAAGTTAAATCTGTCTGATAAATTATTATTAATATATAATCTTGCACCAGGAGAGCTATACAATGTCTGAATCATTTTAATAAAACCGGGGCCTATATCAAACCATTCTAAAGCTTGATACATAAAGCTCCATTCCACTCTATCAAAAGCTTTTTCTGCATCTAAAGACACTAGAAAAGCTGGGTCATTAATATTTTTTGCTAAATTTAATGAGTGAAGTGCTAGTCTAGTATTATTTGATGAATGTCTTTTAGCAATAAATCCAGTTTGGTGTACATCAATGATAAAAGGAAGAGCTTTTGCCAGTCTTATTGCTAACGCTTTAGCAATCAATTTACCATCTACATTTAATAAAGAAATAGGCCTGTAATTTGATACCAAGGTAGAATCCCTGTTTGGTTTTGGTAAGACAATAATTACTGAATCAGCCATAGTACCTGATATATTCCCATTATTCATCTGATACTGATACAAATTTAATAAATATGGTAAAATAATATTTTGAAATGATTTATAAAATTCAACAGTATAACCATCACCACCCGGAGCAGATCCAACTCTAAGAGACTTCAATGCTGATTCTATTTCTTTTAAAGATATAGGCTCTTCTAAACTTCTTTTTATATGATCCGGAACATTTGGTCCAATAAATGAATTTAAGAAATTTAATCCATCTTGTTCTTTATTTTCATAAGATTCAGAAGAATATAAATCTTTGTAAAAATCAAGAAACTGTGTTAAAATATCTTTAGTGGTAGTGTGTGTATTACCTTGTGTATCTTTAATTGCAATAATCTTAGATTTTCTTTTTTTTGCTTTTAGAAAATTTGCTAATAGACTTCCAGCTTTGTTTGAATTACCATAGAATTGAACTTGCCTATAAAATATATCTTTCCTCACAAATTGAGAAGAGATCTCATTATATTTAACTTTTACTTTTAATAACTCTTGTAGTGTATTGTTTTCCCATTTCTCAATTAATTTATTTTCTAATATTTTAATTTGTTTTTCCAAATCAACAAATTGTTTTTTAAGTTGTTTTTTAATAAATGCTGAATATCAAATAATATTTCCTCTATTTGGGTAAACTCCAGGATCAAGATCGGCGGATTTAAGATCGTCTGGAAACAATGGATAATTGCAGGTATACGGACATTGAATGATGTTATTTCAGATGGATCACTGCTTAGTTTTTCACAATTGCAAAATAAATTTGGATTAAATAAAACACAATACTTTAAATGGATGCAATTGAAGCAGGCCATTCAGGAAGGGTACCCTGAATGGAAAGATCTTAATAATCAATATAGTCTGCAGGTTTTATGTTTCCAGGCAGATTTTTTGGGTCACCAAGCCGCAAAATGGTATAAATTGTTATGTGGATTTTTAAATAAAAAAAAGAAAACTGGACTTAGGGATATTTGGAGTATTGAGATTGGACAGACAATTTCTGCTTCTCAATGGCCACGATTTTGGTCATGGAGATTAAGGTCTACAAGGTCAGCATCTATGAATCAAACATGGATGTTTTTGTTACATAGAGTGTTATGGACCCCTACGCGCCTGCAAAAAATAGATGGTACTAGATCCAATAGATGCTGGCATTGTAGAATAGAAGTAGGGACGTTAGATCATTTAATTTTTTTCTGTCCCTTTGTAAATGCCTTTTGGAATTTAATTTGGCCCCAATTTAACAAATTACTAGAAAATCATGTAGGACTCTCATATGATACCATACTATTTGGCACTGCAATGAGAACTCAGAGTCCGATTTCAGCAAATAATAACAAGCTGCTATTAATATTAACAGGAGTCGCTATGCAACAAATAACTCAAAATTGGAAGGATTATACCAAATTAAATTATACATTCTGGTGGAACTCTGTCATATATACAAAATGGAAAAAGTATTAGCGCTACAACAAGGGAATCTTCACAATTTTAAGAAAATTTGGGAACCATTGACTAAGTATTTTACTTGATCAGTTTTCTTAGCACATTGGCAGTAGGTATATAGGGAGGGGGTGGGATATATATAAAATTTTTGCAAATAAGAAATGCAAAAATGGGGAGGGTTTTATCATTTATGATATGATGTATTGATGATAATTTCAACTGTTATGTAAATATTAATTATATTATGTGTGATTCAATTATTGTAAGAACGAAAAATTAATAAATAAAATATAAAAAAAAAAAAAAAGATCTTGTAGCGTGGAATTTTCCCATTTTTCTATCAATTTTGCCTCTAAAATCTTAATCTCTTGCTCTAACTTAATAAATTGCTTTTTTAATTGTTTTTTAGAATAAGCTGAAAATGATATTACCGTATTTTCACGCATATAACGCGCGCGTTATACGTGTTTTTACAAACCGTGCATAACCTTGCGCGGTATACGCGTGAGCGCACTATATAAATTTTTTTTTACATAGTTTCCCCCCCCTGATGTCCGATTCACCCCCCCTCCGCAGGACCGCTCGCACCCCCACCCCGAAGGACCGCTCGCACGCACCCGCACCCCCACCCCCACCCCGAAGGACCGCTAGCACGCACTCCCACCCGCACCCGCACCCCCACAGCCTCCCGACCCCCCCCATCATGTAGAAGCTCCTACTGGTGTCCTGCTGCTTCCTCTTGGCGGTCCCGGCCCTTCTGTGAGCACTGCGCCTGCTGCTTCCTCTTCCGGCAGTTCGCACTTTCTCTAACGTCAAGCCCTCTTGCCCCGCCGACTCCCCGACATGATCGGGGCAAGAGGGAGGTCAAGCCCTCTTGCCCCAGCCAACGGCGGCACCCCCGACACGATCGGGGCAAGAGGGAGCTCAAGCCCTCTCGACACGATCGGGGCAAAAGGGAGCCCAAGCCCTCTTGCCACCGCCGACTCCCCAACTCCCCGACAATATCGGGCCAGGAGGGAGCCCAAACCCTCCTGGCCACGGCGACCCCCCTACCCCCACCCCGCACTACATTACGGGCAGGAGGGATCCCAGGCCCTCCTGCCCTCGACGCAAACCCCCCTCCCCCCAACGACTGCCCCCCCCAAGAACCTCCGACCGCCCCCCCCAGCCGACCCGCGACCCCCCTGGCCGACCCCCACGACCCCCCCACCCCCCTTCCCCGTACTTTTGTGTAGTTGGCCGGACAGACGGGAGCCAAACCCGCCTGTTCGACAGGCAGCCAACGACGGAATGAGGCCGGATTGGCCCATCCGTCCCAAAGCTCCGCCTACTGGTGGGGCCTAAGGCGCCTGGGCCAATCAGAGTAGGCCCGGGAGCCTTAGGTCCCTCCTGGGGGCGGGGCCTTGGGCACATGGTCGGGTTGGGCCCATGTGCCCAAGGCCCCGCCCCCAGGAGGGACCTAAGGCTCCCGGGCCTATTCTGATTAGCCCAGGCACCTTAGGCCCCACCAGTAGACGGAGCTTTGGGACGGATGGGCCAATCCGGCCTCATTCCGTCGTTGGCTGCCTGCCAGACAGGCGGGTTTGGCTCCCGTCTGTCCGGCCAACTATACAAAGGTACGGGGAAGGGGGGTGGGGGTGTCGTGGGGGTCGCGGGTCGGCTGGGGGGGCGGTCGGAGGTTCATGGGGCGGGCGGTCGTTGGGGGGAGGGGGGTTTGCGTCGAGGGCAGGAGGGCCTGGGATCCCTCCTGCCATAATGTAGTGCGGGGTGGGGGGAGGGGGTCGCCGTGGCCAGGAGGGTTTGGGCTCCCTCCTGGCCCGATATTGTCGGGGAGTTGGGGAGTCGGCGGGGCAAGAGGGATTGGGCTCCCTTTTGCCCCGATCGTGTCGGGGGGCAAGAGGGCTTGAGCTCCCTCTTGCCCCGATCGTGTCAGGGGTGCCACGGTTGGCTGGGGCAAGAGGGCTTGAGCTCCCTCTTGCCCCGATCGTGTCGGGGGTGCCGCGGTTGGCTGGGGCAAGAGGGCTTGAGCTCCCTCTTGCCCCGATCGTGTCGGGGAGTCGGCGGGGCAAGAGGGATTGACGTTAGAGAAAGGGCGAACCGCTGGAAGAGGAAGCAGCACAGGCGCAGGGCTCATGGAAGGGCCGGGACCGCCAAGAGAAAGCAGCAGGACACCGGTAGGAGCTTCTACATGATGGGGTGGGGGGGTCGGGAGGCTGTGGGGGAGCGAGCGGTTCTTCAGGGTGGGGGTGCGGGTGGGAGTGCGTGCGAGCTGTCCTTCGGGGTGGGGGTGCGAGCGGTCCTGCGGGGGGGAGGGGGTGAATTGGACGTCGGGGGGGGCATCAGGCTTTCAGGGTGGGGACAGGACTTCAAGGGGGAGAGGAGAGTCGGGGCGGGCGAAAGGAGAGTCGGGGTGGCCAGAGGAGAGTCGGGGCGGGCGAAAGGAGAGTCGGGCAGCATGCGCGGTATACGGGTGTGCGCGGTATATAAAAATTTCTGTACACAAATGTGTTTTCCGCGCGCTATACCCGTGTGCGCGTTTTACACGGGTGCGCGTTATCTACGTGAAAATACGGTATTTGTCCTCTCATAGTTGCCTTAAAAGCATTCCACAAGATTTCTAACGAGACTTCTTCCGTATTATTAATTTGAAAATATTCATTTATCTTTGTCTGAAATTCTTGACACGGTTCCTCATCGGAGACTCTTAAACAAATTCCATGGGCTGAAGTTAGGGCCCAAAGTCGTGAACTGGATTAGAAGCTGGTTGACGGACAGAAACCAGAAGGTGGTGGTTAATGGAATTCACTCGGAGGAGGAAAAGGTGACTATTAGGGATCGGTGCTGGGACCGATTCTGTTTAATATATTTGTGAGCAACATTGCTGAAAGATTAGAGAGACTGGGGCTTTTTCCGCTGGAGAAGCGGAGACTTAGAGGGGATATGTTGGAGACTTATAAGATCACGAAGGGCATAGAGAAAGTGGAGAGGGGACAGATTCTTCAAACTTTCGACAACTACAAGAATGAGAGGGCATTCCAAAAAATTAAAAGGGGACAGATTCAGAACCAATGCTAGGAAGTTCTTCTTCACCGTTGGGTGGACACCTGGAATGCGCTTCCAAAGGGAGTGATAGGACAGAGTATGGTATTGGAGTTCAAGAAGGGATTGGACAATTTTCTGAAGGAAAAGAGGAAAGAAGGGTATAGGTAGAGGGCTAGTATACAGGTCCTGGACCTGATAGGCCGCTGCGTGAACGGACTACTGGGCATGATGGACCTCAGGTCTGACCCAGCAGAGGCACGGCTTATGTTCTTATGTTAGAAGGTTAAGGTTAGCTTTTTGCAGATGATACCAAGATTTGTAATAAAGTGGAGACCCCAGAGGGAGTCGAAAACATGAAAAAGGATCTGCAAAAGTTAGAAGAATGGTCTAATGCAGGATTGTTCAACCTTTTGCTTCTCTAGGCTGCACTGGCCGAAAAAAATGTTTTTGGGGCCGCACAAATGTGCAAACGCTGCAGCACGACAGAGGAGGGAGCCAACAACACTGCATCACCCTCAACTGGGGCCGCACAAAATACTTCACAGGGCCGCAGGTTAGGCACCCCTGGTCTAATGTCTGGCAATTAAAATTCAATGCAAAGAAATGCAGAGTGATGCATTTGTGGGATAGAAATACGAAAGAACCATATGTGCTGGAAGGTGATAGGCTGATAAGCACTGACGGAGAGAGGGACCTTGGGGTGATTGTGTCTGAGGATCTAAAGGCGTCTAAACAGTGTGTACAGATGAGAGGTTTAGGGTGTTTTTCAGAATACTGGGATCAGCTTTTTTTCACAGCGTGAGCAAAACATGGCCTACGTCAGGCTATCCAGCCCAAGTCTCTAATAAGAGACACACTTTCTCAAGCTAAGTACATTTTTGGATATAGATTACTGTGAAAGATTTTTCTAAAATGTATGTTCCATGAATATTTAAGTAAACAATATTTGAAGCCAATGAAGAGTTAGGTGAATCACAGGCAGAGTGGCTCATGTGAAACTAGTCACCAATGAGGCTTCTGAAGATTATGAAGATCCTGCATGAAGATTGTAGCTGTGCTGTTTGTAAAGATGTAGCCTAGGTGTTTGGGGGCACTAATTAAGACAGGAAAGTCTGAATTCACACAAATAGTTAACTACAACTGTCTGCTAAAAACAAAATAATCAGCAGAGCCGTGAAATACTCCGATACTATAAATTGGATTTGTTAATTTGATATACTGCCCAATACCTGCGTTTCAAGGCAGTTTACAATAAAATAATTATGCATATTTTGTACAGTGTTAAAACTGAAATAATAATATAATGAAAAGACTCATTCAAAAGTATTTTTCAACAAACAGCTTTTCAAAATCTTGCGAAAGGTAGTATAAGTGGTCAATCCGGTTATTTCACTAGGCAGTGAATTCCACAAGAAGATCTGTTATAGCCAAATATTTCCTTCCTGTGGAAGTCATTTTTGCTGTTTGCAGTGAAGGAAGCTATAATATATTGTGCTGTGAAGAATGTAAAGTGCATGAACAAGTTTGTCTAACTAGTAGTCCTGCTAGATATTTTGGCATTTCAAAAGATATGGCTTTAAAAGACCATACACAGTATTTTAAAACTGATTCTAGTTACCACAGGCAGCCAATACAACATTATCAAAACTGAGGAAATGTGATCCGTCCTTTTACCTCCAACGAATAAGCGGGCTGCCATATTTTGAACTAAATGAAGTTGTTTTAAGTTATTTTTTGTAAGTCCCTGATATAAGGAGTTACAATAATCAAGTCAACTTGTGACAAGTGCATGTGTTAATTTTACCAAATTGGGGGGTCCTTTTATTAAGGTCTGCTAACTGATTTCGCGTGTGTTAAAATGCTAAAGCATCCATTATATCCTATGGGCATTTTAGCATCTGCTAATCTTTACTGCACGCTAAATCGGTTCACACACCTTAATAAAAGGACTTGTAGGTTGGGTCAAAAGTGGCTTTAGCTGTCAAGTTTGTCTTAACTGGAAGTAGCAAGATTTAGCAACAGAATTAATTTGTTTGTCAAATTTCAGCAAGTTGTAACAATAAAACACCAAGATAGTAATTGAGACCAACCCTTTTTGTCTAATTCTGAAAATGGAATTGAGCTCAACAAACAGTTTTCATTAATAGGAGAACTGACAGTAGTTACATTAGTAAACTTATTATGAAAAAACTGGGCAAATTCTGAAGGAGTTAAGGAATCATTTTGGGTGCTATTTTAAAATTTTAAAAAGTTGATAGGGGTTGTCCACCACATCAAGTTTCTTGTTGATGTAGTCACACTTTCTGAGCAGCATTTCAGAATAGTAAAATTTGCTAGCAGCTCTACATTTATCCTTAAGTTCTTGTGAAGGATTCTTATGCCATTCTTGCTGTAATTGGCATAATTGTCACTTTAATAACTAATGCAAAACACTGTGGTCAGACTAATCTTTGGCCTAAAGAAGTTCGATCACGTGACGCCATACTTCAAACAGCTACACTGGCTGCCGATGGAAGCTCGTGTAAAGTTTAAGTTCGCCTGCCTCTGTTTTAAAGTTTTCTACGGTCTAACCCCTAAATACATCACTGACCTATTCTCCTTCTCAGCCAACAAACACAATAGAAGCTCCCACTCGCACTTCGTTTCTCCCCCGGTTAGAGGATGCAAACTAAAAAAACACCATGAGCATCTTCTCTCACATCAGGCTGCTCTATGGGGTAAAGACCTAGAACAACTCCTATTGCCCACCACTTATGAGGTATTCAGGAAACGCCTCAAAACTCACCTATTCCTGAAATACCTAGACAGCTGACCCACTTCCCTCTTTCCCCTCTCTTGCCCTTTCTCCCCATTGTTCCCACATCCCTTAAGTTAACTCAACTTGTACGTCAACTCAACTTGTACTCCACTAATCTTCTGTAAACCGCATAGAACTTAACGGTATTGCGGTATATAAACTGTTATTATTATTATTATTTAATAACATCAAACCTTGATGGTACCACCTATTTTTAATGTGCCTGCTAGATACCTTGGTTTCCCCATTAGGTTATCTGCCTTCATCTATAATGTACTGAGCCATATACCGTAGACTCTCTGTTAACCGGAACTCAAACAACCAGAACTCTGAAGCAAACAGAAAAAAAATCAGAGATATACAATAAAATACTTTAAATGAAAATAAATTCAATTTCTGGAGGAAATTTAAGTGTAAACTTGGTACACCACACCTGAGTATGCCCACGCTTTGCCTACCACATGTCTGGTAGTTTGTCTGGAACAGTTTATGGTATAATATGGGGTATAGAATTAGTTAGGCCTATTTTTAATAGTAACTCTCAAGCAACCAGAAACTATATTTATCTGGCATTTAACCATGGGTGCCGGTTAACTGAGAGTCTAAGTTAAAATTGATGCAGAGCACCAACATGCAAGAAATGCCAAGAAAAGCAGACATCCATGGTCTTGTAGGAGCTCTTCCCTTTAATTTTATAAACTTACAGGAAGCAACTTATTGTTTTCAGGAAGTGCACTGGCTAACATCTCTAATCCTTCATAATCTTCTAACATATAGTAGCATTCTGCTAGTCGCTCCTGGTTTCTGCCTTGCAAATAATATTGTACAGCATTCACCCTAGGAATAAAAAGAATGTGTCAATAGACAAGCCAAGTCTGAAGAATTAATCAGGTATGGATATGAGTATTAAATAATTATAGATACATATAAACCACACAGAAGATATTCTATGTAGCTAGATGTCCTTAACTTATCAAAACAAATAACTGAACAACAAAACTGGACAGCATGCAATACCTGATCACTGGGCAATTAGAAAAAAAGTGTAGAAAATTCATGTCTCTCAATTTTCTTTCTTGTGTTCTGATATATTTTAAACCTTTCAGCAGATTTCTTGGCTTTTGCTTCTTTGACTATATGGTTCATATCACTAAGTATACATTTATTCAGATTGCTGGTTATCTGCACCATTTATTCTCTAGGTATTCCACCAGTTTTAGTCTTATGATGAATTAAACTAAAATAATTTTACAGGAAGTCAGCAAAGGCGAGTCTATGTTCAATTTATCTAGTGTTATTTTAATGATCCCTTGTTCATTTCCCTTTCCAGACTCTTCCCTTCAGTGCTAAAACTGTCCCCACTAACCCTCTACATATTTCCCTTTGTCTTCCTATCTCTACCAGTCTCTCTCTCTTCCCCCAACTTGTCCCCACCAGTATCTCCCTCCAGCTAGTCCCCATTAGTCTCTCTCTCATTTTCTCCCCTGAACTACCCCCCACCCCCACCCCAGGCACTCTGCTCATCGGGTAAGTCTTTCTTATCTTTACCCTTCTCCTCTACGGCCAACTCCAGACTCCGTCCTTTCTACTTTGCTGCACCATATGCCTGGAACAAACTGCCTGACTTGGTACGTCAAGCTCTGTCTCTGACAGTATTCAAATCCAGACTCAAAGCCCACTTCTTTGAAGATGCTTTCAATTTCAAACTCCAAACCACCTGCTAAGCACCAATATCTGTCTCATCATTCCTTCTGTAATTCCCCCACCCGAGCACTGTGTATACATGCACCTATTTGTCCAGTTTGTCTGTCTTGACTAGCTATTTTGAGCAGGGTCTCTCTATGTTTTGATGTACAGCGCTGCGTATGCCTAGTAGCGTTATAGAAATGATTAGTAGTAGTAGTAGTAGTAATTTCTCCCTTCCTCCAGCCAGTTCCCATCATCCTCTCCCTTCCTCCCCTGCCAATTTTCAACAGACTCCCTCCTGCCAGCCTCCATCTGTTGGGCCTCCCTCTTTTCCTCAAAGTAGTACCTACTATTAGTAACTTTCCCTCTCCCCACAAGAAGGTGAGGTGAGGAGTGGCCAGTGGTAGAGCTGCTGCCTCAGCACCCTGAGGTTGTGGGATCATATCCCAGCACAGCTCCTTGTGACCCTGGACAAGTCACTTGATCCTCCATTGGTCTGGGTACAAAATAAGTACCTGTACATTTGTAAACCGCTTTGAATGTGCAACAACAAAAAAAACGGTATACAAGTCTAATCCCCCTTTCCCCATTGAGGCTGCAATGCTGTTCCCCAGCCCTCAAGCTAATGCTGGTTCTAGTGCTTCTGCTTCTGGCCTTCACGGCTACCTCTTATCACACCCCTACAGTTGTCACTACTGGACCTAGTCCCTTACCTGCTTCAGATCTGCACAACCCACCTCTGATTCTCCCCTCCACAGCTGCTGCTTTCTCTTCCTCCTGCAGCTATTGATTTTGATATTCTCATCTCTACAGTCACAGTTGAGCCTGTCTCCAAACAATTCTTTGTATTTTGCTCATATAGCAGCCTGAAATATTTTCTCATTCCTGTGTTCTGTGGACCCCTTGTAATGGTCTCAAGGCCCCACAGGGATCCGTGGCACACAGGTTAGGAATAATTGCCCTATATTGTTCTCAGCAGAAAACTTAAAGACATTTTTCTTCACAGATAGCTGTCCCTTCTAACCTATTCTCATCTGTCTTTTCAAGTGTTGCCTCGATTGCTCTCTACCTCTTTTTATTTCCATATTAGAACATTTATTTCTTCTGAGCTTTCTCTAAACGGTATATTTGATACCTTAAAATCAATCTATGGACTATCACAATACAGCATATGAAGGGAGGTGATAAAAAGTTCTCAGCCCAACCAATCAACTTTCTAAATTCTGAGTGTTATTTTGCCACTGTAACTGAAAAAAATGTTATCTTATTTCATTAAGTGCCAATTTGCAGAAACAAAATTCTATATTTTGACATTATTCCAGATCATAAATTGAACCATATCCACATTATTCTCTTCTTGGTTGGGCTGAGAACTTTTCAGTATCCCCTCATACAGTACACATAGAAGTATATTTTCTAAGCATTTAGACTTACAAAGTTACATAGTAACCTAAGGAAGTTTGTAAATCTAAGTGCTTTTTTTAATATTCTTTATTCATTTTTAAAACTTCAATTGTGCACAAAAGATGATGCATTTACATAAATTATCATCATTACAGCACAATATACTTAATAGAATAAAGACAAGACTTATTTTCTCCCACCCACTTTCCAATTTACAAACACCTCATAAAAATACTTATAATCAACCCTTCTATATTTCTTAACAAATGCCAAAAACATATCCCCCTTCCCCTTCCCCGGATGTGCATGTTTTCCCCAATTTATACAAATAAATCAATCTTTACAATATTTAGTTAATGGCTTTTTAAAAAAAATATTCTTTATTCATTTTTACAATTTCAATTGTGCACATGAAAATGAAAATGAGCCTCATAGCATTCTGTATGAAAAAAATGTAACCCTAATGCATTTTAGATAGACTCTGAGCCTGCCGGGACAAATAGGGAAACATGATCAAGCACCTGAATAAATTCATGTAAACCCTTCTGAGCTCCCCTGGGAGAACGGTATAGAAAATTGAGTAAATAAATAAAATTAAAAAATGACACTATGGTAGTAAAGAAAACCTCTTACAAGAAGGACTACCATTCACATTATCCTTTATGTAAAACATACACAAATATCTATATAGCATACCATTTTTGCCGATCTGCAAAATAGTCACCAATTGCATTATATGCCTGTTCAAGGAGGGTGTCATCTGAATCACCAGAACCTGTTCTCAACAGCTGCAGAACACGAAACCAGTCACCCAGTTTTATTCGTAGGCTGATGGCAAGATCTCTGAAATCAACAATAATCATATATAGAATAATTTCATTACAATTGGCTTTAGATAGTTTAAAATAAAAGCTTTTACTTATGTTCTCAGATGTATACTTTAAGAAAATTTAACAGCAAATCTGTTGCAATGATGCTACAAAAAAATCCCTCTTCTAAAGTGCTGAGCTTCCATAAATTCTTCCTTAACTGCTGTTATGAATTACTGTTTTATTTGAGAATAGGGAAAAAGCATAAATGGACTATTTGACAGTGTTTGTCAACAACTTGAAAATCTGAAAGTGGATAAAGTTATGAGGCTGGATAGGATATATCCCAGAATACTGAGAGAGCTCAGAGAAATCTTGGCAAGACCTCGTAAGGATTTATTTAATAAATTTTTAGAAATGGGAGATGTTCTGTGGAATCAGAGAAAAGCGAATGTGGTCCCTCTTCAAAAAGCAGTGACAGAGAAGAGGAGGAAAACTAAAGGGCAGGAAGTCAAGAAAGAAAAGATAAGTTAACTTTCTATAATCCAATATGTTGCAAGATCGAAGGCAGCATGGTGTTGCCACAGAAAAAGTATGCTAAACAAATCTTATTTCTTTCTTTGACTAGGTCAGTGGTTCCCAACCCTCTCCTGGAGGACCACCAGGCCAGTCAGGTTTTCAGGGTAGCCCTAATGAATATGCATGAGAGAGATCAGCATATAATGGAGGTGCCAGGCATGCAAATCTGCTCCATGCATATTCATTAGGGCTATCCTGAAAACCCGACTGGCCTGGTGGTCCTCCAGGAGAGGGTTGGGAACCACTGGACTAGGTGATCAAAAAACAAAATTAAGAACATGCGTTAGATGTAATCTACTTGGTTTTCAGCAAAGCCCTTGATATTGCTCCTCATGAAAGACTTATAAATAAACTGATAGGGCTGAACTTAGGACCCAAAGTGGTGAACTGGATTGGAAACTGTTTGACTAACAGATAACAGAAGGTGATGGTAAATGGAATCCACTTTAAGGAAACGAAAGCGAGTGTTCCTGGAATTGGCAGTGGGGCCAATTCTGTTTACCTAATATTTTTGTGCAAGATATTGGTGAAAGATTAGAAGGAAATGCTTGCCTTTTTGAAGATGATGCAAAGATCACCAACAGAGTAGACATCCCAGACAAAGTAGGAACCATGAGAAGCGATCTCCAAAAATCAGAAGAATGTCTAAGATTTGGCAGTTAAAACTTAATGCAGAAATTCAAAAGAGATGCGCAAGGTAGGAGGAGAGAGATTTATAAGTACAGCTCGGGAGCGGGACCTCGGGTGATGGTGCTTGAGAATCTCAAGGTGCCAAAACAATGTGATAAGGTGGTAGTCATGACCGGAAGGATGATAGGCTGCATAGAGAGAGTTATAGCCAGCATAAGAAAGGTGTTGATGTCCCTGTACAAATCATTGGTGAGGCCCCACTTTGAATAATGTGCTCAGTTTTGGAGGCTCTATCTTGCTACAAATCTAGGTGGCTTACAACAATACATACACTATTAAAACAAAAGTAAAAAAGACAAATTAAATAAATAAAAAAATCCTAAACAAACCTTGAAGCGATTCAGAGAAAAACATTAACAATGGTATGGAGTTTATTCCACAATTTGTATGAGAAGAGACTTGGTGTCCTGATGATGTATAATTTAGAGCACAGGTGTCAGTCGGTCCTCGAGGGCCGCAATCCAGCCGGGTTTTCAGGATTTCACCAATGAATATGCATGAGATCTATTAGCGTACAATGAAAGCAGTGCATGTAAATAGATCTCATGCATATTCATTGGTGAAATCCTAAAACCCGAATGGATTGCGGCCCTCGAGGACCGACTTCGACACCCCTGATCTAGAGGAGAGATAGGGGTAATATGATACAGACATTTAAATATTTGAAAGGTAATACACTTCTCCCTCGGTATTCGCGGGGGTTAGGGGCAGAGCCGGACTACGAAGTGTGAAAAATCACGAATAACTTTGTGCCGGCTCTAACCCACCCCTGGACCTTACCTGGTGGTCTAGCGGGCTTTCAGGGCAGGAGCGATCTTCCTACGATCCTGCCCTGTGCAGACCGCCAATAGGAAATGGCTGCCGTGAGCTCCAGGAGCTCATGGCATGACGCCAAATTATTAGCCCTCAAACAAGATCTCAGAAAACTGGAAAGAGTATGGCAAAAAACAGATAAAGAGGAAGATAAAATTAAATGGAAACAAAAAATGAAAAATTACAAGAATCGGATCAAAGAAAAGCGTTATAACTGTTATGCCCAGAAAATAGGAACCAATACAAACAGTAGAGAACTATTCAAACTAGTAAGCAAAATAACAGACACCACACAGATACTACAGAACCATCACGATCAAATCCCAGAGGTCTCCACCCTAGTCAACCACTTTAGGAAAAAAATCACCGACCTCAGAGCCTCAATACCCCCTCCTCCACCCAATCTTGAATTCAACCTCAAAACGCAGAGTAGTGAATCCAAAGGCGATATGAGCTGGAACCACTTCGAGCCCCCAGATTGGAATAACTTCCTTGCACTCTTCAACAAATACTCCAAATCAAATTGTCTACTAGATGAATGTCCATCTAAGATCATACAAGATGCAATACCAGAATTTAAGAGGGACCTATTTAACTGGGCAACTTACTCTCTCAAAAATGGAACCTACCTGGAAAATATGAGACACATCCTAATCACACCCATACCCAAAGACCAGAAGATCTCGCTCACACTGGCGTCCAACTACAGACCCATAGCGAGCACCCCCTTTTTCACCAAAATGCTGGAAGGGCTGGTCAACTTGGAATTAGTAAATGACTTAGATAAGTACTCTCTCCTAAATGACCACCAATCTGGATTCAGAAAAGGATTCAGCACCGAGACAGTCCTAGGCTCTCTCCTTAACCACCTATACGACCTTTTCAATCAAGGTTCCAGCGCCTTGATCCTACAGTTAGACTTCAGCAGTGCCTTCGATCTCGTGGACCATGAAACTATGCTTAGGTGCCTCGACGAAATGGGAATATCAGGAAGAGTGTGGACCTGGTTCCAAGGTTTCCTAACCAAACGATCTTATCAAGTGGTCCATGAAGGAAATTACTCTGAACCCTGGAAAAGCCCCTCAGGAGTCCCACAAGGATCCCCCCTATCTCCCACCTTGTTCAATATATACATCTCTTCTCTAGGCCACCTTTTACAAAAGCTTAACCTAACTTATTATATATACGCAGACGACATCTCCATATTAATACCAATAACAAATGTGACCTCAACCAACTCAAAACATATCTCCTCCATCATGCTCGAAATAGAAAAATGGACTTTAAACTTCAAACTGAAATTAAACTCAGAAAAGACAAAGATTTTCCTTGCTAGCCCAAACGAGAAAATCTCCGCAACTACAATATATGTAAACGGCCATGATCACCCAATACTAAAAACCATAAAAATACTGGGAGTCACCCTGGATACCCATCTGTCCCTGACCGAGCACATAAACTCGGTGACTAAAAAATGCTTCTTCATCCTTTGGAAACTGAAAACCATAAAAAAATACTTCGACCCGCTATCCTTCAGAATATTGGTACAATCACTGATTTTATCCACCCTGGACTACTGTAACATTGTCTACTTGGGAATATCTAAAAAAAATGTGAGAAAACTGAGAATAGTTCAAAATACGGCCATCCGTCTAATATTCGGACTAAAGAAGAGCGATCATGTTAGTCCATTCTACAAACTCCTTCATTGGTTACCAATTGAAGCACGAATTCTATTCAAATTCTCCTGCCTCTGCTATAAACTAATCTGGGGACTGGCCCCCAGCTACCTACTACCTCACTTCGAATTCCACTCCTCTATTAGGCCTACCAGAAACCGTAACCTCTTTACCTACCCAAATATCATAGGCTTTGATAGAACATTCAAATTCCAAGCAGGTAGACTGCAAACTTGGACAGGCTACTTCACTTATGCCGCCAGAGAATCATATAGTATCTTTAGGAAAGAACTAAAAACCACATTGTTTAAGAAATTTATAACCTAACCAGACTTCTCCCCTAAAATCGGAGCCTCCTCCCATCCCAAGGAGTCCGTCTACCCTCTTCTGCCAAAATTTCTATCTTTAATTGTTACCAGTTTTTCCCACTGGTGCCCGTCCTTCGTTCAAATGTACCAACTTAACAACTTACTTCTCATCAATATCTTATGTTATCTTTTTCACCTTCGCAGCCTTGCACCTTTGTAACTCAAAGCGCAATCTCCTTTCTCTTCTCCTACTTATGCTCTGAATATCGTCGACTGTATAATGCTACTCATTGTGAAACCATGTAATACACAGCCCTGTAACTCTCCTGTTACTATCACTAGATGTTCAATGCTATACTCTGTAATTCGCTGTCTGTACAGTTTCTCTTCATTGTAAACCGCCTAGAAGTCGCAAGATTGTTGGCGGTATATAAGAATAAAGTTATTATTATTATTTCTATACCCCTCTCCCCTTTCCATCTAGCCTGCGCCCCCTCTCTCCTTTTTACATGTTTCATTCCAGCTTCACTGCTCTCTTCATTTTTATCTCTCCAACACCAGATCTAGCATCTTTCTCCCTCTTTGCTTATTTCTCTGTTGACCCCCTTCCCATCATCAATCTCTCTATTTTCTCATTCCTGTCTCTCCCCTTCCCCTAATCTCCCTGCCAGCTGTTTCCTTCCTTTTTTCCTTCTCCCTTCAAGTTTCAAGTTTATTAAAATATTTTTTAAACCGCTTACCGTAATCAGGTTTCTAAGCGGTGTACAATATAAAATTTACATAAAAACATATTAAAACTGGGGATACTGGATAAAATCCAAGTGTCATAATAAAGCACTGATAAGACATATAGACCTACTTCTGCAGTAACTCTCTTCCCTTCTCTTTCCCTCCTCCCCTCCCAGCAGCATCTCTAAAGTCTGTAGTTCAGTGTCCTGGGTACTGCCATGCCATGAAAATGACTCCTATTAGCCTCACTAATATGATTACAGAAACATAAATACGTGGAGGGGCATAATCAAAAGAAACGTCTAAGTCTGTTTTGGCTTAACTCACAAGTCGTCCAAAGTCAGACACGGGAAAAGGTCCATTTTCAAAAAATACGTCCAGCAATTTTTTTGAAAATTGTCCAACTGTATGTCCAGCCATCTGATTGTCTAGACTGCTAAGACATCTTTATACCCCATTTTCGTCCAAAAATTCATCCAACTGAAAAACACCTAGAAAAAGACCTTTTGGATGTGGGATGGGCCACAAAAGTAAGGGACTGGATACCCAGACATGGCAACAGAGTAGTGGCGCACCTTACAGGGCACTGCTGTGAACTTCACAAAAAGGGTACCACATAAACATCTCACAACAGCTCCCTTATAGGTCATAGTGAGCTCCCCAAAACACCCCCAGAATCTACTACACCCACCTATCTACCACCCCAATAACCCTTATGGCTGCAGGAGCCATTTATATGGCAGTACAAAAGGGTTTGGGGGTTTTCTTGGGGGTGCACATGTTTCTCCATGAATGCAGTGATTAGAGTGGCTCATGGTCCTGGGACCTCCTCTCCATGGTTCACTAACCCACCCCAAAGACCACTTAAGCCACCTCTGTGCAGTTCTACTAGGCTTTCCTATGCCAGGCTGCCAGGTGCTAATGTTCTGGAGGCAGATATGCAAAGTTGTTATTACGTTTTTTATGGGGAGGGGGTGAGTGATCACTGGGGCTGTGTGTGGGAGTCTGTACTTTGTTGTCTGCAGTGCTTATCTGGTCACTTAATCTTTTGTGGACTTAGATACTGTGAGTGGAAAATGATGTCTAATCATTACAATAATTTGTCAATGGCCCCCAAATCTTTTAAAAATTATTATGATTTCCTTTCTGTATAGCAATTGTTCTTTCCATTTTGTAAATGTGGCACAACGAATTCCACCAGAATGTATAGCTAAGATTATTGTAATTTTTCCAGTTACTGGTGATATGTTGCATGGTGACTCCTGTCATAATCAACAGAAGTTTATTATTGCTTGATGAAATTTGACTTTTTGTTCTCATTGATACAGGACAAAGTCTGCAGTGGTCAAAACAGCAGTCAGGGAGGCCAAACTTCATATGGAAGAAACTCTAGCGAAGAACATCAAGAAAGGAGACAAATCCTTCTTCAGATACATTAGCGACAGGAAAAAGAACACAAACGGGATAGTACGCCTTAGAACGCCAGACGGGAATTATGTGGAAACTGACTCCGATAAAGCCAAACTACTGAATGATTACTTCTGTTCAGTCTTTACCTGCGAGGCACCAGGGCACGGGCCTCGGCTGGATGCAAAGCAAAGCCTGGATGACCCATTTCAGAAGTTTGAGTTCACACCAGCTGATGTTTACAGAGAACTGTCAAGACTCAAGGTGAACAAAGCCATGGGACCAGACAATCAGCACCCAAGAGTGCTCAGAGAGCTATGCGATGTTTTGGCGGAACCGTTAGCCATGCTCTTCAATCTCTCCCTAAGTACGGGGAGAGTCCCCCTGGACTGGAAAACTGCCAATGTTGTTCCTCTGCACAAAAAGGGTTGCAGAGCGGAGGCTGCGAATTACAGACCAGTAAGTCTCACATCAATAGTGTGTAAACTCATAGAAACTCTACTTAAAGGGAAATTAGACACGATATTGGATGAGGGGAATCTGAGGGATCCCTGTCAACATGGATTCACTAGGGGCAGGTCATGCAAATCCAATCTTATCAGCTTCTTTGACTGGGTGACAGGAAAGCTAGACTCAGGAGAGTCTCTGGATATAGTGTACTTGGATTTCAGTAAAGCATTTGACAGTGTCCCACACCGTAGACTATTAAACAAGATGAAATCGATGAGGTTAGGTGAGAAACTAATGGCATGGGTCAATGATTGGCTGAGTGGAAGACTACAGAGGGTGGTGGTCAATGGCACCCTCTCTAAGACATCGGAGGTGACTAGCGGAGTGCCGCAAGGCTCAGTCCTGGGACCATCCCTTTTTAACATATTCATAAGGGACTTGACCCGAGGGCTTCAGGGAAAAGTAGCGCTGTTTTCCGACGCCGCCAAACTGTGTAATATAGTAGGTGAAAGCGATCTCACGGATGGTATGGCGCAGGATCTGATCAAGTTGGAAAACTGGTCCTCAACATGGCAGTTGGGCTTCAACGCAAAGAAGTGTAAGGTGATGCATCTCGGCAGCAGAAATCCATGCAGAACATACACCTTGAATGGAGAAACACTAGCTACGACCTCAGAAGAATGGGACTTGGAAGTAATCATCAGTGCAGACATGAAGGCTGACAAACAAGTAGAGAAAGCCTCATCCAAGGCAAGGCGAATGATGGGATGTATCAATAGAAGCTTCGTCAGCCGTAAACCTGAAGTCATAATGCCACTGTACAGAACCATGGTGAGACCTCATCTGGAGTACTGTGTGCAATTCTGGAGGCCACATTACCGTAAAGATGTACTTCGAGCTGAGTCAGTCCAGCGAATGGCCACTAGGATGGTCTCAGGACTCAAGGGTCTCTCATACGAGGAAAGACTGGGCAAGTTGCAGCTCTACTCTCTAGAGGAGCGCAGGGAGAGGGGTGACATGATTGAGACATTTAAGTACGTCACAGGTCGTGTCGAGGTGGAAAACAACATATTCTTTCCTAAGGGACCTTCAGTCACAAGGGGGCACCCGCTTAAACTCAGAGGAGGAAGATTTGGTGGTGACACCAGGAAGTATTTCTTTACAGAAAGGGTGGTGGATCACTGGAACAAACTACCGGTGCAGGTGATCAAGGCCACTAGCGTACTCGACTTTAAGAATAAATGGGACATCCACGTGGGATCTCTACGTGGGTCGAGTAGCACTCTGACTTAATGGGGTGGGACAGTAGAGTGGGCAGACTTGATGGGCTGTAGCCCTTTTCTGCCGTCATCTTTCTATGTTTCTATGATAATGCTACATGGTTTTCTAATAAACATTTTATTTGAGGCCAAATTGATTTCCAAAAGGCCATGATAAAGGGACAATAAAATATTAAATGATCTAGGGTCCCTGCTTCGAGATTACAATGCCAGCATCTATTAGACTTAGAGCTATCTAACTTTTGTAATCGAACTGGGGTCCTAAGTGCTCTATGTAACAAAAAGAACCAAGTTTGTCTCATAGATGCGGACACTGTACATCTCATTCTCCAAGACCAAATTCGTGGCCATTGAGATGCAGAAATTTAATGCTTAATCTCAATGCTCCAAATGTCTCTAAGTCCAGTCTTTGGTTTTTTATTCATAAATCCAGATATCAATTTATACCACTGTGCGGTTTGATGTCCCAAAAATCCGCCTGAAAGCATAAGAACTCCAGACTATACTGATTATTGAGATTTTTCCATTCAGGGAACCCCTCCTGATTAGCCTGCTTCAGTTGCAACCATCTAAAACTTTGTGATTTATTAAGACAATATTTATGTTGCAACTGTGAAAAATCAAGCAGTTTACCATTTGAAATAACATCATTTAAAGTCTGTATACCTGCAATAATCCAATGCTTCCAAACGATTTTAAATCCTCCAATTTGAATCTTGGAGTTTATCCATATAGATTGATTTGTTGATTTATTGATTGGGTTAGGTGTTAAATTACTAACATATTGCATTGTTTTCCATGTATCTATCAATATTCTGTTCTCTTTCCTAGGCATCTTGATACTGAGAACATGAGATAAATTTAGAGGAAACAAGAGTTGCCATTCCAAATACAACCAATCTGGGGCATTTTCCATGAGCTCTGGGAGGACCCAATACATACCCTGGTGTAAAATATAGGCTTGATGATACCTATAAAAGTTTGGAAAATTTACCCCACCCTCCGCAATTGGTTTTTGTAAAGATACTAAAGCAATTCTAGGCATTTTACCCAGCCAAACAAATTTTGTAAGAATACCATTTAGTTTTTTATGAAAGGACCCTTGAAAAAAAACTGGTATCATACTCATTTGAAAACAAACCACAGGCAATATCATCATTTTAATAGTTTGGACTCTTCCCCACCAAGAAAGATGTAAAGGATTCCATTGCTCACACATTTCTGTTACTTTTTTTTAATAAAAAGTTTTCATTCTCTTTCATTGTGTCTTCTAGTGTATTTTTTTATTCTAATACCTAAATACTTTAATCCATCTTCTTTCCATACAAATGAGAATGAATCAAATAAGCCTTTAGTACAATGCACATTAAGTGGAAGAATTTCTGACTTACTCCAATTTATCTTATATCCTGAAAATTTTCCAAATTTCTCCATCAACTCTAGCAAGCATAGAATGGTAGTTTCTGAATTTCTCAAATAAAGCAGTATATCATCTGCATATGCAGAAACTTTGTATGCTCAATCTATACGGGGAATACCCCGAATACCCTTTACTTGTTGAATAGCAAATAATAAGGATTCTAATACAATATCAAAAAGCAAAGGAGATAATGGACAGCCTTGTCTAACCCCCCTCTGCAAATTAAAACGCTCTGATAAATTATTATTAATATACAATCTTGCAGCAGGGGAGCTATACAACGTCTGAATCATTTGTATAAATCCCGAACCTATACCAAACCAATCTAATGTTTGATACATAAAAGTCCACTCAATCCGATCAAAGGCTTTCTCCGCGTCCAAAAACAGAGAAAGCCGGATCTTTCATGGCTTTTGTTAAATTTAACATATGAAAAGCCAACTTAGTATTATTAGAGGAATGTCTCTTAGCAACAAATCCCGTTTGGTGCATATCAATAATAAAAGGGAGAGCCTTTGCTAAGCGTAAAGCCAATGTCTTAGCTAGAAGTTTACCATCAACATTGATTAGCGAGATAGGCATGTAGTTTGAAACCAAAGTGGGATCTCTGTTTGGCTTTGGCAAAACAATTGTTAATGATTCTGCCCTAGTACCTGTAATACAACCTTTAGTTAGTTGGTACTGATATAAATTTAATAAATGAGGTAATAGGGTAATTTATAAAACTCTACTGTGAAACCATCACCACCTGGAACGGATCCAACTCTAAAAGATTTCAACGCTGTTTCTAATTCTTTTAGTGATATAGGCTTTTCCAAACTTCTTTTTATATGTTCAGGAACCTTTGGTCCAATAATTAGATTCAAAAATTCTAAACCATCTTTTTTCCTATCTTAAGGCTCAGAAGAATATAGGTCTTTATAAAAATTTAGAAATTGACTTAAGATATTTCCAATTTGAGTATGTGTAACTCCTTTCTCATCCTTTATTGCAATAATTTTTGTCCTTCAATAAAATACATATTTAAGAGATACAAGAGTCTTACACATTAAAATAAAAAGAAATTATAAACAAATAAATCAACAGTTCCTTAAACTGCATCAATACTCTTGTAATAGTCCTCATTATGGAGAGAGACAATTTCACAATCAGAAGGAATGATATTATAAACAAAATGTTATTAGGAAAAGTAGTATCAAATTAATCAATATGCACCTAATTTATTAGAAAAGGTCCTCACTTACAATAATCTATAGATAGTGTTGGTTAGATCACCATCCCTAAGGACCCAATCTCAAAAATTGAGTTTCCGATCCTCAGAGACAATACACTGGGGGTCAAACCAATCATCTCCCCAATAGTTAACATGTCGCTTTGTCGCAGGATCTAATTTTATATTATAAATACTATTTTAAATTCTTTTACATATACGTGTTTTCATAAATAATTTCATAAATAGTGTTGTAGACACCACTTTTCAAATAACAGTAGTACTTAGCTTAGTTTGTGGTCAGTTTTGGGATAGTGACACATCCCCATTTATGAAATAAACTTGCGTACTAAGGTTCACTCTTTGAAATCTGCGTTGTTACCCCTTTCCCCTCTAAGAAAAATTGTAACTGGGAGGGCTCATAAAATATATAGGAATTCTGATCCAGATAGATCATACATTTACAAGGATATCGCAGTTGAAATTTTGCTCCCAATTCTTTCACGCTATCTTTCATTTCCAGGAATCTTTTCCTTCTTGTCTGTGTAATTCTTGATACATCTGCAAACATCAAAATTTTACTATTCAAAAAATGAACTTTCTTCAGCCTAAAAAAAAGGCGAAGGAATGCTTCTTTATCTTGATGAAATACAAATGTTATAAGAAGCGTTGAACACAAAATGACCTCCTCTTGAGAGTTCTCCAATATATTTGATATATCCAATGGACCAGCTGTCATTATCTGCAGAATAACCTCAGAATCAGAAGAGGAAGGCTTTTTTGGAGAAACTGGCAAAAAATAAATTTTATGTAGAGGAGGTAGTCCATTATCGGGATATTTGAAAAAGGAATTAACTTTTTCTCCCTGGGACTTCAAATCCTCTTCAAATTTTTCTAACCTCAAAGACTGAGTCTAAACAAGACGAAAGATTCCCAGACATACCTTGTAAAGGGAATCTAACGCAGTCCAAATAGTGTCTAAAGTAACCTCAGTGGATCTAACAAGAGGCTGTAATGTTGGTAATTCCCCTCTCTCCACTGGAACTCCGTTGATTGAAGATCTCCCAGCCACAAGTACTGATGAAGCTGGCAAGCCCGATAGCTCCGAGGCAGTGGAGAGTCCACTGCCGACATTGCTGCCGAAGTTCCCCTCTCTCGCGGCTGCAAGGGAGGTGCAGGTCCTGCAGGATTAAGAAAGATCTCACTTCCTAGTGCCGACGCTTCCTTCGTGTTTGGCTCAGCAGGCGAGAATGTGTAGAAGCTCGTGAGAAGTCCTTGCCTCGTTAAGGTAGGTTCCGGTAGTCGGGCTGAAGCAGCCACCCTGCCTCGTCTTTTCAACATAACAAATTTCGCTCAGAGAGCTATTGACGTAGAAGAAAAATCTTTATAGCAGAAGGAAAACTCAAAACGTCCTTCCACTACGATGCCATCTTGCCTCTCTCCCGTTGGCTGGCCCCATACTTGTCTCAATTTGACAGTTGTGAAACGGTAGAATAATAGCAACAGGCTAGAAACATAATCCTTGGACTAAAATATGTGTAGAGACTAAAGAAATGCCAACTACTCAATCTCATTAAGTCCATGCGATTGGAGAGTGTTGAGAGCCTATATCCACCGTTGCTCTTTCTGCCATAAAATATGTTCTATATCTCCCCCTCTTAAGTTAGTAACTGTGTCTAATATGGAGTACTGTAAATCTTCAGCCTCATGTTTGTGTGTTAGTCAGTGGGACACCAGCGGTGCTTCTTGAATGGCTGACCGAATTCCCACTCTGATTTTAATACTCCAACTGGTACATCCCATATAATACTGCCCACACAGACAGCAGATAATATATACAACTTGTTGAGAATTACAATCTGTGGATCGGCGGTGTGTCTTCCTCACTACCCATTCAGGGAGTTGCATCTGCTGTACAGTGATACTATATTTGCACATTTTACACCATCCATATGCCCTATGTTCACCTAGCATAGTGATAGCTGGCTGCCACCTTGTGAAGTAGGACCCGACTAACCGTTGTTTTAGATTTTGACTTTTTGCAAATGCAAATCTAGGTGCATTTTGAAACTCTGAATGATATTGCATGACGTCCCAATACACTTTAATAATGTGTGTGATTTGAAATACAAGAGTGGAATATGGGAGAACATAAACCAGTGGAGACCCATCCATTTTTGCCTTCGGATGTAATAACAAGGGTCAATTTGCATATAGTGCTTGTTTGTAAGCTTTACTGATGCTTAAAAATCTATCCTTCATATCACTTGCTTTGCTGATGTAATCCTCTGTGGTAGTGCATAATTTATGAAGCCGCAGAACTGTCCTGATGGAATATTGTTTCTCAAATGTTTGGGATGGAAACTATCATACTGCAGTAAGTTGTTCCTTTCTGTAGGTTTTCTATAGATACTTGTGGTAAAATTATGATGTCTCAAAGATATGTTGATGTCCAGAAAGGGGACTTCACATTCACTAGTAATCATAATGAACTATAAGTTTGCATCACAATGGTTAAGCCAGTCAAAAAAATTGATCAAGGCGTCTTGCGTACCTGTCCATACTGCAACGATGTCAACTTTGTAGCGTTTCCAGAAAAGAAGATATTGCCAGAATTCAGAGGTATACAAAAAAGTGTGCTCAAATTTTGAAATGGACAAACAGGCAATGGACAGGGCCATTTTAGCTCCCATTGCCGTGCCTTTTATTTGTTTATAAAAAGTAGTATCAAACTGAAAATAATTCATACCCAGTGCTATAGATGCTAAATGTACCAAAAGTTGAATCCTGGCTTCAGATAACTCTAAGGCTTGTAGTTCCTCTGTAATAATATCAATGGCCTCTTTCTGTGGTACATTAATATAGAACATAGAAACATAGAAGATGACGGCAGAAAAGGGCTACAGCCCATCAAGTCTGCCCACTCTGCTTACCCACCCCCTGTCTATGCCCTAATGACCCAATTTCCTTATCTTGACCCTCGTAGGGATCCCACATGGGTATCCCATTTATTCTTAAAGTCTGGCACGCTGTCTGCCTCGATCACCTGCACTGGAAGCTTGTTCCAATGATCAACCACTCTCTCTGTGAAGAAATACTTTCTGGTGTCGCCATGAAATTTTCCGCCCCTGAGTTTGAGCGGGTGCCCTCTTGTGGCCGAGGGTCCCTTGAGAAAGAAAATATCATTTTCCACTTCGACACGTCCCGTGAGGTACTTAAATGTTTCGATCATGTCTCCCCTCTTCCTACGTTCCTCAAGAGTGTAGAGCTGCAATTTGTTCAGTCTCTCTTCGTACGAGAGACCCTTGAGCCCCGAGATCATCCTGGTGGCCGTCCGTTGAACCGATTCAATTCTGCGCACATCTTTACTGTAATGTGGCCTCCAGAATTGCACACAGTACTCCAGATGAGGTCTCACCATGGCCCTGTACAACGGCATTATGACATAGAAACATAGAAACTGACGGCAGAAAAGGGCCACGGCCCATCTAGTCTGCCCACACTAATGACCCACCCCCAAACTTCCTCCGTGAAGAGATCTCCCAATCCCATTTTTTCTTAAAATCTGGCACGCTGCTGGCCTCAATTACCTGTAGTGGAAGAATATTCCAGCGATCAACCACCCTTTCAGTGAATAAATATTTTCTGGTATCACCATGAAATTTCCCACCCCTGAGTTTCAACAGATGCCCTCTTGTAGCTGTGGGACCTTTAAGAAAAAAGATATCTTCTTCCACCTCGATACAGCCTGTGACATATTTGAACGTCTCTTGATCATGTCTCCCCTCTCTCTGCGTTCCTCGAGTGAGTATAGCTGCAGCTTATCCAGCCATTCCTCATACGGGAGATCCTTGAGTCCTGAGACCATCCGGGTGGCCATTCCCTGGACCGACTCAACTCTCAGCACATCTTTGCGGTAATGTGGCCTCCAGAATTGTACACAGTATTCCAGATGGGGGTCTCACCATGGATCAGTACAATAGCATTATGACCTCGGGCTTACGGCTGACGAAACTTCTACGGATAAAACCTATGATTTGTCTAGCCTTGGATGAAGCTTTCTCCACTTGATTGGCTGTCTTCATGTCTTCACTAATGATCACCCAAGTCTCGTTCTGCTACGGTCCTTGCTAGGGTCTCACCATTTAGGGTGTAAGTCCTGCCTGAATTTTTGCTGCCAAGGTGCATGACCTTGCATTTTTTGGCATTGAAACTTAATTGCCAGGTCCTGGACCAATGCTCCAGTAGAAGTAGGTCATGCGTCATACTGTCGGACATTGAGCTTTTGTTAGGCACTGTGCTTTTGTCTGTTGTGCTCTTGTCAACTATATTGCATAGTTTGGCGTCATCGGTGAATAATGTAATTTTACCTCGAAGCCCCTTAGCCAAGTCTCTTACGAAGATGTTGAATAGGATCGGGCCCAGGACCGAGCCCTGCGGCACTCCGATGATCACCTCCGTTGTTTCGGAGGGGGTGCCGTTTACCACTACCCTTTGAAGTCTACCACTAAGCCAGTCCTTAACCCATGCAGTTAATGTGTCGCCTAATCCCATCAAACTCATCTTGTTCAATAACCTGCGGTGTGGGACGCTATCAAATGCTTTGCTGAAGTCCCCTATATCCAGCTTTCTTGTTACCCAGTCAAAGAAGCTGATCAGATTGGATTGGCAGGACCTTCCCTTTGTAAACCCGTGTTGATGGGGATCTCCTCGTTCAGGATCGTGTCCAATTGGTGTTTGATTAGAGTTTCCATTAATTTGCTCACTATCGATGTGAGACTCACCGGTCTGTAGTTAGCAGCCTCCGTCCTGCATCCTTTTTTGTGGCGTGCAATGACGTTAGCCGTTTTTCAGTCCAACGGGACTCTTCCTGTAATTAGAGAAAGGTTGAAGAGAGCGGTTAACGGTTCCGTCAAGACGTCACTTAACTCCCTGAGCACCCTGGGGTGTAGTTTGTCTGGTCCCATAGCTTTGTTCACCTTGAGTTTTGATAGATCATAGTAGACACTGCAGGGCGTAAACTCAAAATTTCGAAACGGGTCTTCCAAGCTTTCCCTTGTCTGCAGCTGAGGGCCGGATCCCGACGCCTCGCAAGTGAAGACTGAGCAGAAGTATTCATTTAAGATTTTGGCTACATAGTCCGATTCTACATAGTTCCCGTCGGGTTTCTTAAGGCGTACTATCCCATTTGTGTTTCTGTTTCTGTCACTAATATACCTGAAGAAGGATTTATTGTCCTTCTTGATGTTCTTCGCTAGATTCTCCTCCATTCAAAATTTGGCCTCTCTGACTGCTGTTTTGACTGCTTTTGACTTGGCCAGATAGTCTTCCCTAGATTCCTGCTTTCCAGATTGTTTGTAGGAGATCGTGTATGGTTATTTTCAGAGTTGACCAAATTACCTCTACATTATCTGTTTCTGCTTGGTTTTGCAGCGCATGATGGATGAAATCTCCCATGCTTTCGAAGTTTGTGTCCTTAAAGTTGAGGTAATAAGTATGGCAAGAGATGGAACTTCCTTAAAGTCTGTCAAAAAGTTGATGATACTGGCAGAGTCAAACACACATACGAGGGGGAGTAAGTTTCAATTGTTTGGACTTTAGTGCACTTTACTTATCTCCTTCTTTAAACCACAGTACCCTGTTTTATCACAATTGGAAAGATGAATGCAAGGCAGAAAGTGAAGACGGAGAGAAAAACAAAGTACAAGTAGGACCTGGATACATAGTTAAAAGTACAGAAAAATAATGTCACCAGACAACAAAGGTAGGGAAAATGATTTTATTTTCAATATAGTGATTGAAATGTGTCAGTTTTGAGAAAGGAAAGATGTTAAACTTTAACTGTGAGGGCTGGAGAAAAAATAGGGTACGTGGAGGGCTACAGAAAAAAATAGTTAATGTCTTATTAAAGAAATGGCAATTTTGCATGAGGGGAGGACATTGTAAAAAAGGGATTGGGGCTGAGTGGGAATTTTTGGGAAAAGAACCTAAGGATGCAATGCAGATGCCCAGGTGCAAGGACCTTGAACGAGGACACTGTAAAAGAGGGCTCAGGACTGAGTGGGAATTTTTTGAAGAATGACCTAAGGACAAATTGGAGGGGTCTAGGACACAAATAAAATTGGCAAACAGGACTAACAGAAAACAACGGAATCCAGAGGGACAACCAAAAATGAGGAAACAGGCTGAGGACGAAACAGACACACCACAGGAGGAGGATAACCGAGACGAGGCTTGGGGACTGGCAACTCACGAGGGGGTTGCCAGGAGCGCCAAACCACGAGGAAAACCAGCAAGAAAGGCGAACAACCGGGACTTACACTGCCTGTACACTAATGCTAGGAGCCTAAGGGCTAAAATGGGAGAGCTGGAAGTATTAGCCAGCACAAAGGGCCTAGACATAATTGGAGTCACAGAAACGTGGTGGACTGATGACAATGAATGGGATGTAGCTTTACCAGGGTTCAAACTCTACAGGAGAGATAGGTCACACAAAAAGGGTGGAGGAATAGCGCTATATATAAAAGATTCCATACCTTCAACTAGGATGGAAACAACAATAAGGGCGGATGACTTGGAATCACTATGGGTTAAGCTACCAGGAGGAACAGGAGCGGACATAAAATTGGGTCTGTACTATCGCCAACCTGGCCAATCGGAAGAAATCGACCAGGATCTGGAGGCCGAACTGAGGCAGTTATGCAAAAGCGGAAGTGTGGTGGTGATGGGGGACTTAAACCACCCAGGAATAGACTGGAGCATCGGGCACTCGAACTGTATGAGGGAGACCAAATTCATGGAGGTCACGAGGGACTGTTTCATGGAACAGCTGGTCACGGAACCAACACGGGGAGATGCCACTTTTGACCTAATCTTCAACGGACTAGGGGGACCCGCTAAGGAGGTGGCAGTACTAGCCCCACTAGGAAACAGCGATCACAACACGATCCAGTACAGGCTAGAAATTGGATCATCAAAGGTAAAAAGAACCACAACGACAGCACTCAACTTCAAAAAAGGGAATTATGATGCCATGAGGAAAGTGGTGGGAAAGAAACTCAACGATACCGCACGGAAGATGGAGTCCGTAGAAAAAGCCTGGACCCTACTCAAAGGCACGGTGCACGAAGCACAGAACCTGTGCGTCCCCAAGTTCATGAAAGGGTGCAAAAAAAATAGAACAAAAAACCAGTGTGGATAACAAATGCAGTGAAAAAGGCGATAAGTGACAAGAAGGCATCATTCAAAAAATGGAAAAAAGACCAGACAGAGGACAACCAAAAGGAGCATAAAAACACCAAAAGGAGTGTCACCGAGTGGTTAAGAAAGCAAAAAGAGAATATGAAGAGAGACTGGCAGGGGAAGCAACAAACTTCAAATCATTCTTCAGGTACTTCAAGGGGAAGCAACCAGCTAGGGAGGAAGTGGGACCCTTGGATGATGGAGACAGAAAGGGAGTGGTAAAAGAGGAAAAGGAGATAGCGGACAGGTTAAATGAGTTCTTCACGTCAGTTTTCACTAGGGAGGACACAACCAACGTTCCGGAACCCGAGGAGATCGTAAAAGGAGATCAGGATGAAAATCTGATCCAACTAGAGGTGAGCAAGGTGGATGTCCTCAGGCAGATAGACAGGCTAAAGAGCGACATATCACCAGGTCCGGACGGCATTCACCCAAGGGTACTCAAGGAACTAAGGAATGAAATAGCTGAGCCACTTCGACAGATATGCAACCTATCCTTAAAAACTGGAGAGATTCCGGAGGACTGGAAAATAGCAAATGTCATGCCCATCTTCAAGAAAGGCTCAAGGGGAGACCCGGGAAACTACAGGCCGGTGAGCTTGACCTCGGTCCCGGGAAAGTTGATGGAAGCGCTGATTAAAGACAGCATCTGGGAACACATCGAAAACAATGGGCAGCTAAAGTCGAGCCAGCATGGCTTCTGCAAGGGCAGATCATGCCTCACAAACTTATTATACTTCTTTGAGGGGGTAAACAGCCAGGTGGATAAAGGGTAATCCATAGACATCATTTATCTTGACTTCCAAAAAGCCTTCGACAAGGTACCACATGAAAGACTGCTAAGGAAGCTATGGAACCACGGGGTGCAAGGGGTGGTCCACCGATGAATCAAAAACTGGCTGGCGGACAGGAAACAGAGGGTTGGAGTAAAGGGCCATTACTCAGATTGGAAATGGGTCATGAGCGGAGTTCCACAGGGGTTGATGCTGGGACCGCTTCTGTTCAATATATTTATTAACGACCTGGAGGCGGGAACAAAATGTGAGGTTATTAAATTTGTGGATGACACTAAACTATACAGCAGGGTCAAAACCATGGAGGACTGCGAAGACCTCCAAAAAGATCTGACAACGCTGGAAGAGTGGGCCAAAAAGTGGCAGATGAGCTTCAACATAGGAAAATGCAAGGTCATGCATGTTGGGAAAAAGAACCCGATGTTCACTTACAAGATGGGGGGATCACCGCTAGGGGTGAGCAACCTTGAAAGAGACCTGGGAGTGATGGTAGACACAACATTGAAGGCGTCGGCGCAGTGTGCCACAGCCTCAAGGAAAGCGAACAGAATGTTGGGTATCATTAAGAAGGGTATCAAGACCAGGACGAAGGAAGTCATCCTACCACTGTATCGTGCATTGGTGCGCCCACACCTGGAGTACTGTGTCCAGTACTGGTCGCCATAGCTCAAGAAGGACATGGTACTTGAGAGAGTCCAGAGAAGAGCAACTAAGCTAATAAAGGGTATGGGGGACCTCTCATACACTGACAGACTGAAAAAGCTGGGGCTTTTCTCGCTGGAAAAGCGATGACTCAGAGGAGACATGATAGAAACCTTCAAGATCATGAAGGGCATAGAAAAAGTGGACAGGGAAAGATTTTTCAAATTATGGGGAAGCATAAGTACAAGGGGGCACTCAGAGAAATTGAGAGGGGAAAGGTTTAGAACAAATGCCAGGAAGTTCTTTTTCATCCAGAGGGTGGTGGATACATGGAACGCGCTACCGGAGAATGTGATAAGCAGAAGCACGCTACAGGGCTTCAAAGATTGTCTGGACAGGTACCTGGAGGACAAAGGGATTGAGGGGTACAGATAAGAGTAGATGTAAGGTTAGAGGGATAGGATTAGAGGTAATTTGTAAAATTAGTCAGAGACCACTGTTCAGGCAGTGGGCTTAATGGGCCGCCGCGAGAGCGGACCGCTTGGCGAGATGGACCTCTGGTCTGCCTCAGCGGAGGCAACTTATGTTCTTATGTTTTAATAAAACATTAACTATTTTTTTCTGCAGCCCTCCAAGTATCTACAAATCCAAAATATGGCCCTGCAAAGGGTTTGAGTTTGAGACCACTGACTTCTGGTGTATGGTGAGCCCTCCAAATCTCACCAAAAACTTACTGTATCCAACTGTATACTACCCCTATAGTCCTTATGTTTGCAGGTGTCACCTATATGTCAATATAGTATGTTTTGGGTGGGTTCCAATGGGTTCACACTTTCCACCATAAATGTAGTAGTTAGTATGAGATATGAGCCTGGGATCCCTTTCTCTGGAGTCCACTACACTGACCACCAGGCTACTCCTGCGAGCTGTTTGCCACTCTAATAGGATTGGCCATAATATCTGAAGTTGTCATACAGGCTGGGATGTATTATTTAATTCATATCTTTGTGGGGGTGGTATGGAGTCAGTGACCACTGGGGGAATGGGGTGGGGGTGGGGGGTTATGCTTACATCCATCCAGTGGTCACCTGGTCAGTTTGTGCACCTTTTCACACTTACTTGTTATTAAAAAGGTTGAGCCCCAAACATCCAAATTGTGCCCTGAACATTTTCTAAAATGCTTGATTATGGCAGAAAAATGTCCAAGTCATAAACCCACTCTAATCCCGCAAAAATCATGCCTCAAACATGCTTCATTTAGATTTAGACAAATTGCAGTATAGAAATCAGTCTAGAAAATCGGTTTTGTAAATACCAAATTGGAAAGGATTGGGGATAAAAATGTCCATATGCTCCTTTATGCCACTTTTTGGCCATTTTTCTCTTTTGAGAATGAGCTCTAATGTGAACATAATAACATAAGAAATGCCGTTGCTGGGTCAGACCAATGGTCCATCCTGCCCAGCAGTCCGCTCACGCGGCGGCCCTCAGGTCAAAGACTAGTGCTCTAAATGAGTCCAGCCTCACCTGCGTACATTCCAGTTTAGCAGGAACTTGTCCAACTTTGTCTTGAAACTCTGGAGGGTGTTTTCCCCTATAACAGACTCCGGAAGAGCGTTCCAGCTCTCCACAACTTTCTGGGTGAAGAAGAACTTCCTTACGTTTGTTTGGAATCTTATCTCCTTTCAACTTTAGAGTGCCCTCTTGTTCTCCCTACCTTGGAGAGGGTGAACAGTCTGTCTCCTTACTAAGTCTATTCCCTTCAATATTTTGAATGTTTCGATCAAGTCCCCTCAGTCTCCTATTTTCAAGGGAGAAGAGGCACAGTTTCTCCAATCTCTCACTGTACGGCAACTCCTCCAGTCCCTTAACCATTTTAGTTGCTCTTCTCTGGACCCTTTTGAGTAGTACCTTGTCCTTCTTCATGTACAGCGACCAGTGCTGGACAAAGTATTCCAGGTGAGGGCATCCCATGGCCCGGTACGGCGGCATGATGACCCTCTCCGATCTGTTCGTGATCCCCTTCTTAATCATTCCTAGCATTCTGTTCGCCCTTTTTGCCGCCGCCGCACATTGTGCAGATGGCTTCATCAACTTGTTAATCAGAACTCCCAAGTCTCTTTCCTTGGAGGTCTCTCCAAGTACCGCCCCAGACATCCTGTATTCGTGTATGAGGTTTTTGTTATCGACATGCATCACTTTACACTTATCCACGTTGAACCTCATTTGCCATGTCGATGCCCATTTATCAAGCTTGATTATGTCACGTTGCCGATCTTCACTACTCTGAATAACTTTGGATCGTCCGCAAATTTAATCACCTCACTTGTCGTACCAATGTCTAGATTGTTTATAAAGATGTTGAAGAGCACGGGTCCAAGCACCGAGCCCTGCGGCATCCCACTGGTGATCTATTTACCCCCATTCTCTGTTTCCTATGCTCTAGCCAGTTTTTGATCCATGTGAGTATTTCATCCTTGATTCCATGACTCGCAATTTTCCGAAGTAGTCATTCATGTGGAATCTTGTGAAACGCCTTCTGAAAATCCAAATATACAATATCAACCGGGTCGCCCTTGTCTATCTGCCTGTTTACTACCTCGAAAAAGTGCAGCAAGTTCGTCAGACAAGATCTGCCTTTGCTGAAACCATGCTGACTAGTCCTCATCAGACCGTGTCCGTCAAGGTGATCAATGATGCGGTCCTTTATCAGCGCCTCTACCATCTTTCCCGGTACCCAGGTTAGACTCACCAGTCTGTAGTTTCCCGGATCTCCCCTCGAACCCTTTTTGAAGATCGGCGTAACATTCGCTACCTTCTAGTCTTCCGGAATCTTTCTTGATTTGATCGACAAGTTGGCTACTAGTTGAAGCAGTTCAGCTATAGTCCCTTTCAGTTCCTTGATGACCCTCGGATGGATGCCATCCAGTCTCGGGGATTTATCGCTCTTTAGCCTATCAATCTGCCTGTATACCCCTTCTAGACTGACCGTCAGTCCTGTCAGTTTCCCTGGAAGACTTGACAAAATTGAGGTACTGGGGGAGGGTACGGGGGGAAGGGGATCAGTCTCTAAAGGGGTTGAGTGAGAGTGGAAGTTGGTTAAAAAGATGGTGAAAGAGAGGAGTAGGACATGGGGTATTAAGCAAGAAATAGAAGAATGGCATGGAGGCAAGGGAAGGAAGGAGAGACAGCGATGGAACCCAGGCTGGTGAGGGGATGAGAGACAGTAGAGAGTAGATGAGGACTAAGAGGGTGCGTACAGAAGATGGGAATGGGGAGTAAGGAAGTGACTGAAACATGGTGGGGGGGGGGCATTAGGATACTGAAGAAGGAGAGACACAGAAAGAGCAATAGGAGTGCTGGAGAGGAAATAACAGGGAGAAGAGAAAAGTCAGTAGGCAGATGAGAAATGAAAAGAAGACTAAGAAATAGAAACTGAGAGAAAGGGAGAAGAGCAAAATGAAAGGGAAGATTAGGTTCTTACCTCGATAACCTTCTTTCTAATAGAAGGGTATAGTAGTCTTGACAAGTGGGTTTCTTCACTTCACCTGCGAGGATTGCAGAAAGCATCATCTACCAAAGCAATGGATAATCTCTAAGACAAGAACACTTAATTAAACCAATGGACACATTTCCTAAACAAATGTGGAACCAAAGAAGCCACCTACCTGAGTGCAACCAGCACTAACATTTATGTAGGACCTATAGCCTCTCCCAAAGGTTTTGCTATAGAGCTAATGGATAACTATTCTTCGTCGTTTAACAGAAGACCATAAGGATCTTCATTCTCTCTTGGTTGTTCACGAACAAACATCTGGAGACACCCAAATATGCCAAAGATAGAAAGGCTAACTTAAAATCTATAAGCCATGAAAAAATTGGTCAACACTTTAATTCTCCTGGAGAAAAAGTTTGAAAAAAGAAAGATAAAATAAAATAAAATAAAAGATTGAGGTTAAATAAACCCCTAATAAATAAAGGATATCAGTATGAGCCTTTGAAATAGCACACAGAGGTTTTATCGGCTCAGACAGTAACTCATTGATGACTAACATCAGACAAAAGTCTAAATAAGAACTGCCTTATACATCATATTGTCCTGTTTGTACGGAAGCAAAAAAATATATATATATTTTAACTCCTTTCAAACGTTTGCTCCAGGGGAAAACAAAAAAATAATAAAGAAAAAAATATATTAAAGAAAAAAATATAATAATAATCTCCCAAGGCGTTGTAAGATATGTGCTAAAGATTGTAAAGTGCTAAAAGTGAGTCTTGAAAGGCTTGGAGACACATTGTGAGTTGTACATTAAAGTGCAGGTGCAAACACTAAAAAACATGTAAAATAGTGCCGTAAACTATATCTGTAACTGGATAATTCATAAATGTGAAAAACAGTTCATATAAAAATATTTGATAGTGAAGTAAAAAATCTGGATAGAATAAATTGATAAAGTTCGTCAAATTGATGGTAAACTTTTTAAGAATCAAAAATAGTTGATTAAATTAAGAGTTCATATTCGCAGTTCATTCGATTAAGAGTTCATATTCTCTGTAACAGTTCATGAAAAGGGAAATAAATTTTAATCAAAGACTGCATGCATGCAAACACTGGACTGTGATACTTAGCTCAGTTGTTGTAAGAAGTAAATGTTGGCTATAGAAATCTCCACTCGACAGAGCTCCATTTCGTCACCTTCTTCAGGAGCAGGGATTACTGAAAAATGTTAATCATAAGGGCGACAGGCCACTAGTAAAGCTGTCAGCCACATCCACCGAAGCATACAGAAGTCAAATCAAACTATCGCGTCGGGGAGAACCAAAATCATAATGGCGCCTTGGGAGTTTTAAAACGCCAATCTGATAGGGCCATCAAGACTACTGTCCCCTTCTACTAGAAAGATTATCTCATGCTTAATCTTCCCTTTTAATTCAAAGGATACTGTAGTCTTGACAAGTGAGACATAACAAAGCAATCTCCTGAGTCTAGGGCAGGGCAGATGAATCTGCTGTGAGCACTGAGGACCCAAAAGTACTGTCCATTTGTGCTACCACACCCATGTTGGGGCTAAATGCAGAAATTGAATGGATGATGTTAGTCTGACAGGGAGCCCTGTTATTGGTTAAGAATGAGTCAGCTGTTTTTTGACTTAATGAATAAAACCACTAAAGAAAACGCTGCTGCCATCTTACACTATGAAAGTAATGAGCTGGAAGGTGACAGCGAGGATATAACAAAGGTATTTGTGACATGCTTTTTATGTATGCAGATAAATATTTTAAAGGAATATACTAAACATACATTTTTTTAAATATATTGTAGGGGATAGACCTTGAAACAGTGTTTCAGTGAAACAAGAGTCATGTTAGTCATTGAATCCCCTGCCTGACTCTGATTCATTAATTTAAAAAAGATAAGTAAATATTTTTACTATTGACATTTTAAAAACATATACTACTGTATAATGAAATGAATGAAAAGAACTTAGGAAAAAGTTATGAAAAGAATTATGGGAGCTGAGGACGAACTGATGTCTATGATCCAGTGCTGCCTGATTCACTATTCAAATCAATTCACCGATTCGAATCAGGTGAATCTATTCGAATCGATTCAATTTGTTAAAAAAATCGGCCTCCCGATTTGAAGACCTCCCCTCCCCCCGTGCCTTCCTAAAGCAGGAGCGGCAGCGCTGTCTCTTGATGGCCGTCTGCTGCCACTCCTGCTTGAAGGGGGAGGGTCAGTCAGAAAGGCCCACATGTTTCCCCAGCTTCCCCACTCTTACCTTAAGCTAATACATCCTCAGCGGCACGTTCTCTCTGCTATGGTCCCCCCTCCTCTGACGACAGGGTCAGGATCGCGGCAGAGGAAACGTGCTGCTGAGGACGACGGCAGCTGCAGGGATCACTATAGCACCAGCGATCCTGCAGTCTTCTGTATTAGCTTAAGGTAGAAGCAGGGAAGCTGGGGGAACATGCAGGCTTGCGGGGGGAGCAGGCCTTCGTGGCTGAGAGGGGGGTAGGCCTGTGCAGAGGAAGGAGGAGGAAGAGTGCCTTTGCAGCGGGGAAGCAGGCCTGTGCATAGGGAGGAGGAGGAAGAGTGTCTTTGCAGAAGGGGGAGCAGGCCTGTGTAGAGGGAGGAGGAGGAAGAGTGCCTTCACGGCGGGGAGAGCAGGCCTGTGCAGAGGGAGGAGGAGGAAGAGTGCCTTCGCGGCTGGGAAGTAGACCTGTGCAGAGGGGGGAGGAGGAAGAGTGCCTACGCGGCAGGAGGAGCAGACCTGTGCAGAAAGAGGAAGAGGAAGAGTGCCTTCGCGGCAGGGGGAGCAGGCCTGTGCAGAGGGAGGAGGAGGAAGGAGTAAGAGAGGGGAGGGGAGATGCCAGACCTGGGGAGAAGTGAAGGGAAGAGAGAAACCAAACCAAAAAAAGGGGGAGAGGAAAGCAGAGGAGAGGTACTGGACTAATGGAGAGAGAAATGCAAGACCACAAGGGGAAGGGTAAACCTATTGCAATAGAAATAATATTAACATAGTCTATTTGGGAAAGCAGTAAAGCTTGCACAAGAAGTCTAAAATTATAAAATTTAAATAAATGTGTGCTCCTCACTACCTTATTAATTTGAGCATTCATCTTTAAATAACAATCAACTTCTATTCCTAAGATGCAAGATATATCCCACTTATAGTTTGAATTACATTTTGATAATGAGATATCAATATTTCAAATATGAGGGAGACTAATCTGAAGAAATTTTGTCTTACATTTGTTTAGTCATAATTGATGTTTTTTCAGCCAGCCATCTACTACTTGCAGATAATGTGAACATTTGCAGCCACATCAAAACTACCATTTACTGGAAGAAATACTATGACATCATCTGCATAAATGAATATCACACCAATTACCTCCAAAACTTGACCCAATGAAAGCATTAAAACATTAAATAATACAGGTGAGAGAGGTGATCCCTGGGGAATTCCACAACCAATCTCCCCAGGTTCGGATAGAAACTTCATTCATTTTCACCTTGTATGATCTAGTTCCAAAACAAAAAAATCCTTTAAACCAGCTCAATGTTTTTCTCTAATACAGGATATATTATCACATGCAAAAACGTAAAGAGAGATGTTAAACTGGCAAAATAGACCATAAGTTAGAGACAAATAAACCTGCATACACACAAATATGTATTATACCTCATAAGAAAAAGTAATTCTATACCTTCACTGGGAAACATTTCGGGCTAGATGACCTTATGATCAGGATACTGAAAGGTAAATTCAGGACTTTACAAGAACAAAACTCATTGGAGGACCTATTTACAAAGCTGTGTTGGCTTAGTAAACACATAATACCTTTACAGAAGCATCATGTAAACCACTCTGAATTGACTTCCCAGTTATTAGTAGCAGTATAGAAGTTTTCAATAAACAATAATTGCAAAGTTAATAGCTAATTTGGATTGGGGAAGAGAAAGGGCAGGAACTGCACTTTATAATTAACTTCAGGGATTAACTATCAACAAGGTGGAAAAAGAAAGAAAACGTTTTTTTTTTAGTTTGTTGCTAAGTTAAATGATTCTTACCTTCTGTCCATATCTAAATACATCCGTTCAGCTTCTTCAAACCTACCAAAGTAGGCTGCAACTTCAGCTTGCTTCATTGACTCACTCAGCAAGTTGCCAAGACGCTTGACAAACTCAATACCTTGGTAATCTTTGCAGCGTACAAATGCTTGTTCAGCTGTTGGAAGATCAAGCTTCTGAAGCGCAGCCTCTGCTAACAGGCGCCTATTTGAAAAATACATAACTCCATTAAAAAGGAAATTAACAAGGTTATAGTTCCAGCATCACCATAGACATAACTCATTCTTTTTCTTCCTAGTTTCCTTCCTTTAGAAATTTCTCCTTCCTCTTCTTTACTGTGAAGCCTTTTAAAACAAAACCTTTAATGCAAATTTGAAGACAGGTTTCTTTGAAATGAATTTAAGTGCTGGGAGTGAGCAGTGATCTCCATTAGCAGACAAGATAGGCAACCTTGTTTACATTACTGATGTTATCCAATAGTTGTTAGCTTTCCTATCCTCCTCCTTTTCAGTGACTAATGGAGCTCATTTCTCTTTCTTCCCCTTATTTTTTATATAATTTTGCAAACTGTCTTAATGTTTTACTTGTGAAATGAGATATAACAAATGAAGTGATTAACAAACATAAATATGAGAACAATCATTCTTTTTGCATTTCAAATATGCCAAAATTAATGAGAAAAAAAAGCCATTACAGAGTCTATACCAACAAAAAAATATCCTTTTATTAAAGCTGATGAATAAAAACATTTTCAGGGTAATTCTACAATAGGGTTCCTACGAATAGCGCTATTTATGGTGCTTATTTCCAAGTTTATTTGGGTCTCAATATTCCGCTTATCAAAGAGAATTGTCTAAAGCAGTTTACACTCTAGTTTCAAAGGGAAGGGAGAATGCAGACTCGACAGGACAGTGGGGGAGAAGATGAAACTATAAAACTAGATAGGAAAGAGGGAAGGACAGCACAGAAAAGGTAGGCTCTATTTCCATGGTTCCCAGACATCGTTGGATGGAGGCAATGAGAACAGATTAATGGCCTCTTTTACAAAGCCGCGCTAATGGCCCCGAAGCCCATAGAGATTTAAAGGGCTTTGGGGCTGTTGCCGCGCGGCTTAGTAAAAGAGGCTGCAAATATAGGCATCAGAGAAAGTAAATGTTTTAAGGCCCGATTTAAACTTAATCAAAAAGGTTTGGAGCCTAAGATAAGGCAACAGCATATTCCATAATTCAGGGTCTTGTACTGACATACTGGAACTATGGGTGGTGTTGAGAATGATTTCATGGAAGGAGGGAATAACAAGGCAATTTTGGTATGAAGATCTGAGATTTCTTGATGGGCAGTAAGGGGGTCAGATGCTTAGATAGATTAGAAGGAGACTTGACAGCACGAATTTTGAACACAAGCAGAAGAATCTTGCAGGTAATGCAGTGTATAACAGGGAGCTAGTGGGCCTTTTAAGTAGGAGAGTGACATGTTCAAACTTACAATGGCCAGTAATCAACTTAATGAAGTGTTTTGATCCTTGACTTTGATGCCTCTGTATAATGAATTACAGTAGTCAAGATGAATGATCACTAGAGAGTGTCTAAGGACATTACTCATAAGAGCTGGTGATTGTAGGAGGAATGCATAGAGTGAATTAAACGTAGTTTATAGAGGGTGTGCTGGAAAACAGCTGAGATCTGATGTGTAAAGGATAAAGAGGAGTCTAGGATTACTCCTAATATTTTGGTGGTGGTAACCAATTGATGTCGAAGTGTCGAAGAAATAAGAATGGGAGTCACAAGTATAGATGGCTGAGTTCAGATGAAAAATAATGATTTGAAATTATTTGGATGCAGCCAGCCAGTCAGTCAGATTAACTAGTTTGGAGTTTATCAAATTAATTTGAGATGTGTTAGTGGGGTCAAGAGTGCAAAGGACTTGGAAATCGTCTGCATATACAAAGGATGTAAAGTCCAAGGTGAGTAATGGTGCTAGATATTGAAAAATGTAGGGGCAAGGATAGAGCCCTGGGGAACTGCAGATATGGGATTAAATGGTAAGGAGGAAACATGGTAAGTAAAGACTGTATAAGTGTGATCAGCAACCCATGTGAGAGAAGTGTTTCTGAGGCCTATTTCATAGAGTCTAGAGAGAAAAATAAAGTGGTCTACAAATAAAGTGGTCTACACCTATGGACCGGCAAAAATAAAATAATTATTTTGTGGACCGGCATCGGTCCGCGGACCGGCAGTTGAAGAACACTGGGCTATGTCGTGCCCATCTCCACCCAATCTCCGTCCCAGACCCCGCCCCCATAATAGTACTAATTGTAACACCATTTTTTCCATTCATTTTTCATATATACACACACAATATATAATCGTATTAACAACTCATAATGGTTAACCACAAAATTAAAATACACAAAGCACACTGTATGCTTTTCAACATTCATTCCTACCAGAAAACAGATAACCCCATGCAAATGCAGGACCAAAAACTAAAAGTATTAATATTCACAAACAAACCTTAAGATGCAAGTAAAACTCTGCAAGCAGTACAACCCCCAGAGAAAAACAAACAAATTCATAAAATCACTAAATTAAAAAAAAAAAAAAAAAGCATTTCCCCTACCATTGTCGTCTCTCTCCCTCCATGATGTGCCTTGCCTTCTGGCCTGCCCCCCGGTGTTAGCTTCAGGCTGGTCCACGGTGCGATCAATGCAGGGTCTTCGGGTTGGCTCCCTGAGTGCTGCATTGCACAAAGCTGTGGGAAGCGGCTCCTCGCGCGCGTCCCACGCCTCATGTGGAAATCTTCCCTCTCATGTTGCGATGTCAGAAATAAGGCTTCCGGGACAGGGTCAGGCGCAGGCCACGGATAGGAGACTTTTCCCACAGTTTTGTGCACTGCAGCACTCAGAGAGCTGGCCCGAAGACGCTGCATTGATCACATTGAGGACCGGCGGCTACAGAAAAATCTCTTACGTCTGATGGAAGTGCTGGCCCTGTGGATCGGGAGAAAATTTCTGCGGACCGGCACCAGTCCGCGGATCGACAGTTGAAGAACACTATGCTAGAACACCATGATAGTATTTTATAATTTATGCACATTATTTGTGCACTCCACTCAAACCTGTCCATGAATACACCCACTGGAAAAGTAGACACCATCAAATCATGGCATAACCTTCCTACTAAGATAAGAAGCCAATTATGTGTTTTTTACATATGAAAAAAGGCTCTTTTAAAATTGCTTTTAGGAACACACATAAAACAGTCACATTGAAAGAGCGCATTTACTTTTACAGACAGTGCATAGTCATTCCTGGAAGTATATCTTGGGAAAAGTTGTCTTTTGAAAGCACAGTATAATTTTACTTCTGTTTTGGGCTGAACCACTGCTTTGTGGAGATTATCCCAGTGTTTTTCCATCTGCCTGCCATTAAGGACTCTTCTATTTTTATCCCATATCTTTTGGAATTCAGTTATCATTTGTCTTCATTTATAACTTTGCCATGAAAAAAAAAACCCAAAACCTAACATTCCTCATTTTTTTCCCTTGGAGCTCCATATTATAGCCCACTCAAGTAACAAAGGGTTCTGTGCTGCAATACATTTTAGGTACCTGCAGTGCCCCCAGTTTCCTACACTGTCTAAGGGGGGATTCTAAGACAATCCGTCTGCATAACATTTGTATAACTGAAAATCAAAATATTTTCAATTCTAAAAATAAATGGATCCTTTCACAAAGCCTGTCATAGTTTTACAATCTTGCTTATGTGCCTGAATAAATAAACTAGTATTTAAGCCCATTACATTAATGGGTGCTAGAATATATGTCTGTCTGTCTTTCTTTATTTCTGTCTCTCTCCCTCCCACTGTCTTTCTTTCTGTCTGTCTCTCTCCCTGGCCCCCTTTGTCTGTCTGTCTTTCTGTGTCTCTCCCTGCCCCTGTGTCTTTCTTCTTTTCTTTCTGTCTCCCTCCCTCCCACTGTCTGTCTTTCCTTTTATCCCTCCCCCTCCATTTTTCTGTGCAACAGCAGCATTTCCCTTCCCCCACCCCACTTCCCTGTGCAGCAGCAACAGCATTTTCCTCCCCCCTCACATCCCTGTACAGCAGCCGCAGCAGCATTCCCTCCCCCTCCATTTCCCTCCCCCCACACCATTTCCCTGTGCAGCAGCAGCGTTTTCCCCTACCCCCTTTCCCTTCCCACAGTCTGGCCGACTCCCTTAGTCCCTTGCCGCCCCCCCTTCCCTTTCCGTGGTCCTGACAAACCTGCCGACTCAAGCAGCGTCCCCAACACTCTACACACACTGCTTTGGGGCCTTCTACTGCCCTGATTTACTCTGGCACGTTCCTGATGACATCATTAGAGACGTGGCAGAGCAAATCAGGGCAGTAGAAGGCCCCAAAGCAGCGTGTGTAGAGTGCTGCGGACGCTGCTGGAGTCGGCAGGTTTGTCAGGACCACGGGAAGGGAAGGGACTAAGTGAGCCTGTCAGATGGCGGGAAGGGATGGGAGGGTCAACGGGGATTCGGGTGCTTCGAATAGGGGTGTGACGGCGGGGGGGAGGGGGTTGCTGGGAAGAAATTACTTACTGTGAGTGAGGAGGGAGCCGGCAAGACCGCAGGGACCGTTTTATGTGTGCATGCGCACTCCGGCCTGCCACGGACATACGGATCACGGAACACGCAGGTAGGAGTGCACATGCGCACCGAGGCGGTACCGGGCGAGGAAGACCGATGTCGTTCCCGGGACCGGGCAGGATCGGCAGCAGCACGGGTATGCGCTGTAGGAGTTTCAGCCAAGAGCACTGGCATGGAGGTATTAATCAGTACCGAGGGGGTTGACACCGATGGGACAGTGCGAGGCTCGGACCGGTCCTGTACCGGAAGGTGCGGCGCCAGCAACGCCGGCAGCAGTTGTTGGAGTTGTTGCTGCAGCTGCTCCTGTAACTGTGTTTGCAGTATGGCCGCGATGCGGTCATCCAGGGGAGGCACCGGTACCGCTTTTTTCTTCTTCGGTACCAAAGGTGCCGCTCTACGCTCCGGCGATGAGGAGGCCGATGATGAGGCACTCACCGATTTCGGAGCGGAGCGTTTGCGGGGTCGGTGCGGTGCCGGGAGGGCCGGTGTCGCAACCGTGGCAGGAGGGCGCTCGAGGGAAATGGAAGGCTTCTTAGCCGGCTTACCTGGGCCCAACGACCCCGAGGAAGGGTCTGGTGGTGTCGACATCGTCGGTGCCGACTTTTGGGGTGCCGTCGACGTCGCAGCAGTTTCCATGGCAGATCCGGTACCGAACAAAATATTTTGCTGGATCTGCCTATTTTTCAATGTGCGCTTTTTAAGCGTAGCACAGCGGGTGCAGGTGTCAGCCCGATGCTCTGGACCCAAGCACTGCAGGCACCAATTGTGCGGGTCGGTGAGAGAGATCGGGCATGCACACCGCTGGCACTTCTTAAAACCCGGTTGAGGGGGCATGAAGGGAAACACGGCCTCCGCAAAATCAAAGCCGGAGGCCTGTATGGTGACAACAGGCCCCGCCTGGGCCGGTTCGAAAAAATAATGAAAACTCGACGAGTTTTTTTTTTTTTTTAAAAGAAAATTAAAGGAATCCGAAGAAAAAAAATAGAAGAAAATCGAAAAAATACGCGAGCGGGAAGGCAAACTAAATAATTTCAACAGCCGTTGAAAAACATGCGACTTCTTCGCTCCGCGGAAACGAAGAAACTGGGGACCACGCACTCCTCCGTCGGGCGGGAAGGCACTCACGCATGTGCGGTGCGGCCAACTAGAACTTTCTAGTAAAAAGTGTCCGTACCGGGGCTCCGTCAGTGACGTCACCCATACGTTAAGAATATGCTGCCTGCTTGTCCTGGGATAAAAAGTGATATTGCATCTATATAACTAGAGAGACCTCCTTTGGAGACAGTACCTTCAAAAAGATACAAAGTAGATTGAATCAGTCCAGAAGACAGCTATTGAAACAGTCAGTATGCTCCATTATAAAAGCATTTGGAGAGAAAGGTAAAGATCTGAATAAATATACAAGGCAAAGATCTGAATAAATATACCCTAGAATCTAGATGAAATACTTCTGATCAATAAAAAATGCACATGAATAAGGCCTCTTAACAGAAAAGAAGCTCCTTAATGAAATTTCATGGGATAAGGATGAAACAAATTAGCCTGAAGAGTAACCTAAACAAATATGTGCATCTATCTATACATATTTTTTGGGGGGAGAAGAGGGTTATCTATATAATTTTTTTCTTCACAGGACCTATAAGTGATGAGGAGCGAGAGGCTGAGGACGATATCCACAGACTTAAAGTTGCTAGACTAGAGGAGGGACCTTAAAGTGATAGCATCTAAGGATCTCAGGGTGGTGAAACAATGTGATAGGACAGTGGACATAGCCAGGATGATAGGCTACAGAGAGACAGGCATAACCAGCATAAGAATGATGGTTTTAATGTACCATACAGATCTTTATTTACTCCCAAGCTGTAACCTGTAAGAACATAAGAATGGCTTTGCTGGGCCATACAAATGGCCCATCTAGTCTAGTAGCCCGCCTTCACATTGGCCAATCCAGGTCACAAGTACCTGGCAAAAAACCAATAGTAGCAACATTCCATGCTACTGATCCAGGGCAAGCAGTGGCTTCCCCCATGCCTGTCTCAATAACAGACTATGGACTTTTCCTCCAGGAAATTGTCCAAACCATTCTTAAAACCAGCTACGTTAACCGCTCTTACCACAACCTCTGGCAACACATTCCAGAGCTTAATTATTCTCTGAGTGAAAAAATATTTCCTCCTATTGGTTTTAAAAGTATTTCTCTGTAATTTGTGAAGTGACTTAAGGAGAGGGGTGACATGAGCATAGCGAGGTTGGTAGAAGATGAGTTGTGCTGCCCCTGTAGTCTCTGTAGGTTCTCAACACTAACATCACTTGTAAGAAAACGAAACTTAAAAGCGTAGGCATTGTTATATTTCAGTATAATGTATTAGTGCACATGCATCCTGGGTTTGTAGGACATAAAGTATATAAACAGCAGCAAGTAGAGAGAAAAGTTAGAGAGAAATATAATATTCCTTGTATTGCTAGCTACAAGTAAATAACTTCCTCCCCTGTTATGGCTCATTGAATTACTAATCTTTTTTCCTTTCTGTATTTGACTGCAGTGCTTGGATTAAATAAATTGCTTGAATTCGAGAACTGTAACAGGGCATTGTGTGGTCACTAATTATTCCATGAAGGGCTCTTTGCAGCCAGCTCTTCATCCTCTTTCCCTCTTTCTATCCAATCTCCCTCTCCCTCATCTTATCTATACTCTTTATCACAGCCATACTAACTTTGCTACACTGTACAACTCACTATTTTAGTGCACTGGGAATTAAAATCCAACACATTGCCCAAGTTTGAACAAGCAGATAAGTGGCAATTCTATAAAGGGCACCTAGATATAGGTGCCCTGAAGCAGTGCAGGGAGTGCATATTTTAGAATGACATGTAGCTGCCCAGATTCCATTATAGAATAGCAGGGCAAATCCACATTAGAAAGCCTAAATGTAGGCACAGTCATTTAAACCAGGTCTATGGCATGCGTAAATGGATGTATCTATGCAGCAAGCAAATGTGCGCAATTTATGGCATTTGATAATTTGTGTGCATTAAGTGGGAGACATGCTCCTATCCCACCTATGCTCCACCCATGTGTACACCCCCTTGCAGTTGTTCTCTGTGCTACTTATGCATACCCTTTTAAGAATACACTCCCTTATAAGTTTCAAATTTATTATTAGGTGTTTATATACCCACCTATCAAGGTTATCTAAGCGGTTTTACAATCAGGTACTCAAGCATTTTCCCTATCTGTCCCGGTGGGCTCACAATCTATCTAACGAACCTGGGGCTATGGAGGACTGAGTGATTTGCCCAGGGTCACGAAAAGCAGCGCAGAGTTTGAACCCACAACTCCTAAAACAAATGAATTATGCCCTATTGGAAACCATAGGAGGGACCTACCTAGACACTACCAGGTCTACCCACTGCACTCATACAAAGACCCGCTCATTCACTTAACACACAAATAACAAGAAAAAGGGAAAAAAGTGGAGAAAAAGTCTCAGTTCATCTTCATATGGCAAAAAACTCCACTTATAAACAACCATTAAGCAAGGTCCAAGATGTATCAGTTCATTCAGCAGTGAAAAACACTATAGTAGCCCTTGTAGGAACCACCTCAAAAAAATATCTAGCACGCCAAATAACAAAACTTCAAAAAATGATTCCAGCCTACTCCACCAGCAACTGTAGAGGCTCTCCAAGTGCTCCAACTGCTTATATCCACACACATAGAAGCTGAGACGTGGGATTCTCCAGCAACCAGTGTCTTCAAAATGGAGTACAGACTCCTCCCCTTTCAGTCAGACCCATCACCAGCCAGCTTCAACCAAAGAACACCACCCACTCAATTTGGGCATTCAGCCCAGCTGGGTGGACGGTTTGTAGATTGTAGATCCATCTTTGTTCCCTCTGACGTAGCTGACGTCTCCAGTCACCACGTCTCACAGAGCAGGGGAGATGATCAATCACCACACACCGCATGCTTTTAGTTCACTGCGGTGTGTGCTTGCTTTACTCACATTTATTTTATTTATTTTTTAAATTTCTTTATTAAGTTTTGCATATTACAACAAGTGTATCAGAAAAATTCATATAATCTTATAAATACACACTTGATTTTCTTCATGAACAATATATCATACTTATATTCATATTTTATAATGATTTAAATATTATGTAATACATTTAATAAACATGACAAATGTAAATAAAATAGAAAAACCCCCAATCCCTCCCTACCTATTTCAGAAAAACTAACCTAATACATCAAAATCTCTGGTTTCTCTTCAGATTGAATAAATCTTTCGCCTTTTACTCACATTTTTTGAAGTTTTGTTATAGGGCATAATTCATTAGTTTTAGGAGTTTTGTATGTCCTTCCTGAGATTTTTGGGGGTTTGAACCCACAACCCCAGGGTGCTGAGGCAACTGTGCCACACACTCCTTCTGGTCTTTAAAACCAAAATGGCCAATGCCCCTGAGTTCATAAACAGACTCTGTATCCCTTATACACCTACAAGATCCCTTAGATCAAACACCCAACAAAGATCTCATCTTTGCTCCACATTAACTATGACACAACTCATTCATCCATTTCCTTAGTCACTGCCCCCATCTCTGTAATTCTGTTCCTAACACATTAGAGAATCATTAGACTGACTAAAGTCAAAGCTAAAGGCATTCCTTTTTAAAGATGCCTTTGATGTATAACTTTCTTCCTTGCAATTCTATTACAGATGGGCTCCCTTTTTGTCTTAACCATATTTGTTCTTTCTATCCTATTTATTTTTGGAGTTCACCCCCTATCTTACCTGTTTTTGTTTGTCAGTCTGTGTCTGTGTCTGTATTTTTAGCTAGGTACTCCGCCTAGAAGTTTGATAGGCGGTATAACAGATTTTAAATAAACTTGAACAGCACTTAGGGCACTTGGGCATGTAAGTGGCACTTTTTCTTTCATTTATGAATTGCAAGAACACAAATAGAATTGTCATAATCGTGTGCACTACCATATTGGTATTAATATGAGTTAATAAATAAACCTTTTATTAAGCAAACCTTGCTTAATTTAGGTCTATATCATGCACAAATAAAAAATCTCATTTGATACAAAAGTAAATATAAAAGCATATATCACTTTAGCAAAACACAAAATAAAATGTATTTAAATTTTATTTCATAATTATAATCTGCCTATCCATACCTTTCTAGGCAGTTCACAATCACAATTAAACTCACATAAAATGACAAACATTTATATCTATAAATTTTATTTTTACCAGAGTCGGGGATGTGGGTTGTCCTCTATGAACTGAGAAGCATCTTCAATCCCAACTTTTTCAATTAAGGCTCGACTATCTCTCAATGAACGAATTTCAAAGTTAATTATGTAATCTTTATTAGGATGTTCTGGGTCCTAAAAACCAATATAAAGTTTAATTTACCTTCAACCACTTCTACATTTGGGAACACTTTCTATGGCAAATATTTAATGCTGATCTCAAAACATTTAATTCTGTAATTAATTTACAAATATGAACTTTACCTTCAATATTTCATCCAAAATCACAGATTTAATCTCTAGATCTTCAAAACAGCAAATATACCCAGAAGTCTTAACTGGCTCCTTAAATGTATAATAGAATAGCATTAGAATATAACTGTAAAACCACCTTCTTGTAAATCTTATGACATGTACTCAGATTTCTTAGTTAATAGACATTGTTTGTTTTTACCTCAGGATCCAAGTTTCTGAACACATACATTCTTGTTTTTTCCATCATTGCAAATAAATCTGGATTATCGTTTGCCCATTTCATATCCCATACATCTCTGCGCTCGAATTTGAGTTGCTGTCCTATTATTTGCTGCCCCATACTATCTGTTGTCTGAGCTTCCAAATCGAAGAAATTTAATACTCCTGAAATGTCTATAATTGCAAGACGGCTGAAAACGGGGAGACAGCAAATCACAAAACAATCACAGAAATATTAAACAAACTTAAAGGCATCATAATTAAGAATCATAACTCAAGTAAGGAAAATAGAAGCTACTGTTCCCTTCTGCTAGCCATCTTGACATGCTAACTCGGTGTTCTCCCCAGAAATTTTTTCCAGCCGAGTGGCACAAAAAAATAGCCAGATGGGACAGGATGGGAAAATTTGGTGGTGCAAATTTGGTGCTATGCAAATTATCCCTCCCTGCTTACGGTGAAGGAGTAGGAGCAGGGAAGAGGGTTGGCGCGCGGCCTGGAATGTTATGCAAATTACCCCTCCCTGCGCAGGGTGAAAGAGTAGGGGCAGGGAAGAGGATTGGCGCGTGGCTTCGATGCTGGTGGTGCGGATACAAGATGACAGCTGGGCGCTCACCTAAAACACGCTAGGGAGAACACTGCTAACTACTATTAAAAAGTGAACATAAATGATCTATCCATCATTAAAAATAAAATTCATGAACAAATACAATAATAAAAAATATTTTAAAAATCTCCTTTTAACATTTTTAATAATTGTACCTCCTAATAAGAAATGCTATGGGTACTGAAACTGAATGCCTGACATTTTCAGAGAAAATATGTTTACTGTTTTAGAACAAGAATTTTGCAAACACCATAGAACTGACACTTTGCATTCTGTTAAGAAAACAGAGTTGTAAAACCTAGAGACAAGCATATCATATCTGAACTCTAGCAACATAACTTATTCACTGTGGGCTCAATTCACTCCTGCTCTTAACTTCAAAAAACTTCCAGCAAATTTTGTTTCATTATCTTGGACAAATAAAATTACGTACTATATATACTCAAATATAAACTGACCCAAATATAAACCGAGGTAACCTTTATCCCCCTCAAAAAAGAGAAAAAGAACATAAGAAGTTGCCTCCGCTGGGTCAGACCAGAGGTCCATCCCGCCCAGCAGTCCGCTCACCGCGGTGGCCCATCAGGTCCCTGACCTGTAAGGTGGTCCTTGTCTAAACCCTTTAACCCCCCTTATCCTTCTGTCTGTACCCTTTCATAACCTTTTTCTACCTCTATCTGTATCCCTCAATCCCCGTGCCCTTCAGGAATTTATCCAATCCTTCTTTGAAACCCCGTACTATGTCCTATCACAACCTCCGGAAGCGCATTCCAGGTGTCCACTTCCTAGCATTGGTTCTAAACCTGTCCCCTTTCAATTTCTCCGAGTGCCCCCTTGTTCTTGTGGTTCCCAATAAACTGAAGAATCTGTCCCTTTCCACCCTCTCTATGCCTTTCAGGATCTTGAAAGTCTCAATCGTGTCTCCTCTGAGTCTCCGCTTTTCCAGAGAGAAGAGCCCCAGCCTCTCCAACCTGTCTGCGTATGAAAGGTTTTCCATACCTTTTATCATTTTCGTTGCTCTTCTCTGAACCCTCTCAAGTATCGCCATGTCCTTCTTGAGGTACGGCGACCAATACTGGACACAGTACTCCAGATGTGGGCGCACCATCGCACGATACAGCGGCAAGATGACTTCCTTTGTCCTGGTTGTAATACCCTTCTTAATAATACCTAACATTCTGTTTGCTTTCTTCGAGGCTGCTGCACATTGTGCCATTGGTCACCCAGGTCTTTTTTGAGGTTACTTTCCCCTAGCACTGACCCCTCCATTTTGTAGCTGAACATCGGGTTCTTCTTCCCTATATGCATGACCTTGCATTTCTCTATATTAAAGTTCATTTGCCATTTATTCGCCCACTGTTCCAGTTTGTTTAGGTCCCTTTGTAGGTCTTCACATTCTTCCGCTGTTCTAACCCTGCTACAGAGTTTGGTGTCATCCGCAAATTTTATAACTTCCTACTTCGTCCCCGTTTCTAGGTCATTTATGAATATATTGAATGGCAGCGGTCTGAGCACCGACCCCTGCGGAACACCGCTCGTGTTGACTCAAATATAAATTGGGGGGTTAATATTCAAGTGCAGTGCTCTGCATCCAGTCCCCTACCTCACTTCCTCCCCTGCCAGTTTCTGCACTCAGGCACCTTCCCTCCCTGCTCTGCCTAAGAATATTTACCTCCCCTCCCACCTCCCTAGCATACTTTTAAAATCCCTGGTGGTCCAGCGGTGGGCCTGGACAGGAGGGATTCCTCCCGCCTCCTGTCTTGGCCAGCTCTGAGAACTTTTAATCTCCCCCCCTGCCTCCCTGGCATACCTTTTAAATCCCTGGTGGTCCAGCGATGGACAATGGCGGGAGCGATCTTCCTTCGCTCCTGCCCTTAGAGCCATTAGCTGAATGGCTGACATGAGTTCTTGCAACAATCTCACGAGTTCCTGCGGTCTCAAGGTTGCCGCTAGAACTTGTGGCAGCCATTCAACTAGCGGCTCTCCTTGGGGCAGGAGTGAAGGAAGATCACTCCTGGTGCAGTTCATCACAGGACCACCAGGGATTCAAAAGGTACACCGAGGAGGCGGGAAGGAGGTAAAATGTTCTCCGAGTCCGCTGGGACAGGGATCTCTCCTGTCCTGGCTCACCATTGGTCCACCAGACATTTAAAAGGTACGCCAGAGAGGGGAGAGGGGGGAGGGAGGTAAGAAGTTCTGAGTTATCTGGGACAGGAGGTGTCCTGGGCTCACCATTGGACCACCAGGTCTTATAGCAGGCCCTGCGGAGGCCTGTAACAAGTCCGGGAGGAGGACAGGTGGGCGCTGACCCAAATATAAATTGAGATCCCTATTTTTGGGCCATTTCTTTGACCCAAAATTGAAGATTAGGTTTTCACCTTTGACAATCTTCTTTATGTTAGTCCCTGGAGGATTCATTACCCTAGTAGTCTGCTTCTTAGATCATAGGAGAGTGGCAATGACCACTTTCAAACAGCCTTTTCATGCTAAGGCTGTGCACTTAAGACCTATGAAGTGACACCAAAGTGTTCTGGATCTTCTAGGGCGAATGGACCCTGAGAGTAGTCCCAGATGACAGGGTAACCTGAGACTCTTATTTAGGCGCAACAGATCTGGATACCATGGCCATGGTGCGACAAGAATCACTAGGCTTGGGCATATCCTTATTCTTCGAAGTACTCTATCATTGGCCCCAGAGAGAAGACATACAGAAGTCCCGCCTTTGACTACGGCTGCACCAGAGCATCCAAGCTTCAAGGGAGTAAATGTCTCAAAAATTTAGTTTCATTTAGAGCTGTAACCAGAAAATTTCCTCCGTTACCTTCGGTGAAAGGAGGAAATTTTCCGGTTACAGCTCTTCTTGATATACTGCATCCTGATGCTTGGTTGTATCGAAACTGTATTTTGTTTTGTATGTTCTTTATTATAAAAACTCAATAAAAATATTGAAAAAGAAAGAAGAAAAAGAAACTAAATTTTTGAGACATTTACACCCTTGAAGTAACGCTTTGAATTCAGATTTTGGTTCCCTGACGCAAAATCGGAACGGGCTACGTCAGAACCTGTAATTCAAGATAAGTTTGCCTTCTGAATATTTTTGAACAACTTCTGATTAATGATTGTATGAGAAAGTGACAACCTGTTGGTAGACAGCAGCACGAAGACTTTTCAATTATCAACTAAATATATTGAATATGCGATGATTGGGTGGTGAGGTGATAGTTTTGGGGTTCTCCCCTTGTTTTCACCTCCGTTTCTCTGAGCAGTTTTCTTTATAAGTTGATATGATTCTCAAGAAATATTATTGAATGTATGTGAGTGATTTTGCATTATATTTGCTATAGTCTCTTTAATCACCCACAACACTTCAAGTATTGAACTTGTGGTCCCCCTGATCTTCTTATTTGTCTGATATCAACTAGGCAGAAAGAACAACACAGAAGAAGGGATACATACCAGAATAAAAAGCAGCTGGAATAATAAAGAAGAAGACAAAGGACGACCATAAGGAAGATGATGACATGTCTCCAGAAATGGCCACCTGGTATACTTGGTAGTCTTGGACCATTCTTAGACAAGACTAATCCATAAATATATTTATGGTTAGTTAGTAAATATATTTTAGCCATTAAAGTATAGAAATCCATACCTATATCTCTATTTCTGCTGCCTCTCTGTATCACCTAATCCACTGTAATAATTTGTAATTCTGTAGTAAGTGGATAATGATTTGGTTTAAGAATAAATTCCTGGTACCACAGTGGTTTATTTATATAAGTATTGTGGAAGAGCAATTCACTTAGTTGTATCCTAACTTACAGATCATGGAGTATGCCGAATAACTTCAGCAGAGCAATTTTGCATGTACAAATATAATGAGATTCATACATGTCATAGAAAAGCCAATATCTGATGGAAAGTATGGGCTGAATAAAAACACATAACAGAGGTTTATTCTGCTTCTCCAAGATATTCTGTGTCCCCTATAGCCTCTTCAAATGTAGAATCCTAGTATTTGTATTTATTCAATGTGGTAAACACATATTAGCCAGAAACTTTCTGAAGTCATATATGGAGTGAATTGAGTACATAGTTATTTGCTTGAAATGTGCATTTCAATAGCCCCCAATGAACTGCATCTAGAAGTGATGCTTCAGCAGAAGTCTATTTTAGATTACTGCAATTTGTCATCATTTTGACCCCATTACTATATTTCATTTTGAACATTGCTACTGAAGATCACCTGAGAATACAGAAGAATTAGAAATAGTTTATATTTTTGTTAACTGGATTAATAAAGCTTATACATGTTATACCTCTTTCTGCAGTTTTCTCAACCTTGCTTTCCTTGTCATTGTGTGTTGTGACAGCAGCAGCATATATAAGTTAAAAGTTGCTTTCCACTGCAGAAGTGATCTTTCCAGTTGTCTTTATGTATTTGTAAAATGTTTTGGGAAACAATTTGTTCAAAAAAATGCTCTATAAAACTGCCTTCCTTTCACAAAAAGCTTTATCTATAATATCCATGCTTATAGTGAATAGTCCCCTGAAGGGATTTAAAACACTGCAACTAGCTCAGAAAAACAAACCATTCTATATACTTTCACCATTATAAGGACAAAATTCCACATACTACTGGAGAAATAAGACTTAAAAAAAACAATATTTTCAACAAAACCGTGGTACAATACTGGGTTTAAAGTCACTCTCATTATAATTATTTGAAACGCAAATGAATATTTTAAAGCCCTCTCATTAACTTACCTGGAGTTGCAATTCAAAGTCATTTGATAGGCTCTACAGTTTAGGAAATACTTCAGAACTAAACAAAAATTAGGAAGACTGTATCTCTGAATGGTACCAGATTCACGACCCTGTGGGAAGAAAAACTGTTTTGCTTATCAAGGCAATTTAACCATTCTTTCTTTATTGGTACTGAACTCTATAATTAGTTCTCCTTTATCTATTGCCTACAGCAAAATCAAGAGAAAGCCAAGTTGCTTACTTGTAACGGATCTTTCCCAAGAACAGCAGGATATTGGTCCTCATGCATGATGACATCGTTTGATGCAGCCCATGCATGAAAAAAATGTAAACAAACCTCTCCAAACTGACAAGTTTTCTGGCATAGTGAACAGCACCCATGTGGGTCTTCTGGTACCGGAGTCATCATACAAGGCCATGGCTACTTTAGGAGAAGTCAGCTCCTAGAGGAAGTGCCTGGGTTTCATGAAGACCAATATCCTGCTGCCCTCAGAGAACACCAGTTACAGGTAGGTATAGCTTTATCCGAGGATAAGCAGGATATAATCCTTACACATAGGAATCCATAGCTGCAGGTTGCCTTCATGTTCAAAATGAAAGCAACCTGGAAATAAAAGAAATGGGTTTGGAGGGGTGAATATTCTAAATATCAAAGAGATAATTCTAGGTATAATGGTTAAAGTTACATACAAAAGCTGTCATCCCCATTACAGCTTCTGCCTCTGTCTTGACAGAAAGTCTGATTCAAGGCAAGGAACTGGTTCAGAGTGAAAAATGCCTGCAGGTTGACTACTTTAGGAAACAAGTGGAGGAACTTATTATATAAGATGGCTTGGGTAAATCCACTGTTTATTCCTAGGACAAGCAGCATAAAATCTATCTTTCACCTTTGATCTTGCCAGGATGAAACACGCCTCAAAACGCCCCCTTGTTCGTGCCCTTCAATTGCAAACCATCAGACAATGTTCCTACTCCCACTTCATATCGACCCACTGGAATCGAATGCCCCCGCAGATTAGATCCCTTGAAGGGCTTCTCAACTTTAGGAAAGCAATAAAAACATACCTGTTCACCTAACTCTCACGACCAATACACTACAAAGAAATGCATATTGATACAAGATCTTTGGTATGTGTCGCATTAGGATAAAAACTTGTATTGCAAAATCTTGTACTGTAACTGAAATTTAACCTGTAAACTATATTATTATGGATATTGGTTTTAGATCCCTAGTATGTGTCGAGTTAGGATAAAAACTTGTACCAGAAAAAAACCCAAATTGTACTAATCGTTCATAGTAGATAGATTGTGAGCCTTAGGGACAGTTAGGGATATTTGCTAAGCAACTAATGTTTGATGCATTATTACTGCTTGTAAACTTTTGCTGATTGTTATTTTTATTTCTTTTTGAAGTGTAATTTACTGCCACCTTGGAATTGTATTATATATTGTTATTATATATTTTTATTTTAATCAGGTACTTTAACTAGAGAGTGAGCCTTCGGGACAGATAGGATAGTTTTTCTCAAGTACCTAATTTCATTTTAATTTGTAAGCCGCTTTGAACTACTACATTAAGCTGGATATCAAATGTACAATAAACAATAAATAATAGTTTAACTATGGCATATTGTAACCCAGAGGAGCCCACACTTTTTTGGCTTGCGAGCTACTTTTAAAATGACCAAGTCAAAATGATCTACCAACAATAAAAACACTAAACATATACCCCCCTCTTTTACTACAGTACGTTAGCTGATTTAGCGCGCAGTAAGTGTTAATGTGCCCATTATATTCTATGTAAAGCTTGTTGGAAATATGGCAAGGGTATGGTGAAGTGAATGCTATATCCAGTCAAATGCAATGTAGGTAGATGTATAATATTGTCTGGATTATAATAGCTTTATGTAATTTCAAAAAGACGCCTCAGCCCCACCACTCCACCGCATATAGTATTTTATACAGCGGGAAGCATATTGTGGCGCTTCATCATTGGCTGTCAATTTTTGAATATTGTTCTCTCCTTTTTATCTTTAATTTATCTTTTTATCTTTAATAAATACTTTTATGAAATCGGTATTTCAAAAACAGTTTTCTTCTTCAGTGTCGTAATATATGCTTTAAAAAGTAAATGGTACTTATCTCAGCCAAAACCTGGGGAGTCAGACCCGACATGTTTCACACAACCGAGTGTTTTATCAAGGGTCTCCCAAGGCTGCCGCTGTCATCCGACTCCTATTTACTTGTGAGAAATAAATAGGAGTCGGATGACAGCGGCAGCCTTGGGAGACCCTTGATAAAACACTCGATTGTGTGAAACATGTCGGGTCTGACTCCCCAGGTTTTGGCTGAGATAAGTACCATTTACTTTTTAAAGCATATATTACGACACTGAAGAAGAAAACTGTTTTTGAAATACCGATTTCATAAAAGTATTTATTAAAGATAAAAAGATAAATTAAAGATAAAAAGGAGAGAACAATATTCAAAAATTGACAGCCAATGATGAAGCGCCACAATATGCTTCCCGCTGTATAAAATACTATATGCGGTGGAGTGGTGGGGCTGAGGCGTCTTTTTGAAATTACATAAAGCTATTATAATCCAGACAATATTATACATCTACCTACATTATATTCTATGGACACGTTAGCATTTAGCGTGCGCTAAATCAGCTAGAGTGCCTTAATAAAAGACCCCCCCATATTTATTTATATATATATACAAAATGCACCTCTTCTGTCCTCCAGACCTCGTTCCATTCCCCAACCAACATCTCTCTCTGTCCTTCCAGGAGTCCAGCTTTTCTTCCTCTCTCCTCCACCCCTATTGGCAACATGTCTCCCTCCTCTGCTCTGTACTTCCTCAGGGTCTCTCCCCTTCTGTCTCTTCTGTCTAAACCTCCCATAGTCCAACATCTTCCCCCCTCTCTTCTGCCTCCCCTTTGTTTCAGGTTTCTCCCTCTCTCTATCTTCCTCCTGCTAATATTTTGAGTCCTCCTACCTTTGGTCCAGGTCTTTGTCTCTCTCACTCTCTTTGTCTTCCCCCTCCCCAGGGCCTGGCATCTCTCTCTCCTCAGTTCAGTGTTTCCCCTCTCTAACCCCTCTAGTAGTCCAGGATCTGCCTTATCTGCCTTGTCTTCCTTTTGGTTCAAGGCTGCTTTCCCAACCCTCTTCTTCCCCCATCCCCCCCGATCCAGCGTCTCTAAGGTAATCCCCTTCCACTGGGGTCCTCGCGATGGGCACAATTTTACCCCTGCACACAATTTTACCTGTGTGCAGAGCCTTACCTCCGCTGCTTCCCTGCACACAGTAACTGTCAGGTCAGTTCTTACTTCCATTCTTCCCTCTGGGCCTACCACAGCTGGAAATTAATTATGGCTGCCTGCAGAGCGAACGTAGCAGGCTGCTATTGGCTTCTGTAGCACGTTCCCTCTGCCGCGGTCCTGCACCTCCTCTGACGTCGGGGGCGGAACCACGGCAGAGGGAACGTGCTATAGAGGCTGACGGCAGCCTGATACGTTCACTCTGCAGGCTGCTGTAATTACAGTACTTTAAAGGTGAGAAAGTGACTGGGAGAATGCTAGGGAGAACACTGGCTCTGCGATCTACCAGCGTTGCCTTTGCGATCATCCGGTAAATCGCGAATGACATTTTGGGCACTCCTGTTGTAACCTATTGACTGTATATTAACATATGTTAACCTGTAATCCGTCCTGAGCTCTTTGGGGAGGACGGGGATAGAAAACAAATTAAATAAATAAATAAATACGTGTAACCTGCGCTGGCCACTGTTGGAAACAGGATACTGGGCTTAATGGACTTTTGGTCTGTTCCAGTATGGCAATTCTTATGTTCTTAACTGAGAGAGGAGATGGTGAGACCAAGAAGCATCCATGACAATCAGAACTACATTACTGAAATATTTATTGAGGCATCTAAGAAGTCTAAAAGAAGGGAAGTTGAAGATGATAGCTGCACACAGATCACCACAGCTTGCAGAACAAACCCATTTTCACCTTCCCTCAAACTGAATAACTGGTATGCAGCCCTTGAAGTGGAAGAAGCAAAAGCATCCCTGCAACAGGAAAAATTGGAGCATATAAATCCCAAAGCTGTAGAATCAGCAACCAATAGGAAGAAATGAAGTTGTGATTTGTGACTCCTTTCTGAGAGGCACTGAGGCATCCATCTGCCAACCAGATGTGGAGGGGCATAATCAAAACAAACGTCTAAGTCTAATTTGGTCATTTGGCGCTAGACGCCTAAAGTCAGCAGTGGAAAATATCCATTCTCAAAAAATACATATAAAATAAATATATATTGTGACAAATCTAGCGCTATCCCTAGCTTTGACACAGTGGTGAAGAAGGTAGGTAGTCCCCGAGGCAGGAGAGCTGGTCAGGTTGGCCCTGCAGAATATGGAAAGCTGACTTCACTTGGACTATCCCAGGAGCTAAGAAACTACAGCTCCCAGAAGGCCAGTTTCAGCACAGAAAGCTGTGATTTAGACAGGCACAGCTGGAGAGAGTTTTCCCTCCCTTCTCACTCTGCAGCAGGGAGGGGCAAATTAGAGGGGGTTAAAACAGAGCAGCTGAGGGAGAGTCAGGAGGAGGAGCCGAGGAGGCTTCAGGGTGTGCTCGGTGGAGAACCCTCTCCTCCTCAACGGAATGCTGAGGAGCTGAACCAAGACTGGCAAATGTTGGACACCGAAGAGCTTACTGCTGACCGAGGGAGTGAGGAAGGAACTCCAGGGGAATCCATGAAAATCCAGGAAAGTCTGGTAGGACCAGAGGAGGTGTCCATGGACATTGATAAGCAGTAAGGGGATGTGTATTGCCCGTGTCCACAGTAGTGAAGCTACCAGTTATGCCAGTGATAGTTTAAAGGGGAGTTGTAGTTCTCTCCCTGCTGATAAGGAACTGTGAATTGCTGCTTGAAAGCTTTAGTTGTAAAGCTAGCAAATGTGTTGGCATTTTTTTGTTCTCTCTGCTAGCAGCCAAGCTGAGCCGAGAGCGTTCTTCCTCACAGCTGTGCATAATTAATTACTTGAAAGGCACAGCAGGGAGCTGTGCTGAGAGTCTGCACGGACCTTGTGAATTCTGTGCTAAAGAAGAGAATACGGTTTACAGAGCTACAGTATGTGATAAGCCACGTTAGGCTGTGGAAACCAGGTGACATGCTGGCCAGGTTCTTGTTGCCCAGTTGTGGTTTAAAGTGTGTTTCTGTTCTGAATTTTTTTCATGCCTGTGAAATGACCCAGCTGCTGGAGCTGAAGCAGCTTAGTGAAAGTTACTAAATCCAAACTACTCTGGTGAACAGGACTGTTTAAAGATGTGCTACCAAAGTCCAGAGGCTGTGGAACGATAGGTTAAGATGAGACACACTCAAAAACCTGGACACTGGATTTCTTTGAAAGTTTTGCTCTATTTGAACAGCTTGTGTTTTGCCTCATAGTTTTGAGTGCTTGTTTTGAGGTCTGCTAAGCTGAAGCATTTTTCCTTTTGTTCAATGCAACCAGTGAACATAATAAAACCTTTGTTTGATTATTCTACTATACTGGATTTTGAGGTGTGTGAGTTTCTTTTCCCTTGCCTGTTTTTCTTTTGGTAATGTCAGGGAATCTGATATTATACCTTAGGCAGACGCCTAAGAAGGCCTGAAGGGTACCCTGGTTAAAGGGTACACGTATGGACAGGAACAGTCACAGTGTTCCAGCTCGCTGCCGTGAACAGGAGCTGGGCAGGTGTGACAATATATATATAATTTTTTTTTTAAACCATCTATCTGGACATCCAGACCGCCAGTATGTCTATCTTTATACCACATTTTCGACCAAAATTTCAGCCAAGTCTCAAATGTCCAGAACAAGACCATTTGGATGTGGGAAGTGCCAATTTTGTAATGGACTGCCCACCCAGACATGGCAACAGAGCAGTGGAGCACCTTACAGGGCACTCTGTGAACTTCAGAAAAAGGGTGCCACATAAACATCTAACCATCTTGAACGTCTGAAGGTCTATAAGTCCTAATATTATCAGTGAAGAAAGAGTATTTTGATCGGAGAACTGTTCATGCATCTAGCTCTTCTCGTGAGTTATTTAAGATAGTTAAGAAACTTACAGCTGCTCCAGGGCAGTATACCGACTGTTCTTTTTCATGTCAACAATTTTTACAATATTTTACTGCAAAGGTTCATACCATCTCAGATGAGTTTACTACTGCACCTTTACCAGCTTTAAATACTGACTGGGAGCAGTTGTGGATTGAGTTTGACACTGTGTCTGGAGAGGATGTGAAATGTATTATTCACCGCCTTAACAAAGCGACTTGTTCCTTGGATCCATGCCCTGTCGGAGTTCTGGCCTTGATAGTTGATGCTATTTCGCCATCCATCACACAGATTGTGAGAAAATCATTAGAAGCTGGTTGTGTTCCTCCCGATTTGAAGAGAGCTGTAGTTCACCCGCAGTTAATTCCATTCCATTCCATTCTTACGATTCTTCACCCGCAGTTAAAGAATCGTAAGAATGGAATGGAATTAGATCATTTCCAACCAATTTCATCCTTAACTTTCATGGCTAAAATCTCAGAGAAAGTTGTATTACGACAGTTAAATGACTTTCTGGAACATCATCAGAAGTTGGATATTTCTCAATTTGGCTTTAGACCTAAACATTCAACAGAATTGCTGCTTCTGTCTCTTGTTGATACAGTACGTTTGGGCTTGGATCATGGTGTATCCTATTTTATGGTAATACTGGATGTGTTGGCAGTGTTTGATACTGTCAACCCTGCAATTTTGTTAGCCAGGTTACATGATTTAGGCATCTGGGGAGTGGTGTTAGATTGGTTTTGCTCGTTCCTTGAGAACAGATGAAATCTACTTGGTCTTCATTGTGGTGTGGGATTCTGCAAGGATCAGCTTTATCTGCGATGTTATTTAACATATATTTGTTGCCGCTTTGTAAGATGTTAAGAGATTTGGGCTTTACCTTTTATCTCTATGCCGATGATATACAGTTTGATATACAGTTTTTGATTCCAATTCATCATTCTATGTCGGAAGCCTTGTGTGTGCTCTGTGATGTGTTTCAGGTGATTCGAGAGTGGATGTGTACCAATCAGCTGAAGTTGAATGTCTCCAAAATGGAGATTTTGTGCATTGGGTGTTTGAATCATTTACAGGCTTTCCCCTCAGAGCTTGTACTGGACAATGTTCCGGTACCGGTTTTGCAGCAATGCAGATATTTGGGTGTAATACTTGATTCCGCACTTTCATTTAAGGAACAAGTAAAATTGGTTGTGTCAGGTGTCTTTTACTGGCTACGCATGTTGCATAGATTAAGAGACTATTTGTCTGAAGATAACTTAAGACCACTGTTATAATGATGGTCAATCCAGATTTTGACAATTGCAATGCCTTCTATTTAGGTTTACCACAATGTGTTCTCAAAGCCTTGCAGCTTGCCCAAAATGCCACTGCACAGATTATAGCAGATGTATCTGGGTTTGAACACATTACCCCAATTTTGAAAGAGTTACACTGGTTGCCCATCAATGAACGTATCGAATTTTAAATTTGTTGTTTGATATTTAAATTACTGAACAATGCTGGACCTAAAGTGGAACGTTCGTTTTTACACATTTATTAGCTGGCACGGAGTTTATGCTCAAAGGATAAGTGTTGTCTTGATGTGCCTTCCTTGTCTTAAGTGAAGCTTTCAAGATACCGCAAGACGATGTTTTCTGTGCAGGGCCCTATTTGTTGGAATAAGCTTCCTTTGGAACTTAGACAGGACCCTTCTGTGTTATGCTTTAGGAAAGAATTTAAAACTATTCTATTTCTGTACTTATAGTAATGAGTGAATTGCCAAGAGTTATTTCTCAGTCAAAATATGGGAGGGTGGGAATTTGCCATGCTGCTGGAATATTTTATTTTATGTGATGCTATGTTGTTTTATGTTTTTCATGTGTTATTAGTTTAAGGTTACAATTTGTTACCTGTACGTTCATGAATCTGGATGTTTTACTGTAATCTGCATAGAATTGTGGGATATGCGGAATATAAATTTTTAAAATAAAGAAATAACCAGAACTCCCTTATAAGGTTATGGTGAGCCCCCCAAAACCCACTATGCCCACCTGTCTACAACTCCAATAGCCCTTATAGCTGCAGATGGCACCTATATGGCAGTAGAGTAGGATTGGGGGGGAGGGTTGGTGGGTGCACATGTTTCACCATAAATGTAGTGGTTAGAGTGGCTTATGGGCCTGGGTCTTCCTCTCAATGGTTCACTAGCCCACCCCCAGGCTATTTAAGACACCTGTGTGCAGCTCTACTTTCCTATACCAGGTGCTGATGTTCTGGAGACAGGTATGTACTTTTTAATTCTGATATTTGTGTGTGTGTGTGTGTGGGGGGGGTCTTTACTTTGTCCCTGCAGTGAATATCTGGTCACTTTGGACACCTTTTGGCTCTTATACCTATTTTTACATAGTCTAACTCACAACGTTTAAGTTTCATGTAGGATGTCTAGTAAAACATTTGAATATCCCTGCAGGACGACTAAATCTAGGTCAGCCCCCATCCTGCCCTAACCACTCCTCCAGCTCTGGGCACACAGCAGTATTCAGAGGTATAAAAAGTCCCGCAACATGTCCAGAAATGCGGTTTGATTATTGGCACTTGGATGACCTCTCTTTTAGGTTGTCAGACTTGGGCAGGTTTTTGGACGCGTTTAAATTTTGATTATGAGCCCCATTGTGTTTATCTTTTAAGGAGTTACTTGGACTGAAAGAGGATTCTTCCAGTTCTTAAATAAGGTACCTTTCATGACATTATGTAAAGGAACCTTAATGCACTCATTTGATGGTGCTTCTAAATCAAGAAGTTTAATAGTTCAGAGCTAGGCTCCTCCTCTGTTTCCATTTTGATGGGCAAAGCCTGCTCCATCTGTCTTACAAAGCTAGTAAAATATATATTTTCTGGTGGAGACTTGAATTGTTGAAGAGGAGGTTGAGGGTCAGAAGGTATACCATAGGATTCTTCTACTGAATATTCGGGCATATTTCCAACCATTCAGATGAGGACATGAGTCATACTTCTCAAAGTACTCTCTGCTAGGTGAGTCAGTGGGTGTGCATTGAGAAGACTGTTGATTGTGCATTGAGGTATGTCGACATACCTCAATGCACAATCAATTGAGGTATGTCGCAAGGTATGTCGATGATCTGATGCAGGCATTAACTTCTATACCGATGATGATGCATGACTCGAGTGAGTCCGTGCCAACTCTGATTCTTGAAGTCGAGCAGGAGTACATGACCTTGTCTTTGATCGACACTTTGATGTATCCTTGTGCTAGGCTAAGACAGGCATGGAAGCCTTTAAAGCCTGTGATGACTGACTACAGTAGCCCCAAAAGCTCTTATCTGAGCATAGTCCAGATCACCTCTTGGAGAAATGGTGCCAGTACCAGAAGAGACATTGCCATGGAAAAGTCTGCTATTCTGATTGGGGTGTGGGAGACCTCAATGTCGAGAAAACATTACCTGGATGGAAGGAGAGTGATCCTTGGTGTGTGTCAAGGAAGTCGACACTTGGGAGCATGCAGTGGTATGCCCAGAAGGAGAAGAATGTTTATGATTCTTAGCTTTTTTATGTGCTATGCCCCATGATGCTCGAGACATAGATGAAGATGATGTAGAGTTCTGCCTCTGTAAGCAGTCTGATGCCTGAAGCTCTGGACGTGGTGTTGATGCACTCAGTGCCGATGGCTGAGTCATAGAAGGCTGTCAGGTCCGAGTACCCCACTTATGCTCGATGTCAATGTTGATGTTTTACGAAAGTTTTTCAAATTGAAATTTTCAGGGTTTAGGTGACCTCTTTAGCATATGGAGGCAGAGGACACAGCTAATGTCCTTATGTTCAGGACCCAGACACTGGATACATCAATTATGTGGGTGAAAGCCTGAAATGCTCCAATTACACTGAGCACCAAAATACGCATGGTATAGGGACTGCAAAAAAAAAAAAAAAAAAGTAAAGTGATAGTGCAAGTTTTTAGCAATATCTAAATGGGTTGTGTGAATGACATCACCCGTCACCCATATGTGAGATCAAAAATGCCTGCTTATCCTTGGCGAATGTTACCTACACACATTTTTCACCACAACCTAAACACACTCCAGGAACACATCCTCTCTATGAAGCTCAAACAATACAAGTTGAACTATGCATAAACTTCTAGCCACCTTGAGAGAAGACAATTTTCAAATAATTGCAGGTAAATGCTTCATATATATATGTGAACTGCTTTGAAAACTGACCTCATGCCATTAATGAATGATAAACTATACCTTAACAATATATAGCAAATTAAAATAAATGTGATGTCACAGTATGTATAAGGCTATTTACTATAAATATATCTAATAACAAGAAAATAAAGGGTAAAGAAGATGGGACTTGTATACAGCCTTGTGGTTTACACAATCAAAGCGATTTATATATTTAAGACAGATACTTATTTTGTACCTAGGGCAATGAAGTGTTAAGTGACTTGCCCAGAGTCACAAGAAGATGCAGTGGGAATCAAACTCGCAACCTCAGGGTGCTGAGTCAGCTGCTTTAACCACCAGGCTATTCCTCCATTCAAATAAACACATTTTCCAAAACATCAATAATTCTGACAATTTTCAAAAGAGTTTTCTTTATTACTCACCACAATAAGGGTCTTATCAGATGCTGTTATACAACAAATAGGATCTCTTGTTACCTAAAATACAAAAAGTATTGTATGGAGTGTCAGAAAATCAAAATTAATTTCCTTACTTACCTTTGAAAATTTTTTCCTATCATTGAAGTGTTGGTTTCCAAATACATCATTAAATACAAGTTGGAAAAACAGTATGTTTGATTATGAAGCAGGTTTCACCAAAAGAACAGAGCTTAGCTACTTTGCCCTTCTCCATTTAAAACAGGTAGAGGCAAAGACAACTCAACATTAAACAGAAGCAACTCATCTAGTATCATAGAATGGGCATCCAGCTACTCTCACAATTTAATGTACAGGAGCATCAGCACAATAGCAGCAATTCAAAGTATCACCGGTATGAATAATGACTACTCGATTCTGAAAGGTGCAGAGGGCATTGCGAACTGCTTGGAGTTCCATAAGATTGATGTGGAGAGACTTCTTGTGAGAATTCCAGATGCCTTGAATGTGTAGGCAGTTGAGATGGGCTCTCCAGCCTAACATGGAAGTGTCTGTGGTGAGCAGCTTCTGGTATGAAGATGGAAAAGAAGGCCTTTGGAGAGATTGGTCAGAAGCATCCACCACTGAAGGTAGGGATGAAATTCTGAGATCATGAGTATTAGTTGAGAAAGGAACTTGATAGCTTGAATCCACTGGGAGGAAAAAGTCCACTGAAGTACTCTGAGGTATAGACAAGCAAATGGAGTGATGTAGACAGTCAAAGCCATGTGACCCAGAAGACATAACATCTGACGTGCAGTAATGTGTATTAGGGAGAATACTTCCTGACACAGGCGAATAACATTTGTCAACCCTCTGTTGAGTAGAAAAGTTAAGCTTGCGTAGTGTCTAAAAGTGTTCCTATGAATTCTAAGGTCTGAGTGGGTTGGAGATGAGATTTCTGGTAGTTCTCTGCAAATTCCAGGAACTCCAAAAGACAAACTGTTAAATCTGTGGCATGCTAAACTGATTGTGATGACGTTTTGATCGATCAGTCATCTAGATAAGGAAAGATGTGAAACCCTCATGTGTAAAGGGTTGCATAGAATACTACCAGACATTTCATGAATACTCTTGCTGCTGATGCCAGTCCAAAGGGTAAGGCGCTGTACACTAAGTGGTGAGTACCAACTTGAAAACAAAGATATTCTCTGTGAGCAGGCTTATGTTTATTATTCATTTGATACCCCGCTGATTGTAAAAAAAAAAAAAAAAAAAAAAGTCATAGTGGCTCACAAAATTAAAAAAAAAGGAATGTCAGAGTAAAAAGTAAAGTAAAAACATCCTAAAAGTCCATACAAACTAAAATCATCCATTTAAAACAATTATTCTAAACAACAACTGTTACAATTACAATTGCAGTCCTCCAGCCAATCACAAAACAAATAATAAAAATCCATCTATAGTAATATTAAATACTTTTTGAAAAATGTCTTTAATAATGATTTAAATCTTGGGAATGAAAGTTCTGCAAGTATATTCAACGGAAGATTGTTCCAGTGAAACGGGGAAATGAAAAAATAAGCGCATGCACGAGTAGTTTCATAATGAGCTAATTTAGGAGAACGTAGTGTTCGTGCTGGTAACTAGGGAATAGTAATTTGAATTTGAATGTATGCTTCATTGAGGTAAGGAGAACAGAGCCAATTGATCCTCTCTAATAATGGCAGAATGGTGCCCAGAGAAACCATGAAAAACTTCTCCTTCACTAAGTATTTGCTGAGAGCATGGAGGTCACGAATTGAGCAAAGACCTCCGATTTTTTTCGGAATCAGAAAGTACTTGGAGTAGAACCCTCAGTCCCTCTCCTGCAGAGGAACTTGTTCTACTGCACTGAGCTGGAGGATGGTTGAGAGCTCTTGGTGAAGGAGGGTCTTTTGGAGGGAGTTGAAAAGAGACTCACTTGGATGGTGGTTTGGAGGCTTTCAAAGGAAGAGTAAGGCATAACCCCGAGCCACCATCTGGCGAATTCAGTGGTCCGATGTTATGAGGGTTCAACGATGGTAAAAGTGATGGATCCTGCCCCTTATTGGAAGTTCTGGTGGGAGAGTGAGATGTTGGCATTGCTCTCTAAAAGGGAGTCAAAAAGACTGCTTTTGCTTGGATTCAGGCTGAGACTTAAGTTTTTGCTGTCTCTGTTATCTAGAAGGACATGAAGACGTAGAAGGCTGATTATAACAATGCCTGGAACTACAGTTAAGAGGGATCACGTGATGGTTGGTTCCTGAGCAGACGCCTCGTTGCTCAGCTCCACTCTGACTCCCCTCTTCAGCCCCTTTCCTATACCCTTTTTTGGTCTCTGAGTCTCCAAATCTACCAGTGCATTTGGTGCAAAGTCGTGCATCAATTGGAGCTGATATGAGGCGCTTCATTGCTCAGCTGCCAAAAATATGCCGGTTAAAGTGGCATGCTTGGGGAAGGACAGAAACACGAGCCTACCAAATAAAATGGCAGTTTTGCAAAGAGAGGAGCCTATGGCAGTAGCATTTTTCGCAATTACTAGATGATAAGCTGGCCAAATTGAACACATCCATGGAGGAGATTAAGGACAGTCTGGCAAAACATGCAGCTCACTTACAGGAGGCAGAATCTCATATTTCAGCCCAAGAGGACATGTATAACAACTGTGGAAGACAAGCTGGGGCCTTTGGAAGCCCAAGTTGGGTGGAAGATTATGAAAATCATGGATGCCGAAAAACCTCCTTATTATTGGGCTGCCTAAACAAGGAGGCCAAGCTCCCGGAGTGTGTGGAGCAATGGCTCCCATAAGTGCTGGGCCTTCCCAAACTAAGGGCCCAGTACAAGTAGAGAGAATTCATTGTCTTGATCTCAGGTGGAAGGCAAATGACTAAGGCATGTCATTGTGCAGTTCCTCAAATATGCAGTAAGGGCTAAGCTTTTGGAGCTATATAAAAAGCAACACGCTTTGGAATAAAAAGGTGCCAAGGTCTTGCTCTTCCAAGATTTTTCGCTGAAGGTAACAGAGCAATGCAGGGCCTTGGCATCCTACTGCTCCTAGCTTTTCACCAAGGGAGTAAAATTTGCTCTGCAGAACCTTGCAAAAGTACAAATAGTTCATGAGAATCGAACTCTTATTTTGTCCATGGCAGAAGAGCTGGAGGCTTTTTTGGACAAATTGTCTCCTTCTTGAGGGCTCTATGTTGTGGAGACTTTTTCTCTGGTTACAGTGGTCCTGATCTATGTACATTATTTTAGCTCTACCTCTCTGGGATGTTGGTGAAGGTCATGTTTATGGCAGCAAAGGCTCTATCAATTGTGCTTGCCTTGTGAGATTGTAGTCCAACTTCTTATTGCATTTTTATGCCCATACTTGGTATCTACAGGTCTGAGATACTGGAAAGTAATGTACCCCACATATGGGCCTAGTTGACAAATTATGTGTTCTGGTTTACTTGGAAACATCAGTAATATATTTTAGGTGATTCTGGTGTGTGTTGATTTGAATTGCATTTTCATTGTGTGTCGGGGAGGGGGGGGGGGCTGGGACAAAGTAAACCTATAGGATCTGGGGAGTTTCCCATTTGTTTTATTTGGAGGAATGGTTACTACTTAGTGGAGTGTGTAGGGAGTGTGAATGTTGTTGTGGAGGCTGTGAATGGATGGAAAGGAATGAATTTGAGTAGCTGAAGAGTAAATTTTGGGGCTGGGTTGGATGGGGGGATTCTTTGGAGTAAAAGGGGGTTTATGGAGAAGGGTCTAGGAACCTGTGTGACCGTGATGCTCATTGCTTCCAGGGGTAATATAGCTCTGAATTGTTTTTGTAAACCCTTAAGGAAGTTCAGCTGGGAGACTGCAAGCAGTGCCTTGTGTATTTCATTCCTTATAATGTGGGGACTTCCCTCCACCTCAGACTCACCAAGCTCTGGAACAACCTTACCTCCCCCCTTCGGAACCTGAGTGCTCTCCAACCCTTCCGTAAACATCTGAAAACCTGGTTATTCTCAAAAATCCTCCTCATTTGACATCCTAGCCCTCTAACTTCCTTCTTTCCTCTGATCCTCATCTAGCCCTTTCCTTGTAGTTCCTTTCTCATTACAATTCCTGTAAACCGTGCCGAGCTCCACAACCATGGAGATGGTGCGGTATATAAACCTAAGGTTTAGTTTAGTTTAGTATATGATTCTTTGTATGATCCTGAGTGGCTTGCAAGTGGTCACTAATGTAGATAGTATTCATTCCCCAATGAAATGCACAAAGATCCTCAGCTATTGTAAACAATTTAAAATAGATATACTTCTTATGCAGGAAACTCAACACACCAATTCTGAGCAGGTAAAACTGCAAAGGGACTGGGTTGGAGAGCTGGTGTTTGCCTCCTTTAACAGAAAGCAATGGGGGTGGCACTTCTTCTACACAAACAGTTGGCTTGCCCTCTGCACAAATTTATTCAAGTTTCTGAGGGTAGATATGTACTCTGGGTAGGGAAGATTATGGTCTCTTTTCACTCCCACGTTCAGGAACATATTGGACTTAGCGAAACACTTCCGTCACGTCCAAGGCAGTTTCTAGCATTAGCTTAAGGTGCTGTCTCACCCATTTTCTCATAGCCTGGGGTAGTCTATCCAGGAGCTGCTTCAGGAAAACCACATTTGCTATTATCATCCCAGTCTTCTCCAGTTTTACTAGCAGCACTAGAGCACTCAGAGTATAAAAAAAATCCTGCCTGTCTGGCGCTAATGTATACTGTTATAGATCCCTCAAAACATGGTGGGATATTAAATTCAGGCCTAGATCCTGAAATTCGTGAGGTCTGTTTCTTCTGGTGGGTTTTGCTTGTCCTTTCCTGCTCAGTCATCCTCCTTTCACTATTCCTCTCTCTCAGTGTTTAACAACTGTGCTATGTGCCACAGAAAAAAAGTCATCATTGCCTGAAGATCAGATAAATCTCAGCAAATAGGCTTTAACACTTAGGTTCCTGAAAAAAATAAGATACCAGTGGTGGCTTTTAATTGTGTAGGAGCTCCTTTCTGTGTACTATAGTTACACGCGTTTCTCTTCTTCCTAGACACAGCATGATCTCTGGAGTGTGGGAATTAATAAATACAATGTAGGGCATGAATAGCTGGAACCTGCTTTGTGCAACACACAAATTACAAGCAGTACCTTTTCTTCTACTCCTTCCTGATCCTTCTCTTCTGAGCTCTTTCAGCCTCTGCTGTACCTTTCAATGCTTTCCTTCTCCTCTGTCTACACTGCCTCTTCTGTAGAGGTCAAATGTGCTATACAAAAATTTTCAAACTGTAGGTGTGTCTTGGGCTTGTGTAAAGATTGGGACACATTGCTCTATCCCACTAACTGCTCCTGCACCACAGTCACATCTTCTGCACCTTGAAATCCTATTAGCTGAACCCTTGAAATAGGTGTGAGTTAAAAATACATGGTTCAAGTTAAATCATACATTTCTGGCCTAAGTAAGCATACTAAACAGCAGGTGGAGGAGATCAATATCCTATTTAATATGTGCTTGCTAAAACCTACAAACATTCTAATGTCTTCTAAAGGCAAAATGTATCCAGGTATGGTAAAAGAAGAATATTACACAGCTTGTATGGAGCCAGGAGGCAGATCTCTGAGGAATTTTGTTCTTATAAAAGCAAATAAAGAGAAAACTCATGGAGAAATAATTGTTGATAATTTGGTTGCATGGCTGAAAGAGTGGCAGACAAAACTCTTCAAGCTATTGGAGGTGATTCCTGTAATGTAAACACTGGTTGGGAGGGAGGAGTGATTCTTAAGGAGAAACTATAAAGGAAGCTGGTATGGATTGTCTGTAACCTGTACAAAGGCAAACTACCATTCAGGCACTTGGTGACTGCTTTACAAGATATTAACCTTTTCCTATCGTAATAAATTTTACGTTACGCTGGTTCCAATCGTAATTATTTCAGCAAAGTTTTGTATTATTCACCGTTACCATTTACAGCTATTGTAAATACAATGGCCCAATAGATGGGACAAATGATAGGTAGAAGGTGTACTGTATGTCCCATGCCATGGGACATACGATGGAAACAACATTTTTTGGAATGTCCCGTCATTCGGGACACACGACAGGAAAAGGTTAAGCAACAACAAATGGGCAGGTCCCATTGGAAAAATGCTGGATTCTGCTACTGAACTGGAAATAAATCCTGATTTTACTAAGATCTCTGTTGACCCTGATCTTTCTCAGCTCAGTGAAGACAACCACAGATCAAAGCTATGACTATGTGTTTGGTGCTATTGGAAATAGGACCTGTGTCGCATAGCAGATGACTCACAACAGCTCTAAGGTTCATAAGAATATGGATTTCCAAGCATAATCTGAAAGGAAAGAATCTGAAAAAGTTTTAGATTTCTGTGTTGGAGTTTACATGGTAAGTTGGTTCAATATTAAAATAAATAGCAATTGACATAAGGTCCTAGGCATCTCCTTTTCCAGCTGCAACTATTTGAAGAACAATGTGAAGAGGTAAGGAAGATAGTCATGCCTACAGTGAGAAGGTCATCTTGATATGGTTACAGCAAGTAAGTTCTGCAAGCTATGTTGTGTAGTGAGATGCAGTGGAAAAGATACTGAAGATCAGAAGTGAAGGAGATAAGACAACACACCAGGAATACACCATCCATCAACACTGAAGAAACTACACTCACCAATTACTTGACTGGAGTTCCAGAGTTTCTGAGCTACCTCTTATCTGTACCATGACAACAGCAGAGTTCAAGGCATTTCTGGCCATCACACCCCCAGTCAGCTGCTGGTCATGTGTACAATCAGGAGAGGAGGAACATTATATTAGGGGTCAGATGGTCAGCAGGGAGCTCATGAGCCAAAACAGAAGCAAACCAAGATATGGCCTCTTTTCTGAATTTTGTTAAACAGCATTCAATTAACTGCGTAAATGACATTTTAAAGATAATTATGTGGATATAGATATAGTTCAGATTATTTGTATGTTCAAAAATATTACTTAATTTCTACATATTTCAACTGTGATTTGATGTAGGTAAAATTAATTTTAAGTAGTTTCTAAAGATAGCATTAGATTCAGCATGCAAAACTGCACAACTTGATCACTAGTAGTTTGTAAAGTTTAAAAAAATAAAAATTCACCCCTAAAATTGACATGCTCTAATGAAACAGCATGCAAATATGCTAATATAAAATGTTTCATAAAGAAAAAGTGATATGCTGCTATGAAACTGTTTTTGGAGCACAGTATTTAAAACTGATTATTCAGGTGCTAGTTTTATCTCAAAACAGACCACTGCAATAATGTTTTGCTGGGTTGCTCAGAAAGACAAGTACACAGAATCTAGGTTTTATAGAATGCAGCAGCAAAATTGATTTTAGAGAGTAAGTCCATTGAATATGCAAACTCTATATCTGATCAAATTACACTGGCTTCCAGCAAAGCCAGAGTGGGGTTTAAACTGAATATTTTAAATATTTTACTTGGATTTTGCCCAGAATAATCCAATTAAATATCCCCATGCTTCCACGAAATTAAACTTGCAATACCAAATGTAAGAAGATGTTAATTAGCAACAAAGAATTGGACTATTATAGAGCAGTCCTGAAGTATGGAATGCCCCTGCCTATGAAATTGAGAAATGCTCAATTATTATGAGACATGTTTTTTTAAATAAATAGGTTTACTAAATGTTACTGAAATTCAACTATTATATAGGACTCATCTTTCTATATTTAGCTGTAATTATTGATCTAAATGGCTATTCTTTTATTGAAAGCTGTCTTAAGCTTGTTGGGTTAAGCAAATTAGTAAGTGGGACTTGGGTGTGATTGTATTTGATGATCTTAAGGTGGCCAAATAGGTTGAAAAGGTGACGGCAAAAGCTAGAAAGATGCTAGGTTGCATAGGGAGAGGTATGGCTAGTAGGAAAAAGGAGGTATTGATGCCCCTGTATAAGACTTTGGTGAGACCTCATTTAGAATATTGTGTACAATTCTGGAGACCGCACATTCAAAAAGATATAAAAAGGATGGAATCGGTCCAGAGAAAGGCTACTAAAATGGTATGTGGTCTTCATCATAAAGCTCATGGGAACAGACTTAAAGATCTCAATCTGTATATTTTGGAGGAAAGGCAGGAGAGGAGAGATATGATAGAAATTTTTAAATACCTAGGTAATGTAAATGCACATGAGACGAGTCTCTTTAATTTGAAAGGAAACTCTGCAATGAGAGGGCATAGGATGAAGTTAAGAGGTAATAGACTCCGGAGTAATCTAAGGAAATACTTTTTTACAGAAAGGGTGGTAGATGCATGGAACAGTCTCCCAGAAGAGGTGGTGGAGACAGACTGTGTCTGAATTCAAAAGAGAGAAAGAGATAATGATTACTGCGGATGGGCAGACTAGATGGGCCATTTGTCCTTTATCTGCCATCATGTTTCTATGTTTCTAAATTAAATAAAATATACTCTATTGCACAGCATGTTAAATAGTTTTCATCATGTAGTTTCACTAATAAGCTCCTATATGCTGTCAACTTTTGTTCCATAGGACTACAATAATTTGACTCAGAATATATCAATAGCATATATAGTAAAAATAGATCATTCATTCTTTAATTATACAAAAATATGACAACCCTAGTGAAGTTCTTACTACTTTGTTTCTCCATTCTATTATTCTCCATATTCTGTACACAGTTCAATTTTAGGAAATACATTTCAATTGCTTTTGATGAGTACATACTATAATGGTATTTATTTGCAAAAATCAAAATCAGAACGCCAAAGGAATTTCAGAAACAAAGCTAATACTGTAATCGTTTATTGAATTTAATATATTGCTTTCTTTGAAAGTCAAATCAAGTGGTGTATAACATAGAATAGAATGAAATAGAAGCAGAACTCCAATAGTAAAAAAGAATAAATGAATCATTCATTCCACAGTGTATCTCATAAACCGCAGCTCCACTACATCTGAGCACTCACATTGACCAGTAAAATTAGTGCAAAATGTATTGCATTATTTTCAAGTTCCTTTTCCTCTCTCTAGAAGCTACACTCTGGCAACTGAGAGGGTAAATGATTTCCAAACTGTAGTATCACTCTCACATAGCTCTCAGGACACAATGTAGAAAGCCATCTGTCTTTTTAGTAAGGACACAGTGAATATCAGCTCTACCATTCACAGTTCCTTCCAATCTGAGAACAAAAATAACTTAGGACCCCTTTTTCAAAGCCACAGCAGAGATTCCCCTGCTGCAAATGCACCAAAGCCCATTCAACTCCTATGGCCTTTGGTGCATTGGCTGCAGCAGAAACACTACTGCGGTTTTGTAAAAGAAGCCCTAAGGCTAGTCTAATAAAAAGCATCATATGTAGAACAGCACCAACTACTGTGCTACTTGAACAGTCTCGTGTTATAGTACTCTAGCCGGTCTTAAAATTTTAAACAGCATGTAAATGGTACCCAAACAGTAATGAGAAAAATCATGTTGAGCATGGCTCATGGAATGCTTTTTAACCCTTCTGCATATGGGTTTGTATATGTGACACTGCGTTACCTATATATGTCTGTGTCTTGTGTGTGTATCTGTCTGTAGCCTAATGGTTAGTGCAGTGAGCTGAGAAACCTCAATTGCTCCAGGTACAAAAACAGACTGGGAGGATACTAGGGACAGAGAAAGTACCTATTTATAATAAATGAACTGATTTGGTTTACCCCTGGTCTAATTTGACCCACTTTCAAACTTGATGTGTTTTTACTATCTGTCCTCCACACTCGCCAAGTTCTATCCCATTCTGTTAAATTCTCAGAAAGTGATTTTGCCCTCACAAAGACAGACAGGCATGCTCATTTTATATAATTATTTCCAACTTCCATTGGAATATAAAGAAAATGTTACTTACTGCTAAAATTTTACTATAATCCAGTGTCCCATCTACAGATCCAGAAGGCATGTCATCAACATGGTAAACCCTAGAAGAAATAATCCCATTAACTCCAACAACCATCAACCACATGTGTGTTGTGAAATGGTCTTAATTTGCAGAATAGTTATATCAGGATTAATTGAGTAGCACAACAGTTCTGCATAGTTTTATTTCAATTTAAGGAATTATAAACAGCAAAACTGAAAGATGAATATGTGAAATAAAGCAGACAAAACTAGGAAACAAGGGGTTGATATTCAAAGTGATTTAGCCAGGTAGATATGAAGCAATATGTACTTTACAAATTCATATTGCTTCATATCTAATATTTTTCAAGGGTTTTCATTTAACCACTTTTCCATCATATTTTTCATTTACATCTCTATCATTTTCAAATTCATTTCCTTATATTTTCATAAATTTACATTCCACTAAACATCAAACACTTAGCTTGTTTGTTCAATGTCGCTGTTGGTAGGGCATAGTATAGATTAAGTTAGCTTCACATGATTGGGTGAGCCAGTGACGAGTGCTGCCACACTGTATTGTATCGCATTTCATTATATAGGTGGCATTCTGAGATTCTCCACGTGTGTTAAGATAAATCACAAAGAAGCATGATATAGTGGAACTTTGCTATTAAAATACACATTTTTACATTATCCTAGGACAAACAGGCAGCATATTCTCACATGTGAGACTCCCAAGCTGAAAAGACAGGGAATGGAGGGAAAGTTGGCTTTTAGTAGAATATAAATTCTGTAGAACTGCCTGACCAAAACGGCCATATCATCTCAAGAAAGTCTCCAGACAGTAGTGAGATGTGAAGGTATGAACAGAAGACCAAGTTGCTGCCTTGTAAATATCTATAATTGTCCTAGAATGTAAAAATACCACTGATGTAGCCATGGCTCGCACTTTATGTGCTGTAATATGTCTCTCAAGGTGCAATCCAGCCTGAGCATAGAAGGAGATGCAGGCTGCTAGCAAAGAAGAAAGAGTGCGTTTGGAAACATTAACTCCCAGCCTGTTAGGATCAAAGGAAACGAACAGTTGAGGAAATCTATGATCTTTAGTTCTTTCCAAGTAATAAGAGCACATTTACAGTCCAAGGTATGAAGGGCAGCTTCCCCAGGATGAGAATGAGGCTTCAAAAAGAAGACGAGCAACACAATGGATTGATTGAGATGAAATTCTGTGACCACTTTTGGAAGGAATTTTGGATGAGTGCGAAGGACCACCTTGTCATGGTGAAAAATGGTGAAAGGTGGGTCACAGACGAGTGCTTGAAGCTCACTGATACGTCGAGTGGAAGTAACAGATATTAAAAACATTTGTTTTCTAAGTAAGATATGTGGTTGCAAGAGGTTCAAATGGAGGCTTCATCAGAGCTGAAAGGTCAACATTGAGGTCCTAGACCACCAGAGGTAGTTTTAGTGGAGGTTTAGAGTTGAAAAGAACTTTCATAAATCTGGATACAATCAGATGAGTAACAAGTGGTTTGGTGTTGAGGAGAACATGAAATGCACTAATGGCACTAAGGTAAACCCTCAGTGAAGGAGTCTTGAGGCCAGAGTTGGAAAGATGTAGCAAGTAGTCCAACACTTAAGGTATGGAGGAGGTGGTCAGATCCATAGAAACATGATGGCAGATAAAGGCCAAATGGCCCATCCAGTCTGTCCATCCATAGTAACCATTATCTCTTCCTCTCTCTAAGAGATCCCACGTTCCTATCCCAGGCTTTTTTGAAATCAGACACAGTCTCTGTCTCCACCATCTCTACCAGGAGACTGTTCCAAGCAATCTACCACTCTTCCTGAGCCTATCACCTCTTAACTTCATGGAATGGAGAGTATACCAGGTAGAAAAATGGGTCTACTTAGATCGGTTACATTGCTGCGTAGAAGGCTTCCTGGAAGCAGCAATAATGGCCGCGACTGAAGCAGAAAATTCCATATCTGGCTCAGTTAAGTGGCAAGGAACCAAGCTGTGACATGTAGCGATTGTAGATTGGGCTGCAGACGTGAACCGTGGCTATGAGTTATCAGAGAAGGGAAAATTTGTAATGGCATGGGATCCTTGCTAGACAGGTGAAGGAGTAGGGGAACCAAGGCTGATGGGGCCACCATGGAGCAATTAGAATCATGGTGGCCAGTTCCCACTTGAGGTTGAACAATATCTTTGTTATAAGAGGAACTGGTGGAAATACATACAGGAATTTGTGGGTCCAGTCCAGAAGGAAAGCATCTGCTTCCAGCCGATGTGGAGAAAATTATTTGGAACAGAAGCGAGGTAACTTGTGATTGCTGAAAGACACAAACAGGTCTACTTGAGGAGTTCCCCAGAGTGAAAAGATGTAGCACAGCACTTTAGAATTGAGAGATCATTCGTGCAATTGGAGAAATCTGCTGAGTTTGTCTGCCAAAGCATTGGTATATATACCATTTTGAGAAAGATATTTTGTGAGATTGCCCACTTCCAAATGTGGGAAACCTTCTGACAGAGAGGAAGAGATCCAGTTCTTCCCTGTACATCGCCATTTGGTTGTCTGTCTTGACCAGAATGATTTGGTTGAGAAAACAATCCTGGAATGTCCTGAGAGTATAGCGAATTGCTGGTAGCTCTAGGAGATTGATATGTAAAGTTTGCTCTCGAGCAGACCAGGCTCCTTGAGTGCAAAGGTCGTTTAGATGAGCCCCCCCACACATACATGCAAGCATCTATAGTTAGTATTCTCTGATATGGTGGAATATGGAATAGGAGACCTCTGGATAGATTGGTTGGACACAGCCACCACTGAAGAGAATGAAATAGAAGGGAGGAGACTTTTATTCTTTGTGATAAGGGGTCCTGAGTTTCAGACCACCGCAAGGACAGATTCCACTTGGCCGGTTTTGGAAACAAGACAGGAAAAACTACAGACTGATTCAAATGAAAATCCGAGATGACCTTAGGAAGAAATTTTGGATGCACATTGAGAAGAATAACCCAAATCACAGTTACTAGATGGTAGGGTCCACCTTGGGGGTTAGTGCCCAAGAAAAGGATCTGGGTGACATTGTAGACAATACAATAAAATCTTCTGCCCAATGTGCGGTGGCAGTCAAAAAAGCAAACAAGATGCTAGGAATTATTTTTAAAAAAGGGATGGTTAATAAGACTAAGAATGCTATAATGCCTCTGTATCGCTCAATGGTGTGACCTCACCTGGAGTATTGTGTTCAATTCTGATGTCCTTATCTTAAGAAAGATATAGTGGCACTAGAAAAGGTTCAAAGAAGAGCAACCAAGATGATAAAGGGGATGGAACTCCTTTCGTATGAGGAAAGACTAAAAAGGTTAGGGCTCTTCAGCTTGGAAAAGAGACAGCTGAGGCGAGATATGATACTTAAAGTCCTAGATTTCAAACGTACGGACTTTAATGCAATGGGAAAGTACCTGAAGAAAGAGCTGTTAGGATGGGAGGACATAAGAGAAGTGGAAAGACAGTGGTCTAAGCTGAAATGAGCGATAAAAATGGCTACGGACCTTTATGTGAAGAAAATCAATAAAAACAAGAGAAAAAGGAAGCCGATATGGTTCTCCAACCTAGTGGCTGAGAAAATAAAGACGAAAGAGTTGGCGTTCATGAAATATAAAAAAACCCAAGAAGAGGAGAGCAGAAAGGACTACAGGGTGAAACTGAAAGAAGCCAAGAGAGAGATACGTTTGGCGAAGGCACAGGCGGAAGAACAAATGGCTAAAAATGTAAAAAAGGGAGATAAAATTTTTTTCAGATATATTAGTGAAAAGAGGAAGATAAAAAATGGAATTGCTAGGCTAAAAGATGCTGGGAACAAATATGTGGAGAGTGATGAGGAGAAAGCAAATGTGCTAAACAAATACTTCTGTTCTGTGTTCACAGAAGAAAGTCCTGGAGAAGGACCGAGATTGTCTGGCAAAGTTACACGAGAAAATGGAGTAGATTCTGCGCCGTTCACGGAGGAGGGTGTTTATGAGCAACTTGAAAAACTTAAGGTGGACAAAGCGATGGGACCAGACGGGATCCATCCCAGGATACTAAGGAAGCTCAGAGAGGTTCTGGCGAGTCCTATTAAAGACTTGTTCAACAAACCTCTGGAGATGGGAGTGATTCCTGGGGATTGGAGGAGAGCGGATGTGGTCCCTATTCATAAAAGTGGTCACAGGGATGAAGCAGGAAACTACAGGCCGGTGAGCCTCACTTCAGTTGTTGGAAAAATAATGGAAGTGTTGCTGAAAGAAAGGATAGTGTACTTCCTTGAATCTAATGGGTTACAAGATCCAAGGCAACATGGCTTTACAAAAGGTAAATCGTGCCAAACGAACCTGATTGAATTTTTTGATTGGGTGACCAGAGAGCTGGATCGAGGACATATGCTAGATGTAATTTACTTGGATTTCAGCAAAGCCTTTGATACAGTTCCTCATAGGAGGCTGTTGAACAAACTTGAAGGGCTGAAGTTAGGACCCAAAGTGGTGAACTGGGTCAGAAACTGGCTGTCGGACAGACGCCAGAGGGTGGTGGTTAATGGAAGTCACTCGGAGGAAGGAAAGGTGACTAGTGGAGTCCCTCAGGGTTTGGTGCTGGGGCCAATCCTGTTCAATATGTTTGTGAGTGACATTGCTGAAGGGTTAGAAGGAAAAGTGTGCCTTTTTGCAGATGATACCAAGATTTGTAACAGAGTAGACACCGAAGAGGGAGTGGAAAATATGAAAAAGGATTTGCAAAAGTTAGAGGAATGGTCTAATGCCTGGCAACTAAAATTCAATGCAAAGAAATGCAGAGTAATGCATTTGGGGATTAATAATAGGAAGGAACCGTATATGCTGGGAGGAGAGAAGCTGATATGCACGGACGGGGAGAGGGACCTTGGGGTTATAGTGTCCGAAGATCTAAAGGCGAAAAAAACAGTGTGACAAGGCAGTGGCTGCTGCCAGAAGGATGCTGGGCTGTATAAAGAGAGGCGTAGTCAGTAGAAGGTGTTGATGCCCCTGTACAGGTCATTGGTGAGGCCCCACTTGGAGTACTGTGTTCAGTTTTGGAGACCGTATCTGGCGAAAGACGTAAGAAGACTTGAGGCGGTCCAGAGGAGGGCGACGAAAATGATAGGAGGCTTGCGCCAGAAGACGTATGAGGAGAGACTGGAAGCCCTGAGGAAAGGAGAGACAGGGGAGATATGATTCAGACGTTCAAATACTTGAAGGGTATTAACGTAGAACAAAATCTTTTCCAGAGAAAGGAAAATGGTAAAACCAGAGGACATAATTTGAGGTTGAGGGGTGGTAGATTCGGGGGCAATGTTAGGAAATTCTACTTTACGGAGAGGGTAGTGGATGCCTGGAATGCGCTCCCGAGAGAGGTGGTGGAGAGTAAAACTGTGATTGAATTCAAAGAAGCGTGGGATGAACACAGAAGATTTAGAATCAGAAAATAATATTAAATATTGAACTAGGCCAGTTACTGGGCAGACTTGCATGGTCTGTGTCTGGCCGTTTGGTGGAGGATGGGCAGGGGAGGGCTTCAATGGCTGGGAGGGTGTAGATGGGCTGGAGTAAGTCTTAACAGAGATTTTAGCAGTTGGAACCCAAGCACAGTACCGGGTAAAGCTTTGGATTCTTGCCCAGAAATAGCTAAGAAGAAAAAATTAAAAATAAAAATTTAAATTGAATCAGGTTGGGCAGACTGGATGGACCATTCGGGTCTTTATCTGCCGTCATCTACTACGTTACTATGTTACTATGAAGTCTACAAAATTCAGAGTAGAGTGGAACGGGTACAAGTGGATCGATTTTTCACTCCGTCAAAGATTACAAAGACTAGGAGACACTTGATGAAATTACAGGGAAATGCTTTTAAAAACAATAGGAGGAATTTTTTTTCACTCAGAGAATAGTTAAGCTCTAGAATGCATTTCTAGAGATTATGGTTAGAGCAGATAGCATAACTGGTTTAAATAAAGGTCTGGACAATTTCCTGGAGGAAAAGTCCATAGTCTGTTCTTGAAAAAGACATGGGGGAAGCCACTGCTTGCCCTGGATCAGTAGCATGGAATGTTGCTACTCTTTGGGTTTTGGCCAGGTATTAATCACCTGGATTGGCCACTGTGAGGACATGCTACTGGACTTTATGGACCATTGGTCTGATCCAGTACGGTTATTCTTATGTACCCTATCATGGTAGAATGTTGTATATGGTAGATCTGAGAAGTAGTTCATTGACTCGGCGTGAAGTTATACAGATTAAACACACCACTTTGCACGTGATATGTCTGAGAGATGAAGACATCATTAGCCCAAAGGGAATCTTCATCAGGGCTGATAATATAATATTAAGATTCCAAGCAACTAGAGGTTTGATTGGTGGTTTGGTATGAAAAAGGCTTTTCATGAAACTGGAGATCAAAGAACGGACAGAAGGAGTTTTTTTTTATCCAGAGGTGTATGCAAAGTGCTAATGGCACTAAGATGAACTCTGACTGAAGTGGTTTTTAAACCAGAGTTGGAGAGGTGTATGAGATAATTCAGGATTGATGGGAGAGGACATGTGTCTGAATGTAACAAGTGCTGGTTACACTAAAGTGTGAATCTAGTCCACTTAAAATGGTAACACCATTGTGTGGAAGGTTTCCTGGAAGCTTCGATGATGGCTGATACCGGTGTAGACAGTTTAAATCAGGGGTGTCAAAGTCCCTCCTCGAGGGCCGGAATCCAGTCGGGTTTTCTGGATTTCCCCAATGAATATGCATTGAAAGCAGTGCATGCAAATAGATCTCATGCAGATTCATTGGGGAAATCCTGAAAACCCGACTGGATTCCGGCCCTCGAGGACCGACTTTGACACCTGTGGTTTAAATGTATCCACTTGCTGGGAGAGAGAAACCACACTGTGAATCAAAGATTCGGATGGAGAAAGAACCCCTCATTCTGTGTTATTAAGGTTGGAAAGATTTGAAGTGGGAAGGGTTCCCGGACACTGAGTTGAAGAAGAGAAAACCATGGTTGTCACAGCCGCTGAGGTGCTATGAGGATCATGGTAGCTTGTTCTTGGTGAAGTCTGAATAAGGTTTTTCCTATTAATGGAATTGGAGGGAAAGTATACAGAAACTTGTCAGTCCAGGCAAGAAGAAAAGCATCTGACTCCAGGCAGTTAGGAATGTATATTTTGGAACAGAACAGTGGAAGTTTGTGAAGTACTACTTGATCTTGAAAGGCATGGAGAGCTTTGTGAATTGCTCACAGCTCAAGCAGATTAATATGGAGAGATTTCTCTTGAAGATTCCAACTGCCTTGAGTCTCTTGATTCTCCTATTGGAGGTTAAACAACTGTTTCCACAATTTGAGATACTTCTCTACTGGCACTGAACTGGCCAACTCTTGTTATAGATGCACCCTTTCTGAATGAGCCATTTCTACTTGGTTCTGATAAACCAAATTCTGGTCTGTCAATTGGCAAACCTGGGATTGGCACTCCTTAGTCTTGTCTTGCTGCTGTCCCAAGCCTCTCTCTGGAAGTCTCTTCCAGTGGGACCTCTCTGACTGACTCCAGGGCATATGAACTCCTCTTTGTCTGAGTCCTGTCCCCATGACTCAGCAGGGCTGCCCCACCTACACTAAAGAGGCTTACTTTTCCACTATGTGAGCTAGCATTCCTTGCTGTATAGTGGTGTAATTGCAGTATCAGTGAGGGAATACCCCTTACTTCCTCACAGGCACATATGTGTGTAAATACAAAAATTCTGTCTGAGTGCTATCTGCAAATACCCACATAGCATGGAGTGGGACAAAGGCGAGACTCATGTACACATGTAATTTGCAGAATACTGCTAAGTTATGGCATATACCTGCCATATTTAGACATTTACACTTATGTCAGTTCTATGGCTGATGTAAATGTAGGTGTCTAGATGGGTTGTAGGAAGTTTCATTCCCCTTCCCGTACATTTCGCCCCCACACATTTTGTTCCCGGGAGCTTTCACACACAACATTCACTGAAATACTAAATTACAATGTCATAATCATTATAATCATTACAATTTTTGTTAGCCTTGCTCATTTGAATATGCCACTGAATAGGCCACTGAAGTAAATTTTTATGGCTATATTACCAGTGTAATTGAAACAAAAGACTTGTAGTAATGATTATCTATGAAACTTAAGCTGTGCTCTCAGATGCCTGCACCGGTGAATCATCAATAAATTCTACACAGTTTTTAAGCAGGGAATGGTATCTTTCATTGAGCACTGCTTATTTTGTGATATATGAATAAATATATATATAGTGCTAATTTCTTTTCTATTCGTGAAGTATGTAGTGCAAAACCAAACAAAAAGAAATGAATAAATGAAGTGACAGCAAAAACCAGCACTTATCTTAAAGCTGTTCAAGCGCCGGTCATTTGTCAATGATTGACGTTGTGCGTGATCATAAGCAGTGTGCAGGTGGGATGGCACTCGGCTGCGTGGGCTCAGAGGCTCTCCAACATACGGAAGGCACCTGGCGTGGAAGTCGGGCTGGCGGATGGAAGAGGCATCCCCCTGAAGCGGCGCTGCCTGAAGCTGTAAGTGCTCGTTTATTGGGGCGGTGCTCGGTTTGCGAGACAAAAATTTGCTGAGTGTTCCACTGTATTCATAAAGCATGGCAATACTTAACAGGACATGATAGGACAAGACCTCATACAGCGGTGGTGATGTTATTAGTTTGGTATGATATTGCGGTAACTAATAGAGCTTGACAGTACGAAGTGTGGTAAGGCAGCACATAATAGAGCATGGCAATGGATTATGCTACATGACAATACATGGTCTGGCAGACAATATATAACTTGGCAGGAATGTAACAGTGCATGACCTGGTAGGACAATACATAACTGTGAATGATAATATATGTTGGGCATGGTATAGTATGGAATGTCTGGCAAAGTATGGATATGTCAACAATGACCGTACATGATAGTACGTGGCATGGCAAGGCAAGGTAATACGTAACGGCACATGTTTTAGGCATTATATTATGGAGTGTGTGGCAGGGCATGATAGTACCAGTGGTATTTAGACTGGAGCAATTTTATGGAAGGTTAGAGGAAGAATTTTTATTGCCTTCTTAAAGTTCAGTAATTTTTCTAGTGATGTGATGTGCAGTGGTAATTGGTTCCAGAGGCATGGTAGATAATGTGAGTAGGATCTTTTCCAGGCTTTCTCAAGGCAGAGGGAGCATCCTGACGGTGTGCATAGTCTTTTTTTTCTTGCGAGTTAAGTTGCTGGTTTGGGGTGTAAAGTGTCAGTTTGGAGACCATATAGGTTGGTACTATGTTGTGGAAGACTTTGTAAGCCATTAACAGGCCCTTGAATATACATCATTTGTTGACAGGTAGCCAGTGAGCTGCGCGCAGCACTGGGGCGATTAGGTCACATATCTCAAGAGTTTTAGGAGGCAGATGGCAGCATTTTGTACTCATTGTAGTCGATGGATATTTTCTGAAGACCATTTAGTAGTGGGTTGCAGTAGTCCATACAGGAGTGGACAAAGGCATAGAGTAGCTGCGAGAAGTCCGGTTCTGAAAACTAATTTCTGATTTTTTGGCGTTGCTGGAGGTAGCAGAATGAGGTGGATACCACTTGAGAGATATGGTCAGAGAGTGATAGATTTGAGTTGAGGGTCACTCCTAGGTTGCATATCTTGTCTTTGCAGTTAGGGTGGTGAATTCCCAGGAGATCGAAAGACGAATGAGTGTGGGGTTACCTTTCCATATCCAGAGGAGCTCAGTTTTTGTGGCGTTTAATTGGAGACTGTTTTGAGTCATCCGACTCTTTATTCTGTAGGGCAGATGTGTAGTTTGGATATTTAGGTGTCTCAGTTTGAACCTAGCAGCAGTTATAGTTGTATGTCATCCACAAAGGAGTGGATCTTTATCTGGTATTTTAAGGCAATATTTATTACTGGTCTGATTTGGAGGTTTTCAATTTTTGTTTTGTATTATGTGTGGATTATCTTGTATATTGTGTATTTTAAATATATTTTAGATTATAAGCCACCTTGAAGGTTTTCCCTAGAGCAGGATAGAAAATTTTAAATAAACTTGGAAAAGTAAAGGGGATAGGAGGGCACCCTGTGGAACTCCATATTTTATTGGTTTTGGTTGTGATAGAACAGATCTTAGCAGAACACTTTGGGTTCCTTGGCTTAGGAATGATGAGAACCAGTGCAGTGCAATTTCGCAGATTCCAATATTAGTGAGTCTGGAGAGGAGACGGGGATAATCGATGGTGTCAAATACACCAATAAGGTCTAGAACCAATAGTACATTGTTTCCTTTATCTAGCATGTTCCAGTAGTCATCAATGATGCCTGCCAGGACTGCTTCCATGCTGTGGAATTTCCTGAAGCTAGATTGGTAGGAGGAGAGGGCATCTTGTTTGTCGATGAAGGTCTGGACTTGCAATAGTATGGTCTTTTCTAAGATCTTGGAGATGAATGGAAGGCTGGAGACTGGTTTGTAGTTACTGGGGTCATTTGGGTTCAAGGTGTTTTTTTAAGATAAGTCTAATGATGGCTGATTTCCAGCTTTGTGGTACTATTCCTGTACATTTTTACAAATATACTATGTTTTATTTGTATATCATTTTATTCATATTTTATGTTGTCTAGTGCTTTTAATTTATTTTGGCTTACTGTTTTATATATTTTTTATAGACTCCTGATGCAGGCCTTAGAGGCCGAAACACAAATCGTGTCGAGTCTTTTTAATGTCATCCAATGATTTTCACAATAAAGGCAGTTGAACTTGATTCTTGCCATCCAGTTTGTGCATCTCCATCGCTGTTTCCTTGTGTTGTAGTTACTGGGGTCATTTAGGTTAGAGAATGACACGAGGAAAAAATTTGTCCCCGTCTCCGCAAGCTCGGCCCCCGTCCACATCCTTGTGAGCTCAGTCCACGTCCTGTCCTCGTGAGCTCAATCCCTGTCTCCACCCTGTCCTCACAAACCATATGATCTCATCTGCACAAGCCTCAAATAATTTTATACTGAACTTATTTTATTAAAGTATAAAAAGAAACAATATTCTGTACAATTGTCATTTTATAAATCAAAGTTCTGGCTGGCAAACTAGAAGAAGAGATCTTCAGCTGGCAGGGCTTTGTTTATAAATGTTTATCAACACAACTAATATACTACTTTATCCTAAAGCAAACAAAAAAAAAAAAAAGAAAGAAATAGAAATTTTTTTTCTACCTTTGTTGTCTGGTTTCTGCTTTCAAGTTTACATAACATAACATAACTTTATTCTTCTATACCGCCACAATCAAAAGATTTCTAGGCGGTTTACACTGAAGAGAACGGAACAAACAGTGAAATACAAAATACTAGAAGTAAAAGTACATGTTACCTAGAGTATAGACAATGTAAAATTTTTGTTATGAATAAAACTTCAGTTAAGAAATGAATTTATTAAATAGTACAGTCTTAATTTCTTTTTGAAATGCGCCATAAGACAGCATGACTCCACTAATATAATTATCCAACCAGAACTGTTGTTTACTTGCTTGAAATGCAAGCATCCTATCCAAAAAAGACCTGTATCTACAGCCAGTAATCTTTGGGTAGGCGAATAAACTGCAATTCCTGGTTATCCTCGTAGGGTTGTATAGCACGAAATAAGATAGAAGGTAGGTAGGGGCCAATCCCCAAACCAGCTTAAAGCAGATACAAGATAACTTAAATATTACTTGTGCTTACTGGCAGCCAATGCAGCATTCGGTAGTAAGGACTGATATGATCATTTTTCTTCAGCCCAAATATCAGACGGATAGTGCTGCACTATTCTCAATTTTCTCAGAATTTTCTTTGGTACTCCCAAATAAACAATGTAGCAATAGTCCAGTATAGATAACACCAATGCCTGCACCAATAATCTAAAGGATGGAGGATCAAAATATTTTTTGATGATCTTTAGTTTCCATAGCGCAAAAAAGCACTTCTTCACCACTAAATTCATATGTTCTACCATAGTTAAATTCGTATGTTCTACTATAGTTAAATTTGTTTAATCGCCCTATCATATATTCAGGGCGATGTACAATTCTAAAAATATTTTGTAACAGTACACAAGGGAACAAAAAGTTCATATAACAAATACATGACTTTCAAAACAGACGGGACTAGTAGGGTAAATAGGATAGAAATAGCACAGTTGTTATCCAGGGACAGCAAGCAGATATTCTCAACAGTGGGCGACGTCACTGACGAAGCCCCGCAGCGGACAGCCTCGAAAGCAGACTTGCTTGAAGATCTTTGTAAGAGCTTCCGAGTGCTGCACTGCGCATGCGCAAGTGCCTTCTCGCCCGAGTTAGGGCGCTCGTCTCCTGTGAGGAACCTCAGTTCAGATACCTAGCTAAGAAGCCAACCAGGGGAGGAGGGTGGGTTGTGAGAATATCTGCCTGCTGTCCCTGGATAACAACTGTGCTATTTCTATCCTATTTACCCTACTAGTCCCGTCTGTTTTGAAAGTCATGTATTTGTTATATGAACTTTTTGTTCCCCTGTGTACTGTTACAAAATATTTTTAGAATTGTACATCGCCCTGAATATATGATAGGGCGATTAAACAAATTTAACTATAGTAGAACATACGAATTTAACTATGGTAGAACATACGAATTTAGTGGTGAAGAAGTGCTTTTTTGCGCGATGGAAACTAAAGACCATCAAAAAATATTTTGATCCTCCATCCTTTAGATTATTGGTGCAGGCATTGGTGTTATCTATACTGGACTATTGCTACATTGTTTATTTGGGAGTACCAAAGAAAATTCTGAGAAAATTGAGAATAGTGCAGCACTATCCGTCTGATATTTGGGCTGAAGAAAAATGATCATATCAGTCCTTACTACCGAATGCTGCATTGGCTGCCAGTAAGCACAAGTAATATTTAAGTTATCTTGTATCTGCTTTAAGCTGGTTTGGAGATTGGCCCCTACCTACCTTCTATCTTATTTCTATTACGGTAAGTAACTGTGCTTTATCCCAGGACAAGCAGGCAGCATATTCTCAACAGTGGGTGACCTCCAAGCTAAGCATAATGGGATGAAGGGAGAGTTGGCAAGTTAAGAAAAAAGATTTTGCAAAACAGATTGGCCAAAATGGCCTTCCCTTCTGGAGAAAGTATCCAGACAGTAATGAGAGGTGAATGTATGAACCGAGGACCAAGTGGCAGCCTTGCAGATTTCCTCAATAGGAGTTGATCTGAGGTAAACTACAGACTCCGCCATAGCTCTAACTCTGTGGCCCGTGATTCGACCCTGCAGAGGGAGACCAGCCTGAGCATAGCAGAAAGAGATGCAAGCAGCCGTCCAGTTGGAGATGGTTCACTTCGAGACAGTGTGCCCCAACTTATTTGGATCGAAGGAGATGAAAAGTTGTGGGGCTGTCATGTGAGGTTGAATGTGCTGCAAGTAGAAAGCCAAGGCAGCTTGCAATCCAAAGTATGGAGAGCCACTTCTCCAGGGTGAGAATGAGGCTTTGGAAAAAAATACTAGAAGAACAACAGATTGATTGATGTGAAATTCTGAAAAAACTTTAGGTAAGAATTTTGGATGAGTACGGAGGACCACCTTGTCATGATGGAAAACTGTGAAGGGTGGATCCGCAACCAAAGCTTGTAACTCACTGACTCTTCAAGCAGACATGAGGGCAATCAGTAAAACTACTTTCCAAGATGAGCCTTATCAATTGGTTTAAATGGAGGCTTCATCAATTGAGCCAAGACAACATTGAGATCCCAGACCACTGGGGGTGGTTTAAGTGGGAAACCACAGGATGTGCAGACAGGGGTTTCCCATCAAGAGGCTGATAAAAAGCAGCAATCGCACTGAGATGGACTCGGATAGATGTAGACTGAAGTCCCGAATGTGATAAGTGAAGTAAATAATCCAAAACAGAAGCCAAGGAGGTAGACGTTGGCTCCATATGGCGAGTGGAACACCAAGCAGAAAATCTAGTCCATTTCTGGCTGTAACACTGCTGAGTGGACGGCTTTCTGGAAGCTACCAAAATATCTTGTACAGACTGAGAGAACTGTATAGAGTCTGTTAGGTTGAAAGGTACCAAGCTGTTAAGTGTAGAGACTGCAGGTTGGGATGTAGCAAGGATCCTTGACTCAGAGTAAGCAGAGAGGGAAAAACTGGTAGAAGCAGAGGCTCCCTGATGCCGAGTTGAAGTAGAAGGGAGTACCACGGTTGTCTGGGCCAACGAGGAGCTATCAGAATCATGGTGGCATGTTCTGTCTTGAGAATCAGAGGGAATGGAGGGAAGGTATAGAGAAAGCGACCCGTCCAATCCAGGAGAAAAGCATGTGCCTTGAGACACTGGGCTGAGGCAGCTTGTTGTTGAGGGGAGACACAAAGAGGTCTATCTGAGGGGTCCCCCATTGAGCAAAAACCTGATGTAGAGGCGAGGAATTGAGTGTCCATTCGTGAGGTTGCAGAAGACGACTCAATTTGTCCGCCAAGACAGTTGTGCTGACCTTGAATATATGCAGCTCTGAGAAAGATGTTCTGATGGATTGCCCAATCCCACAGCTTCAGAGCTTCTTGACAAAGGGAGTGAGATCCCGTACCTCCCTGTTTGTTGACATAGTACATGGCGACTTGGTTGTCCGTCCGGACAAGGACTACGTTGTCATGAAGAAGGTGTTGAAAAGCTTTGAGAGCATTGAAAATTGCTCTGAGTTCAAACAGATTGATGTGACAAAGAAGGTCCGCAGGAGTCCAATGACCTTGGGTACGGAGTTTGTCGAGATGGGCTCCCCATGCGTAGATTGAGTCTATTGTGAGAATCTTCTGATGAGGGAGATTGTGGAACAGCAAACCTTTGGAAAGATTGGAAAAGAGCATTCACCAGTGGAGAGACTGCTTCAACAAAGGAGTTACTGTAATTTGTGGGTTGGTAGCTTGTTGCCACTGAGATGCCAGGGTCCACTGAGGATGCGAAGGTGAAGTCTGGAAAAAGGAGTCACGTGAACTGTAGAAGCCATGTGACCGAGCAGAACCATCATTTGTCTTGCTGAAATTGATGTGAAATGAGACACTTGATGCAAAGGCGAATGAGGGTATCCCGACGTGGTGGAGGTAGAAATGCTCTGAGCTGGACAGTGTCTAGAGTGGCCCCAATGAATTGGAGAGACTGAGATGGGGGTCATCTGGGATTTTGGAAAGTTGACTTTGAACCCCAGACGTTGGAGGAACATAATAGTCTGTTGGGTTGCTGCAATAACCCCTTGTTGAGAGGGGGCCTTGATAAGCCAGTCGTCGAGGTATAGAAAAATTTGAAGACCCTGGGCATGGAGGGCTTCAGCCACCACCATCAGACATTTTGTGAAGACTCTGGGGGATGAGGTGAGTCCGAAAGGAAGAACTCTGTATTTTAGATGAAAATTCCCCACCCTGAATCGAAGATATTTGTAAGAGGCTGGATGAATCGGGATATGAGTGTAAGCCTCTTTGAGATCCAGAGAGCATAGCCAATCTCCCTGATCCATCCATCAGGGAATATAAGGTTGGTAAAGATAGCATCCGAAACTTCTCTTTGAGTAGAAATTTGTTGAGGGCTCTGAGGTCCAGAATGGGTCGCAAATCCCCTGTCTTCTTTGGGACTAGAAAATAACGGGAATAAAAGCCCATGTCCCATTGGTTTAGAGGAACCTCCTCGACAGCTCGAAGACAAAGAAGAGCCTGAGCTTCCTGAAGAAGAAGGGGAAGTTGTGATGAATTGGAGGGCAATCTGGAGGCACATGAAGAAAATGAAGTGAGTATCCTTCCCGAAGGATGATGAGAACCCAGAGATCTGAGGTGATCATCTCCCACTGGTGATAAAATTGGTGAAGACGACCTCCTATGGGCAGAAGAGAATTTTGATGCAGGGAGATTGGCATGCTCAGACTGGGAATGTCAAAAAGACTGAGCTGGTTTAGTCGCAGCAGGAGTCTGAGCCTTCTACTGTCGTTGTTGTTGTGGAGGCCTTCGAGGTGGAGGCCTGGAGAAAGCTGGTGTTGTTTTTTGGGGATAATGATGCGGTGGTTGCTTGTATGGCCGAACAAGAGGAGTCTTAGGCTTTGGCCGAATCAAGGAAGCAAAAGAGCGCTCATGTTCAGAGAGGCGCTTTGTAGCAGCTTCAATAGAATCATCAAAGAGTTCATTTCCCTGGCAAGGCAAGTTCGCTAGACAGTCCTGCAGATTGGGATCCATAACAACAATGTGGAGCCAGGCAAGATGGCGCATGCCTACTGCAAAGGCCAAAACTCTAGAAGAGAACTCAAAAGCATCGTATGTGGCTTGCAGCATGAAGATGCTAAGTTGAGACAGAGTCTGATGATCTGTTTGAATTCTGGAAGACTTTGTTCCTCAAGAGCCGGGTAGAATTTAGGTAGTAATTTGAGGAAATGGTTAAAATAAGCCATGAAAATGTAGTTATAATTGAGAATTCTGTTAGCCATCATGGAATTCTGGTATAATCTGCGACCAAACTTGTCCATGGTATGGCCCTCCCTGCCTGGAGGGACCGCAACGTAAAGCTTAGATGGATGAACTTTCTTTAAAGATTCCACCACCAAAGACTGTGCGATACCTGGATTCCAGCTTGGATGGAATGGCTGTGATGGAATAAGGAGTTTCCATATTCCTTAAGAAAGTTTGCTTCAATACTGGAGTCATAGGAAGCCTCAAGGTCTCCTTGGGTGGATAAGGCAACTCCATGTCGGCCAAGTATTCAGGTGTATACTTGGAATCAGAGTGGAGATCCAGTTGAAAAGCTTTTCCCATGTCAAAGACGAACCTGGCAAAAGAGGCAGACTTTGATGTCGAGGCATCTTCCGGAGAAGGAGTGCGAGACCGAGGAACTACTGAGTAGGAGGGAGAAGCCTCTCTGGAATACTGAGACAGAGGCTCAGAATCCAGGCACACAGGGATTGAGGAAACTGCACTACCTGCGTGAGGAGGAGTCAGTGAGTGTTTGCACTTCAAAACCCTCGATGGTGAAGTTCCTGGGGTTCGAGGAACAGATTGGGTCGAGGCAGGAGGAGAAGGCTCCCTCGGAGGCGGGGGTCGATGGAGGAGTCCTCTACCTCTATGGATTTCGAGGAGAAGCAGCCGGTGTAATAGCTTTGCGAGACTTATGTTTAGATTTGGAAGAAGTCTCAGTAGCCTTGGATAAATGAGGCATAGAAGTCTCAGTATCCAGAGAAGGCGAAGGTTTCTGTTGTAGAGATGTCTCCTGAGGAAGCTTGGAAGCAAGATGCCTCGAATGCCTCGAGCGATGCTTCGGTCAAGGTGGAGGAGACTGTGTCCGAGGAGAAGGTGAAGAGTCACTGGATGAGAACAGGCGAGACTTCCGAAGCTTGCCTCTAGGTGCTTCCAACGGGGTCTCAGACTGCCGCTCAGGCTGGCTCACAGGAAGCAGGGTCGAGGAGTTGAGCCATGACCGAGGAAATCTGTGTCGTCAGAATGGCTTTTAACATGTCCTCGAACATGGGCACCGAGACAAAAGGATCAGGTCTCGAAGGTGCAGCAGTGCGCTCCAAGGAGGGCGACCTCGAGGTTGAGTATTCCCAATGCTTGGAGGTACGCTTAGCTGGAAGTCTAGTCGAGGCAGGTAGGCCGGCAGATATGGCCTGGGATGCCTGTGACTCTGGAGTAGTACCTGAAGGAGAGACAGGAGACTTACCCGTCAAAGTCTTCAGAGAAGCTGCTGCCGAGGCCGTCGAGGCCTTGGTGGAGGCAGAAGCTGGAGTCGAGGTCGAGGACTTAGAGGTCGAGACCTTGTCAGCCGGCTGGTCCATCGTGCCAAAAAGTTGAAGGAGATTGGCACGGCGCCGATGAAGGGCCCGAGGTTGGAGGGTAGCACAGCACGAACAAGCGTCGGGACAATGTTCAGGACCCAGAAAAACAATACACCGACTATGAGGATCGGTGATTGAAAGGGTCTTGTTGCACTGGCTACACTTTTTGAACCCGGTTAGAGGCCGGGACATAGAAAAAATGAAGACCGATGTACCGAACGAGATAAGTGGCCAGGCCTAGGCCGTAAGGCCGCTGACGGAAGAAAAAATAAAAAATAAAAGGTTTTTTTTTTTTTTTTAAATTATGGTATAAGAAAGAAAGGAACAATGAAAAGCGAGCACAGCGACTAATAAAATAACAAAAGCCATGATGAGAGAAGGCAACGAAGGCTGCAGAGCTAAAAGAAGAGGACTTCTCGGCTCTGCGGAAAACGTTGAACTGAGGTTCCTCACAGGAGACGCGTGCCCTAACTCAGGCGGGAAGGCACTCGCGCATGTGCAGCGCAGCACTCGGAAGCTCTTACAAAGATTTTCAAGCAAGTCTGCTTTCGAGGCTGTCTGCTACGGGGCTCCGTCGGTGACGTCACCCACTGTTGAGAATATGCTGCCTGATTGTCCTGGGATAAACAATAATTGGAGGCAGATGAGACAATCAAGGAAAATTACAAGAGGAGGGATTTTTGGTTCCTTCCATCCACTGTCTGCCTTCTCTTTGTCTCTTCCATATGGTATCTGCTCTGTTACTGTACTTCTCCCTTCCATCTCTCCCTCCACTCCATCCTCCCCACACCATTGGTCTGGCACGTATCTTCTTCCTTCTGCTCCCCCTTTAGTCTGGCTCTCTTTTGTCTTCTTCCCCTCCATCTTTCCTTTCATCCCCCAGGTAGTTTTTAGTATCTCTCTCCTATTTTCCTCCCCTCAGATCTGGTATCTGTATCCCCAATCCAGCATGTGCTCTTTTTTCATCATCCCCTCCTTCCATCCAGTATGTGCACCCCTCTCTCTCTCCTCCCCATATCCCTTCAGCATCAGTTTCACTCTCTCCCCTCCCCACTTTCCTTCAGCACTTTCTCCCCTCTCTCCTACTCATTAACATGCAGTGTATGCTCCTCCCTCCCCTCCCCCTTTCTCTCTACTTCCTTCCAGCGTGTTCCCCTCTCAATCCTACCCATTTACATGCAGCATCTGTTCCTCCCTCCCCTCCCCCGCTCTTCTCCACTTCATTCCAGCATGTTGCACAGAACTCTGGAACAACCTCACATCCCCGCTCAGAAATTCACTCTCCCTCCAATTCTTCTGCAAACACCTGAAAACTTGGCTCTTTTCCAAAAATCTAACACCTCCTGCTCTCTGGTACCCTTGTCCCTGTCTTTCTTCTTGTTCCTTTCCTATAACCCTTCATTGGAGTTCCTTTCTATCCTAACTCTGTAAACCGTGCCGAGCTCTACGCTTGTGGAGATGGCGCGGTATACAAACCTAAGGTTTAGTTTAGTTCCCTTCTCTCTCTCCTACCCATTTCCATGCAGTCTGTTCCTCCCTCCCTTTCCCCGCTCTCTCCACTTCCTTCCAGTGTGTTCCCTTCTCTCTCCTACCCATTTCCTTGCAGCATCTGTTCCTCTCCCCTCCCCCTCTCTCCACTTCGCTTAAGCGCCCTTCGTGCGGTCAAGCAGCCCCCTCCCTCCCAATTGCCACGGTCCCCTTCCCCTCACCTTTGCTGATGACTTTTTTTTTGTCTCCGGCCTGCCCGAGCTTTTCATCAAGTCACGTGCGGCTGCTTAAAACTTCTCCTCTGATGCAACTGGAAGCAGGAAGTTGCATCAGAGGAGAAGTTTAGGGCAGCCTCACGAGACTTGTTGAAAGGCTCAAGCAGCACCTTAGAGACAAGAAAAATTAAACTTGCCAGCAAAGGTGGGAGGGAAGGGGGGAAGAGAGATGCCTGGATGGCGGCGATTGGGAAGAAGGAGGGAGGAGGCTGTTGGACTACATGATCGGTGATCGAGCACATTCCTTCACTTGACTGCGGAGACAAGACCATTCACCGCTCCACGGGGAAGTGAATGACCTTGTCCCCATACCCACGGCGACCATTTATTTTTTCTTCCCATTTCTGCAGGTTACCTAGCCGCAGGTAACAGCCACCGTGTCATTCTCTAATTTGGGTTCAAAGTGTTGTGTTTTTTTTAAAGATATGTCTAATGATGGCTGATTTCCAGCTTTGTGGTACTATTCCTGTTTGAAGGGAGAAATTTATTAGGGGAAGGACTGATTTAGTGAAGGCCTCCTTTGTGGATGTCAGGAGACTGGGCGGGACACAGATCAAGGATAGAGCCGGAGGGTTGTAGTGTGCTGATTGTTTTAGTGATGTCATCATGAGAGAGTGGTTTAAAGTGATTTAGGGTTTCAGATCTCAGTTTTCTATCTGGGTAGGGGTCATTTTGGTTCTTTGATTGAAACAAATACAGTCAATTTTTTCTTGGAAGAAGGTGGAGAGGGTTGGTCTGTAAAAAGCTTTAATCATTTTCCCTTACTTGATTTGGATATAGGGATTTATGTACCAAACATTTTTCCAACAGACAGAAATTGAGAAAAATTATTCAGTATACAGTGGAACCTTGGTTTATGAGCATAATTAGTTCTAGAAATAAACCAAATTGCTCGTATATCAAAGCGAGTTTCCCCATAGGAATGAATAGAAACTCGCTTGATTCGTTCCCCCCCCACGAGGCCACCGGCGCTGCTCCATACCCCTCCCCGAGAACCGGCATCGCACACACCCCTGCCAGCGAATGCCCCCCAAGATCCGGCATCCCCCCTGAGATCCGGCATCCTCCCGCTCGCGTCGCGTCACCCCCCCCCCCACACACACACACAATCCAGCATCCCCTGCCGAGCACCCAAATAGCATCCCTTATCCCGATTTAGCACCGGCACCAACGCACAGAACATGCCGGTGCCCGAAGATCCTCCCTCTTGGTTGGGCTGGGCTGGGCCTTGAGCATCTGCGCATGCTCAAGGCCTTCTGGTCTCGCTCTCTCCGAGATTCATAATGTAGAGGAAACATGTTCCAGAACAGCCCCAGGAACACCTCCCAAAATCAGACATATTCAATAACCTGTCCTGTTGAGTAACGATAAAAACACTCAGATGCAGACCAGATTCATAAAAAACAGATCTGCAAAAACAGGCACTGAAAATAAAAAATGGCTACATGGAATGTTTCCCCAAAGTATGCCAAGGAAAACCATTCAGACAGTATAGGAATCTAGTAAGCCCATTTGGCTAACCGGTCCCTAGCCTTGGGAGGGAAACAAAGACACATGTTAACTGCTTCATAGGGCATATCAAAAAAGTCCCCATAGAGATCAAGGAAGGGAAGCAAACCACCCTTGAGGAGATAAATATAAGGAAGGAAAAGAAATTCCTTAGGGAAAGAAATGACTGTACAAAGCCAACTCCCAAAGGAATGTATTTACAGAAAGTTCCCTAATGGATTTGTAAAAAACGATATGTCATGCAATGATGAAGGCTTTGCGAACCCCACTCAGGGAAAAAAGCACATGAGATGAAGAAGCATAGTTCCAAGAGAGAAATGGGCATAGTTCCAAAAGACACCCCAAGCCTCTCAACCAATCAAAACCAAGACCATCAAGGAGTCGATGTCGAAAGCCGAATACAGCTTGATGACTGCAAAGCCTTCCCATACCGGAACAACACCGACACCGGTAACTGCAACAACAACTGGTGTCATCAAAAGCAGAGAAGACTCAAGTGAAAATGTCCCCGGAATCAAAAAACTCAATCGGGCAGCACTAGAAGAGACGATGTCAACAGGGCTGACAACCTAAACAACTGGAATCACAGTTAAATATGTTGAGGTCGACAAGAAAGTCCGACATCGACCTGGACGTCGATATGGACTGCGACATCGATCAGAAATGACGACATTAACATGGCGTCAATAGAGAAGTTGACATCGAGCAGGGAGGTCAACACCAATTAGAAACGTCGACATCACCGACAGGAACAGTGAAAACATGCCGAGGCCGATCGAAATCGTGGCATGAAATAAAACACTGTTAAAAAGGAAGAACTGGTACCAATGGATACAATGCCGATACCAAGGTGCAACACTCTCGAGATGAAAAAAGCCAGTATCAAGGCACACAGCACCACCGGAGCCGACGGGAAAGGACACCGGTACCATTGATCCCTGACCGGTACCAATGATGTCACTCCCAAGCAGAGAGAAAAAGGCACCAGTACGTTTGGTCCATGACTGGTATCCATGGTGTTATTGCTAAGCAGAGAGAAAAGGACACCGGTACCGTCGGTCCATGACCGGTACCCATGAGTGTCGGTCCAGAGGAGAAAGAAAAAAGCACCGGCACTCAGAGCCCATGACGGGTACCATCGGTGCCACTCCCGGAGGAGAAAGAAAGTACACCGGTACCCATGGTCCCTGACCGGTACCATTGGTGTCGTTCCAGAGCAGGAATAAAAGAACACCGGTACCCTTGGTTGATGACCGGTACCATAGGTGTGGCTCTCTAGAATAGAAGAAAAGAACACCGGTATCTTTGTCTCATGATCGGTACCATCGGTGCTACTCCACGCTTCCAAGATGAACATGCCCATATCAAGACAGTCATCGACACTGAAGCAGAGCCAGATATAGGGCTGAAAAAAGGTCGGCAGGACTTGACTCACTGCTACAATGACTAGGTCGTCAGGATTAGGCTCACTGCTACAATGACCTGAAGCCCAAAGGAGAAAACCAACTTACCAAAAGAAGATCACCGATGGTGCGGACTGGAGAATCGGTGCCGGAAGTACGCTGGGTACCGGATCACCAGCGTTGACTGGTGTCAGATTCCTGGCGGCGTCGACGGGAAACTGCTTCTGGAGAATACACATGAAAATGCGCTGAAGAGGAAAAAAACAAGGGAAGAAAAAAACGGCAAAGTCGAGGGCCCAACATAGCTAAAATAACAGAAGGATGTCGGTGAAGACAAGTTCCACCACAAAACAACTGCGTGGAGGAAGATTGGGCAGGAAAATCCAGTCCGGGACAAGAGCCATGCAGAAAATAAAATGGTGATCCATAAGGCCCCACGAGGTCAAATCGACAACGGTAAAGAAAAAATAAAGTTTAATTGTTTTTTTTTGTTGTTTTTTTTTAAATGTAGTATGAACTTATGAAAGAAATAAAAGAAGAAAGTGACAAAAAAGTCAGTAAACCGTGAGAGCGGGAAGGCAGCGAATGAAAAATTTTTCAACGCGATTTCTTAGCTCCGCAGAAACTATGAAACTGAGGGACCGCACTCCTACGTCGGGCGGGAAGGCACTCGCACATGCACGGTGCAGGCATCAAGAACTTTTTCAAGTTCTTGAAGTGTCCGTACCGGGGCTCCGTCAGTGATGTCACCCATCAGTGAGAATATGCTGCCTGCTTGTCCTGGGATAATGCCAGGTATAAAAGACTTCTTTGGATGTTGATATCACATCGGTTTTAGTCATACTAACAAATAAGGGATCTATGAAACACATAGCAGTAAAACTATAGAACAGAATGTTTCTTTTATTATAAAATAATATGATAAAGGCAAACCTCTCTCGGCCATCTTTTCTAGTCCTTGACACCTGATTAATTTCTAGTGCAGTAAGTTTTTTTGCCACACGATACTGCCAGGTATAAAAGGCTTCTTTGGATGCTGCTATCACATGGGTTTTAGTAACACTAACAAATAAGGGACCTGTAAAACACATAGCAGAAAAAATATAAAACAGAATGTTTATTTTATTACAAAAGAATAAGATTAGTACTAATCATAAAAAATTTGAAACATAGTACATTAATCCCTTGGAAATGTCCTGTTCACCAAATCAGAAAGTTTATATTCAGATCTTCTTAAAATAAAATCATTCTAAATGCCTTAATATCCTTTGCAACTGTAATAACATGAATTAGTGCCCTGTTACTATGTTTAAGGGTCTTAATTTTTCTTTCAGCCTATATCTCATTCACATAACTGTAGATACTGTATATACTCAAATATAAACTGACCCAAATATAAACTGAGGTAACCTTTTTCCACAAAAAAGGAGGAAAAAAGGTTAACTGGAATATAGATCATGATGGCAGAAAATGGCCAAATGGCCCATTCAGTCTGGCTATCTGCAGTAACCATTATCTCTTCCTCTCTCTAAGAGATCACATGTCCCTATCCCACGCTTCCTATCCCCCTGTCTCCACCATCTTTTCCGGGAGACTGTTCCACCTATCTACCACCCTTTCTGTAAAAAAGTTATTTCCTTAGATTACTCCTGAGCCTATCACCTCTTAACTTCATCCTATTCCCTCTAATTCCAGAGCTTCCTTTCAAATGAGACTAGACTCATGCACATTTATGCCATGTAGGAATCTAAACATCTCTATCATATCTCCCCTCTCCTGCCTTTCCTCCCAAGTATACAGAATGAGATCTTTAAGTCAGTCCCTGTATGCCAGGGGTGTCCAATGTCGGTCCTCGAGGGCCGCAGTCCAGTCGGATTTTCAGGATTTCCCCAATGAATATACATGAGGTCTATTTGCATGCACTACTTTTATTGTATGCTAATAGATCTCATGCATATTCATTGGGGAAATCCTGAAAACCCGACTGGATTGCGGCCCTCGAGGACCGACATTGGACACACCTGCTGTATGCCTTATGATGTAGAGTCTAGACCATCAACCATTTTAGTAGCCTTCCTCTGGACCGACTCCATCCTTTTTATATCTTTTTGAAGGTGCAGTCTCCAGAATTGTACACAATATTTTAAATGAGGTCTCACCAGAGTCTTATACAGGGGTATCAATACTTCCTTTTTCCTACAGGTCATACCTCTTCCTATGCACCCTAGAATCCTTCTAACTTTTGGGTTATATTCAAGTGCCCTGTCTTGCACCGTCCTCCTTCCTTCCTTCCTTGCTAGCTCCCAATGCCCACTACAGGCTTCCCAGTGGTCCAGCGGTGAGCCAGGACAGGAGCGATTCTTCACATATTCTTTCTCAGCCAACTCTAAACCACTCTGCCTACCTCCCACCTCCTATACCCCTGCAGACTTTACCTTTAAAGCCCTGGTAGTTTAACAGTGAAGTGGGGCTTTTGGGCACTAGATGAATGACACCAGTGGAAGAACATTGAGCTATCTGCCATCTATAAAGGAGGAGTGCCAATTGCAAATAATTTTTATTGCAATTTACTTTGAAAGGTAGTATATTAAGCCAAATAGACCATAAACTATGAGATATTGGCATGAGAGGGGGTGAGCACAATTACTCCATGCAGCATTAGCAAAGGAAGGAGGAGTGCATACTTTATCTCACGCCTCTCAATCTTTCTCCTCACAAAACTAAAAAAGTGGGAGCAAGGCACAGCAGACCTATCATAAAGCACTCTAGTTTAATAAACAGTCCACTCTTTATCCTTTCTGGAACACTGGTCTTATGGGCATCATGTCAATGATGCTGAAGGAGGAGAACTAAGCCATCTGTTATCTTCACAGGAAGATGGAGTACCAAGTCATCAAAATAGGAGGGAGAAAGAACAGGTCTCCTTGAATACATTGAAATATTCTCTTTCTGGGATCACAAGAGCCAATCACATTCCAAAAAGGATATAGAGTGGGTGGGACATTTTGCTGCATTTGGCACCCACTTGAATGCCATGAACCAGCTGGAACCAGTCCTAGCTTAAGTGGACTGAGATGATATCTGCTTCCCCAGTCAGCAGTCAACAAAAACAATACAGCCTGGGGCTGTCTGCATCCAAATTGGTCACTGGCAGCTCTAGAGCAAAAGTAAAAGGTCTTGGAAACATCAGCAAGTTGCCACATGGAGCAAGGGAATTTGCTTCTCAAGCAGCTACCCCACAAATGCAGTCCCCACAAGACATGGACGCCCAAACTGTGGCGCCAAAAAACACACTCCCCCTGAACAGGACATATGTGGGGCTCCCATTTACATATGTAACTTATCGAATACTGTAGTTTATGAACATCCCTGCTGATATTATGTGCTTGCACTTCTCTGCTCTCTGGCAGGTGCACAAGTTCTTACATATTAGATACATCTATACTGAGTTACACATTTTCATACACATTTTTCTGAAATTAATCTATGGTTGTCAATATTTGTAAAATGACAAAAAAAGTGATAAAATACCATAGAAGCTGACTGACTTCATAATAAAACAGTTTTGAAGAAAGATTAGATTCTTACCTTGATAATCTTCTTTCTTGTAGTTCTGTCTAGTGGTCCTGAATGCTAGGTTATGCATCTGAACCTGCAAATTGCTTGCAGAATGCAGTCAATCATCTTTGAACCCCACTTCCTTCCCAGGAAGTTCCTCCTGCCCTCTCAGTTTGTACAAAAGCAATCAAGTAGAACTATAATGACAAACGTAACCAGAAGGAGGGAAATAAGGAAAAATCCCAGGCACTACAATTCTGTTCTACTCTATGACAAACATATCCATTAACATTATAACATTCAAGTAACTGATCAAAACAGATACAAAAACTGTGTGCAACAAGCACTAATTTTATATAGAGCTTGTAGCTACTCACATGTCCTGCTAGCAAGCAGAGACTTAAACCAGACTTTACATTCTTGAGTTTTCCTTTTTCTCTTTTAATCCTCTCAGTTCATCTGAGACACAGAGAATTCTTAAGGCAGAAGGCAGGAGAAGTAGAGAATGACACGGGGATACATTTTTCCCCATCCTTGCAGGAACTCAATTTCCCCGTCCCGTCGCCCTGAGTTTTGTCGCTGTCTCTGTCCCATTCGTCCTGTAAGTTCTGCCTTAACCACACAAGCCTCGAACACTTATGATTTTAAAGTGTTTGAGGCTTGTGCAGATGAGGACAGAGCTTGCAGGAATGGGGCAGGGACAGGAAAAGAACTTGCCGAGACAGGATGGAAAAATGAGTTCCCGCAGGGACAGGGAAAAATTTGTCCCCACGTCATTCTCTAAGGAGAAGCCAATTGACAGGGTGGGGATTCAGCACCCCTAGAAACATCTACAAGAAACAAGATTATCAAGGTAAGAATCTAATCTTTCTTTCTAGTGCAATGTGTCTAGTGGTCCTAAACAAAAGGGACGTACCATAAGACATAAGAATTGCCACTGCTGGGTCAGACCAGTGGTTCATTGTGCCCAGCAGTTCGCTCACGCAGTGGCCCCTAGGTCAAAGACCAGTTCTCTAAATGAGTCCAGCCTCACCTGCGTTCTGGATCAGCAGGAACTTGTCTAACTTTGTCTTGAATCCTTGGAGGAGTTTTCCCCTACAACAGATTCCGGAAGAGCATTCCAGTTTTCCACCATTCTCTGAGTGAAGAAGAACTTTCTTATATTTGTACAGAATCGATCCCCTTTTAACTTTAGAGAGTACCCTCTTGTTCTCCCTACCTTGGAGAGGGTAAACAACCTGTCTTTATCTACTAAGTCTATTCCCTTCAGTATCTTGAATGTTTCGATCATGTCCCCTCTCAGTCTCCTCTTTTCAAGGGAGAAGAGGCCCAGTTTCTCTAATCTCTCACTGTACGGCAACTCCTCCAGCAGTCCCTGGAGTCTAGGACAGGCCCACTGAGCCTGCCTTCAAAATGAAGGACCCAAAAGCGCCATCTTTCCAGGCTGCTATATCCACCTTAAAGAACCTGATAAAGGTATGAGAAGTAGACCAAGCAGCTGCTCTACAGATTTCCTCGGGCAAAACCCCTCTGAGTTTCCACTGATGAGGTAGCAACTCCTCTAGTGGAATGAATTTTCAATGCAATTAGCTGTGCACCACAGCCCACATACACAGAGGAAATGGCCATTTTATTCCATCTGGAAATCGAGGCTTTAGACACTGGCCTCCCTTTCCTGGCATGACAGGTCAGAACAAAAAGGTGATCTGATACTAGAAACTCATTGGTGACATCGAGGTACCAGTGAAACACTCGCTTGATATCCAACAAATGTAATGCTTTATTTTTCTTTAGACTTAGTAGGGTGAAAAGTGGGCAAACAGACTTCCTGATTTAAGGTGGAAGGCTGAGACTAATTTTGGTAAGAAAGGTGTAATGAGTGCAAGTAGAGCCCTGCTTCCATAAACTTAAGGAACAGTTCCCAGCAGTACATACTTGTAACTTGGAAACTCGCCTCATCGATATAATCGTCTTGACTGTAAGATTCAGAAGGGAAGCCTTCTGTAAGAGCTCATGCGGAGCTATACTGAGACCTTGTGATATAGTGTTAAGATTTCAGGAAGGGAAAGGGAGATGCACTGGAGGGCACAATTGAAGAGCCCCTTTAATGAACTGGGTGACATCTGGATGAGAAGCCAGAGAGTCTCTTTCCCCTTGAGCTTAGAAACAGGAAAGGCCTGCTATCTGCACCTTCAGCAATCTGACTGACAAGAACTTCTGATGTCCATAAGAACATAAGAATAGCCTTACTGGGTCAGACCAATGGACAATCAAGCCCAGTAGCCCATTCTCACGGTGGCCAATCCAGGTCCTAGGTACCTGGCCAAAACCCAAGGAGTAGCAACATTCCATGTTATCAATCCCTCTCGCAAAGGTCCAGGACAACCGAAAATGGGGCTCGTAAGGGTTCTACATCATCCAAAGCACAACAGTGCTGAAAGGACTTCCAGGCCTTGGCACAGACTACTACCATCAACAGCTTTGCACTAAGCAGAGTGGAAACAACCATGTCTTAGTAACTTTTGCTTATCAGAGATGCCCTCTCAAGGGCCATGCTGTAAGCCCAAAGTGTTCTTGATTCTCTAGGGCCAAAGCTTCAAATTGCTGCTTGAGGACCACGTCCCACTTTACAGTCCTGAGTATCCTTTAACATCACACCTCTTTCACTAGCCAAGGACCTGCACCACTTATGGAAACTTTCATAAAATTGATACGATACGATATTTTAATGAGAATTTGTTGAAATAAATATAGAGTGGCATTTATGTTAGTAGCTATTAGTATCACATTAAAGAATTTCTTCAAGATATGACACATAAAGCGTTGTATGAACATCTTATTACCCCCTTCTTTTCTTTATAGGTCCTTCTGGGCTCTGCAATCACTGTGCGTTTGCGCTTAGCCAATACATCTTCAGAGGGCTCTGGAAAGGGTCTTATCCCTTGGGAACGTGCCTCCTGTGGATCCCCAGCTCTAGAAGACTCAGAGGCTGAGGCCAAGGCCCACCCCTCCCCCCATGTGCTCTGTCATACATGGGACATGGACGTTCCTTAATCAGCCATCCAGTATAAATCTGGCATGATATAGAGGTAGAAGGCCTTAGGGGTACAATTCCTGTCAACTTTAATTAAAATTCAGGGGTTTTGAAGCAGTGAATCCAACTTCAGCTGAAAAAACAGCTGCCGGAAACCCAGAGCCATCGGGAAAGCTTGACCACAGTCTTAACCACTCACAGGGATCCTTCTTGTGACTTCCAGTAGTCCATGACCAGCTGTGTGATGTCTGGATGTGAGGGAAAAATGCGGTTGGAGCAACTGAGCTGCTCATAATTGAGCACTACTACTACTTATTTCTATAGCGCTACCAGACGTACACAGTGCTGTATGGAGTGTGACTGGGCGTGGCCAAGCTGGCCTCACAAGAGGCCTATCTCAGTGTACACCAACCTGGGCTGAGCAGTTTGTGAGGTTGTTTAGATAGCTTGATACTGCCTTAAGAAAGAGTTCAAAACTTTGGGTGCAATTTTCTTGGGTACTGTTTATTGTTTCACCAGCATAAACAAGTGTCAAATAAATTCTCAGGTTTGTATCACCTTGTGCTTAAGTTCAGCATTCACAAACCAAACCAAACCAAACAATTGTAGTTTAAGCCAAAAATATGCTAAAACATTTTTCAACAAAATGGAAAGCTTTTCTTCTGCCAGGCAAAACTCCCTTGGGGTTAGGCTTAATGCCCCAAGGGTGGTATCCTCTCCAAATAATTTTCTCTCAATGGATTAGCTTGGAAAGATCCCCTCCCCAGATCCCAACAAAATGGCTGCCTGTGGCTTATGCTTTAAAGTTCAAACAAAACTTCACTTTTCCACAATAATCTTGTGCACCAGTTCCTTTCACACAACCCCCCTTTAACAGTGGCCTTCAGCTTATTTCCATGCCTTCTGGGCTAGGAATATCAGTTCCTTCTATTTCCATGTCATATGAACTTTCACTAGCAGTCATTTCAAAATCTGGCTCAAAAGCAGCATTAGTTTGCTGCCATGGTGAGGATTGTTGCTTTCTGGCTCTCATAGGCTGAAGTGGCTTTGGATAGCTGATGCTGGAATTGTTTCTGTGTGAAAGTTACTCCCTTTTCTTTCACTGCACTGGGCTGATTAGCCCTTACTGCAGGTGTGTTAAGAGTAGCCTGCCCTCTGAAGCCTTCTAATCTGGCTTGAACCAGTATCAGCCAGATTGGGTATGGCTTGTATTCCATCCCTGCTTCTCCCCTTCCCTGACCCTGTTGCTGCTGGGACATGTAGTCTTCCTGGCTGTTTCCTTATAGCTAGCTTGGGGAAAGCTAAACCAGTGCTGGATGCTTTAGGTATGGCTTGAGGAGGTTTAACTATGGGAAGGCTTTGCTTTTAAATATTCCTAGGGGCTGCTTTGGGAGTTAAATTAGCAGGTTTAGGAATACTTTTAATGTTTTTAACTTTACCGTCCTCTTTTGGCAAGGCTTCCTCAATAGGAATAGGGGTAACCCTGTGACAGGAGTCACAAAAGAAGTCAGTCCCTGCTTGAAAGAGCTTACAATCTAAACAGACAAGGCAAACAAACAGGATGTCATGGATAAAGTTAAGGGGACCAATTAGTCTGCTGGCTAGGTTGGTGGGCAGGAGAATAGGGTTATGTGATGAGGGGGCTGGAGGAATTCTCATAGCAAAATAGAAATGATGCCCAAGAGCGCAGAGGCTTTGAACAGCTGGCACACATGGGTCTTCCCCCCCTGGTCCAGGGCCACTATCATTTTTTGACCACTGCTCTCATGCAGAAAATCAGATTCTGCCAGAGAAACTGCATCCTGGGACAACATAGCATGAAATCAAACTTTCCCACTTCCCAGTATATATCAGACTGAACCTCTTGGTCCAGCTCTGTGTCCTCGTCTGGTCAGAGCGCATGGTGAGAGGAGATCCCCTATGCCACTGCCTCCAACACACTGAAAGACGCTGAGGACCCTTGGCAGATCAAATAGGCATTCCACATAAGGCTCACAAAGTCTGGGGTGAAGTCTTGTATTGGGGGTCTTGTGGATAAAGCATTTTTGTGTTAGATAGGAGGATTGTATCATAAATGATTACAACATCTCAATCCAGGGATATGGACCTGGAATGATATAAAGATCATAAGAGATCCTATGATCTGATCAACTAGTTCAGTATGATATGCTCACCTCGAATCCCAAGTGATTTATATTTAAAAAAAATTTTGAATGGAAACTCATAAAATTGATATGATACAATATTTTAATGAGAATTTGTTGAAATGAGTATAGAGTGGCATTTATGTTAGTAGCTATTAGTATCACATTAAAGAATTTCTTCAAGATATGACACATAAAGCGTTGGATGAACATCTTATTATCCCCTTCTTTTCTTTATAGGTCCTTCCGGGCTCTGCAGCCATTGTGCGTTTGCGCTTAGCCAATACATCTTCAGAGGGCTCTAGAAAGGGTCTTATCCCTTGGGAACGTGCCTCCTGTGGATCCCCAGCTCTAGAAGACTCAGAGACTGAGGCCAAGGCCCACCCCACCCCCATGTGCTCCGTCACACATGGGACATGAATGTTCCTTGATCAGCCATCCAGTGTAAATCTGGCATGATATAGCCTTAGGGGTACAATTCCTGTCAACTTTAATTAAAATTCAGGGGTTTTGAAGCAGATGGACACTTTAGACCTCCCCCCCCAATTTTCTCCATAGACTTGTTAAGGTTAGCCTTGCTCACTGTTCCATGTGCTTGCCTCCTTCAGCTTAGAAGTAGAGCAGGAATAAATGGAGAACTATCTCACAGGTTCGCAAGACAAACTTAGTCTTTAGGCTGCCAGTCAGACTAAGATAGGACTGAGCCTCAACTCCGGAAAAACCTTGCACCGCAAAGGTGAAGGGGACCATGCAGCCAACCCACTATTAGTCCCAGCCAAGCCAGGAAGGAGTCAAACAACCTGTGCTCAAATCACGGATGCGAGCAACTTCGCAGGGGATGGCCCCTGAGCTCAAAAAATAGAAAAGCCGGTTGGCTTGCTAGATGTTCCCAAGGGCTGATCCTGCTAGCAGACTTCTGCAGTGTGAGTCTGTGTCTTTTCCCAGGCAGAGGTCCAAATAAGTGGGAACCTCTAGGCACCAAGTCTCTAACTGAACAGTTAGAAAAAAAATACAAGAAAATAATAAAAACACAGAGCAGAAACACTTCTAAGCTTCTAACTTGCTTGCAGAAAAAAAACTGAGGAGGCAAGTAGGCGGAGTTCAAAAGATGATTGGCAGCATTCTGCAAGCAACTTGCATAACCTAGCATTCAGGACCACTAGGCACATTGCACTAGAATATAAACTACAACTACTACAACTTGAGGAACCTCCAACTAATAATTAAAAAAAAAAACAAAAACAAGCAAGCACCAGCTTACCAATATCAATATATTTTGAATCCAGTGGCGTGCCAATAGAATTGCAAAGCACCAGCACATACTGAAAAGAAACAAAACACAAAATTATTTTGTCTGCAAATACAAGAAACAGCATTCTTTCTATTCTGAAAATAAGAGGGCGTTTCATAAAGACCCAACCATAACCAATATCAACACAATCAACTATCCCATTCAAACTACCATAAAACTACTAGGAATGACTATAGACAGATGCTGCACCATGCAACCGCAAATAAATAAAATAATACAGAAATTCTTCGCAGTTATGAGAAACCTAAGACAAGTCAGGAAATTCTTCAAAAGAACACAATTCCAGCTTATAGTACAATCCCTAATCCTAGGTCTACTAAGTGATTACTGCAACATCCTCTACCTCCCCTGCCCTGCTACAATGACTAAACAACTACAAACAATCCAAAATACAGCTCTGAGACTCATCTACTCTTTGAGGAAACACGACCATATTACAGAAGCATACATCAACTCACACTGGCTACCAATCCAAGAAATAATACTATTTAAATTCTACTGTATGTTATTTAAAACCTTAAACGGAGACAGCCCAACCTATCTGAACCGCCGCCTCATCCAAACCACCTCAGTCAGACAGAAACACACTCCTCGATCAAAGAAGTAAAACGGAAAAAACTATAAGATGGCCTCCTAGCCACTCAAGCAGCTAAACTAGATAACCAGATCTCCAATCTTCTGATAACGACCCCAGACTACAAGATGTTCAGAAAAGAAATAAAAACTATACTCTTTAAGAAATTCCTGAAACAGTCCTAACATCAAACTTACCGTCCTACCTCCCTCCATCTTCCCGCCACACAGAAACTACATGACCTACTCTTTACCTCTCTAGAAATGACAAATGATCTTTCATTGTAACCCATCGTTTATAACTCTCTTGTAATCCGCCTTGAACTGCAAGGTAATGGTGGAATAGAAATCTCTAATGTAATGCAATGTAAAGTAACAGCAAATTGAATATTTTGAGATATACAGTATAATTCAATTAGAGATACAAATTATATGTCATTTTTCTACATAATCACCCTCCTTTTCAACACCCTCCTTCTCACACCATTGCATCAACTTCTTTATTTCATTGGAAAAAATGTTTTTTTTGTTGTGCCTTCAGCCAGGAATGCACTGCTTTTTTGACCTTGTCTTCTTTTCTAAATCTTCGTCCTCTCAAAGCGTCCTTCAAGGGTCCAAATACATGATAATCAGAGGAAGGATGATCAGGGCTGTATGGAGGATGCTGCTAGATCCGAAATCTCTATCTCTGAATGGTATCAAGAGTTGCAGTGTCCGTGTGAAGGCATGCATTATCATGTAGGAGAAGAACACCTTTAGACAAAAGTCTTCTGCTACGGTTCTGTATTCTTGACTTCAGCTCCTCCTCCAACATTGCACTGTTTCACCCCTATCCTTATAGTGCTCCAAAATTGGTTCATTCATATCCCAAAAGAGAGTAAACAGGACCTTTCCAGCGGATGATTGAGACTTGAACTTCTTCTTGACTGGAGATGATGTGTGACACCATTGTGAAGACTACTTCTTGCTTTCAGGCTCATACTGATGCGCCCAGGTTTTGTCCCCTGTAACGATACATGCCAGGAAGCTTTCTCTTTCATTGTTATACCGTGCCAAAAAGACTGTGGAAGTCTGCAAACAAATCATCTTGTGCTTATCAGTCAGTATCCTAGGTACCCAATGTGTGATACTTGAGAACCTCCACAACAATGATATGTGCAGTTCCAATACTGGCATCTGATTCCCTGGTCAGAACTCTAAAGTAATGTGCCTGTTTTCACGAATACTGTATTTTTCGCTCCATTAGCGATCTGACCATAGTATTCTTATCGGAATTGGAAGCCAGTGTGAGTTGAGATATGCCTCTGTGATGTGGTCATGTTTACTCAATGAATAGATAAGTCTCAGTGCTTGTGTTTTGGACTGTTTGCAGTTGTTTTATCATTGTTGCTGGGCAGGGGAGGTAGAGAATGTTGCAATAGTCTAAAAGACCTAGGACTAGGGATTGTACTAAGAGCTGGAATTGTGTTCTATCGAATAATTTTTGAACTTGTCTTAAGTTTCTCATAACTGCGAATGATTTCTGTATTGTTTAATAATAATAATAATAATAATAATTTTATTCTTATATACCGCCATACCCAGCGAGTTCTAGGCGGTTTACATTAAATTAGATTAGGATCCGCATAGACTTGTAGATTTACAACAAATTTATAGGATTTACAATAACTGTAGCCAAAACTTGGCAGATGAAAAGGGAAATTTACAACAAGTTTAGCCAACTTCAAAGATGAAGAGGGCAGAATTACAACAAAGTAATCGGATTTACAACAGATTTGGTCAGACTTGAAGGAAGTGGGAAGGAGAAGCAGGGGGAGATAGGAGCTATCGTGAAGGAGAAGAGTCGGGTAGGGGGCCTTGAGATTATCTGAAGGGTCAGTTAAGGGTTTTGTTTGCTGAAAAGGTGGGTTTTGAGTGATTTTCTGAAGTCGAGGTAGGTGGGGGCCTCGAGTATCATTTGGGCTAGCCATGGGTTCATCTTGGCTGCTTGGAAGGCGAGGGTTTTATCAAGGAATCTTTTGAGTTGACAAAGCTTTGGCGAAGGGTATGCGAACAGCTGAATTCTGCGGGATTTCTTGTTGGTGCAGTGAAGATTTAAGTGGGGAGTGATGTATCTTGGCGAAAGACCATTTATCGATTTGTAGCATATGCATGCGAATTTGAAAAGAACTCTGGATTCGAATTGCAGCCAGTGAAGTTGGTTGTAGTATGGGGATATGTGTTCCCATTTCTTCAGGCCATAGATGAGGCGAATGGCGGTGTTTTGGATCGTTTTTAGTCTCCTGGTGGTTTTCTTTGTGGCGCTCAGATAGATAATGTTGCAGTAGTCCAGAATGCTGAGAATGGAGGATTGTACTAGTAGGCGGAAGGAGGTGTCATTGAAGAATTTTTTTATGGTACGAAGTTTCCAAAGTACCATGAAACATTTCCTGACAATGAGGTCTGTGTTGTTTTCTAAGGATAGGTTTTTGTCTAGGATGACTCCCAGTATTTTTAAGGTGGGTTCTAGGGGGAAGGTCATTCCTTTCAGATGAATTGTGGTGTTTTTGATTTTTTCCTTGGGGGTGGCTAGAAAAAATTTTGTTTTGTCCGGGTTTAGTTTCAGCCTGAACGATAACATCCAACGTTCAATCTGGTTGAAAATGTTAGTAATGTAGTCAAGTAGTTCTGGTGTGAAATTGGTGAGGGGGATGGCTATTGTGATGTCGTCTGCATATATGAAATATTTGAGTTTGAGGGTGTGAAGGAGGTTGCCTAGGGAGGCCAGGTAGATGTTGAATAGAGTGGGGGAGAGGGGGGAGCCCTGCGGGACGCCACAGGTGTTGTCCCAGCTATGTGAGATATTGTTGTCCTTGAGTACCTTGTAGGATCTATTTTTTAGGAACCCCTGGAACCAGTTGAGGACCTGATCGGATATGCCAATGTGTGCTAGGCATTCGAGGAGTATGGTGTGGTCGACCAGGTCAAAGGCACTGCTTAGGTCTAGCTGTATGATCAAGGCACTTGATCCTAGACTGAAGAGCGTGTGAAGATAGTCGAGGAGGGAGGCAATTATGGTTTCGGTGCTGTGGTCCGTGCGAAAGCCTGATTGATTGTCGCTGAGGATGTTGAATTTTTCTAGGTAAGTGGAGAGTTCAGTCTTTACCACCCCTTCTACTATTTTGGTGAAAAGGGGGATGTTTGCGATCGGTCTGTAATTAGATGGGGAATTTGGGGATTCTTTTGCGTTTTTTATAATTGGGGTTATCAGAATATGTCCTTGCTCTGGTGGGAAGTTTCCTGTAGATAGTAGGTGGTTGACCCATGTCATCATGTTTGCTTTGAAGTGGCATGGGGCAGTTTTCATGATATATGGTGGGCATGTGTCCAATTTGCAGAAGGAGTGGGTGTATTTATTGTAGTAGGTGTTAAAGGTTTGCCAGTCTATTGTTGAGAATTGTTTCCAGCTAAGGTCTGTTATGGATCCTGGGTTTACATCAGGGCTGCCCAAGTCCAGTCCTTGAGATCTACTGGCAGGCCAGGTTTTCTGGATATCTGCAATGAACATGTATGAGATTTGCCTGCACTGCCTTCTAGGTATGCAAATCTCTCTCATGCATGTTCATTGTGGATATCCAGAAAACCTGGCCTGCCAGTAGATCTCGAAGGCCGGACTTGGGCAGCCCTGCTTTACGTCAAGGAACTGTTGTCTGGGTGAGAACGTCTGGAAGGAGTGGAAATGCGGTGGGCAAAACTGAAAGGAGCGATTGTAAGGGCGACAAACCTTTTTGTTAGGTAAGTAAGTAAAAGTAAGAGGAAGAGAATGCCGCTTTGGTTCTCAAAAGTAGTAACTGAGAAGATAAGGAAAAGATCGCAGAAAGAGGAAGACAGGTAAAAATATCTGGAAAAGTTAAAGAGAGGCTGATCGTGTAGTCAGGAAAGCAAAGATGCAAATGGAAGAAAAAATAGCTGACACGGTAAAATGGGGAGACAAGACAATTTTTAGATATATTAGTGACAGGAAGAAGTGCAAAAGTGGCATTATGAGACTCAAAGGTGAAGGGGAGGAATATGTAGAAGCTGATAAAGGCCGAATTGCTTAACAAATATTTCTGTTCTGTGTTCACGGCTGAAGCGCCCGGAGCGGGACCGCAGAAGACAAACATGAATAGGGATGGAGGAGTAATAGACCTGGATCAATTTTCAGAAGGTTGTGTTCGTGAGAAACTAGCTAAAATAAAGGTAGACAAACGATGGGTCCGGATGGTGTACATCCAAGGGCACTGAAGGAACTTAGGGAAGTTCTGGCAGTTCCGCTGACTGACCTTTTCAATGAGTCTCTAGAGTCAGGAGTGGTACCAGAGGACTGGAGAAGGGCAGATGTGGTCCCTCTCCACAAAAGTAGAAGTAAGGAAGAAGTAGGGCATTACAGGCCGGTAAGTTTGACTTCTGTGGTAAGCAAATTAATGGAAACGCTTTTAAAACAGAGAATAGTGAAGTTTCTGGAATCCTGTGGATTACAGGACCGGAGGCAACATGGATTCACTAGAGATAGGTATTGTCAGACAAACCTGATCAATTTCTTTGACTGGGTGACCAGAGAATTGGATAGAGGATGTGCGCTAGATGTGGTGCATTTAGATTTTAGCAAAGCCTTTGACAGTGTTCCACACCAACGTCTAATCCACATGAATCCACCATTGGCGGGACCAGGCACTAGGTGAAGTTAGATGCCATTGTGACCAACCCCGAGCTTACTAAAAAATGGCTAGTGTTGATAAATATTCTGTTCAGGCTGCTGCAATCCTGATTAGTAAATGTGCTAGTCTGAACGCATATAAAGATTGTGTCTCTTTTACTATGTTCCAAAAAGACGCCTCAGCCCCACCACTCCACCGCTGTGCTAGTTTATACTGCGGGAAGTCTGTTGTGGTGCCTCATCATTGGCTGTCAATTTGTAAATGTTATTAGTCTTATTTCCTTTTTCTTTTGTTTTTCTGTATTTTATAGAATAAATACTTTAAATAACTTCATCACTTCAATGCTGTGCTGAATATTTCAAAAGCAATAAATACTTATCTCAGCCAAACACCTGGGAGTCAGACCCGACATGTTTCACACTAACAAGTATTTTATCAAGGGTCTCCCTGCAAAATATAGAACAGAAGCTGTCACATTCGATTGTGCCCTGCCCCTCTCCTAACAAAGAACTTAGTAAATTAATACAGTGTCTATATGTTGCACTCACCAAGGCTGCCGCTGTCATCCGACTCCTGTGAGAAAAGATGGCGGCGGCGTCCTTGGCTCCAGATTTAAATCCTCCCTCTCAAACTAACAATGTACCCGCCCCCTGCAGCTCATTGGCCCAACCGAAATTACATCACCGATCCCCACTCGATTTCACTGTTTAACCCGCGGGGTTCAATGGTGTCCAACATGAAAATAAATCTTTGTTCACTCTCATTGAGCTTAACCTGATCGCCCCTTCCATCCCACCCAACCACTTTATTAATGACACGCCATCTTAAATCGCTTGTGGTATGTTTTGCTCTCAACCAGTGTTCTACCAGGGGTGCTTGTGCTACCTTGTTGAAAATGCGGGATTTATGTTCTGTCAGCCGTGTTTTTATCTTTCTATTAGTTCGACCCACATATACGAGGTCGCAAGGACAGATGATGGCATATACTACACCCTGGGTGTTACAATCGGTGTTATGTCTAGACCTTAAGGATAAAGTCCTCCCTGGAACCTTCCAAATGTCACCCTGGATGGTGGAGGGGCACCACTGGCATTTCCCACATGCCCCATGGTGCCCCCCCTCCCGCTCAGGTCGGCTCCCATATTTTTGAAAGTTGCAACGTTGGCCCAGTGTAATCCCCCGGGAGTACGCTATCCTGGGGAAAGCCTCTAAAGGTTTGTGGGGTTGTACTATAAACCAATACTTTCTAAACATGTCCACCACCATTTTGGCAGCTCTCGAAAAAGGGAGAACACATGTGAGCTGATCACTGTCACTTTTAAGAGCATTCAGGGGTTCCTGCAGGAGTAACTCCCTCTGTGCATATCTACCTCTGTTGAAAGCCTGTTTAATAGATCTTTCTGGGTAACCTCTAACCCTGAGTCTGTCTGTCAATTTTTTGGCCTGTGTTCTGTACTCTCCCATAGAAGAGCAGACCCTACGAATGCGTAAAAATTGCCCTACAGGTAGGTTAAATCGCAGTTTAAACGGATGAAAACTGTCAAAGTGTAGCGTGGTGTTACGAGTGACAGGCTTTCTGTAGAGGGATGTGGTAATAATACCCCCTTGCACTTAGACAGTGATATCCAAGAAATCTATTTTTGTTTGATGGCATGACATGGTGAACTTTATGTTCGGATCCACTGAATTCAAAAATTCTACAAAATAGTCAAGTTCTTGCCTAGTATTATGCCAGATGAAGAAAATGTCATCCAAAAATCTGCCCTAAAAACAAATCTGAGAATTCCATGTAGATGTATATACCCAAGTTTCTTCAAATCTTGCCATATAAAGGGCGACAGCCTCCCGACAGTAATAAACTTGTCATCTCTTTGCCTCACCACCCCGCAGATGGAAATTTTGGAGAAAAGTTTGGGATTTGTGATGTCCCACCCCCCTGATTTCTTCAAACTTCATGTGGCACTACATACCTTCATCAGATACATAGTAGATGACGGCAGATAAAGACCCGAATGGTCCATCCAGTCTGCCCAATCTGATTCAATTTAAATTATTATTTTTATTTTTTTTTTTTCTTCTTAGCTATTTCTGGGCGAGAATCCAAAGCTTTACCCGGTACTGTGCTTGGGTTCCAACTGCCGAAATCTCTGTTAAGACTTACTCCAGCCCATCTACACCCTCCCAGCCATTGAAGCCCTCCCCTGCCCATCCTCCTCCAAACGGCCATGCACAGACACAGACCGTACAAGTCTGCCCAGTAACTGGCCTAGTTCAATCTTTAATATTATTTTCTGATTCTAAATCTTCTGTGTTCATCCCACGCTTCTTTGAACTCAGTCACAGTTTTACTCTCCACCACCTCTCTCGGGAGCGCATTCCAGGCATCCACCACCCTCTCCGTAAAGTAGAATTTCCTAACATTGCCCCTGAATCTACCACCCCTCAACCTCAAATTATGTCCTCTGGTTTTACCATTTTCCTTTCTCTGGAAAAGATTTTGTTCTACGTTAATACCCTTTAAGTATTTGAACGTCTGAATCATATCTCCCCTGTCTCTCCTTTCCTCTAGGGTATACATATTCAGGGCTTCCAGTCTCTCCTCATACGTCTTCTGGTGCAAGCCTCCTATCATTTTCGTCGCCCTCCTCTGGACCGCCTCAAGTCTTCTTACGTCTTTCGCCAGATACGGTCTCCAAAACTGAACACAATACTCCAAGTGGGGCCTCACCAATGACCTGTACAGGGGCATCAACACCTTCTTCCTTCTACTGACTACGCCTCTCTTTATACAGCCCAGAATCCTTCTGGCAGCAGCCACTGCCTTGTCACACTGTTTTTTCGCCTTTAGATCTTCGGACACTATCACCCCAAGGTCCCTCTCCCTGTCCGTGCATATCAGCTTCTCTCCTCCCAGCAGATAGATGCAATTGAGAGTCTTTTTTGATGAAAACAATAAAGATGGGATACAACTAATGGAAGAGGAACAAGCAGAGATCCAATTAATGGACGAGGAACAGGCAGAAATCCAATTGCCAACGGATAGGGGATCTATTGCAGTTTGTAAGGTGAAATCTCATTGGATCCCCCCGGGCCCCATGGACCCCCTTATCTTTACTTTTCGTGAATTGATCACCGCGGAACTTAGGGACCTCCAGAGAAGCTGGCAGAATAGAGGTCCTTATAACACCACTAAGGCCCACCAAAGTGGTTTTCAGGAGCTTTTGGACAATAAAGACATCATTATAACCAAAGCGGATAAAGGGGTGCCACAGTTATTCTGGATAGGGGAGATTATAACAATGAAGCAGCACGTCAGTTAGCGGATGCACAGGCGTATACCCTTTTAGAGGGGGACCCTACTACATCTTTGGGGGAGGAGATCCTGCAATTTTTGAACCTATACCGAGAACAGGGCAAGATTACATTGAAAGAATATAACTTCATGTTTGAAAAAAATCCGAGAGTTCCGAAGATTTTGTTTGTCCCAAAAATACATAAGACTCTAACGAACCCTCCGGGCCGTCCCATTGTTAATACCCGTTCCTCTATTTTGGAACCCCTGTCAAAGGTGGTGGATTTCTTCCTCAGGGAAGAAGTCCCAAAAATTAATTCATATATTAGGGACTCTTCTCATTTTTTAAGGAATTTGGACAGGCTCCAGCCTGACATGACGGATAAGTGGCTGGTGACTCTTGACGTTGTCTCTCTATACACCCAGATTCCCCAGGATGAAGCACTTCAGGTTATAAGTGAGTCGCTCCAGAAAAGAGACATCCACCGCATATCCACTGAATTCCTTATGCAGTTAGCCTCTTGGGTCATCAAAAGGAATTATTTTCAGTATCAACATCAATTTTTCCAGCAAACGCAGGGGGTGGCCATGGGTGCCACCCTGGCCCCCTCTGTAGCTGCCCTTTATATGGCAAGATTTGAAGAAACTTGGGTATATACATCTACATGGAATTCTCAGATTTGTTTTTAGGGCAGATTTTTGGATGACATTTTCTTCATCTGGCATAATACTAGGCAAGAACTTGACTATTTTGTAGAATTTTTGAATTCAGTGGATCCGAACATAAAGTTCACCATGTCATGCCATCAAACAAAAATAGATTTCTTGGATATCACTGTCCAACTGCAAGGGGGTATTATCACCACATCCCTCTACAGAAAGCCTGTCACTCGTAACACCACGCTACACTTTGACAGTTTTCATCCGTTTAAACTGCGATTTAACCTACCTGTAGGGCAATTTTTACGCATTCGTAGGGTCTGCTCTTCTATGGGAGAGTACAGAACACAGGCCAAAAAATTGACAGACAGACTCAGGGTTAGAGGTTACCCAGAAAGATCTATTAAACAGGCTTTCAACAGAGGTAGATATGCACAGAGGGAGTTACTCCTGCAGGAACCCCTGAATGCTCTTAAAAGTGACAGTGATCAGCTCACATGTGTTCTCCCTTTTTCGAGAGCTGCCAAAATGGTGGTGGACATGTTTAGAAAGTATTGGTTTATAGTACAACCCCACAAACCTTTAGAGGCTTTCCCCAGGATAGCATACTCCCGGGGGATTACACTGGGCCAACGTTGCAACTTTCAAAAATATGGGAGCCAACCTGAGCGGGAGGGGGAGCACCACGGGCATGTGGGAAATGCCAGTGGTGCCCCTCCGCCATCCAGGGTGACATTTGGAAGGTTCCAGGGAGGACTTTATCCTTAAGGTCTAGACATAACACCGATTGTAACACCCAGGGTGTAGTATATGTCATCATCTGTCCTTGCGACCTCGTATATGTGGGTCGCACTAATAGAAAGATAAAAACACGGCTGACAGAACATAAATCCCGCATTTTCAACAAGGTAGCACAAGTACCCCTGGTAGAACACTGGTTAAGAGCAAAACATACCACAAGCGATTTAAGATGGCGTGTCATTAATAAAGTGGTTGGGTGGGATGGAGGGGGCAATCAGGTTAAGCTCAATGAGAGTGAACAAAGATTTATTTTCATGTTGGACACCATTGAACCCCACGGGTTAAACAGTGAAATCGAGTGGGGATCGGTGATGTAATTTCGGTTGGGCCAATGAGCTGCAGGGGGCGGGTACATTGTTAGTTTGAGAGGGAGGATTTAAATCTGGAGCCAAGGACGCCGCCGCCATCTTTTCTCACAGGAAGACTGGAGTCGGATGACAGCGGCAGCCTTGGTGAGTGCAACATATAGACACTGTATTAATTTACTAAGTTCTTTGTTAGGAGAGGGGCAGGGCACAATCGAATGTGACAGCTTCTGCTCTATATTTTGCAGGGAAACCCTTGATAAAACACTTGTTAGTGTGAAACATGTCAGGTCTGACTCCCAGGTTTTTGGCTGAGATAAGTATTTATTGCTTTTGAAATATTCAGCACAGCATTGAAGTGATGAAGTTATTTAAAGTATTTATTCTATAAAATACAGAAAAACAAAAGAAAAAGGAAATAAGACTAATAACATTTACAAATTGACAGCCAATGATGAGGCACCACAACAGACTTCCCGCAGTATAAACTAGCACAGCGGTGGAGTGGTGGGGCTGAGGCGTCTTTTTGGAACATAGTAAGAGACACACAATCTTTATATGCGTTCAGACTAGCACATTTACTAATTGTGACCAACCCAGCACCAGTGCTGGCTTACTCCCAAGAAAAGGCAGCATTAGGAACTTATAGTCCGTTACCAAAAGAACTGACCACGTCAGTAGCCATAGTCAGGAGGTAGCTGGCTACTCCCCAGGCAGTGACGCTGAGCAAGTCAGGTGGTTACCTAGCCACACACAAAGGACACCTCAGGAAAGGTTTATTTCTGAGCCAAGAAAGTTTACTGTTTTTAAAGAGAAGCCTGTTATTTTGAGACAGTCCCTTAAAAAGCTGTATGGAGGAAGCTAGGCTTCTCAGCTTAGAGAATAAATTCCCCTCCTCTGCTCCAGGTGCAGCGGGCGTGGCTCTTCCTAGTATAAAATGCAGGGCTTGGAACAGCTAGAGGAGGATCCAGGAGAGGAGCAAGAGAAGCAGATGAAACAGCCTCAGGAGCAGTGCTGGAGGCAGCAGAAGGAGCTGGTGGAAAGGACCAAGGGAGCAAAGCAGTGCCTTGCTGAGCCATGGTTGGGCCAAGAGCTGGACATGCTTGAGGAGGGATTGGCTTCACCCCAAACCTCCAGGGAACCACCAGATTGGGAAGCTTTGGATACCACCTGTGGGCCAGAGGAGGTCAGTTACCTTCCTGAAGTTATAGAGGTGGGTCCCTGAAAGGTTAAACCTTTGAACTGTTTTGGATTTTTTTTTTTTCTTCTTTGCCTGTTTTGTTTAAACTGGGGCTGGGAAGCCGAAGCTTCTACAGGAGGAAGCAAGAAGCTAGTTTTTGGGGAGTTTTGGTTTTTTGTTTTTCCCCTATCAGTGTTGGAAGTTTTCTTTCACTGCATTTTTTTTGTATGTGAGGTTTTTGGGTTTTTTTTTCCTTACTGCTTAGTTTGGCAATAAGTGCAGCCAGGTGTAGGCTATTAGGGAATGTATGTCGGGGGAAGAGGTTTCCAGAGCCAAGCAAGTCAGACCCAAAGGATTTAAGGTTTTTTTTTAATGCTAATGTGTAAACTTTCTCTCATTTGTGCAAGCCAGACCACACTTACCACTCCAACCAGGAGGAAAAGGAACAATCTTACTTTCTTGGAAGTACTTACCAGCATAAAGCCATTTCAGGACCTGATTAAACCTATGAGACCACCTGCAGCACAAGCCATTGAAATAGCTACAACTCAGTGGCACAGTTTATGATGTATCTTCTTTCTGTTTGGCATTGCATGTTTCTCTGTAAAGTTTTCTTTTTTTGATTTTCATGAAAACTGTGGTGTGGTTTGCCTTTGTGATTTACAATTGCCAGCCTGACTATTTTGCTTTAAGCCCAGAGAAAGGGCTAAATAAAGACTACTTTTTCTTTTCACTACTTGTTTTGTATGATGGTGTTTTTGGCTACTACAGCCAGCATATCGGCTGGTCCTGGGCATGGTCCCAAGCCAGTGCTCACTCCTAAAGGTTACCCTAGTTCCAGGGGAACACGCCGGAATCCAAATCTAGTCCCCACCAGCGCCCTCTGCTGTCCTGACTAGAGGCCTGGGGGACGACACCATGGGATACAACTTTGCCATGGTCCAAGGATAAGGGAAGCCTCCGGGGACTTCCAGACCTCTAACACTCCCGCCAAAATCACAATGTCCAGCAAGGAGGCGGACAGCGGAGGCTCAGAACTGTACATTCTGCCTGAACCGCGTGTTCTGAAACCAGGTTCCGTGTTCACATTGACCCAGAAATAAGGTCGGGCAGGTGATCCGCAAGGTCTCGGAATCCATTGTTCTGGGTATCACCCAGATCCGCTAAGTTAGCCACATCTACTGATTCCACCGAAGGAAACAGGTGACAGCAGAGACACCGAAGCAGAAGCAAGGGTGGGGACGAACAGCCTGCTTTCTGGTACCCCAGCAAAGGAACAAATCGAAATGGCATCCAAAGGTGGAACAGTTATACTGGAGTCTGAGTGGGAAAAACAGGCATATCTCCTTTTTTTTTATTTTTAATATAGCTAGATATCTCAGATCCACAAAATCTGGGGAAAAACAGTCACCGGCGGCCGGAGCCGCTCTGTGCATCTCAGATACCACAGGATGAGCAGAGTGATGACACTTTTCCCCGGAACTGCGCTTGCATTTCGCAGAAGCGCCATCCGCGCCCAGTTTAGGCACCCTGGACACAGCAATCACGACTCCAGTGGAATTATAGGGAGTTAGGGCCTCTCAGGAGGAGGGGAGCGTGGGATCCACACACATCTCCCTCCCTCGCGACCCATGGCACACGTGAATCCGGCCGCCAACCGCTGCATCTAAGGCATGAATCCATGTCATCCTATGTTGAGGAGGCCATCTGAAATTTGGAGCAAAAACAAAGCTTCTAAGTCCAAAAAATATACTTTTAAAAACTAAAGAAAATCCAAGATGGCTTCAGCGGGTGCCTATTTTGCATTACAAGCACCGGGGAAAAAATGCAGTGAATCACAAAAAATGGCGATTTTACAGGTGGGGGACCAGGGCATACAGGGAAACCAGCCAAAACCCCGATTTCAGCACTCTCCAAAATCGGCAAACTTTGTGACTCACAAACACCACAGAGACCTGTGCTGCAATGAAAGTCTATGGCAGCCTGCAATACATAGTACAAGCAAGGAGATCAGTACCTCAGGAGCTGAATAAACTGGATTTTTCTGGTCTTCTGACCATCTCACCTTCCCTGTCACCACAGATCCTGACCACCAGGACCCGTCGAGAAAATTAGGAGAGACACGTAGTCCAGTTCCGATCCCGACACACCTCCACGGAACCTTAGCAGTCTGCACTCTACCCCTTTGCGGACGAACCAGGGGAGAGATGGCTCCTAATGCCGGAGACCCGATCCAATCTGCAGGCCATCTAGAGGGCTTACTGTAGTTTAAGCACCCTCCAGAAGCAGACAATCTTTAAGGAAAAGTCTGCGATCTCCCGCCAAAGGAATACTCTGAGTGAATCCGCAGCACTTGGGCAATACCCGTGGCACCGAAAATATAAGACTAGGAATTGAAAAATAAAATCACGAGGAGAAGAAACTAGAAGTTCTCAGCAAGGCTGCAGAAACAAAACTGAGCTTCAAGGGCAGTGTCTGCAGAGGTGACCTCGTAGAGGGGGTTGGTTTTATTTCTAAGTTCTGCAGCCAAGGCTGGAATAGATGCACAACCCACAGGTTAAGCTTTCAATGTACAAGAAGGCAAAAATTCAAAAGTTTGACACACTTTGAGAGACTCCAAGAAACACAACTTCTTAGCTCCGTGGAAAACTAAGAACTGATGGTCCCCGTGAGCCAATGTCAGGCAGGAAGACACCGATGCATGCGCTGTATGGGCGATCTTGAGACTTTGAAAGTTTTTTAAAGTGACAGTACACTTTAATACTGTCTGTACCGGGCTCCATGGATGATGTCAACCACATGTGAGAACATGTTGCATGATTGTCCTGGAATAATCACCAGTTTCCAGCTGCATCTTACTGCATTCAAATCACCCACCTTCTCCATTCCTAGCTTGTATGTTGCAGTAGAATTTTTGGGCGTATGAAAAAACAACCAGGAATTTCTCTGGAATAAAGCAGCACTTGTCTCTGTACATCTACACGACAGGAGCTATTAATCCCAACACCACATTGCTTCAAATCAAGGATTGCCAAAGGACGGTAGCATGAAATGTTGCTACTATTTGAGTTTTTGCCAGGTACAGTAACTTGTGATCTGGATTGGTCACTATGAAGACAAGATACTGGGCTAGATGGACCATTGCTCTGACCCAGTAAGGCTATTCTTATGAATGGAAATTTAAAAGAATCTAAATTAGTTTTCCTGCAGAGTAGCACATACTGTTAACACTAGCTAGACCTATGTAGTAATAATAAAGTATATGGCACTCTTCAAACATACAGTATCCAATCTTTCCAGCTAGATATATCAGAAAAGTGAATGTAGCCACATCTGCAGTAGGTGACTTGGAGCATATTATTAGCCTTTATATCATACAAATACTTATGAAAGGTTAAGGAAAAAGAAATGTTAATATTAAATCACCCCAATAACAGCTGAGAAATTTATGAAAAAGCATGAGGGGCACAAAGGAACTGCACAGCAGACTAGGACTTAAATTCTTATCCCAAGAACTCCTCTGGCTTCACATTTCAATGGTTCAATTCCTTAAGCCATCACATTCATCTCACTGGTTGTTGCTTGCAGATAGTGCCACAAAACCACACATCAGAACACATAACAGCACAATCATTTATGCAAAGCTATTGGAGTGACAATAAAAGAATTATTTTACCGTTGCACCATTTGGATCCGTCTCATTCTCCTCCTTTGAAACCAATAATATAGAGAATAATTCAATTAATGTGGACATGAATGAAGTAAGTTTTGAATTAACTTGTTTGACTCAGGTAATAAATAGAAAAAACTAAGAAACTCTGAACATCTGGGCATTAACTAACACACCTAATAAATTTAGCATTAGTAATCTTCTAAATTATAATAAGACTGCATTGGGAAATAACAGGACAAGCTGTAAGGTTATGACAAGTACAGAGAATATGATTACATGATAATAGTATATTCATTTACTCAATAAATGCATTTTTTAATTTCAGTAAAATGAAGTTATTCACCTGTAGCAGGTGTTCACCGAGAACAGCAAGATGAGGAAAGGGAAAGGGGATGGGATTTGATATACTGCCTTTCTGTGATTACAATCAAAGTGTCTTACATATTATATACAGGTACTTTTTTATATTAGTATTCTTCCTGGATGACATCATCAGATGGAGCCCAGTGCGGCATGTGCTCCCAATGTTCTTCCTGAAGTGGTTTACTGCACATGTACGCATCTTCCTGCATACCTTCATCATGCAGGACCAACTCAATCTAGTAAAACTGTTGATAGAATTCAACTCCTTAGGTAAGGCAGTAAGAATATTCATCCTGCTATCTTCGGAGAACACCTGCTACAGGTGAGTAACTTCATTAACTTTCTCAGAGGACAAGCAGGACTGTAATATTCTTACTGATGGGAATCTGTTAAAAAAAAAAAAAAAAGAAGGGAATAAAAATTGGGTCTACAGCTTGAATACCTGAATGTAAACCATTTAAGCTATAAGTGGTATATAAATTCTAAAAATAAATAAAAATAAATATCAAGGTCCAATATGGAAGCAATTAACAGAAATAAATTGATATGTGCAGATGTTATATATAAGCAGGTGGTCATAATATTGTGACTTGACTGAATACATACATACATACACACAGAGAAATATAAATAGATAGTTCTTTTCTTCTTCATTTTTTAAGACAACCTGGAACAGCAACAAATGGGTCTGGGTGGGGTGGGGTAGAGTAGGATATTGGGGTAGAGCCCAAATAAATTTTGAAGGACTATCTGACCAAACTTGCTGTTGCATCTTGGAGTCCTGTTCTAGGCAATAGTGAGATGTGTGAATGGGTGCACTGATTTCCATGTTGCAGCTCTGCAGATCTCCTCTATGGTGTATTTTTGCAGATGGAATGACGTAGGAAGCATTTTATTTGAGAGGGTTTTTTTTTTTTCCCCTCTCTCTTCTTTGCTTTTCTCTTTGTTTTATTTTGATTCTGATATAAGTTATTTTGTAGGGATTTTTATCTTTGGGGGTTACAGTTTGAATTTGAACTGATTGGAAATTCTGATGGAACTGATTGGAAGGATGTGGATGCAAAAATTCTATGATTACATCATTTCACATGCTATGATTCTCAGAGGTTATTGATGTGAATAAACATTCTGAGGTCTCTGCTTGATGTGATTATAATAGTTAAAACATAATCAAACACCAATTGGATAAGATCCTGGATGAGGAGAATCTACGGGATCCCCGACAACATGGATTTACTAAGGGGAGATCATGCCAATCCACTTCTTTGACTGGGTGACGGGGAAGCTGGATATTGGGGAGTCCCTGGACATCGTGTACCTGGACTTTAGCAAAGTATTCGATAGTGTACCACACCGCAGGTTGCTGAGCAAGATGAGTTCTATAGGATTAGGTGACACATTGACGAAATGGGTTGGGAGCTGGCTTGGAGGTAGGCTCCAAAGGGTGGTGGTGAACGGCACCCCCTCCGAAATGACGGAGGTGATTAGTGGAGTACCACAGGGCTCAGTCTTGGGCCCAATCCTATTCAACATCTTTATAAGAGACTTGGCAGAAGGGCTTCGAGGTAAAATAACATTATTCGCCGATGACGCCAAACTGAGTAATGTAGTGGGCAAATGCACAACAGACGAAGATTCAATGCCCGACAACATGATGCACGACCTATTCCTACTGGAGCGATGGTCTAGGACATGGCAACTCAACTTCAATGCCAAAAAATGCAAAGTTATGCACCTGGGCAGCCAAAATCCATGCAAGTCTTATACCCTTAATGGCGAGATCCTAGCAAAAATGGTAGCAGAATGAGACTTGGGGGTAATCGTCAGTGAGGACATGAAGTCTGCCAATCAAGTGGAGCAGGCTTCGTCCAAGGCAAGACAAATCATGGGCTGCATACGAAGGGGTTTCGTCAGTCATAAGGCGGAAGTCATTATGCCATTGTATAGATCCATGGTGAGGCCCCACCTAAAATACTGTGTGCAATTCTGGAGGCCGCATTATCGCAAGGATGTGCTGAGACTGGAGTCGGTGCAGAGAATGGCCACCCAGATGGTCTCTGGACTCAAGGATCTTCCATACGAAGAACGGCTTGACAAATTACAGCTATACTCGCTCGAGGAGCACAGAGAGAGGGGAGACATGATCGAGACGTTCAAGTATCTTACGGGCCGCATCGAGGTGGAGGAAGATATCTTCTTTTTCAAGGGTCCCACGACAACAAGAGGGCATCCAAGAGGGCATCCGTCGACAATCAGGGGCGGGAAACTACGAGGTGACACCAGGAAATTCTTTTTCACTGAAAGAGTGGTTGATCGCTGGAATAGTCTTCCACTACAGGTGATTGAGGCCAGCAGCGTGCCTGATTTTAAGGCCAAATGGGATCGGCACATGGGATCTATTCACAGGGCAAAGGTAGGGGAGGGACATTAGGGTGGGCAGACTAGATGGGCTGTGGCCCTTATCTGCCGTCTATTTCTATGTTTCTATAAACTAAGAGTGACTGGCTCTAATTCCTGAACCTAGGCTCCCTGCAACAGACAGGGGCAGTCTTAGTTAACATTTCCTGCCCTTTATCTGGTCTGAGGATGGATATGGTGATGACAGCTGTAATAGAGGAATCAGCAAGCTGGGTTAGTGTGAAGTTCCAGGCATTGTACAGCAGTTTATGGGTTCCTGCTTTTTACGCTCTTTGTAGTGCTGGTTTGTACTGATGTCATCTTTTTAACATACTCATCACTTCAGAATTGGATGCAGTCTCGCTGACTTCAGAGAGCGCTTTCCGTCAGTTGTGAACATTAGTGGTTTTAATGTTTAAGGAAATGACGGCCGACGCTGGCGCCTTCCTTAGCCGCGTGGGGCACTTTACAGAAAAGAAGTTTGGTTAAGCAGAGTAAACAGTATTGGATGCTTACTTGGAGTGCACTAAACAATGGATTGAAAATATGAAGCAGACAGAAGCCGTATTACAGCCAAATCCAAATCCAAGGAGACTATAAAATTATTTCTAAAGAACGCAAATTGTTTTTAAATAAGAGAATGGATTTAGATGAAGCGAATGCCAGATCAAAGAAAGCTCGAGATGCAGAAGCTAAAGCAGTATCTGAACAAGATTTAAGAATAATTCAGAATGAATTTGACCGTCAAGCAGAGAATGCCAGACTTCTTTTAGATGGAATCAACAGTATGCATGCACATCTTCTTCGTTGTGTGAATGACTTATCAGAAGCTCAGATGACATATTATGCACAGTGGATCTCCAGAAACGGCTTGAAATCTTTCCTTTTAACTTCTGGTTGAAAAATAATTAAGTTTTGTCATCTGTGCAAAATGTTTTAACCCCTACTGTCTCGGTGTCTACTCTGCTGCTTGTTGTTTTAGACTTCACTGAACTGAAAGCTTAAAGTGCCAGTAGGAAAGATAGAGTCCTTATGTTTAGTATGCTGTAAATAGCAATTTCAAAAACTGGATTATACATTTCAGCAGGTCAGCACTGTTGCATGATAAATAATAAGATGTAGATGCCTACAGAACTTACTATAAAGTAGAAGAACATTGGTGCAGCAGCTCATGAGTTTCCGCTTTTTAGTCTACTCTGCACTTTAGCCGCAAACTGCTTTGTGGCTTATATTTCAACAGCAACAGCAGGATATAGTGCATATTTAAATTAAGTGTATGCTAACTATACGTGGACGCATGGAGATTTGATTGCAGAATAGAAGAGAGTGACTGGATTTACATCAGGTTTTCATATGACTATAATATGATAAAAAGAGAAACTGAAACTGCTCAGGGGATTCTGTAAACAAGATGAAAGAACGCTAAAGTTGGTTGCATACTGTTTGCTGAATTAGTTTTAAGTAAGCAATCGACATAATGACATAATGAACTATAGAGACGGAGAGAAGCTGAAATTGCTCTGAGAGATTCTGTAAACAAGATGGAAGGTTGCTGAAATTGTTCATTTATGATATATAATTAATTGTTCTTAATATTAATTTAATGTGTATTTTAATGATAAGAAGGTGCTTTAAGATTAATTATAGGATTATAGTTAATATACTATATAATTATATGGAGTAGATATTGAAATGTGGGTAGTTGGGAGATTGAGTAATACTTTATTAACATTCACTTGCTTTTACAGGTATATAATGTAGTAAAGATTTATTTTAATTTGAAGTAAATTTGACTTTGTAATTGTATGGTATTGGTATAAGGGAATGTGCTTGATTGGATATATTGATTGGATGGTTCTGAGTTCATAGGTTTTATATAATTGAAGGGAGGAGGGGAGAGGAAAGAGGGAGGAGGAGAGGGAAGAGGGAGAGAGAGGTAGAGAAAAAAGGAAGAAAAAAAAAATATATATATATATATATATATATATATAAAAAGAAAAAAATTAAAAATTAGACTTTATAGAATATTTGAATTATATTATATTATTAGTGTAGCGTATTATGTTTTATAAATGATGTTTATGATTTTAGCCTGATGGGAGCTTTTTGTCACCTGATTCTATATGTGCGTTTCCAAGTTTGCATTATTAATTTGGGAGGGATGGGTGGGAGTAGGGAGGGGAATAAGAGGGAGAGAATTTGATACATTAGTTATTAAAGGTTTTGTGATTTTTTGGATATTTATTGATAGAGTGATAGGGAGGGTTTGGGGAGAGTGGGAGAGGGATAATTTAAAATATGGATATAAGGAAAAGAAATATAATATGCTTTTGAAGTGGAGATTCTTGGATATTAAACTTTTATTTATGTAATGATTTTCAAAATCTTCTCTCTAAATGTTAATGGCCTAAACCATCCGGTAAAAAGGAAAAAAGTATTGTTATTTCTTAAACAGCAGAATGCAGATGTTTATTTCCTGCAAGAGACGCACTTGTCTGGTGCAGAATCAATGAAATTATCTGGAAATTGGGTGAAACAATGTTTTTATGCGTCTGCGACCAGGAAACAGGCTGGAGTAGCAATTCTGATTAATAAAAAATGTGCTGCGACATTTAACATGATTAATGCAGATCCTTTAGGAAGATGGATGCATGTTGAAATGAGCATGGGCAATACTACTGTGGCATTGTTCAATATATATGCCCCTAATTCGAATCAAATTGAATTCTTTAAGTCTCTTCAACAGTTAGTGTTGCCACTGGCTACTACTAATTTAGTGGTGGCGGGGGATTTCAATGCTGTTATGGATAAAAAACCTAGTAGGATCATGAAATCTCTAGGTTTAGATAATTTTGTACAATCTTGTAATTTAAAAGATATATGGCGTATTCTTAATTTTAATGATCGGGAATTTTCATTTTGTTCACATGTTCATAAATCTTTTTCTAGAATTGATTATGTTTTTGTTTCTGATAGTTTGATACAGCAAGTTACAAAAGCTTCTATAGATCCAATAATATTATCAGATCATGGAGGTGTGTGGATAGATTTAAATTTGATAGATCAGGATAATTCTAAACCTGTTTGGAGATTTGATAATGCATTGCTTGCGGATTCTAAATTTTGTGAAGATTTCCAGGCCAAAATTGATGAATATTTCTTGCTTAATAATTTGGAGGAAATTTTTATTGAAACTTTATGGGATGCTTTTAAAGCAACTTTGAGAGGACAAATTATTTCATTCTCTGTGTATAATAGGAAACAGCTAAAAAAGCAATTTGTTGTTTTAGAAAAAGAAATTAAAGAATTAGAATTAAAATTGATTGGAAAGTGGGAAGAATCTATATTTCAAGCTTTATTGAAAGCAAAATGTAAATATAATGAGATTTCCTCTAGATTGGTAAGAAAGGATATTTTTTCTCAGCAAGCATTGTATTATAGTAGTTCAAATAAGGCAGGAAGATTATTGACAAATTATTTAAAGGCAAAGAAAAGAAAGGAAAAAATATGTGCAATTAAGGATGAGTTTGGTAATTCTCATTCTCAGATTGGAATTATATTAAATCAATTTCTAAATTATTATAAAGCCCTTTATTCTTCTGAGTCTTATTTAGGAAAGGAAAAAGATGGGTTGGAATTTTTAAGTTTAATTGAGGGGCCTAAAGTTCCTGATCATATAAAAAGAAGTTTAGAAGAACCAATATCACTAAAAGAGGTAAAAACAGCATTGAAGTCCCTTAGAGTTGGGACCGCTCCAGATGGTGACGGTTATACGGTAGAGTTTTATAAATATTTTCAAATTACCCTTTTACCTTATTTATTAAAATTATATCAGACTCAACTAAGTAAAGGTTGTATTTCAGGCACTATGGCAGAATCCTTAACTATTGTTTTGCCGAAGCCAAATAGAGATCCTACATTGGTTTCAAATTACAGGCCTATTTCTTTAATAAATGTAGATGGTAAATTGTTAGCTAAAATTTTAGCTTTACGTTTAGCTAAAGCTCTTCCTCACATAACTGGTATGCATCAAACGGGTTTTGTTGCTCAGAGACACTCTTCAAATAATACTAGATTGGCATTTCATATGTTATATCTAACAAAAAAAAATTGATGATCCGGCTTTTTCTGTATCTTTAGATGCTGAGAAAGCTTTTGATAGAGTAGAATGGAATTTCATGTATCAAGCTATGAAGTGGTTTGGTATTGGACCCGGTTTTATACAAATGATTCAAGCACTGTATAGCTCCCCGGTTGCTCGCTTATACATAAATGATAATTTTTCTGAATGTTTTAAATTGCAGAGGGGAGTTAGACAGGGCTGTCCCTTATCTCCTTTGCGTTTTGACATTGTACTGGAACCCTTGTTGTTAGCTATTCAATAAGTGAAGGAGATACAGGATATTCCATGTTCTGGAATTGATTATAAGGTATCTGCTTATGCAATGATATATTGCTTCATTTGAGAAATCCGGAAACAACTATTCCATGTTTGCTAGAAGTAACTGATACATTTGGGAAATTCTCAGGATATAAAATAAATTGGACTAAATCAGAAGTTCTTCCTTTGAATGTGCATTGCACAAAAGGATTATTTGATTCCTTCCCTTTTATTTGGAAAGAGGATGGTATAAAATATTTAGGTATTTGATTAAAAAATACAATTGAAGAGACAATGAAAATAAATGAAAAGTTTTTATTACAAAAAGTTACAGAGTTATGTGAGCAATGGAATCCTTTGCATCTATCTTGGTAGGGAAGAGTACAAACTATTAAAATGATGATTTTGCCTGTGGTTTGTTACCAAATGGGTATGATATCAGTGTTTTTTCAGGGGTCTTTTTATAAAAAATTAAATAGTATTCTGGTTAAATTTATTTGGCTGGTAAAACTGCAAGAATTGCTTTAGTGTCTTTACAAAAGTCAATTAAGGAGGGTGGGGTAAATTTCCCCAACTTTTCTAGGAATCATCAATCCTATATTATGCGCCAAGGTATGTATTGGGTCCTCCCAGAGCTCTTGGAACAGCTTCCGGATTGGTTGTGGATTGAAAGAACGCTCATGTTTCCACTTAGACTTGGTCTTCTTCTTAGTATCAAAATGCCTAGAATACGTAAAGACAATAGAATATTAGTGGATATGTGGAAAACCATACGATTTGTTGATAAATTAACTTCAGATTCTAATGGAAAATCTACATATCAAACTATTTGGGTAAACTCCAAGATTCAAATAGGCGGTTTTAAGATTGTCTGGAAAGATTGGATTAAAGCAGATATACATTCATTAAATGATGTTATTTCTAATGGTAAGCTGCTTGATTTTTCACAATTGCAACATAAATATGGTCTTGATAAAAAACAAAGTTATAAATGGTTGCAATTGAAGCAGGCTATTCAGGTAGGGTTCCCTGAATGGAAGTCTCTAAATAATCAATTTAGTTTAGAATTCCTATGTTTTCAGGCAGACTTTCTGGGACATCAGGCCACACAGTGGTATAAAGTATTATCTAATTATTTGAATAAAAAACCAAAAAATGGACTTAGGGATATTTGGAGCATTGAGATTAAGCATCAGATTAATGCATCTCAATGGCCACGCATTTGGTCTTGGAGAATGAAATGTACAATGTCTGCATCTATGAAGCAAACATGGTTTTTCCTGTTGCATAGAGCATTCTGGACCCCTGTTCGTTTACAAAAATTGGATTGCTCTAAGTCTAATAGATGTTGGCATTGTCATATTGAAATTGGAACTTTGGATCATTTATTGTTTCATTGTCCATCTGTTAAGGCCTTTTGGCACTCAATTTGGGACCAAGTTAATCTTTTGATGGAAAACCATGTGGCACTATCTTATGATAGGTTTTGTTTGGAATGTGTATGAGGGCTAAGTGTCAAATATCTTCTGCTAATAATAAGCTTTTAATGATCCTTACAGGTGTGGCTATACAACAGATAATGTACAATTGGAAAAATTATACTAGATTAAACTACAGTTTTTGGTGGAACTCTGTATGCCATATATACAAAATGGAAAGATTACTTGCAGTACAAAAAGGTTATTTTAATAAGTTCAAGGATGTGTGGGGGCCATTAATAAGTTATCATAATGATTAATGAATATTTATTGCTTTTCCTTATAAGATGTTACTGAAAGAAAGGGTGGGGGGAGGGATATGTTAATGCAAGATTAGAAATGGATAAAATTATAATTTATGTTAATATTTGATGAAATAATTTTGAACACTTGATGTTAAGTATAAAATGAATAAATATTAAAAAAAAGAAATATTATAATATAAATGAGGGATATATATGTATATATATATGATTTGATTGACTATTTTGTTGATATGGGGAGGGATGGGTGGTGGGGGGGATTTAAAGTATTTAAAATAACATTGTTCAAGATTGTCAAGTGAGTTATGTGAATTATTTGTAATAATATTTTACACTTGTTAAAAGAATTGAAAATGAATAAAGATTTATTTAAAAAAAAACTAGAGAAAGACACTGTTTATCCTGGGGTAAATAGTATGGAATCTTAAAACTATTTAGGATCTTGCCAGGTATTTGAAACCTGGATTGACCATTGCTAGAAAAAGGATGCAGGATCTCACCCAGTATGACAATTCTTATTTGGTTCTTTTTGTTGTTGTTTTCATTTTTATTTTTTTTATTTTTTTTTGTTATTATTTTTTATTTTCAAGTTTTACATAAAGTGTACAAAATATTAAAATACAATTGATGAATACACAATATCACTTTTATATCTATTACATCATTTTCTAAATATATTTTTATCCCCTCTCACTCCCCCCACCCTTCTATTACTTTTCAATCATATATTACATATTGTATATCATATTATAGCATATTATGTAAAAATTATTTTCACTACCCCCCCCTCTATGTGTGTCACAAAGAAGATATTGAAAAGAAGAAAAGAAGAAGAAAAATCCTACTATTTATTCATTGCAATATTTTGTCAATGGCCCCCATATTTTTATAAATTTAGTATATGTCCCTCTTTGTATTGCTATTGCTCTTTCCATTTTGAATATATGACATATTGTATTCCACCAAAATGTATAATTTAGGTTATTATAATTCTTCCAATTGTTGGTTATATGCTGAATGGCAACCCCTGTCATAATTAATAAAAGCTTGTTATTTTCTGGTGAAATTTGACTTTTTTTTCTCATCATCATTCCAAATAACACTGTATCATAAGATATTGCTATATAATTTTCCATCAATTTATTAATTTGTGGCCAAATTGCATTCCAAAAACTTTTAATGTAGGGACAATGATACAGTAAGTGATCTAACGTCCCTGGTTCCAGATTACAGTGCCAGCATTTATTGGACTTAGAACTATCTAATTTTTGCAAACGTGTAGGGGTCCAAAAAGCTCTATGTAATAGAAAGAACCAAGTTTGTCTCATAGATGCTGACACTGTACATCTCATTCTCCAAGACCAAATTAGTGGCCATTGAGATGCATTAATTTGATGCTTAATCTCAATGCTCCAAATATCTCTTAGACCATTTTTTGGTTTTTTATTCAAATATCCAGATATTAATTTATACCACAATGCGGCTTGATGTCCTAGGAAGTCTGCTTGAAAACATAAGAACTTTAAACTATATTGATTATTCAATGTTTTCCATTCAGGGAACCCAACCTGAATGGCCTGCTTCAATTGCAACCATTTAAAACTTTGTGTTTTACTTAGACCAAATCTATGTTGCAATTGTGAAAAATCCAGCAGTTTACCTTCTGAAATAATATCATCTAGAGATCTAATGCCTGCAATAATCCAGTTCTTCCAAAGGATTTGAGCTCCGCCAATTTTGATCTTGGAGTTTATCCATAGAGATTGATTAGTTGATTTGTTTATTGGGATAGGTGTTAATTTACTAATAAATCTCAACGTTTTCCAAGTATCCATTAATATTTTATTTTCTCTATATCTTCTAGGCATGTTTATACTTGGAAGATGAACTAAATTTAGGGGAAACATAAGGCGCCATTCCAAATACAACCAATCTGGTGAATTATCTATAAGTTCTGGGAGGATCCAATACATACCCTGACGTAGAATATAGGCTTGATGGTACCTATAAAAATTTGGAAAATTTACCCCTCCCTCCTTAATTGATTTTTGCAAAGTTACTAAAGCTATTCTAGGTGTTTTACCAAGCCAAAGAAATTTCGTTAAAATGCTATTAAGCTTTTTATAAAAGGACCCCTGAAAATAAATAGGTATCATACTCATTTGGTAACAAACTACAGGCAACATCATCATTTTAATAGTTTGAATTCTCCCCCACCAAGAAATATGTAAAGGGTTCCATTGCTCACACAACTCCGTAACTTTTTTTAATACAAATTTTTCATTCTCTTTTACGGTATCTTCAATTGTATTTTTAACTTGAATGCCAAGATATTTAAATCCTTCTTCCTTCCATATGAACGGAAAATCTTTAAATAGTCTTTTTATACAATGAACATTTAAGGGTATAATTTCAGATTTATTCCAATTAATTTTATAACCTGAAAATTTGCCAAACTTATCAATTAATTCCAATAAAGAAGATAAGGTAGATTCTGGATTTCTCAAATAAAGTAAAATATCATCAGCATAAGCCGAAATTTTATATTCCATATCTGAATATGGAATACCCTGTATCCCCCCTGTTTGCTGTATTGCTAACATTAAGGGTTCTAATACAACATCAAATAACAAAGGAGATAAAGGACAACCCTGTCTAACTCCCCTCCGCAATTGAAAACCATCAGATATCATATTATTAATATTTAATCTTGCAATCGGGAAGCTATACAAAGTTTTTACCATTTGTATAAATCCAGAACCTATACCAAACCATTCTAAAGCTTGATACATAAAATTCCATTCTACCCTATCAAACGCTTTTTCTGCATCCAAGGAAACTGTAAAAGTCGGTTCATCTATTTTTTTTGATAAATTTAACATGTGAAACAATAATCTAGAGTTATTAGAGGAATGTCTTTTAGCAACGAAACCCGTCTGATGCATATCTATAATATGTGGGAGAGCTTTGGCTAATCTTTAAGCCAAAATTTTCGCCAAAAGTTTATTATCCACATTTATTAAAGATATAGGCCTGTAGTTCGAAACCAAAGTAGGATCTTTATTTGGCTTAGGCAGAACAATTATTATTGATTCAGCCATAGTACCTTTAATATCACCTTTTAAAAGTTGTGTTTGATATAAATTTAGTAAATGTGGGGAAAGGACATTTTGAAATGTTTTATAAAATTCTACTGTATAACCATCACCACCTGGAGCGGATCCAACTCTAAGAGATCTCAATGCTGTTTCTAATTCTTTTAATGATATAGATTCATCTAAACTCTATTTTATATGATCAGGAATCTTAGGTCCATTAATTGAATCTAAAAAATTTTTACCATCTTTTTGTCTTCCCAAATAAGGCTCGGAAGAATACAGGTCTTTATAAAATTTTAGAAATTGTTTTAAAATTATATTTGTTTGATTTGTTATTATGCCATTATCATCTTTTATCCCATTTATATTAGTTCTTCTTTTTTTTGCTTTAAGATAATTTGCCAATAATCTCCCCGCCTTATTAGAATTTCCATAATACACTGCTTGTTTGGAAAACAAATCTCTTCTTATCATTTTTGAAGTTAATTCATTATATTTACCTTTTGCTTTCAAAAGAGCTTGCAATATCTCATTTTCCCATTTGTTTACCAATTTAGCATCTAATATTTTGATTTCTTTTTCTAATTCTATATATTGCATTTTAATCTGTTTCCTAATAAAAGCTGAATATGATATAATATTACCTCTCATAGTTGCTTTAAATGCATCCCATACATTCTCAATAGATGTATCCTCCACTAAATTCATTTGAAAGAAATCATTAATTTGTGTTTTAAAATTTTCCAAAAATTTATCATCCACAAGCAGTGCATTATCAAATCTCCAAAGAGGTCTACCCTTTTCCAATTGATCCAATTGTAATTCTATCCATACTCCCGCATGATCCGAAATAATAATAGGATCTATGGAAGCTTTAATCACCTGTTGCACCTCATTTGTTGAAACAAAAATATAATCTATTCTTGAAAATGATTTATGAACCTGTGAACAAAATGAAAACTCCTGATCATTAAAATGAAGAATACGCCATTTATCCTTCAAATCGCATGATTGAACCAAATTATCTAAACCTAAATATTTTATACTTTTACCTGGTTTTTTATCCAATAATGGATCCATTACAGCATTAAAATCTCCAGCCACCACTAAATTAGAAGCAGCCAGTGGTAACAACATATTCTGTAACTTTTTAAAAAATTCTGATTGATTCGAATTAGGGGCATATATATTAAACAACGTCAGGGCATTATTTCCCATACTTATATCAACATGTATCCATCTTCCATGTGGGTCTGAATTTATTACCTTAATCTTGGCCATACATTTTTTATTTATAAGAATTGCTACCCCCTGCTTTTTTACCCTCTGCTGGAGCAAAAAAACATTCTTTTACCCACCCACCCGTTAGTTTCTGTGATTCCTTTGTATTAAGATGGGTCTCCTGCAGACAGTAAATATCCGCGTTTTGCTTTTTTAAAAATGCTAATACCTTTTTTCTTTTGATTACATGATTCAGGCCATTGACATTAATAGAGTATATCTTAAAAGACATTATATATTTTAAAACTTATCATTATAATCTTTTTCCTTTCTTCTTTCATATTTAAAATCCAAAAAATGTTCTCTATGACACACATATTTACCCTTGAAGTATCCAGTCCCTTATTAACTTTCTCCTTAATCATTCTAGTAAATACCATCTTTTTCCCTCCCTTTCCCACCCAATATAATGACTGCTTAAGGACACACATTGGAACTGCAACCCGAACATTCCCCTCCCCTCTAGGCAACCAATATTTAATTAATATCCCCTTCTATCTATCTATATTAACCTTTGATATCTTTAGTCATATTTTACTCCTAACATTTCATTAATGTATCTTTATCCATTCATCAATTTTTAATTTATATTTCCCCCGTATTATAGTTTATATCATAAAATTTTATCTTAAACATATATTTAATATGGTATTGATATTTTTCATATATCTTATACTTTCTATTCCATCAATTCTTATCATCCTTTAAAAATCTAAAAAGAAATATCCATATCTTCATATATTATTTTAATATTCTTTTTCTTTTTTTTTTGCATTCTTCTTTTATCCAATTTTTATTGTTATCTGATGCATTCTTTTTTTTTTTTTTTGTTCTTCTTTTGTTTTTTATTCAAGTTTTTATTTCTTTCTGATCATTCTTTACTCCATCCATCCATATTTTACTTTTTTAAGTTTAGTCTCTTGAGTTTTCATTCTGTCTTTTTTGTCTATTTCTTCTTTATATTTTTATTTTCTTTTCTTTAGTTCATATTTTTCTTTCTTCAGTATTTCAATGTCTCTCATTTTTATATTTTTCACAATGTCATCATAACCAATCTTGATATTTTATGTTAAAATGACATAGGTTCTGATTTTGAAAGAAAGGTTTTTAGTTTTTCTGGATCTTCAAAATACAAAGATTTATCTCCAGATGATACTCTCATTTTTGCTGGATAATACAATCCGTATTTATATCCTTTTTCTTTTAATTGAGGTCTCAAGTCTAATAGTCTCTTTCTTTTATTTGCTGTGTTTTTAGCAAAATCCGGCAAAAACCATATTTTGGATCCTTTGTAATTTAGATTTTTGTCTTTCTTGGCAGCATTTAATATTTCTATTGCTTCCAGCACAGTGAAGGGGAAGGGAGATCGAGTCGTCCCCCTTCACTGCACCGGAGGAGCAACGCGTTCGGCGGTTTGCCCCGCCCCCAGCAGCCACTTAGGCACCTGGCCTGCTTTTCCAGCCCTCTTAAGGGCTTTGCAGACCGGGCCTTTTTCCCTGTTCCAGCACAGTGAAGGGGAAGGGAGATCGAGTCGTCCCCCTTCACTGCACCGGAGGAGCAACGCGTTCGGCGGTTTGCCCCGCCCCCAGCAGCCACTTAGGCACCTGGCCTGCTTTTCCAGCCCTCTTAAGGGCTTTGCAGACCGGGCCTTTTTCCCTGTTCCAGCACAGTGAAGGGGAAGGGAGATCGAGTCGTCCCCCTTCACTGCACCGGAGGAGCAACGCGTTCGGCGGTTTGCCCCGCCCCCAGCAGCCACTTAGGCACCTGGCCTGCTTTTCCAGCCCTCTTAAGGGCTTTGCAGACCGGGCCTTTTTTCCCTGTTCCAGCACAGTGAAGGGGAAGGGAGATCGAGTCATCCCCCTTCACTGCACCGGAGGAGCAACGCGTTCGGCGGTTTGCCCCGCCCCCAGCAGCCACTTAGGCACCTGGCCTGCTTTTCCAGCCCTCTTAAGGGCTTTGCAGACCGGGCCTTTTTCCCTGTTCCAGCACAGTGAAGGGGAAGGGAGATCGAGTCGTCCCCCTTCACTGCACCGGAGGAGCAACGCGTTCGGCGGTTTGCCCCGCCCCCAGCAGCCACTTAGGCTCCTGGCCTGCTTTTCCAGCCCTCTTAAGGGCTTTGCAGACCGGGCCTTTTTCCCTGTTCCAGCACAGTGAAGGGGAAGGGAGATCGAGTCGTCCCCCTTCACTGCACCGGAGGAGCAACGCGTTCGGCGGTTTGCCCCGCCCCCAGCAGCCACTTAGGCACCTGGCCTGCTTTTCCAGCCCTCTTAAGGGCTTTGCAGACCGGGCCTTTTTCCCTGTTCCAGCACAGTGAAGGGGAAGGGAGATCGAGTCGTCCCCCTTCACTGCACCGGAGGAGCAACGCGTTCGGCGGTTTGCCCCGCCCCCAGCAGCCACTTAGGCACCTGGCCTGCTTTTCCAGCCCTCTTAAGGGCTTTGCAGACCGGGCCTTTTTCCCTGTTCCAGCACAGTGAAGGGGAAGGGAGATCGAGTCGTCCCCCTTCACTGCACCGGAGGAGCAACGCGTTCGGCGGTTTGCCCCGCCCCCAGCAGCCACTTAGGCACCTGGCCTGCTTTTCCAGCCCTCTTAAGGGCTTTGCAGACCGGGCCTTTTTCCCTGTTCCAGCACAGTGAAGGGGAAGGGAGATCGAGTCGTCCCCCTTCACTGCACCGGAGGAGCAACGCGTTCGGCGGTTTGCCCCGTCCCCAACAGCCACTTCGGCATCTGGCCTGCCTTTCCAGCCCTCTCAAGGGCTCAGCCGCCAAAGACCGACACCTAACTCAGTGTCACTAACTCCCGAGGGCCACGTACTATATTCCTTGACTCCCACTTGCGGCCTCCCTGATCTGATCATCTCATCTCAAGTTCACAGATTTATTCTCTGTATCTATCCACGACTCCTATTTCAAACCTGTTACATATTTTTACCTTTAATTCCATCTTATGACCTGTTCATAGTCTCTTATACCTACACATCGCTCTCACTTAGTACAGATCTGTTCATAGTCCATCTCATCTTAAATGCTTCCAACCTCATTTTGAACTTTGATTCACAGAACTACGCTCTTCTTTCTTCCACTTCCCAGGCCTTCTGCTTCTACCTAGCTACCCCTCTCTAAGCTTCTCCCCTAGCCCTCCTCTTCCCCCAACACCCCTCAATCTCCCCCTTGCGAACCCAGTTTTGGTCTCCCCTTCACACTAGCCTCTCAGAATCTTTCTCCCCCCTCCTGACCAGGCCAACATTTCCAACATGACCAGCATCACTCATAATCTTCCCGCCTTTCTCCTCCTCTATTTGCTTAGCACAAGAGGCTGGATTACAAATGTCCTAGCATTCGAACCTATTTCAACCTACACCACTTGGACTAGAATCCACGGTCCTGACAAATTCCTCCGCCCTCATCGACTTATACACGATTGCACAGAAGCAGGTCCTTTCCCAATTCCTGTGATCAATACCACCCACCACCCTCCTAGACCAACTCCTAAAAGAAAACGATCTCTAAAATATCTGCAACGTACGATACCCTCCTGCCCCCCACAACAATCCATTCTTCCTTGTGCCTACTTGAACATCCGCTCAGCTAGAAATAAGGCCCAGCTCATCAAAGACTGGCTGGAAGAAACTCGCTTAGACATTGTCCTCCTAACCGAAACATGGCTCATTTCCGACCAGGACCCCATCATAGGGGACATTCTCCCTCCACACTACAAAATTATCACTCTCTCAAGAAATTCAAAAAGAGGAGGTGGCCTCGCTATCATTCTCCATAATCACCTTCACTTCCATGTCCTAGACTCTAAATCAACCAAGGACCTAGAAATCCTCACCTGCAAAATTTCCAAAACAGACTGTATAGATAACCTAATCGTCACGCTATTCTATATACCCCCTAATAAATGGAATCAAGCAAAAGATGATTTCTACGAGCACCTTCTTGCGAACTCGTCAGCAGGTACCTACAATCTCTTAGCAGGAGACATCAACCTACATCTAGAACAGAAAGAGAACCCAAATGTCGCAGACCTTTTCTCCTTCCTCACGACACTAGGCTTCTCCAATCCCCCCCAAACCACAACCCATAACAAAGGCCACCACCTCGACCTCATCACCTTTCTCTCCAATACCAACACCACTCCCAATATAAGTCTCTCAGACCAAACCTGGTCAAATACCCCCTGGTCTGACCACCTCCTGTGCAATTTTGAACTAGCCTGGCACAAAAAACAACCTGACAAAAAGCCTAACCCCATCCATACAAAGCAATTCATCTGGACAAGAGAACATCTTAATCCAGCAGACTTCTGGTCACACTACACTCTCATCTCCGACTCCGACGTAGACCCCAACTTCCACCTAAATTGGGAAAAATTTAGCGACCAGGTTCTTAACACCACTGTCCCTCTTAAACTTCGCTCGAAAACTCTTCGCCCCTCAAACAGCTGGTTTGACGCGGACCTCCTGACCATAAAACGAGAAGTCCGGAAACATGAAAGAATCTGGCGTAAATCAGGGACTGATTTAGACAGACTTACCTGGCGACTGAAAGTCAAAGAATACAAAAAACAGATCATCGATAAGCGCAGTAAACACTACTCCCAACTAATAAACTCCCCTTCTCTAAACAGCAAAGCACTTTTTAGACTAGTTAACTCTCTATTCGACATAGACTCTCACAAACGCCCCACCTCAGACCTCCCTCCCTCCGCAATCACTCTAGCCGACCACTTCGCGAACAAAATCCACACTCTAAAACTGTCTCTTTCAGCTCACAGCCCCGATCCCCCACTCAACCTACGCGCAGCAGACACAGAAGGTTCAATAGCCGACATGTCCTGGACCTCCTTTGTAAATCCTGACTGGAATCTATTCCTCGAACTTTATTCTAAATACGCCAATTCCAACTGCCTATTAGACACTTGTCCTCCCACCATCATGAAATGCGCCCCCCCATCATTCAAAGCAGAACTCTTCAATTGGGTATCTCTATGCCTGTCCACTGGACACTTCCCGTCCGAACTTGGCCACATCCTCATTTCCCCTATCCCTAAACAACCCAAGGAGCCAATCTCTTCCATCACCAACTACAGACCCATCGCCAACATACCACTCTTCCAAAAACTCATGGAAGGTCTTGTCAACAACAACCTTACGAATTACCTCGACAAGTACAATATTCTTCATGACTCCCAGTCCGGTTTCCGCCCAAATCATAGCACCGAAACCGTCCTAGCTGCCCTGACAAATTACCTCCTCCACCTGTTCTCACTGGGTAAAAGCGCCCTGATACTTCAATTCGATTTGAGTAGTGCCTTCGACCTGGTCGACCACGACATTATGCTCAACTGCCTTGACTCCATCGGCATCTCCGGTCAGGTAATAGATTGGTTCACAGGCTTCCTAACCAACCGTACCTACCAGGTCCACAGTAATGGAGCCTTCTCCCACCACTGGCGTAACCCTTGTGGAGTCCCACAAGGCTCTCCCCTATCCCCCTCCCTATTCAATATTTACTTGACCCCTCTGGCACGAAGCCTAGCAAACTCTAACCTAAAATCGTTCATATATGCAGATGACATCACCATCATTGTTCCCATTACCTCACTCACTCTAGAAACGGAAAAACTCATCGCATCTATCCTCACCAAGTTAGAACTGTGGACCTCAAAACTCAAATTAAAATTGAACTCTGAAAAAACCAAAATCTTCCTAGCGAGTCCCAACCACAAATTAACAAACACTTCCCTCAGATTGAATGGGCTAGATTACCCTATCTTACCCACCATAAAAATCCTTGGAGTCATCCTGGACCGCACCCTAACCTTCGATGACCATACCAGTGCCCAGGTGAAAAAATGTTTCTGTACCCTCTGGAAACTGCGCACCATCAAACGTTACTTCGACCACCAAGCCTTCCGTCTACTCGTCCAATCTCTGGTATTAAGCATATTAGACTACTGCAACATTATTTACCTGGGATCCTATAAAAATACCATCAAACGTCTTAGAACAGTCCAAAATGCGGCCGTCCGCCTCATCTATGATCTCAAAAAATACGACCATGTTAGCCCCTACTACACCAAACTCCATTGGCTCCCAGTAGAGGCAAGGATCATCTTTAAGTTCGCCTGCCTCTGTTTCAAAACTCTAACAGGATCTTCCCCAATCTACTTGTCTGAGCACCTTGAAATAGCAGGCCCCTCTCGCACACGAAACGCCCACCTATTCACCTTTCCCTCCCTAAAAGGCTGCCTCTACAAGAGATTCACTGATAGAACCCTAGCATTCCAAGCGGGCAAATGGAACAATTGCCTTACCGCCCTCATCTCCAACTCTCCACCCTACCACCTGTTCAGGAAGTCACTAAAAACCTACCTCTTCGACAAATTCCGCTAACGCTGCCTTCCCCCCTTCCCTGCACCCTCCTGACCTCGACATGCCTCCATTCCCTCTGACTACGCCCCCCTCCCAAGCCACTATGGCCTCTCTTTCTCAAGCTCTGTTTTATCTAATCGCCCTGCCTTTCCATAGCCTCATATTTAACATCACTGTAAATGTACCACCGCTTTAACATGGAACATCGCTGTATACGTACAGTCTCTTCTTTAGTATATGCCTTTTTATTACTGCTATTTATGTAACATCTTTGTAAATGTAATAACACTGTAATATGTATCATCGCTGTAAATGTACAGTCTCTTCTATTGTTAACCGCATTGAACTTCCATGGTGTTGCGGGATACAAGAATAAAGTTATTATTATTATTATTATTAAGCATTTTGAATATTAGTGGTCTTGGTCTGCCTTGATTTTCTATATTTTTTACTGGGATCCTATGCGCCCTTTCTATTTCTAATGGTTGTTTTAAATCCAGTTGTAGTATTTTTGGAATTAAGTTTTCTAGAAATTGTATGGCATTTTTCCCTTCCAAATTTTCCTGTATTCCAAAAAGTTTAATGTTTTTTCTTCTTCCTCGGTTTTCATAGTCTTCTAGTTGATCTTTCAATTTATTCAGTTCCAAACTGTCATTTTTGCATCTGTTTGCTTCGCATTCTAAGACCTCCATTTTTGTTTCTAAGACAGTTGTTCTTTTATTATTTATTTCCATTTGTCTGTGGATATTTAGTATTTCTTCTTTCATTTCAGCCATATTACTCACAGTTTCTTTAAGCATTTGTTTAATTTGTCTCAGTTCTTCCATAACTTCTGCTTTACTCAATATATCATGTTCTTCAGCAGGAAGTGGGATCTTACTTGGTGTAATTTGATCCTGCTTCTGTCTTTTTGCTGACATACCAACTTCATTTTTATTTTGTCTGGTGCTTGCCATATTTCTGAACCAAATTTTATATTTTTACAGATTTTACCTTCTCCACAATCTTTATGCTCAGTGAGATTTCTGTCCACCACAGTGTACAATATCCCGCCTTCGATGCTATGCCGTTGAGGAAATAGCAAACTTTTTTTTTTTTTTTTTTTGGATCCCTTCCCTTAGGGTTCCTATATAATTTTGTTGGAGGATAGCTTCAGTTGGCACAATTTTCACCAGTTTTTTTTTTTTTGGTGTCACACAGCACAAAAAGAAAATCGGCTCTTTTCCTTCAGGATTTTGCTTCAAAACCGGCAGGAGAGGGTTGCGTCAAACTGCCAGAGTTTCAGACTGACAGGCACTAGCCTTTCACCGAAATTAGTTTAAATTGAGGAAACTTTTATCTTTTCCTTTTTGTCGTTGGCTATTTTAATGCTGGTTCACCGTGGTCTTTAAGCTTTTTTTTTTTTTCTATCATTCAGCTCGTCATAAATATCAGACCTCAATACTGCATCGCTTCAGCACAGAGAAAAAACGGCACTCTTAATTTTTTTCTAGCTCTTCTTTTCTCAGTACCTTACTTAGGTTTGGCAAGGTATAATATCAGGCTGGTGTCATTCACGCTGTGAGTTTTTTTTTTATCTATGCCTCGTCGCTCCAGCAACTGTCAGCATCCTGTCATGAAAAAACCGGCAAAAGAGAAACAGACCTTTTCTCTTGACTTTCTTCCCTCAGGCTTTACCCGAATCTCAGCAGTACTTTTCTTCCATTTTTCAGTGATCTCTAAGTTCCTTTAAACTTATATCTTTCACGAATCAGCGACTCAAGCCTCAACACCGCTTCGTTCCAGCACTGAGGAAAAACGGCGCTCTGACTTCTCAGCTCCTATTCTCTCAGGCTTCACTTCAACTTCGGCGTAAGAGGGTAATATCGATCTTTCATAAGTTTAGCGTCGTTAATAATTATTTTTTTGATGAAATCATCAAGAAGGAATAATATTTTTATCTTCCGTTGCCTAGATGAAGAGGAGCTTCGCGATCACACGTCCATTCGTGTTCGCGTTAAGCCACGCCCCTTGTTTTCATTTTTTTTTAAATTATTTATCTTTATTCGTGAACAAAGGAATGGTGCCTCACTTTAATTTCAGGTACTGAATGTTTGAAAATAAGATAAAAAAAGAAAGTTTCTGTATTTACATATGAATGCCCTGAATAACTTAGTATTGCACCATATTTATATTATTTCAATTATCATCAAATAATGTTATAAAAAAAAAAAAAAAAAAGAAAATACAATAACAGTAAAACTCTTAACACATTCTTACAATGAGTCAAAATAAAAACATATACAAAGTAAATAATTTATTTTTCAGCAGCTGTGAAAAATGTATTAAAAAAATCTCCAAACAACACTATATGGAATGACTTAAATCTAGAAACAGTACCTGAGGATGGTTCTCATCCGTCTTAGTTGCTAAAATGCAGAAGTCTCCACATGTAGTAATGGAAATCAAGCTCTTGACATATTTAACATACTTCTCATTATTTTTTGTGTCCCAAAAGACAACACAGTACTCTGGACGATCAGGTCTGGTGTAAGCATAAACCACTGTATTCGAGCAATAGCCCCACTGCCAAAGCAGAAAATAAGGTTAGCATTATGAATGATAGGTTGCACTATGAATGAATTAGGTTACACTATGAATGATAACATAAATATTCTTCAGGTGTAGTATAATATTTTATAGTCTTTTCAGAAAATCAGAAACTTAGTTCTCATGATCTACTGGTTCTAAATACACAGGCAGCATTAATACAATATAATACAATTTTTATTTAATATACTGCAAATACCTCAGTGAAGTTCGCTGCAGTTAACATAACAAGAATTGGAGACAATATCCAGAATTACAATTTAAAAGCAGCACAAATTAAAACAGATGAAACAAAAGATTAGGTTATTACCTTTGCTAATCTTTCTTGTAAATCCATACTTTATTCCAGGACCAGTGGGTTTTATGCATCGCTGACCGCCAGGCACTGTAGAAAGCTTCAGATGATTGAAGTCATAACTCCTCCCTCTGCTAGCATATTTTGTAGCATGCCCATTAGATTCCAGTCACTTTTCAAGCAGCTAGGAACATCTACAGAAAAGAATAAACAAGAGAGAAAGAAAAACGGGGAACTCCCCACCAAACAAATCAATTCTACTCATATTAACATATGCAAAACAGCAACAATGAAAACTGTAAAACAGGTTATCAAACATTAGAACCTGAATGACATAAATAGTGCTATAGGGAGACACAGCCTGCACTTTTAGAAGATGGTGCTAAACCAAGGACCCCCCCTCTCCAAATTTAGTGCTAGTTCCAGGTAGATGGCACTCTTATAAAGGCTGGTCCAAAACATAAATCCAGCTTACCAGTACTTCAAGGCAGGTGATCAGCAAATCAGACATACACAGGCGGGTTCCTGGAATAAAGTGTAGATTGTGGTATGCAGACTATGCCTGCTAGGAGTGTCCCTAGAGGAGTGCACAAGTCCATTTCAGGCTCCACTCAAATTTCCCCTTTTAAAGCACAATTTCAGTCAATTCATGACTTACCTTCTTTGTCCTGTAGAGGGAGCAGGAGTGCAGGATTCCCATTCCCCACTGAAGCCTAGGGTGATTGACCAGAAATCATCTCCACCTGAGGGTTTGGGGCGGGGCTGCAGACTGCTATCCTTGAGAGTCAAGCTACTTGAGAATTAGAAGCAGCAGGAACTCAGGCAGGACAGGCCACAGCACTCAGGGCTGAGAGCTCTGAATGTCAGCCCAATTCCAGAGTCCATGGAGTTTATAGAGGCTGGTGAAGACATGCCCCTTGGTTTGCTGGAAGAACCACATGACATGGAGCTGGAAGTAAACCCTGAGACAAATACTGATTTGCCTAGTGAAGCCCAACCTATGGAGGTATGCTGTATGAAAGCCAAGTGACTGACTCTTGTAGTGAGTACTGGAAGTTTGTTTTTCTAATTGCTTGCAAGTGCTGGATATTTCTAAGCCAGTTGAAGAGTAAGGAAGTTTTCTTTTGAACTGTGCAAAAACTGTATTTTTGATACTGGGCTTTTTTCCTTTTTGGAAGTTTGTTGTTTTCCCTGGTGGGGGAAAGTGAACTGTTTTCAGTCCCAGGCAGTGGGGTTTTCCCCGTGTTCATGTGGTGGGATAGAGGGCCAATTTTGGCAGAATAATACCACACGGAGCACACTGTCTGCCCAGCACGCCGTTGCTGAAGAAGCCGGTGCAGTTGCACTGACTTGTGCTGAATTGGTGCAATCCTGAAGTTTGTTTGTTTTGAGTTTTGGAGTTTTTCTTTCTTCTGTTATACATGTTTTTGAACTGTGAACTAAGGTGAACTCTACTCTGTTGGGGGAAGATTCCTGTTGAATGTTTTGGGACTATTTTTATTGTGATACACCCACAGAGACTAGTGACATTCAGTTTGCCCTATGAACATTGAGTTTATAAGCTGAATCATCCTGACAAGCTTTCCGTTTATTTTTACTTTGAGGAATAAAGTGCAAGTTTATTTTGGAGAAGAACTTACCTGGTGCGGTGTTGTCCTTAATCTAAATGCTTTATTATTTTTCCTTGTGCTGCCCGCAGCGGCTCACAAGAGGTTTTTCTTGTACCGGTGGCCCAAGACCCATTGCCTTGAGGCTGCCGGTTACAAGATTTACAAGAAAGAAGATTAGCAGAGGTAAGAACCTAATCTTTCGTTCTTGTACAATCCCACTTTATTCCAGAACCAGTGGGACGTAACAGAGCAGTCCTGAAAATTCAGGGTGTGACTGATGAGCTCGCTGCCAACACCAAAGAACTAAAAGCTGCATCCTGCTTGGCCACTACATCAACCCTATAAAACCAGGTGAAGGTGTGCAAAGAGGACCACGTAACAGCCCTGCAAATCTCATCCAGAGGCACCGCCAATGACTCGGTCCAGAAGGAGGAAACCGCCCTGGTAGAAGAAGCCCATACCCCAAGGTGGGTTTGCTTTACCGCTGCTACATAAGCTGCACAAATGGCTGCTCGAATCCATCTCAAAATGGTAGCCTTAGAGGCAGGCTTGCCCTTGCGGGTAGGATCTACCAGGACAAAGAGGTGGACTGTGACCCGAAACTTGTTGGTTACCTCCATATACCACAGTGAAAGCTTGCACTCATCCAGAGAACGCAGCACTCAGTCCTGGGTGTGAACCGGAAGGAACAAACATCATGAGGCAAACTGCTCAATTCACATGGAAGACAGAATCCACTTTCAGAGGGAGGAAGGAACCGTACATAAGAGCTCTCGGTATCCGCAAGAAGGATAAGAACATAATATATAAGCAGTGCCTCTGCTGGGTCAGACCAGAGGTCCATCATGCCCACCAGTAAGCTCATGCGGTGGCCCATCAGGTCCAGGACCTGTATAATAATCCTCTATCTATACCCCTCTATCCCCTTTTCCTTCAGGAAATCATCTACTCCCTTCTTGAACTCCAATACCGTTCTCTGACCTATCACACCCTCTGGAAGCGCATTCCAGGTGTCCACCACCCTTTGGGTGAAGAACTTCCTAGCATTGGATCCCGACAAGAGCTTGAAGCTTCAAACTGTCCGAGCTGATCTGACAGACACAAGGAATACCGTCTCAAGAGAGAGATCCATCATGGACGCCTGCAAAGGAAGGCTTAAGAAGAGTCTACCCTGAGGCAAAAGAAACCACATCCATGCAAATTTAGCTCCCCTCAGGGGCCACAGCGCACACGGAACATGGTTGCGCATCCAACAGCCATCTGCTGCAAATGAGGCATGAATTTGATTCATCCCAACTTAGGAAGGCCATCTGTGAAGTTTGGAGCAAAAACGAAGCTCCTAACTATAAAAAATATATAGATTTATTCAAATCAGGAAAATCCAAGATGGCCGCCGCACGCCGATTTTGCAATAAAATCACCTGGGAAAAGAACATAAATCCCCAGAAAATGACAATTTTGGTATTTTAGAGATGGGGTGGGTAGGGCATGCAGGGAAACCACAAAAAAAAAAACCTTTTTAAGACCCCCCCCAAAATCACCAAACAGGCTGTTATTCACTGTTCCATTGTGCTGAATGGGAGAGAATGCAGGCAATGCTAGAACAGCATTTAGGGAGATACAAAGCCTCAGGAAGCTGTAAAGCTGGATTTCAAGTCTTCTGACCGCCCCACCGGCCTGACCACAACAGCCGGTGATCTCCACCACACTCAGATACGTTGCACAATCACCTAGCAGAGGCATGCAGTCTGGCTCCTATTCCGGTTGCACCTCCATGGAACAGCTCAGCCTGCGTTACACCCATTAGTGGACGAACCTGCAGTGAGCTAGCTTCCGATCCCAGAGCTCTGATCTGTCCTGCAGGCTGTCCAGGGGGCTTACTGCATAGCAGGGACCCCCCAGAAGCAGATGTTCTCCAACCATCTGCGATCTTCCGCCGCAGGGAACCTCCACAGCACAAGGGCAAAACCGCGAGGGAAATAACGAAAAATTACTGAAACTATCAAAAGAAAATACGAGCAGAAGAGATAAGCTCCTACAGGCTTGGCATGTAGAAAGCAAGACTGGAATCTAATGGGCATGCTCCAAAATATGCTAGCAGAGGGAGGTGTTATACTTCAATCATCTAAAGCTTTCTACAGTGCCTGGCAGTCAGAGATGCATAAAACCCACTGGTCCCAGAATAAAGTGGGATTGTACAAAAATTACCCCTTTAACACATATTCATTAAACAAATAAGTTTTCAAAGACATCTTAAAAATCTTATAATTACTCATTAACATTGTATGGTCAGGTAAATTTTTCCAAAGTTTGGCAGCCTGGTAAGCAAAAGTGGAAGTAAATAGTCTTGTATACTTTATTCCTCTCATCTCTGGGAATCGAAAAGGAGAATTCTGTTTTAAGCCATGCAATCTTGCTTCTGAGTAACATGGCAAAGGAAACATATAAGAAGGTGCTTTCCAATGATAAATTTTAAGCAGCATAAAGAAATTAAACTGAATTCTGACTTCTATAAGAAGCCAGTGAAACTTCAGCAGATATACTGTAATTTTATCTCCTTTTTTTAAATCTATAAATCAATTGAACTGCAGTATTTTGTAAAGTTTGCAATTTCAGTAATATGGATTTAGGACATTCTAAATAAATAATATTACAATAATCTATCAGCGACAAAGATTGAACTAGTAAACAAAAAAGCAGTTAGGTGTTATCCAAGGACAGCAGGCAGATATTCTCACATGTGGGTGACGTCATCCACGGAGCCCCCGGCATGGACGGTCTCAAGTGCATCGCCACTTTATGAACTTTAGAAAGTTTGCGACTGCCCCACCGCATATGCGCGAGTGCCTTCTCGCCCGATGTAGGTGCGCGGCTCCTCAATTCAGATAGCCAGCTAAGAAGCCAACCAGGGGAGGTGGGTGGGTTGTGAGAATATCTGCCCGATGTCCCTGGATAACACCTGCATATTCTCACATGTGGGTGACTTCCAAGCTAACCAGAATGGGATGGTGGGAGTGTTGGCCTTTTAGGAAAATAAATTTTGTTATACTGCTTGGCGAAGTGCCAATCCCGTCTGGAAAAAGATTCCAGACAGTAATGTGAGGTGAATGTATGAACCGAGGACCAAATAACAGCTTTGCAGATTTCTTCTATCCGAGTGGAACGCAGGAAAGCTACTGAAGCTTTATGGGCTGTGACTCAACTCTCCAGTTGCAGCCCAGCCTGAGCGTAACAGAATAAGATGTATGCAGCCAGCCAATTGCATGCAGCCAGAGGTCTGATGTGATTAACTCCCAACGATGAGAATAAATTTGTAGATGACCTCTGATGGGTTGAGGGAGAGGCTGAGACAACTGGATTGAAACTATGCTCTCAAGTAGACGGTCAAAAAGACAGTAGATTTTGCAGGGACAGATTGCTAAGGTTTCTGAGACCTCTGCTGTTTTTGTTTCTTCTGCTGAGGTCTTGCAGAAGCTGGTTTAGCAGTATAACATCGATGGTAAGATGTAGATGGATTAAAAGGATGTGACACTGAAGACTTGTGCTTAGGCTTGATTAAGAAGTCCCAAGATTTCTCATGAGTGATAAGCTTTTGAGTAGCATTCTCAATTGTATCTTCGAAAAGCTCATCCCCAAAACATGGAAAGTAGGCCAAGCGATCTTGAAAATTCATATCCATGTCTGCCACTCTGAGCCAGGCCCGCCTTCTCATGGCCACTTAGAAGAAGCTCGAGAGGACAGCTCAAAGGAATCATAGGCAGATTGTACCAAATGTTGTCTTAGCTGCAGAAGGGTGGAAACAAGTTGTTGTAAACCATTAACCAGGTGAGAAGGAAGATATTTTTGGTACAAAGGTAATTGATTCAACAATTGCTTCAAATAGCATGTGAAATGAAAAGTATAGTTGTTTACTCCACTGTTCAGCATTGCATTCTGATAGAGGTGCTTGCCAAATCTATCCATAGTGCGACCAGCTCTCCCAGGTGGAACACAGGTTACACCTTAGCAGAGGTAGATTTCTTGAGTGTAGACTCTACCACTAAGGATTGGTGAGAAAGCTGAGCTTTATCATACCCTGTACTGTGTACTGTGCTTGGGTCCCAACTGCCGAAATCTCTGTTAAGACTTACTCTAGCCCAGGGGTGCCCACACTTTTTGGGCTTGCGAGCTACTTTTAAAATGACCAAGTCAAAATGATCTACCAACAATAAAAATGCTAAACATATATATATTTATTTATTTCTATATATATATACACCGAGTGTACTTTGTATTTATGTTCAAATATTTTTTTATTATACAGCCCCCCTCCCCCGAAGGCCTGACCCCCCCTGAAGGTCTGCACATTCCCCCTCAAAGGTTGACTCCCCCCCTGAAGGCCTGCACTACCCCTTGAAGGACTGTACTCCCCCCCCCCCCGAAGGCCTACCCTCCCCACATCCATTTACCTAATTCCAGCAGGGAGCAGTCTGCAGAGAGGATCACTGGTACTTTAGCGATCCTTGCAGGTTGCCATAGGCCTCAGGAGCTGTCTTCCCTCTGCCCCAAGCCTGTCTCTGACTTAGAGGAGGGGCAGGACCACGGCAGAGGGAAGACAGCTCCTGAGGCCTATGGCAACCTGTAAGAATTGCTAAAGTACCACTTGCCACCGGCCGTCTCCCATTCGTCCCCTTTGGAGATCCCCACAGGAATAAGGAAGTTAAATTAATAGAATACTTAGGCACAGAAAAACAAAGAAATACTTCCAAGAACTGCCTCATAAGAACTGCCTGTCACAATGCTCATTAGTGAATAAAAGACAAGTACAATGGATTTAGAAGGGGGACGATCTGCCCGGGTGCACGGCTTGGAGGGGTGCACAGCCGGCCAGGTCCGGAGGAGTGTGTGGTGGAGTGTGTGGTGCAGTGGTTGGATCTACAGCCTCAGCACCCTGGGGTTGTGGGTTCAAACCCCGCACTGCTCCTTGTGACCCTGGGCAAGTCACTTAATCCTCCATATCCCCAGGTACGTTAGATAGATTGTGAGCCCACCGGGACAGAGAGGGAAAATGCTTGAGTACCTGATTGTAAAAACCGCTTAGATAACCTTGATAGGCGGTATATAAAATCCTAATAAACTTGAATAATATTCTGCCTTTCTTTTCCCCCGGTCCGCGCTCGGGGCTTGCGCCTGCCTGGTCCCGCGCCGACGCTCAAATGGTGCCGTCAACTCCCGCGAGTCTCGCGATAACCAACAGCAGACCGGTGGAAAGGAAGGGCAGGAGGACCCGGACGGCTGTGCATCCCTCCAAGCCGTGCACCCGGGGCGGGGGCGGACCGCCCCACTTCGGTACGCCACTGATTGGGAGGCCGATTTTGGGGGTTTTAAAATTGTATATCGGGCAGCATTAGGCCTCGCTCTTACCTCAATTATTACAGGCGCTGAGCTCTGTCCCCCACCGACCTTCACCCCGCCCTTCCAGCACTCTGATTGGCCAGCGTTCTTTAAGAGGCGGGCCAGTCAGGAGGGGAAAAAAAGAGAAGGGAAGAAGGGAACCTTCTGTGCGATCGACTGGGGTCGCCTGAGCGAACGACTTGTCGATCGCGATCGACGCGTTGGGCACCCCTGCTCTAGCCCATCTAAACCCTCCCAGCCATTGAAGCTCTCCCCAGCCCATCCTCCACCAAACGGCCATATACAGACACAGACCATGCAAGTCCGCCCAGTAATGGCCTTGGTTCAATATTTAATCTTATTTTCTGATTCTAGATCCTTTGTGTTCATCCCACGCTTCTTTGAACTCAGTCACAGTTTTACTCTCCACCACCTCTCTCGGGAGCGCATTCCAGGCATCCACCACCCTCTCCGTAAAGTAGAATTTCCTAACATTGCCTTTGAATCTACCACCCCTCAACCTCAAATTATGTCCTCTGGCTTTACCATTTTCCTTTCTCTGAAAAAGATTTTGTTCTACATTAATAGTCACTTTTATATGGAGAGATATGATTGTTATACTATGATATAGTTTAAACCAATATGTAATTTAATCACAGTAGCTCTTTATATTATCTAATTCCTAATTAAATATTGAATATTGTGAATATCTCAGAACCAACACCCGTGACTGGTGAAATCACCAAACTGGGGTTCATTGGGGGTCCATCATTGAAATTCACTGTCCCCTCACCATCCTGTTAATTATTATTAAAAGTTTCAAAATGTGGTTACTTATCTGTGAGTAGGATGGTTAGATCTTGTTATTGTTCCCCAGCGGTGAAGAAATTAACTTGTGTTAATAGCGTGTTTAAAAACCACTGTTGTGACTCCTCCACAAATTGTCCATGTCCCCCCGACTCGAGTTTCGATGGATATCGTCTTCAGGGAAGGACTCTGTTAGAACGAGCATACAGGGTAATCATTACGAAAAAATATACTAAATCTTAAAAAGATTCCAAACGGGAGCCAATTACAATAATTATTACTAGTCTTACTCAACATAAACTCATGTAGTGTGCTCTATCTTAAGTTATGACCTTAATCTCTTACCTTATATCAGCTCCCCGTGATCGCTAGGGGCTAAAATCTGTTGCTGAATGAACATGAACCGTATGTACGGGCCTTATATAGAGCTCTTTTGAAAACGCATCTCATCATAACGGAAGTGATGTCAAAGGGGAGGGGTCTACTACACGAATTCAAATACTTTTAAAGAGACAACCATTCGATCTCGTGATTCAACCCTTTGACATCACTTCCGTTATGATGAGATGCGTTTTCAAAAGAGCTCTATATAAGGCCCGTACATACGGTTCATGTTCATTCAGCAACAGATTTTAGCCCCTAGCGATCACGGGGAGCTGATATAAGGTAAGAGATTAAGGTCATAACTTAAGATAGAGCACACTACATGAGTTTATGTTGAGTAAGACTAGTAATAATTATTGTAATTGGCTCCCGTTTGGAATCTTTTTAAGATTTAGTATATTTTTTCGTAATGATTACCCTGTATGCTCGTTCTAACAGAGTCCTTCCCTGAAGACGATATCCATCGAAACTCGAGTCGGGGGGACATGGACAATTTGTGGAGGAGTCACAACAGTGGTTTTTAAACACGCTATTAACACAAGTTAATTTCTTCACCGCTGGGGAACAATAACAAGATCTAACCATCCTACTCACAGATAAGTAACCACATTTTGAAACTTTTAATAATAATTAACAGGATGGTGAGGGGACAGTGAATTTCAATGATGGTCCCCCAATGAACCCCAGTTTGGTGATTTCACCAGTCACGGGTGTTGGTTCTGAGATATTCACAATATTCAATATTTAATTAGGAATTAGATAATATAAAGAGCTACTGTGATTAAATTACATATTGGTTCTACATTAATACCCTTCAAGTATTTGAACATCTGAATCATATCTCCCCTGTCTCTCCTTTCCTCTAGGGTATACATATTCAGGGTTTCCAGTCTCTCCTCATACGTCTTCTGGCGCAAGCCTCCTATCATTTTCGTCGCCCTCCTCTGGACCGCCTCAAGTCTTCTTACGTCCTTTGCCAGATATACAGTCTCCAAAATTGAACACAATACTCCAAGTGGGGCCTTACCAATGACCTGGTCAGGGGCATCAACACCTTCTTCCTTCTACTGACTATGCCTCTCTTTATACAGCCCAGCATCCTACTGGCAGCAGCCACTGCCTTATCACACTGTTTTTCACCTTTAGATCTTCAGACACTATCCCCGTCCGTGCATATCAGCTTCTCTCCTCCCAGCATATATGGTTCCTTCCTATTATTAATCCCCAAATGCATTACTCTGCATTTCTTTGCATTGAATTTTAGTTGCCAGGCATTAGACCATTCCTCTAACTTTTGCAGATCCTTTTTCATATTTTCCACTCCCTCTTCGGTGTCTATTCTGTTACAAATCTTGGTATCATCTGCAAAAAGGCACACTTTTCCTTCTATCCCTTCAGCAATGTCACTCACAAACATATTGAACAGGATTGGCCCCAGCACCGAACCCTGAGGGACTCCATTAGTCACCTTTCCTTCCTTCGAGCGACTTCCATTAACTACCACCCTCTGGCGTCTGTCCGACAGCTAGTTTCTGACCCAGTTCACCACTTTGGGTCCTAACTTCAGCCCTTCAAGTTTGTTCAACAGCCTCCTATGAGGAACTGTATCAAAGGCTTTGCTGAAATCCAAGTAAATTACATCTAGCATATGTCCTCGATCCAGCTCTCTGGTCACCCAATCAAAAAATTCAATCAGGTTCGTTTGGCACGATTTACCTTTTGTAAAGCCATGTTGCCTCGGATCCTGTAACCCACAGTTCTTCAACCGCCGGTCCGCGGACCGGTGACGGTCCGCAGGAAATTTTTGCCGGTCCGCACAGGGCCGGCAAGACTGACTGACTTCAACTTCCTGCCGGTCTGCGCAGGGCCGGCAAGATCAACATCCGAAGTCTGCGCTGGGACGGAGAGATCTTGGGGAGCCTCCGACAGTGGCTTTCTCCCCTCTCTACAGCTCTCCTTTACTTCCCAGCGCAGCGATTCACGAAGGCAGCCTCGGGGCTTTTACTGAGTCGCGGCTGCCTCTGATGATGCAACTTCCTCTTTCCTCAGAGGCGGCGCGACCCAACAAAGGACCCGAGGCTGCCTTCGTGAATCGCTGCGCTGGGAAGTAAGAAGAGCTGCTGAGAGGGGAGAAAACCACTATCAGAGTCTGGGAAGCTGCTGGGCAAGGGGAAACAGGGACAGCTGCTAATGGAGAGGGAGAAGGAGAGATGCTTCTGGGAGGGGAGGGAAAGGAATCTAGGAAGCTACTGGGCAAGGAAAAAAAAGGGACTGCTGCTACTGGAGAGGGAGAAGGAGAAGGAGAGATGCTTCTGGGAGGGGAGGAGGGAAAGGAATCTAGGAAGCTGCTGGGCAAGGAAAAAAAAGGGACAGCTGCTACTGGAGAAGGAGAAGGAGAGATGCTTCTGGGAGGGGAGGAGGGAAAATAATCTAGGAAGCTGCTGGGCAAGGAAAAAAAGGGACAGCTGCTACTGGAGAGGGAGAAGGAGAAGGAGAGATGCTTCTGGGAGGGGAGGAGGGAAAGGAATCTAGGAAGCTGCTGGGCAAGGAAAAAAAAGGGACAGCTGCTACTGGAGAGGGAGAAGGAGAAGGAGGGATGCTTCTGGGAGGGAAGGAGGGAAAGGAATCTAGGAAGCTGCTGGGCAAGGAAAAAAAGGGACAGCTGCTACTGGAGAGGGAGGAGAAGGAGAGATGCTTCTGGAAAGGGAGGAGGGAAAGGGATCTGGGAAGCTGCTGGGCAAGGAAAAAAAAAGGGACAGCTGCTACTGCAGAGGGAGAAGGAGAAGGAGAGATGCTTCTAGGAGGGGAGGAGGGAAAGGAATCTGGGAAGCTCCTGGGCAAGGGAAAAAAAGGGACAGCTGCTACTGGAGAGGGAGAAGGAGAGATGCTGCTGGGAGGGGAGGAAGGGAAGAGAGTTACTCCTGGACAGGAGGAGGAGGGAAGGGAGAATGAAAAAAGGAAGGAAACAGCTGGCAGAGAGATTAGAGGAGGGGAAGGGGAGACACAGGCATGAGAAAGTAGAGAGATTGATGATAGGAGGGGGTCAGCAGAAAAATAAGCAGAGAGGGACAACGATGATAGATCTGGTGTAGGAGAGATAAAAATGAAGAGCAGTGAAGATGGAATGAATCATGTAAAAAGGAGAGAGGGGACACAAGCTGGATGGAAAGGGGAGAGGGGCATAGAAAGAAGACAGATACCATATGGAAGGGGGAGAGGACAGACAGTGGATGGAGGGGGCAGATGCTGGATTGAAGAGACAGAGAGGGCAGACGCTGGAAGGAAGAGAGTGAAAAGAAGATTGAAAGCAGAAATCAGAGACGACAAAAGGTAGAAAAAAATAATTTTATTTCTATTTTGTGATTAGAATATATCAGATTTGAAATATATATCCTGCTAGAGCTGGTGTTAGACATAACTGGGGACTGCAAAACCCAGGCAGTGCTTCTTTAGCTTCCAGCTGGCTTAGGGCGCTCTCTGACCAGGGGGCAGTTGCCCTAGTTGCACTCCCCTAAAACTATTCCTGTCATGTGTGACTGCAGTATTCTGTTAGCATGATATTTCTGTGTAGCATTCTGTAATAATTTGGCTTGTTCAGTTTTCTTGATAGTAGAGGGGATATATGTGAAGAGGAGGGGAGACAGGGGTTTTGTTGATCCTGCTCTGAATTATTTGTATTTATAAAATGACAATTGTACAAAATATTGTTTCTTTTTATACTTTAATAAAATACATTCAATATAAAATCATAACTGAGGCTTGTGTGGATGGGATCAGATGATTTGTGGGGACCGAGCTCGCAGAGATGGAGCGGAAATGGGTTTTTTAAATTTGTCCTAGTAGTTTGCCGGTCCACAAAATAATTTTTTTTTTCTGCCGGTCCACGGGTGTAAAAAGGTTGAAGAACACTGCTGTAAACCATTAGATTCAAGGAAGTACACTATCCTTACTTTTAGCAACACTTCCATTATTTTTCCAACAACTGTAGTAGGAGCATCTTTGTACATGGAGTCCAGCTTTTTTGGTGCTACTGGTACTGAAAAGGGAGATTCCCAATTTCTAAGGAGTATCCTTTAATATTACATGGACATGAAGCTTAAGCATCTTTTTCGGGATCTGTTTTATGTCCATAGTCTCCATATATTCAGGTGTATATTTGGAGTCAGCTTCCAACTTAAGAGACATGTCTTTACCAAGTTGTCTAATGATGCAAGAGAAAGAATTAAACTCTTAAGTAGATGACTCTTTAGAAGAATGAGGTGAACACTCAGGGGAGTCATCAACTTCGGTTGGAGAAGGAGAAGCACCAAGAGAAAATTGTATATAGAGGTCAGAGTCCAGTACTATTGATCGAGATCTATGCCTCTTATGACCCCAGTACTGATCCTGAGAAGGAGAAGGGGTCCGATGTTTACGCTTCTCCGAGTGCTTAGCAGAGACGTGCTTCTTGTGTGTAGAAGAGCAGCGCTTAGACTTGTGCACAGAGGAGCTGCGACTAGAAAAGGTAGTCTTGGATGCATGCCTGGATGAAGGGCAGTGCCGTAATCCAAAAGATGGCACCGAAGACTGAGTATTGGTACCAGGATCTCTGGGACTGGTATGCTCAGGCTAGACCAGTACCTGCAGAGTGGTACCAGGGTCAAAGGATACTCTGCGCGAAACTACTGCTCAAATTGTTCTTTCAAAGTAGCTACTGGTACCTGTGGCATTGTCGCCGGTACCTTCAGTGCCGCTACTTGCTCCACAGAAGACACTGGTACCTGTTGCTTAATCACTGGTACCATTGGTGCCACAACCCGCTCTAAAGAGGATGATTCCAAAGAGGAGAAACCCCTAGATGTTAGAGCAAGTTGCATCAAAGAACATTGTTTGGCCAGCATGATTGGACTCAATGCCATAGTGGCCGACCCCACCTGGGAGACTGGTTACTTCCTCGCTGGCTTACCCGAAGGAGAGCTTGTGATTCCAGAGTAGAAGGCGTTGCTGATGAAGGTCATGATGACTTGGATGATGGTGCCTTCCGAGGTGGTGCCGCAGAATGCGGGGGTCGTAGAACACGGTGCCTTCACTTCTGGTGCCTTTGAAGACAGTGCCTTTGATGTTGAAGGGAAGAAGGCTTCTGGGCGGCAAGCAGCAGCAGTGGCGGACTGGGGGGAAGGGGTTGAATCGGTGCTGGAGGGAGGTAAGGAGAGAGGCTGGCAAGCAGCAGCGGCAGACCCGAGGGGGGGGGTGTTTGATTTGGACACTGGAGGGAGGCTGGCTGTTGAGCTTCAGGGTGGGAAGTAGGCAGGCTTCGGGGGAGGGGGTGGGACAAAGGCTGGAAGGCAGTGGGGGGACATAGGAAGGAGGCACTAGGGGCACTAAGGACATGGGAAGAAAGCACTGGGGGCACTAAGGACATGGGAAGGAGGCACTGGGGGCACTAAGGGCATGGGAAGGAGGCACTGGGGCACTAAGGACAAGAGAAGGGGCACTAAGAACATGGGAAGGAGCACTGGGGCACTAAGAACATGGGAAGGAGGCACTGGAGGCACTAAGGAAATAGGAAGGAGGCACTGGGGGCACTAAGGACATAGGAGGAAAGGAACAGAAAAAAACAACTGTTGGGCCTGAGTGCAGAAAGAAAGAAATAAGAGAAAGGATGCACAGTCAGAAGGAAACGCAACTAGAGACTCATGAAATCACCAGACAGCAAAGGTGGGAAAAATGATTTTATTTTCAATTTAGTGATCAAAATGTGTCAGTTTTGAGAATTTATATCTGCTGTCTTTATTTTGCACTATATTTGTCTATTTTTCTATAGTTACTGAGGTGACATTGCATATTTTAATGTCATTTGCCTTGACATCTTTGAAAAACCCCTAAATATAATAAATGATAATTAACATTTTCTCTGCGTATAGTGTGCTTTGTGGATTTTTTTTTTTAATTTTATAGTTAACTTATGAATTAATAAGATATTATGTGTACATGAAAAATGAATGGAAGAAATTGGGGGGCGGGATTGGGGTTGGATTTGGAGCGGGGCTAGGGTGGGATTGAGGGCGGAACTGACAATTAATAGATGTCCCATTTTGATGAAAAAAATAAATGTTCACGTTATCCATACCTAATGAGCAGACACAATCACTGAAAACTAGTATTGAGATCAGAAATCCAGGTTTTATGCCAGATCAGAGGCTACCCTAAAACACAGGTCTTAAATAGAAATCCAGGCTTTATACCAGATCAGTGGCTACCCTTAAACACAGGCTTTAAAACAGATCAGTGGCTACCCTAAAACACAGGATTTATAACAGGATTTTCCCTACTTTAGTCACCCTGTGCCACAGGCACCAGGATTTAATTAGAGTTAATAGGAATGTCTTACCCTTTTTCCTATGCGGAGGAAGAGGAAATAAGATATAACAGAGGACAGAGAAGGGTTTTTTGGATTTTTAAAGTAAGAAACAGGGAGAAGGAGAAGAGAAATTAAGCAGATATAATGCTGAAAATAAGTGATAAGGGCAGAATATGAAATTCTGAGTAACTTAGCTTTTAGAAGTTTTCAGGGCAGTCTTATTCACAGCACTTCTTAAAACTGGTTAACGGTCGTAACATGAAATTAGGAAAAATCGCCTCAGCCAAAGCGAACGTGAGAGGCTGAGGAGGGAGGAAAAGTTCCGCTGTGAAGAGAGCAGAAATGCGACAAAAAAATAAAAACTCTCTACTTACCATTATTTTTTTAAACTATACGCAAGAAATAAATGCAGGAAATATACGTTAAAATATCTGCGTGAGTGGGAAGGCAAGCACAAAAAATTAATGAGCGTTCAATGGCGCGAATGACCAGCTTCGTGGAAAACATTGAACTGAGGAGGGCACTCACGCATGCGCGGTTGGTCGCAAACTTTCTAAAGTTCTTAAAGTGGCGATGCACTTGGGACCGTCCATGCCGGGGGCTCTGTGGATGACGTCACCCACATGTGAGAATATGCTGCCTGCTTGTCCTGGGATAATGATGTTGATCAAAATACTTTCTAATCCTTCTCAACTTCCAAAATAACCCAAAAGATTTCTTTATCGTTACATTGACATGACATAGAAGATAATCCTTCCTATCAATTGACAAAATAGTTTCTTGATGACTTATAGTGGGAGTATCTACTATTAACAGTTTATTTTTTCTTTATTTAATTTCAGTTGAAATTCCACCATCCATTGATCTAGTAAATTCATGCAATGACATATCTCTCCTCAACTGTAATGATACTGTAATGTCCTCTGCATATATGAATGTAGAATAATTAAAACTCTCTAATTCAAAACCTAAAAGATGTAAAAATACATTGAAAAGAGAAGGGGACAGTGGGGATCCCATAAAGCCACTTTTACAAAGCTGTGGTAGCGATTCATGCATTTGGGCTGCAAAAACCCGAAGGAATGGTACAGTTTAAGGGGTGAAGAACTTATGTGCAAGACAGAAGAGCAGGACTTGGGTGTGATTGTATGTGATGATCTTAAGGTGGCCAAACAGGTTGCAAAGGTGACGGCAAAAGCTAGAAGGATGCTAGGGTGCATAGGAAGAGGAATGGCCAACAGAAAAAAAGGAGGTACTGATGCTCCTGTATAAGATTCTGGTGAGACCTCACTTAGAATATTGTGTACAATTCTGGAGACCGCACCTTCAAAAAGATATAAAAAGGATGGAGTCGGTCCAGAGGAAGGCTACTAAAATGGTACGTATATTTTGGAGGAAAGGCGGGAGAGGGGAGATATGGAGCCCATAGTGAAAGCCTCCCTTCTCTCATTCATCTCAGATCCCCAGCTTAGTGCTGAATTGTTGTAATGAGTGTGTTTATGTAATGGGTAGGATTTCTAAATGGAAAAGGGAGAGACATGCCTCAAAATTTAGGGATTAAGCAAGGACAGTAATTTCCCTTCCACTATATATAAGAGAGGAAAAGAATTTAGATAAATTCAAGACCAAACTTAAAAGTTTTCTTTTTAAAGATGCTTTTAGTGAATAAACAATTCTCTTAACTTTTTTTTTTCTAATATTTCTTCTTTAATCATTTTTGTCTCCCCTCCCAATGTTTTTACCTTAATATATTGAATTTAATAGTGATTGTAACCACTAAATAATTTTCCTTTTGTCTCGATATTGTATGTATAAATTATTTAACTCAAATGATTTAATCTCTGTATAAGAATGTCCATTTTTTTTTTAATTTAATATGAAATATTGTATGTTTGTGTAATATGTTACCCATATTTTAGATATTTTTAACAATTTGTACATCGCCTAGAACTTTGAATAGGCGATTAATCAAACTATATAATAAACTTGGAAAACTTGGAAACTTGGAAAAAAGTTTAAATACCTACATGATGTAAATGCGCATGATGCTACATGATGTAAATGCGCATGAGTCGAGTCTCTTTCATTTGAAAGGAAGCTCTGTAATGAGAGGGCATAGGATGAAGTTAAGAGGTGATAGGCTCAGGAGTAATCTAAAGAAATACTTTTTTACAGAAAAGGTGGTAGATGCATGGAGTAGAGGTAGAGGTGGTGGTGAGAGACTGTGGTGGAGACAGTAGAGGTGGCAGAGACAGAGACTGTGTCTGATTTCATGAAAGCCTGGGATAGGCATGTGGGATCTCTTAGAGAGAGGAAGAGCTTATGGTTACTGTGGATGGGCAGACTGAATGGGCCATTTGGTCTTTATCTACATCATGTTTCTGTGTACCAGATGATCTAAGCAAAAGGTTCCAAATTGCAAGGTTTACAATGGCATATGAAAGGCCAGTCTCAAAGAGCTATTATGTAGAAAACATAGGGCTCCTTTTATGAAGCCGCGTTAGCGGTTTAGCGTGCGCTAAACCACAGGATGTGCTAGCCACTACCGCCTCCTCTTGAGCAGGCGGTAGTTTTTCAGTTAGCGCAGGGGTAGCACGCGCTAAAGCTGCTAACGTGGCTTCGTAAAAGGAGCCCATAGTGAAAGCCTCCCTTCTCTCATTCATCTCAGATCCCCAGTTTAGTGCTGAATTGTTGTAATGAGTGTGTTTATGTAATGGGTAGGATTTCTAAATGGAAAAGGGAGAGACGTGCCTCAAAATTTAGGGATTAAGCAAGGACAGTAATTTCCCTTCCACTGCCAGTATAGACAAAAAAAACCCAAATAAACAAAGTAACACTTCAGCCTCTTTCAGTAAAATAATGCATGGAAATAAAACTTTATAAATGTTAATTTAAAAAGTTAAGAACATAAGAACAGCCATACTGGAGGGGGGTTAGAAGGAGGGAAAGACAGATTATAAAATTATATTGTGTGTATGGGCGTGGCTTGGACACGCATGAGGAAGGTCGGGTAGTAAGAGAGCTCCGTGGAAGTAGACCTTGAAAGAGTTAAAAAGTCACAGGAAATTAAATAATTTGGATTTATTTAATTTATTTAATTATAAATAAAGAAAATAAAGAGATGGCGTCAGGGAAACAAAACAAAAATGACTGCGGTGTCGGGTAGTAGTAAAAGAGCAAAGACAGAACAAGAGATGGGTTTAAAGACTGGAGATGTGGAAGTGATGAAGGAACTGAAAGAAATTAAAGAAATGCTATCGAATTTAACTAAAAAAGTTACTGAGTTGACGGATGAAGTTTCAACTTTAAACAAGAAGATGGATTTGATGGAAATAAAATCAAATAACTTAGAAGAAAGAATAATAATAGTAGAAGAAGAAATATGCCATAACAAAACGGAAAAGGGAAAAATTAAGCTACTTACTCGAGAGCTGGAAGATTGCTCAAATCGCGAAAGAAGGAGCAATTTATGCTTGCTTGGCCTACCGGAAGGGGCAGTAAAAGGAAATTTTTTATTGAAAACTTGTTACCTAAAATACTTCTGCTTAAAACAAACATCCTAAAATACTTCCGCTTAAAACAAACATCCTTCCCCCCGTTATTCCACTCCTTTGGAATTCCTCTAACCCACTCTCCTCTAGATCCTCCCAAAAACTGAAACTATCTTTCCCATCTACAAAAGGTATATCCCGCGCAGGAAAACTTGGAACATCCCTCCCCTTTAGAACCACAGAACTCTGGAACAACCTCTCATCCCCGCTTAGAAATGCTAGCTCCTTCCAATCCTTCCGTAAACACCTGTAAACTTGGCTCTTTTAAAAAATCTAATCACCCCCCGTTCTCTAGTACCCTGTCCCTCTCAATCTTCTCAGTCCCTCTCCTATATCCATCTTTGTAGTTCCTTTCCTCTCAACCTCTGTAAACCGTGCCGAGCTCTGCGCTTGCGGAGATGGTGCGGTATACAAACCTAAGGTTTAGTTTAGTTTAGTTTCCCGATAGAAGTAGAAAGGGAGCATAGAGTGCCGGCAAGAAGGTCAGAAAAACAAAAGGGTCCACAGCCACTGATCTTTAAATTATTGCGACACCAACAGGTCATTGAAGTATTTCAGCTGGCAAAACAAAATAAAGGTTTAAAATATCAGGATGCCTACATACATTTTGTTCCGGACTTCGCAAAAAGCACTGCTGTTAAAAGAAAGAAGCTCTTGGAATTAAGACCGCAATTAAGAGAATTGGGAGCTAAGTTTGGGTTAGTTTACCCTGCAAATATGAAAGTTACTATAGGAAATAAGACTTTAACTTTTGATGATTCAGAAGAACTGCAAAAATTTATTCAGAATCAAGAACTGCCAATGTCAACATAATTTTCGTTTTCAATGCAATTTTTTTTTTATTATGCTTGTATTATGATATGTTATTTTGTTAAGGAAGATAGTTATATCTTTTAATTGGAAAGGTATGCTGATTTCAAGGGGTAACGATATAGAATGTTTTTAACTGTATTCAAAATATTCACTTTAACGATCTTTCTGCTTAGAATATTGAATAGAGTAAACATTCTATATTGGAAGTATAATGTTTTTATAAGCTGTTCATTTTAATTTATGATAGAGGATGGGACATAGATGAGGGTTATAAATATTTAATATATTGGGTGAAGGTTGGAAGGATTGAAGTGAAAGTAAGGGTGAAATATTTTATTACTTAATTTTGTGAACAGGATAATCTACTGAACAGTCATGAATGTATGTGGAAATAAAAGTAATGGAAGTATGCCGTTGTGGTACTTGATTAGTAGAGATCCTGTTTATAAATATGGGGTTCTGCTTTATATATATTAATTAAATTCCAAAAGTCCGGTATGAAGATGTGACAATTGAATGGAATTATATGGAGGGAATTCTAGTGGGTAAGATGTTAATTAGTTAATACGGAAATTTTTGGGACGGAGCCTTTTTCTTATGGGGATGTGACTGTGGGAGTGTATGCTGGTCATGTGTGCATGATTGTTACATTTTTATCAGATAGCAGAAAAGAGAGAGAAGAATATTAAAGACTCGTCAAAGGAACTGGTGAAACTCATATTCCCAGAAGTCTGTGGAATAGGATGTACGTTACATACCAATGAACCGAAAAGCGTCAGGGATGTCATGGAAACAACGTTCGCTTACCGAATTGGTTTATGTATATCTCTTGAGTACAAAGATATTTCTTTGAAGACAATGTCTTGCCATTGGGTGAAGAGGAATGAAGATTATACGGAGGAACAGGATATTAGTTGGAAGGAATAAGGATGTCGTAAGGAACTGAAGACTTGCAATGCATATTCATGAATGCAACGGGAAAAGGTTCTCTTTGTTCGCTACAAAAATCTGAAAGTGGAAAGAGAATGGTGTGCGCTTGGCTTGTGTATACTTCTATGGTGTGTAAATGAAGAATGAATGGATGAAATAGCATTACAATTAGTACTATTATTATGAGGGCGAGGTCTGAGGTAGAGCTTAGGTGGGTCCAGGGTGGAGCTTTGCCCCCCCCAAACAAAAAAGTGTTCCGCTGCCTATGCTTTCATATCTTGGTTCAAAGATCAATCCTAAGTAGACTAAATTGTTGCAATTCTGTCTACAATGGGTTGCTTATCTCTTCTATAAGAAAATTGAGGATGGTCCAAAATATTGATGGTAAATTATTATCCCACACTAAGAAAATTAATTATGTTATGTTCTTCCTGCAATATACAGTTTCTTATCATATACAGTACAAGTTTCTTAAGATGAAGAAACATGAAATGCAATTCTATAGGCTGACACCTAAATTTAAGCACCAAGAGAGCACAAATGTTACAAAAGTCTGGAATCTACAGTCATGTGAAAAAATTAGGACACCCCATGAAATATTCAGTTCTTTCTTAAGAAATGTTCACATATCGATATCAAATTTTTTATTTATCTCTGGAAAAGAAAGTGATGTAATTGCAGGTAAATAACAAAAATTTTCCTTAATTTACTCATGAAACAAAAGATATCCACAAAAATGTGTATTCTAACTGAGGAATAAATTAGGACACCCTAATAGCTAGTGTTATCCCCTTTGGCTGAAATAACTGCAGCGAGACGCTTCTTGTAGCCATCTACCAGTCTCTGTGATCAGTCTCAGGAAAGTTTGGCCCACTCCTCAATGTAGAATTCTTTCAGATGTTTGAGGGGTTTCTTGCATGTACAGCCCATTTCAAATCATCCCACAGCATCTCAATGGGATTAAGATCAGGGCTTTGACTCAGCCACTCCAAGACTCTGCATTTCTTAGTTTTCAGCCAGTCATTGGTGGGTTTACTGGTATGTTTTGGGTTACTGTTGTGTTGCAGGGTCCAGTTCCGCTTCAGCTTTAATTTTTTTTTTTTTAATCTTTATTCATTTTCAATCTTACAATCAAGTGTACAAACATCAAAACAATAAAATTAAACATATCACTTGACAATCTTTCTACTTTATCTAATAATACATAAAATTACCACCCTCCCCTCCCATCATTCCCTCTATTATTTTCCCAATATGAATACCAATATATAAAGCCTCCCCCTTCCTAACATTAGACGGCTTCAGCTTTAATTTTCTTAGATGGTCTCACATGTTCCTCAAGCACCCTCTGATACATGGTAGAATTCATGGTGGATTCTATGATGGTGAGCTGGCCAGGTCCTGCTGCAGCAAAGCATCCCCAAATCATGACACTGCCACCTCCATGCTTCACAGTTGGTATGAGGTTCTTTTCCTGGAATGCTATATTTGGTGTACGCCAAACATGTCCTCTTTTCTGGTGTCCAAATAATTCAATTTTAGACTCATCTGTCCATAGACCACTAGTAGTAAGAGCCTGCTGTAGGTCCCTTGATGACATTTTAGGGTTTTTGGAGACTTCTTTTAACATCTTGCGGTTTGCTCTGGGGGTCAACTTGTTTGGATGGCCAGACCTGGGCATGTTGGCAGTTGTTTGGAAAATCCTCCACTTGTATACTATTTTCCGGACCGTCAAATTCTTTCAAGATCTTTTTAAATCCCTTACCAGACTTATAAGCTGCTACAATCTTCTTTCTGAAGGCCTCGGATAGCTCTTTTGATCTCACCATGGTGTTCACTCTCACCACAGCAGACATGAGCACACCAAACTAAATGTCTGAGGTTTAAGTAGGGCAAGCCTCCTTCAAATTGCTGAGTAACGATGTTCTAATCATGTGCGCCTGATGTGCTACACCTGTGTGTGATTTGAGCCACTTTAAGTGGGAGGATATGTGGGGGTGTCCTAATTTTTGTGAATATCTTTTGTTTCATAAGTAAATCAAGGAAAACTTTTGTTGTTTACCAGCAATTACATCACTTTCTTTTCCAGAGATAAATAAAAAAAAAAAAGATTTGACATCGATATGTGAACATTTTTTAAGAAAGAACTGAATATTTCATGAGATGTCCTAATTTTTTCACATTACGTATTTGTACTATCTGTTTGTTTTCTATAACCTACCATAAATCTTTTCAACAAGTGATGACAGTTTAATATTAATTGGCAGATAGTAAAACAGTGCCAAGTAACAGGCATTTGGAGATGCAGATCTCCCATAAAAGACATAGAAGACACATGTTGCTTCTGAGCAACAATGCCAAATAAAGCATTAATTTCCTTTAGTAAAAGTTTTCAAAATGCAATTTGGCTTGAAGAAAGTCTACTCTTACCTTGTAATCAGGTCTAACATTTGCAAAATAGATAAATGAATCAACAGCCAGCCCGACCCTTAGTCCTCCTCCTTCCCAAGATACTGCTGCAATCTTACTCCCAGGAACCTTTAATGTGCGCAAATGCTGGAGGGCAGAAAGATCATATAGAAAGAATATAAATGTTTCAAAAACATGCACATGTAAACAGTTTATGTCTTATAACTATAGAATGGTTAAAATAATGTGTGATATGTAAACTGCATAGTTGTATGCAGTATATAAATTTTTAAATAAATAATGTTGCAGAAACGCAATGAATTCATATTTGGTCAATATGCAGCAATTCTTCGAGGACAAGTAAGTATAATATTCTCATATATGGGTGACATCATTCTCAGAACCTGGCATGGACAGTCAAGAAGTATACAGTCACTTTAAATTTTCTAGGACTGCCCATACTGCATGCATGTTGTTGCCTTCCCACCCAAAGTCAGCATGTGGGATCTGAAGTTCTTAGTTTTCCACAGAGCTGAGAAGTTGTGTTTTTCAAGTTCTCTCTAGAGCGTCAAACTTTTCCATTTTTGTGTCTTCCCTTTGGTTTTTTTTCTTTAGTTTTGTCATTATTAGTTGTTTTCTTATAAGTTCTTTTGTGATTTGTCAAATTATGTAATTTTTTCAACTTTTCAGTCTTTTAGACCTTCGGGCCATATTCAGCCCATTTTTGATCCGGGATCATCAACTCATTTTCTGCCTGAGTTCTACTCGAGTTCCTCAGGCCATTGAGCCCTTTCACTTTGCATCAGCAGTTTTTCCATCATTGTCCAAGGTATCTAGTGGCTTCAAATAGTGCACTCAATGCAATATGACCATTTCAGGAACTGACCCACATGTGTGTATTGCGCCTGATTATCAAGACATTTCATGCACACTCTACTGTCACATGCAGAAGAGGTCGCTTAGATCCAAGAAGCTTCAATTTGAAATGCTCTTCAGTACAACTTCAGGGACATAAAGCATGACTGGAGACTCTGACCCCCAACGCTCAACCTTGTTCTGATCCAGGATAGACACCGGCACCGGCTGCATCGACAATCCACACCAGAGACTCTTCTTCTTCGTCTTCGGTTCTGCCTGCATCTGGGAGCCTTGTACAAGAACTAAGAAATATAAACACATCTCCCCTACCAGACATGCCTCAGGATCTTCTCAGGCATCAACTCCGTTGATGCATTCCAAGCATTGATGCACAGATGACCAATCACTGTCCCTGCAGTTGGTGTCTCCTCGGAGGCATGCATCAGCATTGATGTCCCAAATGCCTCAACACCAGGTTCATCAAGCGAGTAAATGCTTTTACCCTATCTGTACAAGTGTCAGCTATTCTTGAAGCTTCCAGAATCTAATCTAATCCTGTATTTCAACTTAAATGTAATGGCTGAAGCCATCTCCCTGATAAAATTAGTAAAAGAGAGACTCTCTGGTGGAGATTTTCTTCTCTCTTGTGGTGGTGACAGGTCAGAAGGGATGTCATATGACTCCTCCTCCAAGAAGTAATGCGAATCTTCATCTGAGTCCCATGAGCAGTCCCAGTCGGAGTCCCATGAGCAGTCCCAGTCGGAGTCCCATGAGCAGTCCCAGTCGAAGTCCCCCTCCAAGTAAGAATAGGTGGATAGGGGCTCAGCCTGCCTCAGCAGACCAGTAGAACAATGCCCATGACTTAAATACGCCGAGGTAATGTGTTTACTATTACCCCAAACAGAGGGGGAAATTTATAACGAGCCATTGACATGGCTAAAGTACGTTACCTACAGAAATGGCTCTGAAATTTACACTCTATTTGTACTATTTTTCTGACATCAGAGCATTTATGCTACCATTTATACAAAAAATATACTCAAAAGTATATTTCTTCCAAAATGCTCTAGTATAAAAGTTGTAAAACGGTATTTACCTCCCCAAATGGAGTGTAGAACTGCACAGTATTTAAATCTTTGTCCATGGAAGATGTTTTCTGAGAGCCTGCCACAGCTAAGACACTGCCACAATGATTCCACTGAATGCTCACCACACTCATTCCAGTATCAATCAAAACAGGATCTACAGAGTACAAATATCATTGTTACATAAGAACCAATAATATACTTAAATGTAGTATACTGTGATATTATAATTAAAAACATCATGTCTCCATCCTCCCCTTAAAAATATGTAGTCTACTAATAACAATTTAGGATAAAATATATCAGAGTGCAATATCCCCTCTTAAATGGCTCTTTTTTCTTTTTCTAAAATTTTATTACCATAAGTAATTTAAACATAGAAATTATTTGTCAACCAATCAAAACTGCTCCATTTATTGAAACATCACAACATATACCATTTGCACAAAAAGATAAGGAGATGGTTCAAAGTTTAATTGGTGAAATCAGTCTAACTGAAAAAAAACCCCCAAAACTGTGGCCAATGTACTAAAGTGTGCTAAACCAGGAGTGGACAACCACAATCCCCGAAGGCCACAACAGGTTTTCAAGATTTCCACAATAAATATACAGTACACAAAACATAGAAATATAACGAAAGATAAAGGCCAAATGCCCCATCCTGGCTACCCATCTCAGCATCCTCCTCCTCCTCCTCTCTCTAAGAGATCCCACGTGCCTGTCCCACGCTTTCATAGAAGCACAGAGATTGATTTGCATGTACTACTTCCATTCTATGCAAATAGATCTCATGCATATTCATTGTGGAAATCTTGAAAACCCAAATGGGTTGTGGTCCTTGAGGACAACAGTTGACCACCCCTGGTTAAAAGATAATGATGGTGTTACTCTGGGAATAATAAGCCCTTCAAGTACTAGCTTGCTCCTATCCGGACAAAAAAGGTAAAGGAGTAGCTGTTATTATTAAGTCCGATTTAAATTCATGACATTGATTCTGTAATATTACATGCCCTAGAATGTCTTATCTTCTCAGTAGGTCATAACATAAAATTCATCTTTGTTCTAATCTACCATGCTCCCCAATCTCCTATGAATGTTCTAAAACAGCTACTTGCTATCATCCGTAAACTAGTGGTATCCTACAAGCATATTATTGTACTGGGGATTATAATTTTCAAGACTATCCTGCAGTTACTGGAGCCCCGCTAGATTTTACAGCAACACTATAAGATTTAGGTTTTTCCCACATAGTGAATTCATCCACACATTCCTCAGGTAATATATTAGACCTGATTTGTACCTTAGATGACCTTCCAAATGACCATAATTCAGCCTTGGTATCTGAAGAAGCCACATCAAAAGGTTTGTTTGTTTGTTTGTTTTCTTTTTTAAAAAATAAGGTCCACTTTGCAATCCTAGGAATCTTAGAGCACCATCTCTAGGGAGGACCATGTGCATAGAAACCTGCACCACAACGGAATCCACCTTTGGCTTCTCTAAAGGCTGCTGAAATTCAGCAGCCACAGGGTAAAGCCTAGACATAGCTTTAGTCAGCTAGAAATAACTCGGGGTTATCCCACTGCTCCGCAATCAGACCTGTGAACTCTGGATGCACCGAAAAAAGGGAGGTCAGAGTATTAGAGCTGCTCATAACCGTAACACTGTGATGCAGAAGGCTGGAATTCCAAATGGAGCACTTTCATGGCATCTGTGATGAGATGATGGACAGGACAGAACAGATTTGAAGAGACTGTGGATAGAAGGATACTCACCCAGATCCAGGCTTTCTGAGATAACACGCTGCATTGTCCCACTGAGGGTATCTGCATCATCCAGGATGGAAGCAGTGTCAGGAGACAGGACATGCACAGTATCCATGTGCAAGCCAAGGCAATCTGGATCTGTGGTAGCCAGCATGGAGGAACCCTGCAGAGGGACATCCAGCAATGTAGCAACCTGCAGGAGACGCGCTCACCTGCCACATCAAAAAAGCTGGGTTTGTGGAATACGCTCTCAAGAGCTGAACAAATTCTGGAGAAAAGGCACACCCTAGAGTTGCGGCCAAGTCTCGCTGAGCCATTAGTACTGTTCAGAAGGAATTCCCCTACTCTGCACAGACACTTGGTGCCATCATCCAAATGGGCATATTGTGGGATTTTTTTACCCAGAGCTGGCTCCCTAGCCCTAAAGGACCCAGAGGAGGCGAGGCCTGAAGCTTCCACCCCCTTTCCTAGTGCACTGTGGCATGCGGTACATGGATGCTCCTGGCAATCTGGTGCAATCCAAACATATCATTGACAGATTAGGGTCTGAGGAGCCCATCCCTATTGATTTTAAGCAAAATTGAGGATTTTTGAGGCAGAATTTAAGTTTGAAAAAAAGATCAATAAAAATAAAAAATGGCTGCCACCAGCGAATTTGCACCACAAAACGGCAAAATAAAAACTAGCAATTTGTGGTCTGGGGAGGTGGGAAACCTGAACCCTACACTCAGAAACCCTTAAAAATCGGTTTTACAGAGGACTCCCCGAGTATCCCATAGGAAATAATGGAGGTGTACTCACAGTCACTAAGGTGCCTTGTCTGCCAGCTCTTTTCACTGCAATAAGTAGATCAGGCGGACCACATATTCAATATTCAATGTGGTGTGAGTGATAAAAATGTCTATGGCAAGTTGATATAATTTTCATGAAAAGATATTGTATATTTGTGAGTGAATTTACATCATGCTTGACTTAGCTCTTTTCACTGCAGATGAATGGAGAAAAAGGATTTTCTACCTCAGAAAAGCTCCAAAAGGACCAGACTTCAAGATCTTCGAACTGCCAGTCAGATGGACCCTGATTGAGACCTCCACCCCCTCAGAAGCTCTCCACGTCCACACTATCGGAGGCTGGAAACAAATGTTCTTATGTTCTTAATAGGAAGAGGAATGGCAAACAGAAAAAAGGAGGTATTGATGCCCCTGGCAAGAAACACATATGCCCTCATACCTTGAGGGCTGTTACACAGGATGCAACCAGCCTGCGCTTAAACCTCCGACACGGTCCGAAGGTAAGCTAGTTCCCCAGGGGGACGCACCCCAAGCCCAAACACTTTGGCACACAGCAGGCTGGCTCCACAGGACCCCAAAGATTATCTGTGAAGTAACATCCAGAACCGCAAAACTGCTTCCTTTCCTCTGGCAGAAGACCACCGCAAGGGGTCATACCACATCGAAGCCACCAAAACCGAATTTGAAATTGCAAAAAAGAAGAAAAAGATGCAGATCAGATCAGAAAGATTTCTGCATGGATTGCTTGCAAAAATTGAAACTGTAGGTGGCTCTGTCTCTCTCTCAGTAGTAGTAGGAACACATGTGAGAAAAGTGTTGGATTTCTGCAAACAATGGATTGTGGCTATTGATTGGACACCTCACATTTATAATTTATCTTCCAATATGTTCTATGATTACCTATGTTTTTAGTGTGACCTGCCTTTGTTAAGGCAGAATACAAATTAATAAACCATAAACATTACCAGAAGAATGGAGGAGTCATGACAGAATCACTGACAATTATGATTGTCCCCTAACTCAGCTTCTTAGAAAGTTTTAGAAAGTGTATTTCTTTATTAGCCCCCCCACTCTGTTGCCTACTATTACTCAAATCAAAATTTCAGGCAGTCTTTAAGCAGGTACAAAAGGCATGAATGTATCAGGCTTCTTAGCAGAAGGGGCCCCATGGAGGTTATGCCACACAGGCCTAAGATAGTCCTGTGGCATAGGCCAGTGATAGAAGGAAGTTGTGACAGTACCCTCTTCCTCACACCACCTCTCTCCCAAAGCAGGAAGAGTTGCTACACAAGAACTACACAAGAAACTACACAAGAACAAGACTGTCAGTAAATATAGATCCTATAAAAAAACAAACTGCAATTCATCACTACAAAAAAACCTGCTCCAGCATAAAGGTGGCCAAATTTATCCCAAGTTTCCAAGTTTATTAAAATCTTATCCCGAACCATAGACAATCCTTATGGGTGGCTTACAATCTAAAATTCAGTAATACAAATAATAAAACAAAATCACTTTCACATACACATAAAATGTAGGATAAATAGAACTATAAAATTTTAAAGAAAATAAGGGAAAGGTAAACACAATCTTGTAATCTTATGCTTTGCAAAACTCTACCAACGTAGATAGGTCCACCCTTTTATTTATCTTTAATATCAATGTTGTACTTTTAAATTTTATAAGCATCTTCAAATAAAAAAGTTTTAAGAGTGGTTTTAAATTTTTCATGAGAATTCAATAATCTAAGATGTAATGGAAAAGAATTCCAAAGTTTAGGGCTAACTACCAATAAATATGAACTCATATTTATTGAATTAAAGAATAAAGAATCTTGTGAAATACCCAGAGTTCACCAGTCTTTGTTTGGACTTATCCACTCCATTGTGTTTGAGTATGGATTCAAGTATGACATATGTGAATGAAAAATGTACTTTGACATTTTTTTGCAATCTTTAAGGCAATGAAAGATTAGATTCTTACCTCTGCTAATCTTCTTTCTTATAAATCCACACTTTATCCCGGGACCAGTGGGTTATTTCCCTCCTCCCGCCAGGGACTGTAGGAAGCCTCAAAATTTCAGAGGCTTTCCCCCCCCCCTCCCTTACATACCTCCTCTCTGAAAATGCTCACTAGTCAGTCTGAACATCTGTAGAGAAGAACAAGAGAGAGGGGTATGGGAAAACTCCCCGACAATTAAGCATATTCTGCTCACAACTATAAATGCAAAACAGCAGCAAGGAAACATAAACAAATCAGGATAACAAACATCAGTAACCTGAAAGACAATAACAGTGCTAGCAAGAGAAACAGAATACACTGACAGAAGAGGGATCCCCAAACTGACCGGGGATCCCCCAAACTAAGTGCTAACTCCATACTGATGGCACTCCAATAAAAACTGGACAGAAACGCAGCTTTCCAGTATTTGGAAAGACAGACAATCAGCAATCGGGCGAATCAGCAAATAGGGCGGGTCCCTGGAATAAAGTGTGGATTTACAAGAAATAAGATTAGCCGAAGAGCCTAATGTTTTGTTCCTGTACAATCCCACTTTATTCAGGGACCAGTGGGACGTAACAGAGCAGTCAAATCAATCCTGTAAAACTTGGAGAAAGAATGCAAGGAGGACTAGGTAACAGCCCTGCAAATCTTGTGCAGACAAACAGCCAACGACTTTGTCCAAGAGAAGAAAAACACCTTCTGGTCAAAGGACCCTGGTCCCTGGGGGGGCCTCTTTCTGGCCACCACATAAGCCATGGACATGGCCTGCAAATCCACCTGGAACTGGGAGCTGCAAAAGCTGGCTTCCCTCTGCGGACAGGGTCCGCAAGACAAACAGGTGATCAGAGAGGCAATACTCGTTGGTGACCTCCAGATACCACAATAAACTTCTGCGAATGACTAAGGATCGCAAGAACCAGAGGAAGCAAAATCAGAAAGCCGGATCTCTGGGATCACACAGAAAGCTGAAACCACTGCCTGAAGAAAAGTAAGGAAAGAACACAGCATCACTGCTGGATTCACAAGAGGCAAATAGAATCCCAGCAGGAGAGAGAAAGAGCCTGAAGCTCTGAAACCCCTTGGGCTGAAGCAATATGCACCTGGAAGACTGTCACGATCAAGAGATCCATCAGAGGCGCCTGTTTTAAAGGCTCTTATGAAAGACGAACTAGAGAGCAAGGCACCAGATGAAAGCTCCAGGATGGACCGGGAAGTGCAAGAGAGGCATTAGCTCCAACGTGCCCCACAGTAAACAAATCACATCCAGAGGAATGCCAAAGAGCCCACAGGGAAGAAAGGCCCAGACATGAAAGACCAGTAAACTGAAGCTGGAACAAAGTTGCAGCCAGGCCTGACTCCAGGCCATCCTGCAGAAACTCCAGACCGGAGAAAACAACGGAAAAGAAGGGTCCATCTGTCACAGGGCACACTAGGCCTAGGAACATCCCCAAGCTCTCACAGAGGCCATTACTGCCGAGGAATAGCCCCGACCATTCAAGGCCACTCGCTGAAAGCCATGACACAAGACCAAATGGTCCGGATTCTACATCGCAAGCGTACTCTGAAGGATAAGGCAAAAATTACAAAGGAGCTGAAGCCTCCCCCCCCCCCCCCCCCAAGAACAATCTACAAACCTAGGCAGCCAATCACGGTCGCATTGGCCAATCAAGTACTACCGGAAACACTGAAACCGCATGGACCACTATCCATTGCCAAAGACGCCCATCATGGGCCAAGGAGGGAAGACAGAGAAGACACTCCTGCAGCCAGGCTGAACCAGAGCATCTAGCCCACCGCTGCCTGCCTTGCAACGACTAAAGAATCAATCGGTACTGTTATTGCCCACAGCCACCAAGGGATTGAATGGGGGGACAACTCCGTTGCTCCACTATGCAATTAAATACACTTGGCAAGGACACCAATCACCGGAGTCCAGCATCTGATGATGGGGAGAGTCTACTTGAACGGGGTCTAAACCTGCCACATGCACCGCTGATAGCACCATGAACTGTACCACCATCCACCCACAGGACAACTGAGCCTCCAATCTCAAAGAAGGACTTTTTGTGTCCCCAGGTTGAGTGATGGAAGCCATCACCGTGGCATAGTCCAAAAAGATCTGGACTGTTTGAAAACGGAGCCCTTGAAGAGAAGAATAGTCAACCAGATTGCCCGAAAATCCAGGCGATTGAATGAACACTGGTGGTCGGATAGGGACCACTGGTCAGGAACAAGGATGGACAAGCACACTGCACACAAGCCTGGAAGACTCACAGTCAAAGGCAAAAGTACTCAATCCTAGATCCACAGAAGACCCCAGAACCGCGCGAGTGAGGATACAACTACCAGGCAAGACCCTGGTCCATACCACAGTCACCCAAGGCAGGGGCACATGCAATAGATCCCACTGCGGAACTAGTGTGAGGAGTAGCTTCCTGCAGCGGACGCAGACAGGCTCTGATTCAAGGGACCACAGCGAACAATACCACTATGGTCCCCAGATCCCAGAGAAACTGCAATGCCATGTGGTCTGGAGTGGGCTGAGGGCCCCCACTAACCTGATGTAGCCGCTCCCAACGGGACACGAGCTGAAACACTTCATTCATGCCCACAAGAAGTCAAATTCCTAGACACTCCAAATCCTGAGAGGGCTCAAGATGACTCTTCCTGAAGTTGATCAGCCAGCCCAGGCAAAGCAGCAACAGAATCACCAGCTGGACAGCCGAAACCCCACAGACGTTCAGATAAGGGTGAACCAGCACATCCAGCGGAAGGATGGGGAGCTGCTGCCAATTCAGAAGGCAGAACCACAAAAAATGAAACTGCAGAAACTTCTGTCAATCCTGAAAAATGGGAATGCGGAGAGACACCTCAAACAGATCCAGGGAGGCTAGAAACTCCCCCCATCCGGCACTACAGAAGCAAGCACCGAGTGCACAGACTCCATGCAGAAGCGCAAACTTTCAAGGCCACAGCACCCACCTCGTGGGCCAGGATCTGACTCCAAACATTAAATCCTTTCTGTGGAACAGAGAAACATGTCGAGTATCTCCCAGAGCTCGAATCACACTCTGGCACAGGATCTGTGGCCACAACATCCAAAGCTGGCAGACAACAGCCTGCACCAGAACCACCTTCTCGGGTCGGCCCACAGATGAAGCCTGGAAATATTCGGACAGAGGACAGAAAAATTCCAGCATGTAGATAATCCTGAAAACCTCCAGGACCCAGAGGTCGGAGGTGATGGTCTGCCATTCCGACAAAGGCTGACAACTGGCAACTGATGTTCAGAGGAAGAGACAGCGGCCTGGTGTCATAACTCATTCCAAGTGGCAGCCCCCAGTTAATTCGACACAGACTGTGAACAGTGAGACCTACCGAAGTGTGGTCCAGCAGACCAAGAGAACTGTTATCCCATGGAAGGACCCAAGAACAGACGAGAACGCCAGGAGGCAACAAAAGGAAGAACACCCATAAATTCCAGAAGGGTGGTACCTGCACCCAAGCAAAACCTTGGGTCAACAGCCCAGATCCCTGTCCATAAGGGCAACTACACCCCCATAGAACAGGAGCTAATCCTTGAAGATCAATAGCCTCAATATCCTTTTAGGAGAGTAGTCACCAGACCACTTCCGGATCCAGAACATTCTGGGAGCCAAAACAGAAGAGGCGTCAAGCTGGGCAAAAACTTACCTGATATCGTACAGGGCAACAGCCATGTAATCCAATCTGGAAATGAGAAAATCCAAAAGGGGAAGCACTGCTGTGACAGGAGCCTGGTGTAGCTTGAATTTCTATGCCTGAACCACAAAAGTGGAGGCAGACACCGCTCTAACACCAGCCCTGGTTAAATCAAACAGACGCATATGGATGAAAACCCATGTGTCAGTCCTGGATAACTTTCAGGATCACCCCCTACACAGGGGAGAAAGGTGCGCGAGGTGATCTGCGTCATTGAAGAATCCCCTGTTCAGGGAAGGAAAGGGCCTGTTCAGGCCATCCGCCCTGGGATAAAGCTGTGTCAGGCCATGCATACATTACAAGGGCCTTCAGGGGTCTTCCAAACAGCAGACAGGACAACATTCAGCAGCGACCAGCTATTCCTACTGCAGTGACAATCCTTGCAGCAAGTCAGAAAGAAACCAGCAAGGAGTGCAGGTGTGAAAAAGTATGCGCATAGGTCCGGAACCTGAAGATCTGCCAGATTCATCATATCAGAAAACGCTGCCGAGTAGCCCTGCGACATCAGAGGACTGGACAAAAAAAAAAAGTGTTTGGCGCAACTGGCAACACAACGGCCTGACACATCAGAACCCCAGGCAGGAAGGCAAGAAGACAAACCCTGGTCTACCAGAGCAGGGATTCCCGTGCCTGATACAAAAAGTCAGTCAAAAGGGAAATGGGCAGAAAGCTTTATAGACAAACGTCTGATACTACACTTGATCTTAGCTAAATGGCTGAGAAGCGATAATCACAATCACTAAATCCAGGAGGAAAAGACATCCTTCGCGGCGGGAGCCAAACACTGCACATCAGGATAGCCTGTGTGGACGATTTGCAAGAGAAATTGCCAAAGAAGCACTTGCATTTCACCAAAATAATGCCTGTGCACTCCCCAGGGTCCCCTGACATTATTTTTGTGGGAGTTGGGGCAGAAAGTGCTAGAAGACTCTCCCTGGGATCCGAATGCACCACATTCTGGCAAGCCTCGCCCTCCCCGTGGGCTGCAGCGCACATGGAACGCGGTTGCGTAACTGACCACCATCCGTTGAAACTGAGGCATGAATCCAACCAATCCTATCCTGGGGAGGCCAACTATGCAGTTTTCTTACAAAAACAAAGCTCAGAAACAGAAAAAAATAACTAAATCAAATTGGGAAAAATCCAAGATAGCCACCACAGATGCCGATTTTAACTAAAAATAGCCCGGGAAAATCATAAGAATTCACTAAAAATGGTGATTTGGGGATTTTAGAGGTGGGCAGGGGTAGGGCATGCAAGGAAACCTCCTAAAAACTCTTTTAAGACCCTCCAAATTCGCTGAATTAGGCTGTCAGCCCTTTGCTCACTGTGATCCTGTGCTGTATGCAAACACAGCAGAAACGGCTGACAGGGAGATCTTTTGCCTCAGACAACTGGAAACCTGGATTCCAACTCTTAAACTGCCCCACTGGACTGAGCACCACAGCCAGAGACCTCTGCCACGTTTGGACACGCCGCGTAGTTGCCTGATGGAGGAACGCAGTCTGGCTCCGATCCCAATCGCCTCCATGGAACCACTCAGCCTGCACTCTACCCACTAGCGGACTAACCTGGGTGAGCAAGCTCCCTAGGGAACGGTCCCTGAGCTCCGATCTGAAGAGCAAGCTGTCCAGGGGGCTTATTGCATAGCAGGGAATCCCCTAGAAGCAGACTTTTTCCAATAGTCTGCTATCTCCCGCAGGCAAGGATGTCCCCACAGGGAACCTCCGCAGCACAAGGGCAAAAGCCACAAACGAAAATTACTGAAAACCACGAAATAAAACACGAGCAGAAAAGATGAGCTCCTACAGCATGGCTTGTAGGAAGAAAAGACTGGTGAGCATGCTCAGAGATGAGGGATGTAAAGGAGGGGGGAGAAAAGCCTCTGAAGTTTTGAGGCTTCCTAAAGTCCCTGGCGGGAGGAGGGAAATAACCCACTGGTCCCTGAATAAAGTGGGATTGTAGAAGAACTGAATTATAGGCATTTAAGAACTGTTTAGAAAGGAACTGCAGCGCGGAGAACCAGCTTTTGATCCGTACTGCTTTGGGAGATGCCCCTGACGAAGGATACGAAACGGGGCTCTGTAGGGCAATCAGCTGGCACCCCGCATGAAAAAACAAAACAGCGGTTTGCAGATAAGTTCCTGTTTTTCAGCCATTTTATTAAGGGGTTAAAATTCACCAGGCTTTAAACTTCTCAGGAGCTTTTCACCAATGTCATTTAAAAGCGTTGTTGAATTGTTGATTTATTTATTTGAATCCTATTTAAATTCAATTCTCCACACTATATAGGCACCAGGGTTTGGGGCGATTGATAACAACTCTTGCATTAATCTAAAGCTTAAAGAAAAAAGTAGTTTAAAAAAAATTTTTGCACTATGAATTATAGATTTTTAGATTAGCCCACAGAGTGTTTTAAAATGTGAGTGGGTAACCCTTTTCACACGAGTTCCCACTTACTGATGTAACACTCTGTTTGTAACATCCAAACAAACACTTGGCATAAGGGGTTCAGCTAGCCCGAAACCCTTCAGGTGTCTGGAGAATAGAGAGCTGGTCTGGTTTTTGTAATAGAAAGGAATTGTGAACATCTTTACCTTCTTACCGAAGCAATGTCAATTAAAAGTTTCAAACTCAGGAATGAACAGCTTCTCTCATTAGTCAACATTCCAAAATCATTTTTATATCCACTGCAACTAAGTGTCCTCAATTTACCCCATTACCTTCTTTTTTAAAAAAAATTTTTTATTCGTTTTCATATCTTACAACAAGTGTATAATATTCAATCAAAATAAATTTTACAAATCACTTGACATTATCATCAAAGCATAAAAGAATCCCTCCCCACCCACCCAACCCATTAGTAATAAACCAGTTAAACAAATATCACATATCCCAATCCCACCCTACTTATAACCTTATATAATAAAAAAAAGGGGGTGGTTAAGGTGTCTGATCATTAGAATATGTAATCAATGGCCCCCAAATATTTTTAAAATTATGATAATTTCCTTGCTGTATAGCAAGCACTCTCTCCATTTTATAAATATGACAGACTGAATTCCACCAAAAGGTATAATTAAGCTTAGTATAATCCTTCCAATTTCCAGTAATATTTTGAATGGCAACCCCCGTCAATATTAGTAAAAGTTTATTATTATTTGCAGAAATTGGACTCTTAAATCTCATAGATGTACCAAATAAAATAGTATCATAGGAAAGGGCAACATGATTTTCTAACAATGAATTAATTTGGGACCAAATTAACTTCCAAAAGGCATTTATATAGGGACAGAAAAAAATTAAATGATCTAAAGTCCCAGCTTCTAAACTACAATGCCAGCATCTATTGGACCTAGAGCTATCCAACTTCTGTAAACGAACTGGAGTCCAAAAAGCTCTATGCAACAAAAAGAACCAAGTCTGCCTCATAGATGCTGACCTTGTAGTTCTTATTCTCCAAGACCAAAATCGTGGCCATTGAGAAGCAGAAATTTGGTGCCCAATCTCAATGCTCCAAATATCCCCGAGACCATTACCTTCTACTACACATGAATTGAAAGATAAAAAAAGAATAAAATAATTTTATTCAATGACGAAACATATCTGGTATGAAAAGCAAAAATTGTACTTACTATCGTCATTCTCATGTTTCATTATCTGGCACCTGCCATTGTCAAAACAAATAGCAAGGCAAGGACAGTCTGGTTCAATGTAGCCTTCAGAACCAGGGTACCAATGCATTCCAGCAATACTAAATGCACCAGTCACATTTACCAAACAGTTTAGTGTCATTTTAACCTGTGTGGCACAAAATTATTATTTAATAGTTTATCAGATTATTTATTATATGATATGATATATAATATACAGTTTGCCTTGTAAAGCAATTCATTTAGACATAGGCAGCATGTAATTTATATACACTTGAACAAGTACAGATTAAACGATCCACAAACATTTCCAGAAAGAGAGAGAATCCTAATAACTACTACACAATAGTAGGAATCATTCTGGAAAACCACAGTACAGTATAGCTTTTTCCACTAAACAGGGAGACAAAGCTCCTTTTTTTGTTTTATAAGTCATAGGGCAGGATTCACTAAACCTCCAAACTGTGTGCGATCCGATTCCGTTTGCATGCTAGCCGACCAATTCAGTAAAGGCCTGCATGCATATGGAGGCAATCGTTAACATGCCCCCCTACCCACGGCCAGAGCGACCCCCGCTCATGCGCACATCCTGACAGTAGTGACAGGAGAAGCAGCCTCCTATCAATGCTGTCAGAGCTCAGCTCAGCCCAGATCTCTCTTGCCTGCTTCCGGACTCTCCTGCTCTCTGCCGCCATTCCCTGCAGTGCAAGCCCGTGGTTTTAAAGCGGGCCTGCACTGCGGGGCAACGGCGGCAGAGAGCAGGAGAGTTGGGGCAAGCAGGCAGGAGAGATCGGCCCAACACCCCCCCTGAATTAACCACGACCGGCCCCACCACCTCACCCATGACTGGCCCACCCGCCCCACGTACCTTTTAAATTGTTGGGAGCAGGAGGAGTGCCCGGTCCCTCCTACTTCTTAGGGCAAGGCTCCTCTTCGGGAGCAGGAGGGGTGCCAGGTCCCTCCTGCTCCTAGGCTTCATCTTCGGGAGCAGGAGGAAACGCAAAGTCCTCCTGCTCCTACACCCTCCGCTGACCACTGCGCAATAGCAGCCTTAGGCCACGCCCCAGCGCATCATCTGATACATGGGGAGGGGCCTAAGGTTTGATTGGCTGAGACACCTCGGGTCCCTCCCAAGGGAGGAGCCCGAGGCGCCTCAGCCAATCAGGGCCTTAGGCCCTGCCCCGTGCATCACATGATGCATCGAGCATGGCCTAAGGCCGCACTTGCGTCAGAGGAAGCCTGGAGCAGGAGGGACTGACCACCCCTCCTGCTCCCAACAAGCTGTAAAAGAAGGCAGAGGTGGTGGGCCAGGCCCGGCCAGCCGACCAGCATCGGAGAAGGCATGGATCAGGAGGGACTGACCACCACTCCTGCTCCCAACAAGTTTAAAGGTACTGGAGTGGGGTGGGCCCGGCCAGCCCAGCCAGCATCGAAGGAGGCCTGGAGCAGGAGGGACTGACCACCCCTCCTGCTCCCAAGGAGTTTAAAAGGTGCATGGAGAGAGTGGCCCGGGCCGGACAGCTGGCTGGGCTAGCTTAGCTACAGGGAGGGAGGCGGGAAGGGCAGGAGTCATTGATGGAGCATCGGCGCGGGGGGGGCATTTAAAACCAAGGGCCGGCCGTGACTTTTAAAAAAAAGTTTATATAGTTTACTTTTGTAGCCCAGCGAGCATGTGGTTTTAACCTGCTTTAAACCCGCGGGTTAAAACCACGGGCATTGCAGAGCAAGGGGCATTTGGGGCAAGCTTGTAGGCAGGAGAAAGATCGGGGCAGAGCAGGGCGGTATTCATGGCAAGCAGGCAGGAGACAGATCAGGGCAGAGAGCAGGGCTTCTATGGAGCTGTAGAGTTGGAAAGACGTTTCAACTGGTCTCCAGCAGTTGCTTATTGGGTTTATTGGCCAGCCCAGTCGGTTTTAAATTATTGTTTGATAAAACGCATCACTGTCCAATTTACATGCGTTTTTCCTCATTTGCATGCACGGATTTGAATCAGATCGCAGGAGAGGTTAGTGAATACTGCAGGTGGGAAATCTGGTCGCAAAGGGGTCGCAAACCGATCAGTAGACAATCGGTTTGTTTAGTGAATCTAGCCCATAGTGTTACCACCATCTGCTGGGCAATGAAACAAAAGGGAGATAAACAGAGAACACTGGAAGAAGGTAGGCTAGAATATGGGATAAATACATCAGCCATCACCTTCACACTTCTAAAAAGAAGCATAGGTTTTGTCAAGAGGACCAAAAGTGAAGAAAAGTGAAGAAAGCAGTAAAGGGCAAATTCTTTAAGAGGAGCCTAACTTAATTAGTAAATTTGCTTCAATTAGCTCATAATTAGGGGAAAAAAAGGTTAGTTGGGTGAAGGCACCTATCTTATTAGGCGCAATTCTACAAAAGGCAGGTGCCTAACTCCAAAGTAGGCGTGTCTAGGGGTGGAGAAGGACTTAGGAACTGTTAGACACGATTCTCTAAAGGACTTAGGAACCTATAATGTACGCCTTTTTAAAACCCTGGCCTACATTACAAGCACTTAAGTTTTAAGTTAAGCACAATTATGTAATAGGTGTCTAAGTGTGATTGACAAGAAATGCCATTTACAGAATTTTTCCCTAAATGTCTCAAACAGTATGATAACCCGCAGTAAAATCTACTATTCCTTTATTTAAACAAAATAGCACCTTTTCATTTTAAAAAGTGTTAAAGAGTAAGATTACCCCACAGCCTGAAGAATTACAGTCAAACTGCCAATAAAGCACAGTTACTTACCGTAACAGGTGTTATCCAGGGACAGCAGGCATATATTCTCACATGTGGGTGACGTCATCTACGGAGCCCCGGCGCGGACAGCTTTTCAAGCAAACTTGATTGAAGTTTCAAGTTTGCACACTGCACCACGCATGTGCGTGCCTTCTCGCCCACTAGAGGGCGCATCCCACCTCGTGGTCCTCAGTTCCATAACTAGCAATGAAGCCATCCCCGGGGAGGCGGGCGGGTTGTGAGAATATATGCCTGCTGTCCCTGGATAACACCTGTTACGGTAAGTAACTGTGCTTTATCCCAGGACAAGCAGGCATGATATTCTCACATGTGGGTGACCTCCAAGCTAACCAAAAAAGGGCAGGTGGGAGGATGGCAATTTAGGAAAACAGATTTTGCAAAACTGACTGGCCAAACCGGCCGTCACTCCTGGATAAAGTGTCCAGGCAGTAATGAGAGGTGAATGTATGAACCGAAGACCAAGTGGCAGCCTTACATATGTCCTCCATCGGAGTGGATCGGAGGAAGGCTATCGAAGCTGCCATCGCTCGGACCTTGTGCCCCGTGACTCGACCCGGGGGAGGAAGGCCAGCCTGAGCGTAGCAGAAGGAAATGCAAGCGGCCAACCAGTTAGACAGAGTGCGCTTGGAAACTGGATGTCCTAATCGATTGGGGTCGAAGGACAAAAACAATTGAGGAACCTTCCGATGAGACCTGGTGCGTTGAAGATAATATGCCAACGCTCTCTTACAGTCAAGCGTGTGAAGCGCCGTCTCGCCAGGATGGGAGTGGGGCTTCGGGAAGAACACAGGAAGGACAATGGACTGATTGAGGTGGAAGTCAGAAACAACTTTAGGTAAAAACTTAGGATGGGTGCGGAGAACCACCTTGTCGTGATGAAAGACAGTGAAAGGAGGGTCCGCAACCAAAGCTTGCAACTCCCCAATCCGCCTGGCGGAGGTGAGGGCAATTAGAAACACCGCTTTCCAAGTCATAAATTTCAAGAGGGACTTGTTGAGTGGCTCAAATGGGGGTTTCATCAGTTGAGCCAGAACCACATTCAAATTCCACACGACAGACGGGGGCTTAAGAGGGGGACAAACCCTGAGTAACCCTTTCATGAAGCGTGTCACCAAGGGGTGGAGTGACAGCGGGCGTCCCTCCAGAGGTTGGTGGAAAGCAGAAATCGCACTGAGATGAACCCGCACCGAAGTGGTTTTCAAGCCGGAGCGCGACAAATGAAACAAATATTCTAGAACCGAGGATACCGGGACCGATACCGGATCCAGGTGGAAAGACGAGCACCAGGTGGAAAACCTGGTCCATTTCTGCGCATAGCAAAGCCTCGTCGAGATCTTGCGGGAGGCTTCCAACACCTCCTTCACCGATTGAGACAGGTCCGGAGGAGTCAGGGAACAAGAAACCAGGCTGTCAGGTGCAATGACTGCAGGTTGGGATGTAACATGGATCCTTGACTCTGAGACAGCAGAGAAGGAGAGACAGGCAGGGGGAGAGGCTCCCTGGCACTGAGCTGGAGCAGCAGGGAGAACCAGTGCTGACGCGGCCACCGAGGTGCTATGAGAATCATCGTGGCCGTGGACGATTTTAGGTGTACCAACGTTCGCATGATTAGAGGGAACGGAGGGAATGCATACAGGAACCTCCCTTCCCAGTCGAGTAGGAAGGCATCCGCTTCCAGACGGTCCTGCGAGTACATCCAAGAACAATATAGTGGTAGTTTGTGTGTCTCCGGAGAGGCAAACAGATCCACCTGTGGCGTTCCCCAGCGAGCGAAAACCTCGCGTAGAACTGCTGAGTGTAGAGTCCACTCGTGCGGTTGCAGAAGTCGACTCAGTTTGTCCGCCAGGCAATTCCGTTCTCCTTGGATGTAGACCGCCCGGAGGAAGATGTTCCGGGAGGCTGCCCACTCCCAGAGGCGAAGGGCTTCGGAGCAGAGGGGCCATGACCCCGTTCCTCCCTGCTTGTTCACATAATACATTGCCACCTGGTTGTCCGTGCGGACGAGGACCACCTGGTCCTGCAATATGTGAACGAAGGCTCGAAGTGCTAGGAAGATGGCTCGCAGCTCTAGCACGTTGATATGACACTGACGGTCTTCTGTCGACCACAGGCCCTGCGTGCGAAGGCCGTCAAGATGGGCTCCCCACGCGTACTCCGAGGAGTCCGTGGTCAGGACCTTGCGAAAAGGCGGAGTGCGAAACAATAGCCCCATGGACAGATTTGAAGAGTCTGTCCACCAACGCAGCGATTTCCGCAAGGGCGGCGTTACCGAAATGAGGCGAGACACCGGGTCGCACTCCTGACGCCACTGGGACGCGAGGGTCCACTGAGGGATCCTCAGATGTAGCCTCGCAAACGGCGTGACATGTACCGTCGAGGCCATATGGCCCAGCAGCATCATCATGCGCTTGGCCGACACCCTCGATAGTTGGGAGACCTGGCGGCTCATCCGTACCAAGGTTTCCAGCCGCTGGTTCGGCAGGTAGGAGCGTAGGCGCACCGTGTCCAGCACCGCACCTATGAATTGAAGAGACTGCGACGGCCTCAACTGAGACTTTGGAAAGTTTATCTCGAACCCGAGAGTTTGCAGGAAGGCAATAGACTGTCGGGTCGCTGAGATAACCCCCTCCCTGGTCGGGGCTTTGATGAGCCAATCGTCCAGGTAAGGGAACACATGGAGTCCACGTGACCTGAGGGCTGCTGCAACCACCACCATGCACTTCGTGAATACTCGTGGGGATGCGGCCAGGCCGAAGGGCAGTACCCTGTACTGGAGGTGGAGGTCCCCCACCTGGAATCGTAAGAATCTTCGATAGGCGGGGTGCACCGGAACATGGGTGTATGCTTCCTTCAGGTCGAGGGAGCACAACCAGTCCCCTTCCCCCAAGAGGGGGTACAAAGCCGGGAGAGATAGCATTCGAAACTTCTCCCGGGCCAGGAATTTGTTGAGCTTCCTGAGGTCCAGTATGGGGCGCAGGTCCCCGGTCTTTTTTGGGACCAAAAAGTAGCGGGAGTAAAACCCCGTACCCCACTGGTCCTTGGGGACCGGCTCGACCGCCCGAAGCTTCAAGAGGGCTTTGGCTTCGGTTATAAGGGTCGGCAGCTGCGAACGGTTGCAGGGGACTAAACTTGGTGGACTGTCCGGCGGCGAGGACACAAAGTTGAGCGAGTAGCCCTCGGAGACGATCCGGAGCACCCAAGCGTCTGAGGTAATCCCGGTCCATGCCTCCCGGAAGGACCGAAGACGGCCCCCGATAGGACGGGGTTCCTGTGAAAGTGCGGAGGGGAACCCGCCCCGTCCGCTCAGCCCGTCAAAAGGAGGGCGCGGGCTTAGAAGGGCCCTGCGCCTGGGCTTGGGTTTGTCCCCCTCTGCCTCGCTGAGACGGACGTCTCGGAGGCGGTCTGGAGAAAGCCGGGGTCGATTTCTGAGGGTATCGGCGCGGCGGTGGCCGAAAGGGTTTCTGCGGCGGGGGTCTAGGTTTGGGGCGGACCAGGGATGCTAGAGAGCGCTCCTGTTCCGACAAGCGTTTGGTCGCCGCATCCAATGACTCGTCGAATAACTCGGACCCCACACAAGGCAAGTCTGCCAGGCGTTCCTGCAGGTTTGGGTCCATGTCGAGGGTGCGAAGCCAGGCCAAGCGGCGCATGGCCACCGCGAGGGCCGACACCCTCGAAACCAGCTCAAAGGCGTCGTACACTGCGTGGAATAGGTACAACCGCAATTGAGACAGGTTGGACATAAATTTATCGAATCCTGCTCTTTGGGAGTCCGGTAACGAGTTTCGATATTGAGGAAGGTCCTTCACCATACCGCGCAAATAGGAGGAAAAGGTGAAGGCGTAATTTAGAACCCTGGTGGCCATCAGGGAATTTGAATAGAGGCGCCGGCCAAACTTGTCCAGGGTCCGCCCCTCCCTGCCTGGTGGGACCGCCGCAGAAACCCGTGAGGGTTGTGATTTTTTAAGGGCAGACTCCACCAGAAGAGACTGGTGTGAGAGCTGCGCCTTATCGAACCCTTTAGGGGGAATCGTCCTATATTTTGATTCCATTTTTGAAGGCACAGACGTAACTGTAAGAGGGTTTGACAAGTTCTGCAGCCAGGTTTGCAGAAGGACGCTGTTGAGAGGGAGTCTAGGCACCTCCCTAGGAAGATTGGGGAGGTCCTGTTCTTCCAAAAATTCTTTGGAATACCGAGAGCCTACCATCAGGTCAATCCCCAGGGCTTGGGCCATGTCCTGAACGAAGGATGAAAATGAGGACGGCCTAGCCTGGGGAGACGGGGTTCTCGACCGCCCCACCGAGGAGAGGGGGGAGGCCTCATGAGAATAATGAGGATCCCTAACCGATCCCGAATCCCAGGATCCCCTCTCGAGGGCCCTCGAGGGGGAAGGGGAAGTTATCCTCCTCGCAGAACCCTTGGGTGAGGACCCCGGGGTTCGTGGGACACTCTCCCGTTTCCTCGGCGAGGCGGCCCGGGAAGACTTCCCATGGGGTGAGCGGAGGAGCCTCGGGTTGTCGAGGCGCAACTCCGACACCGGCAGCGCCTCGCCCCCGAACGACGAGGAACGGTCGCGCCGAGGCGAGCCTCGGGGCCGCTTAGACTTCCTCGATCGACGCCCCGTCCGAGGTCGTGTCGAGGGCGAGGCGTGTCTGGAAGACCCGGAGGAAGAGGAGGAAAGACGGCGCACTCTGCGCAACTTTTCTTTGGGCCTTACACTCCGCTCAGGGGGTTCCCCCGAGGTCGAGGTCCGGGGCGGGGCCGAGACCGAGGTGAACGGGGCCATAGTACCCGAGACCGAGGTCGCCGAGGCCGGGGCTCCCGAGGGAGCCGAGGCCGGGGCCTCCGAGACCGAAGGCGCCCAGGCCGAGGTCGAGGCCGCCGGGACCGCAGCACGCTGCAACACTTCCAGGGCTCCCGACAGCTCCGATGAGATCAGAGCTCGGAGGAGATCCTGGAAGGCCGGAATCCCCACGAAGGTGGGGAGTTCCGAGTCCGGGGCACACTCCCTGGAGGGCGACCTCGGTCTCGAGTATTCCCTCGGGGTGTGCGGAGTCGAGGTCCGATGCGGGGCCGGGGTCGACCCACCCGCCTTGGCCTGACTCGAGGATGGCTTCTTTGCTGAAGGGGATGGAACAGAGGACTTACCCGAAGCTTGCTTCACTGACGACGTCTTCGAGGAAGAGGGCCGAGGCGAGGCCGAGGCCCCCGAGGACGCCGAGGCCGAGGTCAAGGCCGGGGCCGAAGCCGAGGCCGACGTCGAGGCCTTAGGCGGCGCGTCGACGGTGAACAATTCGGCCATTCTTGCCTTACGGCGACGGAGGGCCCTGTTTTGGAAGGTAGCACAGCGATCACACGAGTCTGTCGGATGTTCGGGCCCAAGACAGACAATGCACCACCGGTGAGGGTCAGTGATGGAAAGCAACCTCTCACACCGGCTGCACTTTTTAAATCCCGTAACAGGACGGGACATCCACGAAGAAAAGAAGAAGGCCGGGAACGTACCGACGTCCCGCGGCCACGGCTTCCGGGAGCCCCCGGAGCCCGACGAAAAACGGAAGACTTTTTTTTTTTTTTTTTTTTTGAAAAGAAACGAAAGGAAAACAGCACCGCGAACTAATTAGAAGGGAAAAACAACTAAACGCGGCAGCTAGAAGGCAAAAACACTGGAGCTCAGATCCACAGGGCTTTCTTGCTCCGCGGAAAAATTTGAACTGAGGACCACGAGGTGGGATGCGCCCTCTAGTGGGCGAGAAGGCACGCACATGCGTGGTGCAGTGTGCAAACTTGAAACTTCAATCAAGTTTGCTTGAAAAGCTGTCCGCGCCGGGGCTCCGTAGATGACGTCACCCACATGTGAGAATATCATGCCTGCTTGTCCTGGGATAAACTGCATATGCTGATAGTTTAATGGACACATAGTTAAGGAGCACCTCAGCCAAAGAGTTTCTTGGATAAACAGCAGAGCATTAATCCAAAGACCATGATTAGTGTTATCTGCAGGAGCTTTAAAGATCTCATTTGAAAATAGGATACAGAACTATAATGGGCAATACTCATATTTGGCAGCTTGCAAAATGCTAGGCCATACACAAAGTCTTCAATCTCTAAAATAAATAATTTCCAAACACAGGAGAATATAATGTTTTTCTTATACAACTTACAATAAAATTTCCTTGACTGTCATAAATATGTATTTCTCCATTTGCCATTCCAAAGAGCAGGATCTTGCTATCAGGGGACCAGGCTACATGGCACAGTTGTATGCCTTTAAGCTCCTTTCCCCAAATTCGATTGCCTGTTACATACAAAAAAATAATTGTTACATTATAATCATAAACTTGCAATAAAGCAAAGTTACTTACCTTTAGCTGTGAGGATATATATTCTGACTGATGGGTGGCATCATCTGATGAAAACCAAAATAGGAATTGCTTCTCAGCAACCATTCTAGAAGACCTTTGATAGCCATTTACGGTATGCCTTCACAACCAGGATCAGATAAGCCTAATACTATAGCTGAAAAAATGTACCTCCAAGGAGAGGAAGGTGCATCCTGATTTCCTTGGAGAATACCTACTACAGGTGAGCACTTTCTCCAAGGACAAGAAGGATGCAGATATTCTGACATGGGAATCCTTAGCTACCCAGTAGTCCGAAACAAATAAAAGGGGGGGAGCCTTGAAAAGGCGAGGCCTGGAACTACAAACAAATAAGTAATAAATACAATTTTTTTTGAGGGGGTGGGAGTTGTTTTTATTTTTTGGATAGCCTGGAATTGAAAACACATGGGCTTGGGGAGGTGGAGTTGGATTCTAGATCCCAAATAATTTCTGATGTCTATCTGACCAAAACAGTAGATTCAAAAAGTCCACCTCTAAACTTTCAACATACAAACAATGAAAGACAGAGACTGGAGGCCAAGATACAAGAGGGACCCCTTTCTTCTGAGTGATGAGAGTCAATCTCCATGATCTTCAGAGGCTAGCTCTAGAACAGTGGTTCTTAACCTGGGGTGCGAGAATGTATTTTCAGAATGAAGAGGGTACTGACCACTAAAAAGGTTAAGAACCACTACTCTAGAAGCAGAATGAATGAAAGATTAGGTTCTTACTTTGCTAATCTTTCTTGTAAATCCACACTTTATTCTAGGACCAGTGGGTTATTTCCCTCCACCCGCCAGGACTTTTGTAGGAAGCCTCAAACTTCAGAGGCTTAAACCCTTCCCACTCTTACCTTATCACTGTCCCTTTGAACATCAATAAGTCTTAAAGCAGCCAGGAACATCTGTAGAGGATAAAAATAACACAGAAAGGGGAACGGGGACACTCCCTGACAAATAAGTCAATTCTGCTCAAATCAACAAATGCAACAATGAAAAAAGAGAGAACAGGTCATAAAGCATTAGAAAACTGAACGTCAAAAAACAGTGCTACATGTACTGGTAAGCATAAAACATATTAAAATAAGAATTGCCGCTGCTGGGTCAGACCGGTGGTCCATCCTGCCCAGCAGTCCACTCAGGCGGTGGTCCTTAGGTCAAAGACCAGTGCCCTGAGTCTAGTCTTATCTGCGTACTTTCTGGTTCAGCAGGAACTTGTCTGACTTTGTCTTGAATCCCTGGAGGGTGTTTTCTCCTATAACAGCCTCCAGAAGAGCATTCCAGTTTTCCACCACTCTCTGGGTGAAGAACTTCATTACGTTTGTACGGAATCTATCCCCTTTCAACTTTAGAGAGTGCCCTCTTGTTCTCCCTACCTTGGAGAGGGTGAACAATCTGTCTTTATCTACTAAGTCTATTCCTTTCATTATCTTGAATGTTTCTTTTTTTTTTTTTTTTGGGGGGGGGGAATTCTTCTTTTATTGAAAAACTATTATGATACCAACTGAATTGAATGTTTTATTGCAGAATTAGAAAATAAATTCCCAAAATTTGTACTTAAAGGCAAACAAAGCATGGGATAAAAAGATTATGGCTGTAAGAAATATTAGACAGTTTGATATGCAGATTGGCCAGACTGGGAAAATCGTAGCACCAGAACTTTACATAGCAGTTGGAATTTCTGGAGCAATTCAGCATTTGGCAGGGATGAAAGATAGCAAGACCATTGTTGCCATTAACAAGGATCCTGAAGCTCCAATTTTCCAGGTCGCCGATTTTGGTTTAGTGGCAGATTTATTTAAGGCAGTCCCTGAAATGATTGACATTTTAAAGAAAAAATGAGCAGGAGCTCCAAAAAAGAAGAGCAACATAGTGCACTGGACATCTATCTGGTCATGTAAAGGATGTATCTTGAATGTTTCAATCATGTCCTCTCTCAGTCTCCTCTTTTCAAGGGAGAAGAGGCCCAGTTTCTCTAATCTCTCACTGTACAGCAACTCCTCCAGCCCCTTAACCATTTTAGTCGCTTTTCTCTGGATTATTTCGAGTAGTACCGTGTACTTCTTTAAGTACGGCGACCAGTGTTGGATGCAGTATTCAAGATAGGGGCGTACCATGGCCCGGTACAGCAGCATGATAACCTTTTCCGATCTGTTTGTGAGCCCCTTCTTAATCATTCCTAGCATTCTGTTCGCCCTTTTTGCTGCCGCCGCACATTGTGCGGACGGTTTCATTGACTTGTCGACCAGAACTCCCAAGTCTCTTTCCTGGGAGGTCTCTCTGAGTACTGCACCAAACATCTTGTATTCGTGTATAAAATTCTTGTTACCGATATGCATCACCTTACATTTATCCACGTAAAACCTTATTTGCCATGTCGCAGCCCATTTCTCAAGCATGTTTATGTCACATTGCAGGTCTTCGCAACCCTTCTGTGTCTTCACTACTCTGAATAACTTTGTATCGTCTGCAAATTTAATCACCTCGTTCGTCGTTCCAATTTCCAGGTCGTTTATAAATATGCTGAAGAGCACGGGTCCAAGCACCGAACCCTGCGACACTCCACTCATGATGCTTTTCCAGTCCGAGTATTGTACATTTACCCCCACTCTCTGTTTCCTATCTGCCAATGAATTTTTAATCCACGTGAGTATTTCACCCTCGATTCTATGGCTCGCAATTTTTCGAAGCAGTCGTTCATGCGGGACCTTGTCAAACGCCTTCTGAAAGTCCAGATATACAATGTTGATCGGGTCACCCTTGTCTATCTGCCTGTTTACTCCCTTGAAGAAGTGCAGCAAGTTCGTCAAGCAAGATCTTCCTTTACTGAAGCCGTGTTGGCTAGTCCTCATCAGATCGTGTCCATCAAGGTGGTCAACAATGCGGTCCTTTATCAGCGCCTCTACATCTTTCCCGGTACCGAGGTCAGACTCACTGGTCTGTAGTTTCCCAGATCTCCCCTCGAACCTTTCTTGAAGACTGGCATAACATTCGCAACTTTCCAGTCTTCCAGAATCCTTCCCGATTTGATCAACAGATTGGTTATTAGTTGAAGCAGTTCAGCTATAACCCCTTTCAGTTCCTTGATTACACTCGGATGGATGCCATCTGGTCCAGATTTATCATTTTTAAGCCTATCAATCTGCCTGCATACCTCTTCTAGACTAATTGTCAACTCAGTCAGTTTCCCGTCAGGAGACACAGCATGCACTCTCAGAAGGGGGCAACTGAACTAAGGATCCCCCCCAAACTATGTGAAAAACCCATTCTGATGGCACTCTTATAAAGGCTGGTCAGAAAACAGAAATTCAGCTTACCAGTAAAAGCAGACAATCGGTGAATCATCAAGGTATAGAGTGGGTTCCTGGAACAAAGTGTGGATTTACAAGAAAGAAGATTAGCAAAGGTAAGAATCATACAGACCCTTACCTAAAAGAACCCAACAGAAACCTAATCTTTCGTTCTTGTACAATCCCACTTTATTCTGGGACCAGTGGGATCTAACAGAGCTATCCCAAAAATTCAGGGTGGGACTGATAAACCCGCTGCCAAAACAGAGGCACCAAAAGCAGCGTCCTTCTTGGCTGCCACATCAATCTTGTAAAACTTGGTGAATGTAAGCAAGGAGAACCAGGTAGTGGCCCTGCAAATCTCATCCAGAGAAACAGCCGATGATTCTGCCCAAAGGACAAAACATCTCTGGTAGAATAAGCCTGCACTGCAAGGGGGGCTTCTTTCTGGCCGCCATGTAAGCCACGGAAATAGCCATACGGATCCACCTGGCAATGGTGGTCTTAGAAGCTGGCCTACCCTTGTAGACAGGACCCGCTATAACAAACAGGTGGTTGGAAAAGGGAAACTCGGTGACCTCCAGGTACTGCAACGAGATCCTACGCACGTCCAAGGACAACAATACCCGGTCATGCTCACTGAACCAGAGGAAGCAAAAGCAGGAAATCAGACTTCCTGATTCATATGGAAAGTGGAAACCACTTTGGGAAGAACGGAAGGAACAGTGCACAGCATCACACCGGAATCCGTAATACACAGAAAAGGATCCTGGCAGGAAAGAGCCTGAAGCTCCGAAACCCTACCGGGTGAGGTAATAGCCACCAGGAAGACTGTCTTAATCATGAGATCCATAAGGGTTCCTGCTCCAGAGGCTCATATGACGGACAAACCAGAGAATGGAAAACCAAGGTAAAATTACAAGTTGAACAGAGAAGGCGCAAAGGAGGCCAAAGATGCAGAGCACCCAGCAGAAAACAAGCCACGTCTGAATGAGCTTCCAATAGCCCCTCAGAGAAGGAGGGTCAAAGAAACATAGAAACTTGATGGCAGATAAAGGCCAAATGGCCAATCTAGTCTGCCCATCCGCAGTTACCATTATCTTTTTCTCTCTCTGCGAGATCCCACATGCCTATTCCAGGCTTTTTTGAATTTAGACACAGTCTCTGTCTCCACCACCTCTTCCAGGAGACTGTTCAACGTATCTACCACCCTTTTTGCAAAAAAGTATTTCCTTAGATTACTCCTGAGCCTATCACCTTTTAACTTCATTCTATGCCCTCTCATTGCAGTTTCCTTTCAAATGAAAGAGACTTGACTCATGCGCATTTACATTACGTAGGTATTTAAACATCTCTATCATATCTCCCCTCTCCCGCCTTTCCTCAAAAGTATACATATTGAGATCTTTAAGTCTGTCCCCATACACCTCATGACGAAGGCCACGCACCATTTTAGTAGCCTTTCTCTGGACCGACTCCATCCTTTTTATATCTCTTTGAAGGTGCTGCCTCCAGAATTGTACACAATATTCTATATGAGGTTTCACCAAAGTCTTATGCTGGAGCATCAATAACTCCTTTTTCCTCCTGGCCATACCTCTCCCTAAGCAACCTAGCATCCTTCTAGCTTTCGCCATCACCTTTTCACGAAAGACCGGCAATCTGCACCCAGAGAGAAGCAACCACTAGGCCCTTCTTCAGGTCATCCTGAAGGAACTCCAAGACCCAAAGGACTGACAAAACAGACAGGGCCACCTGTCGCAGGCCACACCAGGCTTGATGACATCTCCAAGCCTTTGCACAGGCAGACACTGTGGAATTCCTTTTCCTGTGTAGCAACGTGGCAATCACATCCAAAGAATAGCCCCGGCTAGTCAAGGCCGCTCACTCAAGATCAAAGAGGTCCGGATCCTGCATCACAATCGGACCCTAAGTGAGTAGACAAGAATGACAAAGTAGCCAGAGGCCCCGATCCTGCTGGAGCTGTACCAAGTCAGCATACCATGACTGCCTCAGCCAATCAGGTGTGACCATGATCACTGGACCTCTGTGGGCTGCTAACCATCTCAACAGATGTGTTATCATGGGCCACGGACGGAAGACATATAGGAGACCTTCCCGTGGCCATGGCTGAACCAGAGCACCCAAGCCTTCGCTGCTGACCTCACAACAGCGACTGAAGAACTGATCTGCTTTCTTGTTGGCCACAGTCACCGTGAGATCGAACAAGGGACGCCCACACTGATCTACTATGTAATAGAACACTCTTTTGAAACAGAGACCACTCTCCGGGATCCAGAGACTGACGACTGAGAAAATCCGCTTGCACATTGTCAACTTCTGCCACGTGTGCTGCTGACAGCGCCACAAGGTGTCTCTCCACTAGAAGAGAAGCTGAACCTTCACACTCAGTTAGGGACTCCTTATGCCTCCATGACGATTGGCATAAGCCACCTCCATAGCATTGTCCAAGAAGACGCAGACGGCTTGATGACGGAAACAACTTTCAAAGTGGAGAAAAGCCAGCTGAATCGCCTGAAGCTCCAAGCGATTGATGGACCACTTGCATTCTGAGGGCACCCACTGGCCCTGAAAAAGGATGGTCATACATATCGCTTCCCAGCCTTTGCGACTTGCATCCATACACAGAATCACCCAATCCAAAATCCAGAGTGAAAGGCCCCTGGATAGCGAGAGGGGTCACAACCACCATGAAAGACTGCTCTGTGCCATAGTCGTCCAGGGCAGAGGTACATGTAATGGGTCACACTGGGGGTTCCAGCGCAAAAGAAGAGCATCCTGCAGTGGACTGAGACAGGCTCTGACCCAAGGAATCAAACCGATTGTTGCCACCATGGTCCCCGGAATCTGTCAAAGCTTCTCAAGACAGAAAACAGGCAAGAACACTCTGTTCTGTCCCGTGTGAAATCGAACTTCCAGGTATTCCAGATCCTGTGTTGGTTCGAGGTGACTCTTCCTAAAGTTGATTACCCAAGCCCAGGTGCTGCAGCAACTACACCACCTGATGAACAGCCTGACGCCCCTCGGACTGCGAGGGAGATCTGATCAACCAGTCGTCCAGATACGTATGAACCAGGACATGTTGCTCCAAGAAGTGGAACCTCAGATACTTCTGGTGGTCTGGAAAAATGGGAATGTGGAGATATACCTCCATCAAATCCAGAGAGACTAGAAACTCCCGCATTGCCAACAATGCTATCACTGAGAACACCGTCTCCATGCGGAAGCGAGGCACTTTCAGCATCGCATTGACAGACAGCCTTGAGATCCAGAATCAGTCTCCAATCGTCAGAGCCTTTCTTAGGAACAAAGTATATTGAGTATCTTTCAGAGCCCGAGTCTCGCTCTGGAATGGGTTCTATGGCCGCAATATCGAGTAAACTGCGGACTTTGGCCTGCATCCAAACTGCCTTCTTAGGGTGGCCTGCTAGGGAATCCAGAAAATACTAGGTCAGAGGACAGAGAAACTCCAGTTTGTAGCCACTCCTGAGAACCTCCAAGCCACTCCTGAGAACCTCCAAGACCCGGTGGCTGGAGATAATGGCCTGACATTCCACAAGAAAAGCAGACAGTAGGGATGGGGAGAAGACACCGGCCTGGCGTCAGAACTGCTTCTTTGCAGGAGCCACCATGGATGGCTGACGTTGAGAACAGCTAAATCGCAGTCTGGAAGATGAAGATGACCGCTGGCTCGCGGACGGGCCGAATATGAACCTGAAAGGATGAAAATTAGAATGCCCCGAACCTCTGGAAGGTTGGGATCTATTCACAGGCAGCGACTTGGACTTGTGATCCTGCACATTGGCCATAAAATCATCCAGACCCTGGCCAAACAGCAGCTGTCCCTTAAAGGGCAACTGGCTCAAGGTCACTTTAGAAGAATCACCATACCACTGCCGGATCCAGAGCATAGGTGGAAAGCCATATAATCCACTCCTGAGATTATAAAATCCAAATCACGAAGCACCGCAGTATCAGGATCATGGTGCCGTTTGAAATGGCATGCCCTTGCCACAAAAGAAGAGGCTGATGTCACCTTAACACCAGTGGCCGCCGAATCAGACACTTGACAAAATCCACCCGTCGGTCCTAAACATCCTACAGGACTACATCCCTGTCACTGGGGAGAGACAAGAGCTTGATGACCTTTGCCATAGAAGAAACCACCTTTGAGGAAGCAAAACGCTTGTTAAAGGCATCCGCCATGGGATAAAGCCGCGCCATGGCATGAGCACATTTCAAGGGATATCAAGAAAACAACAAATTTGAAACTTAAGGGGACCTAGTGAGCCACAGAAAACAAAGGAAATTTTGAAGTGCTGAAAATACAAAGGAAATAAAAGAAGGATCAGTAGCCCTGCCCAAACATTTACAGGAAATATTTATTATTATTATGTCACAACCATGATGAGAAAAAACTTGAAGATGCGAGCTGCGAGGGAAGAAAGAATGAATCCAAACTGCTCTATATAAAAAAAAAAAAAAGCTGATCTGGTCCTATGTGGCAATGGGGCAGGTGGCAGGGGATGTACACTTATGTACATTGAGTCACTTCCAAAGGCTTCTGGAACGGTCACTGGAAAGCAATTTCTGTAGGACTATCTGCATCCTGCTTGCCCTCACAGAAAAGAAATCAATCAATGTGACATTTTCAGGCAAGCACTTCGTTGATCTGTTGGGTTTTTTTCTTTTTAATAAACTGTCTTACAATTGTGAAACATACATCGATTATTGAGATTTCTTTTCTTTTCCCCTTATTGTTGCATCATAACAGCTGCAAGGGTAACATTTAACAAAATTAAAAACACCAATAACTCTCACAGCCCAATCAGAGAAAAGGAAAAATGGGGAAGAGGCTGCAGCAGGTTTCAGTCTTCAGCCCAAAATCCACAGCATTAGTTCCACCAAAATGCCTCAACAGTGGGCTTCAGTGTTTGGCCTTACAAGAAAGTAGAGAAGCTAATGCATATATAGGAACAATCGAAAGATCAAAATTTAAGTTGGGACTACTGTTACTGGGACAGTTAATGTACCGACTCCGTTTATTTATCATTCTTTAGATTCTTTCTCAGAGGAACACAATATTTCTTTAAAAGACATAATGTTGGCTATTATGAAATTAGATAAGACATTGCAAGAAAATTTGTCATCTTATAGTAAATTTATTGAGGAAGCTTCAAGTAAATTCACTGAACAGGACATAAGGTTAACTAAGGTAGAGAAGAATCTCGAGAGGATGGAATCCCAAATTAAATCTTGTCAATCAGTACAGGCATTCTCTATGAAAGATAATTTGATTATTCATTTGCAATTTGAGACACATGGGAGTGTTTCTAGGGCAGTGGCATAGTAAGGGGGGCGGGGGGCGGTCCACTACAGGTGCCATCTTGGTGAGGGTCCCAGCACCCTGCTCCTTCCCACTCCCTCCCCCTGCCACATGCCTTCACTTCCTCTCACCATACCTCTATCTCTTCATTGGCGTTAGCAGCAACTCCAACCCACTGTTCACACCAGTGTCAACTCTAACTCTGAAGTCACTTCTGGGTCCCGCGCCTAGGAAGTGACATCAGAGGGAGAGCCAACGTCGTCGACCTTAAGAGGTAAGGGGTAGGGAATGGGAGCGCACATGTGGTGGGAGGGAGCAGGGGGAGGTGGAAAAGAGATTGGGAGAGAGGCGCCCTGGTCAGGGGGGCCTCTCACTCTCACTACACCACTGGTTCTAGGGCAATTAATTTGAGATTGTTAAATTTTCCTGTGACCCATTTTCTATCTCCTAGGGAATTTTTTTTTTAATGTATGTTACTTAATGCATATTATATACCATGTGGAGCTAGAAAGGTTGGTTAAGAAAGTGGGATAAATAATATAAATTCTCGAGATTGTCTTGATCTTATAAAATTTCTAGAAACAACTCAGGATTCTATAACCAAGAGATCAGTTTTGCTGATTACAATGTCTTCAGTAGATTTTAAAAAAATGACAATAATGAAGTCTTTCTCAGATGTATCCAGACAAACTCAAATACGACATAGGACTTTTCTCCCACCTAGGCCTAGTCTTGGCAGTGGGAGGAACTGGCAGTGGGAGGAACTTTCTTCTTAAAATTTGTTGACTCTTTAATAAAAATGATATTAAAAAAAACAACAAATTATTGTAAATATTTGGTTACATGGGGAGCTGACTTATGTTTTTCTGGATCCGGCCTATTTAGAAACTTTCTTATTTAATAAATTTGAGAAGTATGAGAAAGCTGTACAATAAATTGTCTCTGTCTTACAGGTTTTCAGGGAATAATTTATACTTTAGCCTGTTTAATATAGATGTTTAAGTTAAGTTTTCTTAATATTCTCCTTCGCTCCTCATGATGTGGGCTTGTTAGAATAATCATATTATTATTTCTGTATTTGCTTTATGTTTTTGCCTATTGCTTTGTGTTACTTTTAACAATGATTAAAATCTTAATTTTTTAAAAAAGAACAAAAGTTGGATAAAAAACTGGAACAAGATAAAAGCAGTGGCATACTAAAGAAGGCACAGCTTTTCAGCTCTGCGGAAAACAAAGAACTGATGGTCCCACGAGCAGACATTGGGCAAGAAGGTATTGACTAAAGATTTAAAGTGGCATGGCATTTGGTCCAAACCAGGTTCTGTGAATGACATCACTCACATGTGAGATTATGTCTGCTTGCCCTAGGAGAATAAAGCACAGTTACTTACCGTAACAGGTGTTATCCAGGGACAGCAGGCAGATATTCTTGACTGATGGGTGACGGCACCGACGGAGCCCCGGTACGGACAATTTTAGAGTGATTGCACTCTAAGAACTTTAGAAAGTTCTAGCTAGGCCGCACCGCGCGTGCGCGAGTGCCTTCCCGCCCGACAGAGGCGCGCGGTCCCCAGTTAGGATAAGCCAGCTAAGAAGCCAACCCGGGGAGGTGGGAGGGACGCAAGAATATCTGCCTGCTGTCCCTGGATAACACCTGTTACGGTAAGTAACTGTGCTTTATCCCAGGACAAGCAGGCAGCATATTCTTGACTGATGGGTGACCTCCAAGCTAACAAAAAGAGGGATGGAGGGAAGGTTGGCCATTATGAAAATAAATTTTGCAAAACAGATTGGCCGAAGTGTCCATCCCGTCTGGAGAATGAATCCAGACAATAATGAGATGTAAAAGTATGAACTGAGGACCAAGTAGCAGCCTTGCAGATTTCCTCAATAGGAGTGGAACGGAGGAAAGCTACAGATGCTGCCATAGCTCTAATTTTGTGGCCCGTGACAGAACCCTCCAGTGTCAGGCCCGACTGAGCATAACAAAAAGAAACGCAAGCAGCAAGCCAATTGGACAGAGTGCGTTTAGATACAGGATGACCCAGCTTGTTAGGATCAAAGGACAAAAACAGTTGAGGAGATGATCTGTGAGGTTTGGTGCGATCAAGATAGTAAGCCAGAGCACGTTTACAATCCAAGGAATGCAAAGCCTGTTCACCTGGATTAGAATGAGGCTTTGGGAAAAAAACAGGTAGAACGATGGATTGATTAAGGTGAAACTCAGACACAACCTTAGGAAGGAATTTAGGATGTGTACGAAGGACAACCTTATCATGGTGAAAAACAGTGAAAGGTGGATCAGCCACCAGTGCATGGAGCTCACTGACCCTCCTGGCAGAAGTGAGAGCTATCAGAAAGACCACTTTCCAAGTTAGAAATTTAAAATGCGTTGTGGCCAAAGGCTCGAAAGGAGGCTTCATTAACGCAGAAAGAACCACATTAAGATCCCATACAACAGGAGGGGCCTTAAGAGGTGGTTTTACATTGAAAAGGCCTTTCATGAACCTTGAAACTAAGGGATGAGCTGAGAGGGGTTTTCCATGGATCGGCTCATGAAAAGCTGCAATGGCACTAAGGTGGACCCTTATCGAAGAGGATTTAAGACCAGAGTCAGATAAGGACAAAAGATAGTCCAATACCAATCCCACTGCTGTAGATATGGGATTATGGTGATGTAACAGGCACCAGGAAGAAAACCGAGACCACTTCTGCTGGTAACACTGAAGAGTAGACGGTTTCCTGGAGGCATCAATAATAGAACGGACAGGCTGAGAAAGGAGAGCATGAGGTGCAGTCAGCCCGAGAGATACCAAGCTGTCAGGTGCAGAGACTGTAAGTTGGGATGAAGAAGCGTTTGCTGATTCTGTGTAAGTAGTGAAGGAAACAGAGGAAGAGGTATGGGTTCCCTGGAACTGAGTTGAAGTAGAAGGGAAAACCAATGCTGTCTGGGCCACCGTGGAGCGATGAGGATCATGGTGGCTTGTTCCCTCTTGAGCTTGAATAAGGTGCGCAGCATGAGCGGAAGAGGAGGGAATGCATAAAGGAAGAGATTGGTCCAATCCAGAAGAAATGCATCGGGTTCCAGACGGTGAGGAGAGTAAAGTCTGGAGCAAAACCGGGGCAGCTGATGGTTGTGGGGAGCTGCAAAGAGATCCACCTGAGGAGTGCCCCATTGGGAGAAAATGGACTGGAGAGTCGAGGGGTCGAGAGTCCATTCGTGAGGTTGAAGAATTCTGCTGAGATTGTCTGCTAAGCAATTCTGCTCCCCTTGTATGTAGACTGCTTTCAGGAATAGGTGACGAGCAGTCGCCCATGTCCAAATCCTTTGAGCTTCCTGACATAAAGGACGGGATCCCGTCCCTCCTTGTTTGTTGAGGTAATACATTGCAACTTGGTTGTCTGTGCAAATGAGAAGAACCTGAGGAAAGAGGAGATGTTGGAAAGCTTTGAGGGCGTAAAATATCGCTCTGAGTTCCAGGAAATTGATGTGGTGCTTCTTTTCCTGGGTGGTCCAAAACCCCTGAGTTTGGAACTCGTTCAAGTGAGCTCCCCATGCATAGGGGGAGGAATCCGTGGTGATGACTAGTTGATGAGGAGGTAGATGGAACAGTAGACCTCTGGATAGATTTGATGAGTTCAACCACCAAAGAAGCGACTGTCGAAGAGACGAGGTCACAGATATGTGTTGTGAACAAGGATCCGTCGCTTGTGACCACTGAGTCGCTAGGGTCCATTGAGGAGTGCGCAGGTGGAGACGTGCAAAGGGGGTGACATGCACTGTGGATGCCATGTGCCCCAAAAGTACCATCATTTGATTTGCTGAGATGGAAGTTCTCTGGAAAACCTGCTGACAGAGATGAAGGATGGTGTGAAGGCGGTTTGGAGGAAGAAACGCCCTCATTTGAACAGTATCCAGAATGGCTCCAATGAATTGAAGTCGCTGAGTTGGAATGAGGTGTGACTTGGGTAGATTGATCTCGAACCCCAACAGTCAAAGGAAGGAAATGGTCTGATTGGTGGCTATGTGAACGGACTGAGGAGAAGGAGCCTTGATGAGCCAGTCGTCCAGATAAGGGAAGACTTGAAAATTGTGGGAGCGGAGATAAGCTGCGACCACAATCAGACATTTGGTGAATACCCTGGGAGAGGAGGCTAAGCCGAAGGGTAGCACCTTGTATTGGTAATGATGTTGGTTGACAAGAAAGCGAAGGTATTGTCTGGACATCAGATGAATTGGAATGTGAGTATACGCCTCCTTGAGATCGAGGGAACATAGCCAGTCTTCCTGAGAGAGAAGAGGGTATAGGGTGGCAAGAGATAACATCTTGAACTTCTCCTTGACCAGACATTTGTTGAGGTCTCTGAGATCTAATATTGGTCTGAGATCTCCGGTTTTTTTGGGGACAAGAAAGTACCGGGAATAAAATCCCAGGCCTTGCTGGTCTAGAGGAACTGGTTCGATGGCATTGAGAAGGAGGAGGGATTGAACCTCCTGACCGAGAAGGAGGGACTGAGCCTTGTTGGAAGCAGACTCTATTGGTAGACTTAACGGTGGAGGAGTCTGAAAGTTCAGGGCATATCCGTGAGCGATGATAGCAAGTACCCACTGGTCGGAGGTAATTGCTTCCCATCGAGACAGAAAAACCTGGAGTCGACCTCCTATGGGCTGAGTTTGAAGGCATGAGGGAGGAAGACTGGCAATGTTCTCGAGAAGAGAGTCAAAAGGGCTGTGTAGACTTAGGTTGAACAGCCGGTTTTACAGCAGGCTGTTGTTGTTGACGAGCCTGTTGCTGCTGTTGACGCTGCCTGCGAGGTTGAGGAGGATGAGTCTGAGCTGGGCGAGCAGAAAACCTTCTTTGATAAGAAGGTTGTTGCCTGAATGGACGAGGAGGAGGAGGCTTCTTCTTGTTTTTCAACAAGGAGTCCCACCTAGTCTCATGCGCGGAGAGCTTTTGTGTGGCGGTATCCATGGACTCCCCAAACAGCTCATCCCCAAGACAAGGCGCATTGGCTAGTCGGTCTTGATGGTTTACATCCAGTTCCGAGACCCGTAGCCATGCCAACCTTCTCATTGCTACAGAAATAGCAGTGGCCCGTGACGTCAGTTCAAAAGTATCATAAATGGAACGGACCATAAACTTCCTTAGTTGCAAAAGACTAGAAGTACATTGCTGGAAAGCAGGAAGTTTACGGTCCGGAATGTACTTTTGAAAAGAGGTCACCTGTTGAATGAGATGCTTCAGGTAAAACGAGAAGTGGAATGCGTAATTACCTGAACGGTTGGCCAGCATGGCGTTTTGGTAAAGGCGCTTTCCAAATTTATCCATGGCCTTTCCTTCTCTGCCAGGAGGAACAGAGGCGTAAACACTGGCACCTACAGACTTCTTCAGGGTTGATTCCACCAACAAGGATTCATGGGGAAGTTGTTGCTTATCGAACCCTGGAATTGGAATGACTTTATAAAGAGATTCCAATTTTCTTGGGGCTCCCGGGATGGTTAAGGGAGTTTCCAAGTTCTTATAGAAAGTTTCCCTCAAGATATCATGGAGGGGCAACTTTAAGAACTCCTTAGGAGGATGATCAAAGTCCAAGGCATCTAAGAATGCCTTGGACTTTTTAGAATCAGACTCCAAAGGAATTGAAAGGGTGTCTGACATTTCCCTTAAAAATTTGGTAAATGAGGAGTGCTCTGGCTTAGTAGCAGGGTCTTGCACCGATACATCCTCCTCTTCAGATGAATAATCTTCCTCGGTACCGAGGTGATCATCCGAGTCATCCCACAAGTCAGGGTCCCGTACCGATTGGAGACGGCCCTGAGAAAGTGGAGTCGAGGTGCCAACATGTTTAGTCTTGCGTACCGATTTCCCCGAACGGTTGGAGACGGTACCAGGAGAGTGTAGAACGGTACGGGGCTCAGAGAACGGTACCGGTTCAGAAGTGTCCGGAGCAGAATGTCGTTTCGGCTCCGCTGAAAGAATAGGCATGGACATGGATTTGTGCGGTGCCGACAAAGTCGATGTCAATAAAAGGGGTTGATCGACGGTCGGCACCGAAGGCTCACTGGGTACCGACACTGGAGGATTCGGTGTCAACAGAGCCGGGAGCAAATGTTGTAGTTGCTGTTTAAGCTGGACCTGGAGGATAGAGGCAATGCGCTCATCCAACGTAGGTCCCGATTGCACCGGTACCGGTCTTTTCTTGCTCGGTACCTTCGGTGCCGCTCGACGCTCGGGTGAAGTCGATGCCGATGACGAGGCAGTGACTTCAATGGGAGCGGAGCGTTTACGGGGCCGGCGCTCAGTCTGCAGGACTTGGCTCACTGCATGCTCGACTGGTGGCCCTAGGACAGTAGGGGAAGGCTTCTTAGCCGGCTTACCTACAGGGACCGACGTCGGCGATGTATCTGTCGGTGCCGAGACAGTCGGTGTCGATTTGGAGGAAGTTGCCGATGTCGATACTGGTGCAACTTCCATGTCGGTGCCGAACAGAATTCGTTGTTGAATTTGTCGGTTTTTTAAAGTTCTTTTTTGTAAAGAACTACAGCGGGTGCAGGTGTCAGCCCTATGGTCCGGACCCAGACACTGAAGGCACCACTTGTGCGGGTCGGAGAGAGATATAGGGCGCGCACACCGCTGACACTTTTTGAAACCCGGTGACGGGGGCATGAAGGGAAAAACCGCTGTAGCAAAATCGAAGCCGGAGGCTTCGATGGTGCCAACAGGCCCCGCCGGGGTAGTCAAGAAAAAGTGAAAAAAATAAAACAATTTTTTTTTTTTTTTTTTTTACAAACGGTAAAAGAACAAGAAAGAAATAAAATGAAGAGAAAAATACGCGCGAGCGGGAAGGCAAGTGAACAGTTAAGGAAAAAACTTCCAACAGCCGTTGGAAACACGCGTCTTCTTAGCTCCGCGGAATTAAGAAAACTGGGGACCGCGCGCCTCTGTCGGGCGGGAAGGCACTCGCGCACGCGCGGTGCGGCCTAGCTAGAACTTTCTAAAGTTCTTAGAGTGCAATCACTCTAAAATTGTCCGTACCGGGGCTCCGTCGGTGCCGTCACCCATCAGTCAAGAATATGCTGCCTGCTTGTCCTGGGATAAGGGAAGATTAGGTTCTTACCTCAATAATCTTCTTTCCAGTATAAGAGAGACATGAGTCTTGACAAGTAAGCTATTCTCCTTTACCGGCATGCTTTTGAAGAAGGAATCATCCATAGCTTTTCAGCTCTGTCTCCTTGTGTCAATGGGCAATGCCCCATCTCCTCAGTTCATCCCAAAGCAGTTGATCACCCAAAAAGAGAAGAAATAATAAGGAGGGTATGAAGAACTCCCTGACCAAATCAATTATTTTCTGTTCTGCAACAAGGACAATCAATCAATTAATTAAAGCCCAAGCAAAATATAAACAAGGTGAAACCAAACAAGCCACCTACCTGAGTGCAACCAGAACTAATATTTATACAGCTGTTATAAAATCTCCCACATGCTGTGCCAGTGAGCTATTGCAACACTTACTGTACGTGACTGACAGCCGAAAAACAATTATCTTCATAATCTCTTGGTTGCTCCAAGGCAAGCACTTGGAGATACACATACATGTCAGTAAGCAGGCTTAATTGTCATCTGATAGGGTGGGCATCAAGACTCATGTCTCTTTATACTGGAAAGAAGATTATCGAGGTAAGAATTGACTCGTGGCTCGTGGCTAGCGCTGTTTATGGTACGATATTGAAATGGATGTCAGAAGCATGATAGTGCAGTATTTTTGTAGCGCCAGTTTTTCGTATGATTCTGGGTAATTCTAGTTAGACAAACATCTGTGTTAGTTAAGGACCGCGCCCAAATAGAAGTGTACGAAAAATAGGTGAATAAAACATTTAAATATAATGTAGCTAAGGCCAGAAGAAAAAACACACTAAAGATTAATATAAGGAAAAGAATGGTGTTTTCTTGTGTACTTTGCTGTTGAGCTAAATCATGGTGGAAATCATGATTACATGATTACATGGAGTCCAGTTTAGGTTTTTTTGTGTGTACCATCTTGTGCCAGTGAATAGTTTCTGTTCTTTGTTCAGCTTCCCGCCTTTAGCCTCGTGGTTCTAATTGTTAACAGATGTGCTTAGGCCAGTTAGGAAAAGCATATTAGACTCCATATTCCAAACTGAGATATAAAATGTATGAAGTATGAATGGCCAAGATATGAATGAAATTATGAATGTTTGGGGCCCATGAATGTGATATGTGGTGATATAAATGGTTTATAAGAAGAAACACTAAGGAAAAATCCTGAGCACAACATCTGGAAGTGATTAGAGTCAGTCTCAAGAATAGGGAGAAGGGGGGCATTGGAAGCCCACGCTTCAGGGAGAGGAGAGGGGGATTTAAACCCCCCTTTTTCTCCAGAGTAAGCTTTCTGTGTAAGGCCATGCAATTTGAATCTGTCAGCTTAGGAGTTTTTTTCCTTTAAGGCTCAGCACTTGTCAGCATGGAAGGGCTGAGAATTTATCAGCACCATGTTAATAATTATAGATTCTCTTGAATGTTATAATGTTAATTCAGAAATCAAAAGTAATTTTCTGAAAACTTTGTATAACTTTTAAACATAGAGGAATGTTTCTTTGTCTAAACTTTAAGACCACCCATAGAAATGTTATTGGTCGTCAGACTTGATGATGTCACTAAACCAAAAGTTATATATGGACATGTAACTGCTAAAAAACTTTAGAATTTGTTATGAGAAAGGCCAGCGTTTTGGCTTCTGTAATAATTCTCTGATGCAAAAGATACTCAATTGATTTGCTAATAAAATTAATTGTGTACTCTTATGATCTAATATTGATATCTAATAAAAAATAAGATTTTGGATTTTATGAAAATATTTTGCATCATTAATTTTTTTCCATTTTCATTTTACAACCCTAGAAAGCTATAAGTACGCATGTGTGCAATTATTCTGTTCAGAATCTAATCTTCCTTTCCAGTGCAAAAGAGACACAAGTCTAAGGTGGGACAGATGAGCTAGCTGCTAGCACCAAGGACTCAAACGCAGCATCCCCTTGCACTGCCATGTCCACTCTGTAAAACTTTGTGAAAATATGGAGAGTGGACCATGTAGCTGCCCTACAACTCTGTTCAGGCAAGACTGCCCAGGATTCTAACCCTGAACAAGCCTCACTGCTGGTTGAATGTGCCTTCAAAGAGATTGGCGGCTGTTTACCACAGGCAATGTATGCGCCGAAATAGCCATGCAAATCCATCTGGCAATAGAAGCTTTGGAGGTTGGCTTTCCCAGTCTGCCAGGACTGATAAGCACAAAAAGACATAATTTGTTCATCACTTCAAGATAACAGAGAAGAACTCTCCCCACATCTAGTAACCCCAAATCTCTGTCCTTTTTCTTTACCCCTATAGCCTGGAATGCAGGCAGTCAGATTTCCTGATTGACAATGAACACCAACATCACTTTTGGCAGAAAAGGCGGCCCTGTGCGCAGAGACATGCCAGCCTCCGCAAATCTGAGGAACAGCTCTATGCATCACAGAGTTTGAAGTTCCGAAACCCTTTTTGCAGAAGCTATAGCTACCAAGAAGATTGTCTTGACGGTCAGATTCATCAGCAATGCCTCTTGTAAAGGCTCATGCAGGGCTCTACTGAGGGACAATAACACAATGTTACGATTTCAGATTGGAAATGGTTATCGCATAGGAGGATGCAACCACAATGCTCTCTTCAGAAACCTGGATACATCTGGATGGGAAGCCAGAGACTCTTTCTTCACTCAAGCCCTAAAGCACGAGAGGCTTGCTAATTGTACCTTGAGGGAGCCAACTGCAAGGCTCTTTTTAAACCATCCTGAAGGAACGTTAGGACCGGAAATTGTTGCCCTAAAAGGGTCTAATCTTCTGTTCCACACACCAGCACTGAAAAGTCTTCCAAGCCTTAGCATAGGCTGCATACATAACCGGCTACTTAGATCAAAGAAGGGTAGCTATAAATTGGAACAAGGACAGATGCTGAATGGGCTGTTGTGGGGGGGGGGAAGCAAGGAGGACAGATATTGCACGTACTAGAAGGGGTTTGGGAAGGCAGGGAAGGATAGATGCTGCACGGGTTGGGAAGGACAGATGCTGCATGGGGCTGAGGTTAGGGAGAGAGAGATGCATGGGCGGGGTGCTGGGATGGGAGAAAAACAAGATGCTATTGGTGAGTGAGGGAAGAGAAAAAGAATTGTTGGACATAGGTGTGTGGAGTGGGAGGGAAAGAGAAATGTTACAAGGGAAGGGAGAGATGTCAGACCCTGGAGAAGGGTGATGGAAGGAGGGAAGGGAGAGATGTCAGACCCTGGAGAAGGGTGATGGAAGGAGGGAAGGGAGATATGTCAGACCTTGGAGAAGGGTGATGGAAGGAGGGAAGGGAGAGATGTCAGACCTTGGAGAAGGGTGATGGAAGGAGGGAAGAGAGAGATGTCAGACCCTGGAGAAGGGTGATAGAAGGAAGGAAGAGAGATGACTGACCAGAAAATGGAAGGGAAGGAGGGAAGAGAAGAGAGAGATGACAGACCAGAGAATGGAAGGGAAGAACATAAGAACATAAGATTTGCCGCTGTTGGGTCAGACCAATGGTTCATCATGCCCAGAATCTGGTCACACAGCAGACCTTAGGTCAAAGACCAGTGCATTATTTGAGTCTAGCCTTCTTTGCGTATGTTCAGTTCCTGTAGGAACTTTTCCAACATTGGCTTGAATCCCTGAAGGGTGCTTTTCCCTATAACAGCCTCTGGAAGAGCGTTCCAGATTTCTACCACTCTCTGGGTGAAGAAAAACTTTCTTATGTTTGTACGGAATTTTTTCCCTTCTAAATTTAGCGAGTGCCCTCTCGCTCTCTTCACTTTGGTGAAGGTGAACAATCTCTCTTTCTCTACGAAGTCAATTCCCTTCAATATCTTGAATGTTTCGATCATATCCTCTCTCAATCTTCTCTTTTCAAGAGAGAAGAGGCCCAGTTTCTCTAGCCTCTCGTTGTACGGCAACTCTCCCTGTCCCTTAAACATTTTTGTCCACGTCTCTGGACCCTTTCGAGTAGTACTATGTCCTTTTTCATGTACGGTGACCAGTGTTGGATGCAATATTCCAGGTGGGGGCGTACAATGGCCCGGTATAACGGCATGATAACCTTTTCAGATCTGTTTGTGATCCCCTTCTTAATCATTCCTAGCATTCTGTTTGCCTTTTTCGCTGCCACCGCCACACATTGCGTGGACGGTTTCATTGACTTATCTACAAGCACTCCCAAGTCTCTTTCCTGGGGCTCATTTCGAGTATAGCACCGGACATCCTGTATTTGTGCATATGATTTTTGTCACCGACATGCATCACCTTGCACTTATCCACGTTGAACCTCATATGCCATTTCGCGGCCCGTTCCTCGAGTATATTTATGTTTCTTTGTAGGTCTTCGCAATCCTTCTGTGTCCTCACTACTCTGAATAACTTTGTATTGTCCGCAAATTTAATCACCTCACTCGTCATGCTAATTTCTAGGGAAGAGAGAGATAGACCAGAGAATGGAAGGGAAGGAGGGAAGAGAGAGATGACAGACCAGAGAATGGAAGGAAAGGAGAGGAGAGAGATGCCAGACTGCGGAAAGGAGCGGAGAGATATGCCTGACTGTGGAAAGAAGAGGAGGAGAGAGACCACAGGAAGAGGGAGTGAAGGAGAGAGAACACAGGAAGAGGGAGAGAAGGAGAGAGAGATGTCAGACCATGGGAGAGGAGAAAAATTCCAGGCTATGGGAAGGAGAAGAGAAAGATGCCAGATCATAGGAGGAAGGAAGGGGGAAGACAGAGATGTCTGACTGAGGGAGAGAGGGATGAGATGGTGCACAGCAATGAGTATGGCAGGGAAAAGATAAGAAATGCTTCTTATGGATAGATGGGAATAGGGGAGAAGAAAGAGGGAGGAGATGGTACGCATGGATGGGAAGGGAATACATGGAAAAGTAGATAAATTTTGAGAAGAAAGCAGAAAAATGGAAGAAAGCTGAATGTTAAAAGTGAATGCTAAAGATGGATGTATGGCAGAAAGTGAAGGAGAGGAAAAGAAGCAAATGAATAAGGTGGCCCTGGATACACAGTTACTAGCACATACAGAAGGAAGTGCAGCCAGAGACTGTTAAAAAATAATTAGAAAAATAAAAATCACCAGAAAACAAAGGTAGGGGAAATGATTTTATTTTCAGTTTAGTGATTGAAATGCGTCAGTTTTGAGAATTTACATCTGCTGTCTATATTTCCAATGGTCAGGGAAAAATGCATTTGTTTCTATTTCTCTGTGGTTGTACTGCATGCAAAGTATTGCATTTTAGGGTTTTGTTTGTATACATTAGTACTTTTAGTTTGTGGTCCTGTATTTTCATAGGGGTTATCTGTGTTGTGCATGTGTGACAAAGGTCAGGTGTTCTGCTAGGAATTAATGTTGAGAAGCATACAGTGTGCTTTGTGTAGTTTAATTTTGTGGTTAACCATTATCCGTTTTTAATAAAATTATAATATGTGTATATATATGAAAAATGAATGAAAAAAATATTATTACAATTAGTACTATTATGGAACAGGGTCTGGGGCGGAGCTTTTGTCCCCACACCCACAAACCCCCCACCCCACAAAAAAGTGTTCTGCTGTCTATGAATTCTACCATTCCCTTACTTGTAACAATCCCAACAAGACAGTTTGCTTACATAATTTGCAACACTGTATCTGTTTGTCAAGGGCAAAGTTTCTGCCACAAGAAAAAATCATAGGAACATAAGAACAGCCACACTGGGTCAGACCAATGGTCCATGTAGCCCAGATTCTTGGAATTGCTAAGAAGCAGCAGCTATCCAAAATATTACATAGTACATTCTCAGTAGGTACACTAGATAGAGTTTGAGCCCACCGGGTCAGATAGGGAAATATGATAAATTATCTGAATATAAACCACTTAGCATATAAGTGGTATATAAATAAATAAATATGTAAAAATAAAGAGAAGAGGTTCTATGATTTTACTTGTTTAAGCTGCAAACAAATACTATATATGCTAAAAAAAAATTGATAGGCCGCTTTAAAAATTGTTTTGAAATATTAGCTTTGTTACACAGATGACACATTACCATCTACGGAACCGACAATAACAGCCCCATCTTCATAAACAATACAGATCTTCTGTCCATCAGAGTTCCAACTCATACTTCGAACCACAGATTTGTTTCTATTATTTATCATCTCCTCATACCAAGAACCTTTTCAAAGAGAAAGAAATAGGATTCATGTCATTTGCAGCAATAAGAAAGAAAACAGTAAAGGTCAAAACTACAGGTGGACCACCCTCCCCCCCCCCAATATTAGAAAACAAAACTCACCTGAATATCAATGAATATACCTTTATAAGAAGATTTTTTTTGGACCATCATACCTTCATCATTATTTTTATAAGGTATTTCAATATATAATTACAGTATTAGTCGTTAAAAGTAAATAAGAATGTATTCAAAATAAATTCTAAAATATTTTCATTCAATCTAATCATATCTGAACTTATGCCCAATTTAATAAAAAAATGTGAAACAATCCCCCCTTTTTTTTTTTTTACAAAAGTGTAGTGCAGCTTTTAGCGCTGGCTGTGGCAGTAACAGCTCCGACGTAGAGAGTTGCGCGGGGACAGAAATCCCACCCATCCCCGCCAGGATCCTCTCCGTCCCCACCCGTCCCCGTCAGGATCCTCTCCATCCCCACCCATCCCCGCAAGGAATTACCTCCATCCCTGCCCGTCCCCATAAAAAGCAGCAATTACTTCTGACAGGATCATCAATTCCACAGTTTCTTTTGTGTTTGCACTGCTGTTTTCCTTGTGGAATCTCTTTGGTGGAACACTTTTTTGTTTTCTGTTCAGGTAATTAACTTATAAACCCTCTCTTTTACTAAGGTTGACGTGTCCATTATATTATATGGACGAACCCTGCTTCCAAAGCCTTCCATCTCCGTGGGAGTCCTGTTGGCTAGAGGGGGTCCCCGTGGGAGTCCTTAGGGTTAGGGGGGGATTCCCGCAGGATCCCTGTGGGACCCACGGGATTCCCGCGATCCCCATTCCCGTGCAGACCTCTACTCTGAAGTTCATAGAATTCCTATGAACATCCGAGCTGTTACTGCTGCTACCGGCACTAAAATCTGACTAAGCTTTTGTAAAAGGGGGGGGTTAAATAGGTGTAAAGAGTGACTATCAAAATTCACAAACAACATCTTCCATATCAACTTCCATATCAACTTGCATATCAACTTCTCATAGAAGATAGCCGACATGATCATGTTTAGAGCTATTGGAATGCTCTGCATCAGGACACTCAGGCCCTGATTCTATAAAGGACGTCTAAGTCATGCCTAAAGTTAAGCGTGCTTTAGGCGTCCTATCTAAGTAGTTAATCAGCCAGTTAAGGGTCTTAACAAGCGATATCTGGTACTTAGGCATCCAAAAGACGTAGACGCAACTTTGTAGACAAAGCCACAATTTCATGGACGCCCATGTTTAAAACTCATGCCTAACTCAATAGGCATGGGCATGGAGTGGGTGTGGTTTGGGCAATGACTCAATTTGGGTATCCTTTGATTCATTTATATAGCACTGAGCAACGTAGGGCGTCCCTATGATGCCTATATTGTAGGCGAATGAAAACCATGTCTACTTTTGAATTTAGTTTGGGCTTCAAATAGATCTGAGTTCTATGGACGGAACTTAGGCACTCTTTGGACGTTCTTCTGGAACTTAGACACAGCTTGGATGTCCTTAATGCGATCTGCTAAATAATAATAATAATAACTTTATTTTTATATACCGCCATACCACAAACAGTTCTAAGCGGTTTACAAGGGAAAAGACTGTTTTTGCGGACAAACAGCAATGTTATTTGCTAATTAGAAGAAAAGATCCATTAACTGAAGCATAGTACATGAAAAACATAGCTTTAGTTTTCTTGCTAAAAAGCTATCCTTTTTTCTGACTAAACAGTGCTCCAATCAGCAAATTCTTGAAAGCAAAGAAAGCACATGACAAAAATATATATAGACTGCAAACATAACTTCATTTGCAAAAGCTTAAAAACAGAAAAAAACAGATAAAAACCTTAGCATGGCTTCTACTTCATTGCAAATGGAGGTTTGCAGCTGCACAATGGTGACCTCATTGTGAGATCATCAAGGTGCACCTACAAGGTAGAATGCTACAATTAAAATATGTGCTGGGCAGCTGGTTGGGATTTGAACTTATGACCTCTGGAAGAAGAGCACAGAGCTTTTACTTATTGAGCTATAGTAGGTTCCAGGTAGGTGTCTCTGACTGCCTCAGTCTCCAGTCCAGATCTCTTCAACAGATCAATTCTAATGATTCAAAATGGCAGCTAGGATACATACAAGCTTTAAAACTTTAAAGACTGTATTTATCCTAGAAGCCATTTTGAATCATTAGAATTGATCTGTTGAAGAGATCCAGACTGGAGACAAAATGAGTGCTCTACCTAGTAATGGCCAGTCTGCCCAACAGTCACATTAATTTTCAAGGCAACAAACCATTAATTATTTATTTTACTTGCTAAGTTTCAGTATGTCCAATCCCCCCACCAACCCAAGATAGGTAAGACCTGTACTCAGTCAATTTGAATGCGTTATAAAATACATTTAATTGCTCTTGATCCTTTTTGCCACACATGGGACAAAGACCACCCCACACTGCCCTATGCTGTCACAACTAACTCCAGCCCCCCCATACCAATCCATCTTGCCATATATGGGACATAGACCGTATAAGTCTGTCCGGCATCATCTTCCTTCCCTGCTGTTGGTCTCTATTTAAACACCACTCCTGCACATCATAAATGAAGATATAGTTTTTGATCTGTTGCGTATTGTCTCGAAACTGTCCTCTTTCTGTTTAGGGATCCTCTGTGTTTATCCCACACATTTACAAACTCCACCTCCACAGGAAGGGCATTCCAGACATCCATCACCCTCTCTGTAAAGAACTATTTCAGAGCCAAGTTTGCCAGCACATTGCAATGGACACTGCTGAAGCCCAGAAAGTGATATCAAAGGCATCAAATGTGGCATTGACAAATGTTGGTCTGATGTTAGAAAGATTTGAGCTAGTCTGACAGAAGATATTGCTCAAAAGATTGCAACTGTTTAATCAAGGATTTCAAATATAGTCACACAAAAGTTGTAATTGAGTATTCTGTTATCCAACATTGTTGCTTAGAATACCAATCTGCCAAATTTATCTAAGGTTTTGCTCTCTCTGCCTGGTAGAATACTGACATATGTACGAGAGCTGTTTGCTCATTTTAAGGCCAACTCAACCACTAGAGATTGATGTTGTTGTTTATCAAATCTAGGACAAGACTGGATTCTGTATAGTGTGCAATTTGCATGGATGTACTAGAATAGATAGCAGCATTTCCTAGTTCTTAAAGAAGGCTTCCTTCATGAGTTTGTGTAGTGGTACGTTGATGAAATCTTTAGGCCACTGTTTATTGTCCAAGTTCTCCATTAGCTCTACTTGAGGCTCCTCTTCAAACTCTGTATTAATAGGGAATGCTTGCCTCATTTGCCTAATCCTATATAATAAAACCTTACCCGCGCATGCGCTTTTAAAACTGCGTGATCTCTGCCGCTGTAATTTCTGACCCGTGGCCATGTTCCATTTTAGAACGTGGCGGCAGGGATCACTCTAGCCACTCCCCTCCTCCCACCCTCACTCACCAACCGCTTGAGGAAGCGCAAGCAAGCTCTCTCCCTGCCCGCATCCTCGCCGCCCCGATTGGTGCTGCCGGTGGCTGCCGGGAGGAGAGCTTCATAGAGCCCTGCCGCTCGCCAACACCTTCACAGTCTCCTGAGCCGCGTCCTCGCCACCCCGACTGCCAGCCGCGGTGGCCACCGCTGCGCTCAGTGTGAAACTGCTTCCGACGTCTTCACGCTTCTGGCGCATGCAGGCATGTCGGTGGTGGCGAAGGAGGGTGTCGTGCGACGCAGGCGGGGATCGGAAAGGGTAAGGGAGCCAGCCAGAAACGAGTCAGCGGGGGTTGGGCTGGGAGGGGAGAGAAGCAGTCTGCCTCAGGTGCTTCAAGGCCTGGCTTCTTCGGGCAGCAGCAGTGTTTACAATTCACTGCTGTTGCCGGCTTCAGGCCTTTCTCTCTGGCGGGTCCTACCTACTTTCTGTTTTCATGAAGACCCGACCCGACAGAGAGGAAGACCTGAAGCCAGCAACAGCAATGAATTGTGAATGCTGCTGCTGCCCGATGAAGTTCAAGGAGGAAAGGGAGCAGAGGGGGAGAGAATGGCTTGGAGGGAAGAAGAGATGGCAGGGCATGGAGGGAAGGAGGAATGTATCCCAGACCAAGGGAAAAGGAAGGGGGAAAGGAAGGAGGAGATGCCATATGGAATAGAGAGAGAGAGGGCGGACACTGAATGGAAAGAGAAGAGAGGGCAGTGAATGGAAGGGGCAAGACAGAGGGTGAACAGTAGATAGAAGGGGTAGAGAGAGGGAGACAGACACTGAATGGTAGTGTGGGGGAGAGGAGGGGCAGCCGCTGAATGGAAGTCTGAGGGACAGGGGGAGCAGACGTTGGAAGGAAGTGGGGAGGAGAAAGAAAAAAGGGCACATGCAGGATTGAGGGAAGAGGATAGAGTTAGAAATAAAGATAGACAGATAGGGGGCCAGGGAGAGATAGACAGAAAGAATGACAGACAGACAGCATCCAAGGAGAGAGAGACAGATTTTAAAAAAACAGACAGACAAACATGTACTCTAGCACCCGTTAATGTAACGGTCTTAAACACTAGTCTAAACTAATAAAACCCTAAGCACACATGCGCACTTAGGACAGCGTGATACCTGCCACCGTGATCCCTGGGTCCGTGACGAATTCCATTTTAGAACATGGAGGCAGGGAACATGCTGGCAGGGAACACGCCGGTGACTCCCCCCTCCCGCCCTCACTCACCGCCAGAGAAACCACTGCCGCAACTGATTTGGTACGGGGGGGCACAGGCGCCCCTGCCGGCATCTATTTCTCCCCCTCCTCCCTCTCGCCTACTCACCCGCCCGCAGCGTTTAACTGAAAAGCGCTGCGCCATGCTGCCGCTGGCCTCGCCGTCTTCTCTCCACTGCAGACTGCACTCTGACAACTTCCTGTTTCCACTAGGGTTGGCCGCAGTGGAGAGAAGACACCGAGGCCAGCAACAGCGCGGCACAGCGCTTTTCTTTGAAGCAAATAGTTTTCTGCGGGGTGTATGAACATGGGGAGCAGGGAAAGGGTGCTGCTGGACTGGGGAAGGGAAAAGGGCTACTGCAGAACAGGGGAGCAGGCAAGGGGTGGGTGCACAGGGAAGGGTGGAATGCTGCTGCACAGGGAAGGGGGGTATGCTGCTGCTGCACAGGGAAGTGGGGGAAATGCTGCTGCTGCACAGGAAAGTGGGGGAAATGCTGCTGCTGCACAGGGAAGGGGGGGCAATGATCCTGCTGCTGCTGCACAGGGAAGGGGGCAATGCTGCTACACAGGGAAGGGGGGCAATGCTGCTGCTACACAGGGAAGGGGGGGAATGCTGCTGCTGCTGCACAGGGAAGGGGCAATGCTGCTGCTGCACAGGGAAGTGGGGGAGGAGAGGGAAAGGGGCCAGGGAGCAATCTTGGTTTGCTTTGGAGGTGAGACAGAAGGGGGCCATGGAGAGAGACAGAAAGACAGGCAGGCAGCGCATGAGAATGAAAGACAGACACAGAGAAAGACAGCGGGCAGGGAGAGAGACAGACAGAAAGAAAGACAGACAGACAAAGGGGGCTAGGGAGAGAGACAGACAGCGGGAGTGAGACAAAGAAAGGAAGAAAGAGACAGGGGCAGGGAGAGACACAGAAAGAAAGAAAGATAGACAGACATATTCTAGCACCCGTTAATGTAACAGGCTTAAACACTAATAAAGTTTATGAAAGGACAGACTTTCAGGTGGAGGAAGTTGGGAAGTATCCAACAGTATTCCATATGGTTCATCAGCAGAAAATTCTGGATATTCATTGGAACAGCGTGATGTTAATTCTGAGTCAGAGTCAAAGCGTCCGAGATTGATGCATTGATAGACTGCATGGCCAATGCTTGGACTGGGCTGAGGCTGGGATAGTTAATGCTGGAGTCTATACAGGGTGTGAGACTGCAGTAAAAGTTCCTGCTGTAAAAGCGCTTGAGCTGTTCTTGCAGCGATGGTGCCGGTACCAATATTGACAAAGATATATTAGGAACTTGTCGAGTTAGGTGTTGAGGCATTGGGGACCTCAGTGCCAAGGCACAACTAATACATCAAGTATAAATATGATGATTGGGCATCAATACGTCAGTGTTTGGAATGCATCAATGGAGAAGGTTCCTGAGACAATGATGATGCACATTTCATGGGGGAGACATGTTTGTGCTTCTTATCTTGCTAATGAGGCTCCCCTGATGCCAGTAGCAGCAAAAATGAAGAAATGGAATGAGTCATCGATGCTGGAGTAGTACAAAGTTGAGTGTTAGGGTTGGAGTCTCCAGTCATACCTGAAACTACCAAAAATTTTCTCAAAATGCAACTTTCTGGCTTTAAGCAACTTCTTCTGCATAAGAGAGAAGAGTGTGCTTGAAATTTCCTGATGTTCCAGACCTAGGCACTATTCACAACAGCCAAGCAAGATGGTACCTGAAATGGTCCTATGACATCGTGTGCACCCCTTAAAGCCACGGACACTGATGGAAAAACGCTGACACAAAGTCAAAGGCTCAGAGGCCCGGGGAGGTTGAGTAGATGTCAATCCAAAAAAGTTGACGCTTCCAGTGTAGGAACAGGCTAAATAAAGAGAGCCAGAATGTCCAAAAAAATGAAGTTGGGGATAAAACTGAATTTCTAACAGAAAATGAAGGTATATGAAAGAAAAGAAAATATTATGACAATAATGGAAAAAACCCAAAGGGAAGGCACAAAAAGATAAAAGATTGACACATTTCAAGAGAACTCAAAAACAGTGCTTCTCGGCTCAATGAAAAACTAAGAACTGTAGTCCCACGAGCTAGCATCATGCGGGAAAGTGCCAACTCGTATATAGATGGGCGGTCCTAAAGATTTAAAGTGGCAGTACACTTTTGACTATCCAAGCCAGGTGCATGGATGACGTCACCCAGATGTGAGAATATGACTTCTAAAAAAACCTCTGTGCCCATGACCCTGTCTCTCAGGCTCTATCATCAGCTAACTGGCTGCTTGTAGCCAAATGTTGTGTCTTCAAGGGCCTGCTGCAAGCGTTCAAATCCTTACACGACATAGTGCCGGGCTATATGATGACCAAGCTTCTTCTGTACCTGCCTAACAGGTCCCTCCGCTCCCAGGATGAAATATGCCTCAAAACACTCCCTGGTCATGCCCTTCAACTGCAAACCACCAAATGGCATTCCTATACTGAAACTGATGGAATCATGGATGCAAGAATTTAAATTCAAATTAAATCATGATAAGATTCTTTGTGGAAGCTGCGTACCATAAAGTCATATTTTGAGTTTCCGGCCTTTAAACTTTTAGTTCAGTCGTTACTTCTAAGTCTTCTCGACTATTGTTACAGTGTCTATTTGACTTGTACCAAGAAAGAGATGGCTAGGCTTAGACTGATTCAAAATACGGGGGTCAAATTAATTTATGGTCTAAAGAAATATGATCATGTGACTTCTTTCTACCATGAGTTGCATTGGCTTCCAGTAGAGGCGCGTGTTTTGTTTAAGCTGGGTTGTCTTTGTTACAAAGTTGCGTATGGGATTGCTCCAAACTATATGACCAATAGTTTTCTCATGGCATTCCATAAACATAAGAGAGAATCACATGCATTGTTTTATTTTCCATCTGCTCAAGGTTGTAAGAGCAAGAAATCCTTGGAACATACACTAGCATTTCAGGCTGCTTTCTATGACAGGGAATTAGGCCACTGTTGCTTAGTGCTTGCTCTTACAAGCACTTTAGAACTCATCTTACAAGCACTTTAGAACTCATCTTTTTTCAAAATATTTAGCGAATTAATTTAAATCATCCTTAGGTTATGTTATTTTTAATCTTTTATTCACCGCACTGAACCTACGGTTATGCAGTTTATAAGTACGATGTTATGTTATGTTACTCCCACTTCATACCGAGCCAATGGAATCGACTGCTCCCACAGATTAGATCCCTTGAAGAGCTCCTCAATTTAGGAAAGCAATAAAAACATACCTCTTCAACTAACTCCCCCACCCACGACTGATAGATTACTAAGAAATGTATATTGCTACAAGATCCTTGATATGTGTCACATTAGGATAAAAACTTGTATTGAAAAATCTTGCACTGTAACTATGACAAATTTAACCTGCAAACTGTATATTATGTACATTGGTTTTAAAAACCTAGTTGTGTCAAGTTATGACAAAAACTTGGACTGTAATTATGGCACATTGTAACCTGTTAACTGTATATTATGTTTGTTAGTCTTTAACCCATTCTGAGTTCTTAGGGGAGGACAGGATTGAAAAATAAATAAATAAATAAAATGATGCCTGCTTGTCCTTGGAGAACTGCTTTTATTTTAGTGGTTACTATAACTACCTTTGTACACCATCCATACAATGATGAGCCCATTCTGATCGCTGGTAGTAAGCTTCTGATAATGCTCATTCCATGTCACCACTTGCACAGAACCTGAAAAATTACATTACATTAGTGATTTTTATTCCACCAATAACTTGCGGTTCAAGAAAGATTACATAAAAGTTTACATAAAAGTTTACAGGAATAGCATAAGAGATGTCATAAGAGTTACATAAGAATTACCAAAGAGTTGTCAAGATCTTAAGGTGGGAGTGTGTGGCGCAGTGGTTAAAGCTACAGCCTCAGCACCCTGAGGTTGGGGGTTCAAACCCACGCTGCTCCTTGTGACCCTGGGCAAGTCACTTAATCCCCCCATTGCCCCAGGTACATTAGATAGATTGTGAGCCTACCGGGACAGATAGGGAAAAATGCTTGAGTATCTGAATAAATTAATGTAAACCGTTCTGAGCTCTCTTGGGAGAACGGTATAGAAAATTGAATAAATAAAATAAATAAAATAAAATAGAGGCATTTTAGCATTAGTTGGGTAGTTAGAAGCATATTGGAGTATATTAAGGGTGTAGAGTGGGTAGGTGGGGTTTAGGTAGGAACTGGTTGTATTAGATAGGTTTTATGTATTTTTTGAAGAGTAGGGTTTTAGTATTTTTCTTGAAGGTTTAGTCTGTGGTCGATGACAACAGAATGGTGATTTGTCTGTCCAGTTTAGTTGCTTTGGTGGCTATTAGGCTGTCATATAGTTTTTTTCGTTTGACATTTTTGGATCGTGGATGTGTGAAAAGTGAGTGGGGAAAAAAAATACTTTCTGGTTGGAGGGGCCAAACAAACCAATCTTTGGACCGACCCCCGAGTTTTCTAGATGCTGATGCTGTGTTGGACAGAATATTGGTCAAGTCATAGGCGCAGGACTCCATAAACATTACAGTCATAAAAGAAATTACTTTCTACAATAATATCCCATAGTATATACAATACTATTTATCTCTCAGTAAAGTAAAATATCAAAACAGGAACATCTTAAAAAGTCTTATTACTAAGCTGCATTAGGTGCTAATGTGCGCCTAAAAAAAATGGCATACCGCATGGTGCACTCTGGTGATCTTTGGTAACTTTGAAATGTGTGCATGCTTAGTATGTATTAAAAAAATAATATATTTTTTTTCTTGAAGGGTGTGTATCAAGGGGGAGAAGAATGGGCATTCCTGTATTAATCAGCACAGATACATTATCACATGCTAACTGGTTAGCACAGCATTACCGCATGAGCCCTTACCACTTACAAAATAGGTGCTCTTTCGAGCAGGGACCATCTATAAATGTCAAAATGTACAGCGCTGCATACATCTTTCAGCACTATATAAGTGATTAGTAGTAGTAATAGTAGTAGTAGTAGGTGCTCACATGGTAATTCTTATTAATGGCCATGGGCAAATGACAATAGCAGCTCATGCAAAAACAAAAACATAAACAGGGAAATTCACTAATATAAAAATGTGATATCACAATAGAAAAAATAGTGGATCTAAACCTGAACCAATCACTTTTTCATTTATCTAAATATCAACCATAAAGGAGGAACAAAGACTTCATCAGGTATAGTCACACTGTAACCAATACTGTTGACATCAGTGACTTCCGTTTTAATCATAGGTCAAAAACCTCCAAAATTAATTGAAACATTTCAGACCTTCATATTAAATTGTAATTTCAGTAATATTATATTCATATATTTGAATTACAAAAAAACAAACTTAAAATGCCTTATATCTAAACCAATCACTGCATAGCACATGAAAATCCTATTCACAGAGTCCATAAATTGTCAAAACAAGTGAATTTTAGTATAAAAAAAAAAATCATAATGCTTATCTTCAATGTAGTCCCTAAGGAGAACCTGCTTCACACAGCAGCTTCTTCAGGGAAAAAGACAATACTATCTGGCAATCTTGCCAACATCAAAAGTGCATAGTTAAAATTTAGTATAATACAGACATCTGCTGTTCCTTATACATAGTAACATAGTAGATGACGGCAGATAAAGACCCGAATGGTCCATCCAGTCTGCCCAACCTGATTCAATTTAAATTTTTTAATTTTTTCTTCTTAGCTATTTCTGGGCAAGAATCCAAAGCTCTACCCAGTACTGTGTTTGGGTCCGTTAAAACCTACTCCAGTTAATCTACACCCTCCCAGCCACTGAAGCCCTCCCAAGCCCATCCTCCACCAAATGGCCATATACAGACACCGACCGTGCAAGTCTGCCCACTATTGGCCTTAGTTCAATTTTTAATATTATTTTCTGATTCTAGATCCTCTGTGAATCACTCAGTCACAGTTTTACTCTCCACCACCTCTCTCGGGAGCGCATTCAAGCATCCACCACCATCTCCATAAAGTAGAATTTCCTAACATTGCCTTTGAATCTACCACCCCTCAACCTCAAATTATGTCCTCTGGCTTTACCATTTTCCTTTCTCTGGAAAAGATTATATTCTACATTGATACCCTTCAAGTATTTGAACGTCTGAATCATATCTCCCCTGTCTCTCCTTTCCTCTAGGGTATACATATTCAGGGCTTCCAGTCTCTCCTCATACGTCTTCTGGCGCAAGCCACCTATTATTTTCGTCGCCCTCCTATGGACTGCTTCAAGTCTTCTTACATCTTTCACCAGATATGGTCTCCAAGTGGGGCCTTACCAATGACCTGTACAGGGGCATCAACACTTTCTTCCTCCTACTGGCTACGCCTCTCTTTATACAGCCCAGCATCCTTCTGGCGGCAGCCATCGCCTTGTCACACTGTTTTTTCACCTTTAGATCTTCGGACACTATCACCCCAAGGTCCCTCTCCCCATCCGTGCATTATCAGCTTCTCACCTCCCAGCATATACGGTTCCTTCTGATTATTAATCCACAAATGTATTACTCGGCATTTCTTTGCATTGAATTTTAGTTGCCAGGCATTAGACCATTCCTCTAACTTTTGCAGATCCTTTTTCATATTTTCCACTCCCTCTTCGGTGTCTACTCTGTTACAAATCTTGGTATCATCTGCAAAAAGGCACACTTTTCCTTCTAACCCTTCAGCAATGTCACTCACAAACATATTGAACAGGATTGGCCCCAGCACCAAACCCTGAGGGACTCCACTAGTCACCTTTCCTTCCTTCGAGCGACTTCCATTAACCACCACCCTCTGGCGTCTGTCCGACAGCCAGTTTCTGACCCAGTTCACCACTTTGGGTCCTAACTTCAGCCCTTCAAGTTTGTTCAACAACCTCCTATGAGGAACTGTATCAAAGGCTTTGCTGAAATCCAAGTAAATTACATCTAGCATATGTCCTCGATCCAGCTCTCTGGTCACCCAATCAAAAAATTCAATCAGGTTCGTTTGGCACGATTTACCTTTTGTAAAGCCATGTTGCCTTGGATCCTGTAACCCATTAGATTCAAGGAAGTACACTATCCTTTGTTTCAGCAACACTTCCATTATTTTTCCAACAACTGAAGTGAGGCTCACTGGCCTGTAGTTTCCTGCTTCATCCCTGTGACCACTTTTATGAATAGGGACCACATCCGCTCTCCTCCAATCCCCAGGAATCACTCCCATCTCCAGAGGTTTGTTGAACAAGTCTTTAATAGGACTCGCCAGAACCTCTCTGAGCTCCCTTAGTATCCTGGGATGGATCCCGTCTGGTCCCATCACTTTGTCCACCTTAAGTTTTTCAAGTTGCTCATAAACACCCTCCTCCGTGAACGGCGCAGAATCTACTCCATTTTCTCGTGTAACTTTGCCAGACAATCTCGGTCCTTCTCCAGGACTTTCTTCTATGAACACAGAACAGAAGTATTTGTTTAGCACATTTGCTTTCTCCTCATCACTCTCCACATATTTGTTCCCAGCATCTTTTAGCCTAGCAATTCCATTTTTCATCTTCCTCCTTTCACTGATATATCTGAAAAAAATTTTGTCTCCCTTTTTTACATTTTTAGCCATTTGTTCCTCCGCCTGCGCTTTCACCAGGCATTTATCTCCCTTTTGGCTTCTTTCAGTTTTACCCGGTAGTTCTTTCCCTACTCTTCTTCTTGGGTATTTTTATATTTCACGAACGCCAACTCTTTCGCCTTTATTTTCTCCGCCACTAGTTTGGAGAACCATATCGGCTTCCTTTTTCTCTTGTTTTTATTGATTTTCTTCACATAAAGGTCCGGATCTGGTCTTGGATCTGAAGATTAATCCAGATAAGATCAGCATATTGTGGGTAGGAAATGGCTCATTAAAGGAATTACATTTTTTTCAACAGATAGCATCTCTTCTTACCTCCTGTTTTTTTTAAGCATTCTCTTCCTGCCTTCATCCCCCTCCTATTATGCCATCCTTCACTGTTGCCTTTCTCTAAATTTTGTAGCTCCACCCTCTCTCCTTCTGTGGTCTGTAAGTCTGTATATAGTTTGTCAATGTATGTACTACTAAATGTTTTTTGGTTACCTGTAATTCGCATTGAAACTATGTTATACGCGTTTGCATCAAATTTTAATAAACATGAAACATCAAGCATGCTATCTGAATGAACAGGGATTACAATTTCCCTCAAGGAAGAGATTAAGATCTTCAGGGTCTGGACAGGTTTACCATTAACAAATGTTAGCACAAATAAATGTTGGCAAAAATGTTTTCTTAAACTGAAACGTCATTGTCATATTAAATATCCGATGAATCAAAACATTTTCAGATTATTGTGCAAAGTTTTGTTTCTTACTATTTTGAACTACTACAATATTCTATATTTGGGAAGTTGCAGATTGTACAAAATGCAGTGGCAAAATTAATAAGAAGAATTTATTTTATTATTTATTTTATTTAAAAAAATTCTATCGTTTAAAACTAAACAGTTTACATAATTTATATGCATAATTTTAAAACAAAAACATGATAAAATAAACATCCAAACAATCCTCAGAAATCATGTCTAAAAAATACCACCATAATTTGCATAGTAAAGATAATGAATAATTCATCAACTCTGCTAGAGAGGAAAATTATTGGCTAGAGAAAGGCATTTACAAATAACTGCATCTTATTAAAACATTCAAGGTACTGAAGGGGATAGACTTAGTAGATAAGGACAGGTTGTTCACCCTCTCCAAGGTAGGGAGAACAAGAGGGCACTCTCTAAAGTTGAAAGGGGATAGATTCCGTACAAACGTAAGGAAGTTCTTCTTCACCCAGAGTGGTAGAAAACTGGAACGCTATTCCAGAGGCTGTTATAGGGGAAAACACCCTCCAAGGATTCAAGACAAAGTTAGACAAGTTTCTGCTGAACAGGAACGTGCGCTGGTGGGGCTAGTATCAGTTAGGGTGCTGGTCTTGGACCAGAGGGCCGCCGCATGAGCGGACTGCTGGGCATAATGGACCACTGGTCTGACTCAGCAGTGGCAATTCTTATGTTCTTAAGTAGTTTTCTAAACATGCCCTTTTCATGACAGTTTCATATCTGACCCACCAAGGAGTTCCATATCTTAACTCCTGCACAACAAAAAATAATTTTACCAGTCTCAACAACATGTGGAGGGGCATAATCAAAAAATACGTCTAAGCATATACAGTGGAACCTCGGTTTGCGAATAACACGGTTTGCGAGTGTTTTGCAAGACGAGCAAAACTCTCAGAAAACTTTCGTCTCGCAAAACGCCTGTTGACCCGCTACACGAGCTCTCATTATGGTGGCCCAGGGGTAGGTACCTGCCTGTTGGAGCTGCAGCCCTAGCAGCATGGTGGCTTCCTTTCCTCGGGGTCCCCGTGCGGTTCTCCTCCCTCTTCGGCCGATGCCTCCCGGCTTCCGATTCAAGCCGGCCATCCTCCAGACGCATGCGCAGGACCTCTGAACTCCCCTGTCAAGCCGGCGCCGCTCCAACAACACACGCACCACGTACAAGCATGCAGGACGTCCTGCGGATTTGTACGTGGTGCACGTGTTGTTGGAGCAGCGCTGGCTTGACGGGGGAGTTCAGAGGTCCTGCGCATATGAATCAGAAGCCGGGAGGCACTGGTGAACAGCAAAGGCATCGGACGAAGAGGGAGGAGAGCCGCATGGGAACCCCAGAGAAAGAAACCACCACGCTGCAAGGGCTGCAGCATCCACAGGCAGGTACCCACCCCTGGGCCACCATAGTAAATCTTGTTGTGGAACAAATTGTTTCAGTTTACATTGTGGCCTATGGGGACACGTGCTTTGATATACGAGAACTTTGGATTATGAGCATGCTTCTGGAACGAATTATGCTCGTAAACCAAGGTACCACTGTATTTGCTTGGGCATCAGGCAGCCAAGTGGTATAAATTAATATCTGATTTTTTGAATAAGAAACCTAAAACTAGTCTTAAAGACATTTGGAGCACTGAGTTAAAGCAGCAGATTTCTGCTTCTCAATGGCCACGGATTTGGACTTGGAGGGTGAGATGTATAGCGTCAGCATCTATAAGACAAACATGGATTATTTTTGTTTTTTTGTTACATAGAAGTTTCTGGACCTCTGTTCGTTTGCAGAAATTAGATAGTTCTAAATCTAATAGATGCTGGCACTGTCATCTAGACATAGGGACACTGGATCATTTGTTGTTCTATTGTCCTATGATTCTCAACTTTTGGAGGTCAATATGGGGACAGCTTAATACCATACTGGAGTCATTGATTCCATTGACATATGATGTAGTCATATGTGGGATGATATTGCATCTTAAACCCCCATTGGACAGATATAAAATGTTGACTTTTCCTTATTATGACCGGGATAACCATGCAAATGATTACTCGCAATTGGAAAAATTGGGATCACCTTAGTTTTACTTTTTGGTGGGCGAATTTATGCTTATGTTATAAGTATGAGAAGATGAATGCTGACATGCTGGGGTACAATAAGTTATTCAAATTAGTTTGGGGTCCATTGACAACTTTTGTGGCTTCGTTATAGTTGTTTTTTATCTTTATTTTTTGTTGTATGTATATTGTTTTGCACTTTTTGTTAGCTTTGAAAACTTAATAAAAATTTAAAAAAATAATAATAATAATACGTCTAATAATAAAAAATAATATGTTTTGGGCCTAAGTCACTAATGGTCCAAAGTCAGACATCTCTAAAGTCCCTTCTCAAAATATACATCCAAAATATTTTTTTTGAAAATTGTCTACTTCTACGTCCAGCCGTTTGATCATCCAGACCGCTAAGTCATCTATCTTTATACCCCATTCTCGTCCAAATATTTGTCCAAGTCAAAAACACCTAGAACAAGACCTTTTGGACATTTAGGGAGGGGGGTGGGGGTCAGCAAAGTGATGGACTGGACACTCAGACATGGCAACAGAGTAGTAGGGCACCTTACAGGGCACTGTTGTGAACTTCACAAAAAGGGTGCCACATATACATCTCACCACAACTCCCTTTCAGGTCATGGTGAGCCCTCCAAAATCTACTAGACCCACCTGTCTATCACCCCAATAGCCCTTATGGCTGCAGGTGCTACCTATATGGCAGTACAATAGGGTTTTGGCGGATGCACATGTTTCACCATAAATGCAGTTGTTAGAGAGGCTTATGGGCCTGGATCCTCCTCTCTATGGTTCACTAGACTACCCCCCAGACTACTTAAGCCACCTCTGTGCAGCTTTACTAGGCTTTCCTATGCCAGGTGCTGATGTTCTCGAGGCAGATATGTACGTTTTTATTCCGATTTTTATGGCAGTGGAGGGTAGTTAGGGGGAGTGGGGGGTCTGTACTTTGTCTCTGCAGTGGTTATCTGGTCACTCTGGATACCTTCTGGGCATTTAGACCTGTTTTTAGAACGCCTAAGTCAATACGTATAAGTTCTGTCTAGGCAGTCTCGTTAAACTTTCAGTTATACTTGCAGTACAACTAAGTCTAGGTCAGCCCATGTCCCGCTCAAATCACCACCTTCACCACTCCTCCTAAAATGCCCCTTTCAGCTCTGGGTGTACAGCAGCACTGAAAAGGCCTAAGCTATTTTTTAGATGCATCTAAAACCCGTTTCAATTATCGGCACTTAGACGACCTGTCTTTAAGGTCGTCCAAGTGCTGATTTGGGTGCTTCCTCTGCCGAGGCCCCATGGGGTTAGGTCAGCTTTTAAATCTAAAAAGGCTTCATACATAATGTATATGAATTTGGTAGCGAACCACTGCCCAGGTTGCCCAGAGGGTCTTGACAGATCTCCTACACTGGCTTCTGGTGTTTCTCCACTAGCATGTGGCTGAGCTTCGCCAGAGAAGCACAGTTCACTTTCTCCAGCTCCTGCTGGAATTTCTGGTACAGAAAATGCTCCAGCTGAGCATCTCCAGCTGAGCACCAGATATAGAAGGGAAAGCACAAAGCTCATGCCCCTCCTCCCTCACATGTTGTGCGACACTTGGAATGACCCCCTTCAGATAGTTATCTGCCACAAATCTGACATGAATCCGAAGTATCTCCTGAGGAGTTTATCTATATAGTATACTGTTTTCTGTCAAAAATTAGGGGTATTGACGTAGATGTAAGCTTTTGAAATAAAATTTGTAAATCCAAGATGGGCACTACAATAGTGATTCTGGCACTCAAAATGGCCATGGAGAAAAAATGCAAGCTCAAAAAATGAAGTGAAGGAGTTTTAGAAGGTTAGATCCCTAACCTCAGAAACCTTCAAAAATGACTTTTAAGGAAGCCTCCCACCCCCAATTTTTCCCATAGGCTGCAATAGCCTTACTCATTATGCCATACTGCTGTGTTGGTACAGAGAAACCTCAGATCAGAGGTGAGAGAAGATTTCCACCTCAGACAAGCCTGAAGTCCAACAGATGGCTTGTTTCTTCAGTCTGATGTCCAGTCCTCAACATGGAACTGGAACCAAGACTCCCACTGGAGCCATGCAACGTCCTAGGGGGGAGGAACACAGTCAGCTCTGATCCTGGATAAACTGCCACAGGACCTACATAGTCTGCGCTCAAGCCCACTGCGGACAGAACGTGGGATGAGCCACTCAGCCCACAGTGGACGAACCTGCAGCAAGACTGCATCAGTAGTTCTCAGCGCTCAGAGTCCATAGTCTTGGGAGCAGACTGGCCACACAGGAATCATGCAAGGCTGTGAGCTACAGACCTCAGCCCTGAGAGTCTATCTTCTCACAGCCAGAGATGCCTCTAGGTCATTGGGATCTTCTTCAGCACCAAAAGCCTCCAACAGGATAATAACCCCCCCCCAAAAAAAAAAAAATAATAATAATAAAGATTAAAGCAGAACAGACAGGCTCCTTACTCCTTGCTTGTAGAGAGGAAGACTGAAGGGGTGGAGCATGAAAACAAGCAGTGGGTTCTCTATAATCCTCAAAACTAATGGAGGTTTAACCCGAAAGTCAAGACTAACAGTCCTGTTGCACAAGAAGCAGAGCAAATCAGAAAGACACCTCAATTTGCTTGCAGAAGAAAAACTTAAGGTGGCAGTACAATCTGGTGGGGAAGGAGGTGGAGTCAAAAGATGTATATGACATCCTTCTGAAATCAATTTGTGACCATGGGATAATCACCTAGAGTCCAGATTCCTATATCCTTGTAGCAGAATGGCTAATTTCTCATATTATAAGCAGACTGCAAAAAAATTTACATAAAAGGATGGAGTTTGGACTGTGATATTACAAATTATTTGCTCTAACAGAATTAATTAAAACCCTATTTTTTTGCTGTGACTTTAGTCTCAGAAATGGTTCTTGTCCCAGAAATGGTCAAATTTATTATATTTAAATCTTTCATTTTTAATGTTAAAGCACAATAATAAAAAAGATACAATTTGACTCTTACCACTGTGTCCTTCGAGAGTCTGGTTCATGGACAAATTGCTAGGTGCTGCAAGTCCCTTTAACTTTGCATCATCTGAAAGTTCAATGTAAAAAAATTACCAAATTAAATTCCAGAAAACCAATTTTATTTCCTGCTAACATCATATATTATCTGCTCGTTCAACTAGAGCAGTGTTTTTCAACTCGGCCCTAGAGTACCCCCTTGCCAGTCAGGTTTTCAGGATATCCACAATTAATATGCATGAAAGAAATTTGCATTTAATAGAGGCAGTGAAAGCAAATCAAGTTTATGCATATTCATTGTGGATATCCTGAACACCTGATTGGTAAGGGGGTACTCCAGGACTGAGTTGAGAAACAATGAACTAGAGTGCATAACACAGCAAGAACTAAAATGAAAATACTTTTACGGTAAATATTACTTAAAGTATATTTTCAGAACATGAAAAAGGAAATAAACAATATAAACAAGGAGATACTTGATGACACGACAATATGTTCTAGCCTTCTTAAAATTTCAAATGAACTGGTCTATTTCTCTTGGGCATGGATCATGCATTTGATATATCATTTTTCTTTGATAGAACCAAAGTGTAAAGAAGTTGTTATTCTAGGGGCTCCTTTTACAAAGGTGCGTTAGGGCCTTAACGTGCGGAATAGCGCGCGCTAAAATGCTGATACGAGCGCTAAAAATGCTAGCACACCTTTGTAAAAGGAGCCCTAAGTGTCAGAGTATCAAGAATATATGAAAAATGTGAGCTGGTATGTCAAGGAGTACCGTATTTTCACGCATATAACGCGCATACATGTATAACACGCATACGCGTATAGCGCGCGGGAACAAAGCATTGCTGTAAAAAAAAATCTATATAGCACGCACACGCGTATACCGCACATGCTGCTATAACCTCCTCCCGCCACCCCCGCTTACTCCCTCTTCTGGCCTGCGATCCGACATTTCCCCCCCCCCGCTCGCGTCACCCCCCCCCCGCGATCCTATATCCCCCCCAGCACCGCAAAGACATCGCTTACCAGATTGGGCACCGGCACCAGCACCAATGCACAGGACGTGCCAGTGCCAGTGCCCGAAGATCCTCCCTCGCCTGGGCTGGGCTGAGCTGAGCTGGGCTGGGCGGTGCGAGGGAGATCCTCCCTCTTCCCTGTGCTGGGCTGGTCTGGGCTTTGAGCATGCGAAAATGCTCAAAGCCCAGACCAGCCCAGCACAGGGAAGAGGGAGGCTCTCCCTCGCACCGCCCAGCCCAGGCGAGGGAGGATCTTCGGGCACTGGCATTGGCACGTCCTGTGCATTGGTGCCGGTGCCGGTGCCCAATCGGGTAAGCGATGTCTTTGCGGTGCTGGGGGGATGTAGTATCCGGGGGAGGGGGGTCACGTGAGCGGGGGGAGGATGCCGGTTCACAAGGGGGATGCCGGATCGCAATGAGAAAAAAAAAATTTGTATAACGCGCTCACACATATTACGCGCATGGTTATACTCAGTTTGTAAAATCGTGTATAACGCACGCGTTATATGCATGAAAATTTGGTTCTTTACCAACTGCAATAGAAATTTCAATACTCTGGATGAATGGTTCAAAAATGACTAGGAAAGGAACACATGGGGTGACAGGTAAAAACATCGAAAACAATGAACTAAGGGGTCCTTTTACTAAACTGTGCTTATTACAGCAATAAAGGCCTTAACTTGGGACATGCTCAGGCATCCAATTTTGTGATCGGTGCACACTTCCTATGAACTAAAAAATAAGAACATAAAAGTTGCCATACTGGGACAGACCAAAGGTTCATCAAACTCAGTATCCTGTTTCCAACAGTGGCCAAACCAGGTCACAATACTTTGGAATACTTTGTGTTGAATGTTTACATTCAAATGCATTAGTGCAGAGAAGTCAGACATTGAATTTCTTAGTGCTATTTCTTGAGGAACTTATAGTTTTGGTTTTTGGTCTTTCAGTTCAGAGGTGGTAAGGGGTAGAAGAAGGAGAGTAGGGGGGGGGGGTGTCACGTGATGCAGCCTGCCTGAACAGACACAGAAAAGAGCTCCACACCGACCCCGCAAAAATCTGCTATTATTATCGGCTACTTTACTGCACCCAGCTCCAAATCTTCTTAGGAAAACTGTGTCTTGTACTCCGGTCCGTTGTTGCTGCATTTAGGCAGCGGAAAGCATTTTGGCACGCCAATAAGAGCCGCGAAACCGCCCCGAGATAAGCCTCACTCACCTGCAATCAAGATGGCGGCGGAGCCCACCTCGTTCACCATCCTCGCAGACGACTGGATCCAAGAGATCACCTGCTCAGTGACTGCAGCTCTAGCGGATTGCCTCAACAAGCTTCAATCGGTGGTGGAGGAATTCCATGAGAAATTTGACGCTCAGAGCCAGAGGATTGCTGAAGTGGAGTAGCGCTTCTCAGGCCAGGAGGACACGTGTTCTGCTTTAGAGGCGCAGGTGTCTGCGCTCCAAAAACAGAGTGCCAACCTGCAGGACCGGCTTGAAGACTTTGAAAATAACAGCTGGCGTAACAATCTCCAGCTTGTCGGCATGCCCGAGTCAGTTTCTGATGGAGACTTATATAGGATATTCATAACTGGGCTGCCAGAGAAACTGGGCCTGTCTGATTTTGGCCTACAATTTGACTGTGAGAGGGCCCACCGTATTAGCCTTAAGGCGGCAAATGGCAAGCGGGTGATCCTTAAGGCCTTTCGCAAAGCGGGAGCCTTGTAGTTTGAGGGGGCAAAGGTGCTCTTGTTTAACGACTATTCGGTGCGAGTCACGGCATAAACGTAAACTGATGTCACCTTTGCACCGAGCTCCACAACAAGGGCATTCAGTTTGCCCTGGTTTTCCCTGCTAAGTTGTGAGTCTGGAGGAATGGAATCTCGGTGACACTAGCTACGGTGGAGGAGGCCTGCACGTTTGTGAGCAATCTGTCTGCTTGATTTTCCTCCTGCACCCTGTTTGCTGTTTCCATCACAAACCATCTGTGACTCGGAATGTACCTGTTCCTGGACATTGGCCCAGGGCTTTGTCTTTCCTGCCCTTAGGAGAGCTGCTTGCACCTCTGAGATCCGCTTGTGGGCTTCTCGGCTGCCTCGTGGCTGTGGCCGTGGTCGTAGCCAGTTCCTGTATCGTCTGTTCCTGGTGACTCCAGAGCCTGGGCTTCTATCGGCACTACTGGAGGGTCTTGGGATTGTCCTGTCACTCTTCCTAATGGGCCCAATTCACTTCATGTTGCCAGGGCTCTCGACCGAGTTAGGGCATGATTTTCTGCTGATCTTGCCAGTGTCTCCTTTATGTTTACATGATTGTATCTTGGGGTTGATTTCTAGAGAGCGGGGGTGGGGGTGGAGGTCTCCTCTGGATAGGCAGTGGGATTGGATTTGGGATTGTGTGCAGGGAACACGAGATGGGTTTGGGAGGGAGAGTTTGTGGGGGCGGGTGGATGAGTTTGTATGTATGTGTGTGTGGCGGTATGCGTGGCGGTATGCTTGTTGTTTGGGGGTTGCTTGGGGTTCAGTGGGGGGGAAGCAGGTGAGGGTGATTTTGAGATCCTGCTGTGTTGGCTTGCTTCTTTCACACAGCCATTGGGCCCAGCTGGGAGGCCCTTTGGACTAGCTGGTGTTGGTATGTTTTGGGGTTTTTTTTTGTAAATCTTTATTCATGTTTCATCTTACAACAAATACATATATATAAAACATTTGCCAATGAATACATCATTTGCAATTCTATCATTTATGATACTAATAGATAAAAAAATTTTAATCCCATCCCTCCCACCCTTCCAATCATACATTCAATCAAATATATCACATAACTAATCTTTTCTAGAAAACTAATCATTAATAAATTCAAATTCCCCCATCCCTTCTACCTAAAATTGTATCTATAATGTAAAATGGTATCTACTCATTGCAATATTTTGTTAATGGCTCCCATATCTCTTTAAATTTATTAAAATTCCCCTTTTGCACAGCTATTGTTCTCTCCATTTTGTAAATATGACATATCAAATTCCACCAGAAATTATAATTGAGTCTAGTCCAATTTTTCCAATTACTTGTGATCTGTTGTATGGCGACTCCTGTCATAATCATTAAAAGTTTATTATTCTTTGATGAAATTTGGCTTTTTTTCCTCATTGACATACCAAATAAAATCGTATCATAGGATGCCACATGATTCTCCAAAAAACAATTAATTTGTTCATTTATTATTTTATTGTCACTTTATTATGGCCTTTTGGAAATTGATTTCCAAAAGACCATAATAAAGTGACAATAAAATAATAAATGAACAAGAGTTCCTGCTTCAAGATTACAGTGCCAGCACCTATTAGACTTAGAGGAATCTAACTTTTGTAATCGAACTGGGGTCCAAAATGTTCTTTGTAACAAAAAGAACCAAGTTTGTTTCATAGATGCGGACACTGTACAGCTCATCCTCCAAGACCAAATTCGTGGCCATTGAGACGCATTGATTTGATGCTTAATCTCAATGCTCCAAATGTCTCTAAGACCTGTCATTTGTTTTTTATTCATATATCCAGATATCAATTTATACCACTGTGCGGCCTGGTGTCCCAGGAAGTCCACCTAAAAGCACAAGAATTCCAAACTATACTGATTATTAAGATTTTTCCATTCAGGAAACCCCCCCTGAATAGCCTGCTTCAGCTGCAACCATCTAAAACTTTGTGATTTATTAAAGCCATATTTATGTTGCAATTGTGAAAAATCAAGCAGTTTACCATCTGAAATGACATCACCTAAAATCCGTATACCTGCAATAATCCGATGCTTCCAAGCGATTTTAAACCTGCCAATTCGAATCTTGGAGTTTAGCCAGATCGTTTATTGATTTATGAATTGGTATTAAATTACTAACAAAGCGCAGTGTTCTCCCTAGGGCCTTTCAGCTGGGCGGTCCGCCCGGGTAATTTAGATGACCGCCCAGCTAAATTCTGCTGCCTCCGCTGCTGCTCAACATAAAAAAAAAATGCCGGCTTGAAGATTTCACCTTAGCCCGTAGCGAACTTATGCTCCGGGGCTTTAACTTGTGTGTGCCGGCTTCCCTTCTCTTCCCTCCGAAACCGGAAGTTATGTCCGGGGGGGGGGGGGGGGGGGAGGGAAGAGAAGGGAAGTCGGCACGCACATGTTAGATCCCTGAAGCATAAATTCCCTACGGGCTAAGGCGGGAGACAGGTCAGTGAAGTTTTCCATTTGCCCTTCTTGCTGCCGGGTCCTGCCTACTTTCAGTTTCCGCGAAGGCAGGACCCGGCAGCATTTCCCCCAATCGATTGTGATCTTGGGCCGATCAGCCTTCTTCTCCAACGGCAGAATTGACATCGGGGAGAGGAATGCTGGTCGGCCCGAAGTAGGGAGGTTGGTGGGGGTGGCGGCCAGCGGCTTTGGGGCCTGTTCCCCGATGGCAGTGACATTGGCAGTGGCTTGGGGGAGGGCAAGGAGAAAGAAAGAGGGTAGGAAGAGAAACAGAAAAAAAGAAATGGGGCATGAAGAGAGAAAGAAAGAAAGGGCAGGAAGAGAGAAGAAAAAGTTTGGGGGAGGGGAATGAGGTCAGGAGGAGAGGAAGCATACAGGCTGAAAGAAGGGAAGAAAGATTGGATGCAGAGTCAGAAGAAGAAAGTGCAACTAGAGACTCATGAAATCACCAGACAATAAGGTAGGAAAAATGAGTTTATTTTAAATTTACTGATCAAAATGTGTCTGAATTTATATCTGCTGTCTATATTTTACACTATGGTCCCCTTTTACTAAACCGCAATAGCGTTTTTTAGCGCAGGGAGCCTATGAGCATCAAGAGCAGCGCTGGGCATTCAGCACAGCAAACTGCTATCGTGGTTTAGTAGAAAGGGAGGGGGTATATTTGTCTATTTTTGTATGGTTGTTAGTGAGGTGACAGTGCATAGAGTCATCTGCTTTGACCTCTTTGAGAAAACCCCGGAATAGGAATGATTATTAACATTTTCTCTGCGTACAGTGTGCTTTGTGGTTTTTAAAAAAAATTTTTATTGTTAGTAGATCATTTTGACTTGGTCATTTTAAAAGTAGCTCGCAAGACCAAAAAATAGCCAATGGTAGACTTCAGAGGGTAGTGGTTAACGGTACCCTCTCTAAAACGTCAGAAGTGACAAGTGGAGTACCGCTCCTTTTCAACTTATTCATAGGGGACCTGACTCAGGGGCTTCAAGGTAAAATAACACTATTCGCCGACGACGCCAAACTATGTAACATAGTGAGCGGCTCCGATTTACACGATAGTATGACGCAGGACCTGTTTTTGTTGGAACGTTGGTCATCTACCTGACAGCTGGGCTTCAATGCCAAGAAATGCAAGGTATCCATATTCAAGTTTCATCACGGTGCTCTGGTTTTGGCTCCAGTATTTGTCACTTCCGTTCACCAGGTCTGGCTATCCGTTACCGTCTCATATTTTAAAGACTCACGCGTTATAATTAGCGGTTATTCATACGTCTCTTCGTAATGGACATGTCTGATTTTAGCATTTGGATCTTAATACTATGGGTTTGGTCTTTTCTGGTTTCCTTTCTATAGTATGCTTTTCGTCTGGGGTCTTTTGAGTTTGAATTACATTTTATGACATATTTTTGTGGTTATAATTATATGACATGTCTAAATTGGTCAAGTTATCCATTCTTTCTATTATTTTTTGTCCCCTCATACAGTGGCAGACTGCCCCAGGTGCCAGCCCTAGGGGGGTACACAGCCGGCTGGATCCAGAACCTTCCAAGCTGCTCTAAATGGCACCTGCACCTCAGCACGGCTGCCGTACTTATTCTGAAGCAGAGTCAGCAGCTGCACTGAAGTGCAGGAAGGTCCCAAGATGACTGCATTTGCCGCCTCTGCCTCCGGAATTGCGGAACCTTGCTGCAATTCCCTGTGTCTGCCGGCCCACCCCCTCCAACGTCACTTACATCTTCCAGAGGCAGAGGCAACAGAAGCAGTCATCTTGGGACCTTGCTGGTTTGGAGGGAGAGAGGAGTATAGAAGGTGGTGGAGGGAGAAAAAGGAGGTCAGGGTGGTAAGGAAGGGTGGTGGAGGGAGAGAAAGGGGGCAGATGCTGATGGAATTGGTATGCAGGGAAAGGAGAGAGAGACATAAGGGGGAAGGATACTGGATAGAATTGGGTTGTAGGGAAAGAAAGGGGGCAGATGCTGATGGAAGTGGGGGGAAGGGAGAGGAGAGAGTGAAATGCCAGACCATGAGGGAGAGGGAAGGGAAGAAGAGGAGAGAGATGCCAGACCATTGAAGGAGGGAAGGGAAGAAGATGGATGCCAGAATAATAGGGGTGTAGTGAGAGATGGAAGGGGAATACAAGGAGAGAAGATGCCATATAGAAGGGGCAGAGAGAGGGTAGACAGTGGATGAAAGGAAGAGAGTGTCAAGACTATGAGGAAAGCAGAAACCAGAGAAGACAATGTAGAAAAAAATTATATTTATTTATTTTTTTGCTTTAGGGGAGATGCATCGCTGTTTCTGTGGTGTTGCATTGTATACAAAGTCCAGCTTCTTGGTAGTTCAATTTAACCTTTGTCTATGTTTTTCTATTTTATCCCCCCCTTTTACAAAACTGTAGTGCGTTTTTTTTAGCACTGGCCATGGTGGTAATTGCTTAGAATTCTATGAGAGTCTGAACTGTTACCACACCATAGCTAAAAACCACATTACAGTTTTGTAAAAGGGAGAGGGGTTAGTTTGTGATTACGTATTCCATACTAGGCGAAGGTGTGTTCGAAAGACATGGTGACACCAGGAAGTATTTCTTCACAGAAAGAGTGGTGGATCACTGGAACAAGCTTCCAGTGCAGGTGATCAAGGCCACCGGCGTGATTGACTTTAAGAATAAATGGGACATCCACGTGGGATCCTTACGAGGGTCGAGATAGGGAACTAGGACATTGGCACTTAGACTTAATGGGGTGGGTCAGTAGAGTGGGCAGACTTGATGGGCTATAGCCCTTTTCTGCCGTCATCTTTCTATGTTTCTATGGTTTTCAGTTAGGATTGACTGTGTAGGATTGATTTGTACTAGTCTGGCTTGTTTAGTTTTACAATGGGTGTATTGATGTACTGCTCACTGCAATATGTAAGATGCTGCCTTTTCCTAGGCACACTCTTGTGTGATGTGTGAATTGTTACTAAAAATCATGTTTTTCATACAGATGGGGAGGTGTCATAAAATGATGGGCCTCGGGTGTCACATATGCTAGTTATGCCACTGCCTTCATAGTTTATATCTAATCCACAAGCCTGCTTTTAGGACCTACAGGGTATGTATCCCTCTGATTCATGACAATTTCACTTCTCATGTTGTCTTATCCATTCTTTTTATTATACAACTACCCAGATAAGCATCATTCTTTGATGTGATTGAACCTTGAAAATAAGGGCATCAGTGTTCTCCCCAGAAATTTTTTCCAGCCATGAAAAAACATTTGCTGCATTTAGTGTGCCGGAGTTAAAAAAGTTTGAGAGACGTTGCTCTGTACCAATTGAAAGAGGGCAAATATCTAATTATTCTAGAATTGGATACTTCTTAAATTTAATATATATATTATGGAACAAGTGTCAAACCTTAAGAAAGCATTGGAAAATAACTAATAATAATTAATTAATACAAATAGTACACATTTAGGGCTCCTTTTACTAAGCTGCGATAGCGGTTTTACCGCGCGCTTAGCTCACGTAGAATTGCCGCACATGCTAGACGGTTAGTTCTAGCCATGTAGCGTGGCAATTCTGCATGCGCTAAAAGCGCTATTGCAGCTTAGTAAAAGGAGCCCTTAATTTTCCCCATCACCAAATTTCCCTGTCCCGCCCCACCCGGCTACTTTTTCATGTCACCCGGCTGGAAAAAATTTCTGGGGAGAACACTGAAAACGTAATGTTTTCCATGTATCTATTAATATTCTATTCTCTTTATATACTCTAGGCATCTTAATGCCTAGAGTATAAACGTAAAGGGAACATGAATCGCCATTCTAACAATAGCCAATCTGGAGTATCTTCCATGAGCTCTGGGAAGACCCAATACATACTCTGACGTAAAATATAGGCTTGATGATACCTATAAAAGTTTGGAAAATTTACCCCCCTCCTCCGTAATTGGTTTTTGTAAAGATACTAAAGCAATTCTAGGCATTTTATCCAGCCAAATAAATTTTGTAAGAATACGATTTAATTTTTTATAAAAGGACCCTTGGAAAAAAACTGGTATCATACTCATTTCATAACAAACCACAGGCAATATCATCATTTTGATTGTTTGAACTCTCCCCCACCAAGAAAGATGTAAAGGATTCCATTGCTCACACATTTCTGTAACTTTCTTTAACAAAAATTTTTCATTCTCTTTCATTGAGTCCTCCAACGTATTTTTAATCCAAATTCCTAAATATTTTAATCCATCTTCCTTCCATATAAAAGAGAATAATTCATACAAGCCCTTTGTACAATGTACATTATTAAGTGGAAGGATTTCTGATTTACTCCAATTTATCTTATATCCTGAAAATTTTCCAAATTTCTCAATCAACTCACGCAAGCATGGAATGATAATTTCTGGATTTCTCAAATGAAGCAATATATCATCTGCATATGCAGAGATTTTATATTCCCGATCTGAATAGGGAATACCCTGTATTCCCTTAACTTGTTGAATGGCTAATAACAAGGGTTCTAATACAATATCAAAAAGCAAAGGAGATAATGGACAGCCTTGTCTAACCCCTCTCTGCAAGTTAAAACGCTCTGATAAATTATTATTAACTAGATATACAATCTTGCAGCAAGGAAGCTATACAATGTTTGAATCATTTGTATAAATCCTGAACCTATAACAAATCAATCCAATGCCTGATACATGAAGGTCCATTCACACGATCAAAGGCTTTCTCTGCATCCAAAGGTACAGAGAAAGCTGGATCATTCATGGCTTTTGTTAAATTTAACATATGAAAAGCCAATCTGGTATTATTAGATGAATGTCTCTTAGCAACAAATCCAGTTTGGTGCATATCAATAATAAAAGGGAGAGAGCTTTGGCTAAACCAGGGGTGTCCAATGTCGGTCCTCGAGGGCCGCAATTCAGTCGGGTTTTCAGGATTTCCCCAATGAATATGCATTGAAAGCAGTGCATGCAAATAGATCTCATGCATATTCATTGGGGAAATCCTGAAAACCCGACTGGATTGCGGCCCTCAAGGACCGACATTGGACACCCCTGGGCTAAACGTAAAGCCAATGTTTAAGCCAAATTTTTTCCATCTACATTGATTAACGAGATAGGCCTGTAGTTTGAAACCAAAGTGGAATCTTTATTTGTCTTTGGCAAAACTATAGTTAATGATTCTGCCATAGTACCTGTAATGCAACCCTTAGTTAGTTGAGACTGATATAAATTTAATAAATGAGATAATAGGGTAATTTGGAATGATTTATAAAACTCAACTGTGAAACCATCAACACCTGGAGTGGATCCAACTCTAAGAGATTTCAACGCTGTTTCTAATTCTTTTAATGATATAGGCTCTTCTAAACTTTTTTTTATATGTTCAGCAATTTTCGGCCCTTCAATAAGATTCAAAGATTCTAATCCATCTTTTTCTCTATTTTCATAAGGCTCAAAAGAATATAGGTCTTTATAAAAATTTAGAAATTGACTTAAAATACTTCCAATTTGAGTATGTGTATCACCTTTCTCATCCTTAATTGCCACAATTTTTGTTCTTTTTTCTTTGCTTTAAGATAATTTGCAAATCAATCTATATGGGTAAACTCCAAGATCCAAATTGGCGGAGAAAGGCTAGTCTGGAAGCATTGGATGATAGCAGGAATACCGTACATATATTGGATGACGTTATTTCTAATGGTACTATGGTTGAATTTTCACAGTTGCAACATAAATTTGGACTTAATAAATCAGAAAATTTTAGATGGTTGCAACTGAAGCATGCCATTCAGGCGGGGTTCCCTGATTGGAAAAACCTTAATAATCATTGTAGTATGGAGTTTCTATGTTTTCAGGTCACCAGGCCGCCCAGTGGTACAAAGTATTAACTGGATTTACTAAAAAGAAATTAAAAACTGGTCTAAGAGATATTTGGAGCATTGAGATTAAGCATGAAATTACTGCATCTCAATGGCCACGAATTTGGTCTTGGAGGATGAGATGTACAGTGTCGGCATCTATAAGACAAACTTGGTTTTTTCTGTTGCAATAGAGCATTGTGGACCCCTATTAGGTTGCAAAAATGAGATAGTTCTTTGTCTAATAGATGTTGGCACTGCCATCTAGAAGCAGGAACTTTAGATCATTTATTGTTTCATTGCCCATTTATTATGAATTTCTGGAAATCAATTTGGGACCAAATTAATAATTTATTAGATAACCCAGTGGCATTATCCTATGATACTGTGATATTTGGTATGGAAATGAGAACAAAAAGTCAGATTTCTGTGAACAACAATAAATTATTACTTATTATGACTGGTGTTGCCATTCAACAAATTACATATAATTGGAAGGATTGGAGAAGATTAAATTATAATTTTTGATGGAACTCTTTATGCCATATCTATAAAATGGAAAGATTTATTGCAATACAGCGGGGATATTTCAGGAAATTTCAGGATGTGTGGAAACCATTAACAAAATATTGTATGGATTAGTTGACAATGTTTCCCTTAAATTTAGCAGTTTAATAGTGTAGGGGGAGGATATTTTATTATTACATATTCTATATGATAATGGAATGTATGGTAGGGAGGGGTGGGAAGGGGGAGGGATAAGAGTTTATGTACTGTACCAATGATAGCTTGTATTTATTGTTAATGTGATTGAATATATATAACACTTATTGTAATTTTGAAAATGAATAAAGAATTAAAAAAAAAAAAAAAAGATAATTTGCCAATAATCTTCCCGCCTTATTTGAGCTTCCATAATACAGAGTTTGTTGGGAAAACAAGTCTTTCCTTAAGATAGCTTTGAAGATATCTCATTATATTTACCCTTTGCTTTAAAAATAACCTGTAGAGTATTTTTGCTCCCATTTGTCAATTAATTTAGATTCCAACTGTCAATTAATTTAGATTCCAACTAAATTAATGTCAATTAATTTAGATTCCAACCTAGTTTAATTTCTTTTTCCAAATTAGAAAATTGTTTTTTAAGTTGTTTTCTAAGAAATGCCGAAAATGAAATAATATTACCTCTCATTGTAGCTTTAAATGCATCCCATAATGTTTCTATGGTAATTTCTTCTGAAATGTTAATTTGAAAAAATTCAATCATTTCTAATTTAAATTCTTCAAAGAAATTTGAATCCGCAATCAATGTATTATCGAATCTCCATACTAACCTGTTATATTCCTGCTTATCAAAATTAAATTCAATCCATACACCACCATGATCTGATAAAATGATTGGATCTATGGAAGCTTTTGTCACTTGTTGTACTATTTGATTTGAGACAAAAATAAAATCTATTCTTGAAAAAGATTTATGAACTTGTGAACAAAATGAAAATTCTCGATCATCAAAATGAAGTATCCGTCATATATCTTTCAAATCACAAGATTGCACTAAATTATCTAATCCTAATGATTTCATAATTTTACTTGGGTTTTTTTTATCCAATAATGGATCCATTACAGCATTAAAATCTCCAGCCACTACTAAGTTAGAAGTAGCCAGTGGGAGAATTATTTGTTGCAACTCTGAAAAATTCACCTTGACTCGAATTTGGGGCATACACATTAAACAATTCCAGGGTATTATTTCCCATGCTCATTTTCACATGTATCCATCTACCCCTTAGATCAGCATCAATCAATTGAAAATTAGCTGTACATTTTTTGTTTATTAGTATGGCAACCCCAGCTTTTTTCCCCAATTGCAGAGGCAGCAAAACATTGCTTCACCCAACCCCCCTCTAACTTTTTTGATTCCATCATTGATAGGTGCGTCTCCTGTATATAATATATATCAGCATTCTGTTGCTTTAAAAAGGCCAGCATTTTTTTCCTTTTTATTTGATGGTTAAGACCATTAACATTTAATGAAAAAATTTTAATCTCCATTATAAGTTTTTATTCCCAAAAATATAGTCCAACATGGTTTTGGTATGTTGCTGTTTGACTTCTCTCTTTTTAGGGGAGAGTATGGCTGAACTCACAGTGACCATGTTTAATGTGGATGGTTTTAAGTCACCAGTTAAGAGATCTAGAGTTCTGCCAGTCTTCGCAAAGTAGGCACCGACATCGCCTTCCTACAAAAAACACATCTCTCTCGGTTGGAACATGCCAAACTTAAACGGAGCTGGGTAGGGGAGGTGTTCTCTTCAGGGTGAGTGAAAGGTTTACAGAACTACAAATAGTTTTTAATCTCTGAAAAAATGTCCAGACATGCTAGCCATCCCGAATGGTCCATCCAGTCTGTCCAACCTTATTCAATTTAAATTTTTTCTTCTTAGCTATTTCTGGGCAAGAATCCAAAGCTCTATCCAGTACTGAGCTTGGGTTCCAACTACCGAAAACCTACTCCAGCCCATCTACACCCTCCCAGCCACTGAAGCCCTCTTCAGCCCATCCTCCCCCAAACGGCTATATACAGACCGTGTAAGCCTGCCCAGTACTGGCCTTAGTTCAAAATTTAATATTATTTTCTGATTCTAGATCCTCTGTGTTCATTCCACGATTCTTTGAACTCCGTCACCGTTTTCTTCTCCATCACCTCTCTCGGGAGCGCATTCCAGGCATCCACCACCCTCTCTGTAAAGTAGAATTTCCTAACATTGCTGTTGAATCTACCAACAGATATGATGATGCGGCTTCAGAGAAGTAGTTTTTGGAAGACAGGGCAGTTTGCATGGCAGTGGGAAAGTTGTAGGGGGACAAGATGTGAGTTAGTAAGATTGGTGGTGGTGGATTAGTTTGTAGGGTGGTAGGAAGTTGCATTGGGTGTTTTTTGGGGTTGGGGCAGTTTGCAAGAAAAATAACAAGAAAGTTGTGAGGGGGCAGACTTTGGGACTGGGCATAATTTTTGAGCGTGAAGTTTGTGGAGTAGTTGTTGAGGTAGTTTTTTGGGAGTGAGGCAGTTTGCAGGGTGGTGGGACAGTTGCCAAGGTCTAGTTTTTTGGGATGAGGCAGTTTGGGCAGTTAGAAATGTACAGAACAAGGAGAGGCAGTTTGAAAGGAGCAATTTCCCAACTGCTATGTTTCACTGTACTTAAGTTCCTTTGGGGAGGGGAAAGCTTACTTCTCTTGATTCAACTTGACCCATTTTTTAACCTGATGTTTCTTTTTACCATTTTCTCCCACATAAGGGACAAGATACGTTAGAAGCTCTTGGTAAATATTTTCATGTGCTTACAGAAGTTGGCCCCTAAACATCTGGTCCACAGCATCTTGCAGCGTGAGTCAGCTCAACTGTTCGCTCAATTGAGCAAACGATCTGTCTGTTCCATTTGTGCGGGATTTAAGGCTTTCCTCTTCCAGAAACAGTGTCTTTCACTGCATCAACGCCAGGGAGTGGAACAACCTTCCAAGATACATTCGCCATCAGCAAAATTTACAGAACTCCAGGAAAATGCTATTTTGTAAGATGAAATATAGGGTTTGAGTTAGGCTGAGGGAGAAGGAGTGATGACTATTGAGTGCTAGTCACGGAGGTGTTCAATAGTCTGGTCTGTTTTATCTGGCATAATGATGTCTGCCATTAAGGCATCTTGTATGCGTTATGTAATTTTATATTTTGATGTATGTTAGGGTTTTGATAGTTTTTGCCTTAAATGATATTCATCGTTGATGTGACGTGTATGTCATATGCAATTTGATTTTATATGTAAGTATGTAATTTGTTATAGTGTGTTGTTGTATTGATTTGTACGACAAACATTACTGTCTTATTTTGTATGTTCATATGTAACTCGCCCTGGATAAGAGCGGGGGAGAAATAAACAAACAAACAAACATACCATGATTTATCCCCTTCTATTGAACTTTTGGAGAGTTATTTCGTCCCCAGACAGATGGGTAAACAGAAAAATATTCCTAACCCCTTAGTTAAATTCTTTCCAATTTCCATTACGGTGGAAAGAATAATAAAAAGAGCTCATTACAATAGAAGATAGCTAACAGTACCATCAAGTGTTTAATTTTTTTTTTTTTTTTTTTTTAAACCTTAAAAATATCTCTCACAATCAGCTTGTGAGCAGGAAATGTACATACTGTAATGAAGAGGATTAATGCTGAGATTTCCTCAAGCAATGGTTTCATACCTGCCTGCGTTTCCAGTTTCAAAACTTTCAATAATCCATCTTCTCCTCCACAGGCTATAAAGCCTTGGTCTTTATTCCAAGAAATGCATTTTAGATGAGTATTATTAGGAATCGAAATCTGAAAAATGTAATATGACATATTTAATTATCACATTTATAATGTCATATTCTTAGAAAACTGAACAGCTTCAACATTCATATTCTCAAACTTGGCAGATTTGAATGACTAAGATTAAGTGAAAAATGTACGACAAAATGAAGACATTTGCAAGGCACGTCCACTACACAGATCTAAGCATAACCAACAGAGAGATCAATGTTAAATCTTAACTTCTCCACAATACCTTTCACAAAAGATACTGAACAAGAACAATTGCAGTGTTTTCCCCAGAAATTTTTTCCAGCCGAGTGGCATGAAAAAGTAGCTGGGTGGGGAGGGACGGGGAAATTTGGTGGTTAGAATAGGGTCATTAAATTCAGTGGCATACCTAAACTAAACTAAACCTTAAGTTTGTATACCGCACCATCTCCACAAGCGTAGTACCGGTATATATGTTCATTTTTTAATAAACCCCTCCTCTATATAAAAAAGTTATTTTTAGTAATAATCCATGAGTCACACAAGAGTGCACTTAGGAAAAGGCAGCATCTTAAACATTGCAGTGAGCACTGGTGATGGGACAATCGCGCGCCAGACACCAGCGCGCCGACAATCGAGCGCTGACAATATGGCGCAAGACACAAGCGCGCCACAGGAAAACTTAGTTTTAAAGAGCTCCGACAGGGGGTGTGGAGGAAACCCCCCACTTTACTGCATACTGTTGGGGGGGGTGGGGGGTGCACCCCCCCATTATAGAGAAAACAGAACTTTTCCCGAAAAAAAATCAGAAAAAGTTCAGTTTTCTCTATAATGGAGGGCTCCAACCCCCCAAACCCCCCAACAGCAGCGCGAACACTATGCAACTATGCAGTAAAGTGGGGGGGGGGGGGTTCCCCACTTACACCCGCTTCGGAGCTCTTTAAAACTAAGTTTTCCCGTGGCGCGCTGGTGTCTTGCGCTGAATTGTCTGCCCTCCATTGTCAGCGCGCGACTGACTATGAACCGTGAGCACTAGAACACCAACACACGCATTGTAAAACTAAACAAGTCAGATCCTGCACAGTCAATTGATCTTTTACAGTTAATGCTAACAGAAAACCATGTCCTTTTCATACATAAACACAGAAACACCCTCGCCCGATATGGAATAGTCACAAACTAAAAATAGAAATATGTAGACAAAAGTTAAACTGAACCGCCAAGAAACCAGACTCTGCATACAATGCAACACCACAGAAACAGTGACACATGTCCCCTAATACTGTGCAAAATATGCAAAATATAGACAGCAGATGTAAATTTGAAAAAACTGATACATATCGCCACTTTAAATATTAACAAATAGAAATAAAACAAATAACAAGAAATAAGAAAATACCATTTTATTGGACAAATCCATTTTTCAATTAGCTTTCAGAGGCCAAATTTTTCTTCAAGACAGTACAGTATACTGCTGTTATGGTATCCTATCCTGACCTGAGGAAAGGGGTTTAGTCTAAAAAAATTGCCTTATTTCCATTTCCTATTTATAAACTTTTATCAATACAGTTACAATACTACTCGATTCTATGTAAAGCAACAAAAAAAAATTTCTACCTTTTGTCGTTTCTGCTTTAATCATCTTCTCTTCACTCTCTTCTTTCTATACAGAGTTTGTCCTCTCTCTCTTCCATGCAACATCTGCCCTCTCTCTTTGCTCCTTCCACCCAGCCTCTGCCCTCTCTCTCTACCCCTTCCATCTATTGTCCATCCTCTCTCTGCCCTTTCCATCCACTGTCCACCCTCTCTCTCTTCCATATGGCATCTTTTCGCTTTTTATGTCCCTTCAATAAACTGATTATCCTGTGCCCTTTGTACATGATTCATTTCAGCTTCACCCCCTCTCCATGTTCTGTCTCCACCCCCTCCCCTATGCTCTGGCATATCTCTCTTCTCCTTTACTTTCTTCCCACTCCACCCCATGGTCTGGCATCTCTATCTCCTTCCCTTCCCTCCCCTCATGCCCTGGCATCTCTCTCCTCTCCTATATCTCCCTCTCCCTCCTTGCTCTGGCACCTCCTCTCCTTCCTTTCCCTCTGGTCTAGCATTTGTCTCATTAGTATCCCTCCCCTCCCCTCATGCTCTGGCATCTCTCTCCTCGCCTTCCATCTCTCCCTCCCCCTCAATTACCTGGCATCTCCTCTCCTTCTTTCTCTACCTCCCTCCTGCCTTCCTTTCCCTTGGTTTGGCATCTGCCTCCTCTCCCCACCCCCACCCCCATGCCCTAACACATCTCCCTCCCCTTCCATGGTCTGGAATCTCCTTTCCTTTCCCTCCCTTCCATGGTCTTGGCATCTCTCTTTCTACTCCTCTCCTTTCCTGGTCTTCCTTCTCTCTCTCTTTCCCCTATTGGGTGCAGAAGCATTTCTCTTCCCCATCCCCCGTCCCTGTCTCACACGCCCATCTGCAGTGTAGTATTCACAACTCGCTACAGGCTAAGGTGGGAGATAAGGCAGAGAGGGAGGGAAGCTTACAATTTGCTGCTCTTGCTTGCTTCAGGCTTTCCTCACTGCCGGGTCCTGCCTTCGTGGAAACAGAAAGTAGGCAGGACCCAGCAGCGAGGAAGGCCTGAAGCAAGAGCAGTAAAATGTAAGCTTGTTTCCTTCCCTCTCTCCCTCCTTTCTTTCCTTCCTTCGACTCGTTGCCCTATCTCCCGCCTTAGCCTGTAGCGAAGTGAATCCATGCTCCGGGGCTCTAACGATAAAATAGGTCTAGCTCCAACCGTCCGAGTTCTGTCCTGAGAAAGGCTTGATTATCACCGCAGAATGTCCATGTTTAAGCAAGTCCAAACTCCACCTTTAACAGACCTCCTTAAGAGTTAGATGTCCTGAAGGCCAAACATCCCATAAGACATCCAAAAATCTAGTTCCAAAAATTTGAACTTGGACCTTTTGTCAAGAAAACATCCAAGTGCCAACTTATGTGCTTTTTTTTTTGGACATTTTAGTTTTTTGAAAATGCTCCTATTTCTTCTCTTGCACAGAAGTTAGACCCACTTAGGAGAGCTCAGTATTAAAGAAATGCTACCCTTCATATTATGAGCAAACTAGAATCAGAAAACAGTTCATAAAGTTACAATAAAAGGGTTTAAAATGGAATTTTAATCAAATACAACATGAAATTTGAACCACCATGCATAAACTACATCAGTGAGAGTACAGTTATAAAGAAGTATTTTTAGGGGCCTGTTTATTAAGGATCATTAGCTACTTAATACAGATTTTAGCTCACTCTTAGCAGCATAAAATGTTAACTGCTAGCATTCGCTAATTACTACATTAAGCAGCTAATATAAAAAAAAAGCCATTTTGAGGCAGGAATTGATGGGGACTTGCCTTACAGTTAATGCAGTTGTAAGTTTTCTGTATTAAAACCACCTCAGAAGGTAGTCAAGTGCATCACATAATAGCAGTTATTTCTTTTTTCTCATTATTAACTGAACCACAGGCCTCCCAGAAAAAGATGAGAACCCCTTCAACAAATAACAGAGGTTTTGATGTTACTACAGGATAATAGCAGAACCTTAATACACTTTAGTAAACACGGCCCTTAGGCCCGGATTCTGTATAGGACGCCCGGTCTCAGAAGACGCCTATGTGGCTTTTGAGAATCGCACACGGGTGTCCTATACAGAATCATGCCTAAGCCTGCCTAAAAGAACCCAGTTCTCTAACCGACATTCATGTTACCGATGCCAATTAAAAAATCAGGTTGCCGCTGAGCTTATCGTGGCAAGGGATCTCCCTGCCGCAATAAATTTTGCGGCAACTTTTCCCTACCCCCGCAAAGACTATCAGCAGGAAGGATGCCCAATCTCTCCTGCCGGAAACCCCCCAACCCCCCCAGTAGATCACGCGGCAGAAGGGATGACCATCCCACAAACACACTCACCCATATATTGCACAGAGGAGGGATGCCCAATTCCTCCTGCCAGAAATACCCCCCGAAAGTTCGACCAACCCTCCCCAGACCTCCCCTAACCCCCCCCAGAACCCCCCTCTAACCTTTGTTGTTGGCTGGATGGACAGCTCTTGCCTGCGTCTATCCAGTAGGCCTGCCTCTGCTGCAATAGCGGGCCTGCCCCTTCCCGGTGCAACAAGGGATGCAACAGGGAGGGGCCTAAGAGCCTGATTGGCCCAGGTGCTTAAGGTCCCTCCTATAGGAGGAGCCTTAGGCACCTGGGCCAACTAGAATGTTAGGCCCATCTCCCAGTGCATTCTGGGATGGCCATGATGCACCGGGAAGGGGCAGGCCTGCAGCGGAGGCGGGTCTGCCGGCCGGATGCAGGAAGATGCCATCCGGTCAGCCAACCACAAAGATTAGAGGGGGTGTCCTGGTGTGGGGGTTCCAGGGGAGGGGGGTCAGTCAAACTTTGGGGGGGTTCCCAGCAGGAGAGATTGGGCATCCCTCCTGCCACGCGATCTGCAGGGAGGGGTCCTGGCAGGAGAGACTGGGCATCTCTCCTACCATGATCATTTGGGGGGGGGGGTGCCAGACAGAAGGAAATGGGCATCCCTTCTGCTGCTAAACTTATCGTGGCGCATACGTACGGCCACCTAAGGTTGCTTGCAGGCCAAACCATGCCTATGCCTAGCATTAGCCAAGCTTAGGCGGGCTTGCGCACCTCCCTAGGCTCCCGGAGGCACCTCCAATGTAGGCGGCCTGCCTCGTGAGGATTTTTTTAGGAAACGTGTGTCCCAATTGGTTGGCCATGCAGCAGTTGGCCGCCTACAATCAGGACACATAGAATCCGGGCCTTAATGCCATTCAGCTTTTAAACCTCTGGCAAGAAAAAAAAGAAGTCTTCATCATGTATAACAGGGGTAGGGAACTCCGGTCCTCGAGAGCCGTATTCCAGTCAGGTTTTCAGGATTTCCCCAATGAATATGCATTGAAAGCAGTGCATGCACACAGATCTCATGCATATTCATTGGGGAAATCCTGAAAACTCGACTGGAATATGGCTCTCGAGGACCGGAGTTCCCTACCCCTGATGTATAAGATTCTGGTACAAGCCAAAAGTAACAGGTTAACAAATTTTAATAAACTTGAAGGAACTAAACAGGTAGCAGCAGCAGCAGCACAGATGAAGCAATCTTTCCAGTGAATTAATAAGAAAAAAAAAAACCAACACAGATTTCTTTTTCAGTAGACTTAAGTCTCCTGATACAGAAATTGTCGTACATTACATAATGATGTTGCCAATAGGGCTGAATAGTGGGAATCCAACCCCTATTTTTAACAGTACTCTGTTCAGCTAAAGGTTAAAAAAAAATCCTCGGTGCATAACTCAAAATCCTATGCTTGATACCACATTTCATCTTAGCAAAAAGACCAATAAACAGATTTCCGCCGAAACGTTCTCTCACTTGCAAAGAGTCGCTGCTCACCTTTTTACTCAGATAGATAAACATACTGAGAGACACCCGCTTCACTTTAAGCTTTAACGATTCTTCCACTATGATTGAAGAGTCGCCCTGTCTCCAGGTAACCGTCGCTCGAGCCGGAAGTTACGCCTTGCTGGACGTAACACTTCCTGTCCCTGTGTGTGAGAGATTATGCGTTATTCCACGGTAGGCGTGGGCATTTGTTTGATGGATGCGTGAAAATAGTGAGCGGAGAAGAAGTATGCATACAAGGCATCAACAGGTCTTTGGACTTAGAAAGAGACAGCTTTTACGGGAACATAGTGGCATGATGTACATAGGATAACCATTATGTTCCAAAGGAAATGATTATGTTTAATGACTTGGTTCTTTCTCCGCTCTCATAGTGGGAAAATGGATTTCTATAATAGTACCTAATCTGTGGGGAGCTTGGCTTTTGCATTGGGCTTCAAGTCCTGTTTTTTAAAAAAAAAAAAACCCTAATGTATGATCAGTCGCGAGCCGAGTTCAGAACTTTCACGGTATTGGAGAGCAGGGAAGGAAATTAACACCAGCTCCCTGTCCCTAATCCTTTGGAATTTATTTATGTGTGTGTGTGGGGGGGGGGGGTTATTATTATTTCAGCGCAAAGTATGACAGAACTATGTACAGAGTAGAGTCTGCACGGGAACGGGGATCGCGGGGGTACCGCGGGAATCCCCCCTAACCCACGGGGACCCCCCTCTAGCCCACGGGGATGGAAGGCTTTGGAAGCAGGGTTCGTCAGCCTTAGTAAAAGAGGGGGTTTATAAGTTAATTACCTGAACAAAACAAAAAAAGGGTTCCACCATAGAGATTCCACAAGGAAAACAGCAGTGCAAACACAAAAGAAACTGTGCAATTGATGATCCTGTCAGAAGTAATTGCTGCTTTTTATGGGGATGGGCGGGGATGGAGGTAATTCCTTGTGGGGACGGAGAGGATCCTGGCGGGGATGGGTGGGATTTCTGTCCCCGTGCAACTCTCTACAGAGCTTCATCTTGGAGCCTACTTCTACAAACAGTAAAGAAAATAACATGTACAGTACTTTGATTTTCCTTTTTTATCTTATACCTCTGGTAGTGAATGACCAGCTTGTATCTAAATGTCAAGAGCAGGGCAGGTAATGTGAACTTATGTACTGTTTCCTCTAGTCTTAAAATTATTGTAATTGTCTAGAATGGTTAGTTAGGCTTGTGTATTATCTGTTTTTATTGTATACTGCCTTGATATTGCCTTTTGTTTAAATACCAAGTTAAACCTTAAAAAATGCTAAAATATAAGATTAAAGTTTTATTAAAATTTGATATAATCGCCTATTCCAAGGTTTCTAGGCGAGATACAAAATAAAACTGAGCAATTTTAAAATACAGGAACATAATTTTGGATTTACCAAACCTACAGAACATTAGGGTAGGCGGGGAGGAACTACAATTGTTAAAACTATCCTCAAATTAGTGCACATTGTTACTTTTGGAGAGAGAACCAATCATAGTCTAGAACACAGTTCTTGAACCGCGGGTCCACGGACCGGTGCCAGTCCACAGGAAATTTTTGCCGTTCCGCGCAGGGCCGGCAAGATTGACTCCCTTCTGTTTCCTGCTGGTCCACGCAGGGCCAGCAAGATCAACATCTGAAGTCTGCGCTGGGCCGGAGAGATCTTGGGGAGCCTCCGACAGTGGTTTTCTCCCCTCTCTGCAGCTCTCCTTTACTTCCCAGTGCAGCGATTCACGAAGGCAGCCTCGGGGCTTTTGCTGAGTCGCGGCTGCCTCTGATGATACAACTTCCTCTTTCCTCAGAGGCGGCGCAACCCAACAAAGGACCCGAGGCTGCCTTCCTGAATCACTGCGCTGAGACGTAAGGAGAGCTGCTGGGAGGGGAGAAAGCCACTATTGGAGTTTGGGAAGCTGCTGGGCAAGGGGAAACAGGACAGTTGCTACTGGAGAGGGAGAAGGAAAGATGCTGCTAGGAGGGGAGGAGGGAAAGGAATCTGGGAAGCTGTTGGGTAAGGGAAAAAAGAGACAGCTGCTACTGGATCTGGAGGGAAGGAAAAGGAGGTATGCTGCTTGGAGGGGATGAGGGAAAGGAGTATGGGAAACTGCTGGGCAAGGGAAAAAAAGGGACAGCTGCTACTGGACCTGGAGGGAAAGAGAAGGAGAGATGCTGCTGGGAGGGGAGGAGGGAAAGGAGTCTGGGAAGCTGCTGGGCAAGGGAAAAAAAGGGACAGCTGCTATTGGAGAGGGAGAAGGAGAGATGCTGCTGGGAGGGGAGGAGGGAAAGGAGTCTGGGATAGCTGCTGGGCAAGGGAAAAGAGGGACAGCTGCTACTGGAGAGGGAGAAGGAGAGATGCTGCTGGGAGGGGAGGAGGGAAAGGAGTCTGGGAAGCTGCTGGGCAAGGGGAAAAAAAGGGACAGCTGCTACTGGAGAGGGAGAAGAAGAGATGCTGCTGGGAGGGGAGGAAGGGAAGAGAGTTACTGCTGGACAGGAGGAGGAGGGAAGGGAGAATGAAAAAAGGAAGGAAACAGCTGGCAGAGAGATTAGAGGAGGGGAAGGGGAGACATAGGCATGAGAAAGTAGAGAGATTGATGATAGGAAGGGGTCAGCAGAAAAATAAACAGAGAGGGACAACGATGATAGATCTGGTGTAGGAGAGATAAAAATGAAGAGAGCAGTGAAGCTGGAATGAATCATGTAAAAAGTTGAGAGGGGACACAAGCTGGATGGAAAGGGGAGAGGAGCATAGAAAGAAGACAGATACCATATGGAAGGGGGAGAGGACAGACAGTGGATGGAAGGGGCAGACGCTGGAAGGAAGAGAGTGAAAAGAAGATTGAAAGCAGAAACCAGAGACGACAAAAGGTAGAAAAAAATAATTTTATTTCTATTTTGTGATTAGAATATATCAGATTTGAAATATATATCCTGCTAGAGCTGGTGTTAGACATAACTGGGGACTGCAAAACCCTGGCAGTGCTTCTTTAGCTTCCAGCTGGCTTAGAGCGCTCTCTGACCAGGGGGCAGTTGCCCTAGTTGCACTCCCCTAAAACTATTCCTGTCATGTGTGACTACAGTATTCTGTTAGCATGATATTTCTGTGTAGCATTCTGTAATAATTTGGCTGGTTCAGTTTTCTTGATAGTAGAGGGGATATATGTGAAGGGGAGGGGAGACAGGGGTTTTGTTGATCCTTGCTCTGAATTATTTGTATTTATAAAATGACAATTGTACAGAATATTGTTTCTTTTTATAATTTAATAAAATACATTCAATATAAAATCATAACTGAGGCTTGTGTGGATGGGATCCGATGATTTGTGGGGATCGAGCTCACGGAGATGGGGCAGAAACAGGGTTTTTAAATTTTAGTCCTAGTAGTTTGCCGGTCCACAAAATAATTCTTTTTTTTCTGCTGGTCCACGGGTGTAAAAAGGTTGAAGAACACTGGTCTAGAAACCCTATTGTCCAAGTTTATTTTTGGATAAACAAGTCTCAATTACTATTACTTCCCAAGAAATGGTGAAAATCTTAACAATTTTAGTTCATGTTCCTTCCAAATTGTACAATATTTATAGTATACACTAACACCCATAAGTAGACCCCCCTTCAATTTTCTTTTTCATGTGAACTAATCAAAAACTTGGGTTCTGCTACTCCTCCCACTGACAGCTTGTCAACATCATACGCTTTTTCTCTCCATTCATAGCACTTTTCTCCAACCAGTCCTTCGGCATAGGCCTAACTTGTTTTATAGTTGGGAACAGGGAATGTAATAGCTGTTTGCCTGCTCATTCTTTAGATATGTTTAGCCTGCTCTGCTTATCTTTCCTTGACACAGCCTTCAATGTCCCTTCACTCCCTAGCAAACTCCAGTGCACTTTTCCCTACCTAGTTGCTGCTGCATGGAGGTTTGGCTCACCCATCCCTTTACTGATTTCTACTTTTCCTCTGCAGGTGAGACCTCCTTTTATTTGTAGGTTTAATTCATCTTCACTGTAAGACTTCTCTTTGAGCATAGGCTTGGATCATTTCCCTACTCTGCTCTGTCTGGCTCCCTGCACATTCCTGTTTTCTGGGATTGGTTCTCCATCCTTTTGCACTGCCCCTGGCACTCACAGATTTCAGGCTAATGGGGCCACCTTCTGCCTGCAGAGTCCACATCAGATTCTTTGCCACATGATCACCATGAACTTTGGAAGCCCTGCAAAGATCAGAGTTTAAAACTTCAAAGATTGCACGGTGAGTGGGAGAACATGTTCTAGTAGCCCAGGGCATAGGCACATACACTCATACTTAGTCACTGTTCTTGTACAATCCCACTTTATTCTGGGACCAGTAGGTTATTTCTCTCCACCCGCCAGGGTCTGTAGGAAGCCTCAAAACTTCAGAGGCTTTTTTCCCCCTCCCTTCCATACCTCCTTTCTGAGCATACTCGCCAATCTTTTCTTCCTACAAAGCCAGGCTGTAGGAGCTCATCTTTTCTGTTCTTCCTTTCTTCCGAAAGTGATTTCCGCTTTCCATATGAATCAAGAAGTCTGGCTTCCTGCTTTTGCGTCCTCTGGTTCACGGGAGCAGGACTGGGTTTTGCGGTCCGTGCACGTGCACAGAAATTTATTGCGGTATCTGGACGTCACCAATGAGTTTCGCCTTTCTAACTACCTGTTTGTCTTGGCGGGTCTTGCCCACAGAAGGAAGCTACCATTTTCCAGGTGGATTCACATGGCCATTTCTGCAGCATATGTGGCAGTCAGAAAGAGCCCCCCCCCCCTCAGGTCCGGGCTTCTTCAACCAGAGGGGTTCCTCCTCTTGGGCAAAGTCATCGGCTGTTTCTCTGGATGATATTTGCAGGGCCGCTACCTGGTCCTCCTTGCATATATTCACCTGGTTTTACAGGATCAATGTGGTGGCCAGGCAAGATGCTGCTTTTGGTGCTGTGTTGTCAGCGGGCTCATCAATGCCACCCTGGATTTTTCTTACCTCTGTTAATCTGCTCTTTTGTAAATCCACACTTTATTCCAGGAACCCACTCTATATTTGCCGATTCACCAATTGTCTACTTTTACAAATACTGGCAAGCTGTGTTTCTGTCCAGTTTCGATTAGAGGGCCATCAGAATTTGGTTAGCACTCAGTTTGAGGGCACCCTCTTGTCAGTGCATTTTTTTTCTACTTCTAGCACTGTTATTGTCATTCAGGTTACTGATGTTTGTTATCCTGATTTTATTATGTTCCTTTGTTGCTGTTTTGTATTTATAATTGTGAGCAGAATATACTTACTTTTAAATTTTGTGTTTATCATTGAAAGCTCTGTTATTGTGTTTTTCTTTTAAGACAAAAGATGTTAATGTATGAGTTTTTTCGAAACTAAAACCTCAGTATTCAGGTTAAATTGCCATGTTGGAACTTTGCGATAAATATGTGGGTTTTGGGTTGCAGTTTGGGCATTCGGTCTCTAAAAGGTTCGCCCTCACTGTACTAGGCTATAATCGATTAAGGAAAGACAGGGTAGGAAGAAAAGGAGGGGATGTAGTGTCATGTAAAAGATAATTTTAAAGCCATACAATTACAGAATCTACAGGGTAAGAAGGAGGCACTGTGAGTCAAACTGGAAAGAGGGAATTGAAAATGTATTTATATTGGTATGATATATAGAGACCTTCACAGACAAAAGAAGTGGGCAGAGATTTAATAGAAAACATTAAAATATACATCACAATATACAACAATAATTGTTTCTGTAGCACTACCAGATGCAAGCAGCACTGTACATGCAAAAGACGGTTCCTGTAGCACTACACACTGTACACGCAAAAGACGGTCTCTGTACCATCTAATTATGGCTTTAAAAGGAATAGTACTACTAATAGGTGATTTTAATATGCCAGATATTAACTGGGTTTTCCCTAGTGCGATGAGTGGGAAGAAACTGAATTCTCTGTGCAAATCATTTGCATGCAAATGTGACCGATCAGTCACTCAGTGAGCAATTGACACATATGCAGAGCCCTAATGCACGGATATTGCAACAGTAGTGTCTAATAGGTCAATTTTAGCAGGAAAAGCATATCCCAGTGAACATTCAGAGGGCATGTTTGTGCAAAAACGGTATTTTTAAAAAATTGTGTCTGTTGAGAAATTTGTGCCCATATCTGTCAGTCTCTATGTTTAGGACTGTCTTGCAGAGTGTGGCATTATCATGCCTAAACTACTGCAATTTGGTGCCTCTGAGTATACCTGCATCAGCACTGATTGTGCTGCAGGTAGCCCAGAACGTGATCATTCAAACTGTTTTGATTAAGAAAGAGTGATCATGTGACAGAATGTTATATAATCATTGTATTGGTTAAAATTAGAACATCGAATCCTTTATAAATTATTGGTCATAGTGCATCTTTGTATTCACAATAAGGCACCAAAGCATTTGATGGATAGCATTCTGCCATATGAACCGCAGCACATGTTGCACTTGGTAACCTACATATTCCGACACTGAAACAGCTGTGGCTAGCTATGTCTAGAGCTAGCATGTTTTCGTGTGTGGGGCCTCAGGAGTGAAATAAGTTTCGGAATATTTATGACAGCAAACAAGTTTGAGTAATTTTAAGAAAATGTTCAAGAAATACCTTTTCTGTAAGATGAAATATGGGACTTGATTTATAGTTTTTCTGATGCAATGTGCTAGTAGCCTCTTAATAATAATGTAAAGCCTCCTAAAATTACAATGTTTTATTTCTATTGTAATGTATGTGATTCTGTTTATGTATGTACTGTACTTTATTGTGACCTGCATTGGGAAAGGCATGGTATAAATAAATACAAAATACAAATATATGATTTAAGTCTATAAAATCCTGAGTGGTGTAGAATGGGTAAGACTGAATTGAACTTTTGCCCTTTCCAAAAGTACACAAACCAGATTACAATCAAAATTACATATGGATACTTTTAAAACAAATAAAAAGAAATTTTTTATTTTTTTTCCTAAAAAATAGTGAAGCTCTGGAACTCGTTTCTAGAGGTGGTGGTTATAGCACTCTGTCCCATTAAATCCTATTTGTCTACCTGTTTCACAATTATATTTTTTAATTGTTTCCATCATTTTGCCCAGCCCTGAAGTCAGGCTTACCAGTCTATAATTTCCCAGATCTCCCTGGACCCCTTTTTAAAAAAACAGCATAAATTGGCCACCCTTGAATCTTCAGGTACTACAGACGATTTAGAGATAGGTTATAGATCACTAATAGCAGGTTAGCAATTTCATGATTTGAGTTCTTTTAGCACCCTGGGATGTATACCATCCAGTCTAGGTCACTGAAACCTGGTTGCACTCAGACAAGGATATCATAATCAAAGACTGTCTGCCCCCAGGATTCAAGATTCTTTCCCTGGCCAGAACCTGGGGAAGAGGAGGAGGTCTAGCAATAATCTTTAAAGACCAGCTCAATTGCACTGTACTCAACACCAAATCCTCTCCTAACTCTGAAATACTAGCCTGCTCTCTTAATTCCAAATCCCTGGCCGCCTCCCTTACAATTACTTTATTCTATATCCCACCCAAAAAATGGACTCTAGCCAAAGAGGACTTTGCGGAAGCCTTACTTACTAACTCCTTAACAAGCCCATACAACCTACTGTGCGGGGACATCAACATCCACCTAGAGCAATTTGATCAACCAGAAGTATCTGATTTTTGGTCACTCATCTCCCAACTAGGCTTTTTCAAACCCCCCCCAACCAAAACTCACCAAAGAGGTCATCAGCTATACCTGGTGACCTTTTCCTCCAAAGTCCTGTCCAGCCCAAAATTACATTGGAGACAAGCCAATTGGACAGACTCCCTATGGTCTGATCATAGACTCTGTGATTTTTCCATTGGCTGCCAACAAAAAACCTCAAAAAATAACAAAACCAGAAACATCAAAACTCATACCACCAGGGGAAAGATAGACCCAGAGGAATTCTGGTCTCGCTATGAAAAGAACACAAAACAAAGCGAAGAAATAGAACAACTTATGACCGTCAGGATCTCTGACAGCACAAACATATTAAACGAAATTGCCCCCATAAAAACCTGCCAAATTAGAACCACAAAGCAGGAGGGATAGTTCGACGCAGAACTGCTGATGATGAAGAGGGACCTCAGAAAATCTGAAAGACTATGGCTAAAGTCCAGATCCCAGGAACACAGAGTCACCTGGAGACTTAAACTAAAAACCTATAAAAACCTCACCAAGGAAAAACGAAAAAAATTCTACTCACATAAAATTGGTGACTTTACTAATAACAGTAGCAACCTCTTTAAGCTGGTTAATGACTTATACAACATTGAGACACTCACTAACAACCTTGAAGAATCCACATTAACCGCAAACACCATAGCCGACTTCTTCATCTCCAAGATCCAAAAACTAAGATCTACCTTACCTACCCCGTCCAATCCCCTTGAGCTCTTTCCCATTCTTCCAGACGCCGACATGTACAAACCAGACCAAGGGTCCAGAGCAGAGCTAAACTGGAACCAATTCACAACACTAGACTGGAAAACCTTTAACAAATTCTACAATAAATATTCTAACTCCTTCTGCAAACTTGACAACTGCCCCCCAAACATCATGAAAACTGCTCCGATCCACTTCAAAGCCAACATGCTAACCTGGGTTAACTTCCTACTCTCCTCAGGAAACTTCCCTCCAGAGCAAGGCCATATTATGTTAACCCCAATCATAAAAAACGTGAAAGAACCCCCAAACGCCCCATCTAATTACAGACCAATCGCTAGCATCCCTCTATTCACCAAAATAGCATCTATATAAGAGACTTGACAGAAGGGCTCCGAAGTAGAATAACATTATTCGCCGATGATGCCAAACTGAGCAATGTAGTGAGCAAAAGCACAACAGACAAAAAAGCAATGGCAGACGATATGGTGCATGACTTACTTCTGCTGGAGAACTGGTCTAGGTCCTGGCAACTCAGCTTCAATGCCAAAAAATGCAAAGTCATGCACCTGGGAAGCCAAAATCCATGCAAGATTTACACCCTAAATGGCGAGATTCTGACAAGAACTAAAGCAGAAAGAGACTTAGGGGTGATTGTCAGGGAAGACATGAAGGCTGCAAACCAAGTGGAGCAAGCTTCATCCAAAGCAAGGCAAATCATAGGTTGCATACGCAGGAGTTTCGTCAGCCGTAAACCTGAAGTCATTATGCCACTGTATACATCCATGGTGAGACCGCACCTGGAGTACTGTGTGCAATTCTGGAGGCCGCATTACCGCAAGGATGTGCTGAGACTGGAATCGGTCCAGAGAATGGCCACCAGAATGGTCTCGGGACTCAAGGAGCTCCCGTACGAGGAGCGGTTAGGGAAATTGCAGCTCTACTCACTCGAGGAACGTCGAGAGAGGGGAGATATGATCGAGACATTCAAGTATCTCACGGGCCGCATCAAGGTGGAAGAAGACATCTTCTTCTTCAAGGGTCCCGAGGCAACAAGGGGGCATTCGTGGAAAATCAGGGGCGGGAAACTGCACAGTGACACTAGGAAGTTCTTCTTCACTGAAAGGGTGGTTGATCACTGGAATAGTCTTCCACTTCAGGTTATTGAGGCCAGAAGTGTGCCAGATTTTAAGGCCAGATGGGATAGACATGTGGGATCTATCCGCAAAGATAGATAGGGAGGGTCACTGGAGTGGGCAGACTTGATGGGCCGTGGCCCTTATCTGCCGTCTATTTCTATGTTTCTAAGGGGTGGTAAAAGATGAACTCACAGCATATCTGGATAAATTCAACATACTAAGCGACAATCAATCGGGCTTTCGCGCAGACCACAGCACCGAAACCATTATAGCAGCCTTACTTGACCACTTGCACACACTCTTCAGCCAGGGCTCCAGCGCCTTGATCCTTCAACTCGACCTGAGTAGTGCGTTTGACCTAGTCGACCACAACATTCTCCTAGAATGCCTGACACACATCGGCATCTCCGACCAGGTCCTCAACTGGTTTCACGGGTTCCTACGAAACAGATCCTACAGGGTACTCAAAAACAACTCTTCCTCATATAGCTGGGATAACTCCTGCGGTGTGCCGCAGGGCTCCCCCCTGTCCCCCATCCTATTTAACATCTACCTCGCCTCCTTGGGTAACCTCCTTCATAACCTCAAGCTCAAATTCTTCATCTATGCAGATGACATCACAATAGCCATCCCACTTACCAGCTTCTCCCCAGAACTACTCACCCACACCACAAGCATACTTAATCAGATAGAACTCTGGATGCTTTCCTACAGACTAAAACTAAACCCAGACAAAACAAAATTCTTCCTAGCCACACCCAATGATAAAATCAAAGACACCACAATCCAAGTGAAAGGACTAGTTTTCCCCCTCGAACAAACATTAAAAATACTGGGAGTCACACTAAACAAACATCTTTCTCTAGAAAATCACACCGATCTTACAGTCAAGAAATGCTTCTCGGTGCTCTGGAAACTGCGCACCATAAAAAAATACTTCGACGACGCCTCATTCCGCCTACTGGTACAGTCCTCCGTCCTCAGCGTACTGGACTATTGCAATATCATCTACTTGAACTCCACGAAGAAAACCACTAGGAGACTAAAATTGATCCAGAACACTGCCGTCCGCCTCATATTCGGCCTGAACAAATGGAACCACATCACTCCGTTCTACCATCAACTGCATTGGCTGTCTTTCGAATCCAGAGTCTTATTCAAATTTGCCTGCTTCTGTTACAAAACAGCTTTTGGCCTTCTACCTAGTTACCTCAATCAGCATTTCACTTTGAATCTCACCAACAAGAAATCCCGCAGAATCCAGTTTTCGTCTTCCCCTCCCTAAAATTATGTCATCTCAAAAGATTCCTTGACAAAACCTTTGCTTACCAGGCGGCTAAACTGAACCCCTGGCTAGCCCAAATGGTACTCGAGGCCCCCGCCTACCTTAGCTTCAGAAAACTACTCAAAACGCACCTTTTCTGAGAACAGGCCCTTTAACCCCCATCCACCGGCAACCACCCCTACCCCACTCTCTCCCCGCTCCTATTGCTCCCCCCTCCCCCTACTTGGTCTCGCTCCTGTTTTCTTTTACCTTCCATCCCTACATTTGTTGCTGCTTGTACTTTTGATAAAACTCTGTTAAAGCGCTCCCACGCTCCCTTCTTTGTTGTTGTAACTTTGTCAAAATTTTGTAAATCCATGTGTCTGCACGAATCTTAATTAATGGATGTGAACCGCCTAGAACTTCTTGGGTGTGGCGGTATACAAGAATAAAATTATTATTATTATTATTTATCACTTTTTAACTTGTTGATTTGGCTCAGTACATCTTCTAGATTAACAGAGGAACTGAAAGAAATCTTGGTGAGCCTGGATCGAATGGTATACATCCTAGGGTGCTAAAAACTCAAATATGAAATTGTTGACCTGCTATTAGTGATCTGTAACCTATCACTAAAATCGTCTGTAGTACCTGAAGATTGGAGAGTCGCCAATGTTATGCCGATTTTTAAAAAGGAGTCCAGGGGATATCCGGAAAATTAGACTGGTAAGCCTGACAAAATGGGCAAAATGGTGGACTACGTAGACAAACATGATTTAATGAGATGGAGTCAGCATGAGTTCAGCCAAGGGAGATCTTGCCTCACCAATTTGCTTGACTTCTTTGAAGGTGTGGATAAAGGTGAGCCGGTTGATGTAGTGTATCTAGATTTTCAGAAAGCGTTTGACAAAGTTCCTCATGAGAGGCTCCTGAGAAAATTAAAGAGCCATGGGATAGGAGGCAAAGTTCAGTTGTGGATTAGGAATTGGTTATCAAATAGAAAACAGAGGGTAGGGTTAAATGGTCATTTTTCTCAATGGAGAGTAGAGAGTGGAGTACCACAGGGGTCTGGACTGGTGCTATTTAACTTATTTATAAATGATCTGGAAATTGGAATGAGTAAGGTGATTAAATTTGCAGATGACACTAAATTGTTCAAAGTTCCTAAAACGCATGCGGATTGTGAAAAATTGCAGGCAGACCTTAGGAAATTTAATGTGAACAAATGCAAAGTGATGCACATTGGGAAGAATAATCCAAATCACAGTTACCAGATGCTAGGGCCTACCTTGGGGATTAGCACCCAAGAAAAGAAACTGGGTGTCATTGTAGACAATTAGATGAAACCTTCCACCCAACGTGCGATGGTGGCTCAAAAAGCAAACAAGATGCTAGGAATTATTTTAAAACGGGATGGTTAACAAGACTAAGAATGTTATAACACGCCTCTGTATCGCTCCATGGTGCAACCTCACCTGGAGTATTGCGTTCAATTCTGGTCTCATCTCAAGAAAGATATAGCGGCACTAGAAAAGATTCAAAGAAGAGCGACCAAGATGATAAAGGGGATGGAACGCCTCTCGTATGAGGAAAGGCTAAAAAGGTTAAGGCTCTTCAGCTTGGAGAAGAGATGGCTGAGGAGAGATATGATTGAAATCTACAAAATCCTGAGTGGAGTAGAATGGATACAAGTGAATCGATTTTTCACTTTGTCCAAAATTACAAAGACTAGGGGAAACTCAAAGTTACAGGGAAATACTTTTAAAACCAATAGGAGGAAATATTTTTTCATTGAGAGAATAGTTAAGTTCTGGAACGCATTGCCAGAGGTTGTGGTAAGAGTGGATAGCATAGTTGGTTTTAAGAAAGGTTTGGACAATTTCCTGGAGGAAAAGTCCATAGTCTGTTATTGATAAATACATGGGAGGAAGCCACTGCTTGCCCTGGATCAGTAGCATGGAATGTTGCTACTCTTTGGGTTTAGGCTAGGTTCTAGTGACCTGGATTGGCCATCTTAAGAATAGGCTACTGGGCTTGATGAATCATTGGTCTGACCCAGTAAGGCTATTCTTATGTTCTTAAATGAAGTCTTTGTTGGTTAGAATTTAAAATGTTGAGTGGTTTGTTGAGGTACCACAGTACTTAGGTGTCAACAGAGTATATGCTTTCAAAGAGGAGTGACTAGTTTCCTCTGAAATTTGAGGTTGTTTGGTTCTGTCTTGATGAATCTTGGGAGATTATTTGAGATCTTAGTGCCAGGGTAGGTGAATAAAGTGTTAAATATGTGTTTGTGTCTGACTCCTTTGGGGGAGGGGAGAATAAGAAGCAGTGACTTCAGGTTTCTGATTGATGACAACCAGGAAGCGGTTCAGTGGAGCTCCCATATAAAATGGGAAACATACATGATATTCTGAAGTTGATGCGTGCAATGGGATCAAAATTTTTTAATCTGAATATAAATCTTAGTGTAGTGTTTTGTATCCATTGTAGCTTGCACATGAGGGTTGAGTTTATGCCAGCATAGACAGCTGCAGTAGTATAATTGGGATATTACAAGCATTTGTGGCAAAGTGGCAATCATTAAAGAAAGGTCTAATTAGTCTTAACTGTCTCATGCTGTAGAATGCTTTTCGCCACCTCCCCCCCCCCAATAGATAGGAAATTTGGGTTTCATAGATTAAGGTGGAGTCAACTATGACTCCCAAGATTTTAGAGGTTTTGTTAATGTCTAGAGTGGTTCCAAATGGTAATGTGATGGTTGTAGGAACTATTTATGAGGTGCTATGAAACCATAGTACTTTGGTTTTACAGTGTTTAGCTTAAGTTTGTTGAGTGTTGCCTTGGAGTATATTTTGTTAATGCCATCAGCAATTTTTTGTACGGTATCATTTAAGTTGTATTTGATTGAGATGAGAAGGAGGATGTTGTCATCATAAGACACTAGACTCTAACCCAGAGGTAGGAAACTCCGGTCCTCGAGAGCCGTATTCCAGTCGGGCTTTCAGGATTTCCCCAATGAATATGCATTGAAAGCAGTGCATACAAATAGATCTCATGCATATTCATTGGGGAAATCCTGAAAACCCAACTGGAATACGGCTCTCGAGGACCGGAGTTCCCTTCCCCTACTCTAACCCAATGAACTCATAAAGAGATTGCATAAGACTGGGAAGAGTGGTGATCCTTGGGGAATGCCGCAGAATGTTTTCTCAAAGCAGTCAAGCCGCGCTACTTGCGCTTCTCTATGTGAGACAGCAGTCCGTATTGAATCTCTGTACCCATCGCATGAGTTTTTTCCAACTATTCCTGTGTGTTCCCTGAGGCAGGATCGAAACGTGCACGTCGGAACCCGCAAGCTGCAAGTTAAGTTTGCTCAGTTCTTTGACTAAAAATCTTAGTAAACATTGTGCTGAACGTTAGCGATTTTTCTATAACAAAAAGCATATATGAAATGATATAAAGTTCTGTTTACTCTCCATGTGATGATTGGGTTGTGAGGTGGTTTTTTCTGGGGTTAGCCCCAGTTTTCCCCTCCTTGATTCTGAGCAAGTTTTTGTGAACTGTGTTATATCATCCATATTACTCTTTGAATAGGTCTATAGAGTGATTTTTCTTTTCAATATATGCACCTTTTCACATTGGTTGTAACTTGTCCCCCTCTATATATTTGGCAGAATGTTTTCCAGCTTCTGGAGAAACCCATATCTTTCCAGACAAGATATTTCCTGTGCTGTAGGAAGTCTTTGAACCAGTTCAGAACAGTGTGCACCATACCTATTTAATTTGGTTAAAAGTAGGTGATGGCTAATAGAGTCAAAGGCAGCTGATATATTGAATTGGAGAAGGGGAAATTAGGTTCTTACCTAATTTTCTTTCTGTTAGCCTGTAGACCGGTATAGTCCTTATGAATGGGTTATATGCCTCACTGCTACCAGCAGGTGGAAACTGAGAACAAACTTGTATATCAGGATAGATTCCCCCCTAGCAATCCAGTCTGCCGAATAGCCAAGCAGAACCTAGGAAAGACTTCAACTGAAAACAGTATAACATACGCCGAACAGGAGTGGAAAAACAACAAATACTTATAAACTACTGATGTAACATGTGTAGAACTTAATCCCCACAGCTCGCCAGCTGAGCCATAGCCGCTGTTCTTACTTCTCCCCGGCCTTAGAAAGATACTAGAACCCACAGAAAAACACAAAATCTGCATGCGAGTAAAACAAAAACCCACAGTCACCGCACAAAGACAGATAGGGTGGGGGACTATACCAGTCTACAGGCTAACAGAAAGAAAATTAGCAGGTAAGAACCTAATTTCTCCTTCTGTATCGAATGGTATAGTCCTTACAAATGGGACATACCAAAGCAGTACCAATTAAGGGTGGGACCCCCAAAGGGCCGACACCAGAACACGTTCACTGAATACCGCATCCCGACTCGCTTGAACATCCACATGGTAGTGTCTGACAAAGGAATGCAGAGAAGACCAAACTGCAACCCTGCAAATATCCACTAGAGGCACTAGAGCAGACTCAGCCCAAGAAGCTTCCTGACCCCCTAGTGGAGTGAGCCTTGAGAAATTCTGGAACAAGCTTCTACTTCAGAAGGTAAGCGGAAGCAATAGTCTCTTTGATCCAGTGCGCAGTAGTAGCCTTAGAAGTGCCATCCCCCTTAAGAGGACCTGCTAGAACAGTGGTTTTCAACCCTATCCTAGGTGACCCCCCCCAGCCAGTTGGGTTTTCAGGGTATCCCTAATGAATATGCATGAGAGAGATTTGCATTGTCTGACAGAACCCTGACTGAGGAAAAGAGCAGGAAGCAGAGCGGATCCCCTTAAGCAAGGGGTCCACCATAAGTGGAGGCTCCAACACGGTGTCCTCAAAGTGCAAAACCGAGGAGACCTGAAGAATTAGTTCATGAAGCTCTTCCTGCTGAAAAATGCACACCACAGATACATCTTCGCCAGCTGGGGGGTGCTCGAACCCCTTGCTGGTAGAATCTGACCCCCCAAGAGACCCTCGGAGAAGAGGGGGACAAAACCGCCAATGTATGGGGCCGCACCGGGGAAGACAGAGGCCAACCCCTTCCCCCCCCCCCGAGTGGAAACGGAACCTCCAGCTGCCAGCAAATAAGCTTGACAAAGGGCTAACATAAATTCAGAGGGGGAAAGATCCCCAGCGGCCCCAAGGGTCCCCTGCCCCAGCAGAGGACTCTGCCATACCTTGCCCCTGTATTTCCAGAACAGAAAGAGCACCTGAGGTAACTGAAATGAAGGAGGAGGTTCCCGCCGAAATTGGACCTGAAACCGCCAAAATTGGAGCTCCTGCAGCCTGCTGCATCTGAAAAGCCTGGGACCTTCCCGACGCTGAGGCCGAGGAACCGACTGACGCGAAAAGGGAATACCCAGATGTTCTGGCAGCCGTCGGCAGCTAGGGAACCCTCTGCGTGGGCATCAAGGGAAGCCCGGGCTTTCCCGTGATCTGAAGCCGACTCGCAAGGTACATACGGTGGGGTGCCATGGCCGCCGGCATCCACTGTCGAAGCTACCCTACCACTCTGGCCTGCACAATGCTTACAAAGGTCTGCTGCGAGTACCTCGCGTCTGGAGCAAAATGAGCACTTTTTGTGCTGAAAACCACCCTAACTGCAAGGAAAAGTGACAGTTAGTTGAGAAACACAGAAAAAAGGCAGTTTTAAAGAGAAATGAGCCCTTTAGGCCAGCACACCTCAGGATTTTTTATTTTTTTTTTACTTAAACAGACTCCACGGCTCTCAAAGCTGGAGGGCTGACCAATCGGGGGTCAGGATGCTGGCTGAGGCACCTCTACAAAAATATGGGGAGGTGGAGGAAGATTGGGGGTGGGACCCAGCACGAGACCCGCCAATTTTAACACCCCTGAGGTCAGACAGATCCCCAAACAGGACCTGTCCAAGCTCTATAAGGCACAAAAGGGGAATCCAGGAGTCCAAAACAAAGTACCAACAATACTAAGAGGAGAGCCAAATTAGTCTTACCACCTGCTACAGAGACTGAGACAGATTGGATTGCTAGGGGGGAATCTATCCTGATATGCAAGTTTGTTCTGAGTTTCCACCTGCTGGTAGCAATGAGGCATATAACCCATCCGTAAGGACTATACCAGTCTATCAGTCGATACAGAATAGCTAATGTCCTAAACTTAAGGCTTGTTTAATTTTGATAGTTAAGGTTAATAGAAGGAGTTCTGTGTTGTGTTGTGGGCGAAACCTGAACTGTGAGAAATGTAGGCAGGAATATTTCTCAATGTAGGTTGAAAGTTGTTTGCAGACATGTTCTACCTTTGTGTTGGAATCAGTGGTGCCCCCCTCCCCATTTTTTTTGTTTGCCTTAAGGTTTAAGCAGTCGATGCATTGTTGATCTCTATGCATATTTTTAGGGCTAGGCAGTTTTTACACAGCTTTTGAAAATTTGCCCTCCCTGTAAAGTTTACAAGATAAATAAGCATTTGTCCCATTAGTCTGTTTTGATTAGATTGTAAGCTCTATCAAGCAGGGACTATCCTTTACATGTTTAATGTATAGTGTCGCTACATACATCTGGCAACGCTATAGAAATAAGTAGCAGAAGTAGTAGCAGCATGTCTAGATGCAAAAGGATAGAAAGCAATTAAAGCTTGCAATATAAAAATTATACATTTGATTAGATCTAAGGAATCCTATCCCTTGTGCCATGTACATCTTTAGTTAAGCAAGATCTTTTTATATATTGAGCTATTGGGTTTTTCTTTTTTTTTTTTTAATTCTTTATTCATTTTTACATATTACAAGTGTATCAGAAAAAATCATTTGAACTTATAAAATACACTTGATTAACTTTCCTGTATCACTTTAAATATAACATTTAACCCCCCCCCCCCTTTCCCATTTCAGTCAATCCCTATATTCTATAATATATTGAATATTATATACTACTAGTCTTTAAGCCCGTTACATTAACGGGTGCTAGAATAGATGTGTGTGTCTGTCTTTCTTTCTTTCTCTCTCTCCCCTTGGCCGCTGTCTGTCTGTCTATGTTTATTTGTTTTTCTCTCCTTGGACACTGGCTGTCTCTCCTTGGACGCTGCCTGAATGTCTTCCTTTCTGTCTGTCTCAATGGCCCCCTGTGTGTCATTCTTTGTGTCTGTGTCCTTGTGTCATTCCCCCGCCCCCCCAGAGCTAAGCTGTCTGCTTCCAGCATACCCCTTCCCCCAAAGCATCCCCCTTTCCCTCTCCCTGACCCCCTTGTGTCTTCCCCCTCCCCCCCCGAGCAAAGCTGTCTACCCCCCAGCACACCTCTCCAACAAAAGCATCCCCCTGTACCTGCAGCACTGGCACGACATCCTTCAGCCAATCGTGAGTGCTCAGAGCGCGACAGGGAGCGGGGCCTGCAGCTTATTTGACGTCAGTGAGGAAGGAGAGGTTGGCCCAACTCTCCGCTATCTGTACTCAGCACAACCCTCCCATCAGAACAGCCCCCTTTCCTGCCTGCTCCATGGCCCTTCTTTTTCCTCTTCCCCTCCCGTTCTTCCCCTCCCTCCAGTCACCGCTGCCATTCCTATTTAAAACGGCCTGCTGAGGTTCGCGGCTGGCTGTAGCGAACCTCGCAGGCCACTGTTCACCTCAGTAGCATGTTCCCTCTGACGCGATTGCGATCGGGTCAGAGGGAACGTGCTACCAGGTGGAAAGCGGCCTGTGAGGTTCGCTACAGCCGGCCGCGAACCTCAGCAGGCCGTTTTAAATAGGAATGGCAGCAGTGACTGGAGGGAGGGGAAGAACAGGAGCGGTAGCGGTTGTTGCGGGAGGGGATGAGTCAGCGACGTGCAGGCCGCTGTGAACAGGAGCGGCAGCGGCGGCAGGACCATGAGCCCTCCTCCCGCCATCCGCCATCCGCTGCCAGAGCCACTCCTGTCGCCCGATGCAGCTAACTGGCGCATACGCCTCAAGCCGCGGCCAAGGCTGGGGACTCGCGCATGCGCACTCCTGCGGCCACAGACCTACACCGCACAGAACATGCAAATAGGAGTGCGCATGCGCGGCTAGCTCTTTATTATATAGGATTCCTAGCATCTAAGTATTAATTAATATCAGGTCAAAAAACCCTCCCTCCCTTTACAAAAGTTCCATCCCTAATACATCAAAAATATTTATATATTCTTATACATTATAGGATTTAATAAAATATTACCCACCCACATCCCATCATTTCCAAATATCTTACTTTGGTAAAATGTTTATTACTCATTGCAAAAGTTTGTTAATGGTCCCCAAATTTTTTGAAATTTACCAAAATATCCTCTCTGTGTTGCTAATGTGCGTTCCATTTTATATATATGACAAACAGAATTCCACCAAAAATTGTAGTTTAATCTGTTGAATGGCAACTCGAGTCAAAATAAATAAAAGCTTGTTATTATTTGACGAAATCTGACTTTTTGCTCTCATTGACATGCCAAATAAAATAGTATCATATATCAAGGCCACCGGATTTTCTAACATCCTATTTATTTGAGGCCAAATCAATTTCCAAAATAATAATATAAATGGACAATAGAATAAAAGATGATCTAATGTCCCAGCCTCAAGATGACAGTGCCAACATCTATTAGATTTAGAGCTATCTAGTTTTTGTAAACGAACAGGGGTCCAAAAAGCTCTATGCAAAAGAAAGAACCATGTTTGTCTCATAGATGCAGATACTGTAAATCTCATCCTCCAAGACCAAGTTCGTGGCCATTGAGACGCATTAATTTGATGCTTGATCTCAATGCTCCAAATGTCCCGAAGACCAGTTTTTGGATTTTTATTAACAAATCCAGATATTAATTTATACCACTGTGCGGCCTGGTGTCCCATGAAATCTACCTGAAAGCATAAGAATTCCAAGCTATATTGATTATTAAGAGTTTTCCATTCAGGGAACCCCGCCTGAATGGCCTGCTTCAATTGCAACCATCTAAAACTTTGTGATTTGTTAAGACCAAATTTATGTTGCAACTGTGGAAACTCAAGCAGCTTACCATTAGTTAATATATCTTCCAATGTACATATTCCTGCCATCATCCAATGCTTCCAGATGATTTTAAAACCACCAATTTTGATCTTGGGGTTTAGTCAAATCGTTTGGTTTATTTATCGGAATAGGAGTTAGACTATTTACATATCTGAGCATGGGCATTGGACACCTGCGCACTCATAAAGCTGCAGCTGCCAATTAAGCTGCTAGCTTTCACTCAAGGTATGAAAAATAACAAAAAACATGAAAGATTGGCGCTAAGCAAAGTAACCAAAGTAATGTTATTGTTTTTATTGTTCAATCATGAAACCAAAACAATAAAGCATAATTGCGTTAGCAGTTGCATTAGCAGAAGTTCGTTATAGTTGCCAAAATGCTGGCCTTCTGATAGCTTAATATTTCGCAACACCCCATTATATACCTTTGGCTCAGTGTGACATCATTGGCCATAGGCCAATAAAATAAAAGGTGGTCTTTAAAAGTTAGACAAAGAAAATTCCTCTTATGTTTAAAAGTTTCAGAAATCATATTCGTTTTGTTTACATTCATTTCTGAATATACATTTTATAACATATCCAATATTCCTTGTATCCTTGTCACAAAGGTATATTAAGAGAATCATTTGTTAAAAGGGTGCTGAAATATTCTCAGCCTGCCTGTCATTCCTAAAGGAAAAGAGGGCTCTCCCTGAGCTGACAGTTTCAAATTTCATTGATCTTCACACAGAAGCCTTATCCTGGAGGAGAAGGAGGGGATGTTTTTCCCCCTTTCCATGCTAGAGACTGCTAATTATTTCCAGATGTTGTGCCCTTTGAATTTCTTTAGGTTGCAAATATATATAATATGTTTTTTCAAAACCCATTCTTTTGTTCAATACAGCCATACACATAATCACTCCAGGGGCCCCTTTCATTCATTCATAACTTGATTCATAACTCGTATTCATATTTCATAAATGTTATATCTCAGTTTAGGATACTTCTTCCTAGCCAGCCTAAGGCACATCTGGTATCAATTAGAACCACGTTGCTAAAAGCGGGAAAAACTCTAAACAAAGACTTGACAGACAGAAAATCACTGACACAAAATGGAGTCCAAGACACAAAAAGACATAGAACAACAGAGAATAAAATGGAGTCCATGTATATCCTGATTTCCTCCATGATCTAGCCTAATAGCAAAGTACTTAAAAAGAATATTATTATACTTTCCCTTAATATTAATCTGTAGTGTGTTTTTCTGGCCTTGGTTAATATTTAGATTTTTATTCACCAATTTTTCGTACGCTTCTATTGGGCGTGGCCTTAACTTGTACATATGCTTGTATCTAACTAGAGTTACCCAGAATCATACGAAAAACAGGCTCTTTTGTAGAAAAACTCTATAAAACTACTGCACTATCATGTCCTGATGTCCATTCCATTACCGTCCCATAGACATCACCCCCTACTGGCCACGAGCCACTACTGCTCAATATCGTAAAATTTTCCATGTATCAACAAATATTCTATGATCTTTATATAACTTTGGCATTTTGATACTAAGAACATGACCAAGTCGCAAAGGAAACATGAGTCGCCATTCTAACCAGAACCAGTCTGGGATATTATCAATGGGCTCTGGGAGGACCCAATACATACCTTGACGCAAAATATAGGCTTGATGATACCTATAGAAATTAGGAAAATTTACCCCACCCTCCATAATTGGCTTTTGTAAAGACACTAAAGCAATTCTAGGAATTTTACCCAGCCAAATAAATTTTGTTAGAATACTATTTAACTTTTTATAAAAAGACCCCTGGAAGAAAACTGGTAACATTTCCATTTGGTAACAAACCACAGGTAAAATCATCATTTTAACAGTTTGTACTCTCACCCACCAAGATAAATGCAGAGGATTCCATTGCTCACACATTTCTGTTACCTTCTGTAATAAATATTTTTCATTTATTTTCATTGTATCAACTGTATTTTTAATCCAAATTCCTAAATATTTTAGTCCATCTTCCTTCCATACAAAAGAAAATGCATCAAATAAACCTTTTGTACAGTGTACATTTAGTGGAAGAATTTCTGATTTATTCCAATGTATCTTATAACCAGAAAACTTTCCAAAATTCACAATCAACTCAAGTAAGCATGGAATGGTTGTTTCTGGATTTCTCAAATAAAGCAAAATATCATCCGCATATGCAGATACTTTATATTCTCTATCTGAACACGGAATACCCTGTATCTCCTTCACCTGTTAAATAGCTAATAACAAGGGTTCCAAAACAATATCAAAAAGCTATGGAGATAAGGGACAACTTGTCTAACCCCCCCTCTGCAAATTAAAGCGTTCTGAAAAATTATTATTAATATACAACCTTGCAGCAGGGGAGCTATACAACGTTTGTATTATTTGTATAAATCCTGAACCTATACCAAACCATTCCATTGCTTGATACATGAAGGTCCATTCTACTCGATCAAAGGCCTTCTCTGCATCCAAGGACACAGAAAAAGCCGGATCTTTCATGGCTTTTGTTAAATACAGCATATGAAACGCCAATCTAGTATTATTAGAAGAATGTCTTTGAGCAATGAATCCTGTTTGATGCATACCTATAATGAAAGGGAGAATTTAGCCAAGCGTAAAGCCAATGTCTTAGCTAAAAGTTTACCATCTACATTGATTAAACTAAACTAAACCAAACCTTAAGTTTATATACCGCATCATCTCCACAAAAGTGGAGCTCGACATAGTTTACATGAATTAATATAGAAAGGAACTCCAATAGAAAGGAGAAGGGCTTAGTAAAAAGAAAGAAAGAGGGGACTTAGTATAATGGAGAGGGAGGGAGTAGTTACATTTTAGCGAAAAACCAAGTTTTCAAATGTTTTCGGAAGTGTTGGAGGGAGGTCGAACTCTGAAGAGGGGCAGTGAAGCTGTTCCACAGCTCGGTGATCCTGAAGAGGAGGGATGTCCCAAGTTTTCCTGTATGGGATATGCTTTTTAAAGAGGGGAAGGATAATTTGAATTTTTGAGTGGATCTGGTGGAGGTAGGATTCGAGGAGAGCCAAGATAGAGGAAAGAGGGGAGGAAGGATGCCGTGTAGAGATTTGAAGGCTAGACAGGCGCATTTGTAATGAACCCTGAGGATAACTGGAAGCCAGTGAAGCTTAGACAAAAGCGGGGAGACGTGGTCGAATTTGCTCTTAGCGAAGATTAGTTTAGCCGTGGTGTTCTGAAATAGGCCTATAATTTGAAACCAAAGTGGGATCTTTATTTGGCTTTGGTAAAACTATAGTTAAAGATTCTGCCATAGTGCCTGTAATACAACCCTTATTTAGTTAAGACTGATATAAATTTAATAAATAAGGCAATAGGGTATTTTGAAACGCTTTATAAAACTCTACCGTAAAACCATCCCTACCTGGAGCGGATCCAACTTTAAGGGACTTCAAAGCTGTTTGCAATTCTTTTAATGATATTGGCTCTTCCAATCTTCCTTTTATATGTTCAGGAATTTTAGGTCCCTCTAATAGTTTCAAAAACTACAAACCATCTTTTTCTTTATTTAAATAAGTCTCAGAAGAATAAAGAGATTTATAAAATTTTATAAATTGTTTTAAAATAGGTTCAATTTGAGTATACGTATCACCAATCTCATCCTTGATGGCAATTATTTTTGTTTTCCTTTTTTTTGCTTTAAGATAATTTACCAATATTCTTCCCGCCTTATTCTTCCACTGGCTGCTTCTAATTTAGTGATGGCTGGGGACTTCAATGCTGTCATGGATCCTTTGATGGATAAAAATCCCAGAAGATTTATAAAATCATTAGGATTAGATAATTTTGTACAATCTTGTGACTTGAAAGATATTTGGCGTTTACTTCATTTTGATGGTCGGGAATTTTCTTTTTGTTCCCATGTTCATAATTTTTTCTCAAGAATAGATTATATTTTTGTTTCAAATCAATTAGTACATCAGGTAACACAAGCTGCCATAGATACAATCATTTTGTCAGATCATGGTGGGGTGTGGATTGAACTTAAAGTTGTTGATCAAGATAATAGTAGACCTATATAGAGATTTGATAATACATTGCTTGCTGATCTGATATTTTGTGATAATTTTCTATTAAAAATGAAAGATTACTTCCAAATTAATGCCACAGATGAAATCTCCATGGAAGTTTTATGGGACGCTTTTAAAGCAACTATGAGAGGTCAAATTATCTCTTATTCGGCTTATCTTAAGAAACAGGTCAAAAAACAATTTTCTGATTTAGAGCAAGAAATTAAAGTTTTAGAGTCAAAATTAATAGGAAAATGGGAGTATTCTAAGCAACAGGACCTTTTAAAAGCTAAAGGTAAATATAATGAGATTTCGTCTAAATTGGTAAGAAAAGATTTATTTTCTCAACAAGCTTTGTATTATGGGAAAGCTATTGGGTTTTTCAAAATGGACATTAAAATATTGATATAATATTTGTTGATATGCTTATATCATTCTCACTGTTTTGACATGTCTCCTTGAACATACCAGAACTGAGGTAGGACTAAGGGTTTGGCTTCTGGTTGGTTGCACTCATGACTTATCCATGTCCATAGATGCATTTCCCTAGAAGAGACTCTGGGCTACTGTTTAACGTGCCCAATAAAAGGCAAGAACCCTTAGATAGAAGAACACAAACATCATGCTAAATCCTTTTAATTTGCTCTGTGGACTATTAGAATGGATGGAGAATGTACAGGTTAAAGAAATGGTCAGCATCTCGCAGTTAATGCCTGGTAAATTACTGTCTGCTTTCACCACATAAATTGCATTGATTAGATTAAGTTATTGCTGGAATTATTACAATTCAGCTCTTTGTTTTCTTTTTCGTAAAATTAAAAAAAAAACCCTTTTGAGCCCTTGCCTTTCACTGCTATCTCTCTAGTTTTACAGCACATTGAAAATGGGAAAATATGATGAATTATACTTTTGAAAAGGACCACCACCACTGTTGAATATTTTATGGTAGCCATGTGAACTTCATGAAAAGGATTTTTTTTTCTCTTTTCAAAATGTCAAGTTCTGGGAATTACACCATTCAACTTGTGTTACCATTCTATGTGTTACAATAAAAAATTATATTCATAAAAAATCATTACTACAGAATAGCATATTGAACATATAGGGCTCCATTTACGAAGCCGCGTTAGCAGTTTAACGCGCGTAATAGCGCACTCTAAACTGCTGGCCGTGCTAGCCGCTACTGCCTCCTCTTGAGCAGGCAGTAGTTTTTCAGCTAGCGCGGGGGTTAGCACATGATAAAGTCGCGTGCGATAAAGCCGCTAATGCGGCTTCGTAAAAGGAGCCCATAATGTTTACAGAAGCTGGATAAGAAGGGGAGGAAGCCTGTATTGAAACATTTCTTAAAAGATTTACCAAAGCTTTATTTTAATCACAAAAATGAGGATACATACAGATTAGAACATGCAACCATCATTTATCACATTTTATATTTTGTTCACCAAGTGTGCATTTTTGCATGCATACACAGCAGGTGTAAACTCTGTTCCACAGTATGTCCCTCCTTTATTAGGGTACTTACCCGACAATATAAATGTAGAGTATAAGAAAAGTGCAAAAGGAACTAAAAGGGTTTGAGTACCATACACCTAAACACTACCAAGAAACAATTTTAAAGAAATAATGTTATCTTGTTAACAGATTGTCTTCTGAAAACCTCTTTAGGCTTTGCAAGCTATGTATTACAAAAATATTCAGGTTACACTTTAAGGCATTAAAAGCTCCAAGTGTTTAATACAAAATAAGAGAAAATAGAGGGGGAAAAAAGTGCTTGTAGCCTTTTAATACACTCAGATCTTTAAACTTATATAATATGATTTCCTTTAAATCAATTTCTATTATTATCTATAAGTTTTGCAAGAAGAAAAAAATTTAAAAAAAAAAATTCACCCTCTGATCACCCATGCAGAAAAAAAAATACTAATATAAGATGCTTTCATCAATAAAAGGGAGATGCTTCAAGCAAGCATGTAGGGAGGAGGAGGATCCTTTTCTGGCATCTTCACTGCCATTTCATAAGATGGGAGAATATACTGAAAAATTAAATAAACACATATGTAATTTTAATCAAGCATTGAAACCACTTTGTCATGGAAGAAAACAATATTCACTCATATGAAAAATGTGCCATTACACATAAGATCTGAAACCAATTTAGAGAAATTCAAGTTGAAATGCTTCCTGTATAAAGATGCTTTTGATCATTAATTTCTTTTAATGCTGCTGGCCATTTATCCCTTCCTCTTCTTTTCCCTCTCTCCTTTATCTTCTGATTCTCTCCTCCAAGGAACTAATGTAGCTCAAAATATGTTACCCTTCTCCCTTTGTTCATTCCTTCAATGTTATCTTTTCTCAACTATATTATAGTTCCTCTTTCTTCCCTCTTGATAATGGTTACTGCGGATGGGCAGACTAGATGGACTACTTGGTCTTTATCTGCTGTCATGTTTCTATGTCTTGTCTATTTTTCGTCTTTTTAGTCAGTTGTATATGTTTCTGTCTCAAATTTCTGTATTTCCCTTTTTTAGCATTGTATTTTCGCTTAGAATTTATGATAGGCATGTAATTAAATTTTAAATAAACTATGAAACTATAAGGTGAAGACTAGCAATTGTGTGCTGCTTCTTGTTCAGCATCTGTATGGATTGGGAGGAGAGAACGATGATACAAATGTAAATAAATATTATTAAAACTTCAAGAGAACCCCTTTTCCCACAATCCCACACAACTTCTTATGCACTGCCCCAAGTCTCTGAAACAGCTTGCCAAAACAAGGTGGTGTTTTAATAAATTGCCCGAATCTTATATTTCACCAATTGTTGTCAATCATCAAAGGACCTTTATTCAGTGACATTTAAAATTTCAGATTTAATTTAGTTGTTGAATTAATATAGAAGTTGGGGTGGTAGAAATAAAAATTACACAATTTAGTAGTGCAAGTTAATCTAGAACAGGGGTCTCAAAGTCCCTCCTCGAGGGCCGCAATCCAGTTGGGTTTTCAGGATTTCCCCGATGAATATGCATGAGATCTATTAGCATACAATGAATGCAGTGCATTCAAATAGATCTCATGCATATTCATTGGGGAAATCCTGAAAACCCGACTGGATTGCGGCCCTCGAGGAGGGACTTTGAGACCCCTGATCTAGAACCAACATATATATCCCTCAACACACACAATTAAGCTCTGGAATTCATTGCTGGAGGATGTGGTAAAAGCAGCTAGTGTAGCTGCATTTAAAAAGGGTTTGGACTAGTGTTGCCCGATTCAGGAAAAAAAATTTTGATTAGATTCGCTTTCCTGCCCAATTGGGTGGTTTTTTCCCAAACATCCTGGTGGCTTTATTTTATAGCCTCTTCCCCCCCCCTTTGCCCTCTCCTACCCACACTGGTCCTGTGGTGTAAACAAAATAAACAAACAAAAAATACTTTTCCTCTCTCTATTAAATCCTAGCTCACGTTTGCGGTCTAACACCAGCTCTGGAAGGATACACATTTCAAATCTGACATATTGTAATCACAAAACAGAAAATAAAATTATTTTTCCTACCTTTTGTTGTCAGATCATTTTTCAAATCTTGTTGGTCCCATGTTGGTCTGGTTGTCTTCTGATCAGGCTCTCCTTTCTCGGTGCTAACCATCCATCTTCCATCTCTGTCCTCCCCTTCTGTTTCCCTTTCCTCCCCCGGAGGTCTAGCATCTTTCCTTTTATTCATTTCCATCCCCCCGCAGCTGCAGCGATGGACCCACCATCCACAGATCCACCATCTCTCCTTTTCTCATCTACCCTTTCATCCAGCATCTCTCTTTTGTGTCCCTATTCTCCTCTCCAGTACTGTCCCCCTTGTGTCCCTGTTCCTATGCTCCCTCCATGCCCAGCATCTTCTCTCTCCCCATATCCAGCTTCTTCTTTCTCTCTTCCTTACCTCCTGTATCCCCTTCCCCAGGTACAGGCTTTCTCCTACTACTATCTATCCTGCACCCTGCCCACCTACTTTGGAGCAGTATCTGTCCCTCTTGTACCCTTCCCCTTGTGGTCTTGCATTTCTCTCTCCCTCTCTCCAATAGTCCAGCACCTCTCCTCTGCTTTCCTCCTCCTCTTTTTGGTTTAGTCTCTCTCTTCCATTCACTTCACCCCAGGTCTGGCATCTCCCCTCCCCTCTCTTTACTCTTTCCTCCTCCTCCCTCTGCACAGGCCTGCTTCCCTGCCCTGAAGGCCTGCTTCCCGCCGCAAAGACCTGTTCCCCCCATGAAGGCCTGCTCCTCCCCCCCCCCCCCGCGAAGGCACTTTGTCTCCTCCCTCCACGAAGGCCTGCTCTCCTCCACCGCGAAGACACTCTTTCTCCTCCTCTCCACCGCGAACGAATGCCTGCTCCCCCCGCAAGCCTGCACCTTCCCCACTCTTACCTCCTTAAGGCTAATAGGGCAGCCTGCAGGCTCTCTGTTGTTATAGCGATGCCTGCAGCTGCCCGTGGTCCTCAGCGGCACGTTATCTCTGCCGCGATCCTGCCCCCGACATCAGAGCAGGGGCAGGACGTAGCAGAAAGAATGTGCCGCTGAGGACCACGGGGCAGCTGCAGGGATTGCTATAACACCTGCAGGCTGCTCTATTAGCCTTAAGGAGGCAAGAGCGGGCAAGCTGGGGGAAGCCTTTCTGATTGACCCTCCCCCCTCAAGCAGGAGCAGCAGCGGACAGCCAGCAAGAGGCAGCGCCACAGCTCCTGCTTTAGGAAGGCACGGGAGAAGGGTCGGCCATTGAATCGGGAAGCCGATTTTTTTTTTTTTTTTTTTAAATTGAATCGATTCGAATCAATTCAAATCGTGAATCAGGCAGCACTAGTTTGGACAACTTCCTGACGTCTATAAAAAAACTTATTGACAAGACAGATGGAATCTATGTGACCTGGATTGGCCATAGTTGGAAGAAATATACTGGGCTTGAAGAGACTTTGGTCTTACCCAGTATGGCAATTCTTATGAGCTTGAATGTGGTTTTGCATTAGTAATATGAGCGTTAAGCAATTCCTTAAAAGGTAATTATACAGTCTACATAGAGAACAAAGCAATCTACATGACAAAAGAAAGGCTCCCTCCCCCCACACATATAACTAAGCTAGGATTGCACTAATACACAGTTTACATATTGGACCTGCATATCATCTCTCATTGTGGGAATATACCATTAAAAACTGTGTACTGTACAATTTCAAACTTGCATCTCTTATCAAGAGGTGACATTCTATACACAGTAGAAGATTTAAGGAGTAGCTTCTTGGAAATGCCAGATTCACTCTTCAACCAGTGGTGTAGCGAGGGTGGGAGGCACCCAGGACAGTGGCACTCCGCCCTCGTCTCCACCCCCGCTCTCCCCTGCCATGCGTGCACCCCCCTTCCCCCGTACCTCTAGTTCACTGCCATGAGCAACAAAAACTTCAACGTGCTCCTTGCGACCCTGTTGGCTCTCCTTCCGACATCACTTCATATGCATGGCACCCAGAAGTGACGATGCTGTCACAAGGAGCATGTTGAAGTTGTTGCTTGCTGCAGTGAACAACTAGAGAGATGGGGGAAGGGAAGGTGGGCATACGCATGATTCGGAGAGGAATGGGAAGAGACGGGCGACGAGGAGGGGTTTTGGCACCCCCATCAACATGGCGCTCGGAATGGACCACCCCCTCTTACTTACATTCTCTAGGCAAGCAACATGAGAATTAACTTGGTAGTCTAATACACACAGAGGACCTGATAAAGAATTTACAACACCCTTAAAAGTTATGTATTTCTAGTAATATTTTTCCTGACAAAGTACACAGTGCTGCTTGCTATATGCACATTTGAAACACTGAATTCCTTTATAAAATTAAAAAAAGAAAATCCATTGCTGATAAACCAGTTTTAAAAGTTCCAGATCTTTACTGCTAGGCATGGATTTTTTTTGCCCAACAAATAGAAGGTATTTGTGATGTATTTAAACTGTGCTAGTCACCTAGCTGGATATCAGGGCTACTTCTTTTAGGCCATGAAGGTTGCCCTTTACTTTCATCTTTAAAAATAATTAGTCTACTTGTTTTACAGTAAACACATTAAAATCTCCTATTGTGTCAGTATAGCATTTGTTTGCTAATGACTCAGATATACTTAGATGAATAGTACGTGGGGTTTGGGGTTGGCATGGCAGGAGAAAGTGGGCATTCCTCTTGCTGTTTTTGCTGCCATTAGGGGGGGGTGTCGGTTCCAGTGCCGGTTCAAAGGGGAGGGCCGTCATCGGCAGGAGGGGGGGCGGCAGGCAGGCTCATATGCATACATTGAAGGATTCTGCAAGAGAGCAGTATGTGGAAGACACGTAATAGAACATCTTTATAATCTGAGACTATTGCAAGAACACAATCCATTGTAGAGGTAAAAGCATGCGAATGGGGCATATACATAATAGACACCAGTAGTAGGGTAATTGGCTGTTAAGTTGCAATCCTGTGGAAGAATAGACAGTGCAAAGTAGAGTTGATATGAACTGAGAGATTTCAGTAGCAATGTTGGAAGTTCCATTAACAGGATTATTGGTCTGGGAGCCAATGTATTTGAGGAGAAGAGATTTCTATTAGGTAAGCATCTCAAGATTCCCACCAAATTCCCACTTGAGGCCAGTGATGCAGAAGGTCAGGGTACAACGAATGCAGTTGACGGATGGCCTGTATCGTCTTACTCGAAGTTGAAGATAACCTGGCATAAAATGAAGCCATATAGTAGATGTGTAGATGGAGAACTTGCCATAACAAGACATATCATCTGTCCATTGATAGAAGTGGTGACGATTGACATTAGGATGCCTATAGTACTGTCTGGAAGAAGGATTGTGAGGCATCAATAGGAACGTTACGGAAGAAAATTTTATGGGAGAAGCGGTACCAATAGAGTCTTCCATTATTTAGTACTGCTACATTGATGTTAAGAGAAATAACGATACTAAGAAATAATCATTGGTACAGAGCATCAATGGGTATCGAGAAATAATCACTGGTACCGAGCAGTGATGGATCTTGACTTATGACAGAGAGCGAGATCCAGTACCATAAAGCCTCGATATGCCATATTGAAGCTGAGCCAGTACTGGCCAACTATACTGGAGCTGAGTCAGTAGTAACATAGTAGATGACAGCATATAAAGACCCGAATGGTCCATCTAATCTGTCTAACCTGATTCAATCTAAAAATTTGTTGGGGGAGGGGGGTTCTTCTTCTCCTTAGCTATTTCTGGGCAAGAATCTAAAGCTCTGCCCGGTACTGTTCTTAGGTTCCAACTACTGAAGTCTCCGTCAAAGCTCATTCCAGTCCATCTACACCCTTCTACCATTGAAGCCCTCCCCAGCCCATCCTTCCCCAAACGGCCATATACAGACACAGACTGTGCAAGTCTGCCCAGTACTGGCCTTAGTTCTTCAATATTTACTATTATTTTCTGATTCTAGATCCTGTGTATTCATCCCATGCTTTTTTGAACTCCGTTACCTTTTTCCTCTCTATCACCTCTCTCGGGAGTGCATTCCTGGCATCCACCACCCTTCTCCGTAAAGAAGAATTTCCTTACATTATTCTTGAGTCTCTCACCCTTCAACCTCAAATTATGTACTCTGGTTTTACCATTTTCCTTTTTCTGGAAAAGATGTTCTACGTTAATACCTTTCAAATATTTGAACGCCTGAATCATATCTCCCCTGTCCCTCCTTTCCTCTAAGGTATACATATTCAGGGCTTTCAGTATCTCCTCATACGACTTTTGTCACAAACCTCCTATCATTTTTGTCGCCCTCCTCTGGACCGCTTCAAGCCTTTTTGTGTCCTTTGCCAGATACGTCTCCAAAACTGAACACAATACTCCAAGTGGGGCCTCACCAATGACCTGTACAGGGGCATCAACACCTTCATTCTTCTACTGGTTATGCCTCTCTTTATACAGCCCAGCATCTTCTGGCAGCAGCCACCACCTTGTCACACTGTTTTTTCACCTTTAGATCTTCACCCCAAGGTCCCTCTCCCAATCTGTGCATATCAGCCTCTCCCCTCCCAGCATATATGGCTTCTTTAATTATTAATCCCTCAAATGCATTACTCTGCATTTCTTCACATTGAATTTTAGTTGCCAGACATTAGACCATTCCTCTAACTTTTGCAGACCCTTTTTCATATTTTCCACTCCCTCGGTGTCTACTCTGTTACAAATCTTTGTATCATCCGCAAAAATGCAAACCTTTCCTTCTAACCCTTCAGCAATGTCACTTGCGAACATATTGAACAGGATCGGCCCCAGTACCGAACCCTGAGGGACTCCACTACTCACCTTTCCTTCCTCCGAGCGACTTCTGTTTAACCACCACCCTCTGGCATTTGCCCATCAACCAGTTTCTAATCCAGTTCTCCACTTTGGGTCCTAACTTCAGCCCTTCAAGTTTGTTCAAGAGCCTCCTATGTCAACCGTATCAAAGGGTTTGATGAAATCTAAGTAAATTAGATCTAGCATATGTCCTCGGTCCAGTTCTCCAGTTACTCAATCAAAAATTTCAATCAGGTTTGTTTGGCACGATTTACTTTTAGTAAAGCCATGTTGCCTCAGATCCTGTAACCCATTAGATTCTAGGAAGTTCACTATCCTTTCTTTCAGCAACACTACCATTATTTTTCCAACAACTGAAGTGAGACTTACCAGCCTGTAGTTTTCCGCTTCATCCCTGTGACCACTTTTGTGAATAGTGACCACATCTACTCTTCTCCAGTTCCCAGGAACCACTCCCGTCTCCAGAGATTTGTTGAACAAGTCTTTAATAGGACCCGCCAGAACCTCTCTGAGCTCCCTCAGTATCCTTGGATGGATCCCATCCGGTCTCATCGCTTTGTCCACCTTCAGTTTTTCAAGTTGTTCATAAACACTTTCCTCCGTGAACGGCGCAGAATCTACTCCATTTTCTAGTGTAACTTTGCCGGACAATCTCGGTCCATCTCCAGGTTTTTCTTCCGTGAACACAGAGCAGAAGTATTTGTTTAACACGTTTGCTTTTTCTTTATCACTCTCTACATATCGGTTCCTAGTATCTTTTAGTTTAGCAATTCCATTTTTCATCTTCCTCCTTTCACTGATATCTGAAAAAAATTTTGTCTCCCTTTTTTACATTTTTAGCCATTTGTTCTTCCGCCTGCGCTTTCGCCAGGCATTTATCTCCCTCTTAGCTTCTTTCAGTTTCACCTGGTAGTTCTTTCCCTACTCCTCTTCTTGGGTATTTTTATATTTCAGGAACGCCAATTCTTTTGCCTTTATTTTCTCCACCACTAGTTTAGAGAACCATGTTGGTTTCCTTTTTCTCTTGTTTTTATTTATTTTCTTCACATAAAGTTCTGTAGCCATTTTTATAGCTCCTTTCAGCTTAGACCACTGTTTTTCAACTTCTTTTATGTCCTCCCATCCTAATAGCTCATTCTTCAGGTACTCTCCCATTTTATTAAAGTCCATACGTTTGAAATCTAGGACTTTAGTAATGTGAGGCCGCCCTCCACTTTAGCCATTATATCAAACCAAACCGTTTGATGATCACTACATCCCAGGTGAGCACCCACTCGTACATTAGATATATTCTATCCATTTTTGAGGACCAGATCCAATATCGCTGTTTCCCCCGTGGGTTCCATCACCATTTGTCTGAGCAGAGCCTCTTGAAAGGCATCCACAATCTCCCTACTTCTTTCTGATTCCGCAGACGGCACCTCCTGTTTCTTTCCAAACTTTTGGATATCCACAATCAGATCTTTATCAATTTGCTGCGATTGAGTCGGAGGTCTGTAGACTACACCTACGTAGACAGAAATTCCATCTTCTCTTTTCAGAGCAATCCATATTGCTTCTTCCTCTCCCCAGGTCCCTTGCATATCAATCCTTACATAGAGAGCTACTCCTCCACCTTTTTGACCATCTCTGTCCTTTCTAAAAAGATTATATCCCGGTATGTTTGCATCCCATCCAGATGAGAACGGCATCAATGCCAATTAGCATTACATCTTCGTGGCCACCCCTCCATAGTACAGCTCCAGTCGAACATGCAAAAGTGGATGCACCGGTACCGTGTGCTATGAAACTGGTACACAAGGTATAGAAGGGTATCGAAGCATTGGTAACACCAAGAGAGAGGCATGCTTCAGAGATGACAGCATGTATTGAAAAATAATATAATAATTAGAGGGATTCGAGGGTGGGAGGGGGAGGGTTATAGATATAATGATAAGATGCACAAGTGCTTAGATTTATTTTATTTATTATAAATTTTTGTACACTTGATGAAAGTTTTAAAATGAATAAAGAATTAAAAAAAAGAAAAATAATGGCGTCAATGTAAAGAAGATTCACCCAGTGGTAAAAGAGTTTTTTTTTATATTATTAATGATTTGAGGTTATTATTATTTTAATTATTAGTAGTATTAGTATTAGCAATTGTATATAGTTACAGATAATATTAGAAGCTGATGGGGAGCTGCTTCAGAAAGGAGGAGCCACCTCCCAGAAAACTGTCCTTACGGCGCAAACGCTAGGTGAGGCCTTTGCCCCTCCCTTCCATGCTTTCCAAACAGGAAGAGCTAGTGACGAGGGAGTCTGTGAAAATGAAAATCACTGCAGAAGGTAAGAAAAATTTCCCTTCCCTTGTTTAAAAGCAGACTGAAAACCCACCTTTTTGATTTAGCTTTCAATCCTTAACCCTACTCCTCTGCACTCCAACCCAGCCCGTTGATTAACCGTTCCCCTTAACTGTGTCCATGACATCCTGTTTGTCTGTCTTGCCTGTTTAGACTGTAAGTTCTTTTTTTTTTCCATTTCTTTATTAATTTTTCATCTTACATCAAGTATACAATATTACATCAATTAAATCATATACATCACTTGAAATTCTTTCCTATTATTTCAATACATATTTTAAGCCCCTCCCGCACCCTCTTTCCACAATTATTGTAAATCAAACATATCATATGTGTAATGTGTTCAAAATACTAATTAAACCAATAATATAGCAATATATCCCCCCTTTCCCATTATTATAATTATACTTTTAGTGTAAAAAGTGTCTAATCATTACAATATGTTATGAATGGCCCCCCAATTTTTTTGAAATTATTATAATTCCCTTTTTGTATGGCAATTGTTCTTTCCATTTTGTATATATGGCATAACGAATTCCACCAGAAGGTGTAATTAAGTCTGGTGTAATCTTTCCATTTTCTGGTGATATGCTGAATGGCAACTCCTGTCATTATTAATAAAAGTTTATTATTATTAGATGAAATTTGACTTTTTATTCTCATGGACGTTCCAAATAGAATTGTATCATATGATAGAGCTACATGGTTTTCTAATAAACAATTAATTTGGGACCAAATTGATTTCCAAAAGGCCATAATACAGGGACAAAAATAAAGTAAATGATCTAGAGTCCCTGCTTCCAGATTACAATGCCAGCATCTATTAGACTTAGAGCTATCCAACTTTTGTAATCTAACTGGGGTCCAAAATGTTCTTTGTAACAAAAAGAACCAAGTTTGTCTCATAGACGCGGATACTGTACATCTCATTCTCCAAGACCAAATTCGTGGTCATTGAGACGCAGAAATTTGATGCTTAATCTCAATGCTCCAAATATCTCTAAGACCATTCTTTGTTTTTTTATTCATAAATCTAGATAGCAATTTATACCACTGGGCGGCCTGGTGTCCCAGAAAATCCGCCTGAAAGCATAAGAATTCCAGACTATACTGATTATTAAGATTTTTCCATTTATTAAAATATGGGAGTCATTAACATCTTTTTGTCATGATTGAATGTCATTTTTCTATTAATTATACACCATTTAGAAGGGGGTGGGGGGAGGGTTTCAAGTATATGATCTTATAATGATTAAGGGGCTTTGAGGGAAAGTGGGGAGAGGGTTACATTTGTACTTATAAGTTATAATGATAAGATGTTCAAGTGCTCAAATTAATTGTGTTTATTATGAATTTTTGTACACTTGATGAAAGTTTAAAAATGAAAAAAGAATTTAAAAAAAAAATATTTTTCCATTCAGGGAACCCCTCCTGAATAGCCTGCTTCAGCTGCAACCATTTAAAACTTTGTGACTTATTTAGACCATATTTATGTTGCAACTGTGAAAAATCAAGCAGTTTTCCATTTGAAATAACATCATTTATTTTTTTTTAAATTCTTTATTCATTTTTAATCTTTCAACGAATGTACAATATAAGTAATACATAGATTTACTAACAACACTTGATAAATCTATCAAGATAATAACAAATGTATATGTATCTAAACCCTTCTCCCCCCCCTCCCTTTCCATACTATTTTCTTAATTGAATCAATCTTTTTCATAGTTCTTTTTACCTTTTTTCTTCATTTATACAATCCCTCCCCTTTCCCCTCCATTCATAAGTAATGTTAACATCATGTAGCCCTTTCAGGACCAAGGGACATATTTGTCCCATAACTTTAAAATCCTATAAATTTTGATTGGGATAGTCTACAGTTCTAAATTTGATATGTACGGATTCCATATGATACTGCCTTTATGTAAACAAACTGGTTCCGACATTCATTCATTAGCGTCATTGCCAGATTGACGAGAAGATTCACTTGCCACACTGTCCATAAGCCAGAAGTGTGATTTTTTAAATAAAAATAATGATATTTCACAAAAAAAATCAATTTTTTGGCATCTGCAAGCCCTTTTTATCATAAAAATGTCATCAAAACCACAAAAATTGGCCTACGATCCTTATGGTCCTGAAAGGGTTAAAGTTCGTATGCCTGCAATAATCCAATGCTTCCATACGATTTTAAAACCGACAATTTTAATCTTGGAGTTTAGCCAAATGGATTGATTTGTTGATTTATGTATTGGGTCAGGTGTTAAATTACTGACATAACGTAAAGTTTTCCATGTATCCATCAATATTCTATTCTCTTTACATTTCCTAGGCATTTTTACACTCATAACATGAGATAGATGTAAAGGAAACATGAGTCGCCATTCCAAGTATAACCAGTCTGGGATGTTTTCCATGAGCTCTGGGAGGACCCCATACATACCCCGACGTAAATATAGGCTTGATGATACCTATAAAAGTTTGGAAAATTTACCCCACCCTCCACAATTGATTTTTGTAAAGATACTAAGGCAATTCTAGGCATTTTACCCAGCCAAACAAATTTTGTAAGAATATTATTTAATTTTTTATAAAAGAACCCCAAAAAAAAAACTGGTATCATATTTATTTGATAACAAACCACAGGCAGTATCATCATTTTAATAGTTTAAACTCTCCTCCACCGAGAAAGATGTAAAGGATTCCATTGCTCACACATTTCTGTTACTTTTTGTAAGCTCTTTTGAGCAGGGACTGTTTTCTTATTTGTAACTCTATAGCACTACATGCGTCTGGTAGCGCTATAGAAATAATTCATTCCATTTTCTAAACCGTTCTCCCAGGAGAGCTCAGAATGGTTTACATGAATTTATTCAGGTACTCAAGCAAGGTTTAATCTTTACATCTGCTTTTAGTCTCACTTTTACATGACAGTAATAGGCACCATACCTGTGGAGGAGCTTCAAATGCAGGATATACAGCTATATCAGGCACATTCCTGTTGTTGATATATTTGTAACAGTTCCATACACAATTGATAAGATAGGCCTGTTAATAAAAAATAAATCAATTCAGTATAAATATTCAAAGCAGCAATACCTAGTCTTTTTAGACAATCCAATATATTTTCATTGGCAACTGAATTATTACAATTTTTCTGTTTCATTCAGGGCTGTGGAGTCGGTAGATAAATGTTCTGACTCAGACTCCTCAGTTTTTTGTACTTCAGACTCCAACTCCAGTTATCCGAAATTTCCTCCGACTCCGACTCCACAGCACTGGTTAATTTTCAGATCATTAAAATGGAATGTCAAGTTGAGAGAAATGAGCATTTTCGACACCACCTTCTTTTTGCTTTTAATCAAGGTTCTAAGGCCGCAGAAGCTGCTCGCAACATTTGTGCTGTGTATATAGTGGGTGCTATAGCTGAAAGAATCGCTCGTGATTGGTATGCCAAGTTCAAAAATGGAGTCGGTAGATAAATGTTCCAACTCTGACTCCTCGACTCCAACTCCATAGCCCTGGTTTCATTATGAATTGAGTTTTACTCCTGAAGAAGATATATTGCTACCACTTACCTTCAAATCAATCAATATTAATTTAAGGGCTCCTTTTATGAAGGTGCGCTAGCGTTTTTAGCACGCGCTAGCTGAAAAACTACCACCTGCTCAAGAGTAGGCGGTAGTGGCTAACACGCTGATCTGACCCAGCAGCGGCAATTCTTATGTTCTTAATCACCTAGAAATCGTTTGGTTATGGTGGTATAGAAGAATAAAGATATGTTATGTTATGTTATGTTATATTCTTGAAATCAATAAGCTAGAGGAACCTAAAGTATACCCATTAAAAACAAAAAGCACATTTAAACATCTGAAAGGGAAGATTAAGTACTGTACTTACCTTGATTATTTTCTTTCTAGAAAATAGGCACATCATTCTTGAACCTGTGAGTTGTGTATCTCTGATCGCGAGATCTGGTATAGATAGACTCATTAACATTTTGGGTCCTAACTTCAGCCCTTCAAGTTTACACTGGGCTGTTCTGTAACTTCTCAGTTCATATCAAAGCAGATGGTCAGCCCTAGAGAAGAAAACAGGGAAAGTATGGGAAGTCTCCCCGAGAAAATGAGTCTGTTCTGCTCATATCACAACATTTATCATGAAACCATTATGAAACATATAACAAGGTGGAACAAACAAGCCACTTACTTGAGTGCAGCCTGCACTAACAGTCTTGAAACAGTTTTGAAAGATACCTTATGGTCTCTTGAAAATAGGAATGGTCAATTCTATCCTTGACTTTGCTGGACAGAGGAAAGAAACAAGGTATCTGGTAATATAGACATGTCTGAGACAGTAGCCAGGCTAATGAACATTGACAGAGTGGACTTCAAGAATCATATGCCTATTTACTAGAAAGATTATCATCAAGTTAAGTACCTAATCTTCCCTTCTAGTGTAATAGGCATATTAGTATCCAGCTAAATTGTTTGACAGTCAAGATAACAAATTCTATAGCTTCCATTCTGAACCAAATTGAACGTTGGATGATCGATTTCAAATTGAAATTGAATCCTGAAAACACAATATTCTTTCTCGCAAGTGCTAATGACAATATCAAAGAAACAATGATATGTCTGAATGGTTTTGACTATCCTATAGAACAGTCTATAAAAATACTGGGAGTCACTATAGACTGACACCTTACCTTGGAATTGCACACAGACCTGATACTCAGGAAATGTTTCTCTGAAAACTCCGAACCATTAAGAAATATTTTGATGATACCTCATTTCGCCTGCTAGTTCAATCATCAATACTAAGTATCCTTGATTACTGTAATATAATCTATTTGGACACTTAAAAAATTAAGAGTGGTACAAAACACTGCAATCCAACTTATTTTCGATTTGAAAAAATGGGAGCACATTACTCCTTATTATCAAAAACTACATTGGTTGCCTATTGAAGCTAGAGTTTTTTGTGTCCAGGTTACCTTGTTTCTCATTTTTCTTTATACCACTCTAATAAGCCCACACATGGAGTAGAGAGTTGCGCGGGGACAGAAATCCCACCCGTCCCCACCCATCCCCGCTGGGTTCTCTTCCGTCCCCACCCGTCCCCGCCGGGTTCTCTTCCATCCCCGCGAGGATTACCACCCGTCCCTGCATAAAAGTAACCTGCCCCCATAAAAAGCACACATTACTTCGGTTTTTTTTAAGTCTTAGTTTATTTAAACCAACAATAAAATACTATATAAACAAGTAACTGAATAGAAATAAGAGATGCATGCATCACCGGAAAGACACTTAACTTTAAAGTACAAAGGTTGTATAAGAAAAATGTGCAGTAAGTTAAAACTTTAAATGATTTTGAATATTGACCCATATTGTCTCAAAAAACAATAATGTTGACTGTACATATATTCTAATTGTAATATTAGAAAATTACATGTATACCTTTAAAAAAGTTGGTAACACTTAAGTAAGTCAGGGATAATTATTTCTTAAGTCCATGCAGGAACAGAAGTCCATCAACAGTATGTGGTCCAAGCTGTGATCGTCTATCCTCCAGAACACGTCCAGCCGATGAAAAAGACCGCTCAGATGATGTGCTGGCAGCAGGCACTCCGAGGACTCGTCTGGCCACTTCAGAAAGTTTTCTCCACTTTGTAGATTTGGCCTTCCAATAATACAAGATATCCTCTGTGATTTCGCCAGTAGACGTCAAGTATGCATCCACCTGAGAAAAGCAGATTAGTTTAGAAGGTGTATCTAGCTTGTAATATTGTCATAAGTAAAAATATTGAACTATGTAAAGAAAATATACATACCTCAGACATATTTGAAGAAGTTGAAGAATATAGGTCTTCAAAGAAACTTTCATCTAGTTTTATTTTCTTATGATGCTGCAAGACAGATGAGTCATTTTTAGTGTCTGTTGCTGGCAGCCTATCTACCATCTCGTTCAAGCTGGACAGTGCCTGTGCATATTCTGCTGGTGCTAATGCTCCGAAATTACCTTTAAACCGTGGATCCAGCAGAGCAGCAGTACAATGTAACTGATTAACCGGGAAGTATTTATCCAACATGTTAAGCAGATGGGTTTTCAGCTGTATAATGATGCAACTGTCAGAAGGCTTTGCAGTGAAGTGTTTTTGCAGCTTTATTTTGGTAGGTAATACCAGATGCAATGAGGGGTTCTTGTCAGTTGAGAGGCATTTTGTGGCCACATCAACAGGTTCCAAAACCTGAATGACATCAGCCAACAAGTCTTCATTGATATCAGCCAGCAGACGCAAAACATTTCTATTAAAATTTGGCTCTGTGCCCAGTGCATGAAGATCTATAAAATTGGATGATACCGATTTCAGTGTCAACAGCACACTGTTCCATCGTGTTGACACACATTGCTTAAGTGTTGTTAGCAGCTGATTGTTAATTTTTGTGCGTTTTGCCAATGTCACCAGTTCTTTCGAGGTGTCAATAAGTTTGGTGACCTCAGGTGGCAAACCAGTGCCCTGCAAATTAGTCTGCTGCAGTCCATGTGACAAAACGAGATTCAGATTATTACATTACATTACATTAGGGATTTCTATTCCGCCATTACCTTGCGGTTCAAGGCGGATTACAAAAGGTTAATTTAAAAAAAAAAAACAGAGTTACAATGATTAGCAAGAGAGGTAAGTTGTAGATCTTATAAACATTTAGCGGGTTGTTGAGGGTGAGGTGGTTTGTAAAAGAGTTAATAGGTGGTCATAGTGGAAGTTCTTTTGTTATTATTAGTGCAGTAATGGGTAGATCAAATGTCAGTTTTAGAGTTACTAAACGGTCGTGATGTTATTGCTGCTTCAGGAATTTCTTGAAGAGTGTGGTTTTTATTTCTTTTCTGAACGTCCTATAGTCTGGGGTGGTCATCAAGAGGTTGGAGATCTGGTTGTCCAGCCTTGCGGCTTGGGTGGCTAGGAGGCCGTCGTGTAGTTTTGTTCTTTTTACTTCCTTGATTGGGGGGGGTATGAATGGGGAGTGCGTTTTTCTGTGTCTTGTAGTGGGTGCTTGGATGAGGCGATTGTTCAAGTATGATGGGCTGTCTCCGTGTAGGGTTTTAAATAATATGCAGTAGAATTTGAATTGGATTCTTTCTTGGATTGGAAGCCAATGTGAGTTGATGAAGGCTTCAGTGATGTGGTCATGTTTTTTCAATGAGTAGATGAGTCTCAAAGCTGTATTTTGGATTGTTTGGAGTTGTCTGATCGTAGTTGCAGGGCAAGGAAGGAAGAGGATGTTGCAGTAGTCCAATATACCTAGTATTAGGGATTGTACTATAAGTTGGAATTGTGTTCTTTCAAAGAATTTTCGGACTTGTCTCAGATTTCTCATGATTGCGAATGATTTCTGAATTGTTTTATTTATTTGCGGTTGCATAGTGCAGCATCTGTCTATGGTCATGCCAAGTAGTTTTATGGTGGTTTGGATGGGATATTTGATTGCGTTTATGTCTATTATGACATGAACATCCAATCCACGTGTATTCTCGGAAGGCAGCTTTCATATTACTGGCATTGTCTGTGGTGAATACATTGTCTTGACGATGCGCCCTAAACTCATCCAGAATTGACTTTACTGTCCATTTTATATTTTCAGATGTATAATGCTCATCCAGTAATCGAGTAGCCAAGATACATGATTCAGTTAGCCAGTTATGAACATACTGTACAGTCACAGTTATGTAGCTGTGGTTGCTTTGCTTGTGTGTCCAAAGATCAGTTGTTACCCCAAACTGAGGCACTGAGGCTAACTTGTCAATGAGTGTGGTCTTCTGTTTCTCCACAACACCATCAAGATGACGAGAGATAGTTGACCCACAGGGCAGGAATTGGTCTAGGTCAACATTCCCATATTTAGCACCTATGGAGACGAGCTTCGTTGCCAAGTTTCTAAATCCTTCCCCTTCAACGATAGAAAAAGGCCTGACATCTGTTGCACACATAGCAACCAAAACATCAGCTACCTCAGATTTTAGGTTAACAGGTACTTTATTGGTATTATTTGACAAAGAAAAACCTGGTAGTGCTGTAATCTTTGTTGGTGGCATTCGGTTTGCACAATAGTCCTTGTGAGCCCATAAGCCATTGGTTCCATCACGTGATCTCCAAGAGAGAATTGTCTTGCATCTTGAGCAAAGTGCAAAAGGCACTTCTTTGCTATCAACCATTACCACTTTAAAAAAGTTCCATACTTCACTCTTGCCCTTATTTGTTACGGTCGCTGTTTGTATCTACAAGTTTCTGAACTCCCGTTCTTCTCCATCACAACAAACAGAAAATCAGTCTCTGTAACCAATAAAAATGGAAAAAAGAATTTAAAATTTATTTCAGAGACTGTACTGAGCTAAATGTGGTTTCTAGGCTCTGGATGGCATCTCCCTCCATAAAAATAAAAAAAAAAAAGCAAAAAAGCTAACCATATAAATGATTTTGAATATTGACTCAAAAATAATGTTTATTGTACATATATTCTAATTGTAATGATTTTTGGAAATTGCTTGTATATCTTTAAAAAACAAAACCGTTACCCAATAAAACCTTTATGAAAGCTTTGAAATTTATACTCTGATCTGATCTACATAATAGTAACTTCCTGATAACAGATCACACAATCTTTATGATCACCTTTGAGAGAAATAGACTATCCCCTCGGTGCTAATATTTTAAGGGCTCCTTTTACTAAGCTGCGGTAGTGTTTTTAGCGAGTGCTAATCCCCGCACTATGCGGAAAAACTAACGCCAGCTTAATGGAGGCGTTAGTGTTTAGTGCATGCGGCATTGTAGCATGCGCTAAAACCGCTAGCACAGCTTAGTAAAAGGAGCCCTGTCATTGCAAACAGCTCTGGTATCAAACTGGACAAACCCATTGCAGTGCAAACAAATGAAATGAGATTATTCTTGAAGATATGAAATCCATGCCAATAAATTAATATTTGATCTAATGATTACAATTTATAAAAAACTCTGTATAGAAATTGAGACATTTTCATTCACTTGGATTCCCAGGAGGAATTGGAAAACAGGCTGTAAAGTTCTGTTAATTACTGTTGTAAGTGATATTTGCTGGAAATTGGCCAAACAATGTTGAGCACCTACTGTAGAAGGTGATAATAAAAATGGGTTGCCATTATGAAACAGGCACATTTTAGACTTCTCATATAGGTGACCTGTTATGAAAGGAACTCTTAACTCTAAATACCTGTTCATATACAACAGATGCATAAGTAAATGCTGAGATTTTGGCAAGTAATTATGTTGTTAATCAGGCTTTATATTCCACCTTTACCTATTCAGATCCAAGGTCAGATGACATTACAAGAGGTTGGTTCAGTTACCCAGGAAATTACAATGGACAGTTTGACACGGACATTCAATCCAGTTTCTAGTACAGGTAGATCAGTTCAGTTATTAATACAGTTAGGGACTGATTCTATAAGGGCACCTAATGTTAGGCACAACCACAACGGAGCAATCCTCACTCAACAGGATTAAGTATAGGATGGCAAATGGGCTCAAAGCCATTTGCATCAGTACAGAAATCCAGTGTAGATGTTTTAACTTGGCTCATATCATTGCCTCCTCTATCAAATGCAATGAGCCAAGTATTGATGTAAATGACTTTGAGCCCATTTGCCATCCTATACTTAATCCTGTTGAGTGCGGATTGCTCCGTTGTGGTTGTTTCCATTTAGCCTCACTTTTTCATCTTCTCTATCTTTGTAGCTCCTAAAGTTAGGCACCTCACTGCCCCCTGCTTTACAAAGCATCCCATCACAATGATCATATACAAGTGAATAAAACAATCAAATAAAGGACATCCAAGTATAAAAATATACAAACATATAAAGATACGTATAAATGTAACGAATAATAATATTTAATATTATTAGGAGTTCAAAATATGCACTGCTGGTGCTTCTGTATAACTAATAATAGTGAGGTTACTGTCAGCCTGACAGTTACTAGCTATTTCATTTGTTTATAATTATAGTATTATATTAAAAACCCTTAAAGATAATTCATAATAGTACATTATAAGTGCTCAGTCTTGTGTAGTCTGCATGGAGACTGGATTGCACATAGACCATAGCAAGTTGTTCTAGGACCATCATCACACTGATGCTATGTATGTTGTTCAAAATACACAATAAATAAATGCAATAAAAAATATATAGCACTTTTCTTCAGTTTGGATGATCAATGCTGTGGCTCCATGTTTTTTTCTTCTTAGCTAGTACAGTGTAAATAAATACACTTTGCGAGCGTCCCCCCTGCGAACCGGCACCCTCCCCCCGCGATCCGGCAACCCCCCCCCCCCGCCACGACCTGAGGTCCCCCCCCCAACCCACCCAAACCCTCTTCTTACTTTTCTGTAGCCTCCGCAGCGGTACCGGTACCAGCATGTCCTGAAGATCTGCTTCCTGTGCTGGGCCTTGAGAGTTCACGTTCGACGTGAACTCTCAGGCCTTGCACAGAGGAAGCAGATCTTCAGGACATGCTGGTGCCGGTGTGGAGGCTACAGAAAAGTAAGAAGAGGGTTCGGGTGGGTTGGGGGGACCTCAGGTCGCGGCAGGGGGGTGCCCGATGGCGGCGGCGGCAGCGGGGGGGGGGAGGGTGCCGGTTCGCAGGGGGGGCGCTCGCAAATCGAAGCGCGCTTGGTTTCCGAGGCGCCGATTTTGCGAATGTTTTGCAAAACACTCGCAAACCGGTGCACTCGTAAACCGAGATACCATGCAGACTACACAAGACTGAGCCCTTATACTATTATGAATGATCTTTAAGGGTTTTAATACAATACTATAATTATAAACAACAAATTAAATAGCTGGTAACCTCACTATTATGAATAATAAAATATCATAAAAAAACATTTAAGCAAATGTATTTCACGTGTTTAGATAAAAATATCAAATAATTTCTTACCTAATCTCTCTGTCTCCTCCTCAACTCGTGACTCTAGTCAGGTCAGGCCAGTGCTCTAAATGCTCCTCCGGTCCTCGAGGCTCTGTCGGGGCCTAAAGTTTAACTTTGGGCTCAGGTCGGCTCCTCCGTTCTGTTCTCTTCTCTCCTAGTCGGGTGGGGTGACTGGAGGGATCGGCTGCTCAGTCGGGTGGTCCTCTTCAGCTGGGGCTCGGGTCGGGTTGGGTCCTGGCTGGTGACAGTCCTTGCCTGGGCTCTTCTTTAGTCGGCTGAGGGTCCTCTTGGCTGGAGCACGTGCTCTTTGGGTCTACTCTGTAAGCAAGGCAGTGGTGATGGGCGGGCCTCCTCGTCGGATCACTCAGGACGGAACGAACCAAGCGGTCCTCCTCCTCAATCGGTTCGGGTGGCTGGGTGGTCCTGCTCGGCTCGAGTCGGGACGGATGTCGGGTCCAGTCAGTGGGTCCTTCTCGAACTGGGCTTGGCTTGATCCAGTTAGTAGTGGGTCCTCCTCAGGTCGCTCTGTTGAGCCTATGGCGGCTCTCCTCTTTAAGTATTGGCTCTAGCCCTGCATGTGACCATCTTTCAGCCAATCAGGAGCAAGACTCCCTGCCTGTACGTGCTGAGCTCTGCAGCAGCGCCGGTCTCTTAATTAGATTGCAATTAAATCAATGAAGGTCACGGATCACAAGGTAGGCTCTGAAGAAATCCCGATTCCATCCCCGTGGGAGTCCCGTAGTGTGTTTGGGAGCCCCGTGGGAGTCCCGTTGACCAGGGTGGGAGCCCCGTGGGAGTCCCATTGACCAGGGTGGGAGCCCCGTGGGAGTCCCGTGTAGCGGAAGGGAAGCCCGCGTGGGACCCACGGGATTCCCGCGATCCCCGTTCCCGTGCAGACCTCTAACATGGAGTTCACTTATTTACATACCCAACCGTCAAATCGTTTCATTTTAAGAGATTTCTCGAGAGAACCCTCGCTTTTCAGGCAGCCAAAATGAATACCTGGTTTGGTAAAATCATGCCAGGAGTCTCATCCTATTACTTTTTTAGAAAATTATTAAAGACACAACTATTCAATAAATTTGTAACTTAAGCTTATGTACTGTTTACACTTTCCATGAAACTGATGTATTTCTTATGAATTGTTTATATACCGAATGTTGAGCATTATTTGTTGTGAACTGCCTTGAACCATTCGTGGTCTGGCGGTATATAAGAATAAAATTATTATTATTATCATTATCATTCTTGAACTTGTGAGACGTATCAAAGCAGTCCCCCAGAATATAGGGCAGGACAAATGTGCCTACTGAAAGTACTGAAGATCTGAACGTGGTATCCAATTTGGCCATTAACATCAACCCTATAAAATTTTGTAAAGATATGGAGAGAGGACCATGTGGCTGCTCTATAAATTTCTTCAGGGGAAACTGCTCTAGACTCCGCCCAGGAGGAAGCGATACTCCTAGTGGAATGTGCCTTTAAGGATACTGGGGGTTGCTTTCTGCTGCCCATTTAAGCTGAAGAAATGGCCATACAAATCCATCTAGAAATGGTCACTTTTGAAGCCAGCCAGGCCTGGCAGCCAGTACCCTCCAGCACAAAGAAACAATCCGACAGTCGAAGCTCATTCATCATGTCCAGATAACGAAGCAACACTCTGCGGACATCCAGCAATTTCAGAGTTTTGTCACTCTTCTTGGACCTGAGGGTGTGAAAGCCGGCAACCGTACTTCCTGGTTGACGTGAAAACTTGAGACTACTTTCGGCAAGAAAGAGGAGACTGTACACAAAACTACCCATCTCCAAAAATCAGAGAAATGTTTCTCTGTAGCATAAAGCATGTAGTTCAGATACCGGCCACTAAAAACATTATTTTAATTGTCGGGTCCAACAGTTCATACAGAGCTCTAGTGAGAGCCCACAAAACGAGATTAAGACTCCATGTTGAAAATGGTTGATGTACAAGAGGATGCAGATCCTTTAAAAATCTGGACTAGAGGACAATGTCCTTTAATTCGACTGGGATATGAGGCACGAGAAACCCATTATCTGTACTTTTAGGGAGACAACTGCTAGGCCTTTCTCCAGTCCTTCTTGAAGAAATGCTAGGACCAGTGAAACTGGTGTCATGACCAGGTCCCTCACTCTTTTGTGCAACCAACCTTGGAAGCACTTCCAGGCTTTCACATAGGCAGCCAAGGTTGTCTGTTTCTTGGACTTTAGGAGAGTGGCAATCACTACTTCTGAATAGCCTTTCTGAGCTAAGGCTGTGTGCTCAAGAACCATGCGTAAAACCAAAGCACTCTGGATCCTCCAGGGTAATTGGAACTTGTAAGAGTAATCTCACATGACAGTGTAGTTCGAGACCCTGGTCCCTCTTTAGAAGGACTAGATAGGCACACCATGGACATCTTGGTCAGTCTTGTAAGAAGAGAACTACTAGCTCCGGATGCAACATTATTATTCGCAGGACTCTGCCTATCATGGGCCATGAAAGGAACATGGTGCCCTAGTGCAGCCTATGGCCACGGCTGCACTAGGGTATTCAGACTGAAGATCCCATTGAGAGGGGCCGAAGGCTCTGATGGAGCTCTGATCAACTTGTTGTCCAGAAAGGGATGAATTTGGACCCCCATTCTGTGATGCACCGCCACTACCACCATCACCTTGGTGAATGTGCAGGGGGGGGGGCCATCGCAAGCCTAAATGGGAGATCTGCAAACTGGAAATGCTGCCGGAGAACATGAAACCTTAGATACTTCCAGGATCCCTGGAATGTAGGGATAAGAAGATAAGATACAGAGAGGCAAGAAATTCTCCTGGAGCCACTGATGCAATGACCAAATTCACTGTCTCTATCTGAAACTGCGAGACCCTCAGAAAGGCATTGACTGCCTTGAGATCCATAATGGGTCTCCAGTCCTCTGAGCCTTTCTTTGCCATGATGAAGTATCTGACGGAGCCTGATACGCTTTCAGAAACTGGCTCTACAGCTCGAATATCCAAGAGACACTGGAGTGTCACCCGGATCTTTAACTCCTCCTCTAGCTTTCCTGCTGGAGAACTCAGAAATAAATCCATAGGGGGAGAGGTGGGAATGAATGAAGTCTATCTTGAGTCCCTCCCTTAGAATGTCCAGGAGAGCTGGTCCAAGGAGATCTATTCCCATTCCTGGAGAAACTCACAACAATGTGAGGAGGCACACCTGAAGTCCTGGTGTCACTGGGACTTGTCAAAAGAGGGGCCAGTGCAAGAGCCTGAAGTCTGTTAGCGTCTAGGATTGCTAAAGCGTTGTCTATATCTCTGAAGGAGCCCAATGAATTCTGGCGAAACCTGCATGAGGGATGAAAATTATTATGACTGCCCACCCAGAAGACGGTGCTTGCCATCCGGGAGAGACTTAGGATGGTGGTCTGCCACATTAGCCATGTGGTCATCCAGCTCCTTGCCAAAAAACATTTGTCCCCTAAAGGGGAGCCTGCTCAAAGTCACTATGAGAGGCCGAATCTCCAACCCAGTGGTGGATCCAAAGCATCCTGCATGCCGTCACTACATAAGCCTAGACCTTGCCTAGAACCCTTATACAAAGCATCCGCTACATAGTCTATGCCCTCCAGCGCCAGCTAGGGGCAGGCATCCTCCTCCACCAAGGGATCACGGTGCAATCTTGTGCGACAAGCATGTGCTGCAAACAAGGCAGCTGCTGCAGCCTTAATGCCCAAAACCGCCACTTCAAAAAGCTTAAGACCATGTTCACCCTGTGATCCTGGGAATCTTTAAGCATCACTCTTCCTTCACTAGGGAGGGCTGTGCACTTGGTACTGCCAAATCCACTGCAGAATCCACCTTCGGCTGCTCAAACAGCTCCTGAAACTCCGGCGCCATAGGATAAAGCTTAGACATAGCTTTAGTCAATTTAAAATAACTCTCTGGCATCTCCCACTGTTCTGTGACTACAGCAGTGCGATCTGGATGTGCAGGAAAAAGGACATCAGAGCATTAAAACAGCTCATGACAGTGCACCAAGATGTGGAGGGCTGACCTTCCAACATCAGTTCTTTCATGGCATCCGTAATGGTGGACTGAGACCAACTTGAACAAATCAGCAGATCAGGGTTCTCCAAAGCATCTTGCTGAACTGTTCCACAAAGGGAATTAGTGTCATCCAAGGTGGAAACAATGTTCAAAGTATCAGCGTGCCTACCAAGGCCATCAGGATCCACCGGAGTTTGGATACTGGGGACCTGGACATGACCTCAGCCAAAAAAGGCACTGGCCTAGAAGCTAGCGGCGCACCCACAGGCTGCACTGCGTTGAGCCAGGTCTGTGAGATATGCTCTCTATATGAGCTAGACAAATTCCAGGGAGAAGCCACATACCTGGGCCGAGACTGGGTCTCGATGGCACCCAGACAAGTCTTGCAAGGAATCCCAGAATTCGGCACTCTTGCATTTTGTGCTGTCACAAAAAAATGGCTTTCTCCTTTTCATTACGATTTTTGTGTGTATTTTTAAAACTTTGTAAAACCACCTTCAATTTTGATAAGGCGGAATATCAAATTTTAATAAACTTGAAACTTGATTTCTTAGAAACATAGAAACATGATGGCAGATAAAGGCCCATCTGAGGTAACTATTATCTCTTCCCTCTAAGAGATTCCACATGCCTATCCTACACTTTCTTGAATTCAGACACAGTCTCTTGTCCAATTCACAGACCCACATCGGCTCCCCAGCCCTCAAGGACCCAGAGGTGAAACCTGAAGCTCCCACCTCCTTCCCTCGCATGCCACGGCACATAGAAGCTCCTCTGCCAGACATCCAGCACAATCCAAACATGAAATCATCAGATTAGGAACTGAGGAATCCATCTCTTAACATTTTTACATAAAATCGAGGGGTTATGAGGTAGGAAAAAAGTTAGGAGAAAAAAATAAATAAATCTATAAAATCCAAGATGGCCACCACCAGTAAATTTGTGCCAAACACGGCCAGTAGAGACGAGTTATTAAGATAAAAATTGCTGAAATAAGGGTTTTTGGAGTTGAGAGACCTGAACCCTACCCCCAGAAAGTGCTAAAATCTACTTTTTTAGACCCCCCCCCCCAAATTCTCCCATAGGAAGCAGTGGGACTGTACTCGCAGTCTCGAAAGTGCCTGCCTTCCAAGTCTATCTTGCAGCAGCAGTAAAGGGAAAAATTTCTGCCTCAAATTTCCTCTAAACACACGAATCTTTTGGATCTTCGGGCTGCCATTCAAATGGGCCCCAATCGAAACCTCCGCCCCTTGGAACCTCGCCACATGAACAGGGTAAGAAAACACAGCCTGCACCCTGATACCCCAAAGGCTCTTACTCAGATACTCCAAGGTCTCTTACTCAGGGAGTATACAACCTATGCTTAAGTCTCTGACAAAGTAAGGAGGCAAGTTCGCTCCCAAGGGAGCTGACCCTGAGACAAGGAGGTGGCACACAGCAGACTGGCTCTAGAAGCTTGTCACCACCCAAAGCAGTCTGGCTCTGCGAAAACCGCTTCCTTTCCCAGGCAGAGAACCCCTCTGAAAGGGGTCTCAAGACACCAAAGTCACCAAAAAAGGCAACTTTTAAGTGAGAAAAATAAAAAAAAAGCAGCAGAGCAGATCAGAAGCACTTCTGCACAGTTCACATGCAGAAATAAAAATTTTAGGGGCTCTGTGTTTTTCAGCTAAGTGGGAGGAGCAGAGAGAAAAAAAAGTGTGGTTTTCTGCAAGACCCAGTTCACAGGTTAAGATAAAACACCTATCATACTCTGCAGTGGATGCAACAGAATGCTCTTGTACTAAGTATATGGAGCTCAGGTATGCCATACCACTGCTCTCTAAGAGAGCTTCATGCACCTTGAATACCATGTCAAAGCATACTGCTAGCAGGCAGAGAGGAGCATGCAGTACACAGCAAAAGTTTGTGTGAGGCTGGGATTTTAAAAACTAGTAGCAAGCTTGAAACACAAAAGTCAGAACAAGCCAGGGTGGCCACAGAAACAAGGAAAGAGTGAACAGTGTCAAAACAGCAGTTTGGACTCGCTAGCTTTATCAAGGAAACTACTCAGGTATGGTCATGCTATTAATAAGAGAACAAATTTAACTACATATGTATATCCCATAGATCAGAACAATTAAGCCAACTTACCTTTAACACAATGAAGAATGTAAAGAAGGCCACAACAATGAACAAGAGGCAGCTTGAGTCCAGCGAAAGCACGTCATCTTTATATGGAAAATCAGGCTAATCCAAAGCACAAAGAGAGAGTTTAATGCAACACAGACACCCTAATTACCTTAAATGCTAAAGAGGGTTCTGAAAATTCTATTTTAATATACAGTGGTGCCTCGCACAGCGAACGCCTCGCACAGCGAACGCTGCGCACAACGAACTTTATGTCTTGATTCGTACAACGGACTTCGTTTCACACAACGAAGTCCGGGGTTCCTGCGGGGTTGGATCGCAGCGGGGTTGGTCGAGCCGCGAGGGTAGTCTCCTTCTCCTTACCTGCCCTGTCGCAGCACACAGCCGAACGGAAATCTTCCCGATGTCAGCGCTGACGTCGGAGGGAGGGCTTAAGCAAAGCCCTCCCTTCCTCCGACGTCAGCGCTGACATCAGGAAGACTTCCGTTCGGCTGTGTGCGGCTGCGGCAGGGCAGGTAGGAAGAAGGCAATGGCGAATGAAAGAGGGGGGAGGGGGCGGTCCGCCCCGAAGAATGTGCACAGCTGGTCAGGTCCCCCGATCGACCGACAACAGGCCCGGCCGACAAACCTCCCTGCCCTGTAGCCGCGAATCTAAATGACCTCTTACAGCAGCTTCAATAATCCAGCTGCTGTAAGAAGGTAATTTAGATTCGCGGCTACAGGACAGGGAGATTTGTCCGACCGGGCCTGTTCTGTTGTCGGTCGGGTGCAAAAGCGCCACAAAGGTGGAGGCAGGGAGGGAGGAAAGGTGGAGTGGAGAAGAAAAGACGCTTAAGGGGGGAGAAGGCCGTTGAAAGCACATGTTGGAGCAGGGGATGAGAGGGAGGGAGAGAAGGGGAAATATTGGACAAGGGCAGAAGGGATGCTAAATCATAGGGTGACAGGCAGAGAGAACAACAGGAAAAAGAGTGGAAGCAATCTTGAACCCTGAGGGTGAGGGCAGAGAGAGGTGGTGAGATGATTGATCATGGGGAGAGGGACAAAAGGGAATAGAGATGGGATAGGAAGATAGTGGAAGTAAAAGGACAGGGAGATGTATGTTTTTAGATGTATCTAAATAAAAATAATAACAAAAAATTTATCTTTTTTATGTCATCTTAGCATATTTTATGCTGCAGAACGAATTATTTTTTTTTACATGTATTCCTATGGGAAAACGTGTTTCACATAACGAACGTTTCACATAACAAACTTGCTCCTGGAACCAATTAAGTTCGTTGTGTGAGGCACCACTGTATTTACATAAGCGAGTAGCCATAATACTAAGTTGCAAAGAACATAAACAAGGTGTCAATGTCAAACCAAAAAGCTTTATTTTATTCAGTTTTAAATTTTTTATTCATTTTTTTTCATACTACAACAAGTGTATCATAGAAAATTATACAATCTCATAAAATATATACTTGATTTTCCCTCATGTATCACTGTAAATACAATATATCATTCTAAACTCATGTACAATAATATCTGAAAATGTATGAATTCATGCACGTTTTCTCTGTGCCACTAGACTATTGAAGATGTGAGATGATGTTTTTGAACCCTGAAGCAGGAAATGAGCCAGTGTCGAGTGATAATAAAACAAATTAGTGCTTGTTGGTATGGGTGCGGGTACATGTATACAGTTTCTCCCATTTATTAAAAATACAAAAAAAAAAGGTAAATCATGGATATTCAATCCCTGATGTCAAAAGCCACAAGAAATTACAAGGTTTCTTTTTTTTTTTGGGGGGGGGGAAGAATCTAAAATGGCAATCCTTATCTTGCTTTTCTTTTTTAATAGGTAAATGTAGAGTGTCAGGGTGTTTCCCTTGGAAACCACAATTACCATATTTTTCGCTCTATAAGACGCACCTGACCATAAGATGCACCCTAGACTTAAAGGAGGAAAACAAGAAAAAAATACTATTCTGAACCAAATTCTCCCTGCCAGTCTCTGTACCCTGTCCACCCTCTTGTGGCCTAGTGGTGGGCCGGGACAGGGCAGTGCCTAATGGCTGACAGGCAGGTAGGGACTAGGCAGGCAGGGAAGTCTTTCTGTTTCTTGCTCAGCTTTGGAAAATGCACATCTCTAATACCTTTACATTTTTATTTCCTCTTTTTTTTTTTTTTAAAGCAATTTTGGAAATCAATCTGGACCCAAATAAATTGTTTATTAGAGAATCCTGTGGCTTTGTCGTATGATACGATTCTATTTGGTATGTCAATGAGAACAAAGAGCCAAATTTCTTCAAACAATAATAAGCTTTTATTGATTAAGACAGGAGTCGCCATACAACATATCACGCATAATTGGAAAAATTGGAGTAGGCTTAATTACAGTTTCTGGTGGAACTCATTGTGTCACATCTATAAGATGGAGAGAACAATAGCCATATAAAAAGGGAATTATAAAAAATTTAAAGAGATATGGGGGCCATTGACAAATTATTGTAATGAATAGATACCATTTTTCCATTATAAGTACGATACATGTGATGGGATGGGAGGGAGGGAATTTTGAATTTTATTAAATGTTTGGATCAGTAAAAAAGAATTTTTCATAGGATATATTTGAATGCATATGTTATGGTAGGGCTGGGAGGGAAGGGGTTAAATTTTATGTATTATTCTTAAATATGACAGAAATTCAAGTGATGTATTTATTTTCAATTGTTAATTTATTGATACACTTGTAAGATGAAAAAATGAATAAAAATTTACAAAAAAAAAAAAAAAGCAATTCACATGTCCTGCACAAGGCCTCTTGCCTTAGCTGTACATTTGTTGTAAATTTAAATTAGTGATTAATTTCCTGTAATTCCAGCAGGAGGCCCCCCCTTTCCCGGTATCTTTCTGCAGGGTACCTTTCTGCAGGGCTGGGAAGCCTCCTGATTAATTTAATTCTGGCAGGAGGGCCCCCTTCCCCAGTACCTTTCTGCAGGACCTCCCTCCCCCAGTACCTTTATGCAATCCTGGCTGTCCAGCACTGCATCAGCAGCCTCCCCTGCTGGACGGCCACCCGAGTCCCCATCTGTCGCAACAGTGAGTGGCAGGCGCGGGCCCCGAGCGCGCTTGCCTGGTCTCGCGCCGCCACTTGAATGGTGCTGTCAGCTCCCGCGAGTCTCGTGAGAACCAACGGCACCATTTGGGCGGTGGCACAGAACCAGACAGGCGTGCTCGGGGCTTGCGCCTGCCCGCCCTTCACTTCCGCAGCAGATGGGGGAGCCTGCCGATGCAGCGCTGGACCGAGCTGATGACACCATTCAGGCGGCAGCATGGGACTAGGCAGGCGCGCTGAGGGCTCACACCTGCCTCTCACTGTCGTGGCAGATGGGGACTCAGGCGGCCGTCCAGCAGGGGAGCCTGCCGATGCAGCGCTGGACCGCCAGGATTACATAAAGGTACCGGGGGGGGGGGTGGAGGGGCACGTGGTATTTGCTGCATAGAACACACCCTTATTTCCACCCACTTTTTTTGGGGAAAAAAGTGTATCTTATGGAGTGAAAAATACAGTACTCCTGCTTTTGGTTCTACGGATGCTGTCTGGTCCTTGAAGATACTCAAGAATTAGGCTTCAGTGAATCATTCTTGACTGGCCTCCCTCCAGATAGGAGGGACTGGGAAACTCCTTGAAGACAAATACAGAACAATGTTAAACCTGAAATAGTGAACATTCCACTGCAGCCAAAACTTCCTTTCCTAGAAGCATAAAGGGAGACCAATTGAGTACCAAGGGGAGTCTCCATGAAGTGTGAACAGAGCAGACTCGACAAATGATGAGAATCCATGTTCCTTGCCATAAACTGGCACAGTTTGGAATAAGGAAGGAAGCACCCCTTCATTGCTAGCCTCTGGGGTTGTGGCTCAAGAAAGTAGTCAGTCTGCAGCAGTCTCTGTTTTCAATTTCTTTTTAACAGTGCCCAAAGCAATTTGGTCTTAGAGGATGAGTTGTACAATGTCGGCATCTACGAGACAAACTTGGTTTTTTCTATTGCACCGAGCTTTCTGGACCCCTGTTCGTTTACAAAAATTAGATAGCTCTAAGTCTAATAGATGTTGCCATTGTCATCTCGAAGTGGGGACTTTAGATCATTTATTGTTCTATTGTCCATTCATTTTAGCTTTTTGGAAATCGATTTGGGGCCAAATAAATTGTTTTTTGGAAAATCTTGTGGCTCTATCATACTATATCATTTGGAATGTCAATGAGGAAGAAAAGTCAAATTTCTGCAAAGAATAATAAGCTATTACTTTTTATGACAGGAGTTGCCATTCAGCAGATTACATTTTAATAACTTTCAGGAGGTTTGGAGGCCATTAATAGAATATTGTAATGAGTAATTATTAGATTATCATTTTTCCCTAATAGGTATGATTGCAAAGTATGGGGGGTGGGATTTCTGATTTGATATTAAATGATTAGATTAATAGGACAGAATATATAATATAATATATTATATTACATTACATTACATTACAGATTTCTATTCCGCCATTACCTTTCGGTTCAAAGCGGATTACAAAAAGAGTTATGGAAGAAGGGTTACATATATACATATATGATATATGTACTACATATCAATTAGTAGGGTTGGGAGGGAGGGTTTAAATATTATGATTTAAAGTTAAATTGATAGAGAATCAAGTGATACTGTATAAGTTTAAATGTTATTTTATGATACACTTGTTGTAAGATATAAAATGAATAAAGAATTAAAAAAAAAAAAACAACCCAGTGCCCAAAGCAGTTTACCTTAGAATTTATTTGGAATGCGATGCTCAAGGGCACAGTGCACAAGGCACAAGACCTATACGTCCCAAGGTTTAGAAAAGGGTGCAAAAAGAATCGAGCTAGAAATCCAGCGTGGATAACAAATGCAGTAAGAAAGGCGATAAGTGACAAGAAATCATCTTTCAGAAAATGGAAAAAGGACCCAACAAAAGAAAACCAGAAGGAGCACAAAAGACACCAGAAGGAATGCCATCGAGAAGTTAGCAGCAGAAGTAGGTTATAGAAGTAGAGGTAGATTATAAAGGTCAAGAATTCACTTCACAGGTCAAGGACCTGGTGGGCCGCCGCGGAAGCGGGCCGCTGGGCGAGATGGGCCTCTGGTCTGACCCAGTGGAGGCAACTTCTTATGTTCTTATGATTGTTGGATAGGCTCTGAGTCTTAGATTAAATGCTGTAACTGAGGATTATTTGCTAATCATGGGACTAAAATTGTTGCCAATACGCGGGTTGCTGCATCAGGAGAACCCCCCCTCAAACCTTCACACTGCTCAATGAGCAAACATGGCTCCATTACTGAAAAAGATGCCGACGCTGATGTCATCACTGGCACGAATTTGAAACCATGAAGCTCTTAAAGGGGAATCAAAGCAAAATCTGGCTGTCATATTAAAAACTTAAAGAAGTTAATAGAGGCACTATTAATGGAGGCACCATTTCCCTCCTCCAGTGCTCCTTCCTGTGATGACCGACATTGCTTTCTTCTACCCCTACCCCAGCCATAACCAGATCATCTCTTCTTAATTCATCTCGCAGTTATGGTGCTGGCACAGTGCGCAGCCTTGAGAATCTGCGCATGCTTAAGATCTTGAGCATGCGCAGATGTTCAAGGCCCTGCAGCAGCCCAGCACCATAACCTTGAGACAAGATAAGGAGAAGAGGTCCAACCGTTGCAGGGGTTAGAGGGGAGAAGAAAGAAGACCAAATTTTACATTGTTTTTAGGTTGTTAAACAGGGGGATGGATGTTTATTAGAGAATACAGTATATTAAGCACAAGCATGAGAGGAACTTTCATAAAAATAAAATTTTTAAAAAAGAAGGTATTACTATATTGAGCCTGGAGTCCATCCTGTCGTAATTTCCCCAGATTGTTTCACTTTATGACAAACTACTAGCTACCATAGCAGCGAAAACATTCAGGAAAGAACTGAAAACTATGCTTTTCAAAAAAATTTGTCAAATGATCTAACTAAAACCTTATAAACCCTTCCCTAGATTCCATTGCTCATGCTATCAATTCTTGTAAGCTCATTCTATCTATCAACTTTGTAAGCTCCCTGGGAATGCCCAGACCAATTCTTTTTTGTAAACCGCCTAGAACTGAAAGGTATTAGTTGGATAGAAAACAGTAATGTAATGTACTTTATGTAGTAGAAAAAGGCACTTACCAATTGCTCCAGATAATCCTTAATTCTTGGCAAATAGGTGAAAGCACTGATAGCAACAAGGCAACTAAGAGCAAAGTTAAAGAGCTGATAGCAGAAAAATGGGATCAGCCACCCTCCTCGATGCTGGGGAAAAAAGTAATTTTGTTAATAATTTTTTAATGTTGATAACATAGAATTTTTTTTTTTATTTTTTTTTAAAGTACTCACAGTTATTGCTCCATATACCATCATTGCACTGATAGTGAACATGAGAAGGGTGATGGCAAAGAGAACACAGGCATTTTCTAGAGAAAAAAGAAAGCGCAAAGTTTAGACATTACAACTTAGAAAATAAAAGTTCATGTTCCATTTGTTTAGCATAAACTTGTATATTCATTGCCACTACATTTCCAGTACCTCATTGCCACCCAATACCATATATAGTTAAAACTTGGGTGGGGGAGTAGCCTATAAGAGAGTCTGCCATTAGGTTCAACATTTCCCTTCCCTACCCTGACCAAGGGAATAAAGCTAACAAGGCAAAATGCTTTATTTTATTTTTTTTATTGCTTTTCCAAACAACATTACAAAAGCAATTAAATACATTCTTGAAATTCAGCAATATAGAATTTAAGAACAATACACTTGAATTTACCAAGGAAATCAAAACAATCCTATGTGCTTCTCAGCCCAAAAATAGGGACCACCAAGGAGGAAAATCTAGAATATAGATAAACAAAAATACAAAGATACAAGTCCTGCTGGGCTAAGCATCACGTTGCTCCCAAAGCTTGGATTCTTCTCCACGCCACAAACACCGTGATTTCAGACTATCAGGAGAACACCACTCACCAAGTGGGCCATGGAGAGGCCCTCTCATGGCATTTAGGCATCAGGTAAAAGGAAAAATGATCCCGGATAAGAAGAGGAGATCACACATGTCCTTCCTCTCTTGTGGCCATCTTGGTCTCTAATGCTTTTAAATAAAGCAAACACGAGCATGGGATCAGCAGGGGGAGTGAGGGGATGGGGACCTTCACCCCTCAGACAAAGCCCCACAGAACTGAGTCAAAGTCTCATTCAGTGGCACTAAGAAGTGTGACTCTGGGCTGTGAAGCCAAGCTCCATCCTCAACCAGGTACAGTCCAGAGACTAGAACCTGAGAGCGACCATTAGGCTCAAACACACTATGTGACTATGGCCAGCAGAATGGGGAGCTAGGCCAAAAAATACGGGGACTAACATCGGCACAACATACCACCTGCCAGAAGTACAGAAAAATACTGGATTGTTCCAGGGAGCACCCCAGCTTATCACTGATAGAATTCAGTTTTCTGTACCTCCAGGTGCTGGTAGGAAGGGATAATACCCATTTGTGCAGAACTGTGGAGAATATGCTAAAGATAATAATAATAATAATTTTATTTTTATATACCGCCAAAGCCATACTAGTTCGAGGCGGTTTACAATAAGAAGAGCTGGACAGTCAGCGAAAAAAATAACAACGAAGTCTTTGAATGCATGAATATTTGTAGGGAGGGAGAGAGACAGAGTAAAAGTAAAAGTAAAAGTCACAATGTATTGTACAATTGTTTTGTTCCAGGAGAACAATTTTAGATCTGTCCTGAATTTATATGAACTCTATTGCAATTAAAGCCCTCCCCACATCTTTCTAGCCAACCTCTCAAAATATATTTCCAAAAGGATGAGAAATATTTTACCCCATATCTCACATATCCTAATAACAGATATTAGCTGTTATGTAAGCAGATCTTGTCAGTCATATTGCTAGCATTTAGGGGGTAAATTTTATACCTAAGAAACTACGGGGCCCTTCTACCAAGCAGAGCTAAAAGGTGGTCTGTGGTAGCTCCGATGCAGGTATTTGCCTTTTCCTTGTCACTTCTAGCACCCTCTGGTAAATGATCTATTATATTTTTCCAATAATAGCCACACTAGGTTTGTCCAGAAAAAAATAACATTGGAAAACTGTGTGAATTGAAGTATTTCCCATGAATTTGACTTTACAAAAATCAATGATCAGTTATATTAAAAAAATGTTTTAAATTTATTTTCTGATCAAGTACAATAGCTTATACAAAGTGCAACAGTTTACCTAAACAGTAATACCATCAAACAGCTACATACTATGCATGAAACATGAAACAACCTTCCCCCTCAGCCCTTCCCTTCCTCCCCCCTCGCTCTGGATATGTATGAAGAGTAATTAAAATATCTCAAATCTGGTAGATTCCAGAGGACATATTATAACCTAAGCTTTAAAGGTGCTTGACATAAGAATCTAATGGACCCTAAATCGCATGCAGAATTTTGCAGTAAACATGCTAAACACATTTAAAGTGGCTGAATCCAAAATTGTTACCCACTTAGAATTGTGGATTTGCAGGTTAAAAGTATTTAAATAAATAAATAAAAAATTGGGAGGCAAGAGGCTGATATGCACCTTGGGATGATAGTGTCCGAAGATCTAAGGGCAAAGAAACAGTGTGACAAGGTGATGGCTGTTGCCAGAAGGATGCCAGGCAGTAGAAAAGAAGGGTTGATGAGGCTCCACTTGGAGTATTGTGTTCAAATTTGGAGACTGTATCTGGCAAAGGACATAAGAAGACTTGAAGCAGTCCAGAGAAAGGCAACAAAAATGATAGAAGGTTAGGGGAGATATGATTCAGACTAGAGATTGACATGATGGCGGTTAGCCATGTGTAGCCGCGGGTAACCCGCCAAAACGAGAGAAAAATAGTGGTTGCTGCGGGGATGGGGACAAGGCCATTCACCGTTCCGTGGAGTGTCTCTGCACTGAAGTAAGAAACACGCGTGATCATGATCGTGCGGTCCAGCAGCCCCCTCCCGTCCGATCCCCGCCATCTAACCTCCCACCCTTCTCACCTTATGTGGTGAATTTCATTTTTCTTCTCCCAGCAGCACGTTTTCAACAAGTCGCGTGCGGCTGCTTCAGTTGAATCTTCTCTCTCCTCTGACACAACGGAAACAGAAAGTTGTGGCAGAGGGAATTCCCCGGTGGACAAGAGCAAAGCAGTCTGTTTAGAGTGCTGCCAGCCCAACGCTGCTTTGGATGAAGGTATGTAGGGCTCGCTCACGGTCGACAGGGTTCAGATGGGAGGTAAGGATGGAGGCTCAGCAAGGGTTCGGCAGCATGGCGGGGGCGGGTGATCAAGGGTTCTGCTGCACAAGGAATGGGAGGGAGGGAAGGATAGAAGCTGGGCCAGGGTTCTACTGCACAGGGGGAGGGGAGAGAGGGGAGGAAAGACGCTACACATGTGGGGGAGAGAAAGGAAAGAGGAAGAATTGGGGTGAAGGAGAGATGATCATGTACATACTCTGAAAATAAGACCTAGTGCGTTTTTTTGGCCCCAAATTAATATGACACTGTCTTGTTTTCGGGGAAACACGGTAAGTACCCTGGGGCCATACCATACATGGCTTTATAACACAGCATCCTAACTTAAAGCAGTACTAAAAAGCTCAACCTGCTAATAATTATCCAAAAGCTCTCTTTTTACACACAGCAATATTGTTAAGTTCTCGTGGGACCGCAAGAACTCACAGCAGCCAATTAGCTAATAGCTCTCCATGGGCAGGAGCAAAGGAAGGTCGCTCCTGCCACGGTTCACCACTGGACCACCAGGGACTTAACAGGTACACGGAGGGGGCGGGAGGGAGATAAAAGTTGTTTAAAGTCAGCCGGGACAGGAGATGGAAGGACTCCCTCCTGTCCTGGTTCACCAGGGATTTAAAACGTACCGGGGGAGGGGGGGAGGGGGAAGAGGGAAATAAAAATTGTTAAAGTTGGCTGGGGCAGGAGACGGGAAGGATCGCTCCTGTCCTGGACCACCAAGTCTTACCGCCGGCCCTGCAAAGGCCTGCAACAGGTTTGGAAGGGGGAGGGCGATCAGCACTGATTAAATATAAACCGAGACCCCCATTTATGGGCCATTTGTTTGCCCATAAATCTGGGGGGGTTTGTAATTTTTTTTTTTTTATAACAAAGAGCAAATGATAAAAACGTCACTACAGCACACATGAACAATGGTTTATATTCGAGTATTTACAGTAATTATATGGAAGTTAGCACATAGTATGTGCACTTTGAGAGAGGTTTTTTTTTTAGGATCGCTGATTGAAATCTGGAACTGATAAGTCTATTATTTCATTTCCACAATATACTGAGCAGGATTCTGAGATCCTTTTTCCTCTCTTACATTATAGTGGATTGCTGTGTGTAAAAAAGAAACTATGGGCAAGTCACCCAATCCTCCATTGCCCCAGGTACCACAGTTAAATTGTGAGCCTTCCAGGACAGAGGGAAAAAGAGCACCTGATAACTATTTAAAGTACAGTGGAACCTTGGTTTGCGAGCATAATTCATTCCGGAAGCATGCTCATATATCAAAGCAAGTTTCCCCATAGAAAGTAAGGGAAACTCAGATGATTCGTTCCACATCCCAAAAAGACATCCCCACCCCCCAAGGCTACTGGCGTGCTTCCACCCCACCTCCGGAAACCGGCTTCAATCACCCCACCCCCGAGAATCGGCATCGCCCCCAAAAACCCTTACCGCAATTGGACACCGGCTCGATGCACCAACCCACAGAATGTGCCGGTGCCAAAAGAGCCTGTCGTCTGCCGCTGATCTCTGCTGGGCCTTGAGAAACTGAGAATCTCATTAGAATCTCAGAGAGTGTGGGAGCCCGAAGGCCTTGAGCATGCGCAGATGCTCAAGGCCCAGCAAAGATCAGCGGTAGACGGCAGGCTCTTTTGGCACATCTGTGGGTTGGTGCTGTGTGCCGGTGCCCGATCGTGGTAAGGTTTGGGCGGGCAGGCGGATGGGCTGGGGGAGCGATGTTGTTTATCGAATCAACGCTCGGTGGGATGTTGGGTTTTATATATATAAAGTTGTTGTTATTCTGGATAGATTTGCAAGTGATGTTTTCAAAAGAATGTATGAATTTACTTTGTTCACTTGTTGAAAGTTTAAAAATGAATAAAGAATTAAAAAAAAAAAAAAAGAATCAACACTCGGTTTGCGAGGCAAGATTTGCGAGAATATTTTGCTCATCTTGCAAAACACTCACAAACCGCGTTACTCGAAAACCGAGGTTTGACTGTATTGTAAACCGCTTTAGGTGAATCTTTTCATAAAAAGATGGTTAATAAATCCAAATAATAAATGAATAAAAAAATTAATGCATTTTGCATAAACAAAACATGTTTTTAAATGTGTATTTAGCACATTTACAAACAGGACATTTGGCATTATAATCAGCCTTCCCCCCAATTTCTACTGTATTGGGGACACAAACACATGAGAAATAGGAATCTCCCAGTTGCATTAAGCTAAGTAAGAAACGGATAAAAGAATAATATAGCCAAATGGGTTTACTTTGCTGCCATTTAAAAGAGAAAAGTCATTTCTAATAATACACAAAATACAGTTAAAGACACTTACCAGACATCTTCTCAGATGCATAGTTGTTACCAAGGACTTCATATTGTAAGTCAACTGATGGCATTGTGTTAGGGTGAGTTACTTCCACTGTCAGAAAAATGCCTGTTAGCAGGTTCACCACCTGTGAGAACATGTAAGTGTTAGATATATGGTTTTACTAGAGGTAAGTCTTGTCGGACCAATTTGATTAATTTATTTAACTGAGTAACTAGAGAATTGGATCGATGGAGAATGCTAGATGTGATGTACTTAGATGTTAGCAAAAGAGTTTAGCAAAGTTCCACACAGACAACTTATAAACTGATGGACCAATGGTCAAAACCCAATGCCCTAGCTAAAGGCTATTAGTATCAGTATTATTGTGCTGCCCAATGTTATAATAGTTTCAGCCTAGACCGCATTTAAATGCAGTCATTTAGTACCCCGCAAAAATACTCAGAAAAGCTGTGAGGCTCCTTATATGGTACTTAGGCCCCACCCATTACATCCCAGGATGAATTGGGCAGGGACAAGATGCCATCATTTTGTTTAGGACAGGCCCAGAGGCAGAAGGAGGGTCTGGGGTGAGAATGAGGTTCAACTAGAGCACCAGGGATTTTAATTTTTTTTTTTTTTTTTAAATAAAAGGCAGAGGGTTGGGCCATGCTGTGCCCCAAAGCTTTTCTTCTTTTTTTTGAAGGATGGAAGGGGGTGGGAGGGGGTCCACTGGACCACAAACCAGCTGGGTTTTTTTGAGGTAACTGAGGCAGCGAGTATACAGGTACTATAGCAGTGGTTCCCAAACCTGTCCTGGGGGACCCCCAGCCAGTCAGGTTTTCCAGATATCCCTAATGAATATGCACGAGAGAGATTTGCATACCTGTCACTTCCATTATATGCAAATCTCTCTCATGCATATTCATTAGGGATATCTTGAAAACCTGACTGGCTGGGGGTCCCCCAGGACAGGTTTGAGAACCACTGTATATAGTAAGGAGTTAAAATGAAACAAAAGCTTGAATTTTGAGCTGAAGCATAAGTCAAAAGATATATAGAGTTGAAGTCCTTACAACTGGCACACCTGCTCAGAAAATCGAACCTGTGCTAACTTAATACAAGTACTGTTTTGCTATCTCAGACAAGGGTGAAAAAAAAAATTCCAGGCACCAAGTCACCTACATCTCAGGTAACAGCAGATGCCTGCAGCCCCCTGGACCCTGGAGACAGGGTTACTGATGCGAGTGGTCTGGGAATAACATGAGACCACTATGAACCAAGCTGCTCCTTCCTGCCTGCCCTGCAAAGTAGAGATTGAAGGATGATAAAGAAGGGAATTGACTCCCTGGAAAATAGGATACTAATCAAGTTTATTATATTTTGATTTTACGCAATATCCAATATTTCAATGCGTATTACATAATTGTAATGTACAATAAAAGCCAGGGATGACAGATACAAATGAAACAAAATTATACAGACTAATCATTATGTTCTATTAATACAAATTGGAACAAGTAGGTAAAGGGGAGAAATACAATTTATACAATTTATTTAAAAAATAAATAAATAAATAAAAAAGAACATTTAAGGTTTGTACACAAGGGTAGGGTCAATCGAGAAAAAAAAATATGAAGAAAATAAATTGATAGAAAAAGCTTTAATTATTTTAAAATGTTTCAAGGAAAGAGGTAATGTTAAGAATAATTAATCAGTTTAAAAGTAAATGGTTTTTAACATGAAGAATGAAAAAGACCCAGATTAATATTAATGATCTTTTGAAAGAAGAGAGAAATAAGAGGATTAAGGTTATAAAAGTACTAATGCTATCCAACATCTCAAACATTGGTTTGCGAAGGGAAAGGCTGTTTTATTCAGAGCTCAAAAATAAATCCAAAAGCCACCAAATATCTTTTCATATTATTAAGATTTTTATAAAATATATGAGATGTTTTTAGAATTGTAAACCACTATAACACTATCATTTTTAGCGGTATATCAAATATTAAAATCAAATTAAATTAAATCATGCCAGTGTGTGCAGTGATAGACACCCCACCAGCATACCTTCAAATTTTATATTGTGTGTATTCTCAAGGAGATGGACATTTCCAAATGCATTCTCTTCGACTACTGAGAAATGCCTTGTCCTTCAAGTATGCAGCTCTTCCTCCTATCCACTTCCCCCTTTCTGTCATGAGCTTAGGTAAAAAGGTTGAGAGAAGAAGAAATAAAAGATAGAACGACGGATGTCTCCAAGGGCTGCCACTGGACCAAGGGCCTTGTACTGAAGAAAACTGCTATAAAGCACAGTTATTTATCATAATGGTGTTATCTGGAGACAGCAGGCAGATATTCTCACATGTGGGTGATATCATCCATGGAGCCCCAGCACAGCCAGTAAAAAAATGCACCGGCACTTTAAGAATTCAAAGTGTTAATACTGCCTGCACCGTTTATGCACGAGTGCCTTCCCGCCCAACGCCAGCTCACAAGGTTGTTGGTTCTGTGCTCAAGCGAAGAAGCCAACTAGGGGAGGAGGGTGGGATGTGAGAATATTTGCCTGCTGTCCCCGGATAATACCTGTTACGGTAAGTAACTGCGCTTTATCCTAGGACAAGCAGGCAGCATATTTTCACATGTGGGACTCCCTAACTTCAATAAAAGGGATGGAGGGAGAATTGGGTTCCAAGATTTTAGAGAAATTTGAGTTGCCTCGTAAAGCTTAGACCTAAAATCTGATGTGAGATCGCGGAGGCAAGGGAAGGAACCTAATGGAAAAAATAAAATAAAGGAACTCCATTCTCTACTAGAGGTAAACGGAGGATTCTGAGAAAATCTATATGCATGGAGGTTGAAAAATAATAAATGACCTCCTAGAGTCAGTTGAATTTAACTGGCTAATGCATCTATAGGGAGCAGCCGACCCAATGAATGAAAAAGGGAAAGGAATTTCATAATCAAACAAAAGCATGACTTTCTTGAAAAGAATAGCTTCAGAAGATAAAAAGGAGGAACTATTCTAGGAAAAGCTGCTAGTAGCTTACTGTGTAAAAAAACAACCTCCTGATAACATATTTGTAATATTATTATTATTCTGTAACATTTTATGAAAGCTGAAAAGTAACGTAATAAGCCTTAAAATGAGAAAATCAGTAGAAACAGCAAGGAGAAGCATATTATCAAAACAATACAACAGTAAGCATAAAAACCTTCAAAGATTTAACAAGGAAAGCGTGAACGAATTTGTTTAACATCCTTGTAAAAACCAAAAGTTGGTTAAGTGGTTTTGATTATTGTTGTTGGGGGTTTGGGGTTGTTGTTTTTTAAGTCTCCTCAAGAAGAGTTAGTAAGGATAGAACACCTCTAAAAAAGGGATCTGAAGGCATATGTCTAGAAGGAAAATAGATGAACTTTCAAAACTACAATCCCCTGGTAATGGCTCATTAGAAACTTGGGAATCAAAATATATAGAATTTTACCCAAGTAAAATAAGAAACGGAGAAACGAGCCTAGATTGATGTGGCCCCTAGTATAAGTGCGATATGAAACATGAGTACCTTAAGAAGGTGACAGGAAAACCAAAGTTAACAAACCATTGTAATTGAACTCCTGTACCCTCTTACTTTAATATATAAGAGAAAACATAGGTAACCTGAGCTTAGCCATATGTTACCCCCCAAAATCAAATAAATTAGCTAATTAAAATGAAAAGAGTCAATGTGCCTGCAGTTAAGGTGCTGAATAGAATCTTCTTAGGAAGCAATAACTTCAAGAAAAAAAAAGGTCACCAACCTCAGAAAACACAAGAGGACATAGCAACCTCAATGCTTTCTTGTGAGGAAAAGCTCAATGTTTTTTTGTGTTTTTTTGTGAGGAGAAATGATGGAGAAAAACAAATAAAATTGCTGGTCAGATGCATAATACTAGAGCACTGTTCTTCAACCACCGGTCCGTGGACCGGTGCCGGTCCGCAGAAAATTTCTGCCGTTCCGCGCAGGGCCAGCAAGATCGAGTCGGCAGTTCAAGTTCCTGCCGACTGCCGTTCCTCCCAGCCTCGGGTGATCAAGACAGGCTGCCGACATCGGGGCCTTCCCTCTGTGAGTCTCGCCTGTTCAGAAACAGGAAGTTGAAACAAAATAGGCGGGACTCAGAGAGTGAAGGTCCCGATGTCGGCAGCCTGTCTTGATTGCCGCCCCTGCCGAGTTGCTGAAGAGGGCCGCAGGGAAGGTGCAAGTGGAACGGAGAGAGCTGCAGGTATAGGTGCAGGTGGAGGGAGATGGTCAGCGTGTGCGAGCAAGATCCTGAGGAGCCTTCACAGTGGCTGTCTCCCCTCCCAGCAGCTCTCCTACTTGCCAGGGCAGTGATTCACCGGCAACTTTCTGCAGGCAAGTAATGAGAGCTGTTGGAAGGGGAGGAAGCCACTATAGGAGACTGGGAAGCTGAGGGATAAAGGGAGAGCTGCTACTGGACTTGGAGGGAGGTAGGAGAGATGCTGCTGCGAGGGGAGGAGGGAAAGGGATGGGAAGAGAGTTAATTTTGGATAGGGGGAGGAGGGAAGAGAGAAGGAAAAAAGGAAGGAGGGAAGGGAGAAAGAAAAAAGGAAGGAAACAGCTGGCAGGGAGATTACTGGAGGGGAAGGAGTCAGGGTGGAATGGAGAGATCAGATGAGGTAAAGGGGAGAGAGAGGAATGAGAAAGTAGAGAGAGACTGATGCTGGTAAAGGGGTTAGCAGAGAAATGAGAGAGAGATAAAGATGCTAGATCTGGTGTAGAAGAGATAAAAATGAAGAAAGCTGTGAAGCTGGAATGAATGATGTAAAAAGGAAAGAGGAGGTACAAGCTGGATGGACAGAGGAGAGGGGCATAGAAAGAAGCCAGATACATATGGAAGGGGGAGAGGGCAGACAGTGGATGGAATGGGCAGATGCTGGATTGAAGAGACAGGGCAGATGCTGGAAGGAAAAGAGTGAAAAGAAGATGAAAGCAGAAACCAGAGACAACAAAAGGTAGAAAAAAATAATTTTATTTCTATTTTGTCATTAGAATATATCAGATTTGAAATATATATCCTGCTAGAGAAATAACTGGGGACTGCAGTATTCTGTTAGCATGATATTTCTGTGTAGCATTCTATAATAATTTGGCTTGTTCAGTTTTCTTGATAGTAGAGGGGATATATGTGAAGGGGAGAGGAGACAGGGGTTTTGTTGGTCCGTGCTCTGTATATTTGTATTTATAAAATCACAATTGTTCATAATATTATTTCTTTTTATACTTTAATAAAATATGTTCAATATAAAATCATAAGTGCGGCTTGTGCAGATGGGATCAGATGGTTTGCGGGGGCCGAGCTTTCAGAGATGGGGCAGAAACGGGGTTTTTAAATTTTAGTCCTAGTAGTTTGCCGGTCCACAAAATAATTCTTTTATTTCTGCCAGTCCATGGGTGTAAAAAGGTTGAAAAACACTGTACTAGAGGACCAGCAGGAACCAACATAGACTCGGAATAAAATCTTGTGTGTTGAAGAAAAGCACACCACGATTTGTCCTACAGAAATATAGAAGCATAATTGCAGGAAAAGTCAAATTGACCAACCACTCTGCTCCTTCGCAGTAGCCCTAACTCTTCTCTTAGTTAAAACAAGAATAAAATAACTCTGCGAGACCATTAAGAAATGGCTGTAGCAGAAGATCACATAAAATCAACCAAGAAAATTTTATTTTATTTTATTTTTTAAGTAAAGACCTTCATGTCACTTAAAATGATTCTAATGAGGAATCAAGATTATAAGTTTTCGGTACCACCATGGAGAAGTTCTGAATTTTTTCATGAGAAATAGAAAACTGCAAAACAGGAATGAGTCTTACAAAGACGTGACTATTACGTTAGAATGAACAAATATACTAATGGTAAGAGAGGTAAAAAAGGAGGCGACCTAGAAATAGTCTAAAGGTCACAACATGTAACATGTTTGACAAAAAACCAGCAGAGAAATGTAATAAGTACAACAGTAACACACTGAATAAAGATCAATATAAAACCATAGGATTTGTGACAAAGGTAGGCCTTGATTTCAGTACTGGAACAATACGCAATGGTATTATGTGATGCTATTAAAACTTGCGTATGCAAAATTGCACCTGAATATAACCAATTTCTCTGGCCAGAGATGGAAAATGAAACTGAAAGATCTGAATGTAACCTGTATAGAATGCAAAGCAGGAACAGATCTAGAATTATAATCTATTAGAATTTGGGTAGTGTGCACTGGTGTTCGAACACGCAACCCTCTAACTTTAGACCATGTACTGAAACTTTCGATCCAGAGACTCTGTTTAAGATAAACTGGGGGAGGGGGGCACAGTGGTTAAAGCTACAGCCTCAGCACCCTGAGGTTGTGGGTTCAAACCCAAGCTGCTCCTTGTGACCCTGAGCAAGTCACTTAATCCCCACATTGCCACAGGTACATTAGATAGATTGTGAGCCTACCAGGACAGAGAGGGAAAAATGCTTGAGTACCTGAATAAATTCATGTAAACCATTCTGAGCTCCCTTGGGAGAATGGTATAGAAAATTGAATAAATAAATAAATAAATACAAAGGATGTAGTGGCCTCCTCCTCCACTAGAGCCACTCCCAAACCTCCAGGAGCCTTTAGAATATGAAAGGAGATGGAGTAAAGGGTGTTGTGGATAATGTCCATAAAACAATTGGAGAAGCACATACAGTAAAACCTTGGATTGCAAGTAACTTGGTACACAAATATTTTGCAAGACAAGCGTAACATTTTATTAAATTTTAACTTGATATACAAGCAATGTCTTGCAATACAAGTACATACAGTATACACACATCACAACATCAGAACTGAGCTGATGGTTATTCTCTTTCTGACGCTGCAAGAGTATAGTGACTGTTCTTTTTTTTTTTTTTTCAGTTCAATAATTTTTTATTAAGTATTTTGAAAAATACAAGAAGCAGTTCAAGTACATAGAAACAAAATAAAGTTTACTGTATAAGGAATCTACAAATCTATATTTAACTGTAGAGGAGCAAAACAGTAAGAAAGGCTCCAAGTGTTGAAAATGCGTGTGAAGAATATATAAGAGAAAGATTAGGGAGAGCAAGAAAAGAAAAGAGAAGAGAAAAGAAAGAAAGAAGAAAAGAGAAGAAAAGAAAGACTAAGAGGCAGAGCGTACATAGGAATCCAAAAATGACCAAGGTGACTTGTTGTGCTTCAAGTTCATGGAGGTTCGGAATGTAAGTTTCTTCTCATATGCATAGGATTCAAATCTATGATACATACTCAGAGAGTTCCACCAAAAAGTATAGTCTAATAGCGAAGGTGATTTCCAATTTTTAAGAATGTGCATGAGAGCAATCACAAACATGGTATCAATGAGTTTAGGAGGACAATTTGATTGTGCAAAACAGGGATGTTGAGAGTGAAGGATTACAATGTCCATAGAGATCTCTTCCGTGCAGTTAGTAATAGATTGTATGGTGTTCCAAACGTGAGTCCAAAAGGAGCGGACCTGAGTACAGTGAAAAAGCATATGATCAAGAGTTCCCTCTTCATTCAAGCAGTTCCAGCAAACAGAGTCTTGTTTTAAGTTGGCTTTCCACATGCGAAATGGGGTCCATATTGCATGCCACATAATAAAGAACATTGATTGTGAGACTCTAGAAGATAAAAGCGGGCGGTTTGTTGAAGACCAGAAAAGTTCACAATCAATGTCAGAAAGTGGAGTTGTAAGTATAGCATCCCAGTGTTTCATAGAATAAGGTGAAAAAGTGAAGGAGTGATCTCTTAAAATACTATAGAAGAAAGATATCGCCTTGCTTTTTAATAAAGTCAATAAAGACCAGTGGTAAATAGTATTTTTGGAAGTCATGTAGTCAAATCGTATATGCATAGAAGACAGCACTCCAGTGAGAGAAAGCCACTGTGAATAAACAGAGGGAGGCAGTGAGTATGTAGAGCAGAGTACATCAAAAGGAACTGACGAATTGAGAGTAGACAATTGATGGGCAAACCATATTCCTGCCCGCTGCCACCTTTTCCATGAGAGGGATTTGCCATGGATTTGGATTTTTGAATTGTTCCAAAGGGACATGAGTGGGCTAACATTAATTGAAATCTCAGCCAATGTATCTAGAAGATGAAGAGCATACTGCGTTGAACCCAATAAAGAGTACTTTCTTAAGTGCCTGGGTACTGATACCGTCAGTAAGCATGAGATGTGTAAAGGTGTGCATAAAAAGCACTCCATTTCAAACCAGGCAGGAAGATCTTGAGGAGAGAAGTCAGTGAGCCAGTAAGCTCCATATTTCGCTAGTGAAGCAATATAATAATGATAGAAATCCGGAAAATTAAGACCACCGTTAATCTTAGAGGCTTTCAGCTTGGCGAGAGCAATTCGAGGTTTTTTCTTGTTCCAAATGAATTCAGATAACTTTCTATTTAGCCAATGAAAAAATGATTTCCGGCATAAAAGAGGAAGCATAGAAAGAGTGTAATTGATTTGAGGGGCCAGAGTCATTTTGATGGATGCTATTCTACCCCACCAGGACAAATAAAGTGGAGACCATCGAGATGTAGTATTTAGAACTAGATTTTTGACTTTAGATATATTAAGATCTTGAGCTTGAACCGGATCCTTATGTATTAAAATCCCCAAGTATTTCACAGCTTCATGCGACCATGAGAAAGGAAAATGGGCCAGATCTGATGGAAGTATATTATCGTTCAGAGGGAAGATCTCTGATTTCTCCCAATTGACAGAGTAACCTGAAAGGACTGAGTGACAATATGAATAAGATGAGGAAGAGAGAGTAGGGGGTTCTTAAGAAAAAGTAAAACATCATCAGCATAAGCTGCTAATTTGAAGTCTCGATCAGAGGATGGAATACCTTTAATTAAGGGGCTTTGTCGAATAGCTGAAAGGAGTGGCTCCAACACTAAATTAAATAGTAATGGTGAGAGAGGGCAGCCCTGTCGAGTACCTCTATGAAGGGAAAATTTATTGGATAAAGAGTTGTTAATCCGAATACGAGCAGTGGGTTGATGATATAGCGTTTTTATCCAATCTGTAAAGAATGGGCCAAAATTGTACCACTTCAGGACACGGAAAAGAAAAGGCCATTCCACCCGGTCAAAGGCTTTTTCAGCATCAATAGCTAGACCTATTACAGGTTCTGACATTGTTTTAGCGTGAGCGTTAATATAGTGAAAGAGGCGCAAGTTATCTCCTATATATCTTTGTTTAATGAACCCTGTTTGATCTTTATGTATAAGGGACGGGATCACTTTGGTAAGTCTTAATGCAAGTAATTTTGCCATTATTTTGTAATCTAAGTTAAGGAGAGAGATAGGGCAGAAGTTTTTAACCAAAGTGTCGTCTCTGTCGAGTTTAGGGATTACTACAATGGTGGCCTCAGTGAAATTGAATTGTTTGTCCGGAGTGGAGTGGAGGAAATTGTAATATGTAAGGAGGTGAGGAGCTAAGAGGGCGTGGAATTGTTTAAAGAATTCGTTAATAAAGCCGTCCGGGCCGGGAGCTTTCCCAGCAGGAAGGGAAGATATGGCAGTTTCAATTTCTAATATAGTTATCGGAGAATCAAGTTCCAATTTAACAGGATCCGATATGGTCGGATGAGTTAAGGAAGTAAGAAAGGAGTCAATATCTGATTCAGGAGCAGCAAATTCTGATTTGTATAAAGAAGCATAAAAATTTTCAAATTGAGAGGAAATTAAAGATCTAGTTTTGACTAAATGACCTGATGGATTCTGAATAGCCGTGATATGTAGTCTTTTGGATTTAGTTTTAAGGTATCTGGCCAAAGGGCGACCCATTATATTATCTCCCATGTAATGACCAGAATTAGAAATAAAGATATCACGCCTGGCTGTATATGAAACTAAAGTATTATATTCATATTTAAGATTTTGTATACGTTGGAAAGTAGTTGGGTCATGTATGTGATTAGACATATGTTGTAATTCTAAAATTTTGATAGAATAGTGACTGTTCTAAACAAGCAAACACTTGCAATACAAGTACATACAGTATACACGCGTCACATCATCACAACTGAACCAATGGTTCTTCTCTGACACTGCGGGAGTGTAGTAACTGTTCTAAATGAGCGAGGACTTGCAATACAAGTACATATAGTATTGTCTGAGTTTCCATTATTTCTTATGGGAAAATTTGCTTTGATATACGAGTGTTTTGCATTACAAGCATGTTTTCATAACGAATTATACTCGTAAACCAAGGTTTTACTATATAGGGAAAGATACTTCAAAGTAATTATATGAGCCTCCTAGAAAGTACTGTATGAACACTGATGGTACAGTGGAAGATGTGTTTCAGTAAAAAAAAAAAAAAAAAAGCTGGTTGGTCCTGCTTAGAAGATAAAGCAGAGAACCATGCTGCTTCAATGATTAATATAGGGAAAGAGAATGACCATCTTGTTTTCTTACCTTTTTTTAACATGGTAAGGAAACTAACTTAACAGGTTCTACACTCATGTTAGATTCTGCCACTAGTCTTTGAATGTTTGTATCCAGAGAACAGGAAAAAGACAACCTTAAAGGCTCTTCACCCATGGTGGACTCCTGAAGTAGTATGGAAAGGCAGTTGCAACGTGGATCAATGCTGGTTGTTCCTGGTTAGAGGATAAAACAAAGAACCATTCAACTTTATTGGTATATATGGAGAAAGAATGTCCATTTGATAGTGTGTAAGTACAAAAGCAGACGCTGGTAAAGAATCTAACTCATCAGGCTCTACACCCATGTTAGATTCCCCCACTAGTCTTTGCGTGATTGAGTCCAGACAACAGGAAAAAGACAACCTTAAAGGTTCTACACCCATGGTGGATTCCTGTCACAGTATCCCAATGAAAATCATTGATGATGCAGAATCTCGGTTCTTTTGGACCTATACTGACGCTCCAAAATAAGCAACAATTTTCCTTCTTATGCAAGTTTGCACAGCGGAGTCCACAGGAAAATAAAGTTCAAAGACTGCTGGAAATTAAGAAACTAGAGCTAGAATGCTGTGCCATGACTGAAAGTGAATTCAAATTTTTGATAAAAAGCTTTTGGTGCCACATTTGAAAAAAACATTTGATACCTCAATGCAGAGCCTCGATGTAAAGAACAACATCAGTATTTTGCGATGATGTTTAGAAAAAGAAAATCGATGCTCCGATGAAGAACATTGACGCTTTGATGAATTGACTCAATGACGATCTTCAATGCTCATGAAGTACGGTTTTTTGAGGGGGGTTTTGATGTGCACACATACGACGATGCTCAGTGCTCCAATGAAGATGATCGCAGACATAGTGCCGGTGTCCTCTGGATACAGACCAACGCTGTGAAGATGAATGTCGATGATGACTTGAAGAACAGAAATGAAATGGAACCGATGTCTTCGGTACCGCTCCAATGAAACATTCCCTCAAACAGCAACTGGTGCTTTGTCAAGAGTAAGTATGGCTAAAACTGAACTCCTTATTTTTCCGCCTAAACTCACCTCCTCCCTTCACCGTTCTCTATTCTGTGGATAACACTATCCTCCTCCCTGTCTTGTCATCTCGCAACCTTGGGATGATATTTTGACTCCTCTCTCTGCCTCTGATCCAACAAACTGCCAAATCCCATCGCTTCCTCCTCTAATATTTCCAAAATCCATCCTCTTCTCTCTGAACATACTATCAAAACCCTTATCCACGCTCTCACTACATCGCGCTTAGACTACTGCAACGTACTTCTCTCGGGCCTCCCTCGCACCCATCTCTCACCTCTTCAATCCGTTCAAAATTCTGCTGCACAACTCATATTCTGTGAGAGCCGCTATTCTCACATTACCCCTCTCCTCAAGTCACTTCATTGGCTCCCCGTCTATTTCTGAGTACAGTTTAAACTCCTCTTGCTGACTTACAAGTGCATTCACTCTGAAGCCCCCCAATAACTCTCCTCACTTACCGCCCCCTATGCTCCCCCCGTGATCTCCACTCATCGGGCAAGCCCCTCTTATCTGTAACCTCCTATTCCACTGCCAACTCCAGACTCCATCCTTTCTTTCTTGCAGCACCGTATGCCTGGAACAGGCTGCCTGAATCAATATGTCATGCTCCATCCCTAGCAGTGTTCAAATCCAAGCTAAAGACCCACTTTTTTGAAACTGTTTTCAACTCTTAACTCCCACTCATTACTGTCAGATACCTATACCCATTGTATCATTTCCTCTACCATAATCTCTCCAACCCTGTAATGTCCTGTCTTTTGAGCAGGGACTGTCTATTGTATGCCTTTTCAGCACAATAGAAATAATAAATAGTAGTAGTAGTAGTAGTAAGCAGATCATAGTCGATGAAAATGATGCGAAGCAATGTGCATAAAGTCATCGACCCTGGAACCAATATCCTGCACCAATACCTGAGACTTAGCGGGTATCAATGATGCCTCAGGGATATCCTGCACCGGTGACTGAGCGGGTATCAATGGTGCCGAGAAGATGTACCCCCCTCCCCAGTAAGAGACACAACCTGCACAGGAGGACACCAGTGTCTATGCAGAGTTATTCTTTGATAATGCACACCCATATCCTTGAATCCAGGACAGGTACAATTGGTGTAAACGTTGCAGTACTAAAAGAAACTGCTACTGCAAGAAAATTAAGGCTTGTTGGTCATCGATGTTACAATGCAAGAAGATCCTGAAGAATGTACCATTGTTGGATATGCTACACTTAGCATTGATTGGTAACGATGTAGATTGTTGTTTTGAAGTGCATTAATCTGTATCAATGTTCATCGATGAAGAGGAGGCACCATGACCATGAACATCAAGTGGTATTGAAGGTGCCATAGGTGTTGAAGCCCAAGTGCCTGGAAAGGTGATGCGCTTCAGAAATGACAACCTGTATCGCCCAGAAAACCATGCATCAAATGGACTCGATGCTTAATTAACAGGGTACTGTCCACTGCGATGCAACTGCGTCAACGTGGTAGAAACATTGGTTACAGAAAGGCAAGCATCAACTAGACTCGATGCTAATATGCCACCAATGTAAGTAGATGAGAGGTATCGATGTATACCTGTACCGACAAGTCTCAGTCGTTGAAAGTCTGACTCCAGACCTATATGTTGAAATAGAGAAACAAAAGAACAACAATTTTTTACATTAATCAATAGTATTTATCTTCTTCTAATCTATAGTCCCGGAGTCAGATACAATTGGAGAGGACAAGCCGAGTTAGAGTAGAAACAAGGCCGAAAATTCATCGATGATCATGATATGAAGTAAGGATGAACTTTGCGTGAGGGCCATTGAAGTTCGAAAGAAGCACCGTTGAACTTCGAAAGAAGTTTGTTGTTTTTTGTTTTTAAGAAAAATAAAGGACAGAAGAAACTTAAAATACTTGAAAAAGTTTGTTAAAAAATTTAAACGGGAAGGCAACTCGGAGAAACAAGAGATATGTTTTCTTCACGCTGAAAAACTGATGACCTTGCGAGCTGACGTCAGGCAGGAAGAACTCGTGCCTGCGCGGTGCGGGCAGTATTAAAGCTTTGAAGTCTTAAAGTGTCATGCACTTTACTGTCCGTGCCAAGGCTCCATGGATGATGTCACCCACATTTGAAAATATGCTGCCTGCTTGTCCTAGGACAGTGGTCGGCAAACTGTGGCTCGCAAGCTGCATGCAGCTCTTTAGCCACTTGAGTGCGGCTTGCGGCTCGTGCTCAACTTGCTTCCCTTCCTCTCTGCCCTCCCCCAAGTCACCGCCGCTGGGTAATAGGCTGCCACCACTGCAGAGTTCTCCCTGCTTCCCCGCTGAAGTGCAGGGCCGAAAAACTCTCACCACCCAACTTCAATTCTGACGTCGGAGAGGAGGTTCTGGGCCAGCCAATCGCTGCCTGGCTGGCCCAGAACTTCCTCTCCGACGTTAGAATTGACGTCGGGTGCCGAAGGTTGGTCAGCCCTGCGCTTCAGCAGGGAAACAGGGAGAGCTCAGTCAGAACTCGGCGGCAGCCTGTTCCCCAATGGCGGCAGTGGCAGCCTATAGGCACTTGTTCAGGAAACAAACAAAAATCAAGGAATGCACATTTCCCAGTCATATTGAGGGTAACTTTTATAAAGCGGAGCTTTATTTTAAGTCAACTTTATATAAAGACAAATAGTTGCCTACGTGTGTTTATACTAGTGCAGGGAGGGAGACAGAAAGAAAGAAGGGAGACAGACAGAAAGAAAGGGGCATGGAGAAAGAAAGGGGGCACAAAGAGAGAAATACAGACATACAGATAGAAAGGGGGCATGGAGGGAGAGAGAAAGAAAGAAGGGGACAGAGTGAAAGAAAAAGTTGGGGGAGTGATGAGGCCTGAAGAAGAGGACGCATACAGGAGGCTGAAAGAAGGGAAGAAATATTGGATGCACAGTTAGAAGAAAGTGCAACCAGAGACTCAAGAAATCAGCAGACAACAAAGGTAGGAAAAATGATTTTATTTTCAATTTAGTGATCAAAATGTGTCCATTTTGAGAATTTATATCTGCTGTCTATATTTTGCATTATGGCCCCCTTTTACTAAACCGCAATAGCGGTTTTTAGTGCAGGGAGCTTATGAGCATCAAGAGCAGCGCAGGGCATTCAGCGCAGCTCCCTGTGCTAAAAACCATTATCGAAGTTTAGTAAAAATGGTGGGGGTATATTTGTCTATTTTTGTATAGTTGTTACTGAAATGATATTGCATAAAGTCAACTGCCTTGACCTCTTTGAAAACCCGCAGAATATAAATGATAATTAACATTTTCTCTGCGTACAGTGTGCTTTGTGTTTTTTAAAATTTTATTGTTGGTAGATCATTTTGACTTGGCCACAAAGGTAAGGGGGGGGGAGGGAGGGAGGGGAGCTGCTGAAAGACATCTAGTAATCCTTGTAGGCTTGACTGTGCAGGGAATTATTTTTGTAAAATCATGTTTTGTTATATGACTGACATTATATAGACTTTAATTTCTATGAATGAATAAAATGGAAATGATATAAAATTGCTTGCTTGTTTTTATGTGCGTGCGCTGAAGGGAAGTGGAGAGAGAGTGGGCTGAGGACGCTGAAGGGAAATGGGGAAGAGGGAGTGGGGAGAAGACGCTGATTTATAAATTGACAATTGTGCAGAATATTGTTTGTTTTTATACTTTAATATAATAAGTTCAGTATAAAACTATTTGAGGCTTGTGTGGATGGGATCAGATGGTTTGCGGGGACGGGGCAGGGACGGAGACAAAATTTTTCCCCGTGTCATTCTCTAGGCTCTGCCATGAATCAATTTCGACTACGTGCGGGCGAGCAGGGTGTCAGTCGGGTTGATGTAGCCGTTGTTGCGCAAGCGGGCACGGGGTATGGCTCTCAAAAAAAATCTTAATCGTTGTACTGCTGATTTTGGCTCTTTTGACTAATGAGTTTGCCTACCACTGTCCTAGGATAGAGCATTTACTGTAGCTATTGTATTTTTAGCTTTCAGCAATTCTGAAAAAGGAGATAAATATTTAAAATGTATAACTTAACCCAGTTTTACACCACATAATGGAAAGGCAGTTAGGACTACACAATTGCACATGGAGTTACAGTGAGTAAAAGAGTAACTTAATGGTTAATGCAGCATGCTTTGATCCTGGGGAACTGGGTTCAGTTCTCACTGCAGTTCACAAGGACCTGGGCAAGTCTTTTAACTCTCCATTGCTCCAGTTACAAAAAAAAAAAAAAAAAGCCCACATGAGATTGTGAGCCCTGTAAGAACAGAAAAAGTACTGCATATAATTTGTTCAGCACTGTGTACATCTAATAGTGTTATAGAAATGATTTTTATTAGTAGTAATTCCTAATAAACTGAGGGGAGAAATAATTACAAATACATTTTGACACTTCATATTTTGTTTTATAGTGGTTATTCACAGTACATTTGATATAGAATTGAGAGCATTTTCATAAGGATTGTGAGAAGCGGCCAATGCAAATGACATTAGGAGGCAGCGGTGTGAGGGAAGGGCAGGAGCACGGAAAGTTCCTGCAGATACAGTGCTGGACTGCCAGGATTAAAAAAAAGGTACAGGACCGGGGGGTATTCACTCCATAAGATGCACCCTTATTTCAACCCACTTTTGGGGGGGGAAAAAGTGCATCTTGTGGAATGAAAAATACGTTAACTGGATATTTGTGCTCTAATTAAAAAGACAAGTGAAACCACTAATTTCCTTAAATAAAAATTTAGAATTTCCACAAGACTGATATGCATACCAATACTCTCCCTATGACTCCTTTTTATTTTCGATAGTACTCAAATGTAAACTAGGTAATATTTTACTACTATGTTTAAAACCTTTGGGAACAAAGACAATAAAAGATATGAATGAAGGCCATCAAATTTTGTACAAGTGACTTTGCTTTCCTGGATGAGTATTAGTTTGACTACGTTGGATTTTCTTTCTCCCTTTTGAGTATTAGTGCTGCCAGAGAACAGCAAACCAGATCAATCCAAGAAAGACCAGAAGGAAACTGCTCACAGTTTAGTTACTAGCAGAAATACAAACCTGACCCATCTGGTCTGACCAGTTATTCCTGTCCAATTGTCAACAACAGAGCATGACTGCTTGTAAGATCTTCCTTATGCAGGACAACGTACTGATGATAGAGTACAGATGAGAATAAAAACTTATCAAATTCCCCATTTAGTTCCACCCAGTATACATTCCTTCCCATATCTAGTCATAAAGCTTTGTAGTAATTTAAGGTAGCTATCAATGTTAGGACACTAAGGGGTAGATTCTCTATATTACGTCTAACTTAGGCGTGCTTTAGACGTCCGGAAAACGCAAGTGTCAATCAAACGGTGCTTAGGCGTGCGGTAGACGTCTCTACAACCGCTTGGCGCAGGATAGACGCAGGTTTCTGAAACGTCATTGAGACGTCTCCAATGGACCCTTCCTAGACGCCCGATAGACGTCGGTACGATGTTTTTTTTTTGTTTGTGTTTTTTTTTTTTTTAGATTATACTTTTTTATACTCTTTACTGATTTATTATCAGTCATTCAGCATTGTAAGTATAGGATGATGAAAAGGATAACCAAAACACAGTATACCATTTTGTAAACTATATATTAGTTGATCTGGCAATATCAGTGAGGTAGGGAATGGCAGACAGAGAACACTGCTGTGTTGTATCTTTTTCCTTTAGGATATCAGAATTGTACAGTTTACCATTAATACAAGGAAAAAAAATATGTTATGTTTCAAAGGAGAACTAGAAGATGAAACGTACCGAGTGGGTGTTGAACTTACATTATCAGTATGGAAGGTGGGAACTGGTAGATGTATGCTTCACAGAAAGCTGTACAGTAATGTCATACTCACCTCCTATTAGAAGTGGAAAGGATAGGACTTTGAACACCATATAGACTTCTTATAAACTTCGTTTAAGTTCCACAAAGACTGGCAGGAAAGGCACCCTAAGTCATCCAATAAGCTTTCTCTGGATTTCCCAGAGACATTATTTCAGAGAGGATAGTTTAGAAGTGATATCTTGCTTGAAAGAACACTCTCCTGGTCTTAAAACATTGCTACAATCAGCTCATTCTTCAGAACAAAGGTAAATCCCTTAACTTACACTGGCCCAACTTAGAAACAGAATCAAAACACAGATCAGACCTGAATGTGGCTTCTAGTTCACAGGAAGAGGAAGTAGCCAGCAGCACAATGTCCTTAATATCCTTTGACTTATTGAGGCAGTTGCAGTGCTGTAGAAAAACACTTTTCTAGATTATACATCTTATTGTTTGCGGGTGTATTGGGGAGGCTTATCCTTGCTTTTAAAGTTGGACTTATAAATGTATTCTGCATTATTATTATTTTTGTATTAATAGGATTTTTATAATTTTGACATTGGGGAGGAGTATTTTAATGGTTGTACAGTAGGGTTGTGTGTACATGAAAAATGAATGGAAGAAATTGCATTACAATTAGTACTATTATAATGGGAGTGGGGTCAGTTGGTATTTGTTAGACTTAGGGGGGTACTTGGCTTGAAGAAGTTGAGAAACATTGGTCTCTAGGTGACTAGTATGGAGTTCACTCAGTAAGGGTCCCTTTTACAAAGCCACAGTAGCAATTCTCCCATGGCAAATGCACCAAAGTCCATTCAATTCCTATGGGCTTCAGTGCATTTGCTGTGGCAGAATTGCTATCGCAGCTTTGTATAAGGAGCCCTAAGGCAGGAACTACTGTCTCTGTGTTGTGTCTTAAAACACAGATTGCCAGGGATGCAAAGCATTAACTGATTCAACATGAGTTTGAAGTTGGTTGAATACCACTCTCAAGTACGGTAATTTTGAAAGAAATGGAAAGTTTTGATACTGGCCAGTAGTTATTCGGAATAAGAGGATCTGCATTACTTTTTTTCAAGGGTGGCTTAAATGCTATTGGAACACTGCCTAAGTGTTAAACCTTAAAAAAGAAAGTCATAGTGAGCATTGGAAAATAATTAATAACAATTAACTAATAAAAATAGTGCACATTTAGTGATCTTTTTACTAAGGCGTGCTAGCTGTTTTAGCACACACTAAACGCTAACGCATCCTTAAACTATAATGGACACGTTAGCGTTTAGCATGTGTTAAAATGGCTAGCAAGCCTTAGTAAAAGGACCTTTTGATTTTCCCCACCACCAAATTTCCCCATCCCGCCACACCCGGCTACTTTTTCATGCCACCCGGCTGGAAAACATTTCTGGGGAGAACACTGTAGATAGATAGATAGATATACATTTACACACACACATATACATACACACACAAGGTGTGATCAAAACATACAGTGAATGCTGCTGCCGAGCACCATCCAACAGAAAGACAGGGATCTTCAATAAGAGATGTGGGTGTCAACCCTTAGTAACAGCTTGTTCAGTGCATTCAGTTGGTTGTGAACTACGTTTGAGAGAAGGTATGTTTTAAAGAAATTTTGTTTCAAAATGCAAAAAAGTGCTAAAGAAACACATAAAATGTTAAAATTAGTTTATGGTGACCATGAAGATGGTTTACAAGTGGTTCAAACTATTTTGTAATGGTTGTGAATCGGTCAAAGACAAGGAGAGATCAGGAATTCCTTCAACATCAAAAACCCAAGAGAATGTTGACAGAATAAGTGAAATAATTTGATCAAACAGGCAATTAACTATTAAGGAAATTTCTGAGGACCTGAACATCTGTTATGGTTCTGTTCAAAACATTATAACAACAGATTTGACCATGAGGCAAGTGAGTGCAACCTGAGAAATGGGCAAACTGTTTCATCCTCCATCGTGGCAATGCTCCGTGTTGCACATCGCTTCTAGTATGGCAAATTTTGTCAAATAAAAACATTAGTGTCTCTTCATCTACCTTCACCGGATCTGGCACCATGTGACTTCTGGCTATTCCCCAAAATCAAAATGACCAGGAAAGGTAAACATTTTGCATTAACTCAGGACACTGAGGCAGCCACAATACTCACGAAAGAGGACTTCCAGAACTGCTTCAGAAAGTAGCAAGAATGATGGGATAAACGTGTTTGAAGCGAGGAGGAATATTTTGAGGTGGATTAATGGCAATTTGTCTTTTGCTGTAATTTTTTTAAAATTTAAACATTCACCGTATTTTTTTTAATAACACCTTGTATATATATACACACACACATACAGTATATAAGATCTGGCAATTAAGTTCATGAACTCATCCTAGAGAAAGTGCCCTACATACCTCATTGTTGAATATCACTATGGTCACCTTCAGAGTACTCGCTATGTACCAAAGCCAATGCAATTTTGGAACAGTTTTTCTGGAATGGCCATCAGAGCCATCATCAAAAAGTCTTGCTTTCAATATTTCCTTTTATCTTTGGGTAAAGAAAAAAGTCATTAAGGGCCAGATCAGGTGAGTAGGGAGGGTGTTCCAATAAAGTTATTTGTTAACTGGCTAAAAACTCCCTCACAGACAGTGCCGTGTAAGCTGGTGCAGTCATGATACAAGGACCACGAGTTGCTGGTAAAAAGTTCAGGTCATTTTCATCTAACTTTTTCATGTAGCCTTTTCAGCACTTCCAAAGAGTAAACTTGTTTAACTTTGTCCAGTTGGTACAAATTCATAATGAATAATCCCTCTTGATATTAAAAAAAAAAAGAGGTTAGCAACATTGCATTTACTCTTGATTTGAACTGATGGAACTTTTTTGGTCATGGAGAATTAGCAGACTTTCATTGTGCACTTTGACGCTTTGTTTAAGGGGTCATATTGGTATACTCATGTTTCATCACCAGTGATAACCCAGTCTAAAACATCATCTTGCCTCTCCAAAAGATCTTGGCAAACTTCGACTCTCCTTTGTTTATCGGTGAGCTCCTTCAGGACCATTCTTGCACACACCTTTCTCATGCCAAGATTTTCAGTTAATATTTTCCTGTTTCACTTTCGATGTTTACTTGGTCTGCTATGCTTCTCACAGTCAGGTGATGATTTTGATGCACAATATGACAAATTTTTGCGATGTTTTTCTCAATTCTGCTCGTTACTGGCCCCCATTCTGACCTCTCTTCATCAGTAACGCTTTCTCTCCCATCAGAAAAATGTTTAATCCATTTGTACACTGCCATTTTCTTCATGGCATTATCCCCATAAACTTGGGCTAGTGTGTCCCTGATTTTATTTCCACTCTTGCCAAGTTTTAACAAGAAATTTAATGTTTGTTCATTGCTCTAATTCAAGCTCTGACATTCTCACAATGGCACATAAAAACTGCACTAATAATGATGAATGCCACTCAGCAAGACACCGCCACACACTGACATGAACACAGCTGTGAGACACTGATATACCAAGGTTATAAAGCCTTACCAAGCTGTTTGTACAGTGCTGCCAATGTAAGCACACAGTGGCAAGTTCATGAACTTAATTGTCAGATCTTGTACACACAGTCTGTTTAAAATTAATAACTGATTAGCTTTCAAAAAAAATTTTTTAACAAGCTTTGAGCCTCTTATAATCTGATCTTACAAAAGGCTCACTTGATTGCTTGCCTTGTAAATAATTTTTTAAAAGGACAATAAAAACTATTTGGGTCTAAGATCATATTATTGCTAAAATTAATGTTAGTAGTCTACTTGCATTTTATACTGTGGCATCACACATAATTATCTTATTGTATTTGCCTAGATTTTATACCATATTTTTCTTGTTATAATCCATCTTGTAACTTGTAGAATATAAATGACAAATATAATGTAATTAGCTCCATATATAAAGACAATTAAACTAGAAGTTCAGGGGGAAAATAGTCAGCCTTTATAACTTATAATGAGAGTATGTGTAGGCATCAGAAAGTTCTCTCGTCACTGCTAACTTGTAGGGCTAGGTCAACCATCTGGTCGAGCAGGTGATTATCTAGATTAGAACATCACTACAGTCAAATCAAAACAAAATACTGTATACCAATCACACTAACTATCCACCCATATTTTAAGCACAAAGAGGGTGGTACTGCATACATATGTAAATCAAGTTTAATATTTAGAAACACAATTATATGTCTTTAAAGGATCGGTGTATTTAAAGTCTCAGGCATGGAGGGTGGGGTCTGAAAGTTAATTTAAGGATGAGGGGGTGCGTAGGGCTAAACGTTCAGCGCTGCTAGAGCATTTAACGCCCTTGTGCCAAGCTTGCTAATCACTCACTCAGATCAACAGAATAAATCCAGAAATCCAACAAAACAGCAGGTTATCAAAAAGGCTATAAACAGGTCAGCCAAAACCACAAACTAGTCCCCCTGGGAAGAGCTAAAGCGCGCATGCGCATAGGCAGCTTCATTGCACTCACCATGTAATAAATGCCCAGAATGATGGTCCCTATGCGGACATGACAACAACCGCAGCACCGGGTACTAAACAGCCGATCTCGGCTCCGCTTCAAGCTCATGGCGTCGCCTGAGTAGCGCAGCTAAGCAAAAAATCAAAAGACGCTGCCGTCGCTTTACAACTTCACCGTCCGCAGGCCGCGCGACCCTAGCGTCGCGCAACGGCAAACACGCCTGTGACCTCTGCTATAGCCAATCAAATGCGAGAATTGACAGGTGAAGGCGGGGACTCTAGGCGTGATTGGCAACGGATCTGAAAGATGAGGACTTGGTAGTTGGCAATCATGCTCTTAGTCCTGGGCCGAGCTTTAGTGTGGCGGACCTTGATTGGCTGCAGGGGGTTAGAGTGCGATGTGAGGTTGTGTGGTTCTAAGCCTAGCGCTCTGCGGAGCAGCTCTTGAAGCGAGCCAACTTTAAGCTCGAGAAAGCAAAGTAGGGCGCTTTACTGAATTAAACCGTAGCAGCATACCGCCTAAGAGAGTCAGCTGTACCGGTCTAGAACTGTGTACAGTACTATTGTATGTTAATTCAGCTGTGTCTTAGTTTAGTGTTATCGGGCAAAAGTTTGAGTTATACCACAATAAAAAAAAAAATATATCTATCTATCTATCTATCTATATATATATACAGTAAAACCTTGGATTGCAAGTAACTTGGGTTGCAAGTGTTTTGCAAGACATTTTATTAAATTTTAACTTGATATACAAGCAACGTCTTGCAATACAAGTGCATATGGTATACTCAAATCATAACTGAGCCGATGGTTCTCTCTCTGGCACTGCGGGAGTGTAGTGATCGTTCTAAACAAGAAAAGTCTTGCAATACTAGTACATACAGTATACATGTGTCACATCATCGCAATTGAGCCAATGATTCTTCTCTCTCTGAGGTTGTAGGAGTGTAGTGACTGTTCTAACCGAGCGAAGTCTTCCAATACAAGTATGTATATATTTTGTATTAAAGTTTCTGGAACAAATCGTCTGAGTTTCCATTATTTCCTATGGGGAAATTTGCTTCGATATACGAGTGCTTTGGATTACAAGCATGCTTCTGGAATGAATTATGCTCGCAAACCAAGGTTTTACTGCGTGTTTGTGTGTGTGTATATATATATATATATATATATTTATATACATACACACACACACACACATATATCTAAGTTGAATAAAACAAAGTGTGTAAATTGTTGCTGAAATATTAGCAGGACAGTCACTACGGAGTCATTACAGAGATCTGAAGGTAGACAAATTGTACCTCTACAATGTTTTTTTTTTTTTGTGTGTGTGTGTGTGTTTCAAATCGCTTTAATTGAATATCAAATTGTTTCAATATCAAGGTGATGCCCCCATCACCTAATCTTCCATAAGAACATAAGCAATGCCTCTGCTGGGTCAGACCTGAGGTCCATCGTGCCCAGCAATCCGCTCACACGGCGGCCCAACAGGTCCAGGACCTGTGCAGTAATCCTCTATCTATACCCCTCTATTCCCTTTTCCAGCAGGAAATTATCCAATCCTTTCTTGAACCCCAGTACCGTACTCTGCCCTATTACACTCTCTGGAAGCGCATTCCAGGTGTCCACCACACGTTGGGTAAAGAAGAACTTCCGAGCATTCATTTTGAATCTGTCCCCTTTCAACTTTTCCGAATGCCCTCTTGTTCTTTTACTTTTTGAAAGTTTGAAGAATCTGTCCCTCTCTACTCTTTCTATGCCCTTCATGATCTTAAAAGTCTCTATCATATCCCCTCTAAGTCTCCTCTTCTCCAGGGAAAAGAGACCCAGTTTCTCCAATCTCTCAGCGTATGAAAGGTTTTCCATCCCCTTTATCAGACGCGTTGCTCTCCTCTGAACCCTATCGAGTAACGTCATGTCCTTCTTAAGGTACGGCGACCAATATTGGATGCAGTAATCCAAATGCGGACGCACCATCGCCCGATACAATGGCAGGATAACTTCTTTCGTTCTGGTTGTAATACCCTTCTTGATTATGCCTAGCATTCTGTTTGCCTTCCTAGCGGCCGCTGCACACTGTGCCGTCGGCTTCATTGTCATGTCTACCATTACCCCCAAGTCCCTTTCTTGGGTACTCTTATTCAATAACATCCCTCCCATTGTATAGTTCCTAATGTTTAACCTGGCCTTGCTAGTTAGTATTCCTCTTCCCCTATCAGTGACTGTTCTTTCAAGAATCTCTGCACATCTTTGACATTATCTTTTGTGTACTTCGATCCACCTATGTTGTGCACCACAGCAAAACTGTGAAGTCTGGCCTTTCTAATGAACTTACTTGTACCCAATACATTTATTTCTAGTAAAAAGGTGTCAGTACTCAAATACCAGGCCATTTTCCAGGAGTGAGGTGATCACCGAGGAACCAATGCCACAGTAACCAGGCACCCTGCAACCAGCCACAGAATCCATGAAAAGGCAGTGCTGAGGGCCAGATTCTGTAAACAGCACCATAAGTTAGGCAACAGATGGCATTCTATTGCCAACTAACTTAGGGCTAAATTCACTAAGCATACTGATCATGTACCGAACGGTTTGCGAGCCCTTTGTGACCCGATTTCCCTCTGACCCGATTCACTAATCTCCGATCCGTGCATACAAATGAGGGGAAACGGCATGCAAAGTAGGCAGGAACACGATTCACTAAAAAAAAAAAAAGAGGGACACCAACTGGGCTGACCGATCCAAAATAAGCGACTGTCCTGCCTTCTGCTTCTCTGCTCTGAGCCCCGATCTCCTGCCTACCCCAATCTGCTGCCTGCCCCGATCTCCTGCTCTCACCCCCGATCTCCTGCTCTCACCCCGAATCTCTCCTGCCGCCCCAACTCTCCTGCCCTTCCCCACAATGCAAGTCCGAAGTTTTAACCCTTAAAGCGAGAGATTGATACAATGTTTAAATTGCACTGCATATGGGTACTCCCATCGTTTCCCTCGGTACTGGCCCTGCCTGAGCATAACAGTATGATGCCTCCACATACCGATGTCAGCTTTCCATCGAAGCATCGGGCTACTTCTTATGGCTCTTCTGAGAGGCATTGTCATCCCCATCAGGCATCGCGCTTCACATCGGGGTTTTAGCTCATCACATTGAAGTCTTCCATCAAGTCATCGAAGCAGTACCTTGAAGCATCGACGTTCTTTTTTCCCACGATGGTCCTCATTGCATCAATCTCATGCTTTCAAGCGTAAAAGGGATACTCATCGTAAAAGGGATACTCATCGATCCTCAGCATCGGATCGTACCGAAGACGTAAACTTTCCAAAAGAATCTGAAGCACTAGCTTTATTTGGCTCTGAATCTTCTGACATACCTTCAGAACTGTCACTTTGGAAAACGCCTCCTAGAAGATCTTCTCCAGAAGAACTTGTCTTTACCAGATATATTACACAGTTGGGCAAAACCCTACCTATCTCATTGGAAGCTGACACTATACTGAGCCTCTTAAAGAGCTTCTCAAGTTACCTTTCCATGGCATTTTTTAAAGAGACACTTCTTGCAAATTGCCTTTATCGAGGAGGCTCCAAGACTACTAGATTCTATTTACAGAATCTGTTCTCCTCCAGGATTTGATACACCACAGCTTCAGCATCAATCATTCCTTGTGGAGCCAACCCTAAAAAAATATTTCAATGCAAGTGTTTCTGCCTCAGCACTTACTGGGCATGAAGGCCGTACTATGGACTATGCTGGTGAGCAGGATCCTTACTTACAGTTTTTACATGTCTTTGTATTTCAAACAACTAGTGGCGAAATTGCCTGACTTGAGGAATATATTCTGTCGGAGCATCTTGCAGAGTATCAATAAAATATTCATCTTTTTGGAAGAACCAGCGACTGGGACAACCTTAACTAAGGCACTGGGGAGGTAAACAGTTTAACTGAGCAATCTAGTGTTGCACTAATAACTTCATTTGCTCCAGTTAAATCCCCAGAAGTCACTCTAGATTCGCTTTGGGATCTAGTTTCTACTTTGGGAAATTCCCTTAATCCCCAAATAAAGATCTTAGAGAAGGCATTAAAAATACAGAAAGAAGAAATTAATATTTTGCAACAAGACATTGTATTAGTGAAGACTGAAATTCAGGAAGAAAAGAAGGATTTAAAAATGACTAAAAGTAACCAAGACCTACTTGTAAAAGATAATCTAATTATGAGGAGAAAATTGGAAACACTTGAAAATAACAGTCGGATTAACAATTTGCGTTTAATTAATTTTCCAAAGGTTTCATCAATTTCTCCAAGAGACATGATAAAGCGTTACTTTCTAGAAATTCTTAAAATACCTGAGAACTCTTTACCACCATTGTCAAGAGTGTATTATTTACCTGCAAAGAATCAGGATTCTCAAAAGAAAAATGATGACGGGAAACCACAGGAAAGTTCTCTGGATGTTACAGGCTTATTGGAACAATCAGATAGAGAAGTGGCTCTCTTATTGACTGTAGCTCTGGCTCCAGACAAAGATTGGATTCTTAAACTTTTCTTTAAAAATAGATCTAGAGACTTTCCTGGTTTCCATATTCAAATTTCCCCTGATATCTCAAGAGAGACTCAAAAGAGAAGAAGGGAATTTTTATTATTGAAACCTGGTGTGACTCAGGCGGTTTCTTTTTCCTTAGATACCCTTGTAAATGTGTAATTAGGGGTATCGTATTTTAAAATATATCTTTTTTGAACTGGTTCACTTGACGGTTTTCCTTTCTATGAAGTTCCTTGAAAAAGAAGAAATATCTGCATCCAAGTAATAATTTAAGCTCTCTTTCGCAACAGATAATGTGATTTGATTGTTATATTGTATTATTATTCACTCCTAATTCTTAAGTCTTGGATCCATTTTTGAGGACTAGTGTGCGATTAAGTCGAGGAATATATTTCTTTGAAGTTTGGGTTTATTTTCAGGACTGAAAGTAATTAATATTATGTTTTCTAAATTGCACTTTCTGTACAAGATGATATGCTTGTTAAATAATGTGAAAATTTATAAATAAATAAAATATTCAACCTTTTTTACAGACTAGGAAGTATGTAGCAAGGTCAGCCTAAGATGCTTTTGAGTTATCATCTAGAGCATCTGCTATGTCAGTAGCTATGAGGAAAAAAAGTCTCTGATATAGACGTTCATTTCCAAAATACATTAGCCAAACTCCCATGTTTAAGGGAAGAGTGTTTTTGGCAATTCTATAGAGACGGCCACACAAAGAAGGACAATGAACTTTGAAAACGCCAAGGTCCACACCTCATACTTCAAAGCATTCTGTTAAGCATTCTTATTCACATTAGCGGCAATATGCTTCTGCATTCTTCTGCTTCTGGACTACCATCGCACAAGAAGCAAAAACAACACTCAAAAAGCTCAGGCCTCAATTCTGTGTATTAGGTCAAGCATACCTACTGTTTTCTTCTTCTTAGTCACTTCCTTACTAATAGGAAATCATCTTCATTTTTACTACAGCATTGGCCTTGATAACAGCTAACCTGTCATCAAAAGTACTGTTTTATTATGTTGTCAACATACTGCCATATTATCCAGGAGAGTCCACTTTTAGCTCTCAGGACTTCCCTTCTTCTTCAGGACATAGAGGCACTGCTTCAACTATGGGCCAGATTCTGTATAGGACACCCGGTCTCAGAAGCTGGGCGTCCTACAAAGAATCGCATCTACAGTGAACCCGATTCTCTAACCGACGTTCATGTTACAGACGCCGGTTAAATAATCAAGTTCACTGCAGGTGCGGCCGCTGAGCTTATCGTGGCAAGGGATCTCCCTGCTGCAATAAGTTTAGTGGCGGCACCTGCAGCCGCCAGTTCCCCCCCCCCCCCGAACGATCATAGCAGGAGGGATGTCCAAGCCCTCCTACCAGAACACCCCCCCACCCCCCTCGCCCACCCCTTGAAGATCGTGGCAGGAGAGATGCCCAATCCCTCCTGCCAGAACGCCCCCCCTTGAAGATCGCGGTAGAAGGGATGCCCAATTCCTCCTGCTGGACCCCACCCCCACCCGAATGAAACCGGCAGGAGGATACCTAATCCCTCCTGCCGGAAACCCTCTTTCCCCCCCCCCCCATAGATATCTTGACCCTAAGTCTCACATTCTAACTACATTGTTTTTTAAACTTTGGCTGCTACTTGCTCCTAAATAAATTAACTTTATTTTTGTAACTATTGGCCTGTTTCCTTGCTAGCCAATATAGTTCAAGGGCTAGAATTCAGATCTGCTTACAGGGAACAAAAGTAAATAATAGATTCAGAGTGCTAAAAGAATATTCCATTACATACTTTTGGATTTCTCTTTGCACTGTTCTCCAATAGGAGGCAATAGCACTGTAATCCACTTTTTATACTTTTGTGGACTGCTAGATTTTTGGGCTGTGAGCTTTTTCAAGCAGTGTTAAGATTCCCGAAGAAGGGGGACATTCCCCCGAAACAGAAGCCGTTGAATTCAAAGCAAGCACACATATTTATGGCTTTTCTTATTGATTACAGCTATAAAAGATAAGTACTGTGTGAACTTTCATTATAATTTACAGCTACAAATTTTGTTGAACTCTCTCACCATAGGCTAGATATGAACTATGCACGCTAAATTGTGTTTAATAGCAGTAGCCAAGTTTGAATGTGTTTTTTCATGATTTTTTTCACTTTTGATTTTGTGCACTGTAATTTTTACTGTGTGGATGAGTCTAGGGATGTTACACTATCTAACCCTGTTTGGGTATAAAAAGTGACAGCTAACGCTTTGGTCTCTTTAGTGTTTAGTTGTGTAAAAGGAGGACTCTGCCCCACTTCACTCAATTTAACTTCGTTTATATTTTGGAGTGATTTAACCATTTGTCTTTGGCTTCTGCTATTTTCACTTTATCCAAGAATAATTTTTTTGAACTTGTAATAGTGTGGCATTCTTCTTCCTGGGTTTTATTGTATTTGATATTAAGGGCTCCTTTTATGAAGGTGCGTTAGCGTTTTTAGCGCACGCACCAGATTAGTGTGCACTAGCCGAAAAGCTACCGCCTGCTGAAGAGGAGGCGGTAGCGGCTAGCACACACGGCATTTTAGCGTGCGCTATTCCATGCGTTAAGGCCCTAACGCGCCTTCGTAAAAGGAGCCCTAATTGTTTGGACATTGATTTTCGATGTTCCTTTTTAACTCTTTGGTGCCCAGAAGGGGATTCTCAGCAGCTCTGATTTCCATCTACTGTCAGTAATTTTGGATGGAATTCTGAAAATCCATGTTGATGGGGATCTACGAGACCCCCATCAACATGGATTTACAAAGGGAAGGTCCTGCTAATCCAATCTGATCAGCTTCTTTGACTGGGTAACAAGAAAGCTGGATATAGGGGAGTCCCTGGACGTCGTGTACTTGGACTTCAGCAAAGTGTTTGATAGCATCCCACACTGCAGGTTATTGAGCAAGATGAGTTCAATGAGATTAGGTGAAACATTAACTGCATGGGTTAAGGACTGGCTTAGAGGTAGACTTCAGACGGTAGTGGTAAACGGTATCCTTTCCGATATGATGGAGTTGATCAGCGGAGTGCTGCAGGGCTCGGTCTTAGACCTGATCCTTTTTAACATCTTCGTAAGAGACTTGGCTAAGGGGCTTCAAGGTAAAATTACACTATTCGCCAATGACGCCAAACTATGCAACATAGTAGGCAAAAGCACAATAGACAAAAGCACAGTGCCCGACAATATGACGCAAGACCTACTCCTACTGGAGCATTGGTCAAAGACTTGGCAACTAAGTTTCAATGCCAAAAAATGCAAGGTCATGCATCTAGACAGCAAAAATCCATGCAGGACTTACACCCTAAATGGTGAGATCCTAGCAAGGACTGTAGCAGAACGAGACTTGGAAGTGATCATTAGCGAATACATGAAGACTGCCAATCAAGTGGAGAAAGCTTCATCCAAGGCTAGACAAATCATGGGTTGTATCCGTAGAAGTTTCGTTAGCCGTAAGCCCAAGGTTATAATGCCGTTGTACAGATCCATGGTGAGACCCCATCTGGAATACTGTGTACAATTCTGGAGACCACATTACCAAAAGGATGTGCAGAGAATTGAGTCGGTTCAGCGAATGGCCACCAGGATGGTCTCGGGACTCAAGGATCTCCCGTATGAGGAACGGCTGGGTAAGTTGCAGCTTTACTCACTCGAGGAACGCAGAGAGAGAGGGGAGACATGATCGAGACGTTCAAATATATCACGGGCCATATCAAGGTGGAAGAAGATATCTTCTTTCTTAAAGGACCCATGGCAACAAGAGGGCATCTGCTGAAAATCAGGGGTGGGAAATTTCATGGCGCCACCAGAAAATATTTCTTTACCGAAAGAGTGGTTGACCGCTGGAATAATCTTCCACTACAGGTAATCGAGGCCAGCAGTGTGCCAGATTTTAAGAAAAGATGGGATTGGCATGTGGGATCTCTTCATGGAGGAAGTTAGGGGTTGGGTCACTAGTGTGAGCAGACTAGATGGGCCGTGGCCCTTTTCTGCTGTCATTTTCTATGTTTCTATGTTTACAACCTCTTCATTCATTCATTCAAAATTCACATTTATTTTGTGGAAAAATAATGGTTTAGTGATTTATGTGAAATTTTGTACTGCTGATAATGAGCAGCTTCCAGCTGTTTGTGCAGCTAGAAGCAGGGAGTTTGTGCCAACACCAGAGAGAGCAAAAATAACCCTAGAAACACAAAATCCTTAATTTTTATAATTCTGCTGGGATGAGATTTTAAATTCTACCAGCAGGTGGCATTATTAGGCTTTTATTTTCTTTCTTGAGGCCAATAAACAGAATACTGTGTAGGTGGAAAATACTGTGTATAGTTGAATAGAAAAGTTATTTATATATAGCAACAAAATATCAATATTGCTACATGGAACAAATTACATTCCTCAAAGTACAAATTTGGGGGTCCTTCCACTAAGCTGCGATAGCAGTTTGTAGCATGGGGAGCCCTGCTGAATGGCCTGCGCTGCTCCCGACGCTCACTGAGTTCCTATGAGCGTCGGGAGCAGCGCAGGCCATTCAGCGTGGCTCTCTGCGCTTGAAATTGCTATCACAGTTTCGTAGAAGGGGTAAGTGTACATTAAGGGATCCTTTTACAAAGGTGCGCTAGTGGTTTTAGCGCGCACTAGCCACTACCGCCTCCTTTTAAGCAGGCAGTAATTTTTCAGCTAGCACGCACTATAGCATGCGCTAATCTTGTAAAAGGAGCCCTCAGTGTCATGCAGTCTATAGGTATAAATAGACTGTCAGCATTTAGTGTGTGCTAATTGTTAACATGCATTAAAACTATTAGCATACCTTAGTAAAGGGACTCCTGATTGGCCATTTATTTTGGCCAATCAAGGATTTCCTTAGGCTCCTTCCTTCTGCAAGCTTACTGTCCTCTGGTCCTTATTCTCTCCTCCAATCAACATCTCTCCCTCTCACTCCATGAGTCTAACTTTTCACTTTCTGCCCTCTCCCCCTTCCCTTAAGTGTGACATTTCTCTTTCCCTCCATTCTGCCCGCCCCATCTAACATATCTCCCTCTTTCTCCATAAGTCTAACACTTTCTGCCTCCTGTACACTTTCTCGCTCTCCCCTCGCCCCCTTCTCTTGAGTGTGACATTTCTCCCTCATTTCCGTGTCCCCCTCTCCCCAGTCCATCTCTCCCTCTTGGTCTCCTTGTGCCTTTTTCTGCCCTGGCTCTTCTCTATCCTGCCCCATAATCTACCTTCATTTGCAGCCCAAAGGATGTCACCGGTGGCAGCCAATCACGTACGCTACCCTGCCACAGCACTGGCGTCTCTTCTCTACTAGAGCAGTGTTCTTCAACCTTTTTACACCTATGGACCAGCTGGAAAAAAAATATTTTGTGGACCGGCAAACTACTAGGACTGAAATTTAAAAATCCCGTCTCCACAAGCACAAGCCTCAGTTATGATTTCATATTGAATGTATTTTAATAAAGTATAAAAAGAAACAATATTCTGTACAATTGTCGTTTTATAAATGCAAATAATACAGAGCAAGGATCAACAAAACCCCTGTCTCCCCTCCCCTTCACATATATCCCTTCTACTATCAAGAAAACTGAATAAGCCAAATTATTACAGAATGCTACACAGAAATATCATGCTAACAGAATACCGCAGTCACACATAGTAGGAATAGGGTTAGGGAAGTGCAACTAGGGCAACTGCCCCCCTGGTCAGAGAGAGCCCTAAGCCACTGCCTGGACTTTGCCGTCCCCAGTTATGTCTAACACCAGCTCTAGCAGGATATATATTTCAAATCTGATATATTCTAATCACAAAATAGAAATAAAATTGTTTGTTTCTACCTTTTGTTCTCTCTAGTTTCTGCTTTCATCTTCTTTTCACTCTCTTCCTTCCAGCGACTGCCCTCTCTGTCTCTTCAATCCAGTATCTGCCCCTTCCATCTACTGTCTGACCTCTCCCCCTTCCATATGGTATTTGTCTTCTTTCTATGCCCCTCTCCCCTTTCCATCCAGCCTATGCCCCCTGTCTCCTTTTTACATGATTCATTCCAGCTTCACTACTCTCTTCATTTTTATCTCTCCTACACCAGATCTAGCATCATTGTCCCTCTCAATTTCTCTGCTGACCCCCCTTCCCATCTCATTCCTGTCTCTCCCCTTCCCCTCCTCTAATCTCCCTGCCAGCTGTTTCCTTCCTTTTTTCTTCTCCCTTCCTTCCTCCCCCTGTCCAGCAGTAACTCTCTTCCCTTCCCTTTCCCTCCTCCCCTCTAAGCAGCATCTCTCCTTCTCCTTCCCTCCAGGTCCAGTAGCAGCTGTCCCTTTTTTTCCCTTGCCCAGCAGCTTCCCAGATTTCTTTCCCTCCTCCCCTCCCAGCAGCGTCTCTCTTTCTCTCTCCCTCCAGGTCCAGTAGCGGCTGTCCCCTTTTTTATTTTTACCATGCCCAGCAGCTTCCCAGCCTCTAACAGTGGTTTTCTCCCCTCCCAGCAGCTCTCCTTACTTACCAGCGCAGCGATTCAGGAAGGCAGCCTCGGGTTCTTTGTTGGGTCGCGCTGCCTCTGAGGAAAGAGGAAGTTGCATCATCAGAGGTGGCCGCGACTCAGCAAAAGCCCCAAGGCTACCTTCCTGAATCGCTGCACTGGTAAGTAAGGAGAGCTGCTGGGAGGAGAGAAAACCACTGTCGGAGGCTCCCCATTATCTCTCTGGCCCTGCGCGGACTTCAGCTGTTGATCTTGACGGCCCTGCGCAGACCGGCAGGAATTTTCTGTGGACTGGCGGTTGAAGAACAGTGTACTAGAGTGTTGCACGGGGACAGAAATCAAACCCATCCCTGCTGGAATCAAACCCGTCCGTACAAGTAATCTTTTCCATCCCTGCCCATCCCCATAAACATGAGAAGTAGTTATTTCATTTAATTATGCTACTGAATTAGAGGCTTTGGCAGAGACCCATTTACAAATAATCAAAGACACTTTATCAATTTTGAAATATTAATTGGGAAGAATACATACTTTGTATATGGATCTCTGCCAGATCCTCTAATGTAAATATAAATAGTCCAGCTGATGTGGACCCTCAAGTTACATCAGCTGAAGACTTCCTCTGAAAGTGGCCAAAAATACTTGTTACCTTGCTTGGCAGGCAGCAGCAATGTCACTGAGCCACAGATGCTGACACCTCAGTGGTTCGAGGATGCTGCCAGCAACTGCTACAATTGGTAGAAGGGAGCTCTGGTCATCTTTGGAGGAGGTCCTCAGCTGTTGATGCTTGGGGATGCCCACCAGCTACAGCAAGTACTTCAACACTGGAGAAATAAAACCAGAAATGCATTTCCTTTTCTGTCGAACAGAATACAAAAAAAAACTAGCTTACAAGATTTGATGCCCAAAATACTTACCAATCATCCAATCACCAATATCTACCAATCATCCAAATTATAACTCAATACACATTGAGAACAGAGAAGTTGCAGCCCCTAATATATCACACAAAATATGGAGAAAAGACTTCAGTGTCATAGGGGGTGTCACAAAAACTCCAATTCCCCCACAGACAAGCTTGTTTCAACACTTCGTTGAAGCAAACAGACACATCCTTGGTCATAAAAACTCCATAAACATTTTATCAGTGACTATAATTCCTAATCTTCTGTTTTATCCTCCCCATCATCCCTTCCTTTTATTTCTTATTTTTAAAATGTAATTAAAACTTTCCTTCCCCCTAGCTTTCCTCAATTCATGCCTTGTTTTTTCACTACCCTTTTTTTTTTTTTTTTACTTTTTATTAAGATCTTTTAAAGATATTTTAAGATCTTTTTAATACTGTAAACCGGCCAGATACTTGTGATGGTTGGTATATCAAAGTAAGAATAAACTTGGAAACTATCAGTCCATCATAACATATTACTCAATATAATTATAAAAATAAATAAATAAATTCAGGTGATCTTCATAAATCGCATTTCCCTAATCACCTCATATAATATAACTAATTATAGTCTTAAATAATAAATATATATATGTGTGAAAAACTCAGACCCAACAACCAACCTCTAGTGATACACACAGAGGCAGTTGTAAATGAGACCATCACAAGAAAAGGACCTGGGTGTACTGATAGATAAGACCCTGAAACCGTCGGCACAATGCGTGGCAGCGGCAAAGAAAGCAAATAAAATGTTAGGCATGATAAAGAAAGGAATCACGAGTAGATCGGAGAAAGTTATAATGCCGCTTTATAGGGCAATGGTCAGACCACACTTGGAATACTGTGTCCAACATTGGTCTCCCAACCTAAAGAAAGATATAAAACTGCTGGAGAGGGTGCAGAGAGGAGCAACAAAGCTAATAAAAGGTATGGAGAACTTAGAATACGAGGAACGACTTAAGAGACTGGGATTGTTCTCTCTTGAGAAAAGGAGACTGCGAGGGGATGATCGAGACTTTCAAAATACTGAAAGGAATCGACAAAATAGAGCAGGAAAAAAAATATTTACATTATCCAATGTGACACAGACAAGAGGACATGGACTGAAGCTAAGGGGGGACAAGTCCAGGACAAATATCAGGAAGTTCTGATTCATGCAAAGAGTGGTGGACACCTTGAATGCTCTCCCAGAGGAGGTTATTGCGGAATCCACCGTTCTAGGATTTAGAAACAAACTAGATGCACATCTCCTTACGAGAGGCATAGAGGGATATGGGTGACTAAAATTACGCCAGGTGTACACCTGGCTGGGCCTCCACATGTGCAGATCACCGGACTTGATGGACCGAAGGTCTGATCCGGAGATGGCAGTTTTTATGTTCACTATCTCATACCACCGCATTATACTTAGATCTTAAACTCTATTTCTTCCACTCTTTACTTATCTTTAGTGGTGGTCGGGCTATGACTCCTCAGCAACTGCTCTGGTACAAAGTTAAAATTCTGGTGAATGCTGTCTCTCTTTTCCCTCGGCCCCCCATCATAATATATTATCATACTGTTTAAAAGCAGCAAACGTATCTGCATAAAAGTCCAGTCTCCCGCAATGCTAAGTAAAGAAGCAGAATACTCGCAGGTTGGAGTACATAAGCAGTCTTCGCGACTTTAAAAACACTGCCAGCACATAACTCCTCAATCCAACAGGGCCCCTGTTTTGCCAAAGCTTCCTTAGGGAAATTGCTAGAAAGACAAAAAGCTTCCCAGCATACTTATCATCCCCAAAACAACAAAATTGCACTCAACAAAACTCACAGCGCTAGTTATCCCACTTCACCATCTGTTGCAAATATGGCCATGAGCTCTGTCCCTTCCCCTGCCCCATTCCTGGATTTGGGGAAATTCATTGCTTATTCCTAGGATAAGCAGCATAAAATCTGTTTTACACATTGGAATCTTGCCAGAAACTTGCCACCAGGATTGGCCACTGTCGGCAACAGAATACTGGGCTTGATGGACCTTCGGTCTGACCCAGTATGATAACTCTTATGTTCTCATGGCAGGGTAGAACAGTTTTGACTGAAATGTCTTTATGCATTTATGAATGATTGAATTGGGCTAGGATTGTTTAAATCATTTAACTACTGTAGGTATCATTACTATTGTATTTCTTTAGTTTGAATTTTTCATGATTTATCTATTTTCCTCAGCAACAGCAGCAGATGAATTCAGAGACCAATGGGATAGCACACATCTACCAGCAGGTGGAGATAGAGAACTGATTAACAGGTGGTCCTATTGGTTGGCACTCTCCCTGTATCTTCAGTATTCTCTATCTCCCAGCAGGTGATGGTCGCTTTTACAATAGCTCCTGGATTCTGGCTGGCTGACAGAGGAGACCCCATAGACATCATATATCTAGATTTCCAAAAAGTCTTTGACAAGGTACCCCATGAACGCCTACTTCGGAAACTGAAGAACCATAGGGTGGAAGGAGACATACATAGATGGATCAGAAATTGGTTGGCGGGTAGGAAACAGAGGATAGGAGTGAAGGGCCACTACTCGGACTGGAGAAGGGTCACGAGTGGTGTTCCACAGGGCTCGGTGCTCGGACCGCTGCTATTTAATATATTTATAAATGATCTAGAAACAGGGATGAAGTGTGAGATAATAAAATTCAGGGACGACACCAAACTATTTAGTGGAGCTCGGACTAAAGAGGACTGCGAAGAATTACAAAGTGACTTGAACAAACTGGGGGAATGGGTGACAAGATGGCAGATGAAGTTTAACGTTGAGAAATGTAAAGTACTACATGTGGGAAGCAGAAACCCGAGGTGCAGCTATACGATGGGAGGGTTGTTATTGAATGAGAGTATCCAAGAAAGGGACTTGGGGGTAATGGTGGACATGACAATGAAGCCGACGGCATAGTGCGCAGCGGCTGCTAGGAGAGCGAATAGAATGCTAGGTATAATCAAGAAGGGTATTACAACCAGAATGAAAGAAGTTATCCTGCCGTTGTATCGGGCGATGGTGCATCCACATCTGGAGTACTGCGTCCAATTTTGGTCGCCGTACCTTAAGAAGGATATGGCAATACTCGAGAGGGTTCAGAGGAGAGCAACACATTTGATAAAAGATATGGAAAACCTTTCATACACTGAGAGATTGGAGAAACTGGGACTCTTTTCCCTGGAGAAGAGAAAACTTAGAGGAGATATGATAGAGACTTACAAGATCATGAAGGGCATAGAGAGAGTGGAGAGGGACAGATTCTTCAAATTTTCGGAAAATAAAAGAACAAGAGGGCATTCAGAAAAGTTGAAAGAGCACAGATTCAAAACGAATGTTAGAAAGTTTTTCTTCACCCAACATGTGGTGGACACCTGGAATTCGCTTCCAGAGGGCGTAATAGGGCAGAGTATGGTACTAGGGTTCAAGAAAGGATTGGACAATTTCCTGTTGTTAAAGGGGATAGAGGGGTATAGATAGAGGATTACTGCACAGGTCTTGGATCTGTTGGGCTACCGTGTGAGCGGGCTGCTGGGCACGATGGACCTCAGGTCTGACCCAGCGAAGGCATTGCTTATGTTCTTATGTTCTTCTTCTGTTGAGATTATTCTCTTCAGGTAGATAGGGGTGTTTGGCTGAACGGTGCCAACTTTGGGAGTTACACCTGGGCCCCCCCAGGTCCCTGCTCCACCCTCCTCTCCGGTGGAGTGAGGCTTTTTCCTGGTCCCCCTCTTTTTTTTTCTTCTTTCCAAAAAAAAAACAAAAAAAACAACAAACATTGGGGCCAGAGTGCTGTTGCTGGACGGTCCTGTCTTGGCAGTTCCAGTCTGCAACTACCAGCTTTAGCAACGGTAGACTAGGGTAAGCACAAGTTTATAGCTTCTTTGCATTGGTGTTTGGGTCTGCCAGTTTGTTCTTGGAGTTTTCTCTACCACACAGTATTGTTAGGTTATCTGCCGGTTTTGAGTTGCTCGGCGGTTTGTTTTGGGAGTAATAGCGGCAGAGGCAGTTAAACGGTGTTCCTGCTGTGGGAAGCGGCGAACACCATCGGGTCTCTGTTCAGCAGGTTGCGCCAACGTCCTGGGGGAAGAGATTCAAATCATACCTGAAGTGCCGCTCATTTCTCATGCGATTGAAATCCGGCCTACTTCTGCATTTGCAACTGCATCCATTCCGCTTCAGTGCATGTCGGCGGCTGCACCGGCCGTCAGCGGTTTGTCTTCTGCTTCTTTTGCGGGGCCGGTTTCTGGGCAGGAAAAAGTTATTTCGACGCCGGCACAATCTATTCTGGTGGCGTTTTCCACGGAGTTTGTTATGCTAATGCATAAGGCTTTTTTACTGCAGATCTCTCAGCCTGCACAGCACCGGGAGGGCAATTTGGATCAAACTCCCGTGCTTCATGCCAGTAGACCTTCTTTGGAGTCTCAGGCAGCAAAAAGGCACAGAGTTTCGCCTATGGACAGAGATGACCCTCCGTCAGGCTCCGCCTTATCTCTGGATCTTCCGGAATTTCTGGAGGATAGCGAAGTGGCAGATTTGAAGTTTGAGGATGTGCTGGCTAGGGAGGTGGATGATCCTACAGCGCTCCGTCTTTTTCATAGGGAGGAATTGCCATCTTTTATTTCCAAGGTGCTGCACGGTCTTCATATCTCTCAGCTGGATCCGCAAGCGGCAGGATCTGCTAATCCCCTTATGGCGAGCACAAAAAAGCCTGCTAAAGCGTTCCCAGTCCATGAAGCGATGCATGAGCTTATTTCTGCTCAATGGGACACTCCGGAGGCTGGTCTCTGTGTGGCGAAGGCTATGCGCCAGTTATATCCCATATCTCCGGACGAACTGGACAAGTTTAAAACCCCCAAGGTGGACCCTTTGGTAGATGCAGTTACAAAAAAGACTACATTGCCGGTTGAGGGTGGTGTAGCACTCAGAGACATTCAGGATAGGAAGATTGAATCTTCACTTAAGCTGTCCTTTGATGTCTCGGTGGTTACCTTGCAAGTGGCGGTGTGCAGTTCCTATTCGGCATGGGCTTGTCTGCAATGGACGCAAGGTATGGCGGATAAAATGATGGAGACTGAGATTTCTGTTCCATCTGACTTTCCAGATATGGAATCAGGTCTAGCATATGTGGCGGATGCCCTCTATGATATTATTCGCGCTTCAGCGAAACAAATGTCTCTTTCTGTTGTTTCTCGAAGATCCTTGTGGCTCCTTGTGGCGGATGCGGGTTCCAAGCTTAGACTCGTGAGGTTTCCTTTTAAGGGTCGCTTGTTATTTGGGGATGATTTGGATAATTGGTTAAAGATTTTGGTGATACCAAGACACAGTGGTTGCCAGAAGATAAGCCTAAAGCCCCTTTGAAGTCTTTGTCTGCAGAAGTCGTTTCAGGGATGTTAAGAGATATAGACCTGAGAAGCCGTCCTTTCCACCATCTTATGGTGCTTCCTTTATTTCTAGGCCTCGGTTTCTGCAAAATAATTCCTTTCGTCCTGCCAAACCCCAACCTGCCAAACCCACTTGGACTCCATCCTTGCATAATTCCCAATGATGGGAGGTCGGCTCTCTCCGTCGTGGCCATTAGGGGTCGACTGTCTTCCTTTCTAGCGGAGTGGGCCAAGATCACGTCCGATCAATGGGTATTGGACATTATTCGAGAAGGTTACACATTAGAATTTTCCTCTCCTGTCGCAGATTCTTTCTTGGTCTCCCTGTGTACAGGGGCTGCCAAGAGAGAATCAGTACAATGCACCCTTCAGGTTCTTTTGGAGATTGGGGCTGTAATTCCAGTTCCTCCGGCAGAACAGGGGCAGGGACGGTACTCCATTTACTTCGTAGTGCCCAAAAAGGGGGGGGGGGTTCGGTCTTGGATCTCAAGAGGGTCATAAGAACATAAGAAGTTGCCTCCACTGGGTCAGACCAGAGGTCCATCGCACCCAGCGGTCCGTTCCCGCGGCGGCCCATCAGGTCCATGACCTGTGAAGTGGTTTCTGTCTAATCCTATAACCTACCTCTACTTCTATCTGTACCCCTCAATCCCCTTTTCTTTTAGAAACCTATCTAGACTCTCCTTGAACCCCTGTAGCGTGCTCTGGCCTATCACAGCCTCCGGAAGCGCGTTCCATGTGTCCACCACCCTCTGAGTGAAAAAGAACTTCCTAGCATTTGTTCTAAATCTGTCCTTTTTCAATTTCTCCGAGTGCCCCCTTGTACTTGTGGCTCCCCACAGCCTGAAGAATTTGTCCATCTACCTTCTCTATGCCCTTCATGATTTTGAAGGTTTCTATCATGTCTCCCCTAAGTCTCCGCTTTTCCAGGGAGAATAGCCCCAGCATTTCCAATCTGTCAGCATATGAGAAGTTTTCCATACCTTTTATCAACTTTGTCGCTCTTCTCTGGACTCCCTCAAGTACCGCCATGTCCTTTTTGAGGTACGGCGACCAGTACTGGACACAGTACTCCAGATGTGGGTGCACCATCGCCCGATATAGCGGCAAAATGACTTCCTTCGTCCTGGTCGTGATACCCTTTTTGATGATACCCAACCGCTTTCTTTGAGTCATGCATTTCTGGATGGAAACAGTGAGGTCAGTCATAGCAGCTGTTCAGCCGGGGGAATTCCTTACGGCTCTTGACCTCAAGGAAGCTTATCTGCATATTCAGCCGGGGGAATTCCATACGGCTCTTGACCTCAAGGAAGCTTATCTGCACATTCCTATATGGCCACCGCATCAGAAGTATCTTTGCTTTGCAATCCTTGGCCAGCACTATCAGTTTCAAGCCATGCCGTTTGGCCTAGCCACGGCGCCACATACGTTCTCCAATGTCATGGTAGTGGTGGCAGCTTTCCTTCGCCAGGATGGGATTTGGGTACATCCTTACTTGGAGGACTGGTTGATCCAGGCATCGTCCAGACAAGAGAGTTTGACAGTGACCCAAAGGGTGATCTCTCTTCTTCAATCTTTGGGGTGGGTCATCAACTTTCCAAAGAGCTCTCTTACCCCTTCTCAATTGTTGGAGCATCTGGGAGTGCAGTTCAACACAAGTCTGGGGAAGGTGTTTCTACCCAAGGACTGAGGAGAGAAGTTGCAGTCTCAGGTTCGCCTGCTTCTCCAGTCACCCAGACCGAGGGTTTGGGATTATGTGCAAGTTCTGCGCTCAATGGTGGCGGCTCTGGAGGTGGTGCCCTGGGCTCGCTTACACATGAGACCGTTGCAGCAATCACTTCTCTCACGGTGATCCCCAGTATCTCAGGACTACAATCGTCGTCTTCAATGGACTTCTCAAGCAGCGCTCAGCATGCATTGGTGGCTCAGCGAGATCAATCTGTTCAAAGGAATGCCACTTGCCACACCGGACTGGATCATAGTTACTGTCCCAGCTGATTCTAAGAATTTTTACCTCCCACCTCTCCCGCAAACCTTTAGCACTCGCGGCAGCCAATCAGCCAGCAGTTCTGCATGGGCAGGAGTGAAGAAAGGTTGCTCCTGCTGCGGTTCACTGCTAGACCACCAGGGATTCTAAAGGTATGCTGGTGAGGTGGGAGGGATGTAAAAATTCTTAGAATCAGCAGGGATAGGAGGTGGGAGAGAGCCCTGCTGTCGCGGCACACCTCTGGACCACCAGAACTTACGGCAGCAGGCCCAGTGAAGGTCTGCAAGGCATCGGGAGGGAGGAGGGAAGGGGCTGGATGCAGAGCCTGGCAAAGCAGGGAGGGACGGGGAACAGGGTGCAGAGCCAGGGAGGGAGGGGGGCTGGGACTGGCAGGGGAAGGAGGGAGTGAATGAGGGGGCTGAATGCAGAGCAGGTAAGGAGGGGGAACAGGGTGCAGAGCCTGGCAGGGCAAGGCAATGCACTTGAATATTAACACACACACACACATACATACGGTTTATATTCGAGTCAACCTTTTTTCTTCTTTATTGGGGGAAAAAAAGGTTACCTCACTTTATATTTTATTTAAAAATGTAATTGTTTTGAAAGGTGTTTAAGCTCAACCTCATTTGTCATAATTGTCACATTATAGCTCTTTAATAAATGTCTTTTAGATGCTTTTCAACATGTTTACTAAATGTTTTTTAGTTGCCTTTTTTATTTTTTGACGTTGCATGCTTTATACACACCTGTCAACTATGCATGTTGTAATGTTTATGCATATCAACCATGCATTTATAGTTTGTTTGTTTAATCCTGACTATCCTGATGTGGAGAACCAACACTACGCTTCTAAGTCTGAGGTAAGTATCCTTATTGCAAAAGAATCGCTAGGAGACACCTTGACTCAAATGGGGGGCTCACTACAGGAGGTTAGTAAACAGAAAGAGTGGAGAGCTATGTATGTTAACGCACACAGCCTAGGGAATAAATTTCTACAACTAGAAACAGAAATAGTTAATGCAGATCTAGACATAGTAGCAATATCCGAAACATGGTTCACAGACTCTCATGGGTGGAATATAACTATACCAGGGTACAACCTGATTCGACAAGACAGAGAGAGTAAGTTAGGAGGTGGGGTAGCACTATACATCAAAGAAAACATTAAGACAACCAGGATCACGGATGTCAAGTATACTGGGGAATCTATCTGGGTAAACCTGGCCAGAGGCGGAGAAAAATGCCTGTACCTTGGTGTGATATACAGACCTCCAAGACAATCGGAGGACAAGGACGCAGAACTAATTGAAGACATTGAGAATATCACCTTACGGGGGGAGGCTGTACTATTAGGAGACTTCAACATGCCTGATGTAGACTGGAACACACTATCAGCGACAACTTGTGATAGCAGGAGGATATTAACGTCCATGAAGGGAGTACGGCTCAAACAAATGGTACTAGAGCCCACTAGGGCCCAGGCCATCCTGGACCTGGTACTTACGAACGGGGAAAGCGTCTCAGAGGTCTCGGTGGGAGAGACGCTAGCCACCAGTGACCATAACACGGTATGGTTTAACCTTAAGAAAGGCTTCCCTAGATCACAAACAAAAACAAGGGTACTCAATTTCCGGGGCACTGACTTCGCACGCATGGGAGATTTCGTCTATCAGACGCTGCAGGTTCAAGAAGTAACTACTAATGTGGAGGCTATGTGGTCAACTTTGAAATCGATCCTTCATGAGGCAACTATCCGCTACATAAAATCGGTAACCAAACAACAAAGAAAAAAGAAACACCAATGGTTCACAGATGAGGTATCGTGCCTCATCAAGGAGAAGAAAAGAGCATTTCTCTCATACAAATGCACGGGGGAGAAAGAAGCAAACATTGAATACAGGAAAAAGTCTGCAGCGGTCAAAACAGCAGTCAGGGAGGCCAAAATTCGTATGGAAGAAACTCTAGCAAAGAACATCAAGAAAGGGGACAAATCCTTCTTCAGATACATTAGCGACAGGAAAAAGAACGCAAACGGGATAGTACGCCTTAGAACACCAGACGGGAATTATGTAGAAACAGACTCCGATAAAGCCAAACTACTGAATGATTACTTCTGTTCAGTCTTTACCTGTGAAGCACCAGGGCACGGGCCTCGGCTAGCAGCAAAGCAAAGCAGGGAAGACCCATTTCAGAAGTTTGAGTTCACACCAGCTGATGTTTACAAAGAACTGTCAAGACTCAAGGTGAACAAAGCCATGGGACCGGACAATCTGCACCCAAGAGTGCTCAGAGAGCTATGCAATGTTTTGGCGGAACCATTAGCAATACTCTTCAATCTCTCCCTAAGTACGGGGAGAGTCCCCTTGGACTGGAAAACTGCCAACGTGGTTCCTCTGCACAAAAAGGGTTTTAGAGCGGAGGCCGCAAATTACAGACCAGTAAGTCTCACATCAATAGTGTGTAAACTCATGGAAACTCTACTTAAAGGGAAATTAGACACGATATTGGATGAGGGGAATCTGAGGGATCCCTGTCAACATGGATTCACTAGGGGCAGGTCATGCCAGTCCAATCTCATCAGCTTCTTTGATTGGGTGACAGGAAAGCTGGACTCGGGAGAGTCTCTGGACATAGTATACTTGGATTTCAGTAAAGCTTTTGACAGTGTCCCACACCGTAGACTATTAAACAAGATGAAATCGATGGGGTTAGGTGAGAAACTAACGGCGTGGGTCAACGATTGGCTGAATGGAAGACTTCAGAAAGTGGTGGTCAATGGCACCCTCTCTGAGACATCGGAGGTGACTAGCGGAGTGCCGCAGGGCTCAGTCCTGGGACCATCCCTTTTTAACATATTCATAAGGGACTTGACCCGAGGGCTTCAGGGTAAAGTAGCGCTGTTCGCCGACGATGCCAAACTGTGTAATATAGTGGGTGGAAGCAATCCCACGGATGGTATGACGCAGGATCTGATCAAGTTGGAAAAATGGTCCACGACATGGCAGCTGGGCTTCAACGCTAAGAAGTGTAAGGTCATGCATCTCGGCAGCAGAAATCCATGCAGAACATACACCTTGAATGGAGAAACACTAGCTAGGACTTCAGAGGAACGGGACTTGGGAGTGATCATCAGTGCAGACATGAAGGCTGCCAAACAAGTGGAGAAGGCCTCATCCAAGGCGAGGCAAATTATGGGATGTATCAATAGAAGCTTCGTCAGCCGCAAACCTGAAGTCATAATGCCACTGTATAGAACTATGGTGAGACCTCATCTAGAGTACTGTGTGCAATTCTGGAGGCCACATTACCATAAAGATGTGCTTCGAGCTGAGTCGGTCCAGCGAATGGCCACTAGGAAGGTCTCTGGACTCAAGGGTCTCTCATACGAGGAAAGACTGGGCAAATTGCAGCTGTACTCTCTAGAGGAGCGCAGGGAAAGGGGTGACATGATTGAGACTTTTAAGTATGTCACAGGTTGTGTCGAGGTGGAAAACGATATATTCCTTCCCAAGGGACCCTCAGTCACAAGGGGGCACCCGCTCAAACTCAGGGGAGGGAAATTTAGTGGTGACATCAGGAAATATTTCTTCACAGAAAGAGTGGTGGATCATTGGAACAAACTTCCGACGCAGGTAATCAAGGCCACAAGCGTGCTCGACTTTAAGAATAAATGGGACATCCACGTGGGATCCCTACGTGGGTCGAGCAGCACTCAGACTTAATGGGGTGGGTCAGTAGAGTGGGCAGACTTGATGGGCTGTAGCCCTTTTCTGCCGTCACCTTTCTATGTTTCTATGTTTCTAATCATCTTACGCATAATTATTATTTGCATTTTAAATTTGTATATGTACAGACCCTTGATGCAGGTGGAGACGCTGAAACACGGCCCGTGTAGGGTCCATCATTAAAGCAGGATTACCTGGAACTCGAAGGCCCTTTGTGCTTTTTTGGTGTTTCTACAAACAAATGTAAACAGTTTACAGTCCAGACATATGATGAAACATTTATCTAATAATTCGTTTTTCTCTCTTCCATTTTTAAAGCATTTAATGATCCATAAAATGTCTGGAACATGGCATGTTTTATGTGAGTCCTAGACTGAGTAAGAATGCATTCACTGAGTTATTTTAATAATAATGGACCAAATGAGCTTCTATGTAATAAGCAGGCAGATGAATGGATGAATTATTTTGTTTTCTCTGCTTTTACTTCCTGGAGAAAATCTTGGCTCTGGTTTGTGATAACTATGTTCCATCTGTGTGACACAATTACACCCACATATCCACCCTCTAAGAAACTATGCACTCATAGACTTGCTGTTACTTGCCAATCTCCCTTCAGAAGCAGAACAAAGCATGGTGAAAAGTCATCACATATTTCAGTACATTATAGCTGGGACCAATAAGACTTTTCCTTGTTCATAATAGTTAAACCATCAGTTACTATATGGATAGTATCAGGGCCAGCGTAACCTAAGGGCCATGTGAGGCACTGGCTCAGGGTGCCACTGATATAGGGCTCCAAAATCCCAGTTCAGCTTCTTTTCCTCTCTCTTTCCTTCCCACTGCAGGCAGGGGAGGAGAGAAAGATGCAAAAGTGGGATCTATGATTTTGGCACCCCTTATCATCAGTTGGGGAGGGGGGGGGACTTTAGAGAGAGCTACCAGATCTCGAGCGAGCAAGATGGAGGGAGGAGGACTGATGCAAATGTTGGCTCAGGGAAATACAGTCCCTTGAGCCAGCCTTGGATAGTATTGGTCCAATCAAAGTGATTTACAGCCAGCACAGTTTATATCATACATCAAATATGTGCATATAGAAGATTTAGGGGGAAAGTTGTCAATGTGGACTACCATAAAGATGAGCTATTTTACTATTAACCTGAGTTATTAGTAACTAGGTCTCATTGCATAAAATGTGACCTGTGCTAAAATAGCCTGAATTAGTGGTAAAATAATCCATATTAACAGTAGCCCACGTTGATAACTTCCCTCTTTACATAGAAACATAGAAACATGATGGCAGATAAAGCCCAAATGGCCCATCCAGTCTGCCCATCAGCAATAACCATTATCTCTTCCTCTCTCTAAGAGATCCCATGTACATATACCAGGCTTTCTTAAATTCAGACATAGTCTCTGTCTCCACTACCTCTTCCGGGAGACTGTTCCACACATCTACCACATTTTCTGTAAAAAAAGTATTTCCTTAGATTACTCCTTAGCCTATCACCTCTTAACTTCATCCTATGCCCTCTCATTCCAGAGCTTCCTTTCAAATGAAAGAGACTCGACTCATGCACATTAATATCACGTAGGTATTTAAACATCTCTAACATATCTCCCTTCTTCCACCGTTCGTCCAACGTATACTGATTGAGATCTTTAAGTGTGTCCCCATACACCTTATGACGAAGACCACACATCATTTTAGTTGCTTTCCTCTGGACTGACTCCATCCTTTTTATATCTTTTTGAAGGTGTGGCCTCCAGAATTGTACACAATATTCTAAAAGAGGTTTCATGAAAGTCTTATACAGGGGCATCAATACCTCCTTTTTCCTACTGGCCATACCTTTCCTTATGCACCCTAGCATCCTTCTAGCTTTTGCCATCATCTTTTCAACCTGTTTGGTCACCTTAAGAGCATCACATACAATCACACCCAAGTCCCACTCTTCTGTCGTTCACATAAGTTCTTCACCCCCTAAACTGTACTATTCCCTCGGGTTTTTGCAGCCCAAATACATGACCTTGCATTTCTTAGCATTAAATTTTAGCTACCAAATTTTAGATCATTCTTCAAGCTTCATCAGGTCTTTTTTCATGTTATTCACACCATCCTGGGTATCTACTCTATTGCAGATTTTGGTTTCATCCGCAAATAGGCAAATCTTACCCAACAGCCCTTCAGCAAAATCATTTATAAAAATGTTAAAAAGAACAGAAGCTTGAAGCACACCACTAGTAACTAATTTCCTCAGAGCGATCTCCATTGATCACTACCTTCTGTCGCCTTCCACTCAACCAGTTCTTGACCCAGTCTGTCACTTTGGGATCCATCCCGAGGGCACTCAGTTTATTTATTAGATGTCTGTGTGGAACACTGTCAAAGGCTTTGCTAAAATCTAAATACACCATATCTAGTGCACTCCCTCTATCCAATTCTCTGGTCACTCAGTCAAAGAAATTAATCAGATTTGTCTGACAAGACCTACCTCTAGTGAATCCATGTTGCCTCCGGTCCTGTAATTCACCGGATTCCAGAAACTTCACCCTTCTCTGTTTTAAAAGTGTTTCCATTTATTTGTTTACCACTGAAGTCAGACTTACCAGCTTCTAATTTCCTATTTCTTCCTTACTTCCACTTTTGTGGAGAGGGACCATATCTGCCCTTCTCCACTCCTCTGGTACCACTCCCGACTCTAGAGACTCATTGAAAAGGTCAGTCAGTGGAACCACCAGAACTTCCCTAAGTTCCTTCAGCACCCTCGGATATACACTATTTGGCCCCATCGCTTTGTCTACCTATATCTTAGCTAGCTCCTCATGAACACAACCCTCTAAAAGTCGATCAGGGTCTACCACTCCTCCATCCCTATTCATGTTTGTATTATGTGGTCCCGGCACTTCAGCCATGAACACAGAACAGAAATATTTGTTAAGCTATTCATCCTTTTCTTTATCAGCTTCTACATATTTCTCCCCTTCACCTTTGAGTCTCACTAATATATCTAAAAAATGTCTTGTCTCCCCATTTAATCATGTCAGCTGTTTTTGCTTCCAAGTGCATCTTTGCTTTCCTGACTATATGACCAGTCTCTTTTAACTTTTCCAGATATTTTTGCCTGTCTTCCTCTTTCTGTGATCTTTTGTAGTTTATGAAAGCTAACCGTTTGTTCCTTACCTTCTCAGCTACTACTTTTGAGAACCAAAGCAGCCTTCTTTTCCTCTCACTTTTACTTACTTGCCTCACAAAAAGGTTTGTCGCTCTTACTCCTTTCAGTTTTGCCCACTGCATTTCCACTCCTTCCAGACATTCCCATCCAGATAACAATTCCTTGACGTAATCCCCCATCCGAACAAAGTTAGTTTTTTTAAAGTCTAGAGTCTTTACTTTTGAGTGAGCCCTCTCTATACCCATCTTAATATTGAACTGTACTTTTCAATACTGATCCAATAGAGTTCAGACTCTGCACAGAGAGTAGGGAGCTCATAATGTTAAGATATCCTGTAAAAGAAGAGGTCAGTTGAATTGTCTTTAAAGAGTGGTAGGTATAGGACACCAAAGACAAAAAGTGTTTGGGGGACACACACTCCCACACTAATGCATATTTAAAATGTCCTTTAAGAAAGAGGTTGGGTTATATTATTTGAAAGTCCTTCATCTGTTTTGATGAATCTAATATTTATAATATGATCAGTACTTCAAAGATTATATAATTGGATTTTGATGTATAGGTTGTGCCTGCCTATGTGCATATTAAATATTAGAATCACAAGTGTTTTCTCAATAATGCTTGACTAGGCATGGATAACCACCTGTTGCTGAACCTCCTGCAAAATTACCAGCCTGATTTATCAAAGTTTTTTTTTTCCTACAGATTCAAAATAAGGGAAAATTCCTGAGAAATTAGTCTTCTGATCAAGCAGCTAGAACACTGTTAAATAAAACAATGAATTTAGGTGCCATAGACCTTGAACAATTTTCAGAGGACTATGTTTGTGAGGAGCTAGCTAAACTAAAGGTGGACGAAGAGATGGGGCCAAGTGGCATACATCCGATGTACTGAAGGAACTTTAGGAAGTTCTGGGGGCTGCACTGTTTGACCTTTTCAATTCTTCACTAGAGTTGGGAGTGATACCGGAGAAGGGTGGCTATGGTTCCTCTCCACCAAAGTGGAAGTGAGGAAAAGATAGAGAACTACTGTCCAGTAAGTCTGGCTTCTTTAGTAAGTAAATTAATGGAAACAATTTTAAAACAAAGAATAGTGAAGTTTCTGAAATTCAATGGATTACAGAACCCAAGGCAATATGGCTTCGCAGGTCTTGCCAGAAAAATCTGATCAATTTCTTTGACTGGGTAGCCAGAGAGTTAGATAGAGATTTTAGGAAAACCTTTGACACTATTCCACACAGGCATGTAATAAATAAACTGAGTGCCCTTAGCATGGGCCCAAAAGTGATGGATTGAGATAGGAGCTGGTTGAGTGGAAAGCAACAAAGGGTAGTGGTAAATGGGGATTACTCTGAGGAAAGGGTTCTTATCAGTGGTGAGCTTCAAGTTTCAGTTCTTGGGCCTGTTCTTTTTGTAAGTGATATTGCTGAAGGACTGTCTGGTAAGGTTTGCTTTTGTGTAGATGATCCCAAAATCTAGAATAGGGTAGACACACCAGATGGTGTGGATAACATGAGGAAGGACCTAGCAAAGCTTACATAAGAACATAAGAATAGCCTTACTGGGTCCGGCCAATGATCCATCAAGCCCAGTACCCATCCCTATGGTGGCCAATCCAGATCACTAGTACCTAGCAAAAACCCAAAGAATAGCAACATTCCATGCTACCAATCCAGGGCAAGCAGTGGCTTCCTCCATGTCTTTCTCAATAACAAACTATAGACTTTTCCTCCAGGAACTTGTCCAAACCTTTCTTAAAACCAGCTATGCTATCCACTCTTACTACAACCTCTGGCAATGCGTTCCACAGCTTAACTATTCTCTGAGTGAAAAATATATTTCCTCCTATTGGCTTTAAGTATTTCCCTGTAAATTTATCAAGCGTCCCCTGGTCTTTGTAATTTTTGATGGAGTGAAAAATCGATTCACTTGTACCCATTCTACTCCACTCGGGATTTTGTAGACTTCAATAATATCTCCCCTCAGCCGTCTCTTTTCCAAGCTTAAAAGCCCTAACCATTTTAGTCTTTCCTTATATGAGAAGAGTTCCATCCCCTTTATCTGCCTGGTCACTCTTCTTTGAACTTTTCAAGTTTCAAGTTTATTTAAATTCTTTGATTTACTCGCATACTCCAAATCCAATGCGATTTACATAAGTTAAGAGTTAGGTTAAAATAAAAAACAAACATAACAATTAATACTAATTACAATGATACATTTAGGGAAATAGGGGTCGACAACAATTGGCTTAAATACAATTCTAAAAAAATAATAATAAACAAAAAAGGAAGGTCTAAGGACACAAAAGGTTGCGGAACAAATACCTGCTTGATTTTACTAGATCGTCTTCCTAGCCTATTGTAACTTAGAATGAATCCATTAGAAAGCGTCCTTAAATAACCAACTCTTTAGGAGACTTTTAAACTTGCTCAGTAATTTTTCTTCTCTTATATTAAGTGGGAGTGAGTTCCAAATTTGAGGGACTGTAACAGAAAAGATCATATCTCTCCTAGAATATATATATTTTAATGAAGGAACTACTAATAAAGATTTATCTTCAGATCTTAAAGATTTTATGGGGGTGTACGGTATTAGATATCTTTCTAAGAATGTAGGGGCTTTGTTTATAAGTATTTTATGTGTAAGTAATGCTATTTTGTAAGTGATTCTGTAGTTTACTGGTAACCAATGTTTTTCCTTTAGAAGTGGTGTTACATGATCAAATTTTTTCTTTTTCATAATTATTTTTATTGCAGTATTTTGCAGAATTTGTATTCTGTGTATTTCTTTTAAGGTGGACCCTTTGTACAGGGCATTGCAATAATCAATTTTTGATATGACTAATGAGTGTATTAATATATTTAATGATGATTCGTCAAGGAAAGCAGATAATGATCTGATCAGTCATAACCTATAGAAGCAGGTTCTTACAAGTGAACTAATGTGCTCATGGTAACTAAGCTTTTGGTTTAATATGACCCCAAGAATCTTCACCTTAGTGACTGTTTTAAGGTTAGTTGTGTTCATAATTATGTTGGTTCCTAATTTCTGCCCCTCCCTACATGGAAAAAGCATAGTTTCTGTTTTAGCTGTATTAAGCGACAGCTTGTTGTCATGTAACCATCAAGCTATTTTTGAAAGTTTCTCATTCATTTCTGTGATTTCTACATCTGAACTACTATCTATAGGATACAAAAGCTGTACGTCATCTGCATAAGCAAAGGGTATGATCTCAATTGACTAACTATGAGTTAATAGTGGTGCCAGAAATACATTAAACAGTAGTGGAGATAAAATTGATCCCTGCAGAATCCCAAAATTTGTCGAATTTATACTTGCTGAGATAAGGAAACCAGAATTGAACACAAAACTCCAGGTGAGGTCAAACCATACAAGGGCATTATAATATTCTTAGTGTTGTTAGCCATCCCTTTTTTAATAATTCCCAGCATCTTGTTTGTTTTCTTGGCCACCACCTCATATTAGGTGGAAGGTTTCATCGTATTGTCTACAATGACATCCAGATCTTTTTCTTGGGTGCTAACCCCCCAAGGTGGACCCTAGCATCTGGTAATTGTGATTTGGGTTATTCTTCTCAATGTGCCTCACTTTGAATTTGTCCACATTAAATTTCATCTGCCATTTGGATGCCTAGTCTTCCAATTTCCTAAGGCCTGCCTGCAATTTTCCACAATCTGCATGTGTTTTAACAACTTTGAACAGTTTAGTGTCATCTGCAAATTTAATCACCTGACTCATCGTTCCAATTTCCAGATCATTTATAAATAAGTGAAACAGCACCGGTCCCAGTACATATCCCTGTGGCACTCCACTGTTTACTCTCCTCCATTGAAAAATATGACCAATTAACCCTACCCTCTGTTTTCTATCCGATAACCAATTCCTAATCCACAACTGAGCTTTGCCACCTATCCCATGACTCTTTAATTTTCTCAGGAGCCTCTCATGAGGAACTTTGTCAAAAGCTTTCTGATAATCTAGATACACTATATCAACCAGCTCACCTTATTCAAACTATCCTTCTCCTCTTTAAAAGGCATATCCCATGCAGGAAAACTAGGGACTTCCCTCTTCTTCAGGATCACCGAACTCTGGAACAGTTTTACCACACCGCTTCGGTGCCTGTCCTCCCTCCGACTCTTCCGAAAACATCTGAAAACTTGGCTCTTCAAAATGCAATGACCTCTCCCTCATTGATTTACTAATTCCCTCTAAACCTCTCTTTCTAAGTCCTTCTACTCTTCATTGTAATTTCTTTCTATACCAATTACTGTAAACCGTGCCGAGCTCTACTTCTGTGGAGATGATGCAGTATACAAACTTAAAGTTTACTTTAGTTTAGTTTATCCACATGTTTATTTATACCTTCAAAGAAGTCAAGCAAATTGGTAAGGCAAGATCTCTCTCGACTGAACCCATGCTGACTTTATCTCATTAAATAATGAAGAATGGTTTGGAATTTGGCAGCTAAGATTTAATGCTAAGAAATGCAAAATCATACATTTGGGCTGCAAAAACCCAATGAAATGGTATTGTTTAGAGGTAAAGAACTTTTGAGCAGAAAAAAGGAGCATGGCATGGGTGCGATAGTATGTGATGATCTTAAGATAGCTAAACAGCCAGGTAGAAATGGCAGTTGTGAAAGCTTGAAGGATGCTTTGGTGCATAGGGAGAGGAATGGCTAATAGGAGAATGGAGGTAATGATGCCTCTATTTAAAAAAAAAACTCTGGTGAGACATCATTTGGAATATTGTGTACAGTTCTGGAGGCTGCACACAAATTAATGGAAACACTTTTAAAACAAAGAATGGTGAAGTTTCTGAAATCCTGTGGATTATAGGACTGGAGGCAACATGGATTCAATAGAGGTAGGTCTTGTCTTATCAGTATACTTTGGAGGAAAGGTGGGAGAAGGGAGATATGTTAGAGACATTTAAATACTTATGTGATATAAATGTTCATGATTCAAGTCTCTTTCATTTGAAAGGAAGCTCTGGAATGAGAGGGCATAAGATGAAGTTAAGAGGTGATAGGCATAATGGCAGTTAAAGGAAATACTTTTTTTACAGAAAGGGTGGTAGATGCATGGAATAGTCTCCCGGAAGAGGTGGTGGAGACAGAGACTCTGTCTGAATTCAAGAAAGTCTGGGATAGGCACGTGGGATCTCTTAGAGCAGGGGTCCCCAAAGTCCCTCCTTGAGGGCCGAATCCAGTCGGGTTTTCAGGATTTCCCCAATGAATATGCATGAGATATATGTGCATGCACTGCTTTCAATGCATATTCATTGGGGAAATCCTGAAAACTCGACTGGATTCGGCCCTCAAGAAGGGACTTTGGGGACCCCTGTCTTAGAGAGAGGAAGAGATAATGGTTACTGTGTATGGTCAGACTGGATTGGTCATTTGTCCTTTATCTGCCATCATGTTTCTATATTAACAGGATGGGGTCAGTCCTGAGAACAGCTACTAAAATGATTGGTGGTCTTCATCATAAAGTATATGGGGAGAGATTTAAAGATCTCAATATGTATACTTTGAAGAAAAGGCGGGAGAGAAGAGATATGATAGAGCTTTTTAAATAACTACATGGCATAAATGCACATGAGGTGAGTCTCTTTTAATTGAAAGGAAAAGCAAAATCATATAGAACAGTAAAGAGTTACAGAAATTGATCTTCTGAGATGATCTGGCCTAGCTCCTGCTGCCACTACACCCTTAACTTAGCTATACATGGTGAATTATCTTTCATTTTAAGAAGTTTATACCAATGGGATAAGGTATTTAAGGTGGTCGACATTTTGGAAAACACCTAATTTAAATTCTCCTGTTCCCAGGTATTCTGTTGTTGTCATCCCATGGATTTCCAATAATGTCTAACTTGAAAGTACCTATCTCTCCTGCACCTGTCTGTCAATTGAAAGGAAATTCTGGAATGAGAGGGTATAGGGGAAAATCCCTTCTCTTCAAAATCACGGGTCTTTGGAACAACCTCACTATCCTGCTGCGGAACCTGGGCTCTCTTCAATTATTCTGCAAACAACTTAAAACCTGGCTTTTCTCTAATATATAATACTATTTCCCCTCCTTTCTCTTCCCTCTCTATATATATGCTCATGTAAACCTTTCCCCTCTCTCTTTTTATTTTTTTAAGCTTGTAAACCGTGCTGAGCTCCACTTCCGTGGAGATGATACGGTATATAAATTTAAGGCTTAGTTTAGTTTAGTTTAGGGTGAAAGTGAAAGTAGATAGACTTAGAAGTAACCTCAGACAATGGCATCCCGATGGAACTGATGGAGATAAAAAATGTAGCTGAATTCAATAAAACTTGGGGCAAATACATTGGATCTCTAAGGGAGAGAAAAGGATAGGAGATGGCATGGACAGGCAGATTAGTTAGAAAAATGAAGGCAAATAAAGACAATATATATCCTATGTTTCTATAAGCAGAAACGTTCACATGAAAATTGACTAGAGTTCTTATTGGTTTAAAAAGTCTCCAGAAATGTACGCACTTATGATGGCTATAATAGACAAATTGTGATATACCCTTTACCTTAGGGTTGAACAGATAAGGTCTTCAAGAGCTGGTGTTAGTTCTAACCGTGTAGCATGGGTTTAGCGTGCGCTAAAATTCTGCGCGCGCCAAAAATGCTATCGCAGCTTAGTAAAAGGAGCCCTTAGGTGAGGTAGCTGACATGAATCTAAGCTTATTACAAAATTATTTATGATGATAAATCCCAAATGTTATTGAAATTGGCCAAGTTTTGACAGAGTTATACATAAAACAAGCTTTGCATAGTTTTTTTGCTTTTGAAACACACTGTAGTTTGGGACAGTACAGTAACAGAAATTCTAATAGGGTAAAGCTGGGACTAGGGTCATAACCTGCAGTTCATTGTGAGCCATGTCCTTTCTGCTCAAAAGTTTTCCATGCAAGTAAGAGTGGTTAAAACCAGTCTTACTTGCAAGGAAGCTCTACTACCTATACTCAAAAGGGTTCTCTGAGGTTTCTACCAATAGCAGTACTAGCCACTGAGAACCTTCTGCAAATGAATTACAAGGAGCTCATTAGTATTTAAATGAGCATGCCTTGTAATGCTCAAAAGGAAAGAGAAGGGAACACCCACCTCTTACCGGGGAATTTTTATGGCAGGTCTGGAATTGCTGGTAGCTGTTGTGCGTGTGTTTGTATGAGTGTATTTCCTGCACCTAACATAGGCATGAGACATACACTTCCACAACACACACACAAAAGCAGCAAAAATTTTTTTAAAAAAGCACTGTAGCTGAGCCAGCAGCTCTGCTTTTGCTCAGCTGTTTCATCTGATTGAGGCTCTAGAGCGGCGATCAGCTGAGCTGGCAGGGGAGATTAATGACAGCAGGAGAAGGAGCCTGTGACAGAAGGGATGGGGAGAGGAGCTGTGCTTACCACTTTGCTCTTTGTGCAGGCGCTAACCACAGTTCCTCCCCTCTTTTACCAGGCTACTCTGCACAATTAGCATACATAAGATTTGCATGCTATTTGCGCTAAGCATAGCCTAGCAAAAGAAAGTCTCTCCCAACCCAGCTTTCTTTGCCGGGTTGCCTGGAGCTTTGTGCATCCAGCTCTGAGCCAGTATACTTCATTCCCATGCAGCAGTCTGTGAAAAACTCTTGACAGTGAGACCCAGCCTTACTGCATCACAGTAGCACTGGGAAAGGCAGACTTTCAGTTTATACAGCCATTAGCAATAAAGAAAGAAAATAGGCAAGACACATGAGAACATTTCACCACAAAATGGTCCTTGTACAGACAGGTCTGTGTGTAATGCAGAAGTCCCTTCCAGATACATGAATCATGCTTCCCACTGCAACAACATTTCCCTTGTGTCAGAAATAAGAACATAAGAACATAAGAAACGCCCTCACCGGATCAGACCGAGGTCCATCTAGTCCGGTGCTCCGCACACGCGGCGGCCCAATAAGGTACTGCTTTTTGGAGACCCGACTTTACCGTATCCCTCAATATGATATGCAAGAAGGTGTGCATCCAACTTGCGCTTGAATCCCAGTACCGTAGTCTCCGCCACAACCTCCTCCGGGAGTGCATTCTAAGCACCCACCACTCGCTGAGTGAAACAGAACTTCCTGACATTTGTCCTAAACCTGCTGCCACTCAGTTTCAGGCTATGACCTCTTGTCCATGTCACATCTGAAAATGTTAGCATTTCTGCTTCTTGGTCTATCTTATCAAATCCTTTTAATATTTTAAAAGTCTCTATCAAATCCCCTCTCAGTCTTCTCTTCTCGAGGGTAAACAGTCCCAGTTTCCTGAGTCGTTCTTTGTAGCTCAAATGCTCCATTCCTTTGACAAGTTTCGTGGCTCGCCTCTGCACTTTCTCCAATAGAGTTATATCCTTCTTGAGGTATGGACACCAGTGTTGGACACAATATTCCAAGTGCGGTCTGACCATTGTTCTATAAAGTGGCATTATGACATCTTCCGATCTACTCGTGATCCCCTTCTTAATTATGCCTAACATCCTACAGATAAAAAGAAGAGGTAGGTTACAGAAATGGGCAGGAACCACATTACAGGTCATAGACCTGATGGGCCGCCGCGAGAGCGGACCGCTGGGCGCGATGGACCAATGGTCTGACCCAGTGGTGGCAACTTCTTATGTTCTTATGTTCTTATCCTGTTTGCTTTCTTCGCCGCCGCCGCACATTGTACTGATGGCTTTAGGGTATTGTCAATCAGTACCCCTAAATCCCTTTCTTGTTCGCATTTTGCTAATGTCACCCCCAACATCTTGTACTCATGTTCCTTGTTTTTCGTTTCTAGATGCATCATCTTGCATTTGTTTATGTTAAAGTTCATCTGCCACTTTGTTGCCCACTTTTCCAGCTGGTTCAGATCTTTCTGGAGGTCCTCGCAGTCCCTTTGAGAACCAACCGCCCGACATAGTTTTGTATCATCCGCAAACTTTATTATATTGCATGTTGTTTCCTCTTCTAGGTCGTTTATAAAAATATTGAACAAGATAGGCCCAAGAACCGAGCCCTGAGGTACGCCGCTAGTCACTTTCTCCCAGTCCGAGAATTTCCCATTTATGCTAACCCTCTGCCTTCTGCTTTCTAGCCATTTGCTGATCCATCTGTGTACTTCTCCTCCTATTCCATGGCTTAGTAGTTTCTTCATAAGCCTTGCATTTGGGACCTTGTCAAACGCTTTCTGGAAGTCCAAGTAAATTATATCCACTGGATCTCCCCTGTCCATTTGTTTGTTCACTTTCTCAAAGAATTGTAGTAAATTTGTCAAACATGACTTCCCTTTTCTGAAGCCGTGTTGACTAGCCCTTATTAGATTGTGATCCTCCAAGTGTTGTACAATGTTATCTTTTATTAGTGTTTCAATTATCTTCCCTGGAACCGATGTGAGGCTCACAGGTCGGTAGTTTCCTGGATCACCTCTTGATCCTTTTTTGAAAATTGGGATGACATTTGCTATCCTCCAGTCTTCTGGTATTTGCCCAGTTCTAATAGACATGTTAGCTGTACAATTCTGAATTATGCCATTACTTGATTTAAGAACTAACCTAAATACAGTTCAAGGCTACACTAAAATGCAAAATTTGTTTGAAATTCTGAACACTTTATAAATTATATTTCATGTCTCTTAGTGAAACAGTGTAAACTATTAGGTGGGTTACCAGATTTTGCTTTGAAAAAAAGAGGACATGTGGCCCCGCCCTATTCCACCCACTGCCCTGCCTCATTCTGCCTCCCAAATCCGGCCCCACACAAACCTCATCTCTTTTGGACCACGTCTGGAGGACATCTGCACATGCGTGGATGTGATGCGGTGTTGACACACACATGTGCACGTACACTGGGTCACATGTGCACTGGGTGCATGTGCACGTGCACTGGGTCACAGCCGCACTTGCGCAGATGCCCTGCAAACGCTGCCCCAATCTCAACACTTTTCAAAACCCAGACAAAGTGCCAGATTTTGGGAAAAGCTGTCCGGATGCCTGGACAGTCCTCTAAAAAAGGGACATGTCTGAGTAAATCCGGACGTCGGGGACATGTCTGGGTAAATCCGGACGTCTGGTAGCCCTACTGATGTTTAGCATGCACTAAATGCCACAGGGCCATGGGAAGAAAATGGAAACGTAAACCATTAGGAAATGATCCCCCAAATATTTAGGGGCCCTTTTATGAAACTGTGCTAGTGATGCATACTAAGCCCATTTCTAGCAAGGTCATAAATTTGGCATTTTTCAATTATTTCATTTTCTGGGTATGCATTAATGTTAGCGTCAGCTCAGGGCCACTGAAAAAAGATTAGCACGGGAGCCCTTACCGCCTCCTATTTAGGCGGTGCTAACGTCTTACATGTTAAGTCATCGCTATTCAGTTAGTACTGCTTAGGGTTACCTACATCTGGATTTCCCCAGACATGTCCTCCTTTGACCGGGTTTTGGAAAGCCTCCCGTCAAAATTGCATTGGAAAGGGGCATGCACAGATGCAATGTGGTGACAGCAGTGTGTCGTGTCCGCGCATGCGCGAATACCGGCTGGTGGCGGGACTGGGGACAGAATGGGGTGGAACTGGGTGGGCCTGGGGGCATGGTCATGGGTCTGGATTTTCTTTCAGGAAAATCTAGTAACCGCAGTATTGCTACTGTCAACACACTAGTTGAATAGTGCTTCCACTCCCACTCTCTGCTTCTGACCCTCCCCCCAAAATACTGCATGGGTAAAATCTTTATTAGTAGTCTCCTCGCTAAAATTCATTTATTCAAGGAGGGATGTGATTTTTTTTCTGTTACAGCCCCTCAAATTTGGTATTCGCTCCCGATCAACATAAGAGAAGAAAAATTACTTAGTAAGTTTAAAAGTCTCCTAAAAAGTTGGCTTTTTAAGGACGCTTTTAACTGATTCATTTAAATTTTATTATTTTACAGTGGACTAGGAGTACTGCTAAATGAAAATTAAGTAGGTAACCTTCCCTAACCTCGTTTCATTACCTATCCATTTTTATTTGTTTATGAATTATATTTAATCCTTTTTTTTTTTATTCCTCCCTTTTTCAAACGTATTATTTTATTAAAATAATACTAATTGTTTTGTTTTTAGTTTTTATTTTAACCTAAGTTTTAACTTAATCCTTAACTAAATGTAAACCGCACTGGATTTGGATTTTGCGATCCAATCAAATATTTTAAATAAACTTAAAACTAATACAAAATGTTCTACTGTGGCCTGCATCAGGCCACTGTCCCACATTAAGGGGTCCTTTCATCAAGCCGCGCTAGCGGGGTTAGCGTGTCGGACATTTCATCACGTGCTAACCCCCGCGGCCGGGTGCAAAACTAATGCCTGCTCAATGCAGGCATTAGCGGCTAGCGCAGCAGGTGGTTTAACATGCGGTATTACGCGCGTTAAACCCCTACCGCAGCTTGATAAAAGGACCCCTAAGTGTGTGTTAACACTTAATACAGTTTAGTAAAATGGCCCCTTAAAAATGCTAAGCCATAATCTGAAGCCTAGGGGCAAGAAGCAAACGTTTCTCCTCACAGTAAAAGTAAAATACTTAAAAGAGGTAATTATGTAATGTAATGTAATGTAATGTAATTTATTTCTTATATACCGCTACATCCGTTAGGTTCTAAGCGGTTTACAGAAAATATACATTAAGATTAGAAATAAGAAAGGTACTTGAAAAATTCCCTTACTGTCCCGAAGGCTCACAATCTAACTAAAGTACCTGGAGGGTAATAGAGAAGTGAAAAGTAGAGTTAGAGGAAAAATAAAAATAAAATAAACATTTTAACAAGACAGCATTGATCTAAATACTTTGGAAGGTAGAAGAGAGGAGAAAAAGGAATAGAAGCAGAAGGGGGAGCCGTTGAACAGTAGAATTCTGGAGAAATTTAAATGATAGAAATAGAATAAAACAAAGACAAAAGGCAAAACAATAGATAAGATTAAAGATAAATCATAAGCTGGAAATAAAAATAAAATAAAACTTTGTCTTCAATCCACGGTTTCAGCGTCAGTGATGAAGTGGAGCAAGTAAGTTTAGGAGGAGCGATTGCCTGTCAGATCACAGGGCTCAGCTATAAATCTTTTTCTACCTACAGTAAAACCTTGGATTGCAAGTAACTTGGTTTGCAAGTGTTTTCAAGCAAAACTTTTTTTTTTTTTTTTAATTTCAAATATTTTTATTGTAATTTTTAAACAAGTAGAGCATAACAAATAGAACAAATATGGTAGCTTCTAGTGTGCGAGAACATAAATGGACAAATAAAGTTTTCAAATAGTAAACATGTAATAAGAACTCTGTAATCACACACGGCAACTCCAATGGAGTCGGAAGAAAATCCTGGAGAGGGAGGAGAGAATAGTACCTTGCTCAGTCAATAAGTAAAGATGTTTAACTTTTCTTAAATGCCAATGATATTTCCACTAAGATTTTCTTTGAAATGATGCCACACACTTTACTATATTCTGACTTGAAGTCCCCCTGCTACTTACATTACAAGCAAAACATTTTATGAAATTTTAACTTGCTATACAAGCAATGTCTTGCAATACAAGTAGATACAGTGTACACACATCACAACTTAGCCGATGGTTTTTCTCTTTCTGACGCTGCAGGAGTGTAGTGACTTTTCTAAATGAGCGAGGTCTTGCAATACAAGTACGTATAGTATTTTGTATTAAAGTTTTTGGGTTGTGGAACGAATCATCTGAATTGCCATTATTTCCTAAGGGGAAATTTGCTTTGATATATGAGTGCTTTGGATTGCAAGCATGCTTCTGGGATGAATTATTCTTGCAAACCAAGGTTTTACTGTATTTGCATTTCTTAATGTAAGCCCTTAAAAAGTTCAAAACCAGCATGCCTAGCCCCTTTAAAAAAATCAGTTGAATCATGATGTGTGTAAACAGATTTACTTTTACTGTTTCTGTATTTACTTTTTTAAGGAACCTAATTCATGAATGTTTGGCTCTTACACTGTGCTAATCAGTCCTTTTGCATGTCTGCTTTCAGCTGCTCACTATTATCCGGGTGCAGTTTTGGAAACTGAGAGTAACAGCTCAGCTCCAGAACCGTAACTCCTTCATTGAAAAATTGTCTTTGTCTTGTATGGTGCCCCTGCTCAATTACAGTCAATGCTCTGTAATGTTTTGAGGACCCCTGTTAGCATGTAGCAACCAGAAAGATGCCAGAAGGCCTTGAAATACTTCAACTATTTAATGAGAGGTCCTTCAGAAATGCATTTAATTAAATCAACTTCTAGAGAAAATGTCACATTAAGCAGACATAAACCAAAAAAAGAAGTGGGGAAGGGACACAGTCGATCATGTCAGGGACAATCAATTTATTTGAACAATATACAGTGCTCCCCCACGAATTCGCGGTTGGCAATTCGCGGTCCCGGTCATTCGTGGTATTTTCCGACCGTGAATGACCGGGCAGGAGAGGGCAGCCGGAGTGCCGGCGAGTAAAGGAAATCACTCGCGGTATGCTCCGACCGCCTCTTCCTGCACTAAAGTCGGGCCTCACCAATCAGGAGCTGCTTTGACATAAAATAAAACCATAACATACATCAGTGATTTCAGTGTTTTTATCCTTTTGTATACATTTGCTACATTCTGTTTACACTGATCACCTGCTTTATGTTTAAGGGAATATATGGTTTATTTCATGAAATTTAATTTAATTTTAATTTAATTTAATTCTTATATATTGCTAATAACCATGAGGTTTCTAAGCGGTTTACAAAAATGATGCATTAAAAGATACAATAAATAAAAATAAATAAGATAGGTACTTGGAAATTCCCTAACTGTCCCAAAGGCTCACAATCTAACTAAAAGTACCTGAAGAAACAATTTATGAAAAGTAAAGATAGGGCATTTTTGGGAAAAAAAAAATGGCTGTCAGAATTGGGACGCTTTGCTCATTACATCCCATAAAAATCCATTTTGGAGTTATTTTTGAAAGGAAAGGCATCTGGGTTTCTCTTTCTAAAATGGCTCAAAGATAGTGTTTATATAGAAAACATCTGCAAAGAAAAGCCAAAGTGACATGTCCAACTTATAAAACACCAAAAACCAGCCAGTACAACATCTGTATGGCATCATTTTGAGAGAAATGGCCACACAGACGTCCCTGCAGGATCAGAGGATCAGTCTAGTGGTCAGTGCTGTTGACTTTAAAGAATGGCACCTAGGTACAATTCCTACCATAACTCCTTTATTTTGTATTGTGAGCCCTCCAAGAACAGAATAAAATCTACTGTACCTAGCTGTACACCATTACATTTGCCTTCCACCCTGAAGGTGTCCTCTATGTATGTACAGTAGGTAATTTGATAGTTTGGGAGGACTCAGTGTCCACCACAAAAGCACTAGCTAAAGTGGGATTTCGACCTGGATCCCCTTGTTCACAGCCTACTGCACTGACCACTATTCTACTCTTCAGAGCTGCTTGCTCATCTATTGGGTGTGCCCATAATACCTGAGGCCTGGCATACTCTTTCAGTTTCATTTCATAAGGGGGGGGGGAAGGGGACAGCATTTAGTGGGTGATTATTATTTATTTAAAAAATTAATATACCGCCTATAAACAAAGTGGTCTAACAATTTAAAATTACCTTGTAATACTCACTTGATGTGATTGAAAAAAAAGAGTGGTGACGACCAAAGGGAGGTATGAAAGCGGGTTCAAGATCCATCAGGATAACAAATTTATTGAATATTTTGATGTAACAACAAATGATTTCAAAATGTTCATGGTGGCCCAACACAGCTATGTTTCTGCACAATAAGCCTGCATCAGGAGTCCACAAATTACATAAAATACATAAACACAAGCAGTTTATTTAAAAGTGACAATAACAAAAACTTATGAAGAGATAATTCAATAATGAATATACATAAGAACATGCATTAATAAGTAATGCATATTTTAAAAGCATATAAAAACATATATACAACCTGTAATATGCCAAAAGACCTAAAAAGTTTTGTCTTGATGAACAGTTCTTGTATTCATATGGAAAACTTGCAAGCTTCTCTAATTCAACACCGGCTGGACAAGAATCACTCTTTTTATTTAGGGTGACAAATTGATCAAGTGAAAGAGAAGTAGGAGGTGAACAGCATTTGAATTTTAAGAAAAAGCTGGATCTTCTATTTGACAATGGTTTTACCCAGGGGATTGAATACTGAACATGAGTGGTTGACATTGATGTGAACTGGAGGTTTAAATTGATTGCATGAGGAGTCAGCTGTTAGGAAACTGAGGGTACTTAAACAGTTTCTTATGACAACAAAGCCATTTTGACTATGGATGAAACAGAGGATTGTCAGGTCTGGCTGAATAAGGTGCTTTTGTTTGGAAGAATTTTGTACAGAGGATTTTACCAAGAAATATATTTCTGATGACTTCTTGGATATATTTTTTCTACAGCATCCATGTACTGTCCCCTGACCAACATTTCTCGAAAGCAGATGAGCACTACTTTTATTGTTAAAATAATTCTAAGAGTGGAAAACTTGAAGAGAAAACGATATTGAAAGTTAGAAAATAATGACATATGACGACTGAGATGATGAGGTCTCCTCAGTGAGCTGCACTGCTGAGGCCTAAAAAATTAAAAAGTATTTAAATTCCTTATGTTTATATCATTGGTGGATGTATGTATGTGTATTTGTTATTGCTATTGTTATTGTATTGCTATTGTATTGTTATTGCTATTGCTATTGTTATTGTATGTGTATTGTTATTGTTATTGCTAAATCCATTAATATATTGAATAACAAATGCTTTGGCTAAGCTTTATAGAAAATTATATTCCGAACAGAAGAAATTCTTGAGTATGCCTAAGCTGTAGAAAAATAAGCAGAATATATCCAACAATTTCTTATACATTAACACATTACTCAATCAAATTTATTTATTTAAAACATTTCTAACCGTCTTTATCCACAGTAGGATCACATACCCACTTCAGGTTTGAACATCTTAAAAATCACATACATCAGTAAAAATCATAAGTTTATACCATCTTAGCCTATACAGTAGATTATATTTCAGCCATTCATCTACTACCATTGCTTCACAACAAAGCAGAACAGTTCTGATAACCTGAAGAAGAAGATGATATTCAAAAAATAAAATATTAACTTAAAAAGGTAGGATATTAGCCTAGAAAAGCCTGAGCAAACAGATGGGTCTTAAGCAACTTTCTAAATTGCAATAGATTTCTACAAAACCGTAAGGTACCAGACAAATCCTCATCCAATTCATTTTGCAATTGTCTCATTATATTTTTAGATTTTTTTTTTAAGAATAAAAGGTTAATGTATTTAAATAATTATTTAAAATACTGTAATTATATGTCATTGCTTTCTTTAATTATCTCTTCATACAGTTTTGTTATTGTGATCATGTTCTATTTCTTTTTATGAAGTACGGTTATGATTTCTTATTTTACAAGTTCATTGGCAATTTCCCAGAGGAATATGCAACGATTGCTAATAGTACAAAATGCGGCGGTCAGGCTGATTTTTAGGTTGAAGAAATATGATCACGTTAACACCCTCCTATCGAGTACTGCATTGGCTGACAATGGAGGCGCGGGTGAAGTTTAAGTTTGGTTGCTTCTGTTGTAAGGCTTTGTTTGGTTTAGCTCCCAAATATATAACTGAGCTTTTCTCTTTTGCAACCAACAGACATAAGAGAAACTCACATCTGAATTTTGGTTTTCCGCCTGTTAGATGATGTAAACTTAAAAAACATCATCAAAATCTTTTTTCATATAAAGCAGCATTATGGGGTAAGGATTTAGAACAATTGCTTTTGCTTACTGACACTTATGGGGAATTTAGGAGACATCTAAAAACATATCTGTTTTTGAAGTATTTAGGCAGCTAATTCATAAAAATTTTATTATGCACTATTTTGATCATTTTAGTGTCTCTAATTATTGGCTTTTAACTTTTTTAGTTCTATTCAACTTTTATTGTTGTTGGTTGGTTTTTTTTTTAACTATTGTAAACCTCATAGAACTTTACGACCTTGCGGTATATAAATCGATTATTATTCTTCTTATTATAAACATGATTTTGTTGTGTGTCAGCCAAACATGAATGTTTTGAAATCATTTGTTGTCACATTGGAGCATTCAATAAACCTGTTATCTTGATGGACTCTCAGCTATTCTTGGTCATCGCTGTTCTTTCTTTCATCTCTGTTTCTGTGGAGACTCCTCCTCTTGTTTCTTTCAACTTGATGTGATCACCAGTTATGTCTGAAGGGCATTTGTAATTCTGACATTGTAACACTGTTAGAGAAGATGATATCTCTGATGGCAGTTGCATAATTGATTAAATGAAATACTTGCCCAAGGCATGCTTTACTTCCTCAGTTTATACAGCTTTTGATTAAATATGCATCTGGATTTTTTTTTTTTAACTATGGCCTTTTATTAAGCCACGGTAGAGGTTTCTACCATAGCCCAGAGCACTATATGCACCGACGCTGCTCTGATGCTCATAGGAATTCTATGAGCATTGGAGCAGCGTTGGAGCATTTAGCGCTCTGGGCCACAGTAGAAACCTCTATCGTGCCTTAGTAAAATGAGGGTGGGTGGGGGTAAATATGTGAATAATGTTGCTTTTCCACAGATCCTTTTTGTCCTAAAACTGTTATAGTTATGATGACCCCCTCCCCCCCCCCCCCCGACACATCGCAGCAGGAGAGATGACCAATCTCTCCTACCAGACACTTCCCGGAACCGGCAGATCTTCATCAGCAGGAGGGATGCCCAGTCCCTCCTGCCGGATACCCCCATCCCCCGAACCTGTGCAATAGCGATCTTAACCAACAGGAGGGATGCCTAGTCCCTCCTACCGGATACCCCCCCTGCCAGACTGCCCAGCTCACACGGCCTCCCCGACTCCCACCAGGACCCCCCTAAACCCATCCAAACCCTCTGGATCCCCCCTCTAACCTTTTTTTGATGGCCGGCTGGGTCCTTCCTCCATTTGTCCGGCAGGCCCGCTGTCGTCTGAATGGTGGGCCTGCTCCTTCCCAGTGCATTGTGGCAAACGCCTGGACATAAAAGCAGACGATTCTTAAAAAAAAAAAAAGATATTTTGGATGTACTTTTTGAGAATGGGCTTTGGACATTTCCGACTTTGGGCAACTAACGTTCTAGGCCCAAAACAAACTTAGACGTATTTTTTTATTTTGTCCCTCCACCTGTTTAAATCGCTAGCATGCTAAAACAATACAAAACACCTGCCCATTGGTAAAGCTCTTTTAGAGGGCAATAGCATGGATGTTGCTTGCATGACAAATATAGACATGCTCAGTTCATATCCAGTTTCACAACTAAGGAGTTCTCTATTTGTATTTTCTTTTTGGTATTTATAGGATCATACCTTCCACCTGATGGGATTAAATAAGATTACAGTATTTAAGGAGCAATAAACAGCCAGAATGCTCTTATAAGTGGGATAACTGCTCTGATGATAGGAAGGAACATTAAACCTCAAATCCCTTTATATCTTACCAAGAAGACTGGTAAATAACATGTTAGCTGTATTGCATGAAACTTCCCAAACTATAGCTGCTTAGTTAAACTGAAAGGGGAGCAACTGTGCATGGATCTTTTAGCTGAGGAAAGCTTAAAACACGCTGCATTTGTGGCCAATTCTGCACTATCGTGAGACAAAAAGGTCCTTCTTGAACCAGAGTTACCATATGGCTGATTGTTCATTACTTCCAGGGTTAAACGCTATTGCATACATTGTACTTGGTGTAGTCTAGCCCCTCCCTAAATTCTTTACATTGTAAAATAAAGTAATAGATTGAAGAAAATCCAGGCATATCCAACACATCTGTTTTATTCCACCTTCATTCTTTCATCACAATTTATAAAACAATAAAGGTCAATTGGTTGATATGTGATACTTTTTTTTATTGGACTACCTGGCTTTCAAGAATTATGTATATTCCTTTAAGGAACTTAATGAAGAGGGTTTGGCCAATGCTCAGATCTCCAGCACTGTAAGGAACAGTGCCTGAAAATAACTTCCGGAGCAACGCCATAAAATAACTTTCCAATTCTCAATATCGTGTTTCCCCGAAAATAAGACAGTGTCTTATATTAATTTTGGGTCCAAAAAACGCATTAGGGCTTATTTTTGGTGGATGTCTTATTTTTTTTCATGTACAACAATCATATCTCCCTTCCTCTCCTCCACCCCAATTCTTGTTCTTTCCTTCCCTTGCCCCCTCACCATGTACAGCATCTTTCCTCCCCTGTCACCCATCCCCTTGTGCAGCAGAACCCCACTGACCCTCCCACCATGAGACTGATATACCTCCGCTCCAAGGCCTGCAAAAACAGCAGCGAAGGCAGCTGTTTTTGGAGGACTCAGAGCAAGGTATGTCAGGTCTCACCAGGGTGGGGATCGCTGACTTGACAAGTCCGATTTTTTGGGCGATTCGGGCAGCACTAGTGGTGTCAGGGATGGAGTCGGGGAGTGTCAGGAACATTCGGTGGGGGTCTTCGGGGGTTGATCTTAACTAGGGCTTATTTTGGGGGTAGGGCTTATATTAGGAGCATTTTTAAAAATCATGCTAGGGCTTATTTTCAGGAGAGGTCTTATTTTCAGGGAAACAGGGTAGTATGCAAATCATATGTGCGCTTTTAATGTCAAGAATTGGGAAGTAGAGAATGACACGGGGACAAATTTTTCCTCGTCCCCGCAGGAACTCATTTTCCCATCCCATCCCTGCGAGTTCTTTTCCCGTCCCTGCCCCATTTCTGCAAACTCCATCCTCATCTGCACAAGCCTCAAACACTTTAAAATCATAAGTGTTGGAGGCTTGTGCAGTTAAGGCAGTTTACCAGAATGGGCCATGGACAGCGACAAAATTCATGGGGACGGGATGAGGAAATTGAGTTCCTGCAGGGATGGGAACAAATTTGTTCCCTTGTCATTCTTTATTGGGAAGTTAAGGGAGAGGAACATACGTAGTGTATGCACACAAGAATTTTGCAGTAAGCACAACTCTTGTGCACATGCTTGGGGGAATAAATGATGCAGTTGGCAAGCATAGCAAGCCCAACCAGCAGCTAGGACAGACTCCCAAGATGCACCGGTGTCTTGAAAACCAAGCAGCGAGTGTAAATGCGTGAATGGGGATAGAGCAAGACAGCAGAAAGGAGAATAGAAAGGATCCTTCTCCTGGGACACCTGGAGCAAGGCACTGGGATACCTGCGAGCAATACAGCAGACCAAAACTCCCAATCCCCTAGGAAGGAATCAGAAAACCACCAGTCCCAACTGGTCACCATCACCAACAGCTGACCTCTGTTCATGGGGCCAGAGCCACAAGGTTACTTTCACTTTGGAAGAGCCGCCCTTCCCTGCCGCCACTACCGTTTTTCACTGACCATGGAACACTGCCAAAAGAAAAAAAAAAAAAAGAGGAAAGTCAAAAGTAAGGGAAAGCCCCCAGTTCCCTGGAAATCCTATCCCAACACCGGCTGAATGCTGGCTTTAGGTTTCCTGCAGAAAGGGCAGAGTTAGCTTTGTGCGCTGTTTCTGAGCATTGGGAGGGAATAGCTAAACACCTTGTTTGACTAAGTCTACAAACAATTTGCGCTGATCTTCAGCACCCATGCTGTTCCCTGTGCTGATGCCCTCTGCATGATGTCTGCAGCCTAACACCGGCACTAATTGCCTCTAGCACTGGCATTAGATTCTGAGCATGTAGAATAGCAGTGCAATCCCCTGTTGGTAAACCAAAAAGAAGGCACGCCCATTTATGCCAAGTTAACAGCAGACATAGGAGGGCATGCCTATGAGAATCCAAGATCTTCTGCTATTTCCATCATAGGAGTAACTCTGTGGAACAAATTAACTGGACCGCAAAGAGCTCTTCCTGATATTCAGAAGTTCAAGAAATTGCTTAAGACTACTCTTTTTGTAGAAGCATTCCAATGAATGATGATTCTGGAATACTCTTCCTTTACACTTAAAAATGGAAAAAAACTTACAAAAATTTAAAAGCAATTTAAAGTGCTTTCTTTTTAAAGATGCTTTTAACTGATCAACTGTGTTTTAGTAATTAACTTAATCTTGTTTCTTACATTTATTTTCCCAATTCCCTTTTGTGTTTACCTTAAATGTTTCTCACATTTTCTATACCGATTGTATTTCTCCCCTTCTTCCTATTTGTGTCCAGGGGCTTTTTGGTCCTTTTTACCTAGTACGTATTTGTTGTCAGTCATGTAGTTTTTTATTATTATTCAATTAATAATAGATGTGTCATCACTGTAATGTAAGTTTTATTTGTTAAATTTTTGTTTAAATGTTAATTTTAAATTTTGTACAATGCTTTGTAGTTTCGAAAAAGCGTTCAATCAAAAACCTGAATAAACATAAACATTAACATAATTGAGCACTGTGAATTAATCGTTCTCATTGAATGATCTGAAATGTCTGTTGTTTGTATAAATTTTGTTTTTTCTGTATGTTTTTATTTTCTGTATGTTGCTATTTGTAAAGCTGCCTTTGAACAGGCAGTTGAGAAATCTTTTAATTAAATAAATCTCTTAATCAATGTGCGCATCTGTAGTATTCGATAGGATGTGCCTGTTGAAGGCTGACACTCATATCCTGCCCATGCTCCTCCCACATGCATGCCTCCTTTTCAGTTGTGTGCTATGCCATTTACAGGAGAGCTTACAAAATAGAGCTACGGGCAAGCGCGTGTGTAAATGGTGCCTATTATGAGTGGAATTACTCTCTAAGAGGCTCTCACAGGATCACAAGGAAGGGTAATTGAGTTTGAACACTGAGCTTTGCTGGTTTTCAGTACTAGGCTACTTCTGCACTTAGATGTGTTATTCTGGATCAGACCAAGTGTTCATTGAATTCAGCATCCTGTCTCCGACTGTAGCCAGTCCTGTCCACTGGGAAGTAACCAGCAGATCTATTGCAGCTCCTTTCATTGGATTACCATGAAACAGAGACCTTTTATCATTATAATGGTTATTATTATTACTGTTCTTATTATACATTTTAATAATAACCACACTATTTAGTCACAATTGATATATCAATTGCTGATGTGATTCAGCCAGCTTGTACAATTAACCAAATATTATCCTTAATTTGTTTTGTTAACCTGATTAAAGGGGATTCAGTCTTGTGACAAGCATTGTTATTTCTTTGGAAGGTAGCCCGCAGCATAGCAAGTTTTATGGCATTTATCTCTATAAGGCCACTAGGGGGAAACTTAAAACTACTTTAGAAAGTGATTTTCCAGCTTTGCTTAGAGCAGTCTCAGCAACAGGTTTGTACAGGATTTAGCTTTCAGCTGACCTGAGTCAGTTTTCTAGAGTTCTCAAAAACTGTTTTGAATTGCGAGAGAAAACCTTCCATACACACACTGAAAAAGCTCATTCTTAAGAACAGCATGGTTGTAATCACAGTGGGAGACAGAGATGACATATCATACTTTGTACAATCCACACACACACACATGTACACTTCAAAAGCTGCTATTATAGCTTCCTTGTCTTTTCCAAAGAAGCTGCAAACAGCGTCAGGAAATACTTTATCAAGGAAACAGCATGGATGCCTGGAATACCCCACATGGTGGAGGTGATGGGGACAAAAACAGTGACAGAATTCAATAAGGCATAGGATAAATAAAAAGAATCCCTACAGAACAGTGATTCGCTGTGCGCTGCGGTGAAATTCCGGGTGTGCCAGGGATTAAAGGACACATGACATATACTGAGTGTCACTTCTGGCGTCAGCACCTCTCCTCTCCGTCCCCACACGAACCTTGTCTTATTTTCCCTGAGCTCGGGGCCGTGTCTGGAGCATGCACAGACGTCAATGTAACATAGTAACATAATAACATAGTAGATGACGGCAGATAAAGACCCGAATGATCCATCCAGTCTGCCTAACTTGATTCAATTTAAATTTTTAAATTTTCTTCTTAGCTATTTCTGGGCAAGAATCCAAAGCTTTACCCTGTACTGTGCTTGGGTTCCAACTGCCGAAATCTCCATTAAAACCTACTCCAGCCCATCTAAACCCTCCCAGCCATTGAAGCCCTCCCCAGCCCATCCTCCACCAAACGGCCATATACAGACACAGACCGTGCAAGTCTGCCCAGTACTGGCCTTAGTTCAATATTTAATATTATTTTATGATTCTAGATCCTCTGTGTTCATACCATGCTTCTTTGAACTCAGTCACAGTTTTACTCTCCACCACCTCTCTTGGGAGCGCATTCCAGGCATCCACTACCCTCTCTGTAAAGTAGAATTTCCTAACATTGCCCCTGAATCTACCACCCCTCAACCTCAAATTATGTCCTCTGGTTTTACCATTTTCCTTTCTCTGGAAAATATTTTGTTCTACGTTAATACCTTTCAAGTATTTGAACGTCTGAATCATATCTCCCCTGTCACTCCTTTCCTCTAGGGATACATATTCAGGGCTTCCAGCCTCTCCTCATACGTCTTCTGGCGCAAGCCTCCTATCATTTTCATCGCCCTCCTCTGGACCGCCTCAAGTCTTCTTACGTCCTTCACCAGATACGGTCTCCAAAACTGAACACAATACTCCAAGTGGGGCCTTACCAATAACCTGTACAGGGGCATCAACACCTTCTTCCTTCTACTGACTACGCCTCTCTTTATACAGCCCAGCATCCTTCTGGCAGCAGCCACTGCCTTGTCACACTGTTTTTTCACCTTTAGATCTTCGGACACTATCACCCAAAGGTCCCTCTCCCCGTCCCTGCATATCAGCTTCTCTCCTCCCAGCATATACGGTTCCTTCCTATTATTGGTCCCCAAATGCATTACTCTGCATTTTTTTACATTGAATTTTAGTTGCCAGGCATTAGACCATTCCTCTAACTTTTGTGATGATGTCATGTGCGCATGCTCGTAGGCCCTCCAGACATGGCCCTGAGCTCAGGGAAAACGAGACGAGGTTTGTGTGGGGAAGGGCTGGGGACAGAGTGGGGCAGGATTGTGGGTGTGCCACAGAAAAACATTTGCTCCGTTAGTGTGCCGAAGCAAAAAAAAAAAAGTTTGCGGGACACTGCTATAGAACAAGAGGATGGAATCAAAGTATAGAGCATTTCCACTCGAATATTTAAATGACATTCACACTTCAAAAAGACAAAGGGGGTTAACCTGCAGAGAGAGGCAGATACAACCCTAAACAAAGATAATAGGGGGGTAGGATTATCCAATTTACTTTGCAGGCTAGATGGGTCTCATAGCCTTTATCTGTCACACTATGTTTCTGGACTATAACTAAAGCGCGCCAGACAAAAATGCGCTGACAATTCCAGGCAGGACTTATGCGCTCAGCCTTAAAACAGTTCCTGTTAGTGCTCTGAAGGGGATGTGGGGGGGAACCTCAGTAAACTTACAAGTGTTCCTGATTCCGTTGGGGGGTGTGGGGGGAGGGAATGGGAGGGAACCCCCACCCCGCATTACAGTGGAAACTGCCGTTTTCCTTCGTTTTTGAGTATTCTGCAGTTTTCAGTGTAGGAGGGTCCCCCCCATATCCCCCTCCACGGGAGCGTGAACACTTCCCATCCCCCCCTCAGAGTGCTAACAGGAACTGTTTTAAGGCGGGGCGCATAAGTCCTGCGAGGGATTGACTGCGCACGATTGTCAGCACGTTTTTGTCCGGCACAGTTTTGACGTGTTACCGTGTTTCCATATTAGTGCGTAAGTTTTGCAATGGGGATAGTATCTTCTTCAGCTTTTGTACAAGTACTCTTAAGTACGACGTGGCTGATATTCACAGTGCAGAAGGCAGCCCAGTTACCACCTGCGATTGGTGGCGGTTTAAGTGCAGGTGCTGTAGACATAGATGGCCAAGCCCATATGCCTCGGCTGACCCAACTAAAACCAGACCTGATAATTAGATGAGTCTATCTGGTTGCTAGACTTAGCAATATTCATTAGCTGACCGGCTATGTGATTCACCCAGGCCCCTCCCATGGCCACACTCTTTTGAGTTGTGCACTAAAAGATTTGTGTGTGGATCTTTACAGAATAGCACTTAGTGAGATGTGCACATAAATCCAGATTGTTGCCAATTAGAACTAATAATTGATTGTTAGCATCCAAATGACTGCAACACTGAAGTTCTAGGAAGTGAAAACAGCATTAATACATCTTAGATCCATAGCATAAAAACCAGCATAAGGCTGCTGAGAGCAGAACACTTTTTGTTTGTTTTTCAGATGCAGAAGGTGGGCTGAACTCTCATTTATGTGCATAACTTACAGAATAATATGTTTTTTCTATTTCTATTAATTAAATCAAAGTCCAAAGGCACAAAAAGACTTTATCCTGAGAATTCTCAAAAATTGCTCCACTATTCCCAAGCTATTGAAACCCCAAACTTCAAAAACCAAAGTTTAGAATCACACACTTCAAACCATTCTTACCTGACCAGACTCAAAAAAGTATTTACCGTATTTTTCGCTCCATAAGACGCACTTTTTCCATCCCCAAAATGGGGGTGGAAATAAGGGTGCATCTTAAGGAGCGAATCTAAAAAAACCAAAACCAAAATCTGTACCTCTTTTTGGCATCCTGGTGGTCTAGCACGCTTTCCGCGCTCCTCCCTCGGTCCCCCTACTCTCTTCCAGCAGCGTCAGCAGCACAGCGGTGCACGAGGCAGGCACACGCTTTTTGTGTGCCTGTTTGGTCCCTTCTTGCACTCCGAATGGCTGCCTGTTAGTTCTCGCAAGATGAGAACTGACAGGCAGCCATTCAGAGTGCTGGAAGGGATCAAGCAGGCACGCAAAAAGCGTCTGCCTGCCTCGTGCACTGCTGTGCCACTGATGCAGGAAGAGAGCAGGAGCACGGAAACGCGCTGGACTGCTGAGATGCCAAAAAAAGGTACGGGGGTGCCTGCCTGCCTTTGCCTTTGGGCTGGTTGGCTGGCTTGGGACTGGCTGACTGGCCGGGTTGACTGGGGGCTGGCTGGCTTGGGGTGGGTTGGCTAGTTGGCTGACTGCCTTGGGGCTGGCTTGCTGGCTGGCTTGGGGGTTGGCTTGCTGGCTTGGGATGGGTTGGCTGGTTGCCTTGTGGCTGGCTGGCTTGGGGTTGGCTGGGAGCTGGCTGGCTGGGGGCTGGCTGGCTTGGGGGTTGGTTGGTTGGCTGGCTGGCTTGGCACTGGCTGAGAGCTGGGAGCTGGTTGGCTGGCTGCCACTAGACATGCCTACCATTACACGTGCCCACCACTAGGCGTGCCCTGTACCTTGTCCCAGCCTACTACTAGACCACCAGAGGGGGGACAGGGTACAGGGCACACCATTTGGTTCTGAATTTTTTTATTGTGTTTTCCTCTACAGGTGGGTGCATCTTATGGTCAGGTGCGTCTTATGGAGTGAAAAATACGGTAAGTAGTTTTTTTAGATCAAAACTTCAGAGGTTCAGCTATCCTCTCATTGCCAAGGCTCAGCTATCCTCTCATTGCTAAGAGATTTACATACCAACCTCCTCATAAGTTTTGAAAATTTTAATTCTTTTTAAATTTTTTTTATCTGTAATAACTAAGTTAATTTTAAATAAATATTTATAAGAATTTATATACCAAACCCCTTATTCATCTTTAAAAAGGGTGAATAGAGACTAATTTACATATCTTAATCAAAAAGTGCTCAAACACATTCTGTCTGTCGGCCCAGGGGAGTAAATCTAACATGTTTCACCAGATGACAGCGGCTTTTTCAAGCAGCTTCGAAAAGATTTAAAATTTTAAAGAACAATTTTTGATTTTTTCTCTAAATACAGTGACCCCCTCTGGGTTAAATCAAGAAATTGAGTGATTATCACTTATTTAAAATGATCTGCTGTGTTGGGTTTGAGAGAGATAATGACATCAGAAAAAAGGAAGTTATAAGAAGGGGGTGTAGCCTGTCGACTGCATGTTCGGAACCTTGGGGCATTCAGCTGATTCAGCAAATTGAGGTAAGAAGTTTAAGCTTTTGGGACTACATTTTGAAGTATTGCTTTAGGTTGTTTCTAGCTATGTTCTGTTACTTTTGCAGGGAATATCCTTGAAAAAGCCGCTGTCATCTGGTGAAACATGTCGGATTTACTCCCCTGGGCCGACAGACAGAATGTGTTTGAGCACATTTGATTAAGATAAGTAAATTAGTCTCTATTCACTCTTTTTAAAGATGAATAAGGGGAGGAGGGATATAAATTCTTATAAATATTTATTTAAAATTAAAGTTATAGCTATTACAGGTTAAAAAAATTAAAAAAAGAATTAAAATTTTCAAAACTTAGGAGGTTGGTGTGTAAATCTCTTGGTAATGAGAGGATAGCTGAGCCTTGAGTGACACCTCTGAAGTTTTGATTTTTAAAAAAACTACTTAAATACTTTTTGAGTCTGGTCAGATAAGAGTGGTTTGAAGTGTGATTCTAAACTTTGTTTTTTGAAGTTTGGGGTTTCAATATCTTGGGAATAGTGGAGCTATTATGTGTATTTCTAGCATTTAGGTGTGCGCACTAGCTCTGGCTGCTATATGTTTATTATAAACTTGATATACCACCAAGTTTTATCAGATCTAGGCAATATTTATGCCTAACCACATAGGCACGTATATACCTAGTTATGCTAGTATTTTATAAAGAAAAGTAGCTGTCTACTTTCCTTTATAGAATAGATATCTCATAGGTGCTCTGGGGACACCCATAGGCACGTTGTTATAGAATTACCCCCATAACTATTGGCCCTTGTTCATGTTTTGGAAGTCTGACAACTAGTATTTAGACATTCATATTGCATGGATATTTAAATCCTGATTTTATAAAGCCAGGATATGGATGTCTAAAACTGCAATGTTTTAGGTGGGACTAGGAAGGGGTCAAATATAGACAACAAGTTCTGATTTCAGAAGGGGAAGGGATGTCCATGTCCAAAAAGATGAATGTTGTTATAGCTGGCACCAGTGGCGTACCTAGCATATACCTAGAGCAGATAATTTTTTAAACACCTCCTCCTCTATATAATAAAATTCTTTTCAGTAATGATCATGAAATGAAATGAATACTAACAGCTATAGTTACTGAAGCTGTCAAAGAGCCCTGTATCCCTTGCTAGTTTCATATTCAGGGGAGGAAGGGGGGACAGCAATCACTGGTGATCCTTCTAGTGGGCAGCTGCTTAACCAGAGCAACCTTTTGTAACCTGTATGTGTCAAGTAGTGACATACCAAGGGTGGGCCAGTGGGAGTGGTTCACCCCAGATGAAGGAAATAAGGGGATGCATTGTCTGTACAGAATTTTAAAACAGTAATAAAACCAACTGAAAGTTGGTTTGCTATTTATTATCATCATGCACTGGTAATTCTAAACAGTGCATCCAACAGTTGCCAATGGGTGCATGGTGGTGGATCCAGACGTTGAACATTACATTACATTAGTGATTTCTATTCCGTCTTTACCTTATGGATTACATAAGAATTTTTATGATATTAAGAAGTACATATTGTTAAGATAATAAGAAGTACTTAAGGAATAGTTTCAACATGTTGATCAAGGTGGTCCCAAATGCGCTCGATTGGGTTAAAGTCTTGGCAATTCAGAGGCTAGGGAAGTAGCTGAAAGTCCTGGTCATGCTCTGCGAACCGCTTGCAAACAACTTTGGTGGTATGACATGTTACAGTGTCCATTGGGAAGACTGTCAACATGTATGAGTGTCCTTGACCGGCAAGGATGGAGAGATACCCTTATCAGTTGAGAGCGCCTTCCAGAGGTATCAAGGAACCCAGACCATACCAAGAAAATATTCCCTAGTCCATAATGCTGCTGCAACCTGCTTGTGTAAGTCCAACAATGGTTGCTGGGTGTTTTGTTTTTGGCGGTATCACACCTGATACACCAACATTAATCCATTCTATGGAGCTCAAAATGTGACTCATTGGAGAAGTCAACCCTCTGCCAGTTGATGCAAGTCCAATTTTGGTACTCTTGTGCAAATTGCAGCCAGTTTTTGTGATGAACCCTTGTGAGAATGGGAGAAGTCACCAGCCATCTGCTCCAATTTGCAATAGGGTTTACTGCACAGTTGTTTTGGACACACATCTGGAAAGTGAGTTGCTCCATGGTAGCATGTTGATCAGCCCGTACCAGCCTGCACAGCTGACATTCACCTCTAGCATTAATGGCCTGTGCTGCCCCACAGTTACCATGCCGGGTCATTGGAAAGGTTCCATTTGTCCACTCACTGTACACTTTAACCACTTCAGTCTATGAACAGTTCACAAACTCTGCTGTTTCCGAAATGCGCAACACATGTATTTGTTCATTGGCTGTGCATCCCTGAAGTCAGAGGTAGGGGGTGGTCATAAAAATGTGACTCGATAGTGGATTATAGGCTGGTTTATTGCAACATCTTCGACTTACCATGTCTGGCATCAATGATAAAACAGTTACAAACTATACAAAATATAGTACTAAGATTAATCTTTTCTATAAACAAATATGACCACATAACACCAGCCTACCTAAATTCTATTGTTTGTTGTTTATAGTACTACAGGGCTATGCCCCAGTTTATCTGAACAATAGACTCACATTGAAAGAAGCAAAAAGCTCAGAGAAACATGAATCCCTTTTCTTATCCCTCAACCAAATAAACAAAAAGACTAAAAAAGTTAGAAGGCCTACTGCCATTCCAAGCAGCAAAACTAGATAAAGATATTTGTCAGATTCTTAGGTGCCTTTTCGGATTATAGAATATCCCGGAAAGAAATCAAAATGATGTTATTTAGGAAATACAGTCAGCTCGACCTAAGTGCACGTTGGTTAAGCGCACGCTTCAGTTATCCGCAGCCTACCACCACGGTCCCGTTTTTTTAAAATATTAAAGTCAATGGACATAAACTCCGGATAATTGCAATTCTGATAAGCACACAATCCGCTTATGCGCACTGATGTTATATGTCCCATCTCTATTCATTCACGTTACGTTCATTCCGGTTAAAAGCAATCACGTTCTCATGTGGATGAGCCACGTGTTTCGGAACAGCAGTTTCGAACTTTCGGAACTGCACCATAGTGTCATGTGCACAAAAATCATTGTCTTTGGCTGAACGTGTCGATGTCTTAAAGAGACTTGACCAACGGGAGGGTCAGGTCTCTATTGCAAAACATTACAGCGTTCATCCTAGCCAGATTTCTTGGATTTATTAAAAAAAGCAAGTCATATTGAAAGACTGACAAAACAACAGCAATCCTACCAGAAAATGGAAAAGAATTGGGAAGGCTAGAGTCGTTGAACAGGCATTGCTGCGATGGTTTGCTGAAGCTAGAAGTCGACAACTGCCAATCAGTGGGCCTCTGCTGATGGAGAAAGCAGCACAGCTATCTGAAGAACTGGGTGTAGAAGACTTCAAAGCAACAAATGGATGACTAGAGAGGTGGAAAGTTTGTAACAGCATAAAATTTAAGAAGCAGTATGGCGAAAAACAAGATGCGGATGAGTTTGGTGCAGAAAGATAGGTCATGAAGTGTTGCCATCAGTCAATGGTGGATATGAATCATGCAACATTTTCAACGCCAATGAGCCGGGCCTGTACTGGCTTGCCATCCCTGATGGAACATTGGCTTTCAAACGCAGTGAAACTGTTGGCTTCAAGGTGCCAAAGGAACGATTGACATTGCTGCTCAGTTGCAATATGGACGGTAGTGAAAAGCTCGAGCCACTGGTGATTGGGAAGAATCGAAATCCTCAGTGCTTCAAAAACTTTAAACGCCTGCCTGTTGAATATGAAAGCAACAAAAACGCATGGATGACGGTGATACTGTGGATTGAATGGTTGCATAAGCTTGACAATCTGAGGAGAAGGCGTAGGAGGCACATTGTAATGTTGTGTGATAACTGTGCAGCACACAGCAAAGACGTAAGACTAACCAACATCAAACTCGTGTTTCTTCTGCCCAAAACGACCTCTTTGATCCAACCGATGGACCAAGGGATAATCGCAAACGTCAAACGTCATTACAGGTCGCTCATCTTAAGATATGTGATGGCAGTGATTGATGCAAGCATGAAATCCAGCCCCCGAGCTGCTGACCACGCGAGAAAAATGACGGCGCTCAACTCTCTTCACATGGTACAGGAAGCATTCTATGGTTACATTAACATTCTATAAAAGAAAGTAGGCCCCTTAATTATCTTTACAAAAAAAAGGTACTGCGTAGGTATCCCTAGGCGCGCATATATGTAGATGAAATGTTATAATGCTACTGAATTAATTTTTTAAAAATAAAACTTCTATACATGCCATACAGCTCTGACAGTGTAACTGCTTTTCAAATTTCAGGTGCAGATTGTTTGTGTTTTATTTGTCCATCTGTGGGAAAGAGGAAGCATGAATATGTGATTAAACTATGCATCAGTATATCTGTGGGTAATAGAAGGAAGTGAAATTGTTTGACTATAAAATGACTACTTTGCTTTAAGTTGTAAGAAATAGGTGAGTCAGTTCTGTTTGCTGAAATCCAGCTGCAAAGTTCTTCACTTGAGGGAAATTTGAAGGTGTCTTGAAACGAGTTGAGATACCAGGATTGATTCACCTCTTTCGTAGGACCTATGCTGTTTAAGTCTGGTTGTAAAAAGGAAAGTGGTGTGCGACTATAAGGAGGTCAAAGATGAGAAAAAAAAAGATAAGATGGCATGTATGGATGGAAAGGGGCAACATATGGAGAAGTAGGCTGTGCGTCTCTTATGAATAGATGCACACCAGCAAAAATAATGTTCAGATTGTTTTCAGATTTTTCAGATGTTTTTCCTGATTTTGGGCATGATTTCTGCTCATTTCAGACATTTGTCTTAGAACATAAGAATTGTCATACTGTGACAGACTGAAGGTCCATCAAGCCCAGTATCCAGTTTCCAACAGTGTCCAAACCAGGACACAAGTACCTGTCAAAATCCCAAGGAGTCAAACAGATTTTATGCTGCTTATCCTAAGAATAAGCAGTGGATTTCCCGAAGTCCATCTTAATAATGGTTTATGGACTTTTGTTTTAGAAAATTATTCAAACCTGCTATAAACCCTGCTGAGCTAACTTCTTTCACCACATTCTCTGGCAATGAATACCAGATTGGAGGGGAGGAGTAGCCTAATGGTTAGAGCAGCTAACAACCAAGGAAACCTGGTTCAAATCTCACTACTGCTCCCTGTGATCTTGGGCAAGTTTCTTAACCTCAAGACTAGAAATAAAGTATGGCAAACAATTGAGGATGATCTCATAAGGCTTTATTAAACTGGCAAAAAACATGACATGGCCATGTTTCGCCCTCAGGCTGCATTGGGGTAAAACGTCAACATGAAATAATTATTAGATTTCAGATATTCCACCCAGGATTTTAGATTGAACATGATATAAATCTAGAAAATAAATAAATGTTGTGGAGCTGATATTCAAAGTGGTTTAGCCAGTTCTGACTGGTTAAATCACTAAGTCAGGGCTAGCTGCTAATTTTCAGTGACAACTGGCTAAGTGTTGCTGAAATTCATGGTTAGAGCTGAACTCCAAGCTAGCTATTTTGGTGTTCTAGTTGTGAAGTCAGCAGGTGAGGTTGGTTTGGGGGGGGGGGGGGCAGAGAGAAAGAAGCAGGGTAATGATGGATGAAGGAAAAGAGTGAGGGGTGGAGTAATATTTGATAGGAAGAAGAGGCACAGAGAGGGGCAGAGTAATGCTGGATGGGAGAGAAGAGACACAGAGACAAAGGTTAGTTAATTCTGAATAGGGAGAAGAGATACAGAGAAAACAAGGTAGTGCAGGATTGGGAAAAAAGACACACAGAAAGGCGGGGTAATGCTGGAGGGGGGAGAAGAGAGAGATAGAGAGAGAGAACAGGGTAATGCTTTTGGGGGGAGAAGAGATATGGGGTAATGCTGAATAGGGTGGAGAGAAAGAGGTATGGAGTAATGCTGGATTAGGGAGAAATGAGAGATGGGAGTTGACCTCCTGTGGGAATTGACATTCATTGTTTTGCTGACTGATGCCAGCTTTATTCCCAGATATTCAATGCTGATTCATGTCCAGGCACATCTGCATTGAATATCAAAGAATATATAGCCAGCTAATGTATAGCCAGTTAACTGTGACATTCACCACTTCACCAGCTATGGTGAACTCCATAACAATAGGTTTGTGTTTTATGCAGTTCTATTTAAGCACTTATCTTTGCTGGTTAAAGTCTGAATATTGGCACTTAACTGGTTACTGCTGAGTCTGCCCCTGGAAGAAATAAACAGAACAATTATAAAAATATCACCTATCAACTGGAACATCAAATAGGGAGGACTTCCTCGTATAAGGAGAAAAAGGATCTCAGCGAACCCATACAAATTATCAATAGCACAAGATTTTCAAAAATAGTTGCCATCATAGGTCCTGAAAAAACTCCATAAATAAACATATGAACATAAGAATGGCCTTACTGGGTCAGACCAAAGGGTCATCAAGCCCAGTAGCCCATTTTCTTGGTGGCCAATCCAGGTCACTAGTACCTGGCAAAAACCTAACAAGTAGCAACATTCCATGCTACTGATCCAAGGCAAGCAGTCGCTTCTCCCATATTTTTCTCAATAACAAACTATGGACTGTTCCTTCAGGAAATTGTCGAAACCTTTTTTAAAACCAGCTACACTATTCGCTCTTACCACAACCTCTGGCAATGCATTCTAGAGCTTAACTATTCTCTGAGTAAAAAATATATTCCCTCCTATTGGTTTTAAAATTATTTCCCTGCAACTTCATTGAGTGTCCCCCTAGTCTTTGTAATTTTTGACGGAGTAAAAAATCGATCCACTTGTACCTGTCCTACTCCACTCAGGATTTTGTAGACTTCAATAATATCTTCCCTCAGCCATCTCTTTTCCAAGCTGAAGAGCCCTAACTTTTTTAGTCTTTCCTCATACGAGAGGAGTTCCATCCTTTTTATCATCTTGGTTGCTCTTCTTTGAACCTTTTCTAATGACACTATATCTTTCTTAAGATAAGGAGACTAGAATTGAACGCAATACTCCAGGTGAGGTCGGACCGTGGAATGATACAGAGGCATTATAACATTCTTAGTCTTGTTAACCATCCCTTTTAAAATAATTCCTAGCATCTTGATTGCTTATTTGGCCACTGTCTCACATTAGATGGAAGATTTCATCGTATTGTCTACAATGATACCCAGATCCTTTTCTTGGGTTCTAACCCCCAAGGTGGACCCTAGCATCTGGTAATTGTAATTTGGGTTATTATTCCCAATGTGTCTCACTTTGAATTTGTCCACATTATATATGTCCACATTATATTACGCCCAGTCCTCCAGTTTCCTAAAGTCTGATTGCAATTTTTCACAATCTGCATGTGTTTTAAGAACTTTGAACAGTTTAGTGTCATCTGGAAATTTATTCACCTCACTCATCGTTCCAATTTCCAGATCATTTATAAATAAGTTAAATAGCTCCAGTCCAGTACAGATCCCTGTGACACTCCACTGTTTACTCTCCTCCATTGAGAAAAATGACCATTTAACCCTAACCTTTGTTTTTTTATCCAATAACTAATTCCTAATCCACAACTGAACTTTGTCACCTGTCCCATGACTCTTTAATTTTCTCAGGAGCTTCTCATGAGGAACTTTGTCAAACACTTTCTGTAAATGTATCTACACTACATCAACTGGTTCACCGTTATCCACATGTTTATTCATACCTTCATAGAAGTCAAGCAAATTGGTGAGGCAAAATCTCACTCAGCTGAACCCATGCTGACTGTCTCATTAAATCATTTTTGTCTACATGTTCCACAATTTTATTTTTTATAATTGTTTCCACCATTTTGCCCAGCACTGAAGTCAGGCATACTAGTTTGTAATTTCCTAGATCTCCCCTCGAATCCTTTTTAAAAATCAGCGTAACATTGGCTACCCTCCAATCTTCAGGTACTACAGATGATATTAGCGACAGTTTACAGATCACTAACAGCAGGTCAGCAATTTCATGTTTGAGTTCTTTAAGTACCCTGGGATGTATACCATCTGGTCCAGGTGATTTATCACTTTTTAACTTGTCAATTAGGCTTAGTACATCTTCCAGATTCACCAAGATTTCCAGTTCAGGTAGATCTCTTACATCTTTTTTCGTAAAGACCGAAGCAAAGAATTCATTCAGTCTCTCCAGTATGGCCTTATCCTCCATGAGTGCCCCTTTTGCTCTTTGATCATCCAATGGTCTCATGGATTTCCTCACAGGTTTTCTGCTTCTGATGTACCTAAAAAAACTGGTGAGTTTTTGCCTCTTTGGCAAGTTTTTCTTCATATTCTTTCTTAGCTTTCTTTATCAGTGCTTTGCATCTAACTTGCCAGTGCTTGTGTCTCTTCTTGTTTTCTTCATTCGGATCCTTTTTCTATTTTTTAAAGGATGTCTTTTTGGCTTTAATAGTCTCTTTCACTTCACCTTTTAACCAAGCCGGCTCTCATTTCCTCTTCTTTCCACCTTTGTTAATACGTGGAATACATCTGGTCTGTGCTTCCATGATGGTATTTTTAAATAACATCTACACCTGGTTTACAGTCCTAACCTTTTAGCTTCTTTTTAACCATTTTCCTTCCTGATGTAACATTTAACCAGTCAGTGTTGGGGTAATTGAAATCATAATATACACCAGGTAGAATGGATAATATCACTATATACACTTCTACTCTATCCTCTTTTATTGAGAAAAAACACAGAAACAAAAGCAGTTAGGTGGAGAAAAAAGACCTCACATGATATCATGGATGTTACTTACTTTCACAAAAAACAGATGTATAATGTCTGGTGGATACCCACAGCGCCGTTTAGGCTTAATCCCAATATTCAATTTTGAAAACAGAGAAAAAAGCCTCAGACTGATGCTCTCCCACCGCCACAAAAGGTGGTTAAAGGTGGTTAGGCGTTAGCCTCACTGGCAAAAAAAACTCTATTTCATTGCAGACGGATAAAAAGCCTTATACTGTTTACACTGTTGTGCTTAAAGATAGAAGAAAAATTATCTTTCCACTTATCTTCTGTTTGATCGGTGTACCAACGGTGACCAGCGTTTCACAAGTCTGCTGCCTCAGGGTATAATTTATCCGATTGAACTTTAAATTGGACACGCCATAACGCATGCGTTTTGGAGATGCGTTTTGGCGTCCCATTTAAAGTTTGATCGGATACGTTACACCCTGAGGCAGCAGACTTGTGAAACGCTGGCCACCGTTGGTATACCGATCAAACAGAAGATAAGTGGAAAGATAATTTATCTTCTATCTTTAAGCACAATAGCGTAAACAGCACCGTATAAGGCTTTTTATCCATCTGCAATGAAATAGAGATTTTTTTGCCAGTGAGGTTAACGCCTAACCACCTTTAACCACCTTTTGTGGCGGTGGGAGGGCCTCAGTCTGAGGCTTTTTCCTCAGTTTTTCCAAATTGCATTTTGGGATTAAGCCTAAACGGCGCTGTGGGTATCCACCAGACATTATACATCTGTTTTTTTGTGAAAGTGTTTAGCAGATCTATTGGGTTTTCACAATATCCGAGTTTTTTGGCTATATGTTACTTACTTTCAGCCATTGCTGTTACGTTAATTAAGTTCACTTATCATCATAGGTCAGAAAAAAACTCCACCTCTGTGCAAAATAAGGGCTCCTGTTATTAAGGCACACTAACCGATTTAGCATGCGCTAAATGCTAAGATATCCATTATATTCTATGGGCAACTTAGCATTTAGCGCGTGCTAATCTTTAGCGCACTAAATCGGTTAGCGCGCCTTCATAAAAGGACCTCTAAATGTCTTATGTGTCTTATTCCACCAATAGGCAAAAAAGCACAAAATAGAAGTCCAGTAATTGATCAATGAACCTGGAAATCCAAGCAGCAATTGTTAAAGGACCCCACAATATCTACGTCACAGTGAAACAGCTGAGGAAGAACAGCATAAAGCAGTCAGTGCAGTAATCAGAATCATAAAGCTGCAGTAAAATGTTTTAAATAAATTGATAAGCCAGCAACGGCCCAATACAAAAATAAAAATAAACAAAATATATATTGCAATAATAATCCAAAGTAATTCAAAATATGCAACAATAAAGCTCCGAAAATAAACTTGAACCCTGCCATTGAGGGCCATCGAAGTTGTGGCCACTGTATAGCTTGTTCCGTGGTGTTAGAGGGCCCTACATGTTATGATGAGAGAACTGATAAAATCTTTTATTTACGGGCTGATACCTCATGTACCTCTATGAATGTTATCTGACCTCTGATGATAAGTGAACTTACTTACGGTACTTTCGGCCATTGTTGTTATGTTAAGTTCCATGATATTATGTGAGGTCTTTTTTTTTCCACCTAAGTGCTTTTGTTTCTGTACCTTTTCCTCAATAAAAAAGGATAAAGGAGTTGTGTATATAGTGGTGATTGAAATCAACTATTATTATACTGTTGCCCAATTCTTCATCTTTCCTAATCTCTGAAAACATTTCTTCAAATGTCTGCTCATTTTGTTCTGGGGGATGGTAGTTAGCCCTACTACTTCCCTTCGCACATGGAATTTCTGTCTATATGGATTCCACAGTGCTATCTATGTCATGCAGAATGTTTATTTGATTTGATTCAATTCCCTCTAACACAGGGTCTCAAAGTCCCTCCTTGAGGGCCACAATCCAGTCGGGGTTTCAGGATTTCCCCAATGAATATGCATGAGATCTATGTGCATGCACTGCTTTCAACGCATATTCATTAGGGAAATCCTGAAAACCCGACTGGATTGCGGCTCTCAAGGAGGGACTTTGAGATCTCTGCTAACCCACTCCTCCAATTTGATCTACTCTATCCTTGCGATATAATTTGTACCCAGGTAAAACAGTGTCCCATTAATTGTCCTCCTTCCAGCAGGTCTCTGAGATGCCTATTTTGTCTACCTCATCATTCAGTGCTATATACTCTAACTCTCCTATTTTATTTTTTATGCTTCTAGCATTTGTATAAAGACATTTCAAATTGTGGGTTTTCCTTGTAACTACAGGCTGCTGAGAAGACAGGGAAAATTTGAGTCTTTTACGCTGCCTTCCTCTTCAACACTCCTGGTTTTCTTTCACCATTATTGAAACCTCTCTACTATGACTCCCTAAATATCCTATTTCAATAGTATCTTTCAAAGATACCTCACACTGAACCATGTGCTCCTTGGCAACTGTCAGCTTTCCCCTGTATCTCATTATAAAAGCTAAACCAAAATATTGCCTCGTTTTGTAAACTAACAGAACAGAAGAGACAAACTTATAAGTGACGTAAAAGAATATTTCAATTATCAATTTTAAGAATATTTCAATATTTCAATTTGATGGCTAGGCCATCAAAGATACAGAATCCCAGTATCCCACCGATTAAATCTTTTTTAACTGGCTGTTCTTTCATGTGCAAAATGATACTGACTATTCCGATTGGACATCAATTTCCATAGATGTCTCTGAGAGTTCATCTTTATCCACTGTACTTTATAACCTTTATATGTTACCTATTTGTCATGTTTTATCGTGTCTGGGCTTATGCTTTTGTCTATATGCTGATGACATTCAGTTTTACTTCCCTGTTCAGAAATCTGCTAATGATGCACTGAACTTTCTTTCAATGTGCCTTGAAGCACTCAAAAATTGGATAAAAGTCAATCATTTTAAATTGAACATCACTAAAATGCAAGTGTTGTATTTGTCAAGTAATTTTCCTACAGGAATGCCTTTGACGATCACACTCGATGATGTTTCAGTTTCCATCCTCAATAAATGAAAATATCTAGGTGTGATCATTGACTCATCCTTATCTTTGAAATCTCAGGTTAAATTTGTGATGAAGAAAGCTTTTTTCTAGTTTAAGTTATTTAGGAGATTAAAAGATCTGTTATCTGCCACAAATTTCCAGACAGTATTGCAAGCAATGATTTCACCCGTTTTGGACCACTGTAGCTCATTGTAGCTAGGCCTTCCTAAGTATGTGACTAATGCAATGCAGATTTCACAGAACGCCGCGGCTTGATTGTTGTCCAGTGTGTCAAGATATGATCATGTTACACTGGTATTAAAAAACCTCCACTGGTTACTGATCAAGTCACAAGTAAAATTTAAGATATTGTACTTCATACATAAAGGGGCAAATTCATAAATGGTGTCAAAATTTTAGGCAGCGGTAGGCATCCTTGAAATATTGCATCAATATTGCTCCCCAGCACCCAGTAGCAAGCCTGCCCCTTGACTTGAGTTTCGCAGTGGATAAGTTTCTTCAGGAAGGGACGCTCTACTTGCTGGCCCGCAGTTTCTGGGAGTCTGCCAAACAGTTGCTTCAAAGTTACTCATGTACAGTTGTGGATCAGTGTGAGTTTAACATTCCAAGAGACAGGATGTCAGGAGAGTCCTCGTGTGAATCAAGCAAGAAACTGCTAGATTTGGAGCCCCATTCAGTGATAAAAATTTTTCACAAAAAGAGGAAAAAAGCCAAAGGAGATCCATGACTGCAATTTATGGTGAGTCTGCCCCATCATCCTACAAAGTAATAGTTTATAGTTTATTTAAAATTTGATAAAATGCTTTACAATATATTTCAAAGCATTGTACAGTTAAAATCAAAAATAAATAATGGGTAAAGACAATACTATGGTAGACAATTCAGGGACAGACATACTAAGGTGGGAAGGAGGAATAAAACAAAAAGAAAATGTGGAAGAAAATTACAATTTTTTTTTTAAACTAAAAACAGAGGGAAGAAACGAAGGGAAAAGATAGGGGATTATTTTAAAATTGATAAGAAATAAAGGTGAATTAAGATTCTATAAGATACACCAAAATTGAGTCAGATATATTAATCACGTGCATCTTTTTTATTTTTTTTTTTAAATCTTTATTCATTTTTAAACTTATAATAAGTGTGATAACATATCCATACAAATAACCATAAATAACCATGTCACTTAATAATCAACAATGATACATATAATATTATCTTATCTCCCCCCTCCCCACCCTTATCTATCATATAATCAGTACTTATACAACATGTAACAATAAAAATACCCTCCCACCCCATAATTGAACTTGTAAATTTAAGGGAAACAAGATTTTTCTAATCATTACAATACTTTGTTAATGGCTCCCAAATATCTTGAAATTTCCTGAAACAACCCTGTTGTATTGCAAAAAGTCTCTCCATTTTATAAATATGCATCTTTAAAAATGTAATATTTTGAAGCAAACAGATTACGTGGAGTAGAGAATTCATTGAAGAAGACCTGCACACTGGATGGCCTGTGGAAGCAACTTTCACAGAAAAGTGCAAGAAAGTTGAGGATTTAATTTTGTCAGACAGAAGAATTAAGGTTTCCCGAATAGCTGAAGAAATGGGTATCTCGTCAGGTACATTTCGGAAAATTATGAAAATTTGGACATATTCAAAGATAGTACAAGATAGGTTCCAAGAATGTTGACGCCATGTCAGAAGGCCATGAGGCTTCAATGCTGTCAGGAGAACTTGGAGATGCTCCATGAAGACCAAGTGAATGTTTTTCATCATTTGGTGATGGAGATGAGACTTAGATATATCACAGAGATCCTGAGTCCAAAATGGAGTCAATGCAGTGGAAGCACAAGCCATCCCCCACCCCAAAAAAGTTCAAGAAAAATCAACAGGCAAAGACATGGCAACTGTCTTCAGGGATGATGAAGGACTTTTGATTTTGGAGTTCATGCCACACAAGACAACCATAACAAGGGAGAGTTACTTTGCAGGAGTCAATCAAGGCGAAAAGATGAGGAAAACTCACAGCAGGCGTGCTGTTTCTTCATGACAATGTGCCGATGTATATGTCACGATGATCACAGGTTGCCATCCGAGAATGTGGGTTGTTAGTTTATTTTGGACTGTAGGTATGTATAGTAAAATGGGTATGAGGAGTTGCACATCATCTGCATAGATGTAGAACCGAGTGCCCTTTTTTTTTCTTTGTTTTATTCTCTTTTCTTTTCCTAGTTATTCTTGACATCTGTATGCTTTTTTTTTGGGCTCATAGGAATTTGCTGATGCACAAAGTAATGTAGAAGATTGTAATGAAACATTTACATATTTAAAGATTTAAATATAAATATGTAAGTAACTCTGATGTTAAACTAATTTAGAGATGAGGTTAACAGTGTTCTGATACAGTACACCAGAATTACAGTTGTGCATGAACTGGATTTAAGAATGAGATGTATGACATTCATAGAAACATAGAATATGATGGCAGAAAAGGGCCAATGGCCAAACAAGTCTGATCACTCAAGAACCCTCCCTCCCAACTAGCCTGCCTACTCAAGAACCCTTCTTCCCTGGAGTATCTATCGTTTGAGCATAACTCTGTAGTACTCCCACTTGTTTGTCCCATCAACTCTTGAAGTCGAGCACGCTACTGGCCTCGACCACCTAGCGGGGAAGATCATTCCATCGATCAATCACCCATTCGGTGAAGAAGTATTTCCTGGTGTTACCATGAAATCTTCCTCCCTTAAGTTTTAGTGGATGCCTCTTGTCGCCGTGGGTACCTTTAGAAAAAAGATTTCCTCCTCCACTTTGATGTATTTAAATATTTCTATCATGTCCCCCCTTTCTCTGCGCTCCTCGAGAGAATATAAGCGCAGCCTGATCAGGCGTCCTTCATATTGGATGTCTTTAAATCCTGAGACCATCCTAGTGGCCATTCTCTGTATCGACTCCATTCTCTTCATATCCGTTTGATAATGTGGCCTCCAAAATTGGACACAGTACTCCAGGTGAGGTCTCACCATGGATCTGTATTCCGGCTTTTGGCTGATAAAGCTCCTTCTGATGCAACCCAGCATTTGTCTGGCCTTTGCTGAAGCTTTCTCCACCTGATTAGCAGCTTTCATATCTTCCCGGATGAGAACTCCCAAGTCCCTTTCTGCAGTAGTTCTTGTTAAGTTTTCACCGTTCAAGGTGTATGTTTTGCATGGATTTCCGCTCCCAAGGTTCATTACTTTACATTTCTTGGCATTAAAGTTTAGTTGCCAAGTCCTAGACCATTTTTCCAATACAAGCAGGTCTTGCTCCATAGTCCTGGGCCTGGTTGCGCTGTCAGGTTCTGATGCCCTGCCCACAACGTTGCATAGTTTAGCGTCGTCGGCAAATAGTGTAATTTTGCTTTAAAGTCCCTGAGTCAGATCCCCTACAAAGATATTAAACAGCATCGGGCCCAAGACTGAGCCCTGTGGCACTCCACTGGTCACTCTCGACGTTTTTGAGGGGGTACCATTTACCACAACTCTTTGAAACCTGCCGTTAAGCCAGTCTTGTACCCATGCTGTCAGTGTTTCTCCTAGTCCTAGTGAGTTCATCTTGTTTAATAACCTACGGTGTGGAACACTATCAAAGGCCTTACTAAAATCTAAATACACTATGTATTAAACCTTTGATTTCTGGAACACAAATGGACGGGTAAACGCAGCAAAACAAATTCCTAGAATGCTGAAAAGATACAATCAGTTTGTTACAGAATGTCCTTTTTTAACTTGTTCTACTCGACACACCCTGTTAATATATGAAATGGCTCCAATTCACTAGGCATAAATAGAGACTTCTGATAACTGGACTGTGGGAATGTCAATAATATCCAGTGGTTACCTGGGCACATTTTGAAACTTTTTTTTTTTTTACAGTGTGGCAAAACTTACATTAATTGTTAAATGAGACTCTGGGTATCGCTTGCGAACTTGAAGTTTTGCTTAATTTTTCAATGGCAGCAGAAAGATAGAAAGAAATAAAACATGCACTGCAAATATGAAGTCTGTACATTATTCCAGTTATTAATCCACAAATGTTATTTTGTTTTATCATCTTGTTTTCAGGCAGTCAAGGGAGGAAGTTATCAATGTGGCCTACTATTACGATGGGTTATTTTTACCACAAGTTGTGCCATTTTAGCATGGAGTCTCAGGCCCGGATTCTCTAACCGGCGTCTATGTCAGCAGCTGCCTTAAAAGTGGCTGCTGATCATGTGTCAATCACGTGACAGTGCCAGTTAGAGTCATGCCTCCGGCAAAGGTAGGCTCCAGAATTGTAGGCCAGGGTTCTCCAGGCCTACATTTCCGACGCCTACCTTTTGATGTGAATCATGCCTCTTCAGGCCGCCTAATGTCACTTCTGGTGTTAGCCATGCCTACATTGGCATTAGGCAGCCTAAAGTGCCTATGGAGGTACGATTCTGGCACCAATTTTGTAGGTGCTGGTAGGCGCCTTGAAACTCAGTTAAAAATTTTGTTTAAATGGCTTTTTTTTTTTAACTGGGGTTGTTTGCCTACCGGTGCCTAAAAAACTAGCACTGTAGAGTCTCAAAGTCCCTCCTTGAGGGCCGCAATCCAGTCGGGTTTTCAGGATTTCCCCAATGAATATGCATTGAAAGCAGTGCATGCACATAGGATCTCATGCATATTCATAGGGGAAATCCTGAAAACCCGACTGGATTGCGGCCCTCAAGGAGGGACTTTGAGACCTCTGGTTTAGACAATCCAGGTCTCATTGTATAAAATTGGAACTTGTGCTAAAATAGCATGAGTTATGGTAATAACCCATCTTAAAGTTAATTCACGCTGATAAGTAAAGAGTGAAGAGTAAATACTGGAGTGCCACAGAGATTTGCACTGGGACTGGTGCTATTTAACATATTTATTAATGATCTGGAAATTGGAACAACAAGTGAAATAATTACCCCCCCCCCCTTTTATCAAGACGTGTTTGGGGGGGTTTAATCGCCGGTCGCTGCGATTTAAACTCCAGTGCTCGTAGAATTCCTATCAGCGTCTGAGTTTTTACCACAGCAGCCAGCGATTCTTTAAAAATCCTAACACGGCTTGATAAAAGGGAGGGGCGTTATAAATTTACAGATGACACAATACTATTCAAAGTTGTAAAAATACATGAGGACTATGAAAAATTGCAGGAAGACCATAGGAAATTGGAAGACTGGCATCCAAATGGCAGATGAAATTTAATGTAGACAAATGCAAAGTGATGCTCATCGGGAAGAATAATCCAGATCATAGTTACCTTATGCTATGTAGGTCTATCTTAGGAGTCAACATCCAAGAAAAAGATCTGGGTGTCATTGCAGACACTACGCTGAAATCTTCTGCCTAGTGTGTGGCTGCAATAATAAAAGCAAACAGGATTTTAGGAATTATAAGGAAATGGTTAGTAAACATAGTAACATAGTAACATAGTAGATGACGGCAGATAAAGACCCGAATGGTCCATCCAGTCTGCCCAACCTGATTCAATTTAAATTTTTTTTTTTTTTTCTTCTTAGCTTTACCCGGTACTATGCTTGGGTTCCAACTGCTGAAATCTCTGTTAAGACTTACTCCAGCCCATCTACACCCTCCCAGCCATTGAAGCCCTCCCCTGCCCATCCTCCACCAAACGGCTATACACAGACACAGACCGTACAAGTCTGCCCAGTAACTGGCCTAGTTCAATATTTAATATTATTTTCTGATTCTAAATCTTCTGTGTTCATCCCACGCTTCTTTGAACTCAGTCACAGTTTTACTCTCCACCACCTCTCTCGGGAGCGCATTCCAGGCATCCACCACCCTCTCCGTAAAGTAGAATTTCCTAACATTGCCCCTGAATCTACCACCCCTCAACCTCAAATTATGTCCTCTGGTTTTACCATTTTCCTTTCTCTGGAAAAGATTTTGTTCTACGTTAATACCCTTTAAGTATTTGAACGTCTGAATTATATCTCCCCTGTCTCTCCTTTCCTCTAGGGTATACATATTCAGGGCTTCCAGTCTCTCCTCATACGTCTTCTGGCGCAAGCCTCCTATCAGACCAAGAGTATTATAATGCCTCTATTTCGCTCCATGGTGCATCCTCACCTTGAGTATTACACACAGTTCTGGTTGCTGTATCTTAGAAAAAGATAAGGAGGCTAATTTTTAAAGCACTTAGATATACATGTCGATGTCCGCGTATGTGTGAAGGAGCTCCAGGCAGGCCCTGAGACGCCAGTGTGTGTGTGTGTGGGGGGGGGGGGGGGGGGAGGGTGCAGAAGGGAAGAGGGCCAGAGAGAAGGATAGGTGCTGGTGCCCATTGATTGCCTACAGGACATGCCTCTCACCACAAGAGGCATATCCTATAGGCAGTCAGCTGGCATCAGCCTCTCTCTTCCTCCCCGGTGTACTGCGGCACACCTGAAATCTCAGGAGGCACACATTTTGAGATACACTGTATCAATCTAAAGTTTTAATTGCTAGAGTTTGTGAGTGTGCTTATCCTACGAAGATTGTAATGAAAGCATATAAGAGAGTGCTATACAATATAGCTACAACCAAGTTCAATGTCCTCTGCATTTGAGGAATCTGTCATCTGTGTTTTGAGATATGAACAGAATAGTTGCTTTCATTTCAACATCTTGAAAAAACACTGGAAAATATTGCCATCTGAAAGATTTTTTTAAATGGGAAATTTCTTCGTATTGCATACAATACAGATCGTAATTTGAAAGAAGTTTTATGTCCCTTAGTGGTATTAAATTCCTTCGGTTTGCATTAACATATAGAAAGAGAACATGGTCCATGTAGGTCTTGCCAAATGTGTGAATTGATGGAGACAACAGAAATTTTTGTTAACCAGTGAATGGAAAAGTTTATAATTTAAGCATAAAACAACATGCAAAATGGACTGGTAGTTCTGTACATACTCAAATATAAACCGACCTGAATATGAACTGAGGTAACATTTTTCCCCTATAAAAGGAGAAAAAAAAAGGTTGACTCGAATATAAACTGGGGAGTTAATATTCAAATGCAGTGCCTTGCCCTGGCCTACTAGGCGCTGTACTCTGTTTCCCCTTCCTCGCTGCTCTGCCAGGCTCTGCATCCAACTCCCTCACTACTTCCCCTGCCAGTCTCTGCACCCAGCTCCATTCCCTCCCTGCCAGGTTCTGTACCTTGTCCTCCCTCCCTATGACTTGCAGGCCTCCACCGGGCCTGCCATGAGACCTGGTGGTCCAGCAGTGGCCGGAACAAGAGGGATCCCTCCCCCCTCCTGTCCCAGATGATTCTAAGAATTTTACCTCCCTTCTGCCTTCCCTATGTACCTTTAGTATCCCTAGTGGTCTAGCAGTGAATCGCGGCAGAAGCAACCTTCCTTCGCTCCTGCCCATGCAGAGCCGCTAGCAGATTGGCTGCTGCAAGTTCTCGCAAGTTCTCACAGCAGCCAATCAGCTAGTGGCTCTGAACAAGCAGGAACGAAGGCAGATCGCTCCTGCCATGATTCACCACTGAACCATCAGGGATACTAAACCATACCATACCATATTGATTCTTGTATCCTGCAAATGTTGACTAGGTACTAAAGTTAGGCGGTGGAGGTGGGAGGGTGGTAAAAATTCTTAGAATCAGCTGGAACAGGAGGCAGGAGGGATCCCTCCTGTCTCGGCCACCACTGGACCACCAGGTCTCACGGCTGGCCCAGCAGAGGCCTACAACAGGTTTGGGAGTGGGTGGGTCAGAGCTGACCTGAATATAAATCGAAACCTCCATTTTTTGGCCCAAAAATCTCAGTTTATATTTGAGTATATACGTTATACAGTTTGAGATGTTCATGCGACAAGATATATGTGAGACAAACTTCTCAGAGGCCGAGTATAAGACTTACTGAACATAAAAGTAATATCAGTAGAAATAAGGAAGAAACTCTGATTGTGAAACTTTGCTTATAATACCATCATGAATTCAAAGACTTTAAGGTGACGGTATTGGATCATTTCCCACAATCTGTTGGTGGTGGGGAGGGATCAACAAAAAGCTCTAGCACAAAGGGATTTTTATTTTGAAATCGATGGAACCACAAGGATTAAATGTCAACAATGAATGGCAACATTTTTATTACCGGTAGTATTGCTATCTGATTTCCAATAACTAAAGGGGAGATGCCATATATGAGGTCCTGATTGTTCCATACCACTCCACCAGTGTTTATTTAAAATCTAGTCACCAATTTGAGTTAGTAGAGCTTGATGACATGAAGTCATAGCTGCTGGTGAGATATAACTTTTTGAGCTTCGGTAGAAGAGGATAATGAATGAAAATATAAAACTGCTGATGTTTTTATGTTTTAGAGTTGGACTGATCTGAGCAGCATTTGAGAAATGTTCCTTACGCAGTGGCAGAGGATCTGTGAAATGCTGGCCACACTGGATTATGTAAATTAGACTGCATAGACATAGAAGTCATAACCAGGATTAATTACTTGTAGAAGGGCTGCTGAAAATTTCTCAACCCAACCAACAAACAGGGACCGTCTTCAGCCAATATTGCTTCTTTCTTTCTGTGCCACACACCTGGAACAAACTGCCTCAGTCAGTACGTCATGCTTCGTCTCTGGAACTAAAAGCCCAGACTAAAAGCCCACCTCTTTGCAAATGCATTTAACATATCCCCCTCACCCTAAGCACCCTGAGAAACTCTCTGAGCCCCTACTTGTCCTGCTGTCTGTTAATTAGACTGTAAGCTCTACTGAAACTCCCTCAGTCCCTATTTGTCCTGCTGTCTTTAATTTAGATTTTAAGCTCTACTGAGCAGGGACTGTCTTAAATGTGTTCATGTAGGGTGCTGCACATGTCTATCAGCACTATAGAAATGTTAAACAGTAGTAGAAGTATTGGGCTGAGATCCACATAACTAAAAAAAATCTTTTTGAAATGAGATGATCATCCACCCAGCCTGTACCAAATTTAACGCATGCCTTCGCCCCCCCCTCCTCATGTCACCCTAACCTGAACCCCAGAGCTAGGTAGGCCCCCTTGGGCCTACTCTCTAATTGCTGGTGGTTCAGCCAGTTGTTGGGGGCAGGAGAACATCCCCCTCGCTGCCGCTCTTAGTGGTTGGCCTCACAAAATGGCTGCCACGAACTTTCACATCAGCCTCACAGTACTATAGAAGTTGTACACAATCCAGAGGAGTACATGTTCTATAATCTGCTTTTTAGGGTTACCATATGGCTCCAGAAAAAAGGAAAGCAATGGCAGTAAAACTCAGATGTCTCGATTCGTCCTCCTTTTTCTGGAGCCATATGGTAACCCTATATATATATCCTGTCCTTATAATCCATATAATAGAGATGAGACATGAACCTTTACAAATCATATGAAACCCTCAAGTAATTTACGTAGTGATATAGTAAATGATGACAGATAAAGACCTCCATGGTCCATCCAGTCAGCCTTATATTTATCATCAAAGCAATGTTCAACCAACAATCCAGTATACTATTACATTTTACTTTCTAAGATGGGGGGGGGCCATCCCGAGTGCTGTCTTGGTGGGGGCGCCGACACCTCTCCACCCCTCCCCATGCCATGTTCGTGCTCTTCCTTCCCCACCCTGATACCTCTTTAAAATCTTCACTAGCGCGAGCATTTACTCTAGTCTGCTGCTCGCTCAGGTTTGGCTCCCTCTGAAATCACTTCCGGGTTGCGGGGCCAGGAAGTGACATCAGAGGGAAAGCCAACATTAGTGCGAGCAGCAGGCTGGAGAAGCTGCTCGTGCTGGTGAAGATTTAAAGAGATACAGGGATGGGAAGGGAGACAGCGAGTATGACAGGGTGTGGAGAGGAGTGCGCGGAGGCGCCTCCTACCCTCACTACGCCACAGCCTTCACTTCCCCCACTGCTCCATTCCTTTACTCTCAGAAAATAATCTAAATATTGACTAAGATTTAGTATAACTGTGGCTGTAGTGAATGGCTATTCAGAAGTAGTGTAACTTTCAGGTTGTTCATAGTACCAAAAAGAGTAAGAAAAGTAAATATCTATACGAGCAGGTAAAACTATTGTTTCACATGTCAGTTATGGCTGAATTACTTTCATTTCCTGTTTTGGTATAGCATATCAGACATGCTCCATTTCCCTGTGGAACTTACTGCAATGCTATGCAAGTTTTAGACAATGAAATTGTTAGTAGATTTCCACAGGTAGAAAGTGCAGACAGAGGCACAGGAGTCTGTGCATTGAACGTCATGCCATCAGAATAATAATCACTCACTGTTAAATTAACATCCGTGCTCAGCACATTTGTTGTTATCTTGATTTTTCTTTATTAACCATAATCGCGCCAAATTCAAGGTGCACGCATCACAGGTTTCAGAAGGAGCCATTGCCTGTGACCAGGCTAGGTGGGAAAAGGTGCTCTAGAATAAGGAAACACTCCAGGTAGTTATTAAGAACATATGGAAACCCATACTGGATCAGACCATTAGTCCAGTTTCCTGTTTCTAATAGTGGCCAATCTAGGTCACAGTACCTGACAGAAACCCAGATAGTAGCAACATTCTATGCTACCCATCCAGGGCAAGCTGTGGTTTCCCCCATGTCTGTCTCAATAGCAGACTATGGACCTTTCCTGCAGGAACTTGTCCAACTCTTTCTTAAACCCAGCTATGCTAACTACTGTAACCACATCCTCTGGCAACGAGGTCCAGAGCTTTACTATTCTTTCAGTAAAAAATTATTTCCTCCTATTTGTTTTTAAAAGTATTTCAAGTTTATTATTATTATTATTCAAGTTTATTAATTAAATTTTACTATACCGACTATTTCCATGTTATTTCATTATCTCCTGGTGTTTGTACTATTTGAAAGCGTAATAAAAGCAATGCACTCTTACCTGTTCTACAGCCCTCAGGATTTTGTAGACCCAGTGGCATAGTGAGGGCAGTTGTGCCTCTGCACCTTTCCTGCCCCCTGCTGCATGCACAGCTTTCCTCCCCCCCCCCCATACCTATAAAATTCTTTGCCGAAACGAGCAGCATCTCCAAACTGCTGCCTGCGCCAGCCTCGGCTCTCCCTCTGTTGTCACTTCCTGGTCCTGTGAGAAGAGGAGAGGTGCTGGCACCAGTCGTGTAGTGAGGGTGGGAGGGGACTGGGGCAGTGGTGCCCCCCTGACCTTCTCTCTGAACCCTGCTCCTTCTATGCCAACCCCCTGCACCTGCATCCCTGCTCCTTCCATGCTCCCATGTCACACTCACGCTGTCCTTTCTACCCCGTACTTCTAAATCTTCTCCAGTGTGAGCAGCTTTTCCACCAGCTGCTCGCTCTGGCTTTCCCTCTGATGTCACTTCCTGGCCGCATGACTCAGAAGTGATTTCAAAGGGAGCCAGGCCTGCACGAACAACAGGCTAGAGTAGTTGCTCATGCTGGTGAAGATTTTAATGAAGTACAAGGGAGGCGGGGAAGGGAGGGCACAAGAGTGGCATAGAGGGGCAGAGAGGTGACGGCGCCCCCACCGAAATGGTGCCCGGGGTGGTCTGACTCCCCCCCACCTCCTTACTACACCACTAGCTGGCGCCCCCACTAAGACAGTGCCTGAAGAGCCCCAACCTCTTAATGTTTTCCTCATACAAGAGGAGTTCCATCCATCCCCTTTAACATTTTGGTTGCTCTTCTTTGAACCTTTTTTAATTCTGCTATGGGGCTCATTTTCAAAGCGCTTAGACACACAAAGTACCCTACGTCGACGCTTTGTTTAAACCCTCCCTCCCCTCCGACGTCAGCGCTGACGTCGGAAAGACTTCCGTTCGGCTCTGTGCTGCAAGCAGAGCAGGTAAGGAGAAGAAGAGCCGTGCGACTGAGTACATCCAGCCCCGCAGGAACCCCGTGACCCTCAGAGGCGTCCCCACGGGATCCCCGCGACCCTAGGGGGCGTCCCCACGGGATTCCTGCGACCCTAGGGGGCGTCCCCATGGGATCCCCGTGACCCGAAGGGTGAACCCGCGGGATGTCCGCAGGTCCTGCGGGATTCCCGTCATCCCCATTCCCGTGCAGCTCTCTACTCACCACCTCCACCTGAATATTTACCCCTTGGTATCTTACCAAGTTGAAACAAACAGCCAAAAGGTCTGCTTCGAGGGTACAACAATCTCTACAAAAGATTGTTTCTTTGTGTTGCTTTGCCATGCCTTACCAACTAATACATATTTTATGATTGTCCAAACTGGAATTACCCTCACTGAGATTAGTTTGAGTTCAACTAGATGGCAAACATTTCAATCTAAAGGTCCTCATTAGTGAACACTACTGTATTCCACATAGGTCTCTTCATTTCTCATGTAGCATGATAGCTGATTAACGCTTACTCAGTTCCCTTTCCTTGATCATGGATATGGTGCAGACAACTGATAAATTATTTGCTAATAAAGCTCACACGAAGGATGACTCACAGGAGCTCTGTTAGTTCATGTCCCAGTCAGAGAGAAAGAGGAGTTGATCTGACAATAATGTGTTTTCATTATGATGTGTACCCTGGGATGGGCAGGAAGAATAGAAAAAAAAAAATTGTAGCACAGTCAGGGTTTGGCACCACATAAATGAGCCCAAGTCCCATTCATGTTTCTGAAATTTTCTTAAAATTTAAATAATAACGTGTTAACTTATTCTTTGTAATTAACAATGTGCAATGATAGTTCATGGAGATTTTATGAGATAATGCATATAATAATACCAAACTCCTGTGGTTCAAAAATTATGTTAAAACATTCACTTTCAAGTGGTCCAGAAAACTGAATTGCATGATGCTACTTTACTTCGAATCAGACACACCTTTTAGTAAGCTGGATAGCAAGAATGTGGTTAGGAAACGAAGAAACTGAAAGCCTATGCAGTTGCTAAAACTGGTTCTATATACATTTGCTACAGGAGTCTTAAGTGACAGAAGAATAAGACTCCCAAGGCACTTCTTGCCACCCCTTGGCCATCTCCACACTATTTTTTTTCTTCCTCTGTCAAGCGTGGTAAAAGAATGGCACGGTGACAAAATTCATCACCGTCCCCGTCCCCGTGGATAACCGTGGGAAACCATCTTCATGTCATTCTTTAAGGAGAGAGGGAAGAATGAGAGTATGAATGGCCACAACCACTGACCCGCAGGCTTTGCTTTGAAGAATGCTGGTGTAGAAGGACTGAGGTTTAAACAGACACTACAGAATGACAGTCTCTGGTATCCAGAGCAGATATTGTGATGTCATAATGCCTCATTCCACCAGTGCCTAAGAGCCAATCACATCAATGATGTCACAATGGCTTCATTATCCTTGGCTCACATAAGAATCAGAGTATGAATGGCCACAACCACTGACCCGCAAGCTTTGCTTTGAAGAACGCTGGTGTAGAAGGACCGAGGTTGAAATAGACACAAGAAAATGACATGGGATTATTTCCCGCGGGGGACGGGAACAGTGATGAATTTTGTCACCGTGTCATTCTCTAGTGTGGTTCTTCTCTTTCTTTGTTCTGCATACATTTCCCTTTTCATTACAGGCTAGAATTCTTTGTATACATTTCTCTTGCAGCTGGAATTCAGGGCTTATCACAAGGGTGGGCTAGAAGGGAGAATGCCACATTACCTTTTAAAATCAGTCCGCAAATATAAAAATCCCAGAAGAGAAGAGCTGACTACAACTCTTGCCAAGGGCATGGCTTGGTTCTGCAAGGCCTTGATTGGGAAGAACCACTTTGTTTTCCAGACAAGTAGACATATACCTTTGAAGCTTCTGTCTGTGGGATATACTCTTTGATTTTCACATATCACTATTACACATATTGAGTTAAAGCACTTACAGTATACCATGAGGTCTAGGGATGTTTCACAATAAGTTACCCATTTGGGTGAATGGTTATTAACAACTCTTTTCACACAGGGGTTCCTGTGCAGAGTAATGAAATTGAGGATCCTCGGTATTTACACTTTGTTATTATCATTACATAACAGGTTGTGCAAAGTGTTTAATTGAATAAGAGTATTTCCCTTTTTATATTGAAATAATTTTCCATTTTGTATTGTCATCTTTCTCTTTTGGGGTTTGTTGAATGAAGAGTAGAAGGACATGGAAGTCATCAAGATCTTTTTTTTTACTACAGAATATAAGAATGTAAGCATTGTCATACTAGGACAAACTGAAGGTCCATCAAGCCAAGTATCCTGTTTCCAACAGTGGCCAATCCAAGTCACAAGTACCTAACAAGAACCCAAAAGAGTAAAACAAATTTTATGCAGCTTATCTTAGAAACAAGTAGTGGATTTTCATAAGTCCATCTTTTAGGAAATTATCCAAACCTTTTTTAAACTCTGCTAAGCAAATTGATTTTTACCATATTCCCTGGCAACAAATTCCAGAGTTTAATTACATGTTGAATGAAGAAATATTTCCTCTGGTTTATTTTTACTTAGTGGCTTCATTGCATGCCCTCTAGTCCTAGTATTTTTGTAAAGATAAACAAGTGATTCACATTTACCCAGTCCACTGTACAAGCAGTGGACTGGGTAAATATCTCTCCTGAGCCTTCTCTTCTCCTCCCTAGCAGCCTTTCCTCATAGGGAAGTAGTTCCATCTCTTTTATCATTTTTGTCATGCTTCTCTGTAACTTTTCTTATTCCACTATATCTTTTTTTGAGATGAAGTGACCATAATTGCACATAGAATTCAAGGTGCGGCTGTACCTTGGAGTGATATAAGGGCATTATAACATTCTCATCTTTGTTTTCCATTCCTTTCCTGATAACTGCTAAAATTCCATTTGCTTTCTTAACCGCCATTGTACACTGAGCTGAGGGTTTCAATATATCCATAACGATGACATCTAGATCTTTTTCCTGGGTGGTGACTCCTAATGTGGAACCTTGCATCACGTATATTTGAGTCCTCTTTCTCAAATGCTTCACTTTGACCTTGATCACATTAAATGTCTTCTGGTATTGGGATATCCAGTCTCATAAGGTCATTTTACGATTTAACAGCTTTGAATAACTTTGTGTCATCAGCAAATTTTATTACCTCAGTAGTTATTCCCATCTCTGGATCATTTATAAATATGTTAAAAAAAAAACAACATTGGTCCCAGCACAGACCCCTGGGGAACCTCACTATCTACCCTTCTTCATTGAAAATACTGGCTACTGTATTTAACTCTTCTCTCTGTTTTCTATCTTTTAACTGGTTCTTAATCCACAATATAACATTACCCCCGATCTGACCAGCTCATCTTTATCCACATGTTTTATTGCCAAAAAGGTATCCGAAGTGATCAGATAACCACTGCAGAGACACGGTAAAGACCCACACATACTCCCCCAGTGATCACTGACCCCCCTCACACTGCCACAGATATCAGAATAAAAACGTACATGCCTGTCTCCAGAACATCAGCACCTGCTATAGGAAAGCCTAGTAGAGCTGCATACAGGTTTCTTAAGTAGCCTGGGGGGTGGGCTAGTGAACCAGAGAGGAGGACCCAGATCCATAAGCCACTGCATTCATGGTAAAAAAATGTGAGCCCACCCAAATCTCCCCAAACCCTACTGTATTGCCATATAGGTGCCACCTGCAACCTTAAGGGCTATTGGGATTGTAGACAGGTGGGTATAGTGAGTTTTGGGGATGTTTTGAGGGGCTCACCATATCCTATAAGGGAGTTCTGGTGAGATGTTTATGTGGCACCCTTTTTGTGACATTCACAGCAATGACCTGTAAGGTGCCTCACTGCTCTATTGCTATGTCTGGGTGGCCAGTCCATCACAATGCTGGCCCCTCCCACATCCACAACGTCTGGTTCTGGGCATTTGGGACTTAGACTAATTTTCGGTCGAAAATGTGGTATAAAGATAGACATACTGGTGGTCTGGACGATCAATGGCCCGGACATCCAAATAGATGATTTTCGGAAAAAATTAAAAAATATATATATATATTAGACATGTTTTTCAAGAATGGACATTTAACCACTGCCAACTTTGGACGTCTAGCACGTCCGAATTGGACTTAGACGTTTCTTTTGATTATGCCCCTCCCTGAAGGAGAGAGGTATTTTCTTCAAATCAGAGTTTCTTTAGTGCTGCACATTTAATTCTACACATTTAATTTATCTTTAAAGAGTCCTAATTCTAACATCAAAATCATGAAATGGGAAAAATATCCCTTAACTAAGTATTTTCGCTTTAGTTTAAAGCTTTTGCTATCTAAAAAAAAAAACCTCCAGATTTCTTTCCACAGAGTTCATACCTGCGGCAGAGATCAAATAAGAAACCTTCCTTACTATCACAACACAGATTTTATTAAATCGGACACTCCCTTTTTCTACTCCTTACAGACAGTCACTCTCTCAAGCAAACAGCAGCTCTCCATAAAGGCTTCTGCTCTTCATCACAGCCTCAGTTACTCTCCAACTGAATTTGAAGCAAGCTTCCTGACTTGTGCAGCCAATCAGATTCATGCATTAAGATTCCAGGGAAAGCTCATGCCTGCACATTTGCAGAATTATCTTGCTGGATAATATTAAAAAGTTAAGCTTTTAAAAACACTTCAGGTCTCTCTTGTCCTAGGCCAGGTGCTGGCAGGAAAGCTTACTCATGCCTGGTTCATCTTCCCTACCCCAAAGGCCTGTGGTTATAAGACTTTTTTTGGACAGGACTTTGGAGTATCAGGTTGGGAAGATGAACTCCTGGTTAAGCCCATTGATTGCTTAACTTATTTGATAAACAAGATTGCTGATTTTTAATATTTCTGATCGGGTGTTTAGTTTTTTAATCTTTTTAACTCACGTTTTAATTCATAGCAATATTTGAAATTGTATTTTTTCTAATGCTGTATTAGACTGATGTATGGAGTAGCGCTTTTTTTGAAACTGTATCTTGTGCTGAAATGTCTCAGTTTTCCTGTTGTGAACCGCCTAGAACTGTTGGCAGGGCGGTATACAAGAAAATAAATTATTATTATTACACTGCTGGACCACCAGGGATTCAAAAAGGTACGCAGGAGGGGGGGGAGGCAGGGGGGAAGGGAGGTAAAAAAAATTGGCAGAATTGGCTGCAACAGGAGGGGAGTGGGTGAGCAATGATCCAAATATAAATGAGACCCCTATTTTTGGGCCATTTTATGGCCCAAAAATCTCAGCTTATATTCGAGTATATGTGGTAAACTGGTCTGAGCACCCCTGGGAGAATGGCATAGAAAATTAAATAAATAAATAGTAGTAAAATCTGATCCCTAGAAATATGAGAGAAAGATGTCCAGCTTCTGTCTCCTGGAATTGAGTCATTACTGTCTAAGGCAGGGGTAGGGAACTCCGGTCCTCAAGAGCCATATTCCAGTCGGGTTTTCAGGATTTCCCCAATGAATATGCATTGAAAGCAGTGCATGCAAATAGATCTCATGCATATTCATTGGGGAAATCCTGAAAACCCGACTGGAATATGGCTCTCAAGAACCGGAGTTCCCTATCCCTGGTCTAAGGGCTCCTTTTATCAAGCCTTGCTAACGGTTTAACGCGCATAATAGCGCACGCTAAACCGCCGGCCGCGGTAGCCGCTACCGCCTCCTCTTGAGCAGATGGTAGTTTTTGGACAGCACAGGGGTTAACGCAGGGATCTTGAAGTCCCTCCTCGAGGGCCGCAATCCTGTCGGATTTTCAGGATTTCCTCAATGAGATCTATGTGCATGCACTGCTTTCAATGCATATTCATTGGGGAAATCCTGAAAACCTAACTGGATTGCGGCCCTCAAGGAGGGACTTTGAAATCCATGGGTTAACGCGTGATGAAAAGTCACGCGCATTAACCCCGCTAGCGCGGCTTGATAAAAGGAGCCCTAAATGTAAAGAAACTGTATCTTTAATTCAGAATAGTTTTAATTTTATCTAAAAAGAAATTGTCTAAGATATCTGCTTTAGGCACCTGAGAATGTAATTCATTTTTGGAAGAAGATAAAGATCTCCATATTTTAAAAAGCATACCATATTTGTCCTTAGCAGGATCCCAAAGGCAAACCTGCATTGCTATGGAATTCTGTAGGCATCAAGGCATCCTTATTTGTCACTGACCATCCATACAGGAAATAATTGAAAAGGTAGGTACAGCCTGGATACTCTTTTGCTGCTGTCTTACATTTTTTGTAGGAGTTTTCAGTCCTATAAAAGGAATACTGTTGCAAGCAGCATGTGGAGGCATGCTTACCCCAATCACCACTATTCACAAACGCCAGCTGTAGCGAAAAAGGATGCTATTGCCTCACTGCTGCAGAGAATCTCATGGAGATGCAAACTACAATTAAAGAGGAGGAGGTATTTGAAAACATAATGAGCCCCACCTTAACATCTTCTCTTCAAATAACAATTTAGGTTTCTCAGGGTTTTGGGCTTAATTGGATTTTATTTTCCTCATCCTTAATTTCACATTAGTACAGTAGCTAGACACAGGAATGGAGAACATGTGAAAGCCTGAGACCGATATGGAAGAATCTGTCTAGTAACTAATGTCAGCTTGGGAGCTAGTGACTGCTCCCATTGACCTTAACGTTCTCATCTCCTAAGGCACACTTTCTGTCTATCTTTTTTAGAGGTTTGCTATAGACGCTGCCTGCAGAAGAGCAGCTCTGTTTTCTTATGGCAACGTGCGGTGTGTCTGAGCTGCACTGTACCTAAACTCCCACACTATTTTCATGAGACTGTGAGAATAGCGTGGGAGTTTAGACACTGTATGGTTTAAAAATCCCCAACAACTGCATTGTACTAGAAGAAAACAGAACACCCCCTAGTTCAGTGGCCAAAGGGTATGGGGACTTGTATACTGACTTTTTGTGGCTTTGGCATTCAAAGTGGTAGGCACTGGAGGATTAAGGCCCATACTCTGTAACCAGCGCCTAATGTTAGGCAACTATTTCGGAGGCGCCAATCTAGATAGGCGCCTATCTAAATCGAGCGGCAAGCTCAAATAAGCTTTTTAATCGGTAATAATTGAAACTTAGGCGCCTATCAAGGCAGAGCAATTCTGCAACAAGGCGCCTCTAAAAATTTAGGCGGCCTTCAAAAAAAACAGGCGCTATGCATGTTAGGCATGGGCGTGGCTACGTGTTAGGCGCCTTATTGCTGAATCGCTGTTCTTAAGCGTGCTTAAGTGCTCAGCTAGGCACCTAACCTTTAGTTGTGCTTAGACCTGGCCTATTTCTTGGGCGCCTCCAAAATAGGTTCCGCCCAGAGTGATTCATTAAACAGCACCCAATTTTACTTGAATCGCGCTGAACGGTGCCTAATTAGGCTCCTAACTTTTGGGTGCTTCTTATAGAATTTGCCCTTAAGTGACTTGCCCAGGGTCACAAGGAGCAGCACTGGGATTTGATCTCACAATCTCTGGGTACAGAGGCACTGGCTCTACCAGAGAGCCACACCTTCTCCCTGGAGCAGGCTATATGGGAGGTTTGGGGAAAAGAATATGTTTGGTAGAGAGAGCGAGACTGGGGGGGTGAGAAACCAGGCAAAGGGAGAAGGAAAAGGAGAAAAAGAATCAGGGTGCAGAGTTCTAGTGCTTGAGCAGCCAGATAGGTTGCATTTCTGCCAAGGGAAACCCATTCCCTGAGAGGGCTGCATCTTTGGAAAGAAAATCTCCTTTTAACCAGACATCAGTTGGTTTTTCTGACTATGTACACCGACAGACTTTTTGCTAAAATGGCTTCTGCTTGAAAAATAGTGAAAACTGTAACCCCTGATCTAGGCGGCTGCCTAGACTATGCCTGGGATAAATGGGCAAGAGGGGTGCATACTACTATTTATTGTTAGGGACCAGAGCCAGGACTATGATTTCCTAGGAAGTTGGGCAAGTGTTGAATCAGACTTTATATTATATTCAAGAGCTCAGAATGGGTTACAGATTAACATTAAATACAGTTTAGGTTGCAATTTGTCATAGTTACAGTACAAGGTTTTTCAATTCAAGTTTTTGTCCTATCAGATACAATAATGCTGCTTAGTTGGGTTTTGGTATAAAAATGTGTACTGGATAAGTAACTTAACCTCCCAAACTCATGAGTGGATAAATGAAAAAGCCTCAGCCCCATCACTCCACCGCTGTAGTATCTTGTTACTGCGGGAAGAAATTACGTGGTGCAATCATCACTGGCTATTTCATTCGTTTATGAATGCTTTTGAGTATGTTTAAATAAATAATTTATTAAATAGTTTATTTAAGTGATAGTAAGAAAAAGCATTCATAAACGAATGAAATAGCCAGTGATGATTGCACCACGTAATTTCTTCCCGCAGTAACAAGGTACTACAGTGGTGGAGTGGTGAGTCTGAGGCTTTTTCATTTATCCACTCATGAGTTTGGGAAGTTAAGTTACTTATCCAGTACACATTTTTTATTCTAAGTTCTTGACTTATACTGGAATAAGGACGATATAAACCGTAGCCATATTTCTAGTAAGCTTAGTTGGGTTTTGGCAGCCCAAATGCATGACCCTGAAGATTTTTTGCATTCAGTCTTAGCTGCCAAACCCTAAGCCATTCCTCAAGCTTTGTAGACCTATCCTCATGTTTTCCACTTCTTCCAGGTATCTGATTTAGGATATAGTGCAACTGAACACAATTATTAATAGCCAAATGGTTATTATCCTTAATTCTGTGGCACTTTCCCAAGATGTACTCTTGACCATTCATCCAAATAGGAAAATACACATGCATTGCTAGTTTGAATCAAGCCATGGTATGGTGCACTTATGCAATCTCAAATCTTGTAAGACTTGAGACCACTGAGAATAGCACGAGAATTTTCACAATGTGCGGCTCAGACTTTAGCAGAATTAAACAATAGAAGTTCTTCTTCAGTCTCTGTTTCAACAAATACAAAAACAAAACCTCCCCCAAACTTTTAGGGAATGAAATCCTGGGCACAGTTCAGTTCCTAGCTGCCTTGGTGACTTGGAATTTGTTATACCCTGACTTACCCTAAAGAAAAGAACTTAGCTTAAGAGTAAGATCATTTTAATACCGGTTAAAGTTGAGAACCACATTTATTGAAGGATATTCTAGAATGTCTTACTTTTTCAAATCAAAAAGTATTGCAATATCTTTATCACACTGTCCTTCAGTTGATGAGTACAACTTCAACTATTCAAAGCAATTGGCCAACTATATACAGTAGAATTTCTGCTCTCCTCTATTCATACATGAAACATGTATAGATGTTCTCTGTTTTCCTTGGTAATCAAGCCTGCTCATTATATACGTAAGTGCATGGCATATAGAGTTCTTTACATTTGCTGTTAGTGGTAAGCAGATGGTAGCAGATTTAATCAGTTGATAAAGACTTACAATGTTCCTGGTATCTAGAAGTTATCAGATTATATTACATTACATTACATTTCTAGACTGCAAAACCTCGCGGATCGATGCGGTTCACAAAAATAGAAAACTGGACATTCCCAGTGAACTACAAAGTAGACATCAGTCAATTCAATTCTCTAAAAATTTTACAAACAAGACTGATTTCAGTAATTTTCTGTAATGTATATAAGAACAGGACCTGCCAAATAAAGAACGTAACTCCCTATCCCAGCTGGCTGCCTGAAAAGCAATTAGACGTTGCAATTCTTGGTGAAGAGACATAGGTCTCTACCATAACAGACTGCTGGTCATCTCATGGAAAATGTTGCAATGGGGTGACTATCCACTGGATTGATTGAGCCTTTAGAGAGGCAGTCTTTCTTATCTGGCCTTAAGAAGATCGAATGGTTTGCGCACATTTGAACAATTTTGCATTAGTTCATGAAGATATTTAAACAGACCTGGCAATATTGGATGTATTCTATAAGAGGCTGTTACCATATAGGTACCCTACTAATGCAGGCAATGAACCTATTCTATATTGACACTTATGTGTGATATGAACACTAGCATGCTTACATGGGTCATATAAATGTTACTACCTAAATGTGAAATTTATGTAAGTTGGCACAACAAAGTCATGTAAAGTGGGGCCAGTCATAGTCATTGGTCTCTGAAAAAACTCTACAAAATGTAAACATTCGATAAATTCATCTGTAGATGTAGTCCACTTAAACATAGGGATACTTCAGGACATTATATATCCACAAACACAAAAATTATAACATATGGATCTGGAATGGCTCAGTTGTTGCCCCACCTCACCCATCACCCCTTACCTTCTTATACACCAAATCTCCACGCTTTTCTGTTTATCAGATCCCATATAACCTCCACAATAATGACAACCACAGACTCTTTATTGATGGTTATAACCAGGCCACAGCTTTCTTTATTGGGACAAGAAGTAAATAAGCAATTAACAATTGCGTCACCTCCTGAGCTACAAAAACATCGCAATTTGACAAATCAAAATTAAATTCCACCTGACCCCGGCATGAAGCAAGAGTCTAGGGGGTGGCATGGACCTCCATGCCCCTTTTCCGTGACACATGCCTAAAAGCCCATTAGCTCCCCTGAGCTCACTTCCCCTTAATGGCTCATCCCCAGATGAGCCTGCGGGGGTAAGGCATGTACCTCCATTCCCCCCATGCCGGGTCACATGACCCGTGACATCACCCCTCAGCTGATCACACTACCACATAACTGCTCATCGTCTGATGAGCCAAAGCTTAAAGCTTGGGATCACCGCCACAGGCCTGTAAACTACAGGCCCCCCACCCAAAAACAAAGCTGCGGCCCCAAGCGCTCAAGGCACAGAAATGCCCCCACCCAGCCCTGCAACTAAACAATGAGACCAGCACCCCCACCAAAAGGGCGAAGCCAAATACGCCACCGATAGCAGGCAAATCCACCCAACTATACGCACCAAACTCACGCTTCCTACCGGGAGATCACCACCCACGTCCGCCACTGAATCCTGGGCATGACCTCTGGACCCCACGCATCCTAGGGGCCCGGAAGGAACACATACCCATAAGAACGGCATCAGAATGGCCAGAAGCATCCCCTACTCCCATGACAAGGCCAACAGTAGCACCCCGAATGCGAACTGCTGCAAATAGCACCCTCCCCCGCATTCCGATGAGCCTGCACCCCCAAGAACCCTCCAGGGAGGGAGGAAGACTCACACCACCTATGGCCCCCAAACCTATCCACACTCCGGGAAAACCCTCACCGTAAGACACGTCCCCCTACAGGCAAACCTGCCTCTACGCCAGAAGAATGGAATACCCAGCTATCCTATCACAAGGTGGCTTCCAAGAAGGAGCCCACCAAGGCCCCAACTCCGGGCTAGCTGACCTTCAAGCCAAACCCCAAAGCCCCAGGACCCACCCCATCAGGCGGGCCGCAACCCAGAATCGGACCCACCCTATTACCAGGTAGACAAGGACACCCAGCCAGCCCCACATCTCCCCCATGGAGGAATCACCCGGAACAGTCTGCGAAGCCCAAGTGGGACAAACTAAGTCGACACCCCTGGACACCACTAGAAAAGCCCCCCTGCCCATGCATCTCCAGACTGCAACCCTAAGGCACCGACCGCCCAGCATAGCAGAAGGGAAAGACTGAAGTGAAGGCACCACAGAACACAACTGCCGAGAAATCCCCCGCAGTGCGCGGCCGTCCCACACCCTGTTGTACCCCTCACCTTCATAGACGCAAAGGGGACCGACCCGACCAACCGCAACCATGCCATCAAGGCACCAGGATACCCCACAGCCCCAGGTCCATGACCCCTAGCTCACCCCACACCTATATACCAGAGAGCTGGCAAGAATACCATGCCCTTGCCCAGCACCAAATCCAGCACACAAGTCCTGCCCCAGGAATCCCAGAAGGAACCGTCCGCCACTTCCCAAATCCCAAACCACGCCTCCTCCCCGACACAGCCCCACCAGGGCATGCACCAAACCATCCCTGTCCAACCCTACCGCGCCACCGAATACTACCCCAGGTCCACAGTACACCTCCCAAACAAAAGGGGGATGGCCATAAACTCGGGACGGGACCCACCATCATGTAACCAACAGATATACCCAGACCTAATGCGAGATACTGCAGGACCACCCCAGCCCTGCAACCTGATGCAACCACAGAACAGCGCCACAGTCAGTGGCACGCTAGCCAAAGGAAGAGAGGGTAAAAGGTGTCACAGACCGAGGCACCTGGACTGCACTCCACATCCCCCATGCTCTCATACAGCCCACTCCTCAAAGAACCAGGACCACCCGCTCTTGCCACTACCAGACCGAACCACAAGCCAGCTCACGGTCCAAAGCATGAGAACCACCAAGCAGGTGCCACATATCCGAGGAACCATGATAGCAACCCCGCAACACCCTCCAACCACTAGCGTGCCCAAGCACCACCTGGTCCCCCCTCTCTAAGAACCCACCAAACCACACAGTCCTACCACAACCCGCCACCGACGCACCCAGAAACAGCCCCACAGCGGGGGAACAGAGGCCCTCAGCACCTGAACCGGGGCCTCCCAGCCCCCATCAAACCGCAGTACCCCCCATGAACCAGGAGCACCCAGCTCCATCCGTGACAATCACCAACCATCCAGTCCAGCCAACAGCCGCATCACCGCCCCAAGCCCTAGGGGGAGGGCACCACAAACCCGTGGTGCCCTGGCCGCTGCCGCGCACACTTCATCTACCACTGACGTGCAACCAGCACCACCCATCCTTCACTGGAAAATCCCCAGACCTACCGAGTCCTCACCAGGTGGCCACAGAACCATCCATTCCTAAATGTTCTCTAAGGAGATCCTCAGTACCTCCCCAGTCCCACCCCTGCCATGGACACCAAAGAACCGCCCCAGGCCAGCCCCAAGGCCCTCCTGGAGTCCTCAGAACAACCCCAGGTTCTGCCCCCATATGAGTGTCCCCAAAACCACCCCAGTCCCGACACACCGGGGAGTCCACCGAATCTCTCCGTTCCTGCTCCCCTGGGGAGTCCACAGAACCACCCCAGTCCGGTCTCCCCGGGGAGACCACAGAACCACCCCAGTCCAGTCCCCCCGGGAGACCACAGAATCACTCTGGTCCTAACCCCCAGGGGAGACCACAGAACCACCCCGGTCCCAACCCAACCCCCCCCCATGGAGTCCACAGAATCACCTCGGTCCCACCCCCTCCCTGGGAGACCACAGAAACACCCTGGTCCTGCTCCCCGGGGAGTCCACAGAACCACCCCGGTCCTGCCCCCCTGGGGAGGCCACATAACCAACGTGGTCCTGCCCCCCCTGGGGAGTCCACAGAACCACCCCAGTTCTGCTCCCCTGGGGAGTCCACAGAACCACCACGGTCCTGGCCCCCAGGGAGTCCACAGAACCGCCCTGGCACTGCCCCCCTGGGGAGTCCACAGAACCGCCCCGGTCCTGCCCTCCAGGGGGTCCACAGCACCATAACATCCCAATCCCCCATAGGGGAAGCCAAGCCACCAGCCAAGCCACATTTCGCTGCCACAGAACAACCCACATCCTGTGGTCAGCTGGCAAAAGGGCATGTCACCGAAGCAGTGGTGCCCTGGTAGCAACCACCAGTCCCTCGACAAGCCCAGAACCGGAAGCAATAATGGCGCCATCCGCAGCAACCACCGCATCAGCCGAACCCTGCAGCATGCTGCCCTGTCCAGGGTCTCAGTCACCGCTGGCTCCGACGTTCACGGCAACGAAGCAGAAATGATCCTTTGAGCCAGGCAATCCTAGACCGGAAACAATAATGACACTATTTGCAGCAACCACCGTGTCTGCCGACCCCCAACAGCACGTTGTGTCGTCCAGGGTCACTGTCACCAACGGCACTGACGTTCCTGGCCGTTGTTCAGCAGCATAGCAGAGAAGAACCTGGGAGGCAATGGCGCCATTTGCAGCAACCACCAAGTCCGCCGACTTCCACGGCACACTGCACTGGCTAGGGTCACTGTCACCAACGGAGCCAACTCCCTGTCCACCGACCAGCAGCGAAGAGACAATCCTCTGAGACAGCCACCACCAGACCTGAAACAAACCAAAAGAACAGCAGCACCTGGCCAGTAGCGCCCCAGACCTGCTCCCAAAGCACATGCACTGGATGGAACAACCATGTCCGGGCCTAAACCTCAACTGCCTTCCCCCTCCCCCCCGCTGGACCGCTGTCCCTGCAAAACAGGAAAATGTGCTGAAGAATCCGACCAACCAAGTGTCAAAACTCATGCCCCTTGGAAGAGGGAAGCAATGCCCTTGAGCACTGAGCCACCCCGACTCCCGCTCCGCGGACCCAGCTAAAGCCCACGGGTAAGAGCTGCGCAGTACAATCTGACAGGAGTAAACCCACAACTGCTGGGGACTGAGGCTGTAACTGTATCCACTGTGCCCCAATCTCCTTCAGTCAGGTCGTGCCTATTTTTGTGTTGTCGGTGTGGTTTTTTGTTTGGTTTTTTTTTAAACATATATAAAGAGGAGCCGAAAGTCCGCCGCACCTTGACAACACCTGCGCCATAAGACATCAGCAGCCGCCCATGCCAACCCTGCCCAAGGAACCCCCCCCCCACTCCGCCCTCAATACTCAGTAATATATAATTGGAAAAATAAAAATCAGCCCTTTTATTGCTGTGGTAAAAGGGTCCTACCATGTATGGAAAATCCTGCATATGGGTGCGCTAAGACCACCTTCTACCACAGCTAAGTTAAATGCCCCCCCTCCAAAAAGAGGCTTGTGAATAGTAGTATATTGAAAACTAATATGATGATTCGCAGATTGAAATGGTGAAGTGAGGGACAGGCCTATCCCTGCACCTGAGCAAGCCCCACAGCAGGCACACACCGCCCCCCTGAAGCAACCGTCCACAATATGTGCAAAGCAGCGGCCCTCACACCCCTTCCCCCTGCTCTGGAACCCCACGCTTTATTTTTATTTTTTATGCAGAGCGGGGCAGAAGCCAAAGTGGACCGCAGAGGCCAGGAAGAAGCCCGGCCTAACGCCTCCCATACACCCAACATGTGCAGGGCCAGACTCCTGCCGAGGGGCGCGCATGAATCAGGCATCCTGGGGGAGCAATGCTGCACCGATCTGCCCTCCAACAAAGAGAACCTCCAGTCGCCGGAGGAGCGGTGACTTGGGGCACAACCGGTTCCCCTCCAAGGCCCCGCGCACAGCCGAGACCTCCGCAGCTGCCACACCCGTGCAGAAATGCGCGAGAGGCACACACGCCCCAGCCTCGACCACAGGGCAGGTCCTAGCCACCGCAGATGTGCGGCAATGCTCTAGCGCACCAGGGGACCCAGGACCCCGCCACCCCCAGCAACCTGCCAGCCCCAGCCAATCTGAGCCGCATGGAAAACCGCTGGGGAAGACAGGTGAGAGAAAACCAGTCCATACGTACTGCAAAGCTGCCTCCGATGGACGGGATAGACCCTGAACCTCGGAGGCACGTATTGTTCAACCTCCTCCCATCATGCCCTGCTTCTCCTCCACCCCTCCACCCCTTTCCATCACCTATAAGCTGCTTCTCCATGGGCGACCAACCCAGGCCATCCAATCTTCTCCTATCTACCTTTCTGAGCACCTTGAAATTGCAGGCCCCTCTCGTACACGAAACACTTACCTGTTTTCCTTTCCTTCCCTGAAGGGCTGCCTCTGCAAGAAATTCCTCGATAGATCCCTAGCATTCCAAGCGGGCAAATGGAACAAATACCTTACCGCCCTCATCTCGAACTCCCCCCCTATCAAATGTTCAGGAAGTCAATCAAAACCTACCTTTTTGACAAATTCCTCTAACTTTTCCCCCTTTTTCCTTGCCTCCTTCTCTGACCTCGACATACCTCCAGACTCTTTGACTCCTCCAATCTTGTTAGCCACTATATGGCTTAACAAAACGGATCACTCAATCTAATTATCCTGTCTTCGTTACTCCTCACACTAATTGCCTCTGCCCTGCCATATCGATCTTCGCTGTATGTAACACCGCTGTATTTAACACCGCCATATGTAACAACACTGTATGTAACACCGCTGTATGTAACACCGCGGTATGTAACTTGCAGTAAATGTAACTTCACTGTAAATGTAACTTTGCTGTAAAAATAACTTCGCTGTAAATGTACAGTCTCTTCATCTGTTCACCTCATAGAACTTCCATGGTATTGCGGTATAGAAGAATAAAGTTGTTATTATTATTATTATTATTATAGTCGCCCATCGAGACCAGCTCTCGGGCTCTTTTATTCATACAGTTGAAGTTGGCAAAAATAGAAAAACAGCAAATCCATACACAGATTTCAAGCAGCCAGACTCGACAGCAACCCTGTTTTGCACCTAGCTGTCTCTAGAGTACTGGCAACCTTTTCTTTCTGTTTCAAACCAACCCAAGCACAATAGAAAAAGAGAAAAAAGTAGAAATTGTCCTGTATAAGCTCACCCACAGCTAGCTCCACTTTGACTGACCCCACATTGCATGACTTTGTTGTGCTGAATTACAAGGGCGCATTATTTCTGAGGTATCTTTTTCACATTTTTTTGGGCTGCTGTAGGGGTCTATACTGGTTAAAGTTTAGTTTAGTTTAGTTTTTCTTATTGATATACAACAGGGGTCCTTAACATTTATAAACAGGGGACTAGTTCACGGTCCCTCAAACTGTTGGGGGGCCGGAGTATAGTTTGAAAAAAAAAAAAAACATGAACAAATTCCCATGCACACTGCACATATCTTATTTGTAGCGCAAAAAATCCATGCAATAACAAAACAATATTTAAAATGAAGAACAATTTTAACCAAAATAAACTTACCAGTATTAGAGCACCAGCATGAAGCTTGAAATATACTGGGAAAAGCTATTGGAGCACCAGAATGAGGTTTGGAATTCACAGAAAGAGCCAAAACAGCATACTGAAGTTTGGAACGTTCAATGAAGTACTACCAAGCCCCTGCAATAAAGTAGCCCAAATATCCGGCAACTCACTAATGGCAAAAGTTTCCTGCCAGCCGTACCAAACTTCCAAGAAACCCTCCCAGCATCAGCAGGGCTGTGCACACCAGCCCACGTGCTCAGCAGATGGGTCATGAGGCATGGAAGCGAGACGTCAGCGCTGAGTGCCTGGCCCTCCAGCTCAAGTGAGGGGCAGCGTTCAGTGAGGGGTGGTGAGAACTGCAGAGCGTTATAGAGAGAAAGCCACAATGGAGCAGGTCAGCAATGGTTAGGAACATGAGCAGTAAACTCTTGAGCAGCAGCCAGGTAAATGACCTTGGAGGGCCGTATTCAGCCCAGGGGCCATAATTTGAGGACCTCTGACATACAGTATAGTTCCTTGGATTTTCTTGTTTGATTTATGTAAGTTGCCCATTTAAATGTGGGTCCCACCTTGGCCCTGCCCATTCTCCTCCCATGTGAATGCCCCTCTAACAATTACATGTCATGGCCCTACATCGGAAGATAGCTGTTGGCTCTCCTTCAGCCCTTCTAGTTCCAAAATGGCCTCAACTTTAAAATTAGTGAAGACCACTTTAATAAACTATTTAAAATGTTGCAAACTTGCTTTGTGCTTCTTCATAATCTCCTTATGCCTGAAACTGAAGGCTATCTCTTACAGTACTGAGCAGGCATTGAACTCCTCCCCACCTCGCCAGTTTTAGCCTTTGGATTCTGACACTGCTGGACTTGCAGTCCCTCTTTCAAGGGAGATAGCCTTCGTGTAAATAAAAAGAGCCAAAACTGCTAATCATGAATCCTTGCTTCTGAAGTAATCTGAATATAAACAAATTACATAAACAGGAAATTGGCCAACTGACCCTTGCAGTCTTTAAAGATGAAAGCAATCAGTGTAGTCTGGTACTTCAAAGGAATCTGGACCACGATAGCTTTGTGTGTGCCAGAGTTCTTTAATCTGTGAAGCCTGTTGGAAGGTCATGCTCCAGAAGAACAGAGAGTGGTTCTCAATTTGATGTGTTAAAAGTACAAAAGTCACTATTCCCATGCCCCAACCCAATACCGCTGCCCTGGCAGAGTCTAAACTCATTTGACAGAAAACGTCTAGCTAATACCAAGAGAGAAGACCAGGCACAATGGACTGTAATCAGAAGGCAACAGTGGATTCCTTCAGCATTCTACCAAGAAAGTCACATACAGTAAGAACAGAAGAACGTAAGAGCTGTCACACTGGGACAGACTGCAGGTCCGTCAAGCCCAGTATCCTGTTTCAAACAGTGGTCAACCTAGATCACAAATACCTGGCAATATCCCAAAAAGTAAAACAGATTTTATGCTGCTTATCCTAGGAAAAAGCAGTGGATTTCCCCACATCCATTTTAATAATGGTTTATGGACTTCTCTTTTGGGAAGTTATCCAAACCTTTTTAAAACCCTGCTAAGCTAACTGCTTTCATCACATTCTCCAACAACAAATTCCAGAGTTTAATTACATGTATAGTGAAGAAATATTTTTTTTTTTTCTGTTTAAGTCTACTACTTAGTAGCTTCATTACATGCCCTCTAGCCCTAGTATTTATGGAAAGAGTAAACAAGTGATTCACATCTACTCGTTCCACTCCACTCAGTATTTTATAGACCTCTATTATATCTACCCTGAGTGGTTTCTTCTTCAGGCTGAAAAGCCCTAGTCGCTTTAGCCTTTCCTTATAGGGAAGTCGACCCATCCCTTTGATAATTTTCCATGCCCTTCTCTATACCTTTTCTAATTCCACTATTACAGGCATTTTCAAAACTCTAAGATGTCATAAAAACAGCATAAATCGGCACTTGGATGTTTTTCTTGCCAAATTATAAGGGGTATATGGTGAGATGTACATCTGGCACCCTTTATGTGAAGTTCATAGCAATGCTCTCTAAGGTGCCCTACTGATCTGTTGGAATATCTGTGTGGCCAGTCCATTACAGTGCTGGCCCCTCCCACATCCAAATGGTCTGGATTTGGACGTTTTGCACGTGGACATTTCTGTGGTTGAAAATGGCGAATAAAGTTGGATGTACTAAGGTTGGACGGCCTGGCAGCCAAGACATCTAATTAGGGATTTTTTTTTAAAAAAAATTTTGGTTGTCTAGCTGTTTTGCCGATTTTGTAAATGGCCATTTGTCCACTTCCATCTTTGGACATCTTGCAGGAAACGTCCAAAGTCAAACTTAGATGTCCTATTGAAAACGGCCCTCTACATCTTTTTTAAGATGCAGCGACCAGAATTGTACACAGTATTCAAAGTGTGGCCACACCATGGAGTGATAAAAGGGCATTATAACATTCTCATTTTTGTTTTCCATTCCTTTCCTGATAATTCCTAACATACTATTTGCTTTCTTAGCTGCTGCTGCACACTGAGTCACCATGTTCATATCATATAAGGTATTTACCATCATGAATCACACATGTGTTTTTTTCTCTTTGTTTGCAACTCAAACTTTGGGCCAGATTCACTAAATGCACCGATCGTGTCCCGACCAGTTTGTTATCATTTGCAACCCCGACCCGATTCATTAACCTTCTGCCGATCAATCTCCCACCCGATCCGCCCATGCAAATGATGAGAAATGGCATGCATAATTAGGAAGGCAGTGATTCACTAAGCAGAAGAAGAAACACCGATTGGGTTTGCCGATCCAAAAGTAAGCGACTGCTGCTTACTGTCGTTGCTGACTCTCCTGCTCTCTGCCGCCCTGAAATCCCAGTATCGAGGTTACAAAATAACCCTCAAAATAAAAAATAAAACTGTACTGTACATTACTCCCCATATATTCTGCAAAAAGCTCAGTGCAGTCTGAGCCCGTGGTTTTAACCCGCAGGTTAACAGCGTGTTCTGTTCCATAATCTAGCTGTAGCGTGTTCTGTTCCATTAAATTTAAATGATTCCTTATGTCCACTCAAGTAAACTTCAGTCACCCCTCCCCCATTATTTTGACCATGCTTGTGCGCGAAGAGCAAGCACACGCGCAAATCGCATCTACAACCAACAAGGAGAATCTGAGCATGCCTCTCAATTGCTCTACAGTGATCCGTGGGATCGCTGTAGGGCGTGCGTCCAATCAGGTAATTTGCATGAGGGCTCTTTGGTGAATCGGTCACCTGGCAGAACTCTGCCACAAATCGCCCAACAATCACCCAGATCGGTGAGTTTAGTGAATCTAGGCCTATGTTCTTCCAGGAAGTGATGAGCCCAGCTTTCAACAGGATGTCCTACACATAATTTGGAACATTTAATGTAGATGTTTCAAATACTGTATAATAGCATACCGACCAATATTCAGCCTGTGGAGGTCTGCTAGATTAGCCCCCAAAATTCAGTGCCTGTGAAGCTACCATGAGAGGCTGTGGCAATTATTTTCTTTTAGCGTTTATAAGGGGCAGAGGTGAGTGGTCCTTGCTCCTGCCCCTATCAACCCCACTAGACCACCAGGGATATCAGATAGGCCCAGGGGGTTACATTAATTAGTGGTTAATAAAAAAATGTATTTAAAATTATACAAGGCTTCTAAAGAATCGTTGATTATATAGTTATACTATTTGATTGAAGTCTGGATACGAGGGGGTGCTGAAAAGTTCTCAGCCCAACCAAGAAGAGAATGACGTGAATATGGTTCAATCAATGATCTGAAACAATGTCAAAACATAGAATTTCATATACATGAAAATGCCATTATAAGTTGTCACCAACCAGTCCTGAAGGTAAGAGATCAGGACTGGCTAGTGGCAGAATGAAAGTTCTTCATTACGGAAGAGCTAGTAGCTGCTGGTGGTTTAATACGGATATTTTCACTCCCTCAGAATCCTTAAGGTGAGTTAGTCCTTCAGTGAAAGACATGAAGCTTTAAAAAAAAAAAAAAACCCAAAAAACACCCCAACAAAATGTCAGAATGTTCCCATCTCCAGGGGGTAATACTTTATTTAGGATCAACAGTTCCTTCATGCAGTCTTTCTCCTCCCTTAAAGCCATAATGAGAGGACTCTGCACATCGCTGGCTTAATAGTGTCCATGAACCAAAAGCTCCTACTTTCCTACTCAGTGGAATACTGTAGTCTTTAAGCAGGCCTCCTCTTTCCTTAGGCAACTATAGAGAGGCTGTGCTCACCACCCTGGTAGCTCCAGGGTGTAAGGAATTAGAAGTCTACGGGTAGCCAATGTGCGTTGAACAGAAGAAGGGAAACATTATCGTAGTTCTTTGCGCCATAAATAATTTTGATAGCTGTATTCTGCACTATCTGAAGGCGTCTTATTTCCTTTTTTGTAGTGCCCTTTTAAAGGGCATTACAATAATCTATACAAGAAATTACCAAGGAATGGATCAGTGTATTCAAAGAAGCGGAGTCTAGTAGTTTAGAAAGGGAACGTATCATTCTAAGACGGTGGGAGTTAAGAACATATCATTTGTACCATTGATGATTATTAAGTGATATAATTATTGTTAATTTGTTTGAATATATTGTTACACTTATTGTAAATTTGAAAATGAATAAAGAATTGAAAAAGAAAAAAAAAAAAAAAAAAGAGGGTGAAACAACTGTACTAATATGATTGTGATAGGAAAATTTGCAGTCAAAGGTGACTCCTAGCAGCTTTAGTTGGGAGAGTTTCAAATTTCAAAGGGGCCTGAAGAGTTATTCCATCTTTAAAGGGAAAAATCATTAGTTTTGATTTATTGATGTTAAGGGACAACCTATTTGAATCTAACCACGATTAAATTTTTTCTAATTTGTGGTTGATGGATGCAACCTCCTCTATATTATTAAGATCGATGGGGTGGATTAACTGCACATCATCAGCATAAGCAAATGTAGTAAAGCCAATGGATTGTCCCACAGTCAGATAGATGTTAAAAAGTAATGGCGACAAAATGGAGCCTTGTGGAATTCCGTGTTTAGGAGAAAAAGGCTCAGATGATGTACCGTTGAAAATAACCTTAGATGATCTATCTGAAAAATAAGAGGTGAACCAGTCCATGACTTGACCTGTTATGCCAATTTCGTGAAGACGTGATAGTAGTAAGTTATGATCAATAGTGTCGAAAGCAGAGGAGAGATCTAAGGAGAAGGGCAGAACTGACTGATGATGGTCAAGGTAATAAAGTATTTTTGTGGTTAGACCTAGCAGAGAGAATTCGGTAGAATGATGATGACGAAAACCAGTTTGGTTGGGATGTAGAACCTTTGTTTTCTCAATGAAATCAGAAATTTGGTGAAAAACAATTTTTTCAGTAAGTTTAGCCATAAATGGTATGTTAGCTATAGGCCGATAATTAGATATGTCTTGGATAATGGTTTTTTGGTCCTTGCCATTCTCTACCTTCAAGCTCAGGGAGGTTTGTGTGGGGGCGGAGATGGAGGAGGAATGGGACAGAGCTAGAGTTGGAACAAGGCGGGACTGGAGGCGGGGTCATGCATCCTCTTTTTTCAAAGAGGAAATCTGGCAACCCTATGTGGGGTCTGTATTCTTGTGCTTGCACACAATCCTGTGCCACGCCCTGATTTAACAGACCCTCCCCAATCAACTCTACCACTGTTAGTTTAAAAAAACACACACGAAAACGTGAAGAAAAGAAAACACTTCTGAAACATTTTTTTCTCCTTTAAAGTGGCCTCAGTCAATCTCTTTTAGCTTCTCCCAGTCTCAGGTTAGGACATATAAACAGTACAGTATTAGATCCAAAATAAAACACTTGCCTTGGCTTAGCAGACCTCCATGGCTTTCTTCTGTGCATTATCTATGTCAGCTTCACAGTCCAACTCCAAAGGCTGTGCTTGCCTCAAGGTCCTGGTTCTCCTCCTCTGAGGCACTGCTGCCTATCTCCATGGCTTCCGCAGTCTCTGGCTATGTGCCTCGTAGCAGTGTGAGATTCTGTTCCTTCCGCCTCTCCCCCCTCTAACCAGGCTGCCCACCTGTTTAAGGAGTGTGTGCCCTACCCCAAACTTCCAGACTGTGGGGCAAGGTTCTGGGTTCTTGGGCTCCCTCTCTGGTCAAGAAGTGTACAGCTCCTGTTTAGCTTAGGCTTTACCTTATCTGAGATTTGAGAGTCCCCCCCCTCCCTCCTTCCTCTGTTCCTGCACTTTAGCACTTAGGAGATTAAGGCACTTAGAAGGATAGAAGGCTGGTTTATGGGTCATGCGCTTTATCATCCTGGGCCACCTCAGTCTCAATATCTGAGGGGACAGGAGTGCATAGCACAGTCTGTGGGTCACAAAGTTTACCCCCAGTCAGTGTTACTGAAAATAGTATGTACACAGACATCCCTCTTATATGTCTGATCTATCCCCCTCATTCTATAAAGTGGGCACTCAATTTTATGCTTAGCATGCAAAGCTACACATGCCTAACTTAATGGTTTAATGAGATGCTAATTGACTTTAACAACCAATAATTCCCAATTATTGGTGTTAATTGGGTCTAATTGGTAGTTAGGTATGTAGTTGACCTTGGTGTTCTATAAACTGGGCATGTAATTTACATAGGCCAGGATTCACTAAACCTCCAAATCGTGCACGATCTGTTTCCGTTTGCATGCCGGCCGACTGATTCAGTAAAGGCCTGCATGCAAATGGGGACGATCATTAGCACGCCCCCTACACACCCCCTACCTACGGCCAGAGCGATCCCCGCTCATGCTAGCATCCTGACAGTAGTGACAGGAGAAGCAGCCTCCTATCACTGCTGTCAGGGTTCAGCCCAGCCCAGATCTCTATTGCATGCTCCCGGACTCTCCTGCTCTCGGCCACCGTTCCCTGCAGTGCAAGCCCGTGGTTTTAAAGTGGGCCTGCACTGTGGGGAATGGCGGCAGAGAGCAGGAGAGTCCGGCGAGCAGGAAAGAGAGATCGGGCATCAGCCTGACACACTCTGTCCCTGCCCGACACCCCCTCCCGCCGCCTCATCCACAAATGATCCCCCCCATGACCCACAAATAGCAGGAGAGATGCCCACTCCCTCCTGCCACCACCCGATGCTGCCCTCCCTGCCTGTGCAAATATGGCAGGAGGGATGCCAATTCCCTCCCACCATCAACTGAGTCACCCCCTGACCGGCATGCGACTCACCCCCCCAGCCTGGCACATCCCTGACTGGCACACAGCAGCACCCCCAACCGGCACACTGCACCACCCTGACCTGCCCGGCCCACCCCTGGTCAGGCCTAGCCCGACCCGTCCTGATCTGACACCCCCCCTGTACCTAACAGTTGGAAGCAGGAGGGGTGCTCAGTCCCTCCTGATCCTTAGGCCTCCAGCGATGTCTTCCGGAGCAGGAGGAACCGCAAAGTCCTCCTGCTCCTTCGCCTCCTCCTGCTTCCCTGATGACACACTGCAAATGTGGGCCTTAGGCCCCGCCCCAGTGCATCATGTGATGCACAGGGAGGAGCCTAAGGCCCTGATTGGCTGAGGCGCCACAGGTCTGCAGACTTTTTGACAGGCCTGCCTGTCTTTTAATATTATTTTTTTTATGGGGCAGATATTTTGCATGTGTAACACACACAAAATATCTGTGCCATGTAAAAAAATGAATAAAAAAGATAGGCAGGAGGGGTCGGAGGGAAATCTGGTCATAAAGGGCTCGCAAACCAATCGGTACACGATCGGTTTGCTTAGTGAATCTAGCCCATAGTGCACTACTGGAAGGAGATTTAGACCTAGGAGGGGCAGAGGTGGGTCAAAATCCCGTGAGCAGTACAGTATAAGGCAGTGTCATGCAAACTTTATCGAGCCGCAGCACACTAAAAGCCACGAGAGGCACAACCTGCAGGCAGTCAGCTGGTGCCGACGCCTCTCCTCCTCCCCAGTGTACAGCGGCACACCTGAAATCTCAGGAGGCACACTAGTGTGCCTTGGCACACAGTTTGAGATACACTGGTATAAGGGGTAAAGAACTCTTGTGCTCAAAAGAGAAGCGGGACCTACATGTGATAGTATGTGATGATCTTAAGATGGCCAAACAGGTTGAAAAGCCGATGGCAAAAACTAGAAAGATGCTTGGGTGCATAAAGAGAGGTATAGCCAGTAGGAAAAAGGAGGTATTGAAACCGCTGTACAAGACTCTGATGAGACCTTATTTAGAATATTGTGTACAATTTTGGAGACCACATTTTCAAACATATATAAACAGTATGGAGTCGATCCACAGGAAGGCAACTAAAATGGCTGATGGTCTATGACATGAGGCATATAGGGACAGACTTAAAGATCTCATTATTATACTTTGAAGAAAAGGCGGGAGAGGGGAGATATGATATATGAGACCGGTGACGATTTGGGTACCATTACTCTGTATGTTTAAAAGTTTGGATACATACAGAAGGTACCGCTGAGGTCTGTAAGATTCTCTGTATGAAGATTTTTTGACTGTCTACATATAAGTTTATACCCATAAGACTCTGTTGTGTGTCTGTGCTTGAATAGTGAGTCTTTTGACTTTCATAAACTACTGAGCTGGTTTAAATACCTATGTGGCATAAATAGGCATGAGACCAATATATTTCAATTGAAAGGTAGACTCCAGAGTGAGAGGGCATAGAATGAGGTTAAGAGGTGATAGACTCAGGAGTAATCAAAGGAAATATTTTTTTTACACAAAGGGTAGTAGATTTATTTGTTTACTAGTGTTTAAGCCCGTTACATTAACAGGTGCTAGACTATACATCTTTCTTTCTTTGTGTCTCTCTCCCTGCCCCTATCTCTTTCTTCCATTCTTTGTGTCTCTCTCCCTCCCACTGTCTGTCTTTCTCTCTCCCTGCCCGCTGTCTGTCTGTTTTTCTGTCTTTCTCCCTAGCCCTCTATCTGTCTGTCTTTCTGTATGTCTCTCTCCCTGCCCGCTGTCTGTCTCTATCTTTCTGTGTCTCTCTCTCCCTGGCCCCCTGTCTGTCTTTCTTTCTATCTTTCTCCCTGGTCCCCTGTCTGTCTGTCTCTCTCCCTGGACCCCTTTATCTGTCTGTCTTTCTTTCTGTCTGTCTCTCTCCCTGGCCCCCTGTCTGTCTGGTTTTCTTTCTGTCTATCTCTCACCCTGCCCACTGTCTGTCTTTCTTTCTGTCTGTCTCTCTCCCTGGCCCCCTTTATCTGTCTGTCTTTCTGTCTGTCTCTCCCTGGACCCCTGTCTGTCTGTCTCTCGCCCTCCCGCTGTCTGTCTTTCTTTCTGTTTGTCTGTCCGTCTTTCTTTCTGTCTGCCTTTCTCCCTGCCCGCTGTCTGTATGTCTGTCTGTCTTTCTGTCTCTCTCTCTCTCCCTGGCCCCCTGTCTGTCTGTCTGTCTCTCTCCCTGGCCCCCTTTGTCTGTCTGTCTGTTTTACTGTCTGTCTGTCTCTTTCCCTTCCCGCTATCTGTCTGTCTTTCTTTCTTTCTGTCTCTTTCCCTGCCTGCTGTCTTTCTGTGTGTCTGTCTTCCATTCTCGTGCGCTGAGATGCTTCAGCTCCAGCCCCCTTCTCCCACCTACCCTTAAATCACTCCTTTGCCTGCTTCCGTTATTTTTGTGCTCTTCAGCTCCAGTCCTCTTCTCCCACCTACCCTTAAATCACTCCTTTGCCTGCTTCCGTTATTTTTGTGCTCTTCAGCTCCAGCCCCCTTCTCCCACCTACCCTTAAATCACTTCTATTTTTTGGCTTCCAGAAATTATTATTAGTTGCACAAGCACTTTATGACACCAGCTGCCCATCATGTGACCATCGGAGAAGTATCAACCACCACAAAAGATAAGTTAACTTTATAGTAAATGGATGTTAGATTGTTGTATGGTGGTACAGACATCAATAGTGCCATGATGGTCTGATGGCAGACGGTGTTGTGTGTTTTTACACTTGAACACTAAGGTTGTGGGTCTGAGCACTATTTAAATTAATAAATTATTTAATTTTTAAATTGTGATATGAATATAGTTATATAAAAACTCAATAACACAATTATTAGTGGTAAAAAGTAATCCAAACTATACCCAGATAAACCACTAGCAACAAAAATAAGGCACTGTATGACAACTGTTTGAAAACTATCAAATTAATCGTGGTGGTTTGCCTCAGATGATGGAGCGAATTTGATAATGATTTGTTGCACAAGAGTTAAGAGACAACAATAAGTTGTTTTGCACCTCTCTGCCGAATTCCACTTGAAATAGCCTGTTTGGCAAATAAAGTTATTGTATTAGGAAAAGTTTACACTGTTATGAATATGATATAGGCTGGGTTTGCCATTTTTAAAACAATATTTATTAAAGAAGAATTTAAAAACAAATTATAGTAGTTAGAATAGGGAGGTGGTTGGTAGCCCAGGAAGTGAACAGGAGTATGTATTCATTACTCAATTTAACCCTGAACTGGGTATATTGCTCCACCATCTGAGGCAAACTACCACAATTAATTTGATAGTTTTCAAACAGTTGCCACACAGTACCTTATTTCTGTTGGTAGTGATTTATCTGAGTTTAATTTCTACAAATATTCACACATGCAATTTAACTAGCCAGGAGTCTCTTCTATCTACCTAAATTGCTTTGAATATTGACTCCTAGGTATTTATATATTTGACTAATTTCCTTTTTACATAGAAACACAAAAACATGATGGCAGATGAACCAAAAGGCCCATCCAGTCTGCCCATCTGCAGAAAGGGGTAGGGAACTCCGGTCCTCAAGAGCTGTATTCCAGTCTGGTTTTCAGGATTTCCTCAATGAATATGCATTGAAAGCAGTGCATGCAAATAGATCTCATGCATATTCATTGGGGAAATCCTGAAAACCAGACTGGAATACGGCTCTTGAGGACCGGAGTTCCCTACCCCTGCTCTAAGAGATCCCACATGCCTATCCCAGGCTTTCCCATACATCTGTTTAGTTTATTTTGAAGCTTTATTCAGTCATCATTATGCAATTCCTGTTTATCATAGTTTACCTATGTATGCATTTATGGATATTATCTTTTTCATTTTTGTCTATAATTCACTGTGGGCCTGTTTTACAAAGCCGTGTTAGCGGCTGCTGCGTGGCAACAGCCTCGAAGCCCTTTAAATCTCTATGGGCTTCGGGGCCGTTACCGTGCGGCATTGTAAAATAGGCCCATTGTGTCTGTGATGTGGTATGTATAGCAAATAGATGGGAGTTCACAAATCTGTCTGCCTAGAACCTAATATTCTGTTAATCATATATCTGTTTTTATAGTTTATATCATTTTTTTGTACCTGGCACATAACAGCTAGTAGCTCCTACGTACCTGCAAACACACTTTGTATTCTACAACCCAATAAGACAAACCAGAAACAGCTATCTTTTTGCATACCCAAGCATAACCAATTGTAAATACAAAACCTTCCTGGACAGAACTTTCATGCACCAAGCAAACAAACAACAACAGTGGCTAGATAGTTACATTAATAAAGCTGAACTGACCTACAATGCTTTTAGAAAACTCATAAAAACTACCTTATTCGACAGATACATCACCTAAACAGAACCTCTCCAAACACTCTGGTTCTTTTCAAAATGCCCTCTGAAATCCTAAATGAGCAGCATTTGTAATTTCAGAACCTTTCTTCTAATATGTCCCCCCGAACCTCTAAACAAACTGTATATTGTAATTTTCGCTGTTTTTTTTTTTTAATCCCTAAACAAACTGTATATTGTAATTTTCATTCTTTTCTGAAAGCTGCGACTTTTCTTACAGGTCGGCTCCGAAATTCTTAGCAAACAGTATATTTTGTAATTTCGATTTCTCAAGTCCCTGTACTCTGTACTCCTTCTACATATTGTAAATCGCTGAATGTCCAGCTCTCTTGAATGTAAACCGCCTAGAAGTCGCAAGATTGTGTCGGTATAGAAGAATAAAGTTATTATTATTATTATTATTGCACAATGAAAGCAGCTTATTGACAACTAGATAAAACAAGAGCTCCTGACCTTAGAAGAGCAGAACCCAAGCTGAGAGTACAAATGAATATCTCCCAGAACAACAGGGTGGGCAGAGACACGAATACTGAATAAAAGTTTCCCACCCTGTCCTAGAGGCACACGTAACTGTTCTGATTTTTCAGGATGTATTCATTGCAGAGACCCTGAAAGCCAGATGAGGCAGGGTTGGGAAATGCTGCTTTCAATATTTAGTGCTAAACCACCAAAATAAATATCCCAGTAATTGAATCAGTTATCACAACACAACACAAAAAGGCTCTGGGATTAATTTCAGCCCCAGCAGTCAGTGGTTTTTATATTACTGTCAGCCATGGGCTGAATTAATCTAATCTAATCTAATAATTCATTTCTATACCGCATAACCAAAAAGTTCAATGCAGTTTGCATAAATTTTTAAAATACCATACAAAAGGATCAGTTTGCTTAAATATATTAAATATCATATTAGCTATTTGCTACATGTTTCTGACCTGGCTCTCCGCCCTGTGATGGCACACTACCCTATTTTTGCCCCTGCTAGATGGACATAGCGGTGGCTTTGTAAATGTTCCAAGCTGTCTTCTGTGATATCTGTGTATTTGCCTATCTAGGGAACTGTGACTTTTTGCCCAGTTTACAAACAGCATCTTTTAAGCGGTGGGCTGCGCGAGGATTGCAATATCTTTTTCAGTTGTTTACTGAAGATGGACAGCTGACATCTTTTTCCTCCTTACGACGCAAGTTTGACTTACATGCTGAGGATATTTTTTCATATTACCAGGTCCGACATTATGTCCACTCTTTACCAGCTTGTCACTTAACAGAGGACTGCAGAGAGGCCATTTTGGAATTATTCAGTGTCTCTGCTCAACAATCAATACCTCTTCACTTTCATCTTGTGGGCTTACGTGATTGTCAACCAGGCCTTAATTTGGATATTCTGGCAGCATCCTGGGCAGAGGACCTTCAGTGCTCTTTGACTGCCCAACAAGTACAACAAGTGTTAAAAAGCATCAGGAGGGTGTCCTCCAATGTTTTTCATTGGAAATTACAACTGAAGATAGTATTGCGGCTTTATATACCACCCAAGCATGCATACCGGATGGGTGTTACTCCAGTTCATAACTGCCCTAAATGTGCTCAGGCTCACGCCTCCTTGGGACATATGCTTTGGACCTGCCCCCGCATTCAAGAGTTTTGGCGCTGCTTGAGTCAATATACTACCTCTTTGTGGGGCCGGCGGTGGAATCCTGCACCATGTGCACTTTTTGGATACTATAATATTGAACCGCCTAAACCGAAAGGCATGTCAGCTTTTGTGGCAGGAGTATTGCTCCTTGGCAAGAAGGCCATTTTGACAAACTGGTTATCCAGCGACCCACCATCTTACAGTCATTGGCGATCATTGATGATAGTGCACGCCTCCTTGGAATGGAGACAGTTTGGTGACCTCGATCTAGGACCTGGCCATCGTTTCTGTTTGACTTGGGAACGTTTCTGGATGGATCTTACTCCACATGCTCGTAGTAGATTACTGAATTTGTGATCTGGACCAAATGTTATTTTGTGTGCTCCTGGACCATCATCTATATATGGGACTTGGGGGTCGGGGGAGGTAGGGGGGTTGCTTGCGGGTGGGAATTGTTCTGTGCACATATGTGAGAATGCTGTTTGCATTTTCAGCTAGTATTTCTAGCACTTTTTTATTTTTATTTTTTTAAAGCTTTAATAAATATATTTAAACATAAATATATTAAATAGATGAGTTTTCAATTGTTTTCTTTTTTTTTTTTTTAGTTCAATGGTTTTATTGAATATTATAGGAATTATAAACAGAAAGCAGTTCAAACATATAGATCATAATAAAAATCATGTATCAAATATTCGTATCTACAATCATTTGAATAAAACTAGATTAATGAGAAGGATCCAGAGTATCTGGAACTGCTTAGAAAAGGAATAGAAGAAGACAGAGAAGCAGGAGGGATAAGAGAAAGAGAGAGAAATATAAAGGAAGAGAAAGAGAATGAGAAATAGAGAGAGATATAGAGAGAGAAAGAGAGAGGCAGAAGTGTCTATAGAGCAGAACGAACATATGAATCTAGGAATGTCCAAGGTGATTTGTTTCGTGTCAAATTTGTGGAAGATCGAGAAAACAATTTCTTTTCATATGCATAAGATTCAAATTTATGGTACATACTCAAGGAGTTCCACCAAAAGGTGTAGTCTAGCAATGAGGATGATTTCCAGTTTTTCAGAATATGCATTAGAGCTGTCACGAACATGGTGTCAATGAGTTTAGGCGGGCAATTTGATTGTGCAAAACATGGGTGTTGAGAACGAAGAATTATAATATCCATGGAGATCACTTCTGAACATTTAGTGACAGATTTTATGGTATCCCAAATACGAAGCCAAAAGGAATGAACCATATTGCAGTGGAAAAGCATGTGATCGAGAGTTCCGGGTGCTTTCAGACAGTTCCAACAGGTAGAATCTTGTTGTAGATTCGCTTTCCACTTACGATATGGAGTCCATACTGCATTCCACATAACAAAGTACATTGATTGTGAAACTCTGGATGATAAAAGAGGACGATTTGTGGAAGACCAGAAGAGTTCCCAATCTATTTCAGAAAGCGTGGTTTTCAAAATAGAGTCCCAATGGTTCATAGATTGAGTTGAAAAAGTGAAGAAGTGATCTCTTAGTATACCATAAAAAAGAGATATTGCCTTACCCTTCAGTAAAGCCAGAGTAGACCAATGGCGAACAGTATGAATAGAGGTCATAAAATCAGGGCGTGTATGTATATTATCTAATATTCCAGTAAGCATAAGCCATTGTGATCGTACAGAGGATGGGAGTGAGTATGTGGAACGGAAAATATCAAAGGGGACAAAAGAATTAGAGGAGATCAATTGATGAACAAACCACACACCCGCCCGCTGCCACCTTTTCCATGAGAGGGATCTTCCATTGATCTGAATTTTAGAGTTATTCCAAAGGGACATGAGTGGGCCTTCATCAGCGTGAATTTCAGCCGCTGCATCTAATAGGCGTAAAGCATGCTGCGTTGCACATAATAAAGAATACCTTCTCAAGTGTCTAGGTATTGACACTGTAAGAAAGCACGAGACATGTAGTGGTGTACATAAAAAGCGTTCCATTTCGAACCATGCTGGTTGATCTTGAGGGTTCGAGTCAACTATCCATTGAGCTCCATATTTGGCTAATGATGCAATGTAATAGTAGTAAAAATCTGGTAGATTTAGGCCGCCATTAATCTTAGAGGCCTTCAGCTTGGCGAGAGCAATACGAGGTTTTTTCTTGTTCCAAATAAATTCAGAAATTTTCATATTAAGCCAATGAAAGAATTTTTTCTGGCATAAAAGGGGAAGCATAGAAAGAATGTAATTAATTTGTGGAGCCAGAGTCATTTTAATGGAGGCTATTCTACCCCACCAGGACAGATAAAGCGGAGACCAACGCGTTGTAGTATTTAAAATTAAATTTTTGATTTTGGCTATGTTAAGATCCTGAGCATGATCTGGATCTTTATGAATTAGGATTCCCAAATATTTCACAGCTCCTTGTGACCATGGAAAAGAGAAGTGAGCTAGATCTGAGAAGGAAATATGGTCATTGAGAGGAAAGATCTCCGACTTCTCCCAGTTGACAGAGTATCCCGAGAGACAAGAATATTGGGAAACTATGTGAATGAGATGGGGTAGAGAGAAAAGTGGATCTCTGAGAAAGAGGAGAACGTCATCGGCATAAGCTGCCAATTTAATGTCTCGATTGGATGAGGGAATACCTTTTATTAGGGAACACTGTCGGATAGCAGATAATAAAGGTTCCAATGCTAGATCAAATAATAATGGTGAAAGGGGACAGCCTTGACGGGTACCTCTGTAAAGGGAAAATCTATTAGAGAGAGAGTTATTAATCAGGATACGGGCCGTGGGTTGACGATATAATGTTTCTATCCAATTTGTGAAAAAGGAACCAAAGTTGTACCATTTCAGTACTCGGAATAAGAAAGGCCACTCCACTCGGTCAAAGGCCTTTTCAGCATCGATGGCCAGGCCAATCACAGGCTCCGACATTGTTTTAGCGTGAGCATTTATATGATGAAATAAACGTATATTATCTCCTATATATCTTTGTTTGATGAATCCTGTTTGATCTTTATGTACGAGGGTTGGGATCACTGTGTTAAGTCTTAGTGATAGAATTTTCGCCATGATTTTGTAATCCAAATTGAGGAGAGAGATAGGACGAAAATTTTTAACCATAGTAGCATCCCTATCTGGCTTGGGAATAACTACAATGGTGGCCTCAGTGAAGTTAAATTGTTTGTCCGGAGTGGAGTGGAGGAAATCATAATATGTTAGAAGTTGAGGTGCCAAGAGAGCTCGGAAACTTTTAAAAAACTCACCAGTAAAACCATCTGGTCCAGGGGCTTTCCCAGCGGGTAAGGAAGATATAGCAGTCTCAATCTCATTTGTAGTTATAGGAGCATCTAGTTTTGTTTTAATAGATTCCGATATAGTCGGATGATTTAAAGAAGCAAGAAAAGAATCTATGTCCGAATCAGGGGCCGAAGACTCAGAATGATATAGGGCAGTATAGAATTTTTCAAATTGGGAGGAAATCAACGGTCTGGTTCTTACTAATTGTCCTGATGGGTCTTGAATAGCTGAAATGTGTAAACGTTTTGATTTGGTTTTGAGATATCTAGCTAAAGGGCGACCCATGAGATTATCTCCCATATAGTGACCAGAAGTTGAAATAAAGATATCTCTTCGGGCCGTGCAAGAGACCAAAGTATTATATTCATATTTAAGGTTTTGAATACGTTGGAATAAGGATGGATCATGTAAATGAGTAGACATATGTTGTAATTCTAGGTTTTTAATAGAAATTTCCAATTCTTTTTCTTTTTGCATGGATTGTTTCTTTTTCCAGGAAGCAAGCTTAATCAATTCACCTCTGAGAGAAGCTTTGTAGGCTTCCCAGATGATAGAAGGACAAATTTCTGGATCTTTTGTATTAAATTCGAAGAATTCTGTAGTAAAGGATTTGATTTTGTCCACTATTATCTCATCTAAGAGTAAGGTATTGTTAAGTCGCCAAGAAGGAGATTCTTTGTGCGGAGCAGAAATAGATAAATGCAAAGAAATAGCTGCATGGTCTGTAAGAGATATTGGGTGTATGATAGCGTTTGTCACATCTTGAATGAGAGGAGAGGAAAGAAGAAAGAAATCAATCCTCGAGTAGGTGTTATGTGGCGGTGAAAAGTGGGAATATTCCCTACCTTTTGGATTTAATAAGCGCCATGGATCTACAAGGGAGAAGGCTTCTTTTAAAGCATGTAGAGCTGCAAAAGATTTGGATTTGGAGGGTCTGCAAGAGGATGATCTGTCTATGTAAGTATCTTGAATTTGATTGAAATCCCCGCCCAGTATCAGAGAACAAGAATCGTGTTCAACTAACGCCAGCTGAAGGTCTTTAAAAAAATCTGGGTGGTCCAAGACAGGAGCGTAAATATTAAGGAACACAAAATCTACAGAGTGCAACGCAGCATGTACTAGACACCATCTACCGTCAGAATCTGTTTTAATAGAGTGAACAACAGGGGATAGCTTGTCACTGAGAAGTATTGATATCCCATTTTTTTTTCTCTGAGTTGCAGGAGAATATAAATGAGTGGAATATCCCTTCAATTTAAATTTCAAGGAGGCAGTGGGCGGGAGGTGGGTCTCTTGTAAGTATATCACATCAGGATGTTTATTAGACACATAGTTGGCTATCTTTTTTCTTTTAATAGGATGGTTCAAACCATTCACATTAAAAGAAAGGATATGTAAGTCAGCCATAATCTATTATATGTGGTGTTAGAGCATAGCAGATATCACCTTTATAAGAAAAAAGTAAATGACATAACCAAAATATCAGACAGACACTTCTGCCAGAAGGTAGAAATAAAGAAAGCATAAGATAAAGAGCAAATAGACTAGCAGTGGCAGCATAATACAAGGTCAGAAAAAAGAAAGACCAAAATATCATGTATGGAAGAAAACAGTTTAAGAGTGCTCTTATGAGCACGGAGAGATAACTCATATGGAACAGCTAACATTATTTCACACTCACTCAATTTAAGAAACATGAAAGTGGTGTGCTTTTTCACACTAAGTAATAAATTTCAATTGTTTTCTAAAATCATAATAAGACGTAGAACAAAGTAGCAGAGGTTTTAATTTCCTGTCCCAAGGAGCCGCTTGGTAGGCAAGCAGACTATGATGAAATTTTTTATACCGACATCCTTTAGTTGAATGAAAGCTAAACAAGCCATGAGTACTTCACTGATGTTTGGATTAGAGAATGACACGGTGACAAAATTCATCACCGTTCCCATCCTCGCGGATAACCACGGGAAACCATCTTCATGTCATTCTTTAAGGAGAGAGGGAAGAATCAGAGTATAATTGGGCACAACCACTGACCCGCAAGCTTTGCTTTGAAGAATGCTGATGTAGAAGGACTGAGGTTGAAATAGACACTAGAAAATGAAATGGGATTATTTCCCACGGTTATCCGCGGGGACGGGAACGGTGATGAATTTTGTCACCGTGTCATTCTCTAGTTTGGATCTAACAATGGAGAATGAATCGAGAAGATAAGTGGAAGTCATCCAAAAAAGAACTTTAACAAAAACACCCAAACTTAAATTGAACAGGCAACCTAGATATTCAAAAGTGGGTCATGTCCAGGTCAGTAGCATAACTGCAATTTATTAGTGGGGAGGGAGGGCTGAAGCTGGAGGGCTGGACTGGAAGGCAACATAGTCCTCTCCCCCAGACACAGGCACGCTAACAGCTCCTATGCTGGTGGGGATGCCGAGCCCCGCCAATCAAATTACCACTGTGCTGCTGCCCCCCACTCCTTCCTTTCTGGTCTGAGACAGATATTTATTTATTTGGTTTTATATCTCGTCCTCCCAGGAAAGCGCAGAGCGCGTTACAAGTTTACATATATAACGAAGCATGGAAAAACATAACATGACAAACATGGTATGGTATGGTGTGACATAGCCTGATGGAAGATTAGGTTTTCGCCTTTAATAATCTTCTTTCTGTTAATAATAATAATAATAATAATTTTATTTTTATATATCGCCAAAGCCATAGTAGTTTGAGGCGGTTTACAACAGGAAGAGCTGGACTGTCAGCGAAAATATAACAATGAAGTCATTGGTTACATAAAGTCACAATGTGGGGATATCGAGTACATGTGAAAGAGTACAGGGGAAGGTTTAAGAGTTCTTGGTTACAAATTGGTTAAACAGGTTGGTTTTAACTAGTTTTCTGAAGTTAAGATAGGATGAGGAGTGCTTGATGATGTTGCCTAGCCAGCCGTTCTGTTGACTTGCTTGGAAGGCTAGAGTTCTGTCAAGGAATCTTTTGTATCGGCAGGTTTTTATTGTAGGATGGCTGAACATATGTAGGCCTGGTGGAACAATCCAATTTAAAATGGGAGACCAGGTATAGGGGGGCCATACCAAGAATAGATTTGAAACAAAGGCAGGCAAATTTGAACAGCACTCTTGCTTCTAGGGGCAGCCAATGGAGTTTTTGATAGTAGGGGGTTATGTGATCCCATTTTTTTATGCCGAAAATCAGTCGCACTGCTGAATTTTGTATGATTCGGAGTCTTTGAATGGTTTTCTTGAGGGATCCCAGATAGATGATGTTACAGTAGTCGAGCAGTAGTTAGTCCCTGGAGATAGATGGACATGATTTATTCTTGAAGAATTCTCTTTATAACCTCATCTTAAAGCGCCTAAAAACTTTCTCTCTCCCTGTTTGGTTACTGCCATGCCACCAGCTTTTACTGAGCGAGCACAGAAGAACCAACCACTACTAACGTCTGTTTCTTCAATAGTGAAATAGAGCAAGAGTACAAAAACAGTGGAGGTTATGGCTGATGAAATGTACACAAACGTTTCTTGTTTTGCAATTGATTATCTGATTCAGAGCCAGGTCATTTGGGCTGGGATAACACAGGTAGACACTGCGAAGGCCTGTTTGTAGGTAAACATCAGCAGTGAGGATGTGTTCAGATGTACCGAAACTGTAGACACATAGTCATTGCTTCCTTCTAGTAATATTAGGAAAGATAGTTTGACTTTAGAGATTTTTCTGCAATGACTCTTATCTAAGATGTTGGCCAACAGCTTTTCATTTTTGTGAGTTACACTTTCTCTTCATTTTAAGTAAATATTTCTGAAAAAAATGGCTCATGCTATTGCTTGTTAAATGTACAGTGCTGCGTATGCCTTTCAGCGCTATAGAAATGATAAATAGCCACTTCAGGGACATATTTATTGTATAAATTAAGACATCTGATTTATGAATATTATACACAATGAGAAGTCGTGAGGACAAGATGTCAAAAGATCAGTCAGGGGTGTATGGTTCAAAAAGTCACTTTATTGGTCAATATGTCACAATAGCTCAAAGACTCGACACTGGCAGTGTTTCGGCGTCCGCGCCTTTCATGTCTTATGAATTTTATAGTTATGTCAATATTGAGATTTCTATAGGAGAGACACAGATTAGAAGTTCATCAACAGCTTCCTGGGAATTGCTTTAGTTACTTCACAAAGCAAACTACTGTAGATTGACAAACATTGCACTGTCTATAATGTAGTAAAATTGTGCTTATCTCTTCATATAATAAATAAGTTTAAAGGATACTATAATCATCAACTTATAAAATAGAGCCAGCGCCTGGTAGATTTGTTAGAACTGCCAACTTTTTTGAAAAATCTCTCACTTGCCCCCAGTGACATCGTGAGGATGAGAGGCTCCCGGGGCAAAGGCACCCCTCCCCTGCCCCCATCTCCACCCTTCTCTCTGCCCCCTCTGCTTCTTCCCCACACACGCGCCTCCTTCCCTTCCCCCCTACCTCTAGTTATTCACCGCTGTGAGTAACAACTTCAACATGCTCCTCATGACCCCGGCGGCTCTCCCTCTGATGTCACTTCCTATGTGTGGCACCCAGAAGTGATATCAGAAGGAGCTGAAGCTATTGTGAGGAACATGTTAATGTCGTTGCGCATGGCATTATACAACTAGAGGTATGGGGGAAGGGAAGGGGGGGCATGCACGTGGCGATGGGAGGAGTGGGAAGAGGCAGAGTGGGTGGTGAGCAGGAGGGGTACCAGCACCCCCCACATTGTGGGAGTGGTGGACTGCTCCTCCCTTACTTGCCCTCCCCTCAGCCCTTCCATGCCCCACTCCAGACCTGCCTCTTGGACACCTCTTCAGTAGATAGGTGAATCAATCCCGGCGGCAAAAAGGGTGAACAGAATGCTAGTAATGATAAATTAGGGGGATCACGAACAGATCAGAGAAGGTTATCATGCCACTGTACTGGGCCATGGTGCACCCTCACCTGGAGTACTGCATCCAGCACTGGTCGCCGTACATGAAGAAGGACACGATACTACTCGAAAGGGTTCAGAGAAGAGCAACCAAGATGGTTAAGGGGCTGAAGGAGTTGCCGTACAGTGAAAGATTAGAGAAACTGGGCCTTTTCTCCCTCGAACAGAGGAGATTGAGAAGGGACATGATCGAAACATTCAAGATACTGACTTAGGTAATAGACTTAGTAGATAAGGACAGGTTGTTCACCCTCTCCAAGGTAGGGAGAACAAGAGGACACTCTCTAAAATTGAAAGGGGATAGATTCTGTACGAACGTAAGGAAGTTCTTCTTCACCCAGAGAGTGGTAGAAAACTGGAATGCTCTTCCGGAGTCTGTCATAAGGGAAAACACCCTCCAGGGATTCAAGACAAGGTTGGACAAGTTCCTGCTGAACCAGAATGTACTCAGGTAAGGCTAGTCTCAGTTAGGGCGCTGGTCTTTGACCAGAGGGCCACCGCGTGAGCGGACTGCTGGGCACGATGGACCACTGGTCTGATCCAGCAGCGGCAATTCTTATGTTCTTAAGTTCTTATGTATTGTTGAATGGGCAAATTTCTGTCTGCAGGCAGTCTGAGGCTGTTGGGCCATAATGAAAGCCTCGATCTTGGCTGGTAAAATGACATTTTACTCATGGAAAGAGTTTTGATTATTGCCCTACAAATATTTACATAATGCTTACAATGTGAATTATTTTAAAATTTTTATTCAGTTAACATTAAAAAATTGACAGAGGGACCAATATTTGGATCTTATTATATTCTAAACATTTGTGCAGTGCTACCTGTACTTCTTCCAGATGAGAGTCCCTCTAAGCCTTATCTGCCACGGTACTTGTTTTCTCTGGGTGCTGGTAGAATTATTGTATTATACATGAACGAGTAGGCAGGCAAATAGATGGGTAACTAGACTGATTGATCGATCGATCGATTTGATGCAGTTTATCATCTGCCCCAAGGTGAAAGAGAGGAGAGAGATGGGAGAGAGGCTTGAGCATTACCTTAAGTATGGAATTTTTTATGGCAGCAACCCAGAATGGATAAAAAGATTTCATTTAGGAAGTCAAGATTCTATAGGTGATAGCCAAGATATATTCTTAGCTACAGTAGTGTCAGCAGGGACTATTGGACAGACAGGAACATCCACTTGGTCTTTACCTGCTGTCATCAGCCCCCCTCTTTTACAAAAGCCAGCAGCACCGGCCGCCCTGGTAAATGCTCCGATGCCCAAAGGAATTGCATGGGCGTCAGAGCACTTGCTGCGCAGCACGTGGCTGTGTGGCTTTGTATAAGGGGGCCTATGTATAATCAAAGAAAAGGCAGTGGGGCATAAATAAATGAGTGAGTATTAGGAAAACTGGTGGATTATCTTACATTTAGGCTCAGGAGAGTGAATTATGTGTTGTCTCTATCTGCAAATTTTGCAAAAAAAAAAAAAGACACCACTCTAAGAAAGCATTTCTATTTGCAAAAGTGCAAGGAGATGTGTAGTCTGTTTTTTATCTGCCCATAATCCAATTGGTGTGTTGCAATGTATGTCTATTTTGTTTTATATAAATATTTTTACTTTGGCTCTTTCTTTACTTACTGTTTGCCAAGTACAGTATTTTGGCAACAGTGTTCCCCAGGCATATGCCTGCTTATGTACATGGCTTCTTTACCCTTTAAAACTTTCTGTCTTTTCAGCTATTTATGAAGTATAAAAATTAAAATATATTAGAAAAAGGTGCTTAAAACTAAGAGTAGTAGCAAGAAACTGCACGTTAAAATTTGGAATAAGAATATTTCTGCCTTAACCCTTTATTTGGTATTGTTGCTCAGAAGCAGCATATGTCTCCTATGGCTCTTATGGGAGATTTGCATCTCCAAATGCCTGTTACTTGGCACTGTTGGTCTTGTTTAACATCAAGTTACATAAAGCAGCAGTTTCACCATCTGCCAATTAAAGGGTTGATGACACATGCCTCGCTAGTAAAGAAAATAATCCTATCCAAAGGTGGATTTAGAAGCCCAACATAATATGAGGACATGTGACCAATTTCAAACCAATCTGAAAGTAATGCACGCAAATGAAAGTAAAGATAACCTCAGAGCACACTTTGGCCCTCTCATGGTTTAAAGGATTCCTAGAATCAAGACTCTATCAGGTTAAATTCAAGGACGCACTTTCAGTAATTTGGAAGAATCCGTGTGGAGTCCCGCTGGGCTCCCCATTTTCTCTTATATTTTTTTATGTGTATCTTATTTCATTGGGTCATTGGATGAGTAAATTGGGTTTGAGGTTGTTCAGCTATGCTGACAATATTACAATTGTTATCCCATGTTGTAATACATTATCCAACAGTACTAAATTTATTGAGTCTGTGCTAAATACGATGGAATCCTGGATGCTAGAATTCAAGCTGAAACTAAATCAGGAAAAAACTAAATTCTTTTTTTGTGTCTTCACAAAAGATTACCCTTGAACCAACAATTAAGATCAATAAGCCCCATAATTAAAATTTTGGGAGTTGTTTTTGATCAGTGTTTAATTATGAAAAATCAGATGCAGTGGTTCAGAAGAGTTATTATACCTTATGGAAACTCCGTACCATCAGATCCTACTTTGATGCTCCCACCTTTACATTCTTAGTTCGGACATTATTTTTGAGTATTTTAGATTACTGTAATATTGTATATTTGACAAGTAGTAAGAAAAATTTGGCTAGACTGAATTTATTTCAAAATACAGCTGTAAGAATGATTTATGGCCTGAAGAAGTACAATCATGTAACTCCTTATTATCGTGAGTTGCATTGGCTTCCAGTGGAGGCCCGGGTGATTTTCAAGTTGGGATGTTTATATTATAAAGTTGCTTTTAGTGTTGCCCCATCATATCTTATTGATAGATTTGTTATCGTGACACATGAAAGGAGTAGAAAATCTCATGCCCTATTTACGTTTCCTTCAGCAAAGGGCTGTAAAAGTAAGAATCATGGGCATTGTCTTTCCTATCAAGCTGCTTCTTATGACAAAGATTTCGATCCATTACTGATTAGATCTATATCTTATAAACATTACAGAAAACTTTTGAAGACTTTTCTTTTCTCCAAATTTTTGGCTAGCTAAATTTCTGTACATCATATTATCTCTTTTGTTAACCGCATTGAACTAAAGGTTCTAGAAATTTGCTATTATGTTATGTTATTATGTTTTACTAAAGGGTGCTAAGCCCTTAACATGTGGTTAATGCTTGAGAACAGGCTTGCAAAATGTTTTGCCTGTTTGTGCGTGATAACCTGCATGTTGCCCATTTTTAAAGAATATTTTTAGGAGAGGCATGCCTTGGGTAGAGTAGAGACCAACAAAATTTCAGTGTCACATTCAGCTTCACTACTGAAACTGTTCTGAAATTCACATTCAACCTTGTTTTGGTTTTGGCCAAAAATGCAGGTGGATATTCAGCTGATACTGAAACTTTTTCTTCTGTCCTGTGGCTCTTCTTCTACCCACCCTCCCCCAAACATAAGAAGTTCTGGGCCTACCCATAGGCTATTGCTACCTCTGCCACCACCCATCCAGCCCACCCATAGGCTGCCCCTCCTAGGCCTACCTTACCACCTTGGTTGTCTAGTGGGAAGTGGGTGTAGAAGTGATACACAGTTCATCCGGAGTCTGTTATAAGGGAAAACACCCTCCAGGGATTCAAGACAAGGTTGGACAAGTTCCTGCTGAACCAGAACGAACGCAGGTAGGGCTGATCTTGATTAGGGCACAGGTCTTTGACCTGGAGGCCGCCGCGTGAGCGGACTGCTGGGTGCGATTGACCACTGGTCTGACCCAGCAGCAGCAATTCTTATGTTCTTAAGTTCTTATCCTGCCCATCTCATGTCTGCAGTCAAAATATCTGCCATGACTTCCAGCAGCAGTCTTGTGAGATTGCAGCTGGAGGTTACAGTAGCCATTTTGAGATTGGAGCTGACATGGGCAGAAGCGACTTGGGGTTCCGTTTACTAAGCTATGATAAAATTTGCAATTGCCATGGCTTAATGCAGAACGAGACTGTACAATAGCTGTAAATACACTCCAACAACTTTTGGGGGACATGCTCCACATTTGCCCTTATAGGTGCCATGCTAAATCTGCAGGTACTGTGCTGCAAAAACACTTGGGGGAAAATTATGTAAATGGTGTCTATAAAGATAGGCGCCTATCTCTTGTCAATCACACTTAGGCACCTATTACAGAATCATGCCTAACTTAAAACATAGGCACTTGAAATGTAGCCCAGAGTTTTAAAGGCCTACATCAGGGGTGCCCACACTTTTTGGGCTTGCGAGCTACTTTTTAAATGACCAAGTCAAAATGATCTACCAACAATAAAATTTAAAAAAAACACAAAGCACACTGTACGCATAGAAAATGTTAATTATCATTCCTATTCCAGGGTTTTTCAAAGAGGTCAAAGCAGATGACTCTATGCACTGTCACCTCAGTAACAACCATACAAAAATAGACAAATATACCCCTCTCCCTTTTTACTAAACCATGATAGCAGTTTTTAGCGCAGGGAGCTGCACTGAATGCCCAGCGCTGCTCTTGACACTCATAGGCTCCCTGCGCTAAAAACCTCTATTGCGGTTTAGTAAAAGGGGACCTTAGTGTAAAATATAGACAGCAGATATAAATTCAGACACATTTTGATCACTAAATTTAAAATACCTTGTCTGGTGATTTCATGAGTCTCTGGTTGTACTTTCTTCTTCTGACTGTGCATACAATCTTTCTTCCCTTCTTTTAGCCTGTATGCTTCCTCTCCTCCAGACCTCATTCCTTCCCCCAACTTTTCCTTCCTCTTCCCTGCCCTTTCTTTCTCTCTGCCTCCCTTTCTTTTTTTTTCTGTTTCTCTTCTTTCCTTCTGTCTCCCTGCCTGCCCTTTTTCTTTCTTTCTCCCTGCCCTCCCCCAAGCCACTGCCACTGCCATTGCCATCGGGGACCAGGACCCAAACGCCACCAATAACAGGCCCCAAGCTCTCCCTGCTTCGGCCAACCAGCATTCCTCTCCCCGACGTCAATTCTGCCGTCGGGAAGAGGAAAGCTGATCAGCCCAAGATCGTGATCAACCTATTGGGGGAAATGCTTCCGGGTCCTGCCTTCGCGGAAACAGAAAGTAGGCAGGACCCGGCAGGAAGAAGAACAAATGCTTCACTAACCTGTCTCCCGCATTAGCCCGTAGCGAACGCTTGCTTCAGGGCTCTCAACATGTGCGTGCCGGCTTCCCTTCTCCCCCCCGGAAATAACTTCCGGTTTCGGAGGGAAGAGAAGAGAAGCCGGCACGCACATGTTAGAGCCCGGAGCATAAGTTCGCTACAGGCTGAAATCTCCAAGCCGGTTTTTTGGGGTTTTTTTTAATGTTCAGCATCGGCAGATGACAGCTGGGCGGACCGCCCAGCTAAAAGGCCCTAGGGAGAACACTGGAGAGGAAGGCTGATCGGCCCGTAGATCAGGACGGCAACACGAGTCTATCACAGAGCCCGGGATGGGCTCCGTGATCGACTCACGTTGCCTTCCTGAGCTACTGGTCGATCGAGATCGACGTATTGGGCACCCCTGGCCTACATTATAGGTGCCTAAGACCTTACAGAGAATCGCATCTAGTGATGCTTAAGTATTTTGCCTACTGCAGAGTTAGTCACCATTAGGCACCATGCAATAGGCACCTATCTTTTGTAGAATCTATTTCTCTGGATAACACTATCCTCCTCCCTGTCTCACCAGCTCGCAACCTTGGGGTGATCTTTGACTTATCTCTCTCCTCTGCTCGGATCCAACAAACTGCCAAATCCTGTCTCTTCCTCCTCTATAATATTACCAAAATCCATCCTCTTCTCTCTGAACACTAGCAAAACCCTTGTCCACGCTCTCATCACCTCACGCTTAGACTACTTCAACATACTTTTCTTGGGCCTCCCGTGCACCCGCCTCTCACCTCTTCAAACCATTCAAAATTCTGCTGCACAACTTATATTCTGTGAGAGCTGCTATTCTCACATTACCTCTCTTCTCAAGTCACTTCATTGGCTTACTGTCCATTTCTGAATACAGTTTAAACTCCTCTTGTTGACTTACAAGTGCATTCACTGTGAAACCCCCCAATATCTCTCTTCACTTCTTTCCCCCTATGCTTCTTCCTGTGATCTCCGTTCATCGGGCAAGCCCCTCTTTTCTGTACCCTTCTCTTCCACTGCCAACTCCAGACTCCGTCCCTTCTTTCTTGCAGCACTGCATGCCTGGAACAGGCTGCTTGAATCAATACATCATGTTCCATCCCTAGCGGTATTCAAATCCAAACTAAAAGCTCACTATTTTAAATTTGTTTTCAACTCTTAACTCCCCCTCACTGTGGTCAGATACCTATACCCACTATAATCTCCCCAACCCTGAAATGTCCTGTCTAAATTAGATTATAAGCTCTTCTGAGCAGGGACTGTCTATTGTATGTTAAAATGTACAGCGCTGTGTACGCTTTTCAGCGCTATGGAAATAATAAATAGTAGTAGTAGAAGATAGGGGCCTATCACCCAATTAATTTTTATATTTTTTCAATTATGAGCATGTTAAAGCTCATAATTGAAACCAATTTACTAATTAAGTTAGGCAACAAACTTTAAGCCCCTATTTATTTAGGTGCCTTCTTTAGGCACTTACAAAATTTCCCTCTTGGTGCCTCCTACTGAGAAGGTAATAAGTGGTCCCACACTAACTGCAAAAGTATCAGTTAGCATGCGTCTTCATAAGAACATAAGAATTGCCGCTGCTGGGTCAGACCAGTGGTCCATCGTGCCCAGCAGTCCGCTCACGTGACGGCCCTCTAGTCAAAGACCAGTGCCCTGAGACTAGCCCTACCTGCGTACATTCCGGTTCAGCAGGAACCTGTCGAGCTTGGTCTTGAATCCCTGGAGGGTGTTTTCCCCTATGACAGACTCCAGAAGAGCGTTCCAGTTTTCCACCACTCTCTGGGTGAAGAAGAACTTCCTCACGTTCGTACGGAATCTATCCCCTTTCAATTCTAGAGAGTGCACTCTCGTTCTCCCTACCTTGGAGAGAGTGAACAACCTGTCCTTTTCCACCAAGTCTATTCCCTTCAATCATGTCCCCTCTCAATGTTTCAATCATGCCCCCTCTCAATCTCCTCTTTTCGAGGGAGAAGAGGCCGAGTTCCTCTAATCTTTCACTGTACGGCAACTCCTCCAGCCCCGTAACTATCTTATTCGCTCTTCTCTGGACCCTTTCGAGTAGTACCGTGTCTTTCTTCATGTACGGCGACCAGTGCTGGACACAGTACTCCAGGTGAGGGCGCACCATAGCCCGGTACAGCGGCATGATAACCTTCTCCGATCTGTTCGCGATCCCCTTCTTTATAATTCCTAGCATTCTGTTTGCCCTTTTCACCGCCGCCGCCGCACATTGCGCGGATGGCTTCCTTGACTTGTCGATCAGAACTCCCAAGTCCCTTTCCTGGGAGGTCTCTCCAAGTACATCCCCAGACATCCTGTATTTTAAATCTTCATACAGCAGCAACGAGTGAGCCTGCTGCCGCCAGCATGCCCTGGAACGCTTGGATCTGCAGTTGCTGCAGAATAAGGACTTCCAGGGCAGGCCGACGGTAGCAGGCTCACTCGTTGCTGCTGCCTGAAGATTTAAAATGAGAGTGGCTGGGGAAGAGATAGGTGAGAGCTGGAGAGAGAGGTATAGGGCGGAACTTTTGTGCCCCCTCAAACAAAAAAGCGTTCTGCTGCCTGTGGGCATCATTGTACTGTACATTAATCAAGGAAACTTGAATTCTTCCAGCATCTGATTCATCACTCTTCATTGTACCCACTTCCTGCCAGGATGACATGATGACAAATGACATGTGCTGCTATGGAACAGTTCAGGGATCTCTGGTGGGAACCAATCAACTAGGGATAAAGTGGCATCCAGGAACTCTTACTTCATGCCTAGGGTTACCAGATGTCTGGTCCTTTAGAAGACATGTCCGGGGGTCCAGATGGCTTTTCCAAAACTCGGCACTTTATCCGGGTTTTGAAAAGCCTTCCTCAAAATCACCGTCGGGCAGGAGGCAAGCAGGAGGGCAATGTGATAATATCACGCACACATGTGTGGACCTGATGTCATTGCGTTGCAGGCGCGCGTGCCCTCCTGCCTAACCAGAGCAGGGGGCAGGGCTAGGACAGGATTGGGGGCAAGACGGAGGCGGGGATGGGTGGAACTGGGCGGGCCTGGTGGCAGGTCTAAGGGGTCCGGGTTTTCCAAGCGGAGAGTCTGGTAACCCTACTTATGCCAGTACCAGTAAAGGTTCACCACCTGGTACAGAAGCAGCCACTTGTGCTGCAAGGATTGCATGCTTTTCCATTGTTCTTTAACAACAGAGGATACAGAGGGGGGGGGGGGAACCCCTCTTGTATCTTCTCCTTGTGCTTCACCTTTTCATGTCCTGGATCTGGCACTGAATGTCTGGGTTTCTGAAGCCATCTATCTCTTATCCAGTTAAGTATGATATTTGGCATCTCTCTGCCTAAGTAGATGTCTGGGAAAATCTAGATATGTCCTCTGTTTAGAAGACTGACTGGGCGCTAAGACGGACTTTCCAAAACCTGGTAGTTTGGGGTTATGGAAAGTTCTGACCTCCTGGCCGGGTCTGGAGGGCCTCTGAGCATACACGGATGACATCATATGCATCCGCACATGCTCGGAGACCCTCCAGACGTGGCCCTTAGGTTGGAAAACAAAGACAAGGCTTTGTGGTGGGTAGAGCTAGAGGCAGAATGGGGCAGGACTGCAGGCGGAACGGGGTGTGACTAGGGGCAGAACAGGGCATGGCCACGCGTCCGGCTTTCTCTGGACAAAAAACTGGTAACCCTATGCCGAAGCAAAACCAGGCAAAGATAGGACTGAGTGTGATGCTGTCCAATTAACTTAGGCAGTTAAGTGCTGAATATCAGCACTTAACCATATAGGTGTTTACTCCTAACCAGGGATGGATGGATGGACCATGCCACTGAGTCAGCCACTGATTCATGGCAACATGCACTGTGAGGAATTTGCTTTGTGATGTTTCATGGTAGAGTACAGGGGTGGTTTGCCATTGCCTTTTCCTGCATGGTGTGTAGCTCCACTGTGTTGCTGCTGCCCAGCATGGGGCCCCTTGGTCTACAGTGTCTGGTACAGTGCTTCCCCGGTCATTCACGGTCAGTGATTCGCAGACCCGGTCATTCACGGTATTTTCCGACCACGAATGACCGGGCAGGAGAGGGCAGCCGAAGCGCCGGCGAGTGAAGGAAATCACTCACGGTATGCTCCGACCGCCTCTTCATGCACTAAAGTCGGGCCTCACCAATCAGGAGCTGCTTTGACACGCTGCTCCTGATTGGTGAGACCCGACTATAGTGCAGGAAGAGGTGGTCGGAGCATACTGCGAGTGATTTCCTTCACTCGCCAGCGCTCCGGCTGCCCTCTCCTGCCTCTCCGGCTGCCCTCTCCTGTCTCCCTTACTAAAAACCATATTCGCGCTTTTTCAACATTCGCAGAGATTCCTGGAACAGAACCCCCGCGAATATCAGGGGAGTACTGTATTCCCAGGTGGTCTCCCATCCAGGTATTGGCCAGGCCTGGCCCTGCTTTGCTTCTGATGATGGGGCAAGCCCAGTCGGGGTGGCCAGGCTATAGGCCCCGCCCCCAGGCCATCCACAAAATAGTCAACTACAGCTTTTGTGGTTAGTGCTTATATTCGGCAACACTAACCAGTTCAATGCCACTGAATACCAGTGGATACTAGCCTCTTCTACCCAATTAAATTTCTTTGAATATCAGGGCCTGAATATGCAAATTCATTGTTGATATGCTGGAAACCATTAATGGCATTAAGGACCAGGGTTCAGAAGCACTGGGCTAGATGATATGTTAAAGCAAAAACAAACCAAAAAGTGTACACATACGGGACAAGAATCTTATGCAAGATAACAAAGCGATTTGCATTACAGTGAGCAATATGCTTTTCTATCCTTCTGAATGTAAACCTTGCATACTTATGTAAAATAAGCACAAATTACAGACGGCAGTGATAGATGAGCAGGCAGTCAATTATTCGAATGGTGGGTTTGCTTGCTTTTGAAAACAGTAGCCCACTTATATGTGTTTCTGTATTTGTAAAGACTGAGCATTTGCAGAATGTTGACATTTCTTCCATGATGGTTTCAGTGGCTATAGAGTGTAATCTAACACCTGAACCCACGCCTCTATGGAAAAAGTACATTTTTCCTGCAAATTGCCAGCTTGCAAGAATGAAACATTGATTACCGGTATTTTGATGTTCTCTGCTGTTTCCTATGAACTGTGACACTGACAAGGACATCGTGATCATGATAGAGTTACAGAACTAAAACAACTTGCTGTGGTAGGAGAAAAATAAAAACAAGCTGGTTTCTTCCTCTTTTGCAACTTAAAGTTTTATTAAATTTTAGGCCCCCTTTTATCAAGTCGTGTTAGGGGTTTTTTTTTTTTTAAATCACCGGCCGCTGCAGTAAAAGCTCCGACGCTCATAGAATTCCTATGAGCCTTGGAGCTTTTACTGCAGTGACCAGCGATTTTTTAAAAAAAACCCTAATGGCTTGATAAAAGAGGCCTTAGATTGTACATTTTGTACAGGTTACCTTTAAAAAATATATATATCTTCCTCATGTATTAGAATGGATAGAATTTGAATGTAATTGTATAAAAGAGTTTTGTTCTCCCCCCCCCCCCCCATTTTTAAAATGCTATACGCTTTGAAGCTTTTGATATTGCGTACATAACAAAAATTTAATAAACTTGAAACTTGATGTATATTTTGTTAATTTCCTAGTGAAGTTTGTGCAATGAAAAGCTAACAGGTGGAAACTCTGGAAACTCGTGGTGTTCTTAATTTAACCAGAAAATAGACTCTATCCTACTAATTTGCCATTTGTTTTGGCCTTTCAACCTTGGTCAATATAGTGTTATGAGAGGAGTATGGGCTGGGACGTCTGCATTTCTGGGAGGTTTTTACCTTTATTACATTTTTCCCTTTTCTCACTTATGCTGAGAATGTCAGCAAACCATCAGCCAATATAGTCAGGCACCTGATTATTACTGGTTCTGGAATGTCCAGAGCTGGTGGGCTCACTGCTTCTAGAGTGGAAGGCCCTCTCAGCCAGAGCCCAGAGCCGTGATGGTTGCAGTGATAGCTTCGGTGATCTTGTTGCTTTGAAGAAGAAGTGTTTGGATCATCACAGGATGGGGAACACCCTGGTAACACTGGAGAGGGTGAAGAATTGCCCTTGAACATCATGGCATTTCTACCTAGTAGACCCAATGGTGCAGGATAGAGGACACTGTATGGGCTAATGCTGTCTAGATTTGTAGAGGCCTGGGGTAAGTCCCCTTTTATCATCTGTCACTGTTAGCAAGGGACACCATTTTGCAGCCAGCACCAGACTGGGTATAATTTCTGCCCAAAGACCTCCCACCAGACTCACCAGTGGTTAAATGATGTCTCATTGAGGGGGTTGAAGGCTGTCTAGGAAATGGGGCTGTGGGCAGGGAAGGGAGCTTAGACTTTGTCAGGGATGGGCAGGGCATGAGTCGGTGAGGGGGGGGGGGCAGTTCTTCTGCTGTCCTGGGAGCACCAAACCTTGGTACACCAATATCCCTCAACGGGCAGCCATTGATCTTGTCTAGCAACATGTAAACACATTGGGTATTTCCCATTCAAGGGTAGTGTTCTTAACAAAACTGGTAGAGTTTATCTATATATATAAAATCGGATGTATGTATGTATGTGCCGCGATCACGCAAAAACAGCTTGACCGATTTGAACGAAACTTGGTATGCAGATCCCTCACTACCCGGGATGATATGTTCTGGGGGTCTCGCGGCCCACCTGCACATGTGGGCGGAGCTACAAACAGAAAATTGGATTTCACCCATTCATGTCAATGGAAAAAATGTAAAAAGCTGTGGGACCGATTTGAACGAAACTTGGTATGCAGCTCCCTCACTACCGGGGGTGATATGTTCTGGGGGTCTCGCGGCCCACCTGTACACGTGGGCTGAGCTACAAACAGAAAATCAGATTTCACCCATTCATGTCAATGGAAAAAATGTAAAAAGCTGTGGGACCGATTTGAACGAAACTTGGTATGCAGATCCACTACCTGGGGTGATATGTTCTGGGGGTCTCGCGGCCCACCTGCACACATGGGCGGAGCTACAACAGAAAATCAGATTTCACCCATTCAAGTCAATGGAAAAAATGTAAAAAGCTGTGGGACCGATTTGAACTAAACTTGGTATGCAGATCCCTCACTACCTGGGGTGATATGTTCTGGGGGTCTCGCGGCCCACAACTCTATGTTGCTTGCTCAAGGCTGGGTTCACCCAATAATTTATATGTTCTTGCTCCAGGAGGTGAAACTAAAATTGTTGTTTATAATCACGTTTTGCGTTAGTTGTATTGTATTCATTTTGTCAACTATTTCACATTATAATTTGAATATTGTACTTTTTATTAAGCTGTAAAACAATAATTTCATTCACCACTATAAAGTATCTTTATTTGAATCCATTTACAGTGTTATTGCTATAATTAAATACCCGTGCAACGCCGGGACATCAGCTAGTAATACTATATAACTTTTTCAGATTTGAGGAGGAGTATTATTTTCAAATTAAGGGGGTGGCAATGGGTTCCACTGTGGCACCCTCTATTGCCTGCTTATATATGACCCAATTTGAAGATAAATGGGTATGCACATCGTGGTTTTTCAAATTTGTTATCATGTGGAGAAGGTTCATTGACAATGTGTTTTTTATGTGGTAAGGCACTCAAGGTCAGTTGCACCTGTTTATGCAGAAATTGAATGGCAGGGATCCAAACATCAAATTTATTTTCCACACTGATACCAGCAAAAAATTTCTGTTTTAGATATCAACATTCATTTAGATCACGGGAGATTGTGATGTCATTGTACAGTAAACCATCTGGCAGGAACACATTATTGCATTATCAAAGTTCCCATCCAAAACCTCTGTGAAATAGCATACCAGTTGAGCAGTTTTTGAGACTTAGAAGATTGTGTTCAGATGACCAGGAATTCCAGCGACAGGCAGGAGTGTTATATGATAAATTTGCTCAACAGGGCTACCCCAGGGGGCTTATTAAGAAAGCATGGAAAAGAGCGAGATTCTGTCAACGTGAGTGGCTTTTGATTCAGGCTCCCCATAGTACAGAAAATGTAATGGTTTATGTCTTACGTTATACTACACCGGGGGTAAGAATGCAGGATATTATTTAAAAATACTGGCCTATATTGAGGGTGCATCCAGGTATGAGGGAGTTACCAAAATTTGCATTTAAATAAGCACACAATTTCGGGGAGAGATTGAAATAATGTGGGACAAGAGAGGGAATAGAGAAACCCAGGGAGCATCATCCCTGTGGTCAATGTGTGTATTTTACCTCAGAAATAATACTGATTTAGGTGGGCAGTTTGTGTGAAACAAGGGTGTTGAGAACGAAGAATTATAATGTCCATGGAAATCTCTTCTGAACACTTAGTAATAGATTTTATAGTGTCCCAAATACGAATCCAGAAGGAGTGGACTATAGTGCAATGAAAAAGCATGTGATCCAGAATTCCAGACTCTTTCAAACAGTTCCAGCAGGTGGAGTCTTGTTTTAGCTTTGCTTTCCACATGCGATATGGTGTCCATACTGCATTCCACATAACGAAGAACATTGATTGCGAGACTCTGGAAAATAGGAGAGGACGGTTTGTGGAGGACCAGAAAAGTTCCCAATCTATATCAGAAAGCGTAGTCTGCAGAATCGAGTCCCATTGGTTCATTGATTGAGGTGAAAAGGTGAAAGAGTGATCCCTTAGAATACTATAAAAAAGAGATATCGCTCTACCCTTCATTAAGGCCAGAGTAGACCAGTGGTGAACAGTGTGTTTAGAGGTCATAAAGTCATGGCGCATATGTACCTTAGACAGTATTCCAGTAAGCATGAGCCATTGGGAATGTATAGAGGATGGAAGTGAATATGCAGAACAAAAAATATCAAAAGGAACGATTGAGGTGGAGGAGATCAATTGATGAGCAAACTCAACTCCCGCCCGTTGCCACTTTTTCCATGAGAGGGATCTACCATTATTTTGAATTTTAGGTTTATTCTAAAGGGACATGAGCGGGCTTTCACTAACAGAGATCTCAGCTGTTGCATCTAGAAGATGAAAAGCATGCTGTGTTGCACTCAACAAGGAATACTTTTTCAAGTGTCTAGGTATTGACACCGTAAGGAAGCAGGAAACGCGCAGTGGTGCACATAAAAAGCGTTCCATTTCAAACCATGCTGGTTGATCCTGAGGATTAGAATTAATGATCCAATAAGCTCCATATTTGGCTAAAGATGCGATATAATAATAATAAAAATCTGGTAAATTTAATCCGCCATTAATCTTAGAGGCTTTCAGCTTGGCGAGAGCAATACGGGGTTTTTTCTTGTTCCAAATAAATTTAGAGATTTTCATAGAGCCAATGAAATAATTTTTTCTGGCATAGGAGGGGAAGCATGGAAAGGGTGTAATTAATTTGCGGGGCTAAGGTCATTTTAATGGAGGCTATTCTACCCCACCATGACAAATAAAGTGGGGACCAACGAGTTGTAGTATTTGAAACTAAATTTTTGATTTTGGATATGTTCAAATCCTGAGCGTGTACTGGATCTTTATGAATTAGGACCCCTAAATATTTCACAGCTCCCTGTGACCATGAAAAAGGAAATTGAGCCAGATCTGAGGAGGAGATATGGTCATTGAGAGGAAAGATCTCTGATTTCTCCCAATTAACAGAGTATCCAGAGAGTTGAGAGTATTGAGAAACAGTGTTAATAAGATGGGGCAAGGAGACAAGAGGATCTCTGAGAAAGAGAAGGACATCGTCAGCATAGGCTGCTAATTTAATGTCTCGACTGGACGAGGGGATACCCTTAATTAGGGGACATTGTCGGATAGCTGACAGGAGAGGTTCCAACGCTAAGTCAAATAACAATGGTGAAAGGGGACAGCCTTGACGGGTGCCTCTATGAAGGGGAAATTTGTTGGAGAGAGAGTTGTTAATCAGAATACGGGCTGTGGGTTGTCTATATAGTGTTTCTATCCAATTTGTGAAGAAAGGACCAAAATTGTACCATTTCAGTATTCAGAATAAGAATGGCCACTCCACTCGGTCAAAGGCTTTCTCAGCATCAATGGCTAGACCAATCACAGGATCCAACAGTGTTTTGGCGTGAGCATTGATATGGTGAAATAAGCGTAAATTATCTCCTATGTATCTTTGTTTGATGAATCCTGTTTGATCTTTGTGTACAAGGGTTGGGATCACTGTGGTGAGTCTTAATGCGAGTAGTTTTGCCATAATTTTGTAATCCAAATTAAAGAGAGATAGGACGGAAATTCTTAACCAAAGTAGCATCGCGTTCTGGTTTAGGAATAACTACAATAGTGGCCTCAGCGAAATTAAACTGTTTATCCGGAGTGGAGTGGAGAAAATCATAATACATGAGGAGTTGAGGTGATAAGAGAGTTCGGAAAATTTTGAAAAACTCATTAGTAAAGCCATCCGGACCTGGGGCTTTCCCAGTGGGTAAGGAGGATATAGCAGTTTCAATCTCAGACGTGGTGATGGGAGCGTCCAGTTTTGTTTTAATAGATTCTGATACAGTCGGGTGAGTTAAAGAGGCGAGGAAAGACTCTATGTCCGATTCAGGGGTTGAAAGCTCAGATTGATATAGAGCAGTATAAAATTTTTCAAATTGGGAAGAAATCAGAGATCTGGTTTTAGCTAATTGTCCTGATGAGTCTTGAACAGCTGAGATGTGTAAACGTTTTGATTTAGTTTTAAGATATCTAGCTAAAGGGCGACCCATAAGATTATCTCCCATATAGTGACCGGAGGAGGAAATGAAAATATCACGTCGGGCCGTGTGGGAAACCAGAGTATTATATTCATATTTAAGATTTTGAATGTGTTGGAACATGGATGGATCATGCAAATGAGTGGACATATGTTGTAATTCTAAGTTTTTGATAGAGATTTCCAATTCTTTATTCTTTATTTTTTATTTATTCATTATAATTCTTCGTTCTCAACACCCTTGTTTCACACAAACAAACTGCCCACCTAAACTCATTGATGCCATGTTTGTAACAGCTCTTATGCATATTCTGAAAAATTGGAAATCATCCTCGCTACTTGACTACACCTTTTGGTGGAACTCTTTGAGCATGTATCACAAATTTGAATCTTATGCATATGAGAAAAACATGATTTCTCGACTCTCCACAAACATGGTGCAAAATAAATCACCTTGGTCATTCTTAGATTCATATGTTCATTCTAACCAATAGACACTTCTGCCTCTCTATCTATCTATCCCTCTCTTTTTCTCCCTCTTTCTTTCCCTCTCTCTTATTTCACTCTCCCTGCTTTTCTGCCTTTCATATATCTTCTAATAGCAGTTACACATACCCTAGATTCTTTTTATTAATCTGGTTGTAAGTAAATGATTATAGATATGGACTTTTTCTATACCATTGTGTCTTATTCAGATTTTGTGTGTTTGAACTGCTTTCTGTAAATTTCTTATAATATTCAATAAAAACTATTGAACTAAAAAAAAAAAAAAAAAGAAATAATACTGATTGTAATTCCAAAGCAGTAGTTTACTGCATAAGTTGCCCCTGTCATTTGTATTATATAGATATTAAAAATCACTTCAAAAACTTGTGGAACACACTGAAATCCTCAAAATATAGGCTATAGCGTGAGTTCAGACATTAACTATATACCAAACCAAACAGTTGAGTTAAGAGCTTATTGGGATCTCAAGTGCTCACAGTTATATGCCGATTGAGCTATCATCGGTCCTTTAGACTCTTGTTATGTACTTTAATTTCATTTATTTCAATATTATTGTATGATTTATAGTTCTAATTTGTTATGCTACTGCATGTAAAGTTATTCAAATACTTAGCTCGGGTGTAGGTTCTTAACCCGGCCTGTTGAGAACTGGACAACTGGATGACGGAAGATCTCCATTTCGCTCTCATTAAAAATGACAGAGCTTCTTCAGTGCAGTTTATCGGCACTGTTTAAATCTTAAACGCTGCTTAGCGAAGAGGCACTCCCTGTTTGGGATAGCCCGAGACGCTGATCGCGGAGATTCTAAAGGCGTCTTACTTCACTTCCGGGATTAACTCAGCTGTTTGGTTGGTATATAGTTAATGTCTGAACTCACGCAATAGCCTATATTTTGAGGATTTCAGTGTGTTCCACATGTATTATATAGGCCATACTAAATGAATGATCAAATTAAGAATTGCGGGACATTTGAGTAACATCCGCAATGAGTGGATTCAGACACCCTTGCTTGCTGACTGGAGGGACAAGGGTCATACAGAAATGGATTTGAAATACACTGTTTTGGTTCAAGTTGTTTTACCTTTGGATGGCGATGTATCCCAGGCTTTGTTAGTTAAAGAACAAAGGTTTATTTATTCCTGGCGGACGTTGCACCCTCAGGGCTTGAACGCTGATATAGAATGGTTTCAAACATAGAGGGAAATATTTTCAGTTGATATAAGGACAAAAAACCAAGTGAGGAATGGGTCATAAAAAAAAAAGGACATTATATTCATGTATTTATACATGTATTAAATTTGTATTTCTGTGAGTACAATCAATAAAACCCATTGTTTCCAAGGCTGATGTGTACAGTATCTTGTTTTTGTGGTTTTCAGTTGATATAAACCACAAACCAAAGCCAGTACACAAAAATCCAGCAAAGTGGAGTTGAATTGGAGCAACCAGGTTTATTATTCAGCATAAATCAATCGAAATAATAAAATCAGTTTCCGCTGGCAGAAGCACAGTACAATGATAGCAGCATGAAATCTCAAGTTTGTACCAATCAATTTGAGGCTTCCGCAGTTATCTGTACGTAAATAATTCCACCTTGTATACACAATAGCAGCGAAAGAAACAACAAATTCAGTACATCAGAGAAGCTGAGCAGTAGTGTAGCAGTGGTATGGACTTAAGAGATGAAACAAACATAAGAACCTACATGGTCCATGTTTCAGCACCTGCATTCTTTATTCGTATGCCTTCATCAGGAGTTCAATACTGAAATCATCCTGCCAATTGAAATCCTCATGCCTAAGGAAATCTTTTACTAAGGTGCGCTAACCGATTAGCGCGCGCTAATTGATTTAGCGTGCACTAAATGCTAACATGTGCATGTTAGTCTATGGGCGCGTTAGCGTTTAGCGCGCACACTAATTGGTTAGCGCACCTTAGGGCTCCTTTTACTAAGCCGCGTTAGGGCTTTAACGCACAGAATAATTGCACACGCTAAATTGCCGCGCACGCTAGATCTTAACGCCAGCATTGAGCTGGCGTTAGTTCTAGCCACATAGCGCGGGTTTAGCACACGCTAAAATGCTGCATGCGCTAAAAATGCTAACGCAGCTTAGTAAAAGGAGCCCTTAGTAAAAGAGGGGGTAAAAGTTGAGTCTGGATCCCAGTGCTAAGTACTGTTTTATAAATGGCACCCAGCTCGGAGCGCCATTTATAGAATAGCGCTCAGTGCGCATTTTTTTTCCGCACTCAAATCTGGGTGCCATTTGTAACTCGTATGCTAAAGATATAGAAAACTAACACACAAGTGAATGTACACTTACACACTAAGCAGTATTCTATAACTGATGCACGCAACTCACTTGGAACATAAATGCAAGGAGGCATACCTGTAAGTTATATGCTAAATATGTGCATTTAGGTGCACATATTTATATATATGTCAACTTACATTAGTATTCTATAATGTAATTTGGGTGCCCATAAACTTAGTGCTTAATGTACTGCATCTAGCAGCCTAAATTTTGGCACCCAGTCTCAGTTATAGAATTGCCCCCTTTATGCCAAAGTCAAAATTGCAAGACTAGCCCTGGTTTTGATTTATTCCTTGTCAACTTGGCCAGTCTGATCAGGGAACAGCTCCTCAGTCTCTTTCCTCTCTCATCTCAGATCCAAAGGCTTCTACTCCATCCTCATCCTTCTTTTGACATGGTAAATCCTCCATCCTCATCCAGCTTTTGACATGGTAAATCATCAACTACTCATTGACTATCCTTGATTGGATTTCAGGGCTGCTGGCCAGAGGGAATAGGCATCCCTCTGGCCGGCCTTGCTGAATAAGGTAAGAGGGGAGGTCCAGGTGGGCTTTGGGGTGGGGGGGGGGGGGTCAGGGTTTCAGGGAGTAGGGTTTGGGGGGGGGTTCAGGAAACCTGGCAGGAGGGCATGGGCATCCCTCCTGCCGGGGATTGTTTCAGGGTTTGCAAAAGGAGGGATTGGGCATCCCCCCTGTCATGGGTTGTTTGGGAGTTTTGTCAGGAGTGAGTGGGCATCTCTCCTGCTGTGCAGTGTGGGGGAAGAGGGGTTTGGGGGTGGTAGCGGGAGGGAGTGGGCATCCCTTCTGCCAGCTGATTTGCAGTGGGGTTTGGGGGTTGCTGAGCTGATTGTGGCAGGGATTGAGGCAGGCCAGCATTTCAAATAGATGTGGCCCTAGGGAGACACCTAGGGCCGCTTAAGCTCACCTAAAACCACGGCCAGCCTTAGGAAAGCTTAAGCATCCCTAGGCACCTCCCTCCACCTCTGACAGATGCCTACAGTAATAGGTGGCCTGCCTCAGGTAGTTTTTGGGGTTTGTTTGTTTTTTTAGAAAACATACATCCTGATTGGCTGCTTAGATGCCTTCTACTGCCTACAATCGGGATGCCAGTTATAGAATTTGCCCTAAGAGTCCAGAGAACAAGCCTGCTTTAAGAGTCCAAGATAATATGCTGTATGAGTCCATAGCAATAGGTGCCTTGAAAATAAGCCCCTATCAGTAGGGTGTGTAGTTGGACTATATCAGTGTCCCGCAAACTTTCTCGAGCTGCAGCCCACTAAATATAGTGGCCATGGCTCGAGGCATCCAGAAGTGTGTGATGTCATCATGGCGACATCTGTACATGTGCAAAGGCCTTCCAGACGGGCCCTGAGATGCCAGTGGGGGGTTCCAGCAGGGAAGAGTGCTGGAGAGAAGAAGAGGTGCTGGCACCAGCTGAGGCACGTCCTGTAGGCAGTCAGCTGGTACCGACATCTCTCCTCCTCCCCAGTGTGCCGTGGCACACTTGAAATCTCAGGAGGAACTCTAGTGTACCGTGGCACACAGTTTGCGATACACTGGAATATATATAATTTAGATGTAATTTCATTGATTAAATTTCTGTTCCATTGTGTCCACAGAGATCTTGACATATTACAAATTGATATCTAATCTAATCTTCCATTTGTGAGTCGCACAAACCCTTGCAAGCTCTAGATATGTACATAATCACAATAGAATATTTCTTGTAAACATACTAGATTCTGTGGTCCAACTTGTTGAAAATACTTTTTACTTTGTAATTAAAAATTGGTTTAAGAGCTGCACTTTTTTACTTTTACTCGAGTATTTATTTTGACCAGGAGTTTCTACTTTTACTTCACTACTTTTGAAACCAGTACGTTTAAAAAATAATGAACAGATCCATTTGCATACAATGGAGGCAGTGCATGCAAATAGATCTCATGCATATTCATTGGGGAAATCCTAAAAACCCGGTTGGATTGTGGCCTTGTTGCCCACCCCTGATCTAGGGATATATGACACCCTTCCAGACTATCTGACCAAATGCTTGAAAATACATAAACCTAATAGAGTTTTGAGATCAGAAAAGGATGCTGTTAGATGCTAGAATAAGAGACAAAATTAAGTATGCCTCCACTAGAAAGTCTTAATTTTCAATTGTGGGTCCGATGTTTTGGAATGGACTGTCCGGAGCAATATAATAATAATAATAATTTATTTTTGTATACCGCCATACCCAGGGAGTTCTAGGCAGTTCACAACAAATAGATGAGTTACATACAGTGAAGTTGAAAAAGAAGAACATAACAAGACAATCAAAGGGTCAAACTAGTTTACATTGACAATTTAAGTAAGGAAGGACTAATACAGAGCATAAACGGTATTTACCGTAAAAGAGTACAATTGAATTTGAGAGAAGGGGGAGCAAAGCATATTGTATGAGAGGAGGGGGCAGGGATCATTGGGAGGGGGGAGGAGGAGGGGGAAAAAATAAAGAAAGGTGGGCCGTGTTGAGGGGGGGAGAGAAGGAATTGGTCTGATGCAGAGAAGAGAGTTCGATCTGTTTACTAATGAGGAGAGGGGGAGAGTTAAGGCGGAAGAGGGGAGCATTAAGGATTTGGTTCATTGAAAAGTAGAGTTTTGAGCTTTTTTCTAAAGTGGAGGTATGAAGAGGCGTCAAGTATAATATGTTTTTGTAACAATGTACTGCTATTTCGAATATTGCTTAAGGCTCATTTTTTTGTCTTAGCTTTTAGCTATTCCTCTGACGTCCAATAAAATGAGAATGACTGCAATTTTTTGTTGAACAATGTAAACAAAGCTGATTGATGTTTGTAATGTACTGGAAAATGTATGGTAAAATGTGACCTCTACTGTGTATGTTTACTTGTAAGCTACTTAGGAGATAAGCAGATAATAAATTATTTTTAGGTTTATATATTTTCAAGCATTTGGTCAGATAGTCTGGAAGGGTGTCATATATCCCTAGATCATGGGTGGGCAACGAGGGCCACAATCCAGTCAGGTTTTTAGAATTTCCCCAATGAATATGCATGAGATCTATTTGCAAATCCACTAAACATAGAATCCTCATTTATCCATATACTCCGAACCTCTTTTGTATATACTTTTCTAGAATCTTCTGATATCATACATTTTTTCTAGTTTTCTTTCATTTATCCATTTGAACCCTATATCATTTCTGGCGTGGCTCAAATTTCATCTATATTGGGAGATGACCTCAGTGGCTACTTCTGTACAGAATAAATCTGTTGAAAGTACAGACTTTCAAATGTAGCTAGCCTCCTCATTGGCCTTCTCCCTTATCTTATTTATATAATTTTTCTTTATCATTTTCAATATTTTAAATACTTTGAATAACTTAGTAAATAATTTAATAAGTGACTTAGCTAAGTATTTAAAATATTGAAATGATAAAGAAAAATTCTATAAGTAAGATAGGGGAGAAGGCCAATGAGGAGGCTAGCTACATTTGAAAGTCTGTACTTTCAACAGATTTATTCTGTACAGAAGTAGCCACTGAGGTCATTTCCCAATATAGATGAAATTTGAGCCACGCCAGAAATGATATAGGGTTTAAATGGATAAATGAAAGAAAACTAGAAAAAAATGTATGATATCAGAAGATTCTAGAAAAGTATATACAAAAGAGGTTCGGAGTATATGGATAAATGAGGATTCTATGTTTAGTGGATATGGTAAAAATTTCCTCAATGAAACAGAGAAATTTATTTGCCAAGATTTGATGTATGAGATCTATTTGCATGCACTGCCTCCATTGTATGCAAATGGATCTCATGCATATTCATTGGGGAAATCCTAAAAACCCGACTGGATTGTGGCCCTCGTTGCCCATCCCTGTCCTAGATGGATTATTTTCAAAATCTTAAACTGTACCCGATGATAGATTGGCAACCAATGTAATTTCTTTAAAATTGGTGTAATATGTTCATACCGTGCTGTTCCCATTAAGACTCGTGCCACAGAATTTTGTGTAATCTGTAATGCTTTTAAGTGGGTGGATTGAAGACCCAGGTAAATGTCATTACAGTAATCAAGCTTTGAGAGCACTAGTGTCTGTAAGACTTGTCTAAAATCCCAACTTGATAAGATCTTTTTCAGTTGGAGCAACATTCTGATTGCGAAGTATGCAGCCTGCACTACGTTCATTATTTGAGACTTAAAAGATAATTTTGACTTGAGAATTACCCCCAGCATTTTGATCTCTTCACTAACGGTAATCAGATGATCATTTACGAGAATGCGACTAGGCCAAAGATGTTCCTGCTGCCCACCTATAATCATTATTATCATTATATAATCATATGACGCACAGTATGAGACCAGAAACTGTGTCAGGGAAAGAATTGTGGCTAGTTTAAAATATGAAACACACACACACAAACGAAAACAGAAGACAATGCAAAACAACAGAAAGTAAATCCATGCCAGTACAAGATCTAAACAAGGTTCAACCAAATCAATTAATAAGCTAAACCTTTATCAAGTACAAACAAGTGAGAAAGCAAAGGTTCATGCTGATAGTACAGCCCTGTACAAAAGGAAGTGGGAACGGACAATGAACACTCCACTGAAGATCACTGATGTAAAACCAACTTGTTTATTTCATAAAAAGACACAAGCAGAAGCTGTGGACCCGACACAGCACTGTGTTTTGGCGTCTGAGGAACGCCTGCATCAGGGGTCACTAAAAATGAAACCAAACCTGTAGCCTATAAGTTCACAGATGGCAGTTCTGGGATAAAACAAAGCTCGGTCCAACTAACATGCCAGAGTAACCAAAATCACTGAAAAGCTGTGGAAGCATTTTCAAAATGTCGGGTCCACAGCTTCTGCTTGTGTCCTTTTGTGGAATAAACAAGTTGGTTTTACATCAGAGATCTTCAGTGGAGTGTTCATTGTCCGTTCCCACTTCCTTTTGTACTGTTTTATACCCGTGGGTTCTCTATCCTGTTGGACTTTTTGGTGTTTGTTCGATAGTACAGCCCTATCATAGGCACACCAGAGTACTCAAGAAAGTGGACCAGCCTCTAAACTTTCTTCCCATCAATCTACAGTGAAAAACAGAAGTAACGCACATACAGAATATAATGCTAGGAAGGTAGTAAAAAGAGTTGCAGACCAGATGGAAAAATCCTTCCAACAATATTTATTAATAAATGATACTTAACATAGGCAATAGTCTGACACAACCATGTTTTGTCCCTTCCAGGGGCAATAAGAACCACTAGGTGAGTTTGACATCAGTGCTGGTCAAAATGATAGAGATTATTACAAAGAACAAAATGACAGAGCATTTATATAAATTCACTGAGAGCCCAAGGATGTTCCACAGTTGACACCTTTCGGTGAAAGCCAGTGACAGCCGTTGCCTCCGTTCGGAGGTGGCTGTGCGACTGAGGGCTCTCTACACAATTCTAAGTTATATATTTTCTTAGGTTAATTTGAGCGGAACACTTTAGTTCCTCCATTCTCTCTGTGGGCGGTCTCTACCCCTGATCACAGTTTACGCCTTGGGGCTTGGGAGTCTTTTTGTTCTTTCAGTTTTTTCAGCTCCCATTTTTTCGGGTTTTTCTAGTTTCAGAGCATTTATATAAGCATAGATTAATGAAGCAAAGCCAACGTGGATTTAGTTAAGGGAAATCTTACCTCGCCAATCTACTACATTTCTTCAAAGAGTGAATAAACATGTGGATAAAGGTGAGCTGGTCAAGATTGTGCATCTGGATTTTCAAACAACCTTTGACAAAGTATCTCATGAAAGACTTCTGAGGAAATTAGAGAGTCATGGGATAGGAGATAACATCCTAGTATGGATTAAGAACTGGTTGAAAGATGGAAAAGAGAGAGTAGGGTTAAATGGTCAATATTCTCAATGGAGAAGGGTAAATAGTGAGGTTCTAATCAAAACCAAAACCCTATAGCAGCTAGAAATTGTATCACTCAAAATATAAGCTGGATCAGTGCATTAGAATGTGTTGCTTCTGTTGATTCTAATGCACTGATCCAGCTTATATTTTGAGTAAATAGTGTGGTTCCTCAGAGGTCTGTGCTGGGACTGCTACTTTTTAACATATTTACCAGTGATCTAAAGATAAGAATAACTTGTGAGATAATTAAATTTGCTCAGGCTTACCATATGGGTTGTATTGATACTCAGTTATGTATCCGCTGTTCGGTGGAGGTAAATTCTTACTTTCATGGTCTTTGGAGTTGTGAGGGGATTCAGACTTTCTGGACGGAGATGGCCTCCTTTTTACAGGGCTTGTTGCGGACCCCTGTGCCAGTATCCGTGCAGTCTATGCTGTTTGCCCATTTTTCGTTCTTGTATATGTACAATTCTTCTGAAAAATTATTTCTTAGTAAATGTTTTATTTTGGGGAAGAAATGTATCTTGTGTTGCTGGCTGTCTTCTGAACCACCTTCATTCTGGTACTGGAGGAATCGCCTCCATGAACTTATGGGTTGGGAGGCCCGTTTGGCTCGTTCTTCTCGACGCCGGAGCAGAGACTTTGTTCACACTTGGACTCCATATTTGAACATTTTGACTCCTGAGAGTCGTAGCCGGGTCTTGAATAGACTCCACCTCTGAAACTGAGCTTCTAGGTGTCTCTGCTGTTCCCTGCTTACGAGTTTTTCTGTATCTGTGGGGGGAGGGGGAGGGGTGGGTGGGGGGTAGGGGTTTCTTTATCGGGGGGTGGGGGTATGGTGGGTCCGGGGAGGACATAAGAGTCCAGTCCTCCGCTGGTGTTTGATGGAAATGTATACCATGGTTGTTATTGCTGTTGTATTTACTGTTGCTTAATAAAATAGATTTGAACATAAATTTGCTAATGATACAAAGTTGTTTAATTGCAAGAGGAATGTGAAAAATTGCAAGAGGACCTTGGGAAATGTCATCAAAATGTCAGATGACATTTAATATGAGCAAGTGCAATGTGATGCGTGGGGAAAATTGGAACCTGAAATATAGCTATGTGATGCAGGGTTCCACGTTAGGGGTCTCTGCCCAGGAAAAGGATCTAGGTGTCATTTAGAGAATGACACGGTGACGGTTTACCCGCGGCCACCGCATTTAAGCCGCGGGTCACCGCCGAAAACGGGGAAGAAAACTAGCAGTCGCTGCGGTGACGGGGACAAGGCCATTCACCGACCGCGGAAACGGTGAACAGGTTTGTCCCCGCGGGCCAATGTACCCCCTTCTAGGAACCGCTATTTACCTGTGTTTCACCGCTCCTCGCTCGTCTGGCCAGCAGGACTGCCTCCGTCCAAATGAGGCGGGCCCGCCCCTCCCCTCCCCTGCCTCCCAATGGCCTCCCCTAAGATCGCCGGCAGGAGGGTACCCAACCCCTCCTGCTGGACCCCCCCCCAACGAACCCTCCCACCCCGGAACCCCCTTTTACTTTCCAAGTCTTACTCCCCCCTAGTCTTACTTTCCAAGTTGGACCGGACAGCTCCTCGCTCGTCTGGCCAGCAGGCCTGCCTCCGTCCAAATGAGGCGGGCCCGCCCCTCCCCTCCCCTGCCTAACCCACAGGATCCTAGGGCCTGATTGGCCCAAGCACCTAAGGCCCCTCCTATAGCGGGAGTGGCTTTAGGTGCCTAGACCAATCAGGCCCTAGGATCCTGTGTGTTGGGCAGGGTAGGGGCGGGCCCGCCTCATTTGGACGGAGGCAAGCCTGCTGGCCATACGTGTGAGGAGCCGTCCGGTCCAACTTGGAAAGTAAGACTAAGGGGGTTCCGGGGTGGGAGGGTTCGTTGGGGGGGGGTCCAGCAGGAGGGGTTGGGTACCCTCCTGCCGGCGATCTTAGGGGAGGCCATTGGGAGGACCGGCAGGAGGGGTTGGGTACCCTTCTGCTGCGATTGTCGGGAGGGCCGTTGGGGGGGTCTACAGGAGGGGTTGGGTGCCCTCCTGCCGTGATCGCTGGGGGGAGGGGAGACTTGCAGCCGTAGCCGCGGTCACTATGCTAATCACGGCAGCATTTAAAGTACATGTCGTGTTTGTTTTTGCATTGCTAGCCCCAGGGGTGGTGGAAGATTAGTGATTGAAAAACTGTATGAAAAATAACTATTTTAAATTTAGTGATCAAAATGTGTCAGTTTTGAGAATTTATATTAATTAATTTTTTCTCTGCGTGTTTTGTTTTTGTATAGTTATTAACTAATATTTAACTAAGTTTTAAAGTTTTAAAGAATGTTTCCTTTATACGTAAATAAAGAAAAGTGAATGGGATTGCAGTGGCGGTGACGGGGCGGTGAATGGGGTGGAAGTGGCGGTGACGGGGCGGTGAAGAGGATGGTGAGACGGGGACGGGGCGGTGACGGGGACCAATTTTTTCACCGTGTCATTCTCTAGTGTCATTGTTGAGGATACATTGAAACCCTCCTCTGAGTGTGCAACGGTGGCCAAGAAAGCAAATAGAATGTTAGGAATTATCAGGAAGAGAATAGAAAACAAAGATGAAAATGTTATAATGCCTTGTATCACTCACAAAGAATATGCACTGTTTTGAATTTCAGTGCATGGAGCACTTTCATTGAACAAAGGCAATACATTCTGTAAGGCAGAACATGAGTAGCTGTAGTTGTAAATGTGGCAAGAGACCTTTCATTAGGGTGTTATAACTCCAAACATTGTAGTGATGCACCCCCAAACATGTGCCCTCCTTCCAGCCTCTCCTGGTAGGCCTGAAGCCCTTCTCTCCCTCCCATTCCTCCAAGGTCTGATCCTCTTTGCAGAGCCCCTGACCACCCTTCCCCCCCATTCACAAAATACCACCTCGGACAACCCCCCCCCCACTCTCCGAATGCACCACCAGGGATGGCATCAGGATTCAATAGGATACCTCCTCTGCCTTCTAGCACTGTTGGAGGGTTTTTGTGAGAGGGAGATCGTACTTGATATACCACATTTTATTTTGACTAAAATCAAAGTGATTTACGTATTATATACAGGTATTTTATTCTGTACCTGGGGCAATGGAGAGTCAGTCACGTAACCACGTAACTCTCCATTGCCCCAGCTGCTGTGGAAATTGAACCCTTCCAGCTTCCTCAGGTTCTTTCCTCAAGTGAGGTGGAGGAGTGGGGGGGATAGGAACACGTGGCGAGGGGGGTCAACAAGTGGATTGGAAGACATGAGGGTTCAGAAAGGGGATCAGGCAAAATGCAGGAGGTTGGGTGACATCAAATGAATGTGTTTGTTGGTATTGCATAACATGGACTTTAATGTGTGGTGAAATGAATGTCTCTACCTGCTGTTTGTAAAATGGATGCTCTGCTGCATGCAGTGGCACACAGATGTCCATTTCCCCTTGTGTTTTAGAACAGGTTCTAAGTCTGGAGTAGAGAATGGCATGGGGACAAATTTTTTCCCATCCCTGTGAGTTCTTTTCCTGTCTCTGCCCCATTCCTGCAAGTTCCATCCTCATCTGCAGAAGCCTCAAACACTTTAAAATCCTAAGTGTAACGTTTACAATTCTCGGACTTTGACTCTGTGAGGGGCCTTTAGTTTTTGTTGGAAACCATTCTGGCTTACGTTAACCCACAGGGCTCGTAGTCATCTGCTTAATGTTTAAATTTCTTTGTGGCACTACATGGAATGGAGTGTATTTTGTTGTATTGGACCTAGTTTGGGGGGGGGCGGGGAGGGGAATGGGTGGGCGTTTGGTTCTATGGTGAATTTTGGGAGAATGTCTGTATTCAACTGTTTTGTTGTACACCATGTCTCATGCGCTTGAGTGTATTGTTTCCTTTTTGAAAATTAATAAACATATTAAACATAAAATCCTAAGTGTTCGAGGCTTGTGCGGTTGAGGCAGAGCTTGCAGGCTTGGGACAGGGGCAAAACTCGCAGGGGCGGTATGGGGAAATTGAGTTCCTGCGGGGAACTTGTCCCCTTTTTTTCACCCAAAGGGTCATGGACACTTGGAATGCGCTACCGGAGGAAGTGATCAGGCAGAGTACGGTACAGGGATTCAAACAGGGATTGGACGGATTCCTGAGGGATAAAGGGATCGTGGGATACTGAGAGAGGTGCTGGGATGTATCACAGGTATAGAAAGCCAACCAGGTCGTGCATGGGCAAGACCAGAGGGTGAGGACTTTGATGGGAAGATAGGACTTAAATGAGAAACCAAGGTGGAAAGGGGACCCCTTCTGGAGATTCAGACAGGTCGTGACCTGTTTGGGCCGCCGCGGGAGCGGACTGCTGGGCAGGATGGACCTATGGTCTGACCGGGTGGAGGCACTGCTTATGTTCTTATGTTCTTATGTGTTTCAAATATTCTTACAAGGAAAAACAATTGCAAATCTTGTGATGTACATTAACCTTTGTGAGCCAATATTTAAACAGTGAATCAGCATTATTATTTTTTTCTTTATGATTTTATTGATTTTAACTTAGTACAAAGAAGACAAAAAGTGTAAAAGCAACATACGTTAGCCATCCTCTAAAAAAGGACATCCAGAATTGAATATGTGTTTGAGTCTTGCTATAGGAAGAGGTATTTGCTAGTGCTGCCTGATTCAGGAAAAAAATTTTGATTTGATTCGATTCAATTCAGCCTATTGAATCGATTTTTCTATTCGATTTTCCTTCCCAATTGGGTATTTTATTTTATTTTTTTCAAACATCCTAGTGGATTTATTTTATAGCCTCTTCACCCAATTTGCCCTCTCCTACCCACACAGGCGCTGTGGTGTAAACAAAATAAAAAAGTTTGTTCTTTTTGCTCATTTTTTAAAGCTGATGTAGGAAAGCAATCAATCCATGTAAGAAGTGTGGGCAGGAATAACTAAGCACAGGGCCAATTATGTTTTTTCCGCGGACGTTTATGGGGTTAGCAATACTGTTAGAATTCACAAAAAGGGCACAGAACAGACAGTTGCATGGTGGCAAGTCAAATGCGCGCAAGACAAAAGCGTGCGGACAATTGCACAATTGAGCACAAGACGTCTTTGTGCATTTGTCTGCCACCATGCAACTATGAACCCAGTTGTATTACTATGATAGGGAAAGAAGGAATACACATAGGAACAGCATAAGCCCTATTACCAGCTGAGATGATTATTAATACCCTGGGACTCCTATTAGATGATACTCACAAGAGGCCGGAGCAGGAGGTGCACAGGAAGTTTCCGACGGTGATGTCAATTTACGTTACCCCGTGCTGCTCACACTCAAAGCAGTGGCAGTTGGGCTCCTTCGCAAGCTTCTTCACCATAACGGCAGTGACAGACAACGAGGTGAGGTACAAGGAACCGTTTCTAGACTGGGCCCCCTTCTACTAAACCTCCCTAGTGGTTTTTATCGCCGGGAGCCACGCTGAACGCTGCACGCAGCTCCCGGCACTCATAGGAACTCTCCTGGTGAATCGGGCAGCACTAGTATTTGCAGTCATCAAATCTCTTAAGGAGGGTAAATCTCCAGGGTTGAATGGGCTCACTGCCAAATTTACAAAATGTTTAACCGGACTTTGGCATCTAGGCTAGTTAAAATATTTAATGATGTCCTTGACATTGGAGATGGCCCAAAATCCATGTGAATAGCAGGAATAATCATTTTATAAAGCATTTTTTTAGGTTGTGGCACTTATGATTATATATGAGGGAGGGGACTGAAAAGGTCTCGGTCCAAACAAGAAGAGAATGACAATATGGTTCAATCAATGATCTGAAACAATGTGAAAACATAGAATTTCATTTCTGCAGATTGCCATTTAACAAAATAAGGCCCCCTTTTCTCAAGCCACATTAGTGTTTTTATCACCAGTCGCTGTGGTAAAAGTTCTGATGCTCATAGGAATTCTATGAGCGTCGGATTTGTATCGCAGCAGCCAGCAATAAAAAGCCCTAACACAGCTTGATAAAAGGGGGCCTATGATAACACTCTTTTTAGCTACAATGGCAAAATAATATTCAGAATTTAAGAAGTTGGTTGCTTGAACTGAGAACTTTTCACCATTCCTTTGTAGTCAGCACCATTATCTAGATAGCAGCTTCTACTCAATATATGTGGAAGCACAAGCGCCATCATTATCCAAATAGTGAATAGCCATAATGTGGCCTGTAATTTAATTTTTACATTTTATGATGTTTAATTTTCTTTGAATATGATCTTAGTTCAGATTTTCTTGCATTATGGGGGGGGGGGGATTTTCTCCCTGGGCTAGCTTGCTAGTCATGACTTTAGATAGGGATTTCTTCCATTGACCACAACTTTGTGAGGCCTCATTAGGTCATAACTTCAAGGAGGTGACCAATGGTCAAATTGCCTATGGGTAGTTAGGGTTGCCAGGTAAATTCACCACTGAATCCCTCCACAACTTCTCAAGTCCCAACCAGGTAACAGAAGGCCTGAATGAAGAATTAAACACAGATCCCTCCTCATGTGGTGCAGAGCATTGCCACTTGGCCAGTTAGTTTTGCACTTTCTCATTTGAAATACTGCAATAAATTATGAATTTAAACAAATGCATGTACTCAGTAAACTATTTCTTTTAAATGTGTGCACTCATGTTCTGGAATGGCAAGTGCAGGAAGAAAAAAAATAATGTTTAATATCTCTAACATTAGGGGAATTCCAGATCAAGTCTACTTGAGATGATGTTTAGTCCAACTGGGTTGAAGAAAACTTCCATTTAAATTTTAATGCTATTAATATTCCTGCCAGAGTGCCAATCAACTGGATGTAATGACAGCATTCTACAGACATGAAATTTATAGTACTACTTATATCTATAATGATACTAGACATAAAAAATGTTAAGCAGTTAGTTTGTGGTATAGCAATAAAGGGAATTGTTCCCTTTCAAGAAAGATAATCCTAAGGGGATTTCCAGCTAGATTTTACAGGCAGAGAATGTAATAACACATTATACCATGAATAGAAGATGTAGTTGCACAAACTTTAGGAAAGATTGACCAAACAATGCAATAATATTATAGAATGAATTAAAAGGCTGATCAGGGATTACATATCAGATTGTGTACAATTCTGGAGGCCGCAGCTTCAAAAAGATATAAAAAGGATGGAGTCGATCCAGAAGAAGGCTACTAAAATGTGGTCTTCATCATAAGGTATATGAGGACAGACTTAAAGATCTCTATCTGTATACTTTGGAGGGGAAGGGAGATATGATAGAGACTTTTAAATATCTATTTGATGTAAATGCGCATGAGTCGAGTCTCTTTCATTTGAAAGGAAGCTCTGGAATGAGAGGACATAGGATGAAGTTAAGAGGTGATAGGCCCAGGAGTAATCTAAGGAAATACTTTTTTATAGAAAGGGTGGTAGATATGTGGAACAATATCCTGGTAGAGGTGGTGGAGATAGAGACTGTCTGATTTCAAGAAAGCCTGGGATAGTCACATGGGATCTTATAGAGAGAGGAAGAGATAATGGTTACTGCGGATGGGCCAGTTAGCCTTTGTCTGCCATCATGTTTCTATGTTTATACTGTTAGTACATTGAGAGGGTCCTTTCTAACTGTAAAGTCTGCATGTACGTTTTATCCATAGAGTTTACATCAGTTTCCAAAGGGGAAAACTTCACTTTGAAATGGACTTACACAGATCTGCACCTGATATTTGTGTGGATATTCTTCTCTTGTAATCTTTACTTCATGCTTTGGATAAAGGAAGGTATGTGAAAAAGTCTACTCCCCACTCCAATCATACCTCCTTAATATTCAAGCAAACTTATTCATGTTGTGGACCTACTCATATCTTTTGCTGCAACAGGGTAGGCACATTTTAGAGACTACATTTCTGAACATAAACCCTGTTTACATTTTTACCTGAGACACCTTATGCGTTGCTTAGCTTTCTTTTTCATTGTAGCTTTTCAATACCATTTGAATCCTTCCTAAATTGTATGTCCCTCTGGATCTCCCTTGAAGACTCTGCTTCAGCTGCTGCCCTACATCATTGAGGGTACTTTTGTATCCTAGTATGAGTTTGCTCTTCAGTCATGGTACATGGGCTTGTTGTAAGACAAGACAAAATAACCAACAAAAAACATGCTGTGCAGTGCTCACACAGGAGATTTTTGAGACTGTTCCGTTCGATTTTGATTTGTTTTTATACTATCTGGTTTTTTGATATTCCACGTACCATCATCTGTGACCCCTGAGGAAGAAGTGTTTCTTCGTAACATGAACCGTGTCGGGTCTGATCCACGAATACTAGAACCAGATTTTTATGTATGCTATATATGTTTTTATGAGTTTTCATTAAAATCCTGCACCTTGTACATTACACTGCAGTTTTGTTTTTGTTTTCTACATGGGCTTGTTGTGCCACTGGAGCTTGCATGGATCATGAACATGGAAAATGATGAAGATTTTGAGATTGAAGGCGATAGAATAGAAACTGTAAAAGATTTCAATCTCATGGGCTCTTTTGTAAACAAAGAAGCAACTAGCAGGGAAGAAATACTCCGTAGAATAGTACTTGGTCGCTTTTTCAACGAAGGTTACTGACAAAGTATTCAAAAGCAAGGAAATAATCTAGTCTAATCTAATCTTCTATTTGACTTGTCCAAGCACTCATTTTCTCAGTGGTCAATTATGGATGTGAAAGCTGGACACTACGGAAACAAGACAGAAAGAAGATTGACTCATTTGAGCTTTGGTGTTGGAGAAGGATTTTATTTGTGCTGTAGACCACCAGAAGAAATAACAAATCAATTCTTTAAAGAGATCAAACAGACTATGTCACTCGAAGCCCAAATGATGAAGTTAAGACTGTCTTATTTTGGTCATACTGTCAGAAGAGAAAGATCATTGGAGAAGGATATCATGTTTGGGAAGATCAAAGGAACCAAATGAAGAGATGCAAACAGATGGCTGGACACATTGAAAACAACCATGAAGATGACATTAGAGGACCTTACCAGACTAGCACAAAATCGATTTCTTTTTAGATCTGTAATTCAAGTTGCTAGGACTTGAGCACGAATCAATGGTACCTAACTACTACTATTAGTTTGCTAAATAGTAAAATAACATGTCCAACCCAATGAAAGAGTCCTGTAGTGCTTGGATTACTATCAGTGGCATAAGCCTGTCTGACTTGTAGAGTGATGTATGTGGCTTACCATTGCAAGTGGAAGGGATAGGGCACCACAGGACCTATCAGTGCTGGAATGCTCACAGCTAGCACAGCTTTGTTGTTGTTGCTGTTCAGAATCAACCATAATAAAGAGGAGGATCAAAATGGGGCCTGCAGGTACCTCCACTTGAAATTTAGTCCTGCAAAGCTCATTAACAGGCAAGGGGCATTAGGATAGACTTAAATTATCTTGTTTATCTTTTAATGTTGAGGATAAACATCAAGTTCTAAATTTAGCAACAATACAGATCAGTTTCAGAAAGAATGAAGAAAAACTATGCATTTATTTATTTAATAGAACATAACAACATGCCTCAATAAAAGGTTTAAAATGTTACAAATATCAAAATAAAACATCATAAAAACCAGGGCAGGATATTTTTGGGACCTCTATCATGGCCCCTCCCCCAAGATCTAATTTAATCAAACCTTCTATTTGTGCGTTGCTCATACCTATACAGGCCCAAGGCGACTTTAAAGAGAGGCAAGAGGGGAGAGGATGGAGAGGGAGGGAGAGAGGGGAGGTGGAAAGTGAGGAAGGGGAGAGAAAAGAGAGGGCAGTGGAGGTGGGAGGGAAGGGGAAAGGGGAGGAAAAGAGGAGAGGGTAAAGGAGATTAAGTGTCAAACAGATGGGTTTAAAGTTATCTTCGGAAGATGATGTGGCAAGGTTCAGTTCTGGTCATTTCTGTAAGGCCATTCCAAGTTTTTACTTCTAGAAAGGTAAGCATGGAGTGGAAAACTCGTTTGTAGTGAACATCTTTTGTGGATGGGAGATTTAGTAGTATCCAGTTAAGGGTTTTGCGAGAAGTAGACCATGCTATTGAGAAGAGCTGGATGAGTGGGGCTGCAGAGTTTCCATAAAGTATGTGGTGAATGATGCAAGCTATTTTGAATGTTATTCGTGATGGGATGGGTAGCCAGTGCAATTATTTGATGAAAGTTGTGACTGAGTAGTATTTTCTCAGTTTGAAGATAAGTCTTACGGCAGTGTTTTGGATGAGTTGCATTTTGTGAATTAGAGCAGTGTTCATTCCCATGTAGGTGGAGTTGCAGTAGTCCAGTTGTGGTAGGATCATCAGTTGTATGATTAAGGCAAAGTGGTGTTGGTGAAAATACGGTCTGATTAGTCTTAGTTGTCTTAGGGTGTAGAGGGATTTCCTTCGGAGACTAGATATTTGAGGTTCCATGGTTAGAGTGGAGTCCAGTATGCAACCTAGGCTTTTGGAAGACTCGTCTATGGAGAGGGTTTTGCCTGATCGAAGGGTGATGCTTGTTGGTGCCGTTTGCTAGGCCATGATTTTTATTCAGGCCCCCAAAAGACACACACACACACATTTCAACTCTCTGGAAGTAGTAGGGAAAAATGCAGAGCATAGCTATGGGTGTGAAGGAAGTAATAGTTTTGAGTGCGCATAGGGACTAGGTAAGCACATACTGTACTTCAAACAGAGTGGCTTAATTGTTAGAGCTGGAGAGCTGCTACATTACTGAGTTCCAGAAGGGAGATTTTAGGCAAGTCCTGGATTGCTGAAATCTCTGTGCATTATGAGACCAGAAGTGCTGATTTCAGGACCTACAAATAGCTCACAATGGATTGAGATGTACAGTAAGTTCAACAACTAGAATGGCCAAAAGAACTCCTTCTAAGAACTCAATAATTTGGAAGCTCTGCAATAATGGGCTGAGAACCAGGATAGTTGGGCAAGTTATTTTAGCCTTTCATCGTCTCTAGTACAAACCAGAGATGCCAAGGTAGACTGTCCTAAAAAGTGAGATTTACAGATAGAGGGGCATAATCAATAGATATGTCTAAGTCCAATTTGGTCATAAAGCGCTAGTTGCCCAAAGATGGCAGTGGCAAAACGTCCATTCTCAAAAAGTATATCCAAAATATTTTTTTCCCACCACTACATCTGTCTTTATACCACATTCTCAACCAAAAATTTGTCCAAGTCCCAAACGCCCAGAACCAGACCTTTTGGACATGGGAGGGGCCAGCATTGTGATTATAACTGAGTGGTATTGGTAGTCAGTATACAATAAAAATCAATACTTCACTCGTATGAAATGATCTATATTCTGTCACTCATTCTTATATTCTTCTTAAACCAGTTGATTAATATTCAACACATGATTAATCAACTGGTTTAAGAAGAATATAAGAATGAGTGACAGAATATAGATAATTTAATACGAGTGGAGTATTGATTTTTATTGTACACTCAGACATGGCAACAGAGCAGTGGAGCACCTTATAGGGCAATGCTGTAAACTTCACAAAAAGGGTGCCACATAAACATCTCACCAGAATTCCTTTATAGGTTACTAGCTGATGCCCCGGCGTTGCACGGGAATTTAATTATAGCAATAACACTGTAAATGGATTCAAATAAAGATACTTTATAGTGGTGAATGAAATTATTTTTTTACAGCTTAATAAAAAGTACAATATTCAAATTATAATGTGAAATATTTGACAAAATGAATACAATACAACTAACGCAAAACGTGATTATAAACAACATTTTTAGTTTCACCTCCTGGAGCAACAACATATAAATTCTTGGGTGAACCCAGGCCTGAGCAAGCAACATAAAGTTGTGGGCTGCGAGACCCCCAGAACATATCACCCCAGGTAGTGAGGGATCTGCATATCAAGTTTCGTTCAAATCGGTCAAGCTGTTTTTGAATTACAGTGAGAATGGCAGCTTTTTACATTTTTTCCATTGACATGAATGGGTGAAATCTGATTTTATGTTTGTAGCTCCGCCCACATGTGCAGGTGGGCCGCGAGACCCCCAGAACATATCACCCCAGGTAGTGAGGGATCTGCATACCAAGTTTCGTTCAAATCGGTCAAGCCGTTTTTGAATTACTGTGAGAATGGCAGCTTTTTACATTTTTTCCATTGACATGAATGGGTGAAATCTGATTTTCTGTTTGTAGCTCCGCCCACATGTGCAGGTGGGCCGCGAGACCCCCAGAACATATCATCTCAGGTAGTGAGGGATCTGCATACCAAGTTTCGTTCAAATTGGTCAAGCCGTTTTTGCGTGATCGCGGCACATACACACACACATACATACCTCCGATTTTATATATATATAGATGGTGAGCCACCCCAAAACCCACTATACCAGGGTTCTCAAAATCCCTCCTTGAGGGCCGCAATCCAGTCAGGTTTTCAGGATTTCCCCAATGAATATGCATTGAAAGCAGTGCATGCACATAGATCTCATGCACATTAATTGGGGGAAATCCTGAAAACCCGAATGGATTGCGGCCCTCAAGGAGGGACTTTGAGACCCCTGCACTATACCTACCTGTCTACAACCCCAATAGCCCTTATGGCTGCAGGTGCCACCTATATGGCAGACCAGTAGGGTTTTGGGGGCTCACATTTTCCACCATGAATGTAGTGGTTAGAGTAGCTAATGGGCCTGGGTCCTCCTCTCTATGGATCACTAGCTCACCCTCCAGACTATTCAAGCCACCGCTGTGCAGCTGTACTAGGCTTTCCTATGCCAGGTGCTGATGTTCCGGAGGCAGGTATGTACATTTTTATTCTGAATTTTGTTGGGCTATGATGAGGTCAGTGAACACAGAATGTTTTTTTTTTGAGGGGGGTCTTTACTTTGTCTCTGCAGTGGTTATCTGTTCACTTTGGATACCTTTTGGGTACTTATACCTGTCTCTACATCTTCTAACTAACAATGTATAAGTTTTGTCAAGGCAGTCTCGTCAAATATTCGATTATTGCTGCAGGATGACTAAGTCTAGATTAGCCCACATCCCACCCTAACCACTCCTCCAAAAATGCCCCTTTCAGCTCTGTGCGCACAGTGGGATTCAGCAGCCTAAAATGTTCCTGGATAGATTAAGTGACTTGCCCAAGAGTCACAGAGTAGTGCAGGGTTTGAACCCACAACCTCAGGGTGCAGAGGCTGTGGGGCTCATAATCAAAAAACAAAAACGTCTAAAAAGTGGCCTAAATGGGTACTTGGACGATCCAAAAGCCTGATTGTCCAAGTACCCATAATCAAAGCTGGTTTTAACGCCTCTAAACGCACAGAGAGAAAAGAGGCGTTTTTAGAGGAGGGGAAAGGGCGGGTGGTGGGCAGGAGGTGGGCCGACCTACACCTAGGCGTACAACATGTATAACCAAAGATTTTGACAGGTTGCCTAGTTGGCATTTAAACGTTTTGACTTAGACCAAGTCAAAATAGGTATAAGTGCCGAAAAAGGGGCCACTGAGCTGATGGCAGCTGGCGCAATCAGTTCAGCGGCCCGGCATCCTACCCACCCACCCCCACCGCAACCATCGCGGCAGGAGAGATGCCTCATCTCCTCTACCGCGATGCGATCACCCCTCTACCCGAACTGCTGCGACCCGCAGCAAGGGAGATGCCCAATCTCTCTTGCCGCGGGTTGTGGCAGTTCGGGTAGAGGAGTGATCATATCACAGCAGGGGAGATGGCCAATCTCTCCTGCCGCGATACATCCCCCCACACTATCGGGGCAGGAGGGAGCCCAAGCCCTCCTGCCCTGTGGCACCCCCGAACCCCGCAACACAATCAGGGTAGGAGGGAGCCCAAGCCCTCCTGCCCTGGTGAACCACAATCCCCCTGCTGACATTGGGGTAAGAGGGAGCCCAAGCCCTCTTGCCCCGTGATCCCCAATCTCCCTCCCCCCCCCGAGTCCGATGGGGCCAGGAGGGAGCCCAAGCCCTCCTGGCCCATTCCCGAGATGGCTGGCCTGTCGGACGCACGGGCTTGGCACCCGTCTGCCCAACCAACAATTTTTAAGGTATGGGGAAGGGTGGTGGGGATCGTGGGATCAGCAGGGGGACAATCGGGAGTTGGGGGGGCGGTCATGGGGGGGTTGCATCGAGGGCAGGAGGCCTGGGATCCCTCCTGCCTGTATTTTAGTTGGCTCAGCGGGAGGGGGGGTTGGGGATCGCGGGGCAAGAGGGCTTGGGCTCCCTCTTGCCCTGATGTCAGCGGGGGGGGGGGAGGATTGCGGTTTGCCAGGGCAGGAGGGCTTGGGCTCCCTCCTACCCTGATCGTGTCGTGGGGTTCGGGGGTGCCGCGGGGCAGGAGGGCTTGGGCTCCCTCCTGCCCGGATCATTGTGGGGGGGATTCTGTAGCGGATGTTGTTTTTGACAGATACCGGTTACAGAATCCAGCTTTTAGGTGAAGGACTGGCTCCTCCTTCGCCTAAAAGCGCATGTTTTGAACATTTGGGGCTTAGGCTTTTTTTAGGTTGATTATATGGTGTAAGTTTAGATGTAGTGGTGGTCTGGGCGTTTAAACAGCTGAACGTGGAGGCAGGCCATTATAAAAAAAAAACCTCCTTTTTGATGTTTTTGTTTGGTAATGGACATTTTCCCTGCTTCTACTTTCAACGTTTAAGGCCTTAGGCCAAAAGGGGACTTAGACGTTGTTTTTTATTATGCCCCTCTATAGCTCCAACCATTGCACCACACATATTTACAAAGTTTTACATGTAAGGACTACAAGAAATTCATGCAAAAGGCAATGCCAGCATTAAACCTTCAAGGTCCAATTAAGGAGTAGTATAAAGCATTTTCATCAGTGACATAATGAGATGTTGGGCAAATTAAATATTTATGATTCTAGAAGCTTAGAGGGAGAGTCCAGAAGATCAGAGATTTCTCTTTGGCCCATGCCACTTGTGAAGGTGGAGAATATTTGTGGAGGGAATTGCTCAGAATTATAAAGCCTGAAGCAGTTTGAATCTTGGTCTTTTGGTTTTTGCCTTCTGACCAGGACCCATATTATTAAGGAGTGCTCCTTAGCTAGAGACCGACTAAATTTCAGTTTCAGCTTTGATACTGAACCAGCCTGAAATCCAGGTTCAGTTATGCTTTGGTTTTGGCCGAAAATGCCAACTGCTTTCTTCCTCATGACCACTCTGCTTGCTGCTTTCTACCACCTGAAGGCCCTCCCTGCCCATGCCCCTCTCAATAGCTAACGTGACTTCCCACAGTGGTCTTACGAGGCTGTTAGGGAAGTCACAGCAGCCATTTTGACTGCAAAGCCTGCACGGGCAGGAGTGACTCGGGATCGCTTATGCCCCAAAGAGGCAACTAGACCACTAGGGTTTCTAAAGTTAGGTCCAAGGAGATCCTTTGGGTGATGGAAGGGCAGAGTTTGTGATTGGGGTGGATGGCTAAGGGAGGGATCGATTTCAGCATACTCGTACATTCAGTATTGGTAACCCTCAACCTTAAGCCCTAGCAGTATAAACTCAAATAATTCTTAGTATAGAGATACCTAGTTACCCAGACCAGGACAGTCTGTTAACAAGAATCTAGGAGAGTATACAGTATTTGGGATGGTAGTTAAACAGCCCACTGTATCTGAACAGTAAGAGCAGGATACCTGCTGGATCCTCTCCAGAGCTCAGGAGGAAGGGAGGTGTGAACTTATTAAATAATTCCAGCTGGGCATCCTAGGAATTTCCAGTTCAATTCTATCACCAAAAGCTGAAGAAAGAAGAGCTGCAGCGATCCTCTGGCAGTCCTCTGTCCCATAGGAACAACCCTCCATCTGCAGGGCAAAGCACTCCCCTGACAAAGGAACTCCGAGCCTGCAACAAGAGGTCGAGTCGAGGCGGAAAGCGATATATTCTTCCCCAGGGGACCCTCGGTCACAAGGGGGAACCCGCTCAAACTCAGAGGAGTGCCGGTGCAGGTGGTCAAGGCCACCAGCGTGTTCGACTTTAAGAATAAACGGGACATCCACGTGGGATCCCTACGGGGGTCGAGCTAAGGAACTTGGTCATTAGTACTCAGACTTGATGGGGTGGGTCAGAAGAGTGGGCAGACTTGATGGGCTGTAGCCCTTTTCTGCCGTCATCTTTCTATGTTTCTAAGAGATAAGGTGCCGAGATTGTAAGTGTTACTAGCTATGGAAAGTGAAGCAGGTAGAGAGTGTCTATATATGATCTCACAAATAATTGAAAGAGATACAGAGAAGAGACTTTACAAATATTTTGTCTGCTATCTACTGCTGTAAACTTACTGGTAGGTATTTGCTGCAGCCTGTTTATTGCCCCTTTTACCTGTAGCAATTTCAGTAAAGACAGTGATTCAGAGCACTCCTCTGGAGTAGCCTACTTTATTTAAGCATGTGGAGTATTGGACTTTGCCTTCCAGCGTCCTAGGCCCCTGCCCTGAGATAAATGTATTGCTGGTGAGAAGCTCAGACTCTAAGCTTGTACTAGGCAGCTGTGTAGGTGAGCTCTAACACCTAGTAAAAAGCTCCAGGGTACAAACATGCAAAGAAACAAAGTCATGTATTTAGTTTTGTATACTGTAGTGTTTCTGAAAGGATATCAGCACACTGGAGGCAGCATTAGGATCATGTTCAAATGAATTTGCCCAGGTAATTTAGTAGTTAGCTGGGCAGATTCTCCAGGGTGAATTTCCCCTTCATGTAGAAGGCGCACAGGTGCATTTGTACCAGTGAACTTCTCCATTCCAGCTCAAATTTTCACAGGGAAGTTCTATTTATATGAGACAAAAACATACACACACACTCTTGCACTTTGTCACACTGCCCCTTACCAATATTTCACTTCAGTGGTTCATTTAAATAGTTTCATTTCATGTGCACACTTCATTGGTTCCCCTGCTCACAATCCTTTTGCCTTTTTGCTCTTTTTAGCCAAAGTTCTATGCAAAATGTATTGGCTATTATTGTTTTAGATATTGTTCTTATATTTATTGTATGATTTTATTATTCTGTTATTTGTACTGTTGCACAAGACATATTGTAATGTACGATTTCATTATATTGTTTTTTGCATTATTGTACATTATATGCTCTTGACAAAGGCATATTTGCTGAAACACTGTCAGTGTCGAGTCCACAAATTGCTTTTATCAATAAAATGTATCTTGAATAATCCACGGCTGAGTATTTTGACATCTCTCCTTCGCTATTCCTTGATTTGTCTTACTGCTTTAATCGTAGAGGCCTTTGGGGATTTTCTTCAGTGTCTATACTGCAATCACACACATTCACCCATCCCCCAACCCCTAATCAGACATACACATGCATTCTGCCACTTTTCAGACAGACGTATACACATTCAGCTGGTGCTGTGCCACTCCTGCTGCTGTGTGCTCATACAAACATAAGAATTGCCATACTGGGACAGACCGAAGATCCATCAAGCCCAGTATCCTGTTTCCAACAGTGGCCAACCCAGGTCCCCAAGTACCTAGCTAGCTCCCAAGTAGTAAATCAGATTTTATGCTGCTTATCCTAAGAATAAGCAGTGGATTTCCCCAAACCATCTCAATAATGGTCTATGGACTTCTCTTTTAGGAAATTATCTAAACCTTGCTAAACTATCTGATTTCACCACATTCTCCGGCAAAGAATTCCAGAGATTAATTGCACATTGTGTGAAGAAATATTTTCTCCGGGTTCTTTTAAATGTACTACTTTGTAGTTTCATTATATGCCCACTAGTCCTAGTATTTTTGGAAAGAGTCAACAAGCAGTTCGCATCTACCTTTTCTACTCCACTCAGAATTTTATAGACCTCTATCATATTACCCCTGAGCCATCTCTTCTCCAAGCTGAAAAGCCCTAGCTGCTATAGCCTTTCCTCATAGGGAAGTCGTACTATCCCTTTTATCATTTTTGTCGCCCTTCTATGAACCTTTTCTAATACTGCCCTACATCTTTTTTGAGGTACAGTGACCAGAATTGCACACTGTATTCGAGGTGCGGCCATACCATAGAGCAATACAAGGGCATTTTCATCTTTGTTTTCCATTCCTTTCCAGATAATTCCTAACGTACTATTTTGCTTTCTTAGCCACCGCTGCACAATGAGCTGAGGATTTCAACATATCTTCAACAATGACACCTAGATCCTTTTCCTGGGCAGCGACTCCTAATGTGGAACCCTGCATCACATATCTATAGTTCGGGTTCCTCGTTCCCACATGCATCACTTTACACTTGCTCACATTAAACGTCATCTGCCATTTTGATGCCCAGTTTCCCAGTCTCATAAGGTCCTCTTACAATTTTTCACAATCCTTTTGCGATTTAACAACTTTGTGTCATCAGCAAATTTAAATATCTCGCTAGTTATTGCTGTCTCTAGATCAGTGGTCTCAAACTCAAACCCTTGCAGGGCCACATTTTGGATCTGTAGGTACTTGGAGGGCCTCAGAAAAAAATAGTTAATGTCTTATTAAAGAAATGACAATTTTGCATGAGGTAAAAAAACCTCTTTATAGTTTATAAATCTTTCTTTTTGGCTAAGTCTTAATAATAATATTGTCATTTATAGCTAAAGAGACATATGATCAAGAAACTGTTTTATTTTACTTTTGTGATTATGATAAACATACTGAGGGCCTCAAAATATTGGCGGGCCGCAAGTTTGAGACCACTGCTCTAGATCATTGACGGGTCTTGACCTAGGGGCCACCGCGTGAGCGGACTGCTGGGCAGGATGGACCACTGGTCTGACCCAGCAGCGGCAATTCTTATGTTCTTATGTTAAAAAGCAGCGATCCCAGCACAGACCACTGGGGAACCCCACTATTTACCCTTCTCTATTGAGAATATTGATCATTTAAAACCTACTCTCTATTTTTTGTCTTTCAACCAGTTTTGGGTTTTTTTGCCTTTGTTTTTTTATTGAAGTTTTCAAATTATAAAACATGACAAGCAATTGGTCCAATGGATGGGTGAAATTATATCAAAACACATAATAGAAAAAAAAAGGGAACGAGGTAAACAAACATAATAAATGAGGTAACATGTTACACGAGTGGAGAATTTAATCAGTATTACAGACAGACATACTTTTAAAGCAGACCATTTGTTATTAAATTTAGTCATTGAATCAGATTTCTTAGCATAATAATATTAATATCTATAAGTCAAACAGGTCAAATTCCACCACTTATCATATGACTTCTGCCTTAAATCTTCCCAAGGGAAGCAGATTATTTTCAAAGCAAGCGAGAGAAGGAAGTCCAACAGTAAATAGTCCATATCAAATACATGGTTGCGGTAATGGCCCTGAAGCCCATAGAGATTTAAAGAGCTTCGGGGCTGTTGCCACGTGGCAGCCGCTAGCGCGGCTTTGTAAAACAGGCCCACAGGTACTCTTCAATATTAATATTTTGTAAGAGAAAAGAACTGAAATGGAGAATATTTTGCATTTTGTATTCCAGACTTGAGACCCAAAAAACTGTGAAAAAGGACATTAAAAAATAAGGATTAAGTTTCAAATTTTCAAGTTTATTAATTTTTTGATTAAACGCAAATCAAGATTTCGAAGCGTTTTACAAAATTGATTAAAAATAGGGACACCAATTAGATCTCATCTAATTAATAATGCATACTCAAATGAATGTTGGTCCTGCTCCAAGTCCCTAGGGAATATTAAACATAGCTAGAACAGCTCGCTACTGCTAACTACCTGCCCCTCCTACTGTGTTCTCCCTTTTTATGTATTCTTTACTTTTAAATTGTAGTTCTCCCAACTCTCCCCACTGTTCTTGTTAATCATGTGTTGTTAAGTGGATATCTGTCAATCAGGCATAGTCTGTAACAGTGCATGAAAATCATTGAAATGCTCACAGTCCTCCCAAGGCTACACCCTCTGTTTGGATCCGTGCACTAGAATTTATACACACCAGTTTATGGAGTCTATTTAAAAGAATGCCCATAAAAATTCTAATTATTACCAATTAGTGCTGATAATTGATTGTTGGTTAGGTGCCATTGACTTGTGCTCGAGTCTTAGCAACTTGATGAATTATAGATCTAAAAAGAGATTGGGTTGTTTTGGGTGTTTTTTGCTTGTCTGGTAAGGTCCTCCAGCGTCATCCCTGCAGTTGTTTTCAAAATGTCCAGCCATCAGATTGCAAGTCACTCCCTTCGCCTGGTTCCTTCTATTTTCCCAAACGTGATGTCTTTCTCCAGTGATCTTTCTCTTTGTTATTTAGGTATTTATATACTGCCTGTCATGTTATCTAAGTGGTTTACAATTAGGTACTCAAGCATTTTCCCTATCTGTCCTGGTGGTCTCACAATTTATCGAACGTACCCGAAGCAATGGAGGATTGAGTTACTTGCCCAGGGTCACAAGAAGCAGTGTGGGATATGAACCTACAGCCTCAGGGTGCTGAGGCTGTAGCTCTAACCACTAGGCCGCTTCTTCCTCCTTCTTCTGACGGTGTGACCACAATTGATTGTTACTGCCCAATTATCAATGCCAGTTGACTTGTTATTCAGTTAAGTTGCACACACAAATTGGGCGTGCCCAACTTTGCGTAAGCAACTCAAAGCACCATATACAGAATCCAGGGTGTATTGTGTTTATGGCTCATCATTTCTAAGCAGGTTACACTTCAACATTCGATATAAAATAAAAGACAAACCTGGGAAACCATGTTCACTAAATGTAGCATACCCTGATGGGCATAGGTGTGTGCTAAGTATCATGAGGCTCATTTTAGTCCCCTGTCTGTTATAATGCACCAAGCTTTAGTAAATATGGCCCTTAACAAAACAACTACACAAACTGCCGTGTTATTGATTATTCAACAAGATCAAAAGCTTTCTTAACAAACATTGTCTTAAGCTGCATCCTGAAATCCTTCCAAACCAGTTCACTCCTCAGGCAATCAGGGAGAGAATTCCAGGAGACTGGTGCCACTATCGAGAATGCACACACATGCTCAGTTTGCCTCCCTTGCTTGTTGTGGGGAGCAAAACAGATAAGGTGGTTGATAAGACAAAACCCAGGCCACAGCGCAACCACACAGAACCTTGTAAAATCTAAACCATGGTATGCAATTGTAGTTTTGATTACTGACAATTTAGAGGCCAGTGAAGAGAAATCATCCCAAACATTCTGCATCCAATCAAAAGCTGTGCCGATACATTTTGCAATATTTGAAGTGACCTGGTGATTGAGGCAGATCTGCATGAATGAATGCATGTAGAAGAGTCTATCCTACTGGCATAATCCTTACTGTGGTACAAAACCCCAAATGCTTTGGGATAGGAGGCAAAACATTCCAGAACTCAGAAGGCTCCTTGACACCTCTTTCTTAAAAAAAAAAAACTCAGGGAAGGTTATTGGGCAGGGAGAATGAGAAAACAAAAGCATGTCTTTCAAAAACAATACTTTTTTTGGCAGCTCTTCTAAATCACAGATGCAGCATCATTTTATTACTAATTACTAGGCTCCAGGAAAGATACCTGATACATCTATTTTGCACAATTGTAAGGGAAAAAAAATGTCCTATTCCAGGCTGATGCAAAAATAAACTGTAAATGATGTGATCATCTTTTCCATCAGGCAGTACATGAAGCTTGGTTTACAGCAAGGTGACATGCCACTGCTTGAATATACACAGCCAATGCCCAAGGCATGTACAGAATTCTAAACTCATATATACACTCAACACCTAATGAGCCTTTCTTACTGGTCCAAGAACAAAACACATGGCACAGAACAGGCACACACTTGTGTCTCAGAATGAACTCTTTGTATAAAGGTTACCATGGTTTCATACCAAAAGAATATAGGCAATTGCACAATATATTAAAGAGATTTGTTTTGTTTTCTTTATTTATATGACAATAATGTGCATCGTTCATACAATGCCATCAGTGTTCTCCCTGGTGTATCAGAGACTTCAGACAGCCAATGTCCTTTCTCCAAAGAACTTGCACAGAGAACGAAGACGAGACTGCCTCAAGGTCACTCTGCGGGTGACACATAAGGAAATCGCTTCCCCAGCTCCAAGTTCACCGCTCTGTATTTGAAAGGTCATAAATCTATGTGATGTTCAGTGTAACCAAAACAAAACAATTGCCCAGACTACCGGTCACACGGTTATATAATGAATCTTCAGGGGCTGATATTGAGACCACGGGAGGCATCCCGACTACCTCCTGCAGTCAGCGGTGATCCTGGATATAACATAGTAACATAGTAGATGACGGCAGATAAAGACCCGAATGGTCCATCCAGTCTGCCCAACCTGATTCAATTTAAATTTTTTTTTTTTTGTTTGTTTTGTTTTTTTTTTTCTTCTTCTTAGCTATTTCTGGGCGAGAATCCAAAGCTCTACCCGGTACTGTGCCTGAGTTCCAACTGCCAAAATCTCCGTCAAGACCCACTCCAGCCCATCTACACCCTCCCAGCCATTGAAGCCCTCCCCAGCCCATCCTCCACCAAACGGCCATACACAGACACAGACCGTGCAAGTCTGCCCAGTAACTGGCCTAGTTCAATATTTAATATTATTTTCTGATTCTAAATCCTCTGTGTTCATCCCACGCTTCTTTGAACTCAGTCACAGTTTTACTCTCCACCACCTCTCTCGGGAGCGCATTCCAGGCATCCACCACCCTCTCCGTAAAGTAGAATTTCCTAACATTGCCCCTGAATCTACCACCCCTCAACCTCAAATTATGTCCTCTGGTTTTACCATTTTCCTTTCTCTGGAAAAGATTTTGTTCTACGTTAATACCCTTTAAGTATTTGAACGTCTGAATCATATCTCCCCTGTCTCTCCTTTCCTCTAGGGTATACATATTCAGGTCTTCCAGTCTCTCCTCATACGTCTTCTGGCGCAAGCCTCCTATCATTTTCGTCGCCCTCCTCTGGACCGCCTCAAGTCTTCTTATGTCTTTCGCCAGATACGGTCTCCAAAACTGAACACAATACTCCAAGTGGGGCCTCACCAATGACCTGTACAGGGGCATCAACACCTTCTTCCTTCTACTGACTACGCCTCTCTTTATACAGCCCAGAATCCTTCTGGCAGCAGCCACTGCCTTATCACACTGTTTTTTCGCCTTTAGATCTTCGGACACTATCACCCCAAGGTCCCTCTCTCCGTCCGTGCATATCAGCTTCTCTCCTCCCAGCATATACGGTTCCTTCCTATTATTAATCCCCAAATGCATTACTCTGCATTTCTTTGCATTGAATTTTAGTTGCCAGGCATTAGACCATTCCTCTAACTTTTGCAGATCCTTTTTCATATTTTCCACTCCCTCTTCGGTGTCTACTCTGTTACAAATCTTGGTATCATCTGCAAAAAGGCACACTTTTCCTTCTAGCCCTTCAGCAATGTCACTTACATACATATTGAACAGGATTGGCCCCAGCACCGAACCCTGAGGGACTCCACTAGTCACCTTTCCTTCCTTCGAGCGACTTCCATTAACCACCACCCTCTGGCGTCTGTCCGATAGCCAGTTTCTGACCCAGTTCACCACTTTGGGTCCTAACTTCAGCCCTTCAAGTTTGTTCAACAGCCTCCTATGAGGAACTGTATCAAAGGCTTTGCTGAAATCCAAGTAAATTACATCTAGCATATGTCCTTGATCCAGCTCTCTGGTCACCCAATCAAAAAATTCAATCAGGTTCGTTTGGCACGATTTACCTTTTGTAAAGCCATGTTGCCTCGGATCCTGTAACCCATTAGATTCAAGGAAATACACTATCCTTTCTTTCAGCAACACTTCCATTATTTTTCCAACAACTGAAGTGAGGCTCACCGGCCTGTAGTTTCCTGCTTCATCCCTGTGACCACTTTTATGAATAGGGACCACATCCGCTCTCCTCCAATCCCCAGGAATCACTCCCGTCTCCAGAGATTTGTTGAACAAGTCTTTAATAGGACTCGCCAGAACCTCTCTGAGTTCCCTTAGTATCCTGGGATGGATCCCGTCTGGTCCCATCGCTTTGTCCACCTTCAGTTTTTCAAGTTGCTCATAAACACCCTCCTCCGTGAACGGCGCAGAATCTACTCCATTTTCTCGTGTAACTTTGCCGGACAATCTCGGTCCTTCTCCAGGATTTTCTTCTGTGAACACAGAACAGAAGTATTTGTTTAGCACATTTGCTTTCTCCTCATCACTCTCCACATATTTGTTCCCAGCATCTTTTAGCCTAGCAATTCCATTTTTTATCTTCCTCCTTTCACTAATATATCTGAAAAAATTTTTATCTCCCTTTTTTACATTTTTAGCCATTTGTTCTTCCGCCTGTGCCTTCGCTAAACGTATCTCTCTCTTGGCTTCTTTCAGTTTCACCCTGTAGTCCTTTCTGCTCTCCTCTTCTTGGGTTTTTTTATATTTCATGAACGCCAACTCTTTCGCCTTTATTTTCAGTGCTGGGGCTGTATCCAGCTATTGGCATTGAACATCTGAGGCAAAGGTCACCGTTGCAGACTTAGCCAGCCAATCTGATTTTCATCAACTGGCTGGTTAAGGCTAATGGACAAAGATAGGAATTGCTTTTTAGGCAGGTCTATCTGGCTGCATGCCTCAGCCGGCCAACTAATGAAAATTGGCAGTGACCAGCTAGGCTTATTTATTTATTTGTTCATTCAATTTTCTATACCGTTCTCCCAGGGGAGCTCAGAACAGTTTACATGAATTTGTTCAGGTATTCAAGCATAATTCCCTGTCTTTCCCAGTGAGCTCACAATCTATCTAATGTACCTGGAGCAATGAGGGAATAGGTGACCTGCCCAGAGTCACAAGGAGGAACGTGGGCCTGCACCCACAACCTCAGGGTGTCAAGAGCATAGCTCCAAGCATGGTGCTGCATTCTCATACATAGTATGGTAAAAGATAGCATGGCAAACAGACAAAGATGATAAAACATAGCTAACAAAGCATGATAAAATATATGATAAAACATTATATGGTGAGACATAGCATGATGAGTATAGTTTGGCAAAACATAGCATGGCAAACATAGTATGAGACAAAGCATGGTTAATGTAATATGACACGACAAGAGTCAAATGATCATTTTTCTCAAAGGAAGAGAGTAAACAGTGGAGTGCCGCAGTGGAGTGCCGCAGGGATGTAAACTGTTGCTGTTCCTGGTGCTATTTAACTTATTTATAAATGATCTGGAAATTGGAACAACGAGTGTGGTGATTAAATTTGCAGATGACCCTAAACTGTTCAAAGTTGTTCAAACGCATATACATTGTGAAAAATTGCAGGCTGACCTTAGGAAATTGGAAGACTGGGTGTCCCAGTAGCAGATGAAATTTAATGTGGACAAATGCAAAGTGATACACATTGGGAACAATAACCCGAATCACAGTTACCTGATGCTAGAGTCCACCTTGGAGGTTAGTGCCCAAGAAAAGGATCTGGGTGTCATTATAGACAATATGATGAAACCTTCCGCCTAATGTGTGGTGACGGCCAAAAAAGCAAATAGGATGCTAGGAATTATTTAACAAGGTATGGTTAACAAGACTAAGAATATTATAATGCCCCTGTATCACTCCATGGTGTGACCTCACCTGGAGTATTGCGTTCAATTCTGGTCTCCTTATCTCAAGAAAGATATAACGGCACTAGAAAAGATTCAAAGAAGAGCGACCAAGATTATAAAGGGGATGGAATTCCTCTCGTATGAGGAAAGACTAAAAAGGTTAGGGATCTTCAGCTTGGAAAAGAGATAGCTGAGGGGAGATATGATTGAAGTCTACAAAATCCTCAGTGGAGTAGAACGGGTATATATGGATCAATTCTTCACTCTGGCAAAAATTACAAAGACTAGGGAACACTCGAAGTTACAGGAAAATACTTTTAAAATCAATAGGAGGAAATATTTTTTCCCTCAGAGAATAGTTAAGCTCTGGAATGCATTGCCAAAGTTGTGGTAAGAGTGGATAGCGTAGCTGATTTTAAGAAGGGTTTGGACAATTTCCTGGAGGAAAAGTCTATAGCTTGTTATTGAGAAAGACATGAGGGAAGCCACTGCTTGCCCTGAATTGGTAGCATGGAATGTTGCTACTTTATGGGTTTTTGCCAGGTACTAGTGACCTGGATTGACCACCGTGAGAACTGACTACTGGGTTTGATGGACTGTTGTCTGGCCCAGTAAGGCTATTCTTATATTCTTACATTAATGCACATAAATCATGCCTAAATTTAGACACACCTTATAGAGATGCTCTTTCTGCGAGGACAACAATTTATCAAGACAAAATTTAGCCGATAAGCAAGTTGAGAACAGGGATATGAAATGTTGGGGTTCAGATTTAGATTTATTGCCAGTTATAGTCTGCTATTATCCAAGGTAAGGAACAAAATGTACACATAAGACAACCCCCTCCCCCCCCCCCCCAATATATCATGCACAATTGGCTAAAAATCAATGAACTGAGAGCCACAAAATTAAGTCCTGTTTAAACTGGAGCAAAATCCAGGTGATGCCTTAACAATTTCTTAAAAGATGCAGTAGGTTGTGGGCATCATATTTGCAGAGGCAACTTGTTCTACTTCAAAGGTCCAACCACTGAGAAAACTCATTGATAAGTCATTTCAAGTTTTGTTCAGCTGTCTCCAAAAGTTAGCCAACCAAACACTTTGAATATCAACCTTAAAGCAGGTGGCAAAGACAAAGAATGGTCAATAAGGAGGCAATTTTTACAAAACCACTAGCATCCAGGTGGACAAGCTGTTTACTCTGCACATATCTTGCTATTAGTGTAGTGAATTGCTGCTATTTCTGCTGGAAGGGGTATATTACAAAGCACATGCATCTGAAAATGTTTTTGCATATGTGTTATTTACTCCCTTCATCCAAAGACACCAGTGGGAATATCTCCTTTTAATTGGGTTAAAAGCACATATGTTATGAGCACATCATATGAGAACATATGAAGAGCCATACTGGGTCTGACCAATGGTCCATCTAGCCCAGTATCCTGTTTCCAACAGCGGCCAAACCAGGTCACAAGTACCTGGCAAAAGCCCAAATAGTAGCAACATTCCATGCTACCAATCCAGGGCAAGCAGTAGCTTTCCCCATGTCTCAATAGCAGACTATGGATTTTTTCTCCAGGAACTTGTCTAAGCCTCTCTCTGAGGGCTGTAGTTTCTACCCCAGTTTAGTTATTGGGCTAGATCACTATTAAATGGTTCTTCTAATGACTAAGGAGGTCAAATTTCAAGTGGCCTTGTCTGAGATGTGTGGAGGGGCATTTTCGATATGACATCTAATCCAAGTTTAAACATTCTTGGAAGTGCGTCCAAAAATCAGGTAGAGAAAATGGCCATTTTTCAAAAAGCAAAATATCTTTTTTTTTTTCAATGACCATTTCTAGATGAGATTGCCCTTAATGTGTGTCTTTTTTTAAACTATTTTGAAGAAAAAAAAAACCACATCCAGATGGAAAAACTCATAGAACAAAACCATTGGGATGAAGGAGGGGCCAACATTTGTAGTAGACTGACCACACAAACATCCCAGCAGAGTAGTGGGGCACCTTAGGGGGCACTACAGTGAATTTCATATAAAAGATCCCAGGTAACATCTCACTAAAGCCCCCTTATATACTGTATAGTGAGCCTTCCAAAACCTACCCAAATCCTACTGGACCCAACTGTATACTACAAGAATAGCCCTTATGCCTGCAGGTTTCACCTATTTATAGGTACAGTTGGGTTGGTTTTGGTAGGCTCACACTTTCCACCACAAATTAAGTAGTTAGAGTAGGATGTGGCTATGAGTCCTCTTCTCTGTTGTCCATTGCACTGACCACCAGGCTACTCAAGAGACTTGCTTGCTGTTCTATTAATACTGCCCATACCATCTGAAGCTCCAAACATCCAAACTGTGTCTTGTACGTATTCTAAAATCTTTGATTTTGGCAGAAAAAGGTCCAACTCATAAGCACTTCCTAGTCCCACCCACACCATGCTTCCAACATGCCCCCCTTGAGATTTAGATGAACTACTGGTCAACAGTATAGTTATCCATCTAGACCCGTGGTTCCCAACCCTGTCCAGCCAGTCAGGTTTTCATAATAGCCCTAATGAATATGCATGGGGCAGATTTGCATGCCTGACACCTCTATTATATCCAAATCTCTCATGCATATTCATTAGGGCTATCCCCAAAACTCGACTGGCTGGTGGTTCTCCAGGACAGATCTAGATTATTTTTCAAAAATAGTAAACATGGAAGGGTTTGACAAGAAAAATGTCTATCTGCCCCTTTATGCCACTTTTTGGATGTTTTTCTTTTTTTAAACTGAGCCCCAGCGTCTGGTTTCTTTAGCTATGGGTGTTATATAACGGTGTCTCAGTTCTCATTGTGATACACAGTATATTTAATGAGTTCTCTTGCAAAGTAATATCCACAAGATGTCTTTCAAGTTTCTATGGGATTCATGCAGATCTGTCTGCTCTGGGGCAAGGCATGTGGAATAGAACACAAAGCCAGCATATATTGGCTTGGTGAGTTTTTAATATTGGAAGGCTAATAAACTAGAGGTAAGATTTAGAAGTATTCTTATGGTCTAAGAGTTATTTAGTTCTTCCCTTAAAAAAAGATTACACATTTTTAAAAGTAAATATTTAGGCTAAATAAGGTTGTCCTGTATCTCTAAGACAAAGCAATGTGTAGTTCATTAAACCTGCAGATTCAGAGTGTCTACCACTAGATTTGGTGCAGTATAAAATGTAATTCTATGCATCAAAGGGTGGATTTTTTTCTTCTTCTATGGTAGTATTCATGCGTTTACCCTGGTTTTAATACTGTAGCAAATGTTGCTGGGTGGAGAATTTTAAGGTAGTTGAAACTTGCCTTTGCTTGTCAGAATCAGATTTAGCAAACAGGACTGGAAAGGTCAGCTGTTCCTTAGAGTTAAAGGAACAGAAACACCACACAAAGTTCCAACTTATTTGTGTCATAAGTGACCTTTCCCAGCGCAATTAAACTTAAAAAAAAAAAAAAAATGAAGCCTTAAGAAATAAAACTGTACCTCTTTCTTTATGAACTGCAAAAACTCAAATGCCCAAGTGCAGTGCTGTGTGTACGTCAGTTTGCACGTATCATGGTTGATGTGCCAATGTGATGTCACCATGGGGGATTACATCAAGCAATTGTTATCTGCATGGGAACATCTGGAAGAAGTAGGAAAGCAGTGGGCAAAACTGAAAGGAGCTATTGTAAGGGCAATAAACGAGATTGTAAGGAAAGTAAGGAAAAGGAAAAGAAGGACGCTTTGGTTCTCAAAAGTAGTAACTGAAAAGGTAAGGAAAAAGAGGTTAGCTTTCATAAACTACAAAAGATCGCAAAAGAGGAAGACAGGCTACAATATCTGGGCAAATTAAGAGAAGCTGGTCAAGTGGTCAGGAAATGAAAGATACAAATGGAAGAAAAAAATAGCTGACAGTGAAATGGGGGGAACAAAACATTTCTTAGGTTTATTAGTGATAGGAAGAAGTGCAAAAGTGGCATTGTGAGACTCAAAGGTGAAGGGAAGAAATATAGGGAAGCTGATAACGATATGGCTCAATTGTTTAACAAATATTTCTATTCTATTCTGTTTGTGGGGAATTAGCTAAACTGAAAGTGGACAAAGCAATGCGGCTAGATGGTGTACATCCGAGGGTACTGAAGGAATTTAGGGAAGATCTGGCATCTCCACTGCTTGATATTTTCAATGCTTCTCTAGAATCAGGAGTAGTACCGAAGGACTAGAGAAAGGTAGATATGGTCCCTTTCCACAAAAGTGGAAGTAAGGAAGAAGCAGGGAACTACAGACTGGTAAGGAAATGCTTTTAAAACAGAGAATAATGGTGTTTCTGAAATCCAGTGGATTACAGGACCCGAGGCAACATTGATTCACTAGAAGCAGGTCTTGTCAGACAAATCTGATCAATTTCTTTGACCAGAGAATTGGAAAGAGGGAGTGCGCTAGATGTGGTGTATTTAGATTTAACAAAACAGGAACTTTAGATCATTTATTATTTTATTGCCCATTTATTATGAATTTCTGGAAATCAATTTGGGGCCAAATTAATAATTTATTAGATAACCCAGTGGCATTATCATATGATACTGTGATATTTGGTATGGAAATGAGAGCAAAAAGTCAGATTTCTGCGAACAACAATAAATTATTACTTATAATGACTGGTGTTGCCATTCAACAAATTACATATAATTGGAAGAATTGGAGAAGATTAAATTATAATTTTTGGTGGAACTCTTTATGTCATATCTATAAAATGGAAAGATTTATTGCAACGCAGCGGGGATATTTCAGGAAATTTCAGGATGTGTGGAAACCATTTACAAAATATTGTACGGATTAGTTGGCATTGTTTCCCTTAATTTATTAGTTTAATTGTGAAGGAGGGGGATATTTTAATATTATATATTATATAAGATAATGGAATATATGGTAGGGAGGGATGGGGAGGGGGAGGGATAAGAGTTTATGTAAGATACCAATGATAGTTTTTAAGTGATGTATTTATTGTTAATGTGATTGAACATATATAACACTTATTGTAATTTTGAAAATGAATAAAGATTTATATAAAAAAAAGATTTAACAAAGCCTTTGACACTGTTCCACACAGGCATCTAATAAATAAACTAGGTGCCTTCAGGATGGGCCCCAAAGTGACGGACTATGTCAGGAAATGGTGGAGTGGAAAGCGACAGAGAGTAGTGATCAATGGAGATCTCTGAGGAAAGGGATGTTACTAGTGGTGTCCTTCGAGGTTCTTTTCTTGGTCCTGTTTTTTTGAACATTTTTGTAAGCGATATTGTTAGGTAAGATTTACCTCTTTGCAGATGATAATGAAATCTGCAATAGAGCAGATACCCCTGATGGTTGTGGTTGAGGTTTTGGGTTCAAACCCACATTGCTCCTTGTGACCCTGGGAAAGGACTCAGAGTGAAAAATTAATAGGAATTTAGATATAGAGGTCCTGATTCTACCAACAGTGCCTTAGCACACCTACAACTGCTAGGTGTGCGTTGTAGAATCAGGCCTTTAGTTTTGTACAGGCACCTTAAATGTAGCATTTTAAAGGCCTACATTTAAGGTGCTGGTCTTGCGCCTTGTGACCACCACTGTAGCCCAGGGCAGGGCTCTATAGCAATCCCGGTGGTTACAATAAACAGCACACCAGCGTGTGACCCGACATGGAGTCACCCTGCTGGACTGGACTCTCAGCAGTAACCAAAATCAAACAAAAACAAAATAAAATCCCAACAATTGAGGTTGTTTAGAGAAATAGTTCAGTTTACTATTTTCTTCATGCAGGTAAGTAATTCATCAAACATTTGCAACATTAGTCAGGATTCCAAACAGCAACAAAGCAAAACTGCCAAAAGAGGCAAGAAAATAAAACAGTCCAAAATAAAGTCCAAACTCTCTTTCAATCCTAATTAAGTCCCAATTGTTCCTGAGACTTCAGCTCTCCACAGAGCTAGCACTGCCTGCTCCTAAGCAGGTAATTCAACAAATCAAAAATAAAGTTCAGGATACTTGTTTCCACAATTCTCAGTCATTAAAGAAAATGAGGAAAGCCTCTGGCAACATTATATGACTGCCAGGAAAGGAGAGTGACACAGGTTTTGTCAAAAATAAAGCCACAGATATGGCCTTCAAAATCCCACCCAGGGTGACAAACCTCTCCCCACACACTCCTAGCTTTCTCAAAAAAAACAACATCCAAGAAAAAACAAAACACAGCAAACAAACAGTTCCAAATAATCCACACTCACTGTTTGCAGCTTGAGGCCAAGTCCACCTGCATAGGCTCAGGATAATTAGATTCACAGCCTGCACAAGCTTCTTGACAGTCCATGGGCTCTCCATTCAGGAATGGCAAGTCTTCTGCTTGTCCAGCCTCAGTCAGCTCCATAGGCATAGGTCTGTTGCTCCTGTTTGGCCCAGGTGGATCTTCAGGGAGGCAAGGCCTGAACTTCCTCCCTAACCGGCCTGCCTGTTTGAATGCCACTGCTGGCTTAAATACTCTGGGGCAACGCCCTACTCTAGTTGAGTCAGCAGTGTTCCAGGGGCCTCTTGGGCTCCCCCGGTGGCGACTTGGGTATAGATCACCTAACTCATACTCAGCTAGATCAGGCTCCCCCTGCTGGTCCAAGGAGATATTGTCAGTATCAGGAACCACATGTACCTTCCTGATTCCTCTCCGGGGTTTCTTTGGTGTCTGACCTAGTGATCTAACTGGGACCTTGGCAGGGAGAATGCCTGGCTGGTCACAGCCTAAGGCTGCACATAACATACGGCAACTTCAGGCGCAAACCATGCCTCCACCTTATGCCATATGCCTCCACCTTATGTCCATACACGCCACTATAGAAACATAGAAACATAGAAAAAAGCGGCAGAAAAGGGCTATAGCCCACCAAGTCTGCCCATTCCAAGTATCCCTCCCCCCTGCACCTCTGTAGACGGCACGTCTAATTTTTTTCAGAAAATATGCCCTGTGATTGGTCAATTAGGCAACAGTAGCATGCGTACCGCTGCCTAACTTTAGCGCATCCTATACTGAATCAGGGTCAGGGTGTCTAGCGCCTTCTTCTCTTGCTCACCCACACTCCTGAATTTAAAGCCACATGCGCCCTACTTTTTAGAAGGAGGCAGGTACCACGCGGATGTTTCCACTGAGGAAACACCTATTTAACAGTCTCAGAACACGCTCCCACTGTTTATACCCCAGAATGGTACATTTCAAGGCCCTCAAATGTGAAATTCACACTTTTAGCAAGATAGACCAGTGGATACCCTAATTCTAAGTTTACAGTAATTTTAAAAACAGCTTATTTAAGAACCAGCAAGTCGGCATGCTTAGTCAAAAGAAGGCAGCTTCATCTTTATCTGATCCTTGGACAAAGCCTAGCTAGAGCTAGCACTTAAGAGATGACAGAAACAATAAGCCACCCTTACAAGTGGAGAATCCTTTTTTTCTTTTCATACCTAAACATACAATACATTTTAGATCCATAGCTACTTCACGCTGAAATCTGTGACCTGAAAGGAGTTTGTGTGAATGCCGGCATTTAGTATGTGGAAAACAAAAACAAGCCTGCAGTGTAATGTACAAGGTGCAGGATTTTAATAAAAAGTCATAAAAACATACATAAAAATCTGGTTCTAGTATTCATGTGGACCGGAGCCGACATGGTCCGTGTTTTGAAGAAACACTTCTTTCTTAGGGGGTCAAGGGAGAAGAGTTTGGAAGAAGTTGGGAGACTGGATAGAGGGAGGAGAAGAAAGAAAAATCAAGGGCTAGGAAATGGAAGAAGATGCTGGAGCCTAAAAGAAGGGTAAAGAGATTGGAGATTAGGGAAGGTGGTAGATTCTGAGAAGAGGATGGAGAAAGACACTGGACATTAGGGAAAGGAAAAAGGGTGGGGAAAGATGCAGGAGAGTGGGAGAGGAGGGAGAAACTTGAGAAGGAAAAAAGTTTGCAGGAAAGAAAAGAATGTTTGGAAAGGAAACAGAAAAAATGTGATGAATGATATAGTAACACAGCCAAGAGAATAAATGGTGTTACAGTAAAAGAAGCAGGGGATTTATGAAGAATAGATAAGAGAGAGAATATTATGAATCATAAGGGAGGAAAAAGAAGGCAGAAAGACAGATGGGAAAGGGGATTAAATAGGGAAAGAAGTAGGGGATTAGATAGAGAAATAGTAGTATGAGGTTAGAAAAGAAGTAGATAAAGTGTTGTGGAAAGTGTAAGAGAACTAAAAGAAGGGGTGGAGAAGAGGTGTAACAAAGGTACTAGAAGGTAGTAAGAAAGAGGAATGTGGAAGGAAATCAGAGGATAAAAAAACAGAGAAGTAGAAAAAGGACAGGAAAGATAATAGAATCAGAGACAATGAAAGGAACAGAGTGATGAGTGAAGGATAAAATTGTAAGAGAAGATAAGGAAGGAGAGATTAAGGAAGGAGATGAAGGAATAGGCAACAGTAGGGAAAATAGAGGAGTGGATGAGCATGAAAGAGATATTCTGTAGGTGATACAGTTACAGGGGACAAATTGAGTGCAGAGAAATTATGTGAAAAAGAAAGGAAGGGATACCAATGCAAAAGAGAAAATTAAAATCAATAGACAATAAGAAAAGGAGTCAGGAAAAGCATAGAAATCAGAAGAAAGACCTGGAATAGTCAGTAAAGAAAATAAAACTCATGACAACAAAAGTAGAAAAATGATTTGATTTTATGGATGATGACATTACAAAATATACTGTAGAATATTGTTGTTTACATTTTTCACATGTATAGTTGACAAGCAGAAGAGGAATGGCAAAGACAGTTAGAGAGGGAGGGGGAAAGAGGAAGACAAGCAAACTGCTAAGGTAGAAGAGAAGAGGGAGAAAAGAGGGAAAAGAAAAGAAAAAAACACAGGAAGAATATGAGGAGGTGGAAGGAATCAGAATGCAGAATGAACGGAAGGAAGATGGAGCAAAGTGAACAAGAAGATGGGGATTGAGAGGTGACAGAGAGAAGAAAGTGAGGGACAGATACACACATGTACAGTAGAGGAGGAAAAAGGGAAGCTAAAGAAAAAACACAATTTAAAAAGCAGCTAGAAAAAAAATAAAAGGAATACAAATGAAGCAGAAGTGGAACTTAGAAGAAACCAAGGCATAAAGGAATAAGAAAAGAAAAGACAAACCTAATGACAAAAAGGATGGAAAATAGTAGTACCTAATTTCACTTCGCTTGTGTATGGCTTTCAAAGCCAAGTCAAATTCTGTGACCCAGTTTATCCACCTGTAGGCCTTGGGTGTGGTGCAGGCAACAAAGACAAGAGAGGCAGAAGGAAGCCCAGCTAAGATTGCCAATTGGCTCCTTTTCTGCTAACCCAGTCCTGGTTTTACCCCATGTCATGCATAGACTTGTAACTCTTTCCTCCGTGGTGCTGAGACTTCTTGTACTAATAAGTAGCTTAATGAATGGTGCTTATGCTGGTTCAGTATGGAAAGTGTAAGTGAACATATCAGATCCCTTGAAGGGCTTTTGAGCTTTAAGAAAGCAATAAAAACCTACCTCTTCATCTAACTGCCTTAGTCTAGCATCCCTATGGTTGCAGGAAGGGAGGGAGGCTTAGGAGTAATGTTAGGACATTTTTTTCACAGGGAGAGTGGTGGATGCCTGGAATGCCCTCCCGAGGGAAGTGGTGGAAAAGAAAACGGTGACGGAATTCAGAAAGATATAGGATAAACACAGAGGATCTATAATTAGAAAATGAATGGTATAAATTAAAGAACCAAAAAACAATTGACAACAAAATCTCAATCCCATTCAGGGTAAACACTGGTGTCTGAATCCAATGGTCCAAGAACTGGAACAAAGTCTGCATATTAACACTGGATTCAGACACCAGTGTTTACCCTGAGTGGGATTGAGATTTTGTTGCAAATTGTTTTTGGGTTTTTGATATACACATTTTGGCAAATCATAGGTTTTTCTTTGGGCCTGATAAATTAAAGAACTCATGACTGGAACTTGGCAGACTTGCATGGTCTGTGTCCCAAAAGTGGTGATTCGGTGTAGGATGGGCTGGGGAGGGCATCAGTGAGAACTCCCGCGAGAACTGATGCAGCCATTCAGAAATCGGGGTAGGCCCAGGCAGCAGCGCAGATAGTGCACTCCTGCCGACCCTTACACTGCTGGACCACCAGGCTTCAGGGGGCATTTAAAAAGCTACTGCGGGCGGGTGAGTGAGGGTGTTTTAAAAGGAAGAGCTGGCCGGAGGGCCGTGTTATTAAAGGGTACCAGGGAGGAGGGGGGGGGGGCGGTTGGAAATTGTCTTCTCTCCATAAGACACACCAATTTTTCCACCCCCTTTTTGGGGGTGGAAAAAGTGCATCTTATGGACCGAAAAATACAGTAAATGGTCTTCCTCCATGGTTCTTTTCCCATGATCTCATCTAGAATAAACAATCCAGCTCCATGTTGCAAGTATACCAGCTTGGACCAATAATGCTAACAGCTTAATTATTTTTAAAAAAAATAGTCTGAACAGCTATGTAGGAAAGCCTAAGTTTAACCTAACTTCCCTATAGCCTATAGGCCAGGGGTGTCCAACCTGTGGCCCCGTGAAGTGTTTTGTGCGGCCCCGGTTGAGGGCGATGCAGTGTTTTCCTCTGCTGCCCCTGGGTGTTTACTGTCTTGCCGGCTTTCTCCTCTTGTCTTGCTGCAGCGTTTGCGCGGCCCCAGAAACATTTTTTTGGGCCAATGCGGCCCAGGGAAGCCAAAAGGTTGGACACCCCTGCTATAGGCCCAAAACTACCCCAAGACTAACCTTAACACATCAACCTGGAAAACAAACCACCAGCAAGACTCTTTGAAGGTGGTACTTTTTAGTGCTGAAACACTGGCCATGTTGAGTCTATTTTCTTAATAAACACAGAGAAAATCTAGGTGAAAGAAAAAAGCCTCAAAAGACACTCAGAACCATTTCTAATGTGCCTAATGACACCCCCCCTCCCGTCCCCCCATTTTACAAAACCATAGCACAGTTTTTAGTGCAGCGGTAATAGCTCCGACGCTCATAGGAATTCGATGAGCGTTAGAGCTGTAACCGTCATGGCCAGCACTAAAATCCATGCTACAATTTTGTATAAGAGGGGACGTGAGCCGAGATCCTTTAGCTCAGTGTTTCTCAACTCGGTCCTGGAGTACCCCCTTGCCAGTCAGGTTTTCAGGATTTCCACAATGAATACGCATAATCTCCATTATATGCAAATTTCTTTCATGCATATTCATTGCGGCTATCCTGAAAACCTGACTGGCAAGGGGGTACTCCAAGACTGGGTTGAGAGACACTGCTCTAGCTCTGCTTCATACCATCTATCATAGGCATATAATATTCAGACCTGCAGACTAAAATGGCAGTCATAAACAACTCTTACCGTATATGCTGAAAATTATTAATATTGTACAGAGCTGCTAGTACTACAGAACAGCAATCATAAAGAGTTAATCATATGCTTTTTAGCAGGGGAGACAGGAGAGGGCAGGCGGAGCACCAGCGAGTGAAGGAAATCGCTCGCGGTATGCTCCGACCTTCTCTTCCTGTACTAAAGTCGGGCCTCACCAATCAGGAGCTGCGTGTCAAAGATTTCCTTCACTCGCCAGTGCTCCGGCTGCCCTCTCCTGTCCGGTCATTCGCGATCGGAAAATACCGCGAATGGACCAGTACCGCACACCGCGAATTTGTGGAGGAGCACTGTATACCAATTTACTGGAGTGTGGTTCATTCTGTCTTACAGTTGTATGTACCTCCAGTCCTTCCTTAGTTTATATTTTGAGAGCCATATTCTCAAAACTTAAGGCTGCCTTTAAAGCGGTCGCTAAACACGTTCCAGCCGATTTAGCCAACATGCATTTTAGTGGCAGATTATCAAAACAGCTTATCACGGTCTTTTTCTAGCAGTCTCCGGCATGCAAATGGGCTCTTCGATATTTAAACAAGCATTCTGGTGGATTCTTCAATATTGCCAAATCATTCTCCAAGCGCAGCATTAGCTTTTGGCAACAAAAAAAATCTGCGACTGGTCCAGGGGTGCCGGTACTGTAAAAAGTGCATTTTGTGGCATGTGTTTTGACTGTGGCTAATGAAACAAAATTCAGATTCTATGATTCACATAAATTATAGTCTTTTTTTGTTTAGGGAAGTAGTGGTAAAAGCACCCTTCTTGAGTGTATGTATTATAGCTGTGTCTTATGAATTATAGTAGTTTTGTGGGAGAAAAGGCATGTCTTATGCATACTTGTTAAAAGCTGACGTTACAGCTCCCTTCCCACCACCAAGCAACACACCCCACAATACCCCCTCGGCAGCAGGAGAGATGCCAACTCTCTCCTGCTACCAAGCAACACCCTCACTCAAGATCCCCCCAGCAGTAGGAGAGATGCACACTCTCTCCCGCCGCCTAGCAACACATACACACCTCAACACCCCCTTGGCAGCAGTAGAGATGCCCACCCTCTCCCGCCACCATGCAATTCCCTTGTGCCTCCGATGACTCCCGCCCTCTCCCTCTTACCTTACTTAGATGGTTCTCTGGAGGATACCTACTCCCTCCGGTCAGGCCTGCCTCTTCAAATGGCACTGGGGAGGGTTCTGAGGCTCTGATTGGCCCAGGCTTTTTAAGGCCCCTCCTATGGAAAGGGCCTTATAAACATGGGCCAATCAGAGCCTCATGCCCGACCCCAGATGCACCTGTGAGGGGCTCAAGGCTCTGATTGGCTCAGGTTAAGGCCCCTCCTATTGGTGGGGCCTAAGGCATCTAGGCCAATCAAAGCTGTTGGCTCCTCCTAAGTGCATATGGGGAGGGGCCTAAGGTTCTGATTGGCCCAGATGCATAAGGCCCCTCCCATAGGAGGGGGCTTAAACAACCTGGGCCAATCAGAGCCTTAGGCCCCTCCCCAGTGCAACCCAGGATGCACCGGGGAGAGGAACTCCTGCCATTTTGAAGATGCGGGCCTCTAGCCGGAGGGAGTAGGCATTCCTCTGGCCAGCCATCTAAGTAAGGCAGCGGGAAAGTGGGTGTCTCTTCTGCTACTGGGGGAGTGTTCCTTGGTGGTGGGAAAGAATGGGCATCTCTCCAGGTGTTGGGTGGATGGTTGCTTGACATCTGTGGCTTGATTTGTTGGGGTGTTTCGAGGGGGGGGGGTTGCGTTTACTCTGTGATGGGCACATGCAAATTTAGCAAATCTTCGCTCCTCTCTGCCAACCTCATTTGCTTGAGTGTTTTTTCAGAGAATGACTCTTTTTAAAACCACTACGATAATGGATCGATAGCGGCCCATCAGTTTTTAACGTGAATTTTTGAGAATCTGAGCCTGTCTATTTTCTTGCCATGTACAACAGCAACTGAAAAGCAGGTTTCCATGCAGACGAGACTGGGGAACAGATTTTTATGGCATTGGCTGAAAAGCAGGTTTCCAAAACAGAATAGGAAGTTAAGACTCCAAGAGGAGCTACCTGGGAAATTAACATCATACATTACTAGCTATTCTATTGATCCTGTTAAATGGCTTATTGTTGAAATCTGCAAAACATTTTTTTTTTTTTTGGGGGGGGGGGTTCATTAAATGAACCTAGTCAATACATTGGTGATTTTTCTTCTATGAGGAAATATGAACACACAAACAGAAGATTAACAATGGGACAGTTCTACTGAGGAAAAATAAATGGAGAAATACTGTTAAGAGAATGGCATCCATTTCTCCTTCTATTGCTATCATTATCTATTGTTCTCTAAGGGGTCCTTTTATTAAGGCACACAAACCGATTTAGCACGTGCTAAATGCTAAGGCGCCCGTAGAATATAATGGGCACCTTAGCATTTAGCGTGCGCTAATCTTTAGCACGCACTAAATCGATTAGCATGCATTAAATCAGTTAGCACGCACTAAATTGGTTTGCGTGCCTTAGTTAAAGGACCCCTAAGAAAGAACCTGATTTCAATTCTGGATTCAGTGACTGGAAAAATAGTTCCAGTCACTTATGTAATCATGAGAATTCAGCTAATCATCAAGCTCCCCCTTCTGCTTCTATTCCTTTCTCTCCTCTCTTCTACCTTCCAAAGTATTTAGATCAATGCTGTCTTGTTAAAATGTTTATTTTATTTTTATTTTTCCTCTAACTCTACTTTTCACTTCTCTATTACCCTCCAGGTACTTTAGTTAGATTGTGAGCCTTCGGGACAGTAAGGGAATTTTTCAAGTACCTTTCTTATTTCTAATCTTAATGTATATTTTCTGTAAACCGCTTAGAACCTAACGGATGGAGCGGTATATAAGAAATAAATTACATTACATTACATTACATGGACCATTTGGCCTTCATCTGCCATCATGTTTCTAGGTTTCTATAACCATAAAGCTCTATGACATCACAATGCAGGCAAAGAGCCTTAGCCAATGGGAAGAAGATATGCAAATGTTAAGAGCCTTAGCCAATAGGGAGAGATAGTGGATGCTGCAGAATTCTACTGTTCAACTGCTCCCCCTTCTGCTTCTATTCCTTTCTCTCCTCTCTTCTACCTTCCAAAGTATTTAGATCAATGCTGTCTTGTTAAAATGTTTATTTTATTTTTATTTTTCCTCTAACTCTACTTTTCACTTCTCTATTACCCTCCAGGTACTTTAGTTAGATTGTGAGCCTTCGGGACAGTAAGGGAATTTTTCAAGTCCCTTTCTTATTTCTAATCTTAATGTATATTTTCTGTAAACCGCTTAGAACCTAACGGATGTAGCGGTATATAAGAAATAAATTACATTACATTACATAATGCTGTGCTTACTGCGTGTTCACCTAAGAGATAAGTGCATAAATGTTACCTTACTGGGACAGACCAAAGGTCCATCGACTCAGTATTCTGCTTCCAATAATGAACAATCCAGGTCACAAGTACCTGGTGATCCCAAAACAGTAAAATGGATTTCATGTTGCTTATCCTAGGAATAAGCAGTGGATTTCCCCAAGTCCACCTTTATAATGATTCATGGACTTTTTTGGGAAGTGGTCCAAACCTTCTTTAAACCCTACTATGCTAACCACTTCAACCATATTCTCTGGTAATGAATTTCAGAGCTTAATTATACATTGGGTGAAAAAAGATTTTCTCCAATTTGATCTAAATCAGTGGTCTCAAACCCGCGGCCCGGGTTTTGAGGCCCTCGGTATTATAAAGAATGATTCATTATGGAAAACTTGTGCCTTAAGTGTCCGTCAGTTGCTATAACCTCACGCAAGCGCTTTCCTGCATCTGTATGCGGTTGTGAGGTGGAGTCCAATCACGTGCAGACGCAGGAAAGCGCTTGCGTGAGGTTACATCAGTGAGACGGGCAACGTTCCAGAACGTAAGGTAACCATTGGAGGTAGTGCAACAACTCTATATCATTTGTTGGAATAGAATGCAGTATGTTATATCACTTAATTGTTCATTTGTTTGCACTATGTATTTGATTTCAAAATGAAAAAAGAAAAAAAAAAAAAGAAAGAAAAGCCATACTACGACAGACTAATGGTCCATATAGCCCACAGTGGACAATTCAGGTCACAAGTACCTGGCAGAAAACCAAATAGTAGCAACAGTCCATGCTACCAATCCCAGGGCAAGCAGTGGTTTCCCCATGTCTGTTTCAGTAGCAGACTATGGACTTTTCCTCCAGGAACTTGTCCAAACCTTTTTTAAACCCATCTACGTTCACTGCTGTTACCACATCTTCTGGCATCCTTTGAGTGATAAAAAAAATTCCTCCTATTGGTTTTAAAAGTATTTCCCTGTAACTTCATCGAGTGTCCCTCTAGTCTTTGTAATTTTTGATGGAGTAAAAAACTGATTCTCTTTTCCTATTCTATACCACTCAGGAATTTGTAGACTTCAATCATATCTTCCTTCGGTCATTTCTTTTCCAAGCTGAAGAGCCCTTACCTCTTTAGTCTTTCCTCATACAAAATGATTTCCATCCCCTTTATCATCTTAGTTGCTCTTCTTTGAACTTTTTCTAATTCCGCTATGAGGCTCATTTTCAAAAGAGAAAAATGTCCCAAAAATCATAAGGGACAAAAGATGCCCAAACTGACCAGATGATTATTGGAGGGATTAAGGCATGATCTGGTGAGATGTTTATGCGGCACCTTTTTTGTGAACTTCACAGCAGTGCCTTGTAAGGTACCCCACTGCTGTGTTGCCATGTGTAGTTGGCCAGTCCATCACAATGCTGGCCCCTCCCAGGCCAAAAGTCTTGTTGTGGATTTTTGGGACTTGGACGAAATTTTGGTTGAGAATGTGATATAAAGATAGATGTAGTGGCAGTCTGGACGATCAAATAGCTGGACTTACAGATAGACAATTTTTGAAAAAAAACATATTTTAGACGTACTTTTCAAGAATGGACATTTTGCCACTGCTGACTTTTGAGACATTTGAGAAGAAATATTTTTCTGAGAGACCTAGCTTTTCAATTGCATGTGACTTCACTACCAGCTCTAAATCCAGCTGTATTGTCGGTTCCCTGACGCAGCCACGAAACGTGCACGTCGGAACCAGTCACTATTCAAAGTTAAGTTTTCTTTCATCATTATAAACCTCATGAAAGCATTTATATGTTCAGCATAGCTTTTTGGCTAGCGCATTAATAAGTACTTTAAATTAATAATCTTTTTTTGAACACTGCAATGATTGGTAGGTGAGGCCGAGTAATCAGCCTTCATGTCTCTGAGCAGAGTTCTAAACATAAAATAAGTTTTCTAAGTGTATTGATGAATCAGTGGTGACTTTATTTTTTGTTCTATTGACTTTGGGCGACTAGCATCCTACATCCAAATCGGCCTTAGATGTAGTTTTCGATTATGGCCCTCCACATCTACCATGCTGTTTCCCATGCCATGCTTTGTATAGATAATACTAGGTTTGCCATGCTATGTTAACCACGCTTGTTATACAATGTTTGTCACGTTATGTCTCACCATACCATGCTATGTTGTATTGTGTTTTGCCATCTCTGTCAGACAATGTCCTGCCAAGCCATGCTGGCCAACACCTTGTACAAAAACACTTTAATATGTATGTAAACTTGTAACTCGTTCTGAGCTCCCTTGCGAGGACAGGATATAAAACCAAATAAATAAAACAGAGCAACAGGAGTAGAAGACGGAGAATAAAGTGGTGTATTTACCTCTAAGCAAGCATATTTATTGGCACTATTATTCTCCTGCAATCCAATAACACAACTGGTAGTATCTTGACAAGTCAACCAGTATGCTTATTTGATACTAATGCAAATAGCCAGCCTAGGCATGTTTTCACTTCATATGAAAGGCAGCAAAGAACAAATACCTGGCGGGAAAGAACAAGAGCCTGCCTGTTAGCACAGATAGGCCTTGTATCTAAGTAAGGCGTTTCAGATAAAACGAAGACTTAACACAATGCTCCATTTTTCATAAGCGTTTTTTTTTTTTCAATTTTTATATTAGTAAACAGACTACATGTTGATCTTTTATGCAAACTTTTAATGCAAGATGCTTCAGAGAAAAGTGACACAATCACTATTTATGTTTTGATGGGACATGCAGATTGTGCATTGACAAAAAGCAAAGGATTATCCAGAAGCGTGCTCTCTGGACATGGTTGTTCATCCTCTATTTATTTATTCATTCAATTTTCTATACCAGGGCTCTCCAAAGTCCCTCCTTGAGGGCCGAATCCAGTCAGGTTTTCGGGATTTCCCCAATGAATATGCTTTGAAAGCAGTACATGCACATAGATCTCATGCATATTCATTGGGGAAATCTCGAAAACCTGACTGGATTCGGCCCTCGAGGAGGGACTTTGGAGACCCCTGTTCTATACTGTTCTCCCAGGATAGCTCAGAACGGTTTATATGAGTTTATTCAGGTCCGCAAGCATTTTTCCCAGGTCATAGTCAAATGCGCAAAGACAAGTGAGCGCAAGACAAGTGAGCAATGCTTTTTACAATCCAGCACTACACTCGTTTAGGCACTTATTTTTTCCTTTAATGCTGTTTGTTGCAAAACCTTATCTACCGCGATTGGACCCCTGAGGAAGATTTGTTGTCCGAAACACAGACTGTGCCTGGTCCCTTGGTTGGTAATAAGGTTGTATATACCATTAGAGTTTGAGATAAACAGTGCCTGCATCTTGTACATAGTCTGCAGTTGTTTTTTGGTTTTTGCTTTTCGCTTGGTTTTGCTGTAGTTCCTGTTGGATTTTTTCTCTATGTTTTACAAGACCAGGGCTACATGTATACGTGCCACGTAAAATTGATGCATCTCCATCGCCCAGGGAAAAAAAATATATTAAAAGGGGGAAAATATATAGAGGATATATGTGGATGTTAGTAGAATATTACAACTGTAGATGTGCAAATCCTGATGGCTAGTAATGGGAGGTTAAATGTCAAAAGTGGGTCCAAATATGAAAACGCACGCATGACTGTTCCATACATGTGTGGTACTCAGCGGCCATAATGTTCCTTGGGCATGGAAGATGGCCATGTGGTACCTGTAGGAAAAAATGTATATCTGGGTCCACTAGCAACCATAAATGTGTACTGTTAGCCATACAATGACTGCCATCCATTAGAACATAATAGCCTTACTGGGTCAGACCAATGATCCATCAGGCCCAGTAGCCCAGTATCACAGTGGCCAATCCAGGTCACTAATACCTGGTCAAAATCCAAGGAGTAGCAATATTCCACGCTACTGATACAGGGCAAGCAGTGGCTTCCCCCATGTCTTTCTCAATAACAGACCATGGGCCTGTCCTCCAGGAACTTATCCAAACCTTACTTAAAACCAGCTACACTATCCGCTTTTACCACATCCTCTGGCAATGCGTTCCAGAGCTCAACTATTCTCCGAGTGAAAAAAAATTTCCTCCTATCGGTTTTAAAAGTATTTCCCTGTAACTTCATCGAGTGTCCCCTAGTCTTTGTAGTGATAAATGTGTATGCCAAGCAACAGATACGCAGCTTTTTCCAGCAATGTCTAGGGCAGCCATAAAATGGTGAGCAGAGCCATATGCACATGGTCCAAGTCCCACACTATAAACTATACCTACTGTCAGAACCTGCCATATACACAGTGGCTTAGTAAAGGTGGCGGTGAACACCTAGAAGTATGGGGGAAGGGGCACACATACAACGGGTGGGGTGGGGGAGCGGAGATAAGAGCGGGGGAGGGGCGCCACAGCCCCGGGTGCCTCTTACCCTCGCTGTGCCACTCCACGTACATATGCAAGATGGAGACCAGGAGGGAGCACAATTTCTCTGAGAAAGAAAAATGACCTCCTAGCACTCCGAGTGATACAGAATGAGGAGTGCCTTTTCAGGGTGAGGAGGCACAGGATCTTACAAGCATCAGCAAGAATAGTCTGGAAGGAAACTTGGAAGTCCCTGGCAAAGTAAGAACCTACATTACCAATAAGTCCCCACACACATCCCATACAGCAAGACTCTGACAGCATATGTACCTTTGAAGCCACAGTGCAGTGGAAGGGTGGCCAGTACACAGTACATACGAAGTGCTGAGCAGCTGCCTTGTGCACATGGGTACAAAGGTGGACGGAGCAGGAGAGAACGTTGATTTCCCTGATGCAGCCATTACATGGCAAAACAAGAGCCTTGTTGCAGGAAGATCAATTCGTTGAGTCTGGAATGAACATCTATGAAGATAAGTGAACTGTGTTTTTGGTTCTTTTTCTTTGTTCCCTGTGCACAGTGGTGGTTTTTTCCTATTTTGAAAAACTACATTTGAAAAAGTGGAGGAGTTTTTTGCCTATGATACAAACCAGGACTGGCTAAAAAACTCATTGGGTTGCCATCCATATATTGTTGATGGTTGGGGCTTTTTCTCCTCTGATTATATTTCCACCATTTGGCTAATAACATTTTTGATTATATATTAAAGTTATTTTGTTATTATAATTAGTAATCTTGTGATACAAAGGTATTATACCCACCTGATGATAGTACCATCCTAGACTACTCCCTGACCACCTCCAATGTACAAGACACCTTACCACAATCCCATTATCCCTCTTCCCCCTTGACCAAACCAATTACAGTGCAGTGAGGGCATATGATATGCACATGTAATACGGGGGAGAAGAGACGCATCCTGTACATTAAGCCCTATGTCGTAAATTCCCTCTCACACATTTGGAATCACACTGCAGCTCTTGGACATGCATGGCCGGCCTCCTTTACTAGTCATTGGGACATAAGCAGATTCAATTTTCTAATCAAACTTGAGTGTTACATTTCCAAACAGAGACAATTTTGGTATTCCCAAGCCTGCAATGGGGAAAGTATGTAGGCAGTATTGACTGAGAACAAGTACAGTACTGGAGTCCCCATAGAAACACAGGTCTGACCCCTCTGGCTGGTTGAGTGGGGAAGGAAAAGACATAGGAATTAAGAAGGTAAGGTTTGTAGAACTAGCATTACATCCTCAAAGCATGCCAATGAAATACATCAAGCATCCTTTTGAAAAGTTTAACTAGAGTTGTTTCCTACCACAGCTGAGACACAGGAAGAGGACAAAGAAGAGGAGGAGGGGCAGGGGAGGACCATACCAGCTCACCTACTTTGATGGAGGAGGTTGAGGAAGAAGATGAAGATGAGGAGGGGGACATAGTTAAGAAACTGCAGCTGCCCTATCATACCACCTAGTCCAGAAGGAGAAGGTCTTTAGGGGTGCCACTTCCATATTGACTCCCAACCTTCCCTGGAGCCTGAAATGAATAAGAAAGAGGGGAGGATGAGGTAGTGGGAACTAGGGTCCTATGTCTCTATTTGAGCCTAGCCCATCACCCTTAGGCAAGCTGTGGAGCCTGATAGTCATCAGCAGAAGATGGTATAAGATATTATGTCCCATCTTCACTCTTGCAGCAGCTGTCCCCACAGGAGCAGAATGCCTCCCCACCCCACCCCCCATTTTATAGACCATGGTGTTAACTTTGAGGGTCTGAAATGGCTGCATGAAGTTCAGCAGCAGTTCCAGTCCCTCAGAGAAAACCTGCTGCAAGTCTTTGCCCACATCCACTGTATCATGGGCCTCAAGGTTAACACCATGGAGGGGTTGAGGGTTGAATACAGGCCCTCATAGAGACCATGAGGCAGCTTGAGGCGCATGTCTCCAGTCCTCCAACCCAGTCCCTGCATACTGTTGCATGTAAACCATAGCCCTCCCCCTAAGTCAGAAGCCAGTCTATGGCATAGTAAGAGGGGAGGCAACCACCCCAGGCACCATCTTGGTGGGGGTGCCAGCACCTTTCTGCCTCCAACCATACTCATGCCCTCCTTTCCCCACCCTCACTTCCATCTCTTTAAAATCTTCATCAGAAGAAGCAACTTTTTCAGCCTGCTACTTGCGCCAGCCTGGCTCTCCTCTGAAATCACTTCTGGGTCACAGGGCCAGGAAGTGATGTCAGAGGGAAAGCAAATGCCAGTGCGAGCAGCAGGCTGGACAAACTGCTCACACTGATGAAGATTTAAAGAGGTATGTGGGAAGGGTGGCCATGAGTGTGGCGTGGGGGTAGAAGGAGGGAGTAGAGAGGAGGGGGGGGCGCCTCCACCCCAGGTAACTTCTATCCTCGCTACACCACTGGCTGTGTCCCAATGAAAATCCATATGCTTGTTATACTATTATAATATGTAAATGCTGCTTAAAGTGAAACGTTATTAAGTCATTATGTCAGGACTGACATGTTTTCATTTATTTTCTTGAGTGAGAACGTTACATATTTTAGGTAATAAGTGACCAAAACAAGTTCCTTTGTTTGGACCCAGATATTATATAATTTTATCTGTTCACCACAATTACATCTTTCAGCCACATTCTAGGAACACTAGGATCCTAGTTCCCTCCCCCATGTACAATTAAAAACAAGTTGGATGGACCATCATTAAAAGACAGCAATTATGGATAGGGCATTAAAAACATTAACCTCCATGGCCTGACATTGAAATCTGGGCATAAAGCCAGTGGCAACGAAAAAATCATCCCTCAGTCTTTTTGAACAACCTGCACAGTCAAATGAGAGAGTTGTTAATTTATAAGGACAGACTAACCTGCACCGCTCAACCAAAGGCACTGGCCTGTGTTGAAACCTAGTCCAAATTTGTGTACAATGAACATATGACAAGAAAGCTAGACAGCTTCCTTACAGATAGTACTTAAAGAGGTGGACTTCAAGAGGGCTACCAATGTTGCGGTAGCTCTGATCTGATGACCTCGGTGTTTAGATTAATACCTTCTTGTTGATAGCAATATTGCATGCAAGAGACTAGCCAGTTTTCCAAACTTCTTTTTGTAACTGGCACAATAGTCTTACTTTGATTGAAAAGAGACAAATAGATGGACTTCCTCAAAGTTGCAGTTCTTTGTAAGCAGCAAGCCAAAACTAATCTAATCTACAATTTATGGGTCGCTCTATGCCTATTTAGGTTCAGGGTGACTTACCAGGATGCTAGGAATTATTAAAAAGGGATGGTTAACAAGACTAAGAATGTTATAATACCCCTGTATCGCTCCATGGTGCGACCTCATATGGAGTATTGTGTTCAATTCTGGTCTCCTTAATTCAAGAAAGATATAGTGGCACTAGAAAAGGTTCAAAGAAGAGCAACCAAGATGGTAAAGGGGCCAGAACTCATCTCGTATGAGGAAAGACTAAAACAGTTAGGGCTCTTCAGCATGGAAAAGAGATGGCCAAGGGGAGATATGACTGAAGTCTATAAAATCCTGAGTGCAGTAGAATGGGTACAAGTGGATTGATTTTTCACTCCGTCAAAAATTACAAAGCCGAGAGGATACTCGAAGTTACAGGGAAATACTTTTAAAACCAATAGGTAGAAATTTTTTTCATTCAGAGAATAGTTAAGCTCTGGAATGCATTGCCAGAGGTTGTGGTAAGAGCAGATAGCGTAGCTGGTTTTAAGAAAGGTTTTGACAATTTCCTGGAGGAAAAGTCCATAGTTGTTATTGAGAAAGACATGGTGGAAGCCACTGCTTGCCCTGGATTGGTAGCATGGAATATTGCTATTCCTTGGGTTTTGGCCAAATACTAGTGACCTGGATTGGCTACCGTGAGAACGGGCTATTGGGCTTGACCCAGTAAGGTTATTCTTATGTTCTTATATGTGCCACCTTTTTGAAGAAATTCACCCAAGGCAGTGTACGGCAAGTGTATCCCAGACATAGGCAGGAAGTATAACCCAGACAGCAGAAATAATATTCAAACACTATCCATTATGTCTAATTACAATTTCAACACAATACACATTGAAGCATCTTAGTAGTATAGGGGTAAGCAGAGGTGGAACATAATGTATAGACAGATATAAGGGTAGCAATTTTAAAGAAAAAGTACAAATGGAATCAGAGAAGATGAATGTGTGGTAAACAAGTCCTGCTGCAGGAAGTACAACTGGTATTGATCTTTCTGTGTTTGTCTAGCTAGTTAGAATTAATCACACCAGATAAACTTCTCATAAGATGTGCGGCACCCTCATCGGCATGGCCTCCTCTCAAGACCATGCTTGAGCTGTGGTTTGTGAATCTGTACAGTGCTGCGTGCTTCTGGTAGCGCTTTAGAAATAATTAATAGTAGTAGTAATACTGTTGGGTTTTTATTCAGTCTTTTGTTTTTCACAGTAATGCTTCAGACCTTGTCTGTTCACACTGCTAGCTACACAGATAGCTCTCAGTGGCTTATCTGAAGTCAATAAAGCATTCTAAGTATGCAAGAATCTGGCATCAGAACCCTTGGTACAATGCAGTGGCTGTACATAATACTGCCATGTGTGAGTGAGTCAAGTTTGATCCTTATCAGGTCTTCTGCTCCCAAGATTGTAGAGACACACATTCCTTAGTGCAAACTTGGGGGCCATTTTACTAAAGCTTAACACGTGCTAACAGAATTAGAGCACGCTAAGGCCTGGATTCTGAAAACAGTGCCGGAATCGTCCAGTGCCTGAAAAAACAGTGCCGGTCGTATGTCACCCAAACTACTGCGCCATTTTGAGAATCGCGGCCTGCTCAAAGATAGGCACCAGAAATGTGGGCCAGGGTTTTACAGGCCTACATTGCCGGGGCCTATATTCAATGCTTAGCGGAGCCAAACGTCAACCCCACTTAGAACTATTCCTCTTTTGATGTAGGGCACCAGTAAGCATCTGTGTACATATGATTCAGGTGCCTACTTTTTCTTTTTTCATTTTTAATTGGTTTTTAAAGGCATGCTTAATTACTGCACCGTTAATGGCCAATTAAAATGCTTAACTTAGGCACTGTTTTTGCGCCTACAGATGCCTTCTAAATTTAAGACAAATGGGGTTACAGAACTTCGGCTTAAACTTAGAAATTGAATGAACGTCTTTATTCTAATTCAGTGGTTTGTGATTGATTGGATGATATACCAGGTGATGGGAGGAGCTATGTTAAAAATGTGCAGTGAATCTCCTCGCTATTCTCAGTTTAGAGAAGAGCAGGGGATGAATGGGTGTGATGTATTAAACAGGTAATAAAATAATATAATGATAAACCTTTGATATGTAGGAATAGGGAGTGAATCATTAATCTTTTAAATGACAAATATCTTTATTTTAGCAAGGGTTCCCTTGACAAAGCCTTCATGGCAAAACATGCGACATGTTGGAATAATTAACCTCCTAACAGTGAAAATACCCCAAGATAAAATAAGTAAAAAATTAAGATTTATGAAGATATAAAAAGTAATATTTGTGTATATAAGTTCTAAAGATGGACCAATGAAGAGGTGGGTGCCATATGCTTAGTGGCAGTCATTATGCCCTAAAGTGGTACCGCTGAAGTCCGTTAAGATTTATATGAAAGATTTTGTTTGAACCTCAAATATCGTGGTGGTATTGTATGATTATATGAGGTATTTATAGAAGGAATTTTTGCTGTACAAGTGGGATTATGCTAAGATTTTATAAGACATACTATCTTTTCTGTAACAGCATTTACATTTTGGAACACTTTACCAGACTGGATCTTTGCCCGCCGAGGGTTTTCCCTGGTATTTTGGAGGCCTGGCAACGGGACTTGGGTAGGGACTTGGGGGAAATGTTTTTGTTAACTGTCCTGAGACGCACTACGGGCTTGGTATACAGTGCTGAATTACGTGAATGTCATTTTCGCACTGTTCTGAGGGCCTATGCTTCCCAGAGTCAGGCTTACCATATGGGTTGTATTGATACTCAATTATGCATCCGCTGTTCAGTGGAGGTAAATTCCTACTTTCATGGCATTTGGAGTTGTGAGAGGATTCAGTTATTCTGGACGGAGCTGGCCTCCTTTTTACAGGGCTTGTTGAAGACCCCTGTGCCAGTCTCAGTGCAGTCTATGCTGTTTGCCCATTTCTCTTTCTTGAATATGTACACTTCTTATGAAAAACTATTTCTTAGTAAATGCTTTATTTTGGGGAAGAAATGTATCTTGTGTTGCTGGCTTTCTTCTGAACCACCTTCCTTCTGGTATTGGAGGAATCGCCTTCATGAACTTCTGGGTTGGGAGGCCCGCTTGGCATGTTCTTCTCGACGCCGGAGCGGAGACTTTGTTCACACGTGGACTCCGTATTTGAACATTTTGACTCCTGAGAGTCGTAGTCGTGTTTTGAATAGACTTCACCTCTGATTCAATGCTTTATTGTTTCTTCGCTGTTCCCTGCTTATGCATTTGTTGTTTGTATCTGGGGGGGGATGGGGAGGGGAGGGCAGGGGGTTGGGGATTCTTTGCAGTGGGGTGGGGTGAGGTGGGTCCGGGGAGGGCATAAGAGTCCAGTCCTCCGCGGGTGTTTGATGAAAATGCATATCTTGGTTGTCATTGCTTTTGTATTTACTATTGCTTAATAAAATAGATTTAAAATTAAAATTAAAAAAAAAAGAGGATATTAAAACATTTCTTTTTTTTAAATGCCCATGAATATGCTAAGGAATCTGTCAGCCTCTGGAGCAGTATCTTAGAGAGCATTGTTTATATTGTTTCAATTTTTTACTTTTAATTTAATGCTATTGTTTTAATATAACTTTATATCAATGTCTCTTCTACTCCTTTTCTATCCCCGCCCCCCCCCCCCCACCACCACGCACACACTTTTACTAAGCCACGTTATAGGTTTCTACCATGGCCTGGGAGCACTAAATACTCCAACGCTCATAGAATTCCTATGAGCGTCGAAACATTTTGTGCCCGAGCTGTGGTAGAAACATATACTGCAGCTTAGTAAAAGAGAGCCTATAATGTTTAATGTGGCATTGTAAACTGCTAAGATGGTTTGATTGGTGGAATGTTAAATATTTAATAAAGCTGAAGTATTACTTTTTATTATACTTTTCACATACTGTGTATGAAGTTAATATCACTCTTGTACTATATATGTAATATACTATCTGATGTGGTGGTTTTATTTGGCACTATGCCTTCTGTTGTGCACTTGGTTTTCTATATCTTACTATTAAAATAATAAAACTTGTTGAACTGAAAAAAAAAATAAAAAAAAAGCTGAAGAGATATAAACAAAATTAAAAACAGTCCAAAAATCGTGAAAAACTAAGGCCAGTAGGAGGTTTCTACCGCAGCCGGGGGCACTAAATGCTCTGTCACTCTTAGGAATTGTATGAGCGTCGGAGCAGCTTAGTAAAGGGGTGGGGGATAATATTTTTATCCTGTGCTTATCCCTACTGGGCTGGTATTTACAGCCCCTTGGGGGAGAAGGAGTTATTGTTATCACCGCAGGGTGACACCTACTGGCCAGTTTACAAGATTATGGAGAACTTTATTGCACAGCCCCAGCTCAGGTGCCTTCTGCAATAATCAGACTAGATAAAAGTTGTTTGCCCATGGGGAAATAAAATAGGGAAGATTAGTCTCCAGTGATTTGTGAATGAAGATTCATGGTGCCATAATTCCTGTCTCCGTCCCAACTGAGCTGGAGGCCTATAAGTGAAAACTGCTGGGTCAAAAAAAAAAAAATCACTGGTTTTGATAATACTTTCCCAAAGACCTGTTTGCACAGCTGTGGTTAATATGTGACTAATGTTTGCTGGGGAGTAATTATTGCAGCCACTCCTTAATGGCGTTAGACTGCTGGGTGTAACTTACTGTACCTGAAAAAGAAAATAATAAAGGTGAAGGTCACACAGTCACAACAGACAAGCAAGAAAATAAAAAAATAATCATTTACACAAAAAAGATTTCTGAACTTTGCATCCAAAAGTGATCTGTGCCGTGCAGCAACATCACTTCTTCTGGTCATAGTGAGGATCATTTAATATGAAGGAAGAGGAATGCTTAAGTGGTGAAGTATGCACCCACTTTAGGGTCCTTTGCATGCAGACGTGCCACATACCCACATTGATGACCACTTATGTTAAAGATAAATGGAAATACTTTTAAAGTAAGTTAGGAGGAAATATTTTTTTCACTCAACGAATAGTTAAGTTCTGGAATAGAGAATGACATGGGGACAAATTTGTCCCCGTTCCTGCAGGAACATTTTCCCATCCCATCCCCAAGAGATTTGTCACTGTCCCTGCCCCATTCCTGTGCCTTAACTGCACAAGCCTCAAACACTTATGATTTAAAAGTGCAAGTTGGAAAGGGGCAGGGACAGGAAAAGAACTCACTGGGATGGAAAAATTAGTTCCCGCAGGGACAGGGACAAATTTATCCCCGTGCCATTCTCTACTCTGGAACTCATTGAGGGCCATTTTCAATAGGACATCTAAATCTGACTTTGGACGTTTCCCGCAAGATATCCAAAAAGTCAGGACGGAGAAATATCCATTTTCGAAACCATTAGACGTCCAATTTTTTTTCCTCCAAAATCACCTACTTAACTACCAGGACATACAACTTTAGGGCATCAAACTTTTTGGGCCATTTTCGAACACAAAAGCTTCCGAGTTCAAAATGTCCAAATCCAGATCATTTGGATGTGGGAGGGGCCAGCATTGTAATGGACTGGCCACACAGACATGCCAACGGAACAGTGGGGCACCTTAGAGAACACTACTGGGAACATCACATAAAGGGTGCAAGATGTACATCTCACCATAACCCCCTTATAATTTATGGTAAGCCTTCTAAATCTCACCCAAACCTACTACAGTGCTCCTCTGCAAATTCACAGTTGGCAGTTCGAGATTCCGGTCATTCGTGGTATTTTCTGATCACGAATGACCGGGCAAGGGAGGGCAGCTGGGAGAGGCAGGAGAGGGCAGCCGGAGCACCAGCGAGTGAAGGAAATCACTCGCTGTATGCTCCGACCGCTTCTTCCTGTACTAAAGTCGGGCCTTACCAATCAGGAACTGCGTGTCAAAGCAGCTCCTGATTGGTGAGGCTCAACTTTAGTACAGGAAGAAGCGGTCGGCGCATACCGCGAATGATTTCCTTCACTCACTGGTGCTCCGGCTGCCCTCTCCTGTCTCCCCTGCCTAAAAACCATATTCGAGGGGTTTTCAAAATTTGCAGGGGTTCCTGGAATGGAACCCCCGTGAATTTCAGGGGAGTACTGTATACCCACCTGTCTACCACACCAATAGCCTTTATGGCTGCAGGTGACACCCTTATGGTAGTATAGTAGGATTTTGTTGGTTTTTTGTGACTTCACACTTTCCACCATAAATGTAGTAGCTTATGGGCCTGGGTCCTCCTCTCTATGGTTCACTAGCCCACCCACCAGGCTACTTAAGACACCTGTGTTCTGCTCTACTAGGCTTATCCATACCAGGTGCTGCTATTCTAGAGACAGGTATGTACTGTTTCATTCAGATCTTTGTGGGATGGGAGGGGAATGGCGACTACTGGGGGAGTGTGTGGGGTCATTACTTAATCCCTCCAGTAGTTATCTTGTCAGTTTGGGTACTTTTTTGCCACTTAGACACACTTTTTGGCACTCTGGACATCTAACTTTCGTCCTGGACGTCATGGGAAAGGTTTGATTGTCATCGCAAGACATCCAAGTGCTAATCATGCCCAAAGCCCACCCATAACATGCCTCTAACACACCCCCTTCGAACTTCGGATGCACAGTGGCTAAGAAGCCTAGCAAGACTTGGAAAATCAGCACTTGGACATCCTGGTGATTAGGACATCCTAGTATTGGTTTATGCTTTCATTTTTGAAAATGAGCCTCATTGCCAGAGGATGTGGCAAGAGCAGTTAGCATTAGTGCTGTCCGATTTGCGATTCAAATTGATTCACCGATTCAGTTTGGCTGATTCGATTTGAATTGATTTGGTTTGGTTTAAAAAAAAAAAAAATTGGGCTCACCCATTCAGTCACTGCAGGAGGGGGAGGGGGCAGTCCGCCCTAGCTACAGACCATGAGGGGGTGTTTCCAGGGTCAGCTTCCAAATTTTTTCCCCTTCCAAAGGCTGTAGTGGCAGCAGCCTTCACCCCGTGTTAGGCCTTCCTCTCTTCTGGGTCTTGCAGAAACAGAAGTAAGTGAGACCAACAGAGAGGGAGGCCCAACCCTGGCAGAGCAGTGAGTTGAAAAGACTGTCACTGGTGAGGAGAGATGTAACCGCCATGCGGCCCCCACTCTTCCCTACCACTTGAATGCTCACCAATCTTTCCCACTGCTTTCCTGCAACTTGAGCATCCCCCACCCTTGCGTACCTTTTCAAATTCACCGGCGTGAGCAGCATTTTCCACCTGCTGCTCACGCTGGCCTCAGCTCTTTTCTTACATCATGTCCTGGTCCCGTGACCTGAAAGTAATGTCAGAAGAGAGCTGAGGCCAGCCCTAGCAGCAGGTGAAAGAGCTATTCATGCCGGCAAACAGGGCAGGATTAATTCATCGAGGGCCCCTAGGCACACAAGTACACTGGGCCCACCTGCCCCGCCCCGCCCCACCTCACCATGCACTCAGGCAGAAACAGGAAGCTGTGTCAGAGGGAAGCTTTGGGCAAGCAGTACCGCTTGCAAAATTACAGTTCCCGTTGTCTTTCTTACCCGCGTTGCTTGCTTGTCTTACTTTCCGTTGATGGGGGGTCCACGTTGCTGATCGGGGAGGGGGGGTTACCCGCATTGCCGATCGATGCTGGAGGGGCCCATCGCCATTTGGAAAAAAACAATGTTGATGCCCTCCTTCATCGGGCCCCTCTGACCATTTCGGGCCCTAGGCACTTGCCTACTGGGCCTATTGATTAATCCTGCCCTGCTGGCAAACATTTAAAGAGGTATTTGAGGGAGGAGGAGAGGTGCAGGAAGGAAAGGAGTAAGATGCCAGGGCATGGGGTGAGGGTGGGCTGGGGCTAAGGGAAGAGAGAGAGAGAGGGTGCTGGTCACATGGGGTGGGGGTGGGCTGAAGGGGAGGGAAGGGAAGGGAAGAAAGGAGAGGGTGTTGGCCACTTGAAATGAAGGGGGCTGTAGGAAAGGGAAGAGAGAGAAGGTACTGCCCACATGGAGTGAAGGGGTGCTGGAGGAAAGGAAGAAAGACTAAGCTAAACTAAAACTTAGCTTTATATACCGGGTCAATCACCAATAATTAATAAAGATATGCTAAAATTGCAAGGAGATTAATTTTCAAAATGTTTAGCAAATTAAGGGAAGTTCATTCCATAATTGGGAAAATTTAAAAGCCAAAGAGAGGCTGAAATTCTTGACTCCTTTAATTCCTTTCCTAGAAGGGAGGGGAAAGTTTAAATTGTTGAGTGCTTCTTGCATAAGAAAATCTGTAAAAATTCCATAGAAGAGCAAGAGGAATAAAATTACCATATAAAATTTTGAAAATTATGCATATACATTTAAACTGGATTCTGAAATGAACTGGGAGACAATGGAGGCTCAAAAGCAAAGGAGGCACATGGTCGAATTTGCTCTTTCCATAAATCAATTTTGCAGCGGTATTCTGAATCAATTGTAGTCTTTGGAGGCAGATCTTTGTGATGCTAAGATAAATAGCATTAAGATTGGACCAAGACAGAAAAATGACATTGATAGAAAAGAGATCTAATCTTCCTCAGCATTCGTAAACTGAAAAAACATTTCTTAACCAGAGAGTTTATTTGATCCTTAAAGGTAAGGGAAGAATCGAAAAGTTTTCCCAAAATCTTGGAGGAGAACTCAATTTGCAGGGAGACCCCAGAATCCAGAAGTATAGTGGAAAGGAGAAAGTCCAGTTTTGGACCTAATCACAAAAGTTTAGTTTTGGCTGCATTTAACTTCATCTAGACAGACATAGCCCAAGATTGAAGTTTGGAAATACAGTGGTTAGAAAAGCAAAAGGGAAATATGAGGAGGGGCTGGCCAGGGAGGCGAAAAACTTCAAGGCATTCTTCAGTTACGTAAAGGGGAAGCAACCAGTGAGAGAGGAGGTGGGGCCATTGGACGATGGGGATAGGAAGGGAGTGATTAAGGAGGATAAAGAGGTAGCTGAGAGGTTGAACACGTTCTTCTCGTCGGTCTTCACGAGCGAGGACACGTCCAATATACTGGACTCAGAGAAGCTCATAAGTGGGGAGCAGGCCAAAAGATTGGGGCATTTAGAGGTAAGTCGGGAGGATGTCCTCAAGCAGATTGACAGACTGAAAAGCGGCAAATCACCGGGACCGGACGGGATCCACCCAAGGGTTCTAAAGGAACTAAGTCAGGAAATAGCGGGCGCAATCCAGCATGTTTGCAACCTATCCTTGAAAACTTGAGGTACCAGAGGACTGGAAACTGGCGAATGTCACACCTATCTTTAAGAAGGGATCGAGAGGTGACCCCGGGAACTACAGGCCGGTGAGCCTGACTTCAGTTATAGGGAAGATGGTGGAAGCAATGATCAAGGACAGCATTTGCGAGCACATCAAGAAAAATGGCCTACTGCGGACAAGCCAGCACGGATTCTGTAAGGGAAGGTCGTGCCTGACAAACCTTCTGTACTTCTTTGAGGGAATAAGCAGCCAGGTGGACAAAGGGGAACCCATAGACATCATTTACCTCGATTTTCAAAAGGCTTTTGACAAGGTGCCACATGAAAGGCTGCTTAGGAAGCTGTGGAACCACGGGGTGGGCGGGGATGTACACAGATGGATCAAGCACTGGCTGTCAGGTAGACTACAGAGGGTCGGAGTAAAGGGCCAATATTCTGACTGGCGGGGAGTCACGAGCGGTGTGCCGCAGGGATCAGTGCTGGGGCCGCTACTCTTCAACATATTTATCAATGACCTGGAAACGGAGGCAAATTGTGAGATTATAAAATTTGCAGACGATACCAAATTCTGCGCCAGAGTTAGGACCAAGGAGGAGTGTGAGGAACTGCAAAGGGACCTCGATAAGCTGGAGGACTGGGCAAACAAATGGCAAATGCGCTTTAACGTAGATAAATGCAAGGTCATGCACATAGGGAAAAAGAACCCGTTGTTCGAGTATAAAATGGGGGGGAGATTGCTGGAAGACACCGGACTTGAGAGAGACTTGGGTGTGCTAGTGGATCCATCCATGAAACCATCCGCACAGTGTGCAGCAGCCTCGAAGAAAGCCAACAGGATGCTGGGCATCATCAAGAGGGGCATATCAACCAGGACGCGGGAAGTCATCATGCCGCTGTATTGAGCGATGGTGCGCCCACATCTGGAATACTGCGTTCAATATTGGTCGCCGCACCTCAAGAAGGACATGGCAGTTCTTGAGAGAGTCCAAAGGAGGGCAACGAAACTGGTAAGAGGGCTGGAAAACTGCCCATATGCCGAGAGGCTGGATAAACTGGGGCTCTTCTCTCTGGAAAAGAGGAGGCTCAGGGGGGATATGATAGAGACCTTCAAAATACTTAGGGGCATAGAGAGGGTGGACAGGGACAGGTTCTTCAGACTAAAAGGGACGACAGATACGAGGGGGCACTCAGAGAAACTGAAGGGAGATAGGTTCAAATCAAATGCAAGGAAGTTTTTCTTCACCCAAAGGGTCGTGGACAAATGGAATGCGCTCCCGGAGGAAGTGATCCGGCAGAGTACAGTACAGGGATTCAAACAGGGATTGGACAGATTCCTGAGGGAAAAGGGGATCGTGGGGTACTGAGGGAGGTGCTGGGGTGTTGCATAAGTATAGACAGCTCACCAGGTCGTGCAGGTGCAAGGCCGGAGGGTTAGGACATTGATGGGAAGATAGGACTTCGATGAGAAACCTAGGGGGCAAGGGGGCCCCTTCTGGTGATTAAGGCAGGTCATGACCTGTTGGGCCGCCGCGGGGGCGGACTGCTGGGCGGGATGGACCTCTGGTCTGACCCGGCAGAGGCACTGCTTATGTTCTTATGTTCTTATGAATCAATCTTGATCAATATAAAGATATTATCCGCATATGTAAAAAGCGTTTCCCAAGCTGACAACTTATAAGTGTTCAAAGTAATCATATAAAGATTGAACAAGATTGAACAAGATTGGGGAAAGCGGTGAGCCCAGGGAAACCCCACATGGAGACACTAGACTGTGGACCGGAGCTGGAGGGGAAAGGAGAGAGGGTGCTGGCCCCTTGGGGGGGAGATGCTGAACCTGCAGGGAGGAGGAGAGAGAATGGAAGGGAAGGTACAGAGGTGGAAGATGGATTTTATTATTTATTCATTCATTCATTCATTCAATTTTCTATACCGTTCTCCCAAGGGAGATCAGAACGGTTTACATTAATTTATTCAGGTACTCAAGCATTTTTCCCTGTCTGTCCCGGTAGGCTCACAATCTATGGTGAGCATGGAGAAAAGAAAATGTCAAATGAGCAGGAGATTCTGGCAAGCGAGTTAACAGAAGACAATCATAAATCAGAACCTGGAACCAACATGATTTGAATAATAATATAACCAGACAATAAAAGGTAGAAAAAATAATTTTATTTTCTATTTTGTGATTACAATACTTCAGATTTGAAATGTGTATCCTGCCAGAGCTGCTGTTAGACAGCAAGTGTGAGCTAGGACCTAACAGTGTTTGTTTTGTTTACACATAACAGCGCTGGTGTGGGGTTGGAGAGGGCAAATGGGGGTAGGAGTGGGTGAAGAGGCTGCAAAATAAACCAACCAGCTAATTTTAAAGCTATATCATAAAAAGCAAATTGAATCACATCGATTTGAAAAATCAATTCAATTAGCAAAATCAAATTGAAACATTTTTTCCTAAATCAGACAGCTCTAGTTACCATATCTGGTTTTAAAAAAAGGTTTGGACAAGTTTCTGGAGGAAAGGTCCAAGCTCTGCTATTGAGACATACATGGGGGAAGCCATTGCTTGCCTTGGGATCGGTAGCATGGAATGATGCTACTATTTGGGTTTCTGCCAGGTACTTGTGATCAGGATATTGGACTAGATAACAGAAAAGTGCAAACTTGAAAAAATTTTTTTTTACACCCCCCTCCCTTTTACAAACTGCACTATTATTTTTATTACTGGTCGCAGCGGTAACAGCCCTGACACTCATAAAATTCCTATGAGCATCAGAGCTGTTACCACTGCGGCCAGCGCTAAAAAAGATTAGTGCGGTTTTGTAAAAGGAGGAACCCTTTTTAAAAATTAGCATAACATTGACCACTCTCCAATCTTCAGGTACTAGAAATGATTTTAGCAACAGGTTACAAATCATTAACAGCAGGTCAGCAATTTCATGTTTGAATTATTTTAGTACATCATTATCATTATCAACATCATCATAATTATTTATTTTTATATACCGCCAAACCTTCAGTTCGAGGCAGTTGACAATAAGAAAAAGCTGGACATAAAGCGAATTACAATATTTGTCAAATGGTTTCTCAGAAAAAATACAGATTACAATTAATTCAAAATCAGAATCAAAATTAATTAGTCTCAAAGGCAGTTCCAAATAAGCAGAAATAAAGTATAATAAATAAGAATCATACTCAAATATAAGTTAAAGATCAAAAATACAATTAAATCAATGCACTAGACAATAACCTGAATAAGCTATGATCATGATCAATCAATGAAGCCAATACAGTTTCTGTACTAAATCCTGAGCGAAATCCGGATTGGAAGCTATGGAGAATTTCACATTTATCTAAATGGTTCACTAGTTCAATATTTACTAGTCCTTCCATCAACTTGGTAAACAGTGGAATAGTGGCAATAGGTCTAAAATTAGAATTACAAGTAATAGGTTCTTTTGGATCTTTACAATACGGGTAATCAAAATCTGACCTATTTCCATCCGGTCCAGGTGATTTATCACTTTTTAAACTTGTCAATTTGGCTTAGTACAACTTCCAGATTCATTGCGATTTCTTTCAGTTCCTCCGCATTGCCACCCTTGAAAACCATCTTTTTCTGTAAAGACTGAAGCAAGGGTTGGGGTAGTTTATGTGTAAAAGATAACTTATTCAATTGTTTGGTTTTGAGATGCAAATGTACATTATTTCATTTATTTACTCAATTTGTTAGCCCGTCCATCCAAAGGTGCTCAGAATAGGTTATACATCAGGTACTTGAGCATTTTCCCTATCTGTGGTGTTGGAGAAGGGGTTCCATGCATATGTTAAATAACTTTTTAATCAATTTTCAAGTTAAAAAAAATTCTCTTCCAGTTCTGTCATGAAAAGGTTGACAACATATTGTGGTTTCATCATAGTGCCCATAGCAGTATTATTATTGAAGCACAGATAGTTGTGGGTTAGGATTAATTTGACTTTAAAAAAAAAAAAAAACTAGTTTCTTGCAAGCATCAGGGGAACAGGGAAATGTAGTCAGGAATTTGTTATATACAACTATGCCATCTGCATGGAGAATGTTGCACTCTACTGCCAGACTATCATTGGAATGCTTTTCATGTTTTATATTAAAGAAGAAAGTTCTGCCTTCAAAAGGTTGTCAAAATATGTCTTAAGTTCAATTAAAAAGGGGATAACCTTATCCTATTCATTGCCTTTAAAGAGACCTAAACATGGCAACCACTACTTTACCCCGATTACAAATAATTGGCTTTTGGATTTCCACATCTTGCATGCCTAATTTGGTAGGTTTTTGGGGGGGAATAAAATGTAGTTTCTAGACTTTTGAATAGGGGTGACAATGGAGACACACCCTGGTAATCAGTGTTTCAAGATACTCACAATGAATATACACAAAAGATTCACATACAATGGAGGTAGTACATGGAAGTTATTTAGTGTTTATAAAATTCATACCCTATCAATATTTCAACAGCTCACAGAGAATCTATACATATACTATATACAGTATTCATTGTAGATATCCTGACTAGCTGAGGGTGTCCCGAGAACTGGGCAAGATTTTATTTTCATGTTATCTACCCCTTCTGCTATGTCTTCTGTTTGCTAATATTCCTATCATTTCAAATTAGTAAATCTCATCATTCGGAACATAACATTGATTTTTAAACTCGCTTAGATGATATTGAGCTCCAGGTAGAAAAGGAAGGGAACCCACATTGAGCAGTGGTTCATAAATGTATCCAGGGAGACCCCCCCAAGCCAGTCACAGTTTTCAGATGATTTGCAATGAATATTCATAAGATAGAATATTATGCCTCCACTGCATACAAATTCCTCTCATGCATTTTCTCTGTGGATGTCCTGAAGTCCTACTGGATAGTGATCCTTCAGGGCAGGTTTGGGATACAGTTACCATATGGCTCCAGAAAGAGGAAAACGGGTTGAGACAGAATGATTCTTCTCATTGAAAGCAATGAAAGTAAATATGTCAATTCATCCTCCTTGTGTGGAGCCATCTCATAACCCTAGGTTTGGGAAACACTGAAAAATCGTGTGCCCTGATGTTAGCAAAACTAAAAATAACTCAAAATATTTCAGTCCCACATAATATTCTTGAATGTTTAAGAACATACTGGGTCAGACCAATGGTCCATCAAGCCAAGTGGCCCATTCTCACGGTGGCCAATCCAGGTCACTAGTACCTAGCCAAAACCCGAGGCGTAGCAACATTCCAGAAACCCAAAGAGTAACAAAAGATTCTAGAACCCCCAAAGAGTATCAACATTCCATGCAGAATCTCAAAGAATAGCAAGATTCCAGAATTCCCAGCGTAGTTTATTTTTCAAAACGCTTAATTGTCCTGGCCTCATAGGAATGAATCAACGTGAAAACTTCAGCTAAGAGATTATTCTTCCTTGATCACAGCCCATCACTGTGAATGAAGCTGGGTATCTGGCAGTTACCACAAGACTCATGAGAGTATTAGAGAATGTCATGGAGACACATTTGTCTCCACAGGATCTATCTCCATCCCTGCCCTGACCCCACGAGGTCTGTCGATGTCCCTGCCAGCTCTGTTCAAGCCTCAAACACAGGGATAGAGATAGAACCCATGGGGACAGGGACAAATTTGTCCCCTGTCATTCTCTAGAGCAGTGGTCCCCAACCCTGTCCTGGAGGACCACCAGGCCAATCAGATTTTCTGCCTAGCCCTAATGAATATGCAAGGAGTAGATTTGCATGCCTGTCACTTCCTTTATATGCAAATCTCTCTCATGCATATTCATTAGGCAAGCCTGAAAACCTGATGGCCTGGTGGTCCTCCAGGACAGGGTTGGGAACCACTGCTCTAGAGTGTATCTCCTCCAAAGTATGGCAGTTTAAGCTGCAGTATACATGCGTAAGTGCATACCACAGATTAGTTAAAAAAGGGGCCCTTTGCATTTAGAGACATGGAGTAGTTCTTTGTAGACAAAGCTAAAACTTGTCAGGCAGGTTTTTTTCTACAGCAGGGGTCCTCCAACCCAGTCCTCAAGGTCCACAACCCAGCTGGCTTTCAGGATTTCCACAATGAACCAAATCTCTTTGGATGTAGTGGAATCAGTACATACAAATAGATCTCATACACATTTACAGGAGGAAATTCTGAAAACCAGGCTGGGTTGTGGACCTTGAGGACTGGATTTGAGGACTCCCTGCTCTGCAGCATTGCTAACCAAATGAAAAAAAAAACCCCACCCCAAAACCAGAGAAAGTACATTGTCCACCAGCTGCCAAAAAATTCTGCATCAAGGAGTTCAATAACCTGCTGAATTCTGGAATAACTCCAACTGGTGTGATAGTGTGAGGATTGTTTATTTAGCAAGCAGGTGCCAACGGCTTTCCCATTTTCCGTTAGCCTGAAAGCCTTGAAAGATTGCCTTCCCCTCCCATTACAGGAAAGGCCTGGGGAGCATGGAGTGCACCCTGAAGATCCTCTGCATCTGATCAAACGATGGTACAGGGACCACATCTAAGTATACATTTTTAAACTAAAGCATAGCTTTGCTTTTTTTTTTTTTTTTTTTTTGCTACTTATTGTAAGCTCCTATCCAGTTGAATACATTTCAAATAGCCCTACAGCACAGGGTGGGGGTGAGGGGTCTAAAAAGAAAGGGGACCCACTTGCAGGAAATCCTGGACCTTCTGAAAACAGGATCCTTGCTGCAGTTGTTGCCTGGGGGCACTAACTGATTTAGCACACGCTAAATGCTAAGGCGCTCATAAAATATAATGAGCGCCTCAGCATTTAGCATGCACTAAATCAGTTAGCACGCCTTAGTTAAAGGGCCCCTTAATTTGAACTTACACCATTATTTCCACTTGGCTCTGATGCAAAAGAAGTACTAAATATACCGTATTTGCCGGCGTATAGGACGACTGGGCGTATAAGACGACCCCCCAACTTTTAGTTAAAAAATAGAGTTTTGTGTTATACTCGCCGTATAAGACGACCCCTTCTTCCGCACACCTTCTCTACCGCCCCGGGTGCAGCACAGCCGGCCAGGTTCCCTTACTTTTGTGGCACTTCCCCGACCAACCGACAACAGCCCCGGTCCGACAAACCTCCCTGCCCTTAACCGCGAATCTAAATTACCTTCTTACAGCTGCTGTAAGAAGGTATTTAGATTCGCGGCTACAGGGCAGGGAGGATTGTCGGACCCGGGCTGTTATCGGTCGGTCGGGGAAGTGCCACAAAAGTAAGGGAACCTGGCCGGCTGTGCTGCAACCGGGGCGGGGCGGCCGCCCCTCTCTCTTGGTACCGCGAGGCTACTCTCCTTCTCCTTACCTGCCCTGCCTGCAGCACAGAGCCGAACGGAAGTCTTCCCGACGTCAGCGCTGACGTCGGAGGGAGGGAGGGCTTTGTTTAAGCTTTGTTTAAGCCCTCCCTCCCCTCCGACGTCAGCGCTGACGTCGGGAAGGCTTCCGTTCGGCTCTGTGCTGCAAGCAGAGAAGGTAGGGAGAAGAAGAGCCGCGCGACTGAGTACATCCAGCCCCGCAAGTAAGGGCATGTAAACTGTACCCGGCGTATAAGACGACCCCCAACTTTGGGGAAGATTTTAAGGTACTAAAAAGTTGTCTTATACGCCGGCAAATACGGTAATTATTCAGATGAACTGCACACTTACCTCAACCTCTTCTGCTCCTCTGGTTTATGCTCGTTTATAAAAAAAGTGCAGAATCCAAAAATGCGAAAAAACAAACATTTTTAGGTTTTATGAAAACTGGGTTGCACTGTTAAGTTTCCCAAGCCTCTCCTGAAGGTGTTAACTAACCTAGTTTTCAGGATATGCATACACAGTTTATACAAATCTATAGTACATAAGAAAAATTTATAAATGCCCTTTGTCTCATTTTAGCCCAATTTTATAACAACAACTTTATTTGTATACTGCAATACCACAAGCAGTTCAGAGCAGTTTACAGAGGAAGAGACTGTACATATACAGTGATGTTACAGTAAATATTGTCAGGTACATTAGTAAAATATTTCAATTACATTGGAAGCCGAGAGTGGTTAGGTGTAATCGGAAATATGTCAGGGATACAAGTATTTCAGTGATACAAGGCAGGAAGGAGTCAGAGAAATTTATCAAAGAGATAGGTTTTAATTGATTTCCTGAAGGATTGGTAGGAGGGAGCATTTGAAATGAGGGTGGATAGGCATTTATTCCATTTGCCCACTTGGAATGACAGTGTTCTATCAAGGAATCTCTTGTAGATACAGCCCTTCAGGGAGGGGAAGGCAAACAGATAGGTATTTAAAAAGCTTTCTTTTTGTGTGACAGATAGATCGGGGATGAACCTGTTAAGGTTTTGAAGCAAAGGCAGGCAAATTTGAAGATGACCCTTGCCTCCATTGGCAACCAGTGAAGTTTTCTGTAGTATGGGCTTACATGGTCTGATTTTGAGACCATAAATTATATACAAAATGGCCCCAATTCTACAGTATACATAAAAACTTCCACAAAGTATAGGAGGCAGAGCCAGTTCTCAACAACTGTTAAATATACTCAAACAAAACTAAAGAGCCACAAAATAAATAAGGGTTCTAGCGCAATATTGAACAGGAGTGGTGAAAGGGGGCAATTTCGATGAGTTCCCCGAGATGAATGAAAGGTGTGGAGAGGAAACCATTCACCATATGATTTTGGTTGTGGGATGAGAATAAAGAACCTTAACCATGTCTATAAAGTTGGTAGAAAAACCATACCACTCCATTACTTTAAGAGAAAATGCCATTCAACACAATCAAATGCTTTTTCTGCATCAAGACCCATTGTGACAATTTTTTGCGATGAACTAGAAGCCAAAGAAACTATATTGGCTAACAATCTGGTGGTATTATTGTTGTCTACCATTCATAAAACCTGTTTGATCAGGGGAAATAATGAGGGGTAGAATTTTCTGTGGTCTCATTGCTAAGATTTTAGCATAGATTTTCGTATCAACATTAATTATTGAGTTATGCATTTCTTTGGTGGATTACTATAATAGTAGCTTCTGTAAACGAGTCTGATTCAATACCTGTATTAGGGCTAAATAAGTAAAGTAGTCATGCAGATGTGGAAGTAGAGTTTTGTAAGGATTCATAAAATTCAACCATTAGTCCATCTGGACCAGGGGATTTTTTTGTTGCCATAAGTTTGATGGCTTCAACAATTTCTTTAGTAATATGACCAGATAATAATTTATCTTCATCACTAAGGGCTCTTTTAACAAAGGTGCGCTAGCATTTTTAACGCACGCTACAATGCCACGTGCGCTACACAGAAAATACTAACGCCAGCTCTATGGAGGCGTTAGTGTCTAGCACGCACGGCATTGTAGCGCATGCTAAAACTGCTAGCGCACCTTAGTAAAAGGAGCCCTAAGTACAGGATGAGGCAAATTATTCCAACAATCAATATTGTGCAATTTATGATCAATTTCAGAAGTCTAATGCGTTTGATAGAATGTTTGGAAGCAGTTTGATACATCTACTGTATTTGTGGCAACTGTATTATCCTTTGTGATAATACTGGCAATTGTAAATTATTTCCTCATTAACCCTCTTTTACCAAGGCGTACTAGCCAAGTCCATTATATTCTACAGACGCATTAGCATTTTGTACGTACTAAATCAGTTAGCGCACCTTAGTAAAAGGATCCCTAAGTGCAGATAAATGCTCTAACTGGTACAGATTTGGCTTCTTCAGACCTATATGTCAAATGGAATAAGGATTAAATATATCCCTCAATGACAAATCTTGGACCTCCATATGGGCTTACACCTTTAAATTGAGAGCTGCATCTGTACTTTAATCCTCTTAATTTTTGCTTCAAAGAATGCATTGGACTCCTATATCGATATTTCCAGTGATAGCTTGTGCCACAGGTTCTCAATTGGACTGAGATCTGGTGACTAAGCAGGCCAATCAGTCATCTTCACTCCTTTCTTTCTCATCCGTTCCAAGTGTAGTTTTTGCTCGATGACAAGGTGCATTATCAGCTTGAAAGAAGTAATAACCAGGAAACAAAGTAAAGCCGACCAACACCACTTGCTGCCACACATCCACACTGAAGGATGCTTAACCGACAGGTTAAGGGCATTCAGGCTTGAATTCTTCTGGATATCTGCACACATACGTTTTGCACTGATCACCCAAGATAATAGTGATGGGAATTTTTTCCAATAGTTTTTGTTTTGTTGTTATATGTTTCAAAGAAACTGTTATGTTTAAAGGGAGCTGTATGATGTTAGAAGGTTGTTTCATATTCTCAAAGTATGTTTAATGTGCTTTTAGGATGTTGTAAAGTGTTTAATCTGAATTATGAACGTGGCTATGTAACCCACATAGAATATGGATATGCAGGATAGAAATGTTTAAATAAATAAGATGCACAAAGTGCTTTCATCACCAAATAACACCTCCCATGTTTCCTTTGTTCACTTGCTATTGCACAGCCCATGCCTTTCTTTGCTGCATTACATCCTCTCAAACCAAAAATTCCAGGCACCTACACTTCACTGTACTATGGCTGAGCACTTGTCCTGCCACTCTCTCTCAAGTGAGGTGACGTCAGCTTCATATTGCCAAGAGATGTGCATCTCAACACTCGATCTTGTCTGTAACTTGTCTATCTTGGTCGACCTGAACATCTCCTTCTGAAGCACCCCAATCCCTGTACTTTGCTTGCATCCCATCTTCTGTGTGATCTGCCTGCAGGAATACCCTCTTCACCAAGAACCACTATTCAAAGCTGGTTTTCCTCCAACAAGATCTGAAATTTGGACTTCATTGCTATTGATATCGCTGGTCAGTTTGAATGATACCAGTTGCAGGAATCCCAGATATTTATACTTCCCACAATATAGTGAAGCTCAATGCTGATTGGCTGCAAATGCTACACTGCCAATTGGTGAATTTCGATTCAACTTTCACACAAATTCTTATTCCTGTTATCAAGATCAATCTGATGTAACTGAATAGTCACAGTTATCAAGGAATTACCAGAAGTTTCATGAAATTACATGGAATTACACTTTTCAGACAAAATTATGTTCAGTTAGTAGCTTAAACTATGTTAACTGAGTCTCAAATGACCAAGTTCTCTAATTTCACCATGTGATGCAGGACTTTGGCACACCACTGTAACTCACCTCGATCTACTACTGAAAAGTTGTGAACAATATCCAAACCCATTCTTCCATAAGAACTGTTCAGTAGAACGGGTTAAGAGTGAAATTCATGGCTGACTAGTCTAGCCGAGTGTCACGCGTTGGTGAGTTTGCTCTAGATTAGATTTTCTTTTGCTAAATTTACCTTGGGAATGGTAATGCCCAAGCGGAGAGGAAGGAGCTCAGCTGGGGCCTCACGGAGCTCCAGAGCGGCTGGCTTGGGCAATATAGAGCTCCTCTGGCATATGCTGAGAGCCCTCCAGTCATCGGTGACCCCTCCCCCACTAGAGACGCCCTGGATGGGCAGGCCAGAGGTGATCTCTTTGGGTCTGGAAACTACTCTGAGTCCCGACACAAGGGCGTTGCCCCCATCTCCTCACGTTACCAGCTCTCCACGGGCAGAGGAGCCTTCGCAAGTGGGAACTCGCTCTGCTCTGGAGGCCGGTGAGAATGCTGAGGGGAGCTTGGAGCCAGACTTTCTACAATTCCAGGAGAGTCTAGGCATGGAGACTGAGGATTTGATAACACCTGGGATCGGGCAAATCAAAGAGTGACCAACGAGGAAAAAAGTCAGCTGGTGAGGAAGTAGAATCTATGGTTCATTTACCTCAAGTGAGGAATCCCCGAGAGGTAATACCTAATTAATAAACCCCCAATTTCACCAACTAGAAGAGTAAATAAAAGTTCAGACAATTGATATTCAGAACTTAAAATCTGAAGTAACAGATTCTAAAAAGGTAATTGGAAGTATTAATCAGGAAATAAAGAAGTCCAAACTGGTTCAAGAAACTTTGATTAAAGACAATACAAATCTTAGGAGAAAGCTTGAGTCTTTAGAAAATTTCTCTCATAGTAATAATTTAAGATTGGTGAATTTTCCTAGGGTTACTATGATAACCCCTAGGGAGATGTTACATGTTAGAAATTTTGATATTTCGGAAGAGGCGATACCTCCATTTACACAAATTTACTATCTCCCTAATAATCAGCAGAACCAACAGCAAGAAATTGCTCAGGAAACTTTGAATGTCTCCACTTTATTGGAGCTATCTGACAAGGAAAGGGTGATACCTGCAACTTTACTATTAACAGCGGCTTTGGCACCTGATAAAAACTGGTTATTGAGACTTTTCTTTATAAACAAGCAGAAGCAATTTCTAGGTATGAGAATACAAATGTATCCAGACTTGGCCAGAGATACCCAGAAGCATCGTAGAGAATTTTTACTTTTAAAACCTGGAGTGTTAGCCTTACGGGTGACGTTGTACTTGCGTCACCCATACAAATGTATTGTGTATTATTCTTCACAAAAATATGTTTTCTTTGAACCTTTCCAGCTGACATTTCTGTCGTTATCACGACTGGCAAAGGATAAGAGCTAAGCCCTAGATAAAGGGAGAAAATGATGGGACATTCCTGAGTTCAGTTAAATTAGTTGTGTTATTCTTCTTATATATATTACCTATTAAAATCTTGCTTTTTGTCACATTTGGGATCAGAAAAATGGAGGACTTGAGTTGAAATTTAAGCATATTGTTTTAGTACTTTGTTAAATGTTGCATTGTCTTTGTAACAAGTTCTTGGCTTGAATTTTGCTTTCTGTACAAGTTTATACTTGATATTTAAATGTAAAATTATAAATAAAATAATAAAAAAGAACTGTTCAGTACTGTGACATTTGATGGGTTTCTTGTACAAACAGCCTAAGTGAGGTTTTGCCAGCTCCCTCCATTTTCATTATGTAAATTCTCTCAGGCATATTCATTTGCAGGTACAGTGGTGCCTCACACAACGAACTTAATTCGTTCCAGGAGCAAGTTTGTTATGCGAAAAGTTCGTTATGTGAAACGCGTTTTCCCATAACAATACATGTTAAAAAAAATAATTCGTTCTGCAGCATAAAATATGCTAAGATGACATAAAAAAAGATAAATTTGTCAAAATGGTGAAAATGGTGGTCTTGCTGAGGCCAAACTCTTTGACGAGGTCACACTGTTTTACCCCACATTCACTCCTTCTAATTATTTCCCGTTTCATTTCAACAGAAATCACCTTCCTGCTTTTTTTAGAAGCCATGATATATAAAAAATATTGAGTTTATCTTAAAAGGACGACTGTATACAGTGAGAGAGGGCAGTTAAGCGCAGTGACTAACGACTGCCTGCAGTGCCTGCGCGGAAAGATGCAATACATCGGCAGCTCGGGCGACTTCGTTGTATGAAACGAAGTTCGTTGTGTGAAACGAAGTTCGTTGTGTGAAACGAAGTTCGTTGTGTGCAGCGTTCGTTGTGCGAGGCGTTCGTTATGCGAGGCACCACTGTATTCTGAAAACCTGATTAGCAGGAGGTCCCCCAGCACAGGTAAGGAAATCCATGTTCTGCTGGATGTTAGCTGTAGGCAGATACATGTGTAACAAGCTGTAGATTAGATTCAGTAGTTGGCATTACAGTAAAGTCAATATCAGCTACAAAGGCAGAGTGAATCACTGTCGAGACACACCTAACTCATATCAGCTCAGGGTTGCAAATTCAAGCCTAGCATTGTGCTGCTGAAAACCTACTATAGGTGTTACAGCAATACTTATATTTTGCATAAAATACTTATTACTGGAACCAGGGCTTAATTTATGGAGAAAACAGGCTGTGGAACTAGAGGCAACAGCACTAGAAGAGGAGCTGGATTATTTGGTCACTGCCCTTCACTCCAGGCTGCCTTGGAGGAGGAGGATTGGACTCCTTTGGAGTCTAAAACAAAGTTGTGGAACTGTATTCCAGGCCGTTCCTCCAGAAATTAAGCCCTGCCTGTTAACTCAACTAGAAAGTGTACTTTTCTTTGAAATCTGCATGGATTGAAAACAGCAGAGAATACAGCCTCAGGATTCATTAAAAACCAGATCGCTACCCTTTTAAAAACAGTAATTCTGAATCTGGTCCTCAAGATTAGGGTTATGAGATGTCCAGGAAAACCCAGATATGATCTCTTTATAAAAGACTTTTAAGGTGCCTGGAGGAATTTCCAAAACCAAGCAATTTGTCTGGGTTTTGGAAGTCTCCGACCTCAGAGCAGCATCTGGAGGGTATCTGCATATGCACAGCCATCGACACAATGACATCATACACATGGGTGTGATGTCATCGCATTGACATCCGTGAATGTACAGACATGGTCCCGAACTCAGGGAGGTTCGTGTGGGGGCAGAACAGAACAGAGCTGGAATAGGGCTGGGGCAGAACAGAGCTGAACCAGGTGTCTTTCTTAGGGGAAATCTGGCAACCCTACTCAATATGCAGCTAGCCACTCAGGCTTTCAGATTTGCATACAATGGAGGTAGCACATAAAAATCTCTCTCATGCATATTCATTGTAGAGATCCTGCAAACCTGATTGGCTAAGTGTAGCCCCAAAACTAGGTTGAGAACCCTTGTTTAAAGTATCCCCGGGCTGATAACTCATGAGTACTATTGAAGCCCGAGTGAGTTCCTCAGATATATCACCTCTATTGTGTAATGCGCAGTCAAAAACTTTATCAAAATCAGTGAAAAAAATGTGTGAAGTTCATAATTCATCCATCTCCCTTTGCTAACAAAATTCAATAATTAATGTCCAATGAGGGTGTACCAGCACAATGCATAACAATAAATAACAAAAATTCAGCACTAGCAATGTCCAACTTATCTGTGTTGAAAAATCCGTGATTCTGATACTGATTGAGAGCATTTAGTTATACTACAGTTCCCCGATACTGAAGTCTCTTTCACACTGTTAGGTTTATAAAGTAGAAGATTTTTTTTACAGACATTTTCATTCATTCCCTTTTCCTTAATATATGGGAAGATGTGTCCTTCTCTCCCCATATTTTTGCCGGTTTTGTTGAGTTTGTAACTAGTCAATCAGGCAAAACAAGGTGATGATGTGGAAAAGGGATATACAGTAAAACCTTGGATTGCAAGTAACTTGGTTTGCAAGACAAGCAAAAAACATTTTATTAAATTTTAACTTGATATACAAGCAATGTCTTGCAATATGAGTACATACGGTATACACGCGTCACATCACCACAACTGAGCCGGCGGTTCTTCTCTCTCCGACACTGCTGGAGTGTAGCGACTGTTCTAAATAAGCGAGGTCTTGCAATACAAGTACATATTATTTTGTATTAAAGTTTTTGGGCTTTGGAACAAATCGACTTGAGTTTCCATTATTTCCTACGGGGAAATTTGCTTTGATATACGAGTGCTTTGGATTACAAGCATGCTTCTGGAACAAATTATGCTCGCAAACCAAGGTTTTACTGTACTATTAAATATCTCAAAAGTGCAGAAAAGTTTTGAAGATCGCTCATACGTTTCCTGTTTAAAAAAAAGTAGTTTGAAATTTGTGACCCAGAAGAGTTGAAGAGCTGGCCCAGCAAACAACTGTACTGGCAAAACTAAATTAAATTAAAACTTAGTTTTATAGACTGAGTCAACCAAGAAGAGCTCAACAAGGAAAAGTAGACTGAAATAGTTAATTTCCAAAATGTTTTGCAAACAAACAAACAAAAAAATTTCAGAACTTTCCGGAATAAAGCAAAAGAACCTAAACTTCTTTATGTAAGTGGTAAAGCATTCCAAAATTCAGTTAATTTAAAAGCAAAAGAATGACAATCTCTTACACATTCTGTTTTTACCACTGAGAGGGGGAAATGTAAGTTTTAATTTTTGAGAACTTCTGGCAAGGTGAGATCTATGAACATTCCAGTCTAAAAGAATCAAAGTGGCAAAAAAATGCCAAATAGGATCTTAAATGCAATACAAACGCACTTAAATTGAATTCTGAGAAGCCAATGTAATTCCTTGAGCAGAGGGGTTATGTGATACCGAAGATAAGTTTAGCTGCAGTGTGCTGCTATGGAGGAGGCCAACGTTATGTTCCAAGCTCTCTCTAAGCGGAAGACCTACTTGATCCAACAGTATGCTTCTGTCAGATTTGGGTAGGAACCATGGCTTGTGCCATTCAGCCAGAGGAAAGTGAAAGGGGGCAGTAGTACAGGGGAATAGTATGGAAGGAAGCTGGGAGGTACCCTACTTAGATGTGAATAAAGATTACTGGCAACCAGCACTACAGCTGGACTAGGTTCTGGTTCAGCTAGAAGCAGAGGCATTTTAATATTAAGGCTGCATTCTATTAATTTAATTTAATATTAAGGCTGCTCTTAAATAAAATACTGCCAAAGAAATGATGTTAAAGTTTAAGAAAACCAGTTAAACCTTTATATGCTGCTCATTTTGGTTTTCTTAAGAACTCTTAGAATTTTGCAAGATCAGGGGAAACAGCCTCTTCAGTAACCTCCGAGGCTGCTGCACTTAAACAGAATTTCAAGAACAAAGGGCTAGATTCACTAACCTGCCCGATCGTGATTGATCTGTGTCCAATCCAGGCAGGCCCGATGGATTCTTCAACCAGTAATATTCAAACGGGGGCGATCAGAGGAATGCCCCCATCTGCCGGCACGGATTGCTAGTGTGCGATCCCGACGCATGTGCAGACCATCTGTAGATGGTCTGCGCATGCGTCTAAGACCCGTCCAAGCCATTGACTTTTTTTTTAAACTTTACTTTTTAGTCCAGCGAGCCCGTGGTTTTAACTCGCTTTAAACCGGTGGGTTAAAACCACAGGATCGCTGTGCGGGGAAGGGCAGGAGAGATTCGGGGCAGCAGAGAGAAGGGCAGACAGCAGGGCAGCAATGCAGCTGGAGAGTCAGAAAGGACATTTGCGACTGGTCCCCAGCAGTCGCTTCTTGGGTTGATCAGCCAGCCCAGTCGGATTGCAAAATTTGTGTTGTGAATCGCGTCCCTGCCTACTTTGCATGCCGTTCCCCTCATTTGCATGCGCGGATCGGAATTGGATCGGCAAAGAGGTAAGTGAATTGGGCCGGGGTAAAATCGGGTTGCAAACCCATCGGTACACAGTCAGTTTGCTTATGCAATCCGATTTATTCATATTCTGTGGTTCACAAGATGAAGTCTGCACACCTTGGCTTCTCTCTCCAGGCCATATCACCTCATCTTCAATGGTGAAAGGGGTTCTATTAATAATAACAACAGTTTATATACCGCAGGACCGTGAAGTTCTATGCGGTTTACAATGATTAGAAAGATGCTACAAATTGAGTGGAATTTACATAGTTGGAGATTAGTGGCTAACAGTTTAAGAGATCAGTTGTTATGGGAGAGACTGAGATGGGAGATTGTGATGGGAGAGATTGTGCAGATCAGCTACCTAAGTACTTCAAGAACAGGTCTAGACTTTTCAGAAATCTCTTAATGTTCCTAAGAAGGTTGGTCAATTTGAGTTACACATTGTGTTCTAACATGCTAATTCTGAAGAGTGATACTTGAAGACTATTAAAATCTTTGAGCCTATATCTTATCCAAAAGCTATACTGACTCTGGGTCAAATTCACAAAAACTAACTGGTAAAATCCAGCGAATTGATCTTGTGGCCGTAATGGGAGCAATTTGACTTTTATGGGTGATACTTGGCATACAAATTATATGTACGCTGTTTGTGTGGAGAATCACCAGTAAAGGAAGGGGGTGGAACTGAGCCTGGCACTTACTCAGAGCGTAATCACTAGATATATCTCCTCCCTCCTGTCAAGGCTGCTCTCCCTACCCCGATCAACTGAGCCACAGGTCTCTGAGTCCTGACGGCTCAGCTGATTGACCAGCAGGAAGAGCAGCAGAGGTATATATTCCCTCCTCCACACCCTGTACAAGATTGGCAGGAGAGATGAACACTCCCTCCTGTCGCCAGGGTCCCCCAGCCTCTGAACCTCCCCGACAGCTCCTCTGCACCATTAAGATGAAGGACAGTAGGAGGGATGCCACTCCCTCCTGCCACTGGCATTCCTTACCCCCACCTCCCAATCCCAGTACCTTTAAGATGAAGGTCAGCAGGAGGAATGCCTACTCCCTCCAACCAACAGACCTGCCTCTTCAAAATGGCAGGCCTTTCCTTTTCCCAGTGCATCCTGAAAGGAAGGAAATCTCTTTTTTTTTTTTTTGGGGGGGGGGGGCTTCAATTTGCCAGGGGGTGAGGGGAAATCTGGCCCTCAGACATTTTTGAACATGTCCACTGACATTTACAGAAAAGTGTAAGTTTTGGCAACTGTAAGAAAAGTGTAGTTTTGGCAACTGGCTCAGGATTGGATGGTTTAGCCAGTACCAGAGGAATACAAAGAACACATTTTAGTTTTAGGATAGACTATCAAAAAAATACACACAACTAATTTATTGGTAAAACTAGTTTATTGCAGGACTTTAACAAGCCTCATATAGGCAATTTTCAAAAGGAAATATATAGATTAATGTTGAACTCAATTTCAAAATGGCAGTTTTCAACTCAACTTTGACACACTATCCAACTGCATGGCCCAAAATTAAATTTTCTAGAATAGAGAAATGCAGTTTGCATGTGCCAATGTGATCACAGCAATCAAGGTGGGGATTTAGGGGAAGAAGGGTACAGGTATCCCAGTGATTTTAGATTTCAGATTTATAGAATATTTGTAAAGTGGCAGTATTTAGAGTGCTACAGTTGGTTATTTTCATAATCTCATTACAAAAACAGAAAAACAAAATATACAAAAATAAAAGTTAACCTGTGTTCTGGTAACAGCACTTAGAACATGGTTCTAGCAAATCCAGCATTTCAACAAAGTTAAAAAAAAAAAAAAAAAGTAAACTCCGCTGCATTAGATGTACAGTCACAGTGCAAGTCTTAATGTTTGGGAGACCAATAACTGACCTATAATGGAATATACTATGACCAAGCTGGTACTGTCTGAATCCTTATATTGGAAGGAGAAAGGTAAACACTCCAGCATATGAATTATGGGTGCTACACTTGCTAGTGAGTCACAAGATACCAACTGAGTTATCTTTGAGAAGGGTACAAAGCAAAGAGCTGTACCGACACTGAAAAACACAGCATAAGTTTAACATTAGATATTTGATGGGTCCTACAAATAAACCCAAAGGAGGCTGTTGAACTTCTCATCTAGACATGCTAAGGGCAATAGATAGGGGACAAGGCTAGGAACAAACCAGAACACAGTTTCAAAATAAATAAAAAAAAAAAAAAAAACATCCCTCCACTGGAAATGCCTGTGCAGTTATAAACATTGACTATACATAAAATATACATTGATGGGCTTTCAAATTAAGAGTGCCATTTTCAAATATCTTAAACAAAAAACGACTTATTGCTTACTGTAGCTTCACGTTGATTCTGGCAACTGGAAAAGTCTTGCTTAAAGCTGTGTCAAATTCACTGTAAGGCATTTTTAAGGCACTAATTTACTGCTTGAGTACCAACATTGGAGAATATGCAAGGGGTGTCCTACTACACCTTTAACTTTACAGGAAAGCTAGGTTTGAAAGAAAAGCTTGAACAAGTTTGTGCTTGGCAAAAGATGCCACCAATGGAAACTCCCACACCTCCCTCTCTAGGGAAGTGTTCTACCCCTCAGGCTGTTTAAGCAGGCAGCACCCAACACGAGTTAATTCCTATGGGCAAAGCAGGATAATACTACTGATAAAGGATTAAAGACACCATTCCCCTTCCCTCCAAGTCAGGTCTCAAAATACATAAGTAAAATGTCAAGATGGTCAATGGAAAGTGAGGTGGGGGCAATGGAAAATGGTCATGGAAGGAATCTACTAACATGTTATATACATATTAATAAACATGATGCAAGAAAATCTTGCCGAGGGTTTTAAGTCCTGGAATCTGTGGTCCTGAACAGGTTAGTCACCAAAGCAGATCAGCGTCCCTTTAGCATGAGTATTCCGGGTACGTCATAATATGTCTAGTAAAAAGTTTGTATAAATTAAGTTTTTGAGTATCGGTGTAAATCAGGTGTGAACGGACTTAACTGTGTTGGAGATTTACAAGTTAAACATGTGCAATTCACAATACAGTATTTGAAGAATGGCATATCAAGCTTTGAGTTAGATATTGTGTTCAATGCCTTAGTTTAGTGAACAAAGCTTTAAATAAATGGTCGAGTGGTGTTAGGAAGCTTAAGCTGACGTTGTCTTTTGACTAAGAATTTAAACCCTGTAGGAAAAGTATAAAGAGACGTTTGGGATAGTATAAGCCAATGAAGGTCATTAAAGCAGAGAAATAGGATACGGTGCCTGGCCTAGCTACTACGCCCAATGAGCCAGGGCATTTGAGACACTAGATTTCTTTCAATATTAAAGTGCTCTAACCACACACAGTTACAAGGAATACTGTACCAGATTGGATCTATCCACATCAAGCCTCGAGCACTACTGCCTGAGGCATGAAGACTGAAGGTGGTATCAATTACGAGTACAAGTCAGTTCCTATTCTTGCTATCCAAGGGATACTCTCCCCTCCAGTGGTTTTTAGACCACTTAACCAAAGCAAGATTAATAGATCAGTCCCAAGTCTTTAAACTGTGCAAAAGATTTAGTATTAAGTTGGCTATTTCCCCCGCCTCCTTTAGAAATTGGCTTCCAGTGGTAGGGAGGCAAGAGGCTAGACTTTCCAAATAGCTTGATGTTCCATAGAAAAAAAACCCAAACAACAATGTGGTCTAAAAGAAAAGTAAATGAATCTATCCTTAAAGTCACAGGACTATGCATAGAACTCCTCCTGCTTGTGTGGCTTTTGGTATCCTCCATTTGAATGCTTTGGTTCTTCCAAGGAATAGCTTCCTTCATCTTTCTTCTTCATTCGGTACAACATAAAACCAACCAGGAACACAGCAAACAGCAGACCTACTAATCCTCCTGCAATAACACCTAGAAAATAAAAAGGAGATCAGGTCAATGTCAACCCATTCCAACTGTAAATTTCAGGGTTAAAAATGCAAAAGCTCAGCTGTTTTCTAAGTTCCCAGCTCTTCCCAACTGCTGGCTACAAAGTTCTGTTGGGAGAAAAACCATAAGAAACAGAAATATGGCAGCAGATAAAGGCTAAAAGGCCATCTAGTCTGCCCATCCACAGTAAGATGAATGATCCTTTAAAGCAGTGTATCGCAAACTGTGGGCCTCCTGAGATTTCAGGTGTGCCGCGACACACTGGCGGAGGAGGAGCGTCGGCCACGCCAGCTGACTGCCTACAGGATGTGCCTCTCGCGGTGAAGGGCACGTCCTGTAGGCAGTCAGCCGGCACAGATGACTCCTCTTGGCCAGCGTCTCTCCTCCTCTCCCCGCACCTGCCAGGTCTCTCCACGGAAGCGGGTTGTGGCCAAATGGGCCCCCCCCCCCCGCGCAGGCGGTCATCATGTCGACGTCCGTACACTTCCGGGTGTCTTCCGGCCGGGGCACTGAATTTAGTGGGCTGCTGGCTGGAAAGTTTGCGAGACACTGCTTTAAAGATTGCCTAGTTAGGATTTGCACTTAGTGCACTTCATCCTAGTTCAGGTGTGCCCACACTTTTATGGCTTGCGAGCTACTTTTAAAATGACCAAGTCAAAATGATCTACCAACAATAAAAACACTAAACATATACCTCCTCTTTTACTATGGTGCGTTAGTTGATTTAACGCACGCTAAGTGCTAATGCGCCCATTATATTCTATGGACACGTTAGCATTTAGCGCATGCTAAATCAGCTAGCGCGCCTTAGTAACCCCCCCCCCATATTTATTTATATGCAAGATCAGAACAGAGGAGGGAGACATGTTGCCAATAGGGGTGGAGGAGAGAGGAAGAACAGCTGGCTCCTGGAGGGACAGAGAGAGATGTTGGTTGGGGAATGGAACGAGGTCTGGAAGACAGAAGAAGTGTATATATATATATACCGAGTGCACTTCTTCTGTCCTCCAGACCTCGTTCCATTCTGTCCCTCCAGGAGCCAGCTGATCTTCCTCTCTCCTCCACCCCTATTGGCAACATGTCTCCCTCCTCTGTTCTGATCTTGCATCTCTCTGTTCTTCCTCATGGTCTCTCCCCCTCTGTCTCTTCTGTCTGCACCTCCCATAGCCCAACATCTGCCCCCTCTTTGTTTCAGGTTTCTCCCTCTATCTTCCTTCTGCTAACATTTTGAGTCCTCCCACCTTTGGTCCAGGTCTTTGTCTCTCTCACTCTCTTTGTCTTCCCCCTTCAAAGGGCCTGGCATCTCTCTCCTCGGTTCAGTGTTTCAACCTCTCTAACCCCTCTAGCACTCCAGGATCTGCCTTGTCTTTCCACTCCCTTTTGGTTCAAGGCTGCTTTCCCACCCCTCAAGCTCCTTTTGTTTCTTCTTTCCCCACCTCCCCGATCCAGCGTCTCTAAGTCAATCCCCCTCCCACCGGGGCCCTCGCGATGGGCACAATTTTACCCCGACGTGTGGGGCCTTATCTCTGCTGCTTCCCTCGGACTGGATCATCGGGCTGCTTCCCTTAGACTGGATCCCTCACCTCCGTTCTTCCCTCTGGGCCTACCAGTTGAAAGTTCATTACTGCAGCCGGCAGAGCGAACGTAGCAGGCTGCCATTGGCTTCTGTAGCACGTTCCCTCTGCTGTGGTCCCGCACCTCCTCTAACGTCAGGGGCGGGACAGCGGCAGAGGGAACGTGTTAGAGGCTGGCGGCAGTCTGCTCCATTTGCTCTGCAGGCTGCCGTAATTCCACTACTTTAAAGGTGAGAGAGTGACTGGGGGAATGCTAAGGAGAACATTGGCTCTGCAATCTACCGGCATTGCCTTTGCGATCGACCGGTAGATCACGATCGACGTTTTGGGCACCCCTGTCCTAGACCTACTACAGATTGACAATTATATGTATAAATACCATTATAAAATACTAGCACTTATGCACCTAACTTTAGGCTGGAGCAGTTATGCTAGCTCAATGGCTAGTAACTAATTTCCTTTTAACTCAGATAAGTTGGACTTTCACTTATTGTTTTTTGATCCTTTAATTTTTGGTGTTTTTTGGTTTGAGCAGCGAAAGAAAACTGAAGATAGTAGTTTTTAAGAAACTTACTTTCTCTAAACGAGGAGAGTATATTGAAAAGTTTTCACTATTATTCTCACTTATTACATTTTCTCACGATAGAGGAGACATTATGATGTACAGGGCAAACTCATTTAGGTTACAATCACCAGGATAGTTAAAAATGGAATTGTCTGCCTGGGGTTACACTACTAGTGGATTGACCCATCGCAGTTCCCCAGTACCAAGGGTCTCTCTTTTTTCATTGTTTCTTGCTGTATTTTACTGCATTCAATTTTCCATGGCTCTCCTCATTTTGGCCAATATAGTGAGGGTCCACAGCTCCTTCTATATTTAATGCCAAATTTTTTTGTAAGTATAAATGCTTGCAGCTAACTGCCGTCAGGTATGTTGTAATTGATAGTATTTCTATAGACAAGAGCCCAGATTCTCTAAACAGCATCAGATTTTTAGGTGTCAGTAGCGTACCTAAGCTCAGTAAAAAAAAGAGTCATTTAAACACCGGTTTTCACTGCTTTCAAGACACGTAATCAAAATAAATCTGCACTGGAATCACGCCTCTGTAGGTGCTTTATGTTGCATAACAGCGCTGTGGGCATGGTGTAGGCCTGGAAAACCCTGGCCCTACATTTTTGGCACTTACCTTGGCCAGAGGTGAGATTCTCTATCCGGTGCTGTCGCGTGATCGACACGCAATTGGCAGCCGCCAACAGCACTGGTTAGAGAATCCGGGCCTAGGTACATACATGCTAGGTGCACCCCCCAATCTGCCTATGCCCCCTTTTAGTTGCATACTGTAGTTCTTTATTTGTAATTAACTGCCTTTTCATGAAGAGATTCAGAATATATTACATTGCAATCACGTACTAAGTATTTTCCCTTACCTGTCCCGGCAAGATCACAGTCTAACTGTGGTATCTGGGGCAACGGAGTGCTAAGTGACATGCCCAGAATCACAAGGAGCAGGCTGGGATTAAACTCACAACCTCAGGGTGCTGAGGTAGCAGCTCTAACCACTGGGCCACTTCACAACTCCTGCAAATTATGGCCAACTGGCACCAATTATGGCCAATTAGCAGCTAATTTAGCAAAGTCACACACACAACTTGGAACCATTCTATAATTTCCTTATTGCAGGTTTCCAGGTCTCGCTGCATCTTGCCAGGTAGAAACCTATGTTTCAGCCATCATGCTGTGGCTTTCTTCAGGGTTATGCCTTGAAGTCTGCCCTTTGTCTTTGTAAATAGTGGGCCCCCCTGATCTGATTGGGAAGAGAGCAGTCCGTTGGTTACCAAAAAAGAGAGAGCAACTAACTTTCCCACCGGAAACCTGCAACAAGCATGATGCCAGCTGCAGAAATCCAACTTCATCTTTATACTCAGAAAAGACTTTTCCATTCTATGGGAAATAAAGTGCAACTGACTTTCCCATCAAAATTCAAATTGGTGACCAATGAACTGCCCTGTTCTCAATCAGGTCAGTGAACCCACTATTTACAACAGGAACTGCAGACCTCACAGCATACCCTGAAGAAAGCCACAGCATGATTGATGGCTGAAATGGCGGTTTCTACTTAACAAGACACACTGAGACCCAGAAACCTGCAACAAGCATGATGCCAGCTGCAGAAACCTTGAGAGAGCATTCTATAACTTACATACTAACCATCAAATTGTACACACTACCGTATTTTTACGTAGATAACGCGCACCTGTGTAAAACGCGCATACGGGTATAGCGTGCGGGAAACCGAAATATATGTAAAAAAATTTGTATACCGCGCACACCCGTATACCGCGCATGCTGCCTCGACTCTCCCGTCGCTCCCGACTCTCCTTTCGCCCGCCCCGACTCTCCTTTCGCCCGCCCCGACTCTCCTCTCCCCCTTGAAGTCCTGTCCCCACCCTGAAAGCCTGATGCCCCCCCCCGACGTCCGATTCACCCCCCCGCAGGACCGCTCGCACCCCCACCCCGAAGGACTGCTTGCACGCACCCGCACCCTCACCCCGAAGGACCGCTCACACGCACTCCCACCCCCACCCCGAAGGACCGCTCGCACCACCTCTGACGTCAGAGAAAGGGCGGGACTGCCAGAAGAGGAAGTAGCGCAGGCGCAGGGCTCACAGAAGGGCCGGGACCACCAAGAGGAAGCAGCAGGACACCGGTAGGAGCTTCTACATGATGGGGGGGGGGGGGGTCGGGAGGCTGTGGGGGTGCGAGCAGTCCTTCAGGGTGGGGGTGCGGATGGGAGTGCGTGTGAGCGGTCCTTCGGGGTAGGGGTGCGGGGGGGTGAATCGGACGTCAGGGAGGAACTATGTAAAAAATAATTTGTACAATGCGCTCACGCGTATAACGCGCAAGGTTATGCACGGTTTGTAAAATCGTGTATAAAGCGCGCGTTATATGCGTGAAAATACGGTATTTATAGAATTAGGGAGAAGTACACAGTTTACCAATTAGAAAAAATTACACCTTTGTTGGTGGAGAATACTTGGGAGCCCCTGAAATAGAGCATGCCCATTCCAAACAAAAAGCTTGATGCATGAAAACAGTTGGACAAAGCAGAACAGCACTGGTACAAGAGAATCCTGATGGAGGGACGTTATCTAAACCCATTGTCCAAGCTCTTCATGAATATAGCCCACAGAATCCATAGAACTAGGATGGAAGGATCAGTGTATTCCGAGTGTTGCTCCAGCCCACCTCACTAATTCTACCCCACCCTCATTTAACAGAGAACGACACGGGGACAAATTTGTCCCCGCAGGAACTCAATTTCTCCATCCCATCCCCATGAGTTTTGTTGCTGTCCCTGCAAGCTCTGTCCTCAACTGCACAAGCCTCAAACACTGTAAAATCATAAGTGTTCTGCAGTTAAGGCAGAGCTTACAGAAATGGGGCAGGGACGGGGACAAATTTGTCCCCATGTCATTCTCTACATCACAAGACTAGCCTTACTGGGTCAGACCAATGGTCCATCTAGCCCAGTATCCTGTCTTCACAGAGGCCAAGTCAAGTCAGAAATACCTGGCAAAAACCCAAACAGTAGTGATAATCCACAAAAGAGCATCACAGATTGTCATATAGCTCAGCCCCCTCAAACCAAACCCAAGTAAAATCAAAACTAACCAAAAACCTGCAAGTATTAGTGGTGCTTACATCTCTTAAAATTTTATGTGGCATTTTTATTCCCCTCGTTCCCTTATTATAGAATGCTTACAGATTTTCCTTTGCAAGAGGTATCCAACAATTCAAACTCTCCCTTCCTTCTAGAAAAGGAATTAAAGGAGTTAAGATCTTCAGTCAATCTTTGGCTTTTAAACTTTCTCAACTATGGAATGAACTCCCCCTAATTATGAGGAGCCCCAGTTCTTTCCAACCTTTCTGTAAATTTCTAAAAACTTTTCTATTTGCCAAATATTTTGAAGACTAATTTCTTTTGAAACCTTTGTTTTTCACTTTTTCGTTTTTATTTGTTGTAAACCGAGTCGAGCTTCCTTAGGTTGATGACCCGGTATATAAAGCAAAACTAAACTAAACCTTAAGTGTAGAACTGGGACAACAGGAAAAGGATGAAAATTAAAATAGACATACTAATAGGTAGTTAAATTTGACTAAACCACCAAAATGGTCATTTGTACACAAGAGGGGATGAAGATCACCAATAAATCAAACCATTCTTTTAGTGTGCCACTACAGTATCAAAATACAAATGAAAAGCAAAATTGAAAAAAGTATATCCTATATCTATCTCTGTATGATAGAGAAATAATAGGTTTTCATGATGGGACAGTTTTAGATATACAGCAGACAGATTTGCAGTCAAACAAGTTTGACAATTCCATCAATATTCCAACAACCTTCACTGAACTTGAAGACCCCTGATCAATATACAATCTACTCTAGTGGTAAGCAAAAACAGTTGAAAATGGATCCAAATCATAAGTTGATCACGAAGCAAAAAAAACCCAACAACAACAAAACCTCTTTCAGGTACAGTGGTGCCTCACACAACGAACTTAATCCGTTCCAGGAGCAAGTTTGTTATGTGAAACGTTCGTTGTGTGAAACGCGTTTTCCCATAAGAATACATGTAAAACAAAATAATTCGTTCTGCAGCCCTACATTTCCCTCCCTCCACCTCACCTTATATGCAGAGTTTGCCAGCTTTCTTTTTCACCCAGCCGCACGCTTTCAAAAAGCTGTGCACGCGCAGCTGCTGAAGTTGATCAATGTTCTCCTCTCCTACAACTTCCGGTTGCGTCAGAGGAGAAGATTGAACAACAGAGCATGCGCGCATGTGCTGCTCTTTGAAAGTGTGTGGCTGGCCGAAAAAGAAAGCCGGAAAACTCGGCATCTAAGGTAAGGTGGAGGGAGATGATGGAACACTGCATTCAGACAGGAGGGTGCTGCTGTTCCCGGCTCACATTAGGAAGCGGCGAGAGTAGTTCCGCCCCCCCCCCGGGCCCCTCGGGCGACTTCGTTGTGTGAAACGAAGTTCGTTATAGGGAGCAAGACAAAAAGTTCGTTATGCGCAGCGTTCGCTGTACGAGGTGTCCGTTATGCGAGGCACCACTGTACCTCATCCTCTCCCATCAAGTAGGAACAGACAAGAGTGCTGCTAGAGCAGTTGCAAATCAAGGGAATGGTACAAACATGACCCAACCTGATAAGTAACAGGAATTGGTGCTGTTAACATAAGAATAGCCTTATTGGGTCAGACCAATGGTCTATCAAGCCTAGTAGCCTGTTCTCACCAATCCAGGTCACTAGTACCTGGCCAAAACCCAAGAAGTAGCAATATTCCATACTACCAATCCAGGGCATGTCTTTCTCAGTAAGAGACTATGGACTTTTCCTCCAGAAAAGTATCCAAACCTTTCTTAAAACCAAAGGAGGATTGGTTGACGTTAAAGCAAACAATCCACCGTATATTTTGGTCATACCACAGTCCAACAACAACTGTGTCACAATAGAGCTAGTATCTTACTTTTTCAACTAAGGCTGACTCTGTGATGATTGCCCAGTTCATTTAGACATCACCATTTTTGCAGATTTCATTAGCCAAGATGAGACTTGTCTGCATAAAAAAGCTTGCAACTTCTGGTCCAAGAAATAAAAAAGATTTCATGCTGCTTAGCCTAGAAATAATCATCTTATGGACTTTTCTTTTAGAAAATTATCCAAAGCTTTTTAAAACCTGCTAAACTTAATGCTTTAACCATATTATCTGGCAACAAATTCCAGAGTTATTACATGCCGAGTGAAGAAATTTTCTCCAGTTTGGTTTTAAATCTACTACTGCATAGACTGCCTCTGAAGGTTTTAATAGGGTCCTCTGACACTGTCATGAGTTCAGGTCCTGAATGTGCCATCTTGGGATCATGTTGCCCCTGCATGTTTGCTGCAGAGATGATCATGAAATAAACAAAGAGAAAAAGCTGATTTGTTCAAAAGTTTGTCTATGCATCCCTCTCCAGCGCTGTGTCATTCCAAAAGGAACTTTGCAGGCAGAATTTTGATCTTTAGGACAGATTTTATTTATTTATTTTTAAAATGTCTATACTGTTTTTTCCAAAACGGTTTTACAGGGACTTACATACATAAAATTTTATAAGTCAGTACAAAATAAGAACAAAAACAGGCAGATACAATTTTACAAAGTCAATTGCTCTAAGAAATGCATCTACAAATAGTTGAGTCTAAAATTTTCCTAAATGAGTTCCTCTCACCACATTTTGTTGATACGAAGTTATTCAGAGTAGTGAAGACGCAGGAAGATCGCGAAGATCTGCAACGTGACAAAACATGCTCGAGAAATGGGCCACAACATGGCAAATGAGGTTCAATGTGGATAAGTGTAAGGTGATGCATGTCGCTATAGCGCTCAGGGGAAGTGTTGCCTCCTAGTTTGCTGTATCACATGACCCCCCCCCAAAAAAAAAATAAAATAAAAAAAGTAAAGGATGTTAATCTTGATAAAGCTGGAGGCAAAACAAGGCCATTGTTGGCTTTTTTTTGAGTGCGAGATACAAAAAGCAAAGTTCAGCTGTATTCTTTAACTGTTATGGCTGTGAGTTATAAATTATATGGGATTATGTCTATGAAAACTGTGCTTAAGACACATTTTTGCAATTTTTTTTTTTTGAAGATTGCAATAGAGCAATGTACTTAAAAATGGAGTGTTTTTTTGACCAATGACTGGAGAAGCTCCGATATCTAAAATATTACATTACATTAGTGACTTCTATTCCGCCTATACCTTGCAGTTCAAGGCGGATTACAAAAGAGCTAACTGGACATTTCCAGTAACGTTATAATTGTTTTTTGGTTACAAAAGAGGTAAGATAGCTGGATCATATTTTCTCAGAGTAGATCAGTCTGAGAGCGGTATTTTGTATAGACTGAAGTTGTTTTAGCATGTTGGCAGGGCAAGGTAGATAGAGAGAATTGCAATAGTCCAGTAGACCCAAGACTAGGGATTGGACAATTAGCCTGAATTGCTCTGGATCGGAGAATTTTCTTATTTTACGTAGATTTCTCATAATTAAAAAAGCTTTCTGGGTTGTCTTATTGATTTGGGCCTCATGAAGTTGGGACTTGTTGAAGCAAGATATCTGAGGTCTTTTTCTCTATTTGAAATTTGTGCAGTTTCTATTGATATAATTGCTAATGTGCTTAGCCTGTTTTCTGGTTATACACTCCATATTTTGTAAAGCTTTGCTAGTAAGATTATATAGTTTATTTCTCTTTATAATCTTTGGTTTGGCCAGATTAGATTTTTTTTTTTGGGGGGGAGGGGCAGCGGGGTAGGGAGAAAGGAGCACTTGAGCAGCACCAGAGTTTCCTATTTTATTAAGTTCACATAGGATTACACTTCTCCCTCCATATTTGCTGTGATAGGGGATTAACAGAACCGCAAATACAGAAAAACCACAAATAACTTTTTCATATGTTATTTACTGTTTTCTATTAAAAACCATCGTGAATATGGTGAAATCACGAACAACATGGTGGGAGATCTGGCCTGTTCCTGAAGGAGAGGCAAAACCCGGTGAAGAAAGTGCTGGGAATCAGCGATTTCTCTATGCAAGCTGAAGCAATTTTTTTTTGGGGGGGAGGAGCCAGCAAGCTGAAAACTGTGAATAATCAAAACCGCGATTGCTGAAACCGCAAATATGGAGGGAGAAGTCTATTCACCTCCTTCAAGCATCCAGCATTATGGAACTGTCACGATATATGAACCACCTTCATGTAGTGCTTTAAAAAGCTTGTATAAATATCTATGTTTTCCCACTTTTTATGAGATGGCACGCAGCTTATAATGCTGAATAACTGAAAAGGCATAACAGTAAAGGAGGTTCCCAGATCATGCCTAAGAATATAAGAATAGACTTACTAGGTCAGACCAATGGTCCATCTAGCCCAGCATCCTGTCTTTATGGTGGCTAATCCAAGTCACAATTACCTGGCTATAGCAGACTTAGTGTGACTTAGATAACCAATTTGTAAACTGCAGGAAGCATAAAGGAAATGCAGGAGAAGTGTTTGAGCCTCCAATGCAAATTCAGTTCAGAACAAACATACATAACATCTACTTCGATTTACATGCTGAATTTTCACGTGAAGTACAACTTTCTTGAATCAGTTGATATGCTCTAGGAGGCACATTTTGCAACTATTTGCACTTCATACTGAACATTCAGTTGAGATCTGAGCATGATTTATCGTAGGACCCTCAAAATTTGTTACTAGTATTATAAAAGGAGACTTACAATGCAGTATATAGAAAAACTTTGAAGAAGTAAAGTTCCGAAGATCCTGCTCCAAGTATATTTTGTTTAAATATACAAAAAAATAGCAGATTTGAAATGTACCATATTTTTCACTCCATAAGATACACTTCCCCCCCAAAAGTGGGTGGAAATGTTTGTGCGTCTTATGGTGCGAAAACAATTTTTTTTTTTTTTTTTTTAGATTCCCCGGTACCTTTTTTTAATTATGGTGGTCCAGCGGTATATCGGCAGGAGTGAGCTTTCTGCACTCCTGCCCCTCCCTCGCTGGACAGCTGCCTCATCATATCTTGCGGCCAGTAGCGCAAAAGGCAGGAGCAAGTTTTTCATGCTCCAGCCTCGCCCCGAGCCGCTCCCTGAATAGCTGCTGTCAGTTCATGCGAGTCCTGAATGAGCATCATGCCAGCATAGTAATTTTTGCTTGCTGATTTGTAGTACAGTACTGATGGGGGTTTTGTTTTTTAACTGAGAAGTGGTGCTTGGGCCAATAGTTCTATAGTCAAAAACCTTGGAAGTACTGGTACATGTCCTAATTACTTAAAGTTAATTATTCTTGTCTGGGGATATATGAATTGAATTCAATAGCTGCTCTTGGTTTGACTGGAGATTGGACATCTACCAAATTTTTCGCTCCATAAGATGTACTTTTTCCCCAAAAAAGTAGGTGGAAATAAGGGTGCGTCTTATGGAGTGAATACTGCCCTCCCCCCCTGGTACCTTTTGTTATCCCGATAGTCCAGCGCTTCCACAGGCAATCTTCCACACTCCCACAGTGCTGAGCATTGCTCAAAGGTCAGCAGAACTGCGATTGAGCCAGATTGCAGTTCAGAACAGCTCCCATCTCGGCAGCCAGCTTCACCAGCCTGCCCACCTGGCGGAGCCGTTTCCACCTCAAGCTCCTCGTCCACCTGCCACGAGTCTCGTCTCTTTGCACCAGGCCTTTCTCTTCCCGGTGGCCCCTGCTGTCCAGTCTTTGTCCGCTGACTCCCCTGCGCACGCATGATTGACACTGATGCTCTAAGGCATGGGCGAGCGAAGACCGTGACTGAGTGAGACCAGGACAGAAGTTGCATGTGGCTGCCCCCGGATTTCGCCTAGCACGTGCTGTTCAGAGAAGAGGACAGCTGGACTATGAGGGCGGCAGGCATGCTGTGGAACAGCGCACGGGCTGCTGGACTGCGGATCCCTCAAGCCCGATCCTTCCTCCCGTGCTGGATAGGAGAAATACACTGGAGACCCGTGAGAGTTGTGAATGGGCTGCTGGACTGCGGATCCCTCGAGCCCGATCCTTCCTTCCGTGCTGGATAGGAGAAAGACGCTGGAGACCCGTGAAAGAGTCATACTGAGGGAGTTGAGGGGTGGGAAGCAACAGTGCGATATACTAATCCCAGGGGGGGGGGGGGAGGGAGGGAAAGGGAGACATAAGAGATGGTGGGCATGGAAGAAGAAGGGATAGAGACACATAGGGGCAATGCTGATCAGTGGGGGAGAAGGATGGCCAGGGAGAAAGAGGATGAAATGCAGGACAGGAACACACACACAGATGGAAAATGCTGAATGAGAGCAGATGTAGAAACAGGAGAGAGGAAAGGAACAGGATATAGAAGGGAGCTGTTTGTTACACAGGATAGATAAGGCTGCAGGAGGAAGATGGAGTACATGGAGAGAGAAGAAATACGAGATGGACAGAAATTACTAAAAAGAGAAGAAAAAATAACACTTTGGCAGCTGCTTTCATGGAGTGTCTGTTTATTTATGGTCATTTACCCTAAATCAGTTGTTACATAGTACCGTATTTTCACGCAAATAACACGCACCCGTATAAAACGCGCACACGGGTATAGCGCGCAGAAATCACGATGATATGCACAAAAACTTTGGTATACCGCGCTCACGGGTATACCGCGCATGCTGCCCGACTCTCCGTTCACCCCCCCCTGACTTCCGTGCACTGCCCCGCCTCTCCGTGCGCTGTCCCGACTCTCCGTTCACCCCCCCTGACTTCCGTGCACTGCCCCGCCTCTCCGTGCGCTGTCCCGACTCTCCGTTCACCCCCCCCTGACTTCCGTGCACTGCCCCGCCTCTCCGTGCGCTGTCCCGACTCTCCGTTCACCCCCCCCTGACTTCCGTGCACTGCCCTGACTTTCCGTGCGCTGTCCCGACTCTCCGTGCGCTGTCCCGACTCTCCGTTCAACCCCCCTGACATCCGTGCACTGTCCCCCCTTGAAGGTCTGTCCCCATCCTGAAAGCCTGATGCCCCCCCCCCGACGTCCGATACATCCCTCCCCCCCCCCCCGAAGGACCGCCGACTCCCCAACAATATCGGGCCAGGAGGGAGCCCAAATCCTCCTGGCCACGGCGACCCCCTAACCCCACCCCGCACTACATTACGGGCAGGAGGGATCCCAGGCCCTCCTGCCCTCGACGCAAACCCACCTCCCCCCAACGACCGCCCCCCCCCCAAGAACCTCCGACCGCCCCCCCCAGCCGACCCGCGACCCCCCTGGCGACCCCCACGACCCCCCCACCCCCCTTCCCCGTACCTTTGGTAGTTGGCCGGACAGACGGGAGCCAAACCCGCCTGTCCGGCAGGCAGCCAACGAAGGAATGAGGCCGGATTGGCTCATCCATCCTAAAGCTCCGCCTACTGGTGGGGCCTAAGGCGCGTGGGCCAATCAGAATAGGCCCTGGAGCCTTAGGTCCCACCTGGGGGCGCGGCCTGAGGCACATGGTCGGCTGGGGGGGGCGGTCGGAGGTTCTTGGGGGGGGCGGTCGTTGGAGGGAGGGGGGTTTGCGTCGAGGGCAGGAGGGCCTGGGATCCCTCCTGCCCGTAATGTAGTGCGGGGTGGGGTTAGGGGGTCGCCGTGGCCAGGAGGGTTTGGGCTCCCTTCTGGCCCGATATTGTCGGGAAGTCGGCGGTCCTTCGGGGTGGGGGTGCGAGTGGTCCTGCCGGAGGGGGGGGATGTATCGGACGTCGGGGAGTCGGCCGGGCAAGAGGGCTTGGGCTCCCTCTTGCTCCGATTGTGGGTGCGGGTGGGAGCGCGTGCGAGCGGTCGTTCGGGGTGGGGGTGCGAGTGGTCCTGCCGGGGGGGGGGGATGTATCGGACGTCGGGGAGTCGGCCGGGCAAGAGGGCTTGGGCTCCCTCTTGCTCCGATCGTGGATGCAGGTGCGGGTGGGAGCGCGTGCGAGCGGTCGTTCGGGGTGGGGGTGCGAGCGGTCCTGCTGGGGGGGTGAATCGGGCGTCGGGCGGGGTGGGAACTATGTTTAAAAACTTTGGTATAACGCGCTCACGCATATAACGCGCGAGGGGTATGCGCGGTAGGTAAAAACGCGTATAACGCGCGCGTTATATGCGTGAAAATACGGTAATCACATGGCCCACAATATCTGACTGAATGTGTATCCCCCTATATTACACTCCAGAAGCTGGCTATACCATTGAGAAGAGTGAGTGTGGGGTGTCCTGGCATCCGGACGGCTTTTCAAAACCCAGCTCTTTGTCCGAGTTTTGAAAAGCTTCCAGCTAGGAGCGATGTCGATATAGCGCTGGACCTGCCACTAGGCCTGCCTGCCCTCTTTCCCTGCCTGCCCTGTGCCCTGCCCTACCGCTAGACCACCAGAGGGGGAACAGGGTGCAGAGCCTGGCAGGGAGAATTTGGTTCAGAATGTTTTTCTTCTCTAAATCAAGGGTGTGTCTTATGGTCAGCTGCATCTTATGGAGCGAAAAATACGGTAATCTAACTTTTCAGATTAGGTCTGATAGTTATGGGATCAGTTTTAAAGTCTGTGCCATTTTGATCATCTTCACTCCAAGAAGTCAACTTATACAGTAGAACTCTTGGTTTAGTTAGAAATGGTAGGTTGCATCTTAAGAGTTTTATTTATTTATTTATTTCAAGGGGAAGGGGGTTTGAGGATTACCAGTTCTTATAGTGGATCAAATTCCCCGATGCGAGTCGGTGAAACATGGACCATGTCATTAGCTGGTCCAGCAAGATAAGTTATATTTAAGTATCTAAAACCAGAATTTGTTGCGACACTTAAGGCAGTTAAAATAATACTATTGATATCAGCATTTTTAGATGCAAAGTATCAAAATTATATTGGACCCATGACAAATTAGTCGAGTCATGAATAGATAAAAGCTACATTGCTCATGTGAAAACCCACCACTAATGGTTCAAAGTTACATACATGATACAACTCAATTGATACAGCTAACAAGACAGACAGAAGAATGTCATGTATGTAAATGCCAAAGACCAGTCGTATCCGATAACATTATACAGTACCTCACCTATTTATACACTGCTTATAGCCCAAGTGGTTTACATTCTGGAACTATGGAGTGTTAAGTGACTTGCCCAGGGTCACAAGGAGCGGCACTGGGCTTGAACCTGCAACCTCAAGAGTGCTGAAACTGCAATTCTAACCACTTGGCCATTCCTCCATTCCCACCTACAACTGCAGAAAGTTAAATTAAGTTTTTACAGAAATGGTTGCATTTGGAAAAAATTTACACAGCTTGGCTACTGATTAACCAAGTGCATAATCAATCAAGCACTGGTAGTTTGATTAACCTCTAAGTGTTCATGCTTACATATCTTGTTCCAGAGGTAATCATCAGAACCCCAATTGTTCTATATTAACTAAGCAGCAGTGTAAGAAACCTTAACTTCATAAGAAGGCTGCATGCACATGAAGCTTTAACAAAGTACCTCCTAAGACTTCTTTCCTATCCATAATTCCCTTGGAAGCATCTGTTGTTCCGTTATCTTCAGAATCCACCTCATTAAGAATCCGGGATTTTTTATCTTGCTCCTTTGGAACCTCTTTTGTTGTTTCAAAGAACCACCCTCGATCCTGAGAAGCAATAAAGACAGACAAGTATTAAGTTTCATCTAGTTTCACAACTAAACTTCTCCAGTAAGTCTTATAAGTTGATAATTAGTACATTTAGTACAAAATAAATCCTGCATGCTAACAAGAGAGAAAGACAGTGAAGCCTAACAAGAGGCACTGATCTGCCAAATGACAAAGGATACACACACAAAAAAATAGGTCAAATAAAATGAAGGGTCTTGACTGCATTCCTCTTCACATTTATCTGGTTTTTTTGTGCATCCATGCAAAGAGTCTAATACACTTATACTTTATGCAAACCAGTTCTTAAGTAAATGCAGTTTTATGAAGTCTCCAGGCGCAGGTAGTAAGATATCTCATTTTACACCTGTATCAGCAAATTATTCTGTTACACAGCCACCAACTTGGGAACACTTGGTTCAACATTGTACCTTGGGGGGAGGGGGATTACCTCCAGTTCTCCAGTACTTTTCAGGATATTCAGAGTCTCCTTGAACATGAGTTAAACATTAACTCCTAGTTTTTGTAAAAAAACAAAACAAACCCCATGAATGGTGTAGGACATCCAACAAGTAGGGATTTTTGTTTTTTTTTTTTTTAAAAACTACAGGGAAATTTGCACAAGGGCTGTGCTTGCTTGTGCGCATTTAAAAATTGTGTGTTTTTGATATTGTTTTGTAGCCCTTGTTGGCTATTCAGCAGGCAAGAGAGATACAGGGAATTCCATATGCAGGTCGAGATTATAAGGTCTCGGCTTATGCAGATATATTGCTTCATTTGAAGAATCCTGAATCAACCATCCCACATTTGCTGGAATTCATAGATTGTTTTGGTAAATTTTCTGCTTATATGATAAATTGGAGTAAATCAGAGGTTCTTCCATTGAATGTACATTGTGTAAAAGATTTATATGATCCATTCCCATTCCTTTGGAAGGAAGAGGGAATAATAAAATACTTAGGTATAATGATTCAAAAGACATTGGAAGATACAATTGCAGTAAATGAAAAATCCTTATTGTCGAAAGTCAAAGAAATGTGTGAGCATTGGAATCCATTACATCTTTCTTGGTGGGGGAGAGTCCAAACCATCAAAATGATGATCTCGCCTGTAGTTTGTTACCTGTGAGGCACCGGGTCTGGACTGAAGATACTCGAGGACCCGTTCCGGGACTTTAAATGTACCACGAGCAGCGTCTACCATGAGCTATCGAGGCTGAAGTGAACAAAGCCATGGCACCGGATAATCTACACACCAGGGTACTTCGGGAATTGAGAGATGTCCTGGCAGAGTCATTAGCTGCGCTTTTCAATCTGTCCCTAACAAGGGAAAAGTCCCCTTGGACTGGAAAATTGCTAACATCATTCCGCTCCACAAAAAGGGATGCAGGTCAGAGGCTGAAAATTATAGACCTGCGAATCTCGCATCAATAGTATGTAAACTTATGGAGACGTTGATCAAAAACAGATTGGATATGATTCTGGATGACAAGAGGCTGAGGGATCCCCACCAGCATGGATTTACGAAGGGAAGATCTTGTCAATCCAATCTGATAAGCTTCTTTGACTGGGTAACAAAACAACTAAGATAGGGGAGAATCCCTGGATATAGTGTATTTAGACTTCAGTAAAGCCTTTGATAGTGTCCCACACCGCAGGATATTGGACAAAATGAATACAATGGGACTAGGAGAAACATTGACTGCATAGGTTAAAGACTGGCTCAATGGTAGACTTCAGAGGGTGGTGGTAAATGGTACTCCCTCAGAAACATCGGAAGTGACCAGTGGAGTGCCGCAGGGCTCGGTCTTGGGTCCGATACTATTTAATATCTTTGTACGAGACCTACCCCAAGGACTTTGAGGTAAGATTACATTATTTGCCGATGACGCTAAGCTATGCAATGTAGTGGACAACCTTGCCATGGTAATGCCTCCTTTGTCTCTGTCTCTATTTAGCCCAAACTAAGAACAGCTTACAACAGAAATACATTCATAAGAACATAAGCCTTACTGGGACAGACCAAAAGTCCATCAAGCCCAGTAGCCCGTTCTCATGGTGGCCAATGATGGAGTGAGGAAAAAAAAATAAAAAAAGATCCGCTTGTACCCATTCTACTCCACTCAAGATTCTGTAGACTTCAATCAAATCTCCCCTCAGCCGTCTTTTCCAAGCTGAAGAGCCCTAACCGTTTTAATCTTTCCTCATACAAGAGGAGTTCCATTCCCTTTATCATCTTGATCGCTCTTCTTTGAACCTTTTCTAGTACCACTATATCTTTCTTGAGATAAGGAGGCCAAAATTGAATGCAATACTCCACTTGTATTTTAAATGAATACTGTTAAATTTCAATATAAATAAGCAATTACAATGAGATTCTAAAATAGGAAGATGGATATTGAGAACGTTTGCCTCCCTAGAAAGGTGGGCCAATCAAAAACAGACTTCTGCAAGCTAATGCAGCTTTTTACCCAGGGGAAAGGTCAGTTACTGCCTTGAGGTGTGCGAAATTTAACTGTTTTGTCTCAGGTTTTGCTCATTTCCTTTGATTCTTTCTTGCAACCCCTATCCACCAGACCAACCTGACACCTTCCCCACCCCATTAATTCGTATATACAGTCTATGAAAGCTGAAGAAAAAAAAAAAAAAAAAGGTTTCCAATTTTGGTTCCACTGAAAAATCAGAGCAAGTTTGCCATCTAAACTTTATACATTTTCCCTTCATCCAGTTGACCATTTCCTTTTGCTGTAGATTGGAAGACCTAAATATGGAGAGGAGGGACAGGGGAGATACGATACAGACATGTAAATACTTGAAAAGGTAATAGAACCAAATCTTTTCCAAAGAAGAGAAAATGGTAAAACTAGAGGGCATTATTTGAGGTTGTGGGGAGGAAGACTCAGGAGCAATGTTAGGAATTTTTTTTTTTCCACAGAGAGGGTGGTAGATGCCTGGAATGCCCTCCCGAGGGAAGTGGTGGAAAGGAAAACGGTGATGAATTCAAAACAGCATGGGATAAACAGAGGATCTCCAATTAGAAAACAAAGGATGTAAATTAAAGAACTAAGGCCAGTACTGGCCAGACTTGCACGGTCTGTGTCCCATATGTGGTGATTTGGTGTAGGATGGGCTGGGGAGGGCAGCAATGGGAACTCCACTAACTTGGAACATGAGGATGTTACTGGCCAGACTTATGGTAGATATCCTACAAATAGGATGGTTGGATAGGCTGGAGTGAGCTTGGATGGCAACTTAAGCATTTGGAACCTAGGACAATACCAGGTGGGCTTTACAGTCGTATGACCTAGAAATATCAAAGAAGAGACAAGTTAATTTAATCATGTATTTGTAATGGATAACACTAATGGCAGACTGGATGGACTGTTCAGGTTTTTATTTGCCGTCATTTACTATGTTACTATATTACTTTACAGTGCACCACCATGAACCTACTACATATTAAACTATTTAATTTTCTATACCATTCTCCCAAGGGACCTCAGAACGGTTTACATGAATTTATTCAGGTACCCAAGCATTTTTCTCTGTCTGTCCCCGTCCCGGCTATCTGGGGCAATGGGGGGATTAAGTGATTTGCCCAGTGTCACAAGGAGCAGTGTGGGTTTGAACCCACAACCCCAGGATGCTGAGGCTGTAGCTTTAACCACTGCACTAGTAAATGACATGGGGAAAAAAATTTGTCCCCGTCTCTACCCTGTCCCCACAGCATCCATACAAGCCTCAGTACTGCAATATTTAGCTTATTCCTTCCTTATAAATCAAAGTTCTGGCTGCTGAACTAGAGAAAGATGTTCAGCTGGAAGGGCTTTGTTTATAAATTTTTATCAACACAACTAATATACTACTTTATCCTAAAACAAGAAAATATATACAGTCAAACCTCGGTTTGTGAGTAATTCGGTTTGCGAGTGTTTTGCAAAGACGAGCAAAACATTCTCTCAAATCTTGCCTCGCAAACCGAGCGCCAACTTGATTTGCAAGCACCCCCCCCCCCCCCCCGCACCCGGCGCGAACCAGCACCCCCCGCCTGAACAGAATACAGTCTTACCCCCCATCTGGCACCAGCACGCAGTCCACAGGACGTGCTGGTGAAAGAAGTTCCTGCCTTTTGCCTGGGCCTTGAGCAAGAACCAGAAGGCCTTGAGCATGCGCAGATGCTCAAGGCCCAGGCAAGAGCATGCGCAGATGCAGGAAAGATTGTCTCAGATGCAACTTCCGGTTGCATCAGAAATGACCTTAACGGATGCCACATGCGATTTCAATGCTCTGTCTGCTCGTAGGAAGCACATTTAGAGAAATTGCCTGCCGCAAAGGTAAGGGGCAGGGAGGGAGATGCTCAGGTGGCGATTGGGCGGCAGCCATCTGTAAGGAGGGAGGAAGATGCTTGGGCAGTGGTAGTGATCAGGCAGTGGCAGCTGCTATCAGTAAGGAGGGAGGGAGCGCAATCAGTGACCACACATGTTTCCCTCCCTTAACTGCAAAAACAAGGCCATTCACCGCTCCACCGGGCAGTGAATGGCCTTGTCTCTGTAGCTGCGGTGAACACTATTTCCTCCCCCCACACTGTTTCAGCAGGTTACCCGCAGCTTACCACGGGTAACAGCCACCATGTCATTCTCTATATTGTACCACACACTCCACAAATATTCCAATAAATGGAAAAGTTCATTTAAAAGTCTGTCCTTACCAATCCCTGTCCAGAGCCTTCTGTTTCAGGAACCTCAGATACAAATTCGTCACGAAATGCAGTGTTGTTGGTAGGGACTGCATCGCCTGTAACAGGCACAGCAGTGCTAACATTCACATCTTCAGCTGGAAGGAATTCTTTATCAATGAGATCCGTTTCTAAGGGGACATCAGTTGTTGTGGATTCCCGAACACCTTCACTTTCTTTTGCACTTGGATCAAAATCATGTACATCTTTTACAATTGTAGAATTAATTACGCTGGCTGTAGAAGTGGCTGGAATTGGATTTATTTGGTTCCTATCAACACTAGTTTTCATCTCAGAATCCTCAGCAGTGATGTTAGATTTCTGTACTTCCTCCGAGCCAACCAATGCATTTTCTTCTGAATCTTTGGTGGGGGATGTGGTTACCATGTCACTGGTCCTCTGCACTTCATCAATAGCGGACTGATGGTCTATTGTAGACTCCGAAGGTGGAACTGTGGTTAATATAGTCTCGATGCCTTCTGGTTTACTTGTAACAGTGTCCTGTACAAAAATAACTTAACAGGAAAAAAAGGGGTGTGGGTGTTAACTTGGTGCAGAAGAGCTCATTTTATATAAACAGAAAAATAAAGCAGCATTGAAAAATAAATCCCATATCTACAATAGATATCAAAAACCTATGGCATTTGTCCTGTTTAGTATGGCTTCCAAGTCCATTTCCATATACATTTAGTATTGTTCACAAAAGATCAATTAATTAGGGTACATGAAATATGGATAGTTCCTGGAACTAGAGAAAGATGTTCAGCTGGCAGGGCTTTGTTTATAAATGTTTATCAATACAACTACCGTATTTTCGCGGATATAACGCGCACCATTGTAAAACGCGCACAGGGGTATAGCGCGCAGAAATCACGATGATATGTACAAAAACTTTTCTATACCGCGCTCAGGCATATAACGCGCATGCTGCCCGACTCTCCTCTGGCCACCCCGACTCTCCTTTCGCCCTCCCCGACTCTCATCTGGTTGCCCCGACTCACCCTGACTTTCGGTGCACTGCCCCGACTCTCCTCTGGTTGCCCCGACTCACCCTGACTTTCGGTGCACTGCCCCGACTCTCCTCTGGTTGCCCCGACTCACCGTTCACCCGCCCTGACTTTCGGTGCACTGCCCCGCCTCTCCGTGCCTGTCCCCCCTTGAAGGTCTGCCTGTCCCCCCTTGAAGGTCTGCCTGTCCCCCCTTGAAGTCCTGTCCCCCTTGAAGGTCTGCCTGTCCCCCTTGAAGATCTGCCTGTCCCCCCTTGAAGTCCTGTCCCCATCCTGAAAGCCTGATGCCCCCCCTCGACGTCCGATTCTTCTCCCCCCTCGGCAGGACCACTCGCACCCCCACCCCGAAGGACCGCCGACTCCCCGACAATATTGGGCCAGGACGGAGCCCAAATCCTCCTGGCCACGGCGACCCCCTAACCCCACCCCGCACTACATTACGGGCAGGAGGGATCCCAGGCCCTCCTGCCCTCGACGCAAACCCCCTCCCCCCAACGACCGCCCCCCCCAAGAACCTCCGCCCGTCCCCCAGCCGACCCGCGACCCCCCTGGCCGACCCCCACGACACCCCCACCCGCCTTCCCCGTACTTTGTGTAGTTGGGCCAGAAGGGAGCCCAAACCCTCCTGGCCACGGCGACCCCCTAACCCCACCCCGCACTACATTACGGGCAGGAGGGATCCCAGGCCCTCCTGCCCTCGACGCAAACCCCCCTCCCTCCAACGACCGCCCCCCCCCAAGAACCTCCGACCGACCCGCGACCCCCCTGGCCGACCCCCCCACCCCCCTTCCCCGTACCTTTGGAAGTTGGCCGGACAGACGGGAGCCAAACCCGCCTGTCCGGCAGGCAGCCAACGAAGGAATGAGGCCGGATTGGCCCATCCGTCCTAAAGCTCCGCCTACTGGTGGGGCCTAAGGCGCGTGGGCCAATCAGAATAGGCCCTGGAGCCTTAGGTCCCACCTGGGGGCGCGGCCTGAGACACATGGTCGGGTTTGGCCCATGTGCCTCAGGCCGCGCCCCCAGGTGGGACCTAAGGCTCCAGGGCCTATTCTGATTGGCCCACGCGCCTTAGGCCCCACCAGTAGGCGGAGCTTTAGGACGGATGGGCCAATCCGGCCTCATTCCTTCGTTGGCTGCCTGCCGGACAGGCGGGTTTGGCTCCCGTCTGTCCGGCCAACTTCCAAAGGTACGGGGAAGGGGGGTGGGGGGGTCGGCCAGGGGGGTCGCGGGTCGGTCGGAGGTTCTTGGGGGGGGACGGTCGTTGGAGGGAGGGGGGTGTGCGTCGAGGGCAGGAGGGCCTGGGAGCCCTCCTGCCCGTAATGTAGTGCGGGGTGGGGTTAGGGGGTCGCCGTGGCCAGGAGGGTTTGGGCTCCCTTCTGGCCCAACTACACAAAGTACGGGGAAGGCGGGTGGGGGTGTCGTGGGGGTCGGCCAGGGGGGTCGCGGGTCGGCTGAGGGACGGGCGGAGGTTCTTGGGGGGGGGCGGTCGTTGGGGGGAGGGGGTTTGCGTCGAGGGCAGGAGGGCCTGGGATCCCTCCTGCCCGTAATGTAGTGCGGGGTGGGGTTAGGGGGTCGCCGTGGCCAGGAGGGTTTGGGCTCCCTCCTGGCCCGATATTGTTGGGGAGTCGGCGGTCCTTCGGGGTGAGGGTGCGAGTGGTCCTGCCGGGGGGGGGGATGTATCGGACGTCGGGGAGTCGGCCGGGCAAGAGGGCTTGGGCTCCCTCTTGCTCCGATCGTGGATGCGGGTGCGGGTGGGAGCGCGTGCGAGCGGTCGTTCGGGGTGGGGGTGCGAGCGGTCCTGCTGGGGGGGTGAATCGGGCGTCGGGCGGGGTGGGAACTATGTTTAAAAACTTTTGTATACCGCGCTCAGGCATATAACGCGCGAGGGGTATGCGCGGTACGTAAAATCACGTATAACGCGCGCATTATATCCGCGAAAATACGGTAATATACTACTTTATCCTAAAGCAAAAAAATAAAATAAATAGAAATTTTGTTTCTACCTTTGTCATCTGGTTTCTGCTTTCCTCATCTCTTCCATATGCTCTGTTACTGTGCCTCTCCCTTCCATCTCTCCTACCCCACCTCTCCATTGGTCTGGCATCCATCTTCTTCCCTCCGCTCCCCCATAGTCTGGCTTCTCTCTTGCCCATTTCCCTTCAACGTCTTCTCCCCACTCTCTTGCCCATTTCCCGGAAGTATGACCCCGGAATTTAAAAAGTTTACATGGGATAAAATGGCCACCAGGCAACTACTTTTGGTCATAAAAGAACATGAAGCCCAATCAGCTACCAACTCCAACCTCTCCCTCACAAACATTCTATCCAATGGAAGTGGTGTGTAATGTTGAAGTAAATTTCCCTATTAGTACTATAGGTTAAATAATAAATCAGATTTTGTTTTGAGGAGGAAACGATGACTTGAAAAGAAACAGATCTTGGACTAGATCACCTGCTTAACTTAGTTTAAAGTACAGATATTTAATCAAAAATTTTAACTTGTGATTGGTCACCAATTAAAAATGATTGTAGTTATAAAATTCCATTTTTAGTCACTAACTTGAACAATGGACAATTAACTGGATAGTTGCGATAGTCAGCCTACCTTCTGCTTAGCTAACAAGGTGATTTTTTTACAATCCAGATATTGATTGGGGTATCCCTATTGCAGGGTCTTCTAGAAGTAATGAGATCCTGGATTTTCCACAAGGAGAACTGTTCCAGCAGTTGGTATGGAACCCACATGGGATGGGGGCCATACTGGACTTAGTACTTACAAACTGAGAAAATGTTTCTGGTGTTGCAATGGGTAATCATCTGGCATCCAGCTATCACCAGATGGTGTGGTTAATATTAAGACAGGTGTAGAGGGTTCATTCAAAAGTAAAGGTTCTAGACTAAAAAACTAACTTTATTCAAATGGGGGATTGTATCAAGGAATTGTTGTCTGGATGGGAATGTCTGAAGTAGGAAAACAGTGGTCAAAACTGAAAGGAGCTATTGTAAAGGCAACAAACCATTTTGTAAGTAAAGTAAATAAAAGAAAAAGAAGGCCATTCTGGTTCTCAAAAGTAGTAGATGAAAAGGTAAAGAAAAAGGAGGTTAGCTTTCATAAACTACAAAGATCAAAGAAAGAGAAACATGGGCCAAAATATCTAGAAAAGTTAAGACTGGTAGAATAGTCAGAAAGGCAAAGATGCAAATGGAAGAAAAGATAGCTGATAGAGATTGACATGGTGGCTGTTACTTGCAGCTAGCCACGGGTAGCCCGCCGAAACAGTGTGAGAAAGTAGTGGTCACCGTGGGTACTGGGACAAAGCCATTCACCGCCCCGTGGAGCAGTGAATGGCCTTATCTCCACAGTTATGGGAGGGAACTTACAGGGTCACCGATTGGGTATCTTACTTCCTTCCTTCACCTTGCCATAGTGATTTTCTGCTTTTTTTCTGTCTCCCAGCTGCCCGATCCAGCTTTCGTCTGTCGCGTGTGGCTGCTAATGCAACTTCCTGCTTACAGTTGCGTCAGGGGAGAGGTTTCTGTGGCCACGCGCAACTTGAAGGGGGCCACTGGGAGATGAGGAGAGTCACCGTGGTAAGGGGAAGGGAGGGAATGTTCAGCAGTGAGCTGCTACACTCTGTCTATGGGAGATGAAAGAGCTTTTGTTTCAGAGCATGTCAGGTACTAACACCAAGATGTTTTTATTTTAATGGATGTTGTTAAGATTCAGGGTGATCGAGAGGGAGGGAGGCTGCTGGACCGGGTATACTTAAGGGAAGTGGAGAGAGGGAGAGAGTAGGGAGAAGACACTGAGGGGAAATGGGCAGGAGAGAGTGGGTAAAAGATGCTGAAGGGAAATGGGCAGGAGAGAGTAGGGAAAAGATGCTGAAGGGAAATGGGCAGGAGAGAGTGGGGAGAAGATGCTGAAGGGAAATGGGCAAGAGGTGCCAGACTATGGGGGAGCAGAGAGAAGAAGATGGATGCCAGACCAATGGAGAGGTGGGGAAGGAGAGATGGAAGGGAGAAGCATAATAACAGAGCATATGGAAGAGATGAGTAAAGCAGAAACCAGATGAGAAAAGGTAGAAACAAAAATTTCTATTTATTTTATTTTATTTTTTTGCTTTAGGGTAAAGTAGTATATTAGTTGTATTGATAAACATTTATAAATAAAGCCCTGCCAGCTGAACAACTCTTTCTCTAGTTCAGCAGCTAAAACTTTGATTTATAAAATGACAATTGTACAGAATATTGTTTCTTTTTATATTTTTAACAAAATAAGTTCAGTATAAAACTATTCGAGGCTTCTGTGGATGGGATCAGATGGTTTGCGGGGGACAGGAACAAATTTTTCCCCGTGTCATTCTCTAATAGTTGACAATAAAATTGGGGGTGGGTGGGGGCGGAAGAGACAAGACTTTTTTTAGATATACAGTATTAGTGATGGTAAGAAGTGCAAAAGTGGCATTGTGAGACTCAAAAGGTGAAGGGGAGAAATATTTAGATAAGGCTGAATTGCTTAATAAATATTACTGTTTTGTGTTCACAGCAGAAGTACCAGGAGCAGGACCAGGACCACATAAGACAAATGCAAATAGGGATGGAGGTGTGGTAAACCCCAATCGATTTTCAGAGGATTGTGTTTATGAGGAGATACCTAAACCAAAGGTGGCTAAAGCAATGGGGCCAAATGGTGTATATCTGAGAGTACTGAAGGAACTTAGGCAGTTCTGGCAGCTCTGCTGGCTGACCTCTTCAATGCTTCTTTAGTCGGGAGTGATACAAGGGGACAAGAGGATTGGAGAAGGGCGAATGTGGTCCCTCTCCGCAAAAGTGGGAGTAAGGAAGAAGTAGGGAACTACAGGCTAAGTCAAGTCTGACTTCTGTGGTAAGTAAATTAATGGAAACACTTTTAAGAGAGAATAGTGATGTTTCTGGAATCCAGTGGATTACAGGATCCGAGGCAACGTTGATTCACTAGAGGCAGGTCTTGTCAGACAATCTGATCAATTTCTTTAACTGGGTGACCAGAGAATTGGTGATTGTTCTGAGGAAAGGGATGTTACCAGTGGTATGCCTCAAAGTTCGGTTCCTGGGCCTGTTCTTTTTAACATTTTTGTAAGCAATATTGCAGAAGGGCTTTCAGGTGAGATTTGCCTCTTTGCAGATGATACCAAATGTGCAATAGAGCAGACATCACTGATGGTGTGAACATGAGGAAGGACCTAGAGAAGCTTGAAGAATTGTCTGAAATGTGGCAGATAAGATTTAACGCTAAGCAATGCAAGGTCATGCATTTGGGCTACAAAAACCCAAGGGAATGGTACAGTTTAGGGAGTGAAGAACTTTTGTGCACGAAAGAGGAGCGGAACTTGGGTGTAATAGTATGGGATGATCTATAGGTGGCCAAACAGTTGAAAAGATGATGGCAAAAGCTAGAAGGATGCTTGGGTGCACAGAGAGAGGTAAGGCCAGTAGAAAAAAGGGACGTATTGATGCTGCTATACAATTCTCTGGTGAGACCTCATTTAGAATATTGTGTGCAATTCTGGAGAATGCACCTTCACAATGATATAACCAGGATGCAGTCAGTTCATAGGAAGGCTACTAAAATGGTTGGTGTCATCATAAGGCATACAAACAAAGATCTCTATCTATAAACTGTACGATGGCCTTCTAGCCACACAAGCAGCAAAACTGGACTACCGACTCTCCAATTTCCTGATAACGACCCCAGACTACAAATCGTTTAGAAAAGAAATAAAAACCATGCTAGTCAAGAAATCCTGGAAGACAAACACTGCAAGACTCATCCCAATTTCTCTGAAGCAACCCGCTCTTCTCTTCAATTCCTTTGGAAATGGCCAGATAACTTCTTTTGTAATCCGCCTTGAACCACAAGGTATTGGCGGAATAGAAATCACTATACCACAGCCACACACACAAACACACACTTTGGAGGAAAGGTGGGAAAGGGGAGATGCGATAGAGACATTTAAGTATCTAAGTGGCATAAATACAAAATGAGGAGAATCTTTCATTTCAAAGGAAGCTCTGGAATGAGAGGGCATATAATGAAGTTAAAAAGGTGAGAGGTTCAGGAGTAATCTAAGGGAATTCATTTTAACAGAAAGGGTAATAGATGTACAGAATAGTATCCCGATAGAAGTAGCAGGGACAGACCGTCTGAATTCAAGAAAGTGTGGGACAGACATGTGGGATTTCTTAGGGAGAGCAGGTGGATGCTGTAGATGGGCAGACTTGTGGATGCTGCAGATGGGCAGACTTGATGAGCCATTTGGCCTTTATCTGCCATCACGTTTGTCTCTAGGTAAAGGTTGCTACCCTAAATTTATCCAGATAACAGGCTGATCATCACGAGGAGCCTCCCACATCTGTCCAAGCCCTGCCAGCTGAAGGGATCCCTTGTACAACTCCCCGCTTGTGCTGTCTGAACAGGCTTAAGTTGGCCGGCATGCATCTGCTGCCATTGCTTGCACTCTCGCACATGCTCTGTCTGACATAAAACTGAGCATGTGCAGGAATATCAGCATTGATAACACAAGCACCCTACTGACTTGAGTGCTGCTGTGGCTGCATGTGTGAGGACTTGCACAGGAAATCTTTGGCTGGGGGTGGGGGTGGCGCCATAGAATCCCTACCAGCAAAGATATGGTTTATTTTTTGATTTATTAACCACCTTTATGGAGAGATTCAGTCAAGGCAATGCACATTGAATACAGTTCAACATAACACACTTACAATTTTGTTAACAGCATAACAATAGCTTAGCAGGGTTTAAATTGGATAATTTCCTAAAACAAGAGTCCATAAGCCATTACTAAGATGGATGTGAGGAAATTCACTGTTTATTCCTAGGATAAACAGCATAAAATCTGTTTTACTCCTTGGGATCTTGCCAGGTACTTGTGACCTGGGCTGGCCACCATTGGAAACAGGATACTGGGCTTGATGGGCCTTCGGTCTGTTCTAATAAGGCAACTTTTATGTTCTTATGTATAAACAAAAATACAATGAGATAAACTCATCAGTTTCAAAAATATTTAACAGCACTGAAACCCAAATAGCAGCCACATATTCTGCCAGTGTCATTATACGCATATTACACCTCTCCTCAGGTCACTTCACTGGCTTCCTGTCTCATCTCCACAAACAATTCAAAACTCTTCTTACTGACATTCAAGTGTACTCGCTCTGCAGCTGCTCAGCATCTCTCCTCTTAATTACGCCCTTTACTGACCCCCCGGGAACTCTGTCCAGCAGACAAGGCCCTTCTTTCGGTACCATTCTCCTCTACTATCAACTCAAATCTCCATTCCTTCTATCTTGCTACGCCACATGCCTGGAACAACCTGACTGGCTCATTATGTCAGGCTAAGTCTCTACAACCTAACCACTGACTCTATGAAATTTTTAATCTTCCTTCAAGTCAAGCAACATATATATCAGTAAGAAGATCTTGTAAAAACTTATAGCAGTACTTTATCTCGATGTACTCACAGACCTCAGTGATACATCTGTATGTCACTAAACTTTAGATCATACAGAGATAATCGGTATCCCTAATCGTCATCGGTCATATTATTTATTTTGCAATACTTTTTAAGTTATTTTCAATAAATAAATTTTAATAATAAATTACTCATCTTATCTCCTGCTACGCGGGTGGGGGTACGCACTCCGACGTAGTCTACGTTCCGCCCATACGGGCTTTATCAAGGAAATCCCCCTCAGTATTAGCAGTTCATGCTCCCCGCGTTGTCAGTTTAAATCGGTCAGTTTAAGTCTCTGGCAGTATTTAAATTCAGACTGAAAACCCACTTATTTGAAGCTGTGTTTAAATCCTAACCCTACCAACATATGATTTAAAGCTTGTTTGTACTTCTGAACTGATCAAATTTGTGCTCTATCTCTATTATAACAGGGATGATTAATGTTTTTCTCTTGATACGTCTATGTTATATGTGATAATCGGAGGGAAACAAGATTCTATGTATGTCATATGGAAATCACATAGTTGTATGCAGTATATAAATTTTTAAATAAAATAAATAAATAAAATATATATATCTGTCTTCCCCTCAATGGTCCGCTACCACTTCTTCAGCCTCCACCAATTCCCTTCTTGAGCACCAGTTTGGACTCTCCTTTGTCCTATGTGATGCCACCTCATCAGCACCTCCCCCCACCAATCTAATACCCCACATGAGCACTTGTTCCGACTCCCCTTTTGTCCTGTGTGTGTCATAATTAGAATGTAAGCTCTTCTTAGCAGGGACCATCTCTTATATGTACAATATGCAGTTCTGTGTGCGCCTGGTAGCGCTATAGAAATAAATTATTGTTGTTGTCAGTGTAATACTTATGAAACACCTGACACACATTAGAAGGTTCAAATAGAAAGATGCTGATGCTTTTCTACAATATAGCTTTATCATATAGCCGAGGGGCCACATGAAGATTCTAGATAGGGACAAGATGGGTGGTACAGAGTCCATTAGGATAAACAGATGGATAGCTAAACTCAAGGTAAGTTGCTTGTATAGTTAAAACAAGATAAGGAACTGATCCAAGCAAGTCCTGATGCAGAATGAATGTATAGATGGATCACAAAGCAGGCTCCAAGTGATTGGCCTGCAAGCCAATCACTTCAAGTGATACTCCAAGCAAGGTACTCCAAGTGATTGGCCTGTGAGCAGCCTGACCTTATGGGTCTGCGTCTTTTCCCTGGTGGAGTAACCCCAATAAGGGGACCTCCAGGCACAAAAGCCACACAGGAAACCCCTCCTCCCCCCAAAAAAACCCACAAAACTACCGACAAAAATACCCCAAAATAATAGAATTAAGCAAAGCAGATCAGAACAGAGCACACCTCAGTTCACTTGCAGAAGGAAAAACTGAAGAGGGAGCTATTCTCCACTGGTGAAGGGGAGGAGTTGAAAGATATGAGCAACATCATTCTGCAAAGTTTGCGATTAAAGGAAGACAATAGCTCCAGTACAGAACATACAATTCATATGGAAATGGACAGCAATTACTATTCAAGCCAGTCAACCACTTCTAAATCAGGCACATGAGGGGCTACCTGAAGGCTGCTCAGCACTCAAAACCCTCTTATGAGATAGTATCAGAAGCTTTGCTGAAAGCTAAGTAAAACACCAACTCCTGTAACTCAGAGACCTGAGCACACTTGTATGATAAAAGTACCCCTCTCTTCTCTACAAAATTCTTCTACTTTATTATATTGCATTCGAGATTAACAAAAAGGAGAGAAATGTTTACCATCAGTGTTCCCACAAGTGAGGGGACTTAATATTCTTGCTACCGACATCTGTATGAACATCCACTTTTCATTTTCAGTACTATAGAAGAGACAGCGTGAGGGGCAGAAAGGGGGAGTGAAGAATACTTACATCCAGAGCCGAAGCCCGATGTGTCTTCATCATCACCAGATCCATCTTGATCTTCAGGAGCCTGGTTTGTTATATCATTCTATAAAACAGAGAATGAAGTTCATGAGTAGCAGGGAAGGTGCTAGACCAGTGGGGTCTCAAACTCACAGCCTGGGGCCACATGTGGCCCACCGGATACTATTTTGAGGCCCTCTGTATGTTTATCATAATCACAAAAGTAAAATAATAGTTTCTTGATCATATGTCTCTAGCTATAAATTATAATATTATTATTATTATTAAGACTTAGCCAAAAGGAAAGATTGATAAACTATAAAGAGTTTTACCTCATGCAACATTGTCATTTCTTTAATATGACATTAACTATTTTTTTCTGAGGCCCTCCAAGTACCTACAAATCCAAAATGTGGCCCTGCAAAGGGTTATAGTTTGAGACCACTGTGCTACACAGTATGTGAGCAGCTGTATCAAAGATCAAGGAAACAGCTCTGCAAACTAATTCCACTCATGAAAGCCTTGAGATATTCTTTTAAACTGAAAACTTTAGCACCAACTTTACTACAGTTTTAGTTTGGTCCTTGGTCTTCTGCCAAGCTTCCATAATACAAGGAGCAGAACTATCGGAGCTGGGAGCAAACTGGAAACATCCTTCACCACACTGGAATCTCATCACTTGTTTGCATATCACTATTTTAAACTCAGTCTAAATAGTGCTCTACGATTTTACTTCCCAATTACCTACAATTTTTCTTCAGTTGCACAAAACCTGAAGTATCACTGTTACAGTAAGAAAATATCAATCCTGGTTTGAAAGGGTTAACTTCAGACCAGCCCTGTTTGGGTGCATCCAGTTATTCATTTTAGACTCTCCAGAACTTTTAATTAAAAAAAAAAAAATAACCCCCCACACACCCAAACTTAATGTATTTTCTTGTTTAGCCTTTTGCTACATGTGTGTTACATAAAAACATGAAACATGATGGCAGATAAAGGCCAAATGGCCCATCCAGTCTGCCTATTGTGTTTTCATGCTCAGTTTTTCATTGGTACAGCACAATTCTACTGCTTATTTCTACAGTGCCATTAGGCTATTTTGATCAATTCTTTTGATATAGGAATAAGCCTAGATCTTCAGCCCCAATGGCCTGCCCTAGATCTTTTCCACCCCTTCCCCTAGTTATTGTAGGAGAGGTCTACTTCACCTCCATTTGAGCTTGTGGTTTTTTTGTTTTTTTAAATAAGTTTATTCTTTGTCCAAAGGGAAGAGAAAAGCTTAGTAATTAGGCCCTTAATGAATCCATGAACTCCACTGGTAGAAATATAGCCAGCAGTCCTGCAACTCAGGTTTTTAGCCCACCTGTCTTTTCCCCCCCTTAGTTTCCTCCCTCCCTAAAAAAAGACCAACAACAACAACAAAAAAAAACTAGCCTTCCCTCTACTTCACTCCTACCTGTAAACTGGTCAGCCACTCCCCCAAACCCCTGTACCTAACCCAGCATGATAGTCTTTCCCATCCCTCATTAGGCCTCAAAAGATACTATCCCTTACTTGTAGCTTACCCTGCTGTCTGTCCAGACCTAGAGAGGAGAACTTCTTTCTTGGGGTACTGCATAGTTGTGTTGAATGATCAATGTAGTGCAGAACTCTTGTTACCCAGATCATAAGACCTGAGGTAAGCAAGTATGCAGAACTCAGATTTACAGAATTGTTTGGTAATGAAAAGTTCCTACTCCAGCAATAGTTGCAACAGAGGTCAAAGCCAAAAGAAAAACAACAACCTCACACCAACTCCCAGCAGAGAATTTCTAATGATGGTGACTTGCATGAGATTTATTAAACCCTTCACTGGCAGATCTGTATAACATGACGGTACAATGCACATTGTGGCAGAACTTCATATTAAGTCAAAAAACATCCTAGAATGTGTAAGCAGAACATTCCTTTCTTAACAGGAACCAGTTTTGGGAGCAGTGGTTTTACTGCTGTATACAAGACTGGGGTTCGATTCCTGTAACCAGCTTCTACTCACAGGTTAGGGACGGAAATGTCTCAGCTTCTACTAAGAAGCTAAGAATTGCTGCTGCTGGGTCAGACCAGTGGTCCATTTTGCCCAGCAGTCCGCTCCCGCGGCGGCCCCCAGGTCAAAGACCAGTGCCCTGAGTCTAGCCTTACCCGCGTACGTTCTGGTTTAGCAGGAACTTGTCTAACTTTGTCTTGAATCCCTGGAGGGTGTTTTCCCCTATAACAGCCTCCAGTAGAGCATTCCAGTTTTCTGCCACTCTGGGTGAAAAAGAACTTCCTTTCGTTTGTATGGAATCTATCCCCTTTTAACTTTAGAGAGTGCCCTCTTGTTCTCTCTATCTTGGAGAAGGTGAACAACCTGTCTTTATCTACTAAGTCTATTCCAGGGATCTCAAAGTCCTTTCTTGAGGGCCGCAATCCAGTCGGGTTTTCAGGATTTCCCCAATTAATATGCATTGAAAGCAGTGCATGCACATAGATCTCATGCATATTTATTAGGGAAAATCCTGAAAACCCGAGTGGATTGCGGCTCTCAAGGAGGGACTTTGAGACCCCTGGTCTATTCCCTTCATTATCTTGAATATTTCGATCATGTCCCCTCAGTCTCCTCTTTTCAAGGAAGAAGAGGCCCAGTTTCTCCAGTCTCTCATTTTACAGCAACTCCTCCAGCCCTTTAACCATTTTAGTCACTCTTCTCTGGACCCTTTTGAGTAGTACTATGTCCTTCATGTACAGCAACCAGTGCTGGATGCAGTATTTCAGGTGGGGGCGTACCATGGCCTGGTACAGCGGCATAACCTTCTCCGATCTGTTCACGATCCCCTTCTTAATCATTCCTAGCATTCTGCTCGCTCTTTTTGCCGCCACTGCCGCAGATGGCTTCATTGACTTATCGACCAGTTATCCCAAGTCTCTTTCCTGGGGGGTCTCTCCGAGTACTGCACAGGACATCCTATATTCGTGTATAAGATTTTTGTTACCAACATGCATCACCTTACACTTATCCACGTTAAACCTCATTTGCCATGTCGTGGCCCATTTCTCGAGCGTGTTTGTCATGTTGCAGGTATTCACAATCCTTCTGTGTCTTCACTACTCTGAATAACTTCATATTGTCTGCAAATTTAATCACCTAACTTGTCGTACCAATTTCCAGGTCATTTATAAATATGTTGAAGAGCACAGGTCCAAGCACCAAACCCTGTGGCACTCCACTTGCGATGCTTTTCCAGTCCGAGTCTTGTCCATTTATCCCCATTCTTTGTTTCCTATCTGCCAACCAGTTTTTTATCCACTATTTCACCCTCAATTACATGGCTTGCAATTTTTCGAAGTAGCCATTCATACGGGACCTTGTCTAACACCTTCTGAAAATCCAGATATGCAATGTCGACCTGGTCACCCTTGTCTATATGCCTGTTTATTCCCTCAAAGAACTTCAGCAAGTTCATCAAGCAAGATCTCACTGGTCAGGGGCGGAAATGTCAGAATGTACCATATATGCAGATTTACAGGACCAAACAGCATAGTATACATTCTTAAGAGGGAAGTTGTATCCTAAAAACATGACTAATATTATTCAATATATTCATAAATGACCTGGAAGAGGAAACGACGAGTAATATAATCAAGTTCGCAGATGACACGAAACTATGTCGATCAGTTGGATCACAAAAGGACATTGAAGAACTCCAGAGAGATCTGAACCAGCTAGAAAAATGGGCGGAAAAGTGGCAGATTAAGTTTAATATAGACAAATGCAAAGTGATGCATCTGGGTACAAAAAACAAGGAACATGATTATATAATGTTAGGTGTGACATTGGGCAAGAGTGAACAAGAAAGGGACCTGGGGGTACTGATAGACAGGACCCTGAAGCCATCAGCACAATGCGCAGCGGCGGCAAAGAAAGCGAACAGGATGTTGGGCATGATAAAGAAGAGTATTACAAGTAGATCGGCGGACGTCATAATGCCGCTTTACAGAGCAATGGTCAGACCACATCTGGAGTACTGTGTCCAACACTGGTCTCCTTACCTAAAGAAGGATATAACTCTGCTGGAGAGGGTGCAGAGGCGAGCCACGAAGCTAGTAAAAGGTATTGAGAATTTGAGCTACAAAGAATACCTCATAAAACTGGGATTGTTCACCCTCGAGAAGAGAAGGCTGCGAAAGGATATGATAAGAGACTTCCAAAATACTAAAAGGTTTTGACATAATAGAACAAGAAGCATCATTATTGACGTTGTCAAATGTGACTCGGACGAGAGGTCATAGACTGAAATTGATGGGCGACAGGCCCAGGACTAATGTCAGAAAGTTCTGTTTTACACAGCGAGTGGTGGACGCTTGGAATGCTCTCCTGGAGGAGGTGGTGACGGAAACCTCCATTATGGGATTCAAGTGCAAGTTGGATGCACACCTCCTTGCAAATCACATTGAGGGATACGGGAAAATAGGCTCTTCATCAGGGAACACCAGGATTGGCCTCCGCGTGTGCAGGTCACCGGACTGTATGGACCAAAGGTCTGATTCAGTGGAGGCATTTCTTATGTTCTTATGACCATGAAATTTAGGGTGAGTCCTATCCCCCTCTCAAACTAAAGCTACAGTTAGGGATAGAAGAGAGGGAAATGAATTTGAGAAGACCCCCCCTTGCTCCTCCTTACTGCCATGCATTTGGCTATCATCCATTCAGTAACATACAGAATTAGTACCTCAAAAATCCCTCATTTACCAATATTTAGGATGTGGCTTCTTATTAAGTTATCCAAAAGAGAATGACTTGGGGACAAATTTTTCCCCATCCTTGTAGGAACTCATTTTCCCATCCTGGCGAGTTCTTTTCCTGTCCCTGCCCCATTCCTGTAAGCTCTGTCCTCATCTGCACAAGCCTTAAAGTGTTCAAAGTTTGTGCGGTTAAGGCAGAGCTTACAGGAATGGGGCAGGAACAGCAAAAAAAACTCACAGGGATGGGACGGGGAAATCGAGTTCCTGCAGGGACAAATTTGTCCCCGTGTCATTCTCTATTATTCAACAGTAACACAGAATTCTATGTTTGAAAACAAAAAACAAAATGTAATATATGATGAATTACTTCTAAAAGTAATATGTGCAGTGCTCGGACCCACACCTCTAGTGTTTCAAATGAATGAATCATACAGAGGGAACCATTGGGACCATCATAGCATTTGCATGGTCCCCAAACCGCCAATAATTTATACCACCACCAACTTATCTGAAACAAGATAAATTGGTGTTATAAGAATTTAAAGCACTTTGGGGTCCTTTTAATAAGGCATGCTAACCAATTTATCGTGCGCTAAAGATTAGTGCGCACTGAATGCCTTAGCGCCCTAAATTGGTTAGCAAACCTTAAAAGGACTCCTTTAGTAGTTATTGGCAGTTTTGGGAACATGCGAGTGCTATGATGGTCCCAATGGTTCCTTCTGCTTGATTCATTAATTTGAAACACTAGATGTGTGGGTCCAAATACTGCACATATTACTTTTAGAAGTAATTCATTATATTTTGTTTTTGATATTTTCAAAAGTAGAATCCTGTGTTAAAGGGTTGGATTATACAACTACACAATATCTTTAAACTCCTTAAAAACTTTTCTTGGTTTTCCATTAAGTTAGACATAGCTTAAATTGGAGCAAGTTTCCTGGACAAGTGGGGTCAAATAAATAATTTGTTAGATAATCTGGTGGCATTATCCTATGACACTGTATTGTTTGGAATGTCAATGAGGGCAAAAAGCCAAATATCCTCTAACAATAAGTTTCTACTCATTATGACAGGGGTTGCCATACAACAGATAAAGAATAATTAGAAAAATTGGGATAGGCTGAATTATAGCTTTTGGTGGAACTCTGTGTATCACATATTCAAAATGGAAAGGATAATTGCCATGCAGCAGGGAAATTTTAAGAAATTTCAGGTTATTTGGGAGCCATTAACAAGATACTGTAAAGACTGAAATTACTGCATAGAATAAATATTAATTTTTCCCTTTTGTTCATGCACGTCCAGGGTGTGATGGGGGGTGGTGGGAATATTTTGTGATTTCTTTTGCTTATGAATAACTGTTGGGTATAAGGGAGGGGGGATATTTGATGCGAGTTATAATTTGATGATAAATTAAGGGATGTTAAAGTATAAATGGTTTTCTATTCCTTAAATAATTGTAGTTCACCCCCTCTTTCCTTATGTATCACTATCTAGTATGTATATCAATTGTATGTTTATTGGTATAAATTGTTCTATCTTGTCCCCTAAAATTATTATTGTTATACGCATTGAAAATATTTGATATTGCGTTTACATCAAAATTTTAATAAACTTGAAACTTGATAAATGATTGTATTATTTGCTACACTTATTGTGAGTTTTAAAAAATGAATAAAGATTAACAAAAAAATACCCCAAAACAACTTTTCTTGGTTTTTCATTAAGTTAGACACACACTTAAATTGGAGCAAGTTCCCTGGACAAGTGTCTAGCAGTAAGGCTCTTACTTTAGTACTAGTCTTTAAGCCCGTTACATTAACGGGTGCTAGAATAGAGCGTCTGTCTGTGTTTCTTTATCTCTCTCTCCTTGGCTGCTGTCTATGTCCTTCTGTCTCCCGCCCCGAGCAAAGCTGTCTGGTCCCAGCACACACCTCCCACCCAAAGCAGCCCCCTTTCCCTATCCTTATCTCGCCATGGCCCTTTCTGTCTCCCCCCGGCACACTCCTCCCCCAAAGCAGCCCCCTTTCCCTCTCCCTGTCTCTCCATGGCCCCTTCTGTCTGCCCCCAGAGCAAAACTGTCTGTCCTCAGCACACCTCTCCCCCCAAAGCAGCCCCTTTTCCCTCTCACTATCTCTCCATGGCCCCTTCTGTCTCCCCCCAGCACACCTTTCCCCCAAAGCAGCCCCCTTTCCTTCTCCCTGTCTCTCCATGGCCCCTTCTGTCTTCCCCCCAGAGTAAAACTGTCTGCCCCCAGCACACCTCCCCCCCCAAAGCAGCCCACTTTCCCTCTCCCTATCTCTCCATGGCCCCTTTCCCTCTGGCCCCCTGAATTAATCCCCCTGCTTACCTGGCCTGCTCCTCTTCAAAGGAGGCCGCGATCTTGGTGGCCAGCCCCAGCAAACTTCGCAGCACGCTCCCCCCCCCGACGCAATCCCGTGCGTCAGAGGGAACGTGCCACCAAGGCCAGAAAGCGGCCCGCGAGGCCCGCCAAAGCCGGCCACGATCGCAGGCTGCCCCGAAGGAGGATCAGCGGCAGCAACAGCAGCGGTGAGCGAGGGCAGGAGGTCTGCTGAGCTTCCTTCGGGTTGGTGAGGGCAGGAGGAGGGGAGTGGCCAGAGTGATCATTGGCCGGGTTCTAAAATGGAACATGGCCACGGATCACACACCACGGCCGCAGTAATCACGCTTTTTTAAAAGCGCATGCGCCACTAACCTTTAGTATAAGCCTATCCATTTGAGGAGGCCTCTCTTTATATTTCATGGCCTTTGTTTAAAATATGTTTCAGAACTCCAGCTGAAGCTTGATCTATTATGATGAAGTTGAATTCAATGGAATTGAGACATTCCTTTAAGATGCACATGCTTATGTTTCTACCCCTTAAACATGCCTTAAAAGCTTTCCTTCTGGCTTTAAAACCTTGGGCAAGTTCCTACAGGCACCTGAGCCATGCCAAAGATCAGCATACTATTGATCGTGCTATTTCTACACTACACAGTATGCGCAATAGTGTACAAGGTATCAAGAAATCATTAACAAGCTACACAGAAGTGGTAGCAGGTCCCTGTTCTACAGAACCTTCATGCCGAGTTGTTTAATAATTTACCAACAAGGGAATAAGAAGTGTCCTATCTTCACAAGTCTACAATTACAAGTATCTGCCAAATCCCACGATGCTGGAAACAGATTCTACACACACAATAGTATGCAACTAAATCTCAGTTTGGCTAGGACAGAGCTTCCTAAACTGTGGGTTGAGACCCTAAATGAGATCAAGAAACCTGCCGGGGGAAGGGGGTCAGATTAGGTGGCTTTCCATAGGTGCAGCATTATTCTGCATCCCCAAAGGAAGGAGGAAATCATAATTTTATTTAGCCACAACCACTGAGGGCACAGCCATAAAAGATTGGGACACATTAGCCTAGGGGATTAAACACCATTATGCTAGAGTTACCATATGACTCAAGAAAAAGGACGATCGAGACATCTGGGTTTCACTTCCATTGAAAGCAATGGAAGTAAAATCTGGATGTCACAATCATCCTTCTTTTTCTGGCACCATATGATAACCCTATGCTACAGCATTTCTAATGTTGATAAAATGCTTTCGGCAGATGGGTAGGCAAAAGATACCAATTCTGTCTTTCTAGGATAGTTCATCAGATAATAAGAACATAAGAACTGCCATCACCGGATCAGACCCTGGGTCCATCAAGTCCGGTGATCTGCTCACGCGGAGGCCCAGCCAGGTGCGACCTGGCGAAAACTTAGTCGCCGGTATCCCTCTATTTGCCTTCCGAGGAGATGTGCATCTAACTTGCCCTTAAATCCTAGAATGGTGGGTTCCGCACAACATATTACTTGGCCACCACAAAGCATCATTCCAGGAGCAACCAAATGACACAAAGACACACTACTAAGGGCTATACAGTAAAGTGCAGCCTCTAACCTTGATCTCACCAAAAATGCCCAAGTCTTCTGAAATTAACTTTGTAGTTCTTCCAAACTGTCTAATAGTTTAATTAGGCAATCTTTAGTTTAAAATGCGGGCCAATGTTCCAAGTCGTGAAATAGAAACATAGAAACATAGAAATAGACTGCAGATAAGGGCCCACGGCCCATCTAGTCTGCCCACCTTAATGTCCCTCCCCTACCTTTGCCCTGTGAATAGATCCCATGTGCCGATCCCATTTGGCCTTAAAATCAGGCACGCTGCTGGCCTCAATCACCTGTAGTGGAAGACTATTCCAGCGATCAACCACTCTTTCAGTGAAAAAGAATTTCCTGGTGTCACCTCGTAGTTTCCCGCCCCTGATTTTCAACGGATGCCCTCTTGTTGTCGTGGGACCCTTGAAAAAGAAGATATCTTCCTCCACCTCGATGCGGCACGTAAGATACTTGAACGTCTCGATCATGTCCCCCCTCTCTCTGCGCTCCTCGAGCGAGTATAGCTGTAATTTGTCAAGCCGTTTTTCGTATGGTAGATCCTTGAGTCCCGAGACCATCCGGGTGGCCATTCTTTGCACCGACTCCAGTCTCAGCACATCCTTGCGATAATGCGGCCTCCAGAATTGCACACAGTATTCCAGGTGGGGCCTCACCTCATGTAATCTATCCCTGCCAACATGAATATTTTTGTAGCTTGTTATATCAATTCCTGATCATGTGACCCATTGTGGAATACCTTCAGCACATAGAGTTAAACTTGAAACTGTTTCAACACATGTCAGATTAGGTTTCCTAGCACAGAACTCTACATTCCTATGTTTAGTTCAACTTGACTACCTATAACAACCAATCCATGCGGATTACTGCATTCAAAAGCCCATGTGCCTGCATGATATAGAGCAGGGGTGCCCTAAAGGTCGATCGCGATCAACCAGTAGATTGCAAATGCAATGCGAGTCGATCGCGGAGCACATCCCGGGCTCCATGATAGACTCGCGTTGCCTTCGTTTTCTACCTGCTTTCTGATGCTGTAAAGAGGACGCAGAAGCACCCGACCGACCAACCTTCCTCACCCGACATCAATTCCGACATTGGACTGGAAGTTCCAGGCCAGCCAGTCGCTGCCTGGCTGGCCCGGAACTTTCTCTCCAACGTTAGAATTGACGTTGGGTTGGGAAGGCTGGTCCCAGCGCTTCTGCGTCCTCTTTATGGTGTGGACGCAGGGAGAGCTCAGGACGCCACCACGGCCTGTTCCCTGATGGCGGCAGTTTAGGGAGGGCAGGGAGAAAAAGAGAAAGAAAGAAAGGGGGGCAGGGATACAGAAAGAAGGGAAACAGAAAGGGGGCAGGGAGACAAAGAAAGACGGACAGAAAGAAAGGGGAGGGGACTGGGAGAAAGGAAGAAAAAATTGGGGGAGAGAATGAGGTCTGGAGGAGAAGCAGCATACAGGAGGCTGAAAGAAGGGAAGAAATATTGGATGCACAGTCAGAAGACTAAAGTGCAACCAGTGACTCATGAAATCACCAGACAACAAAGGTAGGAAAATGATTTTATTTTCAATTTAGTGATCAAAATGTCCGTTTTGAGAATTTATATCTGCTGTCTATATTTTGCACTATGGCCCCCCTTTTACTAAACCGCAATAGCGTTTTTTACTGAACATTTGTCCCTTGAAAGAGAGTCTGCTGAAAGTAGCCTTGGAGGTGGAATCACCAGCCCATTGCTCGATTCAGAGCATTTTGCAGGCTGAGATTGAATAGGCCAAAACTGTGCTCATGACTCCAATGATTTTGTAAAGAGAATCCGCCATGTAATCTATCCCTGCCAACAAGAGTTGAGGCAAAGGCTTGCTGTCCGACAGCTCAAGACTACTCAACCTGGTATGACAGGTGCGCGTCAAAGGAAGCCGCTGTATTTGGTTTGATTCCTATGGCTAAAGCCTCAAAACTGTCTTGAGAATCGCATCTACTCTGCAATCCTGCATATCCTTTAACATCATACCTCCCTCGCTTGGTAACCTGAGCTACAAAAGGAACCCATGTTGGGCTGAGCAAATAGCCGATGACACTCCTATGCCATAGAATACAGTCAAACCATAGTCCTGGCCACTTTTAAATGACCCTTCAGGAGCATCCCAATGCTCTGTGACCAATTCACTGATATCAGGATGCCAGGGAAATGTAGAAGATTGGGCTCTCACTCCACTCATAATAGAGGGAGCAGAGGGGACCTGCTGGGAGTCCAAGTTTAACTCCCATAGAGAATCAATACAAAGATCCATCAGAGCTGAGGGTTTGAACAGACAGAGGACCGTGGTATCATCCCCATGATCGAGGGCCAACACGGGGTGTAACACATATGTGCCTGTCTGCAACCCTTCATCTCCTGACAGGGAGGGAGTGTGCCCCGAGACAGCAAGGGAATAGTAAGAGACCCTTCATCCTCTGAATCTCCCTCAGAAAGATCAAGATCCCCTAGAACAGGCCTGCACAACTCAAAAATGATCCAGGGCTGCAATGAAGTCAGAAAACGTAACGAGGGCCGTATGTAGTGGCCACAGCTTGAGGAACCCGGGACTGCATGGACATTGCTGTGATGACATCATGCACATGCGTGATATCATCATGTCGACATCTGCTCATGCACAGAGGCCTTCCAGATGGGCCTCGAGACACCAGTAGGGGGTGCCAGCAAGGAAGAGGATGGGAGAGAAGGAGAGGCACTTGCCTACAGCAGTTTCTCAACTACTTCAAGCTAAGTACCCCCAACCACAGACCTCCCAAGCTCTGCCCCAGATCCTGCCCCTTTACTAATTGTAATGCAATTTTTTTCTTTCATTTTTCTTATAAACACAATACACACAGCAGATACAAATTCTCAAAACTGACACATTTCAATCACTAAATTGATAATAAAATCATTTTTCCTACCTTTGCTGTCTGGTGATTTAATTAGTTTCTGGTTGGACTTCCTTCTGACTGCTGCAGCATGGAGGTAGCTAAATGATTCTGGTGCAGACAAAAATATCTCCTAAACCAGTAGTTCCCAACCCTGTCTTGGAGGACCAGCCAGTCAAGATTTCAGGATAGCCCTAATGAATATGCATGGAGCAGATCTGCATGCCTATCACCTCCATTATATGCAAATCTCTCTCATGCATATCCATTAGGGCTATCCCGAAAACCCGACTGGCTGGTCCTCCAAGACAGGGTTGGGCCCTAGACTATGTACTTATAAAGATCTCCAGTTTCCCTCCAAGGGATGGAGTCTACTACCCTGTCAGAAAATATAGCGTCTGGGGTTAGGGGAAAAAAAAAAAAAAAAAAGTCTGAACTGTTTTAAGAGTGTTACACACTTCTATAAGTGTATTGGAGTCACAGACTATGGTGCGCAGTGCATTTGAGCTTCAGGGGTTTTAGCAATTTTGTTTTTAATTTGGTCACCTTGGTGGCAGCATAGTCTAACACCATGTTAATACACAGCTATGCCGATAAACTCCAACGCCAGATTATATTCCACTCTCGATGACTTAAGATCCTAGACTTTTTCCTAGATCAGAGCCTAGGTGGATTATGTTAGGTAAGCTTCTGTGGGTGGGTGAAGGCCAAGAGTTACCCATTTCCCTGGCCTTCAGGATTTGCCAGGCTCTTTTCATATCATCGACAGGAAATATGGCTTAATAGATCTTAAAATGCAGGATTTGATTACAGTGCATAATCACATGCCACATCCTATTCACCACTAAATACATTAGCTATTTACAAAACTAGTCAGATTTGTCAATTCTTTCCTCACTGATCTGGTCAAAATGAGTCCAATATTTAACTCTGCTAATACTTTACTCAGAGTTTATGCCCAGTGTTAACGTCAGCAATAGAAAACTGCTTTTTCTGCAGATTGCAATCTAACCCTTCCAAAGACATACCAGACTTGAGGCAACAGACGCAGTGCGATGTGACAGTCTGAGGCATGATTGACCACCAAACATTCAAGATTCAGTACAAAGCACAATTTCAAAATAGGCAAGACAATGTAGACCAAGCACTATTCACTTCAGCTAGTTGTGTACAATTTAGTACTATAGTAGGAAGTTCATAAGTAACCTGCATTATGAAGCAGTAACAACCTTCCTGGTCAGACGTGATGTATGACAGACATGGTCCATCATGTACTGTTACTACAGTATATTTGAGATACAGCAATTCATGTAAGGGGGGGGGGGGGGGAAGACAAAGAAAAAATGCTGTGGGTGTAAAATGATGGTCAAAGCAGCAAAATAGCCTACACAGCAGTGCTTAGAGTGAAGGGGATGAGAGATTACATAGGCATAACCAGCAAAGAGGTTGGGGAGAGCAAGAATATAAGAATAAAACAAAAAAGTGGAGTGATAATTTCAAAAATATCAACATGACTTAAATACTTTTTTTTTTTTTTTTTAATTAAATATGTCAGTGTTCCAATGTATTAAAGTATCTTATGATGCATGTACTGACTAGAGCAGTGGTCTCAAACTCAAACCCTTTGCAGGGCCACATTTTGGATTTGTAGATACTTGGAGGACCTCAGAAAAAAAATAGTTAATGTCTTATTAAAGAAATGACAATTTTGCATGAGATAAACTTTATAAATCTTTCCTTTTGGCCAAGTCTTAATATTAATATTGTGATTTATAGCTAAAGAGACATATGATCAAGAAACTGTTTTATTTTACTTTTGTGATTATGATAAACATACCGAGGGCCTCAAAATAGTATCTGGCGGGCCGCGAGTTTGAGACCACTGGACTAGAGGAAAAAAAAGACCTCCAAACATTTTCAGGCAAACAATGCTGACTAACTGGCTACCTTTGAGAGGGTGAACAACCTGTCCTTATCTACAGTGGCCAATCCAGGTCACAAGTACCTGGCAGAAACCCAAATAGTAGCAACATTCCATGCTACCAGTCCCAGGGCAAGCAGTGGCTTCCCCCAAGTCTGTATTAATAGCCGACATTCAAACACAGCAAGCAGCATACAATGCCTACATGGTCCTTTGCCTTGATCAGAGGAAAATGGTTTTGGCTTTTTATTAGACTAGTGCAGGGGTAAACAATTCTGGTCCTCGAGAGCTGGAGCCAGGTCAGGTTTTCAGGATATCCTCAATAAATATGCATGAGATAGATTTGCATCTCAAGGAGGCAGTGCATGCAAATCCATCTTGTACATATTCATTGTGGATATTCTGAAAACCTGACCTGGATACACTCGAGGACTGGAATTGCCTACCCCTGGACTAGTGCATCATCTTATTGTTGATTTCATTCTTCATTATTTTGAGAGTTTTTAGACAATTGATGGTTAACCAATAAATAGCTCTACAGTAACTGGCAAGATGTTAAGGACTAACTGCATTGGTTCCATTGCTCTCCCGATAGGCATCTTACAGTGATGTTTCCAAACAGAAGTTTTGAAGACTTAAATACCAGCTAAGTACAGAACAGGTCTTGGGTTGCAGTGCTACACAGGTTGTGAACTTCAAACAAGAGTATGGTTTTCAAAGCAACATGCAATAAGCGCTTTAAGCAAACATATTTCCAAAAGCATCTCTTCAGAAACACTAGTTTGGGGGAGGTGGGGCTCATTTTGCAATTAACGTACCAAGCACCCAAAATGGCAAGATTCTTTCATCATCAGCTACAATACAAAAATATAATACAGTCTCGTATACTGCAATTCTCTGCAAGGAATCTATGCGGTTTAAAATAAGATGGATGTTACATTTTTAGAGTGGGAGGTGACTGGAGGAAGACAAGAAAGTTGTTATAGGGAAAAAGAGATGTCTTTAGTTTCTTCCTGAAGTCAAGGTATATGGTGGGTTGTCTTAAATGCATTGGCAGTTTCAAAATGTGGGGAGCTTGGTATTCAAAGGTAGTTTCAAACATCTGTATTTTTTTTGAGGTAACAAGAGGGGTAGTTTGAAGCACTGTGTTTTATGTGAATTGAAAGAACGTAGGACTGATATCAGATGCTAGTCCTTCCAAGTTCTCCATATCATATCAGTTGTTTTTGAGGATTAGTCTTGCAGCCATGTTTTGTAGCAGTTGGAGTCTCTTGTGTTCCTTTTCTGTAGTGCTACCATATAGTGAGTTGCAGTAGTCCAGGTGGGGGTATTAGGTGAAACTGATCTCTTAGGATTGGTCCGACTTGAAGACTTTTCACTAGACGTGATATGTATGTTATAGGTTAGGTTTGAGTCAAGTGTAACTCCCAGTATTTCAGGAATTTTCTATCTTTAGCCTTTCACCTGTGGCTTACTCTATAATGCACTACCAAGCACAGAACTAATCTCCAGACCTCAATATTTTTGTTTTAGATTTGTTTCGTTTTGGGATGTTATTTCTTGTCCATGTAATCTGGTCATCAAATGATAGTTTTCAGTACAAGTTTTATCCTAACTCAACATATACTAGGGATCTAAAACCAATATCCGTAATATACTGTATAGTTTACAGGTTAAATTTGACACTTACAGTACAATCCTATTCTTACCTTAAATTTAGGAAATTATTGGGAAAAAAACTTACCTATTTGATAAGCGAGAATGTTAACTTTTAATAGCATATCATCGACTGTCTATTTTATCTAGGAATTTGTATTTTAATTGAATTGTTTTTTTACTGATGTTGTATTTAAAGTAGTAAATATGTTTTCTGTATTGTATATTTTTCACTGAAATGTCTCAGTTTCTCTTGCTATGAACCGTCCAGAACTACTGGCAGGGCAGTATACAAGAAAATAAATTATTATTATCCTAACGCGACACATACCGAGGATCTTGTATCAATATACAATATATTTCTTTGTAATCTATTGGTCATGGGAGTTAGGTGAACAGGTATGTTTTTATTGCTTTCCTAAAGTTGAGGAGTCTGAGGGATCTTATTTGTGTGGGCAGTTGATTCCAGTGGGTCGGTATAAAGTGGGAGTAGGATCTTGAACTTGAACCAGGAGGGAGGCAGCCTCTGAAATAAAATCATGTTATCTAGGGTTGGCACTGTTCCCTCTCAGTGACCAGGTGCATGCAAATATTTCTTCATGTGAGTAACAATTTCTAAAAAAAACAACAGTCTTTGATCCCAGTATTAGCAATGCATTTCTTTATGCAACATAAAAAAAAACTAAAAGTTGGCTAAAAGTACCCGACTTGAAATTGTGTATTCAGTCAGTGTGTCTGAGGCTCGTTTAATTAACTGTTTGTATGCAGTGACAGTTTACAGGGTAGTGATTTGTCTGTAAGTTATATACTTGAAAAGTAAAAACTGACAAAAATACCTTTATAATTTTGTACATTAAAAAACTCATACATATGGTAATTGATTAGTTTAAGGTTTTTTTTAAATTATAGTTTAATTTTGTTTTGAAAGTAAAGTTGGCTCAGTATTTTTGTGAGCAACCATGTAATGACGATCTAAAATATGAGCGATTGCTCATGTGCTCTGCTTAGAGGGAACATAGGTTAGCAGTAAGGATTTAGGAGGATAACCTAGACAGGAGGCAGCCTCTGAAATAATTACGGTATTACCAACCTTGGATAAGGAATTGGAGGGCAAGCTATGAGCCAAGGCAAAGAGGCCAGGGACCTATACAATACATGAAACATGCTGCAGCCTGAATCTGTGTCCAGTCTCCAGAAGCTTCCGTATAAGCTATTTGTATCCCCCTTTACTTAAAGGGTATCCCGGGGGGGGGGGGGGTGCAAAGGATTACTATTTATACTCAGATATCAGTTTCCCCTTGTCTTGGCTACTAGATCAAGGATGAAACAGAAAGGTTTGTGGTAGTCACTTGCAGATGTTTTAAAGCTTGTGGCTTCTACTGCTGTCTGATTCAGGAAAAAAAATTTTTTTTTTTGGATTCGCTTTTCCTGCCCAATTGGGTGTTTTTATATTCCGACTGTCCTAGTGGGTTTATTTTGTAGCCTTTCCACCCACCTCAACCCACTTTTCCCTCTCCAATCCAATGCTGGCACTGTGGTGTAAACAAACAAAAGTATTTTCCTTGCCAACACCAGCTCTGGCAGGATACATATTTCAAATCTGACACATTGTAATCACAAAATAGAAAATAATTTTTTTTCCTACCTTCCACTGCCAAATCCAGCATTTGTTTCTTTCCCTCTGTCTACCATCTCTCTCTTTGAACCCTCCCCCCCCCCATCTTGAGCCAAGCCTCTGGTTCCCCTCTATGCAGCATCTTTCCCTTCCTCCCCTCCATTATGTGCAACATTTCTTTCTCTTTCCCCATGCATCATCTCTCCCTGCCCTCCACACTATGTCTAACATTTCTCCCCTCTCTCCTCCATGCATGTCTCCCTCCCCTCCACCATATGCAGGATTTCTCCCTATTCCCCCTTTCTACCTCTTTTCTCCCTTCCTCTCCTCCACTCCAACAATTCTTCCTCTCCCCCGATGTGCAGCATCTTTTCTCCCCTCCCATCTCCCTAAGCAGCAGCTTTCCTCCTCTCAAGTTCAAGTTTATTAGGATTTTATATACCGCCTATCAAGGTTATCTAAGCGGTTTTTACAATCTCCCAACCATTCCCCTGTGTAACAGCTTTCCATCCCTTCTAAACCCGTGTGCAGTAGTTTTCTATCCCTCCCTCCCATCCCCCTGTGCAGCAGCACCCCACCGACTCTCCCACCTTGAAACCCTGACATACTTCCGAGGCCTCCTAAAGCAGCAGTGGCAATGGATGGTCAGCAGTGGCATCACTTTGAATGGGCTTCTTGCAGCCTGCCCCACTAGGGCTTCCCTCTGCCACATAAGTGTTGTCACCAGTGACACGGCAGAGGGAAGGCCCTGACGGGGCAGGCCACAGAGCTGCCCGTTCAAAGCGATGCTATTGACTGTCCACCGCTGCCGCTGCTTTAGGAGGCCTCAGAGGTATGTCAGGTCTCACCAGAGGGGGGGGAGAAAGTTTTGGTCGCTGAACTGAGTCTGATTTTCACTGATCGCCAAAGTGAATCAGGCAGCACTAGTGGCTTCTATTACAAGCATAATACTGCAGTATGCACATGTTGTCCAGAAAACCAGTAACGGGGGGGGAGGAGTATGCCAGATGCATGCACACAAGAATTCATAATAAAACCTGGAAGCTTGTGTGCATGTCCAAACCAAAGCGTTACATATGCTTATTTTTGTGCCTAAATGAACCCTGCACAAAAAAAGCATTTGCACTGGACATTTAGAGGCCCATATCTAGCACAAGAAAAAAAAAAAAAAACGAGCACAGAATATGCACTTACCATCTGCCTTTAAAACTTGCAGTGCTTCCTTCTACTTGCAGAAATAAACAAAACCAGCACTTAATAAATGTCAAAGCGACGGGAAATCCTCTCTACAAGACTTTCTATGCCATGTCAGACTCACAGATTTCTCACATCGTGCACACTTCAGAAGTGGGTAGTATACTCTACATTGCTCAGACTACCTTAATTAGCTTTTTGCATATATTTTAATACAACCTGCAAATCTCTTCCCACATAAGCTAGAGCCCTTGAATAATTGTGCTCTGCATCGCTCAGTATTCTCTCTGGCAGTATTCAAATCCATGCTAAAAGTCCATTTTTAAAGCTGTTTTTTAAGTCCCAACTCCAACCCACTTATCAAGTACCCATATCCGTTTGGCATTCCCTTTAGAGTCCCCTACCCTAGCATTCCATCTAGTTCCCTACCTGGGGAGGGTGTATAGATTCATCCTTTGAATCTTGTGTCAATTAGATTGTAAGCTCTCTCAAGCAGGGGCCATCTTTTGAAAGTTAACATACACCACTGCGTACATCTTTCAGCACTATAGAAATGCTATGTACTGTGTGAAAGGATGAAGTCCTTTACAGAAATCTTTTATTTATATATAAAAGATTTCTGGAAAGGACTTCATCCTTTCAAGCGGGAAAATGGAATCAGAGTAAGTGGCTTGATTATGACTTCTCCAGGCTTTTAGAAGATCACTGAAAACTTCTGTTTGATAAATTTGTATAAAGTCATTTGTCAATTTTAAGAAAATTGTGATTTTATCAATCATGGATCTTAATGCATTATCGCCGTGTTTCCACAGTTTCTTGTTGTGAACCGCACTGAACTGTGAGGTACTGCAGTATAAAAAAAAAATTAAAAAAAAAGAAAGATAGATAGTGGTAGTAATAGTCTGTGCATAACCTGCATTCAGCTTGTGGTTGCTTTCTGCTATCATTAATTCATTTTCCTATTCTGTTCTCCCAATTCAGGAAAAAAAGCAACCCAAAACAAAACCTGGTCTGAACTAAGCTTCTGGGAAGTGGCAGACCAGTGGCCTTCCAGTCTTACAGTGGATATTAAAGTTTCCCCTCACATGATTTCAAGTTTATTAAGGGCTCAAGGCCAGAGCAGTTCAAGTGGTAGATAAAAAAAAAAAATACCTCAGAGTGGGCAATTTATTGTACATATGTGTCACACTGACTTAAAAAAAAAACAACAAAAACAAAAAACCAAACAAACCCCAAACAAATATTTTAAACTGTTTCAGGTTTCCTTTGTCTAAATATCATTTAAGAACAAGTTAAAATAACCATATCACCCATGTGAAAAAGTAACTGTCCCCATAGTCAAACTAAATGACTGATTTGAACACAATCAGCCCTGTCAAATCTAATTCTTACTATATATTAAGAGTCTTACCATGACGGTGACCAAAAGTTTCTACAGAGCAATGCCACAAAGGAAATTCCAGAAGGAAAAGGAAAAAAAAGGAGAATGCTGAAATAGTCTGGAAAGGGTTACAGAGTTGTTGCTAAAGCTCTGGGACTCCACCAAACCACAGAGCCATTATCTCCAAACAGAAATAAAGTCTCAGAACAGTGGTGAAGCTTCTCAGAGTGGCCGGTCTGCCAAAATTACTCCAAGGGCACAGTTTACTGCAATTTAGGTGCAGCTGCTGGAACAAAACAATGGCAGCTTTCAAAAGTTAATGATTCTCATAGGCAAATTTTCCGGCTCTCAAGGCAAGTATCTACCTGTAATCCAGCAAGCCAAGCAGGGGACGCGTACAAGTCACTACTCACCAGTATACATCTGAAAGGCTGATACTCTAAATAGATTAGGAGTGAGGTTTGATACTGTAATGGTATGTGCAAAACCAATCCATTTGGAGACACTACCCCGAGGGATATATGAAGCTACCCATCTACTTATGAATATTAAAGTGCTCGTTACATAAGTAGCTCAGAAGGCAACATTAAGGGGCATTTAAGTTAACTATAATAAAAGTTAATTCCCTCAATGCTCTATGTTGGCCAACAATTACCCAAAAGCCGCATTATGTACCATCTGATAACACCATTTATGGAGCTGTAAACGTGGTTTAACATTGGGAATTTCACTTTTGACTCCACAGCCAGACATCATTCCCTGGCAGCTTCCTCCCCCAATCCAACTTATTCTACGAATACATCTTTGTAATCTTTAAGTAAACCAGCTCCCTAACTAGGGTTACTATATTTAATGATGGACAAACCCGGATGAATGGCCCTGCATCATTCCGTCTCCAGCATCGTCCCCCAAAAAGCCTCATCTTTTTTCCCTGACCTCCAGACTGCCTCTGGAGGGCCTCCAGCATGCGCAGATGTATGCAACATTATCGGCGCATGCTTGTTGAAGGCCCTCCAGACATGGCTGGAGCTTGGGTTTTCCAAAACCCAGACCAACTGCTGGATTTTGGAAAATCTGTCCAGGAAGTCTGACAACCCTCTAAAAAGGGAGGACATGTCTGGGTTTTTCCAGGTTTCTGATAACCCTATACCTAACTCCACTGCAAAAACTGAGACAGGTGGTACTGGCCCAAGGTGAACCAAAACATCAACCCTTCTAAAGTGCTGATTTATGTAACAAACTATGCTCCCTTTAAGCTGAGCTCATGAGCAATTGCTCATATAATCTAGGAGCGTCTCTCAAAAATGCTACCAAAAAACATAATAGCAGCCTTACTGGGTCAGACCAATGGTCCATCAAGCCCAGTAGCCCGTTCACACGGTGGCCAATCCAGGTCACTAGTACCTGGCCAAAACCCAAAGAATAGCAATATTCCATGCTACCGATCCAGGGCAAGCAGTGACTTCCCCCATGTCTCTTAACAGACAATGGACTTTTCCTCCAGGAAAATGTCCAAACCTTTCTTAAAGCCAGCTATGCTATCAGCTATTACCACAAACTCTGGTAATGTGTTCCAGAGCTTAACTATTCTCCAAGTGAAAAAATAATCCCTTCTATTGGTTTTAAAAGCATTTTCCTGTAACTTTGTCGAGCGCCCCCTAGTCTTTGTAATTTTTGACTGAGTTAAAAAAAAACAAAAAACCCCGATCCACTTGTACCTGTTCTACTCCACTCAGGAGTTTGTAAACTTCAATCATATCTCCCCTCAGCTATCTCCTTTTCCAAGCTAAAGAGCCCTAATCTTTTTGGTCTTTCCTCACATGAGGAGTTCCATCCCTTTAATCATCTTGGTCACACTTCTTTGAAACTTTTCTAGTGCCATTATATATCTATCTTTCTTGAGATAAGGAGACCAGAATTGAAACAATAATCCAGGTGAGACGCACCATGGAGCAAAACAAAAGCATTATAACATTCTTAGTCTTGTTAACCATCCCTTTAATCATTTCTAGCATCTTGTTTGCTTTTTTGGCCGCCGCTGCACTTTGGGCAGGTTTCATGATATTGTCTACAATGACGCCCAGATCCTTTTCTTGGGTGCTAACCCCCAAGGTGGACCCTAGCATCTGGTAACTGTGATTTGGATTACTCTTCCCAATGTGCATCACTTTGCATTTGTCCACATTAAATTTCATCTGCCACTTGGACGCACAGTCTTCCAATTTCCTAAGGTCCGCCTGCAAGTTTTCACAATCTGCATGCATGTTAACAGTTTAGTGTCATCTGCAAATTTAATCACCTCACTCATCGTTCCAATCTCCAGATCATTTATAAATAAGTTAAATAGCACCGGTCCGAGTACAGATCCCTGTGGCACTCCACTGTTTACACTCCCTCCATCGACAAAAATGACCATTTAACCCTACCCTGTTTTCTAGCTAATAACCAATTCCTAATCTACAACTGAACTTTGCAACCTATCCCATGATTCTTTAATTTTCTCAGGAGCCTCTCATGATGAACTTTTTCAAAAAGCTTTCTGAAACATCAGTGATATAAAAAGTTTCTGAAGATTTGGGAGCCATTGACAAAATTTTGCAAAGAGTGATTGCTGATTATGCCCTTTGGTCATACACATCCAGGGTGGGTGGGTGGGAGGACAGGTTGGAATGTATTTTTCAATTCTCAATTAGAGTGTAGTTCTTAGATATAATTATGGGGGGGGGGGGTGATAATCTTTTTGTCATAGATTATAATTGTAATTTTATTTAAGTGCTTTTACAGAATTATGATTGTATTTTATTTTGCACTTATGGCTTTAAAATGAATAAAGAAATAATAATTTTAAAAAAAGCTTTCTGAAAATCCAGAGATACACTATATCAACTGGCTTACCAGAATTTAAAAGGGATCTATTTAACTGGGCAACATACTCTCTCAATAACGGAACTTATCTGGAAAATATGGGACACATCCTAATCACACCCATACCCAAAGACCAGAAGATCTCACTCACAATGGCATCCAACTACAGACCCATAGCGAGCACCCCCTTCTTCACCAAAATGCTGGAAGGGCTGGTCAACTTGGAATTAGTAAATCACTTAGATAAGTTCTCTCTCCTAAACGACCACCAATCAGGTTTCAGAAAAGGATTCAGTACTGAGACAGTCCTAGGCTCTCTCCTTAACCACCTATACGACCTTTTCAATCAAGGTTCCAGCGCCTTGATCCTACAGTTAGACTTCAGTAGCGCCTTCGATCTCGTGGACCACAAAACAATGCTTAGGTGCCTAGACGAAATGGGACTATCAGGAAGAGTATGGACCTGGTTCCAAGGATTCCTAACCAAATGGTCTTATCAAGTGGTCCATGAAGGAACTTACTCTAAACCCTGGAAAAGCCCTTCGGGAGTCCCACAAGGTTCCCCCTTATCTCCCACCCTGTTCAATATATACATCTCCTCCCTAGGTCACCTATTACAAAGGCATAACCTAACTTATTACATATACGCAGATGACATCTCCATATTAATACCAATAACAAATGTGACACCAGCCTACTCAAAACAAATCTCATTCATCATGACCGAAATAGAAAAATGGACTTTAAACTTCAAACTGAAACTAAACGCAGAAAAGACAAAGATTTTCCTAGCTAGCCCAAACGAAAAAATCTCCGCAACCACAATACATGTAAATGGCCACGATCACCCAATACTAAAAACCATACAAATACTGGGAGTCACCCTGGACACCCACTTGTCTATGACCGATCATATAAACTCAGTGACCAAAAAATGCTTCTTCATCCTTTGGAAACTGAAAACCATTAAAAAATACTTCGACCCGCTATCCTTCAGAATATTGGTTCAGTCACTGATTTTATCCACCCTGGATTACTTCAACATTGTCTACTTGGGGATACCTAAAAAAATGTGAGAAAATTGAGAATAGTTCAAAATACGGCCATCCGCTTAATATTCGGACTAAAGAAAAGCGATCACGTTAGCCCATTCTATAAACTCCTTCATTGGTTACCAATTGAAGCAAGAATTCTGTTCAAATTCTCCTGCCTCTGCTACAAACTAATCTGGGGATTGGCCCCCAGCTACCTACTACCACACTTTGAATTCCACTCCTCTACCAGACCTACCAGAAACCGTAACCTCTTTACCTACCCAAATATCACAGGCTGTAGATATCGTACCTTCTTAGACAGAACATTCAAATTCCAAGCAGGTAGACTGCACACTTGGCTAGGCTACTTCACCGATGCTGCCAGAGAATCCTATAGTGTCTTTAGGAAAGAATTAAAAACCACCCTGTTTAAGAAATTCATAACCTAACCAGACCTCCCCCCCTAAGAAGCCCGTTCAACCTCTTCAGCAAATTTTCCACCTTTAATTGTTACCAGTTCATTCACTGGTGCCTGTCCTCCGTTAATGGACCACGATAACAAATTAGTTCCTCACCAACATTCTTAAGTTATCTTTATCATCTTTTCAATCTTACACCTTGTAACTCATGGACCGTGCAATCTCCTTTCTCCTATCCTACTTATGCTCTCAATTTCCGCTGATTGTATAAAGTTACTCACTGTGAAACCGTGTAATTCGCTGACCCTGTAATTTTCCTAGAACTATCACAAGATGTTCAATGATATACTCTGTAAATCGCTGTCTGTACAGTTTTTCTTCATTGTGAACTGCCTAGAAGTCGCAAGATTGTGGCGGTATATAAGAATAAAGTTATTATTATTATTACTAGTATTTTAGCCCGTTACATTAACGGGTGCTAGAATATATGTCTGTCTGTCTTTATTTCCGTGTCTCTCTCTCTGTCCTGCTGTCTTTCTTTCTGTCTGTCTCTGTCCCTGGCCCCCTTTGTCTGTCTGTCTTTCTGTGTCTCTCGCTGTCCCTGTGTCTTTCTTCTTTTATTTCTATCTCCCTTCCTCCCGCTGGCGGTAGAATATATGTCTGTGTTTCTTTCTGTTTCTCTCCATACTCTCATTCATCTTGTCATCTCCCTTTTGACCTCATACAAATGGCTCACCACTTTCAGAATACCCCTCCCTCTCTCCACTGGTCAGTCTATATCTCCCTGTCCCTTTCTCTTCATCCCCTAGCATCTTTATATGTGTGTGTGAATGTTTATTTCTTTCTTTCTCTGTCTCCTTAGCCGCTTTTTGTGCTCCTCCTGTCCAGCAGTAGGCCTCCCTTCGTTTTTCCCCCCCTGTCCATCAGCACCTGTTCCTGCTCCCCCTGTCCAGCAGTAGGCCTCCCTTCCTTTTTCCCCCCTGTCCATCAGCACCTGTTCCTGCTCCCCCTGTCCAGCAGTAGGCCTCCCTTCCTTTCCCCCCCCTGTCCATCAGCACCTGTTCCTGCTCCCCCTGTCCAGCAGTAGGCCTCCCTTCCTTTTTCCCCCCTGTCCATCAGCACCTGTTCCTGCTCCCCCTGTCCAGCAGTAGGCCTCCCTTCCTTTCCCCCCCCTGTCCATCAGCACCTGTTCCTGCTCCCCCTGTCCAGCAGTAGGCCTCCCTTCCTTTTTCCCCCCTGTCCATCAGCACCTGTTCCTGCTCCCCCTGTCCAGCAGTAGGCCTCCCTTCCTTTCCCCCCCCTGTCCATCAGCACCTGTTCCTGCTCCCCCTGTCCAGCAGTAGGCCTCCCTTCCTTTTTTTCCCCCCCTGTCCTATGTACTACCCGAGTGCTTTAGCTGTGCTGCCTTGAAGGAAGGTCTACTGCTGGACAGGGGGAGCAGGAACAGCTCCCCCTGTCCCCGCTCTGTGAAGGCCTCCTCCTGGCAGCCACTTCTCCGCACCGGTGTGCGCGGCGAAACTGTCTCCTCCTGTCAGCCGCCGCTCGGCACCGCGGGCCTGAAACCAACACCGTGGCCTGCAGGCGCCGACAGCGGGCTGGAAATAGCGGACCGGTGTTTTGGAGACGGAGCGGCCGAGCGAAGCGCATGCTGCCGACAGGCGGGGTCCTGCTCCGGCGTGTCGCTCGTGCACAGCAGCGGGAGCAGCGCCGCCATCGCCACTTCCGGACACTGCGGGAGCCCCCGCACCTGCGCATCACCCTGGCACGCTGAAGCGAGCGGCAGTTGGCTGCAGAGCGCGCGAGGCCAGCTTTTCAGCCCTTGTCGAGGGGGTGGGACAGGCTGGTGAGGAGCTCGGGGGCTGCTGCTGTTCTTCCACCGTGTCGCGGTGGCTGGCTGCGGTCCCGGCTTGTGGAGGTGACCTGCCCAGCGCTCGCGCATGCGCATTCCTACCTGCAAGGCCACGGACATACATCTCGGATCAGGGAAAACGGAATCACGCAGTTGAGTGCGCATGCGCGGCTAGCGTTTTATTATTTCAGATTATTTATCCATATGTTTATTCATACCTTCAAAGAAGTCAAACAAATCGGTGAGGCAAGACCTCCCTCAGCTGAACCCATGCCGACTGTCTCATTAAATCATGTTTGTCTACGTGTTCCAAAAACCAAAGAAGAAAACTGCAGAACAGATGTAATTGATACAGGCACTTTGAGTCAATTAAATCATTGTTTTAAAAATGATCCACTTTTTGTCCTAAAGAAACCGGGACTTCAATGGTCCAAGGTATTCCCTTTAGAGGGAACAAAGTAGAGCACAACAGCATGAAAAAGTCTGATGCCTATAAAAGGTTAGTGTGTGAGGGTAGCCATCGTAGTGAAAATAGTCTTCAAACAATGCACCTTTTAACCATGCCAGCTCTCGCTTCCTCTTTTCACCTTTGCTGATATGTGGCATACATCTGGTCTGAGCTTCCACAATGGTTATTTTTAAATAAAAATCCACACCTAGTTTACAGTCTTAACCTTTGCAATTGATCATTTTAGCTTCTTTTTAACCATTTTACTCATTTTATAATAGTCACCCTTTTGAAAATTAAATGGCTCTACAGCAGATTTTTTTTTGCGATGTCACTCCCAGTATCAACTCAAATTTGAAAATGTTATTTTCGCCATTCCCAGCAGACCCAACACAGTTAACTCCTGTACTATGCCTTGCATTCCACTAAGGACCAAATCTAAAATAGCTCCCCCTCTTGTTGGTTCCTGGACCAGTTGTTCCAAGTAGCAGTCATTTATGACTTCTAGGAATTTTACCTCCCTAACACTCCCTTATGTAACATTTAACCAGTCAATATTGGGGTAATTGAGAGCACCATTATACTGTTGCCCAATTCTCCTGCTTTCCTAATCTCTGAAAACATTTCTTCATCTGTCTGCTTATTTTGCCCCAGGGGACGGTAGTATAACTAACTTTATATTCCTTCCCTTCACACATGGAATTTCTATCCATATGGATTCCACACTGCTATGTCATGCAGAATGTTTATTTTGATTCAATTCCCTCTAAGAGAACGCAATTTGATCCTTCAATTTGATCTACTCTATACTTGCAATATAATTTGCACCCAGGTAATACAATGTCCCACCAACTGACCTCCTTCTACCAGGTCTCCAAGATGCCTATTATATCTGCTTCATCATTCAACTCATTTTATTTTTTAGGTTTCTAGCATTTGTATACAGACACTTCAAATTGTGGGGTTTTTTTCCTTGTAACTACAGGTTGCTGAGAAAATAGAAAACTTATGTTTTTACCTGTTAATTTTCTTTCCTTTAGATGCAGCAGATGAATCCAGAGACCAATGGGATAGCACACATCTACCAGCAGGTGGAGAGAAAGAAATTGATTAACAGGTGGTCCTATTGGCTGGCACGCCTCCTGCATCTTCAGTATTACTCCTTGCCCGAGCATCCTTAACCATCAATATGCTTAGCATGTAAAAAAACTTCTTTCCCATAAATTTCAAAAGGTAATAATACAGAATACAACATCAATAATAACAGACTTTGAAAGTTGCAAAAGAAAAAAACCGATAGTGAATACCCAAAAAGGGTGGGGCTCTGGATTCATCTGCTGCATCTAAAGGAAAGAAAATTAACAGGTATGAACATAATTTTTCCTTCCTTAGCAACAGCAGCAGATGAATCCAGAGATCAATGGGATGTAGCAAAGCAATCCTCAATCTGGGTGGGAAGCAAATGACACCTCCGCAACAACTGAAGCACTAAACACAGCTTCCGCATGCACCCCCACATCCAACCGGTAATGCTGAGATAAAGTATTCTTGGAAGACCAAGTAGCCGCATGACAAAATTCCTCCCAGGAAACCCCCCCCCCCCAAAAAAAAAAAAAACAACAACAACAAAAAACCCAACTTATAGACTGAGTCCAAGTAGCCGCCATTGCTCTGGCTGAACGGTCATGAAGTTTTTCCGCCAACCGTTTCTCTGCCATCAAGTAAACATAAAGAATGTCCTCCTGGACCCTTCAAGCAATGGAGGCTTTGGATGCTGCCATACATTTGTCGTGTCCCTTGAAGAATACAAAGAGGTGATCTAAATGACTAAAAGTCGTTAGACACCTACAGATTATGGAGAATGCTAAGCACTTAAGAAACGCAGTGAAGAAAAGTTTGCCTCTCCATTCCTCCTCCCAGGAAGAAGGAAGGAAAAGTGAGAGCGGCATAAAAGAAAGGATGACACCACCTTAGAAAGAAATTGTGGTACTGTCTGAACTGATACCCCAGAATTTGTAAATCAGAAATAAGAATCCCTGCCATACAAGGCCTGCAACTCAGAAAACCGCCGAGCTGAAGCCATAGCTACAAGAAACACTGTTCAACATTACAGCCTTTAAGAGTCTCAAAAGACAAGGTTGAAGTGGAGCCTTCTGTAAACTGCGAAGTACCTTAAGACTGTACTCCGGACAGGGCTTCTTAAGAGGTGTACGAATATACAGTGGTACCTTGGTTTACGAGCATAATCCGTTCCAGGAGCATGCTCGTAATCCAAAATGCTCATTTATCAAAGCAAAGTTCCCCATAGGATATAATGGAGACCGACGATTCGTTGCTACTGCTGCCAGCGACCGACAAACATGACAGAACTGCAGAGGACTGAGAAAGGTGATGAAGTGCCGATCTACAGGGAAGAGGAGGAAGAAAAACTGTTCCGAGGGGAGAAATGCTGAGCCCAGTAGGGAATGTTTATTCCACCTCCTTCTAGATCACCGTGTGGACAGAATGGTTAAGTAACCAGAAGGCAGCTGAATTCAAGAGAACTTTGCTCTTTCCACAGCCGAACCAACCACACTGGGGCCTTACAGCTTTAACTTTTTTTTTTGTTCATTTTGTGCCGTGGGTGCCTACCTTCTTGCTGCAGTGCTTGCTCAAAGCCGCAGGCAGTGGTTCCTACGTGCCCCCTGCGACCAACCCGGAAGTCCTCCCTCTGACATCAGAGGAACGCCTCCAAACCAGCCGCAGGAGGCATGCAGGAGCCGCTGCCCGCCATCCCGAGTGACCACCACAGCAAGGAGGAGGGAGCCGGCAAGAAGGCAATCATCCAGGGGCAGCAGAGGGAAAAAATGCATTGCCCTCGAGCGGGCCACACGGGGCAGCAGGTTGGACACCCTAAAAGGCAAAAATGCAGTGTGGAAGAGAAGCAGAAAGAAAATCTGCAGTCGGTGTGCATGCATTGCAAGGTATGGAGAGGGGGATGCGGGATATTTTACTTTGGGACATGCTCGTATAGCGAGTCAAGCTCGGCTTACAAGTTGCAGATTTTGCAAATGTTTTGCTCGGCTTGCAAAACACTCGTAAACCGAGGTTTGAATGTATTGTACTCCTTTTAGGAAATGAAGTACATGAAGCTGAGAAGTAAGTGAAGAGCGAGATATCTAGCCCTTGTAACAAGCTAAGATTGCCACTTAAAGCTGAAGGGAATTGAATGCTAAGTCCTTGGCAATACACGTGTGCCAAAAAAGAAAGACTATAAACATAGAAGTCTGTAAGGGTATCAATGTTGACAAGAACCCAAGAAAGGAAAAGCATCCAAAAAGGTAGCATAAGCCACAGGTGCAGACGTCTGTATCGCCTAGAGAAGAGGAGAGATAACCTGCTTCGCATAACCCTTACATGTCAGCCATGACTTTTCAGAAGCTAGGTCGTAATACCAAAGTAGGACGAATATCCATGAGATACCGGAATCTCAACAATTCGGCTGTTGAAAGACTCATCAGATCCAAATAGCAAGGATGGCGCAGCCAATCCGGAGATTCTCTGATTACTGTGCCCTGAAAGCGAGCTTGAGATGGCAAATCCATCCAATCATCAGCCAGGAGAAAACACTTAAAGAGAAACCAGAGGCGAGAAAGAAGCAAATGCTGCTACCCCTTCTGACTGCCACTCCCTACGTCTGCTGAAAAGGCTAGGAAACTTTGAATTTCGAGACAAGGCCATGAGGTCTAGTTCTAGGAGATCTCACCTTTATACAAAGAGCTGGAACGCCTGAGCAAATAGTTCCCAATTTCCAGGATGCAGAAGATTTTACTACTACTACTATTTATTATTTCTAAAGCGCTGAAAGGCGTACACAGCGCAGTACATTTTAAAATACAATAGATGGTCCCTGCTCAAATTTTGTGGTGAAAAAGTCTATCTAAACCCTTTTCTGACAGAAGAGGAAGCTGAGAATCCACCCATTGAAGTAGAACCATTACTTTACTTGCTAACTGAGTACATCACATACTTTCCTGGCTGTAGAGAAATACCATCTTCATATCCTGGCTGTAGAGAAATACCACCTTCATAACACTGTCCTAAAAGACCTTTATTGTCATTCCAAAAGACTGGTCTTAAACTCCTGACCATGCTTCAGTCCAGAAGAATGAACGAGTATCAAATCTCCTCTTAAATACCAGACTCCTTGCGCTGAGGATTGAAGGCAATGAGTCCCCCAATCCGACAGCCTGGGATGTTTGGTGATTATGAGCCAGTCCAGCAAAAACTGAGGCATGCCTTTGAAAAGATTAATCTTGTTGAGCCACCAAATTATATTGAGCGATGCTTGAGGAGCCTACTAGATACTACAATTGGAGCCTTGAGATACCGGGAACCACTGGAACAAGCGCGACTGATGTAGCATTCTCATGTGAAAGTGAGCTGAAGTTCCCAGTGGAGTCACCATCATAGATCCTAGAACCTGTACAGAACCCCATACTTTTGTTCTTGGTGACTGAAGAAGACGGCAAACCTGAGACTGTAACCTGTCGCCCCAGTCTCTGGGAAGAAACACATTCCTTTCCTACGTGAACATCTCCTCCCGATATTCCAATAATTAGTATAGGAGAAAAGAGCTCTTTGGAAATTTGAAGATTCACATCCAAAGAATTGAAGAAAAGAAGTTCAAATAAAAGAAATCACCCATTTGTGTCTGACAAACTGACCTGGCTGGAAGACATCCGAATCAAGTAGTCATCTTAAGAAAGAAAGTACATGAATCTCCTGTTTGCGCCAAAATGCCACTACTGCCCTCATTTTCTAAAATGTTCGTGGAGCCGTGGCTAGGCCAAATGGAAGCTCAATACATGGTGACTCCATGAACTGGGAGGAGGATTCAAAGTTGCAAGCATCCTGAAAAATGCCCAAAGCCCCCTGACCTGACATCATAGTGTCTCCCCCCCCTCACGAGAAAGCATAAAGAGTTACCAGAGGAAGTGAAGACCCCTTCAGAATGAAGAGCAGCTTATATCGGGGAACGGCTGGACGAGAGCTGTAAATTCTGGAAGAAAGGAACTTTCCCACAAAAAAAAAATCCAGCTTTACGATGTAAGATGGAGTATATTCTTGGGGAATCTATAGGACACTACCACTCCCCCTGCAGGATACTCCCGCACATTGTCAGAATTACCTTAACACAGGTAGCTCTTTCTTAGGAGGAAGTGAAATGGGCAGGAGGAGTCAGGGAGGCAGCTGCCAGGAAGTATATAAGGTAGTGCCAGAACTAGCTTAGAGAGGCTCAGGGAAATAGGAGTAAGAAGTAACACCAGTATACTCCTTGACTTCAACGTCCTGACACTGCTTGGCTGAGGACTCTACTGCAGCTGCCGCCATTCCCATGGTGGCTACCACTTCTCCCATACACCTCATCCTACTGGTCGAGGCAGAGGTGTTGGGCTTCTTCTTCTGAAGATAGTACTAATTCCATGCAATGTTAGCCAAAAACCTACTGCCTTTAAATTAAAGACGTACTAGACGTAATCTAGAAGCTGCATTGACCGCCCCTTGGAAAACAATTTGTACCCTAATTGTTATCAGGCAAAGCTCACATCCCCTAAAGAGAGCTTCAGGGATAATTGCAACAGCCACATAGCATTTGCTACTCTGTGGGTTTAGGAGAATAGGTAACTTGTCCCTGGTTAGAAGGAGCCATACAGCTCTTCCTGCCAGTTTGAGGGACTGTCTAGCAGGTGCCATGAGAAGATTTTCGACCTGAGAAATCTGTGCGAGAAGCTTTGAAACCTGCAGTCCCTGGCACCCTAGAAATAGAAAAGTAAAGATGTGAAGTGCCGTTATGACCCTCGAGACTTCCCCAATTCGTAATCTATTCGTAGTACGTTCAGGAATCAATTCTTTAGTGCTACCAGACACACAGAGCTGCACATAGGCACAAAGAATAAGAAAACCTCTATAGACTCACCCTTCAGGGACCCCGAAAGAGACAAGATACCCATATGAAACATAGGGTACTCTTGTGCTGCTGACATCACTGTGCAGCAATTTGCCTTCTGCCAACCCATAACGGCAAAAAAACTATATTGGGCGGCTGAGCACAGGGCAGAATCTCTTTAAGCACTGTGAAGCATAACAGTACAGTCGCAATTAAAGTAGATAAGTCTTTTCAAGCAGAGAGAATGGGGAAACACACACACAAGGTATATCAATCACCGCAACAGTGGCAAAAGCTGTTGAAACACTCCTGATACGTAGAACCTCAAAAACAGGGAAGCTGCGGGATAGTGACCTAAATCAGCTGCAAAATAAACTCCGTGAATGCTCCGGTGCTCCCTCTAGCGCCGGAGACCCAAGCGTGTGCCTGTTTCATGCTTAAATGAGCTGGCTCTATCAACAATGCATTTAAAAAACCTACCCGGAGCCAACCATTAAAATATTTTTCCCACTGTCATGGTATAAAATGCTTAAACATTGGAAAGAAAGAAATGAATGCTGCTTCGTTCAACTTAGGAAAATAAGCATACGCCTTATGCGCTCAGTCAGGAACCGGCTATGTGAAAAACACACCCAGAGCTGTCCAAATATTCACCTCCACCCAGCTGTGGGAACTGCCAAGCAGAGTCTGCCTCGGTGAGAAATCCCACTACCAATGTGGTGCTGCTGCCGCCAGAGTATGAAAACAAGAGCGTGCCTACAACATGCGGGAAGGCACCAGTTCCGTCAACGGAGCTCTATCCATACACCCGAAGCCCTTTACTGAATAATCTTCGTACAAATGTAAATTTACATGTTAGTCGCTAAACCATTTCCATAACTCCAGGGGTACAATTAGAGGGTTGCTATACAGTACAAAATGCTTTAGAGTAATAGATCACTACAGGTCATTGACCTGGGGGGCCGCCGCGGGAGCGGACTTCTGGGCATGATGGACCTATGGTCTGACTTGGCAGAGGCAATGCTTATGTGCTTATATTCCTTCTGTAGACTCACACCAAACCCGCAACTCCACTACAACCAGAAACCAGAAAAGAAGTTCAAATAAAACATACTCACAACTTTGTTGATAGATGCCAGTTGCTCAGGGCAAAATTGTTTAATAGTCACTGTATGTTGTTTTTTGTTTTTTTTACAGTGAAGGGAAAGAAGAAAACAAAAACAATAGAGACCCAGTCAGACCCTCTATCATTGGAGGGAGGGTGAGGCAGGGACCTGGGGGGGCAAAGGTGTAATCCATAAAGCTGGCACCATTCAGTCGGACATCCCTGTCTCACTGAAGAGAAACTGCAACAGGAGAAATAGAATTGCCATCTCACTAAAGAGAAACCTCAACAGGAGAAAATAATTACAATCAGAATTTAGGAGCTAGATGAATAGCAACCATCACCTGCTGAGAGATAGAGCATACTGAAGATGCAGGAGGCGTGCCAGCCAATAGGACCACCTGTTAATCAGTTTCTCCATCTCCACCTGCTGGTAGATATGTGCTATCCCATTGGTCTCTGGATTCATCTGCTGCTGTTGCTAAGAAATGGGAAAATCTGAGTCTTTTACTCTGCCTTTCTTTTAAACCCTCCTGGCTTTCTTTCACCATTATTGAAACCTCTATAATACATCTATTATACTATTGTCCCTTGATACTTCAAATTTGGAGATCCATTTGAGGTCAGGTGAATAAAGTACTGGAAAATCCAGTGGCACTAACATATGACACTGTGCTATTTGGCACTTTAATGAGAGCTAAGTCAAATACCATCTCACAATAATAAACTTCTCTTTATTATGACAGGGGTTGCCATACAGCTTATTTTAAGGAATTGAAAAAACTGGGATCGATTAAACTATATATTTTGGTAGGAGTCTCTGTCATTTCTTTAAAATGGAACGTATTATGGCTATACAACAGGGACATTATAAGAAGTTTCTGGATATTTGGGAGCCATTGACAGAATTTTGCAGAGTAATTGTTGATTTTGCCCCTTGATCATACATGTCCAGGGTGGGTGGGTTGGAAAATATTTTTAATTTTTAAATTTGAGTGCAATTTTTGAATATGAAAATGGGGAGAGGGGGGTGATATATGTATTTGTTATGGATTACAATTTTGATTGAATTTAGGTGCTATTATAGTATAATATGATTGCATAATATTGTTGCACTTATTTTTGGCTTCAAAATGAATAAAGATATTAAAAAAAAAAAAGAGAGAGAAACCTCTATACTGAGACTCTCTAAATATCCTGTTTCAATAGGACCCTTCAAGGATACCTCACACAAAAACCATCAACTCCTGTCTGTTTTCCTCCGCATCCCAGTTTAAAAGCTGCTCTCCTTTTTAAACATTAGCGCCAGCAGCCTGGTTCCATCCCGGTTAAGATGGAGTCCATCCTTTTGAAACAAGTTTCCCCTTTCCCAGAAAGCTGCCCAGTTCCTAACAAATCTAAAATCCCTCATCCCTGCACCATTGTCTCAACCATGCATTGAGACTTCGTAGCTCTGCCTGCCTCTCGAGTCCTTCGTGTGGAACTGGAAGCATTTCTGAAAATGCTATCCTGGAGGATCTGGATATCAGCTTTTTACCTAACAGCCTAAATTTGGCTTCCAGAACCTCCCTTCTACATTTTCCTAAGTCATTGGTACCTATAAGTACAAGTGGATGTGATTGGTAACTACAAGTACAAGTGGATCGATTTCTCACTCCGTCAAAAATTACAAAGACTAGGGGATATTTGAAGTTACAGGGAAATACTTTTAAAACTAATAGGAGGAAATATTTTTTACTCGGAGAATAGTTAAGCTCTGAAACGTGTTAGAAACATAGAAGATGACAGCAGAAAAGGGCCATAGCCCATCAAGTCTGCCCACTCTAATGACCCATCCCCTTGATTTTACCCCCCTAGAGATCCCACATGTGTATCCCATTTCCTTGCCAGAGGTTGTAGTAAGAGTGGATAGCATAGCTGGTTTTAAGAAAGGTTTGGACAGTTTCCTGCAGGAAAAGTCCATAGTCTGTTATTGAGAAAGACACGGGGGAAGCAAGTGCTTGCCCTGGATCAGTAGCATGGAATGTTGCTACTCCTTGGGTTTTGGCCAGGTACTAGGGACGTGGATTGGCCACCGTGAGAGTGGGCTACTGGGCTTGATGGATCATTGGTCTGACCCAGTACAGCTGTTCTTATGTTCTACATGTACCAAGACAGCTGGCTCCTCCCCAGCAATATCTAAAATTCTATCTAAGTGATGCTCGAGGTCCACCACCTTCATACTAGGTAGGCAACTGACCAGGCGATCCTCACGCCCAGCCACCCAGCTTTCTATATGCCTAATGATCAAATCACCTACTACAACAGCTGTCCTAACCCTTCCCTCTTGGACAGAAGCCCCTGGAGAGACATCCTCGGTGGAAGAGGATATTGCATTTGGAAAACTGTTTTTAGAACGTGTTCCTCATATGAGAGGAAAAAAAAAAAAAAAACTTGCACGCACCTGGCCAATCCTTAGATGGAGTATTGGTAGCAAGTTGCAGTGCTCCAATGACTGCATTAACAGACTGCATACTATTACCTTCAGAGTATTATCTTAAGCTAAGTGTATTGACAGAGTAGGCATAGCATTGGACCTGTGTACTAAGTAGAGATTCCTTTATTCCCCCAGACCTGCTCAGAAAGGCCATTAATGGGCAGTATATCAAATGCATAATAACTTGGAAATCGACCTTCAAAGTCCATAGGGCAGTTTGACATCCAACTCTTGAGTTGCAAAAGAGCAATCTCATGCTGCCAGATTACAAAGTACAAATCCTAGTATACCATTAAACAGGAAAATTCTGCAAGTTTATACCCTATGGCAGTAACGTGGGGGTACCTTCTCAAACATTCAGAAGAAGCTGTGATGACCAAGTTGTGTTTGCCATTATCCTATGCAGCCCAGTGTGCATCGACTCCTCTAGGTACTACCTAACTATCACCTAGAAAAGTTTGCCCTAATACATATGTTCAGTGTGGAGAGACTTGGATATGAGCATCCTCGTGGATGTTTGGGGGGTTGAGGTGGGGAAGCAGGACCCTACCTAGAACTCAAGCATCACACATACAATTTGTAAGGAAAAAATTCAGATTGAATCTCTTGATGACGTGGGACACAATTTAATCATCGAATGGTAGAGGCTCTGACCTTGGTTTCCCCATTCCACCTGCTCTCTGACAAACAGGATGCCATCCTTGTTACTCAGATTATATTTCATCCTTTTACAGTTCTGTCTATATACTTGAGCAGGTATGAATCCTTAGAGCAAAAAGATTATTGGAAAAATTAATGAAAGGCAAGGCTGTGTGGGTGGAAATGAACACCATTTAAATAAGCATATAAGTCACAATAGTCAAAACAAGACTACAGTTAAGTCAAGGTAAACCAGTTATTTCCTTGAATTACTTTAGGGGTTGAGTTTATATCAGCCTATTGCTAAAAGGTTAGGTTTGTAAGCGTCCCTTCCCCAACAGATGGAGTTCCAAGATCAAGCACACACATGGCATATTTGATTAGGACCTTCCCTTGAGTTGTGGAAAAACAGCTCAGCTGCATGTCTGATATGTCATGATTAATCCATTCATAAAACCTGTCCATTTGTATTGCAGAAAAAAAGGGGATTTTTTTGCAATTACACTTATACAGAGCATTTTAACCCTCTTTTGTTAAGATCACATACCTATAAACATCTTCAAAGTTTGTGCAAACAGTGAATGCAAGTGTGCACATTAAAAAACATAATATAGTAAATGACGGCAAATAAAGACTTGTGTGGTCCATCCAGTCTGCCCAACACTCATTCATTTTCAAGGCAATGTTGAAGCAACAAACTAGTAACTATTCATTTTACTTGATAAGTTCCAGTATAAGATGTCTTACCGTTTTCCCTCCACCCCCCAAGCTAGGTAAGACCTGTACTCAGATTTGAACATGGTATAAAATACATATAATTGCTCCTGATCCTTCTTGCCGCATATGGGACAGAAAATGTAGAAGTCTGTCCAATATCAGCTACACTGTCTCACTGCTGGAATCGCCATCAAAGCTAATTCTAGCTCCTCCCTATCTATCTTGACATATACGGGACCACAGAAGTCTGTCTGGCATCATCTTCACTTCCCCATTGCTAGTGCTTCAATGTAAGCACCACTCCTGCGCATCATAACTGAAGTTAATTTTTAATCTGTTCAGTTGTTTTGATACTATCCTCTTTCTTTTTAGGGATTCTGCGTGTCAAAGCGGATTTTTGAATCCATCATTGTTTTTGCCTCCACCAGCTCTACAGGGAGGGCATTCTAAGCATCCACCACCCTTCTCAGTGAAGCATTTCCTGACGTTGCTCCTAAGTCTACCACCCTGTAATCTCATTATGTTCTCTAATTTTATACCTCCTCTGTCTCTGGAATAGGTTTGTTTGTAAATTAATACCCTTCAAATATTTAAATGTCAGCATCAGATCTCCTCTAGCCCTTCTTTCCTCCAGGGTATACATATTCAGGTATTCAAGCCACTTTTCATACATCTCTTGGCACAATCCTGATATCATTTGTCGCCTTCCCCTGGACCACTTCAAGTCTTACTACAACCTTAGCAAGTTACGGCCTCCAGAGCCAAATACAATATCTGTGAGCTCCCAAATACCCCAAACCACAAAAAGTGTACAAAATAAATAGTCCAAAACCCCCCAAAAACTAAAAAAATTACTTCAAATCCATAATCCTTCATTCATTCATATAATCCATGTAAAACAGTAAATCCACACTCTGCATCCTCAATATCGATCGTGTTTTGAGAAACTCTTTTTCAAGGGGAAGATCACGTGGGTGGAGAGCAGAGACAGCACACAGCCAAGAACAGCAGTGTGTGATCAGCCAGATGGTGATATCCAATGTCACAAGGGCACCAAAAGCCTCTCCAAAGTCAAACCCAAACCCAAATGGACACCATCATACCCATATAAAATTCCCCAAACACACACACACAGACACAAATACTAACTCGTATCCAAACGCCTATTGAAATAAATAGGTTTTAAGGGACATTTTAGATCTAGGTAAAGAGGTTTCAATTTTTCATTAAAAAGGAAGTAGATTCCATAAATAGAGGAATTAGGCACTGTTTTAAGTATAAGTTGCTAAAATACAGAATATCCTAGGAAATTCACAAATTCAGTCCTGGAACTTTAAAAATGCTTTCAATAGAATAGGCAGACAAGCTCCCTAGTCACTCGTGGGGTAAATTCTGAAACTGCATGCAGAATGTTCAGTGGTGTGAACCAAAAACAGGAAGATCTATGATCTATGCAGAAATTTAAGCCACAGTCAAGGAGGGGCATGGAGTTTCATATTACATCTGTTGAGGTTAGTTGATTTGAAGCTACTGTCACTTGAAAATTTGAGCCCCCCCCCCCACCCTCGGCAAAAAAAAAAAAAAAAAAAAAGAAGTTCCACAGCTCCTGCTGCCCAAGTTTCATGAAAGCAGAAAAATGGGAAAAAGTTGAATGTTAAGTTAATGCCAAAGATGGATGTTTCTCTCTCCTTCACTTTCTGCCCTGCAATCAATGGATGCACAGTCAGAAGGAAGTGCAACCAGAGACTGGAAAATGATAATTAGAAAAATAAAATCAGGAAACAAAGAAAGGGAAAATTATTTTATTTTCCACTCAGGAATCGAAATGTCTATATTTTGCACTATATTTGTCTATTTCTTTTCTTTCTTTTTATTGATTTAAATATTTGTCTATTTTTCTATAGTTGTTACTGAGGTGACATTGCATATTTTAAAGTAATCCACCTTCATCTCTGAAAAAACCCAGAATATAAATGATAATTAGCATTTTCTCTGCGTACAGTGTGCTTTGTGTAGTTTAATTTTGTGGTTACCATTATGTATTAAGATTATATTGTGTACTAGTCATTAAGCCCGTTACATTAATGGGTGCTAGAATATGTCTTGTCTTTCTTTCTTTCTGTGTCTCTCCCTCCCACTGTCTGTTTCTCTTCCTGGCCCCCTTTTCCTGTCTGTGTTTCTTTATTTCTGTTTCTCTCCCTGCCTGCTGTCTTTCTGTGTGTCTGTTTTTCATTCTCGTGCGCTGCCTGCCTATCTTTCTGTCTCACTCCATGGCCCTCTTTTGTCTCCCCCCAAAGCAAACCAAGATTGCTCCCTGGCCCCCTTTCCCTTTCTCCCCCTCCCCCACTTCCCTGTGCAGCAACAGCAGCATTCCCCCTTCTGTGTAGCAGCAACAGCATTCCCCCCTTCCCTGTACAGCAGCATTCACCCACACTTCCCTGTACAGCACCAGCATTCCCTCCTTCCCTGTGCAGCAGCATTCCCCCTCTTCCCTGTGCACCCACCCATTGCCTGCTCCCCCTGTTCCCTTCCTTTTCCCTCCCCCGTCCAGCAGCATTCATTTTCTGCTCCCCCTGTGCATATGCCCCACAGAAATTTACTTGCCTCACAGAAAAGCGCTGCACCGCGCTGTTGCTGGCCTCGGTGTCTTCTCTACAGTGCGGTCAACCCTAGCGGAAACAGGAAGTTGTGAGAGGGCGGGCCGCAGTGGAGAGGCCAGTGGCAGCACAGCACAGCGCTTTTCATTTAAACGCTGTGAGCATGCGAGAGGGAGGAGGAGGAAAAATAGATGCCGGCAGGGGGGTTTGGAGGTGAGGGCGTGTGCGGCAAGCCGCCGCTCGTGCCTGAAGATTTTAAAAGGGCGCTTGGCGTTGGGAAGTTGGGGCGCGTGCGGCAAGCCGTCACTGGCGCCTGAAGATTTTAAAAGCGAGTATTTTTTTTTTTAGTTGAAAGACGCGGCATTGGCTCCTCTCATGATCCCCACCTGCGTCGGAAGTCCGACGCAGGCGGGGATCGTGAGAGTAGCCACCGCTGCGTCTTTGAAAGAACGAACGGTGGCGGCGAAGGGAGAGAGTACTGTAGGGGCATGCGGCTCCTACCTGCGGGTCCGTACATCGCGGCGACGGCAATAATGGAGCAGCCACCGCTGTGTCTTTCAACAGGGAGCAGGCCAGACTGGCAGTTAAAGTTGGAGCTTTGGTCTGGCCTGCTCTCCGCTCGTCTTGCCATATTGTATTTTTTTAGTTGAAAGACGCGGCGGTGGCTCCTCTCATGATCCCGTGAGAGGAGTCACCGCCGCGTCTTTCAACGAAAAAATACAATACGGCAGAGAGCAGGCCAAACTCAAAAACAGCAAGGAGCAGCAGAGAGCATGGCAGAGCGAAAAACAGAACCCTAAGCCGCGCATGCGCACTCCTACCTGTCGCTACAACTCACGGAAAAGCGGCGCACACTTAGGAACTGCGCATGCGCGGCCTAGCATTTTATTATATTAGATATATGAAAAATGAATGGAAGAAATTGCATTACAATTAGTATTATTATTATGGGGGAAGGGTACTCGGTTGATATTTGTTAGAGACTTAGGGGGTACTTGGCTTGAAGAAGTTGAGAAACACTGATGTAAGGTGTGGTGAGGGGGGCAGGCAGATATGGGAAATAGTACCCAAAAGCCAACAAACAAAAAGGGAAGTTTTTCCATGTTCAATGGGGAATGTTAGGACTGAAACTACCCAACACTGAAGTAACATTTGTTTTGAGGGAATTTAGAATATAAAGAAAAATGTTAATTATAAACTTGAAAAAGAGCCAGCATTCAGCTGATGCTTCCTCTAATTTGCTGAGCTGGAGGCTGTCTCTTGCTAAATTAGTATTTCCAAAAAGAAATGACTCGATGTTCACAGAAAAAGGCCATTCAACTGTGCAATTTGGCATCAAGCTGCAACCTGTTGAACGATGGAAAAGTGATACCAAAAGACATTTAATATCTTCAAAAACAAAAGCAATAAAGGAAAACTCGCAGGAAAAAGTTTAATCGCCCAACTCAAAGGTCAGAATGCTTGAACTGAAGTCCTATGGCAGTATAGATTTGTTTGTTACAAGCGCAATCCTTTCTTGCGCCTGGTGATCAAGGAAGGATTACCTTGAATAATATTTGGGGACTGATGCGATGGCAAAGACCAGCAAGCTAGGAGGTCAGAGGACACCTAAAATCCATTCATTCAGCATACACTTCATCATAGGCCAGACCAGAACTGCAATGCCAAAAGATTTACTTAATATAGATAAGGCAGGTAAGACATGGGTCAACCTTTCAGTAATTTACAGATATTGGTAGAAAAACTAGCAAACAAAACACTTTGTAGTCTTATGAAAACCTACTTATTTAAGAAATTTTTGTAATTTCTAGATCTTTTGTTTTGATTGTCACTTTCAATTTTCTTTTGTAAACCGCATAGAACTCCTAAGGTACTGCGGTATATAAATACATTTTTATGTTTTGTTATGTAGTCTACTGTACATTCTGCCTTGGTACAAGTTTGTTGCTGCTGCTCTCTGGATCAAGCCCTGCAGAGGTGATAGAAGTTTAAAGGTATTCAAGAGGCAAAGCTCTGAGTCTGCAGCTGTAAAGTCCTCAGCCCCTGCTATGGGAACAGAATACTAGGCACTTTGTTCAGGTACTTCTCCTGGATAGATGTTTTCCATTGCTCCTTCACTTATCTTCTAAAGGCAGTGTTTATGGTTTGGTCCCCTTTTTAAGTACATCTGGGATCAGTACTGCAACTGGGTAGGGTCTGATACCATTTCCCTCGCTCCTCTGTGCACTGGTTGTATTAACTCAGCAATTAGAGAATGGCACAGGAACAAAATTTTTCCCCGTCCCTGTCAGCTTTGCCTTAACCACACAAGACTCAAACGCTTATGATTTTAAAGTGTTTGAGGCTTGTGCAGATGAGGACGGAGCTTGCAGGAATGGGGCAGGGGCAGGGGCAGGAAAAGAACTAGATGGGATGGGAAAATGAGTTCCCGCAGGGACAGGGAAAAAATTTCTCCCCATGTCACTCTCTACTCACAAGCTCCCTTTACATCAATGATGCAGTAGTCTTCTGGCCCCTGGTCCTTGTTAAGACAAGGCCCCTCCCACAGGCATGGTATTAGTCCCTCAGTTTCAATCCAATATGCCGTCTCCTACACAGTCAGTCAGTCAGTCAGTCATTCAGGCAGAAAGGTCTGTCCTGGTTCTAGAAATAAGAACTTTCCAAAGTCAAAAAAGCTCAGATGTCCGAATAATAGAAGCAACAAAGATCAACAAGCTAACAGGCAGAATCTGTATGCCTTCTAAGTGAAAGGCTAAAGGAGTAGCCCAATTGTTAGAGCAATGATCTGAGAAGTAGGGGATCGTGGTTCAAGTCCCATTGCAGCTTCTTGTTATATCTAAGCAACTCACTTAAATCCTCCATCACCTCAGGTACATTATGAGCCCTCCAGGGATGGAAAGATACCTACTGTACCTAAAAGTACACTGCTTCAATCATATTTCATTTCTTATACTGTCCATGAGCCCAAAAGCCAAGTCACGGATAACTATCAAATCTCCATTTGTAGAAGAGGAATCCAAGCAGAGATGTTTAATGGGACATGCCTCCAAGTGCTGGGTAAGCACCACATTCAGGATCAATACCTTCCTCTCAGTGGGGCAGACTTCTATAAATGACTAGCTTCTAGGAAAGCAACCTCTACCCCATTCAAAAACCTGAAAATGAATTTAGACCAGATCGATGGCATGGCAATCCCAAGGACTACTGAAGAGAAGCGAAGTATATTTCAGTAGCACGGTGTCTATATACTTGTAAAGTTTTATGGCTATCTAAAGTTTATAGATCTATTCAACAATATAAGCTTTATTTTAACTGAGTGATATGAACAGCCAAGAGCAGAAGCCCTGGCAAATGGATATATGCTATTTTGCTACACATTCCCCACTCTTACCCTTTTTGAATGCGATACAAGTTGTAAAAAAGTTTATATTCCAGCTAATTAGGGGTTCTTTTGAGGACACACATTGTTCATTTCATAGGTACTGTTAGGTTACTTTTCCACTGGAAGCCGATGGTTTTGCGATAGTTTCCTGACCCGATTGTTCCTCAACCTGATTCACTAAACAGTTGTGCGATCAAGCTCCAATCCGATCCACACATGCAAATGAGGGACAATGCCATGCATAAGTAGGAAGCCATGGATTCACTAAACAGAAGGAAATCAATTGGGTTTGCCGATCCTAAATGAAGCAACTGCTGAGGATCAGTCTCTACTGTCCTTGCCGACTCTCCTGCTCTCTGCTACCCTGAAATCTCCCTTCTCTCTGCCGCCCTGAAAACAATCATCAACATTAAAAAAAACAAACAAACAAACCTGTGCATATGCATACTCCCCCCTTTTTATATATTTTGCAAAAAGCGCAATGCGAGTTTGTGGTTCTAACCCTCGGGTTTAAAGCATGTTGTGTTCCATAGTCTGGCTGCATATATTTAATTCTGTGCCATTCTGCCTGCACAAATTTAAAAATGATGCCTTTCGGGAGCTGCTTGTACTTATGCACCCCTCCCTCTTTGATTTTACCTCGCTTGAGCTGAGAGCAAGCGCATGCGCGGATCGCATCTACAACCAACCAAGATGGTCTTCATGCGCGTCGATCACTGTGCAGCAGATCCGTGGGGTGTGCGTCCGATCAGATAATTTGCATGAGGACTCTTTAGTGAATCAGTCGCCCGGCAGAACTCTGCCACAATCGCTCAACAACGATCCAGACCCGGCGAGTTTAGTGAACCTAGGCCATAGTCCTTTATGGACCAACTAATTTAAAGAACTCCTCCTCTTAGCTATGAAAGAATGCCTTAGTCTAAGGTGCTACCCATCTCATTTCTCTTTATGTCAAACAAAGTATATATATTTTCAAAGGGGTAGCTACGAGTTAGTGTAGAAACAGTGTAAAGAACAGGATGCAAGACAAGCCAGGGAAGGGGAAGGGGTACTAGGGTAAACACCAGAAAACTCCCACTTGTGCAAAATAATGAAAGCAGTGTTATGGCAAAATAAGATATACTGCTCCAATTTCCAATCGGTTTACAAAATGTATACAATTATAATAAGAATTGAACTCCATAAAATAAGACCAAAAAAAAACCAACAACCCCAAAAACCCCACACACATTCATACAAAAACACCTATTTAAACAGTTTCATGCAATTGTTCAAGGCAAGGTTAGTCATTTGCTGAAGTATCACAAATTAGTAAATATGTTCATTGCTAGGTATTTTTTTTACCAAAAGCTTGAGAAATGAAATAACTTAATAAATGTTTTAAAATGCTATAAAATTAGGTTCTAATTGCAAAAAAAAACCAGTAATCGATTCCATAGGCTGGAAGCCAAACAAAAAAATGTTTTGGCTCTGGTATTCTAGTATCCCAGTTATTAAAATCTTGTGCATCCTTTTAGATCGTAATCTGACTTTTGATGCACAAATTAACACTTTACGAAAAGTTACTTCATGTTAAGGAAACTTCGGACAATTAAATCTTATTTAAATTTTTCAGCATTCAGACTTCTGGTACAAATCATTGACCCTAAGTCTCTCAGACTATTGCAACATCATTTATCTAGCTTTGCCCCAAAAAAATTTGAAAAGATTGCAGCTCATCCAGAATACAGCAGTGCAACTGATCTTTAATGTGAAAAAATTTGATCATGTGACTAAGTACTATCAAATACGGCACTGGTTCCCTGTTAAATGCTTGAGGGAAAATGCTTGAGTACCTGATTGTAAAACCGCTTAGATAACCTTGATAGGCGGTATAAAAAATCCTAATAAACTTAAATCAAGAATACTTTTCAAAATGGCTTGTTTCTCTTACAAAACATTGTATGGCTTGGTGCCAATGTATCTTGTTGACCATTTCAAGTTAGCAGACAGAAAACCATCTTTGCGTATGAATATCAGATTTTCATTTCGCCCAGTGAAAGGGGTGTCAGGTCAAAAGCGCGCCGGGACAAAGGCGCGCGCAGACAACTGAGCGCAACGCGGAGGTGCTTGCCGAAGAAAATGACTGTTTTAAAGGGCTCCGACAGGGGGTATGGAGGGGACCCCCCCCCACTTTTACTTTATACAGATTGCGCCGCATTGTGGGGGTGTTGTGGGGTTGTAAACCCCCACATTTTACTGAAAACTTAAACTTTTTCCCTAAAAAACAGGGAAACAGTTAAGTTTCCAGTATAATGAGGGCGGTTACAACCCCCCAAACCTCCCACAACGCCGCCGTGATCTGTATTAAGTAAAGTGGGGGAGGTTCCCCAACAATACCCCCCATCGGAGCCCCTTTTTCTTCAGCGCATGCTTCCGTCTTGCGCTCAGTTGTTGGCGGTTTTGTCTATGAACCAGTGAAAGGTTGTACTTTTAAGTGTTACTTTCAGAGAGTCTTAGCCTACTAAGCGGCATGCTGGGATAAGAGTTTCAGTAAGTTAGAATCAGGCTCTAGTTCTTATCAGGCTTTTTAAAAAGATGTTGAAGACCCCATTTATTTGATAAATTTTAATGTGTGTGCTATATTCACTGTGTATGTATAGTTCCTTGACCCTTGTAAACAGCTTAGCGTTCTAAGCTGTTTACAAGGGTATAGCGGTATACAAGTGGATTGTTATATGTTATTTTCCCATTTTACTCTTATCAGCAGATGGTATAACTAATCTATTGTAGTGATCTAAATACTCGGGAAGGAAAATATGGTATACCAGTGCTTGTTAGTTAAAAGCAAAAGTCTAGCAGTTCTATTTATTAAAAACATGTTACACCTATTTATAAAATTTCTATACTTTTTTTTTCCGAAACAGTTTACAAAAAATTACTTACATAAAATATAAAAATCAGAACAAAATACAGACAGATCTTGTCCAGCATGACAACTCTGGTTCCTGCCAGGGGGAAGTCAAGGCAGCTACTGTACCTGTGGGCATACTGATCCCTAAATCAGTGGCTTATGAAGCTACCTATGTACTTATTAACATTAAAGTGCTCGTTACATAAGCAGCTCAGAGAGCAACATTAAGGCACATTTAAATTAACTGTAAAAAGTCAATTCTCTCAATGCTAGATGTTATCCAACAGTTACCAAGAAGACCCAATATACCATCTGATATCATTTCTAGAGCAGTTACCATGGTTTAACATTGGGGATTTCACTTGTGACTCCACAGCCAGCCATCCTTCCCTGGCTGCTTCCTCCCCCAATCAAATTTATTCTAAGAATACATCTTTGTAATCTTCAGGTAAGCCAGCGCCCCATTCTGTCTCCAGCCACACCCCCAAAAAGCCTCATCTTTTTCCCCTGACCTCCAGACCACATATGAAGGACCTCCAGCATGCGACCTTATCAGTGCATGCTTGTTGATGGCCCTCCAGATATGGCTGGAGCTCAGGGCTTTCCAAAACCCAGACCAACTGCTGGATTTTGGAAAGTCTGTCTGGGAAACCTGATAATCCTCTAAAAAGGAGGACATGTCTGGGTTTTCCCAGATTTCTGATAACCCTATACCTAACTCCACTGCAAAAATTGACACAGATGGTACTGGCCCAAGGTGACCAAAAACATCAACCCTTCTAAAGTGCTGGTAGTAAACTATGCTCCCTTTAAGCCGAGCTTGTGAGCAATGGCTCATACATTCTAGGAGTATCTCTCAAAAATACTACCATAAGAACAGCCTTACTGGGTCAGACTAATGGTCCATCATGCCCAGTAGCCTGTTCTTATGGTAGCCAATCCAGGTCACTAGTACCTGGCCAAAACCCAAAGAACAACAACATTCCATGCTACTGATCCTGAGCAAGCAGTGGCCTCTCCCATGTCTCTCTCAATAACAGACAATGGACTTCTGCAACGGGTGGCTGGACTCCTGCCAAACAGAGAAAACACACTTGTTACATCACACTGTACAAAGAAGTCAGATTTTCTAGGTCAGTGGTCTTTATTTAAGCTGGAACCATTTTGTATTCTAATGAGCTGAAGGAGAGCTGCTCATTATCTTCACATGCAGGGCCATAAACTGCTAACTAGTGGGTGTGTCGATGACATCCATTGCTACCAGCCCATCTTCAAGTTTCATTGGGGGGAGGGGACAAGTATCCTAAGGCTGGTTAGAGAATGACATGAGGATGGGTACCTGTTAACCACAGGGTGAGGACAGGGACACATTTTGTCCCAGTGCCACTCTGAAAACTTGAAGACTAGTATCAATATGTAAAAACGTAAACATCTGAGACAACCAACAACTGAATTCAATGATTAAAAAACTGAAGAAGCTACTTTGGCTTTAAATGAACTACTGGTAAAATGACATTGTTTATGTTTTTTCTGTCTTTGATGTGGCAACAAGAGTCTTGTCTGCTGATCAGACTCCTACCATCTACAATGTCCTTCCATCATGTGTCCAGCTGCTCAAACATCTTACTATTACTGCAACAGATTCATCCGTCGTTGCTGGCATCACAAAGCACTTCCAACATTTAAGGCACACTTATTTTCCTGTTCAGTAAACAGTTTAGGTTTTCTTCTACACCCATGTCTGAAAAACAATTACTTTCCCATAGGTAACTGAATCTTTGGAAAAGTTGTACTAAACCCAGATCAAAATGGAAAGCTCTATTTGTGATTTATAAACAGTTCTACCAGATATTGTCTCTTTTATGCTTTAATAAAAAATGATATAAATATAAAAATACAAGTGTTCAAGGCTTGTGCAAAAGAGGACAGAGCCAAACTTTGTCCCTGTGTCATTCTCTAGTGAGCATTTCCAAATGTATTCTCTTATCTATTAAGAAATACCTTATCCTTCAAGCATGTGGCTTATCCCACAATCTATTTTCCTCTTTCTGTCCTAAGCCTCGATAGAGTGCAAGGGGGGGGGGATACGACAATGGGGGCCACCCCAGAGGTCTCCAGGATATATTAAAACAGGCCTCGAACTGCAAAACATTGCCTTTTTAGCATTCACCGACTAGCAACACTACAATTGGACATATACTAGAAGAACATGAGCCCTGGAATAACAGATGTGCCAAAAATTCCAGAGTAGAAAGCTGGCATCTATTCCATGATCAGCAAGCTATTTAAAATTGATAAGTTAACTGAAAGCAGGTAGTAGTCCATAAGGGGTAAGCCATTGGTCATAACTATTGGCTATGAACTTAGCATTACTCAGTCTTAATTACACCAAAATTAAGATGCTCATGATGCCCATCTTAGAGAGTTGTTGGACTACATCTACATCAATAAATCTGGTGTAAGTCCACACAAATGCTAACACTGAAGAGCTGTTAGCCAGAAGGAGTCTAGTCTAGTCCAGTCTGTGGGTTGTCAGTCATTGTTAACACTATGATAATTAAAGAAGGGTTGTTATGAAATGGATACATGTAAATAAATGAAGTGTTATGTGGTATTAGTGTGTTATTTTATATAGGGTGGATGGCTTCTCCTGTCTGGTGAAACCCAGACCTGAGTCGGGGAGAGCTGACAAAGTATAAAGACTGGTCGCAAGTTATGATTGTACGGGGTTTGAGCACTATTTGTGAGAGTAAAGGGCTCTGAAGCATTGAATATCTTGGATATTCAATGCATCACCACCTAACTGTTCAGATAAGTGACTGTATTTAAAAAAAAAAAAATTGTGACGTATTGTGGTGGCTGCGGGAACAATTCAAGTGTGATGATGGTTCTCCGATGTCCTTTCCTCTCAACAGGAAAAACAATTGGCACTGAGCACTTCTTTCACAGTTAACAAGTATGTGTTTAAGCAAAGTGGTGCTATTTTAATATACATTTTGAGATGACGCCCTGAGATTTTGAAAATAGAGAATTTTGGCAGGGCTAATTTAATTTGTTCAGTTTTTTGATATTTGATTGGCCATAATTGGGGCAGAAACTGTAGAAGTCTGGCCTTAAAGTTTCCCATGTCCTAGAGTTGCTGTCTAAGCTTTATTACATTTTTGATTCCAATCTCTTTCCTTGTAGGAATCCTGTGTTTATCCTCCACATTTTTTTTTTAATTTTTATCTTCTCTATCTCCTGTGTGTGGTGTTGGTGGGGCACCATGCACGGGTATCTAACACCCTCAGTTTAAAAATGAAGTACTTTTTGAAGTCACTAAGCCAACCCTCCCCCCCCCCCCCACCCCACAACCTCAAGTCCAAGGATGGATATGTACTAGAGCTGCACATCATTTAAGATTGTAAAAAAACTGCAACTTTTATTGTAGAACGCAACAAACGCCAAAAAGTAATTGCCAAAGGAACTTGCAAAGAAACCAACAATAAGGCAAAAAATGGTCAAGGGTTCCGTGAGTGATAGCAGGACTCAGAAGACACCAAAACCCACTAATAAACAAAACTAAGTATAGTTCAATAACTTGTTAAAGTGAAATTAGGTATCCTCAGTGCGAGGGGTCAGTGACGGGAGCAGTGCTCCAACGTTTTACACAATGAGGTAGAGACCAACAGGCCATTGTGTGAAGCGTTGGAGCACTGCTCCCGTCGCTGACCTCTCGCACTGAGGATACCTAATTTCACTTTAACAAGTTATTGAACTATACAGTGGTGCCTCACACAACGAACTTAATCCGTTCCAGGAGCAAGTTTGTTATGTGAAACGTTCGTTGTGTGAAACGCGTTTTCCCATAACAATACATGTTAAAAAAAATAATTCGTTCTGTAGCATAAAATATGCTAAGATGACATAAAAAAAGATAAATTTTTGGTTATTATTTTTATTTAGATACATCTAAAAACATAATTGTTTTTTAAAACAACACACATTTTTTAAATTTAAAGACAGACTAAGTAGAGTCTAATTTTACAGTGAGAGGGCAGAGTCTCAGCGGCAAAAACTGGGACTTAACTGTTCATTTTTTTTTTTTTTTCTACCGTGTTTCCCCGATGATAAGGCAGGGCCATCAAATAAGACAGCCCCCCCTTTTTAGAAAAAAATGTAAAATAAGGCACCCCCCCGCAAATAAGCCACCCACCGATACCTGCGCTTACCCGAATCGGGTGGTACGGTGGGTGACTCCGTGTGGTCCCTGGCACCCCCGACACGATCGGGGCAAGAGGGAGCTCAAGCCCTCTTGCCCCCCCGACTCCCCGACACGATCGGGGCAAGAGGGAGCTCAAGCCCTCTTGCCCCCCCCCGACTCCCCGACACGATCGGGGCAAGAGGGAGCTCAAGCCCTCTTGCCCCCCCGACTCCCCGACACGATCGGGGCAAGAGGGAGCTCAAGCCCTCTTGCCCCCCCGACTCCCCGACACGATCGGGGCAAAAGGGAGCCCAAGCCCTCTTGCCCCGCCGATTCCCCAACTCCCCGACAATATCGGGCCAGGAGGGAGCCCAAGTCCTCCTGGCCACGGCGACCCCCTAACCCCACCCTGCACTACATTACGGGCAGGAGGGATCCCAGGCCCTCCTGCCCTCGACGCAAACCCCCCCTCCCCCCAACGACCGCTTCCCCCCAAGAACCTCCGACCGCCCCCCCAGCCGACCCGCGACCCCCCTGGCCGACCCCCACGACACCCCCAACCCCCTTCCCCGTACCTTTCTGTAGTTGGCCGGACAGACGGGAGCCAAACCCGCCTGTCCGGCAGGCAGCCATCGACGGAATGAGGCCAGATTGGCCCATCCGTCCCAAAGCTCCGCCTACTGGTGGGGCCTAAGGCGCCTGGGCCAATCAGAATAGGCCCGGGAGCCTTAGGTCCCTCCTGGGGGCAGGGCCTGAGGCACATGGTCGGGTTGGGCCCATGTGCCTCAGGCCCCGCCCCCAGGAGGGACCTAAGGCTCCCGGGCCTATTCTGATTGGCCCAGGCGCCTTAGGCCCCACCAGTAGGCGGAGCTTTGGGACGGATGGGCCAATCCGGCCTCATTCCGTCGTTGGCTGCCTGCCGGACAGGCGGGTTTGGCTCCCGTCTGTCCGGCCAACTACAGAAAGGTACGGGGAAGGGGGTTGGGGGTGTCGTGGGGGTCGGCCAGGGGGGTCGCGGGTCGGCTGGGGGGGCGGTCGGAGGTTCTTGGGGGGGGGCGGTCGTTGGGGGGAGGGGGAGTTTGCGTCGAGGGCAGGAGGGCCTGGGATCCCTCCTGCCTGTAATGTAGTGCAGGGTGGGGTTAGGGGGTCGCCGTGGCCAGGAGGACTTGGGCTCCCTCCTGGCCCGATATTGTGTGGGGAGTTGGGGAATCGGCGGGGCAAGAGGGCTTGGGCTCCTTTTTGCCCCGATCGTGTCGGGGAGTCGGGGGGGGGGGGGGCAAGAGGGAACCAGGCGGAGAGAGGGCAGTTAAGCGCAGTGCCTGCGCGGAAGGATGCAGCTCGGGCGACTTCGTTGTGTGAAACGAAGTTCGTTGTACGGATCAAGACATAAAGTTCGTTGTGCGCAGCGTTCGCTGTGCGAGGCGTCCGTTATGCGAGGCACCACTGTACTTAGTTTTGTTTATTAGTGGTTTTTGGCGTCTTCCGAGTCCTGCTATCACTCACGGAACCCTTGACCATTTTTTGCCTTATTGTTGGTTACTTTTATTGTAGAAGCATAGGGGCTCATTTTCAAAAGCACTTAAGACTCAAAGTACTACAGTTAAACTTATTGAACTTTTGTGTGTTTAAGAGCTTTGAAAACAAGCCCCCATGGTGTGGAAGCTTCTCTATCCTCTGGGCATCGGCATAGTTTGATGTTAATGGGTGGAGGGGGGAAGCCACAAAAGGAAGGGTGTGGCTCATTAGCCTATTTGCATACATACCTCATACATATTCATTATGGTTATTAAAATAAACCAAAAAAAACACTTGTCATTCTAGTATCTCTCAACCTGTCCTTCTACATCAGCATTCTTCAATGCAAGGTCTGAGGGTCAGAATATGAATGGGCACAGCCACAGATTCTTCCCTCTCTCCTTAAAAGGATGACATGGAGATTGTTTCCCACAGTTATCTGTGGGAACAGGGACGGTGATAAATTCTGTCACCGTATCATTCTCTAAAGGCAATATATCAAATAGTGAAAATATATCAAACAGTGAAAATATAGAAGGTTGTTTTTTTTGTTTGGGGTTTTTTTTTGTGTGTTTTTTTTTTTTTAAAGAGGGGGTTAACTGAAAAGTAGCCAACGGTGGGCAGTTTCTCCCATTATGCCCCCTTCCACACTTTCCCTGTTCTCCTTCCGTAGGCCTGATATCACTACCTTCACATTTTCTCCTACTCCAAAGCACAGCTTTTCTCCCTGCCTCTCTCTTTACTTAGCACTTCTCTGCCCCCTCCCCCCAAAATGTGGACTGAAAGGCCTGCCATAAAAGTTTCAACAAGTTAATGCAATTAACATTAAACCTTCCAGAAATCGATACCACACTATATGATTCCCAAGCCCTAGCCGACCATTCTGATTCATAAAAGAAAGACTGTCCCCCTACCCCCTGGAAGCACCCTCAAAATAGAATCAACCCGCAGGCACACCTACTCGTATTTCATGCCCAAACTATGGAACCTCGTCCCCCCAACTATTAAGAGAACTGGGTGACCTATGGAACTTTAGAAAGGCCATGAAAACCTTCCTTTCAAAAATCTAGCTCCATGAAAAGACCAAGCCTTAAAGAACTCTAATAGCCTCACTAACTAGGCCATAAGTCTAATTTCCATACCAATGAATGTACAGTGGTGCCTCGCATAACGGACGCCTCGCACAGCGAACGCTGCGCACAACGAACTTTATGTCTTGATCCGTACAACGAACTTCGTTTCACACAATGAAGTCGCCCGAGCTGCATCCTTCCGCGCAGGCACTGCGCTTAACTGCCCTCTCTCCGCCTGGTTCCCTCTTGCCCCCCCCCGACTCCCCGACACGATCGGGGCAAAAAGGAGCCCAAGCCCTCTTGCCCCACCGATTCCCCAACTCCCCACACAATATCGGGCCAGGAGGGAGCCCAAGTCCTCCTGGCCACGGCGACCCCCTAACCCCACCCTGCACTACATTACGGGCAGGAGGGATCCCAGGCCCTCCTGCCCTCGACGCAAACCCCCCCTCCCCCCACCGACCGCCCCCCCCAAGAACCTCCGACCGCCCCCCCAGCCGACCCGCGGCCCCCCTGGCAGACCCCCACGACACCCCCAACCCCCTTCCCCGTACCTTTCTGTAGTTGGCCGGACAGACGGGAGCCAAACCCGCCTGTCCGGCAGGCAGCCAACGACGGAATGAGGCCGGATTGGCCCATCCGTCCCAAAGCTCCGCCTACTGGTGGGGCCTAAGGCGCCTGGGCCAATCAGAATAGGCCCGGGAGCCTTAGGTCCCTCCTGGCGGCGGGGCCTGAGGCACATGGGCCCAACCCGACCATGTGCCTCAGGCCCTGCCCCCAGGAGGGACCTAAGGCTCCCGGGCCTATTCTGATTGGCCCAGGTGCCTTAGGCCCCACCAGTAGGCGGAGCTTTGGGACGGATGGGCCAATCTGGCCTCATTCCGTCGATGGCTGCCTGCCGGACAGGCGGGTTTGGCTCCCGTCTGTCCGGCCAACTACAGAAAGGTACGGGGAAGGGGGTTGGGGGTGTCGTGGGGGTCGGCCAGGGGGGTCGCGGGTCGGCTGGGGGGGCGGTCGGAGGTTATTGGGGGGGGGCGGTCGTTGGGGGGAGGGGGGGTTTGTGTCGAGGGCAGGAGGGCCTGGGATCCCTCCTGCCCGTAATGTAGTGCAGGGTGGGGTTAGGGGGTCGCCGTGGCCAGGAGGACTTGGGCTCCCTCCTGGCCCGATATTGTCGGGGAGTTGGGGAGTCGGGGGGGCAAGAGGGCTTGAGCTCCCTTTTGCCCCGATCGTGTCGGGGGGGCAAGAGGGCTTGAGCTCCCTCTTGCCCCGATCGTGTCGGGGAGTCGGGGGGGCAAGAGGGCTTGAGCTCCCTCTTGCCCCGATCGTGTCGGGGAGTCGGGGGGGGCAAGAGGGCTTGAGCTCCCTCTTGCCCCGATCGTGTCGGGGAGGCGGGGGGGGCAAGAGGGCTTGAGCTCCCTCTTGCCCCGATCGTGTCGGGGAGTCGGGGGGGGCAAGAGGGCTTGAGCTCCCTCTTGCCCCGATCGTGTCGGGGGTGCCAGGGACCACACGGAGTCACCCACCGTACCACCCGATTCGGGTAAGCGCAGGTATCGGTGGGTGGCTTATTTGCGGGGGGTGCCTTATTTTACATTTTTTTCTAAAAAGGGGGGGCTGTCTTATTTGATGGCCCTGCCTTATCATCGGGGAAACACGGTAGAAAAAAAAAAAAAATGAACAGTTAAGTCCCAGTTTTTGCCGCTGAGACTCTGCCCTCTCACTGTAAAATTAGACTCTACTTAGTCTGTCTTTAAATTTAAAAAATGTGTGTTGTTTTAAAAAACAATTATGTTTTTAGATGTATCTAAATAAAAATAATAACCAAAAATTTATCTTTTTTTATGTCATCTTAGCATATTTTATGCTACAGAACGAATTAATTTTTTTAACATGTATTGTTATGGGAAAACGCGTTTCACACAACGAACGTTTCACATAACAAACTTGCTCCTGGAACGGATTAAGTTCGTTGTGTGAGGCACCACTGTATTGTTAATTAGTGAATCTCGGATGTTTGTATTGACTATAACTCAGTTATTGCATTACCAACTTTCCAAATACATCTTGTCTGTATTGTCTTTGACCCATACTGTGTATGTACTCCTGTAACCCGTTCTGGGCTCTTTTGGGAGGATAGGCTAAAGAAATGCATGATTGAATAAAAATATGTAAGTACGTACATACGTATGTAAGTAAGTAAGCTGTCCTAATATGTACGTTAGCTTATGTATTTTTATGCTCATGTTCATCAAACCAACAGTTCCAGAAGTGGATTTTTTATTAAGCAGTTAATTTTTAGGATCCAGCACTTTTGCCCTCTGCACACATGAGCGCCAGTCTGAACTGCAGCTGCTCTTCCTTGAATTGGAAGTTTATGGAAAGGAAAGAGGGTCAATCTTGTTTAAACTAAAGTCTTTCCAATTTTCATTGCAATAAAGGTCTCATGACAGCAGTTTTGGGAGGGTTTTTTGCCCTTGATTGAAATACAGTAACACTACACTTCTCCCTCCATATTCGCTGTGATAGGGGATTAACAGACCCACGAATACAGAAAAACCGCAAATAACTTTTTCATGTTATTCACTGTTTTCTTTTAAAAACCATTGTGAATATGGTAAAATCGTGAATAACGTGGTGGGAGACCTGGCCTGCTCCTGAAGGAGAAGCAAAACACGGTGAAGAAAGTGCTGGGAATCAGCAATTTTCTCTGTAAATGCTTAGAATCAGCGATTTTTCTATGCAAGCTGATGTAATTTGGAGGGAGGAGCCAGCAAGCTAAAAACTGCAAATAATCGAAATCGTGACTGCTGAAACTGTGAATACGGAGGAAGAAGTTAATTATTTGTGCTAGCGAAGACAGGGAGAGGAGAAGGGAAAAGTAAAGTCTTATTCTCTGCATATGCTGAACAAGCAGGCCTAACAAATTTGTGCTAGAAGTGTTTTCTAGCCCCAACATGGGTGGTCACTTGCTGACAATTAAATGAGCATTAGCATAAGCCTCACTTTATACAGAGGGCCCTGCAAAACAATGTTATTAGCATGTGCTACACGGCATCCTTCCTCCCCTGTTTCCACTATCCTGGCTCTCCGCGAATCCTAACTCCACCAGATCCTCTCAAAAATTCATACTATCATTCCCCTCTTTAAAAGGCATATCCCATACAGGAAAACTTGGAACATCCCTCCTCTTCAAGATCACCGAGCTGTGGAACAGCTTATTTGCCCCTCTCCGGAGTGCGACCTCCCTTCAACGCTTCAGAAAACATTTGAAAACTTGGCTTTTCTCTAAAATGTAACCACTCCCTCCCTCTCCTCTACACTTAATCCCTTCTCTCTCCCCTTTTTACCAAGCTCTTCTTCTTCCCATTGGAGTTCCTTTCTTTTGTAATTCCTGTAAACCGTGTCGAGCTCTACTTCTGTGGAGATGATGCGGTATACAAACTTAAGGTTTAGTTTAGTTTAGTAAGTGACCCCTATATTGACATCATGTGTTAACAGCAGCCATGAGGAACCTCATTCACTCCCATAGGCAAGGCTGTGCATTCCTAGAGCTGAAGGAGAACTGGGCCTCAGAAACAGATTTAAAAGCACCAATGAATTCAAAGACACACATACACAAAAAGTGTTGACATTTGAGAGCACTTCCACTAACTGGTTCTTTAATTGCACCTCCTTAAATAATTAATTCTCAAATAATTAGTTCTTAGAAAGTAAATTCTTAACATAAGAACATAAGAACTGCCATCTCCGGATCAGACCTTCGGTCCATCAAGTCCGGCGATCCGCACACGCGATATGCCTCTCTTAAGGAGATATGCATCTAGTTTGCTCTTGAAGCCTAGGACGGTCGATTCCTCAATAATCTCCTCTGGGAGGGCATTCCAGGTGTCAACCACTCTGAGTGAAGCAGAATATTAAATTCTTATATAGTTAATTTATCCCACAGAAGTTCCTCAGTATGCCACACTTAAACTGTCAGCAAAGGAGCCTGTGTGGTGACTGTCCTCATTAGAACTTAAAAACCGGTGTTTATCAATTAATTTATATCTAATTATAATTTTGTAAATTTTATACGGTTTGTTTCATTTCATTATTAAAGTGCCAGTGCTTTTCTTGAAATCAATCTTATAAATATATTCATAAGTTTATAAATTCTTATGAAAACTGAGACTTAGCTTTTGAATCATTACTGTTTCATTCCCCATCGAAGCGTTTCATTCTTCTTCAGGGTCGGGAAAAGTACAGAAATGTTCAGGCTATCAGCGTTTAGCTTATGCCAACCAAAATCATACCGGAATTACTAACCTACATTCACGTTTTGCGAATGAGCTGTCTTAAGGAGTAGCCCCATTTAGAACATAGCACCACCAACTTTTGAACTACGGAGTTGGTGCTATATTCTAAATGGGGCTACTCCTTAAGACAGCTCATTCGCAAAACGTGAATGCATGTCGGCATCCCGTACAGTCTGCTGACTTAAGATAAGTTACTGATTATATGAAGTTATAATATTTGGCGTAAATTATAAGGTGACCGATGTGGAAGCTCGCTACAGTAAGTTCGAACTTTACATGAAATATACTGTTCGAGTGTAGTCGCTGAGGTCATGTTTAGAATAATTTGAAAGCTAGTCTAATTGATGTATATTGATAAGAGGGAGAGAAGATTTAAATGAGCTAAAGTGGATATGGAGTGAAGCTGCCTATGTGGTTGGATTACAAGTTTTGCTTCACTTTGAATGCCAATTTATCTGGTGGCAGTTTGTGTGTATATATACATAGGAGGAGTATACTAATCACAGAAAATTCAAACTCTGTTTTGTACAACCATTACAGAAGCTCACAAACTGCTCCGAATCAACTCCCCGGTCATTAGTAGCTGTATAGAAGCTTTCAATCAAATAAGGCTCCCTTTTATCAAGCCGCATTAGGGTTATTGGGTTTTTTTGTGTTTATTTTTTTTAACTCATTGGCTGCTGAGGTAAAGGTTCCAGCGCTCAGAATTCCTACGAGTGTCAGAGCTTTTACCACAGCGGCCTGTGATAAAAACCCTAATGCAGCTCGATAAAAGTGGGCCTAACTATGTATAAGTGAGAAAGCAAGGTGGCAGGTTGTTCTCTAGGTCCAACTATTTTTTAATCCCTGGGAGCTTCAATTAAGACTACTCATCTTCACAAGGCCTGTTTATATCCCAGTTTATATAAAATCCAGACTATATTGTTTTGTAACGGGATCTGTTTACCGTATTTTCTCGCATACAACGCGCGCGTTATACGTGGTTTTTACGAACCGCGCATACCCTTGCGTGTTATACGCGTGAGCGCGTTGTACAATTTTTTTTACATAGTTCCCCCCCCCCCCCGACGCCCGATTCATCAACCGGAAGGAGCGCTCGCACTCCCACCCCAAAGGACCGCTCGCACCCCCACCCGAAGGACCTCTCGCACCCCCACAGCCTCCACCCCTCCCCCATGGAGAAGCTGTCTACCTTGTTTCCGGATGCCAGTCCAGCTGCTTCCTCTGCTGGCGGTCCTGCCCCTTTTCAGAGCCCTGTGCTGCGCTGCTTTCTCTTCCGGCGGTCCCGCCCTTTCTCTGACATCAGAGAAAGGGCGGGACAGCCGGAAGAGGAAGCAGCGCAGCAGGGCTCAGAGAAGGGGCGGGACTGCCGGCAGAGGAAACAGCTGGGCTCGCTGGCATCCGAAAACAAGGTAGACATCTTCTCCATGGGGGAGGGGGGGAGGCTGTGGGGGTGCGAGCGGTCCTTCGGGTGGGGGTGTGAGCGTTCCTTCCGGGTGATGAATCGGGCTTCGGGGGGGGGGGGCATCAGGCTTTCAGGATGGGGACTGGACTTAAAGGGGGGACAGGCAGACCTTCAAGGGGGGACAGGCAGACCTTCAAGGGGGGACAGGCAGACCTTCAAGGGGGGACAGGCAGACCTTCAAGGGGGGACAGGCAGACCTTCAAGGGGGGACAGGCAGACCTTCAAGGGGGGACAGGCAGACCTTCAAGGGGGGACAGGCAGACCTTCAAGGGGGGACAGGCAGACCTAAGGGGGTGAAAAAGCTATAAAATAAACCCACTAGCGTGTCAATGTGTTGAGAGGAAGAGGTGGTCTGGGAAATTCTGCTGAGAAAACTCCGGGTCCATTTCCACCCCCCAGTTACCCTAGTCCACTCCACTCAACTGGTTCACACACTGAGTGGGTCTTTGGGTGTTGTTCCTGGGATCTCTTTCAGTGGTTTGTCAGTATCTCCTTGTGGTCCAAGGAAGGAAACTTTGTTAACCTTAGCATTGACCTTCAGAATATATTTGTAACAGCGCTGCTTGTGTGGCATTACCGTAGGCTATGTAGTGATGGAAAGAAAAAAAAAAGACCTTTGCACATTTTTGCACTAGGTATATGGTATAGGTATATAGGTATAGGTATTCCTGCACAGCTAAGTCCTTGTGAAGTTACGGTACCTTGTTCTGTCTGTATTTGACATCTAGCAAGGTCTCTGTTTGGAATGAAAGATTTATGTTATGGTAAAAGCAGATAGCGTTGCTGGTTTTAAAAAGGTTTGGACAAATTCCTGGAGGAAAAGTCCATAGTCTGTTATTAAGACATGGGGGAAGCGTCTGCTTGCCCTGGATCGGTAGCATGGAATGTTGTTATTCTTTGGGTTTTGACCAGGTATTTAGTGACCTGGATTGGCTACCATGAGAATGGGCTACTGGGCATGATGGACCATTGGACTGACCCAGTTAGGCTATTCTTATGTTCTCATCTGTAGGGGCCTTTGTTTTCACTTCTTATTTTAATGTATCTTTTTCTGGGAACTTATCAGTGTTTTTTAGAATGGGAACAAAAATGGACATAGGAGAACTCACGCACCATTCACACACCCTCCAACTAAAAACGTAAAAAGAAAAAAAACTGTTCATTCTTATAAACAACCGTTTAACTTTTAATCTAGAGTTAGTGAGTATGAATTCAGCAACAAGAACAGAAATCACATGTTCATTCTTATAAACTATAACATTAACCGGTAGATCAAACGAAGTATCGAGGACAAAATAACCTAAATACAGTTACCGTAGTTACGGTAAAGTTGTACGGTAAATAAACAAAGTTTACAGGTTTATTCAGTCATCATCACAGTCATCTGAATCCTTGAATCCATCAAAATCTGAATTGTCATCATCATCGTTAAATAAAGTGAGCACAGCCTGCAGACGATCCTTGTTTATTTCTGAAGCGATATCGTCATCGTCGTCGTCATCATCGCTGATATCCGTGTTGTTGCCTCCTTCCGCTGCACTGGTAGTAGCCGTAGTGTCATTGGTTTCATAAACAATGCCCGCTTTTCTAAATCCGTTTCGAATGGTATCTGGTGTTATTTTGTCCCATGCTGAAGCCACCCACTTGCAGACTTCTGTGAAAGTTGCCCGCTTCAGCCGCTCCGCAGGTGTGTACTCGTGCGTGCCGCTCTGCATCCACTGCTCCCACTCCTTTCTAACAAAAGTCTTGAATGGATGATTCACTGCGATGTCAAGTGGCTGCAGCTTACACGTCAGGCCTCCAGGTATCACAGCGATGTGGGCACGAGTAGAATTAATGTAGGCCTGAACATTTTTTTCTTTGTGGGCAGCCATGGCATCAAAAATTAACAAGGATTTTTTTGCAAAGAATCCACCCTGACTTGCCCTAAAGCATTTATCTACCCACAATCTCATTACGTCGCAGTCCATCCATCCCTTCTTGTTGCAGTGCACAACCACACTGGTGGGCAGCTTTTCACGGGGCATAGTGACCCTTTTGAAAATGAGCATGGGCTTTAACTTAACCCCGCTAGCTGAGCAACCAAGAACTACTGTAAAACACGTTCTTTCATGCCCAGTTGTGGTGATGGCAACAGATTTAGTACCTGTGGGGACTACGGTTCTTGTCGCTGGAATGTCGAATGCCATTGGAATTTCATCCATGTTGATGACGTCCTTTGCAGTGATGCCAAGTTCAGATATTTCTTTGGAGACAAAGTCACGGAAATCAATCAATTTTTGCTGCCAGTCATCCGGAAGTCGCTGGCCAACAGTTGTTCTCATTCGAACTGATAGTCCGTTCCTTTTCATAAATTTTGAGATCCATGTGAAGCCAGCTTTGAAGTCGGGTATTCCTCTTCTATTTGCAAGTAGTTTTGTCTTCATCTGAATCGCAACAGTAGAGACTGATTGATTTTGCTCCCTTCTCTCCAGAATCCACTGCTTCAAGTCATCCTCCAGCTGAGGCCATTTTGGTTTGGCCCCACGACATGCCCGTTTTCGCGAATTGCATTTCTCCAGTTCCTTCTTATCTTTTCTCCATTCACGCACCGATGTTTCTCCAACATTGAACTCTCTCGCTGCGGCCCGGTTGCCTATTTCCTCAGCTTTCGCAACGACTTTAAGCTTAAAGTCCGCTGTATATGACTTTCGTCTCATTCCTTCCATTATGGCGGTAAATTTAAATTTAATTGATAAACTCTACTACCGGGTAGATAAATGCAGAATACCAATCTGAAGAGATCAAATTACTGAAATGTGGGCTCTACATGCAGCATTAATCTTTTATAGGCTTACCCAAAGGCTGAGATGCTGTTGTAAAGGCAAAATGGTATTTACTGGGCAAATTACAAGGCCAGATAGAGGGGGGGACAAAGCCACATTGTCAAAAGCACACCGTGACAAAGGCCCGCCTTGGTGACAGATCAAAAGCGCGCCCCGACAACCCGGCGCAGAAAACTGAGCGGCAAGCATGCTCAGACCATCTTCTTTGTCTGTAGATGGTTTGCGCATGCTTAGAGCGGCAAGCAGGACAGGGCAGCGAAACGAGCAGGCGGGACCAGAGGAGACTCGGGGCAGGGCTGGAAACGAGCAGGCGGGACCAGAGGAGACTCGGGGCAGGGCTGGAAACGAGCATTCGGGACCAGAGGAGACTCGGGGCAGGGCTGGAAACGAGCATTCGGGACCAGAGGAGACTCGGGGCAGGGCTGGAAACGAGCATTCGGGACCAGAGGAGACTCGGGGCAGGGCTGGAAACGAGCATTCGGGACCAGAGGAGACTCGGGGCAGGGCTGGAAACGAGCATTCGGGACCAGAGGAGACTCGGGGCAAGGCTGGAAACGAGCAGGCGGGACCAGAGGAGACTCGGGGCAAGGCTGGAAACGAGCAGGCGGGACCAGAGGAGACTGGGGCAGGGCAGGAAACGAGCAGTCGGGACCAGAGGAGACTCGGGGCGGGCGAAAGGAGAGTCGGGGCGGCATGCGCGGTATACAGGTGTGCGCGGTATATACAAATTTCTGTACATAAATTTGTGGTTTTCGCGCGCTATACCCGTGTGCGCGTTTTACACGGGTGTGCAGTATCTACGTTAAAATACGGTATACCTTCTCAGTGCTATGCTTTATATGTACTTATGAGAGGCGCTTGGGATTTAAAATTGGCTTTAACTCAATTCAATAGTAATAGATCAACAATCTTAGGCTCAGATTAAAGAAAAATATAGAAACTTACAATCTCTGTGCAAGATATGTTTAATGTTTCCACACAGTCAATTCTATGTATTTACTCGAACCTACTCCCTGTTTAATGAATAGACTTGAACTTCGCTAGTTGCTATCAGAATAGTACTGCTCTAAAGAGTCCGATTTAAAACAGAATTTCACTGTAGCAGCATTTTTCACCTCTGCCCAGGAAGAGATTGTCTTACACACACACCTTCCTGGCAAGGCATTCCTTGCAGGACTGGATGCTACCAGTTCTATCTCCATTCTTCTTCTCCATCTCCTCCTCTTTTTAATCTCAAAAAAACCCCATTGGTATATAGGATTTGCCTCCATAGTCATTAATGGTAAGTCTTGACATTGGCTGTTGACAGGCTAACATGGAAGTAGTGAAGCTTTGCAGTTCATGATTGGTCCAGCTTGATGTGGATTAAGTCATGGGAACTGGTCCTATGATGCAAAGGCCAGTCATCTTAAGCATACACAACCCATTCTCAGATAGGCTCATTAAAGGGGAGCCTCAGGAGACCTGCCCTCTGACCACCTTCATGGGTGTGCAGGATTGTTTCAGATCATCATGACCTAAATGGCCTTCCTCCATGGTTCTTCTGTCCCTTGATTTTATCTAGAATAAACAATCCAGCTCCATGTTACAATATTATTGTTAGGTTTGTTTGTTTGATTGGTTGTTCTGTTTGTTTGTTTGTTTTGTTGTTTTTTGGTTTTGTTTTTTTTGGGGGGGTTCAGTATACCAGCTTGTATCAATAATTCTGACAGCTTAATTCTCTTTAAAAAATACAGTTCAGGCCTGGTCTGAACAGCTATGTAGCAAAGTCCAAGTTTAACCTAACTTTCCTATAGACTATATGCCCAAAACTATCCTTATCATCTTCAAGGTTTTTTTATTTGATTGCCCGATTAGAGCTTAACCATCAAAGTGGATTACATTCAATAATGTTCAATAAAGAGAAAAGAACTCCATTCCGATTGAAAATATAGTGGTGAAAAGTAATAAGGCTGCCGTGTTTCACAAACCCAGGGGCAGAAGTTTGCCAGTTCCTAAAATGAACCCGAGTGCGAGTCATATTGAAAGCTAAACAAAATGGGAGTTTGACATAAGCTTGGAATGCCCTCTTGAACTTTGCAAAGTCACAACAAAAAGGTACTTCACAAGAAGCAGAGCTATCAGGAAGACTAACTCACTTAGTGGGAGATTCAGGGTTAACTCCCAGGCTACCCCTGGCATAGCCAATTGGCAGCTAGAGGCAAAAAGTGTTGCCTCCCTGTGCCAACACAGCAGGAAAGGCTTTCATAAAAATGTAATTTCTTAAGCCATGGGCTTAGTGGCAGCAGGACGTGATTTATGAAGGCCTTGCTTTTTGCCGCAGCATGTGGAAGCAACTTCAGAGATCATGGCTTAACAGCAGGAGAAGACCCACAAAAGCAGTAGACCTGGCAGGCCTGAATGAGGGCCGTGCTCCACAAACATCAGCTCCTAGAATATACTCCAAGGCACTTCCTGAACTGAACGCACAGACAGCAAATGTTGACTAGAGTGTAGGGTCCTGGAGAATATAGGGCAACAGAAGGGAAGATAAGAATGTAGGAGACTCTGACTGTAATATCTTAAACAAGGTCTTATACATAATTCTGTATTCAACAGCAGGGTCACATGGTCAAAATGTACTAGTATTATAAAGCTGTTTGACTGCAATGTTTTGTATTAACTGTAGTCATCTGATCTCCCTCTGACCAACATCAAGAGTACACTGCATTTATACATGTGATGAAAGCATGAAGAATGTGAAGCATGGCCTCAAGTGTTGAATTGACCTAATTCATCTTAATGGAAAGAAAGATCTTAATGGAGATGGCACTTGGGTACTGAAAGAAAAGGCTGGAAACCAATATGACCCTAGTACAATACCGGGCAGAGCTCTGGGTTTCTGGCCCAGAACTAAGAAAAAGAACAATATTTGGGCAGATTGGATGGACCATTCAGGTCTTTATCTGCCCTCATTTACTATGTATGTTACTTTAATATCACCACTAACCTGAAGAGAAGCAGTCCCCAATTTAGACGCATTTAAAGATCAAGTACCAATTTATTTGATCTAAACCAGGACTGAAGCAGCTTTGCTCCAACAACAGCCAGTGAGAGCATCAGCTGAATCTAAAAAGGCACCAGTATCTGGATGTCGTTAGGGTAGATATACAGTATCAACTCCAAAGCCTATTGTTCTATTCAATACCCTTCTTTGTTTATGGTCTGTTTAAAATTAGCAACAGTATCATATGCCTGCAATATATGATATTTAAGTAAACCACCATAAAATGTATTCTGAATGGTGGTCTTATCAAATACCATACGAAAAAGTAAAACTCCAGGAATTATAAAGGTGGATCAAGTCCAGATGTGAAAGGTTATAAGAAGTCAAACCTAATGGAGAGCGACTGATCAGCTATATAGGGCTGAATCTGACAAAATGGTTCACAATAAGCATAGAAAAAAAAAATGGTGCAAACATTTCTAGATTGAAAAAGCTGACGTGCATTTCTGAATTAAAGAAAAGAACCTTTCCACCAAGGTGGCACAACTTAATCAAAAGGCAACATTAGAACAGTGTACTGGAAAAGCATTGGATCATGAGCCTATGAACTATGAAACTGAATAGGCTACGAACCTGGGACATCTCCAGCCAGACTGATAAAAGCTGTTTGCAAGAAAACTGTCAGAGCATAAGAACATAAGAATTGCCGCTACTGGGTCAGACCAGTGGTCCATAGTGCCCAGCAGTCCGCTCACACGGTGGCCCTTAGTTCAAAGACCAGTACCATAACTGCGTACATTCTGGTTGAGCAGGAACTTGTCCAACTTTGTCTTGAATCCCTGGAGGGTGTTTTCCCCTATAACAGCCTCCAGATGAGCGTTCCAGTTTCTACCACTCTCTATCCCCTTTTAACTTTAGAGAGTGCCCTCTCGTTCTCCCTACCTTGGAGAGGGGGAACAACTTGTCTATCTACTAAGTCTATTCCCTTCATTATCTTGAATGTTTCAATCATGTCCACTCTCAGTCTCCTCTTTTCAAGGGAGAAGAGGCCCAGTTTCTCTAATCTCTCACTGTACGGCAACTCTTCCAGCCCCTTAACCATTTTAGTCGCTTTTCTCTGGACCCTTTCGAGTAGTACTATGTCCTTCAGGTATGGTGACCAGTGCTGGATGCAATATTCCAGGTGAGGGCGTACAGCAGCATGATAACCTTCTCCAATCTGTTCATGATCCTCTTCTTAATCATTCCTAGCATTCTGTTCGCCCTTTTCGCTGCCGCTGCCGCTCCCAAAACAACCCAACGCTAACTTTATTTGGATGGGGGAATTATGTTAAGAAATTGTTGTCTGGAAACATCTGGAAGTAGGAAAGTGGGCAAAACTGAAAGCTATTATAAGGACAACAAACCATTTTGTAAGGAAAGTTAAAAAAAAAAAAAAAAAAAAAAAAGGAAGAAGAAGAAAAGAAGGCCACTCTGGTTCTTAAATGTAGCAGTTGAGAAGGTTAGCTGTTATAAAATACAAGATATCACAGAAAGAGAAAGACAGGCAAAAATAACTGGAGTAGTCAGGAAAGCAAAGATGCAAATGGAAGAAAAAATAGCTGACATGGTAAAATGGGGGAGGGGACAATTTTTATAATAGAAATATTAGTGATAGGAAGAACAAAAATTGGCATTGTTAGACTAAAGGTGAAAGGGAGGAATATGCAGAAACTGAAAAGGCTGAATTGTTTAATACATATGTCTGTTCTGTGATCACAGCTGAAAGACCACATAAGGCAAATGCAAATAGGGATGGAGGTGTGGAAGACCCCAATTGATTTTCAGGAGACTGTTTGTGAAGAGCTAGCTAAACTAAAAAGGTGGACAAAGTGATAGGGCAGGATGATATACATTAAAGGATACGGAAGGAAGGAACTTATGGAAGTTCTGGCAGCTCCACTATCTGACTTTTTCAATGCTTCTTTAGAGGCGGGAATGGTACCAGAAGACTGCAGAAGGATGGATGTGGTCCTTCATCACAAAAATGGAAGCAAGGAAGAAGTAGGGAATTACAGGCTGGTAAGTCCGACTTCTATGGTAAATAAAATAATGGAAATGCTTTTAAAACAGAATAACGTTTCTGGAATCCAGTGCATTACTGGACCGGAGGCAACATGGATTCACTAGAAGTAGGTCTTGTCGGATAAATCTGATCCATTTCTTTGCCTGGGTAACCAGAGAATTAAATAGTGTATGCTAGATGTTATGTATTTAGATTTTAGCAAAACCTTGACAGTGTCCCACACAGACGTCTAATAAATAAACTGAGTGCTCTTGTTATGGGCCCCAAAGTTACAGGCTGGGTCAGAAACTGGTTGAGTGGAAGTCGACAGAGACAGAGAGAAGTAGTGGTCAATAAAGATTGCTCCAAGGAATGTTACCAGTGGTATGCCTAAAAGGTTCAGTTCTTGGGCCTGCTCTTTTTAATATTTTTTAAGTGATATTACTGAAGGGCTGTCAGGTAGATTTGCCTCTTTGCAGATGATACCAAAATCTGCAATAGAGTAGACATCCCTGATGGTGTGAACAACATGAGGAAGGACCTAGCGAAGCTTGAAGAATAGTCTGAAATTTGGCAGCTAAAGATTTAATGCTAAGAAATGCAAGGTCATGCATTTGGGTTGTAAAACTCAAGGGAACAGTACAGTTTATGGGGTTTAGAAGCGGGAGTTGGGTGTGATAATATGTGATGATCTCAAGGTGGCAAACAGATTGAAAAGGCAACAGTGAAAGCTAGGAGGATGTTAGGATACATATGGAGAGATATGGCCAGTAGGAAAAAGGAAGTATTGATGCTGCTATAAGACTTTGGCGAGACCTCATTTAGAATGTGTGCAATTCTGGAGACTGTTCCTTCAAAAAAATAAAACAAACAGGATAGAGTTGGTTCAGAGAAATGTTACTAAAATGGTTTGGTGGTCATCATAAGGCATATGGGGAATGACTGAGATCTCAATACATATATTTTGGAGGAAAGGCAGAAGAGGAGAGATACAATAGAGATGTTTAAATACCTACACAGCATAAATGCACATGAGGTGAGTCTTATTTGAAAGGAAGCTCTGAAATGAGAGGGAATAGGATGTAGCTAAGAGGTTATATGTTACTTCTGAGCCTAACATAACATAAAATTTTATTTGTATATCGCAATACACCATGAAGTCTGATGATGTTAACAGAAGTTAATTGAAAAATCGTACATAAGAGTTGAGAATAGAAGTTCAAGTAATGTAGGAGTATAAATAACAAAATGATCATAATAAGGGCAGAGCGGAATACAATAGAAGTAAGGTAATAGAAGGTGAACTCAAGAAATGAACAGTGTTAGAGTCTCAGTATAGATGGTAAGAGAAGAAAGAGTCCGTACCTAGGGCTGTTCTAAGGAAATACTTTACAGAAAGGGTGGTAGATGCATGGAAGAGGTGGTGGAGACAAAGACCATGTCTGAATTCAAGAAAGCATGGGACAGGTGGTTGAGAGTGGATGCTGTGAATGGGCAGATTTGGCCTTTGTCTTCATGTTTCCATATTTCAGTAAGACCAGTACTGTGAAAAGGCAATAGGTAGTGTTGATATACTGTCAGTTTAAGCCACCATACAGGGGTGAGGCTTATGGGTCTGAAGCGGAGAATGCAAGGTTGCGATATACTTAATGCTCTTGAAATAGCTTTGGATGCCCACAAGATAGTGCCCTGGGGATAGTTTTCCTTCTGTACAGACTGTTATAGTTCTTCCTCCTCCCTGAAGTAATCAGGTGGAAGCAGAGCAGGGCAGTCCCTCAAAACTGCCTCTTTCAAGCTACCTTATAAGCATTTAGGACATGTCATATGATTCTAGTGAGCATCAGGGATGTGGAAACGCTAAATGTCAAAGAGAATAAGAGTTGTGTGATGGGGGTTAAGTGAGTCAGGTTCATATTGTGTATCTTGATTTTCAAAAGATGTATGAGAAAAGCACATCATGAAAGACTGAGGAAATTATCTCCTATCCCATGACTTTAATGTTCTATTATGGATGAAGAACTGGTTGAAAGACAAAACAGTAGATTTAAATAGTCAATATTTTTAATGGAGAAGGGTAAATAATGGGGTGCCCCAGGGATCTGTGCTGGGACCCTTGCTTTTTAACATATTTATCAATGATCTAGAGTTGGGATTAACTAGTGAGAATTAAATTTGCTCATGACAGTTGTTCAAAGTTGTTAAATTGCAAGAGGATTATGAAAAATTGCAAAGACGAAGTCAAAATGTTAGACTACAATGTGAGCAAGTGCAAAGTAATGCATGTGGGAAAGAGGAATCCTGCAGGGTTCCACATTAGGTCACTGCCCAGAAAAAGGTGCCATCGTTGAGGATATGTTAAAATCCTCAGCTCAATGTGCGGTGGCAGTTAAGAAAGCAAACAGAATGTTAAGAATTATCAGGGAAGGAATGGAAAACGAAAGATGAAAACGCTATATTGCTCTTGTATTGCTCTATGATACAGCTGCATCTCAAATGCTGTGTATAATTCTGGTTGCCATTATCTCAAAAAAAAGATATAGCGGAATTAGAAAAGGTACAGAGAAGGGCAACAAAAATGATAAAGGGATGGGATGACTTCCCTTATGAGGAAAGGGCTAAAGTGGCTACGACTTCAGCTTGAAGCAGAGAACTTAGAGGTAATATGATAGGCCTATAAAATACTGAGTGGAGTGGAAAGGCCAAAAATAATGGGACTGGGGGCATGCGATGAAGCCTAGTAGTAGATTTTAAACTGGAGAAAATATTTATTCAAACAATGTACAGTATAATTAAACTCCAATTCATTGCCAGACAACGCTGTGAAATCAGTTTGCTTAGTAGGGTTTAAAAAAGATTTGGAAAATGTCCTAAAAAAAAAAAAAAAAGTCCATAGGCCATTATTGAGATGGCTTGGGGAATTCCACTGCTTATTCCTAGGATAAGCAGCATATTTTACTACTTGGCATCAAGCTAGGTACTTGGACCTGGGTTGTACACTTTTGGAAAAAGGGCTTGATAAGACCTTCAGTCTGTCCCAGTATGGAAATTCTTATGTTCTTATATAAGCCACCACTATGCATTTAATATGAATGAGTATGTTAAGAAGTTATGAGGCACACCTCCCTCTCCATATCCCAGTAGAACTGGAGAGGCAGTCTATAAAATGAGGTACATGGTACATAGGGAACAGCTACTCTTTAAAATAGTTCCCATGATGAGCTGAAACCCCATGAAACCAGTGTCATGTTTAATAATTAAGTTATGGAATCTACAGCTAAAAGTTATGGAATCTATAGCTAAAAGATTTGGTCAAGCCAGTTACAACTGATTTTAGAAAAAAGTTCAAAGGTTCTTGAAGGAATGTTAACCATTAGCAGCAATGTAGACTTGGCAAAGCCACCGCTTCTATGGGTATCAGAAAGCCTCTGGAATCCTGTTAATCTTGATTGACCTGAATTGGCCATTATTCAGATAGTATGCCAACTTCACAGGGTTTTAGTCTGACCCAGTATTATGGTACATACTTGTGCTGTTCCCCCCACTTTCTAGAATTTTTTTTTTTTTTTGGGGGGGAAGGGGTAACAATTGATCCATAACTACCTTCATCTCTGATTTTTCCTTTTCGCCTACATCCAATATCCATGAACTCTTGAGAAAATAAGAGAATGGAATGTCAGATGTTTTCTAAATGTAAGAAAGCCCACTCACGAGCTGAAGTTTATTCCATAGCCACAGGCCAGCAATCTATGGGGGATCATGGAGGAGGGGAGAGAGTACCTAAAAAGCGCTGTGCCCTCCATGGCCCTGAACACTAATACTGTATGCTATTGGCAACTGATGCAGGGCAGATTCCCATCTGTAGTGGCTATCAGCTTCCATTATCTCATTATCTTCTGTATCTACTTCAACCAAGCAAAAGGATATCCTTTTCCAATATCTTACCAAGCCATTTTTCTGCCAGATATAGCCTTGAAATCGGATGTTTCCCCCACAGCCAGTTCTGAATATAAGCCATAATGGCATGGGATGAAGCCAACATTAAATTCTGGGAAACCTTTCTATATACAGAATGTAAGAGGTTAGAGCTGCCAGTTATGTTGAACCTAAAATTTCAGACCCCAATGTTCACTAACAAATTGAAAGGGGAAAAAAATGTTACATGCCGATATGACTAGATTCACACGCCCTGTACAAGTTTAAGCCTGTGTTTAAGAATCAGTAGGGAAAAGTAATAGATTTTTCAGCAAATGCTCAACTTAAATGCAGTCAATAGCCATTTAATGCAAAAAATAGAATGGACTTGAATAACTGCATCATATAAACACAGGAGGTTACCTTGGCTTTTAAAACACATGAAATTAATTTGACAGCCAGCCACAGCTCCATTCATTACATTAAAAAGAAGATTTTATAACCTGCAGTTACCATTAAGATTCAAATGGCTAATAAGAGCCACTAGACAGTACTAGGAATTACATTGAAATTAAAAAAAACAAAAACAAACAACCCCAAAAAAACACCAGCTAAATGAAACACACCAAAAACAGGCCTAATACATATTTTGTGAACAAGAGTTTTGTTTTCTAAAAGATAGTGCTTACTGCAGCTTAGTAAAAGGATATTGAAACTAATCCCAACTCTGTAAACGTTCCTGACTTTACACATTAGCACAATTTTTATTCTATGTAAAGATTTTTCCTAGTATCAAAAAGATAACTCCAACACCAGTATGGTTGTGCCTTGAAAAGAAATTAACGAAAAAACACTGTATTAGCAAAAATACATAAAGGAAACTATCACCTACTGTTAAAATGGGTACAACTGCATTTCCAGTTATAACAGCCACCTTCTCATCCTTCTCTAAGTTATGAAAGGCCCTTCCAAGATCAATTAACACCGTGGATGATGTCTGGGCAATCATTGCGCTCCGAAAGTTCAGCATTGCTGAAAACGAAGGCTAATCCTAAATATGTGGAAACGAATGCCATAGCTTTCACATGTGCAGGAGTTAAGCTGTGGAATAGCCTGGTTGATCAAATCCGAAAAAGTAGAGACAGGAACGCATTTAGGAAAATGTTAAAAAACACAACTATTTGTAGATGCATTTCTTTGAGCAATTGACCTTATGTAAAGATTGAATCTGTCTGTTTTTGTTCCTATCTTGTTCTGATATTTTATAAAATTTTATGTATGTAACTTTTTTGGAAAAAAATGGTATAGAATTTTTAAAAATAAAATAAATGTAGTCTTATGGAATAAGCAGCCCAGTATCCTGTTTCCAACAGTGCCCAAGAGAACGACATGGGGACAAATGTGGGATCTCCATCCCATCCCTGCAAGCTCTGCCTTAACCACACAAGCCCTGAACACTTGTAATTTTAAAGTGTTCAAGGCTTGTGTAGATGAGGACAGAGCTTGCAAGAATGGGGGTGGAGACAGAGCAGGGATAAAGAGATCCCTTAGGGATGGGGGACAAAAATACCGGCTAATTGAACGCATGCCTTGCTGGTATTTCTATGAGGAACTTATGCAAATGACTAGCTTACATTTTCATACATTTTCTGTTTCTGCTGAACCAGAAACAGAAGTAGCACAGCCCGAGGGCCACATGCGGCCCCGTGAAGTATTTTGTGTAGCCCCGATCGAGGGTGATGCAGTGTTTTCCTCTGCTACCCTCGGGTGTTTACCGTCTTGCCAGCTCCCTCTGTCTTGCTGCAGCGTTTGCACAGCCCCAGAAACTTTTCTTGACCAATGCGGCCCAGAGAAGCCAAAAGGTTGGACACCCCTGATCTAGAGGAGTTGGGTTGCGGCAGAGGAAGATCTCCAGGGAAGCCACCAACAGCTGTAATGCCCTTAAATTTTCAAAGGTGAGGTGGGAGGGTGTTTAAACCAGGTTAAAAAATTTAATCGGTGTTTAGACCTAATTTATATTCTGGTATTATCTTACAACAGTGAGTTTGTTCTATTTGCCTGCCGCCCCCCCCCCCCCCTTTTTTTATCTAGTTACATAGCCAACAACTGCATTTTAAGTCTGATATTAAAGCAACATAGAAATGAGGATTTACGCATACTAACGGTCAATATAAACTTTAAAAAGATTGATGGGCAGACTAGATGTCAATAAATGTCATCGCCTTTTCTGTGTCACTCATTCTGTTTAGACGCTTCCGTTTGTGCAGAGGCCAAATGAATGTCAAGTTTCAGCCGAAATGTACCTAGTGTTTCCCCCAAGTCTGTCCTGGACTACCCACTTGCCAGTCAAGTTATTCACAATGAACATACATGGAAGATCGATTTGCATTTGCTGCCTCCATTATAAACTGATCTTGCACATATTCACTGTGGATAACCTGAAAACCTGACTAGCAAGGGGGTGCTCCAGCATGGATTTGGGGAACACTGATCTCAGACAGCCATTCTAATGACCACCACCTTGTTATCAGCTCAGTAGTCCTAATTATCCAAAGCCTTACCTCATCTGTCCACACACATACCTAATGCAAGCAAATCTGTGTGCCCAGCTCATTCAGAGATCTGTGCTACACATACGACATCCTCTATATCAGTATTCTTCAACTTTTTGACACCTATGGACTGGCGGAAATAAATAATTATTTTGTGGACCGGCTCTGTGATACTCGCGTTGCCTTCACATTCTCCTTGCTTCCCGACGCCTTAAACAGGACAGCAAAAGCACTGGGCCCACCAGCCTTTGACCCCCCCCCAACCCCCCCAACATCAATTTTGATGTCGGAGAGGAAGTTCCGGGCCAGCCAATTACTGCCCGGCTGGTCCAGAACTTCCTCTCAGACGTCAGAATTGACGTCTGGGGGAAGGCTGGTGGGCCCGGTGCTTCCGTTGTCCTGTTTACAGTGTCAGGAAGCAGAGAGAGCTCAGCAGCGGTTGGTTGGGGGCCTATTCCCCGATGGCAGTGGTGGCGGTGACTTGGGGGGGGGGGGCAGGATGACAGAAAGAAAGGGGAGGGGAGGGGAAGGAATGAGGTCTGGAGGAAAGGAAGAAATATTGGTTGCACAGTCAGAAGAATAAAGTGCAACCAGAGGCTCATGAAATCACCAGACAGAGGTAGAAAAAATGATTTTATTTTCAATTTAGTGATCAAAATGTGTCCATTTTGAGAATTTATATCTGCTGTCTATATTTTGCACTAGGGCCCCCTTTTACTAAATCACAGTAGCGGATTTTAGCGCAGGGAGCCTGTGAGCGTCGAGAGCAGCAGAGGGTATTCAGCTCAGCTCCCTACACTAAAAACAGCTATTGCAGTTTAGTAAAAATGGAGGAGTATATTTGTATATTTTTGTATAGTTGTTACTGAGGTGACATTGCATAAAGTCATCTGCCTTGACCTCTTTGAAAAAAAACCAGAATATAAATGATAATTAACATTTTCTCTGCGTACAGTGTGCTTTGTGGGATTTTTTTTTAATTTTATATAGTCGATAGATCATTTTGACTTGGTCATTTTAAAAGTAGCTTGCAAGCCCAAAGAGTGTGGGCACCCCTGGGGTTGAGGGTAGTAGATGCGAGGAACAGTCTCCCAGAAGAAACGGTGGAGACAGTCTGAATTCGAGAAGGTGTGGGATATCTCAGTGAAAGAGAATGATAACTGCGGATGGGCAGACTAGATGGGCTATTTGGCCTTTTTCTGCCATCGTGTTTCTATGTTTCTATATGGACCTTGTCCAGGAACCAGCTGAAATCTCAATTTGGCATCTGAGAGGGAGAGATAAGACCTGTAAGGTCTATTGAGCAATGGACTTTTCCACATGCATCCCACAGTGTCCAGGTGGTTAGATGAACTTACCAATGCGAGTCAAAATCTTTAGCATGTGGTTCCTTAGGTCAGTGGTTCCCAACCCTGTCCTGGAGGAACACCAGGCCAATTGGGTTTTCAGGCTAGCCCTAATGAATATGCATGAAGCAAATTTGCATGCCTATCACTTCCATCATATGCAAATCTCTCTCATGCATATTCATTAGGGCTAGCCTGAAAACCCGATTGGCCTGGTGTTCCTCCAGGACAGGGTTGGGAATCACTGCCTTAGGTTACTGAATACTTGTACGTATTGGGAATAATTAGCTGTACTCCTATTGCTATCTTACTGTTCCAGCAAGTTCACACAGAGACCTTTGGTCAGCGATCATTTTCAGACTACACAGGCTTATGTTTATTTTTGTTTTCAGTTTAATTTGATACCTTACAAATTAGGGATCCCTGATGAAGGCGTATTGACCAAAACATGGACCGTGTCGGGTCCTCTGGTTTGTAAAAAGGTGGCGACATAAACCGCAACAATTGTGTTAATAAACATAGCCTGCATCTTGTACATTCGTCTGCAGTTTCTTTTTTGTGCTGTTTCTGTTTCACTGCAGACAGTGTTGGATTTTTTTGTTTTATCTTACCGTTCTCACATATTAAAAAAAAAAAAAGAATCCTCCATTTTGAAAATTAAGGCAAATCGAGAATTCACGAGATCACTAACTTTAGACTTATGATGCAGAGTACATCAGTGCCTTGTTTTGACTTATCATAATGGCTTTTCATTGGCAATTTCATGTAGCTCCCTGAAGGCTCTACAAATTGCTCTAAAACCCAGCTGCCAAAAAAAGGGCAACTCACATTCAACTATACTCATTTCTTCAATTTTGAAAGATCTATATTGGCTACACTAACCCTCCCCCCTCTTAGGAAGCTACATTATCACCAGCTGTGGCAGTATTAGCTCCGATGCTCACAGAATTCTTATGAGCGTCGGTGGGGGGGTGGATGTAAATTTAAGACCTTATTGCTGTTTTTAAAGTTCTGAATAAATTTAGTCTCAGCAAGCTTAAAGATTTATCAAGTGTCTACTCTAGACCTTCAAGGTCAGCATGTAAATCTTTGGAGATTTCTTCTAATCTAATCACTTGATATGAAGGGTACGGCTGTTCAACTTTTTAAGTAGCAGGACAACTCTTGAATAGAGAGCTGCACAGGAATGGGGACGACGGGAATTCCACGGGACCCCCTAGGGTCACGGGGATCCTGGGGGGGGGATTGCCCCCTAGGGTCGCGGTGATCCCATGGGGTTCAAAATAACTCGAGCCACGAGGCTCGACTTTTTTCCTACCTGCACTGCCCCAGCACACATAGCTGACCGGAAGTCTTCCTCGATGGACATAGTGGAGAAGGGAATGGAGGGAGAGATGTGGCATGGTGCTGGAGAGGGGTGATAGAAGGAGAAATATTGGGCATGGGGCTGGTGTGCAGGCACGAAAGATGAGAAAGGGATAAATGCTGGACCATAGTGGGAGGAACCAATGGACAGCAACAGAAGAATTTACAGAAGATGGGAAAGCAGAAAAAAGAAAGAAACTGGGACCAACTTTATGGAAAAATAAGTCTCCAGACAAAGGTAAAAAACGGAATTTATTGACTAAAATATGTTAGCTTTGGGAAATGTATATAGCAGATGTCTTTGTATTGTGTTCAAAAGAAAAGGAAATGCATTTCTGGTTTTATTTCTACAGTGTTGAAGTACTTGCTGACCCTTCCTGCAACTGGTGGGGATCCCCAAGCACCATCAGCAGAGGACCTCCTCTAGAGACGGCCAGAACTCCCTCCACCAAGCACAGCAGTCGCTATCAACATCCATGAGCCACTGAGGTGCCAGCTTCTGTGACTCAGGGACGCTACTGCTGCCTGCCAAGTTTGGCAAAAGGGACCCCCGGCCAACTGCAAAGAAGTGCTCAGCTGACAGCTTGGGGGTTCTCATCAGCTGAGTATTTATATTTTATATTTACACTAGAGGCTCTGGTAGAAACCCATTTACAAAGTATGTATTCTTCCCAATTAATATTTCCAAATTAATAAAGTCTCTTTGCTTATTTGTAAATGGGTCTCTACCAGAGCCTTTAATTCAGTAGCATAATTAAATGAAATAACAATTTCTGAAGTTTATTGGGACGGGTGGGGATGGAGGGATTCCTCGCGGGGACGGGTGGGATTTCTGTCCCTGCGCAACTCTCTACTCTGGAACTGTCTTACCATCCTCAGTGTTAAGTAGAGACCCTTAGAGTACTTAAAGAACCTGAAGATATTTGGTACATTGAGAGACGCACGCTAGATGTACTTTATAAAGACTGAAGGATTTGTTTTCCATGGGGAGTAGTAATTTACTATTTAGAGTGGTTCTTGAATGTAAAGAATGAATGTGTAACTTTGTTTTGAGTCAATGGAATGTTTTTAGTGATCTGCTGAAAATTTTAAGATCAAGCAGGATGTAAATATGAAAATACTGTGATGAGAATAAGTTGTCCAAAACAAGGAAAACTGCAGACAGATGTTCAATAAATTTAGCCTGCATCTTTGTACCAAAATCATGAATGCGGTTAATGTTACCACCTTGAACCAAACCAGAGGACCAGACATGGTTCATGTTATGGTAAAACACGCCTTCTTCAGGGGTCCTATTGAATTAAAAGAAGTAACTCAATTGTACATGAAAGGTGAAATGTGTGAAAGAATATATAAAAAAAAATAAATAATAATAATAAATGTGGAACTTGTGAAAATATATGCCAACTATTACAGGTCATTAAATCAAGATCCAACCTAAGTGACATTAAAAATGTGTAATATCATGCAGAAAATCCTGTGATAACTGTAAACTGTGAGCAATGTGCTGAAAGAGAAACATGCCAAAATACATGTATATGCAAGTTAGAAAAAGAAATTATGTATGTCGTCAACCTACCCAGGTTAGATAAGGTATCACTTGAACTGCAAGGTAATGGCGGAATAGAAATCCCTAATGTAATGTAATAAAACCGCAAGCAAAAACTGTAAAATTAAAACTCAATTAATGAATAACTCAAAAAAACCATACAGAAATAAACATATTGATCAATTCTAAAACTTAAAACATCCAAATAGTTCTAAAATGTAAGGGCAACACAAGGGCATGATTCCAGCAAAAGGTATATAACGCGGAGACACAAAATATATATTAAAAGGGGCAGTATCTGAAAGGGTTTAGTGGCTCAAGAGGAAAAAAGGCAAAAATAAGGATAAAAATAAAGATGAAAATAGAAAATGTAAAAGTAGTAATAATAGAAACATATTATACAGTCCTAAGACAAAGTAAACCTGAAGTGTAAAGGCAACAAAGGCATAACAAATCAGAGGTATAGAGGATAAATATGAGTGATAAGTGAAATGGACAGGGCCTGAAACGGGTTTGAATGAAAATATACTAACTCAAAACCGCTACTAATGCAAGCATTACAGGCACAGGGGATTTACATGAGCGCAGGAATAACATTGTGAAAAATAAAACTCATGTGCCATGTACAAAGGAGTGCATATAGTATACTTAACAAATATGTGTTATACAATATCCTTAAAAAATGTGCGATGCCAAAAAGCACAGTTACTTACCGTAACAGGTGTTATCCAGGGACAGCAGGCATATATTCTCACATGTGGGTGACGTCATCTACGGAGCCCCGATGCGGAAGCATTTTCAAGCAAACTTGATTGAAGATTTAAGTTTGCTCTGCTGCTCCACGCATGCGTGCCTTCCTGCTCCACTAGGGGGTGCATCCCCTCGTGGTCTCCAGTTCACTTAACTAGCCAAGAAGCCAACCTCGGGGAGGTGGGCGGGTTGTGAGAATATATGCCTGCTGTCCCTGGATAACACCTGTTACGGTAAGTAACTGTGCTTTATCCCAGGACAAGCAGGCATGATATTCTCACATGTGGGTGACTTCCAAGCTTACTGAAGAGGGATGGAGGGAAGTTGGCAATTTAAGCAAATAGGTTTCGCAACACCGATTGGCCGAATCGGCCATCGCTTCTGGACAGGGAGTCCAGACAGTAGTGGGAGGTGAAGGTATGAACCGAAGACCACGTGGCAGCCTTGCAGATTTCCTCAATAGGTGTGGACCTGAGGAAGGCTACGGAGGCTGCTATCGCTCGGACTTTGTGTCCCGTTACTCGACCATGCAGCGTGAGACCAGTCTGAGCGTAGCAAAAGGAGATGCAATCGGCCAACCAGTTGGACAAGGTGCGTTTGGAAACTGGGTGACCTAACCGGTTTGGGTCGAAGGACAAAAACAGTTGTGGGACTTTCCGGTGTGGCTGAGTGCGTTGGAGGTAAAAGGCCAATGCTCTTTTGCAGTCAAGAGTGTGGAGCACCACTTCTCCGGGGTGAGAGTGGGGCTTGGGAAAAAACACAGGTAAGACAATGGACTGATTGAGATGGAAATCAGACACTACTTTAGGTAGGAACTTTGGATGGGTGCGGAGTACCACCTTGTCGTGGTGGAATACCGTGAAGGGTGGGTCCGCTACCAGAGCTTGTAGCTCACTAACCCGCCGTGCGGACGTGAGCGCGAGTAGGAAAATTACCTTCCAAGTGAGGAATTTTGGATGGCATTTGTCTAGGGGCTCAAATGGAGGTTTCATTAGTTGAGCCAGAACCACGTTAAGGTCCCAAACCACCGGGGGAGGTTTGAGAGGGGGTGGACGTTCAGCAGACCCTTCATGAAGCGAGTGACTAAGGGATGGAGCGAGAGGGCTTTCCCTTCCAGGGGCTGATGAAAGGCCGCAATCGCACTGAGGTGTACTCGAATGGAGTTGGTCTTTAGGCCGGAATGAGATAGTTGAAGTAGATAGTCCAGGACCAGGGGGACGGGGACCGACACCGGGTCCTGGCTGTGGGAGGAGCACCAGGTTGAGAATCTGGTCCACTTTTGGGAGTAGCAGGTTCTCGTCGAGGTTTTTCTAGAGGCCTCCAATATCTCCTTGACTGATTGAGACACGGGGAGAGCAGTCAGGGGGAGAGAAACCAAGCATTCAGATGAAGAGATTGAAGATTGGGATGTAACAGTGAACCCTGACCCTGTGACAGTAGAGAGGGAAACAGAGGCAGAGGCTGTGGATCTCTGACACTGAGTTGAAGTAGAAGGGAAAACCACGGCTGGCGTGGCCAGCGAGGGGCAATCAGGATCAGGGTGGCTTGTACTGTTTTCAGGTGGACAAGGGTCCGCAGTATCAGAGGAAACGGCGGGAACGCGTACAGGAACCTTCCCTCCCAGTCGAGGAGGAAGGCGTCGGCCTCGAGTCGGTCCGGGGAGTATATCCGGGAGCAGAAGAGAGGCAGCTTGTGATTGTGAGGGGACGCGAACAGGTCTATTTGAGGCGTCCCCCACCGTTCGAACACTCCTCGTAGGGCCTGAGAGTGTAGTGACCACTCGTGTGGCTGGAGGAGGCGGCTGAGTCTGTCCGCCAGGCAGTTTTGTTCTCCTTGTATGTACACCGCCCGAAGGAAGGTGTTGTTGGAGATTGCCCATTTCCAGAGGCGTAGGGCTTCCCGACAAAGGGGCCAAGACCCTGTGCCCCCTTGTTTGTTTACGTAGTACATCGCTACTTGGTTGTCGGTTCGGATGAGAACCACTCGGTCGCGGAGTAGATGTTGGAAGGCTACAGCTGCGAGGTAGATGGCCCGAAGTTCTAGCACGTTGATGTGGCAGCGACGGTCTTGTGCTGACCACATTCCTTGGGTGCGTAGGCCGTCCAGATGGGCTCCCCAAGCGTACTCCGACGAGTCCGTGGTGAGTAGCTTGCTGTGGGGTGGGGTGAGGAAGAGCAAACCTTTGGAAAGATTTGAAGAGTCGGCCCACCAGCGGAGCGATCGTTGCAATGAAGGAGTCACTGTCACGGAGCGGTCGATCGGGTCCCGGTCTTGACGCCATTGGGACGCCAGGGTCCATTGAGAGATTCTCAGATGGAGGCGGGCGAATGGTGTGACATGGACGGTGGAGGCCATGTGGCCCAGAAGGGTCATCATCTGTCGAGCTGATACTGAGGTCAGCCGAGAGATCCTTCGGCTCAGACTTACTAACGTCTCCAGGCGCGGAGGGGGGGGGAAGGAACGGAGGCGAACCGTGTCCAGCGTGGCCCCGATGAACTGTAGGGACTGCGAGGGGCGTAGTTGAGATTTTGGGAAGTTTATTTCGAACCCCAGACTTTGCAGGTAGGTAATAGTCTGTTGGGTCGCTGAGATAACCCCTTCTTTGGACGGGGCTTTGATTAGCCAGTCGTCCAGGTAGGGGAATACCTGGAGGCCCTGGGAACGTAAGGTTGCTGCTACCACCACGAGGCACTTGGTGAAGACCCGAGGTGATGATGCTAGTCCGAAGGGGAGGACTCGGTATTGTAGGTGCCAGTCCCCTACTTGGAAACGCAAAAACTTGCGGTGAGCGGGGTGCACTGGGACATGTGTGTACGCCTCCTTGAGATCGAGGGAGCAGAGCCAGTCGCCCTCGTCGATCAGGGGGTAGAGTGTTGGTAGTGAGAGCATCCGAAACTTTTCCCGTACCAGGAATTTGTTGAGGCGTCTCAAGTCTAGTATTGGGAGTAGGTCTCCCGTTTTTTTCGGTACCAGGAAGTAACGGGAGTAGAAGCCCTTCCCCCGTTGGTCGGGGGGGACCTTCTCCACTGCTCTCAGGCGAAGCAGGTCTCGAGCTTCGGAGAGGAGTAGAGGTAGCTGGGTCCGGTTGGGAGGGCAATTCCTTGGGGGATTGTCCGGGGGAATGGCCCGAAAGTTGAGAGAGTACCCTGATGAGATCACGCCAAGGACCCATGTGTCCGACGTGAGTTGTTCCCAGCGAGGGTAAAAGGCTTTGAGTCGGCCTCCGATGGGAAGGCGGCCTGGGACTATGGCGGAGGGGGCCCGCCCCCTTCCGCGTGTCCCGTCAAAAGGACGGGGATGGTTTGGTGGTCGCGGGCGGTTGAGACTTGGGCATGGCCCTGTGATGGGCTTGCGGACGTCTGGGTGGGGGCCGCGAGAAAGCAGGGGTGGACTTTTGTGGGTAGCGGCGCGGAGGGGCCCTGTATGGCCTGGGCGCTGGCGGTTTGGGCTTTTGCCGGACAAGGGAGGCAAATGAGCGTTCATGTTCGGAGAGGCGTTTTGTCGCCGCCTCGATAGTGTCATCGAACAATTCCTTTCCCACGCAGGGGAGGTTAGCCAACCGGTCCTGTAAGTTGGGGTCCATGTCGACCAGGCGCAGCCAAGCTAGTCGGCGCATGGCGATAGCGAAGGCTGCTTCTCTGGAGGAGAGTTCGAAGCCATCGTAGGCCGCGTGGAATAGGTGAAGGCGCAGGTTGGAGAGGGACTCTAAAAGCAGGCTGAACGTTCCCTGCCGGGAGGCCGGTAAGTCAGTCTCAAAGGCTCTCAATAGTCCAATGAGATGTTTGAGGTATGAAGTGAAGGTGAAAGTGTAGCTTTGCACCCTAGAGGCCATCATTGCGTTTTGGTATAGTCTCCTGCCGAACTTGTCCAGGGTTCGGCCTTCTCGGCCTGGGGGGACCGCTGCTGAGACCCGGGACGGGTGAGCCTTTTTCAAGGAGGATTCCACTAGCAGCAATTGGTGGGAGAGCTGTGGTTGCTCGAATCCGGTATAAGGTACTGTGCGGTACTTGGCCTCCATTTTGGAGGGTACGGCCGTGACCATGTAAGGGGTCTCCAGGTTCCTGAAGAAGGCCTGTTGGAGTACCGGGTTAGGTGGTAAGCGAAGGGACTCTCTGGGCAGTGATGGCATATCCAGCTTCGCCAGGTACTCCTTCGAGTATCTGGAGTCGGACTGGAGGTCTAAGTCCAATGCGTGGCCCATGTCTTGGACAAAGCGAGTGAAGGATGGGCGAGATGTCCCCGGGGCCCCGTGCGGGGTCGGGGAACGAGACCTTCGTCGGGTGGAGAAGGATAAGGAGGCTTCCCTCGAGTATCGAGGTTCATGCTCTGATCCATGCTCCGAGGCTGGGGAAGCACTGTGAGAGTGTTCCGGGGTTGTCGATCTTCGGCGTCTCGAGGAGCCCTTCGGAGACGATGCCGGGGTTAGGGGTACCGATCGATGTCGGATTGGTGACCTCGATCCGGACTCCCTCGGAGAATGCGTCCGAGAGGGAGTTCGGAGGATGCGAGGGTTGGAGAGTGATAACTCAGCCACCCTTAGTGGTCCTGTACGAGGTGTGGGAGAACGGCCTCGTAGGGTTGGTGAACCTCGGGCCTTCTTGGAGGTACGGCGGTTCGAGGTTTCTGTCGTTCTAGCCCGACGTTTTGCCCCTCGGCGGTCCGCAGAGGGGGAACGTCTCGGGCGTCTCGGCGAGGAGTCCGAGGAGGATGGGATGCGGCGAGGATTGCGCACCTTTCCTCGAGGTTGTTCGGTGTGAGGCTCAGGCTGGTCTGGCACATTCGAGGTCGAGGCCGATTGAAACTGGGCCATTGCAGCGGACATCGCTCGGAGTAGGTCCTGGAAAACGGGCACGGACAGCATCGAAGGCATGTCCCCTGCCTCGGTGCGCTCCACCGGGGGCGACCTCGTATCAGAGTATTCCCGTGTGGTGGAGGCACGGCCCGAAGGCTTGGAGGGCTTAGACGGGGCTGTAAGCATGGGGCTTCCGCCATGCGTCGCCGTTGTCCCCGAGGTTGGCTTCTTCGCTGTTACAGAACCTGAAGAGGGAAGAGGGGACTTACCCTGAGCCGAGGCTTTCTGTTGTCCCGAGGACTTCGGGGTCGAGTCTCGAGGCGATGCCGAGGTTTCCGGGGCCGAGGTCAAGGCCGGGGCCGAGGCCAGGGCCGACCTCGAGGCCGAGGTGGAGGGTTGGTCCGGGGTGAAGAGATCCGCCATGCGGGCTTTTCTTCGGCGGAGGGCCCGGTTTTGGAAAATAGCGCACTGGGGGCAGGAGTCGGTTGGATGAGTCGCCCCCAGGCAAAGGATGCACCGGCGATGCGGGTCTGTGAGAGAAAGAAGCCGCTCGCACCGGGTGCACTTTTTAAAGCCGGTCAAAGGCCGGGACATTAAATCGAAAGTAGCCGCGGCTCGATTAGCCACGCGGCCACAGGGACCCGGAAGCCTCCGGGTCGTTGAAAACGAAGCAGGAATCAAGTAAAAAGGTAAGGAATTCGCGCACAGCGACTTAATCGTGAAAAAACAAGAAAAAATCGCGGTGCTAGAAGGCAGTTGGGGCAGAGCCTGAAAAACACGTCTTCTAGGCTCGCGGAAAATTTTGAACTGGAGACCACGAGGGGATGCACCCCCTAGTGGAGCAGGAAGGCACGCATGCGTGGAGCAGCAGAGCAAACTTAAATCTTCAATCAAGTTTGCTTGAAAATGCTTCCGCATCGGGGCTCCGTAGATGACGTCACCCACATGTGAGAATATCATGCCTGCTTGTCCTGGGATAAAGTAAAAAACTTAAAAAAAACAAGAGACAACAAAAAAGGGCCTGAAACGGGTTTGAATGAAAATATACTAACTCAAAACCGCTACTAATGCAAGCATTACAGGCACAGGGGATTTACATGAGCGCAGGAATAACATTGTGAAAAATAAAACTCATGTGCCATGTACAAAGGAGTGCATATAGTATACTTAACAAATATGTGTTATACAATATCCTTAAAAAATGTGCGATGCCAAAAAGTAAAAAACTTAAAAAAAACAAGAGACAACAAAAAAGGTAAAAGCTAGAAAACTTAAGAAACCAGGGACTGCATTAGAGAAAATATGTGTCGAGAAAGGATATCAACACTTCTTGGAAATTTATATATTTCTTGTTATGTGCTATAATGCCAACAAAACCCTTGCGAGAACTGGTTCTGGGACCATAAAGGCAAAAATCATGCTGCAAAAAAATAAAATTGTGGAATATGTAGACAAACATAATTTAATGAGACAGTCAGCATGGGTTCAGCCGAGGGATGTCTTGCCTCACCAATTTGCTCAACTTCTTTGAAGGTGTGGATAAAGGCAAGCCGGTTGATGCAGTGTATCTAGATTTCCAGAAAGCTTTTGATAAAGTTCCTCATGAGAGGCTCCTGAGAAAATTAAAGAGTCATGGGATGGGAGGCAATGTTCAGTTATGGATTAGGAATTGGTTATTGGATACAAATCAGAGGGTAGGGTTGAATGGCCATTTTTCTCAGTGGAGGAGGGTAAACAGTGATGTGCCGCAGAGATCTGTGCAGGGACTGGTGCTATTTAACTTATTTATAAATGATCTAGAAATTGGAACAATGAGTGAGGTGATTAAATTTGCAGATGACACTAAAACTTAACTGCTGTTAAAATGAATGCAGACTGTGAAAGATTGCAGAAGACCTTAGGAAATTAGAAGAATGGGTGTCCAAATGGCAGATAAAATTCAATGCGGCCAAAGCAAAGTAATGCACATTGGGAAGAACAATTCAAATCATAGTTATCGGTCAGAGTGTCATTGTAGACAATAGGATGAAAAACTTTCCATCCAATGTGCTAGGAATTATTAGAAGAGGGATGGCTAACAAGACTAAGAATGCTATAATGACTATCGCTCAATGGCGAGACCTCACCTTGAGTATTGCATTCAGTTCTGGTCTCCTTATCACAAAAAAGATATAGCAGCACTAGAAAATGTTCAAAAAACGAGCAACCAAGATGATAAAGGGGATGGAACTCCTCTCATACGAGGAAAGGCTAAAAAGGTTAAGGCTCTTCAGCTTGGAAAAGAGACAGCTAAGAGGTAAGGATAACTGGGTATAACAACAGTAGTACCATCATAGCTGCACTTCTGCATCCATTCTTAGATAGTTTCAGTGCACAGTTTCACAACTGCTGAAGTCCTGGGAGAAGAGTGTGGTGTAATGGTTACAGCTACAGCTTCAGGACCCTGAAGTTGTAGGGTTCAAACCATTTGCTGCTCCTTGTGACCCTGGACAAGTCATTTAATTCTCCATCACCCCAGGTGCTTTAGAAAGATTGCAAGCCCACCAGAACCGATACAGAAGATGCTTGAAGTACCTGCATTCGGAAAAATTAAAAGGGGACAGATTCAGAACCAATGCTAGGAAGTTCTTCTTCACCCAGAGGGTGGTGGACACCTGGAATGCGCTTACAGAGTACGGTTTTGGGGTTCAAGAAGGGATTGGATGATTTCCTGAAGGAAAAGGGGATAGAAGGGTATAGATAGAGGATACTATACAGGTCCTGGACCTGATGGGCCGTCGCGTGAGTGGACTGCTGGGCATGATGGACCTCTGGTCTGACCCAGCAGAGGCATTACTTATGTTTTTATGATTGTATAACTACAAAAAGGCAGTATACAAATCCCAATCCCTTTCTCATCCCCCACTACCCCATTAAGGGGAAAGGATAGGATTTGTCTACTGCCTTTCTGTGGTTACATCAAAGCAATTTACATATTATATACAGGTACGTATTTTGTTCCTGAGGCAATGGAGAGTTAAGTGACTTGCCCAGTCCCACAAGGAACTGCAATGGAAATCAAACCGATGTTCCCCGGATTCTCAGGAAGTGATTGAGCAGATAGAACACAATAGGAACGAACGAATGGGGAACCATGCGGCAAAATAAAAGCTTCAAAGAGGACTTAACTACCACTAATTGTCTATACTTGTTTCACAAGCCTCAGGAGTTTATGTTCCCTATAAAAGCTACGAAAGGGTTTTGTGCCTGCCCAGTAAGTGCTGCAGACTTCCATATGGAGCCCAAGTTAGGCTGGAAAAAAATCTGGGATGAAAAACAGACTGAGGTGTCATGGAGACTGCATTAGCCATTATACAATTGCAACATCTAGTGGCTGAATTTAACGCCTGTGATTTGCAGAGTTCCAGAAATCTCCAGGCATAAGGTTATACACTTCTCCCTCCATATTCGGTCTCAGCATTCGCGGTTTCAATTATTCACGGTTTTTAGTTTGCATAGAGAAATCGTTAATTCTAAGCTTTTACAGAGAAAATCACCGATTCCCAGCACTTTGTTCACCGTGTTTTGCCTCTCCTTCAGGAACAGGTCAGTTCTTTCACCATGTTATTCGCGGTTTCACCATATTCACGATGGTTTTTAATAGAAAACAGCGAACATAAAAAAAGTTATTCGCGGTTTTTCAGTATTTGCAGTTCTGTTAATCCCCTATCACAGCGAATACAAGGGAGAAGTGTATAGTGACTGGACGAAGTGAATAGTGACTGGACGAAGTGAATAGTGTGCTAACAGGAACTCCCAGGGAACTGTTAACACTCATGGTGCCCAATCCCAGCATAGATACTAAATGAGCATGTAGCCCAAAGAGGCAAGATCTGCACATCTCAGGCTCATTTCACTAGGCAGTGTAAAAGACATTGTAATTAGCAACACAATGTATACAATAGCTAGTTATGATGCACCAGCCAGCCTCTTAATAGATGTACACGACAAAATGACTGCATGAAATCCCAGACAAAATAGGAAAAGTGCTTCATTTTATAGAGAACACTAGTGTTTAAGCCCGTTACATTAACGGGTGCTAGAATATATGCCTGTCTGTCTTTGCTTATTTCTGTCTCTCCCTGCTCCTGTCTCTTTCTTCCTTTCTGTCTCTCTCCCTCCTGCTATTTTTCTCTCTCTCTCTCTCTCTTTCCCTGGCACCTTTTGTCTGTCTGTCTCTCTGGTCCCCTGTCTGTCTCTCTCCCTGACCTCCTTTGTCTGTCTGTATTTCTTTCCGTCTCTCTCTCCCTGCCCCTATGTCTGTCTGACTGTCTGTCTCCCTCCCGCTGTGTCTGTCTGTCTGTCTCCCTGGCCACCTTTCTTTGTCTGTCTTTCTGTCCCTCTCCCTGCCCCTGTCTTTCTTTCTGTCTCCCTCTCTCTCGCTGTCTGTCTGTCATTATTTCCCTCCTTTTCCCTATGCAGCAGCATGTTCACCCCATTTCCCTGTGCAGCAACAACAGCATTTCCCTCCTAACCCCCCCCCCCCCCCACTTTCCTTTGCAGAAGCAGCAGCGGTATTTCCCTTCCCCTCCAGGTCCCTGTGAAGTAGTAGCAGCATTTTCCCCCACCCCCCCATTCCCTTATCTCCCCCCACCACTTTCCTTTGCAGAAACAGCAGCGGTATTTCCCTTCCCCTCCAGGTCCCTGTGAAGCAGTAGCAGCATTCTCCCCCACCCCCATTCCCTTCTCTTACTGCCAGCTGTCCTGCTCCGTTCGGCCTGTCCCTTCTCTTAACGATCTGGCCTGCTCTGTTTGGCCCCTCCTCCTTCCCTTCCCGTAGTGTAGCCTGCATCCTGTTCTTTTTTGGCCCCCCCTTCCCTTCCCGCGGGCTGGCCTGCTGTGGCCAAAGGTTTTTTTTAAAAGTTTAAAAGTGCCTGCGGCGGCTCCTCTCACAATTCCCGCCAGCGTCGGATGCCTTCTCCGACGCTGGTGCAGGCTTGTGAGAGGAGCCCACACCACAGCTTGAGAGGTGGAGAGCAGGGAGTCCAGCGCTGCCGGCCAGTTTGACGGACCACGGATCAGGCAACATGGTGGTAGAGTGCGCATGCACGCTTAGTGGTTTATTATATTAGATTTTATAACACTAGGAAAAGGTTTTTCATGCCCAGTTTTGTAGATGTTGCCCAAAAGACAGGTGAGTTCTAGTTTCCATGACGAAAATGTCAGACAGAATAACCTGAGCCTATCTTTCCATCATGTTGACTCCCTGGACAGGTGATGAATAAAATTGTGTGGTGTAGGTTTTTTTTGGGGGGTGGGGGTTAAATACTTTTCATATTCAAGCAAGAACTGAAAAGATATAGATATTTTGAATGTGCTGAGCTCCTTAGTCCAGCAACTTTTCCAACCAAAGATCTACCCAGTAAGAGGCCACTTGTTTAGTAAAAAAAAAAAAATCACTTTTCAGTGTGCACCAAATATAGTGTAGGCTACCTCAATAGTTCAATATTTGTGATGATCATAAATTAGACAACCAGCAGTGGGACCAACAATAAACAGTCATAGTAACATAGTAGATGATGGCAGATAAAGACCCGAATGGTCCATCCAGTCTGCTCTTCCTGATTCAATTTAAATTTTTTTTAAAATTTTTCTTCTTAGCTATTTCTGGGCAAGAATCCATTGACCAGGCCATGGTGCACCCTCACCTAGAGTACTGCATCCAGCACTGGTCACCGTACATGAAGAAGCACATTGTACTACTCGAAAGGGTCCAGAGAAGCGCGACTAAAATGGTTAAGGGGCTAGAGGAGTTGCCGTACAGTGAGAGATTGGGCCTCTTCTCCTTTGAAAAGAGGAGACAGAGGGGACATGATTGAAACATTCAAAATACTGAAGGGAATAGACTTTGCAGATAAAGACAGATTGTTCACCTTCTCCAAGGTAGGGAGAATGAGAAGGCACTCTCTAAAATTGAAAGGGGATAGATTCCGTACAAACATAAGGAAATTCATCTTCACCCAGAGAGTGGTGGAAAACTGGAACGCTCTTCCAGAGTCTTGTCATAGGGGAAAACACCCACTAGAGATTCAAGACAAAGTTAGACAAGTTCCTGCTGAACCAGAACGTACTCAGGTAGGGCTAGTCTCAGTTAGGGCACTGGTCTTCGACCAGAGGGCTGCCGCATGAGCCGGCTGCTGGGCACGATGGACCACTGGTCTGATCCAACAGCGGCAATTCTTATGTTCTTATTGAACCCAAGATTCACTGTGGATTAATTTGAAAACCACACTGGCTGGGTGTATCCTGAGAACAGAAGTGAGAATCCCTGGACTACAATTGACTTGCTTATATAAACCGCTTCAACTTCATAGACAAAATGACAAATATGCATGTCTGATGCAATCTGGGATGTAAACCAGAGCTAATTTCTGCCCACCCTAAGGTGATTCTCCAGCAGTTAAGATTGTGCTGACTAGCAGAAGCATGTACTATACAATTAAATGCTTTGTCGTCATCCTTAAAGAGATACTTATTCCAGACGAGGAGCCAAAACCTATCCATCCACTTATGCAACAGTTAATGCAATTGTAACTGTTGAAAGCAAGTAACAACTATGTAATGTGCAAATTCATGCAGTCTTGCCAGCTTGCTCAAAAATGACACGTCCCAATAAAGGCAAGATTCTCCCACTCATCTTGGTTTGAAAGTACAAATTCATTTTCAAGTGTTTTTCTTAGCTTTGCTACATTAACAATGCTTTCAGCACATATCAGCTGAAGAGAAGGTGGGACCTTAGGTATGAAGCATGTTGTAGTGTCTTCATTGTACGAAGACACTAAATACAATATGTGGATACCACCGTATTCAGCATAATGCTATTATTACATTCATTTATACCACAGCATGGAGTGAAATGCAGTTATGTTCATTATCACAGTCTGTAGCAGTTACAGGAATATTATTAACATGAAGGAAACTAAAGAACTGATTGTCATAATAAGATTCAACTAGATTCAACTGCTACTGCATCCCGATATTGGGGGAGGGGGACCAAACTAACAGCATACAAAGGGCTAAAATGTTAACTAGGGCAGTGGTTCTTAAATCTGTCATGAGGGCTACCAGCCAGTCAAATTTTTAGGATACCCCTAATATATGAAAGAGTTGAATGCATAGACTTTGTTCTCTAGACTTTGCTATCTGTAAACTGTTTTTGTTCCTTCTTTTAATTATGCAAGTTAATCTCGTTATTCACCTTGTATAAAGGCAGAATATAAGTCAATAAACCATGCCTACTACCTCCATTATAGGGGGGGGAGGGGAGAGAAGTCTCATGCTTATTCATTAGAGAAATCATAGAAACCCAACAGGCTGGTGGTCCCCCAGGACAGATTCGAGTATCACTAGTCTAGGATTCAAAGACATGGAGAACCATAAAAGCCAGGATTCAGACCCCACTTCTGTCACAGACCTCTTGGGGCAAGAACTTAGAGATGTATTCAGATATCAGAACACTTGAAATTTTCTGTACAATGGTGAAGGAATGGGAAAAAACAATCCATCCCTCTGTACATATCCATTATGACAGCACCTCAAATACTGTGAACAGTTCCGATAGCCATAAAGAAGGTTATAGCAGCCAGAATAGCATTGATCAACAGTTCCAATAGGTTTGGCTCTTCAACCTTAAGAGGCAGCATGACATCTATAGGAACACAGAGCAAAAGGAAAACCAACAAAGTCCCACAAGAGGCAGCCAAGAGCAAAGAGAGTAGAATGGGAAGGACCAGGCAGATGAATCAAGGAATATAAGCAGCTCTCTGGTTTTAAGATATATAGCCAGGACTCAACACAAGTTGCATTTTGGCAATAGCATTCATCTGGAGTCCATCAGATACAATGTGCTTAGATACATAGATATAAGCTGTATATAAAAATAGAACCAAGAGCAATGACATGTTAAAAAAAAAAAATGGGGGGGGGGGGGGGGAGAAGGTCACATCACAATACAAATACTCCTATAAGGAACTTCCCCCCATAACTGTTGACATTTCCACTATTTACTCTCCTCAGATAACCTAATTTCAGTATCTAATAAAAATGAAAACAATAAATAATACAATAACATGTTCGGAGTGCACACCCTATTATTGGTACGCAGTGCTTACGTTTAAGGCACAATGTTTTTTTTCCTCTTTTTCCCCTCTCCAGGTTATCCTAGTGTCTCCTATGGGAGTGCCCTGTACGATTGCCTTCTTATATATTTACTGATGATGTTTGTAATTTCTCCTTACACAGTTTGGGAGTCATGCATTGGCATCTATTATATCTGTTTTGTTTATTGTATTTTCTATCTGATAAAATTTCAATAAAAATATTTGAAATCAATACAAATACTCCATGAGGCAATGATAATAAGAAAAATTTCTTTTAAGTGCAATATAAAATCATTTGGTGAAAGCAGTTAGTATAGCAAAGTTTTAAAGAGGTTGCACACTTCCTTGTAGGAACAAAGTGTATAACAAAACCCAAAAAGACAAGGCAATCTGTACAATATATGCAATCAAAAAACAAAAATAGTATGAGAAGCAGCGCAAATGTTTTTACATCATTATGCTGCTTTTATTTTTAATTGGAACAATCCATAAGCCGTTACCAGGTAGACTTTGGAAGAGCCACTGTTTTACCACTAGGTATGAAAAAGGACTGATCTAATTTTTTGAATCCTACCAGGCTGTTGTCACACTTTGACCTTTGTCTGATCCAATACAGTATTTATGCTTAATGCTGCATAGTCTTCAAAGCACAAAGTGCAGCCAGATCTGAACATGTAAATAACCAAAGAAGAAAATGAACAAGTCAAGGTATAAATGCATACATGGGGGGGAAGGGAGCGCTTCAAAAAAAGGAATCTCTTGAAGTTAATAATATATGAATTTTAGATAACAGCCTCTCAGTGGCACTGGAGTTAAACTGAAAAAGAAAGCATGGGACAACAGCAGAGGATCTGAGGGAGAAGCAAGAATGACAGAACTGAGCTGTTTGGGTGGCTGGACAGAGGGCCGGATTCTGCACAGTGTAACAGGTTTTGCATGCAAATCTGTGCCTATTGCCAATCTGCACGAGCAGCTTAGTTGTTTAACAAGCCAATCGGTGCAAAAATTGAAAATTAAAACCTAATAGATGCTACCTGGCTCTAATCAGAATTTACACACAGCTTTCTAAGCATATTCTATAAAGAGGTGCACAAATTCTAGTACATGTATCTCAAGAGGGGGCATGGCCTGGGGAGAAACACGAGTAGTCCATGAGCATTCCTAAAACTTCGGCATGCTGTTAAAGCAGTGTCCCGCAAAACTTTGTTGAGCCGCAGCATGCTAAACCTAGTGGCTGTGGCTTGAGGTACCCCGAAGTGCGCGACATGACATCATGCGCATGTGTGATGTTATCATGTTGATCTATACATGCGAAGGCCGTCCAGAAGGGTCCTGAGGCACCCCCGGTGGGGGGGGTGCCAGCAGGGAAGACACATGGAGAGAAGGAGAGGCACTGACGCCGGCTGATTGCCTAAACCTCTCGCCGCAAAAGTCACGTCCTGTAGGACAGTCAGCCAGCGCCTCACCTCCTCCCCAGCATCTCGCAGCACATCTGAAATTTCAAGAGGCACACAGCTTGCGATACACTGTATTAAAAGAATATGCCCAGTTCATGCACAACGTAAGCATAGGGATTTAGGTCCATTTTCAAAGCCTAAATGGGTGCAGGAACTAAGTGCTCTTCTATAAAACACCTCTGAAGCTAAATGCTGTCCTCTTTGGCACCAATTTAAGGAGTCCTATCTAGAATATGGTCCAGGCTGCATAGGTCATATGTCTCCATTTTTATGTTTTTGTCTAAGCATAGTTCACAGAAACTGAGGCAGAGCCTGGCACAAGTTGCTACATGTTCAACTGGTGAATCTTTGAAAGAGATGGTTAATAAATCCCAATAAAATTCTCAACTAGCTTCAGAAAACAAACCTGATCAGCTCGACTATGCATGCAACAGTTTAAAGTAAATAGTGATGAAAAAACCCTGGGAGTTGGGCCTTCGTCTATTTTGACTTCATTCTTTGATATTTTTGCCCAAATCTTTGAGATGGGGTAACATGATTAAAGCAAAGAACTTAACTCTTCAAATTCTTGCACAAGTGACAATTGCAACATACGAGGGAGTCTTCAATAATTCTAGTAGGAAAGAAGAGTTTTTTTAAAAATGTGTTTTATTTTTAAATATAGTCCCCTGCTAACTCCATCCACTTTTCCTGCAACGACTAACCCCTTTGAAAAGGGGGAATTTTTTCTGTTTGACTTTCACACCAGGACTTCACAGCTTCCTTGATATCTTCATCACTTGAAAACCACTGTCCATGGAGAGATTTCTTCAAAACTCAGAACAGGAAATAATCCAAGGGAAGCCAGGTCAGGACCGTAAGGAAGATGGTTCAGCTGCTGAAACCCACATTCTCAGAAGGCAGCCTACGATTGTTACGACATTTGCACCAGCATACTGTCATAACGAATCAACATACCTGCTGTGGGTTTTCCTCATCTTTTCTCCCTCAGTGACTCCTGCAAAGTAATCATTGTGTTGGCGTAATTCTGCACGGTTACGGTTGTCTTGTGTGGCATAAACTCCAGAAGCAAAAGTCCTTCATCATCCCATAACTTTGCCAGCAGATTTTTCCGTCTCAAACTTTTTTGGGGTGGGGGGATGACTTGTGCTTCCACTGCATTTACTCTGTTATGGACTCAGGATCTCTGTGATAGACTTAAGTCTCATCTCCATGATGAAAAAAAGTTTCATTTGGTTTTCACAGAGCATCTCCAAGTTCTCCTGACAGCAGTGGAGCTTGGTGGCCTTCTGACATGGCGTCAGCATTCTTGGCACCCATCTTTCACTAACCTTGGACTTCACCAACTTTTCATGATTTTCCAAACTGTACCCACCAAGATGCCGATTTCTTCAGCTAGTCAACAAACTTTCAATGAGTCTGTCTGACAAAATTAAATCCTTGACTTTCTTGCACATTTCTGTGGAAATTGCTTATACCGGCTGTCCAGTGCGAGGATCATCTTCAATTGACTCTCTACCCCCAAATTTTACTTTGCAGGATGATTGGGAAGACTCACCAAGAACTGCAGTCATGCGTTCATGGATCTCCTTTGGCTTTTTCCTTTCTTTTCTGAGAAATTGCATCACTGAATAGTGCTCCAAATCTAACAGTTTCTTACTTGATTCACCCAAGAATTCTCCTGGACATCCTGTATCTTGGAATGTTAGACTTGCAGTGAGCCATATCTGATCATGAGTAATCTTGAGACATGTTACAACATGCTTGCTACTTTCTCTCATACTCGGGTAGATAAGTTATTGAATCCCCCTCATAATGCTAAAGTTTATTGTCTTGGATCATAAAAGCCGATCACACCATAGAACAGATCTGGGTTCCAGGAGACCTTAAGATCCTGCAGTTAGTTTATACCCAACACAAATACATACAACTATAATGATTCAATTTAGTTAGCCTACAACGAAGCTAGTTCAAAGGTCAGAATAAACCTTAAATTTTCTCCAATGTTTCAGAACTGTAAACAGTTCAGCCACAGTAACTAGTAGAAAAAAAAGCCAGATGTCATTCAATAAACTTCAAGTTAAATGCTATAATGTTTTAGATGTACAACATGTCTTTTGGCAGTCTTTAGGAAGATAGAGGCTGCTTCCCACCATAGATCACGCTCTTCAACCTTAATAGTTTATTTTTAAAAGTTATGTTGTGCAGCAAGTTATTACCAGAATGATTTATACATTTTAAGATAGGAAATGGAACCTGGCCTTGCTTTTTGGTCAGTAGATTGATTGATTATTGCTTTCTCATTTGTGAGTCTGAAATATCCACTGTCAGATTTGTTTTTAAGGAATTACCATAACAGCTTCATTTTCGGGGAGAAGAGATACAAAGAAAATACAGATAACTATTAACTACCAAAAGCCCCCCTTCAATTATTAGCTAGTAGCAACTTTTAAAGCTTTCTACATTTACATATCCTTACTCCACCATATTATTACTCCACCAAGCCAACATTTGCAATATTCTTATACTTTGTAATTGTTTAAATTAGAGGTAAGCGGAGAGCTAAGAGCTAACTGACCCCCTTGTGGTAAAAGAGGAATACAACAGCTAAAGTTGTTCCAACAATCGTGTAACAGGTTCCATTGAAGTTTTTTTTTGAGATCACATATGAACTATTTCCAATCAGATTAGAAAAAAAAAAAAAAAAGCTTCCCAATGATCTGTTCGTTTATGAAACTAAATGAACCACCCTCCCTACAGCCACAAGAGCTTGATAAAGTCACTGTCAACTTTAAATGTTAAGTGATTTTATAGAGAGCACAAACAATAGTCTGTTCTGTTTCATAAACAGAAGAAAATTCGTCAGGGAGTAGTACATTTAGCAAAAGGACACACCACGCAACTGACCCGAAAGTTTCACAGATCTTGAGTAATCGCTTGCGCATCCAGAGCAAACTGGTCACTACCCTTTGGCTTAAAGCAGATATAACTAAACACGTGTGCGAAGGGGGAGGGGGTATTCACTTGAAGTTACTGACGTGCCCTCGAGAACTTTTTAAAACATAGTAAACCCAGGATCAGTCTTTTCATCATGAGGACTTAAAGACATCATGAAATATGGGTTGTTGTTTTTTTTTTTTTTTGCTTTATAGGTAACAAGCTTTCGAGTAATTAATAACGCTTTTGGAAGAAATTCCTTTCGTTAAAGAACTGTTAAGCGTTGTAACTGATCTTCTCTTAATTTTATCAAAACCAGGAGAATCCCATTCCCAGGGGAAACCCCCCCCCCAAAAAAAAAAAAAAAAAAAAACCAACAACAAACAAACAAAAAAACCCACTCTGGGAGAACACATAATCCAATAACACCCCAAGCGCAACATGCACCAGCCAATCGGGCAGAAAGGGGCACAGTCAGGGTTAAACCTAAAGACCAACATCTAGGCCAGAAGCAGTTAGGTCGCATAAGCCAAACCCCACCGGAGCAGCCACTCCACCAACACATTATTTTAGACTTTCGGGTCAGAATCGCTTTCCTCCTCACTGAACGATAACCAAGAGATCAAAAAGACAGGAGAGACAAACCAGCTAAACACTCACCGAGAAAACCAGCGTGAAGCAGAGAACCAGGGCGCTCAGGGCTGCTATCCTCACCATCCTCACACCTAGTGCTCCGCGCGAACAGACGGCTCTCTACAGAACGCCCGAGCACTTCCACCCACAGAAAAGAACACGGCACGCCGCCCCGCCCCTTACCCCAGCTTTACAGCCGCTCAAGAGCTCCGCCCATACCTGCCGGGCTCCTCCCCTCTCCACAGGACGGCGTTATGCTTTTCTCTCCTTTACCTGGCCGTGGCCCCGCCCATCGAACGCCACAGGTCGAACACCACACCTCTTCCTAGCGTTTACTTGACCTAGGCCCCGCCCCTTCAGCCGGAAGCGTGTGAGTCCCATTGCTGGCTCATAGCAAGTCTTTGGCTTAATAAGTACTTCCTCTGGGGGTCGTTTCCTGCCGACTCATTTTGCGACTCTCCTTGAGCATGATAACTACACTTAGCTGTCTACGGCTTTTAAAATAAGTCCATGGGATTCTGCGGGAAGCCCTCGAGCGAGAGCGTTGCCAACTGTGCTTTGATGAGCGAGAGCGCGAGGCAAAAATAGCGCGCGCTCTCTGCGTAGGTCCAGCGCCGTGCGCCTGATTGTAATGAAGAAAGCACAAAGTAATCCAATCGGCTGGATTGAGTTATTGGCTGTGCGCGATTCATATGGCTGTTGCTTGAAAGAATAAGTAGATGCTACTACTTTACCGACCGGCTTATGCTATTAGTACAGAAAAAGTACCTGCATAGACAGTAATGTGGGTACAGCGCTGCGTGCGCCTAGCAAGGGCTATAATAGAAAGTAATAGTACAGTACATGTTTTTAAAACTTGCTTCTAACGTAACGGTGGGAATGATTTTCTTTAGGGAAATCGTTGTGGGCAAGTGATTTTTTTCCCCATTATACAGTAGTTTAACTACTCTTTTGGGTTGTTGTTGTTTTTTTTTTTTTTTTTGCTTTATAGGTAACAAGCTTTCGAGTAATTAATAACGCTTTTGGAAGAAATTCCTTTCGTTAAAGAACTGTTAAGCGTTGTAACTGATCTTCTCTTAATTTTATGAAAGTCTAAAGTCGACCTTTTTTAGGGCAAGGCGCCTTATTTACCTTTTAGACTTCTAAGGACTTAGCTTTTTTTTTTTTCTTACTTGAAAAGGATCAAGTAGCCCTGTTTTGCCCTAAAGCATAACTGAATTACTTCATTTTTAATATTGCTGACTAAGAAAAGCGGCCTCATAAGAAACTCCTACAATAAATCACTCAGCCGATAATAATGGTTGCTATCGCCATCAAGCGGCTAAAGAAAGTTATCCGTAATTTAAGAAGTCTGAAAAAAATGGAGTCCGCTGGTATCTTATTAACATTGAGGCTTAAATTTTGAAAGACATCTCCTCCTCCAATGCAGGTTTAATATAAGTAGGACAGGAGTGTATCATTTGATACTGAACGTTTATTAATATCAGCATTGAATAAACAAACCATAAGGAGTCCCTTCTTTCTCTAAAGTCTTGACAAGTTTACAGCCTTTACTGATGTAGCTGGATCTCTCTTCCTATCTCCTTTCACCATGTAAGGTAGTTTTCACTTTAACTGTGAGTCAATACGTTTTAAAAACAAGGACAAATGTGTTAATTGTGGAGATACAATTTTGCTATATTTAAGTTTAGGTTCTAATTTATAATAGCATATCTGGGTGACTAATTCTTATCCTCACCCTTTTTTTGCTACTCTAATCTTGAATACACTATCTTGAGACAGATTGGAGCTAGTATTCATAGAGAAAATGGAAAATCAAATTCCACATCAGTCCTGGTATAACTAATCCCACTCATGAGGGCAGTTTCCCTATAGGATTCATTTAGGAGCAATTAACACTGCACCAAATACCATTAGCATTAAGACTGGGTACAAATGGAACCACTCAAAACACTAGGGAAAGGACATATATAAACACTAAGTTTCTCAACCTATGTCCTATCAGGAACCATAAAGGGTCCCCAAGAGACACTGCAAGGAATACCCACTGCACTTGTCCACACACGGCACACAGTCAATCCAAGAAAAAAAAAAAAAAGAGAGAAAAGTGGAGAAAAAGCCTCAGTTGAGCTTCATATGGCAAAAAAAAAAAAGGAGGTAAGGCTGCAAACAAAAGTGTAACAACTAGCAGTGAGAAAAAAACCTGTAGCAGCCCTCAAAGGAACCACCTCAAAAAATCATCAGCATGCCAAATCTCAAGTGTGTGAGCACAACATGCAGCACATAGCACAGTCTCAAACAATGTCTATAGTGAGCAGAAAGATTAAAAAACTTAGCTGCAAACAGTATCCAAGCTTTCTTCCAAGCACCAAAAAGGTACTAGCCTGCTTGACCCCGCAGCAACTCTCACCTGACGGGGAAATCTCCCTTTTGCTGAGCTGCATTGGGGAAAAAATTCCATCCTGCTCCACCAGCAAAAGTTGAGGCCCACCATGTACTGGAACTGCACACACCCAAACACACAGACAAACCCCCATTCAATCATGGAGCAGTTCCATAGTGAGCATATCAATAAGCGCAGAAGAACATAAGAGCTGCCCTACTGGCATAGGTAGTGGAATGCTTTTTTGTTTGGGGGGTCCGCAAGCTCTGCCCCAGACCCTGCCCCATAATAGTACTAATTGTAATACCATTTTTCATATATACACAATATAATCTTATTAAAAATACATAATGGTGAACCACAAAATTAAACTATGCAAAGCACACTGTATGTTTCTCAACATTCATTCCTACCAGAATACCTGGCCTTGGTCACACATGCAGAACACAGATAACCCCTATGCAAATACAGGACCACAAACTAAAAGTACTAATATATACAAACACAACCCTAAGATGCAAGACTCTTCATGCAGTACAACCCCCAGAGAAATAGAAATAAATGCATTTCTTCCTGAACAATACAAAATATAGATAGCAGATGTAATTTCTCAAAACTGACAATTCAATCACTAAATTGAAAATAAAATAATTCCCCCTGCCTGGTTATTTTGGTTTTCAAAACATCTTTCTCTCTGGCTGCATGTCCTTCTGTCTGTACTTTTAACTGTGTATCCAGGGCCACCTTATCCATTTGCTGTTTTTCTCTCTTTCACTTTCTGCCATACATCCGTCTTTCAAAAGACATATAACTGACCATGTAAATTAGACAAGCCTTTGAAGGGTGATCAAGAAATACTGTATAAAATTACTCAGAGATGTGAAACTCTGAAAGGAAGGCTACAAAACCTCCCTTGGGTAAAAAGTTTACCTTCCAGTCATTGTTATTCTATAAAAATGTTTTTTGATCACGACCTGGAAAGGCTAAAAAGTTCAAACTGTTTCAAAAGTTCAAAATAACTGGTTTGTTCTTGTTGTTAATATCATGCAAACGTCACTGCATACTTAATGAAAAAAAATCCACTTAGCTGTTAAACAGGAGTGAGGGGGTCCCAACGTGGCCCCATTTCGTTCCCTGCTTCAGGGGACCCGATGTAAGCTGGTTTAGATAGAATCCTAGTTGATACTAGTGCTGGAATAGCATAACTGCGTGACTTGCAACACGTTTTGACATCCTGACGTCTTCGATGTTTTTTGAATAGTTTTTGCATAAAAACACGCCAGTGATCCATTTCAGCCTGGTGGTCTGAATCGCAAGAAGTTATCTTTTTGACTTTTGAAGCCTCTTTTGGAGTTTGTGAACAGTGTGCTGTCAACCTGTAGGTTTGGCGTTATGCAGTACTTTAAGTTAAATGTGCCTGTGTGGGTGTGTTAAGGGTATTCACTCACACTTGACACAATTCTATTTGTGGTTTTTAAACAGATGCGTTTGTTTGCAAGTCACGCAGTTATGCTATTCCAGCACTAGTATCAACTAGGATTCTATCTGAACCAGCTTACATCGGGTCCCCTGAAGCAGGGAACAAAACGGGGCCACGTTCTGAACCAACTTACATCGGGTCCCCTGAAGCAGGGAACGAAACGGGGCCACGTTGAGACCCCCTCACTCCTGTTTAACAGCTAAGTGGATTTTTTCATAAAGTATGAAGTGACGTTTGCATGATATTAACAACAAGAACAAACCAGTTATTTTGAACTTTTGAAACAGTTTGAACTTTTTAGCCTCTATCTCCCCTTCCCCTCCATCCGTATGCACCATCTCATCCCTCTCCCATGGTCAGACATCTGGTCTTCTGCCTTCCCCTCTCATATGGTCTGGCATCTTTCTCCTCTCCTTCCCATAGCCTGGAATCTCTCTCTTCTCCCATGGTCTGACATCTCTCCTTCCCTTCCTCTTCCCAAGGTCTAACATCTCTCTCCTCTCCTATCTGTGGTCTAGCATCTCTCGCTCTCCTTCCCATTCTTGTGGTCTGACATCACTCCCTTCTTTGGGTCATCTCTCCTCCCTCCCAGTATAACATTTCTCCCTCCTCTCCACCGCTATCATGTCCAACAATTCTCCCTCTTTCTTCCTTTCCCCATATACATCATCTCTCTTTCCCTCTCATGCTACACACCTATGTCCAACAATTCTCTGATCCTATTCCCTCCCCCACCGGCAGCATTTCTCTCCCTTCCCATTACTCTACCTGTGCAGCATCTCTCTTTTCCTCCTTTCCTAACCCGCTCCCCCCAGCCCGTGCATTTGTCCTTCCCAACCTTCTCCCAGTACGTGCAGTATATGCCTTTCCCAAACCCCTGAGCATCTATCCTCCCTGCCTTCCCAACTCCTTACCCTCTGCACCCAGCCTCTCCCTGCCAGGCTCTGCACCGAGCCCCCTCCCTCCCCTGTCAGGCCCTGCACCCTCTCTCCCTCCTTCCCCTATCAGACACTATACTCAGCTCTCTTCCCTCCCTCCCCTGTCAGGCTCATCACCCAGCCCTCTTCCTTCCTTCCCTGTCAGACTATGCACCCAGCCCCCTTCCTTCTCTGTCAGACTCTGCACCCAACCCCCTTCCTTCCTTCCCTGTCAGACTCTGCACCCAGCTCCCTTCCTTCCCAACCCCTGTCAGGCTCTTCACCCAGCCCCTTTCCTTCCTTCCCTCCCTTGTCAGACTCTGCACCAGCTCCCTTCCCTCCCAACCCCTGTCAGACTCTGCACCCAGCTCCCTTTCAACCCCTGTCAGACTCTGCACCTAGCCCCCTCCCTCCCAGGCTCTGCAGTGCACCCTGTCCAATCTTACTACCTCCTCCCGGTCAGTGGCAGCTGATTTCTTCTGCCACTGAGCGGCAATCAGCAGGAGTGCGCTTTGGCGCTGCTTCCTCAGCGCTCAGCGGCTTTTTTAACTGGCTCCCGTGAATTCTCATGAATTGTGAGAATTCACGGGAGCCAAAGAAGCTGCTGAGCAGGCAGTGCCAAAGTGCGCTCCTGCTGGTTTGCCCTCAGCGGCAGAAGAAATCAGCTGCCACCAACCAGGTTAGCAGTGGGTAGGAGCGTGGAAAGCTCGCTCCTGCCTGCTGCTCCCCTGGACCACCAGGGATCAAATTTTGGGGGAGGCCACAGCCCTTGTAGCCTCCCGTTCCATTGCCTATGCCTACTGGGACAGACCACAGGTAAATCAAACCCAGTATCCTATTTCCAGCAGTGGCCAACCTAGGTCACAAGTATTTGGCAACATACTAAAGAGTAAAACATATTTTATACTGCTTGTGCTAGGAATAATAGTACTTCTGAGTCACTCTGTGTCTAAACAGGAATAAGCAGTGGATATTCCCACATCCATCTTAATAATGTCTTATGGATTTCTCTTTTAGAAAGTTGTTCAAACCTTTTTTAAAATCCTGATAAGCTAACTGCTTTCACTGCAGGCACTCTAAGGTGATGGGGAGTCCTGCCAGGGAGAGATGCTGTTTCACTATCACATTTTCAATAGTGAGGGACAAGCAAGTTCTTCAGAACTCCAGGGAACCTGCCTGTCCTTGGTAATTGAAAACACAATATTTTGAAATACCACATTGCACTTCCTATATTCTGTGCAAATCTTTCTGACTGACTAGGTTTGTCCAGAAGACTGGGTTGAGATTCAGTGGCCTACAGGGAGCAGGGCAGGATTAACCAATAGGGCAAGTAGGCAAGTGCCTAGGGCCCGAAATGGTCAGGGGGACCCAATGAAGGAGGGCATCAACATTGTTTTTTCCAAACGGTGATGGGCCCCTCCAGCATCAATTGGCAATGCGGGCCCCCCCCCCCCCCCCAACGACAGAAAGTAAGACAAGCAAGCAACGTGGGTAAGAAAGGCAACGGGAACTGTAATTGTGCAAGTGGTGCTGCTTGCCCAAAGCTTCCCTCTGACACAGCTTCCTGTTTCTGCCTGGATGCATGGTGGGGTGGGGTGGGGGGCCCAGTGTACTTGTGTGCTTAGGGGCCCTCGACGAATTAATCCTGTCCTGACAGGGAGTAGTGACTAGCGGGATCTGTATGATATAGCAGTATTAATGTTTGTTTTCATATCCTTATATTGATATTATGCAGATTGTCAAAACATCTAACCCTGCTTCTTCTTTCCTAGGTTGACATTAGCTTTTACTTTTTGCTTTATGAATACCCTAGGTTCTGAAAGATTTCCCTCGTGGAGTACATTTCTCTGCAGCCCCTGCTATAGCAATAAATGTGGCTTATTGTACTAATGTTTGCAGGTGGCCTTATAAAGACTAGTAGAGCACTGTACCATATCATTTAGATCAGTGGATGAAGTCATTGGACTTTTGCAGGAATGCAGTGAGCGATTAGTTATGCAAGTGATGAAAAGGAAAGTTGGGCCCTTTGAAACCCTTTTTCCTTGTTTTCTATTTTGTAAATAAAACTTCAGTATCACAGGAAATTAATATAAAACAGAGGATTTTGGAGACAATGATTCAGAATTTAACCGAGATTGAAAACCAGACAGATTGTGGCAATGAGATTTGTCTCCAGTCACCACCTCCATTGTAATCAAAATCCTGTGGATTTTTTAATTGTGGAAATCTGAACATCCCACTGGGTTGTGCTCCTCAAGAACTGAGCACTCTTTTTACAAAGCCGTGTTAGTGATTCAGGGGCAGCAAATCCAACAAAGTCCATTCAATTCCTATAGGCCAGAGCTCTGTTTAAATCCAGAAAGTGGCTGCAGCACTGAGCAAATACCTAGCAAGGAAGTGTTTGCTCACTTTTAAGACAGTGCTAAAAAATGGAATAGGAAATGCTGGTTCTTGCAAGTTATAGGATACAAGCTTATTGTCTTTTTTTTTTTTTTTTACAGCGACAAGTCCTTTATTGAGATGCTGAGTTACAAGTATATAGCAGAAACACTCCTGTGGGCCCAATACAGGCCATGTTTCAGCTGTACGGCCTTCCTCTGGGTCCTATTTTGTGCAAACCAAGAGCTTATGCACAGAGATGATGCAATGGACAATGACACTGAAATGAACCTTTCAAGCTCTTTGTTGTCTCTTTCTTATGTCTCCCCATTTCAGTTTAATTTCAGATAATGCCCTAATAGCTCTAAACAATTCTTTTAGTGAATGTCTAATGGGCATGACAATTATTACAGACCTGCGCAATACAATAATTCGCCTGCCACCGATCACCCATGCTTGCCTCATGCCTCAGCTGATTCCCTGCCTTCTGCCTATGCTGCTGAGATGCCTCTTCTTCTCACCCCGGACCAGTAGCTGCAGCAGCAGCCGCGGTTTTATCAAGCAGCCGCAGAGTCTTTGCTAGGCCAGCCCACTTGGCTAATGTGAGGCAGGCCAGCCTAGCAAAAGCCCCAAGGCTGCCCGGGCTAGTGGATGCTGGACAGGGGGAGCAGGGAAGGGAGAAGGGGTACTACTGGACATGGGGGAAGTAAAAGGAAGGGTGAAGGGCTACTGCTGGACAGGGGAGGTAGGGAAGGGGTACTGCTGGACAGGGGGGAGGTAAAAGGTAGGGAGAAGGGCTACTTCTGGACAGGGGGACCAGGGAAGGGGTGATGCTGGACAAGGGGGGGAGGAAAAAGGAAGGGAAAAGGGCTGGATAGGGGGAACAGGGAAGGGGTGCTGTTGGACAGGGGGAGTTGGAAGCAGAGAAAGAAAGGAAGGCCTCAGCACCCCATTGTGCTAAAAGTTTACACATCTATTCTAGCACCCGTTAATGTAATGGGCTTAAACACTAGTACACTATATAAGCAATGATGACACATATAACAAAAGTGTGCAACTGCAGAGCATGCCACTATCTCACCATAAAAAAAAACAAAAACATGAGCTATGTTTTGATTTACATGGCACCCCAGAAATCATTTAGTCTTATTTTTAATTTCCACAAACTGGACAGGTTATTATTCTTAGGTAACCCAAAGGATTTCACTAGGATATTGCTTTAGTCTTGCTTGTTTTCTGCTGCTGAATAATTAACAAGTTCAATTCTTAGTCACTTTGCATTTCTGGATGAGTGTTTTTAGCAAGCTATTTAATAACTTTAAACTTGTAATGTCCCAAACAACTTGTAATTCCAAGAGATTAAATAATCCATACATTCTTGTGCAGATGAGGCTTGGAGGAAGCAAAACCCTGCTGCCTATCTTCTAGCCTAGCCAACAGTTGCTCTCAATAGTCCTTCAAGAGGGCCTTTCTTGATCCAAGCTTAGTGGAAATACAGTCCTCCAAAGTTTTCTTACTCTGTCTGGCACTTTTCACTTCTCACAGTTTCTCCAGTGTTCAAAATCCCCCAGGCTCCTGACAGTTTCTCCCCTTGGGATAGTTTTACTTTAAGCAACGGGCAGCATCCTCTGCCCCATAGCTATCAGTGGTAGAACATAAGATTTGCCACTGCTGGGTCAGACCGGTGGTCCATCGTGTCCAGCAGTCCGCTCACACAGCGGCCCTTAGGTCAAAGACCAGTGCCCTATTTGATTTAGCCTTACTTGCGTATGTTTTGTTCCAGTAGGAACTTATCCAACCTTGTCTTGAATCCCTGAAGAGTGCTTTCCCCTATAACAGCCTCCAGGAGAGCGTTCCAGACCTTTACCACTTTCTGGGTGAAGAAGAACTTCCTTATGTTTGTACGGAATCTTTTCCCTTCTAACTTTAGTGAGTGCCCTCTTGTTCTCTTCACCTTGGAGAGGGTGAACAATCTCTCTGTCTCTACTAATATCTTGAATGTTTCGATCATTTCCCCTCTCAGTCTTCTCTTTTCAAGGGAGAAGAGGCCCAGTTTCTCTAGCATATAAGTCTCTCCTCTCAACAACAATGGCTTAAACTCTAACCTCCCCTTCACATCTCCATACCTTGGGGTTCAAACTCAGCTGCCAAGTGCAGTGCAGAAATTCCTGTTTCCATTTGGAAGGGTTTTTCCAGCCTCTCAGCTCCTGCTAGGAGCCATTACATGCTCTCATTAGTCATCCCCCTCCCCCCCCATGGACAAACTTCTTAAGCACCTGAGATTTTCCCATCCTACTCCAGCTTGGGATTTCCCTGTTCTTCAGAAAAGACTGCTTTCATCCTGGGGTTTGTTTGTTTTAAGGCTGGTTCAGGAGTTGGGGCTTAAGCACCCTAATTATGACAATATACTCCCAGTTACTACTACTTATTTCTTTAGTGCTGCTACATGTACTCAGCACAGTTAAGTGCAAGACCGTAAGCCCAAAGTTTAACTTGCACTTAACTGGAGCATGCAAATAACTGATGTTACTCTTTCATAGCATAATTTAGGTAACCACACAGAACTAGTGTAGCACTATTTATTACTATTATTGGACAGTCTACAATTTGCAAAATGTTGCTGCACAGGGAAGTGGGGGTGGGGGGGGAGGGAAATGCTGTTGCTGCTCCACAGGGAAGTGTGGTGGAAATGCTGCTGCACAGAGAAATGGGAAAGAATGACAGACAGCAGGAAGGGAGGGAGACAGACAGAAAGGAAGAAAGACACAGGGGCAGGGAGAGGGACAGAAAGACAGACAGAGAAAGGGGGCCAAGGAGAGAGAGAGACAGAAAGAAACAAAAACAGACATATATTCTAGCACCCGTTAATGTAACAGGCTTAAAGACTAGTATATATATATATATATATATATACATATATATATACACTATATATATATGTATACACTAATCATTAAGCCCGTTACATTAACGGGTGCTAGAATATGTCTATCTGTCTTTCTTTCTTTCTCCCTCCCACTGTCTGTCTTTCTTTCTGTCTGTTTCTCTTCCTGGCCCCCTTTGCCTGTCTGTGTTTCTTTATTTCTGTTTCTCTCCCTGCCTGCTGTCTTTCTGTGTGTCTGTTTTTCATTCTCGTGCGCTGCCTGCCTATCTTTCTGTCTCGCTCCATGGCCCCCTTTTGTCTCCCCCCAAAGCAAACCAAGATTGCTCCCTGGCCCCCTTTCCCTTCCCCCCCTCCCCCACTTCCCTGTGCAACAACAGCAGCATTCTCCCTTCTGTGTAGCAGCAACAGCATTCCCCCCTTCCCTGTACAGCAGCATTCACCCACACTTCCCTGTACAGCAGCAGCATTCCCCCTTTCCCTGTGTAGCAGCAGCATTCCCCCTCTTCCCTGTGCACCCACCCCTTGCCTGCTCCCCCTGTTCCCTTCCTTTTCCCTCCCCCGTCCAGCAGCATTCATTTTCTGCTCCCCCTGTGCATATGCCCCACAGAAATTTACTTGCCTCACAGAAAAGTGCTGCACCGCGCTGTTGCTGGCCTCGGTGTCTTCTCTACAGTGCGGCCAACCCTAGCGGAAACAGGAAGTTGTGAGAGGGCGGGCCGCAGTGGAGAGGAGATGGTGAGGCCAGTGGCAGCACAGCGCAGCGCTTTTCATTTAAATGCTGTGAGCATGCGAGAGGGAGGAGGAGGAAAAATAGATGCCGGCAGGGGGGTTTGGAGATCAGGGCGTGTGCGGCAAGCCGCTGCTCGCGCCTGAAGATTTTAAAAGGGTGCTTGGCTTTGGGAAGTTGGGGCGCGTGCGGCAAGCCGTCGCTGGCGCCTGAAGATTTTAAAAGTGAGTATTTTTTTTTAGTTGAAAGACGCGGCGATGGCTCCTCTCATGATCCCCACCTGCGTCGGAAGTCCGACGCAGGCGGAGATCATGAGAGTAGCCACCGCTGCGTCTTTGAAAGAACCGTAAGCCGCGCGTGCGCACTTCCTATGTGTGCTACAGCTCACGGAAAACAGACGCACGCATAGGAAGTGCGCATGCACGGCTTACAGTTTTATTATATTAGATATATATATATCTAACAACAAAAAAACTTGTCATGTCAGTTATTAATAGGCTATTCAATGGAAGAAAAACAATCATTAATAGTTTTCTACACAGTAGTTTTGACTATTGTGTTGCAAATTAGGTCGAATCTCAAGTATCCAACCTAAGGAAGAAAACCACCTACAATATGAAAAGACTAAGAGCTCCTTTTACGAAGGTACGCTAGCGTTTTTAGCGCATGCACAAGATTAGCGTGCGCCAGCCGAAAAACTAGCTCCTGCTTAAAAGGAGGCAGTAGCGGCTAGCGCGTGCTAAAACCGCTAGCGCACCTTTGTAAAAGGAGCCCTAACACTTATCAGATCCTTATTTTAAGAGTGCCACTTTGCTGTACTAATGCAAATGCTTATACTTTCCCAGCTAGACTATTGCAACTCCCTCTATATGGGTCTAAACTCTACGCTCCTGAACAAACTAGAGATGATTCAAAACACAGCAGTCAGACTAATAATCAAACAAAAAAAATTTGACTGTGTTTCACCTTACTATAAGAACTTACACTGCCTACTTGTCAAAACTTGTATCACCTTCAAACTAACATGCATAATGTTCCAAATCTTATATGCAAAAACAGCTGAACCACTCAAACTTATATGCCAGTTTCTGGTTTACATCAACCTGAAAACTGAAATCACTTCAACTGCTCCTCCCATCTCCCAAAGACCTAGAACAACCTCCAGGATAGACATCAGAATAGAAACATTCTACAATAGATTCCGAAAAAAATGAAAAATGCTCTTCTTTGAAAGCATACACACCGTAAACAACTAACTCAAAATTCCTAATGCCACTAATATCACACCTCCACTCTTTTTCCCTATTACTTCTTTCATAATTCTGCCCTCAACAAATTTCTATAATGTGGCATATACATTCTGTAATTCCTTATATTGTAAGTTGCCTTGAACCTGGTGTAGGCATAGCGCGATTCAGAAATACCAGATTAGATTATAATGTTGTAGCAGCTCTGACATGCAATGCCCTCATAATGTGCAGCGGCAAATGTCACAATGAGTCTTGCATCACACTTACTGTTAACTTCCAGCTCTGTTGGTTGATTGCAAGCTGCAGCATCCTCAATTGCAAATGACAGGTCTAAAAAAATCTCAGCATCATTTATATCAACAGATGTCTGAAGGTCATAATTAACTGGCAAAGTGATCAAACTCCTTGGACATCACTCCAGCAAGTAGATCTACAAACAGCTTATCTGTGTTCACCAAGGAAGCAGTATTTTCATAATTTTAACATTCTTTCAGAAAGCTAGCCTGTCTATTGTAGTTGGCAATCATACTATGGGTAACACAAGACCAAACCTCAGTCTGCATGTATATTGAGTCTAGCAGTATAAGCTTACAAGCCATCTCAGTAGCCCACTTGGAGTAACTGGTCCGGGACCCGACAAGAGGGGGAGCTATTTTAGATTTGGTCTTTAGTGGAATGCAAGGCATAGTGCAGGAGTTAACTGTGTTGGGTCCACTTGGGAAACAGTGATCATAACGTGATGAAATTTGAGTTGATACCTGGAGTGACATCACAAAAGAAATCTGTTGTAGAGGCATTTAATTTTTGAAAGGGAGACTAAGATAAAATGAGTAAAATGGTTAAAAATAAGCTAAAATGATCATTTGCAAAGGTTAGGACTATAAATCAGGCATGGATGTTATTTATAAACTAGTCTTTAAGCCCGTTACATTAACGGGTGCTAGAACATATGTGTGTGTGTCTGTCTTTCTCTCTTCTTAGCCGCTTTCTTTCTGCCTTTCTTTTTCCTTGGCTGTCCATCACCACCCCTTGCCTGCTCCCCCTGTCCATTTTCCCTTCCTTTTACCTCCACTGTGTCCACCACCACCCCTTCACTGCTCTCCTTATGCAGCAGCAGCCCTTCTCCCTTTGTTTTACCTCCCCCCTGTCCAGCAGCACCTCTTTCCTTCTCCCCCTGTCTAACATTAGTCCTCCATTCCTTTTTCACCTCCCCTGTCCATCAGCATCTCTTTCCTTCTCCCCCTGTCCAGCAGCAGGCATCCCTTCCTTTTTTATCCTCCCTCCTCTTTCTTATCCCTATGATACTCTTACCTTGCTCTGCCCCTGATCAGAGGTTCCCAACAGCCGCCCAGTTGCACCCATTGGAAAAGTTCCCACTGCCGCATCCCGCACCCCTCCTGACGCGGCTCCCGCTGTCCTTTCTGTCTGTCCCTGGCCCCCTTTGCCTGTCTGTCTTTCTGTGTATCTCCCTGCCCCTGTGTCTTTCTTATTTTCTTTGTGTTTCCCTTCCTCCCTCTGTCTGTCTGTCCAAAGCAGCATTCCATCCTCCTCCATTTCCCTCCCCCCACACCAGTTCCCTGTGCACCTGCCCCTGTGTCTTTCTTATTTTCTTTGTGTTTCCCTTCCTCTCTCTGTCTGTCTGTCCAAAGCAGCATTCCATCCCCCTCCATTTCCCTCCCCCCACACCAGTTCCCTGTGCCCCTGCCCCTGTGTCTTTCTTATTTTCTTTGTGTTTCCCTTCCTCTCTCTGTCTGTCTGTCCAAAGCAGCATTCCATCCCCCTCCATTTCCCTCCCCCCACACCAGTTCCCTGTGCCCCTGCCCCTGTGTCTTTCTTATTTTCTTTGTGTTTCCCTTCCTCTCTCTGTCTGTCCAAAGCAGCATTCCATCCCCCTCCATTTCCCTCCCCCCACACCAGTTCCCTGTGCACCTGCCCCTGTGTCTTTCTTATTTTCTTTGTGTTTCCCTTCCTCTCTCTGTCTGTCTGTCCAAAGCAGCATTCCATCCCCCTCCATTTCCCTCCCCCCACACCAGTTCCCTGTGCCCCTGCCCCTGTGTCTTTCTTATTTTCTTTGTGTTTCCCTTCCTCTCTCTGTCTGTCTGTCCAAAGCAGCATTCCCTTCCCCTCCATTTCCCCCCCCCCCCCACCAGTTCCCTGTGCAGCAGCATTAGCGTTTCCTCTACCTCCCCCTTTCCCTTCCCGCGGTCCGGACTACAAAGGTGGTGATTCCAGCAGCGCTTGCATCAGTCTCCACACGCTGCTTCGGGTCCTTCTACTGCCCTGATTTACTCTGGCACGTCCCTGATGACATCATCAGAGACGCGGCAGAGCAAATCAGGGCAGTAGAAGGGCCCGAAGCAGCGTGCGAAGACTGATGTACACACTGCTGGAATCGCCATTCAGGCCCGTGGGAAGAGAAGGGGGTGTGCGGCAAAGGAGGAACGGAGATCGGTGGCAGCAGGAGGAACGGAGATCGTCGTCTGGCTGCGATCCGGCTTGTGGAGGCGATAGGCTGGTGACGTATTAGCGCGCATGCGCACTCCTTCGGCCACAGACCTACAGCGCACAGAACACGCAAATAGGAGTGCGCATGCGCGGCTAGCTCTTTATTATATTAGATACCATGGTGGAAGCCCAGACCAGATGTATCCCACGTATTAGCAAAGGTGGAAACAAGAGCCGGAATGGTTAAAAAGTGAAGTGAAAGAGGCTATTAGAGCAAAAAAAAACCCTAAAAACCCACCAACCCATCCTTTAATGAATGGAAAAAGGATGCAAATGAAGAAAATAAGAGACACAAACACTGCCAAGTTAGATGCAAAGCATCGATAAAGAAAGCTAAGAAAGAATATGAAGAGAAACTTTCCAAAGAGGCAAAAACTCATAATTTCTTTATGTACATCAGAAGCAGAAAACCAGTGAGGGAATATGTGGGACCGTTGGATGATCAAGGAGCAAAAGGAGCACTCAGGGAGGATAAGGCCATAGCGAAGAGACTGAATGAATTCTTTGCTTCGGTCTTTACGGAAGAAGATGTAAGATATCTACCAGAACTAGAAATGGTACTCAAGGGTGATGATGCGGAGGAACTGAAAGAAATCTCTGTGAATCTGGAAGATGTACTAAGCCAAATCGACAAGTTAAAAATTGATAAATCACCTGGACTGGAGGGTATACATCCCAGGGTACTAAAGGAACTCAAACATGAAATTGCTGGTTAGTGATCTGTCGCTAAATCATCTGTAGTACTTGAAGATTAGAGGGTGGCCAATGAAAAAAGGGTTCCAGGGGAGATCTGGGAAATTACAAACTGGTAAGCCTGACTTAAGTATCTGGCAAAATGTTTATTATTATTATTATTATTAGGATTTTATATACCGCCTATCAAGGTTATCTAAGCGGTTTTTACAATCAGGTACTCAAGCATTTTCCCTCTCTGTCCCGGTGGGCTCACAATCTATCTAACGTACCTGGGGCTACGGAGGACTGAGTGACCTGCCCAGGGTCACAAGGAGCAGCGCAGGGTTTGAATCCACAACCCCAGGGTGCTGAGGCTGTAGATCCAACCACTGCGCCACACACTCCTCCTAAAATGGTGGAAACAAGTATAAAAAATAAAATTGTGGAACACGTAGACAAATATGATTTTAATGAGAGTCAGTATGGGTTCAACTGAGGGAAATCTTGCCTCATCAATTTGCTTGACTTCTTTGAAGGTGTGAATAAAGGTGAACCAGTTGATATATAGTGTACCTAGATTTTCAGAAAGCGTTGGACAAAGTTCCTTATGAGAGGCTCCTGAGAAAATTAAAAAGCCATGGGATAGGATGAAAAGTTCAGTTGTGGATTAGGAATTGATTATTGGATAGAAAACAAAAGGTAGGGTTAAATTGGTCATTTTTCTCAATTGAGGTGGGTAAACAGTGGAGTGCCGCAGGGATCTGTACTGGGACAGGTGCTATTTAACTTATTTATAAATGATCTGGAAATTGGAACGATGAGTGAGGTGATTAAATTTGCAGATGACACTAAACTGTTCAAAGTTGTTAAAATGCATGCAGATTGTGAAACATTGCAGGCAGAATTTAGGAAATTGGAAGACTGGGTGTCCAAATGATAGATGAAATTTATCCCCTCTTTGAAACCACACTAGTGGTTTTTAGTGCAGAGAGCCACGCTGAATGGCCCGCGCTGCTCCCGACACTCAAAGGAACTCTATGAGCATCAGGAGCTTGGCGGGCCATTCAGCGCGGCTCTCTGCGCTAAAACCCACTAGTGCAGTTTCGCAGAAGAGGGGGTTAATGTGGACAAATGAAAAGTGATGCATATTGGGAAGAATAGCCCAAATCACAGTTACCTGATATTAGGGTCCACCTTGGGGGTTAGCACCCAAGAAAGGGATCTATGTGTCATTGTAGACAATACAATGAAACCTTCTGCCCAATGTGCAGCGGCAGCCAAAAAAGCAAATAAGATGCTAAGAATTATTTAAAAAGGGATCGTTAACAAGACTGTATTGCTCTATGGTGCAACCTCACTGGGAGTATTGCATTTAATCCTGGTCTTCTTATCTGAAGAAAGATATAGCGGCACTAGAAAAGGTTCAAAGAGCGACCAAGATGATAAAGGTGATGGAACTCCTCTTGTATGAGGAAAGACTAAAAAGGTTAGGGCTCTTCAGATTGGAAAAGAGAAGGCTGAGGGGTGATATGATTGAGGTCTACAAAATCCTGAGTGGAGTAGAACCGGTAGAAGTAGATCTGTCAAAAATTACATAGGGGACACTCGATAAAACTGCAGGGAAATACTTTTAAAACCAATAGGAGGAAATATTTTTTCACTCAGAGAATAGTTAAGCTTTGGAACGCATTGCCAGAGGTTGTGGTATAAGTGGATAGCATAGCTGGTTTTAAGAAAGGTTTAGACAAATACCTGGAGGAAAAGTCCATTGTCTCTTATTGAGACATGGGGGGAAGCCTCTGCTTGTCCTGGATTGGTAGCATGCAATGTTGCTACTCTTTGGGTTTTGGACCTGAATTGGCCACCATGAGAATGGGCTCCTGGGCTTGATGGACCATTGGTCTGACCCAGTAAGGCTATTCTTATATTTTTATGATTGTATCATTATCCATTGTGGCCATCAGATGGAACAGCACCAGTATTCTGTAATGCTTCTTGAAGTTGGCTATGATATGTTAGTCTATCAGCTAACATAACTTCTTTTATCTAGCTGATGAACCATCAAATGTTAAGCTTATGTTCCTAACATCACTGCTGTGTACTGCACAGTTGTCAGAAAATATCAGAAGTTCATGCTTCTGCCTTCAGTATTGTGTTATCCATTTTTTAATCTATTGTAGCCAACACCCTTATGTAGTCCAAGCATTTTTGTTTGCCTCATATGCCACTAGAAGCTGTTTAACATTCTTGAAGAAATGTGGCTATTCACTTTTCCCACTTGTCAGTGGCTCTAGCTTAACTTCAGTCCACATGCCGTGGTAATAGTAGTATAAATCTTTTGGCACTTTTGTTACAGCCATCTCACCCTGCTTGAATGCCAGTGTCCTGTCAGACCTGATTAATTTGCATTAAAAATGTCCCATGATTTATGTTTTCATGATGCCAGTTAAAATGTTTTGCTACCCACCTCTCTGCATCCAACGCATCAATATCTTGTTTTTTACTATGCAGTTTTATGTTCTTGTTCTCTTATTTTCATCACTCCAACCGGCCAACTGTTACATTAAAACTGACCAAGCCAAGGTTTTGTGCCAAATGATTGATTGGATGTCTCTCATCAGCCGAGGACTACTGAGAGGAAGCTGCTGGCTTGTTTGTGAAAACCATCATAGAAGAGCTTTTTCTACAGCTTCAACTTTGCCAGCTCTCTTGCATTTTCTTTCAGAATTAGGTGTGTGTGTGTGGGGGGGTCTGTCAATCCTTGAAGCTTGTCTTTCTGCTTATAGATGCATGAGATTTGGCTTAGATGCATGCCTGATCTTCCTTATTGTCCAGTCATTTGATAATGTCTATTCTATCGGCAAATGAAAGAGTCTTACACATGCATGAAGACATTGCCATTTCCTATGCCTTGCAGCTGATAAAGAAAGCAATGTGAATTGTCCCAAATAAAATACATACTTTTTGCCTCTTTTCACTTTCTGTGCCACTTCCACTCTGGCACAAGAGTTGCTAAGAGACCTAAGGTCTGTCAAGCCCAGTGTTTCTAACAGGTGCTAACCCAGATCACAAGTACCTGGCAAAACATTATATGTTGCTTATTTTAGAATTAAGCAGTGGATTTTTCCAACTCCAACTTAATAATGGTGTATGGACTTTTTGTTTAGGAAATTATCCAAACCTTTTTTAGAACCTGCTAAGCTAACTGCTTTCACCACATTCTCTGACAATGAATTTGAGTTTAATCCCATGTTAAGTGAAGAAATATTTTGTCTGCTTCATTTTAAATCTTAGTAGGTTCATTGCATGCCCCCCTAGTCTTGGTATTTTTGAAAATAGTAAATAAATGATTCACATCTACCTGTTCCACTCCATTCAGTATTTTATAGACATCTATCATATCTCCCGTGAGCTGTCCCTTCTCCAAGCTGAAGAGTGCTAGCTGCTTTAGCCTTTTCTCATAGGAAAGTCATCCCATCCTCTTTATAATTTTCATCATACTTCTCTGTATCTTTTCTAATTCCACATATAATTTTTGAGATTTGGTGACCAGAATTGAACACAGTATTTGAGATGTAGCTGGAAATGCATAACAGTGATTCTGTACAGTAGCTGTTACTTCCCTTTAGTCGTTAGCGGTGAGGGGAGGGGATCTTCATCCAAACAGTTGTCTCTGACTCATACCAAGCTGACTCCTAGTGTCAATGACCCTTCGGAGCAGAAAGCACAGTTACTTACCGTAACAGGTGTTATCCAGGGACAGCAGGCAGATATTCTTTACGCATGGGTGACGTCACCGACGGAGCCCTCGGTACGGACCTTTTTAACTAGAAAGTTCTAGTTGGCCGCACCACGCGTGCGCGAGTGCCTTCCCGCCCGACGGAGGAGTGCGTGGTCCCCAGTTAGGATAAGCCAGCTAAGAAGCCAACCCGGGGAGGAGGGTGGGACGTAAGAATATCTGCCTGCTGTCCCTGGATAACACCTGTTACGGTAAGTAACTGTGCTTTATCCCAGGACAAGCAGGCAGCATATTCTTTACGCATGGGTGACCTCCAAGCTAACAGAGAGGGAGGAGGGATGGTTGGCCATTAGGAAAATAAATTTTGTAACACAGATTGGCCGAAGTGCCCATCCCGTCTGGAGAAGGCATCCAGACAGTAGTGAGTAGTGAATGTGTGAACTGAGGACCAAGTGGCCGCCTTGCAGATTTCCTCGATGGGCGTGGAACGGAGGAAAGCCACAGAAGCAGCCATAGCTCGGACTCTGTGGGCCGTGACAGCACCTTCCAGTGAGAGACCGGCCCGAGCATAACAGAACGCAATACAGGCAGCAAGCCAATTGGAAAGCGTCCGTTTGGAGACAGGATGACCTAGACGGTTAGGGTCGAAGGACAAAAAGAGCTGAGGAGATGAGCGGTGAGCCCTGGTATGGTCAAGGTAGTAGGCAAGGGCACGCTTACAATCCAGCGTGTGCAGCGCCTATTCCCCAGGATGAGAATGGGGTTTAGGGAAAAAGATAGGCAACACAATGGACTGGTTGAGGTGAAAAGCTGAGACCACCTTTGGAAGGAATTTGGGATGGGTACGCAGGACCACCTTGTCATGGTGAAAAACAGTGACTGGTGGATCGGCGACCAGTGCATGCAGCTCACTAACCCTCCTGGCAGAGGTGATGGCAATTAGGAAAAGCACCTTCCAGGTAAGAAATTTGAGCGAAGTTGTGGCAAGAGGCTCAAACGGAGGTTTCATGAGTGCTGATAAAACCACATTCAGGTCCCAGACGACAGGAGAAGGCTTCAGAGGTGGTTTGACATTGAAGAGACCTCTCATGAACCTGGAAACCAGTGGATGAGCCGTGAGAGGTTTTCCGAGGATAGGCTCGTGAAACGCAGTGATGGCACTGAGGTGGACTCTGATGGAGGTAGATTTGAGGCCAGCATTGGACAGCGAGAGCAAATATTCCAGTACAGTTTCCACCGCTAAAGAGGTGGGATCGTGATGATGCCGTAGACACCAAGAGGAGAACCTGGTCCACTTCTGATGGTAACATTGGAGGGTGGCCGGTTTCCTGGAGGCGTCCAAAATGAGACGGACAGGCTGAGATAGATTCTCAGGAGAGGTCAGCCCGAGAGAAACCAAGCTGTCAGGTGGAGCGAAGACAGATTGGGATGTAGTAGAGATTGATGCTGCTGTGTAAGCAGAGTAGGAAACACAGGAAGAGGAATGGGCTCCCTGGAGCTGAGCTGGAGCAGGAGGGAGAACCAGTGTTGTCGAGGCCACCGAGGAGCGATGAGAATCATGGTGGCCCTCTCCCTGCAGAGTTTGGACAAGGTCCGCAACATCAGAGGAAGTGGAGGGAAGGCATAAAGGAACCGATCTCTCCAGTCGAGCAGGAATGCATCTGGGGCCAGACGATGAGGAGAGAAGAGTCTGGAACAGAATTGGGGCAGCTGATGGTTGTGAGGTGCTGCAAAGAGGTCCACCTGCGGAGTGCCCCAGCGAGCAAAGATGGAGTGGAGTGTTGGAGGGTCCAGCGTCCACTCGTGAGGTTGAAGGATGCAGCTGAGATTGTCGGCCAGGGAGTTCTGTTCGCCTTGGATATAGACAGCCTTGAGGAAGAGATTGTGGGCCGTGGCCCAGGTCCAGATGCGGAGAGCCTCCAAACAAAGGAGGCGAGATCTGGTGCCGCCTTGCTTGTTTATGTAGTACATGGCGACTTGATTGTCTGTGCACAGGAGAAGAACCTGAGGGCAGAGAAGATGCTGGAAAGCCTTGAGGGCGTAGAACATGGCTCTGAGTTCCAGGAAATTGATGTGATGTTGACGCTCCTGTGGGGTCCAAAGTCCCTGGGTGCGTAGATCTCCTAGGTGAGCTCCCCACGCATAGGGGGAGGCATCCGTGGTGATGATCATGGAGTGAGGGGGTAGATGAAAGAGCAGACCCCTGGAAAGATTTGAGGAGTTCAACCACCATTGGAGAGATTGCTGAAGAGATGATGTCACAGAGATGGGATGAGAAAGAAGATCCGTAGTCTGTGACCATTGGTTGGCGAGAGTCCATTGAGGTGTTCTGAGGTGGAGACGTGCCAGAGGAAGGACATGTACTGTCGAGGCCATGTGACCCAGGAGGACCATCATCTGTCGGGCAGGAATGGAGGGATGCATGAGTACCTGACGACAGAGATGGAGCAGGGTCCGCTGACGATCGGAGGGGAGAAAAGCCCTCATTAGTGTGGTGTCCAGAACTGCTCCGATGAATTGAAGTCGCTGGGTGGGAAGCAGATGCGACTTGGGGTAGTTGATCTCGAACCCCAGGAGGTGGGGGAGAGAGATGGTGTGATGAGTAGCTTGTAGCACAAGTTGAGACGTAGGTGCTTTCACCAACCAATCGTCCAAGTAGGGGAACACCTGGAGATTGTGAGACCTGAGGAAGGCCGCTACTACAATAAGGCACTTGGTGAATACCCTGGGTGATGAAGCGAGGCCAAAGGGTAGCACTTTGTACTGATAGTGGCGGTGTTGTACCTGGAACTGCAGGTAGCGGCGTGAATTCGGATTGATTGGGATATGAGTGTAGGCCTCCTTGAGGTCCAGGGAACATAGCCAGTCGTGTTAAGAAAGAAGAGGATAAAGCGTGGCAAGGGAGAGCATTCTGAATTTCTCCTTGACGAGATACTTGTTGAGGTCCCTGAGATCGAGAATGGGACGGAGGTCTCCCGTCTTTTTGGGTACCAGGAAGTAGCGGGAGTAGAATCCCTGACCCCTTTGTTCCGGAGGTACTTCTTCGATGGCATTGAGAAGAAGGAGGGATTGAACCTCCCTCAGGAGGAGGGGGGTTTGAGAGGAGTGAGAAGCAGACTCTACGGGAGGGTTGTCCGGTGGAAGAGTCTGGAAGTTGAGAGAGTAGCCGTGGTGGATGATGTTGAGGACCCACTGGTCCGATGTGATGACCTCCCAACGGCTGAAGAATATGAGGAGACGACCTCCGATTGGTTGTGGAAGAGGTAGCGAAGGTGGAAGACTGGCTATGCCCTGGAGAGAAGAGTCAAAAGGGCTGAGAAGGTTTAGCAGGAGGAAGAGGCTTGTTGGGTTGATTGGACTGAGAACGAGCCTGTGCCTGGTGTTGGTGTTGCCGGGGCCGCCGAGGTTGTTGGGAAGGCGGATTGAGTGGCCTGGCTGAGAACCTACGCTGATAGGAGGATTGAGGCCTGAAAGGTCGGGCAGGCGGAGCCTTTTTCTTGGGTTTAATCAGGGTGTCCCATCTGGTTTCATGTGCAGAGAGTTTCTGGGTGGTGGAATCCAGGGACTCTCCGAAAAGTTCGTCCCCAAGACAGGGGGCGTTGGCCAGACGATCCTGGTGGTTAATGTCCAAATCTGAGACTCTCAGCCAGGCCAGGCGGCGCATGGCTACGGCCATGGCAGAGGCACGGGAGGTGAGCTCGAAGGAATCATATATAGAGCGGACCATAAATTTTCGTAACTGAAGGAGACCAGAGATGTGTTGCTGAAAAAGTGGAACCTTTCTCTCCGGGAGATATTTTTGGAGGGCGGACAGCTGTTGAACCAAGTGTTTCATGTAAAATGGAAGGAATAATTGTTCGCCCTGTTGGCCAGCATGGCATTCTGATAGAGCCTCTTGCCAAACTTGTCCATGGTTTTACCCTCTCTGCCAGGAGGGGTGGAGGCATAGACACTGGAGCCCTGAGTCTTCTTTAAGGTGGATTCAACAAGAAGGGACTCATGGGGCAATTGGGACTTATCGAACCCTGGAATTGGAATGACTCGATAGAGGTTATCCAGCTTGCGGGGGGCCCCAGGTACTGTAAGGGGGTTCTCCCAATTCTTATAAAAGGTCTCCCGTAGGATGTCGTGTACGGGTAGCTTAAGAAACTCCTTAGGAGGTTGTTCAAAATCCAAAGCCTCCAGGAAGGCTTGAGATTTTTTGGAGTCTGATTCCAGAGGGAGGGATAAAACTGCAGACATCTCCCTGAGGAACTTTGAGAAGGAGGATTGCTCAGGTTTGGAGGTGGCATCGGGTGCTGAGGGATCCTCATCAGATGAGGAGAGATCCTCCTCGGTACCGGGGGGGGGACTCTTCCCATAAGTCTGGGTCCCGGACCTCTGGGTGTGCATGCCGAGACACTGGGGTGGAAGGTGCGGTATGGTGAGTCTTGGATAAAGACTTCCCAGAGCGCACCGAAACGGTACCGGGAGAAGAGGACCGGCGTCGATCCCGGTCCCGGGAAGAATGGTGCCCTGCCCGGTCCCGAGGTGGATCCGTAGTGGTATGGGAGTGAACCACAGGATGGGCATGAAGTTGCTCAGCCGAAAGAATCGGCATGGAGGTGTTAATTGGTACCGATGGGGTGGATACCGGTGGCTCGGTACGGGGCTCGGGCCGGTCTGGTACCGAAAGGAGCGGTGCCAGGATAGTAGGTAACAGGTGCTGGAGTTGATGCTGCAGCTGTTCCTGTAGTTGAACTTGGAGGATGGCCGCAATACGGTCATCCAGGGGTGGCACCGGAACCGCTTTCTTTTGCTTCGGTTCCTTAGGTGCCGCTCCACGCCCCGGCGATGAGGAGGCCGATGACGAGGCACTCACCGAAATCGGGGCGGATCGCTTTCGGGGTCGGCGCGAGGCCGGCAAGGTCGGTGTCGCCACTGTGGCTGGTGGACGCTCGAGGGAAGAGGGAGGCTTCTTAGCCGGCTTACCTGGCGCCAGTGGCGCTGATGCGGGGTCGGGTGGCATCGAAGTAGACGGTGCCGATTTTGATGGTACCGCTGTCGATGCCGAGGAGTCCATCGTCAACCCGGTGCCGAACAAAAGATTTTGTTGGATTTGCCGATTTTTAAGCGTCCGCTTTTTAAGAGTGGCACAGCGGGTGCAGGAGTCCGCCCGATGCTCCGGACCCAAACACTGCAAACACCAATTGTGTGGGTCAGTGAGGGAGATCGGGCGTGCACACCGCTGGCACTTCTTAAAACCGGCTTGCGGGGGCATGAAGGGGAAAACAGCCTCCGCAAAATCGAACCCCGAGGCCTGTATAATGGCAACAGGCCCCGCCGGGGCAAAGTCGAAAAAAGGGTAAAAAAATAGAAGTTGTTTTTTTTTTTTTTTTGTAAATCAAAGAAAAAAGAAACCCGAAGGTAAAAAGAAAGAAAAAGTACAAAAATTCGCGAGCGGGAAGGCAAAAAGTGAGTTCAACGGCTGTTGAAAAAACACACGCGTCTTCTTCGCTCCGCGGAAACGAAGAAACTGGGGACCACTCCGTCGGGCGGGAAGGCACGCGCGGTGCAGCCAACTAGAACTTTCTAGTTAAAAAGGTCCGTACCGAGGGCTCCGTCGGTGACGTCACCCATGCGTAAAGAATATGCTGCCTGCTTGTCCTGGGATAACTGGGATGATTGGAAGTCACATTATCTCATGGCTACTCAGTGTATGAAATTTGATTCCTCTTGGGGTCAGGAGTGGTTGAAGATCACAGTGATTGATGATCCCTTTATGCATCACCTTTTCAACTCAGCTTCCATTTCCCATATCATTTCTGACACCGTCCGTGCGTTGAAGCTTGATGCCCAGCAGCCCTCCACCTCTCAGTACCCCATTATAAGTGGCACAGATGACCTTTTTTTCCTGCTTATCCATACATTACCTCCTTAATCACGGACCAATAGGAGTCACCTGAAGGCTCTCTATAAATGTGACCAAAGCTATGTCTAGGCTCTATCCAATGTCTCTGGACTTCCAACAGCTGTTTGTGCAGCTGAAAGTGGATTCTACACATAGTGCAAGTGGTCCTTAAAAGACAGTTTAAACCACTGGCTTTGGATATCAAAGCTGCAGCTGCCTCCTTTGGCCATCATTCTGCCTGGGGTGGCAGAGGCAGTTTTCATGCCTCTAGGACAGGGGTAGGCAATTCCTCGAGAGCCAGAGCAGGTTTTCAGGATATCCATAATAAATATACATGAGAAAGATTTGCATCTCAAGGAGGCAGTGTATGCAAATCCATCTCATACATATTCATTATGAATATTCTGAAAACCTGACCTGGCTCCGGCTCTCAAGGACCGGAATTGCCTACCCCTGCTCTAGGACAGTGGTCCCCAACCATGTCCTGGAGGACCACTAGACCAATTGGGCTTTCAGGCTAGCCCTAATTAATATGCATGAGAGATTTGCATATAATGGAAGTGATAGGCATGCAAATCTGCTCCGTGCATATTCATTAAGGCTATCCTGAAAACCCGAATGGCCTGGTGGTCCTCCAGGACAGGATTGGGAACCACTGCTCTAGGAGATCCCAGCCTATGATGTCAAATTTGTGGAATGAATAATAATAAAAATTTACATTGTAGGATCCAAGATGGCCAACGGTCTCGGAGGCTGAGCAGCACACCGGAGGAGACTGTTTGAAATTTTCCCTGGAGCGGAATTACTTACTTGAAAATGCCGAAGAGGAGAGGCCGCAGCGCCGCTGGAGCCTCACGGCGTTCTGCGGTCCCCTCTTTTGGCAATATCGAAGAACTCCTGCGTCGGATGCAGGATATCCCGGCAGCGTCGGCACCCCCGCCTCAGAGGGGCGGAAATGAGGTGATCTCCTTGGGGCTAGAGACTACGCTGAGCCCCGACGCTAGGGCACCTCCCCCACCTCCTCAGGTTACCAGCTCCCCACGAGTGGAGGAGCTGCCGGAAGAAGGCAAGCACCTATCCTCGGAGGCTAGGAAGAACAGAGAGAGGAGCGAGGAGATGGACTCCCTGAGTTCTCAGGTGAGTCCAAGAAGTACCGAGGACTTGGAAACATCAGGGAATATCCCAGCCCAGCAGAAGGATTGCCAGGAACAGCTAACAATTGGTGAGGCTATTCAAATTTCTAATCTTTCATATGTTATAGAAAAACCAAGAGAAGTAACACTGGATTCAATTTGGGACCTAGTTGCTGACCTAGCCAAGTCTGTTAAGCCCCAGCTTTTGCAGCTGGAAAATAAAATCATTCTTCAAGAAACTGAGATAAAAAATATAAAGGTTGAAATTGACGATTCCAAGAATTCTATTGTGAATATACAACAGGAGTTAAAAGCATCAAAACAGCTTAGTGATGCATTAGTAAAAGATAACACAAATTTGCGCAGAAAACTGGAAACTTTGGAAAACTTTTCTCGTAATAATAATCTCCGACTGATTAATTTCCCTAGGATAGCCTCGGTGACACCTAGGGATATGTTGAAACGTTATATGTTGGAGATTTTAGGTATTCCAGAGGATACATTACCACCACTTACTCAAGTATATTACTTGCCAGTGAAAGTTATTAAATCACCATCTAAACAACAGGAGGATAATCAACCACTTAATGTTTCAGCAATGCTGGAACTTTCGGACAGAGAGGCTACATCTCCGGCAACACTGCTTCTCACTGTGGCTCTTGCACCAGATAAAAATTGGTTGCTTAGATTGTTCTTTAGAAATAAAATGAAAGAATTTCTTGGATATAAAATATTAATGTTTCCAGATTTGGCACGGGACACTCAAAGAAGAAGGCGAGAATTTCTTTTGATGAAGCCAGGGGTTACATCTCTTGGAGGGACTTTTTTTCTACGACACCCTTGTAAATGTGTAATACAATATCATATGAAAAAATATATATTCTTTGAGCCATTCCAGTTGACAGCCTTTCTGGCAAGAACTCGACTGGACGAAGGGAAATTAAAGTGAAGTGCAATTGAATAAATGATATCCTTCCTCAGCCAAGGGATCTTGTTTTCCTATATATTTGAATTAATATTTGTTAATATGTTCGCCTAATCCTTCTTGGATCTAATTAGAGGACTTGAGCTGAATTTAAGCTAAACATTTATTTTATTTGATTATTATGTATTTTACTTTTGAGTATTATTTTTCCTGCTTTTCTTCAACTTTCTGTACAAGTGGATACTTGATTTATAAAATGTGAAAACTTGATAAATAAATAATTAAAAAAAAAAAAAAATTACATTGTATATAACAATGTTAGTGTGAGGAAACAGCAAGGCAGATGGTCCACTAAGGAATACAAAGTGGAGCATAAAACAGATAGACCAAATGAGAATGAATAAATTTATTGAAAATTCTGCCAGAAGCAGCGCCCAACACGTTTCACCAGTACCGCTTCTTCAGGGGCTAATAACTAAATGATATAAACATAAATCCAATATAATCCAACTGACTTAAAAACAAATTAAAAGATAAAATTTTAAAAAAAATACTTGTCATTAAAATCCCCTGGAAGGTGAAGGACAAAGATTATAGTTACTCCTTGTAGAGTACCAAGAGAAGAAAAAGGATAAAAACTGTTGGACTGTTATGAAATGCCTTTTGTACCTGCAACTGCCAAATAATCTGTGAAAAAATTGTAAATAGTTCTGCAGTTAACTAAACACCAAAGTTCAATAAAGAGTTTGTTTATTCAGTTATAGTTTGGACTTGGCTGTTCCTTCAGCATGAGAGCAGAGCCTAGCCCGATCATAGTTAACTGAGACCCGGAATTGTGTCTTCTCCAGCCTACTGAAGTTATCTGGCTCTGACTTATGCCCAAGCACGGTAAGAACCGTAAGACTGAATGTGTACAAGTGAGAAATATCTTTTTGTGAGCCCTAGTTGCGGGTTCCCTGACTCTGCAGAGCTGGCCGGAGTCTGCATGGCGAGCGCAAGGCGGGAAGCCAGGGTTATAAATTTATTATCTCATGGTCAGGAAGAATTCTGAAAAACTTCCAACTAATTCTGGTAAAATAAAAGTCTTAAAGGTTTTAAAACTTACAAAAAGCATGCCTCAGAAAGCTTAGAGTCCTGGGTTTATGAGCATCATCCAGACTAACTTGCTCATACAGGCAAACTAATGTACCAGGAATCTGGTACCACACGTACTATTAGGTAAAAAGTAAGTTAAAAACACTCTTTTAAAAATTTCTAATAAAATATAGGATTTTAAAAAATGTATTTAAAACTTACAGAAGATGTCCAGTAAGAAGCTTATAGAGTCCTGGGTTGGTTTGTAAGTGTCAAACAGACTAACTTGGTCACACAGCCAAACTTGTGTGGCAGGAGTCTGATGTCCCACATATAAGTGAAAGTTAATTCAAATCACTTAAAAATGTAAAAACTGTTACAACCCTTATAAAAAGCTTAAAATATGGTTAAAACTCAAAAAGAGAAATGGAAAATGCTAAAAAATCCAACTAAAAATCTAAGATCAAAGGAAGTGTCACCTAAAATTCAGATAAAGGTATGTGGCTATCACAACTGGTTATAGAAAAGCTGTTGATACCAAGTAAGAAACAATTTAATGAGAAAACTGTATGCACCTCACCTTTCATACACTTGTCAGCAGACATTATAAAGGCCTTATACAAACATTGGCATATTGTGAAATCTATTGAATATTTCAAGGGCAAGGAAATCATGGTGGCTCATAAAAAAGGAAGAAATTGAAAGGACTTGTTAGTTCATTCAGCACTTCCAAGGAATACCGTCACAGCCATTCACAGACATGCATGGCACTATAAATGTGGCATTTGTGCTGCATGTAGTGTTAACATTAAAATATTTACAGGACACAATTCGAGTTACATGATTTCACTAAGAGTGCTGGGGTGGTTTATGTTGCCATCTACCCTTGCAAATTGTTGTATATTGGTAAAACTATCAGACCACTGAACAGACAGATGCTGGGAACATAAAAGTGCAATAAAAAGGTCTGTCATAAAGAAGCCACTGGTGCAACATTGCATTGAGAAAGCATACATCTTTGAAGACTTCTCCTTTGCTTTAAGCATGCCACATCCCTCATGGAGGGGTGGGGATGTAGATAGATTGCTCCTTCAAACTGAACAAAGATTTATATATACTGTAGATTCAACAGTCACCCCACATGGGCTTAACCAGGAAATAGATTATGCTGTCTTTTTATGAGGTGTTTTATATTTGATGTGCTTAATGACTCCTGGATTGATACCTTTTCCATTACTACTATGTTTTTGTATTGGTCCTGCTGCTGTGATAAGGGAACGTTAGATCATATGTTGTTTTATTGTCCTAAAGTTTGATTTTTGGCAACAGGTATGGAGTCATGTTCATATGTTATTACACATTAAATGTTTCTCTAACATATGCTGGAGCTGTTTTCCACATTTTTAATGCTTCTGTCAATATAACTAAAGATCATGTTAGTAGCAAATTCTTACTGCGATTGCACTTCAAATCATTTTAAGAATGTGGAAGAATGCGTCCTTATCTTTTCAGTTTTGGTGGAACTTTGTATGTTTGACTGGGAAATATGAAGCTGCAATTATGGAGGAAAGGGGTAAGAGGGCTAAATTCCATAGGATATGGTTACCAATACAAGAATATGTGGATAATAATGGTTGAATGTATGTTGGAAGAATGATTATATATGTATGTGTGTGGATATTGGTATGTGAATCACTCTCTGCATTAGGGATTGAGGGTGGGTTGGATTGGGTGTTTTTGTAACATGTTTCATGTGAATTCTCAAATACCCTATACTATGGATATGTCTGTATTTATGAACATATTTTTCTAAGCATATATTTTCTCCTGTTTGGATTTATTATTTCAAAATATAATAAAATTTTGGAACTGAAAAAAGAACTTGTAAATGGAAAAACCAGATTAGTGTATCAGGATATTAAGAGATTGCAGCAGAAATTCCAACCTCGATCGGGGACAATTAAAGATGCCAATGGAATAATCCAGAAAGCATTAATAAGAGATAAGAATAGCCTTACTGAGTCAGACCAATGGGCCATCAAGCCCAGTAGCCTGTTCTCACGGTGGCCAATCCAGGTCATTAGTACCTGGCCAAAACGCAAGGAGTAGAAATATTTCATGCTACCGATACAGGGCAAGCAGCGACTTCCTCCATGTCTTTCTCAATAACAGCTATGGACTTTTCCTCCAGGAACTTGTCCAAACCTTTCTTAAAACCAGCTATGCTATTCGCTCTTACCACATCCTCTGGCAACACGTTCCAGAGCTTAACTATAAGAGACATTATTGTCAGTGTATTGGAGAAGAGCAAAGAATACCAAAAACCCCTATTCTTTTGCTTCATCGACTACAGCAAAACTTTTGACTGTGTGGTTCGTGATAAACTATGGAGAACTTTAGCGCAAATGGGAATACCCAAACACATAACTCAGCTGATAAAGAGCCTCTATGAAAATCGAGAAGCTGCAGTGAGAATTGAACAAGGCAGCATTGATTGGTTTCTAATTAAACATGGTGTCAGACAAAGATACATCTTGTCACCCTACCTGTTCAACATTTACAGTGAAGCTATCTTCAGAAAAGCAAATTTGGAAGAAGTGTTGTTTTCAAAGTTAGTGGCAAAATATAAACAACCTGTGCTATGCAGATGATACAACGCTTATCACCAGCAGCAAAGAATACTTGCTGTATCTACTGAGAAAAGTCAAAGCCGAAAGTCATTAAATGGGATTAGAACTGAACATAAACAAGACGAAGATCATGAATATGGAAAATGATGAAGATTTTGAGCTTGAAGGCAATAGAATAGAAATTGTAAAAGATTTCAATCTCCTGGGCTCTTTCATAAAAAAAAGAAGCAACTAGTGAAGAAATACTCTGCAGAACAGAACTTGGTCACTCTTCAATGAAGGCTCTTGACAAGGTATTCAAAGGCAAAGAAATAACACTCCAAACGAAGATCAGACTTGTCCACACACTCAGTGATCAATTGTGAATATAAAAACTGGACACTACGGGAACAAGACAGAAGATTGACTATTTGAGCTTTGGTGCTGGAGAAAGATTTTATGCTTGCCATGGACTGCCAGAAGAACTAACAAATCAATTCTGGAAGAGATCAAACTGGCTATGTCACTCAAAGTCCAAATGATAAAGTTATGACTGTTTTTCCATTTTGGTCACACTGTCAGAAGAGACAGATTACTGGAGAAGGATGTCATGTTTGGGAAGATCGAAGGAAACAGGCGAAGAGGGTGAACTGGAGTCTGATGGCTGAACACATTGAAAACCATGGGGATGACGCTGGAGGACCTTACTAGACTAGCACAAAACTGATTTCTTTTTAGATCTAATCTAATCCTTAGGTTTGTATACCGCATCATCTCCACGTTCGTAGAGCTCGACGCGGTTTACAGTAGGAGAAATAGGAAGGCACTACAACAGAGGGTTAGAGGTAGAAGTGTGAAGAAAATTTCGAGGACTTGGGATGCCAAGATATAAGAATTTCCTTGATTCCTTGATCTTTAATTCATCAAGTCACTAGGCCTCAAACATAAGTTGATGGCACTTAACATGTACCAGTTTAGTAACCAACCTTTCCCCCCTTGTCTTTTATATTCTATGAGGGAATGCTATATTTTCTCATACACGAATAAAAGTAAAGAGAATTAAAAAACCAATTAGAAATCAATGTGTACTAGACAATTTAATACCTAACATAAGAACATTTCAATATTATTCTCCAAGCATGAGTAATCCAAAACAGTGTCTTTAAATCTCTGCTGAGAGCTATCACCATCTTTGGCCATTCCTTTCCTTATGAATTCAAAGGAATTTTTCTAGCTTTTGCCATTGCACTTTCCACCAGTTTGGCCAACTTGAAAATATTATTTACAATCACATCTTCTCCTCATTGATACAGTAACAGCTGAGAAGGTGCAGGGAGGAGGCACCTAGAGGAACTGAGAGTATTTTGGGGATGTGTAAGGGAGAATTTGCCTTGGGTTAGGTGTTTGAGGTGGAGGAACAGGAGTGTGAGAATGCATGCAGTGGGGTGTCAGATACCTGAAGAGTCTGGTGCTCAGCAGAGGTATGACCAGGGTGGGGGATGGGTGGAAGGTTGTCCTTGTATGAGGCAGTGACATAGGAGTATCAAAGGTACATTTGCAGGTAGATTAGGAATGCTGCGAAGGATCCAGGAAAACCACGCCATCCTTTTTCCCCATTCACTGTACTTTTCCCTCTCCCCATGGTACAACTTTTCTGCACTCATTGCTTGCCAGTGTGAATAAAACACTGAACCCTTAGGTGCTGGAACAGATGAAGCCACAGGTGCCATGGCACCCCAGTATCTTTCCTTCCTGCTTCTTACTCTGAGGTATTCATTCCTTTTGCCTTGCTCCCCATGGTGGCAACTATCAGCTGCATAAAAGACATCATGTGGCTAAAAAGCACGGGACCTTGAGCATCTGCTTTCTCTGAAACAAGGTTGGTGGGGGTGCAAGTAGCAGGACTTGAGCATGCACAGATGCTGAGTGTGCTATTTACAGTATACATTTCAATGCAAATGACAGCTGCCACACTCCCAGCCACCCTACTCTGCCCAGCTCCACCCACAGCTCTGCCCTTGGCACATCTTGATTTACAGCCTGCAGCACCAGCAGTTGCCTCCCCTTCCAGCAGCAGGAGACACCTTAATAAAATGTAATCTTTTACTGCCAAGGGACCAGTCTCACAGCTCTGTTAAAAGACTGTTTCCCCGGCAGCATCAGATAACATTTTATTAAGGCATCTGCTGCTGATGGGAAGGAAAGCTGATTAACGGGGAGAGGACCCGCAAACAGTGGCATAGTAAGGGGGGGGTGGACTGCCCTGGCTGCCATCTTGGTAGGAACATTACATCCCCCAGTACTTCTTTAAATCTTATCCAGTGTGAGCAGCTTCTCAGGTCTGCTTCGCTAACTGGTCTGGTTTACTTATGAAATCACTTCCGGGTTGCGGGGCCAGGAAGCAATGTCAGAGGGAGAGCCAATGCTGGCACGAGCAGCAGGCAGAAGCAGCTCGCGTTGGCAAAGATCTAAAGAGATATGTGGGAAAGAAGGGTGCAGGAGGGGGGGAAGGAGTGGTTGGCGGGGGCAGAGAGGATGATGTGGGGAGGGCACCACTGCCCCAGGTGTCTCCAACCCTCATTTTGCCACTGCTCACAAAAGCAGGAGTTTGCCACTGAATGCGAGAGACTTGACAGGTCTGCTATTAATCAGTCTCTTCGGCTTCTGCCCCTTTCTATGAGCTTGGAGAGCTAGCTTAATTCCTTCTCTGTCAGAGTTGTGAAACTGACTGAAAGTGCTGCACACAGAGACAGACTGTGGCAGAATTGGAAATGCTCTGTCTCCATAACAGCTGCTCTTTTGCTTCTCTTTCTTTCATGGGTTTATTAAACCAGATGTTGCTCAAACCTGCCAAGTCTCCTGCAATTCTACTGGGGAGCAATCTGCTGAGACAGGGGCTTGGCTACCAATGAATGAGCCCTGCAAAATGACACGGGCCACCTAATGGTAAGGGATGCCTGCTTGTCCTCTGCTTCCCCTCCCCCACCACACAGGTCCAGCATCTCCTTCTGCCCCCTCCTTATGTGCAGGTTCTTTGCCCCGCAAACCTCCCAAAGTGATGGCAGCTGGACAGTGCTGTAAACAAGCAAAAAACAAAAGGAATTGACCCCAAAATATCCACAAAGAAGAAAATCCAGAGAAAACCAAAAAAACTCTGTGGAGTGACGATGTTCCCAAATGGACTTTATTTGAAAGTATCAAAGTTCCAAAGGTACACTAAAATCATCCACATAAAAGCCATAAAGGACCTAGTCTGCTAGGGATACAGGACCCAACACGGTCTGCGTTTCGACAAAAAATCTTCAGGGGTCCTATAAAGGTGAGTACGTGGGAAACAATTGTGTGGTGAACCGTAAGGCTCTTATGTGGATGATTTACTTTTATATGGATGGAATTATTTTATGTAGATGATTTTAGTGTACCTTTGGAACTTTGATACTTTCAAATAAAGTCCATTTGGGAACATCGTCACTCCACAGTGCTGTAAACAGCCAGAGTCCTATGTCACTCCCTGTAGGCAGACACAGGAGAGAGGTGGTCCTGACAGCTGAAGATAATCTTGGGCCTAGGTTTTCTGCTATTATGAATTTTACAGTCAAGGTTACAGAGAAGGAATGTGGGGGGCAGTATCCAACATTCAGTGTTTCTCACTGAAAGCCACTGTAGGCATACAGAAGGAAATCTGTACAGAAGCAAAATGAGATGGTCACATAGAAGTTAAGTAACTGGGATGTGTCCTATGTTAAACACCTGGCCCACAGTATAGTCTTATCATATAGGTACAAACTGGTTTGGGGCAGAATTTGTTTTCCTCTAAAGTATGTGAGTTTGTGAAGGGTCCAGCATTGACCTCAGACTGAAATTGGGGATTGTGCCATCATCATGGAAAACTGCACGTATTTTTCTGAAAATTAAAGACCAGAAATCCAATCTCTCTTCCATCGCACTACCGACCGATATCACAACTACCATTCATATCTAAATTAATTGAATCCATAACTTTAAAGCAACTTTATGATTTCTTAGATAAAACCAATGTTTTACATCCCAATCAAACAGGATACCGAAGCTCACATAGTACTGCCCTCCTTGGAATGACAGCAACCATACTGGACTCACTAGACTAGACTAAACAACCTTATCCTTCTTTTTTCAATGGATTTATCTGTAGCTTTTGACTTGACTACATTCTTATGCTAAACTGCCTGAGATTTAGGCATCACTGGTACCACTTTACAATGGTTTCAGGATGATTTCAACAATAGATGCTACTACGTCGAATGAAACAATACCATTTCAGATCATTACAAACTTACTTGTGGAGTTCCACAAGGATCATTTCTTTGTCCCTGCCCTATTCAATATATTAATAGCTCCATTTCTGACCTTAGTACAATCACTTGGTCTGGCTGCCTTTGTTTATGTGGATGACATTCAGCTATTAACACAAGATGACTCCTTACCACCTACCATTACTGACCTTAATTCTAAACTGGATTTAATCACCTCCTGGTTTACATTCATGAAACTGAAACTAAATCCAGACAAATTTAGGGCATTAATATCTACCAGACATACATTCATTGTTACATTTACCTATTGTTGTAATAGGAATTTCTATTCCCTTTGTACACACAATGAAAATTCCTGGAGTCACATTTAACTCCTCCTTCAAAACTCATCTCTCTTGTTATCAGATGATGTTTCTATAAGCTTAAATTGATCACTTCCATTTCTCACCTCTTTGCTATGCAGACCATTAGGGTTTTTATTCACTCCCTTGTGATTACTTAGCTCGACTACTGGGTTTAGTTTGTTACATGATATATCTTTAAAAGAAAGACGTTGACTCCAATTAGTACAAAACACATTTGTTCTTGGAGAAATTTGTGTTACTAAGTGATCCATATATAGCAAACAAACAGCTGCCATATACACCAGGGCTGTGCTAATTGTATGACCTAATTCACTTGGTAAAGTTAACGTAACAAATGAGGTAAACCACAAGGAATTTTTGACAAGAGCCTACTTCTATTTATCTATAAAGATAGGAAGAAATTTAAGAAAAATCATGCTTTCACCTTAGCACTGAAATGATAGGTCATATCAGTAGTTAAAAAAAACCAAAACAAATCATAAGAAAACTAACCCCCTCTTTTACAAAAGTGCGCTAGCAATTTCTATCACGGAGAGCTGCGCTGAATGGCCTGTGCTACTCCTGACGCTCATAGGAACTCAATGAGCGTCAGGAGCAGTGCGGGCCATTCAGTGCGGCTCTCTGTGCTCTCTCTGCGCTAAAAACTGCTAGCGTGGTTTCGTAGAAGAGGGGTAAATAAGCATGCTTGACAACATAAATATTATGTAACAAACTACATCTAACAATGAAATTATAGAACTAATCCACCTAGAACTGCAAGGTACGAGCGGAATAGAAGTCACTAATGTAATGTAATGTACTACTCATGTCAATTCTAAAGATATCACAATGAAGTTTCTAAAGATTTAATTACCCTATTGCTAGAAATAACAATCTGTATAAAATACAAAGTGCTTTTATCTTTCAGAAACCAAATTTACGAAAAATATATTTTTGAATAATTTTCATAGGCAAAGGATTAAAAAGGATTTTAATTATACACAAATGCTCACAATTCTGCCTTAAAAAGATTATTGGGAAATGTACATAAGGCCTCTTGTAAATGTACATCTTTTGAAAGTTTGTTATTAATGTCATGTTCAGAGAAAAAGACTGACATTATCATACATGTTTTCTCTTGGTTTGAAGGTGGCTATTGAAAAATACAATATTCTTCTGTACAAAGAAAAAATATGCCACATTAAATTAGACAAAAGCAGCATAGGTTTCCAAAGTAACTGCTTGTCCAATCTTTTCTTATTATACAAACTAGTTTGGTTTTAATTGATTCTTAATCATTACCCATGCAAGTTACTACTGGTTCTGTTTTTCCAAGCAGGCTGATCCAGTCCTGATTCTACTACACCAAATGAATTTCTATTTTTTGCATTTTTTTTTCCACTTAGGGAAATCAAAACCACCAGTTCATGCAAACAATGGGATAAAACAGAAAACGGATTTGCCTTGTCACAAGCACACAATGGAGCCTTTGGTAACCTTAATACCTCCCTCCAGATCAATATATTAACAGATTCAAAAGTTACATTTATAAACAAAACAAGTTATCCACATGAGATAAAAAGATGGTTCATATTTCTGAAGCCTTGTGAAATTACAATTTTAAAAAAATTGATCTGCAGAAATAAATTTACATTCTACCACACTATATGGCAGGGTGAAAATGGGGAGAGGTGTGAATATACATTAAAAAATGCTAATTTTTGTGTTTTCCAAAAGGTAGAGTAAAACAAATACATTTACAGCATTGAGGTTTACAAATGTACATCTGTACAACTAATTGTAAGCACCACTACTAAGTTAGCAAAGTTTGCAATAAACATAGAAACAAGAGATTCATTTTCAAACTGTAAACTTACACCTATTTACCTACACGTATACAATGCATATATTTATAGGAAGCAAAAAAAAAAAAAAAAGAGCTATTTCAATATGTAAATCATGCTTAAATGTTGAGCTATCAAGTTTACTATTGCAGTGGCCCCTTTTCTCCTCAATCTACTTCTACTTTTGTTTGCACATCAATCATAAGAAAAATAATAAATGCTCAACACTCACAATTTATTATACAATTCTATATGTCAATCCCTTCACCTACTAATTATCTACTTTCTTGCTTTGTAGATTGGCTGAAGTTATTGTAGGTATATTCTACCCACTTTTCAGACAATGTACTATTATGTATGGAAGTACCACCATGATTTAAATTCCTGTTTTGTACAAGTTAAATATGTACATTACTTCTATACATCAGAAGATTACAGTTTTTAATTCCTCTAGGGCAGTGCCATGTGTTTTTTAAAAAAAGCATCTACAGCAACTGAAACTGTTTCCCTAAAGAACAGTTTTTTTCCTAGTGTGCCATCGCTTCTGATATATTGACACATTAAGTATGTTGTGCCTTAAACTGTATATTGTGAATCATCAAAACAAAATCTAACTTTTGTTTGGAACAGGACGGTAAACATTTCTTAATTAGGTATAAAACAGGAGAGGTATTTTAAGGTCATATGCCTATTTACACTATTGGAAACTGTTTACTATGCTGGTGGTAGGCCTATCAGATTTCAAGCCAGTGCATTAAAATACTGTACTTTGCTTTTAAAAACTACCACTTTTTTTTTTTTTTTTACAGTGACTTTACAGAGTAAAAATTTACAAAGTATGTAACAGCTATTTTGATACATCATTTACAGGCATTTGTGCTTTTTACCCAGCAAAACAAACTGATAGGTCTCCCATCAGTGTTGAAGATACATTTTGAATCAAAATTCCCCCACGATATACAGAACAGAACAAATTTTACAAATTCATGAACACAGTCAATTTTCTTTTTTAAACTGAAGAAATTTGAGTTAAGTTAATGTTTTGATTATTCACAATATAATTTTTTTTATATATAGGGCAAGGAGGTACTGCCTATCCTTTTATTTATACATGGAATTAAAATTTTTTTTTTTGCTACAGCATTCCATTTGGTGGTCCCCCAATAGGCCCTAGGTCGGTATTGTTCTTCAGGTAATGTTTTTCCAGCTTGGCCAAAATGTGTTTTCCATATGTATATTTCCGCAAAGTTGTGATGTGAGGCCGAATCTGCAATGAGAATAAGGTAGTTAGCTATTGCTCCTCATTCTGCAGTCATTTAAACTTTATAAAACTTTCTCCAGAAGAAAATAGGACCTTATGGTTCAACCATTGTGTGTGCCTGGGAACAATTAGTCATACAAGTGTGTTATTCAGAATTCTTTCTATGCCAAACACAAGTGTGGAGATAACACTTCTAATAAACTATGATTGATATATATACACCTCTCTCCCCCCCCCCCCCCCCCGCATTTTTTGCTCCATAAGATGCACTTTTACCAAATTTTTTTTTCTTGGTTATTCCTCCTTTACAGGTGGGTGCGTCTTATGGTCCGGTGCATCTTATAGAACGAAAAATACGATATTTTATAATGGATAGTCATATTATCGGTAGATGAATAACCTAATGGTTAGAGAAGCAGGCTGGGAACAAGATGGACCACTTTCAAATCCCATGGCTGCTCTTTGTGCCTTTGGGCAAGACACTTAATCCTCTGCCTTGGGATTCCAGGGTTTATCTCAGGGAAAATCAGGTGAGAAAATGCCTGCCTGCCATTAAAACTGTCACACTTATGGTGGTCCCACAAGCAATTCATGGCTTGCTGCTTGTGGTCAACAGTGACCAGAAAGCACAGTTACTTATTGTAAAAGGTATTATCCAGGGACAGCAGGCAGCTATTCTCAACATGTGGGGTGACGTCATCCATGGAGCCCAGATGCGGACAGCTTCGCAAGCTGCCTGCTGTCCCTGGATACTGTTATGGTAAGTATGGTATGGTGAGACCTCACCTGGAGTACTGTGTCCAGTTTTGGAGGCCACATTATCAAAAGGATGTGAAGAGAATGGAGTCGATCCAGAGAATGGCCACTAGGATGGTCTCAGGACTTAAAGACATCCCATATGAAGAACGTCTGACCAGACTGCGCTTATATTCTCTCGAGCGCAGAGAAAGGGGGGACATGATAGAAACATTCAAATACATCAAGGGTCGAATTGAGGTGTAGGAAGAAATCTTTTTTCTTACAGGTCCCACGGCGACAAGAGGGCATCCGCTAAAACTTAAGGGGGGAAGATTTCATAGTGACACCAGGAAATACTTCTTCACCGAACGGGTGATTGATTGATGGAATAAACTTCCACGCCAAGTGGTCGAGGCCAATAGTGTACCTGACTTCAAAAGTCGATGGGACAAACAGTTGGGAGTGCTACAAAGTTATACATGAAAGAGAGGCACCAGGGAGGGAGGGTTCTTAAGTGGGCAGACTTGTTGGGCCACCGGCCCTCTTCTGCCGTCATACTCTATGTTTCTATGTTATGTTTCTAAGCAGAGGCTCCCTGGTGCTGAGTTGAAGTAGAAGGGCGTACCAAGGTTGCCTGGGCCACTGAGGAGCTATCAGAATCATGGTGGCATGCTTCTGTTTGAGTTTGACAAGATTCTTGAGAATCAGAGGGAATGGAGGGAACGTATAGAGAAACAGAGTTGTCCACTCCAGAAGGAAAGCATCTGCCTCGAAGCGGTAAGGAGAGTATATCCTGGAGTAAAACTGAGGCAGTTTGTTTTTGTGGGGAGATGTATCTGAGATATGAGGAGTTCCCCACTGAGCAAAAATGTGATGGAGAGGCGAGGAAGTGAGTGCCCATTTGTGAGGTTGCAGAAGACGACTCAATTTGACTGCCAGACAGTTTTTCTCTCCTTCAATGTAGACAGCTTTTAGGAAGGTGTTGTGAAGGATTGCCCAATTCCAAACCTTCAGAGCTTCCTGGCAAAGAGGGAGAGATCCAGTTCCTCTCTGTTTGTTGATGTAATCCATGGCGACTTGGTTGTCTGTTCGAATGAAGACTACCTGGTCATAAAGAAGATGCTGAAAAGTTTTGAGAGCATTGAAGATCGCTCTGAGTTACAATAGATTGTTGTGACACTGACGATCCATGCTGGACCAAAGGCCTTGAGTACAGAGACCATTGAGATGAGCCACCCAAGCGTAGGTCGAAGCATCTGTCGTGAACACCTTCTGATGAGGGAGTGTTTGAAACAGGAAACCTCTGAAGAGATTGGAAGAGAGTATCCACCAGTGGAGAGACTGTCTCAACGAAGGAGTCACTTTGATATGTTGAGAGAGTGGGTCGAAGCCTGTGCCCACTAGGATGCCAGGGTTCACTGAGGAATTCCGAGGTGAAGTCTGGAAAAAGGAGTAATGTGAACAGTAGACGCCATGTGACCTAGTAGAACCATCATGTGTCTTGCTGAAATTGTCGGCAGTGAAGAGATACTTTGTGACAGAGATGAAGGAGAGCATCCTGACGTTGCTGAGGAAGGAATGCTCTGAGTTGGATAGTGTCCAGGACAGCTCCGATGAACTGCAATGTTTGAGAGGGCTGTAGCTGGGACTTGGTGAAGTTGACCTCGAACCCCAAATTTTGAAGGACCCAAATAGTCTGTGGGGTCGCTGCAATAATCCTCTGAGATGATGAAGCTTTGATGAGCCAGTCATCCAGATACGGGAACACCTGTAGACCATGGCTCCGCAGAACTGTTGCTACCACCACCAGGCACTTGGTGAACACTCTTGGGGAGGAAGCCAGGCCGAAGGGTAGCACTCTGTATTGGAAATGCAGATTTCCCACCCAAAATCTGAGGAACTGTCGAGAGGCTGGATGAATGGGAATGTGAGTGTAAGCCTTGAGATCTAGAGAACATAAAAAATCGTTCTGATCTAGAAGGGGTATAAGGATGCCAGAGACAACATGCAAAATTTTTCTTTGACTAAAAATTAGTTGAGTGCTCTGAGATCCAAGATGGGGTGCAGATCACCCGTCTTTTTCGGAACCAGGAAGTAACGGGAGAAAAACCTCCTGCTCTGCTGTTCCAATGGAACTTCCTCGATGGCACGGAGATGAAGCAGAACTTGAGCTTCCTGAAGAAGAAGGGCGGTCTGGGATGGATTGGAAGGATACTCTCTTGGAGGAAGATCTGGTGGAATCTCGAGGAAACGAAGAGAGTATCCTTCCTTGAGGATAGACAGCACCCAGAGGTCTGATGTAATCATCTCCCAGCAATGGTAAAAATGATGGAGACGACCTCCAATGGGAAGGGAAGAGGACAGAGGCAGAACTATGGAGGTTATGCTCTGTACTAGACGGTCAAAAAAGTTGAGAGGCCTTAGGGGCAGCAGGAGTCTGAGGTTTCTGCTGTCACTGTTGCTGTGGTTGTTTCTGGTATAAGGAGCTGCCCTCTGTGGGAAACACCACTGGTAAGATGGTAGAGACCTGACTCCCTTAAAGGTGGAAGACTTAGGCTTACGACGAATGATGGAAGCAAATGTCTTCTCATGTTCAGACAACTTCTTAGTGGCCTCCTCGATAGAGTCATCAAAGAAGTCATTGCCTTGACAAGGCATGTTAGCGAGGCGATCCTGAAGATTAGGGTCCATGTCAACAGTGCAAAGCCAGGCAAGCTGGCGCATGGCCGCTGAGAAGGCAGTGACCCTCGAGGAAAGCTCAAATGCATCATAGGAAGATTGAAGTAGATGCATGTAGAGTTGATTCAGAGTGGTAATGGTATTCTGAAAACCTGCAAGACAGTGTTGAGAAACATACTTGAAATATGCAGGCAGTGTGTCAAATACTGAAATAAGAAATGAAGATAAAATTGTAATTGTAATTGCCATCAGAGAATTCTGATACAAACGGTGACCAAACTTGTCCATGGTCCTGCCCTCTCTTCCAGGGGAGACAGTGACATAAACCTTGGAAGGGCTGCTCCTTTTCAGAGAGGACTCCACAAGAAGGGATAATTGAGATTTCTCGAAGCCCTTGCAATGGACCATTCTGTAACGGGATTCCAGCTTGCTTGGTACAGCAGGAATGGAATAAGGTATGTAAATGGTTCCTCTTGAAAGTTTGAGAAAGAAGTCTATTAATGAGTATTTTAAGAGACTCCGCAGGAGATAGAGACATACCCATTTCTTCTAAATACTCAGTAGTGTATTTGGAATCAGAGTCCAAATTAATATTGAATTCCTTACTCTTTGACGTAGGAAAGAAGATAAGGATATCTGTTCCAAGGTAGGCTGACCTCGAGGGGAAGGTGACCTCGAAGTGCCTCGAAGAGCAGAGAACTAGGGCGAAGCTTCCCTGGAGTACTCACACCTGAGACCTGAATATGCAGGTATAGACGACTCACTGGGAGAAGAATCCCTCATAGGAGAAGCAGATGGAGGTGGTGTCCTCGACTTCAGAGTAGAAAGCCTCAAATAGCCTCGAAGTGTAGAGAGATGAGGCATGTCTCGAGAAGAGAATCTGTGCCTCGATGGATGCCTCAACTGACGAGGAGAACTGTGCCTCGAACCAGGCAGGTCTCGCTGAGAAGTAAGTCGAGGAGTCCTTGCACTAGGGTCATTGCAATGATTGACCCGGACCACAAGTCACATAACTTGGCTCCTTTTGGAATGCTACAACAACCTGATTGTGGCCATCTAGGTATAACTTCCATGGAATGACCACAAGTACACCACCCCCCCCCAGACCTGCACTCCACTAATTTGGGGACCAGGCATTCTGACCCAGAAATTGTAACTGAAGACTATTGCAGATGTCATTTGATCAAGTGGCAAAACAGCTTTCATCTGCCAGTGTCATTGTATCATATTCCCAGTGGAAATGTGTACTGGGGAGTTAACTCTGCTCTCTAAAGCAGTGTTCTTCAACCGCCGGTCTGCGGACCAGTGCCAGTCTGCAAAATAATTATTTTATTTCCACCAGTCCTTAGGTATAAAAAGGTTGACGAACACTGATCTAAAGGTAACGTTTCTCCCTGCTTCGTCGACACAGAAACAGATCAGATGCGTGCAGCAGCGACTACACAAACCTTTCCCCCCCTCCCCCCGATGTCAATTCTGACGTCGGAGAGGAAGTTCCGGGCCAGCCAATTGCTGCCTGTCTGGCCTGGAACTTCCTCTCCAACAAAAGAATTGATGGGGGGGGGGGAGGGGAGGCTTGTGCAGGCGCTGCATGTACCTGCCCTGTTTCAATTGTCTAGGACGATCCACAATGCCGGTTCCTGGAGCGCTTCTGCTTGCTTCTGAGCACTTGTACTGCCAGTGCCAAAGAGGGCTAGGGCCAGTCCCTGTCCATAGCAGATCTTTAAGCCACTATTTCCCACCGCAGCTTGATGGCTCCACCTCCTCTCTGTCCATCCTACAATCTGTAGGGGAATTTTCTGTGATGCTTTGGTGATGTCACACAACCAAGAGAGCCAGAGAAAAAAGGCAAAGAGCAAGTCAGGCATTCCTGTGTGGCAGTTGCCATGTTATGTGTGTTATGCTTGGGGAGGGGAGGGGAGAGCAAAAGAAAGAAAGGATGCACAGTCAGAAGGAAGTGCAACCAGAGACTCATGAAATCACCAGACAACAAAGATAGGAAAATGATTTTATTTTTAATTTAGTTATCAAAATGTGTGTCTATATTTTGCACTTTTTTTTCTGGTTTTCTGTAGTTGTTACTGAGGTACAATGCATATTTTAACGTCATCTGCCTTGATATCTTTGAAAAAACCTAAAATATAAATGATAATTAATATTTTCTCTGCGTACAGCGTGCTTTTTTTAAATTTTGTAGTTACCATTATGTATTAATAAGATTATATTGTGTGTATATGAAAAATAGATGGAAGAAATTGCATTACAATTAGTATTATTATTATGGGGCGGAGTTTGGGTGGGATTAGGGCAGGGCTAGGACAGGACTAAAAATTAGTAGACGTCCCGTTTTGAGGGAAAAAAATTAATGGTCACGTTACCTATAAGTGCAGACCGACTTCATGCTCCAGCGTGCAATGTGCAAGACTCGGGTCCCAGACCACCTTGCCCACCGCTGCCAGAAAGGGGAACAGGCGGGTTTGCAAGAACAGAGCCGGTACCGGGAAGTGGGGATTCGTCCGACCATCTGTCCCTCCTGTTTTCCCCTCCGCCCTCCTCTCCTCCCAGCAGCTCTCAGTACCGTCAGTGCAGCGATTCAATTAGGCAGCCTTGGGTCCTTTGATGGGTCTCGCCCGCCTCTGAGGAAAGAAGTTGCATCATCAAAGGTGGGCTGCGACTCAGCAAAAGCCCCAAGGCTGCCCAATTGAATCACTGCGCTGACGTTATCGGCACTGCTGCAGGCAAGTTCATCGGGCCCCCCCTGATCTCCACGGACCGGCAGGACTTTTTTGTGGACCAGCGGTTGAAGAACATTGCTTCAGATCCCCTGTCCCATTGTTCCCACGCACAGCTTCGGGACACTCTTTGTGAAAACGGGACATTTCAGCGTCCCGAAGCTGTGCGTGGAGACAACGGGACAGGGAATCCAAAAACAGGATGGTCCCGTTCAAAATGTATAGGCAATCATCTTGAGCATGTAGGAATCTTGTGAAGTCCTTCAATTTTTTTAACCATAAAATTTCAAAGATTTACAGCTACTGTGCTCATATGAAATTTTACCCCCAACTCCAAACTCAAGGGCATTTCATATGTTCAGCTATTAGCAAACAAGAAAAATGGTGATGACCATTAGTGCTAAAATGCTTTAATCAAATGAATAAAAAAAGACTTGACTTGATCGTGTTTTGGCCTCATGGCCTTATCAGGAGTCTTCATATATTAAAGATGTGGAACCCTGGAGATAACTTAAGTTTACAAGGAAACCTTGCCAGGTACTTGTGACCTAGGATGGCCACTGTTGGAAACAGGATATTGACCTTGATGGACCTTTGGCCTGTCCCAATATGGCGGCTCTAATATTCTTAAGCTGAAAACTTAAAAACATAAATCATAATTAGTGTTTTTCTTCCCCCTTGCTGTGAGTGCTTCACTGTGAATGACTGAACTATACCTATGTGAATATGAGTTTTCTTCACTAACATTAAATTAAAAAATGAGAGAGACTTCAATAAACTGAAGATGAAATGAGTTTATGTTTCTCTCGTATAAATCTTAACACTGAAAAAGTTGCCAAATTCATCAAAAGCTCATGTCCCCACAACCATGCTTAAATTTATTGTTATTAATAGCTTTTTGAAGTTTGTTACTTTTATTCACAGTTTAGTAATATTTTTTTATTTTGTGCATAATGTGTGCCAGAAAACTTTTCATATGTTTTAGAGTGTTCTGCGAATCAAAAAAGTTTGAGAACCAATGGGTTAAACCAGTGTCTCGCAAACTTTTCAGCCGGTGGCTCATTAAATTCAGTGCCCTGGCCGGAAGACACCCGGAAGTGCATGGAGGCCCATCTGGCTGCAACCCACTGGGCCTGCGCCGCCTCTTCCCGTCCTGTTCCGCACCTACTTAAACATCTACCATTGCCTGGTGGTCCAGAGGTGTGTTAGTGCTGCCCTCTGAATGGTGCTTTCAGTGTCGGCCAGCAGGCGCGAGCTTTCCGCCCACCTGCCTGGGCCAGCGCCGCCCTCCGAATAGTACCTTCAGTTCTCGCGAGTCTCTCGCAAGAACTAAAGGCACCATTCGAAGGACGGCGCTAGCCTAGGCAGGCAGGCAGGCAGAAAACTCACGCCTTCCAGCCAACATTGAAACACCAGAGGGTGGCGCTGACACCGCTGGACCACCAGGCAATGGGAGACGCTTAAGGAGGTGTGGGACAGGATGGGAAGAGGCGGCGCGGGCCCAGGCAGGCGGGCGGAGGGCTTGCACCTGCCGGCCGATACACCGCTGGACCACCAGGCAATGGGGGAGATTTGAAGAGAGACAGGACTGGGCGGGGGGTGTTTTTAAAAGGCCCGACTGGGAGGGGGGGTGTTAAAAATGTATATCTTTGCTGCATAAGACGCACAGACATTTCCATCCACTTTTGGATGGAAAAAAAAGTGCGTCTTATGGAGCAAAAAATATGGTAAATTTGAAAGCTGGTCTCATCAAGTAAGATTCCCAGGGACGATAACACATTAAATCAAACAGGCAGGCATTTGGGGAAAAAATGCATTAAGAAGAACATCACACAAGGTAAAAATTTCAAATGTATTCTCAGAAAAGGGCAGGCTAAAAATATATGTGCTGACAGAACAATTTAATAAAATTCTTCTGTTAACCTTGTGCATTATGATTTTCCGCTGAGCAGGTTCTGCCATATCAATCATCTTCTGGACAACATAGTTGGCGTATTGGTCCTTCATCATGGTATATAAGGCACTGTGAGGACCATCATTCTGACAGCACACTTCATCAATCAGTAAAGCTCGTTCAGCACGGGAGGCATGAGATGCACACTTCTCTACCACATTGCTGGAAATAGCAACCAAGATGGAATTAGTAAAACATTTTCGTCTCTTAATCTCCTACAGTAATTAAGCCAATTTTCTCTTCTTGAAGTGAAGTGCCTCTCCTCTAAAGTTGAACAAGATCCCAGACCACTTCAATTTGTTGAAGAATGCTCAATTTAATGCTCAACACTATTTTGCTGTCCTAGTTCATAACAGTGCTTAAGAGACAATTAGTATGCAATCAAATATTAAACATTTAAAAAACTACATGAGTTTTGTCTCTCAATAGGGGTTAACTTTACTCTTAATGCATTAGCCTAACTTATTACGTTTAACAAGCACTACTACATAGTTGATTAAAGGAATATTGGTAAACTATATTATTTAGGCTAGTGATGTTTTAAAGACACAAGTTTTCTGGACCAAGGAGATGATCTTAAATGTCTCCGAGTATGAATCTTTAAATATTCATTAGTCTTATAAAAACTGTTTTACTTTTGTTTGTAGTTGGCATTTAATTTTATTCTTGATGTGATAACTCCTTTGCTGCATAGTGATGTAATATAGAAGTTTGGTCTTTATTCATTACTAGACTTTTAGCCCGTTACATTAACAGGTGCTAGAATATATGTCTGTCTGTCTTTCTCCCTGCCCCCTATGCAGCCGCAGCATTTCCTCCCCCTCCATTTCCCTGTGCAGCAGCATTTCCCTCCCCCCACCCCAGTTCCATGTGCAGCAGCAACAGCATTTCCCTCTCCCCCACTTTCCTGTGCAGCAGCCGCAGCAGCATTCCCTGTTCCTCCATTTCCCTGTGCAGCAGCATTTCCCTTCCCCCACCCTACTTTCCTGTGCATCAGCAGCAGTGGTATATCCCTCCCACTCCACGTCCCTTTGCATCAGCAGCAGCATTTTCCCCTACCCCCCCTTCTCGCGGTCTGGCCTGCTCCCTTAGTCCCTTGCCGCACCCTCCCTTCCCTTCTCGTGGTCTGGCCGGCTCCCTTATTCCCTTGCGGCGGCTCCTCTCACGATCACTACCTGCATCGTAAACCTTCTCTGATGCAAGTGCGGCTTGTGAGAGGAGCTGCGGCCGCGGCTTTTAAACTTAAAAATAAACTTCAGCCGGGCGAAAGGGAGCTGGCAAGACCACACATCACCTTGGGGGTCTGTGAGAGAGAGAGACCATTGTATGCGCGCATGCACACTCCTGCCAGTCATGGACCTATGGATCAGGGATCACGCAGATAAGCATGCGCATGCACGCTTAGCATTTTATTATAGTAGATAAATAGATTCAACCTTTTCAATCACAAACAAATTCTTAATCCTTCAAGCTGAGTGTAAAGTGTTCATAAAAGTGTGCTCCTTATGAACCCAATAAAATTATATTTAACTTTACATAGTAACATATTAAATGACAGCAGATAAAGACCTGAATGGTCCATCCAGTCTGCCCAAACATTGTTCTTTTTTTTAGATCTTTCTGGGCCAGAAACCCAGAGCTCTGCCCGGTATTATGTATCTACTGGAGTCTCTGTCGAAGCTCACTCCAGCTCATCTAAACCATCCTAGCCCATCCTCAAATGAATGGCCATATACGTGACACAGACCGTGCCCAGTACTGGTCTTAGTTCATCAATATATATCATTATTTTCTGATTAGAGATCCTATGGGTTCATCCCACACTTTTTTGAACTCTGTCACCATTTTCTTCTCCACCACCTTCTTTGGGAGCGTATTCCAGGTATCAACCACGCTCTCCATATAGAAAAATTTCTTAACATTACTCTTGAGTCTAAAACCTCTCAACCTCATAATATGCCCTCTGGTTTTACCATTTTCCTTTCTCTGGAAAAGATTTTGTTCTACGTTAATACCTTTTAAGTATTTGAACATCTGAATCATGTCCCTCCTTTCCTCTAGGGCAGTGTTCTTTAACCGCCAATCCACAGAAAATTTCTACCGGTCCATGCAGGGCTGCCAAGATCGGTGGGCAAAATTCTTGCCGGTCTGTGCAGGGCAGGCGAGAGCATCTGACAGTAGCTTTCTCCCCTCCCAAGGTGACGGCAAAAGATAGAAGGATGCTAGGTTGCATAGGGAGAGGTATGGCCAGTAGGAAAAAGGAGGAATTGATGCATCTGTATAAGACTCTGGTGAGACCTCATTTGGAATATTGTGTACAATTCTGGAGGCCACACCTTCAAAAAGATATAAAAAGGATGAAGTCGGTCCAGAGGAAGCTACTAAAATGGTGTGTGGTCTTTGTGATAAGGCATATGGGGATAGACTTAAAGATCTCAATCTGTATACTTTGGAGGAAAGGCGGGAGAGGGGAGATATGATTGAGACGTTTAAATACTTACATAATATAAATGTGCATGAGTCGAGCCTCTTTCATTTGAAAGGAAGCTCTGCAATGAGATGGCATAGGAAGAAGTTAAGAGGTGATAGGCTCTGGAGTAATCTGAGGAAATACTTTTTTACGGAAAGGGTGGTAGAAGCGTGGAACAATCTACTGGAAGAGGTGGTGAAACAGAGACTGTGTATGAATTCAAGAGGGCCTGGGATAGGCACATGGGATCTTTCGGAAAGAGAAAGAGATAATGGTTACTCTGGATGGGCAGGCTAGATGGGCAATTTGGCATTTATCTGCCTTCATGTTTCTATGTTTGATACCCAAAACCATCTTTTAAGAACCACGTCCACCTTGCGATCCTGTGCTTCCTTCAGCATTACCCTTCCCTTGCTAGGGAGGTATGCTTAGTCACTTGAGCTACCACGAAATCCAACTTCAGCTGCGAAAACAGCTGTTAGAAGTCTGGAGCCATAGTACACAGCCTGGTCATAGCCTCTGCCACCTTTTTGGGACTCTCATTGGTAGGTGATTAGAAACATGATGGCAGATAAAGGCCAAATGGCCCTGCCGGTTCATAGACAACGCTGCGAAAGACAAAAGCGCGCGCCGACAATTGAGCGCAGCGCACGCCGCTGCAAATTACAGTTTTTAGGGGCTCCGATGGGGGGTTTTGTTGGGGAACCCCCCCAGTTTACTTAATAGACATCGCGCCGGCGTTATGGGGGGTTTGGGGGGTTGTAACCCTCCACATTTTACTGTAAACAACTTTTTCCCTAAAAACAGGGAAAAGGTGAAGTTTTCAGTAAAATGTGGGGGGTTACAACCCCCCACACCCCCATAACGCCCCCACAATGCGGCGCAATGTCTTTTAAGTAAAGTGGGGGGGTTCCTCCCCACGCCCCCCCGTCGGAGCGCTAAAAACAGTAATTTAGAGTGGTGCGGCTACGCGCGCTGCGCTCAATTGTCTGGGCGTGCCTTTGTTGCGGCGCGCTTTTGACCTGACACCGGCCCTGCCCATCCACAATAACCATTATCTTTTTTCTCTCTAAAAGATCCCATGTGCCTATCCCATGCTTTCTTGAATTCAGATTTAGTCTTTGTCTCCATCTCTTCCGGATGTGCCGGAAAAAGATAATCTGTGCTTTTTTTTATTGCTCATAACGGAACACAGGGAGGTGAAAGGTTGTTGAGGGTCCAACGTAACTCACAGAGTGTCCAAAATGACATGTTAAACAGTGGCAGACTTGAAAAGATGGCGCACTAAGGGATCATCACCCTGATAATAGCAGCCACAGCCTCCTGACCTTCGGCCCCAGACAGGGATCCTAAATCATCCAAGGACGCAGCAGATTCTTGAGATAATAAAGGCATGGAAAGGGACTTCCAGTCTTCTCAGTCCTGCTCCGAGTTGTCACTGATGCTTGGAACTGGCTTGTTCTGAGGCAGGGAAGTCTACTTTGAACTGAACTCTCCCTGTACCGATGCTGATGTGCTCACAGGCAGTGCAGTGCTCTCCGGGTCTGTCAAATAGGCTTTCAACAAGAGACTGACAAAGTATGAAAACCCCTGAACAGATGGCCCTCAGGACCCCTGACTGGGGTAGCTGGATCTCTACACACTTGCGGCTTCTGAACAGGATCTCTTTCCCATTGGCTGACTTTTTGGAGGACTCTATGGAAGCTGAACCCAAAGCTCCCATCCCTTCCTTATAAGCCCTGTGGCACATGGAACATGGCCGCACATCTGCCAATAAAGCTGTGCAAAAAAGGATGGATCCGGGGCAGATTGGCCTGAGAATCCATTACAGATGATCCCTGGGCAAAACGAGGGGTTTTGAGGCATAAGGAAGCTTTTGAAAAAAAAAGGATTGATAAAAATCCAAGATGGCCGCCACCAGTAAAATTGTGCCAAAATGGCCCATGGAAGCTTTCCTTAAACACAGAAAATGTAGAAAAATGTTTTAGAGGTGGGGGAATCTAACTCTAACTCCAAAAACCCTTGTATCTACCTTTTTCTGACCCCTCCCTCCTGATTTTTCCTCTAGTGCCTGTCAGCTTGTAGCAGCCTGCCTGCAAGGAAAGGATTTCTGCCTCAGAGATTGCTGGAAATGAATCCACCACTGGAAACCTTCTAGCTGTCAGTCAGGATGACTCTGACCAAGAACTCCAAACCCCCCAAATCTATGCGGTGCATCTGGGGGAGATAATTTGCAGCTGGCTCCTTTATACCCAAATGGTTGTTTACACAGGAACCCCACAGCCTGTGCTCAAGCCTCTGATAAATCAGCAGGCGAGCAAGCTCTCAGGGGAATAGGCTCTGAGCTTTCTATGGATGACAAAGCTGGCTCCACAGGTATTCCAAGAGATTGGCCTACGAGCAGCAGCCCACCCTCAACGGTCTGTGTCCTTTCTCTGGTGGGGTAAGACCAAGAAGGGGACCTCCAGGCACCAAAGCTACACAGGAAAAAGAACCAACGGACAAAAAGACCCCAAAATGATAAAAAAAAAAAAAGCAGAGCAGATCAGAATACACCTACTCAGTTCGCTTGTAGAAGGAAAAACTGAAGAAGGGTGAAGGGGAGGAGTTGAAAGATATGAGTGACACCCTTCTGCAAAGTTTGGGACTATAGGAAGACAACAGCTTCAGTACAGAATCCTATGTCTTTGCAACAGAACTTATCTTTTGTCCAAAGCAGTTTGAAGGAGTAATAATTTGTTTGCAATTAGAAAATACCCCCATTACTCCTGTCCTCTATTATCTTATAGTAATACATCACTGAATCTGGACAGATCTTAGGAAATAAACCTGTTAGTAGGGTAAACTTTGAAATCTATTTCCCTTGAAGCCTGCTCCATTCTTTGAAGGCTACTGATGATTCAGTTTATATTGACAAATAATATATTTTCAAATAAATATGCATTGACGTAAAGGAGGCAGCCATTTAGCAGGCCTCCAGAAATTTTTCTCAGGTCAATATGATTCTCATAGTAATTTTCTAAAATATGTGCAAAAAATAAATACATGAAAATATGAGTCATCTAAGATATAACACAAAGCAAATTCACATAGCTTTTCTTAAATAGAAAATCATTTTCTAATACCTGGCAAATTTGTGCTGACTCAGAGATAAAACTTTCCCTCTTATTTCTGTGACTATTTTGCTTTTGTCTTCAGGGCGGCCATGCTCCAACACATGTTGGATCACATAATTTCCATACTGATCCTAAAAAAAAAAGAAGTTTCTTGGTTATGTATTTTGTTCTTTTCCAGATGTCTCAGCCTAGTTTGAAGACGCAGTTAAGATAGGCCTGAAACATGTAAGAAAAAGAATGTGACAGATCACTGGGAAATGACTAAGTATCATTTCCTTGTCTGATCCACATGTATCTGCCAAGCACCATAAATAGTAATGCTATGTGATACAGTCAAACGTCTGTATGCAAGTAATGCGGCTTACGAGTGTTTTGCAAGACAATCAAAACACTTGAGCAAACTTTAACACGCAAACTGAGTGTTGACTCGATATATGAGCCCCCATCCCAGGAACCGGCTTTGCTTCTCCCTCAAGGCCACCGGCACTGCTACCTCCCTTTGCAACTGAGATCGCCTCCCTCCTCCCCCCACTGACCTTACCATCTGTGCGCCAGTGCTGAAAGTGCCTGCCACTGGTTCTATGCCGGGCTGCTGCGGGGCCTTGAGCATCTGCTTATGCTCAAGGCCTTCTGACTCTCACCCTCTCTGAGATTCTCATGAGAATCTTGGAGAGGGTGAATGCCAGAAGGCCTTGAGCATGCGATGCTCAAGGCTCCGCAGCAGCCCAGCATCAGGCACTTTCAGCACCGGTGCACTGATTAATGCTGGATCTCTCATACTCTGAACATATAATTAGGAATTCTACTTTTATGCAATTACGTATGGAGTTATTTTCCTCTGAAGTTTTGTAAACCACCTTGACATTTCCATGAAAGACGGGACACAAATATTTGAATAACAAATAAATATAAATTTGGTGTTATTTTTCCCTCTTTAGTGTTTTGTATAGAAACAAATCAAATATATATTTTTGGCTTATTTTTCCCCTTCCGAGTCCTACCATTCCCACTTTCCATCAGCTATTCATTAACTCTGATTCTCATTCCTACACTCTATACTGCCTATTCCCCAAACCCTTACCACTTGTTCTCTTAAACCCCAAATTTGCTGTTCACCACAGGATCAGTTGTACAGAGAGAACAAATGGGATGAGAGCAGAGCCAACTGGCTAATAAGAACCTATGTAGCTGAAATGAAATCACTGCAGAAAGAATGCAAAAAAATATGGTACAAGGCATTGGGAAGAATGTGTAATGTGTGGTCATAAGAGTATTGAGAGACAGTGGTGGGTTTATTCAATAAATACCTACTTTAAAAAACAAACAAACAAAATCTGGTGTTTATTAGTTAAAACCCAAAATATGATGGCCTAACTGTAGACAGCTAATTGCAGGCTATGAGATCTAAGATTTTTTGTACATTTTTTTCAGATTGTCATTCATGTTTTTTCATTCTCTCACCTTATCTTATTAACAATACATTTTATTCAGACTTTATATATTGCTGTGCCTTTCTAAAGGACAGATGTGTAAAAGAAACACACTTGTTACATTTTTTAATTAACATTTCAATTTCATATATTCACTTAACACTGAAAATTGTGAAGTAGTTGGAAATTTACACAGATGATTATTTGCTAATAAAATGTAATGGGAGGATTCTGTAATATACTAAAAGCCCTAATGCATTTTTTGGAGTTAAAATTATAAGATCTTGTCTTATTTTTGGGGAGTCATTTTTTTTCATGTACAAATCATCTCTCCCTTCCTCTCCTCTACCCCAATTCTTCCTCTTTCCATTCTCCCTTCCCCCCATGTGCAGCACCTTTCCTCCCCTCTCATCCATCCCCTTGTGCAGCATCTTTCTATCCCTCCTTCCCATCCCCCTGTGCATAATCCCACCGACCCTCTCACTGTGAGACTGACATACCTCTGAGGCATCCAAAAACAGTGGCGGTGGCGGCGCTCTGAACGGACTGCTTTGTGGCCTTACCTGCCGGGGCCTTCCCTCTGCTGCATCACTGATGATTCTCACCATGGCCATGAGGCTGAAGCAGAAGAAGTCTACTTGAACACGATCTACTGTATGCTCTTGGTTCCTCTCCCTAGTGAATGACATAGGCTACGGCCGTTGTAGTGCCGGAGAAGCCCCTAACCACTTGGCCCAGAGTCTTCTGCAATCGCTGAGAGGGCGTCCAACACCCCTAAACAGGAGAATGATTACAATGGGTTCCCCAGCCCCAAAGGCTGGCATCTGACATCATCACGATCCAGGAGGCAATGCGTAGCGGTACACACACCTGCGGAGTGCTTGAAGAAGACACCAGTGCTTGCTTGCTCAGGCTTCCAGAATCCAAGGTAAAAAGACCTGCAAGGCATCCCTGTGCAGAGCCCAGTGAAAGAGCAAAGCATGCTGATAAGGACGCATGTGCTCCCTTAAGAAACATGAGCACACAGTTTCTGCCTGAGGGCTCCTGGTAAATAGACATAGCCTGCAGCCATGTCAAAGAGAACTCCCAGGTATTCCAGTGACTGTGTGGGTGTCAGATGACAATCCAGTCCACCCGCTCCATTGTGCTCCATCCCTTGGCCAAAATGAGGGAGCTCTGATTAGCCAGTCGTCCAAGTAAGGGTGAACCATCTTTCGCAGGTGCCATTACCAGCCCAAAAGGCAGAGCTGAGAATTGGTAATGCTGTTCCAAACAAAAATTTGCAGTGGGCTGGAAAAATGGGAATGTGCGAGTATGCCTCTGTGAGATCCAGAGAGGGAAGAAACTCTCCTGGGGCCACTGCAGCAATGACCAAATGCATGGTCTCCACGCGAAATGGCTTACCTTGAGAGCCGCATTCACGTGCTGAAGATCCAGAATAGGTCTTCAATCTTGGGAGCCTTCCTTTGGCACGATAAAGCAAATCTAATATCTGCTCTAGCCTGAGAGTTCGGGCGGCACCAGCTAAAATAGCTTGAATATCCAGCAAGTGCTGTACAGTGGCTTGAACCTTGAGCGCTTTGTCTGGGCGACCTAAAGGAGAGTCCCTGAACCAATCTGACAGAGGCCAGGCAAATTCCAGTTTGTAGCCTGACCAAAAAACATCCCAAGATCCTCTGATCGGATGTAATGCGCATCCAGGCGGGAAGAAATGCTGAGAGCCAGCTCCCAATCCAAAGAGGGGCATCCCTCAGCCTGGCAGAGGCCGAAGAACTGAAAGTGGAAGGCTGGGAACACCTGTTGCCAGTATACTGTCGTTAAAAGCCCTGTGAAAATCTCTGTGACATGGCACTTGCTTACAGTCAGGATCGCCGTGAGCCACGAAAATTAAACGACTCAAACCCCTGGAGGGTTCTTGGTCTTACTATCAGGAAGAGTCTTAGGGCAACGAGCCATCACAGAATCCAGAAAGTCGACCAGACCTTTGCCAAACAATAACTGCCCCTGAAAAGACAGTCTAGCCAAAGTAGCCATAGAAGTGGAATCACTAGCCCACTGTCTGATCCAAAGCATGCTGCAGGCAGGGATGGAGTACACTGACACCTTTGCAAAACTCGCATAAGGTCCTATAATGCATCAGCCATATAATCTGTCCCAGCCAAAAGAAGCTGAGGAGGGGGAACCAATGCCTCACTCTCCAGTATGCACAATCGAGGGAGACAGGTGTATGCAACAAAAGACATCACCGAAGAAGCTTTAATGCCTAAAGCAGCTGCGTCAAAGAATTTCCTGAAGATCACATCCACACAGCGGTCCTGCATATCCTTTAACACTACACTACCTTCACTGGGGAGAGAGGTGCATTTAGTCACCTGTGCCACCAAATAATCCACCCTGGACTGATCCAAAGCTGTTGACACTCCTGTGCCAGGGGATACAAGCGTGACATAGCTGTAGCAATTTTCAAAGCACACCTCCAGAAAGTCAAACTGCTTCGAGACCAGAGAAGTGCTTTGAGAAGTGTCGGTCAAAGGATTCAGGCACTGCACCTAAGCATAAGAAAATACATAAAAAAAGCTCTCTAGTCTGGCTTCTTGATGTAGCCACAGCGAAACATAGACTGTGTTGAAGCCAAGGAATATCTCTTCAGATAAATGATCTACTACTTCTTACCTGCAAAGCCATATTATTATTATGCAGTGGAAGCAAGTATGCTCCATTGAAATGTGATGTGATTAAAATCTAAGCATTGTGTCAGCGACGTCGTATCGCTGTTGTGGCGCCCTGCTGAAGAACTTATGAGCACATTGAAATATTTAAAAATGTTTGTTTGAAACAGCTATATATGTTTTTTGAAAATAGCCCAGTACTCTAACAGGGAGAAGGGTTTGTTGTTTTGTTCTAAATTGAAGTTTTACCATTCCTGGAATTTGCATTTCAATTAAAATCCCCTGTTCATTTGGATAATATATCCATCTTTAACATTAACTTTTAACATTCAACTTCCATTTTTCCGCTTTCTTCTCAAAATCTATCTACTTTCTAGACCCCCTGAATCACAATTTGAACCACATACAATATCAATACTTAAAGGTTCAAAGTATGAGTTGTTGCTCTCCTCCTCCTTCCAGCAAACCAAGATTGACTGATAATGTGGGGTGAGGAGGAATGTAGGAACCCCCCCAGCTGCCACTTCTGTCACTTCTGTCACTACCCCCAAAATGGAAAGGAGTTCAATGGGCTTTTATGTCATTGTCTTACACCCATTTTGAAGGCCCTGCTCAGACTACCCTTTTTTTATCCTAATTCTGGTATTCTACACAGGATATATTACCATAAGGAAAAACACAGAAAACATCCCAAAAGTATCATATCTGTTCTCTTCATGGAACGCTTCCACCTTAGAAGTCCTCACTTTTTTAAGCGATCTAGATCTTTTGCCACTAATAACCAACTCTACTCACATCGCTGGCCACACTTTGGATATGGTACTTATCCAAGCCTCCCTCTATAATAACTTCCAAGTCTTCTCAACCATACAAGTTCCTTGGTCAGATCATTTCTTAGTTTCTTTTCAACAACAAACTTTAGATTACTGCCCAAAACTAAAGCCTAAAACAATTACCTCTAGGAATTACAATAAATTGAAAGCTGCTTCTATCCTATCAAACTTTGATCTTATTTTAGAAAATATGTCTAGTCTTACTATCGATGATAAAACTTTAGAATGGAACCAATCTATTACCAAACTTTTAGGCTCACTAGCGCCAGTTACCACCTTTACAATTTCCTCTCGCAAACTTAAAAATCCTTGGTATTCAGCCAATTTGAAATTAATCAAAAAACAATTACGCTCCCTTGAGCGCAAATGGAAGACGGAACAAAACACCTATTAATCTCAATAAGTTTAAGGATCACGCGGCATACTATAAAACTGAAATCAATAGAGCTAAAAAAGAATATTACTCCAAACAAATTAATGTAATGTAATGTAATGTAATGTAATTTATTTCTTATATACCGCTACATCCGTTAGGTTCTAAGCGGTTTACACAAAATATACATTAAGATTAGAAATAAAGAAGGTACTTGAAAAATTCCCTTACTGTCCCGAAGGCTCACAATCTAACTAAAGTACCTGGAGGGTAATAGAGAAGTGAAAAGTAGAGTTAGAGGAAAAATAAAAATAAAATAAACATTTTAACAAGACAGCATTGATCTAAATACTTTGGAAGGTAGAAGAGAGGAGAGAAAGGAATAGAAGCAGAAGGGGGAGCCGTTGAACAGTAGAATTCTGGAGAAATTTAAATGATAGAAATAGAACAAAACAAAGACAAAAGGCAAAACAATAGATAAGATTAAAGATAAATCATAAGCTGGAAAGAAAAATAAAATAAAACTTTGTCTTCAATCCACGATTTCAGCGTCAGTGATGAAGTGGAGCAAGTAAGTTTAGGAGGAGCGATTGACGTTTCCAGAAAGGGCTTCTTCAGGGAAGAGACTTGGCAGACAGTCCCAGGATGCCTATGTCTCCTCCCCTGCGATATTCTCCCATCCATGCATTCCCTCCCAGACACACTGCCCGTGCCCCAGCCGCTCCAAGGAGGCTGTCCCAGATGAGGCCCACGGTGAATGCAGGATTCTCTCCTCTGCGGGAAAGCCGCCCGGAGCCGACAGTCGATCTTCTTAGCGGATTGCATGGGGGGAAGAGTTCACTCTCTTGGTAGGATCGGGTCTGTGTGCTCTCGGTGGTTGTGGCTGGTCTCGTTGCTGCTTAGGTGTAAAAGCAGTTGATCTCCACTGCTGCTGATATTTAAAAGCAGGCAGATTGATCTCTCCAATGGACTGCAGGGGGAGGAGTTCACACTCCTGGCAGGATCGGGTCTGTGGGCTCTTGGTGGTTGCGGTAGGTCTCGCTGCTGCTTGTATGTAAAAGCAGTTGTTTTTCTACTGCTGCTGATATTTAAAGCAGGTAGATTGATCTCTTAAACGGGATATAGGGGGAGGAGCTCACATGCCTGGTTGGATCGGGGCAAGGGCTCCTATTATAGGCTGCTTAGGTGTAAAAGCAGTTGATCTCCTACTTCTGATAATATTTAAAAGCAAGCATATTGATTTTTCCAACGGAATGCTGGGGGAAGAGCTTACTTGTTTGGCTGGATCAGGGCAAAGGGCTCTCGGTAGTGGTGGCTGGTCCTGTTGCTGCTTAGGTGTAAAAAACAGTTGATCTTCCTAGTGGACTGCAGGGGGAGGTGGAGCTCACACTCTTGGCTGGATCGGGTCTGTGGGCTCTTGGTAGTTGCGGATAGTTCCGCTGCTGCTGAGGTGTTAAAGCAGTTGATTTCCCACTGTTGCTGATATTTAAAAGCAGGTAGATTGATCTCTCCAATGGACTGCAGAGGGAGGAGCTCACATGCCTGGCTGGATCGGGGCAAAGGGCTCTTGGTAGTGGTGGCTGGTCCTGCTGCTGCTTAGGTGTAAAAGCAGTTGATTTTCCTAGCGAACTGCAGGGAGGGTGGAGCTCATATTTTTGCAGGACCGGGACTGTGGGTTTTTGGTGGGTTGGTCCTGTTGCTGCTTAGGTGTAAAAGCAATTGATCTCCCACTGCTGCTGATATTTAAAAGCAGGCAGATTGTCCAGGGAGAGGAGCTCTGCACTTAAGAAAGCAAAAAATACTTCTGCACTATTTGCAATAGTCAAATCTCTAACTTCAAAGATAAAAGAAACAAACAAAATTAATCAAACACCATCGGCACAAACCCTTGCTATTTACTTTACAGACAAAGTACAAAGAATCAGGGAGACTTTTTCATAAATTTTTATCCCTAGCAGTGCCAAAGACTTCACTGATTCCACTACTTCTTCTAATTTGTCCTTCTCTAAATGCTCTTGTTTCATTCTCCCAACTTTACAGGAAATACAAAGATGTCTCAACTCACTTAATATAAAAGGGACCAGCTCAGAAGTCATTCCTCCTTTTCTCTTAAAACGATTTTTGTCTATTTTTGGTCCATATATCAAAGATTTGGTCAACTCTAGCCTATCATCGGGTTCCCTACCCAAATCTTGGAAACAATCAATCATTTATCCAATTGTTAAGGATCAAAAATCTAGCATTCAAGACATATCTAATTATTGTCCCATAGCTAATATACCATTTATAGCTAAACTCACTGAAAAAATTGTTTTCTACCAAATTTCCGATTTTATTGAGAAAACAAAAGTCCTACATCCCAATCAAACTGGCTTTTGTCACCACCATTCCACTGAACTCTCTTTGCTAGGTTTAACCACAAAAATACTATGCCATCTTGACCATCACCAGTCAGTTCTGCTTTTCTCCTTAGATCTTTCTTCTGCTTTCGATACCATTGATCATAGCTTATTACTATCCTGTCTTCATGAAATAGGCTAACAGGTCAAATCATGGATTGGTTCACCTCTTACTTTTCAGATAGATCATTCAAGGTTATTTTTAACGATACATCATCCGAGCCTTCTACCACTAAATATGGAATTCCACAAGGCTCTATCCTGTCACCACTACTTTTTAATATCTTTTTGTCCCCTCTTCTGACTGTAGGTCAATCCATCGGCTTCATCACATTTGCTTATGCCGGTGATGTGCAATTAGTTCACCCTACTGACCTTAATAACATCGAGGATGTTGCTTCCATCAACCACAAACTTGAAAAAATCAAATTGTGGTTAGATTCAAATAGGTTGTCCCTCAACATCAATAAATCTAAACTAATGATTTTTCCCTTTAAAGAGGGAATAACTCTTCAGGCTCCCTTGAAATTTAAATCCCTTCCAATTAAAGTCGTACTCACTCTAAAGCTACTAGGAGTCACCTACGAATGCAAATTCTCTTATCACAACCAGATTAGCACGGTGTTCCAGAAATGTTTCCACCGCCTTAGAATGATACGTTCCCTTTCCAAATTATTAGCCTCATCATCTTTGAATACACTACCGTATTTTCGCGGATATAACGCGCGCGTTATACGCGATTTTACCTACCGCGCATACCCCTCGCGCGTTATATGCCTGAGCGCGGTATAGAAAAGTTTTTAAACATAGTTCCCACCCCGCCCGACGCCCGATTCACCCCCCCAGCAGGACCGCTCGCACCCCCACCCCGAACGACCGCTCGCACGCGCTCCCACCCGCATCCACGATCGGAGCAAGAGGGAGCCCAAGCCCTCTTGCCCGGCCGACTCCCCGACGTCCGATACATCCCCCCCCCCCCGAAGGACCGCCGACTTCCCGACAATATCGGGCCAGGAGGGAGCCCAAACCCTCCTGGCCACGGCGACCCCCTACCCCCACCCCGCACTACATTACGGGCAGGAGGGATCCCAGGCCCTCCTGCCCTCGACGCAAACCCCCCTCCCTCCAACGACCGCCCCCCCCCAAGAACCTCCGACCGCCCCCCCCGCCGACCCGCGACCCCCCTGGCCGACCCCCACGACCCCCCCCCCCCCCTTCCCCGTACCTTTGGAAGTTGGCCGGACAGACGGGAGCCAAACCCGCCTGTCCGGCAGGCAGCCAACGAAGGAATGAGGCCGGATTGGCCCATCCGTCCTAAAGCTCCGCCTACTGGTGGGGCATAAGGCGCGTGGGCCAATCAGAATAGGCCCTGGAGCCTTAGGTCCCACCTGGGGGCGCGGCCTGAGACACATGGTCGGGTTTGGCCCATGTGCCTCAGGCCGCGCCCCCAGGTGGGACCTAAGGCTCCAGGGCCTATTCTGATTGGCCCACGCGCCTTAGGCCCCACCAGTAGGCGGAGCTTTAGGACGGATGGGCCAATCCGGCCTCATTCCTTCGTTGGCTGCCTGCCGGACAGGCGGGTTTGGCTCCCGTCTGTCCGGCCAACTTCCAAAGGTACGGGGAAGGGGGGTGGGAGGGTCGGCCAGGGGGGTCGCGGGTCGGCTGGGGGACGGGCGGAGGTTCTTGGGGGGGGGCGGTCGTTGGGGGGGGAGGGGGGTTTGCGTCGAGGGCAGGAGGGCCTGGGATCCCTCCTGCCCGTAATGTAGTGCGGGGTGGGGTTAGGGGGTCGCCGTGGCCAGGAGGGTTTGGGCTCCCTCCTGGCCCGATATTGTTGGGGAGTCGGCGGTCCTTCGGGGTGAGGGTGCGAGTGGTCCTGCCGGGGGGGGGGATGTATCGGACGTTGGGGGGGGGCATCAGGCTTTCAGGATGGGGACAGACCTTCAAGGGGGGACAGGACTTCAAGGGGGGACAGTGCACGGAAGTCAGGGGGGGTGAACGGAGAGTCGGGACAGCGCACGGAAAGTCAGGGCGGGCGAAAGGAGCGTCGGGCATCATGCGCGTTATATGCCTGAGCGCGGTATAGAAAAGTTTTGGTACATATCATCGTGATTTCTGCGCGCTATACCCCTGTGCGCGTTTTACACAGGTGCGCGTTATATCCGCGAAAATACGGTAATCCATTCTTTGGTAATTTCTTGTATAGATTATTGTAATGCCCTCTATAAGAGCATTACTAAAAAGGAACTAAGACGCCTTCAGATAGTACAAAATACTGCTATCAAGATCATTTATCGCGCAAAGAAATATGACCATGTTTCTCCTCTTTTAATCAATGCACATTGGCTGCCCATCGAACATAGAATTAGTTACAAAATTCTACTATTAACTTTTACAACTCACTTAAATAATCAACCAGAGTTTATTGATAGACTCCTAATTCCCTATTATCCCACTAAATCGCTTGGTTCCACATCTCAAAATCTTCTCATTGTACCATCATTAAAACTAATTAATACATTGAGATTTAATAACTTCGCTGTCACTGCACCCTCTCTTTGGAATTCGCTGATTAATCATTTACGGATCGAATCCACGACAAAGCAATTCAAAGTAAAACTAAAAACATTTTTATTTGAAGACGCTTTTGGCTAAAACTGTCCTTTTAGGACTAATCAATTACAGCCTCTACCATTACCTATTGTTTCTTCCCTAAGTGTGCCTTTTCTCAAATATTGTAGTTCCATCCTTCTTTCCCAATTGTGTGCAGTTCGTATATATGTTTTTGTACGTGTCTACTAACCCAACATGGTTTTGTATAATATTTTAACTCTAATTGTTTTGTTCCTTTAAAGAAATTTATTTTTATTATTGTTGTACACCGCCTAGAAATTTGAATAAGCGGTATAAAATTTTTTTTAATAAACTTGAAAATGTACAAGAAACTCTGCCTCATCTCCTTCCAAAAAATATTTCCTGCAACTAAATATAGCAATACCACCAGAAATATATTACTCATAACAAAATAAAATTCCTCTCCTTCTTTAAGAAAAGCATGGCTTCATAGCAATTATTTAGGCAGCAATAAAAAGCATGCCAACCCTCCTTCTGCTGTTCAATCCTGTTGTTTGTCATATTCTTCACAATGAGTTTGAGCTTGTGCTTCTGAATTGTTTATGACTACTAGAAGAGGTGTAGAAAGCAAAGATACCAGGGCATTATAACATTTTCATAAAAAGTAGGAAAAATTATTTTATTTTCAATTTAATGATCGAAATGTGTCCGTTTTGAGAATTTATATTTGCTTTCTATATTTTGCACTATATTTGTTTCTTTTTCTATAGTTGTTACTGAGGTGACATTGCATATTTTAAATTCATCTGCCTTGATATCTTTGAAAAAAACAAACAAACCCAAATATAAATAATTGTGTGCTTTGTGTTTTTTTAATTTTGTGGTTACCATTATATATTAGTAAGATTATATTGCGTGTGTATATGAACAATGAATGGAAGAAATTGCATTACAATTAGTACTATTATTGGGGTGGAATCTGGGGCAGAGCCAGGGCGGGTATGGGGCGGAGCTTGGGTTTGGGTATTTGACTTAAAGAAGTTGAGAAATACTGCTGTAGAGTATACAGTACATATTCAGATCTTCCAGTCTCATCTTGTACATCTTTTGGCACAAGCCCCATTATCATTTTTGTTGCTTTTCTCTGAACTGCTTTCAAGTCGTTACACATCCTGAGCCAGATATAACCTCCAAAACTAAACACAGTATTCCAGGTGGGGCCTCACCAATGACCTGTACAAGTCCTCCTTTCTTCTGCTGGTTATGCCTCTTTCTATAAAGCCCAGCATCCTTCTGGCTAGAGCCGCCGCTTTGTCATACTGTTTTGCTGCCTTGAAATCCTCAGACACTATCACCCCAAGGTCCCTCTCCCCATCTGTGCATATTAGCCTATCACCTCTCAGCACATACGATTCCCTCTGATTTCTGCTTACCAATAGCATCACTCTGTACTTCTTTGCAATGAATTTCTGTTGCCAAACATTAGACCATTCTTCTAACTTTCGCAAATCCTTTTTCATATTTTCCACTCTCTCTGGGGTATCCACTCCGTTACAAATCTTGATGTCATCCTCAAAAAGCAAACCTTCCCTCTAACCCTTTAGCAATGTCACTCACATATATTTTGAACAGAATCAGACCCAACACTGATCCTTGTGGCACTCCACTATTCACCGTTCCTTCCTCTGAGCAAATTCCATTAACCACCACCCTCTGGCATCACTTTAGGTCCTAAATTCTGGCAAGCCGGCTCACCTTGCAGGTAGTGATGTAATTTGCTTTTGAGATATTTAATAAATAGTTTATTCAAGAGCCTATTCATCTCGTTGAGAGCATTTTGCCACGTGTTCCACCACGTCCCCTTCGATCTGCAGAACAATTGGAGTTACAAATTCCTTCTGTGAGGCTGAAACTGACAGTGTCTAGGGAAAGTATTATTGTATATGGCCTAGGGAATGGAAAAATCTTCCTGAGTATATTCAGCAGCAGCAGAATATACAAAACTTTTGAAAAACTGTTGAAGCGGCATCTTTTCTGCCAGAAGAAATATAAGGTCTGAGACTATATTATTAATGAAAAGGAGAAGATGATAGTAAGGTGCCTGTTAATTTTATGGTTTGCATTTCTTGTTTAGTATTATGAGAGTATTTATTGTTGATGGTGTATGTATTTTGTATGTAAGTTTGTAACTTGCCTTACGTAAGGGTGGGATATAAATTAATAAACAAACAAACCATTTCAAAGGCTTTGCTGAAATCTAAGTAAATTGCATCTAGTGCACAACCTCAATCCAATTCATGAGTACTCTTGATAAATTATCAGTTGAAACATTCCCCCTATAAGATGATTGGTTTTGGGTAAAATCACCTCAGCAATTCAGCTTCTTTACCTCAATAAAAGTTAGTGTGTTAAGTGTAACAAATTTAATTTCTGTCACAAACAGGGGTAAAGAAAGTAGACAAAATGAATAGTTTTGAAGGATCAAATACCTGAACTAACTGTTCTGTGTGTTGGTGTAGTTCTTCTAAGATAGGCAAAGTCTGCTCAGCAGTACAGTGCTCCAGAATACGCTGTATCACTCTACAGCCATATGGATGTGTTGACAGCACAAATACCTTAAAAAGAAAAAAAATCTAATTAGAATTTCCTGGAAATTGATATAGGAAAATAACAGCTGGATAGTCCAGAGAAATGGCATATTAAATTCCACATGTTTTTAGAAATACTCATAATAACGAGATATTAACTGTACATCTATAATTAGGTACTCAGAGAGCACCTGATAAGAACCTATTCTATGAAGGAATGTATGTGTCTACTTTCCTTTACTGAATACTAGTGATAAAGGAAAGCTATGCAATTATAATTCAGACGTGAGCACTTACAACCACGATAGAGCTGTCATGAACACTTATGTTCCAGTGATACATGGGTAATTTGCAGTATAAGTTATATACATAACTTTGCATCCTGCCCATGCATCCACTCAGACACAGCCCCCAAAATTAGTGGGTGAGATTTTTTCAAAAAAACTAAAAATAAACTAGTTGATTATACTCTTTGAAGTAAAGACAACTTCACTTAGTGTTCAGATAATAGTACAGTCAAACCTCAGTTTGCAAGTAACACGGTTTGCGAGTGTTTTGCAAGACGAGCAAAACATTCTCGCAAATCATGACTTACAAACCAAGCGTTGACTCGATTTGCGAGCCCACCCCCCCTGAGAACCGGCATCGCTCCCCCACGCCCGCCCCCTCCCCCCCGCTGGAACCGGTATTCTCCGCCCGCCCAAACAGAAGCCCTTACCCCATCTGGCACCGGCATGCAGCACCAACCCACAGGACATGCCGGTGAACGAAGATCCTGCCTCTTGTTTGGGCTGGGTCTTGAGCATCTGCACATGCTCAAGGCTTCTAGCTCTCGCTCTCTCCAAGATGCTCAAGGCCCAGCCCAGGCAAGAGGCAGGATCTTCGTTTACCGGCACATCCTGTGGGTTGGTGCTGCATACCGGTGCCCGATGGAATAAGGGCTTCTGTTTGGGCGGGGGATGCCGGTTTGCGGGAGGTGATGGTGGAGGGTGGGAGCGATGCCGGTTCTCGGGGGGAGGTGAAGTGGAGCAGCGCCGGTGGCCTCGGGGAGGGGGGGGGAACAAATCAAGCAAGTTTCCCTTACTTCCTATGGGGAAACTTGTTTTGATATATGAGCAATTTGGTTTACGAGCATGCTTATGGAACGAATTATGCTCGTAAACCAAGGTTCCACTGTATATGTACAAGATCCTTTATCTGAAATCCTTAGGACCAGGCACATTTCAGTTTTTGGAATGGTAATGTTAAGTCAGAAAAAGACAGGCCATAAAAGCATAAAATTGCTACCAAACTTTTTATTTTAAAATAAGGCAAACATTAAACAATTCAAGCACAAACACAAATTATGGTACTGGACCTTCAAACATAAATGAAGCTTTAACATGCATCATCTTTAGTCACACTTAGCCAAAAGTGTCTAACATGCATCATCTTCTGTCTGTACTCTGCTATCTGATGATGGTGTAGGAACAGTGGCAGTCTTTTTAAAGACTTCTTCCAGTGTCACCTAATTAATAAAGGTTTCTGTTTCCGTAATCTCTCTCTGATTAAGTAGACTGTTATAATCGCAAGCTTACTGATAAATGCATGTTGTTTCATGTCAGCAATTTAACTGGTCACACATTTTCACCATATCATCAATAGAGATTTTTTCTGTGATGTTCACAAGGTCTTCATCATCACTACTATCCTCAAGATTTTCTTTTGTTTAACACCATTTCAGTAATCTCACCATCACTGGTTCATTTTTGTCAATACTAAGCACTTCATTAATATCAGCTGCCTCTAACTTATTAACATTTTCAGATGATAGACTTCTGGCATAAGCTATGAGGTTTGATATCATCAGCATTCCATCATTGCCTTGGAAACCTTCAAAGCTATCCTCTACAGATTAATTTTCATCAAACATTGTTGATGGCCAAAGTTAATGCTGAACATTTTTAAATGCTGATTTAGTTCCATTTTTCCAGGCATTAGGAAGTGCATAAATGTCATCCTTAAATCTGAACTCCTTGAGAGTCTTAAATTCTTATGCCTCTGTTAATTGCATCAAGCATGCAATTCTTTACACTTCGTCTTCATAGAATGTAAAATTCCTTGTTCACAAGGCTATTGTGAGGAGTTCACATTAGGTGAGAGGTAAATAGCAGAAACATTATTTTTCACAATAAGTGCTTGAGGTGGATATGCAGAGCAGTTGTCTATAACCAGTAAACTTCACAGTTCTCTTCCAGTTCAGCTTCTCAACAATGAGCTCTTGCTGCTGGCACAAAGTGGTTATTGAACCAATCACTAAATGTTTCTCTGGTTACCCATGCTTACTTGTTAGCATAGTAATCCACAGGTAGATGACATACATCCTTGAAACATCGAGGATGTTGGCTATTTCCAATCACTGCCAACTTTAATTTTTGTGTGCCTGCAGCATCAGTACATGCAAGAACAGTTACCCTGTCCTTTGTGTCCTTAAAACTAGATGGTGTTCATTCATCACCTGTTGTCAGTGTTTTCTAGGAACATAGCATCAGTAGAGAATTGTCTCATCAGCATTGTAAATCTGTTCAGGACCAAGGTTTCCATCAGATATCCTCTTAGCAAATTCGTCAATATAACCTTTAGCTGCCTTGTAATCAGCAGAAGCTTTTTAATCATAGATATTGAGTTATTTAATGCCATGGCACTTCTTAAATTTCTGCAGCCAACCTTCTCAATATTCACACTCACCATCAATGTTCAGTTCTTGATAGTATTTTTTGGCTTGCTGGCTTGCTTCATTACCATCAAACCAATGACATGCATTCACGCTTTCTTTGCCAAACCCATCAACACATCAAACCAGTAAATGACATGCATTCACACTTTCTTTACCAAACCCACTCAATCATCACGCAATCTAAATCATCATTTTCTGCCCTAAAGTTTTTTGGTTTTTCATTAATTTCGGGTCATCACTCTCACTGTAAAACCTCAACAACTTTCTGTTTCTTTAAGTCCTATATGGTTGTTGTTCCCACACCATATTCTTCAGTCAGCCATTGTACAGACACACCATGATTAAGCTTCTTCAATACCTCAACTTTCTGTGCTATTAACAGAGATAAAATCTTCCTTTTCTGTTTCTCATTGCTCCGAGTGGAATCTGCAGCCCTCTGCCATTTTACAGCCCTCTGGCCTGAATTTCACAGAGAACAGGAGAAAAACATGTTGGTTTCAGTATGCCATGTTGGAGAAATTGACTATTTCCGGTCGTGTCAAATTTTGGTTTGCAGAATTTCAGATTAGGATCTTTTACCTGTACTTAAGTACTGCTGTAAGGCTATGCCTGCTATCAACTTTGGTACTATTTTTAGGCCTTGGGTCTAGTGATGCTAAAATCATTTTCACTTTTGCCAGTATCTTGGAATTTCACAAGCTGCTTGTCTGTTATCCAAGGGGGCTCCGCTGCCGGAGGAATGTGAGATAAGAAGTATCCAGCATGGACCGGTGGTAGTCAGTGCCTGGCAATCTTATCTCTAAGACAATTTATGATGACACTGGACATTGGACAAAGAATGCAGAATATTTCGGTATGTGAGGAAAACCTGCCTAGTAACAAGGACATTATTGGACAAAGATTCCTTTTGGCGGGAGCAGAATCAGGTTACCGGGACCAGTCTCCCTGCACTAGAGAGAGACCCAGTCTGAGATTGTGGTCATCAAAGGACTCAGTCATTGGTGCCTGCTTGTATCCTTCCCAGAACAGAGCCCAAAGGACTCAGTCATTGGTGCCTGCTTGTATCCTTCCCAGAACAGAGCCCAGCGACAGGTCATAGACTGCCTGACACCCTGCAGAGCAGAAAAGGCTGGCTCACTGTCCAAGAATCAATCTCAATCTCTCTCTCTCTCTCTCTCTCTCTCTCTCTCTCTCTCTCTATATATATATATATATATATATATATATATATATATATATATATATATGCTTCAGCAGGGGTTAGATAGACAGATTCACAGCTATTCTTCTGTGCTTTGGGGTAGTTTTATGGGATTGGTGTGTTCTTCGCTTTTAATAACCTAATTTCTTTGCGTAGTTTATATCAGCATTATTATTTGTGTGCATTTTTCAGTGTTATTGTGTTCATTTATGAATATTTACTTATGCATGCATGAAACCAAGCTGTATATTCCCTGTATACATGTGCAAATGTGTTTTCTGTTGGGATAACCATATAATAAAGACAATTGCTTTTCCATTGGCAGTGTTATCATTGCTTACAAGTGAATAGACAAGCTAAAAGCTGTTCCTTGGGACTTTACTTTTATTACAGTGCTAACAAAATAAACCCCTAGACAAGATTTTTATTATCAGTAATGGTACAGCTCTAACCATCCTACACTGCAGTGTATTTAGAAGGAAAAGCCTCAGATATTCAGCCACTTATTTTTGTGCCACCCAGTATCTATTATTGGCATAAGGGAAGATTAGGTACTTACCTCAATATCTTCTTTCCAGTATAAAGGAACATGAATCTTGACCAGTGAGTTATTTACCTCTACTGTGAGTTTTTGCAGAAGGGATCATCTACAGCTTTTCAGCTCCACCTCCTTTTGCCAGAGGTCAGTCCTCATCTTCTTAATGTGTACCAAAGCAGTTGATCACACCCTAAAAAAGGACAAACAAGGAGGGCATGGGAAACTCCCCAACCAAGCCAAGTCTTTTCTGTTCTACAACAAAGAAAATTAATTAAATCCCATGAAACTTAATACAAGCAAGGTGGACCCAAATAAGCCATATACCCGAGTACCACCCACACTTACATTTATACAGCTATTATAGACTCTCCCATGGACTTTGCCATAGCGAGCTATCACATCATTTATTGAACTTGCAGCACAGTCAAAACACAATGATCTTCATACTCTCTTGACTGCTCCAAGGTGAGCATTTGCAGACATATATACATACATGTGTGAAACAGCAAGCAGGCTAACATGATATCTGACAAGGCGGGCATCAAGACTTATGTTCCTTTATACTGGAAAGAAGATTATCGAGGTAAGAACCTAATCTTCCTTCCAGTGCAAAAGGAACACGAGTTTTGACCAGTGGAACATAACAGAGCTGTCCCCCGAGTCTAGGGTGGAGCAAATGAGCCTGCTGCTATTACAGAGGACACAAAAGCAGCAACCATTTGCACCGGTACATTCACTCTATAAAACTTTGTGATAGTATGGAGAGATATCATATATCAACCCTACCAATTTTCTTGGGTGGAACTGCCTGGGATTCTGCCCTGAAAAAAACACACTTCTAGTGGAATGTGCCTTCAAGGAAATTGGCAGCTGTTTACTACAGCCATGTAGTCAGACGAAACAGCTATGTGGATTCATCTAGAAATTGAGGCCTTACATGCTGGCTTTGCCAATCTGCCAAGGATGATCTAAAAGATGGAAATTATTCATCACCTCGAAATAACGGAGAACTCTCCTCACATCTAGTAACTCCAAAACTTTGCCCTTTTTCTTTACACCTACAACCTGGTATGCAGTCAGTTGGACTTCCTGATTGACATGAAATGCAGACACAACCTTTGACAGAAAGGAAGGCACCATAAAAACACACCTACCTCCTTAAATCTGAGGAAAGTTCTCTAAATGACAGAACATGAAGTTCTGAAAGCCTTCTTGCTGAGGCAATAGCTACCAGGAAAGCCGTCTTGATGGTCAGATACATCAGTGATGCTTCTTGCAAGGGCTTGTATGGGGTTCTACCAAAGGCCTGTAGCACAATGTTAAGATCCCACATTAAAAATGATCGTTGCATGGGAGAATGTAAACACAATGCTCCCTTCAGAGACCTGGACACATGGATGGGAAGCCAAAGACCCTTTCTCCACATGAGCCATAAGGCAAAAGAGGCTTGCCACCTGTACCATGAAGGAGCCAACTGCCAGGCTCTTCTTCATATCATTCTGAAGAAATTAAAGGACTGTGGAAATCGGGGCCCTAAAAGACTCCATTTTCTGTTCTGCACACCAGCACTCACGACTTCAAAGTTTTAGCACAGATTGTGGCCATAGCATACTTCTTAAATCATAGGACGGTAGCTATAACCCCCTCCAATATCCTTAAAAAAAAAATTAGGGCGGTGCACTCAGACTCTCCAGGGCAAAAGCAGTGCCTGGAGCTGTAGCAATCTGAGGCATTTGTCCTGCTGTAGTTGAACCAGATCCACAAACCATGTGCGACAAGGCCAATGCATTGCAAAAGAATCATCACCTCTTGGTGAGTTGTCATTCTTCGATTAATCTGGCCTATCACTGGCCATGGGGGAATATATACAACAGTTCCTTTGTTAGTCATAGTGGTATCACATTGTCTATGTTGGAGCTTTCCGGCTCTACTTTGTGGCTGAAATATCAAGAAGCCCTCTTCTTATTTATTTATTATTTAAAAATGTATATACTGCATAAAAACTAATGTGTTTACAAAATTACATGCATACATATTAAAAATGCTAAACATGTTTTGACAAGACAAACACAATAAAACATTAACGATATTGTTGATTGCCGACGCCATTCAATCGAACGTCAACCTACCCCAGCACTTTACAATTTTGTTGATTGCACTCTGGGACAAACACCACTCCCCTGGATACAGAGCCTGGTAACTGAGTCTGCTTACACATTGTCCACTTCTGCTTGTAGCAAGACAACAGTTGGGCTCTAGCTTCAATGGAGCACTGTTTGTGCCTCCCTATCCATTGATGTATGTCACTGCTGTGGCATTGTCCGAGAAGTACCTGATCACTTTGCCTTCCAGGATCTTTTTGAATGATTGCTAAGAGAATGGTTCTCAGTTCCAACCTGTTGATGGACCATTTTCTCTGACAAGGCAACCATCGGCCCTGAACCAGGCAACACTTCCAATGACTTCCCTAGCCACAGAGGCCTGCATCTGTCAGCATTATTACCCAAGAGGAAATGCAGAAAGGCATACACCCTTGGACAGTGTTTCTGCCCGAAGCCACCAACGCATGCTTTGACGAGCTTCTGCTGTCCAGGACAATGAAATCCAGCAGGATAGCAGCACATTATGAAGAAGGCGTAAATTAATTTTTGCCCAAGGTACCATTCTATGGTCACTATCATCGACCCGGGTACCTACAGGTAGTGCCAAGCCATAGGAGCTGGCCTTGCTAGGAACTCTAAATTTTAATCTGAGCTCTTAGCTTCAGAATGCATAACTCTAGAAGAAAAACAAAGCCTTCTGCCTTGTTAAAGAGGATCTTCAAGTACTCCACGGTTTGGGTCAGTTCCAGGTGACTCGGTAATTTATAATCTATTACAGGTCTTACAGGAGCTCTCTCTGAACGCAATATTACAACTTTATGAACCGCTAAAACAACAACCTGATAATTATGTATTGCAGAAATAGTCCTATGTAATTATGATTGTAGATATGTATTGTATAAACAGTCCTGTGTTACTGCCTTGTGTCCATTAACATAAGAACATAAGAATTGCCACTGCTGGGTCAGACCGGTGGTCATTGACTTGGACAGAGTCTTGATTAGCCAATCGTTCAAATATGGGTGTTCCAGAATCCTTGCTTTGTGCAGGTGAGCTGCTGCCACCACTATCACCTTTATAACGATGCGAGGAGTTGTTGCCAAACCGAGCGGAACTGCTGAGAATTGAAAATACTTTTCCACCCAACACTAAAGGCCTGCCGTTACAAAAGATACCTGAACAGAACACTTGCCTTCCAAGCACGTCAACTGAACGATTGGCTGGGTAACATTATCACGCACTCCTTATCCTATCTAAGTTTCAGAAAACTTGTAAAAACAAACTTGTTTAACCAATTTGTAACCAAGTCTTCTCAAGCCTCTCCTCTCCAACCCTAACCGAATTGTTCCCAAAATCTCTTATGCCTCACCTCTGTATCATGCTCTCCTGTATTTTGATGATCTTACATTGTACCTGTATTCGCTGTTTGTCCAGCTCTTCTTTGTTGTAAACCGCCTCGAACTACCACAGCTTTGGCGGTATATAAGAATAAAATTATTATTATTATGTTCTGGGAAAATGGGAATAAGCCTCTGTCAGATTACATCCCCAACCAATCACTGAGATCCCAAACAGAAAAACGACTGGTCCTGCCACCAGGCCACTCACTCACATCTGTGACAGCCCGAAGACGCTCATAATCTCATTACATACTCAGAATGTGGCACGTCATCCCCCCATCTATAAGATCACTAGACAGTCTTTGGAACTTCATAAAAGCCGTGAAAACCATCCTCTTTACAAACCCAGCTCCTTGAAGACCCACGTCTACACCCCGGATGGATGGAATCCCAAAGACACCACCTAATATACCAAACGGAATCTCGCTAAAATTTGCATGCCACCGCAAATATAACCTGAATTACTACCACATTCTCTGACAACAAAGATGCACCCACCTGCAAAGAAAAGCTATTTCACTTCCTAGTATATCTACACTGACAATGCTACAATTTAAACAACTCTATGTCCACTAAGTCTGTATTTGTAAGTCTAAATGTTATATCTATACTGTAATTGTTGTAATCTAAACCCTTGTCCATGCAGTAAAGTCTATGTCTCACTAAAATTTATCCTACCCATAATATGAATGTACTCATGTAGGGGCGTGGCTTGGGAGCGCAGCCGGATGGTTGGGTGAGGCCTGAGCTCTGCATTTACAAGCATTTGAAAGTTATTTTAAGCCGCTAATTCAGCTTCATTTTTAAAGAATTTTTGAAGTTCAAATCTCATAATGGCCTTGAGTAAACAGGCGAAAAATGAAGTGGCTGGCACAGGAGTGGGGAGTGCTAAAAGATCAAAGATAGAGCCGGTGACTCCTTCTAAGGTGCCGTTGTCTAAGGATGATAATGGTGACATCTTTGCACAGCTGAAGCTAATTACGGATATAGTTTCTAACAATGCTCAGAAACTGAAGGAGGTTAAAGATGAAGTTAAGAATCTCACAGCACGTATGGAGCAGTTTGATTTAAAAGTTGAAAACATGGAAAAAAGAATGACAACAAATGAAATGGAATTAAAGAAATGTAAAGTGGATGCTTTATCTAAGGAGCTGGAAGACTGTATTAATAGGGGGAAACGGAAGAATTTGAGAATTATTGGGCTTCCGGAGGGAGTTGAAAATAATGATGCTGTTTCTTTCCTTGAGCAATTTCTTCCAAAGATTCTGCCTCTCAAATCAAAATATCCATTAGAATTTGAGAGGGCTCATAGGATCCCTGCAAGAAGAACTAGCAGGGATCCGAGACCACGTCTGATGATTTTTAAACTTTTGAGGCATCAGCAGGTAATGGAAATTATTCGGCTTGCAAAAGAAAACAAGAATCTGAAATGTCAAGATTCAAGAATTCATATTGTGCCAGATTTCGCTAAAACCACTGCTGAAAGGAGGAAAAAGTTACTTGATTTAAGACCTCAAATGAGACATCTTGGTGCTAAATATGGATTGCTTTACCCTGCTATAATGAGGGTTACTTATGCCAATAAGTCACTAAGTTTTGATGATCCGGACAAGTTAAGAGTTTTTGGATACATGTGAGCAACCGATGGTGTCATAAAAGGAACTAAGGAAAAAAGAAATGTGACCCAATGTTAAAATGTCTTTATTTTGTTTGATTTTTATTTTTTCATGGCAGTGATTGCTATATAAGAGATTGATTCGTTGAAAAGATAGAATCTTATTTAAATTCAATTGCAATAACTGTCTTGGATACATGGTTCTGGTGGATAAATTCTTTTTAGAATTCTTCAAAAGAAGTTCCATGGAATTATGCAAATCAGTTCATGAACTAAGACCTCTAAATTCTATTTGCTAATGATTCCACACTTACTCCGGCGTTGACTTTTTTGTAAATATCAGCAGGATTCATCGGACTTCATATGGACATACTACTGGATATATTGGTATAATATTTATGAAATATATAACGTATTATTCTTACTTTATGCCTGATCCAGAAATATTTCTTTATAAGGATATGTGCGATAGTGATGGATTTGTACAAGTGTGAGGGGTCAACGTGGATTGAGCTATATCAATTTCTAGCGTTTGAATTTATCGGTTCAGTCTTCTTGGTGAAATTAAAGAAAGATCTTCACTTTGGTTCGGGGATTGTAATTTGGATTTTGGATGTCATTACATGGGTTTCTTATGTAAATTGTTTTTTCAGCGTGATTGGAAGGATGGATTTTGCTAATGGTATATTCCTCAGTCTGTTATTGTTCTTCCTAGGTCAAAGGTAACACGGAAGCAATTTATACGCCAGAAGAAAAAAAAAAGTTTCAAAGGACTAAGCATCGTTCGTATGAAAAGGAAGAACTGTTGCTCGATGGATGGACATGATGATATGAGACTGTTTTGGTTATTTATTTACACAACCTTGAGATTATAATGTTTTATTTAATATATGTTATCTAAATATTTATGATCCAAATAGGATGATTTTGGGTCATATTTAGTTATTAATTCAAAGGATAATTACAGAGTGGTGTGGATATTAAATGAAATAGGATGGGTATGTTTTCATTTAATATTAGTACTAACTATTATACATTTGGAGAATTGAGGAGATTTTATTTGTTGTTTAACTAATTTAAGATTAATTTATTGGAGCACATTTAAGGTTGAATATGTTTTGAATGGAGTTTACATGATGGTTCTTTTTAATACATTAATTTTTATATTATGGACTAATAAGGATGATTTGAGGGGTTGTTTTTAGATGGGACATTATATAATAATATAAGAGATTTATATTTTATCTCATTTCATTTTAAGGTTTCTTTAGACAAAAGGATTATAATTTAAAGTTTTGGATAATATTATTAATTTAAAATATTGTAAAGTCATTTATTTCTTTGATAATTTGATTCTTAATGGTATTTTTATTAAAGTAAAGTTCATAATTAATACTATTATTTTCTAATGAATAATTAATATGCTTTAGTTACTAATGAAAAATATTTTGTATTCAACTTAATTTTATTTTAGTGGCTTATCATACTGCTATAATCAATTTAAATTTATGCTTGTGTAGAGTATTTCTTCACCTGATATCAAATGTGCGTTTCCAAGATTTCACTATTAAATGGGGAGGGGGGGTTAGGGAGGGTTGGGATAATAAGGGTAAGGTTCAGGTTCATATTTGTAAAATCAGTAAAATGATGCCTATTTATGAAGACTAGGAATATTTGTTTTATTGTTTTGGAAAGATTATTTTACTTATAATTTAAGGATGGATATTAACATTTTCTCCTTGAATGTAAATGGCCTCAACCATCAGATTAAAAGGGAAAAAACATTAGCATTTAAAATAAAAATAGAATGCGGATATTTACTATATTCAAGAGACCCACCTGTCTATAATAGAATCAAAGAAACTGGAAGGGGGTTGGGTGAAACAATGTTTTTTCGTCCCTGCAGATGGGAAAAAAGCAGGGGTAGCTATTCTGATTAATAAAAAATGTTCAGCCAATTTTAAATTAGTAGGTTCAGATCCGAAGGGTAGATGGGTCCATGTGGAGATGAGTATGGGAAATAATGCCCTGGCTTTGTTTAATGTGTATGCCCCTAATTCGAATCAAAATGAGTTCTTTAAAATGTTACAACAATTGTTACTCCCACTGGCTTCTTCTAAATTAGTTGTGGCTGGAGATTTTAACGCTGTTACGGATCCATTATTGGATAAAAAAACCTTGTAGAAATATAAAATCATTAGGGTTAGATAATTTGGTGCATTCATGTGATTTAAAGGATATTTGGCGTATACTTCATTTTAATGATCAGGAATTTTCCTTTTGTTCACAAGTTCATAAATCTTTCTCTAGAATTGAATATATTCTTGTCTCAACTCAAATAGTTCAGCAAGTGATTAAAGCTTCCATAGATCCAATTATTTTATCTGATCATGCGGGTATATGGACTGAACTACAAATAGATCAACAAGAGTATAGTAGACCTATTTGGAGATTTGATAATACATTGCTTGTAGATACTAAATTCTTAGATGAATTACAAATAAAAATTACTGAATTTTTTCAGTATAATTTATCAGATGAAACTTCTTTGGAAAATGTTTGGGATGCTTTTAAGGCTACTATAAGAGGTAATATTATTTCATACTCTGCTTATATTAGAAAACAAATTAAAAATCAATATTCTAATTTGGAAAAGGAAATTAAATTTTTGGAATCTAAATTGATTGATAACTGGGAGCATGACACTTTACAAGACCTTTTAAAAGTAAAAGGTAAATATAATAAGGAAAGATCTTTTTTCTCAGCAAACTTTATGGAAATTCAAATAAGGCGGGTAGGTTATTGGCAAATTACTTTAAAGCAAAGAAAAGAAGAACAAAAATTAGTGCAATAAAAGATGAGAAAGGAGTTATGCACAACCAAATTGATATTATTTTAAGTACATTTTTATAAAGATCTATACTCTTCTGAATCTTATGATGGTAGGGAGAAAGATGGTTTAGATTTTTTAAATTTAATTATTGGTCCGAGGGTTCCTGATCATATGAAAAGAAGTTTAGATAAGCCTATATCACTAAAAGAATTAGAAACAGCGTTGAAGTCTCTTAGAGTTGGATCATCTCCAGGTGGTGATGGATATAAAGTAGAATTTTATAAGTCATTTCAAAATTCCCTATTGCCTCATTTGTTAAATTTATTTCAATCCCAATTATCTAAGGGATGTATTACAGGTACTATGGCTGAATCATTAACAATTGTTTTGCCAAAGCCAAACAGAGATCCCACTTTTGTTTCAAACTACAGGCCTATTTCGTTAATAAATGTTGATGGTAAACTTTTGGCTAAGGTATTGGCTTTGCGCTTGGCCAAGGCTCTCCCTTTTATTATTGATATGCATCAAACTGGATTCGTTGCAAAGAGACATTCTTCTAATAATACTAGATTAGCCTTTCATATGTTAAATTTATCTAAAGAAATCGCTGATCTGTTTTTTTCTATATCTTTGGATGCGGAAAAAGCTTTTGATCGTGTTGAATGGCCTTTCATGTATCAAGCATTGGAATGGTTTAGTATAGGTTCGGGATTTATACAAATGATTCAAACTTTGTATAGCTCCTCTTCTGCAAGATTATATATTAATAATAATTTCTCTGATCGTTTTACATTGCAGAGGGGGGTTAGACAGGGTTGTCCTCTGTCTCCTTTGCTTTTTGATATTGTATTAGAACCCTTGTTATTAGCCATTCAACAAGCAAAGGGATACAGGGTATTCTCTTTTCTGATAGAGAATACAAAGTTTCGGCATATGCAGATGATATTCTGCTTTATTTGAGAAATCCAGAAACTACCATTCCATGCTTATTAGAATTGATTGATACATTTGGAAAGTTTTCAGGTTATAAAATAAATTGGAGTAAGTCAGAAATTCTTCCTCTTAATATGCATTGTAATAGAGGTTTATTTGATTCTTTCTCATTTACATGGAAAGAGGATAGATTAAAATATTTAGGTATCATAATAAAAAATACTCTGGAAGACACTTTGAAAGAGAATGAAAAACTTTTATTAAAAAAGTAACAGAAATGTGTGAGCAATGGAATCCTTTACATCTTTCATGGTGGGGGAGAGTTCAAACTATTAAAATGATGATTTTGCCTGTAGTTTGTTATCAAATGAGTATGATACCAATTTTTTTTCAGGGGTCCTTTTATAAAAAACTTAATGGTATTCTTACAAAATTTGTTTGGCTGGGTAAAAGACCTAGAATAGCTTTAGTATCTCTGCAAAAGTCAATTGAGGAGGGAGGGGTAAAATTTCCAAATTTTTATAGGTATCATCAAGCCTATATTTTACGCCAGGGCATGTATTGGATCCTCCCAGAACTCTTTGACAATGCTCCTGACTGGTTGTACTTGGAGTGGCGTCTCCTGCTTCCTTTAAATTTAGTTCATGTTGTTATTATCAAAATGCCTAGGAGATATAAACAGAACAGAATTTTGATTGATACATGGAAAACTTTGAGATGCATTAGTAATTTAACACCTATTCCAATAAATAAATCAACAAATCAATCTTTATGGATAAACTCCAAGATTCAAATTGGCGGATCTCAAATCTTATGGAAGCACTGGATTATTGCTGGTATAAGAACTTTAAATGATGTTATTTCAGAAGGTAAACTGCTTGATTTTTCACAATTGCAATGTAGATTTGGTCTTAATAAAGCACAAAGTTTTAAATGGTTGTAGTTGAAGCAGGCTATTCAGGTGGGGTTCCCTGAATGGAAAACTCTTAAAAATCAATATAGTTTGGCGTTCCTATGCTTCCAGGCAGACTTCCTGGGACACCAAGCCACGCAGTGGTACAAATTATTATCTGGATTTCTTAACAAAAAAACGAAAACTGGTCTTAGAGACATTTAGAGCATTGAGATTAAGCATCAAATTTCTGCTTCTCAATTGCCACGCATTTGGTCTTGGAGAATGAGATGTACAGTGTTGGCATCTATTAGACAAACTTGGTTCTTTTTATTACATAGAGCTTTTTGGACCCCAGTTTGTTTGCAGAAGTTGGATAGCTCTAAATCTAATAGATGCTGGCACTGTAATCTAGAAGCGGGGACATTGGACCATCTAATTTTTCATTGTCCTTGCATTAAGAACTTTTGGAATTCAATTTGGTCTGAAATAAAATGTTTATTAGAAAACCATGTGACACTATCGTACTATATTGTTCTGTTTGGTATGTCTATGAGGAAAAAAAGTCAAATATCAGCACATAACAACAAACTTTTAATGATAATGACGGGAGTCGCTATTCAGCATATTACTAATAATTGGAAAAATTATACTAATCTTAATTATACATTTTGGTGGAATTCCTTATGTCATATTTGTAAGATTGAAAGAGTAATTGTTTTACAGAAACGTAGTTATAATAATTTTATAAAGATCTGGGGGCCATTGGTTAAATATTGTAATGAATAGGTATTTAATGGTATTTCTTTCAAATGGGGGGAGGGGGAAGGATGGGGAAAAATTTGATTTAATAATGAGTTTATAATAAATATATGGAATGTTTAATGGTAACAAAATGGTGGATAGGGGGAGGGAAATTAATTAATTTATATATTTATGATATTATTGAAAGAATTTCAAGTGTTGTATGAATGTCTTTCATGTTGTTCTTTTGTACACTTGTAAGTTTTAAAATGAATAAAGAATATTAAACAAAGAATGTATGGGGGGCGCTGGTGAGCACTGTCTGGGATGGTCGCATGGTGACTGAGCTCCGGCCACAATCGATTATAAATCAAGAAAAACATCATTTTTGCTAACACAATTGTAGCGATTACTGTTCATTTGGATAGTATATCATGTCCTCTACTAAACCGGGTAAGCGTAAGAACGCGGAACCTCCATCACCGCTAAAGAGCACCGAAAGAAAAAATGAAGAGCCGACTACGGCCTCCTTGTTAGAAGAATTGCGCTCGATCCACGATCTGCTTTTAGATACAAAGCAAGATATCACAGATATGAAGGCGGATCTTACCGCATTGAAGGAAGAGTTTACTAACGTGAAAATCAGAACCGATACCTTAGAGGCCAAAATGCAAACCTCTGAGGATTCTATTCAGCTCCTCTTTAAAAAACGGCGCGCATTGCACAGCTAGAATCGGCCCTTGAAGATGAGAAGAACAGGGCAAAACGCACCAGCTTTAGACTGCTTGGCCTACCGGAAGGCAGGGAGGCTTGTGATCTTCCAGATTTCCTAGCTGCGCTCCTACCCGAGCTACTTAAAATTTCACCTGAAGTAAAATTAGATTTTGATACGGCCTACCGGGTCCCACAACACGTGGCGCACCCATCGAAATTCCCGAGGCCGATAGTGGTTATACTGCTACGCCAAGCCCACGTTCAACTAATTCTACAAAAGGCGAAAACACATGCTCCGGTTCTCTTCGAGGGTACTAAATTGATCCTGGTACCAGATCTCTCGAAGGAAACAGCGAAGAGATGAAAACAACTGTTGGCATTTAGACCGAAACTGTCTGCAATGGGCACTAAACATGGCCTACTATATCCTGCACGTATGCGTGTTACCTTCCACAACACCACAAAAGACTTTACCAACCCCAACGACTTGGCCAAATATATTGAGAGCGTTCATCCGACAGCGATTGACAAGACTTAGTTTCTGACCTGTTGGTGATATGGATCAACAGCTTCTGTTTCGCGCTCATGCCTCATTGAGGACCACGGTGGAGCGCTACCGTTTGCAGTTTGGCTATACCTGCTGTTACTCACCTACCCATGGTGAGTTTATGGTTTTACAATTATGCTCATGTTTTCTGTTCTACAGCTGTTTATTTAGCTAAGTTACATGCAGATGGCTATATTACAAATCTAGTCAGTTCATTTTTTTGGAATAAAATTCTCTCCATTACTATTTCTCTCATCGCTGTCCTTTTCTTTTCTTTCCTTTCCAATCCAATGAGCACAGTCAATTCTTTTTTCTTCTCCTCTCTCTCCTCTGCCAGTGTTGCTATAAGAAGGCTATACTTGGTTTATGGTTTCCTAACGGCTCGTTTTCACACTGTACTAAGCCCTCTATTTTCTCTTGTTAGATGCCTTCCTTTTCTATTAGACTGCTCTCTTCATATTCTTTCCTGTTTTTCTATTCTATTGTTCTTCACTTTGTTTTCTCTAATTTGTCATTACTCCTTTCGTAATGACTGTTGTACATGGGGCCTTGATTACTCCTTCTGCTGCTCTCTCCGGTATCTGTTTGATCTCTTTCTGACTGTATCTATGTTATTCTGCCATTTTATGCCACGCTGGTACTTTTATTTCTTTGCCTTTGTTACAGTCCTATATCTGTTGTGTGTTTTTCCCCTACTCTGTTTCCTGGTTCTTCTTTATCTACCTATGTTCTCTCTCATATCTGCTTGTTCCTTGGAGTCATCACTATTTTTCTGTACACTTTACAATTTCTTTCCATATTTCTTGTGTTACATTATTCATTAGGATCTGGCACTGGTATGAATTTGACTTCTACTGCCCACTGTATTTCATATTTCTCTATACACCACGGCTTGTAGCTAAGTCCTGTCAATCTAGTCTGTTTAGACTCATTGTCACTGTCTCCTATTTAACATTTAATAATACTAGGATTTCTGATTCATATGTTCGAAGCCTATGATTTGTTATTTATATTTCATTCTATTTCATTCTATTATATCTCCTTCTACCCAACTATTATGCTTCTACCTGAGTACATCACAGAACTGCGTTCCTGTTTCCATTATTGCCTTTTTAAGCTGTGCACAGATAGGCAGTACCATGACATTGTAGATATAATACAGTGCTTATGTATCATATCATGCTGTTCAATTCTCGTATAATTCTCAAATGCTAGTATAATATGTTGATTGCTATTTTCTCTGACATTTATGTCTACTGCTCATCACACCCTGGCGATATTTTATATCTGAATACATCACACTAAAGTTATTTCATGACTATTAAATGCTTCTCTTTAAATGTGAAGGGTTTCAATAATCCCATCAAACGCTGTAAAATACTCCGTTACACTGAACAATATAAACCAGACATTGTGCTCTAGCAAGAAACCCATTTATCTGATCTGGAATCCAAAAAGATAGCACCTAAGTGGGCATATCCTCCATTGTATTCTCCAGCATGGGGGAAGAAAAACGGAGTCCTTCTCCTGGTTAGACGACGCCCAGATATACAAATTCTAAACCACTCCACAGATGACAAGGGTCGGTGGATCAAATCAGAGTTGGCTGTGGGAGCTACTAAATCGAATATCTTAAATATTTATGCTTCTAGTGTGGACGACCCCACCTTTTTCCACACTGTTACTGAACTGATCTCTTCTTCCGGTGACACTCCTTGTGTATTAGGTGGTGACTTTAATCAAATTCTGGATAAAGATCTGGATAGGAAGTCAAAATCTGGTTATAGACTACCTAAAGCTTGGTATAGTATACAAGATCTTATGAGCCAAATGAAAATGATAGATATATGGAGAATTTTACATCCCACTGATCATTCCTACACCTTCTACTCTCCACCACATGCATCGTACTCCAGAATTGATTACTTTTTGATTAGCTATTCTTTATCTCAACATACTGAAACAGCTAAAATTAATCCTATTTCGATTTCAGACCATGCTTCTATATTACTTGAACTTCGTGTTGCAGATCAACTCTATGGACATGGCTTATGGAGATTTAACTCTTCACTTTTATCTGATGAAGATTTCATTGATTATACAACAAAACATATTATAGACTATTTTGAGGTGAATAAAGCATCTGATACATCATGGAGAATAACGTGGGATGCTTTTAAAGCCTTTATTAGGGGCACTACAATCTCTTATGCAGCTACCAAACGCAAAGTTAATCGCTCTGCTCTACAACAACTGGAACTTAACATACAAAATGCTGAACGACAACACCTAGCGGACTTATCGGATCCAGAAAAGCAGTCTTTCCTTCAAAAGTTGAGATTTCAATACAACTTATTGCTGAGTACGGAAGCTGCTAAAGAGATATTTAAGAAGTCTGCACACTATTATTCCAGTATGAATAAGTGTGGACACCTGAAACTACAATCTGAAAAAACTAACATTCCAGCAATCCATTCACATTGTTGACTAATACCAAAGATATCTGCAAAGAATTTCACTCTTTCTATACCGGCTTATACACATCTGAAAATCTGAATCCAGAATGGATTGATACCTTCTTGTCTCAACTCCCCCATGTGCCACTATCGGAAGACGACTTTAAGTCCCTTACTGGACGCATCACACCCACACAATTAGAGCAAGCTCTACATTCTATGGAGAAACATAAGTCTCCAGGTCCTGATGGTCTGACAGTAGAGTTTTATTGGGCCTTTAAAGATGTTCTTATTCCTTTTTTGACGCAGTACTTTGAGCACCTTGTAGAAACTGGTGAGGCATCAGGAACGTTCACTGAGGCTCTTACTATAGTTCTCCCAAAGTCTGGTAAAGATCCTCTACAAGTCCAAAACTACAGACCACGGTCTCTAATAAACATGGATGCGAAGCTATATGCAAAAGTGTTAGCGGACAGACTGAATTCGGTACTGCCCTATATAATACAAGTAGATCAAAATGGATTCATGAAAAATAGACTCTCCAGGGATAATACCAGGTTGTTTAAAGTAATGCAATGGTTTGGTTTCCCGGATCTGTTCTTGAAGATGATCCATGTTCTGTATTCTAATCCTAATACCAAAATTAGGATAAATATTGTCTTTTCTGAATCATTCAAACCATCGAGGGGCACACGCCAAGGATGTCCACTGTCACCGCTCCTCTTTAACATAGCTCTCGAGCCATTGCTAATAGCTATTAGAACCTCTTCTGCTGTTTTTGGCTTACACCTGGAAGACCTGGATATTAAATATCTGCGTATGCTGATGACGTTATGATTTATTTCACAGTAAACTCTATTCCACATATTCTTCAAATTATTGGAAAATATGCTTTCATTTTTGGATACAAACTTAATAATATGAAGACTGAAGTTATGCCATTAACAAATACTCCCTGTAGTGATATCATAGCGCATTTGGGTCTCAAATATTCTGCTTCTAAACTGAAGTACCTGGGGATCCTATTCGGACCATCTATTGATGAAACAATTTTATATAATGAAGAACTCCTCTTGTCGATAATAAAAGACACTACAATAAAATGGTCTCCTCTGAAACTCACTTGGTGGGGAAGATTGGACTATTAAAATGGTTTTGGCTCCTAAAATAACGTATATTCTCTCTATGCTACCTTTCCTTCTTCCTGCTAACGCTTATACTCGGATGGAAGCATTAATGTCAAAATTTTTGTGGAATTATAAATCTCCTCGCATCGCACTGAAGAAATTAAAACGTAAGAAATAACATGGTGGAGTAAACTTTCCCAGTCTTTATGACTATCATATTGCCTTTTTGGGTCGCCAAGATTCGAAGTGGCTATCGGATCAATCACTACTGGACGTTCCCACCTGGCTAAAACTGGAACATAAACTCTATACAAAAAACTATCTAAAATTTTTCCCCTTCATGACTTCTACACACACTACTAAGGAAAACCAGATACTGAAGTCTACCATAATAGCAATGCAGAACATCGATGCAATAGCAACTGTTCCATGGTCTTCATCTATCTCCTCTCCTATATGGCGTAATCCACAGGTTAAGATTCAAGGACAACATATAGAATGGAAGTCATGGATTAAGGCTGGCATATGGTCGATTTCCCAACTGATGAATGAAGGAATTTTCTGTACTTTTTCAACGTTTGCTGAACTTTACAAGCTCTCTCCATCCCAATTCTTCCCCTGGCTACAGCTAAAGCATTGTGTGCAATCCTTCTTACGTAAGGAATCAATAAAGAACGATGTACCTTCTATCCTCACGTGGTGCACAACCTTTAGTATGAAAAAAGGTGAAACTTCAAAGTGGTATAAGTTACTGAAAACTCATAAATTTCAACCCCCTACTGTTTTATATGATATTTGGATGCAGGATTCTCCTTATCACTCTCTCCTTCATCTTGGGAATCCATTTGGTTAATTTCTTTTGGGTCATTACAGGCTGCTGCTATTAAACAGTTAGTGCTTTACTTATATCACAGGGCGTATTGGACACCTTATAAGCTGTCTAAATTATCATCTACTGAATCTAACTTATGTTGGTCATGTGCTTCTCAAATTGGTACCTTTGATCATATGATATTTAACTTTACCTTATTGCAATCTTATTGGGCCTCTATCTGGCATATCATTTGTAACATTCTACCTATAACTGATGATATTTCCTATGCTATAATCATTACTGGCGGAGCGGCATTAACATCCTCACTTAAAAATGGTGAACTTAAACTATTGCAATGTCTTTTGTTACTAGCTATAAAGACCATATTATCTCACTGGAAAGATTTCTCCTCTTTAAATGTTAATGAATGGTGGAATATGGTTTGTCTCTATGCTAGATGTTTATTTTATTTTTATTTTTCCTCTAACTCTACTTTTCACTTCTCTATTACCCTCCAGGTACTTTAGTTAGATTGTGAGCCTTCGGGACAGTAAGGGAATTTTTCAAGTACCTTTCTTATTTCTAATCTTAATGTATATTTTCTGTAAACCACTTAGAACCTAACGGATGTAGCGGTATATAAGAAATAAATTACATTACATTACATTAGATATGAAAAATCTATAGCTGAAAATACTAAATCATCTCTTTCCTCTTTTACATCAATGTGGTCTCTTGTACTATCTTATTCTGTCACTTCTTGACAGCGTATAATGTTGGCTGCTACTTTATATGGCTGATGATTGTATTTTGTTTTCTCCCCTTACATATCTGCTATATTCATATGTACAACTGTAGGCGGAAAATATGTTTTGCTTTCTGCATTTTTCTGTTTTTCTTGTATTTTCTTTCTTGAAAAATTAAATAAAAACTTTTTGAACAAAAAAACAAAACAAAACCAAAGAATGTACTCATGTAACCCGTTCTGGGCTCCTTTGGGAGGACAGGCTAAATAAATGACTAAATAAATAAAGTGTACCACCAAAAAGTATTCACTATAACTATCCACTTATCTGAGACTACTTAGAGCAGGTTCCAAATACGGAGAAAAGACCTCAGTGTTCCCTGAGAATAAACTCGGGAAACTACTATGACAAATACTAAATTGTCATAGGAAGCTGACGAAACTCTTGCGTATGCAACCTATGATTTGCCTTGCCTTGGATGAAGCTTGCTCCACTTGATTGGCAGTCTTCATGTTCTCACTGACGATCAACCCTAAGTCTCGTTCTGCTTCAGTTCTTGTTAGGATCTCACACCCTTAATGGTGAGATCCTAACAAGAACTGAAGCAGAACGAGACTTAGGGGTGATCATCAGTGAGAACATGAAGACTGCCAATCAAGAGGAGCAAGCTTCATCCAAGGCAAGGCAAATCATAGGTTGCATACGCATGAGTTTCGTCAGCCGTAAGCCTGAAGTCATTATGCCATTGTATAGATCCATGGTGAGGCCCCACCTGGAATACTGTGTGCAATTCTGGAGGCCGCATTACCTTAAGGATGTGCTGAGACTGGAGTCGGTCCAGAGAATGGCCACCCGGATGGTCTCGGGACTCAAAGATCTCCTGTACGAAGAACAGCTGGATAAGTTGCAGCTGTACTCACTCGAGGAATGCAGAGAGAGGGGGTGACATGATCGAGACATTCAAGTATCTCACGGGCCGCATCGAGGTAGAAGAAGATATCTTCTTTTTCAAGGGTCCCGCGGCAACAAGGGGGCATCCATGGAAAATCAGGGGCGGGAAACTGCATGGGGACACCAGGAAATTCTTTTTCATTGAAAGGGTGGTTGATCGCTGGAATAATCTTCCACTACAGGTTATTGAGGCCAGCAGCGTGCCTGATTTTAAAGCCAAATGGGATAGACACGTGGGATCTATTCACAGAGAATGGTAGGGGAGGGTCATTGGGGTAGGCAGACTAGATGGGCCTTGGCCCTTATCTGCTGTCTATTTCTATGTTTCTATCCTTGGTCATAGATATAACCAATGGCGTTATATATGCAATAAAATTCCCATGTCAGTTATTATATCTTGGACAGACATCAAGACCTTTTAAAACAAGAATTATTGAACATATATCCTGCTTTATTTGTAACAAGTTGGAAGCATTTATGGTGCAACATTGTTTGGACTCTCATCACTCATTCCATGAGATGCGTTGTTGGATTATTGAGAGATTGTACCCATCACAGCAGGGAGGTGATTTTAAAGAGCTATTACAGCAACGTGAGCAAAAATGGATCTTCCAATTACAAACATGTACTCCGAGAGGCTTGAATGCCAGAATTGAATTGGCGAGCCTTTTTTTAAAAAAAACAACAAACAAACATACTTTTTGATTCGTTTGCTCAAATTGCACCCCTCCTGATTGGTGAATCTTGACGTCAACACACACTCTTAAACCAAGACAGATGCCGGGTCGCCATTTTCTTGAAGAAGATTTTTGAAGCAGTAGCTCGTTTCTAAATGTGAGTGATATTTAATTGTGTATATTATGGGAAAAAGATCAAGTTATTAACTGACTGTCTTTTGTTATTTTTTAGTAATTCCCCTGATGCAGGAATTGAATACAATTAAAGCAGCTTCCATCACTCCACAAAATCATACCAACTTACCACCTCTACCTCAAAGAATAAAACAGCCCGGGAATAAATGGGTCACAGTAGGCTCAGGAAGACTGCGACATGTAACACAGAAACATCCACCTTCACTAATATTACCTCTACAGAATTCCTTCGCTCCACTAGGGCACTGCGATACTCAAGAAAACAGAAGGGAGGTGGGACTGGAACCAATGAAGGTAACTCAAGAGAGCAAGCACACCCTAAGCACAAATAAAAAGGCCAAAAACAGAAAACTATTACTGTTGGGGGATTCCATCATCAGAGGCATTAACCTTGGAACACAAGGCGAGGAGACCAAAATAGTGAAATGTCTTCCAGGATCCTCAGCTACCAGGAGTTCCAGGCAAATACAGACTATAATGAAGGAAGAAACTAAGGATTTTAACACTGATGTTGTCATCCATCTGGGAACAAATGACCTGGCCAACAACTCCACACTTGCAGCACAGAAAGCTTTTCGGGACCTTGGTGAGGGCGTGAAACCTTTTGTAAAGACTTTAGCTTTTTCTGAAATACTGCCTGCATATGGAAAGGGGGGGCAAAGAGTGAAAAACACAGAGGACTTTAATAGATGGCTCAAAGCCTGGTGTCATCAAGAAGGCTTCAGGTACATAGGAGGATGGGGAAATACATGGAAGGACAAGAAGCTATATTGCACTGATGGGCTACATATTACTACAGCAGGAAAAAGAAACCTTGCAGAGAAATTTAGACAATATTTTTCTAGGCATTTAAACTAGAAGGTGGGGGTGGTGTAAGTACGAAGGACAATTATAGAGACCACCCCCGGCAAAAGAAAAGATGTGATAGTAGTAAAGAGTGCAACATAAGCAATATCAGCAACTCATTTCTTAGTATTACAACGGAAAGTGAAACGAAACAAAAATCCATACGAAAAAGGAGATTATTGCTGAAAAATAGCTGGAAAGCGATGACCACAAATGCTCGCAGTCTAAGCAACAAAGTTCATGATCTGCAAGCCCTGATGTTAGAGGCAGATCTAGATATTGTCGCTATCACAGAGACATGGTTCAGTGAATCACATGGATGGGATGCAAACATACCGGGATATAATCTTTTTAGGAAGGACAGAGATGGTCATAAAGGTGGAGGAGTAGCTCTCTATGTAAAGATCAATATCCAAGCGACCAAAATGCAAGGGACCTGGGGAGAGGAAGAAGCGATATGGATTGCTCTGAAAAGAGAAGATGGAACTTCTATCTACGTGGGTGTAGTCTACAGACCTCCGACTCAATCGCAGCAAATTGATAAGGATCTGTTTGTGGATATCCAAAAGTTTGGAAGGAAAGAGGAGGTTCTGCTGTTGGGAGATTTCAACCTGCCGGATGCGGACTGGAATGTTCCGTCTGCGGAATAGGAAAGAAGTAGGGAGATTGTGGATGCCTTTCAAGAGGCTCTGCTCAGACAAATGGTGACGGAACCCACAAGGGAAAAAGCGATATTGGATCTGGTCCTCACAAATGGAAAGAGTATCTCTAATGTTCGAGTGGGTGCTCACCTGGGTAGTAGCGATCATCAAACGGTTTGGTTTGATATAACGGCTAAAGTGGAGAGCGGCCGCACGATACTTAAAGTCCTAGATTTCAAACGTACGGACTTTAATGCTATGGGAGAGTACCTGAAGAAAGAGCTGTTAGGATGGGAGGACATAAGAGAAGTGGAAAGACAGTGGTCTAAGCTGAAAGGAGCGATAAAAATGGCTACGGACCTTTATGTGAAGAAAATCAATAAAAACAAGAGAAAAAGGAAGCCGATATGGTTCTCCAACCTAGTGGCTGAGAAAATAAAGGCGAAAGAGTTGGCGTTCGTGAAATATAAAAAAAACCAAGACGAGAAGAGCAGAAAGGACTACAGAGTGAAACTGAAAGAAGCCAAGAGAGAGATACGTCTGGCGAAAGAACAGGCGGAAGAACAAATGGCTAAAAATGTAAAAAAGGGAGACAAAAATTTTTTCAGATATATTAGTGAAAGGAGGAAGATGAAAAAAGGAATTGCTAGGCTAAAAGATGCTGGGAACCAATATGTGGAAAGTGATGTGGAGAAAGCGAATGTGCTAAACAAATACTTCTGTTCTGTGTTCACAGAAGAAAATCCTGGAGAAGGACCGAGATTGTCTTGCAAAGTTACACGGGAAAATGGAGTAGATTCTGCGCTGTTCACGGAGGAGGATGTTTATGAGCAACTTGAAAAACTGAAGGTGGACAAAGCGATGGGACCAGACGGGATCCATCCCAGGATACTAAGGGAGCTCAGAGAGGTTCTGGCGAGTCCTATTAAAGACTTGTTCAACAAATCTCTGGAGACGGGAGTGATTCCTGGGGATTGGAGGAGAGCGGATGTGGTCCCTATTCATAAAAGTGGTCACAGGAATGAAGCAGGAAACTACAGGCCGGTGAGCCTCACTTCAGTTGTTGGAAAAATAATGGAAGTTTTGCTGAAAGAAAGGATTGTGTACTTCCTTGAATCTAATGGGTTACAGGATCCGAGGCAACATGGCTTTACAAAAGGTAAATCGTGCCAAACGAACCTGATTTAATTTTTTGATTGGGTGACCAGAGAGTTGGATCGAGGACATATGCTAGATGTAATTTACTTGGATTTCAGCAAAGCCTTTGACACAGTTCCTCATAAGAGGCTGTTGAACAAACTTGAAGGGCTGAAGTTAGGACCCAAAGTGGTGAACTGGGTCAGAAACTGGCTGTCGGACAGACGTCAAAGAGTGGTGGTTAATGGAAGTCGTTCGAAGGAAGGAAAGATGAGTAGTGGAGTCCCTCAGGGATCAGTGCTGGGGCCAATCCTGTTCAATATGTTTGTGAGTGACATTGCTGAAGGGATAGAAGGAAAAGTGTTCCTTTTTGCAGAGGATACCAAGATTTGTAACAGAGTAGACACTGAAGAGGGAGTGGAAAAGATGAAAGAGGATCTGCAAAAGTTAGAGGAATGGTCTAATGTCTGGCAACTAAAATTCAATGCAAAGAAATGCAGAGTAATGCATTTGGGGATTAATAATAGGAAGGAACCGTATATGCTGGGAGGAGAGAAGCTGATATGCACGGACGGGGAGAGGGACCTTGGGGTGATAGTGTCCGAAGATCTAAAGGTGAAAAAACAGTGTGACAAGGCAGTGGCTGCTGCCAGAAGGATGCTGGGCTGTATAAAGAGAGGCGTAGTCAGTAGAAGGAAGAAGGTGTTGATGCCCCTGTACAGGTCATTGGTAAGGCCCCACTTGGAATATTGTGTTCAATTTTGGAGACCGTATCTGGCAAAGGACGTAAGAAGACTTGAGGCGGTACAGAGGAGGGCGACGAAAATGATAGGAGGCTTGCGCCAGAAGACGTATGAGGAGAGACTGGAAGCCCTGAATATGTATACCCTAGAGGAAAGGAGAAACAGGGGAGATATGATTCAGACGTTCAAATACTTGAAGGGTATTAACGTAGAACAAAATCTTTTTCAGAGAAAGGAAAATGGTAAAACCAGAGGACATAATTTGAGGTTGAGGGGGGTAGATTCAAGAACAATGTTAGGAAATTCTACTTTACGGAGAGGGTGGTGGATGCCTGGAATGCGCTCCCGAGAGAGGTGGTGGAGAGTAAAACTGTGACTGAGTTCAAAGAAGCATGGGATGAACACAAAGAGTCTAGAATCAAAAAATAAGATTAAATATTGAACTAAGGCCAGTACTGGGCAGACTTGAACGGTTTGTGTCTGTATATGGCCGTTTGGTGGAGGATGGGCTGGGGAGGACTTCAATGGCTGGGAGGGTATAGATGGGCTGGAGTAAGTCTTAACAGAGATTTCGGCAGTTGGAACCCAAGCACAGTACCGGGTAAAGCTTTGGATTCTTGCCCAGAAATAGCTAAGAAGAAAAAAATTTAAAAATTTAAATTGAATCAGGTTGGGCAGACTGGATGGCCATCATCTACTATGTTACTATGTTTTTGCGAAACAGGACCTGTCGGGAGTTATGAGATGGGAGTTATAAGATTTGCAAAAAGCTGAATTGAGTCCCTGCACTGGGATATTGCATATTATCGAGCAGCGGTGATCTTTTTCGTATCTGAGGACAATTTTGAGATAAGTGCAGATTCCTTTTTTTTTTTTATTATAAGTTTTTTTGATCATAAGAATTTAATAATATATTTATATATGCACTGCACTTTAACGGAGTTTTTCTATGACCAAGGATGTGCTTCCTATAGCAATTTAGTATTTGTCATAGTAGTTTCCCGAGTTTATTCTCAGGGAACACTGAGGTCTTTTCTCCGTATTTGGAACCTGCTCTAAGTAGTCTCAGATAAGTGGATAGTTATAGTGAATACTTTTTGGTGGTACACTGCATTTGTTTGGTATTCCGCTTGTGTTATTTTTTGTTTTTTTGTCATAAATAAATAAATAAACATACCCTTTCTCTCTTGATCATCCTCTTAGAACATTCCAAGTTCAACGTCAGAGCAGCAGCAGTAGTATTAGAAGTAAATCAAAAGGAAAGCACACGGGATCATATTCCTACAAGCGCTGCTGCTGCTCTATCTGTCATGTTCCCTCAGCAGAGTAGCAGTGGTGCATGCAGGAAAATGGTCCCACTGTGCTTTCACTTTGTTTTTACAGCTGATATTGCTGCTGTTCTGCTGCCAAACTTGAAATGCCATAAAAGGATGATTGGGAGAGATAGAAGGAAAAGAGACCTGTGAAGAGAGTGGGCCCAGCAGCAAGAGCTAAGGGCCATTTTTATTCAAAATCTGCAGGAGCAGTCAATTCCCTTGTATCCCCCACCTATGCCTCTGGTTCTTAGAGGGCCCCTTTGTTTAATATTATCTCCCAGCTTACATGACTTTCTAAGTTTCCTCCACCCTCAAGACTGCTTTACATGCTCTGCAGCAATAACATTTGCTGAGCTGTCATTTGGATGATTCAGCTCAGCACAATTTGATTTATGCTTCAGTTACATTTTATCTTGACTACTGTAATTTCAGCTGAGATCAAACATCTTTGGGCCATCCAAAACAAAGCTGCTAGAATTCAAAGTCATGTGAATAAATTTGACTACTACATGTGATCACTGGTTCCCTGTGGTCTTTTGAATTTTTTTAAGATCCTGGTTCTGGCCCATAAAGCTTTATATACTGAGACTCTACAGTTATCTTTTCTTCCTGATTATCGTTCATATTTTTGATTGTTTACTTTGCTCCTTTCGTTCTTTTATCAATTCCCTTACAAGGATCAACCAGCCATGTGACTTTATGACTTTGGTCCTTTGGAGCTCACTGCCATGCTCATTCCAATCTGAAGCCTCATGTAAAAAGTTTTAAAGCAGGTTTGAAGACTCACTGGCACTTGATGGGCGATAGGTGTAGGTTGGGTGTTGGCAAGGTATACTTTTGTGCAGACTTAATCCAGATTTGTTATTGAATATATTCGTATTTCTTTGATTTCTTTCTCACTTGTCCTATCTTGTATCACTACTAGTAATTGTAAACCACTTTGGTGTTTGAATATAAAAGGCAGTATATCAAACTCAAACCCCCCAATATGGCTACAACAATTAGTTGAAGCAGAAATAATTTTCAGAAAGCTAGTTAACTACCTGTCCTTTGAAAGCATCAATGATAAACTGCAGCGACTGTGGTTGAACACATTCAATGCATTTCTGCACAACATGATTTCCATTTTGATCTTTCACACACTTCAGAACATGTCCATCAAGTTCTTTGACCATTTCACTCTGCAAACCAAGAATTAAAAAAAAGCTGTTAAATGATCAAAAATGGATAAATCTGATTTCAAGTAAACTATATCATAGACAGGTATGCACATGGCAGAAAAAAATAGACCATACAAATAATGAATTAAAGAAAGTTAAAAATATAGGTTTCAAACAAAAGTGAAGAGTGCCTTGAGTTATAGAACAAGAATATTTAATTAGGAAAGAAAAAACCCAAAGCAGTGCTCAGACTTACAATTACCTGCTGGTCAGGTGAAATGGATTCTAAAGCTTTCTGAATAACACGACAACCATACATCTGCAGGGCCAGTGGCAGAACATGACCACGAATGCGGGTGGCTAGGGCTAACTTCTGATCCATACTTCCAAACTATAAGAAAAACACTGTGATGTTTATACCCAAGGAAAATATCCAAGGTACTAGTCTCGATTTACTAACTGATACAAAACTTTGACTATAAAAAGATACCTTCTATTATTTCAGCTGCAAATGTAGATCCATCAGAGAGTGCTGTACACAAAACAAATTCAATCAAACATCTTCAACACATACAAAAAATATGAAAACAAAACCTAGTAAGTCTACATTAAAAAATATGAATAAGTCACACAAAAGCAAAAAATATTAATACAGTACATGCTAAAATGAGCTTTTCTAGATTTTTGATATACAAATAGGCTTTTTCAAAAGCAAAAACAATAAAAAGCAGCATTTTATAAAGGACATGCAGAAGGGATTTCCTATGTCTAAGTCACTTCTCCCTCCTGATTCGTGGTTTTAGGACTCACGATTTCGACTATTCGCAATTTCCTAAAACGGGAATCACCCCCACCTCCCGGACTTCACCTGGTGGTCTAGCGGTCTTTCGGGGCAGGAGCGATCTTCCTATGCTCCTGCCCCGTGCAGATCACTCATCCAAAATAGCTGCTGTGAGTTCCCGTCATAGTCTCGAGAGACTATGGGAACTCACAGCAGCCATTTTGGATGAGTGATCTGCATGGGGCAGGAGCATAGGAAGATCGCTCCTGCCCCGAAAGACCGCTAGACCACCAGGTGAAGTTCGGGAGGTGGGGGTGATTCCCGTTTTAGGAAATTGCGAATAGTCGAAATCGTGAGTCCTAAAACCACGAATCAGGAGGGAGAAGTGACTTAAGACATAGGAAATCCCTTCTGCATGTCCTTTATAAAACTTTCAACTCAGACTCCTTTATTTATGGTATCTCCACTTTGACACCGACTCCTTTATTTATATATCTATATAGGAGTTGTAATTTTTATTTATTAAAAAATTTATATACCACACACAACTATGCGGTTTCCATATCACATACATAAAATATTGTTTCCCTATGATTTCCACATATAACATAGACATGTGTGGACAACATCAAAATCATCCTTCCAAATAAATTATCAGTAAATCAAGTCAAGACAAAATTCATCAATTAAAAGCTTAAAGACGTCAGATCAAATGATCGTTTCCTAAGTAGGTAGACAAATCAATTTACATCTGCATGCAAAGCAAATCAAATTCAAGCAATTCAGAAATACTAGCAGGCTTCTTGGGATTTTGGTTTAATTTATGTTTATCTATTTTGGTCAGCTATAATGGATTTTGCATTTGTATTCTGTGTGTGTGATTTAAGTATTCTATTAACAACTGGGACTCCCTAGCTGAAACTAAAAGGGGCTGGAGGATAAGTTGGCTTCTAAGTAGAGAATAAATTTTGTAGAACCGCTTGGCCAAACGGACTATCCTATCCAGAATGATACTCCAAAAAATAGTAGGATGTGATTTTTTGAACTGAGGACCAAATGGCTGCTTTATAGATGTCCTCAATGGGAGTGGATCTTAGGTGAGCTACTGAAGTTGCCAAGTACGGAATGACACAGTGACAAAATTCATCACCGTTCCCGTCCTCGTGGATAACCGCGGGAAATAATCCCATGTCATTTTTTAGTGTCTATTTCAACCTCAGTCCTTTCTTCAAAGCAAAGCTTGAGGGTCAGTGGTTGTGGCTATTCATATTCTGATTCTTCCCTCTCTCCTTAAAGAATGACATGAAGATGGTTTCCCGCAGTTATCCGCGGGGACGGGAACAGTGATGAATTTTGTCACCATGTCATTCTCTATTGCCAAGCTATTGTTCCTAGTTTATGTGCAGTAACCTGACCTTCCAGTGACAGCCCAGTCCGAGCATAGCAAAATGAGAAATAGTTTGCTAACCACGTGGATATGGTTTCCGTTTGGATTGAATGAAAGAAACAGCTGAGTGGAAGATCTGTGAAAATGGTACAATGCAAATAAGCCAGAGCTCATTTACAGTCCAATGTGTGAAGTGCAGCACCAGGATGAGAATGTGGTCTTGGAAAAAAGACAGAGAACTATAGACTAGTTCTTCCTTAATGATCTAAATGTATGTTCTTAAATATTACACAGAGCTAAGTTATAAGTTGGAAAGTGCCTTCCCCAAATTAACATCTCTTCATTTTATTATTTATTTAATTTTCATTTAAGTACAGAATTGTGCTTAACAGGAAATATAAAGAAACTAATACAACCAATAACTTTTGGATTTAAAGAAAATAAGTCATGCCAAAATCTAGCCTCAGGGAACACATATACCGTATTTTTCACTCCATAAGACGCACCTGACCATAAGACGCACCCTTGATTTAGAGCAGTGTTTTTCAACCGCTGTTCCGCGGCACACTAGTGTGCCGCGAGATGTTGCCTGGTGTGCCGTACGGTGCAGACACTGATTAGGCCTCAGGCCGGGTCCTGCACGCGCTCCCATGAGACTCCCCCGGTCCCCGCTGCTGTTCAGTTTCGATCTTCTGCTCTGACGCAACCGGAAACAGGAAGTTGCAGCAGAGCAGAAGATTGAACACTGAGCAGCCGCGCATGCGCGGCTCTTTGGGAAAGCGTGCATGTCGCCGAAAAACAAAACCTACAAACTAAGGTGAGGCGAAGGGAGAGAGCTGGCTAAACAGTAGGATCGATTGGGCAGGCGAGTGGTGGCTGCGGGGACCATGCGATCGCTCGTGTTCCCGGCTCAAATTGGAAGGAGGGAGTAAAAGGAAAAAGGATTCTGGGCCAAGGGGATGAAGACGGAAAGAAAAACCCACAGCAGGAAAGAAAGGGAAGGACAGGCAGGTGAGCCAGATGCTAGAAGCAGGGGGGGGGGGAAGAAAGAGGGAAAAAAGCTAGATGGGGTTGAAAAGAAGAGACACACTGGTATGGAAGAGGAAGATAGGGGAAATCTGGGCACAGGAAGGTAACAGAAAGAGGGGAAATTATGTGCATGGGGCATAGGGACAGAGACATAAAGGGGACATGCCATGGGGATGGTATATGGACACAGGGGGGGGCAATGACAGATACATAGGGGAGATATTAGAAATGGAGAAAATAGGAGCACAGAAGCGAGATGGTTTGTGGGGATGGGACAGGGACCGAGCTCGCAGGCTCCAGTGGCTTGCACAAATTACATTGTAACGTGCCATGAAAATAAGAGGGAGGAAGGTAGATAGATAAGCCACGTGAGAGGAGCTGAATGGTAGTAGAAAGGAACAGATGGTAAAGGAGGGAGGGAAGGGTGGTGGTGGAAAGGAATAGGACAGACATTGAAGGAGGGTGGAGAGGAACAGACCCCGAAGGGAAATGTGGAAGACAGAGTGGGAAGAAGACAGATGCCAGACTATGGGGGAGCGGAGGGAAGAAGATGGGTGCTAGACCAATTGGGGGGGGGGGGGGGGTGAAGGGAGAGGCACAGTAACAGCAAATGGAAGACGTAGAGAGAAAACACACAGTGGATGGAAGGAATTGAATGAGAAGATGTGGAAAGCAGAAACCAGACAACAAAGGTAGAAAAAAAAATTATATTTATTTATTTTTTGCTTTAGGATAAAATAGTATATTAGTTGTGTTGATAAAAATGTATAAACAAAGCCCTGCCAGCTGAACATCTCTTTCTCTAGTTCAGCAACAGGAACTTTGAAAGGAATAAGAAAGGAATAAGCTAAATATTACAGTACTAAGGCTTATATGGATGCAGCGGGGACGGTGAAGGGGCAGTGAATGGGATGGCAGTGGCGGTGACGGGGCGGTGAAAGGGATGGCGGTGACGGGGCGGTGAAGGGAACGGCTGTTGACGAAGAGCTACGTGTGTGTCTTTCTTCGATTCCAGCCAGAATATCAGCTTTGTGTTCAGCCAAACAGGCCCAGGTTTCGCACTGAATAAAGTATTTTATAATTTTTCACTATTCTGTTTACTTAATATTTCATAATAAAGTAATTATAAAATACTTTCTTTGTGTTTATTTGATTCCTATTCAAGAGAATTACTTTATATATAGTCAATATAGGCACAGAGTTAAATTTTTTAACATTTTCTAATGGTGGTGTGCCTCGTGATTTTTTTCATGAAACAAGTGTGCCTTTGCCCAAAAAAGGTTGAAAAACACTGATTTAGAGGATGAAAAACCAAGAAAAAAATATTCTGAACCAAATTATGTCTCTGAACCCAGCCCCCTAGAAAAATAGACAAATATACTGCAGCAGACAGATTTTGATCACTAAATTGAAATCCTACCTTTGTTGTGATTTCTGGTTGCACTAGTTTTCTTTCTTCCTCAGGCCCAATAATTGTCTCTTTCTATTCCCTCCCTCCTTCCTTCCTATGTCCCGAGTTCATGCCCCTTCCCCCTTACTGCCTTCCAGCCTTTATCCTTCCTCATTCCCGCACTGTAGCCTGCCTCCTTCCTCCCTCCCTCCCTGCTGCACCAAAGTCTGCCTCCCTCCTGCACCGAAGCTTATCTGCCTTCATCCCTGCCGTGCCTTCTCCCTGGCCTGCCGCTCGCCCACTGCTTCTGCAACTCCATGAAGGGAAGGGTTGACGGCATGCAATTGGGCCCACAAGCCTTCCCCCGATGTCCATTCTGATATCGAAGATAAGGTCCGGCCCAGCAACTGATGAGTGGGTAAGAGGGCGGCGACCAGCACCAGCAGCGACAAGTAGCAGCAGAATGCTGGGGTGGAGGGAGATGTATTTGCTCCATAAGATGTACCCCCTTTTTGTGGGTGGAAAAAGTGCGTCTTGTGGAGCAAAAAATTATCACGATAAGCTAAAAATTATTTTCTTCTTGACTGAGTCCATTTGGAAACATCAGGATATATATATATATATATATATATATATATATATCCTATATAATAAAACCCTAAGCATGCATGTGCACTTAGGGTTTCATGTTCCCTGCCGATGAATTAGACTATAGAATTTATGATTTTCTTTCTGGGAAATATTTATAATTCTATTGAATGCTACTCTGACATGACAGAAAACTGGGAAAATATAAATTTTATTGTAAGAAGGCCTATATAGTTATTCCTTATTACCTGCAAACTGTGTGACTAGCTTGAGAGTATATGCTTACCTACATGTGCACTTATACTTATCTGCCCAACATTGTCCTAAAAGAATGACATATGCACTGAAATGCATTAACCAACTAAATGACTAGGCAGATTTATATAATTTTAGCATATGGTACTTTCACCATTACTAAGATCTACAGTACAAACAAAGCATCAGTGGTTAGAGCTACAAATCTCTCGTTGCTCCTTGTGACCCTGGGCAAGTCTGCTCATTGCCCCAGGTACACTAGATAGAGTTTGAGCCCACTGGGACAGATAGGGAACCACTGGGACAGATAGGGAAATATGATAAAGTACCTGAATGTAACCCACTTAGGATATAAGTGGTATATAAATAATAAAATAAATATTTGTGAGGAAAGCAAATAGAATATTAGAAATTATTAGGAAAGGAATGGAAAACAAAGATGAAAACGTTATGCCTTTGCATCGTTCTGTGGTACGGATGCACCTCGAATACTATGTACTAGAGAATGACATGGGGACCATTTACCGCAGGAATGGGGACAAGACCTTTCACTGCCCCATGGGAGCGATGAAAAGTCTTGCTCCTGTGGTAAAAAAACTTTGCCTGTGTCAGAATCAGCATCTCCTCTCCAGCTCCTCTTGTACTTATTTTACCTTCAGGAGCCAGCCATGCCACGATGAAAACAGAATGAACCCAAAACCAAAGCCTGAGACCAATGTGATTTGAAGAATAAAATTACCAGACAACAACATATAGAAAAAAATTAATTTATTTTCTATTTTGTGATTAGAATATTTCAGATTTGAAATATGTATCCTGCTAGAGCTGGTATTAGACATAACTGGGGACCGCAAAGCCCAAGCTGTGCTTCTTTAGCTTCCAGCTGATCAGAGGGAAGTTGCCCTAGTTGCACTCCCCTAACACTATTCCTGCCATGTGTGACTGAAGTACAGTATTCTGTTAGCTTGATTTTTCTATGTAGCATTCTGTAGTAATTTGGTTTGTTCAGTTTTCACAGTGGTGGAGGGGATATTTGTGAGAGGGAGGGAAGACAGGGGTTTTATTGATTCTTGCTCTGCATTATTTGAGTTTATAAAATGACAATTGTACAGAATATAGTCTCTTTCATACTTTAATAAAATAAGTTCAGTATAAAATCATACCTATTCGAGGTTTGTGCGGATGGGATCTGACAGTTTGCAGGGCAGGGACTGAGCTCACGATGATGGGGCAGGGACGGGGACTGAGTTTGCGGGGACAGGTCGGGATGGAGACTGAGCTCATGGGGATGGGGCGTGAATAGTGATAAATTTTTTCCCCATGTCATTCTCTACTGTGTACAATTCTGGTCACCATACCTCAAAAAAGATACAGTGGAATTAGAAAAGGTACAGAGAAGAGCAAAGAAAATGATAAAAGGGATGGGGCAACTTTCCTATGATGAAAGGCTAAAGTGGCTAGGGCTCTTCAGCTTGGAGAAGAGACAGCACAGAGGAGATATTATAGATGTCTATAAAATACTGAGTGGAATGGATAGATGTGAATCACATATTTACTCTTTCCAAAAATATTAGAGCTAGAGGGAAGGCAATAAAGCTACTAAGCAGTAAATTTAAAACAAACCAGAGAAAATATTTCACAATGTGTAATTAAACTCTGGAGTTTGTTGCTAGAGAATGTAGTAAAAACACTTGGTTTAGCAGGGTTTAAAAAAGGTTTGGATCATTTCCTAAAAGGAAAGCTCATAAGCCATTATTAAGATGAGCTTGGGAAAATTCACTGCTTACTTCTAGGATAAGCAGCATTAACTCTATTTTACTTTATTGGTATCTTGCCAAGTACTTGAGACTTGGATTGGTCAGTATTGGAAACAGGATATTGGGTTTGATGGACCTTTAGTCTGTCCCAGTATGACAAATGTTCTTATATGTACTACTGTATAATAATCTCCTTACCTCAAAAAACTTCTGTATGACATAGTTCCCAAAGACATCGATCATCAGTTGATAGGCTGCTTGCAAGATCTCATTAAACACCATTTGGCGCTCAGCTGGGGATGCTCGCTCTAGTTTTTGCTGGATAAATCTAAATATAAAATATTCAGTTACAGGTTTATAAACTTTAGGGTTTTAAAAATATGCTTCAAAAAACAAGCATGTGTAAATCTTAAGTTTTGGTTTCAATTCTGTATTATCCATTTGACATTCTCAAATAAAACAAACCCAATTGCAAAACTTGAATGCTTTTCTGAAAAGCAGTATGTTTTTTGTTTTTTTTTTATTGAAAATATTTCTTACAATGTTTCAAAATACAAAGTAAAGATATGAACAAAAAACAAGAAAAGTAAATACATCTCAAATTGAAAAATAAAGGAAGTCCATCTAGGCCACAAAATGGGGAAATAAGTATGCTTTATGCTTAGAAGCCAACTTTTCAAAATTATTTGGGGGTGCTAAACCCAATGGAAACTATGAAAGAGTTTGTGAATTGTGACAATCAGGTGCCCTTTGTAATGTAAACCACTTAGGTTTAAGTGGGATAAAAATTGGCTGATGTTTATTCCCCGTCACCAGGCAGGTTTCTGAGATCATTTTCCTCCCCCTTTTATACCTTATGCTTTGAGCAGTGGGATCTTTTTGTTATTTTGGAGTTGTTCCAGTGGGTCTCACTCACCATCTTTAGTGTACATCAGTGTGGACCTGAACCCTACCCTCAGAAACTGTAAAATACCACTTTAAAAGCTTTCAACAAGCCACCCCCGAAGTTCCCATAGGAAATAAAGGAGGTTTACTCGCAGTTCTGCAGTGCCTGTCAGCACTTTAAAACAGCAGCAGAACAGAGGGAAAGGATTTTCTGCCTCAGAAAATTCTCCGAATGACCAGAGTTGAAGATCTTCAGATTGCAGTCGACCGGACACCGACTATGACCTCCACCCCCATGGAACCTCGCCACGTGGTTGGGGGCAGGAAAGACAGCCTGTGCTTAAAACCTGTAACAAGGTCAACGGGCAAGCAAACTCCCAGGGGAAAGAACCCTGAGTTGGTGGCACACAGCAGGCTAGCTCCCCCAGAGTTTCTCTGTGAAGCAGCAGTCTGACACGGCAGGACTGTGTTCTTTCCTCTGAAAGGGGACCACTGGGAAGGGGAGGTCTCAAAGCATTGAAGCCACCAAGAAAGTGAACTTTTTTTTTTTTTTTTAACTTTTTATTTATAGAATTTTCATTCTTTCAATACATGAATCACATATTATAAAATGTATAATAAAATATATATGTATGTACAAATTCATATCATAGATATTCATCCCTTTCCCCTATTAATTGTTTTTCCATTTTTCTTTCATATTAATATCTATATTTCCCACCCTAACACTATATTACTATTATCAATGTGTTAAGATATCTGATCTCTAGAATAATTAGTCAATGGATCCCATATTTTCTTAAAATTTTTAATATTTCCTTGTTGTAAAGCCAAAATTTTCTCCATTTTGTAAATGTGACATACCGAGTTCCACCAGAATGTATAATTTAGTTTGGTAAAATCTTTCCAATTTTGTGTGATTTGCTGCATGGCAACTCCTGTCAATATTAAAAGTAATTTATTATTATTTGCTGATATTGGACTCTGTGTTCTCATTGCAGTACCGAATAATATGGTATCATATGAGAGTCCTACGTGATTTTCTAGTAATATATTTATTTGGGGCCAAATTAAATTCCAAAAAGCTTTTATACAGGGACAAAAAAAAATTAAATGATCCAATGTCCCTACTTCTATTTTACAATGCCAACATCTATTAGATCTAGTATTATCTATCTTTTGCAAGCGCGTCGGGGTCCATAACACTCTATGTAATAAAAATAACCATGTTTGACTCATAGATGCTGACTTTGTTAATCTTAATCTCCAGGACCAGAATTTTGGCCATTGAGATGCAGAAATTGTCTGTCCAATCTCAATGCTCCAAATATCCCTAAGTCCAGTTTTCTTTTTTTTATTTAGAAATCCATTTATTAATTTATACCATTTTGCGGCTTGGTGACCCAAGAAATCCGTCTGGAAACATAAAACTTGCAAACTATATTGAGTATTGAGAATTTTCCATTCAGGGAACCCTACCTGAATGGCTTGCTTCAATTGCATCCATTGTGTTTTATTTAGTCTAAATTTATTTTGCAATTGTGAAAAACTAAGCAAGGAACCTTCTGATATGACGTCATTTAATGTTCTTATTCCTGCAGTTATCCATTGTTTCCAGACGATTTTAAATCCGCCAATTCTGATCCTGGAGTTTACCCATATTGATTGATTTAGGGATTTAGCAATTGGTTCTGGTGTCAGATTATTTATGTATCTTAATGTTTTCCAAGTATCTAATAAGATTCTGTGTTCTTTGTATCTTATAGGCATTGATATAGAAATTAAGTGTTCTGGATTTAAAGGGAACAGGAGCCGCCATTCTAAATACAGCCAATCTGGTACATTTTCTAAGAGATCTGGGAGGATCCAATACATACCCTGTCTTAAAATATAGGCTTGATGATACCTATAAAAATTTGGAAAATTTACCCCCCCTTCCATAATTGGTCTTTGTAATGATACTAAAGCGATTCTTGGTCTTTTCCCACACCAAACAAATTTTGTAAGAATATTGTTAAGTTTTTTATAAAATGACCCCTGAAAAAATATTGGAATCATACTCATTTGGTAACAAACCACAGGCAATATCATCATTTTAATTGTTTGAATTCTTCCCCACCAAGAAAGATGTAATGGATTCCATTGCTCACACATTTCTGTTATTTTTTTCAATAAAAGTTTTTCATTCTCTTTGACTGTGTCTTCAATTGTATTTTTGATCATAATTCCTAAGTATTTTATTCCATCCTCTTTCCAAATAAATGAATATGGATCAAATAATCCTTTGGTACAATGAACATTAATTGGGAGGATTTCAGATTTATTCCAATTAATTTTATATCCAGAAAATGTACCGTATTTTTCTATTAAATTAAGCATACATGGAATAGTAATTTCCGGTTCTCTTAAATATAATAATATATCATCTGCATATGCAGATAATTTAAATTCAAAACTGGTAAATGAGATTCCCTTTATTTCCCTAGTTTTTTTTATTGCAATTAATAAAGGTTCTAGGACAACATCAAAAAGTAATGGAGACAAAGGGCATCCTTGTCTAACTCCCCTATGCAAGTTGAATTTAGTTGATAAATTATTGTTAATATATAATCTTGCTCCAGGAGAGCTATACAATGTCTGAATCATTTTAATAAAACCGGTTCCTATACCAAACCAATGTAAAGCTTGATATATAAAATTCCATTCCACTCTATCAAAAGCTTTTTCTGCATCTAAAGAAATTAAAAAAACTGGATCATTTATATTTTTTGCTAAATTTAATGAGTGGAATGCAAGTCTAGTATTGTCTGATGAATGTCTTTTAGCAATAAATCCTGTTTGATGTACATCAATAATGAAAGGAAGAGCTTTTGCCAATCTTAATGCTAATACTTTAGCCATTAATTTATTATCCACATTTAATAATGAAATAGGCCTGTAATTTGAAACCAGAGTAGGATCTTTGTTTGGTTTTGGTAAGACTATAATTATCGATTCTGCCATAGTACCAGATATATTTTCATTCTTTATTTGATATTGAAACAAATTTAACAGATATGGTAATATGATATTTTGGAATGATTTATAAAATTCAACAGTATAACCATCTCCACCTGGAGCGGATCCAACTCTAAGAGACTTCAATGCTGTTTCTATTTCTTTTAAAGATATAGGTTCTTCTAAACTTCCTTTTATATGATCCGGAATATTCGGTCCAATAAAAGAATTTAAGAAAGTTAATCCGTCTTGTTCTTTATTTTTATAAGAATTAGAAGTGTATAATTCCTTGTAAAAATCAAGAAATTGTGTTATAATATCTTTTGTGTTGGTATGTGTGTTACCTTGTATATCTTTAATTGCAATAATCTTAGATTTTCTTTTCTTTGCTTTAAGAAAATTTGCTAATAATTTTCCTGCTTTATTTGAATTGCCATAATATTGTACTTGTTTATTGAAAATATCTTTCCTCACAATTTGAGAAGAAATCTCATTATATTTAACTTTTACTTTTAACAACTCTTGTAATGTATTGTTTTCCCATTTTGTAATTAATTTATTTTCTAAAATTTTTATTTGTTTTTCCATATCTTCATATTGTTTTTTAAGTTGTTTTTTAATAAAAGCTGAATATGAAATTATATTTCCTCTCATTGTTGCTTTAAAAGCATCCCATAAAATTTCTATATTAATGTCATCAGAAGTATTAAATTGAAAGAATTCTTGCATTTTTGCTTTAAGATCTTCTAAGAATTTCGAGTCTGCTAATAAATCATTATTAAATCTCCATATTGTATTAAATTGATCATTATTGTAATTCTGAAGGTTAATCCACACACCAGCATGGTCTGAAATTATAATGGGATCAATTACTGCTTTTGATACATGCTGCGCTATGTTATTATTTACAAATATATAATCAATTCTTGAAAAAGATTTATGGACTTGAGAACAAAAAGAATATTCCCGATCATTAAAATGAAGGATACGCCATATATCTATTAAATTACAAGATTGTATTAAATTATCTAGTCCTAAAGATTTTATGATTTTACTTGTTTTTTTGTCTATAATTGGATCCATTACAGCATTGAAATCTCCAGCTACTACTAAGTTAGAAGTAGCCAGTGGTAGTAATATCTGTTGAATTTGATTGAAAAACTCCTTTTGATTTGAATTAGGAGCATAAAGATTAAATAAATCAAGGGTTGTACTTCCCAAATCCATTTTAATATGTACCCATCTTCCTGAAGGATCAAAATTTATTAATTTAAAGTTTGCAGTGCATTTCTTATTTATCAGGATCGCTACCCCAGCCTTTTTTCCTAAAGCAGGTGAATAGAAACATTTTGATATCCAACCCCCTGTTAACTTCCTAGATTCATTATCTGAGAGATGAGTCTCTTGTATAAAGTATATATCGGCGTTTTGCTTATGGAGAAATCCTAATAATTTGTTTCTTTTGATAGGATGATTTAAACCATTGACATTAATTGTATATATTTTAATATCCATTTAAAATTTTAGAACTATTTTGATTTAAATGTAATATAAGTTTTACGATCAGATATCCATACATTGTAACAATATAATTTCCCATTCCCATTTCCCCTCTCCTCCCATCCCACCCTCCCTCCCCCCTAATTAATAGCAGTGCACACTTGGCAACACACATATTAGATCGGTATCAAAAAACACTCCCTGAAAGTCCAAATCTGTTAAGATTCACAAATAAGTCATATATATTATAGTAGTTTTAAAGATAATTAATATTTTCCTTGACATTTCATATTTCTATAAATCCGGTTGAGATTTTATGTTAATATAGACTTTAAATTAATTTATTATTCTATTATTCAATACACTCTTATTTTAATCTAAATCTAATAAATCATATAATATAGATTATATTTTAAGTTCCCTTCTATGGTTCCTGTATATCAAATTATATGTTCCATTACTATTTTTGACCTTAATTTAAATCTTATGTAAATATATTTAATTTTATAAATTTAAAAATATCACATTGTATAATCATATTATACTTATATATATTAAAATGAAATAATCTTTCATTATGTCAAACCCAATCATATACTGTTTTCTATAATATTAATCTTTAAAAACATGAAAAGATTAAAAGATATATAAGGTATAGGTTAAGTATGCGACAAAAAAAAAAAAAAATTATATTCCAGAGCTCCCCCCCTTCAAACGCAGAAGTCTCTTTTATTCTTATATCGTGCTCTTTATTTACTAATATTTAATGTTCAGTACTTCCTTCTTCGTAGAAAATCATTCCTTCTTCTTTCACCGCCTCTTTGTATTTTTATATCCAGTTCAATATTCTTATCACATTTTGTTGTATTCCAGGTGATTTCTATTTTTCTTCGTCGTTCAATTTTAAGATATAAGTTGGTCTTTGTTTCTGTTCCATTCATATTTTATTTTAATAGTTTGTTATACAGCGAAGTAATTCTTTAATATCCATTCGAGAAATAACATCTCCTATTTATAATTCCTCTTTCCGGTTTCGTGAAGTCTTCTTATTCGCAGATTCTTTCGCATTGATGTCTGGGATTTGTAGTATTTGTAGTATTAAAGAATAGTAAAGATGTTGAAATACTGATTATCTTTTCAATTTGCTTGAGGGGTTAAATTAATCACATGCATATAGTTCAAATAGTCTTACTGCTATTTTAAAGGAAGGAAGCTCCATCCTACAATCAATTCGCATACAGTTTTTCCTAATATTAAAAATTATAATTGAGATCAATAGAATTCAGCTGATGCCTTAACTGTTTCATTCCATTTTGGAATACTTAGCCAGGCCATATCATTAGCATAAAGAACGTTGAAGTGTAATTTTGAATAAGGTTAAAAACATTCTAAATCGTTGCTATGGGTAAACAATATTATTTTAATAAGTGTATATCATAAAATAAAATAAAAGTTTTTCCAGTTAAAATAATATAACATATAATAAAGAGAAATTAAGGTGACATTGGTAATTCTTGGCTTTGTATAAATTTTTGTAGCTCTTCTGCATTGTCAAAAGTTAAAGTTTTATCTGCAATAGTTACTTTCATATTAGCCGGGTATACTATACCAAACTTTGCTCCCATTTCTCTTAGTTGTGGTCTCAAGTCCAGGAGCTTTTTTCTTTTGATCGCCGTACTTTTTGCAAAGTCTGGAACAAAATGAATGCGGGCATCTTGAAATTGTAATCCTTTATTTTGTTTTGCAAGTTGAAAAATTTCTATAACCTGCTGGTGGCGCAACAGTTTAAAGATCAGTGGCCTCGGTCCTTGATACCTTCCTGATCTTTTTGTAGGCACTCTATGTGCTCTTTCAATCTCTATGGGGTACTTGGTTTTTAGAGGAAGTAGTTTAGGTAGTAAATTTTCTATAAATGCCACCGGATTTCCTTTCTCTGCTCCTTCCGGGAGACCAATCAGACGAATATTACTCCTTCTTTCACGATTCGATTGATCCTCCAACTCTTTAGTAAGTAAATCAATTTTCTTTTTTTCATTTATGTTGTTAGAAATTTCTTTTTCAGCTGTTATTAATCTTTCTTCCATGTCATTGCACTTTAACTCCATTAAATCCATTTTTTTATTTAATGTGGATACATCTTCAGTTAAATTGTTAACTTTTTTAGTAAGAAGTAAAAGCATTTCTTTGATTTCTTTCAATTCTTTCATTACTTCTGGATCTCCTGTTTTTGATCCTATTTCTTGTTCAGGCTTTGCTCTCTTGCTGCTTCCTGAGACCGCAAAATCATTTTTATTTTGTTTTCCTGAAGCCATCGCGTTTTTTTCTTTATTTATCATTAAATAATTCTTAAATCTCCACTTTTAGTAACTTTTTTTTTTTTCTTTCAAGGACTTTTTTCAGGGAGCTCTTCTGTTAGCCGACCTTCCTCATGCGTGTCCAAGCCACGCCCCCTTTTAAAAGTGAACTTTTTAAGTGAAAAAAAACAAGAAAAAGCAGAGCAACTGCAAAATACTTCTGCAAGGATTGCTTGCAGACATTGTAACTGGATATGTTTCTAGCTCTCAGTCTAAGGGGGAGGAGCATGTGCTCAAAAAAGTGTTAGATTTCTGCATCTCCCGGATTACAGGTTGGAACTGAATATCTAGCGCAGGGGTGCCCACACTTTTTTGGCTTGCGAGCTACTTTTAAAACAGCCAAGTCAAAATGATCTACCACAATAAAATTTTAAAAAGCACACTATACACAGAGAAAATGTTAATTAACATTTGGATTTAGGGTTTTTATCAGAGGTCAAGCCAGATGACTTTAAAATATGCAATGTGACCTCAGTAACAACTATACAAAAATAGACAAATATACCCCCTCCCCTTTTACTAAACCGCGATAGAGGTTTTTAGCGCAGGAAGCTGTGCTGAATGCCCTGCGCTAAAAACCGCTATTGCTGTTTAGTAAAAAGGGGCCATAGTGCAAAATATAGACAGCAGATATAAATTCTCAAAACGGACACATTTTGATCACTAAATTGAAAAAATAATTTTTCCTACCTTTTTGTCTGGTGATTTCATGAGTCTCTGGTTGCACTTCCTTCTTCTGTAAAACCAATATTTATTTCTTTTTGCCTTTCTTTCTCTCTCCCCCTGCCCCCTCTTTCTTTCTGTCTTTCTTTCTCTCTCCCCCTGCCCTCCCCAAGCCATCATGCCGATTTTTCCACTTCCCCGATTCTTTCCCTACCCCCACCCCAAGCCACCAATGTGATTTCTCCCTGCTGCTTCCTCGAGCCAGGCCTGGCACATACAAGCGCCAGACCCACAAGACTTCACTTCCGATGTCAATTCTAACGTCAGGGAGGAAGTTTCAGGCCAGCCAGGCAGCGATTGGCTAGCCCAGAACTTCCTCTCCGATGCACCCCTGACCTAGCGTATGGAATCTGAAAGGGATGTAACAGAAAAAGCTATTTCAACATAACGTCCACTCTGCGATCCTGGGAGTCCTTAAGCACTAGTCCCCCAGCGCTAAGGAAGGGCTATGTGCCTAGTAACCTGCACCACAGTGGAATCTATCTTAGGTTGCTCAAAAAACTGTTGAAACTCAGGAACCAGTGGATAAAGCTTAGAAATAGCTTCAGAGAGCCAGAAAGAACTTTCTGGGGCATCCCATTATTCCGTAACCAAACAGAGAATGGGATGGAAAAAGGGAGGACAGCACATTAGAACAGTCCATGACCGAACACTGAGATGTGGAAGGTGGAGATTCCAAGTTCAGCTCTTTCAGAACATTAGCAATAAGTCTCTTTTGTACCTTTTTTCCTGGCTACTTTATAATTTGCTGTTTTTGTTGCTTGTACTTCACTGGTTGTCAGTTGTCTCTTTATTGTGAACCGCTTAGAACTTGTCATGGTATTGCAGTATACAAACAATAAAGTTATTATTATTATTAAAGAGTCTGCAGATGAAGGGGTCCGCACCCAAATCCGGACTCTCAGGGCGACCGTGTTGACTAGTCCCGGTAAGGGTATCAGCTGGATCCAAAATAGAAGCAGTGTCAGGAGACAAAGGAGGCATAATATCCATATGGCAACTAATGCAATTGACCTCTGCCATAGATGGACGAGAGGGCTCCTGAACAGAGAGAGATCTCTGCCACTAGCACAACTAGCTTAGAAGAAATCGACGCACCCACTAGGGTCCGAAGATTATGCTTTCCAGAGGAGCTGAACAAAGTCCAGTGAAAATGTACACCCTGTGTTCACTGCAGGACCCTGCTGAGGTGACCGCACCACATCAAAAGAGTCCCCAGATTTGGAACAAAGGCATTTGGCACCAGATTCCAGAACGGCCTTTGGGTGACATATTTTCCCGAAATTATGGACCCAGGCCAGCTACCCAGCTCTGAGGACTAAAGGAGATGAAGCCTGAAGCTCCCACCCTCTTCCCCCAGTGTGCTGTGGCACACGGTAACTAATCCAGTGCCAATGCAGCACAATCAATGCACACATTCAACAGATTAAGGACTGGGGTGTCCATATGAAATGATTTTTAATCAATCAAGGGGTTTTGAGGCAGAAATAAAACTTTGAAAAAAAGATTGATAAAAATCCAAGATAGCCGCCACCAGCAAATTCACTCCCAAAACAGCAAAAATAAAGAAAATCCAAAAATAAAAAAATAGCAATTTGGGGTTTGGGAATGTGGGAGACCTGAATCCTGCCCTCAAACTCTCAAAAATGAGTTTGAGAGAGTTTCACATATTGCCCCTGAAGTTCCCATAGGAAATTATGGAGGTGTACTCAGTTAGCCCTGTATACTGCAGCTGAATGGAGAAAAATGATTTTCTGTCTCAGAATAGCTCCAAATTGACAGACTTGAAGATCTTTGGACTTCCAGTCAGATGGACACCAACTGTAACCTCCGCCCCCACGGATACTTTCCATGCGACAGGAGGTGGGAAATGCAGCCTGTGCCCTGAATCCGGTAACTGTGATTCAGGTTCTTCTTCCCAATGTGCATTACTTTGCATTTGTCCACATTAAATTTCATCTGCCATTCGGACACCCAGTCTTCCAATTTCCTAAGGTCCACCTGCAATTTTTCACAATCCACATGCGTTTTAACAACATTGAACAGATTAGTGTCATCTGCAAATTTAATCACCTCACTCGTCATTCCAATTTCCAGATCATTTATGAATAAGTTAAATAGCACCGGTCCCAGTAGGGACATCCAATGGTCTGACCATATTGATTGAGTCCATTTTTCAGAATCAATACATATTTCAGGATCAGTCAAATCCTTAGAAGTAAAAGTTATAAGATCTAAATGTTCCTGTTGGTGCAGCAATTTTTTGACATTTCAACCCAATATGTTCTCTGTGACTGTTAGTCTTACAATTTTGCTAATGTGCTCTATTTATTTAGGTATGTCTTTTTTTTCAATGTCTAATGCTACCTATTTTTACTCTCTGTGACTAATGGTTTAGTCTTTGCAACTGTTAGTATTACAATTTTGTTAAATTTGCTCCATTCATTTAGCCATGTTCCACCCCTCCCCGATGCCCATGTGTGCTCTCACGCAGTTTTAATTGCTACCTACTATTATTACTCACTGCCACATTTTCAACTGAACCATAATCATGAGGCAGGTCAAATCATAAAGATATCTATTTATACTCATTAGTAGTCTACAAGATATTGTTGTAGACTACTGATGAGTACAAATAGATATCTTGTTTAAATTCATATAATAATTTTTTCATTAACTGCTGTTCATGTTTTACCTTAAATCATTTCAATTAACATAAACACACAGCATGCTTGCCTGGAATATGCTCCCGAGAGAGGTGATGGAGAGGAAAAAGGTGACGGAGTTCAAAAAAGTGTGGGATGAACACAGAGGATCTAGAATCAGAAAATAATAGTAAATATTGAAGAACTAAGGCCAGTACTGGGCAGACTTGCACGGTCTGTATCTGGGGAGGGCTTCAATGGCTGGGAGGTTATTGATGGACTGGAGTGAGCTTTGACGGAGACTTCAGTAGTTGGAACCTAACAACAATACTGGGCAGAGCTTCAGATTCTTGCCCAGAAATAGCTAAGGAGAAGAAGGGGAAACAAATTTTTAGATTGAATCAGGTTGGGCAGACTAGATGGACCATTTGGGTCTTTATTTGCCGTCATCTACTATGTTACTATTTTATATTGTTTTATATGTCTTATCTTTGGTGTATAAATAGTTCACATTTGTTTATTCTGAGGAAGGCACTTATGTGCCAAACACCGGCCATATAGAGTCAGTTGTATGTTTTAAGCAAGTTCGCAATAAAAATCCTAGTTGATACATCTTTACTACTTCTAATCGTTTGCTTCATTTGAATCTTGTAGAGATCCTCTTTTTGTTCCCATGACTTTCTTCCACTACACTGGTGCTGTAACTGAAAACTTCACCTCAGTAAGAGATGAAATCTTCAATAAAAATTTGTGTCTTAAATGAAACCAAAAATCCACAATACCTACAATTAAAGAATTCATGCCAGAGGTTCAACACTGGTCTGAAAACTTTTTTTTTTTAACCTTTACAAAATGATCATTGATAGATGATGCATGAAGGGTGAGTAGCTATATTGTTTGTACTACTGTGTATAGGATGGATCCTATTTTTCCTCTATCTGATTTATAGCACCTCATCTATCATTGATCATTAAAAAAAAGGTTTTAAGGCCAGTGTTGAACCTCTGGCATGAATTCAATAATCGACTGTGGATTTTTGATTTAGTTTTATACACCAAGTAGATGTTCTTGATACATGTTATATTAAGCCAAATGAACTTGAACAAACTTAAATACTTCAGCTTTGCCTTTTTGCTTCCATTTGTTTCATTTGTCTTTACAGGCAGTCCCCGGTTTAAAAATGCCCGACTTACGTCAAACTCGTACTTATGAACTGGGGTCCTGCCTCTCCCTGTGTCAACGCGCCCCTTCTTCCTCCCTTCCTGTCCAAACGTGTATCTCCTCTTCCATGTCTCAACACACTCCTCATTGTCTTTCCCTCTGTTCTGCGTCCCAAATTCTTGCCTCCTGCAGGTGTTTACCTCCTCTGGCTGGCTCCTTCCTCCAATCGCAGTTCTCTTTGGAAAGCTGCAGCTCGCAGGTGACCCAGAAGCCTGCCCCTTCATGCCTCTCAAGGGTGTTTACCTCCTCTGGCTGGCTCTCTCCTCTCAGTAGCACTTCTCTTCATGACGCCACAGCCACTGGTTCAAGCATGAGGATTGTGGATGACCCCGAAGCCTTCCCTCACGTCAGAGGGAAGGCTTCCAGGTTAGCCATGAGCCGCATGCAGAAATCAGTGGCCACAGCTTCATGAAGAGAAGTGCCACCGGAAGGCAAGAGATGGTAAATAACCGTGGGAGGCACGAAGGGGCAGGCTGCTGGGTTAGCTGCATGCAGGAATTGTGACTGCGGCTTAGCAAAGAGAACTGCAATAGGAGGAAGGAGCCAAACACCCGTGGGAGGCATGAATTTGAGACACAGAACGGAGGGAAAGACGATGAGAGGCACGTTTGGACACAGGAGGAGGGTGAGGGGGGGTCGCATTTGGACAAGAAGGGAGGAAGAAGGGGCGTGTTGGCACAGGAAGGGAGGAAGAAGGGGCGCATTGGGACACAGACGGGAGTGAGCACAAACTTCGGACTAAGGATGGAAGAAAGGAAAAAAGGATGGAAGGAGCATGAACTTGAGAGATAAGCTAGAACAATGGAGTGAGAGAAAGAGATACTGAGGTGGAGGAGGGAATACAAAAGGAAGAATTGTTGGGCATGGGTATCTGAGTGAGAGTGAGAGACTGTGTACATGGGGAAATGAAGAAAGGTGAATTGTTAGGCACAGGGAAAAAGAAAAATATTGGATATGGTGGTGGGAGAGGCATGAGGTACAGATGCATGGGGAACAGAGATGAGGAGGAAAAGAGATGAGGGAGAAATGTTGGATGTGGTGGTAGAAAGGGAACAGTGGGACGGATGAAGAACAAACTTAAGTGTAAACCTCCTATCTTTTCTTTCCATTTAAACTACAGTACTTTGTTTTGAGGACTGTTTCTTTAATGTTTGATGTTTTTATAAACTGTGTACTGTACAGGATCCGAGTTACATACAAATTCAACTTAAGAACGGTTTAAAAAAACAGAACTCATTCTTAACCCGAGGACTGCCTGTGCTATCTGGTGGACCAATGAAAAATATGTTTGTAAAGCAAAGGTTCCAGGTATGTGCAATAAGTACTAAAATCAATCACTTCCATAAGCCACCTGTAGAAGCTGGCTTCAAAACTCACCTTGATCCATGCTGGTCTTGAGAAAATTCAACAATATGCCCAATGAGGTCTCTTAGTTGCAGATTAGGGAATCTATTGTTTCTGAAATCTTCCAACAATCTACTACGACCAGAAGGCATAATATCAGATCTACTATAACGAAGACGTGATGGTGGGAAGAGTTGACTGCTGGAATTAAACAAACTAGAAGTGCTAGCTGCATTGCGATATTTGGCTTCTGCTCCAGGTGCTGCAGAGATGTATCGACCACTGCCATTTGTCAGTCCTCCTACAATGAAGGATTGCTTATCAGTAGATATCTTTGAAGAAAGTGTTATTTTTAAATAAACATTCAAAATAGGCATCTGCTCCAAATACTCTAACATTTGAAAGCAATGCATTTTGCCACTATGGTACTCAGACTAAGCAGAAGCCACTTTCCTTTCTACTCAAGAATAATATACAGTAAATTGATTCTAGGTCAAAGTATGAATCAGGCAAAGTTCATGAAAAATTTTTTTAGATTTTTTACTGGTTGTTTAAATATAAACTTAAGAGTGCTATAAAAATCTGGTTATTTGGGCGGGCTTTTGGAATGTCCTGTGACTGATAAGTTTGTGCCCCACAGTCTTTATACCCCCGATACCTCCTTAATTTTATGTTGATTCTTTATTTGGAATTAGCTTTAGTTTGTTTTTAAACCAGTCTAATTTGTTATTGGAGTTATTTTCATTACTGTTACTTAGTTTTGTACACTGCTTTGACCTGCCAGTTAGTAATGGCAGTATAGCAAAATTTAATAAAGGGCAAGGGAATGGGGAATTTATATCATCTTTTTGTTGCTTTGAAATTCAAAGCTGACATTAAGCGACTTCCCCATAGTCACAAGGAGCAGCACTGGGATTTGATCTCACCTCTGTGTATAGAGGCAGCAGCACAACCTGTGAGCCACAGCCCTTCTAAACTACACTTACTTCTTATCTTTCCTCTAAACTCCTCTCTCCTCTTTCCCCTCCTCTCATCCTACCTGTTTTGTCAACTTGCAACCTTGGGGTCATCTTTGACTTTCCACTCTCCTTCTCTACACAAATTCAACAGACCACTAAAGCCTGTCATTTCTTTCTCTATATTTATTTATTTAAAAAGTTTATATATTGCATATAGCCTATGCTGTTCACAAAAAAGAAATGCATAAAAATTTGACAATATGGACATAGTAGTTATAAAGGAAAATCTTACATAACTTTAAAACAACATCAGAGTACATAAACCAAATCCTTGATCTACCACAAGCCACACCTCTCAACCTCAGCCAAATCTCAACACATAAGTACACTGACAAACAGGTATGTTTTAAATAATTTCTTAAAGCTTAATCTGGACACACATAACCACCAAAATCTATTCCTTCCTTTCTGAACACACTACCAAAACTTTTATCCACATTCTTATCACCTCACACCTCGATTACTACCAATTTGCTTCTTACAGGTCTTCTACTCCCCTTTAATCCATTCAAAATTCTGTTGCACCGCTTATATTCTTTTAATACACTCATATTAGCCCTCCTCTCAATACATCTTCTTTAAACACTTTAATTCACTCTCTAGTAATAGCAAATCTTGACTATTATAACTCATTATACAAGGGAATTACATTAAAAGAATTAAGATGACTACAAATTATCCAAAATACTGCCATTAAAATCATCACTAACACTAAAAAATATGACGTCACACCACTACCAAAAAAGGCACACTAGTTTCCCATAAATTACAGAATCACATATAAAATAGTCTTACTAACATTCAAAGTATTAATGTCTAAAGTCCCTCTATTTTTAGAAAAAGTACTTATCCCTTACACTCCTTAAAAAAGCTAAGATTTGAGGACAAAAACCTTCTCTCTGTGCCATCATTGAGGTCATTAAAACTCATCGGGACACAATTTTCTCACTCATGGCCCCACAAACCTGGAATTCATTACCAGCATATTTGAGGGAGGAAAAAAATTTAGATAAATTCAAAGGAAAATTAAAAAACTTTCTGTTTAAAGATGTATTTGAATCTTAAGAAAGTAAATGAGGCTTTTCCATATATGTACATCCCTACCTTATGTTGAATCCTTTATATTCCTTTCCTATAACAATTGTAGTTCTTCCCCTTCTCCTTTTGTTTAATTGTCATATCCATGTATTTGTATATTATTTTAAGTTGTTTGTCCTCCTTTTTACTTTAAATTGTACATTGCTTTGAAATTTTGCAAAAGCGATTTAACCAAATTTTAATAAACTTGAAACTTCATTGGTTCCCTATCCATTTCCGCATACAGTTCAAACTCCTTTTATTGACTTACAAGTGCATTCACTTTGCAGCTCCCAGCTGCCTGATAAACTTTGTGAAAGATAATCCTTCAGGAGGTGATCTGTGCCTGGGCGATGGAGGAGATGGATCTGAAGCAATGCCATATGATTCTGGAGCAGACAATGTCCTAGATTCACTAACCAGACCCATCCTGTCTACTCCATGGACAATCCGAGGCAGGCCAACGGATTCACAAATGGAGGCGATCGTAGGCACGCCCCTCCCCCCCCCCCCCCCCCGACTACATGGTTCCCTACTTTGCCTGTAGATGGTCTGCGCATGCGTTTGATGTTCGTGTTTTTTAATTTTACATGTTTACTCACTAGCCTGTGGTTTTAACCCATGGGGTTAAAACCACAGGCTCGCGCTGCAGGGAAGGGCAGAGAATCGGAGCAGAGAGTGGGGCAAAGAAGAGTCAGGGCAGAGAGTGCGGGGTGGCAAGCAGAATTGCGGCAGAGAGCTTTTGCAGGAGAATTGCGGCAGAGAGTGGGGTAGAGAAGAGAGTCGGGACAGGAGAGTCGGGGCAGAGAGCAGGAGATGCTTTACTCAGGGCAGAGAGCAGGGCTGGTGGAAGTTGGCTGGAATTTCAGGGCGGCAATGGAGCAAGAGAGTCAGCAGTGATGTGTGCGACTGGTCCTCAACAGTCACTTGTTTTGGGATCGGCCAGTCCAGTCGGTGTTCCTCTTTTTTTTTGTGAATCGCTGCCTGCCTACATTTGCATGCCCATCCCCCTCATTTGCATGCGCGGATCAGGTACAAAGTTAATGAATCAGGTCAGGGTCGCAAAGTGATCGGGACACAATTGGTGTCCTTAGTGAATTTAGCTCAATGTGGGGGTCAAAATCAGTATCAGTATGAAAAGAAAGATCTGAATCCACATCTCCAACTCCAGGAGACTCTCTGTAAGAAGGAGAAGATGGAGATGGACGCTTCTTGGTCTGGGGAGTATGATGACTGTGAGAACATAGAGAAGAACTCCTGGGATGATGTCGGTACTGGTCAGTTGAAGACAGAAATAATAAAATAAAAATAGTAAATGAGCCGAAGGCAAAAATAGTTGACGGGAAGGCAACACGTATGGATAGAGTCCAGACACAACGTCTTCACTCTACAGAAAACAAAGAACAGAGGTACTGTGAACAGACATCAGGCGGGAAGGCACTCGCGCATGTGCGATGCGGGCAGTCTTGAAGCTTCACAAAAGCTTAAAGTGACAGTACACTTTAACATTGTCCGTACCGGGTTCCGTAGATGATGTCACTCACATGTGAGAATATGCTTCCTGCTTGTCCTAGGATAAAAACTATTTCAATTAGCACTTGTGAAGCAGGTACACAAACACCTAACTACTACTACTATTTATTTCTATAGCGCGGAAAGGTGTATGCAGCGTTGTACATTTTAACATACAATAGACCAGTGATTCCCAACCCTGTCCTGGAGGAACACCAGGCCAATCGGGTTTTCAGGCTAGCCCTAATGAATATGCATGAGAGAGATTTGCATATGATGGAAGTGATAGGCATGCAAATTTGCTTCATGCATATTCATTAGGGCTAGCCTGAAAACCCAATTGGCCTGGTGTTCCTCCAGGACAGGGTTGGGAACCACTGCAATAGACAGTCCCTGCTCAGAAGAGCTTACAATCTAATTTAGACAGGACATTTCAGGGTTGGGGAGATTATAGTGACTGATGTGGGGAAGAATCTTGTTTTTTTCACCAGGAAAAAAAAAGTTTTTTTCAACCTATGTTTTTATTATATGTAGTGAACACTACTACTAATCATTTCTATAGTGCTACATGATGTACACAGCATTGTACACATTATATGCAGCTACTTTCTCTGTCCCTAGTGGGCTCACAACCTAGTTTTTGTACCTGGGGCAACAAGAGTTGGCCTGGGCATTTCCAGGGAGAATACATGGTTAATAGATGTAGTATGCATCGGGATCTGTGGAGGGTTGATCAGGTTTAGTTAGATCATCTGACAAATTTCTTGAATAGAAAAGCTTTAAGTTCTTTCCTGAATGTTTTGTAGTTGGTCGTCATAGCAGATTGGAGAAGTGGCAGTCTAGTTTCATTGCTCTGGTGGCTAATAGTCCATCATATTTTTTTTGCTTTATATACCTTTGATTGGTGGGTGGGTAAAGTGTACATAAGTTCTCCTTGGTCTGGATGTGTTTTTCCTGATTAGGCGGTTGCTCAGATCGCTTGGTCCATTTAGGGCTTTGAATAGGGTCAAGTAGAATTTGTATTGTATGTGTGCTTGTACTGGGAGCCAGTGTGAATCTCGGAAAGCGGTGGTAATGTGGTCATATTTTTTCAGTGAGTAAATCAGTCTAATAGCTGTATTTTGAACTGTTTAATTGTTTTAGCGTGTTGGTTAGGCATGACAGGTATAGGATGTTACAGTAGTCCAGGAGTCCTAGGATTAACGCTTGTACCAAGAGTTTGAATTGTTTGTTGTTGAAGTATTTTCGGATTTGCCTTAGGTTGCGCATGGTTGTGAATGCCTTATGGATCATTTTGCTGATTTGAAGTTGCATGGTGCAGCCTTTGTCTAGCATTATTCCCAGCAGTTTTAGGTTGGGTTGCATGGGGTATGTGATGGAGTCTATTTCTAGGTTTGTTATGGTTGGGGTTTTGTTTTTTTCTAGAAGTAAGAAATTGCTTTTGTCTTGATTCAGCTTTAATTTGTGGTCTCTCATCCATTTTGACATTGTTCTAGTGCAGTGTGTAGTTTGTTCGTTGTGTTGGGGTTGGTTTGGTCGAAAGGCAGCAGGATGGTGATGTCATCTGCATAGCAGTATGAAGTTATGCCTATTTCGTCTAAGCGTGTGCCAAATGTGGCTATGTAAAGGTTGAAGAGTGTTGGAGATAGTGGGGAGCCTTGGGGAACTCCGCAGGGGTTATTCCAGGATTCTTACTGTTCCTTGTTTTCTTTAACTCTGTATTTTCTTGAGCGGAGAACATAAGAACATAAGAATTGCGGCTGCTGGGTCAGACTGGTGGTCCATCGTGCCCAGCAGTCCGCTCACGCGGCGGCCCTCTGGTCAAAGACCAGTGCCCTAACCAAGACCAGCCCTACCTGTGCACGTTCCGGTTCAACAGGAACTCGTCTAACTTTGTTCTCCCCTATGACAGACTCCGGAAGAGCGTTCCAGTTTTCTACCACTCTCTGGGTGAAAAAGAACTTTCTTATGTTTGTATGGAATCTATCCCCTTTCTAGGACAGAGTTTTGAATAACCGGGAGCCAGTGAAATATAACTAGTAGGAGGGGCCTTAGGCACCTGGGCCAACCAGAATCTTAGGCCCCTCTTAAAGTGCATTCTGGGATGCACTGGGAGTGGCCTAAGATTCTGAGTGGCCTAAGGGATCTGGCCAATCAGAATCTTAGCCACTCCTAGTGCATCCCAGAATGCACTGCAAGAGGGGCCTAAGATTCTGGGAGGGGCCTTAAGCGTCTAGGCCAATCAGGGCCTAAGGCCCCCCTGGGAAGGGGCGTCGGCAGAAGGGCATCTCTCCTGCCGGCTGATTTGAGGTCAGGTACGGGGGTTCCCTGACACGACTGTTCTCAGCTGATCGCGGTGGAGGAATTTCCCCCTCCACAATCAGCTGAGCAGCAGAGACTCCCTAGAGCTGCAATTCTGTTACTGGCGACCAAGAATCATGGCTTTATGGAATCCCTGCCGCTCTGCTGATGGAGGAATTCTCCTGCTGTGATTGGCTGATGCGGTCTAGGAAAAGATAGTGGCTAAAATGTAGGCTAAGGTTACTTGGGCCTACATTTCAGCCGCCTATCTTGGTGTGATTCATGGCTAGGTTGGCGCTATAGATCACCTAACGCCACTTCGGGCGTTGGCCACGCTTACTTTGGCATTAGGCGATCTAAAGCACCAACCTAGCCGCAATTCCAGCGGCCATTATAGCCGCCTTTAATTTAGGTGTCAGTAGGTGCTTCAACCCTGCTGTTTCTGACCATTGGTAGGGCGCCTACCCACGCCTAAATTTAGCCGCTGGTTATAGAATCCGGGCCAAGATGTCTGCAAATTTAGATAAAAATAGGTTACAGACTTTGCAGTACAACATAGAAGATAAAACCTTCAAATAACACAGATTTTGAAAGATATGAAAACATTTTAGTAACTATCTGAAATGGAAGGGTTTTCTCTCAATAAAAACTGGGTAATATTGGACCTCCCTCTTTTCAAAGGGTTCTCATGCCTGAGGAAGCACAGAAATCATGAAAACCTATCATGCTGTCTTTCTCTTTCCTCTGTCCAATCTGCAAACATTTGGAGGACGTTTTTTCTAACAGCTTTATTCTCATTGCTTAATATATAACTCAACTCTGATCAGGTACATGTTAAAAAAGAATACCTTCTAAAAGTTTTATTTTACTAGACAGGTTACATATTATGACAGTAGGTAGGTAAAGGAGAAATTAGGTTCTTACCTGCTAATTTACTTTCTTTTAGCTTCTCCAGACCAGTAGAGGTTAATCTTTACAAATGGGGTATATATCCAATCATGACCAGCAGGTAGAGACTGAAAACAAAACTGTGGGACAGTATATAATATACTCCCTTCTCTATTTACCTCAGTCTGCCGAATAGCCAAGCAGAACCAAGAACTGGAAAACAGAAAGAAAACAATACTCCGAACAGGAGTAACAACTAACATACCCAAATGCTGTTGGAAAATGCAGAGGAGAAATACCAGAAAGAAAATGTCCCCACAGCTCACCAGCTAAGCCAGCCGAGCCACAGCCGCTGTTCTTTAATTCTCCCCGGCCCTAGAAAAATATTAGAACCCGCAGCAAAAACCAAAAACTGCCCGCGAAACAGCCCCAACAACACAACAACAACAACAGACATGGTGGGGACCTCTACTGGTCTGGAGAAGCTAAAAGAAAGTAAATTAGCAGGTAAGAACCTAATTTCTCCTTCTTTAGCACTCTCCAGACCAGTAGAGGTTAATCTTTACAAATGGGACGTACCAAAGCAGTCCCTCTCACGGGCGGGACCCCCGCAGGGCCGATACCAGAACACGCTCACCGAACACCGCGTCCCGACGCGCCTGAACATCTACCCAATAATGTCTAACAAAGGAATGCAAGGAAAACCAAACCGCAGCCTTACAAATATCCACTGGAGGCACGAGCGACGACTCAGCCCAAGAAGCTGCCTGACCCCGAGTGGAATGAGCCTTGAGAAACTCCGGAACGGGCTTCTGTCTCAGAAGATAAGCGGAAGCAATCGTCTCCTTGATCCAGCGCGCAATAGTAGCCTTAGAAGCGCCAGCCCCCCGACGAGGACCCGCCAGAAGGACAAAGAGATGATCGGATTTCCGGACTTCCTGGGTCTGCTGCACATAAGAGCAAAGGACCTGACCGATATCCAACTTGCGCAGCTGCCGTTGCTCAGAAGAGCCCTCCCGACAACCCAAGACCGGGAGGACCACAAATTGACATGAAAAGGAGAAACTACTTTCGACAGAAAGGAAGGAACAGGCCTCAAGACAACCCACTACCTAGAAAACTCCAAGAAGGGAGCCCTACAAGAGAAAGCCTGTAGTTCAGAAATACGCCGAGCGGAAGTAATGGCCACCAAAAAGACCGCCTTCAGAGTAAGGTCCTTCAAAGAGCAGCCACCCAACGGCTCGAAAGGTGGGCGCTCCAAAACAGAGAGAACCAGATTGAGATCCCAAGATGGAACAGAGGGCCGTACGGGAGGCCTGAGCAACTTGGCCACCCACCAAAAGCGAATCACATCAAAAATGGCTGACAAGCGCTGACCTGTCACTAACCCTCGAAAAGCCGACAGAGCCGCAAGCTGAATCCGGAGAGAAGACCAAGCCAGGCCTCTATCCAGGCCATCCTGCAAGAACTCTAGAATGGTAGGCAGGAAAGCGCGAAAAGAGACCACTCCCCGCACCTGGCACCACCCCTCAAAGAGATGCCAAACCCGCACATAAGCCCGAGAGGTAGAAGCCTCCGGGACCCCAAGAGTGTAGAGATCACCTTATCTGAATACCCCTTCTTACTAAGGCGACCCCTTTCAAGAGCAAAGCCATAAGACAGAAGGGAGACGGGTTGAACATGGGAATGGGACCCTGCGTCAGAAGATCGTCCAAGAGAGGCAGAGGAAGAGGATCCGCCACCAGATGCCTCACCAGATCCGCATACCACGGACGTTGAGGCCAATCCGGAGCCACCAGAACCACCAGACCCGGATGGTGAACAATGCGAAGAAGTACTCTGCCCACTAATGGCCAAGGAGGGAACACGTACAACAGCCCCTCCGTTGGCCATGGTTGGACCAGAGCATCCAGACCCTTGGCCAGACTGTCCCTGCAACGAATGAAGAAGCGGGGCACTTTGGCGTTGCCACTCATGGCCATCAGGTCCATCAGGGGCTGCCCCCAAGCCTGCACTATCAACTGAAAAGCCACGGAGCTGAAACACCACTCTCCTGGATCCAAGAAGTGATGACTGAGGAAGTCCGCCTGAACATTTTCTACCCCGGCTATGTGAGAGGTCGAGAGGTCCAGAAGATGGGACTCCGCCCAAAGTAGGAGCCGAGCCGCCTCCTGCGCCACCTGAGTGCGCTTGGTGCCCCCCTGACGATTGACATAAGCCACCGCCATAGCATTGTCCGACAGGACTCTGACCGACTTGCCCAAGAAAAGGAAGTGGAAAGCTAACAGCGCCAGACGGACCGCTCTGGTCTCCAACACGTCAATCGACCAGGAGGCCTCCTCCGTGGACCAGGTGCCCTGAGCTGAATGGCCCAGACACTGAGCCCCCCAACCGAGGAGAACTGCATCCGTAAGGAGCACTGTCCACTGCGGGAGATCCAGACCCACCACCTGAACCAGGTGAGGGGTCTGGAGCCACCAACGAAGACTGCAGCGCGCCAAGCCTCGCAGGGGGACAGGAACATCCAAACCGTGCCTCTGGGGTGACCACCTCCAGAGCAGAGCATACCGAAGAGGATGCATGTGGGCCCGTGCCCACCTCACTACGTCCAGGGACGCCGCCATCGACCCCAAGACTTGGAGGAAATCCCGCGCCCGAGAACACCGGGATGCCAAAAGAAGGCGAAACTGAGATAGCAATTTGCTTACCCGGGCCTCTGGAAGGAAGATCTTCCCCAAGGAGGTGTCGAACAGAACCCCAAGGCACTCCAGACGCTGAGCCGGGACCAACCGACTCTTGGAAAGGTTGACCACCCAGCCCAGCGACCGGAGAAACTCCACCACCCAAGCCGTAACCTGGGAGCTCTCCTGCAACGACTTTGCCCGAATCAACCAGTCGTCCAGGTAGGGGTGCACCAGAATGCACTCCGACCGCAAGGCCGCCGCGACGACCACCATCACCTTGGTGAACGTCCGGGGAGCCGTGGCCAGACCAAAGGGAAGCGCACGGAACTGATAGTGCCGACCCAAAATTGCAAAGCGAAGGAAGCGCTGATGAGAGGCCCGAATGGGAACATGCAAGTAGGCCTCCGTCAGATCGAGAGAAGTGAGAAACTCCCCCGGCTGAACCGCCAGAATGACCGACCGCAGAGCTTCCACGCGAAAAGAGGGAATCTGGAGAGCCCTGTTGACCCCCTGCAAATCCAGGATGGGCCGAAAAGTCCCCTCCTTCTTGGGCACCACAAAGAAAATTGAGTACCTGCTGGTGTCCCACTCCGGAGGGGGCACTGGAACAACTACCTTGAGATCTAGCAAGCACTGAAGGGTCTGGCAAAAAGCCTGCGTCTTCCAAGGTGCCTGACATGGAGAGGCTAGGAAAAGATTCGGCAGAGAGCGGGCAAACTCCAGGGCATAACCGTCCCGCACCACCTCCAGGACCCACTGATAGGCGTGATCTCGGCCCATTTTGGAAAAAAAAAAAATCGCGCAGCCGGGCCCCACCGGAACCAAAAGGGGCACCGGCAAGGAGTCATTGTGCAGGACGGGAAGCGGGGGAACTGGCGGAGGGATTCCCTACCCCCCGACAGGCCCCCCGAAAGGGCTGCATGCGCTGGAAAAACTGACCCAGGGAAAACCCCGGAGCTGGGAAAGAAGCAGCCCCACGCCCCAGGCGATACTTGCGGAACTCCCGCAAACGCCCCTGGGCAGTGCCACCCCGAGACGCTGGGCGAGCACGGTCCTCAGGCAGACGGGGCACCTTTGAGTCCGTCAGAGTCTGAAGCAACTTATCTAAGTCCTCTCCAAACAAAAAGACCCCTGGAAGGGAAATTTAGTAAGCTTAGCTTTGGACTCAGCATCCGCCGACCAAGCGTGAAGCCACAAAATACACTGCGCGGTCACGCCAAAGGCCATAGACTTAGCCAACATCCGCACAAGTCATAAAGAGCATCCAAGAGGAACGAGGCAGCCATCTCAATCTTCGCCACCTCCTGATCGACCAAAGGCCAATCATCAGACTCCCGATCCAGGACACGCTCAGCCCACCGAAACACGGCGCGAGCTACCAGCCCCCCACAAATAGCCGCCTGGACCCCAAAGGCAAAGACCTGAAAATTTTGCTTAAGAATGTTCTCCAACTTGCGCTCCTCAGAGGCCCGCAAGGCAGAACCGCCCTCAACAGGCACGGTATGCCGCTTAGAAATTGCTGAGACCACCGCGTCAACGACTGGCGACATTAAAGTAGCCCGATCCCCCTCTGGGATGGGATACAAACGAGCCATGATGCGCGCCAAACGAAACGGCGCCTCCGGCGTTTTCCACTGTTCCAATACAATATCCCGAATATCCTGATGCATAGGAAAAGAGTGGGAAACGGTACGGATCCCCCTAAGCAGAGGGTCCCCCCACACGCGGAGTCTCCGGCGGTGCATCCTCAAAACGCAACACCGAAGAAACCTGTTGAATCAGGTCCGGTAGCTCATCCCTCTGAAAAAGGCGCACCACGGATGCCTCTTCGCCGGAGGACGGGAAACTCGACAACCCGCCGCCAGCGGCCGTCCCCTCGAGAGGGTCCTGGAAATCCGCAAAAGGGTCCAGGTCCTCATCCAGGCCGACACACTCCTCAGACCATAAATCCTCGTCCCAAGACACCCGCGGATGCTTGGACAAGGGAGGAGGAGGGGACGCCACAACAGACGAGAGAGTCAAAGCCGCAAGGAGTGCGGAGGAAACCCCACTCCCCGAAACTCCCTGGGCGCATCCGGGACCCCCAGCCGCCTGAAAATAGGCTCTGCACAAAGAAAAAAAAGAAAAAAGAAATCAGGGGAAAAACCCACCCGGGGGTCTCAAGGGACTCCCTGCCACAGCAGGGGGCCCAGCAGAAACCTGCCCCTTTTTTTCCAATACAGGGGGAAGGTCACCTGAGGTTGCAGACAAAATGGAGGGGCCAGACTGTGAAAATGGCGACTTTCCCGCCAAAAATGCTCCCTCCATAGTCTGTAGCGGCTGAGAAGCCTGAACAGTCCCAGCCGCTAAAACAGGCAAGTCGGCATCAGCTGTCAAAAAATTAGCTGAGAGGTTATCCTTCGAGGAATCCCTCCGTGGGCGGTTGGGGAAGACCGGCTTTCCCACTGCTCCCAGCCGACTCGCGAGGCACCATCGGCGAGGAGCTCTGGGCGCCTGCAGCCGCTGCCGACGGAGCTCCACCACCTCACCGGCCCAAACCGCCGAGTTCAGGCCGGCCGCGAGTGCCTCGCGGCTGGACCAAATTGTGTCCCACTCCCCCGGAGAAGAGCACAATTGCTCCATACGCGACCTAGCTAGAAACAAAGTGCCGGTTAGATGAAAAAATACAGTAAAAAACAGTAAACTGACAGGGAAGCAACCCTGCAGACCGGCACTACCTCAGGATTTTTTTTTTTTTACCGAACAGACTCCACAGGCTCTTGAAGCAATATGCCTTGCTTGATTTAGGGGGCAAGGCTTACTGCTGAGGCTCATCTAAAAAAATGTGGGGAGGTGAAGGAAGTGGGGGGAGGGACCCCGCTTGAGACCCGCCGGGTTTGACACCCCCGAGGTCGGACGGACCCCCAAACAGGGCCCACCCAAGCTCTGTCCGGCCAAAAACAGGGACTAGAAACCCCCTAAACAAATTCCAACAGCCCTACCAAGGGAGATGGGTACAGATCACTCAACACCTGCTGGAGACTGAAAGAAGACTGAGGTAAATAGAGAAGGGAGTATATTATATACTGTCCCACAGTTTTGTTTTCAGTCTCCACCTGCTGGTCATGATTGGATATATACCCCATTTGTAAAGATTAACCTCTACTGGTCTGGAGAGTGCTAAAGAATATTGGCTAAACAGTATTTTGACTCACCTTGATAAAGAGGGCCCAACAATCTTCTCTGTCTCCTACCTGCTGTAGGTGGAGCAAGGTCTCCCCCTGTTCCTGGATATCCAGGTTAAAAGGACAGGAGACAAAAACAAACATAAAAAACCAGAGATTAGAGATGCTAAAATGCTATACCAGCTTAAAAATAATTTTCAGAGTTTGCTACAGATAATCAGAGAAGCTTTTGTAAGAATATTTTCATAATAAGTCCAGTTATACAAATTATTTATCCTGGGATGCTTTTAGTTGTGTTAATTAAACCACCTTCTTTATTGGATCATTTATTTTCATTACAAGAAATATACAACTCTATCATAATATAAAATATTTTCAAATCTGTCAAAGAGGCATTTCCAGGATTACAAAAATAGTAACAGCACACAAATATTTAAAATCATGGTAGCGCAGCAATAATATGCAAATTGAAGCTGCGGCCTAAACCTAATAGAAAAAAAAAATTGAACAAAAACTACCACTGCAGCTGCCTAATTTTACTATGGACAGAAACATAGCAGATATTAAAACTGGAGATTTAAAGTACAGACCCAAAATGGTTACATTTCTGTGATTTTCTTTGTACATGCCTGAATGTAATTAAGTAACAGAAATATGATTGCAGATAAAGGCCAAATGGCCCATCCAGTCTGCCCATCCACAGCATCCACTATCTCCTCCTCTCTCTAACAGATCCCACAAGCTTGTCCCAAACTTTCTTGAATTCTGACAGTTTTTGTGTCTACCATCGCTACTGGGAGCTTATTCCATGCATTTACCACCCTTTCTGTAAAAAAGTATTTTCTTAGATTACTCCTGCGCAAACAGCTGATGGAAGTTTGGAGCCATAGGATACAGTCTAGACATAGTTTGTCCTCCTTTAGAGAGCCTTCAGGAAACTCTCATTAGTTAGTGACTAAGAAGGTGATGTCTGGATGACAGGAAAAAAGGTCATCTGTGCATTAGTGCCGCTCATAACGGAGTGCTGAGAGGTGGAAGGGTTTTAGGCATCAAGCTTCAATGAAGAGAGTGTGTCAGAAATGGCATGTGAAATGGAAGCTGATTTGAAAAGGTGACACATTGAGGGATCATCACCGTGATCCGTAGCCTCTCCTGCCTCTGGACCCCGAAAGGGATCCCAAATCATCCACAGATGCAGAAGAGCCATATGATAATAAGGGCATTGAAAGAGTCTTCCAATCATCCCAGTTATGCTCCAAAGTGTCACTGACTCTAGGAGACGGCATGGTATGAGGTGGAGATGTCTGCATGGGAGATGGATTTCCTAAGACAGAGCTGGTGTGCTCAAAGGCAGCAGAGCACTTCCTGGACCTGTTAAGCAGCCTTTCCATAAAATTGGAAAAGCCTTGCACCAGAGGCCAAGAGGACCCCCTGCAAGACTCCAGAATGGGGAATAAGGGTCTCCTCCGCCACCATGCAATTGCGTTTTGCTTCCTTGTTGCTGTGATCTATGAGATGGATCCCTTCCCTGCAGACCAAGCTTTCCGGGGTTTCAAGGCCTTGGAAGACTGATTAGAGGCTGAGCCTGAAACTCCCGCCTCTTCCTTCCATGCCCCATGGAATATGGCCATTCCTCAGCTGGCAAATCTGTGCAATAAACACAGGAATTGGAGCTAGACTGACCTGGAGCATCCATTACACATGATCCCTAGGCAAAACAAGGGGTTCTGAGGCAGAAAAAAGGACTTTGAAAAACAAATTGCTAAAAATCCAAGATAGCTGCCGCCAGAACTTTCACGTCAAAAACGGCCTGTTGGCTTAACTGTAAATTGAAAAATAGCGAAAAGGGGTTTTGGGGATGAGGGAACCTAACCCCAACCCCAGATACCCTCAAAACTGTTTTAAAAAAAATCTTAACCCCCCCTCTCCAATTTTCCCCATAGGGGAGTACTCACTGTGACTTCTAGTGCCTGCTAGCGTGTATCAGTCTGCCTGCAAGGAAAGGATTTCTGTCTCAGAGATAGCCAGCACAAATCTGCCATTGGAGATCTTCTGGCTGCTGGTAAGGCGGACCACGACCATGAACTCCCACCCCTGACAATCCATGTGATGTGCATGGGGGGGGGACACCTTCACAGATGGCTCCCTGATGCCCAGAGGGTTGTTACGCAGAGGCCCCACTGTCTGCGCTCAAAACTTTGACAAATCACCAGGCAAGTGACACAAAGCAACCTGGCTCCACAAGTACTCCAAGAGATTGGCCTGGGAGCAGTAGTCCACCCATGCAGGACTGCGTCTTTTTCCCGGCAGAATGAGCAAAAGGTGACCTCTAAGCATTGAAGTCATGCAGAAAATTCAAAGACTGATGGCAAAAATATCCCAAAATAACAAAAGATCAGAACACAACTTCTGAGTTTGTATGAAGAAGGAAAAAATGAAGGGGGAGCTGTTCTCCACTGTAGAAGGGGAAAAGTTCAGAGTTTTGGAGCAACACCCTTCTGCATATTCGTAACTAATGGGAAGCAACAGATACTGTATAGAATCTTATGTCTTCGCTACTGAAAGAAAGAAAAGCAGATGACTAAATTAATCTGAGGCTTAAAGGTGAGCTTATGGTCAAAGGTGACTACCAGGACTTTGATGTGGTCTTTTGTAAGGAAGGGATTGGTTGTCAATGACAAATGAAGGCAGAAGAGGGTTACAAGAATTAGAGAAAAGACTCACATTTTGTTGTTGAGAAAAAGATGATTCGATTTAAGTTTGAATGAAACTTGTTCAAGACAATCATTGAAACAAAGAAGAGGAGAGATCAGAATTATGACAGAGATAGAAATTAACTGTCATAACCTACAGCATTAACAGATAGCCTCTAAAAGGAACAGTAGGGCTTAGTTAACTGTTCTTTAAAACAAATGAACAAAAAACAAACTTAATTAACTAACTTCCATAGATTACAATCTTTTCCCCATAGCTAGAAGCTGAAACTTTCTGCCAGAGGGAGAAACCTATCAGTAACAGTTTAGAGAATGACATGGGAATGAAAACCCTTAAGACAGAGCCCCGGAGATAAGCGGGGCGTGACAAGATGGCGGTGGATGATTGCAGGCGCCTTCTTTACCTGATACTGTGTTTTTTCCTGCCGCTTAGATGCCGCATTCGAAGAGGAAGGGGGTGATAAGGGCCGTTCCTTCGCCGGCCCTTTCTTCAACACCCATCCAGCAAACCGTCGACCGCTTCTTTGCGGCTCTGCTGATGGCAACCCAAGTTCCCGGAGGAAATGTCCCGGCTTTGGGGGAAGGCGGTGGGGAGCCTTCTCCCCTTTCGGGGATTTAAATATCCTTGTCCCCTCCGGATCCATCTATTCCCATGTGTCCAGCTTCTGCCGGGGCTCAGCTGCGGGAGAACCATGGCCCCGGAAGGGAATCCATGGGGCTGCCCGGTGAGGGCAGTGCAGGAAAGCTGAAGGAATTAACAACATCAACATCTACACCAACAGAGGCTTCCTTAGGAGATATTTGGTTGCTCCTACAACGGCTGGAGGTTTCTATGGTCAAAAATACTGAGGAGGTAATAGACATCAACTCTAAGATTGATACTTTAACTAAAACTATTGACTCAGTTAAATTGGATTTCTCAAGCCAAAACAAACAGATACAGGAAGATATACAGCAACTTCAAATGTTTAAAATAGCAACAATTAAAGATAATTCCTCTATACATAGAAAACTAGAGCAATTTGAAAATTATAATAGGAGATTGAATCTTCGTATTTTGAACTTCCCAATTTCACCTGGTATTCCGCCTATTGATTTCTTCAAAAGATATTTAATTGAGAATTTGGGAATTTCTTCTGAAAATATTTCACCTTTAAACAAAATTTACTATTTGCCGAATAAAAAGATTCCTCAGAGAAATATGGAGAAAAACAATGGACGAGAGGAACAGATTGATTTTGCTAATGTTACTGCTCTTCTAGAACAAACTTTGAATCCAGATACTGAGAGAACTACGCTTCTAATATCTTTTGTTTTTGAGCAAGACTTAAATATGATCTTAAGATTATATTTTTAAAATTCTCAAAAACTATTTGGAGCACAACGTATCTGGATTTATCCAGATGTTTCCAAAGTGACTCAAGAGCGAAGAAAATATTTTCTTTCCTTATGCCAAGAAACTCTTAAATTGGGAGCCACATACCTATTAGCTTATCCCTGTAAATGTTTGGTGAGGTATTTGGGAACCAAGTATGTTTTTTTCTCTCCTAAGAGTCAAAAAGATCACTAAGGATTGATTTAGAATGGAATACAATTAGAAGGTAGCCGTGCCTCACTAAGCCTTTTCCTTTGAACTAAATTCTTAATTTATGTCTCCAATATTATTTGATTATCACACCCCCTTTTATTGTGGTCTAAGGAAGGGATAATGTTCTATTTGAATATGTTTTTTCTTTCAATAATTGGTAAGATTGTTTCTTTCTCTGTGTTGCATGGAACAAGATTACTCTTGTGAATTGTAATTAAAACTTAAATAAAGAATTTAATAAAAAATTTTTTTTAAAAAAAGACAGAGCCCCCGGAGATGGGGTGGTGATAGGGACAGAACCCGCAGGGACATGGCGGGGATAGGGACAGGAACAGAGCCTGCAGGGACAGGGACAAATTTTGTTCCTGTCTTATTCTTTAAAAACTAGAGACTAGCATTAATATGTAAAAACACATCTTAAGACAATTGGCAACTGAATTTAATGATTTAAAAACAAACTGCAGAAGCTGCTTTTGGAATTCAATGAACTACTGTTAAATGACATTAATTGTATCTTGTCTGCCATCTACAATGACCTTCCATCATGTGCACAGCTGCTCAAGCATCTTATTTTTATGGCAACAGATTCATCCATCGTTGCTGGCATCAAGGAATATTTCTAACATTTAATAGACACTTATTTTCCTGTTCATCCACTACACAGTTTAGGTTCTCTTCCATGCCCATGTCTGAAAGACAATCCAATTACCTTTCCAGATGATTTATAAACACAGGCAATTGAATCTTTGAGAAGGTTGTACCAAAACCAGATAGAAATGGAAGGCTCTATTTGTGCTTTATAAACAGTTGTACAGAATATTGTCACTTTTTATACTACTATCCATTCAGTCATGTCCGACCCTTGGTTTCTTTCAATTTTTTGATGTTCACTCCTGTGTCATTCTTGATGGTATCCAGCCAATGGGCCTTTGATCTCCCTTGCTTCCTTTTTATCACTGACCATTTCGAGTAGCAACTTCTTTTCTAGTGAATTTGCCCACATCACATGACCAAAATAGGTTTGGTAATCTTGCCTCCAGGGACAACTCTGGGTTTATATGATCCCTTTTTATACTTTAACAAAAATATTTAAATATAAAATGATAAGTGGTTGAGGCCTGTGCAAATGAGGAGAGTCTGTGGGGATGTGGATAGAGCTTGCAAGGTAGGGGCGGGGATGGAGATGAAGCCTTTGGGTACAGGGCGAGGGCAGGGATAGAGCCCATGGGAACAGTATGGGAATGGGGGTCAGAGCTTTCAGGGATGGGATGGGGACAAAGTCACCATGTCATTCTCTAGTTCAGTCCCTTAAACTGGTTGAGGTCAATGAAACAATCTGGTGTATATCAGTAGTCTCAAATCTCAAACAAAACCAGACGTCTAAAGTTTATGTTAATCTTCAAAGTGAGTAGTATGGCAATCCATTCATAACAATTTCTCTGTTCATAGATCAATGAGCCATCAGAAGCAACCCTCCAACGTGTATAGACACGAAATGTTATAGAGTTTTAATGCCGCCATGCTTCCTCATTGGCTCAAACACTTCTTATATGGAAATTTAAAAAAATATATATATCTATCTAAATTCTTACTTTTAAATTAAACTTAACAACTTATCTTTAGAGTCTTGGTGTAGCATAAAGTTTAACATATGCTAGAAGACTGAATAGCGCCACCGCCATGCATTTTTCGTATGCTGTTAACTACTTCAGGGCGCAGTCATCTATCAACAAAAAGGAAAGCATTACTACAACACAGTCCTATCTGTACTCTAAATAGATATTATTAAAGAACCTAGCGGTACACTTACTTCAATAATTGTTAACTTTTAACGTGGTGGGTACACACGCTCCACTCCAAGTAAACTGTTTGAAGGGAGCGGCCCATCTTCTCCATGTCATAAAGGACGCAAAGCTCACTGATTGGCTAATCCTGACCACAACCATAGGAGAGGCAAATTTCAAATGCTACATGAAGTTATACTAAAGACATCCTGGTCTTGTGTATACTAATGTTGGAAGGTCTTCCATGCTTTAGCGCAGGCAAACACCATGGACGACTTCTTAGATTGAGAAGCGTATCAAATACAAGGGTAGAATATCCTTTATGCTCTAAGGTTGTGCACTCAAGAGCCATGCCGTAAGAGCAAAGCAACCCCGATGAAATCTTCTGCCCAATGTGCGGCAGCAGCGGTCAAAAAAGCAAACAGGATGCAAGGAATGATTAAAAAAGGGATGGTTAACAAGACTAAGAATGTTATAATGCAGCTGTATCGCTCCATGGTACGACCTCATTTGGAATACTGTGTTCAATTCTGGTCTCCTTATCTCAAGAAAGATATAGCAGCACTAGAAAAGGTTCAAAAAAGAGCAACCAAGATGATAAAGGGGATGGAACTCCTCTCGTATGAGGAAAGACTAAAAAGGTTAGGGCTCTTCAGCTTGGAAAAGAGACAGCTGAGGGTAGACATGATTGAAGTCTAGAAAATCCTGAGTGGAGTAGAATGGGTACAAGTGGATTGATTTTTCACTTCGTCAAAAATTACAAAGACTAGGGGACACTCGAAGTTATTTTTAAAACCAATAAGAGGAAATTATTTTTTACTCAGAGAATAGTTAAGTTCTGGAACGTGTTGCCAGAGGTTGTGGTAAGAACAACTAGCGTAGCTGGTTTTAAGAAAGGTTTGGACAATTTCCTGGAGGAACAGCCCAGTCTGTTACTGAGAAAGACATGGGGAAACCACTGCTTGCCCTGGATCGGTAGCATGGAATGTTGCTACTTGTTGGATTTTGGCCAGGTACTAGGAACCTGGATTGGCCACTGTAAGAAGGGGCTACTGGGTTTGATGGACCATTGGTCTGACCTGGTAAGGCTATTCTTATGTTCTTATACCCTTGAGAGAGAATGTCTGGTTAGATACTTAGGCACAGGCTGTGACTCACATGCAGACAAATCAGACCCACGTACCACAGTCTTCGAGGATAATCTGGAACCACCAGAATGATGTGGCAGGAATGAGCTGCAATCCTCCAAATGACATGGGTGATCATGAGCCAAGGAAGAAAGACGTATAGAAGGACTCCCGAAGGCCAAGGTTGAACCAGAGCCTCAAGCCTCTTGCTTCCTGGCTCGTATCTTCGACTGACAAAGCGCTTTGCCTTCTTGTTTCTTGCCGTGATCATGAAGTTGAAGCAGAGCTGTCCCCAGAGCCCCACAATCGCTTGGAACACCTCTTGAGATAGGCCCCACTCACCTGGATCCAGAGTCTGTCTGCTGAGGAACTCTGCTTGAATGCTGTCCACTCCTGCCATATATGCTGCCATCAGCACCAGGAGATGACGTTCCATCCAAATGAAAGAAGGCGGGCTTCCTGATCTAAAAAAGTAATCTTGGTTCCTCTCAGGCAACTGACAATCTACTGCCGTCGTATTGTCGGAGAAGACCCTGACCGCTTGACCCTCCAGGGCGTTCTGCAATCTCATCAAGGCCAGATGAATGGCCCGGAGGTCTAGTCGGTTGATTGACCACTTTCTCTGTGACAGAGTTCAAACCCCCTGTATAGGACAACGGTTACAGTGAGCTCCCAAGCCCCAAAGGCTGGCATTCATCATTACCACAATCCAGGAAGCAATGTGGAGCAGAATGTCCTTGCAGAGTGATTGTGAGAGAATCCACCAGGCCATGTTTGCTCGGGCCTCCAAAGTCCATGGCAGGCACATCTGCAAGGCATCTCGGGTGGGGCGCCCAGCGAGAGAGCAAGGCTCTGACCAAGGGACTAAATCCAGCGTGACCACCATGGAAGATAATCAAATGCCGAAAAAAAATGACTTTTCCAGAAGAGCAGAAATCTGGACATACAGCTTCTGTCTGAAATCCACAGACAGGTAGACACGGCCTGCAGCCGTATCAAAGAGGACTCCCAGGTATTCTTGCAACTGTGTGGGTGTCAGATGGTTCTTCCTGAAGTTGACAATCCAGCCCAGGTTTACCAGCACTTGAAGCACCTGCTCCACTGTGCGTCATCCCTTAGCCAAAGAAGGAGCTCTGATCAACCAGTCGTCTAGATAAGGGTGAACTGGCAACCCTATCTTCCACAGGTAAGCTGCCACTACCCACCATCTCCTTGGTGAAGGTCCGAAGTGTTGTAGCCAGTCCAAAGGGCAGGGCCAAGAACTAGTAATGCAGTCCCAGAACATGAAACCGTAGAACTTGCAGTGGGCCAGAAATATGGGAATGTGTAAGAACACCTCCGTAAGATCTAGGGAGGTCAGGAATTCCCCTGGAACCACTGCTACAATGACCGACCGCACAGTCTCCATTTGGAAGTGGGGAATCTTGAGAGCCGCATTCACATGCCACAGATCTAGAATAGGCCTCAATCTTCTGAGCCTTTCTTTTGTACGATAAAGTCTACAGAGTATTTGCCGGAGCTTGAGAGGTCGAAAGGCACTGGCTCCATAGTTTGAATATTCAGTAAGCGCTGAACAGTAGCCTGGACTCTGAGTGCCTTGTCTGGGCTGGGCGTCCGGACGGAGAATCCACGAACCAATTTGACAGAAATGGCAAATTCCAGCTTGGAGCCTAATCGAATAATGTCCAAGACCCACTGGTCTGCTGTAATGCGCATCCAGGCAGGCCCCCTATTCGCAGCAGGGCATCCGGTGTCCTGGCGTCATTATGACTTTCTGGCAGGGTGTGCAGGATGGGCAGCAACACCTGTAGCCGACATATCAATCTCAGGAACTCTGGGAAATTCACTGCGATGTGCAATATGCATCCTGTTTGGAGCATCTGGAGCCACAAAAATTAGAACGACCAGATCCCCTGGAGGATCTTGATCTATCATCAGGCAGAGTCTTCACGCGACTGTCCATTATTGAATCCATGAGGTCAACCAGGCTTTTGCCAAATAATAACTGCCCCTTAAGAAGCAGCCTTACTAAAGTTGCCTTGGAAGCGGAATCACCAGCCCACTGCCTGACCCAGAGCATTTGGCGGGCCAAAATGGAATACCCTGACCCTTTGGCCAGCACTTTCAAAAGGTCATATAAGGCAACCACCATGTAATTCGTCCCAGCCATCAGAAGGTGAGAGGAGGCTCCACTGCATCAGTCTCCAGGGTTCCATAATGAAACTGTGCGGGACATTGATGCAACAACAATGGCGCACCGACAATCCCGCACCAGCTAAAAACTATTCCTGTTACCGCTATGAGTAGGGGTCTGCAGTAAACTGAGAAGTATTTGTGCTCACATTGGCGGGGGGGGGGGAGGGGGAGTTTTCAGTGTAGTGGGGGAGTTCCCCCCCAATATGAGCGCGAACACTTGGCAGTTTAGTGGGGGGGGGTCACCCCAACCCCCTCTGAGCGCTAACAGTAACAGTTTTTAGGTGGCGTGCAGAAGTACTGTGCGGGATTGTCTGCATGTAATTGTCTGCGCGGCAATGTCCCGTGCGATTTTGATGAATCACCATCTCTGGCATGCGCAACCAAGAGAGACAGACGGGTGCAACAAAAGTCGCCACCACAGCAGCTTTGATGTCTAAATTGGCAGTTTCAAAAAGTGTTCCGAGTACCACATCCACACAGTGGACCTGCATATCTTTTAACACAACTCCCCTATCACCGGGAAGAGATGTGTGCTTAGTCACCTGTGCCACCAAGGAATCCACCTTGGACTGCCCCAAAAGCTGACATGCCTGCGTCGGCGGATACAAGCGGGACAAAGGACCTTCCGAAAAGTCAAACTGCTCAAGAGACCATAAAACTCATATCTGGATACTAGGGAAATGTCACAGAATGTGAGCCAGGGAGAAGAAGTGGAAGCTTCAATGCTAAGAAATGTAAGGTCATGCACCTCGGAAGCGGAAATCCATGCAGGACGTACTTCTTGAACGGACAAACTTTAACTAGGACTTCAGCAGAACGAGATTTAGGAGTAATCATCAGTGCAGACATGAAAACTGCCAATCAAGTGGAGAAGGCTTCATCTAAGGCAAGGCAGATATTGGGTTGTATCAATAGAAGTTTCGTCAGCCGAAAGCCTGAAGTCATAATGCCGTTGTACAGGGCCATGGTGAGACCTCATCTGGAGTACTGTGTGCAATTTTGGAGGCCATATTACAGTAAAGATGTGCGCAGAATTGAATCGGTTTAGCGGACGGCCACCAGGATGATCTCGGGGCTCAAGGGTCTTTCGTATGAAGAGAGACTGAACAAATTGCAGCTCTACACTCTCGAGGAACGTAGGGAGAGGGGAGACATGATCGAAACATTTAAGTACCTCACGGGACGTGTCGAAGTGGAAGATGATATTTTCTTTCTCAAGGGACCCTTGGCCACAAGAGGGCACCCGCTCAAACTCAGGGCGGAAAATTTCATGGCGACACCAGAAAGTATTTCTTCACAGAGAGAGTGGTTGATCATTGGAACAAGCTTCCAGTGCAGGTGATCGAGGCAGACAGCGTGCCAGACTTTAAGAATAAATGAGATACCCATGTGGGATCCCTACGAGGGTCAAGATAAGAAAATTGGGTCATTAGGGCATAGACAGGGAGTGGGCAGACTTGATGGGCTGTAGCCCTTTTCTGCCGTCATCTTCTATGTTTCTATGGAACCGGCCAAGTCACTAAGTTCAATTCCTGCAAAGATTCAGCAATAAGATCAGGCAAAGCTGCACTTAAATAAGAACAGGACAGGAGGGCCATCACCAGGATCCAAAGCCCCCAAGGGATCTGCGGATCCAGCAAACAAGTCCAGATCCCCTGATCCAGGAAGGGCTGCACTGTCAAACAATGGATCAGAGAGGTCAGGGAGCAGCTTCTGGATCCCCCAGAACACGAGCAGGAAGAGCAACAGCTGGAGTGGACGGAGGCAAGGACTTCTCCAAGGATATGCCGCCCAAAGATACCTTAGGGAGGGATGGAGACCGCCCAGCAGAACATTTACTTTGAAATTCTGACCACAAAAACATCAAAGCCAGAGAAAGTATCTGGTCCCTGGGGCATAATGTCACCCTTAGATGACATAAATTGAACTTCTTAGGCTACGGAGGGTCCGCAGCCTGGCTGACCAAAGAACCAGCCGTGCCTAGCCTCAAAAACAATGGAGGAAGCCCCACCAGGCTAGCCAAGTGTTTAATCACTTGCTTCTGCGAGGGGGCAGCTGAACAAATTGCTACAGCACCCCTCCCCCAGCTGCGCCAGGCAGTGCAAAGATGCTCCAAAAGCACTAAATCTGTGCCAACCTGGCATGAATTCACATGAGGTCCTGAGGACTCTACCCTAGCAGTTTTCCAGGCAAAACACAAAGTTTTGAAGAAGCAGGGAGAAGAAAAAAAAGATGTCTAAAAATCCAAGATGGCCATCGGTACCAAATTCACACCAAAAATGCGATATTTTTTACACTTCACAAAACTTAAAAATGGTGATTTTAGGATTTTTCAGGAGGGGGAACACTTAGAAACACAGAATACCCCTAATTTTAAACTTTCCCCGACGTCTCTCACAGGCTGTCAGTACTGAGTGACTCACTGGGCTGCACCTGCTTTAGTAGCTGGAGAAGAATTCACTGCCACAATGCTGGGAATGCTCTCTCAAAGCTGATCTTCAGGCTGCTGGTCAGATTCCATTGTCTGACTATGCCTCTACCCCTGCAGGACTACTGGATGCGCACCAGGATGGGCAGGGGCATTAAAATGCAGCCGGCACGCTATGGAACATCACTGAGCCCCCTAAATGTGCCTAACAGTCTGCGCTCGACCCCTGTTCAATAGAAGATGAGACTACTTCAGGGACGGCCTTGAGCTCCAAAGACAACTATGCAGACTGGCTAAAAGGTACACAAAAGGGATCGGCCGGACAGCTATAGACCAAAGTCTGTGAATTCTCAAGCAGGCAGAGCTCCAAATTAGAGGTCTGCACGGGAACGGGGATCGCGGGGATCCCGCGGGTACCCCCCTGGCCCACGGGACTCCCACGGGGATGCCCCCTGACCCACGGGACTCCCACGGGGACGTCCCCTGGCCCACGGGACTCCCACGGGGATGAAAACAGCCTACCTAAATTCTGACGATGCAGGCATGCAGCTTACAAGTCCGGCGTCGCGGCGGGAAATAGCCATGCTGAGCAGTGAGCTCAGCACGTACAAAGATGAAAGCCTTGCTTGCTGATTGGTCCGGTGGCCCCGCCCCGCCGTGCCGCCGGACCAATCAGCAAGCAAGGCTTTCATCTGTGTACGTGCTGAGCTCACTGCTCAGCATGGCTATTTCCCGACGCGAGCATTAGGCTATTTTTGTCATTTCGGGTGGGGGGTGGCAGCGGCAGCAGCAGCAGCCTGAAAAAGAAATCATCCTGGCCGGGGTCAGTGTTATGCTCCGCAGCTTCTACAGCCTTCCTATCTCCTTCTCCCTTCTACCTGCTTCCGGCCACACCCCCTGCTCCGCGGCTCTCTTCGGCAACTCAGCAGCAGCGATCGACACAAGCTTCTGACGTCGGGGCCTACCCTCTGCGAGTCCCGCTTGTTGCAACTTCCTTTTTCCACAAAGGCGGGACTCGTAGAGGGAAGGCCTCGATGTCGGCAGCTTGTCTTGATCACTGCTGCTGACGAGTTGCTTAAGAGAGCCGCAGAGCAGGGGGGTGTTGCCAGGTGCAGGTAGAAGGGAGAGGGCCAGATGCAGGACTCGTGGGTGAGGGAGGAGAAGAGAGAGAGAAAGAGAGAGGGGAGGGAAACAAAAGGAAATATTTCATACTGGGCTGGGCCGGAGTGGAGGGAGGGTGGAAAGATTCTGGCTACCGGGTGCAGTAACAAAGGAAAAGGGGGGAAAGCTGAAAATGGAGATAGTGACACAAAGAAGAGAAAGGGTAAGCAGGACCTACTGAATAAGGATAGAGATACAGAGGGGACATGAAGAGGAAGTGAAATAGAGACATAGAAGTAATGCTGAAAAAGTGGTGGGGGGGAGATAAAGACATTGAAAGGGCAAATGGTGAACATGGGGTAAAGACAAGGACAGAGACAAATGAAGATTCTGAAAAAGTGGTGAGATAGGGATATAGGTGAGATGGATACAAAGAAGGGTGATGCTGGAAAATAGGTGGAATGGTAATTCTGACAAACACAGAAGGGAAATGCTGGATCAAGGAGAGATGGGGCTCAGGCTGGATGGAATGAGGAGAAATGCCTTGTTGGCCCGGGACTTCTTCTCCTACGTCAGAATTGACGTCAGGGAGCGGAATGCTGGTCAGCATGACGCTTCTGCAGGGAAAGCTTGGGACAGCGGTGGCTTGGGGGCTATTCCCCGATGGCGGTGGCAGCAAACCGAGTGGCTTGGGGGAGGGCACGGAGAAAGAAAGAAAGGGGGCAGACAGAGAGACAGAAAGAAGGGGGAACAGGGAGACAGAAAGAAAAAGTTGGGGGAGAGAATGAGGTCTGGAGGAGAGGAAACATACAGGAGGCTGAAAGAAAGGAAGAAAGATTGAATGCAAGTCAGAAGAAGAAAGTGCAACCAGAGACTCATGAAATCACCAAACAGCAAAGGTAGGAAAAATGATTTTATTTTCAATTTAGTGATCAAAATGTGTCTGTTTTGAGAATTTATATCTGCTGTCTATATTTTGCACTATGGCTCCCTTTTACTAAACCGCAATATCGTTTTTTAGCGCAGGGAGCCTATGAGCATTGAGAGCAGTGCGAGGCATTCAGCGTAACTCCCTGTGCTAAAACCTACTATTATGGTTTAGTAAAAAGGGAGGGGGTGTATTTGTCTATTTTTGTATTTTATTACCGAGGTGACATTGCATAGAGTCATCTGCCTTGGGAAATGTATATGGCAGATATCTTTGTTTTGTGTTCAAAAGAAAAGGAAATGCATTTCTGGTTTTATTTCTACAGTGTTGAAGTACTTGTTGGCCCTTGCTGTGACTGGTGGGGATCCCCAAGCACCGCCAGCAGAGGACCTCCTCTAGAGATGGTCAGAACTCCCCTCCACCAAGCGCAGCAGTCGCTGGCAGCATCCATGAGCCACTGAGGTGCCAGCATCTGTGACTCAGGGACGCTACTGCTGCCTGCCAAGCTTGGCAAAAGGGACCCCAGGCCAACTGCAAAGGAAGTCCTCAGCTGACAGTTTGTGGGCTCTCATCAGCTGAGTATTTATATTTTATATTTACATTAGAGGTTCTGGTAGAAACCCATTTACAAAGTATGTATTCTTCCCAATTAATATTTCCAAATTAAAAAAGTCTCTTTGCTTATTTGTAAATGGGTCTCTACCAGAGCCTTTAATTCAGTAGCATAATTAAATAAAATAACTATTTCTGAAGTTTATAGGGAAGGATGGTGACGGAAGGGATTCCTCGCAGGGACGGGTGGGGATGGAGGGGATTCCTCGCGGGGACGGGTGGGGACGGAGGGATTCCTCACGGGGACGGAGGGATTCCTCACGGGGACGGGTGGGATTTTGGCGGGGACGGGTGGGATTTCTGTCCCCGCGCAACTCTCTACTCCAAATTTGCTTCAAACGCGAAAATACCTGCAAAGGGGACGAAACTGCGTTGAATTTAAAACAATAAAATGAGGAGAGCAGAACACACACAGCTGCAGTCATGCATGCAGAAGGAAAAGACTGCAGAGTGCTCTAAACTGGTCTGTGAAGTACACTGGAAGCAGAGTGAAAGATCCAGAGTGGATTCCTTCTGCAGCATGCGAGTATGGGGAAATAACCCTATTGTCTAGAATGTTTCACCTATTGCACTGGAAATAAAATTACTGAAATAAGAACCTAATCTTTTCTTTGAAAAGGCTTTGCTAGTTCTAGCTGAACAATTGAAGAATTTATGAACAATTGAAAAATTTATGAACATTTTTGATTGCTTAAGAATGGTAATTTTATATGATCATCGTAAAATTTCTATGTTGTGTTTTGGTTTAAATCTTAGGAATCTTTTTCTCTACTATTTAGAGATATAAAATCTTTTTTGAGACATTTCTAGACCATTTTTATGGCCAATTTATGGACCCCGTAATTATATAGATCCCTTCTATACTGCCATGCTGTGGCATGGTAAAGCATGGAATGATGAGGGATCCAGCTATCCTTTTTATATATAATTTAGTTTTTGTGATTTTGTTTGATCCACTCTTAATCAGTCCTTTTACAACAGGAGTATTTTGGTGACTTTGGTTTATACATTTTCCCCAAGAGGTCAGTAATCTTCAATATATTATGAAATTACCCTCTATAACATTCAAGTGAGCTCTATGGATGATACGTATCCCTAATACTGAGCAAGCTCCTTCATTGTGTCCAGGGAGGGGTAATTTATACTGTGTTTAGCATCTCCAGTTCTGAAATATTGGCACCAATAAAATGTTTAGTAGTCCAACCCACTTTCCCCCATGGTGACTGGCGCATTAAGAGAAACACTGTGTTCTTTACTCTTTCTAAATATCCTATACCTTCTGTCAGATTCCCTGGTTGCATGGAATATAAGTCCACATAGAAATCTCTTTAAAAAAAATTGTGGATAACCTGATCAGTATGCTCTGTCTATCCAGCTTTATCCTTCAGGGTAACTATTTTTTGATGGCCTGACTAGTTTATTGCTATCCTTGCTAACACTTTGCCACTCTCTGACTTTCCCCAAATTACTAGCCATAAAGTTGATAGTAGAACATGGATTTTAAGTTCTCTGATGTATTAATTTTTTAAGCCATTTGTATTGTCAATAATTGGGTTCTATTAAGCTCCGTAGGGATCTCCCATACAGTTGTCTCTTATCTAAGTTGTTTCTCTAATTTTAACAACTTGCTGTTCTCAGCCTTGTTAAACATACTAATGTATGCTATTATCTCAACCCTCAGTGCAATTTTAGCTACCTCTAAATATAAAAAAGGCTTCTTTTTGTGCTCATGATCAAATATATGACAAATTCCTTCAACTCCTCATCTGTATTTAGCCACAAAGGAAATGTGTAATACCTCAGTTGCTATGTTGGTTCCTATATTGTGAGACGAGTCTGCCCAGATCATTGCATAATCTAAGGGCTCCTTTTATAAAGGTGCGTTAGGGCCTTAACGCGCAAAATAGCACGCGTTAGCCGCTACCACCTCCTTTTAAGCAGGTAATAATTTTTTAACTAGTGCGCGCTAATTCTGTGCGTGCGCTAAAAACACTAGCGCACCTTAGTAAAAGGAGCCCTAAGTCTTAGCGATTTCTGTGGGTGTAATTATTTTTTTTTTTATTTAATTTGGATTTACAATATCACTTTTAACTGCCAAGGCAGAGCAAAGTGGTATACAATCTATTTGTAACATACAAGAAAGGAAATACAATTTTTAGATATGACAGCATCAGCTGTGTCACTGATACATAATCTATACAAGAATGGTCAAATATGCTCTGATTAGGCAAGTGTAATCCATAAGAATAATAAGCATACTGGGTCAGACCAATCTAACCCAATATCCTATTTCCACAGTGGCCAATTCAGATCACAAGTACCTGGCAAATCCCCAAATAGTAGCAACATTCCTTGCTACCAATCCCAGGGCAAGCATTGGCTTCCTCCATGTCTGTCTCAATAGCAGACTGTGGACTTTTCTTCCCAAAAGCGTGTCCATTACATTTATAAACCAATCTACATTAGCCACTGTCACCACATAACTCTGGCAATGTTTTCCAGAGCATAGCTATTTTCTGAGTGAAAAAATATTTCCTCCTATTGGTTTCAAAGTGTTTCCCTGTAAATTCAGAGTGTCCGCTAATATTTGTAATTTTTGATGAAGTTAAAAAAAAAAAAAATCAATTCACTTCTACCCATTCTATACCACTCTTGATATTGCAGACTTCAATCATATTTCCCCTCAGCCACCTCTTTTCCAAGTTAAAGCGCCCTAACTTCTTTAGTCTTTCCTCATACAAGAGGAGTTCCATCCCTTTTATCATCCTGGTTGCTCTTCTTTGACACTTCTCTAATTTTGTTATTTTTTTTTGAGAATTTAGCGCAATACTTAAGGTGACGTTGCACCATGAAGCGATACAGAGGCAATATAATATTCTTAGTCTTTTTAGTCTTATTTACCATTCCTTTTCTAATAACTCCTAGCATCTTGTCTGCTTTTTTGGCCTTTTTCATTAAGATGTAAACATCCGCTAAACATCCAGCAGATTTACCAGTAATTGCTCACTTACTAAGGTTATTGCTTTGCTAATATTCACCCTCTCTGAGTTAAGGGATTTGTCTTGAAAGTGTCCCCCATAATGATATGCTCTCTTTTGAATCTATGTAGTAGTTGGAGAATTGCCTTAGAAAATCTGGTTCATAGCTATTTGGAGCATATACATGCAAATCTTTGTACCCCCACTTTCCCTTGAACTATAACATGTCATCCCTATGGGTTTGTAGTTATATAATTCTATATCCACCTCTTGTGGAATAAAATATCTACATCGACTTTGTGCTAGAAGAAACCTCCAAACTTCCCTCCACCATCATTTAGCTTATCCTGTTCTACATCACTTAAATGAGTCTCTTATCAAAATTCTTTCCAGCTCAGCTACAGCAATCATTTAAAATTGTATTTATTTATCTACTGCTTGATGGGGTTCCCTTTTTTCTATTCTCCACTTGACATGGCTTCCACTTTTTTAGATTGTCATAAATAGCAGGACTGGGATGCATTGCTCTGACTACAGGCACGCCAGATCCGCCTCAGGGGAATCCTTCTCCCAAGCAGGCATCCTTGCCTCATACCACGCCGACTATTAGTGTCAGTGACCGCTCGGAGCAGGATGGGATGACTGGAAGTCCCTTTGAATGCCTTTATTACCACTTGGCTCTTCTGCATCTGTGGATGATTTGGGATCCTTGACGGGGTAGGCGTGGCAGCAGATCACTGTGATGGTCCCTCAGTACATCACCTTTCCAAATCAGCTTCCATTTCCCATGACATTTCTGACACCCTCTCTATGTTGAAACTTGATTCCCAGCAGCACTCCACCTCACAGTGCTCAGTCATGTGTGGCACTAATGCACAGATTAACTTTTTTCCTGCTCATCCAGACATCATATCCCTAGTCATTGACCAATAGGAGTCGCCTGAGGGCTCTCTGGCCAAAGCTATGTCCAGGCTCTATCCTATGGTACTGGAATTCCAGCTGCTGTTTGTTCAGCCGAAGGTGGATTCCACAGTAGCGCAAGTGATCAAGTGCACCGCCCTTCCAAGTGAAGGTGAAGTGATGGTGAAGGACGCACAAGACTGTAAGGTGGATTTGATCCTTAAAGACAGTTTGAAGCGCTAGCTTTGGGTATCAAAGCTGCAGCAGCTGCCTCATTTGTGGCACAGGCCTGCCATACCAGCTTGTGGACTAGTGGAGATCTCTATCAATACATGTTTAAGGAGGGAGTGGATTATGTGGTCAATGTTCTTTATGACATCATCGGAGTCTAAGGTTTTGACTTACTCCATTTCTGCCCGCCAGATGTTCTGGTTCAGACAATGGGCTGGCCACTCAGCCTCCAAGACAAGGTAAGACAACCCCATGTCAGATAAACCAAAGCAAGAAACTAAGTCGGGAAGGGACTGTGCATATCAGCCTTAGAACAAATGAAATTTATTAAATGCAATCATACTTTAAAACATATTACATGTATAAATATAGTCTGTTTCCTTTGCTCCTGGAATACAGTCTGTGTTTTGGCTTATATTAAAACATATGTATAAGCATGTATAAGAAATGCTCTGGGCTTGTTGTGAAATACAAAAGAGCTTGAACAGTGCTTGTAAACATAAACATAAAAATCTCGCTCTAAAAACTAAATGGCTTTCACGCTGTTTGCATTCATGCAGCCAAGTAGTTTTTTGAGCGAGATGTTTCCAAACGCTGTCCAAGCTCTTTTGTATTTCACAACAAACCCAGAGCATTTCTTTTAGATGTTTAAAGTGTCTCAGCCCATCTATTGGATTGACTCCTTCACCCCTGAGGCAGGCTTTCATTTTAAAGCCGAAACACAGACCATGTTTCAGGAGCAAAGGAAATGGACTCTATATTTCTAATCTAATCTAATCTTCAGTTTATATACCGGGTCATCTCCTGGAGCTTGACTCGGTTCACAATTGATTAAAATTAGAATGACAAAAGAGTAGGCCTGAGAGAGAGAATGCAATTGGTGTATCATTTCCAGAAACAGCACTAGTAATTAAAATTGAAGGTGTAAAATTAAAAAAACTAAAAGAATAACATATACTATTACTATGGCACTTCAGCAGGTAAGCTTTTTAGATATTGTGTAAACAATCAAGTTTTTAGATCTTTCCGGAATTGTTGTAACTGACCTATCAATCTGATAGAATCAGGAAGCCTATTCCAAATTTCAACCAGTTTAAATGCCATAGATTTACTAAGCTTCCCAGCACATTTAAGTCCTCTAAAAGAAGGAAATGATAATTTATATATTGTTGTAATCCTCGAATAACAGGATCTAGTAGCATTCCAACATAAAGGGATAGAAGGATCCAATATTCCATAGAGGAACTTAAAGACAACATATATGCACTTAAACTGTATCCTATAACGAACTGGAAGCCAGTGAAGCTTTCTCAATAATGGAGATACATGGTCGTACTTTCTTTTTCCAAAGATAAGTTTAGCCGCTGTGTTTTGTATCAACTGTAGCCGATCTAGACTACCATGTTTAATGCCCAAGTAAACAGAAACATTTCTTTGCCGAAGAATTTATCTGGTCATGAAATGTAAGAGAAGAATCCAGAATAATACCCAAGATTCTAGAGGAAAAATCTAGTTGTAATAAGATACATGATTTCAATGCAACATTAAAAAGGGAGATTTTCTAAGCTAGGCCCGATCCAAAGCAATTTGGTTTTTGAAGCATTCAGTTTCATTTGGATGGAAGTCGCCCACATCTTCAATTTGGAGATGCAACTGTCTATGCCCAAAGTCAAATCACTAAGATCATGACTAACTTCTAGTAGAATAAAAATGGACTAACTTCTAGTAGAATAAAAATGTCATCTGCATAAGTAAATATAGTCTCTGCAGATGAAAGACTGCATTTAATAAATTTCATTGGTTCCAAGGTTGATGTGCAAAGTCCCTTCCCCACTTGGTTTCTTGTTTTGGTCACTCAGCCAAAAAAGAATCTGCCCCTCGAAGGGCAAAGTATGGCGGATCACTGTCACAATTCCCTCCCAGACAGTAAGAACTGTAGGCCTGTCAGGGGTGGCAGAGGCAATTTTAGCGCCTCTAGGAGATCCCGTCAATTTTCCTCTAGTTACTGTTCTCAGAGGCCCTTTCAGGGGTCCAGACAGAAATTTGGCAGTTACAGGCACCAGCAGCCTGTGGGCTTCCACGGTGGTTCAGCCTCTAGGAAGCAACAATGATGCCAGGACGGCAGCCGCTGCTCCTATCTGAGGGCAGCTGTAAGCATTCTGGGAGGAATGAGAACAGATTTCATTTGACCGCTGGATTCTGGACATTATTCAGGAGAGGCATGAGATCGAATTCTCTTGGCCCCTCCCTCTGGATCTATTCCCCAGCTGGATGGCCAGAAAAGGAGGTCACAGTCTGAGCAACAGTGCAACAACTCTTGGACATTCATGCCATTGAACCAGTTCCTGAATCAGACTCAGGCAAATACTCTTTATACTTCATAGTGCCCGAGAAAGGCACCAAAGATTAGAGGATTTGAATTCAATAAACAAGGCCCTAAAAGTTCCCTGCCTTCACAAGGAGACTGTCCGCTCTATCATGGCGGTGGCTCCAGGAAAATTCCTTTACTCTCTGGATTTGACGGAGGCTTATCTGCACCCCCTCCCCCCCCATCTTTCTGGATCACAAGATGATGCAATGGGATGCGCGAGGAGCCTCCGCCCACGGCTTTGTGCACTTCAGCACCGAGGAAAAGGGAGCTGGCCTGATGTTAACACCAGGGGGCAGGCCAGAAGGCATGACACAGCATGGAGGGAGGGAGACAACAATGGTAAGGGGAATGATTTTATTTTTTAATTTAGTGATTGATTTACATCTGCTGTCTGTTCAGGAAGAAATGCATTTGTTTCTTTTCCTCTGGGGTTGTACTGTATGCACTGCATGCAGAGTCTTGCATCTTAGGGTTGTTTGTATATATTAGTACTTTTAGTTTTTGGTCCCGTATTTGCATGGGGTTTTCTATGTTCTGATCCCATATTTGCATGTGGTTATCTGTTGTTCTGGTAGGAATGAATATTGAGAAGCATGCAGTGTGCTTTGTGTAGTTTAATTTTGTGATTAACCATTATGTGTTGTTAATATGATTATACTGTGTGTGTATATATGAAAAATGAATGGAAAAAAATGGTGTTACAATTAGTACTATTATGGGGGCGGGGTCTGGGTGGAAATGGGCAGGGTTTGGTCCACGATTTAGCCCAGTCCATAGGTGTCAAAAGGTTGAAGAACACTGCTCTACAGCACCAACAAGCCTCGTAAATGGTTAGCAAAATTTTTTTTTAATGAAAATAAACATGAGCAGAAAAGACAGGCTCCTATCATTTTGCTTGTAGAGACAAGTGGGGAATTGGAGGACAGTCCAGAAGGATGGAAGGTGGAGCAAAAGAATGCTAAGCTCCATACAAGAATTCTCATGAGATGTGATAGACTACCCACACATTCAGGATTGGAGTGTCTGTTGCACTAGAACTACTTTTTCACCCTAGTGTTTAAGGAATCTTATATCCCCTGAGCTTCAACTCCCATGAAATCCTACAGGTCTCTAAAGATCAAAATCACAGAAAGGTCCAGAAACATAACTTAAAGCATTACTAAATCAGTACTTGATTCTGTTACATTCAATTCTATCAGAGTGGGGAGAAACAATTTAATAATTCAGGCCCTTAAGAGTTATTCTGTTCAGCTTCCAAAATTTGTATTTTCTTAACAAAGACCACCACTAAATGGCTGAAAAACAAGATGACGTTGGTACTTATAGATTGAAAGAAGAGGAAAGAAACTCGTGAACCATTACCTTGTATGTATAACTTTTAATCAATTTAAAGTTACAAAACAAAAATCAGGACAGCTATTACACACACACAAATTGTATAGATACACATATATATAATTGATAGAAACAGATAACATACATACACACAACACATATAACCAAAACAAAATTAGTGTAAAAATATAAATACAAAAATAAGGCTGTCTCACTCTTTAATCTTTTTTAATTGTATAAAATCAAAGACCAAAGTGAAGCAAATAAATACTGTCTCTTGAACATGTTAACAAGCAAAAAAAATGTACATTCAGCAAATCATTTCAAAATGCAGAATTATATATTTTATTAAAAACACACAAAATACTTTTTTTTGTTACCTAAATGCAAACTGGATGAGGATCCATGCGATGAAAGGGATGGCGGTGGCGTAAGTGAATGTCCTGGAGTTTGGCTTGGCAAAGGCATGCCTATTGGACTTGGTGAAGAGGAAAATCCCAGACTATTGTAAAATGGTTGCCCTATGGATGCTAGGCTGTTGCTAGATCTTTTGTACAAGTCAGAGCTAGCAGACAGAGAATCCCTCCTTGAAGCACTACTACTTGCAGAACTGCCAACTGAAGAAATAATAATAAAACAAACAAAAAAAAATCTAATTACATACAGACCATTAATTGATTATAACTGACACCCAATTAGTGTTTGCTGACAAAGAGGGACAAGCCCTCATAAAAGTTAAGGAGATATATACAGTATACTATGATTGTTAATGCAAAAGAGTATAAAAGCATGTGGATATGGCAGTATACAGTACACCATTCTGTTAAAATATTTTATTAGAACACTAGAGCATTATGGGAAGTTTCAGCTAATCACAAATGTCTCTAATGTGGTTTCATGATAAACTGTTGATGGCCAACAAAAACCCATGAACACTGCAACTGCACCTTGCTCTAAGTGGTGGTCTCCCTTTGGTCCCACTGCATTTCAGAAAATTATATAAAACTCTCACTCTATCAGGGACTAATAAAACTAACAGTTAAACCAAAAACATGGCAAAAAAGAAGCTATCATCCCACAGATCATCAAGTAGTAAGATTAGGTCCCTGAATACGCAAAGAAAAAGTGAAGCAAGAGTTTCTTCCACTCTATACTGAAAGCACACATTTTCAATTTTACCTGCTTTTCTCAGCTGTGTCTGTTTAGCCTATGAAGACAGGCCTTATGTCCTTACATTAAAAAAACCACAAAACACCCATGATAGGGCATAACTAACATTTTTAGGACTGCTACCACAGGCACAACACTGGAGAAATTACTTACTCAACAGTATGAAGTTATGAGACAAAGCTAGGTTAAAGAGTGGAAGAGACTGCCCAGAATGGAATGAGACATGGAAAGCAGGTCAGATACACTGAGCACCACACAGAATCTCAGCTAGTAAACCAGGAAAAACTTTTAATACTAATATTTAAAAAAAAAAAAAAAAACTTTAGCACTTGGTAAAAATCAAATGTTGATTAGTAAATAGATGCCTAAATGATTTTTTTTTTAAATTTCTTGTTGTAAATTATGTACCATATTAAAATGGAACTAGCTTCAAACATTTGTTAATAAAATTATGGCTGTGAATATTCATTTTTTAATGGAAATGATCCAAGGTGCGTACTATATGGATCAGTGAATGGTTGCACTCTGTACACTACTCTTAAGGCCACAGTAAAGACTCAAAACACAAAAGAACTTGCAAATTTTGTGCAGACCTTTTCATTCACTAGCATTAAGCAGTAACCAGAACATACAAACAGCTTCTTGTGGTATTCAACCCCTATAATCCATAAAAGGACCAGGTTCTCTTAATAAGTAACAGGCTCTTTACTAAATAGACAAGGGGTTTACCCTACTGACAATTTTAAACATTAATGATCTATTATTTAATTCTAACACTGCAAACATTTTCAAAATATGTCAGTGAATGGCTAATGCTACATAAACAAATAGAATGTCCTTGTATAAAGAGATTTTAATACAGATTTCTCTATAGCTCAACAGAGTTCATGAATGTTTCAATTAACAATTTCACAAACTTAGGCTCAATTCTGCACTAGTAGTAGATTCACATTGCTATCTATAACGGGGTTCTCCACAGCCAGCAACACAAATCAGACACATTAAGTAGTACACTTGATTCAACCACACTGACATTAAATAGTTCTCTAGGGTATTTATCTGAGCATCTGAAGGATTTCCCATGCAGCTGTCTCCTCTCCAAGTTCTTTCAATCAACTGTTGAGCTTATGATGCAATATGGTGGGAGGGGACTGTGCGTCTAATTTATCCTGTAATCTATAGAAAACCACACAAACAACTTTGCTTCTTCTGTCTGTTAACAGCAGGATCAATCAGCCACACTAGCAGGGAAGCAGGTTTCTCTAACCTGATTTGATATGAGATATTACAAGAAAAACTAAAATTCTCTTTATAACATTTAAAAGTTTCAGAGAAGTTGACTTGAATAAATAGGTTTTTCAATAACTGTCCAAAAGTTCTCTTTCTCTCCAGGACATATTGTCTAAAACAGCAGCATGACATTAAGGTGTGAACAAAATGTCTTACAAATCTCTTCAGCTGAAGATGAATCACTATCAGCAACTAAAATCACCATAGCCCTGATTCAGGGTGCCTTATTAGTGAGTTGTAGTCCTGTATTTCACTAGTTAGATATGGCCCTTTTTCAGGGACTACCTATCCAAATTTGTTTAAGTGAAAAAATGAAATACTGAGAAGCACCGATTTAGTTGTGTTTTTCTCATATAGTAAGTTAGTGACCCTTTACAGTACAGTGTGGGGAGAATCAGCTTATCCCTGTGTGCATGAGGTATTCAAAGAAAATTACCGTAGTCTTAATTACTTTTGTTCACCTGAATGGGGGGCTCCGAGCCAGTCTACTGACATCACCTATTTTAAATTTTAAGGTGGTCTCTCTTCATTGGACCAGGCATGGTATCTTAGATATCAGTCTGTGACTCATCTTGTCCCTCTCACCTATTTCAGCCATAAGGAGAGCCAAAAGAGCAGGACATCAATAGAAAGGACAATGCTAACAAAAGGACATCTGTATACTGAAAATTGGTGTGAAGTGGTGGGACTGTGAGGATCGCTTAAGTGAATTGGCTTGATCCTTAATTTGGTTGTTGATTCACATCTAAATGAGACTGAAGTAGCAGGATGAAGATGAACAAGTATTACAGTCGAGAAGAATGGAGAATAGACTGAAATAAGTTGGAAATGTAATGGAACTTAATGAAAGTTCTTGAGACTGTGAAGATTGCTTGATTGAAATGGTTGATCCTTCTTTTGATTTATAGGTTAAATCTAAAAATTAATAAAATAAGGTGGAGTGATGTATGTTACATTGACGTTGTGGGAAACTTCTGTTAGATTTGGAAAGAGAAGGAAAAAAAAAGGTATTAATCTTGGGTGGGTATAATTATAAAAAATGGAATCTGAAATATAGGGTATATCCTTTTATAAATATATTAAGGATATAGGATGGAAGAATGTTTGAAAGTTTGAATGAGGGGAAAAGTTTATAAAAATGGGATTAGAGTAAATATGGGTATTTAGGGTATTGTAGAATGGATTGACTGCAGGAGAGTTTGGAGTTGATTGTTTGGTAAGAATTAGAGAGAAAGAAAAAATGAGTATGTTATTGCCTGTGGGGAGTTATATTCTTTATTCAGTTAATATGTGCGTTTCGAAGTTTTCAGTCGTATTAGGGGAGGGGAGGGGAATAGGGGGGGATGGGGAAAGATGGGAGGGAGGGGAAATTTATATACTGGTTTAAGGAAAAAGAAAATATGTATATTTTATGTTTGAGAGAGATATGTTTATATATTATATTTTATTTGTAAAATGGGTTTTAAAATTTTTTCTTTGAACGTAAATGGCCTCAATCACCCAATAAAAAGGAAAAAGGTACTGGCATATATTAAACAACAAAATATAGATATTTGTTTTCTGCAAGAGACACATTTGTCTGGAATAGAGTCTATGAAGCTATCAGGTAATTGGATAAAACAATGTTTATATGCACCAGCGATTAAAAAGAGGGCAGGAGTAGCAATACTGATTAATAAAAAATGTTCAGCAACATTTAATATGGTAAAGGCAGATCCTCAAGGAAGGTGGTTACTTGTTGACATGAGCATGGGCAATATTACATTGGCGTTACTAAATATATATGCCCCTAATTCGAATCAAAGTGAATTCTTTAAATCTCTACAACAATTAGTTTTACCACTGGCTACTACTAATATAGTGGTGGCTGGGGATTTCAATGCTGTTATAGATCCAATAATGGATAAAAAGCTTAGTAGAATTATGAAATCAATGGGATTAGATAATTTGGTACAAGCATGTAATTTAAAAGATATATGGTGTATTCTTCATTTTAATGATCGGGAATTTACATTTTGTTCACATGTTCATCAATCATTTTCAAGAATTGATTATATTTTTGTTTCAGATCAGATGGTACAGCAAGTTGTAAAAGCTGACATAGAACCAATAGTAATATCTGATCATGGTGGTGTGTGGATAGAAGTTAACTTAATAGATCAAGATAATTCCAAACCTGTATGGAGGTTTGATAATACTTTGCTTGCTGATTCTAAATTTTGCACAGAATTTCAGATAAAAATGAATGAATATTTCAGACTTAATGATCTAGAGGAAATGTCGATTGGAATATTATGGGATGCTTTCAAAGCAACTATGAGAGGACAAATTATATCATATTCTGCGTATAAAAAGAAACAGATAAGAAAGCAATTTGAAAATTTGGAAAAAGAAATTAAAAATTTGGAATTAAAATTGGTTAATAAATGGGAACAAGAGACATTTCAAATATTGTTAAAAAAAATGTGAATATAATGAAATTTCCTCTGGGTTAGTAAGGAAAGATATTTTTGCTCAGCAAACGATGTATTATGGTAGTGCAAATAAGGCTGGAAGATTATTGGCAAATTATTTAAAAGCAAAGAAAAGAAAGGAGAAAATAAGCATAATTAAGGATGAATTAGGAAATTCTCATTCTCAAATTGGAAATATATTAAAACAATTTTTAAAATATTACAAGTCACTGTATTCTTCTGAGTCTTATTTAGATAAAGAGAAAGATGGGTTGGATTTTTTGAGTTTAGTTGAAGGACCTAAGGTTCCTGATCATATAAAAGGAAGTTTAGATAAACCTATATCATTAAAAGAGTTACAAATGGCATTGAAATCCCTTAGAGTTTGGACCGCTCCAGGTGGAGATGGATTTACAGTAGAGTTTTATAAAGAATTTCAAATTTCCCTTTTACCATATTTATTAAAACTATATCAGGACCAACTGAATAAAGGTTGTATATCAGGCACTATGGCAGAATCTTTAACTATTGTTTTGCCAAAGCCAAATAAAGATCCAACATTGGTGTCAAATTACAGGCCTATATCTTTAATAAATGTAGATGGTAAAATATTAGCTAAGATTTTAGCATTAAGATTGGCTAAAGCTCTTCCGCATATAATAGGAATAAATCAAACTGGATTTGTTGCTCAAAGACACTCTTCAAATAATACTAGACTGGCATTTCAGATGTATTATTTAACAAGACAAATTAATGATCCGGCTTTTTCAGTATCACTAGATGCTGAGAAGGCTTTTGATCGTGTAGAATGGAATTTCATGTATCAAGCTATGGAATGGTTTGGTATTGGATCTGGATTTATACAAATGATTCAAGCACTGTATAGCTCCCCAACTGCTCGTTTATATATAAATAATAATTTTTCAGATGCTTTTAAATTGCAGAGGGGAGTTAGACAGGGTTGCCCATTATCTCCTTTGCTCTTTGATATAGTTCTTGAACCCTTGTTGTTAGCTATCCAACAGGCAAAGGACATAGAGGGTATTCCATGTGCTGGAGTGGAATATAAAGTATCCGCTTATGCAGATGATATATTGCTTCATTTTGAGGAATCCGGAAACAACAATTCCATGTCTACTGGAGATAATAGATACATTTGGAAAATTCTCAGGATACAAAATAAATTGGACTAAATCAGAAATTTTACCTTTAAATGTGCATTGTACAAAAGGTATACTTGATTCTTTCCCTTTTATTTGGAAAGAGGATGGTATAAAATACTTAGGTATTTGGTTGAATAAAACACTCGAAGAGACAATGAGAATAAACGAAAAATTTTTATTACAAAAAGTAACAGAGTTATGTGAGCAATGGAATCCTTTACATTTGTCATGGTGGGGAAGAGTTCAAACTGTTAAAATGATGATTTTGCCTGTAGTTTGCTATCAATTGGGAATGATACCAGTGTTTTTTCAGGGGTCTTTTTATAAAAAATTAAATAGTATTCTGATTAAATTTATTTGGCTGGGTAAAATTGCAAGAGTGGCTCTAGTGTCTTTGCAAAGACCAATTGAGGAGGGTGGGGTAAATTTTCCCAATTTTTATAGGTATCATCAGGCCTATATCATGCGCCAAGGTATGTATTGGGTCCTCCCAGAGCTTTTGGAACAACTACCAGAGTGGTTACGGGTGGAGAGATCACTTATTTTTCCACTTAGGTTTGTTCTTCTGCTTGGTATAAAAGTGCCTAGAATACGTAAAGACAATAAAGTATTAATGGATACTTGGAAAACATTACGATTTGTAGATAAATTAACTAGTGATTCTATTTTAAAATTGAAACAACAGACTATTTGGGTAAACTCCAAGATACAAATAGGCGGGTTTAAGGTTGTCTGGAAGGATTGGATTAAAGCAGGTATAAGATCCTTAACGGAAGTAATTGATAATGGTAAGCTGCTTGATTTTTCACAATTGCAACATAAATATAGTCTGAATAAAAAACAAAGTTATAAGTGGTTGCAATTGAAGCAGGCTATTCAGATGGGGTTCCCTGAATGAAAATCTTTAAATGATCATTACAGCTTAGAATTCTTATGTTTCCAGGCAGATTTTCTGGGACACCAGGCCGCAAAGTGGTATAAAATTATATCTAATTATTTGAATAAGAAACCAAAAAATGGATTAAGAGATATTTGGAGCATTGAGATTAAGCATCAAATTAATGCATCTCAATGGCCACGTATTTGGTCTTGGAGAATTAAAGGTACGATGTCGGCATCTATTAGGCAAACATGGTTCTTTTTGTTGCATAGAGCATTCTGGACCCCTACTAGATTACAAAAATTAGATTGCTCTAAGTCTAATAGATGCTGGCATTGTAAAATTGAAATTGGAACTTTAGACCATCTTTTATTTCATTGTCCATGTATTCAGGCATTTTGGATATCAATATAGGATCAAGTTAATATATTGTTGGAAAATCATGTAGCATTATCCTACGACACAGTGATTTTTGGAATGTGTATGAGGGCCAAAAGTCAGATATCTGCAGCAAACAACAAATTATTGATGATTCTTACTGGAGTGGGAATTCAACAAATAACGACTAATTGGAAAGACTATTCTAGATTGAATTGTAGTTTTTGGTGGAACTCAGTTTGTCATTTGTATAAGATGGAAAGATTTCTTGCAGTACAGAGGGGATATTTTTAAAAGGTTTAAGGAGGTGTGGAGGCCATTAATTGAATATTGTAATGATTAAGGTTTATTCTTTTTCCTTAGGGGATAATTTGTATAAACGGGGGGGGGGGGGGGAGGGAGAGTCTAAGTATGTATATGTTTGGATGAAATATTTTGTTGATATGGGAGGGGATGGGAGGAGGGAATTAAAACATGTGTAATAATATTGGTTAAGAATGTCAAGTGAGTGATGTGAATTACTTGTAATAATATTGTATACTTGTTGAAAGAAATAAAAAGGAATAAAGATGAAAAAAAAACAAAAAACAAAAGGACATCTGCAATGGAGCATGGCCAATTACAGGTTCTTTTGTAAGGTTTTTTTGCTGTTAATTTTTGGGTTTTATTTTCTTTCCTCTCAGGATGCGTCTGGGAACTACTCTGTTGTAAAACTGAAGGAGAGACAGAGACAAGTTTGCTTAAATTCTGGGCTGAAATAACCAATATTAAAATTACTGCCATGAAAGGAATTTAAGGCTCAAAAAGGGCCATACTGAGGTCTCACAGCACAGACTGTTTTGTATGACACAGGCCTTTCAAACAAATACTACCTGACATAAAGAAACTGGGCTCCCTGGGACGTAAGAATGATGTACAACTATGTTACTTAAATGGACCTTTACTGAAAATGTGTTTAGATCAGATAGTAGAGAAAGTCACATGGAGTGCATGTGAATGGATCTAAATTAACCGTAATACATCAAAGAGAAAGCCTTATTGTATCAGAAGCTACTAGGCTTCTCAAATGCTTTTGAGATATTTTCTACTTCTTGAGAGAGATGCAGGTCCATGATGGAGGAATGCTCATCCTCATACTGTTAAAGCTAGTAAGTTCATTTCAGGGTGAAAGATCCTCTCCTGGATTTGTGAAATCTGGAAAATTCCACAAGACAGAAGTTTTCTAGATGAAGAAACCAAATGTATCAAGACCAGAATGGAGCTATGAGTTATTACAGGGGTTTCTCCTGTGTATTATTTTCTGCAAAATCTGAGTTATGAGCAAGAAGAATAGGCATAAAAAAAGTCTCATTCCCCACTGAATTCCGACAGCATCTTGAGCTATTGTATAGGCTTGGTAAAACTGAGGAAGCATCCTTTTCCCCTATGATGGAACAGGTCCATTGATGAAATTCACCAACAATGAAATCATTGAGTATTCTAGCAGCCATTTGTGAAACTGCAGAAAACAAACAAGCATCTGTGATAACAGTTTACATGCTTAGTATGTATGCAACAAAGTGAACTATACCTTGAGAAACTGCCCAGTCCCAGATCTTCAAAGGCTCCTTGCAGGAGGACAATTTTGTTCCTCTTTGTTTATGCAGAGATCAATATCTAGTTGTTTGAACAAATAAAAGTTCTATTTTCCAAAAGGTAGCCACTGAATGCTTTAAGGTAAATAAATGACCACAGCTCTTGGTACCAGATGGTGAATTGAAAGCAGTAGTCTCAAACTCAAACCTTTTGTAGGGCCACATTTTGGATTTGTAGGTACTTGGAGGGCCGCAGAAAAAATAGTTAATGTCTTATTAAAGAAATGACAATTTTACAGGAGGTAAAACTCTTTATAGTTTACTAGTGCTTTAGCCCGTTACATTTGTTACAGTAATGGGTGCTAGAATAGCCCATCTATACCCTGACCTCACTCATGCCCCTCCATCTGGCCTCCTAGACCCCCATTACTTTTCCGAGGCAGCAGCAGCGGTCCTGACGTACCAACCCCTCCTCCCTCAGTGCCCCAAAGCAGCAGGAGTCCTACCATTTTCATCTCTCCCTTTCTCCCTTTCACACCCTCTACCATCTCTCTCTGACCTTGTTTCACCCCTTTTGACATCTTTCCCTTTCCTGTCCCCTCTGTCCTTCCCCAAGGCCATCTCTCTCTCTCCTGCCCCCTCCATCCTCCCTGAAGTCTATCTCTCCCTATCCCCTACCATCTCTCCCTGTCCCTCTTGTAGCCCCTCTGTCCTTCTCATCCATCTTTCCCTCCCTTACACCATCCCTGAGTCTCTCTCTCGCTCCTTTCCTCACTTGACTCCAACATCTCTCCCTTCTTCCACTCCCCCCCCCCCCGAATCCAGCACCTCCTGCCTCTGCGGAGCTCTCGCAGCTCCTCCTCCTTTTACCATCTTACCCTTGTCTCCTCCGTCGAGGGAGCGAGATTTTGCTTCCGGACCTCTCTGCCGCTCCCCTTCCCGGCATATAATGCTGTTATTTTCATACCCTTGGGCCACCTCAGCGGATGCTTCCCTGCTCGGCGGTTACCTCCTGCGTCTTCTCTCCACTGCAGCCCCTCTTCTCTGCTGGGCGGTTCTACTGTATTGTGCATGTGGTGTCACGGAGGCAAGGACACACGGAGTTTGAAGTGTGCATGCGTGCTAAGGGTTTTATTATAGCGGATAAATCTTTCCTTTAACTGTTAAAGGAAAGATTTATAAACTATAGAGTTTTACCTCATGCAAAATTGTCATTTCTTTAATAAGACAATAACTATGTTTTCTGCAGCCCTCCAAGTACCATATTTTTTCTGCAGCCCTCACAATTAAAAGTTTAAAATCCTCCGTAGTGTTTATGTCTAAATTAATTGTATGGCACTGACAAAGTTTGAAAATAAAGATAAAAAAACAACAAAAAAAACCATCTTTCCTTTCTCAAAACTGACACATTTCAATCACTATATTGAAAATAAAATCATTTTTCCATCTTTGTTGTCTGGTGACTAGTTTTCTGTGCTTTTAACTATGTTTCCAGGGCCTTCTTGTCCATTGACTGTTTTTTTCTCCATCTTCACTTTCTGCCTTGCATCCATCTTTGGCATTAACTTAACATTCAATTTTTCTGCTTTCTTCTCAAAATCTACTTTTCCATGTCTTCCCTTCCCTCCCTATTTCCATGGTCTGACATCTCTCTCCTTCCCCCTCCCCAGTGTAACATTTCTCTTTCCCTTCCTCCTCTCTGCCCTCTGCAGTCCATCTCCCTTCCCTTCCTCCTTTCTGGCCCCCCTCCCAGTCCAACATTTCTCCTTCCTTTCCACCGGTCAAACATTTTTTCTCTCTTCCTCCTGCATGCTTCTCCTCTGGTCATTCTTCCTTCCCCCAACCAACATCTCTCTCTCTCTCTCTCCCTCCAAGAGTCCAGCTTTTCACTCTCTGGTCCTCCTTCCCTCCCCCAACCAACATTCTTCTCTCTCTCCCTTCATCTGTCCTCCTTACTTACATTGCTTTCAGTGGAAGTAAAATCTGGATGTCTCAATACACCCTCCTTTTCCTGGAGCAGAAGTTCTGTGAGGCTTCGTTTAATCCAAATAATAAGGCAAGAGCATGTTCACAGTCTAATGTGTGATGTGTTGCTTCACCAGGGTGAGAATGTGGTGATCTGATGTTGAAAAGGAAGTGCTTCACCGTCTGGATGTTGTTCTCAATCTTGACCAATGTCAATGGAGAGTGCACAATCTGGTCCTTAAGGCCCATATAGGTCAATGGTTCCGTGAGCCAATGTTGGGTAGGAAGGCACTGGCGCATGTGTGGAATGGGCAGTCTCAAAACTGTTTATAGTTTAAAGTTGACAGAACACTTTTGCACTGTTTATACCAGGCTCCGCAGATGAAGTCACCCACATGTGATATGCTGCTTGCTTGTCATAAGAACATAAGAAGTTGCCTCCACTGAGTCAGACCAGAGGTCCATCTCGCCCAGCGGTCCGCTCCCGCGGTGGCCCACCAGGCCCGTGACCTGTGAAGTGGTTTTTGTCCACTTTTGTAACCTACCTCTAGTTCTATCTGTACCCCTCAATCCCCCTATCCTCTAGGAACCTATCCAAACCTTCCTTGAACCCCTGTAAAGTGATCTGGCCTATCACCTCCTCCGGAAGCGTGTTCCATGTGTCCACCACCCTTTGGGTAAAAAAGACCTTCCTAGCATTTGTTCTAAACCTGTCCCCTTTCAATTTCTCCGCTTGACCCCTAGTGATTGTGGGTCCTAGGATAAACATTTTATCATTGGGTTTTTGATGAGATGAATTAGATATTTGGCTTTTTGGGAACATCTTCGCTACTTTTGTAACAAGGATATATCCTATGTATTGAAATGTTAAAATGCTTACAATATGGATAACCAGGTAGTTCTTCATAAATCTTAACCTACCTAAAAAAGATGAACTGTGGTCCACAGGGACTGCTTGGTCTCAATGAGGAAAAGCCCTTGATTAACCAGTATAGAAGGGGTGCAAAACAGTCCCTTCTTCCAAAAGTGAGTCGCCATTACCACATAAAATTTTATTAAGACTTTTGATGTCACTGAAAGACTAAAGGTAGAGCTTAGTTTTTGTAAATAAAGGGATTTTAAACATTTTTTAGTTCCCATATCCCCTTAACTGATCAATGAAACCTTCATACCCCCTTCCTAAACATGTACAAAAGTGATTACTGACAGCTACATATGTCACTATTAGATGCTAAGAGTGCTAACTGCTAACATGTCACTAAAATTACAGTAGTACATAGATATACTATTGATAATTATCCTAATGCGTTCACTTAGTCTAGAATGTTTCAGGACACTGTTTCAGATTTCAAGAACCTTTGCCTTACCTCATTTGACTTCTTCCTGCACTCCCAAACACCACTGGTTAAAATATCCTGCTGTAGTGTACCCCTCAAACAATGAGATGGAGGAATTTTTTTAGTGCAATTGATGGATAATGATGCACACAGCCAAATTCTGAGTCTAGAGCATATAACTAAATTTCCTTCTCCAGAAAAAGAAAATATGACTGATAAATTCATTTTGAACCACTCTTTAACAATAAATTTACTTAGATCTTTTGGACCCAAGATTAAGCATTAAGATAGATCTGAAGAAAAAACATTTCTGACTTGTGCTCTTGGAAAGAACTCTACTTCTTTTTCATGAAAGCAGCAGAGTTCCAGGTGAAGAGGCCATCAGTTTTCATTCTAAGTCTGGCAACTGAACAGAGCTTTACACTAGCCCAATGGGTGTTGAGAGGGTGTGCTTTTGGCACACATTAAGACTTTTGCACTAATTTGATGATGATAGGCTCAGGTGGTATCCATGCAGGCAGAATTAAGGGAAGTCAATAATAGCCTCTGCATTGCAGTATACACTTTTAGATCAAACCTTCTTTTAGATGTAGTCAATAAGCACCCATTCCTTATGTGAAGTCTTCTTGCCTATTATCGCACAAGGCTCATAGACCTCTATTTGAGTTCAGCTTAGCAGAGCTCAACAGTAAGGAAGGGTGAAACATTGTATTTTTTTTTTTTTTTTTTTTTTGGGGGGGGGGGGGGTTCAAGGAATGACCAGAAAGCAAAAATGAAATGAATGACAAAGACTAAGTGGATTTCAAAAAACTGTTTTGACAGAGCCAGAAAATGTATCCAGGCAATAAAAGAAGAAAAAGATAAAGGGGATAGCTGCACAGGAAGTCCCACATATGCTTACAAAAATCTTTTGGAGGTTCCTCTGATCTCAGAAATGAGGACCCTGTCCTTGGGGCACCATATACCATCATCCACTCATGTGGCTGATTCATCCTGCCTGGTAACAGAGAAATGTTGATAAAATTCCAATTATTTTTAGGTTAGATGTTAATATGTCTTAATCTATCAAGTGTACTGACCTTTGTGCAAAAATAAATAAATAAATAAAAATGATTAGACAAGCTTGTGCTGCTGTAAAGAATATTCAAAACCAGTAACAGTTGATATTTTACTATTCTATGCTTAATTTACTCCTGAGGGAATTCTGTGCAACTGCACAACATAGAACGTGTAAGGAACTCCCAATCCCCATTAAACATGCAGAATTGTGCACTTCTTGTGCAGAATTCTGCACAGGAGTCACCACTGCATTGCTCCTCTCCTCCAAAGAAATCACATAGCAACAGGAATAAGTGAACCATTACATATTGGGTCACTATTTAGTTGACATGCAGGCTATAGGGAGGCCTACACAGTTCAGCTAAACAGTAGGGTCTAAGCCAGAAGAGGAGGAAGAGAAGAAAGTGACTTAATGTGCAGCAGTTCACCTCTTCCTCCTCTTGCTGCCTGACCTCTGCAGGGGGAGGAGGAGCAAGAGCAGCGGATGCTAAGATTGCCATGAAGGGGAGGAAGATCAAGATGATAGGATGCCATGGGGATGGTGGGGGGAGAGGGCCAAGTGAGTGTGTCTTTGGGATGATGGGCCTGAGTAACACAATAATAATAGGCCTGAGTAACAAAATAATAATGGGTGATTTCAACTACCCCAATATTTACTGGGTAAATGTAATATCAGGGCATACTAGGGGAAAATAATCCTTGATGAAATCAAGGACTGCTTTATGGAGCAGCTGATTCATGAACCAACAAGAAGTGAAGCAATTCTAGACCAAGTTCTTAGTGGAGCGCATGAATTGTGTGTGGGAGGTAATGATCTGGGGCTGTTTGATAATAGTGATCATAACGTAGAGCGGAGAAAAGCTACTGAAGCTGTCATAGCTTGAACTTTATGGGCTGTGACACGACTCCCCAGTTGTAGTCCAGCTTGAGCATAACAGAATGAGATGCATACAGCCAACTAATTGGAAATCGTTCTCTTGGAAACAGGATGACCTAACTTGCTAGGATCAAAAGAAACAAAAAGTAGATGAGATTTTCTATGTGGCTTTGTCCTGTTGAGATAGTAGGCCAATGCCTGTTTTCAGTCCAGAGTGTGAAGAGCCGTTTCTCCTGAATGAGTGAAGCTTAGGGAAGAATACTGGAAGAACAATTGATTGATTGATTGAGATGAAATTCAGTGAAGACCTTAGGAAGGAACTTCGGATGAGTGCGAAGCACAACTTTGTCATGGTGGAACACTGTAAATGGTGGATCCACCACTAGCACTTGAAGTTCACTGACTCCTCTGGCAGAAGTGAGAGAAATGAGAAAGACAACTTTCCAAGTAAGGAATTTGAGATGAGCCTTAGACATTGGTTCAAATGGAGGCTTCATCAACTTAGCAAGAACCACACTGAGATCCCAAACCACTGGAGGTGGTTTGACATTGAAAAGTCCTTTCATGAATCTGGAGATTAGAGGATGAGCAGTAAGAGGTTTACCATCCACTGGTTGATGAAAGGCAGTAATAGCACTGAGATGGACTCTAATGGATGTAGATTTGAGGCAAGAGTTAGACAAATGCAGAAGATAATCCAAAACTGAGGAAACAGAGATGGATTTCGGATCCTGGTGATGAAGGAGACACCAAGCAGAAAAACAAGTCCATTTTTGCTGTTAACATTACTGAGTGGCCGGTTTTCTGGAAGCTTCCAATATGAGTCTGATAGTCTGAGAAAGATGAAGATAAGCTGAACTCAGCCCGAGAGGTACCAAGCTGTCAGGTGTAAAGACTGAAAGGTTGGGATGTAGAAGAGAACCGTGACTCTGTGTGAGAAGAGATGGAAAAATTGGCAGAGGTATTGGCTCCTTGATGCTGAGTAGAAGTAGAAGGGAAAACAAAGGCTGTCTGGGCCACCGAGGAGCTGTAAGTATCAGAGTGGCCGAATCCTGCTTTGACAAGTGTCTTGAGAAAGAGAGTGATGGGTGGAAATGCATAGAGAAACTTGTGCGTCCAATCCAAAAGAAAAGCATCCGCCTCCAGACGAACTGGAGCAGAACTGGGGCAACTTGTTGTTGTGGGGGGTTTGCAAACAAATCCACTTGAGGAGTCCCCCATTGAGAGAAATGGGATGGAGAGCTGCTGAGTTGAGCATCCATTCATGAAGTTAAAGAATTCTGCTGAGTTTGTCTGCCAAGTAATTCTGTTTCTCCTGAATATAGATTGCTTTGAGAAAGACGTTGCGAGCAATCGCTTAAAGTCAGATCTTCTGAGCCTCCTGTCAGATAAGGAGAGAACCTGTCCCTCCTTGTTTTATATAGTACATGGCAACTTGATTGTACATGCGGACTAGGACGACATGATTGACTACTACATGCTGAAAAGCTCTGAGAGCATAATAAATTGCTCTGAGTTCCAAAAGATTTATGTGAAAGCATTGTTCTCTGTGTGACCAGTGACCTTGAGTGCGAAGGCCATCCAGCTGAGCTCCCCAAGCATAGGTCGATGAATCATAAGAACATAAGCCATGCCTCTGCTGGGTCAGACCTGAGGTCCATCATGCCCAGCAGTCCGCTCACATGGCAGCCCATCAGGTCCAGGACCTGTATACTATCCCTCTATCTATGAGGAGGCATGTGAAATTACAAGACCTCTAGAAAGATTGGAAGAGTTCTTCCACCAATGAAGTGGCTGTTGAAGAGACAAGGTGACAGAAATGGGTTGGGAGAGTGGGTCGAACACCTGAGACCACTGTGAAGCCAGAGACCATTGAGGCATCTGGAGATGAAGCCTCACAAGGGTAGTCACATGGACTGTGGAAGCCATGTGACCCAGAAGAACCATCATGTGCCTGGCTGAAATCAGTGTGGTTTTGTGAAGAACAGGGGCGTGGTTAAGATCAAATTTGCCGCAGCGTCCAACTGAGCCTCAGACACCATTTTTTATGGTATGGCAGTAGCGGTCGTATGAGTATCAGTGCTTTGTGAGAACTACAAGCTGGTGTCCCGTTGATTTATAAGTACTAAGCCTACCAGTGAAATCAAGACATTACTAAATTGAGGACTGGATTGTTTCATCCAGGTTGCCCCGATAATGTGCTCCTTTAAAATGCAGCATATGTGTATAATTATTTCTACAGGTAGATTTAGGTAGTCAACACTGATATGAGATATTGTTAAGCTGAGGTTTGGATTGTTTTACTTAGGTTGCCTTGATTGTGTGTGAAGTATGCACAGGTATGTAGGATGATTGATGGTTGCTAGTATTTTGGGGGGTTGCGTCAGAAGAGAAGCTTCCACCTACACACGCACGCTACTGCTTGCAGGCTCCGACGGCTTTGAAGAAGTTACTCAAAACGTGCCATGAAGGTAAAGGGGAGGGAGGGAGATAAATAGATAGATTCGGGTAGGTAGGAAGAAGGGAGGGGGCCGTGCGAGGGGTGCTGAAGTGCGGTGAGGTGGCGAGAGGGAAGGGTGGTGGAGGAAAGGAACAGACGCTGAAAGGAAATGGGGAAGACAGACTGGGTAGAAGACGCTGAAAGGATATGGGGAAGTCAGAGTGAGGAGAAGACGCTGAAAGGACATGAGGAAGTCAGAGTGGGGAGAACATGCTGAAGGGAAATGGGGAAGACAGAATGGGGGGAAGACGCTGAAGGGAAATGGAGAACAGAGAGTGGGGAGAAGACGCTGAAGGGAAATGGGAACAGAGAGTGGGGAGAAGACGCTGAAGGGAAATGGGGAACAGAGAGTGGGGAGAAGACGCTGAAGGGAAATGGGGAACAGAGAGTGGGGAGAAGACGCTGGAAGGGAAGAAGACAGAGATGCCAGACTATGGGGGAGCAGAGGGAAGAAGATGGGTGCCAGACCAACTGGGGGGGGGGGAGGGGGTGAAGGGAGAGGCACAGTAACAGAGCAAATGGAAGACGCAGAGAGAAGACAGACAATGGATGGAAGGAATTGAATGAGAAGATGAGGGAAGCAGAAACCAGAAAACAAAGGTAGAAAAAAAAATTTCTATTTATTTTCTTTTTTGCTTTAGGATAAAGTAGTACATTAGTTGTATTTATAAAAATTTATAAACAATGCCCTGCCAGCTGAACATCTCTTTCTCTAGTTCAGCAGCCAGAACTTTGATTTATAAGGAAGGAATAAGCTAAATATTGCAGAACTGAGGCTTGTATGGATGCTGCGGAGATAACAGTCACGGGGATAGGGCGGGGACAGTGGTTGCAGGGACAGGGACAGTGGTTGCGGGGATGGGGCGGTGATGGGGCCATATTTTTTTCCCCGTGTCATTCTTTAGTTATGATGCACACATTGTATTTTAAGTATGTCAAACTGTATGTATATCAAATTATAACCTGTCTTGACTGTATATTATGCATGTTAACCTGTAACCTGTTCTGAGCTCATTGGGGAGAACAGAATAAAAAAATAAATAAAATAAAGTAATTTGCATTCCTGAAATAAAACCCAGTCGTTAATGGTGTAAGGTTTCTGCCTCAACTTACTTATTTCAGAGTTTCAACCTAAACCAGTAGGGTTTGCCACCTAGGGCGAGCCACTCAAGCCCACTGTGGATAAACCTGGGGAGAGATTGCTCCCAAGGGTACGGAACCTGAGCTCTGAGAACTACTGATGAAGACTGGCCACACAGGAATCATCTGAAACTTGCACCCTGAAAATCTGTATCTTTTCACAGCCAGAGATGCACCAGAGTGACTGAGATCCTCTGCAGCACAGAAAACCTGACTGGATAATACTCCCCCCCCCCCCAATAAATAAATAAATATTAAACTTGAGCAGAACAGACAAGCTCCCTACTTGCTTGTAGAGAGTAAGACTGAGGGAATGGAGCTCATCCCAGAATGAAGGGAAGTGACGTATGAAAACAAACAGTGGGCTCTCTACAACACTCACAACTAACGAGGGTTTAACCCGATGGTCAAGACTACCAGTTCTGTTGCACAAGCAAAGGCACTTATCTAAAACCCAAATCTGGCTTATACAAAGTTTATATACCACCTCCATCAAAGAGTGAAAAAACAGATAGGAAGCACAGAGTACTTTGTTTTAGCAAATATTGCTAAGTTAAAAATTATATTTTAATCTAATCAACCTGATATAGAAAAAGTTTCAGCTGCATGGGGTTCTTAATTCATTTAAAACAGTTAAACATATAACACAAATAATCATGCAATACAGCTTCCATGCACTAGTCCTAGTTTTGTCCCTCTCCATGCAAGAACAAATAGGGCTCTTTTTACTAAGGTGCGCTAGGGTTTTTAGTGCACGCAGGATATTACCACGTGCTACGTGACTAGAACTAACGCCAGCTCAATGATGACGTTAAGGTCTAGCACACGCGCTATTCCATGCGTTAATGCCCTAACATAGCGTAGTAAAAGGAGCCCATAATTTGGATCAGTCCATTGATTTGTTTAAGAAAAACAGGTCTTCTTCCCCTGTACACGGGAGTTATATATTCACCATATGTATACATAAACATTTCTGTCTTAGAGCAGTCCTCCACATATAACATGATCTACTAATCAGGTTAATAATAAAATATGGATTTAAAATTAACAAGTGTTAAAATATAACAAGTGTTAAAATATACCTGATGAGCCAAATCCCCCTAAAGCAGAACCAATAGCTGCTCCCAAAGAGCTGTTGCTTCCAAAGCTGAGGGACGTGTTTCCTGGCTGGCCAGGCCCATGTGAGAAAAGTGAACTGCTCTGGGTGCTGTTTGTCAGAGAGCTATTTCCATAGAATGAATTTGACTGTAGATTACTATTCGGCGGCTGTTGCTGCTGCTGTTGTGGCTGGTTTCCAAGGGGTCGAAACAAACCATTTGTGGCTCCTGCAAGACTGTTTGCTGTTCCAGAGGCTGAAGCTGCAGCAGCTGTAAGATATTGTTCCTAATCAGTTAAAAGGGTTTTTTGAAACCAATCTATTTTAAGAAGAAAGCATGTTAAAACAAATGGCAAAATTCTATGCTTATGTCAATCATTTGCACCTTTATTGTTTTCTTAAGAACAACTTTTTAAGTATTACGCAACCATGTATATTTAGAAATGACATCCTTTGCACAAAAAAAGAACCCCCCCCCCCCCCTCCTTTTACAAAACTGTAGCATGGTTTTTAGCACCGGCTGTGGTGGTAATAGCTTCCAATGCTCATAGAATTTCTATGAGCACTGGAGCTGTTACCACCGTGCCTGGTGCTAAAAACCACACTATGGTTTTGTAAAAGGAGGGGAAAGAATTTAACTTAGCCAACATACCAAGTATTTATTTTGCATTCTTGAAATAAAACCCACTGTTGTTAAGGGTGTAAGGTTTCTGCCTCAACTTACATTTTTCAGAGTTTGAGCCAAAACCAGGTTTGCAACCCAGTCCTGCTGATAGACAGGTTTTTGGGATAACAATGATTATCCATGAGCTAAATTTTCATTCAATGGAGAAAACACATACAAACCAATATTATACATTAACTGTATTTACCATATTCTCTGGCAACAAATTATAGAGTTTAAATATACGTATGTTAAGTACAGATATCTCAATTTGTTCTAAATTGTCAAAAGATCTACTCTTTACTACTCTAGTAAATCAATTGTTTTCCCATTGTAACCCCCATTTATAAATCTTTTGTAAGCCGCCTTGAACCGCAAGGTAATGGCGGAATAGAAATCCCTAATATAATGTAATGTAATGTAAATATAGTAACCTCATTGTCCCCACTAGTCCTTGTACTTTTGGAAAAAGAGTAAGCATGCAATTTACAACTATCTGCTCCATTTTACTCATTCTATTTTACAGATCTGTCATATCTCTCCTCAGCTGTCTCTTCTCTAAGTTGAAAAGTTCTAACCTCTTTAGCCTTTCCTCACAGAGAAGTAATTCTATCCCCTTTATAATTTTGGTTGCCCTTCTCTGTATATTTTCTGGTATAACTATCTCTTTTAAGATGCAGTGACCAATATTCCAGGTGTGGGTGTACCATGGAGTGAAACAAAGTCATTATAACATTCTTTTGTCTGTTCCTTGCCTAATGATTCCTAATATTCTATTTGATTTCTTGGCCAGTACTTCACACTGAGCAGAGGATTTCAATTAGAGAATGACACGGGGAAAAAATCTGTCCCCGTCACCGCCGTTCCCTTCACCGCCCCGTCACCGTCACCGCCATCCCTTTCACCGCCCTGTCACTGCCATCCCATTCACCGCCCCGTCACCATCCCCGCAGCATCCATATAAGCCTTAGTACTCTAATATTTAGCTTATTCCGTTCTTATAAATCAAAGTTCCTGCTGCTGAACTAGAGAAAGAGATGTTCAGCTGGCAGGGCTTTGTTTATAAATTTTTATTAACACAACTAATATACTACTTTATCCTAAAGCAAAAAATAAATAAATAAATAGAATTTTTTTTCTACCTTTGTTGTCTGGTTTCTGCTTTCCACATCTTCTCATTCAATTCCTTCCATCCACTGTGTATCTTCTCTCTGCGTTTTCCATTTGCTGTTACTGTGCCTCTCCCTTCACCCTCCCCCAATTGATCTAGCACCCATCTTCTTCCCTCCGCTCCTCCATAGTCTGGCATCTGTCTTCTTCCCTTCCAGCATCTTCTCCTCACTCTGTCTTCCACATTTTCCTTCAGGGTCTGTTCCTCTCTACCCTCTTTCAATGTCTGTTCTATTCCTTTCCTCCACCACCCTTCCCTCCCTCCTTTACCATCTGTTCCTTTCTACCATCCTTCAGCTCCTCTCGCGTGGCCTATCTATCTACCTAAATTACAATGTAATCAATCTATCTATCTATCTATCTAAATTACAATGTAATTTGTGCAAGCCGCTGGAGCCTGCGAGCTCGGTCCCTGTCCCATCACCACAAACCATCTCGCTTCTGTGTTCCTATTTTCCCCATTTCTAATATCTCCCCTATGTATCTGGCATTGCACCCCCCCCCCCCCCGTGTCCATATACCATCCCCACGGCATGTTACCTTTATGTCTCTGTCCCTATGCCCCATGCACATAATTTCCCCTCTTTCTGTTACCTTCCTCTGTCCAGATTTCCCCTATCTTCCTTTTCCATACCAGTGTGTCTCTTCTTTTCAACCCCATCCAGCTTCTTTCCCTCTTTCTTCCCCCCCCCTGCTTCCAGCATTTGGCTCACCTGCCTGTCTTCCCCTTTCTTTCCTACTGTGGGTTTCTTTCTTTCCCTCTTCATCCCCTTGGCCCAAGTTGCAGTGATAGGGAAGAGGAAAGCCAAGAATCTATCTATTGCAGGTTCCCTGAAGTAGTGTTCAAGGACCAAGAGCCAGCTGACCATCCCACTTAGCATAGGCTGCTCTAAATGCCATAGAGGAGGAGCGGAGTACCCCCCGTTGTTAGTGCAATCAGAGCACTTTTCTGGAAATTTATCACCCCTGTTCTAGGCAGTGTCAATTGTAAACCTTAAGGATAAACAGCATGATGGGGTACAGTGCTTGAGCACCCTATGATCAGCAACTGATAAGCCAGGTCAGATTGCCTGAAGTACTTTTTTCCTTTCACTCCCTCCTTACTAATTTGAGCCGGGAAAAACACGCGATCGCGCGGTCCAGCAGCCCCCACCCTCCCTCCACCTCACCTTATATTCCGAGTTTGCCGGCTTTCTTTTTCCCGAGCTGCACGCATTCAAAAAGATGCGGCTGCACGAGTCGATCAAACTTCTCCTCTCCTGCAACTTCCTGTTTCAGGTTTCGTCAGAGGAGAAGATTGATCAACTCGCACAGCCGCGCGTGCACGGCTTTTTGAACACGTGCGGTTCGAGAAAAAGGAAGCCGGCAAACTCGGAATATAAGTCGAGGTGGAGGGAGGGAGCTGGCTAAACGCTACCGGCGGGCGGTGGCTGTGGGGACCGCACGATCCTTGATGCCTCACTGCGGAGACAAGACCATTCACCGCTCCATGGGGTGGTGAATGGCCTTGTCCCCGTCCCCGCAGTGACTGCTATTTTTCTTTCCCCGTTCCGGCAGGTTACCCACGGTTAGCTGCGGTAACCCCACCGTGTCATTCTCTAATTTCAATATACAGGTTTGGCATTCGCAAATTTGGTTATTTGCGAGCCTCACAGATCCCTCCACACCTTAACTTAAAGCCATGGTGGTCTAGTGATGGAGCAGGAAAGGAAAGATCTTCTTACGCTCCTGCCCCATTAAAGCCACAAACAAAAATGGATGCCACCAAATTCCCGCAGCAGTTTCATGAGACCGCGGGAACTCATGGCAGCTATTTTGTTTGCAACTTTCACAAGGCAGGAGTGTAGGAAGATTGCTTTTATTCCTGCTTCACCACTAGACCACCAAGGCTAGTAAGATGTGGAAGGGTGTGCAAGGCAGGAGGGGGCGGGACTTAAGGTTTGAGGGGCCCCCTAAAGTTATTCACAAATACATAGTAGTCACAGGGGTGAATAAATCATCAACAATGACAACTAAATCCTTTGGCTGGGTGGTGATTCCTATTGCAAAACTTTGTACCATATAGCTATACTTTGGGTCGCTATTCCCTAAATGCATCACTTTGCATTTATTCATTTAAATTCATCTGCCAACTGAATGTCCATTCTCTTGGTCTTGTAAGATCCTCTTATGATTTAACAAGCTTCAGAGTATGAAGGCAATTTAGGTTTAATAGGTAGGAAAAGCGAACAACTGGCTGGGTAAGATTGTACCGCTGACTGAGTCTTACCATTTGTTTAGGAAACTATTGAAAACACATTTATTTAATAATAATAATAATAATAACTTTATTCTTGTATACCGCAATATCATGGAAGTTCAATACGGTTAACAAAAGAAGAGACTGTACATTTACAGCGATGTTACATATATGGCAATGAAAAGGCCTATAATGTGGAGGCCTGACATAGACAGGACAATTAGATAAAACAGAGATTGATTAAGAGTGGCCATAAGTGGCTTGGCAAGGAGGGCGAAGTCAGAGAGTTTGGAGGCAAATTTATTTAATCTCTCAGAGATTCTCAGATTCAGAATCTCGGAGAGAGCGAGACCAGAAGGCCTTGAGCATGCGCAAATGCTCAAGGCCCAGTCCAGCCCAGCACAAGCAAGAGGAAGGATCGCCGATGCACTGCCCAGCACAGCACAGAAGAGGGAGGATCTTCGCGCACCGGCATGTCCTGTGCGTTGGTGCTGGTGCCCAATCAGGGTAAGGGATATCGTTTTGGTGCTCGGGGGAGCATGTAAGATTGCGGGGGGGGGGGGGGGGAGAAGGGGGGACGACTCGAGCGGGGGATGCTGGATCGCTGGGGGGGATGCCAGATCGCGGGGGGGGGGGGGGAGGTATGGAGCAGCAACCGTGGCCTCAAAGGGGGGAACTGGAGCAGCACCAGTAGCCTCGGGTGGGGGGGGGGGCGGTTGGTGGAACGAATCAAAGCGAGTTTCCATTCATTCCTATGGGGAAACTCGCTTTGATATATGAGCAATTTGGTTTACGAGCATACTTCTGGAACGAACTATGCTCGTAAACCAAGGTTCCACTGTATATATGTAAAAGATATTTTCTGTTGCAAGGAAGAATATTTCAGTAACTAATGCAGATAATAATAGTAGCAGCACAAACTGCTCATTGCAAGCCACATTTCAGAGACAACCTCTGATTAGTAATGCTTCAGTTACAGCTTAAAATTATCTCTCTTGCTATTATTTAGCTGTACTTTAACTGTGTTCTCTCCTATGTCTGGAAACTTAGTCCATGCTAAGAAAAATTGCCAGAATAATCTCTCTCAATGGATGTCTTCACATAAGTGATTTTCATATAGAAAAACCCACAACAAAGAATACAAAAATCTAAAGAAAATAAAAATCCTTTCTGTATATGAATTGAAGAGGTTATCGTAGCTGTACTGTCAAATATTCATAACTTGTCACAAAAAGTTAACACATCCCAAAATAAAAAAATCAATCAAAATATTGTAAAATGTGAGTGAGTTTCAAGATTATTTATTATTTGATTAATCGCCTATTCCAAATTCTAAGCGATGTACAAATCAACAAAATACATATTTAAAATATACATGAAATAAACATACATAATTAATAAAGGATAACTTTAAAAAAAAAAATAAAATAATAATAAACTGATTAACGCAATACCTGACACAATAGGGAAGGCAGGAAAGAAATACAATCTTAGAAAGGAAAGAGTCAACAATTAAAGGTTAAGCACAACAGGATTGGAAAGACAACTAAATAGGTAAGTTAAAAATAAACACAAGAGCATTTGACAATTCAATTAAATAGTGAATATATCTTTAAAAAGAAAACTCTTAAGTTTGCTCTTAAACTTGTCCAAGTTCTTCTCCTCTCTTAAGTGTAGTGGGAGTGAGTTCTCAGTTCACAGTACTGGTTTTCAAAAACATGCCCTCTCAATGGAAGAATTTTTTTACGGATCTCAACCCAAATAGGTATGGTCACTTGGAACATTCCTGGACCTTTCAAAATGTGATGATAGAAACTGCGAGAGGTCTAGGGAGGGGGCAGGTTTTTGAAAAACGGTACTATGAACTGAGGACTCTCGCTTATATTTCACAATAATTTTATTTATGATTGATTTTTGAGTTTGTGATGTGGGAACTTTTTGTGGCAAGTTATGAATATTTGGCAGTACAGCTACAATAGCCTCTTTTCAATACATATGGAAAAATTATGTTCTTACCTGTTAATTTTCTTTCCTTTAGATGCAGCAGATGAATCCAGAGACTAGTTGGATAGCACACATTTACCAGCAGGTAGAGATAGAGAAATTGATTATCAGGTGGTCCTATTGGCAGGCACTCTTCCTGTATCTTCAGTATCGCTCCTTGCCCAAGCATCCGGAACCAGTAACATCCTTAGTATGTAAAAAAACTTTGTTCCCATAACACCTTTCAAAGATAACAATACTGAACACAACCACCAACCCTAAGAAAACTTCCCAAATCTTGGAACATAAACCGACATAAACATCCAGAAAGGGTGGGGCTCTGGATTCATCTGCTGCGTCTAAAGGAAAGAAAATTAACAGGTAAGAACATAATTTTCCTTCCTTAGCAATGGCAGCAGATGAATCCAGAGACTAGTGGGATGTAGCAAAGCAATCCTCAATCTGGGTGGGAAGCAAACGCCGCCTCCGCAATAACCGAAACACCACGCGCTGCCCCCACATGCACAATCACAGCTAACCTGGAAGGCACAGAGAACCTATAAGGTTGGAAGACCAATTAGCCGCATTACAAATCTCCTTATGGAAAAAACCTTTGTATTGAGTCCAAAGAGCCATCGCTCCGGCAGAATGGTCATGAAGGTCTTCCACCAACCGCTGCTCTGCCATCAAGTAAGCATAAAGAATGTTCTCCTGGATTCTGTGAGCGATGAAGAAAAAAAAGAGGTGAGCTAAACGATCAAAACCTATCGATGGCGATGAACGCCACACACCTTTAAGAAACACAATGAAGAAAAGCCCGCTTCCCCATTTCTCCTCCCTGGAAGAAGGGAAAAATGAGAGCAGCAGAAAAGAAAGGAGGACACTCCCCTAGAAGAAAAGTGGTAATGTCCGAACTGACAGCCCAGAAGTCAGAAATCAGAATCCCCGCCTTACAAGGCCCGCAACCCAGAAAACTGCCGAGCTGAAGCCATGGCCACAAGAAATACCGTGCTCAAAGTCACAGCCTTTTTAGAGCCGCAAAAGACAAGTTTGAAACGGAGCCGTCCGTAAACCGCGAAGAAGTACCTGAAGACTGCACTTCAGATAGGGCTTAAGAGGTGTATGACTATACTGTACTCCGATTAGGAACTGAACCTCATGAAGCATAGAAGTAAGTGAAAAGCAAGAAACCTAGGTTATGCAACAAGCCAAGATTGCCACTTGAAGCTGAAAGGAATGGAATACTAAGCCCTTGGCAGTACTCTACCGCCAAAAAAGAAATAACATAAAATATTGAAGCCTGGAAAAGTGCCAATGTTGAGAAGTACCCAAGAAAGGAAAAGCCCCCCAAATGGGAGCATAAGCCACAGAAGAAGACGTCTGTATCGCCTGGAGGAGAGAAGAAAAAACCTGCTTCGTATCACCCTTACACGTAAGCCATGACTCACCAAAAGCAAGGTCATAACACCAAAGTAGGATGAATATCCATGATGATCAGACCCTAGGTGAGTAAATCCGGAGACACCGGGAATCTCAACAGATAGGCCTTTGGAAGCCTCATCAGAACCGCATAGTAAGGATGGCGCAGCCAATCTGGAGATTCTCTAATTACTGAACCCAGAAACTCCTGAAACAGCAGCCTGACCCTGCTGCAGTCCAGAAGAATGAACAAGGACAGAGTCTCTGCTTAATACCAGACTCCGTACACTAAGGATCGAAGGCACTGAGCTCCCCGAACCCGACAGCCTGGGAAGTATGGTGACTGTGAGCCAGTCCAGCAAAGAATGAGGCATGCCTTTGAAAAGATCAATCTCGCTGAGCCACCAAATTCTATTGAGCGATGCTTGAGGAGCTCACCACAACCGGAGCCTTGAAATACCGGGAACCACCGGAAGAAAAGCAACTGTCGTAGCAGTCGCATGGCAAAGCAATCCAAAGTTCTCAGTGGGGTCACCCCACCGATCCTAGAACCTGTACAGAATCCCATACTCTTGTTCTCGGTAACTGAATAAGGGAAACCTGAGACTGTAACCTGTCATCCCAGTCTCCGGGAAGAAGCACAGTCCTCTCTCCTACGTGGCCCAGGATAAGAGAGCTCTTGATAAAACGAAAAGTCATCTCCAAATAATGAAGAAAAGAAATCACCTGAATGAGGATGACCAATTGACCTGGCTAAAGACGTCCGAATCAATCAGTCGTCCATGAAAGAATATAGCGAATCCCTCTTAGCGCCAAAAGTACTGGCCTCATGTACTAAAAAGGTCATGGAGCCACGCCAAGGGTAAATGGCATCTGGCAAAACTAATATCGCTCCCGGAAACATAGGTATTAAAGAAACTCACAGTTGTTTCTTCGGAAATGCATGAGATCCAGCCCCAGGCTGACTAAGTCCCCTCTATGTAATTCATGGTTTGTTTGATTGTTTGTTTTTTTTTTCCAATTTCGTCTCGGGCACCAGGAATTAAACGGAATAACTTCCCATAGCTCTGAAGGAACTAAAAGAACCGCCCCGAGTTCCAGTAACAGATAAAGGGGGACAAGCATCATCCTAACCTTTGGAAACCCATACACGGCGACCCCAAGAAAGAATCTGAACTGGAAGAAGAGAGTTCTTGGATAAGGCCCAAAGCCCCCTGACCGGACATTATGATGTCACCCCCAGGGTGAGAGAGCCAAAAAACGCTATCAGAGGGAGCCAAGACCCCATAAATTGAAGGTCAGGGAACGGATTGTACGAGAGTCGGAAGGCCCGGATGGAAGAAAGGAACTCTCATGCATAAAATCTAGAGATGTGATGTAACAAGGTCATGGCAGAAGGGACCCCAAACAACTCCTAGGATTAACTTGTGGAAACTTACCTTACCCAGAAAACCTAATATCCATGCAACTCCTCCCCAAAAACCTTTCAATGGTAAAGGGAATACTCGCTAGGCAAAATTTAGAAGCTGCTTTGAGTGCCCAATGGAAAACAAACCACACCATGACGGCCATCCCGAAAAAAAAGAACGTCCGGGATGAACATAGCCACATAGTGTTTGCCCCCCCCCTTCCTCCCCGAAGGTTTGTAGGAATATGAAACTTAGCCCTGGTAACTACACAGTCATTCCTGTCAGTGTGGAAGGTGAGATGCACACGCCATGCGAAGATGGTGACATGAAAACCCGGTGTGAAAAGCTGGTAAAACCGCAGGCCCGGGCACCCTAGACCAGTGTTTTTCAACCGCTGTTCCGCGGCACACTAGTGTGCCACGAGATGTTGCCTGGTGTGCCGTACGGTCAGGGCCGCCATCAGGGCAGTACCACCAGTCTAGGGAGAGGGGCGGTCCGCCCCACGTGGACAGGAGAGAGCTGGACGGGGGACCCGCAGAGTTCAATACATCTCGAGCCGCGAGGCTCGTCTTCTGTTCCTGCCTGCCCTGCAGCTAACATATAGCCGATCGCAAGCGTTCCCCGATGTCAGCGCTGACGTCGGAGGGAGGGCTTAAGCAAAGCCTGCCCTCCGACGTCAGCGCTGACGTCGGAGAATACTTCCGTTCGGCTATTTGTGTGCGGCAGGGCAGGCAGGAAGCAGAAGACAAGCCTCGCGGCTTGAGCTTCGTTTTGCTGAGAAAGTTGCAAAGATGGGCTGGGAGGCAAACACGGAACACAAAAGGGGGGAGGGAGTGCGTTTTGGACACAAGGCATGAACTTGGGAGAGAGGAAGGGAGGGAAAGAGATGCTGAGGTGGGGGAGGGAATGGGTTTTTGGACACAGAAGAAATGGACTTGGGAGAAAGGAAGGGAGGGAAAGAGATGCTGAGGTGGGGGAGGGAATGCGTTTTTGGACACAGAAGAAATGGACTTGGGAGAGAGGAAGGGAGGGAAAGAGATGCTGAGGTGGGGGAGGGAATGCGTTTTTGGACACAGAAGAAATGGACTTGGGAGAGAGGAAGGGAGGGAAAGAGATGCTGAGGTGGGGGAGGGAATGCGTTTTTGGACACAGAAGACATGGACTTGGGAGAGAGGAAGGGAGGGAAAGAGATGCTGAGGTGGGGGAGGGAATGCGTTTTTGGACACAGAAGAAATGGACTTGGGAGAGAGGAAGGGAGGGAAAGAGATGCTGAGGTGGGGGAGGGAATGCGTTTTTGGACACAGAAGAAATGGACTTGGGAGAGAGGAAGGGAGGGAAAGAGATGCTGAGGTGGGGGAGGGAATGAGTGTTTGGACACAGAAGGCATGGACTTTGGAGAGAGGAAGGGAGGGAAAGAGATGGTTGTGTACACGGGGAATAGAAGAAAGGAGAATTTTTGGTCATAGGGAGGGAGTGAGGTACAGATAGTGGCATACCAGGGTGGGGGGGAGGGCGGTCTGCCCCACCCCGGGTTTACGTCCCAAGGGGGTGCACAGCTGGCCACCCTCCAGTGTTATCCCTAGGCCGGCAAACTGCGGCTCTTTAGCCACTTGAGTGCCACCGCCGCCAACGGTGATGTTGGCGGTGGCAGCATTATAAAATACTTTCTTTGTGTTTATTTGATTCCTATTCAAGAGAATTACTTTATATATAGTCAATATAGGCACAGAGTTAAATTTTTTAACATTTTCTAATGGTGGTGTGCCTCGTGATTTTTTTCATGAAACAAGTGTGCCTTTGCCCAAAAAAGGTTGAAAAACACTGCCCTAGACAGATAGAACAGTCATGCCCTCATGAAGACAAGAAGAGCCATTATGCCCCTAGAGACATGCTCCATTCGTGCAGTATTATTGCCATAGCACAACCAGACACAGAGAAGGAAAACCATCTCATTATGTACCCCGAAAGAGACAAGGAGATACCCGCAATAAGCACAGGGCACTCTCCTGCCGCTGCCATAAAAGGTCAGCAAATCACCCGATGCTGACTCAGAAGCGCCATTACAGAGCATATGACCAATAAAGCAGATCGCGGCAAATGAGACAAGAATGGAGAAACACCGACAGGGAGCTCGACCGCGGCATCATCGCAAACAATAAACTAACCTTCTGATGCATCCGACCCCGAATATACCGACGCCGTGGGACACGCTAGGCAGAAGTCAGCTGAAAACATAAACCGCCTGAACGCTGCGGCGTTCCCACCAGTGCAGGATCACAAGCACGAGCCCCTCGCCTGCCATAAGCTAATGGTTCCAGAAATAACAGACCCGGAACAAAGAAGATAATTTCAACTCAGTCACAGCAGAAACCGCCCACAGGCAGGCTCGGAGAAAACTCTGTGAACCTCGCGGCGGTTCTTGTAGCGCAGAACAACAAGAGTGCAGCTCCCGTGGGCTGGAAGGCACGGTCCCAATCAACAATAAGTCAAAATAAACACGGAACCAGCCGATCAAGCCACGGCTGCAGTCCACGTAGAGCAAAGGCAGCCACAAGGAGAACCCAGCAAACACAACTGTGCTCCTTCCATATCAGACACAAGTGCGTAGTCCCTGCAGACGGGAAGGCACTGGCTCCTACAATGGCGCTCGAATTACCCATCCGGAGCTGTTCACCAAAGCACTCCCACACACTGTAAAATTTGTCCGTCTTATGTTTGTACAACACAGAACCCGCAGTTCTAACACAAGAAAAAGGGCAATACTCACAACCTCATTGTCAGTGCCCGCAGATGCCGGTAAATGATCAGCTGGTAAATGCTCAGCACAAGTAGGGCAGAACTGGTAAGTATGAACTGTAGTCTCTTTTTTTTTTTTTTAATGAAGGGAAAGAAGAAAAAAATCGAGACCCAGTCAAACCCTCTATCACTGGAGGGAGGGTGAGGCAGGGACCTGGGGGGGCCCAGGTGTAACCCCTAAAGCTGGCACCGTTCAGTCGGACACCCCAGTCTCACTGAAGAGAAACCTCAACAGGAGAATAAAATTGCCATCTCACTGAAGAGAAATCTCAACAGGAGAAATAGAATGGCAGCCTCACTGAAGAGAAACCTCAACAGGAGAAAATAAATTTCCAGCCATAGCCAGAAGCCAGGAGCTAGTTGAATAGCGACCATCCTCTGCTGGGAGATAGAGCATACTGAAGATACAGGAAGAGTGCTTGCCAATAGGACTACCTGTTAATCAGTTTCTCTATCTCCACCTGCTGGTAGATGTGTGCTATCCCACTAGTCTCTGGATTCATCTGCTGCCATTGCTAAGGAAACAACTTTTCTACTATATAAGCAGGCCGTATTTTTAGAAAAAGCCACAGCCCTTAGCGATAAATACAATAATCTGAAGAGCTAAGACATATGTCTCAGGGGCGTGGCTTGGACGCGAATGATGACGGTCGGGTGAAGGAGAAGCTCCGTATAAACAAGCTTATTTTGCAGAGATTACTACAAAAAAAAAAAAAGTAATTTACTATAATCTAGATGGTGTGATGATTAAGGTCTACCTCCTTGGCTAAGACGGAGAAAGTTTGAGAGACGATCGAAAGTAAAAGTAAAAGTGCCGTTTCTAATATCCAAAGAAGGGAGGTGTAAAAAAAAAACGGGAGCTTGACGGAGTTTAAAACTGTTGGTGAGCTGTCTAACAACAAAGATAAAAATTTTCTTCTTTGTAAATGATATATTAGAAGAATACCGTAGTGCCTGTTATGCAGTGGAGATAAGCTATTTTGAAATGGCATTCTCCTGCCGGTGATAAAGCGAAGTTTGCTGTAGAACATAGTTGGCAACGGTTTTTTTTTTATGGAGCCATTTCCTTGCTGCCAATTTCGAAAGAATATATGACTTTACTTCACTGTGAATGATTAATATAAATATAATATAAATGTAAACCTCCTCTGCTGAAATTGAAACAGAATCCGATATAAAAGCTTTGGCTGTGAGAAAGATTATAGAATAAAGGAGTAACGGTTTTTGTTTTTTTTTTAACATGAAGAAAAGTAATATCGAGATAATTGAGAGGCGCTGAAAACTGATAAAGACATATACTTCAAGAATACTAGACAAAGTATTGCTCTCCTTGGTAAGGGCTGCGATTGGGCTTATAAAAGGAGAAAAAAAAGGATTATCAATCATTCAGCGCTGATGTAAAGTGACTAACAGAATTAGTAAAATAAACATATAAAAGATTGACCAGCCAAAAAAAAAAAAAACCTAAGGGGAAAAAACGCTGTTAATTTGAGTGTTATTGCCTTCATAGAGGCTGAGATAAGGCATGAAAGAAGAGAAATAGAGAGAAGGACTACTGACATTTTTTTTTTTTTTTTACTCACAGCAATAGAACTAGAGACAAATAACTGACAGTTGCTCTAAGAACACTGAAATAAAAGTCTTGAGTCTGATCTAAATACAAGATTGAGACAAAAAACTAAGAAAAGAAAAAGGCTGAAAAAGAAAAAGGAAAAATTTTTTGTCTATTTTAAAAAAAAATAGAAACAAATCCTGATAGAATATCACCATTATTTTCTTTATAAAATTGATATAGCAAAATTGTAAAAACATAAATTGAAGACTCAAAAGAAAAGAGAAAAGCGGCAAAATATTGAAACTGATACAAAGAGACAGTAAATATAAGCTGAGATAAAGAGAAGAAAAGAATAACAAAAGATGACATCTAAAAAACAACAAAACAAAAATGATTCAGAAGCAAGTGGTTCCGGTATTGGTAGCAGCAATAAAAGATCAAAACCAGAGCCAAATAACACACCCTCAAAAGTTCCGTTACCATCAGATGAAACCCCTGACGTCATGGAAGAGTTGAGACAAATTAAAGAAATAGTATTAGACAGCAATAAAAAATTAAAAAAAGCAATTGAAGATGCTGCAATTCTCACCAAAAGAGTGGATATAGTTGAAAATAAAATAAATGACATAGAAAACAATACAGAACAACTGAATACAGACATGAGAAAATCTAAAATAATATGGAAAGAAGTTGAAGAAATTAAAAGAGACTTGGAAGACAGCAGAAATCGAGAAAGAAGAAATAATTTAAGGATCATCGGAATTCCGGAAGGGGTAGAAAAAAATGACCCTATAACATTCCTGGAACAATTTCTACCTAAAATACTACCTTTAAAATTCAAAACTGCATTAGAAATAGAAAGAGCACACAGAATACCAACACAGAATAAAAACCTTCAATCAAGACCAAGAACTTTAATATTCAAACTATTGAGACACCAACAAGCAGTAGAAATCTGCCAACTAGCAAAGGAAAACAAAAACCTCAAATGTCAGGATGCAAGAATCCACATAGTTCCTGACTTTGCAAAAGAGACTGCACTACGAAGAAAACAATTCCTGGACATGAGACCCCAACTGCGAGCTCTAGGGGCTAGATATGGCCTTCTTTATCCAGCAGTAATGAAAATTACCATTGCTAACAAGACTCAAAATTTTCTAGATCCTACAAAACTTCAAGATTTCCTCGATCAATATGAACAGCCAATGACCTCATAAACAAGAACTTATTATCGAATAATACTAATAACTATTTTGAAAGGAAAAGATAATCTCCTGAAGGTTGGACTGTGGAGAAATCTGTTCATCCTTTGTGACTGCCTTCAAACATATACCTAAGACTTAAAAATATAAGTTATAATATTTGAATTATAATATTCATTATTTTAAATTAATTCATATCTAACTGAATTTGTGGTATACAATGTTGTCATAAGTAATAATTTCCTTAAAGAAAGGGAAAAGAAAATAATTTAAACTTAATATTTAAAAATGAAAACATTTCTAGACACCACTTAGAAATTACTGTTAAAAAACAATTACTTTATTATATAATACAAACCAAAATATAATAATAAACTCAAAAAATAAATTATACATTGGGAATTTATAATAAATTAAAACACCTCTAAAGGGAAAATATAATTAAAAAAAAAAAAAAAATAAATAAATAAAAATAAAAAAATAAAATAAATAATAATTGTAGTAAATATAGTTAAATATTTTAATAGCTTGTAGGAGTTATATACACCTAACCTCAAAATGCGTATCCAAGTGGTCATATTAAAATGGGGGGGGAAGGGAGGGAAGGGAGGGAAGGGAAGGGGGAAATATAATGAAGAATGGGAAAAAAAAGGAAAAGGGTATATTCTAAAATATTTAAAAATTGGGAAAAAAAAATTAAGAAAACTAATTCATATAATTTTAAGGAAAATATATCAAAAATGCATAAATGGATCTTAAAATAATATCCTTAAATGTTAATGGTCTAAATCATATGATAAAAAGGAAAAAAGCTCTATTATTTTTAAAAAGACAAAACGCGGATTTATGCTTTATACAAGAGACCCACCTCTCAAATATTGAATCTAGTAAACTACAAGGAGGTTGGGTCAAACATTGTTTTTTCTCACCAGCTACAAAGAAAAAAGCAGGTGTTGCTATTCTGGTAAATAAAAAATGTACTGCTACATTCAAATTAAAGGCAACAGATATTAATGGAAGATGGATAATTGTGGAAATGAATATGGGAAATACTACCATGACGTTGATTAATATATACGCCCCTAATTCGAACCAAAATGAATTTTTTAAAACTCTTCAACAATTGATATTGCCACTGGCTACTTCAAATCTAATAGTAGCTGGGGATTTTAATGCTGTTATGGATCCTCTATTGGACAAAAACCCAAGTAGATATATGAAATCAATGGGATTAGATAATTTAATACAAACTTGTGATTTAATAGATATTTGGCGAATACTTCATTTTAATGGACGGGAATTTTCATTCTGTTCTCATGTTCACAATTCCTTTTCAAGAATAGATTATATTTTTATATCAAAACACCTAGCACATCAAGTAACAAAAGCTGCCATTGATCCAATTATTTTATCTGATCATGGTGGGGTATGGATTGAAATTAAGATCACAGATCAAAATACAAATAGACCAATATGGAAGTTTGATAATACATTGCTTGCTGATCCAATATTTCGTGAAAATTTTCAAATAAAAATGAAAGATTTTTTTCGAATGAATGATAAAGATGAGATCTCTAGAGAAACATTATGGGATGCATTTAAAGCATCAATAAGGGGACAAATCATTTCTTATTCGGCTTATCTTAACAAACAAAATAGAAAACAATATGCTAATTTAGAAAAAGAAATTAAAAATTTAGAATTAAAACTAATAGAAAAATGGGAATATTCTATACAACAAGAACTATTAAAACTCAAAGGTAAATACAATGAAATATCATCAAAAATGATAAGGAAAGATTTATTTGCACAGCAGGCATTGTATTATGGAAACTCAAATAAGTCGGGAAGAATATTGGCAAATTATCTAAAAGTGAAAAAAAAGAAAACAAAAATAATTGCTATAAAAGATGAAAATGGTGAAACACTTACACAAATTGAACCAATCTTAAAACAATTTCTAAAATTCTATAAAACTCTTTATTCTTCCGAGACTTATTTAAATAAAGAAAAAGAAGGTTTAGAATTCTTGAAATTATTAAAGGGTCCAAAAGTTCCTGAACATATAAAACGAAGTATGGAAGAACCAATATCACTAAAAGAATTAGAAACAGCTTTGAAATCCCTTAGAGTTGGATCCGCTCCAGGTGGGGATGGTTATACAGTTGAATTTTATAAAACATTTCAAAACTTTTTATTACCCTATTTATTAAATCTTTTTCAATATCAACTTAATAAAGGTTGTACAAATGGCACTATGGCTGAATCATTAACAATAGTTTTGCCAAAGCCAAATAAAGATCCCACTTTGGTGTCGAACTATAGACCAATTTCTTTAATAAATGTAGATGGAAAATTATTAGCAAAAATCCTTGCGTTAAGATTGGCTAAAGCTCTCCCACATATTATAAGTATGTCTCAAACAGGATTTGTTGCTCAAAGACATTCATCTCATAACACTAGACTAGCATTCCATATATTATACTTAACAAAGAAAATGAACGAGCCTACTTTCGCTGCTTCTTTAGATGCAGAAAAGGCTTTTGATAGAATAGAATGGACATTTATGTATCAAGCAATGGAATGGTTTGGTATAGGTCCTGGATTCACACAAATGATACAAACATTATATAGCTCCCCTTCTGCTAGATTATACATTAATAATATGTTTTCAGAAAAATTTAATCTACAAAGGGGAGTTAGACAAGGTTGTCCTTTGTCTCCTTTACTGTTTGATATAGTTTTAGAACCCCTAATATTAGCAATCCAACAAGTAAAGGAGATACAAGGTATAAATCATTCAGATAAAGAATATAAAATATCAGCTTATGCTGATGATTTACTATTATATTTGAAGAATCCAGAAACTACCATTCCATATCTACTTGAACTAATAGAAAAATTCGGAAAATTTTCAGGATATAAAATAAACTGGAATAAATCAGAAATACTTCCATTAAATATACATTGTACAAAAAGTTTATTTAATTCATTTTCTTTTGTTTGGAAGGAAGATGCTATTAAATACCTTGGAATTTGGATTACAAAAAATTTGGAAGATACAATGAAAATTAATGAAAAAAATTTATTACAAAAAGTGACAGAGATGTGTGAGCAATGGAACCCCTTACACTTATCATGGTGGGGAAGAATACAAACTGTTAAAATGATGATATTGCCTGTAGTTTGTTACCAAATGGGAATGATACCAGTTTTCTTCCAAAATTCTTTTTATAAAAAATTAAATAAGATATTAACAAAATTTATTTGGCTTGGGAAAAACCCCAGAATTGCATTAGTGTCATTGCAAAGACCAATTGCGGAGGGAGGGGTAAATTTTCCCAACTTTTATAGGTATCATCAAGCCTATATTTTACGTCAAGGTATGTATTGGATCCTCCCAGAACCCACTGTAAATATCCCAGATTGGTTTTGGCTAGAATGGAGACTTATGTTTCCATTACGTCTTAGTCATGTAGTTAGTGTCAAAATGCCAAGGCTATACAAAGAACATAAAATATTCATGGATACATGGAAAACTTTAAGATATATAAGTAATCTAACTCCTATTCCAATTAATAAATCAACAACTCAAACAATTTGGTTAAACCCCAAGATCAAAATAGGCGGTTTCAAAATAATCTGGAAAAACTGGATAATAGCAGGTATTCGTATTCTAGACGACATAATAAAAAATGGTAAAATGCTGGAGTTTTCACAATTGCAACATAAATTTGATCTTAATAAAACACAATATTTTAGATGGTTGCAATTGAAGCAATCCATTCAGGAAGGGTTCCCTGAATGGAAAAATCTTACTAATTATCACAGCTTGGAATTCTTGTGTTTCCAGATAAATTCAATAGGACATGAAGCTGCACAGTGGTATAAATTAATATCCGGATATATAAATAAAAAACCAAAAAATGGTCTTAGAGACATTTGGAGCATTGAGATAAAGCACCAAATTAGTGCATCTCAATGGCCACGACTTTGGTCTTGGAGGTTAAAATGTACGGTGTCAGCATCTATGAGACAAACTTGGTTTTTTCTTTTACATAGAGCTTTATGGACCCCTACACGTTTACATAGAATTGATAGCTCTAAATCTAATAGATGCTGGCACTGTCATGTTGAAATTGGGACATTAGACCATCTTCTATTCTTTTGTCCATTCATCTTAACATTCTGGAAATCAATTTGGCCTCAAATTAATAGGATGTTAGAAAACCCAGTAGCCTTGACATATGATACTATATTATTTGGAACAACAATGAGAACAAAAAGTCAAATAACATCAAATAATAACAAACTTTTATTTATTTTAACTGGAATAGCAGTACAACAAATCACATTGAATTGGAAAAATCATGACAAATTAAATTACACTTTCTGGTGGAATTCTGTTTGTCATATATATAAAATGGAGCTTACCATAGCAACACAAAAAGGATATATTAATAAATTTCAAAAGATATGGAGACCATTAACAGAATTTTGTAATGAATGATTAAATTTTCCCAAGTTAAAATTGATTAGAAGGGAATGAAATGGGATTTTATTTTTGATTTTTACACACTATATCAATGTTGAATGAATTTACAATAAAGTTGTTTTTAAATATTATTGATTGATTGGGAGGGAGGGAGGGGGAATTCTACATTCAAAAGAAATTATATAAATTTAGATTTACTGCATAATATTATAAAATTGTATAACATTAATTTTCTAAAAAAACTTAAACTTGATGATGATAAGTATGTATATCAAGTGTATGTATTTAAGTATTTAATAAGTTTATATGAAACACTTGTTGTAACAAAAGAAAATAAAAAAAAATAAAAAAAAAAAAAAAAAAAAAAAAAGACATATGTCTCAAACAATGTTGAAACCAAAATTGGTATGCCTTCAGATTATGTTCAGAATGAGGTTTCACTGATAAAACTAGTACTCTGAACACTGGGCATGTCAAAGTCATATAAGTTGCATATGTGAAGGAACATCAGGAGTAAGTAAGCTATGTGAAGAGTGATCCAACACCTAGAGCAATCCATCCGGTATGCCCCAAGGCTCTCCACTATCCCCATTGCTCTTCAACGTCTACATGTCCTCACTGGGCACGAAGCTAACCCAGCTGGGGATAAAACTATTTAGTTATGCAGATGATTTCACGATTATCATCCCATTCACCAATTCTGTCTCCGAAACTATTCCCAAAGCTTCAGAAGCTATAAACATGATGGAACAATGGATGACAAACTTTAGGCTCAAACTTAATTCAGATAAAACGACTTTTTTCATTGCTTCACCACATCCACTTGACATTAAATCACCCCTCTATATCAATAACCTTAGTTACCCTATCCAGCCCTCCATAAAGATACTAGGTGTAACTCTGGATCAATGCCTAGCCATGAAAGACCAAGTAGATTCCTTAATCAGAAAGGGATTTTTCACTCTCTGGAAACTCAGATCCCTTAAAGCTTATTTTGTTACATCGGTTTTTAGAATCCTAGTCCAATCCCTCGTACTAAGCCTGCTTGACTACTGTAACATCGCCTATTTGGCAATTTCCCAAAAAAATATACGACGCCTACAACTGTTGCAGAATGCGGCAGTCAGACTAATCTTTGGACTAAAAAAATTTGACCACGTGACACCCTACTACCGGCAGCTACATTGGCTGCCGATGAAGGCACGCATAAAGTTCAAATTTGCCTGTTTCTGCTTTAAAGCATTACACGGACTTGCCCCCAAATACATTACTGACCTTTTCTCCTTTTCAACCAACAGACACAAGATAAGTTCACATTCCAACTTCGTTTCCCCCCCAGTGAGAGGTTGCAAACTGAAAAAACACCATGAATTCCTTCTCTCACACCAAGCAGCATCATGGGGTAAAGACCTAGAACAATTACTTTCGCTCTCTACTTATGAGGTATTTAGGAAACGTCTAAAAACACACCTGTTCTTAAAACATCTTGACAACTGATCCACTTATCTCTTTCCTCTCAATAGCAACCTACTGTCCTTTTGATCACTTTTCTCCTCAACAATGAATTTCCTGTCTAATTACTTCTCTTTCTTCTTCCCCTCTTGAAGTCAGTCAATTTGTACCTTTGCTTAATCTTTTGTAAACCGCATAGAACTTCACGGTATTGCGGTATATAAGCTGTTATTATTATTATTATCAGGACCAGCATATAATTTACCTATCGACTGTTCCAATTTGACTCCTGTTGATGCCCTCTGACTTCGTCCCCTCCTGATGCTGTTATCATTTATGTTCTTCTCCAGAGTCCACTTCAAATGTGTCTGCCTTACTTTCAAGATCCTATACGGCATCCTCCCCCCCCCCCCCTTATTCCTCTTTCTTAGAATTCCTCTAACCCCAATTCCACCAGATCCACCCAAAAACTGAAACTCTCCTTTCTCTCTCTAAAAGGAAAACTAGGTTCCTTCCTCCCTTTTAGAATCACTGAGCTCTGGAACAACCTTACCTCCCTTTTTAGGAATCTGAGCTCCCTCCAACTCTTCCGTAAACATCTGAAAACCTGGTTATTCTCAAAAATGTAACTCTTCCTCCCTCTCTGATTATTCTAGTCCTCTAAATTTCCTCTTCATCCTTCCCTCCTCTGGAGTTCCTTTCTACCCTAACTCCTGTTAACCGTGTCGAGCTTTGCGAATGTAGAGATGATGTGGTATACAAATCTAAGGTTTAGTTTAGTTTTCTATCCTATAATCATTGTCCATCTTGTACCGTGTGTCTGTCAATATTGTTGTCTTAGTCCATGTTAACGTCTGTTCTAACATGTTGTACATCTTCCCTCCTTCTTTTTAAATTGCAAATCGCTTAGAAGCTTGATAAGTTGTCAAATCAAATTTTAAATAAAACTTGAAACTTGATTAGTATTTAATGAACAGTCAGAGAAAAATATGACACCCACCTGCTTGTGCAGCTGCAGAGCTGATTAAAACAGGTGTTGAAGCTACTAATCTGACAGGACCTCCAAGGCCAGTTCGTGTTCCAGGACCTACTACCAAGGCACCAGTCTGATCATAGTAGGCAGTAGGGGCTAGAACTTGATAACCTAGGTAGTACAATGGATATGATATTAACACATTATCTAACAAGAAACTGGCTATTTATCTATTCAAATGTTGCACTGAGGAGTCAGAAAATGTTTCTGTAACAGTGAAAGGTACAGCACCTCCAAAATATCTGTAGCTATTAGAAATTAACATATCTGAAAACTACAAACATATTCGCTTTTTGGAAATATTCAACATCTTTAAACACCACATAAAACATTTTTATTTCCACTTAATTTCTATACTGTTTCTGAATACAACAGTTTAATAGACAGAAATGAAAAGAGTAGGCAAAAAAAATGCTGCAATCCCTTTCACAAACACATGTTGAAAATCCAAAACATGTATTTGATGTATTTGGTATATAAATAATATATGCTCAGACACCTGGAGACCACCTGGGACCTCAGCTTCAAACTAAGTCTTACCACCCAATCATTGCATATATACGTGTGTATAGACAGCTTTATATGAAAGACTTAACACATCAATACTGGAAAAATTCAAAAACAAACTTATCTTGAGAAAGCTTTAGGGTCCTAACACGGACCACGTTTTGTTTCCTGCTTCAGGAAACCCGAATCAACTGATTTATCATTTGAGAATTTAAGCATTGAAGACTTTCTAAATCAACAGAGACCTACAAAATGAAATTATCCTGACATTTTCCTGAAATGGTAGTAGGAAGAGATCTGATGCAGATACAAGAGTAGGTTATTCTAGGTTCTAGGACCCTAAAATTCAAAGGTAGTCTCAAATAGCTTTTTCCGGTGGACTTGTAGAGCAGGAAAGGTTAGCTTAAAACACTGTGTTGTTTTGGAGTTACAGAACAAACCTGTAACCTTGATATTAGATATTAGTCTCTGAGAATTCTCTCCATATATGACCTTATGGACCATGCAATCTATCTTAAACTGAGTTCTATTTTTCACTGGCAGCCAGCATAGCTCTTTCAACAGCGGGCTTGTCTTTTTAAAATGACTTAATTGGAAGATAAGTCTAGCTGCTGTGTTCTCGTAAAGTTGCAATCTTTTATATTTTTTCTCTATGGTACCAGCTTTCTTTCTTTTTTTAAAGCATAGGACATGAAATACATATGTGGCACAAAATCTATGTTCAATTCAAGAGTCCTATTGATAAAGTTTGTCTCTCAAAACACCATACAACTGCAATGTCTCCTTTGTGGTTTATATTATTACATGTATATGACTGAAACTGTATGTAGGTAAATATGTACGTCCTTTGAAAATTCAACTCAATGAACAAAGGTTGTGTTTTACATGAAAAGAAAGAAGCTCCTCTTTTAGCTCATTGTTTGGAATACTTGTACTGACCATGTTGTGGAAAATTTAAGAGGTGGGGGTTGGGGTAAAATTCTAATAAGCGGGGTAAAATTCTATTAAGCGTTGTATCTATAGATTACTAAGTCTATATACTAATGGGTTAAATTATGTCTTGGAATGGAAAGCTTTTCTTTACTGCTTTTTTTCTCTACCAGATTTTTTTCAAGGTTCCTTAAGTTAGCTGGCCAGTATTGAGCTGCCTTGCCTCAATATAACTGGCAGGGGGATATGTTTGGCAAAAAGACTTTTTTTTGACTGGCTCTCAACTGATGCATTTTTCTGTGATTGGCTCTCACTATGATGCACTGTTTTTGGCGTCTTTAAATATTAGCCACTATTTTAGTTTATGTGGACAGAATGAGTGATGGGCTGCTAATTGTCCTTCAAAATCTATTTTAGGAGTCAAGTGAGATTGTAAATTCTGATTATGGCTGATTTATGTTGAACATGTTAGTTTCCTGTTAAATGTGTTGACAATTTTTCTATTTTTTGCAGTGCTATGCTTTGGCTCCTGATGAAGCCTTTAGTGAAAAAGGCCATTGAGCTTTCAGAGTCCTTGCCCAAGTTATAACCGATGTGTAGATCTTCAGCCTTCCAGTTTTTATTTATTCATTCAATTCTTTAGCCCGTCCTCCCGAAAGACCTCGGAACAAATCAGGTACTCAAGCATTTTCCCTATCTGTCCCAGCAGGCTCATAGTCTATATCTTTTTTTAGTCAAGGTTTGTTTATTAGTGTTTTATAAAATACAGAGTAAGGAAGGTACAAACAGACACATTGATCAACATGAGATATACTCTGCTTCAAACAAGTAGATCGCTAAACAGCTCAGTATAACAATCAAAGATAAACCATTCAATAAAAACAACCATCAAAGCATATCATGTTAGAGAAAACGGAGAGTCCCGTCCATGTGAGTGCAAGCAAGAGAATAAAGGAAAAGAAGCGAAGAGAAGAGGAAAAAGGGAGGGAAAAGAGCAAAAAGTGAGAAGATAGGTGTGAATGGTGCGTGTGGAAAGAGCGAGTAGAGCTCTCAATGGGGAGAATTGGTGTGTAAGTAAGACCTCAATGAGGTCCATTTTAATTGAAACTGTGGGTATCTGTTAGAGGATTTAGCCAAATAAGCTTCGGTTCGGTAGGTAAGACACACCAGATTCCACCACCGAGAGCAAGAGGCTTGAGACAGGTCCTTCCAACATGTGAGAAGAACTTTCAAGGCCAAAAAAGTAGCAAGTCAAATAAAAAACCATTTGAGTCAGAAATTAGGGTGGAGACAGAAAAAGATTTCAAGAGCAACATTTGATAGGTCAAGGGGATGTTTATATGGAAAATGGAACTTATAGTATCCCAAAGCGAGGTCCAATATGAAGATATGGCTGGACAGGAGAAAAGGAGATGTTTTAGAGAGCCTATCTCGGAATGACAAGTCCAACAATGATTGGAATAAGAGGGGTTAATCTTGTGCGATTTGATGGGAGTCCATGGCGCTCTATGAAGCAGGAAGACCATGTGTTGAAGATTCAAGGCTGAGCGAGAGGTATGAAAAGTGGAGAAATAAATGTGTGACCAAGCCTCTTCAGGAATTGGGGTTCCCAGGTCATTCTCCCAAGAGGATTGTAATTGGGTTAGAGGATTAGGATAGAATGATTTAAGTAATTTATAAAAGTGTGAGGCAGTATAACCTAGTGATAAAAATTGATGTGAGAGAATAAGTAGTGAAGGAGCGGAGTTGGTTAGAACCGGGTATAAACCTGACTTTTTAAGTGAGGATCGGAGTTGGAGCCATCTATAGAAGTGGGAAGCATTGATGGAAAATGAGCTCATCAACTCTTGGAATGTGAGTAAGGTCCCATTGGGATGACATATGGATCCAATGTCCCCATATGGATCCAATGTCACATCAAACCAAGAGGGCCAAGATATTGGTTTCTTATCAATTAAGAGGAGCTTGTTATGCCAAAGAGGACAGAGTGAGGAATGAATCCAGGGGATATCAAGTTGTGTGTCAAGATCGGCGAGAGCCTTATGAGTCGTAGATATGATAGGATTATTAAGAAGGTTGGGTGTGTTCCTGGAGCCCATTAATCGCAAAAGGGGGAAAGGACTCATAAAAGAGGATTCTAGTCTTAGCCAGTTGGGTATGTCCGAAGAAAGAGGGGAGGAGAGCCACTCAGCTCCCTGCCTCAAAATGAAGGCTCTATGATAGCAGTAGAGATCTGGGAAATTAACGCCACCCTGCTGATTGGAGGCTTTCAGTTTTTGTAGTGAGATCCTATGAGGTTTATCATTCCAAAGGAATCGTGACATTTTCGATTCCAATTGTTTATATATGGATAGTGGAAATAATAAGGGGAACATGTTAAAAATGTAAGTGAGTTTAGGGACCACCATCATTTTCAGGGTATCCAGTCGACCCCACCATGAGAGATGTAGGGGTGACCATTTTGAGAGAGTAGACGTTAATTGTGTTAGAAGTTTGGAGGAGATCATTTGTAAGGAGGACCGGAGATCCCTATCGAATGGCAAACCAAGGTATTTGATCCCAGAGGAGACCCATGTAAAAGGCTGGGAAGAGATAGTGAAAGGGATACACAAGTCATTAAGAGGCATAATCTCCGTTTTATCCCAGTTGATTTTATACCCTGAGATCAGAGAAAAGGAGGAGATTAGCTGTATCAGAGAGGTTAAGGAAGGTTCTGGGTTAGAAAGATATAATAAAACGTCGTCTGCATAAGCAGAAATTTTGAATTCAATGTTAGCTATAGTTATTCCTTTAATATCCTGAGATTGCCTAATAGCTACAAGGAGGGGCTCTTAGGCAATATTGGGGATATTGCCTAAGAGTGGGGATATTGGACAACCCTGTCTGGTGCCTCTATAGAGTGTGAAAGAGGAGGAGGAAGAATCGTTTACTATTATCTTGGCAGTAGGGTTGTTATAGAGGAGAGATATCATATGGATAAACATAGGAGGTAAGCCAAATGCAGAGAGAACAGTGAATAAATATTTCCATTCAACCCTGTCGAACGCCTTCTCGGCATCAAGGGATACGAGAATATGAGGTGCGGAACTCGACGAGGCGGAATGGAGCACATGACACAACAATCTGGTATTATCAG